>NC_135352.1:36266384-41066384 GCF_023851605.1 Tamandua tetradactyla | reverse complement strand
AAATAATTCGTAAGAAGTTTACTTCAGTTGATTTTGCTCCTATTGTTGGTTTCTTTCCCTGCATATGCTTGACTAGAGACTATAAATGGAGAAAGGATCAAAGCAGAGAAGACATTTTGCCTGTTTTTAATCATTAAATTCCTTCTCATCTGCCATTAGATTATCCTCTTTACTTTAAGCAAAGTAGCAATTGTCATACCCTTTGGTTTTACTTTTATTTGGGCATGGGCAGGCACTGGGAAATGAACCCAGGTCTGGCATGGCAGGCGAGAACTCTGCCTCCTGAGTCACTGTGGCCCACCCTAGATTTACTTTGATATTGGTCTTTTTTGGAAATTCTTATTCAAATTAATAAATATAAAGTTATTGTATGAGTAAGAAGCTATGCAGTCATAGAATGGTGCATAATGGTGTACTCTTCAACACTCAAGGGTGGAAAGATTTAATTTCATTTTACCTAGGCTCTCAAAACCCCAATTCTCTTCAATTTTGAAAAATGTATTCTTGTTTATTCAATGTAGTGTATGTATTTCCAATGACAATTGCATTTTCTTTGGAGTAAATCCTCTTTAAATGCAGGGAACTCCCCATTCATGTTCTCCTTTTTCTTTTGGATGGAGGACTTACCTTTAATTGTAGACCTTATTGGTTCCGTGGGAATCAGCCCCTGAGATGCTGATCCAAGGGCAAGCGAACAGCTCATCTGGGTCATTTTCCCAGGGGATACTGAGAGGGCGGGGAATGGATAGAGGGGAGACACACTGGCCTGTAGAGGTGACTTTCAAGCAGATCTTCAATGTGCGTCCTGGGTTTGTTCCTGCTGGGAAGCGCTGGGAATGTGTAACAATGCACCTTGACGTTTTCCCTGAAGCATAAGGGCTGGAGCAGCTACCCCAGCTTTCCTGGGCTGAACGGATGCTTCTGGGCAAAGGCAGCAGAAGTGTTGATTCTCTAGCACTTTGGGAAATGGCAGGGCAGAGAAAAGCCTCAGAAAGGGGTGCTCATGGGAGTCAGCCTCGCAACCACAAGGAGCCCCCGAGGAGCTCCGGGCACCACCCCAGTGCCTGCCACATCCACCCCTGTGGCAGCCGTCAGCTCGGCGCTCCTGACTCTTCTGCTGGCGTCGGTCCGTGAGAAGTAAAATACATTTTAACCTCATTATTCTAATAAGTAATTTTACTGCGACTCCTTGGGCATTAAAGCAAACAGACAAGAAACAAAATAACTGGCTCTTGCTGCGTATAGTTTGGGAAGCACTGCTGTATAAGCTTGGACCCCAGACCTCATCTACCGGTCCTGGAGAGTGAGCAGTCATGACTTCAGATTGTTTTAGGAGAGTTCTAGGCAGAGAGGATTTGTGCTTCGCTTCCTTGGCAAGCATGAGGACATGCCAAGCTTCTTTTAGAGCTGGGCTAGAGCACACCCTTGGAGACAAGTGGACACCTCAACAAGCTTTAGTAACAGTAGCCCAGACCTCCAGATTCATGCCACACTCCAACCCACCCAGAAAGTCACTGGCTGAGCAGATCCTGGTGCAAGCTTCCAGCAGGAGAGTGCATGCTGCCAGCGCCTGGAAGCCTAATCAGAAGCACAGAGCAGCAGTGAAGGCTAGGACATGTGAAGGCTAGGACATGTGAAGGCTAGGACATGAAATGGTTAGTTAGTCTCGGATTCTGACTGAAGAGTCTGGACTTCAGGGTCATACTGTCATCTGTTTTGCGGCACTTTCACCAGGGATAGGTTAACTTTCCTATCACTTCACAATTGGAATCTGTTCAGTCTGGCTTCTGGCAGGGCTATGATTTATGATATTTTTTAACATGGGCAGGTACCGGGAATCGAACCCGGGTCCTCTGGCATGGCAGGCAAGCAATCTTGCCTGGTGAGCCACCGTGGCCCACTCTGATTTATGATATTTGAAGTCAAAGTTTTAGTATTCAGAAAGTCTTTTTCTTCAAAAAGTTTTTTTTCCATATTATTGTCACTGTTAATATACACATGCACACACCTTTTTTTTTTTTGATGTAGCCTATATCCCTTCCATTTGAAACAATGCTTTTGTTAAGTAGTTGCTCCTGTGATTATCAGGGGAAAGGGAATGGGCTCCGGCCAGCAAAATGAAAGATATCTCATTAAACATATTAAATAATATTGAAGATTAACAATTCTCGATGCAGTGTCCAATAAATAGTAAAAATGAAGTAGAATAAAAAATAAAATTAAAAAATAGGTCTGATTTTTAAGAAACATGAACTCAAGTCCAATCAATGACCTTTTCCATGAACAATTTATAAATTTGTGCCTGGAATGATAATCTCAATATCAATTATTTGGTATTGTGAAACTTTGGGAATTTCCAAAACATATTTTATGTTAAAAGCTATTTGAAGTCTTTTTGAAACCAGGTATGACTTCAATGAACAGATCAATGCAGGTGACCCCCTGGGGCAAGCAGGCGCTGTCTCCAGGAACTTCATCTTACTGTGCAGCAGACATCTAGAACACGTGGGCACTGGCTGGCAAGGAAGCCAGGAAGGGGAGGCTCGAGGCAGGCATCCTCTAAAAGTTGCTCCCTTCAGTGCCTGTGGTGTCGGCGCCCACAGCTCAGAGCTAGTGGAAATAATTATTTTCTTAGGGGGCTGATGAAAAAGACAGGAACATGTTGTCTAGGCCTATTAACAATGAGCCTTAAGGCACCTCAGCATTGTTTACCCCAAACAAGCCAACCCCCTGTATTATATTACTATCAGAATGATCCTTGGACAGTTGGCGGAGAGAATTCTATACGTGCTAATGAAACGCACTCTTTCCACTCTCCGTGGGAATCAATATCCCAGAATGGAGGCCACATCTTAGTAACTTCTGTCTTCCTGAATGTTCTGAATCTTTATAATCAATACATAACATGCATCCAGGGGCCAAATAAAAAAAGCAACAATCACAAAATGTGGGTTCCTAAAATAATGTATGGTCATACAGAAATAAAATCCAAATTAATAAGACTATTCTAAAAACACCATAATAGTAGAGGACATTTGCCCATGTTTAAGAATAAAGATTGATTTCTAGAACCCAATGAAACATTCATGTGGTGGTGACAACTTCTGAGAAAAAGTCATGAAAAGTTGACTTGGCATGCAGTTATTCCATTATAAATAAAATGAACATTGTCATATGTTTATATTCCGTCTGATTTTTTTTCCTGAAGCCAACTGCTTTTTGAAGTACTTTAGTGGTTTACCCATTTGTTTTTGCATTTTTATTATCAATGTGCATTGAAGACATTTTAGATTATGCCCATTAATTTTTATCTTAATTTGTTGCAAATATTCTCCCAGGTTGATAGAATTTTAGTTTTATGGTGTTAATAATGTAAAATATTTTATTTTTATTAAGTAAAATTAAATATTTCAATTTGGTTTTGTTCTTTGTTTCTTTTTTTGTTTTGTTTTGAATTTATTTTTAGAGAACAAGTAACTTTTGCCTAGCCTATATTATTTTATTAACTTTAAAATACTAATTGTAGTATTGTTATTATTTTATTTATTTATTTATTTGCATAGGCAGGCACTGGAAATAGAACTAATTGTATTTTTTTAACAACCAAATTTCATTTATCTGGAATGAAGTGAAACATGAATACAAAATGTGTTTTTATTTTGTAATTTTTTTAATTTTGCAATAATCAATTTTACCGAAGTTTTTTTGTGGCATAATCCTTTTATTAATGAAAGACCTGTGATTGTTTTAAACCCTTCATTATGAACACATGCACAAATGGAGAGGGCTCTTTTCTCACTATCTTTTCTATATATATGTATATATCTTTTCATTCTAACATTAGTCTTAGTATTAGATTTTATTTTTTTTATTTTTATTTTTTGCATGGGCCTCAACTGGAAAAAAACCCGGATCTCCAGAATGTCAGCGAGAGCTCTGCCTGCTGAGTCACCGTGGCCCGCCCTTAGTATTAGTTTTATTAGTACATTTATTAGTATAATATCTAGCATTGATATTAGTTGCATCCTTACTTCATTACTGTAGTCTTTCTCTATGTCACACTATCTGGCCATACATATCTCCCTAATTTTTATTTCTTTGTAAAAACAAATTTTTCTAGTCTCATAACACAAATATCACAGAAATAGTTTACGTATTTTTTAAAAGTTAGTGGACAAAAATAAGATCTCAATAAAAATCAATCTTTCCATCCAGCAACAGAGTACTTTTCTCCTTTTATTCAAATTTCCTTTCATTCTTTTTCATTAATGTTTTGCAGTAATTTCTGTTGTATTTTATTTTCAAATTGATTTATTTTTTCACAAGAAGGAATTGTTTTGTGTATGTGTGTATGTAAATATATTGCATCAATCTGCTAAAATTTATTCTAGTACCTGTCTCTAGTTTACTCTCTTGAAATTTTTTTGTTTAATTTGTAATAACAATGACTCCTATTCCCATAGTTACCACTGCTTATTGCTGTTCTATGTATTTAAAAATCAATTTGCTCATTTCTTCTCTGTTCATATATTTGCCTTTTTAATATAGTTTTATGATAAAATGGCAACTTTATATCTTTCTTACCCCTCATATTTCTTGAGGCCACTTTATCCCTGCCACATGGTTTGACTGCATCTTCTAAGTCAGGGAAAAGAAACATTTAGAAAATGGTGAGCATTTGTTTCTGGTCATTTCTCCCTTTTGATTCACTGCTTGCATGGCCCAAACTCCAAAATGACTGAGATCTTTCATTGAAATGTATTGACACCCTCCTCCATCTGAAACTTCAGAGACAAGTGGCAGGTGCCAGGCTACATTGCTCTCAATTGAGGGAAGATCAGGGACCTAATGTCTTGAAAAGAGCCATGTCTACCTATCCAAGCTTGTTCAATTTCATAGTTCGTAGATGCCTAGAGGACAGGGCCTGACAGTCTCTGGAGAAAGGACTCCTTTGGAGAAAGGAGGTACTTGTTCCTGCTCACTTATGCATGCTCCTCCTCTGTGAGAGGAAGGCTCCCTGCCTCCTCCCCGCTCCCCAGTTCAGACAGAACAAGAAGAAATGTTGCAGAAGTGGTTGAGGTCTACTTTTACTGCCTGTTTCAGGAGCAGAAGAAATCTCCGGGTCCTCGCCACAATAGAGAGAGCTCTGGTTCCCTATTTCATCCTCAGTGGGCCACTAATGGCAATTGTTCCTGCAAAAGTGGGTCATTCACCCATGCTTCGTTGGCCTCACTAGCTAATCCAGTTGGTGGAGTGGGTCCCACACTCACTGATGCAGAGAAAGACAGGAAGTTATTTGAAAGGAGTGTGTGAACTGACAGAGGAGAATTAAGCCAGCCTATTTGACCACAGTTAGCTAACATGGAGGCATAAATGAGGTAAGAACAGAAGAAACTATTATTAGAAGGTATAAGAAATCTTGAGGAGATTTAAATCCACACACACACACATGCGAAAAGGTTTTCTGGAACTAAAATAAAAGCCATAAAACCCAAATTATAATAAAAATAAGTATTAATTGGTGTTCAGGCTAGACTTACATTTCAAACATAGTATCATTTTTATACATACATGCATACTCTGATGATTATTTAAAGTCCTACTTAAAAGTCAAGTCATTAGTAAATGGTAGAAGTGACTACAAAACATTTATTTTTGCTGTTAAGTCCATGTTCTTTTCATTATGTATATCATCTCCCTAAGATACAAAACCGAACTGAGAGCAGATTTTGATGTGAGAGGAGAGGACAATTCAACATGTCCTGAGCTCCTAGGAAATCTAGCTAAAGAAGGCATCCAGAGCACAATGTAGGGAACTTAAATCTAGTTTGGCCTAGTCAAAATTTGATCCAGCTGTGTATAAAGCTTTTTTCCATAATTCTGGAAAGCCCAGTTGCAAGTGAAGTATTCATTTTTCCTTATAAGGAGATGTAGGTAATTCTCCAAGAGGGAAAAATGTTGTGTTGTGAAAAATGAAGAGCATTTCTAAGCTGAATTATCAAAATATAAACAGGCTACAAAGAAGACAGTTAAAAATTAAAGATAGAAAATATCTGTAAAAACAAAATGCATTTAAATAGACTTGTATGTGTATATGTACACATAGATACTATATTTAATATTCTCTCAGTAAATATATGTCAGTGAAATATGCTTAAAGCACAACTATACTTTAATATATTATATTTCTATGAGATTTTTTGTCTTCAGAATGCATGCATTTTTTTTTTTTTTTAACATGGGCAGGCACTGGGAATCGAACCCAGGTCCTCTGGCATGGCAGACAAGTATCCTTGCCTGCTGAGCCAACGTGGCCCTCCCAGAATGCATGCTTTTTAAACATGTTATAAACTTGACCCCATTTTTCAACTAATAGCAATTGCATTTAATATTTTCCATCATTAAATTTCAAATGGTCAAATAGTTATCTGATTTTTAAATATGTCATGAATGAAATATGTACCTTCTATTATAATTATTATTTTACACTGCTGTGTATATGAGAAACTTAACAATAATTTTGCATGGCTGTTACTTTTATATTGTATCTGATTTAATTAATGATAAAAAGCTGGGTTTAATAAGGAAATTGAACGCATATAGTCTACTTATGGGAAAAAGAAGAAGAATCCTGTTTTTTTTTAATTACTACAATTTTTGCTTTATTACTATAATGCGTAATGCTAAGAAACATCACTTGATGCTTTAAAAGAATATCTCGTTGTTACAGAGGTGCAGATCTGTGTGTCTTTCCTGAGCAATAAGAGTCTAGTGTCAAGTTCTTACTTATTATCTGAGATAAACAGCTGCTTGCCCTTATGTAGTTCCTACATATAACCACAAATATTTTACCACATTCATCACTAATTTATCTTCTCAATCTGCACCTGCATGAAAAATTTTTTAAATGTATTTCTCAAGGAAGAAAAACATATTCCTATTTTAAAAGGAACTAATAAAACTAAATATTTTGCAATCAGGATGTACATATTTCTTTGTCTTTTACTGCACAGACAAGGCTAATGAGAAAGTTGAGGCAGTTTGCTGCATGTATCAGGCCCTCCTAATGCACCAGAACCATCGCAGGCAGGCCTCTGAGACGTCAGTTATTCATCATTACTTGACGTTCTGTTTCATTGGACTACATAGAAGCATTTTCTATAGAGCCTTTAAATGAGTGGCTGATATGTACAATGGCACTGACTCTGTTATTTTGCAAAACTTTTCAAGGTCCTCAGATTCATTTTAGAGAACTTTTTCCATCATTTAAATTAAAATGGACACCATATTACATAGGCCCTGAGGAGATGACAGATGCATGTTGCTAAGCATTGCTTTCTTTAGGAACATTTTAAAAAATATTTTGGTAGGAAGAAGCCATGGCTGTTGCAAGTGAGCCAAGAAGGAGATGCCCAGAGTTACTAATATGCTGGACATGCTGGCTAACTAAAGTTTGGAAGTATTTGAAATCAGTTATTTCATAAATTCATGTAACTAGAAAAACTTCATTCTTAAACTGCATCTTTTAAAAGCAGTTAGATACACAGGTGAGGGAACCTGCAGGCACTCTCGCTCAGACAGAGGTGAGAAAGGTGAAAGACAAGAGGGAGCATTTACTTTTACAGATTAGCTTTCCTTCTTCCCCTCTTCCTTGTGCAGCTCCTTCTCGTCCCCTCCCTTCTCCAGGGTAGATTGTGTATTTGGGTGGGTGCGTTGGCTCCACTCTTGTCTGTAGATGACTCACACAGGTGGAGGGTCGTTTGGCTCCAGAAAAGTGGCTGCAGCTAGGTTTTCCGTAAGTGGGTGTCTGTGGGGACAGGGACCTTCCTGACCTTGATTAGCTGTTCCTGCTCAAGGCTTGTCTCCCCTCTCACCTCCCTGTTCTAGCCTGCCTCAGCTTCCTCCCCAGAGAAGTCTCACCCCTAATCTTAGGGGCACTGAGAGAGGAGGTTCTGCTTCTGTAGTTGCTTCTGGCTTGGCAGGGGGTGTGGGCCCTGCCTGGTGGGGCGTGGAACCTTCTGCTACTTTGTCTAAGTTGATGGGAGGAGTGCAGAGGGACAGCTGGAATAGCTGAAAATGCTCGCATCAGTATTGGTTTGGTGTGAAAGGCTTTTAGTCTGGAAGAAATAAACTTGGTGAGAAGCTTAAAAATGCAAGGGCCATGAAAAAAGAAGAAAGAGACATCTGAATAAAAATAGGCAATGTTGATAGTGATGACCTTTAAAAAAACAAACAAACAAAAATATTTTTAAAATGCAAGGGCTAATGAATAACAAGAAAATGGAAGTGAGCAAGCTTAGGGCAGGCATTAGCTGGGTGAAGCTGGGGAAGAGGGAAGGAGGTGACAATTTTTTAGATCCAAGAGTGAATTTTAGCAGGGTGGCTCATTTTTGCTCAACTGGGAATAAAAGGATGCATGTTCCAAGTTAAGGGGTGCGGGGATGAGACTCAGAAGGAACTTGATTGGTTGGGCTTTGGCTTTGGCTGCCATGTCAGCCTGGTATTCACTCGAGAGATGGTATTGTTATTTCTTTGATGTCCAGAGCAAAGAATTCTACCTATTTCTGTCAGTAAGAGCATGGCGTTTAAGAAATTCAGTATTTCTTGGTGATATTAAATTGAGCAAAAGCCTCGCTACTTCTACACTGCCACATGAGCATGCAGGACCAGGAAAGTGTAGCCTTTTCTCTTTTCCTGGTCCTAGAGCTCAGGTGAGGGCTATTAGTTTTGCTTGCTGAGCTTAAGTCCCCAGGGAAAGAGCCGTTTTAATACCCATAAAATAAATCAGCCCTTGTCCTCATTCTCTCTCCCTTCCCCACTGACTCCGCCCCACCGCCCTCTCTCTTCCTTTTTTCCCCTCCTTCCTTCCAGTCTTAACATGATTAGATAACATCTTGTTGTGCTAGCCTTCTCCTTGGGGAGAGGATGAGGCCGGCTAGGAAAGCGGCATTGGCTCACTTGTAAAGATTCCCAAGCTTCTCTGCTATTTTGAGGGCTACTAAGTATTCCTTTCTTGCTCATTTGGCAAAATCTAGTTCCATCATTCAGAGGCTATGCAACCATACCCTCATACCCCTCTGTCAAGTAACGGGAAATGGCTGTTTTTGAACATATGATCTGAAGAAAGTCTAGTGGGCAGCCTGGAAATCTTTATAAAAAGCATTTTGAAAATGCTCAAGGTCCAAAAGTGTGTTTGCATTATTTTTATTTTTAATTAAGTTATCATTTAATTTTTCTCTTATTATCTGTAATCTTGGATTTTTTCATATTAAACTTTGTATATTAAGTTAACTTCTTTACTAAGCCTACTCTATGGTTTCAAATTAGATTTCTCTAGAATCTAGCCTTATTTGTTTTAGACCACTTGTATTCTGAATTTACAAGCTTCCTGCTTCCAAGACATCTACCTTTGAGAATAGTCTCGGAACCTTGAACTGCCTTAATTATAAGGAATAGTAATATAATAATAATACTGATAGTAGCCATGATTTCTGAGAAATCACCATGCACCAAACACTGCACTCTAAATGCTTTGCAGCCTGTTAATTAATACTGTTATCAACTTTCAGGTTTATTAGTGTCTCCATTTTATAAGGACCTGAGAGAGAAATTCAGCAATTTGCTTTCTGCCACACCACCTATGAGAGACCCTAACATGGATCAAACTCATGTCTGTCTGCCTCTGAAGCCTGAGCTCTAAATCATTACAAAATACTGACCCCCCAGTCAGGATGTGTTTGCTTAGGAATAGCTAATTAACACTTGTAATTTTTATGGCATTGTTTCATATTGCCTTACATTGCTCTTTCACACCCCTGAACATCCACATTTATTTTCTCCCTTGGTGGAAAGTCAATCTCTTGATTGTAAAGAGAATATCATAAAGAAATATCATGAAAGAAAGTTGGCTTTGAATTAAATCCTACCGATGAATGTTCACTGCAATAAACAACCTATTGTGGCTACATCCAAAGTCAGCATTCCAAAATACGTTTCAACAAAGCATGCCACACATTTTAAAAATACAATTCTAAGAGATAGCCACATTTTTTCATTTGACTTAATTCACTTGGCCTTTTGCCCTGTGCTTCACGAGGCAATGGAGGTGTGTACAGAAAGCAGAAAAAAATACAAGCCTGTTCCAGGCTCCTGCCTCTCCTGCCAAGTCCTGCTACCGCAGAGACCATGAATACCCCTCCCTGCCTGGGCTCATAATTCATCACTCTATCTCCTTTCTGCTGCCTTTGCGACCAGGGAGAAGCAATGTGAAATTTAATAAATTGAATAAAAGTTATTTTTCCCCTTGTCTGTTTGGATTCTGGCAGGGTGCCTTCTAAAGTGCTTTCGATTGCTAGAAACCCTGCAATACCAAACTCCTGCCTAACAATTATTGGCATCAGAAGAAGTTTAAGAAGCTCCTCAGCAGCCAAAATTTCATTTGCTTCACACTACTGTGAAGTCCTTTTATGCATCTTAGCATCTACCACAGGGAGTTCTCTTTAGAAGGACAGCAGAGATGAATATCTGTGAAGGTCACGACAAACTCGAGCACTTGGTCCACTTTCTTAATATAGCTTTCCAAAATTCAGAGGGGAAAAGCAGTTTCTTGATATAAGTTTTCATTTTAATGTTTCAGTATAGAATTAAACTAACCTCAACCAATTAGAGGGAAGCCACAAATAAGTCAAGTTATAGCTGATTTCATTATTTTTTTTCTACTTTCAAGATGTCCATATTTCAAATGTTTGTTTTCCCCTAAGAGCCAGTTAGTCCCAGCTTTTCCTTGTAAATGTATGTTTTCATTTTTTTGTTGTTATGTTTTCTAAATGTATAGGCCTCTAAAGAAAGCAATTTGCAAACCCTCTTCTAATTAAACGAGAAACTCTTCCTGCTTTGCCAATTTAGACAATTGTTTATTGGCTCAAAATGACTACTTAAAGCAGTTCCCTTGCCTTCATTTTAGTCTGTTTTTGAGGACTTCACACATCCGTATGTCTGCACAGGGGTTCTCCTGGGAAATACAAGTGCAGGTTTTTACCCTTAATTGTGGTTGAGTTTTCTAAACTTTATGTTGTTTTTATTGTCCTCCTTTGGATTCTTTCCAATTTTACAACACTTTTTTTTGAAATATGTTGCTGAAAATTACACCTAATAATATTCTTCTAAAAAAATAATCACCTTTATTCTTTATGCAATATCCCTATTCTACACCCAACTGTGAGTCCCAATCTGCCTTTTGCCTGAAGTGTTATACTGGATGTTCATGTTAATTGTGTGGCCCACTGTGCAAATCCTTTTCTTACACTATTATTCCATTTTCTCCATTGAGTAATTTACGTAAGGATTCTTCATCTCCAAATAAGCTCACTCCTTTTTGGAATGCAGACTCTTGATTCTAACCTCTTCTAGGGTCTTCCATATTATAAGGTCAACTTCTGATCCCATCATTAGCCATATAAGCTAGTGACAGACTTTCCTATCTTTTTGTGAAATTAAATTTTGTAGATTTTGTGTTCCTGTCATTCAAGATCATCTTATGCTAAGGTCCCTCCCTCACTTGTTTAAAAGCAGTGACATTTTTCCTGTAGTTTGGGTAGGATTACCACATCTCTATAATCAGATTTGGGACCTGATTAGAAATCAAACAGGTTATTTTTCCTTTTTGCCACAATGATTAATATAATAATCCAGGAAAAAAATAGTGTGTGCTGTTCCCCTGTCTTTAAAATGTTCCCATCAGCTCTCATATCAGACCCTTGGAATCTCAGACATATAAACCAGTTCTGTTGCCTTGCCTCATACTCAACTGAGAAAAGAACAACCATTAGAAGGAAACTGACTGGTGTTCTCCCCACCACATATATCCATGTCAGGGGTATAAATATCTCTGCCTTTCTTCTTATTACAAAGATGAGCTGTCTTAGATTTTATCAGTAGTTACACCCCCACTCATTCCATCTTATCTGTTTAGGATGTGCTCATTCTTTCCTGATCCATTGATTAGCATCTTCATCCTAGATGATTCACATTTCTAGTATTCTCCACCTTAACAGTCAGAACAAAAGAAGGAACCAGTGCTAGCACACACAGTCACTGCCTTTTCAGAACTTTCTTTAGCCTATCATCTCTGCTAGAATTCTAAATATTTAAGTGGCCCAGGACTTTGTCTTCAATCTGCTTCTCTCTTTTATTCTTTTTCCTTCTTCTTGCTTCACTCCTCTTTCTATACATTTTAACGGAGATTTTCTCTAATTCTATACATACAAATTCCACTTACATAGCAAAGACTCCAATTTTCATTCATAGCTCAGACGTCTCAATAGAATTTGTGCTGTGTATGCCCAGTGACCTCCTTGACGTCTGCACTCGGGCATCTAACTAAGAGTTCAAGCTTATCATGTCTAAAGCTGACCCCTTCATCTCTGCCCCAACTTTGGTCTTATTCCTACAAAAATTGTTCAGGCCAAAACTTTAGGACTCATTTTTTTAAATTCCATATTTCATATATCTCTCACCTAAATATCTAACTTGAGTCTCACCAGCACACCCTCTGAAACATAATCTGAAAGTGTTATTCTTGTCCTGTGCTCTGTAGTACCACTGCCCACTGCCATCTCTTAGTCTTCTCTAACAGCTTCTTCAAAAACTGTAATAGGTCCCTTCCAGCTCTCTAAAATTCATTTTCCACTGCACAACAAGCATAAATGTCTCTTTTGCGTCACATTTTCCACATTCATTCTATTATTCTCAGAACAAAATCTAACCCTATACTTTGTGGTTTAGTAGGCCGCATTACCTGGTTCCTGCCTGCTCTCTGGTTTTATCTCCTGACATATCCTCTCATGCTCTATAAAAACTGTTTACAGAATATGCTGAACTGTTATATTGTCTTTTTGCTGTTGTGTAGAACTCATGCAACTGGTCCCTGCATTTAAACCTTTGGACTAGCCATTCCCTCTTTGTAAATTAGAATGCTCTGTTGTGTCCTTCAAGTCTTCTGAAAGTTCATCACCTTCTCTAAGGGGTTTTCCCTACCCTAATTCTTAATAGAGCACCCCTTCCTCCAGTTCCTATCCCATCATTCTGTTTTAATCTTTTCACTTCCCATTATTTGATACAATGCTGAATTTTTTAATGATCCGTCTCCCTCCTTTAGAATATAAGATCGTTTAGAATATAAGACCCTTGCAGATGGAGGCATTGCTAGCCTTGATCAACCACGGTCCTCTCAGCACCCTGGACAGAGCTTGGCAAAGGGCAGGTGCTATGTAAATGCACTTCTGTGAAAGAATGAATGAAACTATTTTACCATTGAACATGTAGACCCCATTTAAGTCTTTTAGCTTTACTCTCTATCATGAATATTTTACAAGGAACATCAAACAAGCCCTATAAACAGTTTGGCATCTGCATTCTTGTTCTGACTTTGTTCATTCATCTCTCTTAGGCAGCACAAACCAGGGACAAGAGTGCCTGATCTCCTCCTGCACAATGTCAGGTTTGGTTTGATTGCCATTCACAGATCCATGTTTATGCCAGCACACACAGATGGGCTAATGGGCCTCCTAAAGAGACTCAGCAGAAATTTTCCTCTCCAGCTGGAAGCTGGTTGAAGAAGGTTGACTTAAATGTGAGAACTTTCACTCCCCCCCCCCCCAAAATTATTACTAGATAGTTGGACTTAGATCCTGAATATGCAAAATGCTTTTTGTTCCTATGTAGTTTGTAATCTAGGTCAGTAAAAATGATGAATGTCAGCTAACTTCCTCCATCATTTATTCTTAAAACCATAATTAATAACAGGACTAAAATTCATTCAGCCACTATTCAGCATAAAAAGACTCCTCAAAATTGACAAATTAATCATAAATATATGCAGTATATGCATATGTATTGCTCATAAATTTACCCTTATATAGCATCTGCCAGCAAATGTGTTCCTTCAGCAGAAATGAGTAAGCCATAAATGGCTCTATACCTGGGAAACCTCATCCATAAAGTCTCACATAAAAGACTTGATCTTTTGCCTTAACTGATTTACTCATTCTGCAAATATTAGTTGTTCAGCACCAGGCACTATTCTGAGAGCTGAAATCA
The DNA here is from genome assembly GCF_023851605.1 of Tamandua tetradactyla. Classification (NCBI taxonomy): domain Eukaryota; kingdom Metazoa; phylum Chordata; class Mammalia; order Pilosa; family Myrmecophagidae; genus Tamandua; species Tamandua tetradactyla. The sequence goes on along the minus strand of NC_135352.1, from coordinate 41,052,287 downwards.
ATGGACAGTCTAGAAAACACCCCTCCTTTCCTAGATATGTATCTATTGTGTGTGGAAACGGACAATAAGGAAATCAAAATACATATATGTGCATCGTGTGATGATAAATGTCATGAATAAATACCAGCTAGATAAGGAGATAACTGTAAAGGGCACATGGAGAACTATATCGTCAATGGGATGTCTTCTCCAGCCTCTCATATCAGGTGGCATAGGACAGACATTGAACTGTGTGGACCTGGATTCATCTAATGAAGACTATTCCTGGAAACTAGAAAGTACACGATGTTACTACTCTAGAAGTTGTATATTCTAAACATAGAAAGGAGGCATTTGTGGCTAGAGCAAAGGGATGAGGTTACCAGTTTTGTTTGCAGATTGTAACTATTGTTCTCAGTAGCTTACTGGGATCTTAGACTTGGAAATTTGTGGGTTGCTCAATTGGAAAGAGATGGGAAGTACAGGGAGAATTAAAGAGCAGATGTAAGAAATGAGGTCCAACAAATAACAGAAGAAAATTGTGAAAGGTATTTCAATAGTAAATGAGATGCTTGTTAATTTACTAACTCCCAGAAAACACAGTATGTACTTCAAAAATTTTAAAGTGAAAACAGTTGTCCCATATGCTTTTGCGAAAACATTTGATGAGCAAGGACATCTGATAGATGCTTTATCTTGAGACTTTTAGTATATCATTTTATATTATATATTCAGTTAGTCGTGTTGATCCCAGAACTGTAGAAACTTATTTAACTATAGATTACTTTGTTTATGTAACACATTCGGAAAAACAATTGCATTAGAAGTGAGAGAGTCAGATCTGATATAGAGGACTGCTTAATGTGGATAAAGATTGGGCTGCTCTAAAAAGAGGCACCAAAATACAATAGTTTAAAGACAATGAAATAATAAGGGGCATTGCAACTTACAGTTTTCAAGGCACTAAGCTTAGTGTGGGGATGTGGATGTGGGGGTGGGGGAGGCAGCGTGGTAAGCTACTTCAGTCAGCATGTGGCTTACAAGGCTTGCTCCACTCGTCACTAAGAAGAGAGTGAGTCCAGAGCTCAGGACTGAGAATATAGACCAGAAGTTGCCCTCCTCTTTCCGTTCATGTCTGGATGGCAAGCTCTTAGTCTCAAAGCCACATTCAGCCACAAGGAAGGCCTAGAAATGTAGGAGCCAGATGCCCAGGAAGAAGGGAAAAATAGATTTAGGGGAAGATCAGCACTGTGCCATAGTTTGCTTCTGGCTACCCAAAAATCCATGCACAGCCTTCCTCCCATCTATAAAGCATAGTAATCTCCTTCCCAATGCAGATAATTTAGGAGCCCTCCTATTTGCTGTAGTCAGGCCAAGGTTCAGGAAACCTCTACTTTTAAGTGATTCCTCCACATCAGGTTAAGGCATATCTACTTTTGTTTCAGCAAAGTATAAGCTAAATGAAGAGTCATCTATCCCTTTCTCCTGCTAAAACCATCCAATAATAAATAGTATATCAAGAATGGAATTGCAACATTCAGAAAAGAGAAAAATGGGAACCAAATGGTACTCATTGATTCATAAGAATTATTCAAATAAAAATCCCATTGGACAGGAATTACAAATATTTTCTGTCCTGGAAGTGGAGTAAGTTCCTGGATTAGCCCATGACCCATTATCTTCTGTGAAAAGATAGAACATGGATGTAAGTACGTCCTCTGTGAGTGTATCTCTGACAGCCCCAAGGTCTGCTTAAGGTGAAATAATTACAAGCATTTGCAGACCAAAGGGTGGGTTTTTATTGGCAACACATTCCCCTTAAATCTAGCTAGGCTTCTGGTCTGTTTAACTCTTACCAGTTCTGTGTGTCTGTTAAAACACACAAAGTCTTTCCAAGGGTAAATTGTGAGCTTTCTGTATTTCTTGGCTTCCTCACTTAACGCACACATCACTCTCTCATTTTAACAGTGCTTACATTTGAGGCCACAGGAAACAGAGAACCAGAAGGATTGCATTCAATTTGATCTGTGTTCCAGGGATGATTTTGTTTGTTTGTTTAAGTAATGCTGTCCTACTATTTCTTTAAGAAAGGCTTGTAGTAACAACCTTCTCCTGATCTTTGAAGTAGGTGAGCACTTGGCGTTTCCAAGTCTAAGAGATCCCAATTATCGGAATTTGAGTTCCTTCACTTTGGTATTTGCAAACAGGCGAATCCTGGCCTATACTCATTTATTTTATGCAATACTTTATCAATTTTAGCAAGAAGCAATAAGCAAACATACATATTCTGACTCTAATTTCTCAAGAGCTAAAAGTCCCAGTGTATTGTATTATTTTCACTATGTCACTACATTTCCTGGTAGCAGATAAGAAGGATCACTCACTTATCATCCTTAAGTTCCACTTTCTTCAAACCTGCTGCCTAACCATCAGGTCACTCTCCTGTATAGATGTATATTTCGTAAGATTTTTATACTGTGAGTTTTTATCTATGGGAATTTTTGATATCTATTTTGAAGACTTATTCCTGCAGAGCATTTTGAATGTTCTCTGGACAGGCTTGGTCTATATCAAATTAAATAATACTTGAGGGTATTTGTGGACAGTCTTGGCAGCATGCATTTGCAAAATTACATGAGAACCACCTTTTTGTTAGAATTTCTCAAGGCTGTTTCTCCCCCTCTATACCTCACCAACATTAAACAGACATTTTTCTTGTCTGTGTGATATCCTAGCTTGCCTCATGTTCCTTGAACCTCAGGAGTCAAAAAAATGAAATGAATTAAGTTTGGTACATTTCCTCAAAATGGATAGCCCATTTTGGTGTTGTCCTTATTTTACTAGTTTCCTTAATTTAGAACTTAGAGGTATTCCCCACCCCACCCCCACTCCCTCATTTCTGGCCAGCCCATCAGTGCATTTAAGATTGTGATTTATTTTGTTTATTGATTCATCTGCTCTTTTTTCTCCTTTTTTCTTTTCTTTTAGCCAGCCCTTTTCTTGTTTGCAGCAGCAGGTTTACTCAGGAAATCCAGACCACGCTGTGACAAAATGGAGAATCTCACCACTCCCACACACTTAAAAATCAACTTCTTTCCTAGGCTTCTGGGAAAGCTTGCTGATTTCATTCCTATCCTACTGGTCCTTTTTTCTCAGCTACCTTTTATGATTCATTGTATATTGAGCCTTTCAATTTTGTAGTTATGAAGGTTTAGGTCCTCAGATTTCCTTTCTCTTTTTGTGTCTTGTCTTCTCTTCTCTCCCTAGTGATATTATTCAGTTCCACAACTTCACATACATTCTATATCCCTGATGACACTCAGATTATTTCTTGAAATAACAACTCTACCCTGAACTATGTATTTATGAATAAAACTCTTTAGATCTCCATTTGAATGGAACAGAATGCAAGTCAAACATCTCAAAGGACATCCTAGAACTGTTCAGATCCATCTCACATTGCATTGCCACCTCAATCTTCATGCATCCCACTAAATGGCAGTTCCATCCACTCAATTACCCAGGCCAATATATATAGGATTCATTCTTGAGTCCTCTTTTTCTCCACATCCCATATCCTGTCCACCAGTAAGTCCTTGAAACTCTAGTTTAAAAAATGTACTCCTATGCAAATAATCTCAACATTTCTGCCCCTAAAATCTCAATCCATGCCACAAAACTCTCTTGACTATCTCCTAACTTATCTTTCTTCCAAATTTTCCCCTATGTAGTCCATCCTCAACACAGCATTGAGCATTTATTTTTTCCTTTCTCAAATATAGGGCATTGTAACTTCCCTATTTCCCATTCCTCATGGTAAAATATGGCCCTTCCAATGTTGATAAGTCCCTTTGTGATATTATTCCTGCCAAACTCTTAAAAATCAAAGGTGCTTCTCTTTATTCTGTCATTCTCTAGCATGACTAGATTTCTGTCTTAGCACCTTGGTACTTGTTCCTTCTGCTCAAAGCTTTTTTGTCACAAATTTTCACAAAGCTACCTTTTCATATTGAAGTTGTCACTCAAATATCATCTTTTCAGAGAGGTCCACAGACATTTTCTATCACATTATCCTCTTATATCAGCATTTTAGCTCTTCCAAGCTCTTGAAACAATGTCTCCAGAAGATGTAAGCTCCTTGAGACAATGAATCAATTTTTCTGGTTTACTAGTCTATACACTGTACTGAAAACAATGCCAGGCTTATAGCAAATACCAAATACACACTGACTGATTCATTAAAAGGAATTGTGTGTGGCATAGTGTTGAAAATTGCAAATAGTGAAAGAGAAACTATATTCAGGTTTCTGTGGAATATGGAAGCATAGGAGTGCCTTCTGGTGATAACAGCTGGGTGTTATGTTTTTGATTGCCTTATAAAACATTCATGGGTCAACAGGGATGAGGAGACAGCTACAGTTATCTTTTTCTTTTGGCGATTCACCTGGGAGAAATAAACAAAGGTCAAGGAATTTTGATTGATTCTGCCATTGACTAGATGCTCTGAAGCAGCAGTAATTAATTAAGGAACTAAAACTTAAGTACAGATAATACATTGCCTGGGGCTAGAGACAGAAGGTGACTGGTGATTGCTGAGAAGCACCTGAGCTCTAAGCTACAAAAGGTTTTTACGGAGTTGTATATTTTAGCTGAGGGATGAGATCTTTGACTAGACCCTCCCAACTGAGGACAGGTATAGACCATGTTTCCCAGCTGACTCAGACCTTGTCGAGCTGTAACTTGGCTGTAAAGGACGGTGTGATCTTGACATCAAAAGGTCAAACTCAGAGTCTTAGTAATTCTAACTTGGTGGGCATGGACCTTACCTTTTCCTAACCTTTAGTGCCTAACCTGAAGAATGGAAACAGTAGTATTTGGCTCTAAATGCAATAATGAACCACTATTTTCAAAATGTAAAATACGATACAAATTGCAAGAATCATCCTGAAATATTTGTATACTCTTCTTTTAAATAAAATCCTGTTGGCAAATAATCGTATATTATATTTTAACCAATAAAAATGTAACTTCCTTAAGAATGCTTGCTCCTAATTCTATATTCTATGCCCCAGTTTACTGTTGAAGAAGCCAGGTGTTATTGAGTATTGGTACCAAATATGTAAGAGTTGCATCCAATGAAGACGCATAAAATCTTGTGTTTTGGGGATGGGGAGATAAACAAACCAAAACAGATGCAAAAAAGTATACAGTTAATTTCAGCCAGTTCAGTGACAACTCTTGTCGCAGTGCCACAAGTGGATTTCTGTCATCCACACGAGCATTTTTCTGTGAGTCTGCTTTAAATTTGCACACTAAAAGAACTAGTAAGTGTTTTGTTTTTTTTTTAAGATTGTTTACAGATGCTCTGTCATATAACCGTGAAGAAACTTAGGTTTGGAAAAAGTTGACTCATATCCAAGCACTGTAAATGCCTCGGGACTATTGTGCTGAAGAAAAGTGGCAAGTGTCCCTTCTCTTATGCAGCATGTGACATCTCACAGCACAGAGGGCTTAAAGTCTGCAAATGCCACTTTCACGTTTCAGACTACAATTGCAATTGCAAATGCACCAAAGTTGAATCTGTTTTGTTTTGTGTGTGTGACAATTTCTCAAATGGGAGGCTGAGGGAGTTTTACTTTGCATAAATGTTAACTTTTCAAACATGCTATGTTACTTCCAAGAACATTTTTCTATTTATTATTATGATCTGATAATGCACTATTTAAAAAAAAATGTTCACTTTATGGAGCAATGATGTTGGCATTAGAGGCAACCCTGTATTTTTTTTTAATTATCCTTACAATAAAAATTTCAATTAGTTTTTGAAGTTTAGGAGTGTTATTTGACAACATTATAAACTTTAAAGAAAGAATTTTACTTCTATCATACTTATGTATACAATATCCTTAAAAGAACATATTTTACTTCTATCTTATTTATGTGTAGAATATCTTATATATATTATTTTATGACTATGATTTATAAGCAAAAATTTTTAAAAATTTAAGAGCTGCCTGTACCCCAAATTCTGATTTTTGTATTTATGTTACATATTATGGAACATGTGTTTTCAATTGTAATTATTTATATTTCCTGTTTTTAGAAAAATATTTTCAAGCTTAGCTTCTATCTTACTTCTGAAAAAAATGAGAGAGAGAGAGAGAAGCCCAGTTAGGGAAGTGAGTAATCATATAGAACAACATGGAAATCACAGCCTGAGCAAGTTAATTCTCACCAAACTATTCTTTGTCCCAGTGGGCAACGTTATACTTGGAGAATATTTTGTATGTTCCTCAATTCAGTTGAAATTATAGTGTCGCGTTAAGTTATTTGGTCTATTTACACCGATCATTGTCTGTGACTTAATTATCTAGGATTTTTTCAGAGTCATGTTTGGAAGAGAAAAAAGTTCCTTTGGATGAAAATGAACCTCTGTAAGTGGCATGCGTGACACTGCGTGCATTTTCTCTAATATCACCACCATTCTGGGAATTGACCTCGATAACCAAGAAAATCTTCATTACTGAGAATATATTTTCCCTGGTGGCTTCCATTCACTGTTGTCCTATGTTGCATATTAAACATTGACTGTTAATGCAACTTGAGTGCTGTGAGTCCTACTCAGCATCTCTTTTCACAGAACAAAATTTACATAATTAGAAAATAGCATGATTTCTACCTCTAGCAGATCAGGAGTGTGAAAATGTTGTACTCTTTCTTTCATTTCATATGTCAATTTTCATAACACTGATGTGATGGTGAAATTATTTCAATTTAATAATGGTAATATGTGAACTGAATTGCCTTGCTGAAATACAAGTGAATCCAAGGAAGGATTTGAATTTATTACAAGCAAAATATCACATTTAACTGAGATGTCAAATAAAATTTTGGAAAAAATTTGTGCTCTCAGAGATTACCAGTCTTTATGGTAACCAAGAATAACAGCCAGACAAATGAGACAAATATCAAACTTCTTATGAACCAATTCACACACTACTCAAAGGCATTGTTCTAAATTGTTTCTTTTTGCTAAAGCTGCCAGAATGTAATATACCAGAAATTGATTGGCTTTTTCAAAGGGGATTTATTAAGTTACAAATTTACAGTTCAAGGACCATGAAAATGATTAAAGCATCCAGAAATAGAATACCTTGACTCTGAAGAAAAGCTGATGGCATTCGGGTTTTCTCTGTCACATGGAAAGGCACATGGTGACATCTGCTGTCCTACTCTCCCAGCTTATGGTTTCAAATGGTTCTTTCTGTTCTTGTTTCCAGTGACTTTATCTCTAAGCATCTTGGGTTCTTACATAGCTTCTCCAGGGGCAGACTCTGGGTTTCAGCTCTTACCTTAGCATTTCCAAATGTCTCGTCTCGGTTTCACCTCTCTATGCTCTGTTTTGGCTCTGATCTATCTATTTTCTGCTTTTCATTCTCTTTATGCAGGACTCCTGTGAAAGGATTATGACCCACCTTGAGTTAGGTGTGTTCCATCTCCATGAAAACAATTTAATCAAAAGATCCCACTCACAATTGGATGTTTCACTTCCATGGAAAGTATCAGATCAAAAGGACCCACCCAAGAGAAGGTCTGCCACCACAAAATTGGGTTAGAAGTACATGTCTATTCTGGGGTGTATAACAGCTTCAAACCAGCACATTTCACCTTCTGGACCACAAAGAGACATGTTCTTTAAATGCAAATATACATTTTTGCATTCCATTACAATATCACAAAAAGCTTAAATCACTAGGAATACAGATACAATACAAAGTCAAAAACAGTACAGAATCTCATCAAAATCAATACAGGCATGGTCACTCCTAAGGTAAAATTTCCCTCTGACTATGGACTTGTGAAACATAGAACAAGTTATCTGTTGCCAATATACAAAGGAGGGAGAAATATAGGTAAAATATTCCTATTGCCATTGGAAGAAATTGAAAGTAAAATGGGTCAAAATTCCCAAAGGATTTCCAAAATCTTCAGGGCAAGCTCCATTAGGTTTAAGAGTCTTTGAGGTTTGAGACAGTGGCAGACCCACCCTCTTCAAGGGCTTATGCAGTGGCTCTTCTCTCTCCAAACAATCACATAAGTGTTTCCACATATCCAAGCATTAGGAGACCACCGTATTGTTGGCAACACCCTCTTCAAGCATCTGGGTGGCACCCAGACTCTCTGCCATCTCTGAAGCACACAGTCAAATCATTCAGGACAGTGAGGTGGCTTCTAGGCCCTCCCCAATCTCAGGAGAATAGGCTCTACCCTCTCTGAGGCCTGAGGGTGCAGTACTATTCCACAGCAACAAGGTGGAAGGTCCACCCTCTGCTTCCAGGGCAAACTAACCATCTCTACATGCATGTGTGGATCTAAAATCCTGGCCTGAGATTTCCTGGTTCCAGGCCTTAGCTTCCATGGTTCTGCCTTCAAAGTCATTTTCTCTTCAGTCTGTCCCTTTTCTGTCCCATTTAGTCCAGACTGGCACTGTTCCATTCTTATAAATCTCACCAAAAAAAAATGTTGCCTTGGCATGCAACATACAAGGATCAAAACCATCAGACCATAGGCCTTTCCACAAATCCTGTCTGGGTAACTCCATCTCCAATCATGGTTTTTTTGGAAATGCTGACCACTTCCACATTTGGTTAAATACTTATGTGGGGCAATATTCTCTGGAGTTTCATATTTCAAAAGCTCAGAATTTTCCAGACCATCAATTTCTAGTTTTGTTTTACCAAAGAGTTCAGTTCTCAGCTATATCCCTTTCCTGTTGCATTTTATTATAAGCTGCAAACAACGAGGCTGCATTTTCCACTTTCAGTCTGGAAATCTCTTCATATACATATCCCAGCTTGTCGCTTTCAAATTCTACTTTCCATCCAATGCCAGGACTTAATTTTGCCAAATTCTCTCCACTTAAAAGCAACAATCATCTTCCTTACAGTTTGCAATGACATATTTAGCATTTCTATGGCTTCATTGAAAGTATCCTTAGGATCCATTTTTCTACCAACACACTCTTCAAAGCATTCTAGGTTTTTCATATTAAACTCCTCACAATTCTTCCAGAATCTTCTCCATAACCAGATTACAGCACCCCACTTCTCTGGTACCAATATCTGTTTTGGTTTTCTAAAGCTTCCAGAATGCAACATGTCAGAAATGGATTGGCTTTTTTCAAAGGAGATTTATTAGGTTATAAATTTATAGTCCTAAATCCATGAAAATGTCCAAGTTGAGGCATCCAGAAAGAGATACCTTGAGTCTGAAAAAAGGCTGATGGTTTTGGGGCTTTCTTTGTCACATGGAAAGACACATGGTGACATATGCTATCCTTCTCTCACTGCTCTGGTTTCAAATGGTTCTCTCAGCTCCTGTTTCCAGTAGCTTTATCGCTAAACCTCTGTGATTCCTCACATAGCATCTCCAGCATTTCCAAATCTCTGTGTCTTGGTTTCATCTGTCTGCTCTGTGTCTTGGTTTCATCTGTCTGCTCTCTGTGTTAGCTCTGAGCTCTCTCTACATGTTCTACCTTTTTTTCTCATCTTGCAGGGCTCCAGTAAAAGGATTACAATGCACCTTAAATTATGTTGGTTACATCTCCATGGAAACAATTTCATCAAACTCCACACACATAATTTGGTGATTCACATCTCCATGGAAAGAACTTAATCAAAATGCCTACCCAACAATAGGTCTGCCCCCACAAGACTGGATTAGAACAATGTGGCTTTTCTGGGGTACATAGCTTCAAGGCAGCAGATACATTTAATATTCATCTATATTCCCATCATCCATTTATGAGTCGTTTAACCAAAATTCTCAGATATTTGAAGGTATCTTTCTTAAATATCATGTGACATTTGTGATATCTAGGAAAATGTTATTTTACATATGATAATGTGGTGAGACTACAAAAATTAAAAAAAAAAAGCAACAGGCCAACATTTTATTTTCTGATATGCCATGTATATTAGTAAGTAATAAATTAAACCAACAGTTATTAAATATTAATGCTATCAAGGAAATATCTTAAGCTACAAGGAAACCAAAATGAATCAGCTGCTTTGAATTGTTTGTGGAAAACAATTCATATAGAACTTCTGTTTTACATATGGTATCAGCTTCATTTAGTTGCCTTTGAGGAAAGAGTACTTATTTGAATCTTACAGACAACTGACTTAAGCATTCCAAATTTGTGTGTACTTTAGATTCCACCTCAAAAATATTTAGACTTAAATATCTAAATTTAAAATTTTATAAAATAAATTCATGTTTTATTTAATTATGTGTTCATTGAAAAGATAACTACTACAAGCTTATTTGTCACAATGATGCATGTGTTCATATTACTATTTTGACTGCATTATTAACAATTTGAGAGTTCTCATCTGCAAATATTTACACGCACTTGCATATTTACGAAACTATAACTCTAGTGATATATATTTAATCTATACCTATACTGCTATCTGCTAACTACATCTAACCATATATTTAGGAAAAATAAGGTTCTGTTTTAGGAAGGATTATAACCTGCAATTTTTCTGAATGGCATATTTCTCAGTCATTAGAACCACAAATATATGTATGTGTATGTTTGCAAAATATATTATAAATAGATACATCGAGTTTATTATTTTACTAGATGGACAGTAGTCCATACTGTGGTATACCTTACTTCTTTAACCAAGCCGCTATTGCTGATTATATGATTGTTTCAGAGAGTTTACCTTCATAAACAATATCCTGGTGTACATTTTGATTAATTGACATTATTTTCTTAATTTTCTTCACCAAATTTCAATTTATTGATTAGTCATTGTACTAGTTTGGATATTATGCACCCCAGAAAAGCTATGCTAGTTTGCCTATACCAATCTTGTGGGGCAGACTTATTGTTTAGAGGGGATCCTTTGATTGGATTATTTCCCTGGGGTTGTGACACACCAGCTGTGGGTGTAAAATTTTGATGAGATGGAGATGTGACCCTGCCCTTTTAAGTTGGGTCTTAATTAGTTTACTGGAATCCTCTAAAGAGCTGACATAGATGCAGACACTTGGATTGTAGTGACTTGGAATGTCGACAGATACTTGGATAGCGAATATGGAGAAACCTGAGATGGACATTTGCAGATGCAGGGAAAATGCCAGAAGGACCCACCAGATCTCTGAGAGCTGTTTGAAATCAGAAACCAGGAGAGGAGCCCAGCAGACATCAAAATGTATCTTCTCATGAGATTCTCAGCAATGCAAAACCCAGAGGTTTGCCCCAGAGAAGCTAAGTGAAGGTACACAAATGCTTAGAGGCAGAACAACTGGAACCAATAGCACAAACAACGAACTGAGCAAGAACCTTAGACACCAGCTGTGGGCTTTCACAGCTGACAGAGAAACCCTGGACACCATTTGGCCTTTCTTTGGGATCAACATATCCTTATCTGGATACCTTAGTTTGGACATTTTTATGGCCTTAGAACTGTAAACTTGTAACTTTACAAATCCCCTTTATAAAAGCCATTCCATTTCTGGCATAATTGCCTTCTAGTGGCATTAGAAAACTAAAACATAGTTTTCATATTCAAAATATTTCAACATATTATTCTGTTACCTCCAGAAATGTAGTACCACAATTTATATCCCCAACACTTTTTCAGAATAAGTATCAGCTTGACTAAAATTTTGCCAGCCTAACAAGCAAAAACTTGGAACTTTTTATAGTTTTCATTTTTCTTTTCTTACTAGCACATCTTTTCATTTGAGTAATGGCTGTCCTATTATTTATTTTTGTGTATTTGAATGAGTCTCATTTTTTTCTACTAAAATAATTATTCTTTTACATTGTGATAACTTTCAATATAATAGAGATATTTACTGATAGTTTATCATAAATACAACATATGTAAAATATTTCAGATTTTCTTCTTTCCAAATTCTTTTTTTTCCACTTTGTTTGGAAGGGATTTCCACAAAGGGACTCTTAATTTTCATGTATTTAAATCTACATTTTTCATCTTTATTGTCTTTGTTTTCAGGTGCATGCTTAGAATTGCCTTTGCTATCCTGATATTATAAGATATTCATCTGTCTTTTCTTTCTTATTTTAATTTTTATTTTTTTGCATGGACAGGCACTGGGAAACAAACCTGGGGCTCCATCATCGCAGGTGAGAACTCTGCCTGTTGCGCCACTATGGCCCACCCTCATCTGTCTTTTATGTAACATTTATTTTTCCATTTAATTTTTACCACAAAAATATTGGAAAACATAATTTATTTCACTTTAGGTGTAATTTTTTTCACTAACTTACCAGCATACAACATAATTTTTCAAAGGGACATCCCTACAACTTTGAAATGCCAAATTATTCATTTACTCTGTATGATTAATATATGATTCTAAACAAATTAATGAAATGCAATAAAAATTAATAAACAGACTTATATAAGTATACATATATTTGCATAATAAAGCACATATATTCATATGTTATACATGATCTATATCATACAATTTAGGTCTGATTTTGAATTTTCTTAATCATTCATAACATAGTCGGGTTGTGAGGGCATTTCTTCAGTACATCAAGCAGTCCAGTTAAATATCCTGTATGAGTTCCTGGTAAAGGAAAGTGGAAATCACCACGTAAGACAAACACATCCAGGTTAGTTTTGCTGCACATTCTTCCTCTGGCTTTGACATCCCCACATGCTCAGAGCGTGTGGTGCTCTCTGTTTTCAACATTCCCTGGTACAGGGCCATCACTACCATGAAACTCTGCCATGTACCAACAATTATTTGAAATCCATATCCATGTGAGCTATTAAAATTATACTCAGGGGCATATTTTGAAGGCACTGAATTCAAATAACATCTAATACCCATGTGCATAAATTTAGAAAGTCAAACATTATTTGAGAAAGAACAGTGAAGTCAGAAGAGAAAAGCTAGTACTGAGTTCCAAATGAGTATATAATGGCGATTAATCTTAATCTTGAATCTGTTTTCATGAGAGATTCAGAAACAAAATGGTGCATCTGGTAGGTGTTTGCATTTGTTCCAAAATAATTTGAGATAAATGTAACCTAATGAAGAAGAATGTTTTGAAGTAAAGTATTTAGAGAAGTACTAAAATTGAGCGTGAAAGGTGGCGGCCTCTGTGATCTAAGCTTGTGCTCTCAGAATCTGAACTTTTGTAAAGAGTTAATAGGAGCAGTCCATTTAAAAACTAATTACACTTTCTTGCATTCAAGAACTCACTTGTTTCTGTGCACAATTCTTTTCTGACGCACATAAACATGATATTTTCTACATGAGGAAAAGAAAGAAAAACATAAAGCACAACTTAAACTCCAAAGGCAGCTAATTTAGGGCTCAGTCATAAATGCTACAAAAGAGGCACAACAGTGTTCCTTAAATGATTTTATTTTCATACTTGTGTGTGTGTGTGTTTACATAGCATTAACCCTTTGGGATGGATAAAAAAGAAAAAAAGAGAAAAAAAAAACAAGGGCAGAGTTTTAGAGGTAATTTTTCATAAATAGTGACGATGATGAAATGTATTGAGAAATATGATAAAATGTGCAGAATGGTGATTTAATTGCAGTTAAGCGAGGTCTGCAAACATGCACTCAGGCAAGCACAGATGGTATACTACAAATTTAGAAAGTGGAGTAGAAAGTATTTGTTATTTGTAAATATGTGAATTCATAAATTTTATCGTAAAATATTTGAGATATTAGGATTAGGATTCTTTTCTTAGTCTCTTGATAGATTGTCCTTCCTCTATTTAAATTAATTGTGTCTTCCCTAATCTTACCCATCATTCGATAGCTTTCTTCAAGACCGACCTTCATCATGATGTTTTCTGACACACTGTGTCTCTCTATCAGTTGTATTTCTTTGTTACTCAGCTCTACATTTCACATGACATGTAATCATATATTAACATATAATTTCAAACTGTTGGTATGTGACCTTATCATATATTGGGCATGAAGCATGATTTTCACTGTTGTTTCTTATATCATGATGAGTGTTTTTGCCCCAATAGTTAAACTGCAATTGTGGTAAATCAAATTCATTGTTATCATACGCAAATCATCCACCTGAGGTTGTCACTGGTGTAGCATCTGCATACCACAGTGTCTCTATTTTTCCTGTTGCGAAGAGGTTACTGAATTGGCCATAGATGTGCTACAGCTTAGCAGATGGCTGTGCTTTTATATTATTTATCACATGTCCATGTGGTTCTTTGTGATGAAAAGAAATGCTGTGTAGGAGAACCTGGCTTTGTAGCTTGAATTTGCCACATAGAAATTGCATTCTCCTGAGGATATATATCATTTGTTTGAATCACAGTATCCTTATCTGTCATATGTGAATGAAATCCCCCTTCACTGAATAATTCTAAAGAGTTGAAACAAATGTTTAGAGTTGTAAGCACAAAGACTAACTATAGAAAATATTCGCTGAATAGTAATTACAAATCCTAAAAATCAAAGTGTCAAAAACTTGGATGAATAAAGAAATTTTATGAACACACTGTAGACTTTGATTGTATAACATTACCTCATGTCATCATAACACTTCTGTGCAATAAATAGCAACGATATTGACAGTTGGATGCTGCAGTCTAGAAAACATACTCAGAAACATTTTATATTGAACAGTGTGTTGGGATGTGGTGATACAAAATCTTTAATTTAGTGGTTGAAACTTGCAGTAATCAAATAATCATGCAAATAAATGTAAAAACCCATCTTTTACTGAAACATTTGAAGTGGAGAAGAAGGATGGTGGATGAATAAGAGAGAAGATGGTGCTGATGCTACAGATGAGCCAGGAGCCAACATCAGTGTCCTTGGCAGGAGTTGATGGTCACTTAGAATGGATGGTGATAGAGATGGAAATAAATAGACAGATACGAGTGATAATTCCAAAATAAAGTGAGCATATTAATGAGAGATTAGATATGGAAGAGAAATGAAAGTGCACTACCCTTAATGAATTAAAAAAAAACTATCTTGTACAACTGAATTGCAGAAGAACAGATGCTGGAGAGGGAAGGCCATGTGGTTCAAAATATATGGAATTTAAGGTGCTTTATGGGGGGCCAGGAGTTTGAGAAATCAAGTGTGCATCTGAAGCAGAGAGGATATGACCGGGCAATAGAGGAGGTCTGTTAGGTGGCTCCCGGACCTGTGGTTGTGGAGGAGAACACCAAGGGAGAGGGCACAGTGGGGAATAGAAAAGGAAGAAACCTCGAGTTTTGATAGCTGAGTAAAGGAGGATGTGCTTGCTAAGGAGAAAGAGAATGAGCACTGAAAGCCAGAAAGAGGAAAAGACTGTGACAGAGAAGCCAAGGGAAGGAATGTTGCAAGAGCCAGGGACTAGTCATCATTCTTGAGATTTGATGAAAAGTCAAATAGGATGAATGCAGAAACTAATGTAAGTAATGTATTGTAGTTAATGGTATACAAGTCATGTGTGATTTCAGCAAGAATTACTCCAGGGGAATGATGGAGTTGGCTGTATCTGGAGCAATTTGTATTGAGAATGAAATGAAAAGTAGAAAAAAGGAGACAACTGAGTGTTGAAAATGCTTTTAAAGAGCTTTACCATGAATGGTAAATTTGCTGATTTCATTTGCTGATTTGTTGTAATGGCTCTCAGCTCTTCTCTATCTGCATTGTCTCTTTTTATATTTAAATTTAATATATTTAACATTAAAACATTATCCAAAAGCCTGCTCTTCCTGGAATCTTTTCCATCTCAGCTTACAGCAATTTCACCTTTGCAAGTGCTCAAGGAAAAAATTACATCTTTACCTCACCTCTTTTTGTCCTACCTCTCAAACAATTTGACGTATGTCTTCAAAATACATTCAGAATTTGAATGTTTTCACCACTTCCATAGAAAACTCTCTCATCTAAGGCATTCTCATACTTCATCCACATAATTGCAAGCTCTTGCAAAGTTTCCTCCCTGCTTTGCTCTTTGTTTTGGATATTATGTGAAAGTTCTTTGGGTGGTAAGACCCAAATGCAGCTAGCTAACAGCTGAGAGTGCTTGAAAGGGCAGCTTTATTAGAACAAAGAGCCTGGAGGAGGGGAGTGGAGAACGGGGTGGGGTGGGGGGCTTTGCTTATCCAATCGGGGCTCCTGTGAGCATCCAAGGAGGAGGTGGGGAAGAGCACAAATGGATCCTGGACTCCTACCTTTATTGTGGCTCAGAGGGAAGGAGTAGGATTTTCCCATGGATGTTAGGGATTGGAAGTTTCAAACTACATGATTAAAAGCAGAAGCAAGGGCCATTTGGGGAAGCTGAGGCAGCTTCTTATTATCAAATCTTATGAAAATATAAGCTTCCTTGAAAGTATATGGCACAAAAGGGCAAGGGGACATTCAGAGAGAAAGGTGGCAAAGGTCCACCAGAGAAGCTATGGGTGGCTCTTATCCAAGCCATCTGGAGGTGCAGGCAGCACTGGTTATGCCCAGGAGGCTTCACGCAAAGTCACTTATGACTGGGAAAATGTTATGAGCCACCTAATATAATTTGTTTTATACCGTTTCATTCTTGCCCACCCTACACCAATTCTCGACTGTGAAGCCATATTGATCCTTTTAAAATATATACTAGATTCTGTCACTTATATCCACAAAACCCTCTACTGACTTCCTAGCTCACTCTGAATAAATGCCACAGTTTTTAGAATGGCATTCAAGACTGTACAGAATTGCTCACTCAGCTCCAGGGTAACTGGCTTCGTTGCTGTTCCTCAAATGCACCAACACACTTCAGGAACATTCTTGGCTCAGGGACTTGCTGAATTTTTTCTGCCAGAAAAACATTCCCCCTAGATATTTTCATATCTCAGCTCCCTTATCTCATTTTGGAGTTTGCTCAAATGTCATCTTCTAAGTGAAGTCTTACTCAACATGGCAAACTTCATCTCCTTTCTCCTAACCCATGACATTTCTCACACCCTCCTGTTTCTTTTACTCCATGGCACTAATGTCATGTATTACAGATTTTATTTATTGATTTATATTTTTACAGAATACCTCTCCCCATTAGAGTATAAGCTGCATTAGGGCATAAATGATTTACTTTCTTTTTTTCAATGTTCTAGCCCTAATGACTAAAATGATACTTCATGCAACATAGGTACTCAATTAATTGTGGTAAAGAAATGGAGAAAGCTCGGTTGGAATGGACCATTCAAAAGAGGTATATAGACTGAAGGCATAAGACAAGGTATAGAACACATGAAATCCCTTTATAGAAGGAGTGGCTGAAGAGGTCCAATAAATGAAGTCAAAGAAGTCACCAGAAGATAGAAAGAATACCTTAAAAGAGTTATGTTTCAGAAAACAAGCGGAAGACTGAAGGGGAAGGTGGAATGATCGTGTATGCCAAAATGTGTAAAAATTTGAACAAAATCTGAACTCAGTAATTTCTAGTTATTTTTTTTTCAAATAACAGGTGTTTGATGGCACTGCAATGAGTGATTAATAGAGAAATTCAGGGAAATGTGCATGGGAACTGGGTTGCAAGAGTTGACGAGGAACTGGTATATGAGGAAATGAAGAATGTAGGAATGACTGAGTGCTAATAAGAAGAAACTTTGTGGCCAAAGGAGGGCATTTTTAATTTTACAATTTCTAATTCCAGTTAGATAGGAACTTGACTGATAAAACTGGAAGAGGAAAAAAATTGTCACCATAATCCATATTTTGATGCAACATCTTCTTTGACCTTAGACACCTGCTGTTCTGCAGATGCATGTTACTGCAGGAGGCATTGCTCTCAGCTTAGACCAGTCACCCCAAGTCGTCAGAGTTTCATAGGATCACACCACTGCACAATACAAACATAAACAATTTCCATGAAGAAAATTACCGAGATGCTTGTCTTAGAAAAATTTTCACATATTTCACTAAGGGGGCTGCTACTCTATTTGTTGCAGAATTATTAGTAAAAGCAAAAATTGGAAACAACCTAAATTCCAACAAAAGGGAACTAGAAATATATCATTTATTTAAGCTGTGACATGCCACACTGGAATTCAAAAGGGATTAAATCCGCAATGAAATTTTACCCATTCATAATTTAGCCAAATGGGCTAACTTGCACTTGTCTTTTACCATTTATAAAGATTATTTTGTTGTCTGAATTCGTGGTTCCAGATTCCTAGGAAAGTAATTTACCAGTTAATCAGGCAATACCATTAATAAACCAATCTTGGTCACATTTTACTGAGCTAAGATAACTATTCAGCAGAGGAATGGATAAGTTCCTATTTCCGTGGGTAGGAGGATATGGTTGGCCTCTGGCAGTATGCCAATTGGAAGCTATCATGTACCCCAGAAAAGCCATGTTTTCATCCTGATTCAATGTTGTGAGGACAGCCTTATCTTTTAACCCCAATTCAATATTGTAGGGCAGAAACTTGCGATTAGATTATCTCCGTGGAGATGCGGCAAGCCCAGTTCTGGGTGTGGCCTTTTGGTTAGATGGAGATGAGACTCCATCCATTCCAATTGGGCCTTAGTTAGTTTACTGGTGTCCTTAAAGAGAGGAAATAATTTGGAGAGAGTCAGCGCTGTCACAGATGCTGACACTTGAAGAACAGAGACGCAGATGTTTGGAGATGCCTGGAGCCCAGCAGACATCGCCATGAGATGTAAAGCAAGCCAGAACCTGGAGAGAGCCAAGGGAAGCCAAGAGATGAAAGTCAGCCCTGGAGAAGCAAAGTGAGGAACCCACAGGAACAGAGGATGAAAGCAGTAGAGCCCAGGAGCAAGGGACCAGCAGATGCCAGCCACACAATTACCCAGCTGACAGAGGTATTCCTTAATTGAATTAAGATATCTTTCCCTGGATGCCTTAGTTTGGACAATTTTATAGTGTTGGAACTGTAAACTTGCAGTTTATTAAATTCCTTTTATAAAAGCCATTCCAATTCTGGTATAGCACATTCCAGCAGCTTACAAACTAATGCAAGCAATGATTGCACCTACAAATGGAGCCTATAGATTCTAAGCAATTGCCTTTTTGAATATTTCCAAATGTGCATTTCCATTTAATTAATTAACTTTGTAGCACTGTTTCTTTCTTATTTGTATGCTTCTTTGAAATTACTCAGGGAATTATTGGAATCTCTGAGCTCTAAATTAAAGAGCTTGGACTCATTTGTTCCAAGAAACAGACTAGAAACAGTGATTATTTCTCAAAAGGGAATTGGCGTGCAGAAGCATTAGGTAATTATTGGGTTCAAAATCCCCATGACCAGCATTATATTTCCCATAGCTTCTTACAGGAGATTCAGTCTGGACAGATCTCTGTTTCCAGCACTTCCAACAGCATAAATGATATTGTTTCTGAGGGCCTCAGCAGAGAGCTACCAGAGCTACAGCTTCCTGATCTCAGCCAGAAATCCCTCCTGAATTGTCCCTCCTCTCATATGTTTTTCATACCATCTAGTATGTAGTTCATAAGACATCGTGTAGGTTTACAATATGATTTCTTCAAAAATACAGATCATCTGAAGTGTGCATCTTTCTAATCGTCCAATGAATTTACAGTGACAGCTCATTTTTTTTACTTTTTTTCTTTTTTCTCAAAGTGGAATGTCATATGCAGTTTCATCCCAATGTGTCTTGAAATTTAGTTGTTGAGCTGATCCCTGAATGTATAAAGACTGCATCTTTCCACTGTCTATTATATGGTGCATGTTTTCATGAGTAACTGCTAACATCATTTCACCAGTATCAGGTATCATCTAGATAGTGAATTTCAGGTCAGATCTATCTTTACTAAAATAGGAGAATGAGCAGGAATGTAGGCATAAGCAGGAAGCAGCATCATGTAAGCGCATCACATTCATTGCATATAAAATCAGTGGTTTAAACTTCAGCATAATGTAAGAGAGAACTGAGTTCCATAATGCTGTGACACATTCAAGGGTGCTACCATGAGAGAAAGGCAAAATTTTTTGTAGAGAATTTCAATATAGTAATAAGTAAATAAGCAACAAGCTTATATAGAGAGAGATGTAGGCATGGATGTAGATAGATGGTTGTAATTGGAAAACTAAATAATAGTAACCCAATGAAAACAACAGAGCATGATTAAGTAAAATTGTGGGAATACTTAATTTTCGTACCCTTAGTTATGCAAAGGAATGTTAAATTGTTGAAGCGTCTGAGCAAAAGGAATTTGAGAAGCACATCTAAGAAAGGTAAAAATTGATGGCTTTTTAAAGGAAGGGAAAAAATAAAGAGGCAACCTAATCACATGAAGGCATTGTGGATCAATGGAGATGCTCAAGAACCCACATGGGAATTAAAGATTTTCATTATGATATTAAAAATATGTGTAGTGGGAAATGAGAGAAATGCTAACAAAGTCCTATATTAGAAGTGAAATAGTTACTGACAAAACATATGTTAATTTCATATTTTTATTAAAAATAGTTTAATACTTTTAATAAAAATATAAAAATATTTAAAATTGATTTATGTAATATTTAATATTTTAAACAAAAATTATGTTTTTGGATGATGTGTAGTTCCTTTCAGGAAATAATTTAAAGGAACTTCTAGAGCCACCTTCAGCTTTATAATTCCTTAATTCTGAGCCTTGTCAGTTTTATCTCATGGCTTCTCTGGCATAACTTTATACTCAAGTATCTAGATCAGAGCCTTATTCTCTGCAATCCCCAACAAATACTTTTAGACTAACATGATGCATATTCTGCAAACAGTGTCACCTTTGTACCCAAATTAAGTTACCACCTACTTGTTATTACTCACACTGCCACAGAGAGTTTGTCTTTGTTTTTATCAACAAGAATTACAACAGTTCTGATGGTAAAAAGCATTAATATTCTTTATGCGGGCATCATTTCCTGAATTATTCCTCCTGAAATATGTAGTAAGGTCAAATAGTAGACATTGTAATTTATTAACCTTTCTGATTAGGTGTGCACATTAGCTATAATTAAACTTGAGGAAGTTAGCACTGTGCTACTTAAATGTGTAATACAGTTATATTTTCAGGTCAATTTGCAATATGCTCATATTTAACATGTTAAAGAAAATACTTTGTCTGAAGCATTTGTTTCTATTCATCTTATTAAGACTAACTTCCGCTATTCAAAAGATAAGTATTTTTAAGAATCATTTTTATTTTCAGTTTTATTTCCATGCAAACCATCTTTGTTGCAACCACATTTAAATATTTTGGTTCTAAACGTGACTCAAAAACAGTTTTAGTTATTTTGACATAAAGTTTACTTCTTCATGCTCTAAAATTAGAAACAACCCACTGTCTCTCAAAAGTGAAAGAAGCAATGATACATATGCAAAATGAAGCACTACTGAGGTTTTTAACGTGAGATTATAATTTATGTAGTGATAGTGGAAGAGCTCCATGATGCATTGCTAAGAAAGCAAGATGCAAACGAGTACATAAATATAGTATGCTACCATTGGGAAGAAAGTAGGGGAAATAGTATTCATTTATATATGCTTCTATTTTTACAAAGATTCCCTGTAAGTATACCTTCTAAAAACTTAAAAATGGTTATTCACAGTGCCAAAAGAATATGAAAATTAGAAACAAAGGTACAGTGAGAGTGTCAGTTTGTGCTGGTTTGAAGGTATTATGTACCCTAGAAAAGCCATTTTTTAATCCTAATCCAATCTTTTGGCAGCAGCCATTTCTTTTAATCCTGATTCAATACTGTAGGACAAAAACTTTTGATTAGATTATTTCTCAGGAGATGTGGTGCACTCAATTGTGGGTATAACCTCTTGATTAGGTGGAGATGTGACTCCACCCATTCCAGGGGACTCTTAATTAATTTACTAGAGTCTTTAAAGGGGAAACATTTTGTAGAAACTTCAGAAACCTCAGAGCTGACAGAGAGAGGACATGTAGATGCTTGGAGATCAGTTGCTTCAAAGAACAGAGACACAAATTATGGAGGTGTTGGAGCTTAGCAGATCTTGCTGGATGCCTTCCCATGAGATGTTAAGCTAGCCTGAACCTGGAGAGGTCCAAATGAAGGCACGAGATGAAAGCCAGCCCCGTAGAAGCAAAGTGAGGAACCCCCACAGGAGCAGAGGCTGAAGGCAACGAAGCCCAGGAGCAAGGGACCAGCATGCCTTCCCAGCAGGTAGAGGTGTTCCAGACATATTGGCCTTCCTTGAATTAAGGTATCTTTCCGTGGATGCCTTAGTTGGTACATTTTTCACAGACTTAGAGCTGTAAACTTGCAACTTAATAAATTCCCTTTTTTAAAAGCCATTTCATGTCTGGTATATTGCATTCCAGCAACTTATAAACTAGTACAAACATCATGCCACACTTCAGTTTCTTTCTTATTTGAAACATGGTTTTTTGTAAAGATTTTTGTTGTTCTTTATTTTTTTTCCTAGAGGATCTTATTGCCATAATTTTAGCATATGCCTTCACAATAACCCTAAGATTATTAAGCTCTTTCATCATATTTGTGCCATGTCGTGTACATTTTTCTGGAAAAGATGCTTTTCAGAATTCTACAACTTTCTACCTAAACCTGTAGCTATTGTTTTCTATGTCTGTTGTACTGCTATATCTTACACTTCTATTACATTCCATGATTACTTCCACTGTTTCTGGGATTCTATAGTTTTTCTTTCTTTGATTTTCTGGACACAACTTTAGAAGTAAAATTTCCAGAGCTTTGCCTAGTTAAAATTTCATTTTGCCCTCATACTTGAAAATTGGTTTGGTAATGGTATCAGGAGGGGGAGAAAAAGAACAGTTACTGTAAAACAATAAGAATATAAGGAAGTGGAAAATAAAAAAAAAAAACAAAAAGGGAGCACCAAGATATTCCCAATTAACATCAGAAAGTAGCTCCTTCCCGCCAGCTTTAAGGATCACAGGGTGTTCAAGTAGTAACTGAGGGGCTCTGAGAAGGGGCCCCATCGAGCTAGACCCAGAGCTGAAGCCCTTAAGAGACAGACAGCAGGTTAGTGTAGGTGTCTCCAAGGGAGTAGGATGAGACTAGCTCTAAAAGAGATGGAGAAATAATTAAAAGAAAATAGTGCTAGAAGGGTGAAAAAGTATTATTGGAGAGATGCCATTGGTCACATTAAGTCAACAGAAAGGCACCTTCATTGTGTTTTATGGTGTTCTACTCTCCCTCTAATACCCATTTACTGTCCTAGCATAACAGGGAGGGCAGCTGGCAAGGGAGAAATGTGTGAGGAATTCTTGCCCAACATCATAAAGCAAAATGGTGGGTTTTATGCTGGTAAGTAGTAGATGGACGTCCAGCAGAATTGTATATGGAATTTTAGGTTTCCTCAGAATTATTTTCTTTTTTCTTTTTTTTTGCATGGGCAGAAACTGGGTTCCTCAGAATTTTGGAGGGTTTGTGCAATGACTCATGATAAAAAGTGATGCCAGTGAAATCTCATTTTCAGCGGTAACCTTTTTTTTTTATTTTTGGTAATTGTAGTGTCCTATTTTACTGGTTGGATTGTTGGAGGAACTCTTCCTTTCTGTAATTATCTTTTTTGTTTCTTATCTTTTGTATTCTGAAATTTCTATTTAAGTGTACCATAAAAAGTAGAATAAATCTTATACCATTTTGGAATTAAGGATTTTCTTTTATTTAATTGATAACTTATTTTCCTCCATTTTTCTTCTCTTTTCCCATATTTCTCTTAGTCAAGTATTGAATTTCCTACATCAGTGACTTATGTTTATTTTTCTCTCATATTTTTTTTTTTGTGATTTTTACCTATATACTGAATTTCCTTCACTTTTCCCATAGGTGTTACTCAGAATATTTTATTTCTACTTCATCATGTGCTCTTTTTTGTCTTGCTGTTCTCTGATTGCTTATATTTCCTAGCAGCCTCCTTTTGGGTTTTTATTTATTTTGTCCTCTTTAATCTCTTTGATGTGACTGACTAGGATTTCTAACTTTATCTTTTGTTCCCAAATTATTAAATTTTTGTTTTTTCATCTTAGACATTCTCTGTTGTATTCTTAAAGTTCCTAATATGCTAAATGATACTTGTTTAGCCATTCATATATAAAGCCAAAGAAATTAATTAATTTAAACAACTGATATGAGAGTTCTCTGCGATTAGGAAAGTAGGTTTATCTCCTAATGGAATTCTCTCATAAAAATTGGTAGATCTTGCCATAATATGTTTGTGTTTTCAGCAAGCTGGAACGCTTTGCCTCCAAATGTCATTTTGCAGAATACTTCTACATCAGCATCAACGCTGGAAGTCCCAGCTATCCCAGGCAGATCATCCCACATTTTTAGATGAGAACAATGTGTTTTTTTTTTTTGGTTATTGCCAGGTTTCTAATTACTCTCAACAAGTACAGTTTGGAGAGCAGTTTGTGAAGGAATGGGCCCAACTGATAAATTTCTTTATAGGTATTTTTCAGATAGCATTCCTGCTATTGATCCTTTTGCCTACTTCTCATCTTTATTCGTGTAAGTTCTGTTTTGGGAGCCTTTGGAGAGCAATATTTATAAAATCAGCTGTCAGATTCACTCTAGCCTTCTTCTGCACACGCATATATATGTGTATGTGTGTGTATAATTATACATATATATATATAATTATATATATCTCAGCACCCTAAAAGATTAGATCATATTCAGAAAAACAAAAAGAACATTACTGAGAAAAAAAAATTTCCCATAATCTCTTCAGAGATCAATAGAGGCAACCAAAGAAAAACTGATAGTCTATTGGCAAATACTCAATTTGCTCTCCAGTGCCATTCTTACAGAATGGAGGGCAGCTGAACTGCAGGGAGAAAATGAAAGAGAGGGACCTAAATTGTCAAGGCTCTGGATGGCTCATTCACCCACCCAGCAAACATTTATCAAGCCCCTACCAAGGGCCAGACATCAGAGTTACAAAAATAAAGAAGACATATGAAATTGGATTTCTCTATTAAACATTCCCGTTGCACACAGTACTTCATTGTAGTACTCATTACAGGATCACATTTGTATTTTCAGTTGTGTGTTAAATCTTAACAGACTTGTTTATCCCTGTGTCTGTATTATTTAAGCACAAGACCTTAAATATAAAAGATGCTTAATAAATATTTATTGGATGGATGGATGAATGGATGGAATGTGAACAGATATCGCCAATGTTTACTGCGTTATTTCTCAATATTTTCCTCTTGGTTTTGCACATGTCAGAAATTCATTACTAGATTTCATCCAGCCCTCAATCACAAACCCTTTTCCCTTATGCCTGCCAACTATAGATAGACAAATGGCCTAACTGTGTCCGAGGGGATGGAAACAGGAGTCCAATTGTGGGACTTCTGGGAACGGTTTAACTTTATTGATAAAATGGAATGGACTCTTGCAACTCATTACTTTCAGGCATCACCCTCCTTCCTTCCTTCTCTCCCTAAAATCAACAAGAAATCTGAAGGAACAGAAACTATGTTGTCTTCACGAAAATTAAAGAAAAACTTCTGAGGATGGAAGGACAAAAAGAGAGACAGAGCCTTTGTCTCTGGTACCATTGCTGACACCAGAGACCAGCCTTGGTCTCTGGTGCCATTGCTTAGTCTTGGTCTTCTTCCTTGGCAAGCAAAAATACCCATACTGGATTAATAGCGTTCACCTGTCAACTCCATTCGTAATGTCCTAGTTAGGAAGTTACTAACCTATCTCCAGGCTTAGCCAACCCCAGCATGTTATAATATGTGAATTGAAATTATTCCATGGCAGAAATTTTCCACCATAATCAAAGGGAGCTTTCTAAGAGAAGAAAGTCAAATTTATGCTCGTTTTGCCACAGTAAAGTAAGTTAAAAATTTCAGGAGAGTGAACATTTGCCAGAGAAAATAAGCATGAAAATAAGGTCCATTCATTAAAAAAAAAGGCAATTGCATACTCAGTATATGCAAGTATCTGTATTAAGAAGAAAAGTTATAAAAACATAAGTATGTCTTATTCATTTAACAAGTTTAAAGACTGGCTTAGGATGTGTGTGTATGTGTATGTACACATACATAATCCTATAAGATGTGATATGAAAGGTATACTTACAAGAGCCAAATTTTTCCTAGTGCTTTGTAGGAGCAAGGTGAGACAGAGAAGGTTGGAACAGAGTTAGTAACTTATGAGCTGTCTTGCATTTTTCAGAAGAACAAGACAAAGCATAATTCACAAGCACAAAAAAAGTATTTCTGAAAAGCCATTTGGCATGTTTTGAAATCATAGATATAACAAAGTTAAATCAGAAAATCTGTGAGAAAGTATATAATAATATAATATATAATATATAATAATATATTAAAAAGATTTAAGATTTTTATCTGCAACACAAGTAATAGGTGGTATGAGAATGGACAAAACCACAACAGCATGTAGACTTAACAGAAGGATGTGCCTGCAGACCAAGAGTGATGGCGAAAATGGGCTAAATGGTCCCATTAGACTAGTGAACTTTGAGCTGATTGATGGTTTGCATTAGAGGAAGTTCAGGAGGGCAGTAAAAAACTCAATGCAATGAACAAGTAGGGGAATGTACAGGAGTTTAAAAAAAAACATGCATATTATTTGTTAAAGTTTGAAAAAGAAAAGAGAAAAAATGTTGTGGTGGCTGGAAGAGTGGTTAGATAGAGCTGAGAGAGGTGTCCGTACCTTTCAGGGGATGAGACTTAGGCAAAATATGAAAGAACTGATCAAGTTGGAAAAGCTGGAAATAAAGGAGGAAGAAGGCACTAAAAGATGAACAAGGCACCTTCAGCAGGTTTGACAAGGTGGAAATCAGACAAAAGTAGAGCCCTAAGCTGGGGGCTGGAGGAGACAGTATGAAAAGGATAGGAGGGGGGCAGTGTAGAAAATTATGTGATTTCCTAATATTAACAAAAGCTTTAAATTAATAATAAATGAATGTGTTGCTGCATTTTTATTTTAACTCTACTAAAAAATTCAGAATCTCCTATATATAAAGGATATATATATTTGTTTATTTCCATTTAGGCAGTAGAAAAAGACAAGGCCATATACTAAAATATTCTAGTCATACATCAAATGTGACAAACTCTGAAGAAGAAAATGTCTCGCCAAGATTAAAAAAATGGAATTTATTAATTGGAATTGGTGAATATACAGAAAATTAATATATCTGCTCTCAATCTCCCATTGGCCCTATAGAAGAGGAAGATGTGTCCTGGAAGCTCATGGGACACAGCTATTTATTCTTAGGACCTGACCACGTGGCATTCTCCTGATGTGTTCACTTAAGCAAGGGTTTTTCTCTGATGGACAGCCTGGATTGGGTAGAGGCAGTCATTAACCAAAATTACAAAAGACCTGTGTCTAATGTTCTTATTAATTCTTTAATTTATTCACTAAATATTTCCTGAGTAATTTAATAACTCTCAAGCAGTTTTCTGGTTATTGGAGATAGAACACATGAACGACAGATAAATTCCAGGCAGAAATGCAGTTTATGTTTAGAGAGGAATAAGGAGACAGAAAATGAATCAATACAAGCTGTTGTGCTATGAAGAAAACTAAAGGATAATATAAAGTGTAGAGTAGAATACCATTTGTTGCTTGAATGTTTTATAGTATGGTTTGGAAAGAAGTTTCTGATAGTTTGGTATTCAAACAAAGACCAGAAAGAACTGAAGGAAGAAACTGTGATTTTCTGTCATTCCAGGAAGAGGGAAAATCAAGAGAAAACGTTCTAATTTAAAAACGCCTTTGTATATCCTCTCTTCTTTCAATTTACCTCTAGCATTTCATATAGCACTACTTTTATCTAGCTGATTGGTGCTTCAGATGATTTGTGAGAGGAAAATGAATCCATTGCAGGTTGAAGGTGACCAGGTAGAAAACTCTAATGTGTTTCTGATTAATAATTAAGTTGGTTAGAAAGTGATACTTAAATAAGCAAGCCACATATTTGGTCCTTGTGTGAACCAGTGATTATTTCTTGGTGCATCACGGTACCATTGACCCTTTACCCATAATATCCTAGTGATTGTAACAAAGGATGATATAAGAGTGTCAACTCAGTACAAAGACTAGGACACCTGTTGCAAGGTACAGCACATGTTAAAAGGCACTCTCATCCTGACTCAATACAGTCGTACATGAGAAATACTGTTTAACATTACTTAACTCTGAATACTCTATGTTTTTATTACCATATACCCAAAATATTGAAGAGAATTTGTCCTAGAACCAAGAATAACATTTGCTACTTGGCTCTTTACCATACAACTTTATTGATGAAAAATATTATTTCCTGACATAAATGTATTTTATTTTTTTCAGAAATGTTGATATTAATTTGTTATAATGCCATATGCAAGATGGCTGATATGGAGCCTGATACATAGTTGGCAGTTAATGATAATAATAATGCCATAGAACGAACAAGTTCTCACTTGAAGATCCAAAGAGCAATGAAATCTTTCTTTTTTATTTCCAGTTTATTCAGTGTCTGTTGCATAGTAGGTGCTCAGTAAACCATTGCTGAGTGAGTGAATGAATGCACAGGTGGAAAATATCAGCTAATATTTATGGCATAATTTATTAGGTATCAAGAAATTCCCTCATAAAATACTTGAGGTAGCTTTTGTGACTTACAGTTTTGCAAATGGCGCAGTGGAGATTGAAATCCACACATTTTTCTTAACCACTCATTCTGCCTCAAGAAGTGGTAACAATCATTATGATTTTATGAAGATAACCACTTAATTTTATGCATTTGCTACAATGCCATCAGTATGACTATATTCTTATATTGCCTTATTTAAAACTTTTTTTTCAAGAATGCATTATAGACCAAAGTATTTTTGTATGTATAAGCTAACACATTTCTAGAGTAATAATTGTTTTGGACTTATTCACATTTCTTATTAGAGTTCTTAAATTTAACAATTTTAGGCAGCACAATAACTGCTTGTAATTTTGCAGTTTAATGGGAAAATGTCTTAACATAGCCTACTATATATATATTTTAAATATATAAGGGATAGATCATTAACAGAGTGGAAGTATGTGTCCCATATGTACTCTATCTGATACAGTCAGGACTTTCCTAGTGTACTAATACTCAGCTTTTTCAGTTGCGGCAATTAAAATTTATTTCTTTTTCACTGAGGGTACAAATGCATTTTTTCCTTCCCCTTTAAAAGGTGAGCTGCTCAATCTCTTAACAGATTCCTTTCCAAGGGGAAAGCAATAGGCAGGAAGAGAACGATGAAGAGAAGATTTAAAATGCAAAACACAGACCACAGGAATATATAAGTTTATATAACTAGTTTAAAATAATTAATAATTTGAAAATTAAAAAACATAATCATTTTGCCCAAAGGAAATGGCCATATTAAATAAAATCATTATTATCTAGTTCACTGAATGCCTACTGCATTCCAGACCTAGTGCAGGATGAGACAGACTTACCTGAAACCTCCCAACTGTCTTCTAGCTTTGCGTTATCTCCACTTGGTAAATGCGGAAACAGGTTGATAAAAATACCCTTCACATGCAAAGGAAATAAGTTTGATTATTTCCATGTCATCCCTAGGTAGGGCATCTAGACTTTCCCTTCCATATCACCCAATCTCCATGTTTCAAAGACCCCCCGACTGGTCTGAAAACTCTTAGGGAATTCTAGCCTGTAGCATTGGGGTAGGAGGGTGGAAATTCAGAGCTGTTTGAAGGGACTCAGCAGCATCGTTGTTTGGTATCTGAGATAGTTCATAGTTTTGTTGTGTGCAAGTCAGTGCCCTTAAGCTACACAATCTGTGGAAGATAATCAGGTAGCAATGGGTGGGAAGATCTAACCCGCAGCTAATAAGGGCAGCTTGATGTTCTCATTTAAAAGGGAGGGGAAGGTCTTCACATCCCAGCCCTCTTCCCAGAAGCAACCTAGGTTGATGTTCTTGCCACGCGGAGTGACCGCAGCCGCTCCTCGGGGCCAGGCCCCCGGAAGCAGAGTCTCCCCTCGCCACTTACTTCCCTGTCCCTTCCAAGGAACCGCCTGGCTCTCCTTCTTCACAACCCCAGGTCAGGTTACTTCTTCCAGACTTCAAGGGTCCTGCGTAGGTATTTCATCTTTCCTATGCTCACTCCAGTCCTCATGTCTCGATTTTCCGAGCTGGTATGGGCCACACCGCATACTGGCTGGTCTAACGACAGGACTTTGTCCTCAAAGTCTTGCTGTCCGGCCCTGGCTTGCTGCAGCCCTTGGGTTTCCTTGGCTTACAGCTCTGCCTCCTGTTGCGTGGTGATCT
Source organism: Tamandua tetradactyla (assembly GCF_023851605.1). NCBI lineage: Eukaryota > Metazoa > Chordata > Mammalia > Pilosa > Myrmecophagidae > Tamandua > Tamandua tetradactyla. The sequence goes on along the minus strand of NC_135352.1, from coordinate 41,021,987 downwards.
CTCTCCTCACGCCTGTTCTCCTGGCGTCCACTGACTTCAGGCTTCTTCCTGTGGAGCCTTCTTTGACCGAGTGTGTCTGTCTCTCTTCTTTTAAAACCAAAATCACCTCTTCCTGTCTGCGTTCCTGCTCTAACACCGGGATTCCGTCCTGGGAATTTGTATACAGTTAACTAACTAGAGAAGGAGAGATTTATAACAGTGCAGAAAATAAGCACCCACCATCGTCTTCACTTCTCCAAGGTAGCATACAGTTCTCCGAGGTTAACAGTGGAGATCACATTAGGACCCAGGTCTGCCAGTCTAAAAAATGGTTAATTTTCCTCTTCTTTATAAGCATTTTGGTATCTGTGATAGTTTATTGTTTTGTTCCCCAGAAAAACATGTTCTTAAACTGAATCCATCCCCGTGTGTATAGAATCATGATAAATAAGATCTCGAGATGTTGTTTCAGTTAAGATGTGGCCCACCTCGCTCAGGATGGAACTCAATTCCATTCCTGGAGTCCTTTATAAAGCAGAATGCAATTCAGACCAAATAGGAGGAATGCCATGGGAAGCGAGGAGCTGAAGGTTGGCGGAACCCAGAGCGGAGGGAAAGGTCAGCAGAGGTGAGGGGCTGCCATGGGATACGCGAGCCCAGGAACCGAGACCACTTGCAGCCAGCCCCAGAATGCCAGGCTCCAGGCAGAGAGTATCGTCTTTGATGACAGCATGATTTGGACTTTTTCCTAACCATAAACCATGCCCTTATAAATGTATTTTGTTTAAACCAACCCATTACATGGTATTTGCCTGAGCAGCCAGGGAAACAAAACCAGCATTATTTAGCAAAAGTGATTTTTTTGTTGTTTTAATTTGTAATGTTTCTTTGAATAGCTTTTCTACTCATAAGCCAAATCAACAAGTATTTATTGACCATTGAGTAAATATCAGTAACTTACTGCATTAATTGTTTCATGTATTCTGCTTAATTTCAAATGTATGTTATAGTTATGTGCAATAACTTTTAATTAATTTAAAATTTAACTAAAAGAAATACACACTGTTGAAGAAATTCTAACCTCTAAGATTCCTGGAAGTCATGGCCAAAGAGAAAACATTAAAAATAACAGTTTTTGTTGTTAAATTAAAGAGAGTGTAAGTATTTCCCAGAAGCAGAAAAATATTCCCAAGTCCAGTAAATATTAATGGAACATCTTCTTTGTGAAAACCATGATTGAAAATAGTGGTTTTCAAAATAACTAAGAAGGGTTTCTTGATGATCTGGTGGAATAGGTAACCCATTATTTTAATATAATTTATAAAATTTGTATATTTTTAAGCACTGCCAGACTGGCTTGCTTTATTGGAGCAGGGGCCGTGGAGATGTCGACGTGCAGGCAGTTTGGACTGGAGGTTGGAAAGAGCACCCTCTCATCCCTGTGCATGCCCCCTGCCCCAAATGAAGACTAACCGACTATGGGGGAACACAGCAACTGAGGGAAGGGGGGAGACAGGGAGCTGGGGGCAGCTGGGAAGAGACGCCTGTGTTCAGAGGCAGGGGCTGCTGAGCCCTGTGAGAACACACCTCTGTGGCTTCCGCACAGCGATGTATAGACATGGAGAGAAAAAACGTTCTTTTCACCCTTTCTCTCACTTCTCTGTCTGCTTGCACCCTCTGTCTGTGTGAGGGTGAAGGGAAGTCAGGGATGGTCATCACTGGATTGCTTTCAGACCCACTTCATTGGCTTCTGGGTCCTCTGAGCAGTTCCAGGATTCTTGCCTTAGCTGCGTCCTGAGGTCCTCCTGATCAGCCTCGTGGGGGGGTCACTCCCCCGCTGCACCTTTGAGTGGCCCACGGCCCTACATTTTGGTTATAACGGGACGTACACAGCATCGGAAACTGCCTTGCAGTTGGAGTCAGTCCTAGCACCTTTTGGTAGACATCCGTGGCTTTTGTGGGGGACTTGCCCTGAATAAACCTCGGTGAAGGTGGCTCTAGCCAACTCCTCACAGCCGTTGCAGGCCAGCTGACACTCCAGGGTTTAGTGTAGCAGGCAGCGGGATTGCTGTACAATTTGGCATCTGGCAGGTTAGGTTTGATGACTTCTGTAAAATGCTTCGTGGCCTGGGGTGTTCCCCTTTGTGAAACATTCATTGCCTCTGTTCTCTTTCTCCAAAGCCAGGTCAGGGTGGATGGGGGGCAGCCTTCCTGCTCCTTCAGGACCTTCTCTGTCTGCTGGCATTTTGGGGGTACATCCGGGGTCCGGTGCTCTGCCAAGGATTTGTTTAAAAATGGATACCATCTTTGTACTGTTCTTCTTCGAAGTAGGAATTGCCAGTTTGGCCATAAGCTTTGGCAATCTGCCCATCATCTTCTCGGTTTTCGCTCCCCACTCCAATGGGCTCCTCGCACAGGTCCTGGCATTTATTGTAGCTGCCCCTTGAAACATCTGCCATTAGAGTCACATCGGGGGTCCAGACCCTTGGCTCTGACATAATGCTCCAAGCCTGTGTCACAGTCTTTCTTCTTGCTGGCATCGCCCCCAACTCCTTTTCTTTCAGCACCTGCTTCTTATCCTCTCAGAGGTCTTCCACTGGCTCTGGTTTGGTCTCATTTCATGGGAGGAGTTGGCAGTGGAGGTGTGGCAACCTCTTTCTCCTCATCCACACCACCCAGCTCAACTCCAAGGAGAACACTGAGGGGGCTGTGATCCAGGGATCTTGTCGTCTCCTGCCCAGGTTCAATGGCTTATTGCAGGTCACAGTCAGTCAGCTCCCTGGGCAGCATCCTTGTCGTGGGATCCCTCTCCAGCTTCTGATACACTTAGGCAGGTGGAAAGGGTTCATGAATGTCCTCTTTGCCAACTGAGCTGCCACATTCTGTAAACTTTATTTGAACTTAGAATATGTCTTCACTAGCACTCTCACAACTCAAAAAGCCCATTCACGTTCTTATTTCATTCTCAGATAATTTTAATCATAAAACAATAGAATCCAGACATTAAGAATTCAGTTGCTATTTTATACATAAGAACAGTTGACATTAAAGAAGGCCTGTTAAGCTAGTATTTAAGGAGGAGCAGTGACTTCTTGAACAAAGTTACTCTGATTGCCCTTTTGAATTCTGACGAGTGCCTGACTATCATTTTGGATTCAAAATGGATGATGTTGAGATGCTTTACTGAGAGCAACTGGCTAGGAGAAGCAGCTGAGAGCCACTCTTAAGCCTATTAACAAGACCAAGGATTCACCACCAGGGAAGAAGCTACTCTTCTTCCTTGCTGAAGTACAGGTTACATACTCAGTTAACATAAAAGCTGATTTGAATTATTTATGCATATGTTAAAGATGGGGTACTACAAGACACTATATGACTCTGAAGTCATTCAAAACTCATAGGTCTACTAGGATTAATGGCATTTTAGTGGGATAATACATATTTCATAGTATAATTTAGTTACAAAGGTATCTTCATTCATTTGTAGACTACTTTCCGCTGATATCAGCCCATGCCCTGAATAGGTCCTATTGTAGTCACTGGGGAAGGGCACACAATGTATACCTATAAGCAACTCTTCTTTTTCTTGAAGCCAGTGAGAGAACTACCCACACATTTGTGACCCACCTTAAGAACAGCAGTATTCAGGTGTGGTTCATGTAGGCTTAGTGGTCCTTTGTTGCCTCTGGCATTAGCATCACTTTTGCAGAACCTTTGTGGGAAGGAAAGGAATCTCCTTTCCAGAGAGAAGCAATATCTGGAAGTCTCCTGATGTGATATCATGGTTCCATTTTCTTAAATGAGATCTGCCTGGCATACCTAGCCTGACCCTATCTTGGGCCAGCAAACCCCAGTTATCTACAAGCAGATGACTTTGGGGTAGCACAAGGAACTGGAAGCAGGTTTCTAGAAATTCAGCTAGAGCCATTGGTGGAGAAAATTACAGAGAATATTTATTTATATACACTTTAATGTAAGGGACAAAAAATACTTGGTAGTGAATTTAAGGAATGTTGACCAAAGTTGAAGGGGAAAATTACCTGCTAAAAAATGAAAAAGCGGGCGGGCCGCGGTGGCTCAGCGGGCAAAGTGCTTGCCTGCTATGCCGGAGGACCTCGGTTCGATCCCCGGCCCCAGCCCATGTAACAAAAACGGAGAAACAGAATACAATAAAACAAGAAAATGTTTAAAAATGTTTCCCTTTCTTCCTTCCTTCCTTCCTTCTATCCTTCCTTCCTTCTCTCTGTCTTTAAAAAAAAAAAAAAAAAAAAAAAAAAAAAAAAAATGAAAAAGGATAGAATGAGTAGAAGAACTTGAAATCCAGGAGAAAAGAAAGTTGTATTGACTTGAAGACTAGGTAAACAAAGGGTACTTCAAAGAAGGATTGAGTCATGGACAGCAAGTAAAAGGAACTAGACTGACTGTCAAGAAAGAAAGACTCTCATATGAGACTTACAAAAAACTCATCTTTGGTCTCTATTATTTTGTATCCTATTACATGTGCTGTAAAGATGACTCCAAACAGGTAGAATTTGAATAATCTTTACCTATAGATGAGCTCAGTCTTCTATTGCCATCTGAGTTGTAGATCTGTTTCCTAATGCCCAGCAGGTTTGAAACCCTGGCTATAACCTGTCAATGGTGGCAGGTATTAATCACAGATGCAGATTGACTGTGGATAATGAGTGGAAAACTCCATGAAAGTCAGAATGCTTAGTCTGTGCCTTGCATAATTATGGCAATCAAATTCAGACTATGCTGAACATCTAACGTAAATAGGTCGTGAGCAGTGAAACTCGAAGGACCTTGGCACATACAGATGGAGACTATCCCTAGATATTCCTCGATAACTGAGGAATTCCATACTTAAAAATTTCTGCTAAAATTATTCTAAAATTATAAATCTCATGAGAAAACACATAGCACTGAGAAAAAGTCAACATGTGAAATAAGCATGACATATATTACCGTATGGGTTAACTATTACAAAAATCCAAAAAAGACTGCAAACTACATGGAATTCAAATCTAATAACACTTACAAGATGTCCATTCAATAGTCCGTCTTGTGTGTCTAGGAGAATAAAACTCTGAGAACCAAAGTTTCTTAGGGAGGATTCTCATTGCTGGGATTCCAAATGAGACCTTCAGCAGTTACCATTATTCAGAATTTCTGAAGGAAAGCGAATGGGGAAGAGTATAAAAGAAAGGGAAATCAGGGGTGCGATGGAAATTTATTTTGGATGCCTCGAGTGTTTCTTGTATTCTCCATTGATTTTGTCATTTTAATTTTTAATTTCAAAGTGAATTGTGCTTCTCATTGACATTTCAAGAATTCACTGTCCCAGACAACAAAATAATCCCTTTTATCCTATGGCACTCTATAAATGAAGGATTGTATTAGCCTCATTGTTACCAAATAGGGACATTATAAATTTGGGTCATTTTTTGAATGAAAAACTTACACTTGGCCAAATGCAGCACATATTTTAATCAAAATAAGTATATAACATATGCATTTTGGAGAAAAAAAATTGGAGGAAATGGCAGGGAGGGCCCCTATAATTGACTTTCCCAGGAGTTGCATGTGAAAGTACAGACACAGAAAAGGCAATACACAAGGATGAAGCAAGATAATATCACAGTATAACATAATAGATATTATCCCAAGATGGGATATAAAATAGGGCCACTTGTCAACCTGTGCCTGAAATGTGACTTTCACATTGTAAATGGCAAACCAGGTAACTCAACTGTGAAAAAGTGGGTACCTTTGTCCCTAAAAATTGTTTGCAGTTTTTTAGACAAAAAAAATAAGAAACAATTCAAATTGTTTGAATAGACAGAACTAGGCCTAATAGCTGAGAACAGGAAAATGTCAATTACTGCTTGATTGTACTGGTCCAGGCAGTTTGAAGCCAGGGAAATGGCTCCACTGGGCAAGAACAGGAGTGCAAATCTTAGTGTCAGCTCAAGACAAAGGTTAAAAGGAAAATGAAATGTTTATTAATATTGTAGTTTGATTACAATAGTTAAAGAGATACTTTCATGCCAGGGTGCCAGAATTCAGAAAGAAGGTTGTCAAATAAAGAGAACATTAGCCTGACATCACAAATTTGAGCATTTGATTGGTGAGGTCTTCCTCTTTGATAAGGTAAATCAGGATCTTATTTTGTGTTATTTTGGAAATGCAGACTTTAAGACTATAAGCCTTTTCTGAGCTATGCAATGGGATGTGCTTGGTGCTGGACAGGGATAGGTAAAAATAAAAGTATTAGATTTTCTTTTTTCTGTTTTGAATAAACTGCTGGAGAGTAAATTGTGTTTAACCGTTGATCATATATGCGATAAGGGAATAAAAATATATGAAAAAATTATTGGAGATCACAAATATAGCTGCCATATATTTTACTGTCTCAAAACCATCAAAGAAAATGAGATCAACTGCAGGAAAAAATTGTTTGGAGAATGAAACAGTAGTATGTTCACAATATTTAGTTGGCCACTAGCTTTAAGAAAAATCAATGCAAGGGAAAAAGTGATATATTTCAGGATGTGCTGTATTAGTCAACAAACATTCTTCCTAGAGAAATCTAAAAACAACTCAACCCCACTAGAGCTGCCAGTTATTAAAAAAAAAAGTGATGTTAAGTTAGAGAGTAACTTTGTACAGATTTGTTTCTGATGACCAAATTCTTCCTATGATATGCTCCATATTTGAGTGAGGGGATTGTGCTTAATTTTTGCCAATTGCTGTAGAACTATAGAAATGTTAGCTATCCATATAACTTTCCAAATTTGACTGGTGCATTTGAATTCCTGAGTATTTTGACACCCATAATTCCTATAGAAAAACACCAAAAGTATCATTCATTAAGAAGTAGCCCATATGTTCTGGTCTAAAACTACCTGTGAGAACAACAAAAGGAGTTAAAAATCAAATTACTTCTAATCTTGACATTTTCAAGGATAAGACTTTAAACAGTTATTTCTAGGAGTAGAAATCTCACCTAACTAGAGTAAATTCCTGAGCTGTTTCCCACGTTGGAAACTTTGAAAAGTCCACTTCTCACACTCAGTCACTTTCATTAGACAGTTACCTGGAGGATTGGCATTCAGCCACCAGAGAAATTTCCCAAGGAAAATTACTTTTGAGAATTTGGAGTAAATAAGTGAAGAGTGTAACAATTTTTATCTTCCTAGAATCATATTCGGAAGAAAACTTTTTTTTCAATTTTTGGCAAGAAAACAAAGCAGACCAACAGATTGGTCTTAAACATTTTACACTACTAAAGATAGAGAAAAACGAGGCAAGCAGCCTCTATGTTCATGTTGAGACCACATGGTTAAGTAAAATCTATATTCTTTGAAATCAAGATGTCATGTTTCTTTAATGTTTTTGATAGATTTTTAGTTTTAACTTTGAATTTTATTACACAAAAGAAGTATTCAAAATATGAACTTGTTAGGTTTATTTAATGAAAACGAGTAATTGACATCTGTCTGCTTAATATGAACAATTTAGTACTTTTCCTTCCTCTTGATGTAATTGTTTCTATAATTTGCAATCTGAAATTTTAGGATCATATTGTTAAAATAGTCACTTTATATTTTATTTTAAGAATTAGTCCTTAAATCACATTTTTATAACTATAAAAAGAAATTGGTTCAAAAAAAAAGAAATTTGTACAGTTTTTATTTCTAGCTGCTCTAAGGTACTGGAGGCTAAAAAAAATATCAGTATAATGATTCAGCAATCATACTCATTTGTTAAACCCTACCTTCTCTGTATAACTCCACCATCAGGGGTACTTGGGCTATGCCTATTTTAATATTTTCATGTTGGAAAGGGCTGTTGATAATATGAGATGGGGGATGGAACTGGCTGGAAAAAAGGCTGTTCCCTCTGCATTTCAGGACATATGTAGTTCAGGGACATATCTGGAGCTTGTAGATTTTGGAAAGTTACCCTGGTGCATGGAATCTTTGCAGAATCTTCTATAATGCCCTAGGCATTCTTTAGGATTGGCAGGAATGGTTTTGGTTGGGGCTTGGCAAGTTATGAAAGGTAGCAGTGTCTAACTGATGCTTGTGTAAGAGTGTCCTACAGTTGTAGAATTATAACCCATACCGAACTCTGCGCTACCGCTAATATTGTGATGTACGTTGAAATTTATTGCTTTTATGTATTATGTTATTTAAAAAGAAAAGGGAGTATAACAGAGAAGATAGGGTTTACCAAATGAGTATGACTGCTGAATCGTTATATTCCAGTTTCTGTTGTCTGCAGTGTCTTGGAACAGCTAGAAGACAAAATGAAAATTGGGGAATTGTAATCCATACCAAATTTTTAAATCTGTTCTATAACTACTTGTTATAAAGTACTTGGTTTCTTTTTATTGCTTTTTCTGTGTATATGTTCTATTTCATAATTAAAAAAGGGAATTGATACGATAATTTTGTATTTTGAGTTTTCTACTCAATTTCTATCTTTAGAATCATGACATGCACTCTTGAATTCTTTATTTTTATTCATATCTTGTTCACCCAGAATATTTTATTCTATATAGATGCGAGTGATTTGTTTTCAAAGCTCTTAGCATGCACTCCATTCAGGGTGTTTTTGTATTCATCAGGCATGTTTTCTCAATAGCCTAACACTCTGATCTAATTTTTCTGACCTAATGAATTCATGCCGTAGTATGATATATGTAAGATTTTATTTAATCCTCTTGAAAGTATTAGCTAGAAACTTTCTAGAACTTCTTTTGTTTCTTGATTCTTAGATGGTTCATTTTTTTGAACTATATTTATTCCAAACATCAAAAGATCATTTTTCTCTTTAGCAAATCTATGAGTGGCATTTTTCTTATTTGTCTGGTGCTACTTCAGAGCACAAAACATAGGCAGCTGGTGAAAATTGCACACAAACTAAAAGCATACGATCAATTTGTGCAGTATAGACAGTTTGTGACCCAAGAAGAAATACAGTATCAGAGAGAAATGGTTCTTACAATCAGACATTTTGTTTCTATTTTTTTATATATATACAGTACTATATAAAACATAAAGAGACATGTGAGTCTGAGCTAAGAAGTGTCTGTTTTTTTCTTCTTCAACAGTTTGACTTTTTTTTTTTTATCTTCCAAGCACTGTGAATGCTGCTTTGAATGAGATATTTCAATAGAAATCAAAGAGGTGTTTATATCACTTAAAATGTAACAGTTTGTCTCATGAAACCTCTTATGAAGACAAAATGGTCTTCATATTAATAGCTAACCTCTTCATGAAATAAAATGAGATTTAAAGCTTACTTCAGATGACTGGATAACAGCAATGGATAGGACAGTTTTAAGGACATCATTTGTAGTATTCTAGAACAAAACTTTTTTATGGAAATGAGCGTTTGTGTGGGGATTTAAGTTGCTTGATTGTATTTTTATTTTGTCATGTGGTTACGTTCTTCTTTATGATTTTTTTACCCAAAAAAAAATGATGACTAGTCAGTCTCCTCATTTATGAGGCAAAGAAAACATAAAAAGAAACAACACACTTACAAAATCAGCTAAAGAGAGGAAATTAGAAATCTGCTTTGTGTTTTAAGACATTTGTATCTACATTGAAGTGGTCAATGGGAGAGCACACTTGGTACATTTAAAGATTTTAAAAATAATTTGCATGTAAAAACATTTGAAAAGTTTTGGAAGTAGTAAAAGAGCAAAATTCCTTTGGTATTAAAGACTTTTTCTGAATAAAAGTGAAATTTGAAAACTGACTGGCATCATTGATGAAAAAAGACTGTTATGCACAAAAAATGTAAAAATATATAATGTCATGGTTATGACTCTGGGAGCATTTTGGAATTAAGAGTCATTTTGAAAACAAGATTTGTCTTTTTATATAAGGAAACAGTGTCATCAGAAAGGCGAGAGACACTGGCTATTTAGAAACATATTCTATTTGCTTTAATTTAGCTGAGACCTGCCTGCAGGTGTGTGCAGTACTTTAGACTTGTCTCAGAAGTAAAATAGCAAAACGAGTTAGATGCCATCACTTCGAGGTCTCCGTACTGATAATCTAATGAGGATTAATGGTATTTGTTTTAAAAGGAAAAGAAGATGAATAGTTAATGCCTAGATAATTCTCTTAGAAGTTCAAAGAAATAATGAGCATAGTTGTTTTATTGTTCTTATTTCTGAATATTTTAATTGTATAACCAACAAATAAATTTACTGTTAGCTGGACCTAGCCTGCTGGGATTTGGATACTCTTTACTTTAACCCCAAATTTCATGGCATATGAGAACTGAGGGACTGTCTCAAAATTTTTGTGGTTTCCAACTTACAGAGGATATGCTTCTTTTTGTCAAAGTTACTTGAGCTCACCGATTTTCTCCAAAAAATGGAAAGAACACTCCCACAAAGCTGTTAGTGAATGCAGTACCTTTAGTGGTTTGTGAATTTGTGTGTTTCCCATGGTGAGGTTATCTTGCAAAAATTTTATGGGGGCTGCATACTCTTAATTTTCACGATCTTTTTATTTCTTCTACTTTGAGAGGTTAACAGCATATTTATCACCTGTATTTTATAGATTATTTCTGCTTAAGCTCAGGGTCCTTGGTGTCTTTCGTTTAATACCCAAGTACTTATCAGGATCCCCCCCCCTCTGGAAATGATAGTTATATTCCTCAGTACACTTCTGATGACAGCTGTTGATATAATAGTATTTCAAAGGACTATTTGCAAGGAGGCGGCTAAGGATTATGGGAAGATGGTGGCTAGGAAGCTTCAGGTATCAGTCCGTCTACCAGATCAATTATTAAACGGACAGCAGCTATCTGAATAAAATATACTGAAAATCCAGAATCCAGTAGGATACTGTACAGTGTCCAGGGAAAAGTGGAAGAAAGAGGCTGGTAAATTACAGTAAATACCAGTCAACTGAAAACTCCATATGGCAGTTACTGGCATCCCACAATTTGTGGGAGGCAGCAGTAGGGTTTGGCCCCCAGTGTCACTTGCTTGTGCCAGAAAAGCTTATACAAATCCATTTGCCCAAGAGATGGGCGGAGGGACATGCCCCGATTGCCCATCACTGCTTATCACTAACTGCTGCAAATTGCTGGGGACCTGGCTCTGTGGGTGGCCTTTGGTCCCCCAGTATCAGTTCTGACATTAAATGTAAACAGGTTAAATTCTTCAGTCAAAAGACAGATACTGGCAGGATGGATAATAAAGCAGTCCCAACTCTCTGCTGTTTACCTGACAAGCATCCTAAATTCAAAGACATAACTAGGTTGAAAGTGAAAGTATGGGAACAAATATACTATACAAATAGTAACCAAAAGGGAGTTGGGGTATCTACACTAATGTCAGATAAAACTTTAAGTCAAAACTGCTATGAGAAACAAAGATGATCATTTGATACTGATAAGAGTGTCAATTCAAAGAGAAAATGTAAGAATTATAAACATATGTGCACCTAATAACAGAGTCTGAAAATGTATGAAGCACATATTGGCAGATTTTGAAGATAGAAATGGACAGTTCCACATTAATGGTAGGAGACTTTAATATACCACGTTCAATAGTGGATAGAACATCCAGACAGAAGATCAATAAGGAAATTCAAGACTTAACAATACGTTAAACCAATTAGACCTAATAGATAAATATGGAACCCTTCACCCAAAAACAAGAATACACATTCTTCTCAAGTATGCATGGATAATTCTCCAGGATAAAATATGCTTATTTCACAAAAAGAGTCCCCCAAAATACAAAAAGGTATTGACATCATGCAATGTATCTTCTCTAAAGACAATGAGATGAACCTAGAAATCAATGACAGAAGAGAAAATGGAAACTTAACAAATATGTTAAAATTAGACAATGTTCTCTTAAACATCCAATGGGTTAAAGAGGAAATCACAAGAGAAATTAGGAAACAACTTGAGGTGATTGGAAATGAAAATACAATACACTAAACTTATGCAAAAGCAGTGCTAAGGGAAATTTATACCTCCACATGCTTAAATTAAGACAAGAAGAAAGATTCCTATTGAGACTTAGCCTCAAAACTAAAGGAAGTAGAATAATAATAAAATACACCAAAATGAACAGAATAAAGGAAATAAAAAAGTAGAGAAAAGTGAAATAGAAGCTAAAGAAAATAGAGAAAAATAACAAATTCAAAAGTTGGTTCCATGAAAATACCAATAATATATGCAAAACTTTATCTATACTGAGGAAGTATTAATGAGAGAAGATGCAAATAACTAAAATCAGAAATGGAAAGGGTGAAATTACAACAAATCCAATGAAATAAAAAGGAGTATAAGGGATACTATGAACAGCTATATACTAACTAATAAGATAACTTAGATGGAATGACCAAACTCCTAAAAACATCAAAACTATCTACATCCTCTCAAGAAGAAATAGAAATTCTTGGTAGACTAATTACCAGTAAAGAGATTAAATCAGAAATCAAAAACCTCCCAAGAAAGAAAATCCCAGTACCAGATGGCTTCTGAGAGGAAGTTTGCCAATGGCTTCTGAGAGTAGATTTGTCAAGCATTCCAAGAAGAATTGACATCAGTCCTCCTCAAAATCTTCCAAAGAATTTAAGAGGAGGGAACATCCCCTAATTCAGTTGACAGAGCCAGCATCACCCCCATACCAAAGCTGGATTATAATACCATAGGAGAAGAAAATTACAGACCAATACTTCTTATGAATAGAAATGCAAAAATCCTCAACAAATAATATCAAACCAAATCCAACATTAAAAGAATTATACACCATGATGAAGTGGGACTTTCCCAGGTATGTAAGTGTGGTTCAATACGAGAAAATCAATTAATGTGGAACACCATATTACCAGAATAAAGGAAGAAAAAATGCAAATGTTCACCTCAATTGCTGCATAAAGGAATTTGACAAAATCTAGTACTTCTTATTCTTGAACAAACAAACAAATGAAACTCTTTGAAAACTAAGAATAGAAGGAAACTTCTTCCACATGACAAAGGGCATATATGAAAAACCCACAGGGACCATTATACTTAATGGAGAAAGTTTGAAAGCTTTCCCCCTAAGATCAGGAGCAAGACAAGGATGCCCATTGTCCCACATTTATTCAACATTGTACTGGAAGTTCTAACCAGAAAAAAGAAGTAAAAGGCATCTAAATTGGAAAGGAAAAGTAAACTTTCCCTATTACAGATAAAATGCTCTGATGTAAAAAAGATCCTGAAAAATCCACAGCCACACTCCTAATAAGAGAAACCAGCAAAGTGGCAGCATACATCCAATTACCAGTGCTGTTTCTATACACTAGCAATGATCAATCAAAAGAAGAAATTCAGATAAAAAAATTCCATTTACAACTGTAACTAAAAAATCAAATATTCAGGAATAAATAGAATGAAAATTGTAAAATACTTGTATGTAAAACACTAAAAAATATTGCTGAAAAAATCAAAGAAGACCCAAATAAATGGAAAGATATATGTGTTCATGGACTGGCAGAGTAACTATCAGTAGGATGTCAGTTCTACCCAAGGCAATTTCAGATTCAATGCAATCCCCATCAAAATTCTAATAAACTTCTTTGCAGAAATGAAAGATCCAATCAAATATATATGGAAGGGTAAGAGGTCCTGAAAAGGCAAAGCCGTTTTGAAAGGATAAAATTTGCAGGATACAGAACTCCTGATCTAAATACTAATTACAAGCCCACAGTAACAAAAACAGCATGGTACTGGAACAAGAGCAGAAATGTGGAGCAAACAACCAAATAGAGAGCTCAGAAATCCATCTTCAGGTTTATCGCCAACGGATTTTTGACTCGGGAGCAATACCCACTCATTTGGAAAGAATCATCTCTTCAGTACCTGGTACTGGCTAAGCTGATCTCCATTTGTAAAAACATAAAGGTGGACACCTACTTCATCAAAGACCGAATTATAGGAGCCAGATCTGCCAAACGCCTGGAAGAAAATGTAGGGAAGCATTTTTAGAACCTTGTCTTCAGCAATGGTTTCTTGGACTTTTCATCCAAATCACAAGCAAGGAAAGAAAAAATTGATAAATTAGACCTCCTCAAAAATTGTAAACTTTTGTATTTCAAAGGACTTCATCATGAATGTAAAATAATAACCTGCACAATAGGAGAATATATTTGGAAACCACATATCCAATAATTATTTCATATGAGCAAATATAAAGAAATCCTTCAATTCAACAAGAAAAGACAAATGGCAATTAAAAATTGGGTAAAAGACTTGAATGGGGATATCTCCGGGAAGATATACAAATGGACAATAAGCACATGAAAAAGTGCCAGCATAATTGGCTTTAGGGAAATGCAAATCAAGAGCACAATTAGAATATCATTTTGCACTCAGTAGACTCTACTATTAAAATAAACGGAAAATTACAAGTATTGAAAATAATGTTGAAAAATAAAAAAATATATGTTCATTGCTGGTGAGAATATAAAATGGTGCATATGCTGTGAAAGGGAGCTTGGCAGTTCCTCAGAAGATTGAGTATAGAATTATATATTTGACCTGGCAATCCCTCTTTAGGTATATTCCCACAAATATTGAAAGCAAGAAGTCACCACTACTTATGTAGCAGTGAACATTGCACTGCCACAGAACACTTCACATCACTGTTCATAGCAGCCTTATTCACAATTGCCAAATATGGAAGCAACCCAAGTGTCCATTAACCTATAAATGATCAACAAAATGTGGTATTTATGTATACAATGGATACTCTTCAGCTTTAAGAAGGAAAGAAGTACTGATACATGTGACAACATGGATGAACCTTAAGGACATTATTTTGAATGAAATAAATCAGACACAAAAGGACAAATACTTTTATGATCACATTGATATGAAACAGAAGGAGCAAACTTATAGCATTATCATCTAGAATATACAGTATGAGTGGATGGGGCTCGGGTAGGGAAAAGTGAGTTAAGGCTTAAAATATACAGCGTTTCTCTTTGGGATGATAGAACGTTTGGGTGGTGGTGATGATGATGGGAGCACAACTTCATGGAAGTAATAATCAGCACTGAGTTATATATCTGAAGAACCATATTTAAAAGGGGAAATTTTACATTATGTATGTGTTACTGTAATAAACATTTAAAAATCCATGTAATGCACACACCAACTGTGAACCCTTAGTTAAACCATGGACATGGTTAATAGTACAGATATAAAATGAGCTAACATCTATTGTAACAAATGTACCACAGGAATGCAAGGTGTTAGTAATAGTGTGGTATATGGGAAGCTTCTGTTTTTTTGGATGATGTTTCCGTAAACCCACAATATTTCTAAAAAAAATTGTGGAATAAAATGAAGTAATTGCACATTATGAAGATAGGGCTTCAGAGTGTTGTCAGGAAGACAGAGATCTTAGAATTATGATAAACACCATGTGTAATATACCAGTCTGTTCTACGGCTCTTACATGCCATACTCCATGGTTATCTCAGGATTTCCTTATTGTATAGATGTATATTCACTTAATTTTTAAGTGAAGCAAAGCTAAGACAAATCGCTAATGCATTGGATATCTGCATCAATATTAGGTTTTCAAAGATTGAAATCACCATCCAAACTGTAAAAGAGAAACTTGAGGATCAAAGAACATAACACCTTGCAATAACTTTTTAAAGCATACAATTTAAGGAAATCTGGAAGAAATACAATCCATGTACAAAAAGCTGAGGTTTTAGTTGACTGTGTAATTATTCCCAGTCAACATTAAGAAAACACACACATTGAGACATAAATTTACAATTATAGTATAAAGTTTAATTCTAGTACTAAAGTGGGGAGATATGTCATTGCCACAGATTAGAAAGTCTACAAAGTAGAAAGAATGATCAATTTCAGTATGTTAAAAGTAATTTCTACTCAGTAGAGAAATATTGAATTTAATAAATAAAACATCTGGGGGACAAGTGGCTAACACTTGAGAAATAATACCACTGCCTAATTCCTTACCGCCAAATATACTACAGATGCAATACGATTTTAATAGTATAAAATAGTAAACAGATCACTAAGAAAAACTTAAAATTGCATGTTCTTAAGCTAGGGTAGAGACTTCTGAGCAGAACACTGACTTCTCACTGTTAATGTTAAACCACACATATTTTTAAATCCAGAACCGCATTGTCTAATGTGGTAGACACTGGTCCCGTGTGCTCATTGTGTACTTAAATGGGTTCGGTTAAAATCGAGATGTGTTGTAAACTTAAAGTACTATTTGGAAAGTGAAGATGGTAGAAAGAAAAAGAAAGTAAAATGTCTTAATATTATTTAATATTAATTCTATTTTGATCCCTCTGGGATCTGCCAGACCCAAAAATATAAAAGAAAAAAATCAACCAACCAAAAAAAAGAAGGATAAAGAGGCAACTGTTTATCTCCTTTAGATGCTGGTGTGAGGCCAAGGCCAGAGAAATCCTGTCTGAGAGAAACTAAGGGTAGTATCACCGGGGGTCCCTGAGACTGACATGGACCCTCGATCCCAACTCTTAGAGTGGGAGGGCTCCTCGGCGCCACCCGGCCCCTCCCGGAATCTGGGATGCGCTGCCTCCATGCAGCTGGCTTCACACCGCCTGTCAGAGGCCTGAACCACGGGGCTGGTGGCCGGTCCAGACTTCCACTTATGAAAGCTCACACCTTCTGGTCCTCCTGTACTTGCTCTAAATGTCCACGCTGGTGCCAGGGTTGTCCACCAGCGGTTCCATTGTGGTCTTTTCTGCTCCTTCATTTTCCTAGTGGAGGGAGCAATTTGTACAACTTCCTCTTCTGCCATTTTGCCCCTGTGCTCCACAAGTGGGACTTTTGAGATGGCTGTTAATTTCTCCAACTTACTCTCTCTTGACATTTATTTTGCAGTTTCTTGAATGCTACTGGCATGTAGTGTTAAGGAGCACTTTTGTAAATATCAATATACCCCTTGTATTATTTCAGTGAGCACCTGAGAATAGTAAGGATGGGGGTAAAGAGTTAAAGGCAGCATGTCCACACAGACAAATAGATTTTGAAAATGTTTCCCAGATACAGTGTTAGTTTGCTATGCAGCTCTGTTTTCAAACTCCTGTGTGCATTATAAATTTAATTCCAGCTGAATTCACAATGAAATATTTGGACAATTTAAAGGGAGTTTCTTTCTTCATTTTTGAGTTTTTCTTAAGCTGATAGATGGTTTATTTTTGCTAAATAATTTATATGTGAAAAAATATATCCTAAAGCAATGTTAAAGTACTGCTTTTATTTTCTTTGCTCATACAAATATTAAATTATCATAGAGGGTTAAATTAAACTGATAATTTTTCCAATGAACTTTGCTTTTTATATTCTTTTAATTAAAAGTTGCAAAGATATATGAATGTGTGTACAGAACTTCTGAAACCATTTCATTCTTCTAGAGAAATTGTTTCTATCACCACAATGCTATCAAACCATTATTATAGACAGGGTAATAAAAATTTAATTTTAATTTTTAATTTTAAAGCAAAATTTGTGACAGCCCAATCCATGGGACAAAACATCCCAGGAATCTGGTTATAGCCTTTCCTAAAGCTGACACCTCATATCCATACAGATAACTAAACTGCCAGCCCCGTTTCCTTTTCATATTTTTCTTATAAAGACTGCTAGAAAACTAAATCAACATATTATATCCCAAGGCAATCACATATTGCCTACAAATTTATTGTAATTAAATAAATTTTAGATTGTTTCTGTTATGTTTTTCTATTACTAATAATGAAAATAATGAGACTTTAAAATGTGACGTTACTGTGCTAAAAACTTTATAAATATTAACTCATTTAATTTCATGACTAACTATAAAGTCAGTACTGTTGTTCTTCCTTATTAGTTTATTAATGTGAAGACCCTGGGACCTCTCACATTAGTGTTAGAATAGCCTTTGTTTCAGAATACCATATTTATTTTATAATTGTTTTGGTGGTTGTTATTGTGGTTTGATTTCACCAGCCTCCCAGAATCGTTCCTGAGTATGAACAATGTAGATTTTGGTTTCCAAAACTACTCAAGTATCCATCAATAGAAGAATGGAAAACAAGGTGCTGTATACTCAAACTCTGAAATAGTACTTGGCAATAAGAAAAGATAAATTAGGTGCATTTATATGGATGGATTTCACTAAATTTATGTGAGCAAAAGAAGCAAGACATAAAAGTGCCCATAGTGTATGCCATCATTATAAAAACAAGTTCTAAAACAGGTATTACTGATATAAAATGAAAAAAAACAAAACAAAACAGAATAATGTTTACTTCTGGATGCTGGTGCAGGGAAAAGGGGAGGTTGAATGGAAGGGAAATACTGGAACATTCCGGTGAGAAATAAATGGTCTTTATCATGATAGGGGTATGGCTTACATAGGTGCATCCATTTGTCAAGACTGTAGGCTGAAATGTATTCATTACAATGTGTGTTAAATCTACCTAAAGCAAAAGAGCTATAAAAAGAATAATTATAATAGGAATTGGTATGTGGGGTGTGGATAGAGATATATACAATAAATGAGTGGAGGGTATTAATAATAGCTAAAGTTGTATGTGAATTCATTTATTTATACATTTCTGATTTTTTTCCTAATATAAAGCTAAAAATATACCCTATAAAATGTTCCCCAAAGCAATAGGCCATTTTCATCCAAACTTGGATAAAATGGAAGGCTCTAAAATAATCATAAATATGAAATATTTAGGAAATTTAGGAATGAAATGAAAACCTAGACAAAAGTAGCTCCAGGAAATAGCTTTTTAAACGGGAGAATAGGGAGGTTATTTTCCTTGAATGTAAATTTTCTGTAAGTTATGATTTTGCTTTTCCTTTACTGAATTAAATCTACTCCTGAAAGAAGAATAGCAGTTTCTAATTTTACTTCAAACTTTCGAACATTTTCTTGAGTAGCAATTCCCTGTGTGTGTATGATATACACAGATGTATATATTTTTAATAATTCTCCTATCAAATCTCCTATTTCACAATAAAGTTATTTCCATGCTAGATACATGGCCTTAATGAGAGTTGTGTTATGAAAGTGAACAGATTGTGTAAGTAGTGTGTAGATATTGATTTCAATTTTAAACCATTGTATTTCTTGATAATGCTTGCAGAAATGTAATTTGCAACGTATTTATATAAAGGATTGGTGTGTGGGGTCATTTTTATTGTGTGTTTGTGGCTCCTATCAGTTTAAAGCTTTAAATAGCGATATTTTTCTACATTAGAGGAATCTTATCTCATTTTAACATTGCATTTCAGATGATTTTAGTGCCCTAATCATAATAAAAGAAATGCCATTTTATTCTAACACATTTTAGAGAGCTAAATGGACTCATTATTTGGTTATCATCAAGTTCTAATTCTGAATTCCAGTGGGTTTTCGTAGAAAGTGCTTGAGTACATTTGGCAATGTAAGAGAGAGACACATATTTAGAAAGAAGCAGTTTGGCTAATGTGTTGGATATTTTGTAACTTTTTTCTTGGCCTTATAACATTCTGCCTTCACAGAATCGCCCACTGAGTTCCAAATTGTGCCGTACTCTTGCCAGAGGTCAGCAAACATTTGCTATAAAACATCAGAGAGTAAAGAGTTTCGGCTTTTCAGACCAGGACATCTTTGTCTCACCTACTCAACTTTGTCACTGTGGCATAAGCAGACATATAGAATATAGAAACAGAACGGCATGTCCCTGTTCCAAAGCAAAACAGAAACGCACACCTTATTTACTAAATCAGCCCGTGATGTAGTTTGCCAGTCCCTTCTCTACGCCAGAGCTTCTCAGGCATAAATATGCATGAGAATACCCTATAGAGATTCTGATTTCTCAGGACTGGAGTGGAGCCTGAGAATTTGAGTTTGCAATTGGTTCTTTATCTGAGAACTGTGACCTAGTGAGATGATGTAAACATTCTGTACCTCATTTTCTAAAAAAGAAGCCCGATAATATCTTTTGTACCTGGTTTGCAAACTTGTAATAAAGAGCAAGAGATTAATCTATATGAAATATAATTTGTAGTACACACGATCAAAAATAAGCATTAAAGGGTGGGCCACGGTGGCTCAGCAGGCAGAGTTCTCGCCTGCCACAACGAAGACCTGGGTTCCTTTCCCGGTGCCTGCCCATGCAGGAAAAAAAAAAAAGCATTAAGGTAGCATTTGGTGAGTGTTTCTGCTCACCTGATTATATTCCCCCAATTCTGGACATCAGAATCTTAACTGTGTAAATCATAATAACCATATAATACAGTCTACTTCAGATAGCCGAGTTCCCTTGCTTTCAGAAGGCTTATAAGGTATATTACTTTCCAGTTGCCCCTGGAACAATTATCACAAACTTATTAGCTTAAAACAACCCAGTTCTGAAAATCAGAAGTCTGGAATGAGTCTTATAGGTTGAAAGTAGTATTCGCAGGGCTAGGTTCTTGTGGAGGCTTTAGGGGAAAATCATTTCCTTGCTTTTTCCAGCATTTTGAGGCTGTCCTAATTCCTGGGTGTGTGGTCCCTCATCACATCACCGCTCATCCCTCTGTGTCTATCTGCCTGCCTCTTATAAAGGCCCTTTTCTTTACACAGGGCCCACCTGAATAATCCTGCATAGTCTCTCTATCTCAAGACCATTAACTTGATCACACGTACCAAGTCCATTTTACCATGTACTTTAATGTAGTCACAGGTTCTGGGGATTGGGGTACGGACGTCTTTGGGGGACATATTCATTCAGCCTGTCACAATAACTAGGTAACAGCATGTGAATTAAGTCTCCAGTGGAAAGTGATGATAAAAAGGGCCCAGGATTCTGAAATCCTCCTTGCCGCATCTACCACCTTTCAGGGTCCCCTAACAGAGGGAATAAGACATCCTTTCTTGCTAGGAGAATTTTCACAAACCTCCAAGGGTCACCTTGGTGAGACAGACCCAGGCAAGTTCAAGACTCTTTTGCTTTAGCAATAGGCATGCCTAAATTCTTAATTTCTTAGCTGCAAAAACAAATGCCATAAAATGAGTTGGCTTAAAAGAATGGTAATTTATGGATTCAGCTGCACAGGCCAGAAGGTTTGCTTCCTCCAAGGCTTGGTATCTTCTGGCTGGGCTATAATCCTTGAGGTTCTTTGTTTTTTCTGTCACCTGGCAGTGTCCATGGTGGCACCCTCTCCTTTCTCTTCCGGCCTCCACTGACTTCTAGCTTCTGGCTGCTCCCAAGGCTCCTCCTTACATTTCAAACTTCCTTTGCTTCCAGGCACTTCAGTATTGGGTTTAGGCCCACCATCTCCCAGTTTGAGCCCACCTTAACTAATAACACCGTCAAGGATTCTGTTTATAAATCAGCTCACACCCACAAGACCGGGGGACCTGAATATGCCCTTGATGGGGGACAACCCAAAAAGTTTTCTATCACACTGAACATGGACCAGTGAACTCTTTAGCACTTTCTCTTCTACACCAACATTATACCGCAGTTCTCTGCATTTTAGTACCCTGATTTTGATGACAGATGTGTATTTTTAGGCAAAGCATGCCAAGGTAGAGGAGGTAAAATTCCATGTTTTTCTGTAAAGCAAGAATAAAATTTGACCCTTAGCACATCCCAGAGAGTTCTAGAGAGAGAAGGTTTCCTTCCCCTCGTGGAATGGACCCAGAACTGTCTCATTGTGTCAGCTTGGACAGAAGAGAATAAACATCAAAAACTCCAAGGAGATAGGATGGAGACTAAAATGGAATGCTCAATTCTAGTCCAGAGCCAGAAACCACAGCTTTCAGAAATAAAAACAATGCAGTATAGACGGAGAGTACCCCAACTATGCTAAATAAAATGGATACAACTGCCAAACTTCGTTGAAAAAATAACCTGAAACAGTGTTCTTAGAGAGATTAACAGAAACAAATATAAAATCAATTTAGAGAGAGAGATCCTTAATAATGTAGATTTTATTCTTATAAATAAAGACATTCTTATGGTATGAACTCAGTATAATAAAAGCATATGAGAAAAAAAATTCATCATGAACTAAAACCAGGTAGAACATGTTGCAGTAGGAGACCCCGAAATTTCAGGTAATAAGATGATAAAATGTATAGATCATTAAATAAAAGTTTGAGATAGTTATAGACTAACAGAATAAAATTGATATATCACCAATTATATATGAGTAATAATTTATTTAAAAGTCCTCAAAAGAGAATACAATGTTATTGGAAATTAAAAATCAATGGATGTTGGGTGGTGCGATGGTGGCTCAGTGACAGAGTTCTCGCCTGCCATGACGGAGACCTGGGTTCGATGCCCGGTGCCTGCCCATGCACAAATAAATAAATAAATAATGAAAAACCAAAAGATATTTTAACAATCATTAAGAAGTTGCTGAAGAGAGAATTACTGAATTGAAAGATTACATTTGAGAATGTTATTCAAATGGAAGATAAAAAAATTGGAAAATATGAAAATGAGATTGAAGAATTGACATTATATAACCCAAAATACATGTAATATGGTTTCTATAAAGAAAAAAAAAATAGAATTTGGAAGAAACCATATTTGACCTGAAATAGCTGATTATTAATGAAACTAATGCTCAAGTTTAGAAACATAACATGCCCAGAATTTTTTTTTTCTTTTTTTAACATGGGCAGGCACTGGAAATCAAACCCGGGTCCTCTGGCATCTCAGGCAAGCATTCTTATCTGCTGAGCCACCGTGGCCCGCCCGTCATGCCCAGAATTTGATAAATAATGCTATCTCCATATCTCCACGGATAGTACATTTTTTATAAACGGGGGGGGGGGGGGGGGAAAACCAAAATGAAAGACACCAAACAAGAAACATTGCCACATAATGATATATCATAATTTTTCAAATATGGCTTTTAGATATTGCATACTTACATCAGTCATTTACGTTTAATACTCCTCCTCCTCTTCTTCATCTTCATCTTCATCTTCTTCATTGTTTTATTATTATTACTATCATTATTATATTACATATAGTCCATAGTTCCTTTGGAGTTCACTCTTTAGGGTGTACAGTTCTGTGTTGTCTTTTTTAAAACATTTATTCTGGTAGCATATGTAAAATCTAAAATTTCCATTTTCCCTCACTTCATCCATTTTCCCATTTTCCCACTTTCAAATATATGATTCAGTGGTGTTAATTACTTCATGATGTTTTGCCTTCATCGCCACCATCGGGCATCATTTTATTCTAGTATTAAGCCAAGAATTATTTCTCACATCTCTAGTTAATCTTTAGGAAGATAATTTAAAATGCTTATATTTTTCATAATGATTTTATCTATAAACTTTATAGTTGAAAGTAATTCTAAGTTTTAAATACAGAAAACTAAATTACTTGTGGAAGAAAGAGCTATAATATATTGATTTGTAACTGTAGAACATTTTTTATCTGCAGTGATGACTACCATCAATCAAAAATTAACATATCAGTGTTTTGAAAGTTAACATACAAAAGATAACAAGCTGTTTTATCAGCCTGTGTATCGGCAATATAAATGTAAATTCTGCTTTATCTTCTTAACAACCATTGTCTTTTAAACATACATTATTTACATAAAAATCTCTACCATTTTATATGAGAAAAGAAATTGAAAATATGAATTAATGCATTTATTTAAATCAAATACATTTATCTAAAAAATTATTACCAAGTAGGAAGATAATTTACTTAGATTTATAAAGTTATTCAATGCATTGAAATCCATAAAAAAGGCATATTTTATTACATGTTTGGCATAAATGTGATGATGTATAGTATATGTGAATAATCTGAAGCTATCTTTATGTATTTATGCATTATCTATCTAGCACCCTTCATATCTATACTTTATTTAGTATTTTAAGTTGCAAATGCATTGCTTATTCTATTTGAGTTCTTGAAGATGAATAGATTTTATATTTGTTAATACTATTAAATATAAAATATGATTCATTTCACTATAGAAACATGTTCTTAAAGTATTTGGACTTTTATCAAAGCAGATTTATGTTTCAAGAAAATGCACCTAAAAACTGGGACATCATTTTAAAAAAAGAATATTTTCATTTGCATAAAACTCTGTGCTTAGTATAGGACAAGATTTCACTGATTGTCGGGGATAGATGAGGACCAGATTTAAAATAAAAGAACTGGTTTTTGCTTTGATTCATTTTGTTTAGTTACCTCCTCCTCATTCCACTTGTCTTTTTCGTTTTTTGTTTTTTGCTGATTTGTAGAACATCACAGTGTTCTACAGTTTATTGTTATCATCATCATCATCATTATTATTATGGTTTTCAAAGTAAGAGGGGTTGAATAGTTTACAAAAAATTGAGTTAAACTCTACCCAAAAGACATTTTCCAGATACTTGGCATTATATTTCTTCTCCCTAGGAGAGTTACACCTATGTTCCCAGCTTCAATTATTTTATTTATATTCTCTTTATACCTGAACTTTACTTCTCTACCAAATTTCGAGAACCACCTCCTGACGGCTCTGTTCTGCCTGGCACCCTCTTCCAGTCTTGGGTAACGTTTTCTTCACACCACTTCCAGTTCTGCGCTTTCCTTATGTTTCTCAGAGTCACAGTGTGACCTGGGGCCTGGCACATATGAGGATGTCATAAATGCAGATATTCCCTTAATCCAGGAATTCTTCTGTCATAAATGTCTTACCACCTAATCCCTTTATTACTGAAAGTCTCATAGTCTTTTATCAGTGCTCCATGTCCTCAGTCATCCCTTGTCATTTGGCATAGCCCAGCTCTTGCTCTTTAAAGACCCTGAATGAATTATATCATGTAAGCTGCTCAGCTGGCTATGAAGGCCACCAGCTAGCGTTCACTCTTACTAGCCACTGACCCTCGGATCTAGGTAAGTCTCATCATTTCTTGGTGGCTTCAACACCCTGCTTTTAGTCAAGCCAGGGTGCCCTGTCTGCTCCCTGTGCCTCCTCAAAATTTCCAGTTAGAATCACGAGAATTCTTCGTTTTTGCTACACAACCCTGGATTGCTTTCTACATGGCCTTTAGTTTATATTTAGTTCTGTTTATTTTTACTTTTATTTTGCTCTGTTTGTCTCCCAAAGTATATGATAAATGAGTTGGGAGAAGAAATTGTTTGCACCTCGGATATTTCTCCAGAAAATGAGCACATTAGATGCTTAAATTCAAGTTTATTTTGAAGCGGTCAAAATCACCGTCAGGCATTGAGATTGGTGGATAGGTAATGTTTATTGCATATATTATTCTTGAGCGTATTGGGCACGTACACATTTTCGTTGAAAATGGGTAGAAAGGAGAAAAGAGAAGATGCTCTTATAGGAATAATCCAAAAGTCATGAAACAGATATTTTATTTTTGTCCTAATGCATATGACAACTAAATTTGGCCCATCTGGTTTTGAGAACAGTTTCTTCATTAAGTTTGAAGTTCTGAGATATCCAGGATTTTCTTTATCCCTGACAATCTGTGCAGTGCCAAATGTTATCTCATTTCCTTCACTGTGATTGCATTTTCCCCTATATCAGTGATATGATTACAAGACATCAGATTCAATCATATCTTTATTTGCAATGTAATTTTATATTTTTAACATATGAATCTTTAATTTCCAGTATGCTTTTCTTTCCATCTCCAAATTGCCATTTTTGTTCATAGAAATTAACTCTATAACAGAAATATGTTAAACTTCTTCATTATCAGTTTAGGCTCTTTGTCCTTTCTGCCAATAAGCTTATTTCTTTGTCCTTTCAGAGCCCCTGAATTTGTGGTGTTTGTGTTTATGTGTTTGTGTGTGTTGTGTGCCTGTTGCCCTGTATGCCTGATTTTCCCATTTCTCCCATGTCACTTCGTAACATAGATATTATTTCATGTTAAATTTATCTTAAAAACAAAAGCAAAAGGCTGTATTGGTGCTTTTTTTTTAGGTATAAACCAAATTTTTAATGTGCATCATTTGTAAATCTTTTGTTTTTTTTTTACAAATGCAGTGTTTTAAACAACTGAGCCTTTAGAAAAGTTGCTCCTATTTGAGATTTGGTAAGAAATACCTAAACTTATGCATCTATCCCTCATGAGATATTGACATCTGATCCTTTAGGTATCCTCTTTATTCTTAATACAATCTCAAAAATTACTTTGGAAGCTCTCAAATATAGAAACTGGAACTCTTCTTGCTTTCATTTATGCATATGAATGATAGAAACTACTTATATTTCCTACTGAAAATTACAATTAAATGACATAATTGAGAAATGCATTTAGAAACGACTAATGAATTAGGTAAACAAATAGCAGAAAGAACGTTAAACTGCACATTATTTTAAATCTTCAGAAATGCTGGGCCACACACTAGATTATAAAACCTTGTGTCTGATGCTCCTTTTATCTAGGGTATGGCCAGATGAGTAAAAAATTAAGGACAAAAATAAATAAATAATGAGTTGGGGGTGAAGGATAAAATAGTGGGTAGATTGGAACACTAGTGGTCAATGAGAGGGAGGGGTGAGGGGCATTGGATGTATGGCATTTTTCTTTTTTCTTTCTGTCTTTTTCTGGAGTGATGTAAATGTTCTAAAAATGATCGTGGTGATAAATATACAACTGTGTGATGATATTGTGAGCCACCGATTGTATACTATGTATGGACTGTATGTGTGTGAAGATTTCTCAGTAAAAATATTTCAAAAATTTCTCTGGATGATCAGTGAATATAAAAATGTGATGGCTAATCCGTGTTATGTGTTAAGGCAAGCTGATTATGATTGTATGGTGTTAAGGCAAGCTGATTAATACAACTTTTCCAAGCAATTACGTATTCTTGAAAATAAATAAATTATTTGTGCAGAATAGAGGTTCTTTAAGAACCATGGCCGCGGCTGCTGGATAAGATTAATCCTCAGCCACTGGTGATGCGTCTGACCCTATAAAAGTAATTCTGTACCCAACAAAACAAGACAAAAAGACAGAAAATCTACACTTTCATACAACCTTTACCCGTAAGCTTAAATCAAATCGATAACAAATTTCCCTCTACTAATTGAAGCCAGCAAACTCCCATCAATTTATAACTACCATCCTTAAGTGCTTCAGTTTACATTTGTGATCATTAAATGTTTTCTGACATAAATTCTCTAGATATCAAGGTTTTGTCCATCATCAGGGTCACATACCTAATTATAATTCAAACAAATCACATCATTGAAACCGATTGACTTTATATTGCAGTTAAAAGGCTAATTTGAAAATATTTGACATTTCAGACTGGATTCCATGCTTTGTAAAATGTTCCAGGTCTAGATCACATTGAAAACTTGCTTCCATGGAAAAAAAAAAATTGGGATATGGGTGGTTTGTGTCCTTCTTCCTTTATTGTTATATATAAGTTATTTCTTGGTTGTGTACCTCTGTTCAATTTTCTTTAACTTTCCTGGGTATTTCATATGCAAAAAATACAGCTTGGCCTATATTGTCTCAATGATCCCTTGTAACCCCATAAATTCATAATTCAACGTTTGTTTATCTCTATTACCTGGAATGTGGTCTACATGTCAGAAAATAACATGTTTATTCTACACAGTTCCAGCATCACTGGATTAGATTTTGTGGGAATGCTTTTTTACATATTGGGAATATTAACTGTTTGTAGTTTATATTATTTCACACCCGTGGAGAACATGCTGATCTTATGGGATACTTGAATCTAGAATACATAAAACCATTTCCACAGTAGTTTTCATCATTTCTGCATATTGAAATATTTACTGAAATACCAATCATTAACAGAAAAATAGTCAAATAGAACCTTTTTATTATGAAAAACAACGGATACAGAACAATTACATAATCAGTCCTTGAGAAATGAGATCTGCTTTATTTTAATTTTCCACATTAGACATGTAGCCATCTTTATGTCCTTTCTAGCATTGGTTAACTCCCACTTCTGTTCCCTTTTTATGGGCATGGAATTTTACTATGGATGTGTTAGCAGACATCTTTATTTGGTCCATTTAGAACCTCATTTCACAGAGTTTTGTTTTTTTTTTTTTTTTAGTAAGAGGCTTAGAAATGAGAGAAATTGACCTGGGAACCATTTATTCATAAATGTCATTGAATGCTATTATTTTTATTATTGATACACATGATAAATTATTAACCCTTATGTAATTTTAAGAGATCCATAACTACATTTATATTTCTTCTTTATAGTTTTCTAAAAGAAAGATACTGATTTGGGGGAAGAATGGTAGTTTAAGTTTTTTTTTTTTTTTTTTTTTTTAGTTTAAGTGTTTTTAAACTCTATTTTAAACCCACATAGGATGCTTTACATTCTAAGTAAATGAAGGGGAAAATTTATTTAAGATACCTTCAATAACAGTGTCTCTATGTTTAATCTCATAAAAGTATGGAAGATTGATAGATGGTGATAGTTTCTTCCTTCCTCTTTGATGGAGAAAGTAAGTGACAGGTCCTGTGCAGGGGTAGTGCCTGGGCCACAATATGCCCTACATTTAGGGAAGAAATCAGAAGAATAAACTCCAATGACTCTGAAAAAAAAGAAATCCAGTGAATCTGAAGGAAAAGGATCCACAGAATTAAAGGAGTATGGGTGCCATGTTAGTAAAAGGATTGCCCACAGGATTTAAAAACTAAAGAACAAAACTACAGAAAGAGAGATGAAGAATAGGTAAGGGAGCACCAAGGATTGTGTCTCTAGAGTCCAAGCTTCCTTTCATTTTCCTCCCTGGCTGGATGAGAAAGCATACTCATTTAGATTGATGAAATCTTCATGCTGTTACATGAGCAAAGAGCAGGTGTGAGTTATGAAAGAATCTGGTCTTTAAAATTGCTAGCCCATAGAATAGGAAAAACAATGATTTTACAAAGACTTGAATTATTTTTCTTTAGGCTACCAAATAGTAAGCCAGCTGCATTTTGTTCAGAGTAGTGATTACTGAAAGCCTCAGGGTGCCAGTCTGAATCTGTGGTGGACCCCAGGAAAGCCATGTCCTTTAATCCTCATTCAATATTGCTGGGTGGAGCATTTTAATTGTTCCCATGGAGATGAGACCCACCCAATTGTGGGTGATAACTTTGATTAGATGATTTCCATGGAGGTGTGTCTCCACCCATTGAAGGTGGAGTTGCTTACTGGAATCCTTTCAAAGAGGAAACATTTTGGAGAGAGTCCCTTTTGTAGAGCCACAAAAAGCCAGCAGATGCCGCCATGTTCGCCATGTGCCCTTCCAGCTGAGAGAGAAGCGTTGAACATCATCAACCTTCTTGAACCAAGGTATCTTTCCCTGGATGCCTTAAATTGGACATTTCTATAGACTTGTTTTAATTGGGACATTTTCTCAGCCTTAGAACTATAAACTAGCAACTTATTAAATTCCCCTTTTTAAAAGCCATTCCATTTCTGGTATATTGCATTCTGGCAGCTAGCAATCTAGAACACTCAGCAACTGGGAAAAAAGGCAAACTGCAGTGATTTGGGGATGTGGCCATGAACAAAGGAGCTCCTGCACAGCCTGATAAAGATGATTCCATATTTTGCAATATTATGTTGATGAGATAAGTTAAAAAGTATTTGAAAATATATGCTTTAACAGCACAAACAATTCCAAAGCCTCCCAATTGAACTGAATTTTGATTGGTTGAATAAAGTTATGACTTTTCCAATTCACTTCTTCTTGTATTTGATTTACACTTCTTCATTTGATTTATAAAATGAAGCTAAATTGTACACTATGCAGATTATTGTGAATTAAACATACCCAGAGCAATATTCAAATAAATCTCTGCATGCCTTTATCGTGCTTGATATTTTGAGTGTTATATATTATTATATTTTTCCTTTTTGCATTCCAGTCGGTTTGTATTTCATTATATTGAGATTCACCCTCTTGTAGCTATCTCAGCATCAAATTTCTTGTCCAATTGTTTAATTAGCCTAGATTTCTGATATCTTAAATTGTATTTTTCCTACATCTCTGTTAATATATATTTACTTTCTAAATTGCCTCTAACTTTTTATAATAATAAAATTTTAGAAATTATTTCTTTCGCTGCAAATATGATCACCATGACATTCTCAGAACCATAATATTTCCCACTATTTATATTAAAAATTATTTGCATGTAAGAAGGAAGAGAAATATGAATAATCAATGGCATCAACACTGAATTGGAAGAAAAGCATTCCAGAGAGACAGGATGGAAAATTTAAAAGCCACTTGGAGAAAAATAGTTTAACACATTCTAGGAATTGACAATGGCTGGTGTGATTGCTCCTTTGTGAGCGGGTGGAACTGCGCATTATAACTTTGCAAGGTCTTCCTAGGTTAGGTCATGAGGATCTTGTAACCCATGGTAATTTGGATCTTATTTTTAGTTCATTGATTACTCCCTGTTTATGTCCTTGTAGACTTTAAAATGCTTCCTTTTGAAAGGAAAGGGGACTTTAAAATACTTAAGTACTTTACCAATTTATGAAAAAAATAAGATTTGAAGCAAATATATGTCTTAAAAATGGGAATTTCTTAGACCAATTTAGCAAACACTGGAGTGTTTACAAAGTTCCTGTTGAAAAATAAAAATTTAAGCCAATGAGGTTACAGATGGACGCATATCTGGCTCACAGCTAAGGGGGCAAAATACCACACATAAGTCATTGTGTTGTCTTCTCATAAACTCAGTTATAGTTGGAGGTGATTGATATAATCAGAATCCAAGGATTAAGCCCTTCCTTTTATAGGACATAACTGCTTAGATGTGATATTGTCAAGGGGATGTTGTGACACTGCTGTCTTCCAACAGGGTTAGAAAAGGCATCTCATATCTCATGTGGAGTAAGGAGATTTGAAAATTTCTATAAGAATATTCTTTTGTAGGATCACATTCTACTTTCCAGCGATGATTTTATAATCCCATTATGGGAAGGAACTACGCTTGTTGTCTCTACAAATAGATTTTGATCAATAGTTTTTAAAAACCTATTTTCAAGAGAAGTTTTAATAAAAGTCATTTTGTTTCCATTCTGATTACTAAGAACCTTTGCAATTCATTGCCATGATAACACTTGTCACTTCTATTGGTTCTGAACATGTGCATATTACAGAGAAAATATATTAGAAGTTCGATAAATACTTATTAATACTGCCTTTAAATAGCCTCTAGTTATAACTATATACTTGGAGATAGTATATTAGTGTTAATATATGTATTCTGAGGCTGTTTGATAAAAATTTCTGCACTCAAAATCCGGGGCAAACCTTATTCCGATTTAAGTCACAAAGAAAATAATATCAGGAAATTCATTACATTTCCTCATCTCTGATGATTTTCATATTAAAAATGCCCCCCCCCCCACACACACACATACACACACAGGAAAAGGGCAGGCAATGGTAGCGCAGTGGCAGAGTTCTCGCCTGCCATGCTGGAGATTGGAGTTTGATTCCTGGTGTCTGCCCATGCAAAAACAAACAAGCAAACAAAAAATTACCTACACTTTCAGCAGCTATATGTTGCAGGAAAATAAATCATGAATAAGGTCAAGTTTTACCTTTATGCTTCTTTCAGCCAAAATGA
Source organism: Tamandua tetradactyla (assembly GCF_023851605.1). NCBI lineage: Eukaryota > Metazoa > Chordata > Mammalia > Pilosa > Myrmecophagidae > Tamandua > Tamandua tetradactyla. Next base: position 40,990,342 of record NC_135352.1, on the reverse strand, counting down.
ATTTATAAAATATAGTACTCTTGAGAACAGATGAATAGTATTGCTTAACACAGAAATTTAGGATACTATTAAATTAATATTGCAGGTAGTACAAGACTCTTCACCAATGTACAAAATTCTATTTATTTTATTTAACAAATAGTTATGTCACATTTATTGTCATGCATTGTTCTAAGGACTTAATAAATATTAACTCATTTAATCCTCATATAATACTATGAGGTTGGTTATCACTATTTTTTTCCACTTTTCATTTAAGAATACTGAAGGTGAAAGAGATGAAATAATTTTCCCAGCTAGTAAATGGCATGCTTAAGTTCAAGCAAACCAGATTCTAGGTTCTCAACTCCTCTGTCACTCTCTTTAATGCTGCATCAAGAGCATGCCCTCAAATTTTATACTCAACAGTAGATTGGATCTTTAATGTACAAGAGTAAGAAATCGAATCAACCACAAAGACCATGAGAGGTTAAAATCTGAACTGATAGAAGTTTATTTGCCAAAAGATAAGAGTTAGAAGTTTGGTTTGTTTGTTTTCTGTTAAGGATCAGTGACCTTCTGAATTAAAAAGAGGCAGCTAACAGTGAAAAGTAATTTATCAATATTCTATTTCTTAATCAAACGTATAAAAGAGATTTAGTCAACTCCTTTTAGAGTTATGAAAGTACGAAGGTGCAGCAAAAATGCTTCCAGCTTTTGTATCAATTATGTACCATTTACTGCAAACATATTCATAACTTTTAATTTGATTAATCCCTGTCCCTGAAGTAAATTAAATTAGCTTTGGGGAACTAAAGAAAAATGATCTCAGTGAACATTACGTTGATGCTTTACTGCTGAGATAGGACCTGGGTAGAAATACCAGAGAGCAGAAAAGCATTTTCAATGTGTCTAGGTGATAAGTGCATATGCAAAAAACACAGGTGCCAATCTCTGATTTTCTCTGTCAGGTTGAAATAACTCTAATAGTCGCTGAGAAACAAGAATCTACACAAACTGTTTCTTTCAGGTATCTCTCAAGCAGGAGAAGTCCAGAAAAATAGAAAATTAACATTTATAATCAAATGTGTTCTGTGTGGCCTTGTCAGATGGTACACGTATAAGTCTAGATTAAAGCAAAGCTTGATTCATATTTTATTTTAATGAAGTTCATTGCTTCCGGCATATAACTTGTTGTTTGTTTAAAACTAAGTAAATAAAATAATTTATTGAATTAGAAAAATAAAAATATTCTAATTTGAAATTATATACCTATTTTCAATTTAGAAGTTGCTCTAAGCAATACGTACCTATAGTTATGCCTAGGAATTACCCCCAGAGAACCCGTTTTGTTGCCCAGAGGTGGCCTCTCTCTGTAAGCCCAACTCTGCAAGTAAAATCATTACCTTTCCGCCTAAGCAGAACAAGATGTTCAGGGGTTTGAGTCTCCCTAGCAACAGGGGACATGACTCCCAGGAATGTGCCTGGCCCTGGCACTGTGGGAGTGACAGTGCCTACCTGACCAAGAGGGAGAAAATAAATGTAACAAAATAAGGTATCTGTGGCTAAAAGATTTCAAATAGAGTCAAGAGGCTGTTCAGGGAGCTTCTGTGATGCAAACTTCAGCTAGATATTGCTAGTTACCATGGTATGCCAAGCCTCAATTAACAGTATTCCCACAAACCCTAAAAAATACCCAGGCCTCTATATGAGACTCTTTAAAAGTTTTACTTCCTAAGTTTATTTTTTAGAGCCCTGTAACCTCCAGATGGTTCCTTGGCCAGGTAAGTCCAGAAACCCAGAGTTCCCAGTCTCTCCAAAAACATCAACCAGTTGCATCCCCCTAGCCCATAAGGTCAGCACCCCTTCTCAACATGAGGAAGTTAGAATGGCCATTACACAAATATCTTAAAAAGTGGGAGAAGGATCAAGGGAGAAGGAGGAGTTGTAACAGAGAAGAAATGATTTAATTAATGAGTATGACTGCTGGATCATTTTATTGATATTTCTTTTTAGTCTCCAGTGTGTTAGAGCAACTAGAAGGAAATACCTGAAATTGGGGAACTGTACGCATACCAATCTTAGAAATTCGTTGTATAACTGCTTGTTAAAATGTACTTTGAAATGTATCACTTTTTTGTATAGATGTTATTTTTGATGATTAAAAATGTTAAAAAAATGCAAATCACCAAAAAAAATAATAATAATTGCCTAATTATGCCCGAGAGCCAGACAAAAATGGTTGAATTTGAAGGAAAAGTGGGGAAAAATTGATAACAAACCAAACCAGGTGAGGCAGGATATGTGAAATGAGACATTAGAACATCAAGTTCATAGCAAGGAAGTAATGATGTGCTCTTTAACAGTTCTGCTATCTGAGAGCTGAGAATTAACTAAGACCGATAGGACTTAAGAGATGAAACACTCACCCGCAAGCACACAGAAACCTGAAAATAAGCACAGGATAAGCAAAGAAAACTGTTAGAAATAGAACTTAATTGATTTTCTGAAAGAATTAGGAAATTGAAAACAAAGCATTTAATTTCATGATTTGCAGTAACACATTTCCTTGAATGTCAATGGTAAACGGGAGTGAAAAATGATTTTCTAGAAGTATACCATTTTTCCTTCGGTTCAAAGGCTAAGTTATAAAAAGGAATATTGTAATAAGAAACAGTCTTTAAAAATTCGGACTTTCTGATGTTGAAAGTTCTGCATATGTGTCAGAGTAATGAAAAGCATTTAATAAAATAAAGGTCACTCCATCCTCCACTATATTGCACTTCATTGCAATCAGTGTGTTACAACTACACTCCAATTACAAAACATCAAATATTTCAACAGATTTTCTAGCATAGTTCCGTGCTGCATCTGGCAGTCACTGGCCCATTGAACATAACTTTTAACTCCTTTTATGTCCACTTTGAATTTGAATTACACAGTGGATGTTAAACTATACCAGAATTAAAACTGCCTTGAAGATAATTTGTCTGGTGAACTATTTTCAGGCACATGATTTCTCAAACATTTCTGACATCACTCAGACACATGAGCAGTAGCTTTGAAAAACTTGTTCTGCCTGCATTTGTAGCATTTTAATTCTAAGATACAGAATTCTAAGATGCAGGATAAATGAGGTAACAGTCTATTTGTATTCTTTACTACTTGTGATAAGAATTGTTTGAATGGAGAAGAAATGGTATACCTAGGATAGTGGATTTTGATATTTATTAATGTGAAAGTTATAAAAATATGATGGAGAATGTATTTTCTTTCCCTTGTCAACATTCTCCTCCCTTTTCAGTGGCACTGTTCTCATGATTTTGGTGTGTTCACATTCAATCCAGATACTTCTATATTTAATATATATAAACATATCTTCAATATAAATAAATATGTATCCATAGAGTTTTTGAAAATCAGGTTTTTCCTACATGCCTGATCCTGGAGAAACAATAAGCAAATAAAACCAAATTTCTGTCCTCACGGGGCTTCCTATGAATGTGCAAGATCTACTTAGATGAATGGTTAGATGGGTTGTTAGTTTTTGTCTGGTATATTTATTTTCTTTCCTTTCACTTTTTATGAGTAATGTTCTAAATAGTATATTTGCTGCTTGTTAAAAATTTTAAAAACCTGTTATTAAACAGTATATTTCTTTTAAAATAATTAAATATTTGAAATGTTTTCATATTTAAATATTTGGGCTTGCATCTGCCATCTAATTATGAGCTTTTAACTTATTATCCTTGTTCTTTTGTCTTATATTCTTTGATTTCCCTTCTTAGAATTCCCTTCATTGTTTCTTCTTTGCCCTCATCTCGACCTTTTACTGGTTTGAGTTTTCTTTTTACCCTTTTTCACTACAGTGATTTAGAAGTTGAATATTCTACTGTGGTCATACTATTGCATTTTTACCATATGTCTTTAACAAAGCCTAATTCATCAATAATTTCATTTGCCTCTGGGACGAGGCAAGCCCTTACTTCAGTTTAACGGACTGCTTCTGTTAGTGTTAACATCCCTCATAGGTTCTGTTCTGGTACGTTTTCCCCCTTGTTTTTGCCCATCCAAGTTGTCTTATTTTTACAGTCGGTACTCCTTTAGACTTAAACACATCTTTTCTCATAGTGGTCCATTTCCTCCAGTGGCTGCAGTTAGTTTTTATTATCTTATCGTTCTCACGTGTGGTTTCCCTTAGAACACCATATGCCTAAGGTTAGGGATTTATGCCTGTATCCTAGTTCATAATTGTCCTTTCCAGAGGACCTGTGATTTAATCTACTATGAAGTCTTTATGTAATTTTTTTATTTATATTTTATTATCAAACCAGAACAACATATAACATGAACATTCTTAACATACCAACATTCTGTGCATGGTGAACAATCCAATCAGTGATTCACAATATTATCACATAGTAGTATATTCATTACCATGATCATTTTTTAGAACATTTGCATCACTCCAGAAAAAGAATTAAAAAGAAAAAAGAAAAAACTCATGCATAGCATACCCTTTACCCTCCCTCTCTTTGACCACTAGTATTTCCATCTATTCAATATACTTTTAAATGAAATCTTTATATTATTAATTTTTTTGAGTTCCCTGCATTATGACAATAGCCAAGTAATCTCTGACTGTACCCCCCCACCAGCTTTGAGCTGTTAACTCAGTTTCACCTTTCTATGCAACAGCTCCTCTGACTTTAGGATGACTAAGGAAATCTCCCATGACTGTCCTGGAAATACAAGCCTGCATGCAATGGGTGCAGGATTTCTCTTCCAAATATCAGGATCTGTGCACCTCACATGGTCTTTTCAAAATGTGTTTTGCTGTTGTTTTAAAATATTATTTGTATTATACATTTTCTGAAGTGAATTGTTTCTGGAAGGGTTCTGTCTAAATTCAAAATTTCATGTAAATAGTGAATAATAAAATAATAATACATCTAGTTTAAGCTGCCCCCATAGTGGGATTTTATCACATTTACATATTGATGATTTAATAAGCCTTGTTTCTAGCTCAGTCTCTACCAATATGTAACTCTGAAACCTTGGCTGGATTACTTAATATTTCTGAACACCTACATCCTCATCCATAAAAGCATAAGGAACTCGGCTAGGTCATTTCTGTTTTTACCTTTAAACTTTAAAATTCTTGGAAATGGGGTGGGCCACGGAGGCTCAGCAGGCAGAGTTCTCACCTGCCATGCCGGAGACCCGGGTTCAATTCCCGGTGTCTGCCCATGCAAAAAAAAAAAAAAAAAAGTGCAGGAGAAAACTGAGATAATTTTCTTGTTCTGATATATTTATATGGTTAAATATAGTGGAATAAGATAAAATCATATCATTTTAGAATTTCACGTGGAACAACCCAGAGATCATCTTGTCTGAGCCTGACATTTAATAGATGAATACATGAAATATAATGAAGTGAAATGTCTGTTCAAACGGGCTTGGTGAAAAAGTCAGGGCTAGAGTTGCTTCTCTTCTGAATCTTAATACAGTGAACTTCCCTTTATACTGTTTCTCATCAGAGAACCAGTTTATATTATTGCTTACACAAGTAAAATGCCAGTGCTTCCTTAGACACCCTTTATTCCTCTGGAGACAGCCCCTAAGTTGTTGTATAGATGTATATATGTTTAAAGGAATCTTCTATGCAAATGTTATGCTGTGAAATTCCCATTCACTGTAAGAACCGAGTCTGCAATTTTCAATCTGTGTTAAATGAAACTCTAATAGTCTATGAGACATTTAACTACTCAGCTTACGTTACAGGGAAATTCTTACTTTTTAGGGTTCATGAAATGATCATTTCTGACTCTAACTCTTCTATCTTCCAACATTTCAGATAAAATGGTTCCTTTAAAAGTTTATGTTTTTTATCAGAATCCATCTGTAGTCACACAGACAAGTACTAGTATTTATCATTATTGCCTTTCTGTTAAAAACATATTACTTGCATTCAAGTAATGAAAAATGTTCAAGCGACTAAAGGATGTGGTACTATCATTTTATCTACCCTGAGTTCATCAATTCTTTCACTTTTCTTCATGACAATATTAGCATGACTTTTTTCAACATAAAGCCTTAAAAATATGTCAATTTTAGAAGAGTGAAATATAGCAAAAAACAAAAAAGCCAAAAACAAAAACAATCGCCCATAAAACCCATGTCTGAAGATTACATACATTAACTCTTGTAATTTATGTAGTCATTCTTTATATGTGCAAAAACTCTGTGAATGTTGGTGAATATTACATGTATTTTTTCTGCATAATTATGCACAAGGGTGGTATGATAAATGTACTGGTCATAAGATAGTTTTTTATTTTAAAATTACCCTGAGGCTGTTTTCCCACCTCTGCAGCATCACCTTTTCATTTCTCCTATTGGAATCTGCAATTACCGAGAACATACAACTTCTAGGTTTATTGTCTATTTCATCCATAAGAATTTAAGCTACTTACGGGCAGGGACCTTGTCCACTTTTCCTGTTTATCATTTGCAAATCGTAGGCTCATAATAATATTTATTGGGCTAATGAATATAAATGAAATATGAAGATAATTTTGGATTCAAATATCTATATTTTACAGCCTCAAATAAACTATATACATATTTTTTTTCTTTTAATTTTTTTTTTACATGGGCAGGCACCGGGAATCAAACCCGGGTCCTCGGGCATGGCAGGCAAGCATTCTTACCTGCTGAACGACTGTGGCCCACCCAAACTTTACCATTTTTATTTTTATTTATTTATTTTTTTACATGGGCAGGCACTGGGAATCGAACCCGGGTCCTCGGGCTTGACAGGCAAGCATTCTTACCTGCTGAGCCACTGTGGCCTTTCCGAAATAAACTATATTTTAATAGAGGGACAATGATTAGTCGCAGCCTTTCCCTAGAAAATTATCCCTGGTTTTGTTTAGATAGACTTTTTTTTGACAGATTTAAATATAGCAAAACCAACCATGTGTTTCTCAGACAGTAGGAATGGTTTAAATGATTTGTCTAAACAAAATCATAGATAATGCTTATTTCTACATCCCTAAGAATGGACTTTCAGTTTCTCATGTTGTCACTTATTTTACAGAAAAATATGTCATTATTGTTCTCATGTCCTCTATTTCCAGGTTTGACCATTCTCCTAATATTTACTTGTTAGTTTTAACTTCACTAAAATATTTACCCACCATTCTAAATATAAAGTTTAGCCACAATCCCAAGTAGTTTTCCTGCATTGTCTTTTATTTCCTTTTTTTTAAATTTGTCTTTTTAAGCCTGAATTTTTTTGTTTTATGTTTTTTGGTATCGGCAGGCTCCTGGAATCCTGGAAACCAGGTCTCCAACATGGCAGGTAAAAATTCTGCCACTGAGCCACCATTACACTGCCCAAGACTGAGTATTTATGAATTCGAAATGACAACATAAAGTAAAACCCTCATATACAGGTTAACTATCAATGTGCTAAGGAAATGACTATGTATTTGGTTGTGGAAATTTTTTCAGGGTATGTTTTTTGATTGACTTATTTGTATATGTGCCCATAACTGGTAGATGCTGGTGAACATCAATTCTGAAAGGAAATGGGAAGCAGGTGATGGGGTGCTGCCTTCTGCAGAAAGCCAGTTTAGCCTACGAGGATCCTACTGATGTTTCATCCTACCCTGAGAGCTGCTGATTCCACCACTAATTACCCTTGTCATAAATATTTTGTGGTTCCTAAGATGTATTAATTTCAGCAATAATTTATGAGGAAAAGAAATATCCGTAGCTTATTTTAAATTAGAATAGACATTTTAAAAAATGTGACTTCAAAGAAAGCATATAAGGATTCTACAGAGAAAAACTCTGAGAAACAATAACAATCCCTTGGGTGATGCCGGAGAGCAACTGTAAGAGCTGTTTTTGCAGAGCAGCCAGAAAATAACAATGAAAACAATTCCAAAAGACTTGAATCAGCAGCAGTTTTACTCTATGTTGAATGCAACTTACAAAGACTTTTGTTAACACTAAAACCTATAATAAACTTCACCATCTACTTGCTAAAGATCAAATTATGATCTACATCAGTTATAAAAATCATGAATGAATTTGCCTGTATGAATATTTTCCATGATGAATACATTATAACTAAAGTTATAATCTTACTCTCTTTAAGTGATAATATAATGTGACTAAAAATTCCAAACTGCACTCCAGAAAACAGTATTATTACTTTAAGTGTAAACAAGGATGACAATTTATGTTGTATTTACAAATTTTGTATTATATAAAATTATATAAAATTTATATATATGATATGTAAATTATATGTAAAATGCATATTATAAATTGTAATACAATGATAAAATAAAATTCTTGATATATCTTAAAGTGTAGTATATTTCATCTGGCTGTTGAGGAATTTCTTGAGTTACTGACACGTAGAAGGGCAATCATTGTTCATTTTTACAGGCAACTCTGGGTTGCCACTGTACTTATTCATTATATCTTTATGGTCCATCTCTTTTCAAAACCGCATTAACTTGGACAGATGATAGTTGAAGGATTCTAAGCTATGAGTTAGAAATCATAGATTCAGAAGCTAATAGTAACCAAAACTACTGTTGGTAACTAATTTTAACTCAAAGCCTCAATGTTAACCACAAATGAATGACTTCAAGTTTAATAAGAGTAGCAGTTTAGCAATAGAAAATGGTGTCGAACAAATGAAAGCATAAGCTGAACATTCTTCAGAACAAAATCTTTGTTCTTCAGAATTTCAGAAGCCTTTTTATACTTACTCTATGAACTTCTTCCATGTTTTTAGTAATGCTGCTTGCTACAGTTTACCAAGAAACATGCTTGCCATTCCAGGAACTCACTCAATGCTTACTTCCATGAATCTGTCAGAAAATAGCTATCCTTTCTCCCTGTGGTCACCATATGCGATCTCACTGAGACTTAAAGCCTGTACAATTCTTCTCTTCAGCATATCCATAAAATTAGAGTAGTTGAGGATGGAAAACAACAAGCAAGTGCCACACACTATATGTAGAATTCATACTTTCCTATAGCTCTCAGACTGTGGTACTTTGACTGTCACCCCAGAATCTTTTTTCCCTAGGGAATTTCCAACCAGGAGTCCTGAGAACTCACCCCACACTCTCATGGGGTCCACTGCCAATCCAAGCCGACTAGGCATGTCCTGATGTATGTAAGCTCCACACATTCCTCCTAGATTCTCCCTTCAAGGCTGTCCCTCAATCCCCAAATCAATCAGTGTATGCTGATCTTGAAGATATGGGCTACCAACCTCACATATCCAGCGCCTATTACAATTGTAGTTAAAAAGTAATAATTGTCATCTTCATGCGTGGTTAGCAGTCTCTAAGAGATGGGTTCTTAAACCAGTAAGAATAATCTGAAATAACCTTTGAAGTTTACACCTTAGAGTAAAAGCAGTTTCAACATGAGGTGTAGAAAGCACTATAATTGAAAAAGAAGTGGATTCCATGAGGATAATGGCAGTGGAGAACTACTGTAGAATTGAAGGCAGGGGTAGAGATGGTCTTTTTGAATAAATGTTGCATTCCCTTTGGTTAATGAGGTGAAGGCAAAGATGTTCCTGGCAAAATGAATGTATGCTAATACCTGTGAATGTCATTAAATTCTTGGCTCCTTCAAGAATTAAAATAATATTTAAGTGCTGGAGCAGAGAGAGTGAGGGCACTGTGGAAAACGATAAGCTGATTCAGAAGCCGTAGCAATCAGATTATCAGTGACGGTGTATAGCACAGCATGGAAGGCAAATCATAATTGGAATAAAGGAAAGACATATTTTTAAAGTTACTTATGTAAGAATTTTAAAATAACGTCTTAGAATCAAATCTGGAACAATGTTTTATTGTAAGTAAGGAAAAGATAGCTCAGAAAAGATGTTATGATTTTTGTATATATTTAAAAGCTATATAATAAAATGATAAATTTCTTACTCTATAATTGTGTTCCATCATTCTGAATCTACCACAGGGCACATAGAATACATGAAAAATATCTGTTAATTAGACCTGCTATAAAAGAATCTATCCATTTGTAATAAAGTTAGATATCTCATTAGTATGAAGTTGGTGACTGTCACAGACAAGACTTTGGCACCTGGAGTAGACAGTGGCTTAGAGAAATAAAAAAGATAAACCTCAAATGGGGAGAACCATTAAGTGGTTTTAAAAAGCACAAAGTCACCAGCAGAGAAAAACAAATTGTAATAATAAAATAGTAAAAATATTTTTAAAAATGTTAATTCTCCATGCTGGCACAGTAAGAGGAATTCATATATCTCCATAAATGTTACTTGTTAACATAAACCATTTCTAGATAGCAAGTTTACCACACATGTCAAGAGCCTTAAAATGACTGTTTCCTAACAGTCTGTCCAAGAGTGTATATAAATCATCGACAAAACGTGTCGATGATTTATATACATACAATGACTTTCATCATGGTACGTCGTGGGTTTAACCATCAACATCAGGGGCGTGTTTCAGGAGTCTGTAAACAGTTTCAGAAGAAAGAAAAGGTGAAACAGATAGAGATTTGAAGCAATTAGAGTCTTTGAAAGAGTATTATGGGGGGGGGGAGCTGTGGATACTTCTAGGGCAAAGTTTTTCATAGTTTAAAGTCCCTAGGAGTCAGCTTGAGATCTTGTCAAGATTAATTTCGATTCAATCGACCTGGCTGGGACCTGACGTCCTGTGTCCCAAGTGGCTCTGATGCTGCTAGTTCTCACGACAGCTTGCTTAACAGGGAGTGGCGTGCGCTGAAGGAGGGAGGGCTGTCACACGGGTATTTAACGCCCACAGGCTATGCTGTGCTTTTTTTTCATTGAAGAGAATAATTGACATCCAATTTTTGTCAGACACAATATGAGTCAAGGAACTCTTTCTTTATCCTAAATTACAAAGTCATTGCCACATAGTTTATCTACATATATTGATTTTTCCCCAGATGTCTTCCTTGGTGATTTCATAACTGTTCTGCCCACACTCATACCTACTTCTATGAATGAGAAGCCATTTGCCATGTTCAGATTAAATATTTTAAGAGGTTACTTTCTGCTCATGGGAATCATTAACTAAGAAAAACTAGGTCAGAAAGGAAGTTGTAAAATACAAATGCTTAATAAAATGTAATGCAGAAACAGTGAAATACAGATTATTGGATGAGTGCAGATTAAAGAACTGAGACGTAATAATCAGTGAAATGTTCAAAACAAGATCATTCAACCATGAAGAAATGAATTCCAAAAGTTATATATGAAAATCAATGTCTGCCTACTCCAACCCACAAACATAAATAATGTGGTGAAAATTTCCACAATTGTGTGGAGGTTTTATTTTAAAACCTTAAAGGATATAAGTTTTTGACATTTGCAGAGATTTTTTAATAAAAGACGAGAAACCAAAAGCAAAACCTCCACTATTTTACCTTCTCACTTTTAAAAGGCTTTTAGAAGCCCTCTATTAACAATAAATTTGCATGCCTGTGAGCAAAGAAAATGATAGTAAGTAAATCAATGTTATATTCACAAATCGATAATTAAAATCAATCATATACTAAACCAATAGTCTAAATATTAGCAATCTTAATTGTAATTGGCATTGTAGATAATATCTTACATTAAGTCGTCTATCAGTAGACATATAAACTTTTATTTTTTATTTAGTTACTGAAAAAGAATGATATTAGTGGTCTCTCATTGAAGGGCAAATGTTACAGATCTATTAAGTTCAAAATCATTTTGCATAAAAGCCTATTAATATTTAATTCATAATGGCGTTTCCTTTTAATTTTATTTAATTTACTATGCTGTTGCACTATGTTGTTGTTAATCTTTTTCCTGCTAGAAGTTGTTCTCTCAGACAGTACAGATTGATATATTTGTGAATTTAATAATCTTGTAGAATAGAAAACACATGTTCATGCATTCACTGTAACTGAATTCAGAGGTAGCAAATGCTGACAAGAAATGCTCCTGAGACTATTGCATTCCCCGGGAATTAAACATAATGCCGAACAATGCTTGCAGATTCATCGAAGTGCGAAACTCCACCACCAGGCTCCTTGACCTTTCAAGCAGGCATTGCAAAAAGGAAGCTGAGACTGCCAAATAACATTTAAATGGAGATTCTGGAAAAGACAACCTAAAGTTATGAAATTAGTTCTTTATTATCTGGCACTAAGCAATTATGTAATGATTTCTTTTCTCATTTTCAGAGTATTTTATTACCATTAGGAAATTTCTTCTCACTACTTCTATGTTAAATAAAAATGATGCTAATTTTAAATGAGAAACCACTAAGAGGGAGGAATTTATTCATTTACCATAGCTAAAAAGAGACCCTATAAAGGGAAATTGTAAGTGCAGTTAAATTTTTGTTTTAAAGAGAGAAGTTGTAGGTTTTTCAGAGAAGTCAAGTAAGAGCCACAGTGTTCCCATATAGCCCTTTCTGTTAATGCATTAGTGTGTTACCTCTGTTAAAATTGATGAAAAAATATTAAAATATTATTAACTATAGTCCGTAGTTTACATTAGGTGTATTTTGTCATGTTTTACCCTACTATTAACTCCTTGTAATAGAGTCATACATTTGTTATAATTCACAAAGGAATATTCTTATATTTATACTATTTACCACAGTCCATTGTCTATAACAGGGTTCACTTTGTAATACCATCCCATATTGTATATTCTTACTTTTCTTCTAGCAAAATGCATGATCCATAGCTTCCACTTTCACAAAATTAATTCACCTGCCATTAATTACACTTGTAATGATGTGCTACCAACACCTCTATCCATGCCCAACCATTTACAATCAACCTACTTAAAAATATTGTTCAGATTAAGCATCAGTTCCCCATTCTCTACTCCCGAACTATCTACTCATCAGCTATATTCTAGATTCTAACTCTATGAGTTTGCTTCACATAATTAGTTCATATCAGTGAGATCATAACAGTATTTGCCTTTTGTGTCTGGCTTATTTCGATCAGCATAATGTCCACAGTGTTCATTCATGCTGTTGCCTGCTTCAGGACTTCATTCCTTCTTACATCTGAACAATATTTTATCATTGGTTACACCACATTTTGTTTATCCACTCATAGGTTGATGAACACTTGTGTTGCTTCCATTTTTTTGGCAATCGTGAATTATGCTACTATGAACATTAGTGCAAATAACTGTTTGCATCTCTGCTTTCTTTCAGTCCTTCTAAATATATACCTAGTAGTGGGATTGCAGATCACATGGCAATTACATACTTAGCTTCCTGCAGAACTGCCAAATTGCCTTCCACAGGGGCTGCCCGATTTTATATTCTCATCATACCGTTCCTGCTTCTCCACTTCCTCTCCAAAACTTGTCATTTTCTTTTTATTTTTAATATGGCCATTCTAATAGGTGTGAAATGATAGCATGTTGTGTGTTTTGACTTGTATTTCTCTAATAGAGATGCTAAGCACCTTTTCCTGTAATTTTTAGCCATTTGTATACCCTCTTTGGAAAAATGTCTGTTCATATCTTTTGCTTATTAGTTAATTGGGTTGTTTGTCTTTTTATTGTTGAGTTGTAGGACATTTTTATATATAGCAGATATTATAACCTTTTTGGATATATGGTTTTCAAATACTTTCTCTCATTGAGTAGGTTGCCTTTTAACTTCCTTGACCAAGTTATTTGAAGCACAGATATTTTATTATTATCATTATTTTAATTTTAAGGAGGCTCTATTTGTCTATTTTTTCTTTTGTTGCCTGTATTTTGGGTGTAAAGCCTAAGAAACCATTGCCTACCACAAGATTTTGTTGAGGCTTCTGTACATTTTTCTCAGGAGTTTTGTGGTCCTGGTTCTTATGTTTACGTATTTGAACGATTTTGAGTTCAGTGTATCAGGTGTGAGTTAGGGGTCTCTCGTATCTTTAGGATATAGATAAACAGTTCTCCCATCACTGTTATTTGTTGAAGAAACTATTCTATGTCAGTTAAGTGGACTTTAAAGCCCTGTCAAATATCAATAGTCCATAGATATGAGAGCATATTTTAGCTCTCATTTTGATTCCATTGGTTAATGTAGCAAACATATGCCAGTAACATACTGTTTGGACCACTGTAGCTTTGTACTTCGCTTTAAAGTCTAGAGGTGTGAGTCCAAAAACTTCATTTTTCTTTTTTCAAGATATTTTGGCTATTTGTGGAACCTTACCCTTCCAAGCAAATTTAATAATAGGCTTTTACGTTTCTGTGATGTAGGCTGTTAGAATTTTTATTGGGATTGATATCTGTAAATCAACTTAGGCAAATTGACATCTTAATGATGTTTAGTTTTCCAGACCATGAATACAGAATGTCCTTCCATTTAAGGGAATATAAAATGACCTTTGATTTCTTTTAGCAATGGTTTATGGTTTCTGTGTACAGGTTTTTTACATCCTTGGTTAAATTTATTTCTAGATATTTGATTCTTTTCATTGCAACTGTAAATTGATCCCTCCCCCCCGTTTCCTCCTCAGATTGTTTATTACTAGTGTACAGAAACACAACTGATTTTTCCATGTTGATCTTGTATCCCACCAATTTGATGAACTTGTTATTAATTCTAGTTGCTGTGTTATAGATTTTTCAGGACTTTGTATATATATATACAATCATGTCATCTGTAAATAATGTAAGTTTTATTTCTTCTTTCCGATTTGCATGTCTTTTATTTTTTATCTTAGCTGACTGCTCTGGCTAGAACTTTCAGTACAATGTTGAATAATAGTGCTGAGAGTGGGCATCCTTGTCTTGTTCCAGATCTTAAAGGGAAGTTTTCAGTCTTTCACCATTGACTACAGTGTTACTTGTGGGTTTTTCATATATGCCTTTTATCATATTGAAGAAATTTCCTTCTATTCCTATCATTGGAAGTGTTTTTCTCAAAAAAGGATGCTGGATTTTGTCAAATGCCTTTTTACTATCAATCAAGAATATCATGTGGTTTTTCTCCCTTGGACTTGTTAATTTAATGCATTACATTGATCGGTTTTCTTGTGTTGAACTATCCTTGCATGCCTGCAGTAAAATCCACTTGATCGTGATACATAATTCTTTCAATATGTTGGTGGATTCAATTTGAAAGTAATTTTCTGATGATTTTTATGTCTATATTCATTAAATATTAGCCTTTAATTTTCTTTTCTTATAGAGTCTTTACTTGGCTTTGGTATTAAATTGATGCTGGCTTCATAGAATGAGTTAAGCAGGGTTCCTACTTCTTCAATTTTTTTAGAAGAGTTTGAGCAGAATTGGTATCAATTCTTCTTGAAATTATTGGTATAATTCATCTGCAAGGCATCTGTTCCTGGGCTTTTTTTTTGGGAGCTTTTGATGACTGATCCAATTTCTTCACTTGTAATAGGTCTGTTGAAGTCTTCTGTTTATTTTAGAGGCAGTGTAGGTTGTTTGTGTATTTCTAGGAATTTGTTCATTTCATCTAAGTTGTCTAATTTGTTGGCATTCAGTTGTTCATAGTATCCTCTTATGATAGTTTTTATTTTTGTGGAGTCATTAGTAATGAACCATTCTCCTTTCTGATTTTATTTATTTGTATCTTATTTTTTTTCTTGTCTGTCTATCTAAGGGTTTTTCCGTTTTATCAATCTTTTCAAAGAAATATTTTTTTAATTCCCTCTATGTTTTTATATTCTCAATTCCATTTATTTCTGCTCTAATCTTTGTTATTTCTTTCTTTCTGCTTGCTTTGGGATTAATTTGCTCCTGTTTTTTCCAATTTTTCCTGTTGTGCAGTTAGGACATTGACTTTAGTTCTTTTCTAAGTAGGCATTCCGGGCTATAAATTTCCCTGTTACCACTGTCTTCACTACATCCCATAATGTGTTCTCATTTCATTCTTCTCAGAGATATCTACTTATCTCTCTTGAAATCTGTTTTTGACCCACTGATTATTTGACCTCCGTGTATTTTTAGCCTCCATGTATTTGTGAATTTTCTAGTTCTCTGCTTGTTCTTGATTTCTATCTTCATTCCATTGTGGTCAGAGAGAATGCTTTGTACAATTTCATTCTTTTAAATTCATTAAGACTTGTTTGTGACCCAACATGTCATCTATCCTGAAGAATGATCCATGGGTACTTAAGAAGAATTATATCCTGCTGTTCTGGGTTGTGATATTCTGTATTTATCTGTTAGGTCTGGCTTATTTATCATTTTATTCAAGGTCTCTAAATCTATATTGATCTGCTGTCTAGATGTTCTATCTAATGTTGAGAGTGGTGTATTGAAATCTCCAACTATTGTAAAGAAATCTATTCTCCCTTCAGGTTTGCCAATGTTTGCCTCATGTATTTTGGGACACCATTGTTAGGGGCATAACTTTTTATGATTGTTATTTCTTCTTGATGGATTGTCCCTTTTATTAATATATTGTAATTTTGTCTCTTATGACAGTTTTGGATTTAAAGGCTATTTTCTCTGATATTGCTACAGGAATCCACACTGTTTTTTGGTTATTGTTTGTGTGGAATATCCTCTTCCAACCTTGCACTTTCTTCCTATTTGTATCTAGAAATCTAATACATCTTGTAGAAACCAAATAGTTGGATGATACTTTTTTATCCATTCTGCCAATCTATGTTTGATTAGGGAATTTAATCCATTACAATTTAGTGTTACTACAGCAAATGCAGCACTAGTTTCAGCTGTTTTATCCTTTAGATTTTATATGTCATATCATAATTTTATCCTTTTTTTTTACACTTTTTATATACCCTTCCTGATATTCTTCATTTCTACACTCCTCTCCAAGCATTTCTCTCCTGTCTTTTCCTTCCAGTCTATAGTATTCCCTTAATTATTTCTTATATGACAATTCTCTTCTTGATGAATTCTCTTAAATTTCTGTTTATCTGTGAATATTTTCAACATCCCTTATTTTTAAAGGATAGTTTTCTGAATAAAGGAGTCTTAGCTGGCAGTTTTTTTTCTTTCAGGACCTGAAATATATCATACCACTGCCTTCTCACCTTCATGGTTTTTCATGGGATATCAGTACTTGGTCTTATTGCAGTTCCCTTATATGTGATAAATTGCTTTTCCTTTGCTTTCAGGACTCTCTATTTTTGAATTTAATTTCTGATTAGTATGTGTCTTGGAAAAGGTCCTCTAGGATCTATTCTGTTTGGTGTATGTAGTGCTTCTTGGATATGTATATTTATGTCTTTCATAAAACTTGGGGAAATTTTTCTACCATTATTTCACCAAATCTTCTTTGTCTCTTCTCCTTTTGGGACACTCATGACACATGTGTTTTTGCACTTCATGCTGCCATTCAATTTCCTAAGACCCTAACTCATTTTTTTCTGTTATTTTCTCTATCTGTTCTCCTGTCTGTAAGATTTCAACTACCATTTCTTCTACTTTGCTGATTCTTTCTTCTGCCTCTTCAAATATGCTATTGTATGCCTCTAATGTATGATCTCTCTTATTATGCCTTCCATTATGTTATAATTTCTGTTATGTTTCTTTTTTTTTTACTTTCAGTTTCTTCTTTGTGCTCACCCAGTGTCTTCTTAATATCTTTTATCGTTTTAGCCTTATTTTCCTTCATCTCCTTGAATTGATAGGTGATTTGTTTGAACATCACTGATTAGTTTCTTAAATTCTGTGTCTCCTACAAATCTTTAATTTGTGCTTATGGTTGGGTCATATCTTCCTGTTTCTTATTATGGCTTATAATTTTTGCTAATGTCTTCATATCAGATTATCTTGATGAGTTCACTCTGAAGGTCAGTTTCTCACTCTGCCTAGGTTTTTATTTTGACTGTCTTTGTGTTAAGCCTCTTCTTTTACACTTGCTTCAAGTTATTCAAGACCTTTAGAATTGCCTCTGCTTAACTGATCAGATTTGTGTACCTCTTTTTCATCTGATTCTTTTCATCTGATTCTTATTCTAGATATGTTGTACAATTCTTAAGATTTCATTATTTGTGCAGTCACTTTATCCGCGGGAGAAACCTCCCTTTCCTCTTTTCCTTCTCCAGGAATCTTGTACTGTTCTGTCTGTTTTTGTTTGTCTACATTAGTCTTCTTCTTGCTCCCTCTAACTGCTTTTGCCTGGAAGGCAAATTATGGGAGGAGGGACACCCTGGAGAGGTCTTTGACAAGTCAGTATTTCCCAGCCAAAACAGGGTCCAGGAGCCATGAAGGGGGCATAGGCCAGCTCCAAAGTGCCCTGAGGAGAGGGTCAGGGAAGACACCAGCAGCCTTTTTGAGGATTCTCTGAAGCTGCACTTTCCTGGCCTGCTCAGTAGATGGTGCTCTTCGATACTCCATTGCCCACAGCCCTAAGGAGGTACTGTAACAATAAGCCCTAAGGAGGTACTATAACAATAAACCTCCACTGCCTCTGTCCCTCTTAGGGGCATGATTGAAACAATGGCCACTTTGGTCCCTGTTTGGGTGGGCTGAAACAGCAGCTCAGAGCCAGGACCCAGCGATCTGAATTTGCCAAGCAAAAGCCATGACCAGTATTTGACCATGCCCTTCCAGCCCTGTTCTGGGGGAAGAGAACTTCCATGGTCCTCTCCATCTGCTGCAGCCAGTCAGGGACCAGACCTCAAGGCAGCCCACATCAAGCGTGGGGAATGGGTACCACAGCCGCTGCCGAGCAAGCTACTTAGATTTGTTTACTGCAGTTTCTCAGCCTCCTCTACCCACTCTTCCCTGGATGCTGTCCTGTGCTCTCCTGGCCCCTGGAATCCCGGAACAGTTGTTTCATGTACTTTCTGCCTGTCCACTAGCTGTTTTTGAGGAACACGAGTCCTGGAATCCCTACTCTGCCATCTTCCCTAAGAGTCCCTTCCCTAAACGCATCTTAATATTTCCTTTTGCATAAGAACTTGTTCATTTGTGGGGTTGAGTTTTTTTTTTTTCCAAAAGAGAAATTTTCTTTTTGGTGTGTCTTAAAACCATTATACATGCAATGAATATACTTTCTTCTATGCAATACTGTTAGGTGATTAGTATGTTTCAACTTATGAAATAACATAAAATGACCTTTTGCTACAGGTATCAGTCATACCATGGGACATGAATTATAAATTTCCTGATTAGTTTCATCAAAGCTGAAACATTTTTCAGGAAAAAGTTTTAAAATATCATTTATATCTGTATATTAGTGTGGGGTTCTCTAGGGAAACAGAACTGACACACACACACACACACACACACACACTTTTACTGTGAGGATGAGCAAGACCCCATTCTGTAGTGTGGGTAACAAGTTGGAATGGCAATGAGTATTTCAATGAATTCCCCAGGAGAATCTTGCCAGCTAAAGCAGAGATCAAAATTCTTCATTGTGAAAGCTGAAATCATCAGTTCTCCCTGTAAGGCCTTCAGCTGATTGGATGAGAGTTCTCTCATTGCTAAATGTGACCTCAGTTGGTAGATATAAATAGCCATAAATGCAATGAATTTACTGATGATTTAAATACATGAAATATCTTCACAGCAACAATCAGGCTTGTGTTTGCTTCACCAAACAACGAGAATTCAAAACCTAGCCAAGTTGTCGCATTTACTTACCATTACAATCTTTAGGTCAGAAAATATTTAAGATGTTTCTGAAGACATGCTTCTCTACATCTATCACATATTGTCTATCAGCTTTTAATGACCAATAACTTAAAAATGTCAATGTCTAAGCCAATAATATTTAGCATTTATAGAATGGATTTTTGAGTATTCATCATCAAACAATATTATATGGTCATTTTGTTTATGAAGGGATTTTATCACACCAATTAGTTTGACTCATTAAATAAGAGCATTTTAGTTATTAAGATACTCTTTTTTATATAATTTTGCTGAATTTTCTATTATAAAATGTAAATATAAACCTGTTTGCAACCACTGAATTTTTTAACCTCTTTCTTTTTCCATCCCCCCTTGGCTCTTATCTATTAAGTTTTCAAAATTAAATAAGCCCTATGCAGATAAGCAAACATATATTTTCATAAATTAAATATATAGAGATTTTTTTAAAAATATTTCATCTTTGAAAGATGTGGGAACAAATTATCATTAAAACATGAAATGGCTTTAGATATTTTTTGTTTGATCTAATTTGATTCTGCATAATTTACTATAGAAAACTTTTAAGCATATAGATCTAATGTCATGCTCTCCTAGAAACAGATATTTAAGTTGACATATATAAATATATATCGAAATATCACAGTTTGTGTCTATATAACTATAGAGAGTTGCTTATAAACACTTGTGGGAATGCTAGGTATACAAGTGTTTGTGTCTTCTAGGAATTACAACTGTTAGGAGTCATACTTTAAAATCATGATTGAAGCAAAATAAAAAAGTAAAGTCATTATACTGACACAGAGAGGGAGAGAAAAACATATATATATATATATCCATACACAGAGAGAGAGAGAGAGAGAGAGAGAGAGGGATCACATCTACCTTAGCTAGTCATCAGAGTACATAACGAGGAAATGTTGTTTGATCTGAGTTGGGAAGGATCAAAGTTAGAGAATAGAGTGTGTTGAGGCTCTTTCAGATAGGATTAAAGACCATAAGATTGTGGCATGAGATTACACAAGCCCTATGTTCCCATAATACTCTCTGGCCACTGTGTCTTTTATTGGTTCATGATATTGCATAGAGCATCAAAATGATGTGCAAGAAGCTTTTCTTATCCACAAATCAGCAAACTTTTCTTGAAATCTTACCCTGTGATGACCATTTTCCAAATCCTCTAAATAACACAAGTAAAAATGAAACATCTTATCTTTCCTTTAAGAAGTTAAGAATGGAGTTGACAGACTAAGTGCTAATAATATATTGAAGCAGTCTAAAGCCAAATTTTAATGGAAATGTGTTTATAGAGTTCAAGATCAAAAGCTTTGCACGGTATACCAGTTTTATCTTTTGAAAATTATCGTAGTTTAATGTTAATCTGGGGAGTGTAGTAAGAGAATAAAGAGTGTTACTCTCAGTTCTTCATCTTTTGGTAAATGTACCTACAAGACAAAAGACTAAGTATCAGAAGATTCATCCCACCTACCTAAGATTCAGCAGTGACTCAAAATTTAAGGGTCTCTCTGAGTGGCATTGTAGGAGAGAATACTTGGGAACTGTGATCTCTACATCTTTCCATTTCTTTTCATCTATATGTTTTCATTCCTGAACTCTTTCTTTTCCTTATAATTCCTCGAATCTGCATCTTCAGTTTGAGAAGCAATCTACATTATCATTTGTTAGTAAATGTTGTATTGTGCCCATTTCTATTAGCATTTTTGAGTTATGTTAATCTTGTTTATGAGTATAGGAATAGAAAAGTCAATTTGCCTCAAAATTTCTTCAGTTCCCATATCAAATAGAGATAGTATGTCTTTTTTGAGACTATAAGTGCCAAAATCATAAAATGTTTTGTTTCCAAAATGTACAATTAAACACCATTGATTTTTTGATGAGCCTATATTTCATTATTTTAAAAATGTCTTCCAATAGTTTTCTAAATCCAGTTCAGCATTATAACTTTATAGCTTAAGATTTCTATTGTTTTATATGAGGAGATTGTTCCACCAACAGAGAAAAGGCTGTATTTGCTGACATTTCTCCTCAGGTACATTAAATTAATTGGGCATATCATGGCCTTTGCAGCGTGATGTTTTGTTTGTAAATGATTCATGTTGTGCCCCAACCACAGTGAACAGCAAACTACACCAGAAACAGATGGAACAATGATCTAGGACATTTGCTGTAACTTCAGGTTCATCCAGGAGACACTGAAGTTCATTGAAAATTGAGTGCAGTATGCGGTGGTGAGAGTGGGTTGCCCTCAGGTGTGTGGGTCTGCTGAGAAAGTAATCTGCAGCAGATGGGCCTCTCCAGGTGCCTTTCCTAGAGGACTAAAAATCTGTTGATAAGATACAAATATCAAATATTTTTATATCCCTCTTTAGCAATGTTTCCCAACAATTTATGATCTTAAAGATCTACCCCTCCTTCTCCCACCATCACCATATTATTAGGGTGTTTTTACATTGTGGTGCTGTCTTTTTCTTTTTTTAAAGAAAATTAGAACAAAAACAAAAAGCATATTTTCAGAATACATGTTAAACTAATTGACTTTCCTTCACTCTGAAGAAAGTCTGCAACTTTCCCATGGTCTATATTTTCCCCCTTTTGACTTAATTCACTGTTTGAAAAAGCTTCCTAACTCTTCCCTGACTTTTCCACCCAACACCATAGCTTAGTGCAATATTAAATGACAAGTTTCATTTTCCTATTATTTAAATATGTTAGTGCTGCTAATTTAGTGGTGAGGGCTATGTGATGAACTGCTTGATTAATTTGTAGTCCCTGATGCACTCAATTTCCCATATTCTCATGATCATGAACAGGATTTTGTGAGACAGATGCCCAGATAGCAAGTGGCACAGTGTCCATTTATATAATGCAACTTATGCAGTCCAATTTTGACAAAGTAGATAACTTGAATAGAAGGCATAATACATCAAAGGGGCAATTAGCTATTTTATGAGCATTTTTTCAAATAGGAGTTGTTTTTCTGCAAAGGCTGTAAAATGTAGAATCACCAGTAAGTTTGGCAAAGGATGTATCTTTGTGTATTCTTATTAACACTCCTACGATTAAGAAGAAAACTTTCAGGAATATGAATGGCTTATGATTAATGTAACCATAATTATTTCCTCATATTCAGCAAACTATTGGGGTAGTGTTTGCCAAAAAATTAACCTTCATAATCTGTTGGGTTTGTGTTAGACTGCAGTTATTTTTTTCAATGACTATCTATTTTCAAATTTTTATTGTTGTAACAAATATACAACTCAAAATTTCCCATTTTAACCACCTTCAAGTGTACCATTCAGTAATATTAACTGCACTCACAATAGAATACCACTATCTATGCTACCTACTGCCCCTTCTTTTTCACCACCTTATATAGAAACTTTTCACACGATTAACTAAAACTCCTTCCCACCCCACATCTCAGCCCCTGGTAACATATAAATTATATGTCTCCATGGAGTTTGCTTCTTGTAAGTATTTCATATAAGCAAGATCATACAATATTTGCCTTTTTGTGTCTGGCTTACTTCAGTTGCCTTCAGCTTTAAAAAGGAAGGAAGAATACAATTACTTTTAAAAGCTGCCGCTGAATTTCATTCATCCTTTTTTGTGTTTGTTTTTGCATGGGCAGGCACTGGGAATCGAGCCCAGGTGTCCAGCATGGCAGGCAAGAATTCTGCCTGCTGAGCCACTGTGACCTGCCCCCATTCCTTCTTTTAGTCACCATTTAATGAATGGCTATCAAGGCCAGTTTTCATCCATATGGTGCCTTCGTGTGAACTGGAATAAAATACATTTCTAGAAGGTCACAGTACTGCACCTGGGAGTGATGCAAGGCTGGAATTAAATTCACCCCCTTGAGCTGGTCTCCCTTGGGCACTGACCTACAATGGTATGAGGTGGTGCTCGTACCTACAATTGTTTGGTACTGAGAGGTCAATGGCAAACAAAACAGGCATTGTCTAAGCCTTGTGATGTGTAGAAATAATCACACCTATAAATATGTAATTACAAAGAGTATTAGATGCTATGATAGAGAAATATACTTAGAGACGGAATATTACTGGGGAAGCTTCATTTATATTGAGGTACAAAGTAGTCTTCTCTGAGAAGGTGGGGTTTACGCTGAGATTGAAGCTTGAGTCGTAGTTAAGCAGCGAAATGTGGGGAGAAGAATGATCATGCAGAGAGGCAGCCTGCTGCGCCCTTTAGGAGGGGAATGAAAGTTGTCATGTTTCAGGAACTGAGTGGGAGCTTCTGAGCAAGTCTGGAGTTTTGTGAAGCCAGTTCAAGATGGCACAGAATCTTGCATCACATGTAAATTTTAGATTTTAGCATAAATTCAATGGCCAGACACTGAAGGATGTTAAGGGAGAGAATAACACAATTATACTGCATAAAAGAAAATCATCTTGGGTTTTGTGGAATTGAGAGGGGAAAAGAACACATGTGGGAAGAGAATGAGTGAGTGGACTTCTGCAGTGGCCGAGGTGAGACGTGATGGTGCTTGGTATAAGAAGTTAGCGTGGGTGAATGATAGGCCTTAGAAATGCAGACCTTTGTTCTTTGTGATAGATTGAGTCATTAAGGCCAATGCCATGATGTGGGTTATTAGCAGCAGGATGAGAAAATGTAACATTTAAGGAGAAAGGGTTACTGTAGGAGGGGCAGATTTGAATATTAGCATTCACTTTGTTGAGATGTTTTTTGAGATGTGCTGTAATATATACTGAGAAGGCAGATGGGAGAGGAACCTGATTTGATATATAAGTGATTATTGTGATACTTGATGAAATTTTAAGACATGGAAATGCATGAATTTACCTACAGAAAGAATCTATAATAAGACAGGAGTCAAGAAACTGTCTGAAAAGTGGTAATCTTGGAGAAATTAGAAAAACCAGGAGAGTGAAACCACTGAGACCACAAGTGGGTTTCAAGGCATCAGCTACATTAAATGCAGCTGAAGAGTTACATAAATAAACGCCCATTGAATTTACCAATATGGAGGTCAATGGGAACATCAGCTAGGAAAGCTTTGTTGCATTGGAAAGAACTGAAGAGATAATTGGAGTGGTAAGTTATTTTACATACATTTAAAGATTGAATAGCTTAAAGCTTATATGAGTACTGATGTGGACAATCCAATACAGAGAAATATGTTGAAAGGTTAGGAGAAAAATGGAATAATCAATGGAGGGACAGCTCTGACAAAGGAAAAGCCAGAAACTGTAAGGAAATTCAGAAAAGCTTTTATCATAAAAGGGGGGGGGGCTTCTTTCATTTTAAAAGGGGGATGAAAAAACAAGAGAGTGATTATAAGCAGTGGTAAATGGTGAAGATTAAGTGATGGGACAATGAAAGATTTCTTTGCTGATGATGGGAAGCAAAGCCATTCACGTAGAATAAAGGCAGGGAGGTAAGATTAGAGATTTTAGGAGAGTGAAGATAAGTGAATACTAGGTGTTGACAAGAACTAGAGAACACGCTTACTGATAAACATAGTTATGCTGACAAGCATAAGCAATGCTAAAAGCCTCATGTGCAGGACCCCCAAAGGTGGGTGAATGAACCCATGTACGGATGATTTCTTACATACAAATGTGTTGGAAGGATGAAGAAAACAAGGCATCTAGGGTATTTGCAAGAGAATGATTATAATCACATGCCATAGAATATAAGATGGACAGAGAGAAAAGTGTAGACAGGAATTCAGCACTGACTAGATTGTGAGTGTTTATAAATCTGAAGATCGGACTAGTGGGATTGCTTTATAAGTAAACTGCAAGGATTTCAGATTACGTTCAGAAAATGTTAGGCTTGACTTATATCATTCTTTTTGATGAGAAGCTCTTATGTCACTGTGGGTATGGATGACTAGAATACAATGGAAGAGAGAATTATTTGAGATGAGTAGGTGAAAAAACTGTGGACCAAGGGATTAGACTGCCGGTCACATGGGTATTAATACTTCCTATGACATGAGCAGTAATGAGGCGGCAGGTAGGCTGTGGGTCTTTGTAGGATAAAGAGAGGGTATTAGAATGACAGTGCTTAAGGATACATTTCTCAAATAAATAGTTTAAAAAGGGGATATTTCTCTACTTGTGCATTTATTTATTCATTCATTCACCAATAAAATGAGGGGTTTCAGTGTTCTGAGTGTGTCAGTGAGAAACCTCCAGATATTCGCTTTCTCTCAATGGAAGATCACAGGAAAATATGACCAAATTTCAGTGAAGAGCAGGAGGTAAGAGTATGAATTTGAAAAGATCTGGTGGGTATGCATATTTTTGCAGATTGCATTCTTATTTAGAGCCTATTTTCTGGATATCTTCCTTTTCAGTTAAAACAGCTAGCAACTAGTAAGTACACCAGTTTGTTGTACTTCTGACATTATCTATTAATAAGAATTAGTAGATAATTAAGATGTCAGAAATAAATTATTAGGCTATGCTGAATAATTAATCCTGAGCACTTTTAAGTTCTAATAACTCAAGTTCTGTATCTGAGAACACGTTAGAACAATCAAGGTTGAAAACAATATTCAATGTAACACGGTAGTCAGTAGACCGTGCAGAATAAAGTAGCTGAGCCATTTAGAAGACATGTCTGGCAATCTACACAAAGCCACAGAAATGTTTCCTGTGGCACTGTCTTGATGAAATTTTCATGTATATTTCTGCAATGCTCTGATTAGCTTTCTGCACCAAGTCTGACTTTACTAACGTTGTAGCTTTCATATAAATTGTAGGTATTATCAAGTCTATGCAAATGAATTTTTAACATTATATATATTTTGATAAATGTTTCATATGTCTTTTTAGAAATTGCTCTTTCTTCAGTGGTTTAAAATGTAGTTAAGTTGATTAATATTTACCATATTCTTACCTTCTGGATGTCACATTTTAGAGACGGATAGCAACTATGGTTTATTTTGCCTTGGTTTCTTCCCATCATCCTTAGGATATCCTCATTAAATGCAGATAACTTTGCTAATCAAAGCTTGCCTTTATTTTACTGTTTATAACATAAAGAAAAGTAATCTATGGTACATGATATTCTAATAAAACTAACAAATGGAATGTAATAAAACCTAAAGTACAGTTCTTCTTGTTGGAAATGGTTCTCTTCAAAGTTAACATTAGGTTTTTTGTTTTCTTGTCAGTTTTCAGCATTGTGCCTAACATACCAGTTTATTGCATATTTATGAGAAATATAGAAATTTGTGTCTTATACACACATTATAGGAAGGAAGGTTTTCTTTTACATTAAACTTGGAAAATCAATCAAGTCAAATCTTCCCGGGTACTAAGCATCTGTTGAGAGCCATCTGTAGATATAAATTTAGAAATATAAGCCTCAATGGCAATTGTTCATTTCCAGAAATTCCCCAGATCTTTGATTAATGGCAAACACACATACACACACACGCACATGTCCCACAATTATTTCTTCTATTTCACTTACTAGAATCACATGTGCATGTCAGGTCGACACATACTAACTATTAGAGAGAATTCCACTCATTAAAATCACTCAGAAGACTTGACCTAAACGGCTTCAAGGCATCCATCTAGCTCAAATATTCCATGAACTTTCATCTGTTCGCATGAACTTTCATCTGCTTGGAAGCTTTGTGGCTTGTAGGAGAAAGGGACCAATGTTCTGGTGCCAGAAATTTAAAACGCCCACGATTCATATTCCTTTGAACAATATCTGCAGGCTCGTGCTCCACCCTCACTCTTAACTCCCAACCTTGGTATCCTTAAATCCTCCTGCAAATGCGCAGCCTCTCCTTGCTCAGGCCCTTCCCCTGTTCTTCCTCCTTTCTGTCTGCCCAGGGAAAACATCTGTAACGTCGCTTTTGCAGCTCTCCATGGCTGCACAAGTGCAGATGTCAGCACTCAGCTGATTATTTCCTCATCCCATCTTCTCTTTAAAATGGATCCAGTGGAGAAAAAAAAGTTGCTCTTTGAAGTTTCTTATTTGCATCTTCAGAGACAAGTCTCCTTATAAATATTAAAAAATGAAAAGTTAAGTGTCCTTCTAGGCATGGATAATATGCTAAAAGTAAATTTTGGTAGAAATGGAACTTTATAAACAGAATTGGATAAAATTTTCTACCTGGCATTTGCAAGGAGCAGAATACCTCAAAGAGTACTCAGTGTTTTTCTCTAAAGCTGGTGTTAAAACTCTTTCAGAATTTTTCATGTAAAAAATAATCTTCTAAAGTGATACTAACGATTTTACTTAAAAAAAAGTGTCTTGCACCCATGAGCACATAACTGATTTGTATTACTAACTGCTTGTTTCATATCTTCTCCACT
Organism: Tamandua tetradactyla; assembly: GCF_023851605.1. NCBI lineage: Eukaryota > Metazoa > Chordata > Mammalia > Pilosa > Myrmecophagidae > Tamandua > Tamandua tetradactyla. Next base: position 40,962,364 of record NC_135352.1, on the reverse strand, counting down.
TCGGTGTCTGATAGGCATCTCAAACCAATGAAGGTCCAAAACAGAATTCCTTATGTTCTCTGGAAAACCCTATTCCTCCCACTTTCTTCTCCTTCTCAGTTAATGGCAATTATTTTCCATTGCTTAGATTAAAATAATAATAATAATAATAACTCTTCATACAATTTAATCAAAATATTTCTAGGGCTAAGTAGCAATTTAAAAAATACTTGATGAGCAATAGTTGAAAGAAATAAATGGAAATGAGTTTAACTTCATCCTTGCTATGTATTTTATTGACTAGAAACATAATAATAATCTGGAATGTAAAAATCTTTAAGACTTTGGAAATTGAAAACTTTGGTTGACAATGTTTTGCACATATTTTATAAATAAAGCTTTTATTTTTAAGTTTAGGATCAACAGCTAGAACTGAATAAAATTATGGAACACAGCCTTACTCTTTATGGTAAAAATTATTCTTTCTTCATTTCAACCTTCTAGTGCCCTGTAGAAAAGATGAGGTAAGTATTTCTGTTTTCAGTTCCAACATGTCCCAAAAGTGAGAGTCTGTTCAAGCACTGGGAAAAATTACTGAGAATATTTATAGATTTCTGGGTGTTGAGTTTTTCATTCTTCTTACACTTGTTCTGTGAGTGTTCTGCAAACGGTGAAGTGCCGTGCAAATGCTCTGCACTGTCATCGGTCAGACTCTGGACACTGCAAACGGTGAAGTGCCGTGCAAATGCTCTGCACTGTCATCGGTCAGACTGGACACTGCAAACGGTGAAGTGCCGTGCAAATGCTCTGCACTGTCATCGGTCAGACTCTGGACACTGCAAACGGTGAAGTGCCGTGCAAATGCTCTGCACTGTCATCGGTCAGACTCTGGACACTGCAAACGGTGAAGTGCCGTGCAAATGCTCTGCACTGTCATCGGTCAGACTCTGGACACTGCAAACGGTGAAGTGCCGTGCAAATGCTCTGCACTGTCATCGGTCTGACTCTGGACACTGCAAACGGTGAAGTGCCGTGCAAATGCTCTGCACTGTCATCGGTCAGACTCTGGACACTGCAAACGGTGAAGTGCCATGCAAATGCTCTGCACTGTCATCAGTCAGACTCTAGACAAAAGACAAAAGAGGGACATGTGTGTGCTCCAGCACAGATCTATAGGAATAAGGAATAAGGTTTGTTCTACACTCTGTGCAGGAAGCTTATTAATATTCCTTTGCTCACCTCAGTCTCCAGCCCAGAGTCTGGAATGCTTGCTGCCAAGTAAAATTTCAGCAATTTAAAGAAAATCGGTACTATTTGTCATCAAAGTTTTTCAAAATATAGTTTTCAGCAGCCCTCCATTTTTAAGGCCCAATAATTTGTGGTTCTCACTTTTCTATATGTTTTACCACCTCTTGATTGATTCTGTCATCTATTTTGTTTCGTGTGTAATGGATTTTACTGCTTACAATGTACTTTAAGTATTTTCTCTCATTTAATGCCTCCAGAAACCAGTTAAGGTATTATGAGATGATGGACATATGGCCAGTGAATTTCTCTTACAATTTCAGTAACAGAAAACTGAAGCTTCGAGAGGTATAGAGTCAACTGACTGTGGCCACATGGCCAGTGAGGGCACAATGGAAGCAGGCATCCACTTTTCTGATTCCAAATCTGCTCCATTCCTACATCATTATAGCTTTTCTCAAAATACTTTTCAAAATTTGGGGGGAGGAGGGCATTCAATGAAGTGTTCACATTTTTATTTTGGAAATGAGGAGTGGAAGTTAAAGAAGTAAACTTCCTTTACAAATATTTAGGTATAAGATTTCTGCTTTGTGTTACTATGTTATGATAAGTGTGTTATGAATTGAAATTCTGTGGCAAGAATATTTGTCAAGATTATTCATTGTGACATATATATATATCTAAAATGAGCATTTTAAATATCCATGGGCATAAAAGTATAAACACAGGCTTAAATACAGTGCTTCTAATGACACTTAATTTGTTGAATGCCCTCAGAAAATAAATTATTAGGTCAAGGAAAATAATGTCAAAACATACATAGACTATTAATTTTCCTGTTGCTGATGAGCACACACTGCTACTTAGCAAGGCTCTCTGTGCTTGATTGTATGAAGAAACTTCTATATCTGCACATTTGCAGGTATACCAGTGGGACCCAAGTACAAAGAGAAACTTCAGAGTTTCAGGGAATATTAAGGGAAATAAGTAAAAAGTTGACAAATACACAAACATAACCCCATGGCATTAGAACAGCAATCAATTGCATTAAAAAAATCAATTAAAATAAAATAAACAGACTTATTTCTTCATAGAACATCTGACCTTCTCATCAGAATATAGAATTTTGGTGAGAGAAAAACATTACTTTGAAAATTTTACATAACATTATTTAATAACACTTATCTATCAAGTTATGTACAAATTGAACCTTTGTAAATAAAATAATGAGGATGAATAAAAATGATATACATATAATCTGGCCTAAAACCAGAGGGAATGGTTTATGAGAACAGTATACATCTGTCTTTGTGTCCAGTAATCAGATTCTCATTAAAAGTGACCCATTTTTTCCTACAAAGAATATGTATTGATTTTTATCTTCCCTCATCTGTGAGGTTTTACAAACCAACACCTTGAGCTATGTTTTCCCTTTCCAAGAGGGTAAGTTATTTCAAGCATATTCATATTTTCTGGGATGTACATTACCTGCTTAGTTGTGCTCTACAGTATTTTTCTTTCTATTTTGCTTAAATTCTATGATGTTTTTTAAAAGCATGTAAAATCTTACATTTGTACCTTAGAACATAGTAACATATTGTATTAGTTAGGGTTCTCTAGAGAGACAGAATCAACAGGAAACACTCGCAAATATAAAATTTATAAAAGTGTCTCACATGACCATGGGAACGCAGCCTCCAAAATCTGCAGGGCAGGCTGTAGAGCCGACAATTCTGATGGAGGGTCTGGACGGACTCCACAGGACAGGCTCCCCATCCAAAGCAGGAAAAGAGCCTGTCTTTTCTGAATCCTCCTTAAGAGACTTGCAGTGATTAGATCAAGCATCATTCATTGCAGAAGACACACCCCTTGGCTGATTACAAATGGAAACAACTGTGGATGCAGCTGAAGTGTCACGATCTAATTCTATGAAATGTCCTCATCACAACAGACAGGCCAGCACTTGCCCAACCAGACAAACAGGTACCACCACTTGGCTAAGTTGACACATGAACTTGACCATGACAGTCCACCCCTTGTCAACTTGGCAGCTATACATATCACCTTAAACCATACCTAATGTCTAAATAAAAAACAATAAAACCATTTTTTTCACCTAAAAATACTCAACTGTCCTGCATATAACTGGAAACACATTGACTCTCTCCAGAATAGGGTGCAAGTCCTTGGGTAACATTCATTCTGAAACTTGATATCTTACAACTTAAATAGTATAACATGAACAAAACAGCATTACAGTCCTCATTTCTGTAACTGATCACATGGTTGTAGTACATATTTATCACTACCTTCTTCCACTACCCATTCCATGTTCTCTTTACCCTCAGCAAGCACTTCAGCTGGCCGTGGTTGCATACCATATCCAAAAACACTATAAAGTGAAATTTCTATTAAAATATCCTTTCAGGTCAATTTAGTATAACAGAAATTCAGGTACAAACTTTAGAAATGGACTTCTGTTAAAAGCCCATTTATGTTTAGGAAGTTTATCAGTGTTATCCAGACAGCTTATTCCTAATCTCAGCTTGAGCCTAAGGGCTTGGAAGGGGAGTCAATGAGAAATAATTGCCATGTCTAGAACTTAATAACTAAAAACTGAGACTGAATTCAAATGGTACAAATTAACTGGGGCTTACCATAGGAAGGAACACTATGCCAATCTAAAACCTTAGTCTAAAGTTAGCTGTAAGTAATAAGAAGGCTGTTACTGAAAATATTCAACTAGAGGTTTTACCTATTTGGGATGTTTAAAGAGATTCTTGCTGAAACTGAAAAGTCTCTTTAGACAACTTCTTAGATCTCTTTCATTTCAAGAATTCTATATTTAATGATAGAAGCTAGATCATTTTGATAAATGCTTTACCTATATAAAATAGGTGTTATAGTGATACAGTTTACACTTTGTTTTATTACAATAATTCTTACTCTTGTTTATTAAATGTTTCGTATGTAGCTGTTGAAAGACAGAAACAGCCTCTGTTTTATTTCTTTGTGTTGCATCCCCATCCATTAGTAAGAATTCAGTTTTGAAAGAAGCATAACAAAGGTTAGTCATTTCTGTCAATAAATAGGCAACTCATGAAAGTCACATCTCCAAAATCTAGTGTAGTAGTTAGATTCAGGTGTCAACTTGGCCAGGTGAAGGCACCTAGTTCTATTGTTGTGACATGAGCCAATGGCATGTGAACCTGATCTGCTGCTGAGTACATCTGCAGTCAGTAGGAAGAGTGCCTGCTGTAGTGAATGACCTTTGATTTAATTGGCTGGTGCTTAAATGAGAGACTCAATGTAGGACAGCCCAAGCAGCTCGGCATACCTCATCTCAGCACTGGAAGCTCAGCCCAGGCCTTTGGAGATACAGAAAGGAATAACCCCGGGGAAAGCTGTTGGAACCCAGTGGCCTGGAGAGAAGGCCAGCAGAGATCATCCTGTGCCTTTCCATGTAAGAAAGAACCTCAGCTGAAAGTTAGCTGCCTTTCCTCTGAAGAACTAATGAAATACCACAATACCACTTTGAGCGGTATTGGAAGCCCTAACTTAGAAGTCTCATCTCTCAGAGGAGCCAGTACCACCTAAGTCTAGTTTCCAACATTTGCAGAAAGGGTGTGCATATTTACCAGAGTCAGCATAACCCAGGTAAGCCCAGTACACAACGGCCATCTGCGAGGATGTTTCGGTTCAGGTACAGTTCCTTCATGATCCAATTGCAATCTGATCAACTTGGAGTATTATTTTAAATTAGTATTTAAATAAGCCATGTTGCCCAGTAACATTTTTGATAGACCAATTGTTACCTGGCTTCCAGGGATAGAAAACTCTGAGTTAGCTGAAGGTCAAATTTTCATGCAGCAAGAGAAAATTTTGTGTACCTTTTCCCCAGACAAAAGCATCTTCCTTCAAGATAGGGTAAGTTGAGAGTGGGATGGTGAAGATATTTGTCCTGTTGCCTGTCATTAGTCTGTGTAAGATTCTATTCTTAAGGTAGGAAATATTAAAATTCTAGTACATTCAAAGAGTTCCCAAACTGAAACTAGTTCCAAAATAAGTGACTGCTAAGGTATATTACCAGTGACAACACATTTAATTATTATATGACCTGAGTCGTCCAGAGGAGAAATCACTGAAGAGCTAACTTTTAAAGTGAACCATTGTAAAATTCAGAATTCTCCAGAAAACAGTACTGACAGAGAGAAAGATTTTAAGAATTGGCTCATAGACCAGTGGGGACTAAGTCCAAAGCCCGTAAGGTGGCCCACAAGTTTGGGAACTAGATGGTGATGTTGAATTCTCCGGGAGAAGCTGGCTGCATGAAGTAGAGAGAAATTCTTTCTGACTGCTGAAATCCTCAGTTCCCCCTTAAAGACCCCCAGCTGTTTGGATGAGAAGACTTCCCTCTTTGCTGAAGGCAATTTCTTTTGTTAATCGTTGATACAGCCATAGATGCAATTGACTGACCAATGATTTAAATTCACAGAATACCCTCAGAGTAACAATCAGGCCAGTGTTTGCTCAGCCCAATAACAGGCCACCATAACTCAGCCAAGGTGACACATGAGATTAGCCTTCACAGTCATAAACAGTGCCATATATCCAGCCATGGGCATAAGATCCAGTCCTGAGAGGATTGTGGTGGAGGAGAGCTCGGCTGCCGTTCTGCACAGCACTTTCCGATGAATTGGAATGTGGCACCGTCTTCTGGGCCAATGCAGTCTGTTACCAGAGGGCTCAGCTGGTTGAGCTGAGCACAGAGATGATTTCAGCAAGCCCATGCCTGCTAGGCTGAGCACCCTTCTGCAAGAACCAACCTGGCCGATCACGTAAGGGTGACTGTTAATTAGCATGTAAATTAGCAGGTACAAAACTCTCTGAAGTGAAATAATAGAAGTGGTTACATAGTTGAACAATTAAAAAGAAAAAGAGGAAGAAAGATATTTGCTGCATTTGATGGTTGATTGGAACTGGAGATACTGTTTATAACTGGTGAACAGGGTGCTTATGTTAGGATGTAGTCATTTAACAGAGTATCTTTTTCAAGGATGATGGGGAAATGATATCAAATTTTATTCCAAGCATAGGAAACAGCATGAAAAGAAAATCTTATCCACCCAAATGACTGAGGACAGCCTGTGTGGTCAGAGCACAGCACACTTCCTCTTAAGGAGTTTGGATTTTGTTTCAAGTGCAAGTCATTGAAGAATTTTAAGCAAGGAAACAAAATGATTATTCTTTTTTTTTATTAAAAAAATTAATCTAGCTGATACATGGAAAATGGACTGAAAGTTTCCAAAAATGCAAATTAAGATACTAGTCATGAGGCTATTTAGCAGTCCCGGGGAGAGATAATGGTGGTTTGAATGCCGATTGCATGGAGATGGAGTAAAGTGGGCGGATTTGAAACATATTTGGAATTGGCTTAATCAGAAATTACTGTGCAATGAAAAAAAACTTGAGATGAGAAAAAGGGAGGAATAAGTGTTTACTGTAATTTCTTTGATTGAACCGTTTATGGATAGTGGTATCATTTCCTTAAATGGGCTAGTCTCTGTGAAGTACAGTTTATTTTTTTGGTTGTTGTTGTCTTAGAAGTGAAAATCCTTGATATGCACTGAATGATTCTGGCTTTACTAAGCTCCTGTGCTTTGTATTCCTTTCACTTTCCAAATGTAATTGATAAGATAGCAGGATGATATATATCTTACATACCAATTACGGAAAATGAGGAAATAATTTTATTGGTGGGTTGGTCCTGCTCGTTTAATAAAGAGACAGAGAAAAAAGGTATAACATTACTCAAAGCATGACTACTGGAAAGAGCTTATATAGTATATTTTCATAACCATAAGATAACTAAGTTTCCTAAAACTTTATGAATTTCTTACTGTGTGTGCTGAAGAGAGCCCAGCTTAAAGCACTAGAGCTCTCGTTCTCCAGTATCGTACCTGGAGAAAGTGACTCATACGCAGATACGTACCACACAATGCAGAAAGACACACGTATCCCAAGACAGAGAAGACTGCAAAGTCATGGAAGAAAACCTCCACACAGAGACAAACTAGATATTTTAATAAAGGGGTAGCATTTGATCAAAACGTAAGGGATTTGTGACATTATTAAGTGGAGATAAGGGGCAAGAGAGGCAAAAGGAATGGAATAAGTGATGTCAAACTTTTTAACATGAAAGTTATGTTCAGGTTACAAGGTACGCATTTTGGTTGGACATCAGGATGATTTCAGAAAAGAATTTGATTAAATGTGGAGAATATTGAACGTAATTCTAAGTAGTTGGCCCTATACTAGTATTTTCAAGACTTGTGAGGGTTTTTCAGAAATTTAAAAACATCCATTAGAGTGTCTTTCAAACATTACAGGTTTTAAATGGGTATTTCCTTGTTTTTTACCTCTTGCATATATTTTCTGTGTTCCAATTTGCTACTGGTCTAACTATACTCTGACATATATTTTTTTCTTTATGTACTCTTTCTCTCATCTCTCCTTTTCTTTGTGCTTATTTCACCTTTAGGAAAAAATGTAGGCAATATCAACTTATATATAGTTGAATAATTGCAGGTGATATAAAAATATGAATAAATTTATGGATTGAATTTTGTTTTAAAATAGCTGCTATGAATATTTCTTAAATGAATTAATACAGCATGCAACATACAAGAAAGAAAGACAAGAACACGTATATACTCAGTGTATTTACTGGATAAGTTTAATTGGAAATAATATTTATTATTGCCAGATAAGTTGGTATATGGATTATTTGAAAAATAAGTAAGAACTTTAAATATGATAAAAGAAGAGCAGATATAAAAATGTAGCCATATTTAGTCCATCTTGAAGTCCAGCTGGATTTCTTCTTCCTTTTACTATTTACTCCGGATTTAATACTACCCATACAGTTATTGATCACAAATTTCTCTTATGCCTTCCTTTTCTCATCAACTTCCTGGTGAGTTGGTGATGTGATATTTCCACCTGTGGCTTCAATCTAGAAATCCTGTTTGAAATTTCATTGCCATCATTTAGCACGTTCAAGTCTAGAATCCATATATGGTTCAGACTCGTCAGATCGGAATTCCATTTCACCTTCCCAGCTCTAGTGTTTGGGAATAATTCATAAAGCAAATAAATGGCTGCAGAGGGAAGAAGTCAGTGTACAGAAGGAGAGTGAAAAACTGAGAGGCAAAATACTTACATAGGCTGAGTTTATTTCTGCATAAAAAGAATTAAATTTGTTTATATTGCTTTGATTATTCTTAAGCAACTATGCTAATTTATAATCAAAATATTATAAAAATCCATTTGCTGAGGTGGGTGGTAATATGTATGCATATGTGCAATTGGACAACAGTAAGTGAATGAAAGAATATATTGGAACATTTTTAGACTTTTACATGGAAAATGGATACTATCTCCAGATGAAAGATTTAGTGTTAAATTCCTAGATCTCTTTGGAGAAACAATGTAAGAATTTGCTAGATATTTTACAATTATTTTTAACTAAAAAATGCACAACTCTTAATGTCATTGAAACAGAATGAGAATATAATCTTGACTTTATAGCTGAGCAGCACATTAATTACTAGTCACTTATTTTGTCAACTAGCTCTACATGAAACAGAAAGAGTATAAATAGATGTAACTTTGTATTCTCACCCAGACATAAATATTCTTATATGCATATTATCACCAAAGAGTGGTGGTGTGTATATGTGTATATTGTACCAGACAGGCTGGCTGTAAACCATGAAGTATCTATTAATTGTTTCTATTCCATCATATGGCTTTCATAATTCATTGGGGAGAGTGTCAGATTCGCCCTTTGAAATCATCACAAATAAATCATTCAAGATAATTTAGTACTAAATTACCCCATTAGTATTAAAAATAACTTGATGCTTATTTTTTAAATTGATATTTATTAAGGAATCAGATGGTATAAAGGGAAGAAAATGGACTTTGGAGCAAAAAGCCTTAGCCTGGCACTTGACTTATTAGAAACAGAAGCAACAGGAAGTATTCATAAATATAAAATTTATAAAAGTGTCTCGTGACCGTGGGAACACAGAGTTCAAAATCCACAGGGCAGGCTGTGAAGCCTACAACTCTGATGGAGGGTCTGGACGAACTCCACAGGAGAGGCTCACCAGCCGAAGCGGGAAGAAGTCTGTCTCTTCTGAATCCTCCTTAAAAGACTTCCTGTGATTAGATTAAGCATCACTTATTGCAGAAGACACTCCTCTTTGGCTGATCAGCTATGGATGCAGCCAACATGATCATGATTTAATTCTATGAAATGTCCTCATAGCAACAGACAGGCCAGCACTTGCCCAACCAGACAAACAGGCACCACCACCTGGCCAAGTTGACCCATGAACCTGACCATGACAAGATTTTATAAAAGTTTATTCATTATTAGTTCATTTAACTTTTCCTTATCATTAAGTACCAACTTGTTCTTATAAATACAATATTTTCTTTAAGCAAATTAGATAGAACCTAATGTAATTAAAGAAAAAATTCTCAAGGCCTTTGAGAAGTTAGTAGCTAGCTTCCCAAGTTTTACATTAAAAGACTGGTTCACTATTTTCATTCTCATGGATACATGATGGATCATTTAGGGCTTTTCAGAGAAACAAACCAATAAGAGATGTATTTTAAGGAATCAGCTTATTGCATTGTGGGAACTGACAATTTCAAGATATATAGAGCAGCCAGGCTGGAAGCTCAGGCAGAAATATTGCTTCAGTATTGATGCAGAATTTCATCTTCTCTGGGAAAACTCCGTAATTCTTCTGAAGAACTTCAGGCTTGTGGATGAGGCCGATCCACATTGTTGAGAGTCTTCTCTTTTACTAAACATCACCCGATTTTAGGTGTTAACTGCATCTACCAAATATGTCCATAGTAACATCTACTTTAGTGTTTGATTAAATAACTAGCTACTGTGTATGACCTAGTCAAGGTAATAAATTAACAAAGAGGACAATATGATTTCCTGTAAAAGTAAGTCCTTTAAGGTCTAACATTCATCCAATACATGTTTGTTTTTTTTTTGTTTTTTTTTTTGCAACCAAAATGTCTATGTCACGATATTCCCTAAAAGTTCTTTATTATTACATTTAGGAAGCAAAATTTGGTCAGCCTTAGAAAATCTTTAGGAAGTGTCTTTCTATTCTACCTATCCTTCTCTTAAACTTCTAAAGAGAGCAGAATGAATAAAATGTAGTGAGTAGTATTATAGCTGCATTGTATTCCTGTCTTTGTCAAAGCCATTCCTGATGTATTATTTATGGATATAAGGATATCCTTAGAAAAAAGAAGAAGAGGAAACAAAGAACAAATTCAGCTGGCAAATCTATAAATGATACTTCTTTTTGATATTATAACTCAAACTATTAGCTCAAATAATGGGTAATTTATTATGACATACCAGGAGTCCAGAAGAAAGGGGAGACCCAGGGTGGTGGAATCACTGGCCCATCAATGTGAGACTCAGACCACTTCCAGCTGTCCGCTCTGTGATTAACATCATCATTATGGTTTCTTCCATTGCCAGAAAATGACTTGCAGATGCCTTTCAGACTGCACGGTGTCTGATTAAATCCCATGGCAGAGTGTGAGACTGCCAATTCCTCATTATTTAAGAGTAAGAAAGACCAGAAGGAAAGATAGTGGATAAAAACTGGGACTGTATAGCTTAATGAGCTAGAGTGGACAATGATGGTGTTTAAAAGAACAACTATAAGAAAGTTTTACATGAGAAAGAACAAACGTATGCCACCATTGAGAGGTGTAGAAAATGGGATGACATATGGAAAAATACAATTAATGAAAACTACCATCCATAGTTAACAGTAATACTGTAATATTCTTTCATTAATTGTAACAAAGGCGATATACCAAAGCTAAATGTCAGTAAGAGGGACATATAAAGGAGAAGTATAGGATTTATTTTTCTTTCTCTCTTTTTTTTTTTCTTCTTTCTGTGCAGAAGAAATGGAAATGCTCTCATATACATTGGGGTGGTGAAGGCATAACTATGTGATTAAACCCGGAGCCATTGATTGTACAATTAGGATAGATTTCATGGTGTATGAATAAAAAAATAAACAGAAAGATACAAGTGCTGGAGAAGACATGAAGGGAGAAATGTCCCTATTCACTGTTGGTTGGGCAGTAGAGTGGTGCAGCCTCTCTGGAAGGCAGTGTGATTGTGGCAAAGGAGGCTGAGGGTGGAATTGCCATATGATCCTGCAATCTGGTTACTAGGCACATACTTGGAAGAACCAAAAGCAAGGAAGGAATAGACACTTGCACACTGATGTTTATGGTAGTATTATTCAGAATTGCCAATAGATGGAGATGGCCCAAGGGTTCATCGACTGAAGAGCAAAGGACAAGCATTATGTATACAAACAATGGAATACTTTGCAACTGCTAAGGGAATGCAATTGAGAGGCATACAACTAGGTGAATGAACCTTGAGGAGATTATGTTGCATGAAATAAGCCAGGAAAAAAAGGACAAATATTTTATTGTCTCACTAACATAAGCAACTCTAATGAGCAAACTCTTGAGAATTAAATTCTAGAGCATAGGTTATCAGGAGATGGCAAGTGGGCAGAGATTTGACAATCAATTATTAAGATTAAGGAGTATACAATGTTTAATAAGCCTTGGGAAGGTTTCACAATACTTTGCAAAAATTAGGGTCTAGATTGTAAATTCTTTCAGTGGGCACATTCATTCCTGATTGTAACTGTTATTTCTAAATTATGAGATGCTACACTTTTTCTGTATAACTGCTAGTTCCCTGGAAATGTGGGTATCTGTGTGACACCTGAGACTCAGAGTTAGAGATTTGTAGCTCTGAAAGTTAGCATTAATCCATAAAGCAACTGTTAACGAAGCTAAAAAGGAGATCAGACTCCAATTGGAGATTTGAACAAAATGGACCTGGCTAGGATTAAGATGACTCCTAATACAGGGTACAGGGTACAGAATGATATTGTCTATATTTTAGAACTCAACTTCTGTGTGAGACCAAAGGAAGAGATGTTTATTTTGTCCAAAATTTAGATTTTCTGTAGCACACAGTCTAATTGAACCTGTCTGGTTAGTTTATTTAAACAACCTAACCACTTTGTGGAACATAGAATAAAGAATGAGATCTTATTATTCTGTACAGTTTAAGGAAATACCCTAATACATTCCAGAGTATTTGGGGCAGAAATTTAAAAAAAAAGTATTTGCAAAGTCCCTTGAGAGAACAGAGAAACCAATGTGGAATGTATTTCCTGATATTCTCTCAAGCATTAAGAACTCCCAATTTGAAAATTCAAGCCCTCAATTTGGAGGCTTGCCCCTTGTGCAATGAGAAGCTAAGCCTAACTATAATCATGCATGAGAGTAATACCCAGAGGACCTCTTTTGTTGCTCAGATGAGACCTATTGCTCTGCGCCAACTTTTCAGGTAAATTCATTGCCGTCTCCGCTGGTATAATATGACTCCCAGCTGTATAAGTCTCCCTGGCAACCTGACTTCCAGGGATGAGATTGGCCCTGGCATTGTGGGATTGAAAATGCCTTCTTAACCAAAAGGAGGAAAAGAAATGTAACAAAATAAGGTTTCAGTGACTAAGAGATTTCAAAAAGAGTCAATAAATCATTCTGGAGGTTATCTTATGTAAGCCTTAGCCAGATATTGCAAATTACCAAGATTGCAAATTACCAAAATTGCAAAGCACAAACCTACAATATTCCTGAAAACCCTAAATACCCTGGGCTCTCCCTAAGACTCTATAAAAGTTTTACTTCTTAAGCTTATGTTATCGAAAACTTGAAGCCACATTGTTCCCCTGCCATATAAGCCTTAAAACCCAGAGGTACCAGTCTCTTTGAAACATCAACCAGTTTCTTTTCAGCCTGAAGAAGTTAAAATTATCATTCCCCAGATATCCCTGAAGATGGAGAGAATGGTCAAATGAGAGGGAGGAGTTGTAACTGAGAATTAGGATTTAACAATGATTATGAGTACTGAGTCATCATATAGATATTTCTCTCTAGTATTAGAATATCTAGAAGAAAGTAAGTAATATATTAGAACAACCAGAAGGAAATAACTGAATTGTTGAACTATAATCCAGTAGCCTTGATCTTTGAAAACTATACAGCTTTTATCTTGTGACAGTGTGATAATAAAAACCTTGTGACTGATACTTCCTTTATCCAGGATATGAATATATGAGTAATAAAATAAAGTTGGAAATACGGGGGAAATACCCCTGCATAAACTATGGACAATCAGTAATAGTAGTACTAATCTTTCATCAATTGTGACAAATGTAACTACTGTCAAAAAATAGAATTACAAAAAATGCTATCGTCAATTATTATAAATTTTCCACACCAATGCAAGCGTAGGTGGTGAGTTTGTATACAGGAGTTCTGTATTTTATGCATGATTGTTTTTAAACCCAGACTTTCTCTAATAATTTTTTAATTTAACAAAAGTGAGAAAAATTTCTGTTGTGTGAGAATTAACAATGGATTTCCCCTGTTTTTGCACAATTCTAAGCAAAGGTATTCACCTGTTGTATCCTGTGGTTATTGTTCTTGCAACTATTTATTCAAGGTTGTTTGTAAAGACACAGGCTTGGAGGATAGAAATTTTGTTTCTCTCTGAGCACAAGGCTGATCCGTTTCCTGCCCTGGATAGTAAAGGTAATGTGTTGCACTTCGGCAAAATCTGTGAGGCTTGCTATGTTCCATCATAAGATTGGGGGTTTTCTAAGCTGAGCAACCTCCGCTGTGTCACACCCCCACTGTGAGTACATCATTCAGCTGGGTGCATCTCTGCACACTCCCCAAGGGGAACTGGTGTGAACACGGAGCTCATGCTGGCTGCCGGGCTGTGAGTAGTTATTCCTTTCACTTTGAGCCAAGGGTCTCCTCCATTCTGACAGCATCTATAGAAACTGTAGGAGGTTAACTTGGCAGTTCGTAAGTGGGTAAAATCTCAGACATTTCATAGTTCTTGACTGTTTTATCATCTGTCACAAACCTAACCACCTGTGGCATTTGCCAAACTTGGGTTGCTTGTTGTTCCTGAAATAATTGTCCTTAATGGGAATGCACTAGACCTAGAAGCAGCAGCCCCATGCTTTGAGCTGAGGTCAGTTCTCAACTACAGTGTTATTAGCCAGTAGATAGGAGTAGCATAGATTTTAGAGACACATTACATAACAGAGAAGGGTTCTATAGCCAACTAATGATAGTATCTGCAAAGGTTTTTGTATAATAAAAGCATGAAGAGAGGATTAAGTCTATTCCACCATTATAGATAGGTTGGTGGGACAGAAATGCAAACAACTGCTCTCCTGGGCACTCTATGCCATAGTTAGCTTATTTATATTTTTAAGGAAATATGTTTAATTATTATTATTATATAACCCTCAATTTTATTTAACATATACAGTATATACATTGAGTTTTGCATGTTTCTTACTTCTTTCAGTTAGTTCCTTATTCGTTTATTTTATCCAGTGACAATAGAAATAAATTCCATTCAACTCCTAGAATTGGCAGTAGAGAGATTCTGCCTCTTTTTTGATAAATCATTTACATAACTAGATGTAATGTAATGCTTAAATATATTTTCAGATTATCAGTTATTGTGCTTTTTAAGTAAATCATGAAAATTTATCCAGTAGAGATTATTTTTCTAATTTTAGTAAATTAATTAAAAAATTTGTTAAATCATGTTCTCCATTTCTTTTCTTTACCGCCTGGCATTGGTTTGACACCACATTTCCCTGAGAGTGTTGTAAAATAATATTGTACTTAACTTATAAATTCACTGGTATAGTAATATAGCATTGTAGTAATTAGGTAACGTGGCCACAGGGCCATGGAAATATCTAAACTGCTCCAATGTAAAACAGGCATCACTAACATTTCAGCTTCCAAAGATGAAAAATCAAGGACAAGATCCTGTCTGAATCCTTACTAGGATGACATTAAAATGTGCAAAACTATCAATTTCTTTATCTTGACTTCTTGTTTATATGGCATAAGATGTTTTACGTCTAAGTCTGTTCGATATTTAAAATCACTGCCTGATACAAAGGTAAGAGTAGAATACGTTAAAAATGTTTGCAATGATTAAAAATTGACATGTTATCCTCCATATACTGTCTTCATTTGTAGCTATGTATACACCTATAACTTAAAACCTGTTCTAACATATAATATTTTCTATAAAACAAAAATGGTTAGATGTTGCAATTTTACCATTTTATAAAATACTTAGGCACTGATTCCAGAATACTGAAATATATTTTAATTTATAACCTTTCAGATTAAGCAAAACAATTTTGAGACTTTAATATATCCCTTTATTTCTATCATGCTACTGAAGGAAAAATTAAAAAAAAAAATCCAAGGTGAAAAATACGATTTTAATATCTTGTTAGAAAAAGTGTGTTGGTTGTCTATTTTTATTTGAATGATTGACTACATATTAAAAATTATATTAAAGCTTTATCCTCAACATTCACCTTGTCTATTCTACTAAAGATTATTGCTTAAAACAAGTTTTTTTGCAAAAACTAAATATTTAATTGCTCAATTGCTCTTTCAGGACAAGTAATCAAAATGACTTAAATTCATTTGGTTGATGAACGATTTTTCAGTACATACCATCATATTTCAGGAGACTCAAATTTAAGGACATTCAGATCAGTTGTCTCATAAGAAATTCAGCTTCTTGACAAGGGATTTGCTGTCAGAGGTTGCGGTGTCTGTTCCTTTAACCTTTACAGTGACAATTTCAAAATGAAGAAAATAACCTTAATCTGTCTTGTTCAGGCACACTTTTGGGGGCCAAAAGTTCATTTTTGACATATTCACTAAGGATAATGGGGATCACTGGTGGCCTTTTATAATTATGCGGCATTTATACGAATGATGAATTATTAAATTCTTTGATGCTATTTATTTAACTTGGATGACAAATCTCACTTCTGCAGTACTCTTCCAAGTGCTAAGGTTTAGCTCCTGCTTTGCTTACATAGAGAAATGGAATTTTTTCAGTGTTAAATAAATATTTCCATCATCACTGAGAGAAGATATTTCAAGTCTTTTTCCTTCATTGTTATTCTCCAGAACACACACTATTTGATTTTATAGTTTCTTCCTTGCATACAAAGTGATCATGAAGGTGGGCTGATATTAGGCCAGTTCACCACTTACAACGTAAAGCTTCTGGTATTTTCTGCATGATCAAAGAGAAAAGTCCGGGATGGTGAGACTGATGTCCGTGCATGTTAAATCATTCAGTATTCTTTGAAGAAGCTCTTGTGTGTGCCTAGTATGTGTCAGGAAATCATAGATGTGAAGAACTAAAGCATATAATTTCCATAAATCAATGCAACATGGAGTCTAATGATTCACAGATTGTTTAACAATCCCCAAGAGAAGACATTAAATTCCTCAGTCTTTCCAAAATAAAATAAGAAAAGGTAGGTGTTGAAAAAGTTAGGTTCACTGATATAAAGGCACATTCTGAACAGCAATACCATGAAAAACATCTATCTTCATATTCAATCATTTATTTATCAGCATATATATATATATATATAATGAGCATTTATTATTCCTCAAGTACAGTACAAAGCAATGAGAATACAATGGAAAATAAGAGGCAAGGCCACTGCCTTATAGTAGCTTCAGATGAAATGAAAAGAAAGACATTGAATGCTATATACACTGAATAATGCAAATAAACATGTAAATATAAGATATTTTAATTGTTTTGAAGATGAATTAAATAAAGTGATGTTATGAGGCAGTATCCTAGGAGACCTCATTTCCAAGACAGAATCTGAGCAGATGGTATGTAAGTAGCTGCCTGAAGGGTAAGGAGTGAGAGGAGAGGTGAAGAGAATGGGCAGAGCATTTCCAGCCAAGGTAGAGGAGCATCCTGCATAGAAACTCTGATGAGGGGTACGAAAGGAGTGTTTGTGACCTGGAGAATATTTGAGGAGATATCGTGAGCCATCCAAGGCAGGGAACAGGAACCAGCAGGGGTCGGGAGGTTAGAACACCAAAAGAGAATATGTTTTTGAAAAGCATATTTTAGCCTTCATAGAAATATCTTGAAATCTCTGTGAAAGTTTGACCAAACATGCAGAGATTTGGAGTTAGCAGTATTAAGATTCGTCATCAATACCACACATCAAAGTTATTCTCTTAACCATGTTTACAGGATGGCTGAGGATTTTCTCATTTAAGAATAATTTATAATCATATCCATTTTGGAAAAGAAAAAGTGTTTATGCAATTTACCTTATGAGACATTTTAACATGTTAAAATTTATCCTTTTATGGGCATCTTAAAGATAGGGAAGTCCATACTGTGCAAAGGAAGCGGTTCTGAACTAAATGTAAGCCCTATATTAACTACCAACAATTGACCTAAAATCTCCATACAATTCTATTAAAATCTAATGAAAAATAAACATTGATTCTAGTAGATAATCGATAATTCAATAGTATATAGATCCCATGGAAAATCAGAAAGCATTGTGAATCCATGTGGGCCATGATATGTATTTATTAAATCTGTTTTGGATTCTTAGAAGCACAAGTTCCTTCTGCATTGGTTTCTAGCTCTGTTGCACGTGGAGAAGTTTCAGATCAGTGAGGTATTCTATACTTTGAAATAAATAGTGATTACAACACAGAGAGGGTTATCTTCATTGTTCAAGGAGACTAAAGGGCAGAATGTTAAAAATAATACGTCCTAGAAGCTTTGCAGATATTTTATTATTTTTAAGTGGTTTTATTAGTCACAGACATGAGCATATTATTTACACTTGAACAAATGTGCCCTTTTAAAATTGAGAAAGGAATTAAATTCAAAAGACTTTATTACATAAAACAGAAAAATTCCTTTCAGCAAAATTATTTTTATCTGTCTAAAGATATGCAGTTTTTCTCTTTCCCAATTTAGAATTCAGATAATTATAATAATAATAATGATGATAATAATAATAATACCTCTTATACTTAGTTGAAGCAGATGGAAATAGAAAATGCAAGCTGCTATTCAGCATTTAATCACTATGCAAATATTCCAACAGCTTGTATGATTTTTGAGACTATTATCTCAAGAGCAACAAATCATTATATTGAAAAGTTGATAAAGACAGTACATTAAAAAGATGTTATGCATAAAGAGTTTGGGACCATTTATTGTTAGTTCAACATTGATTAAAATAAATTCACTATTTTTAAAGGACACGAGTAAGAAAACAGAGGTTTGGGGTTATATTTGGAAATATTTCCCAAGGAGGGGTTGTGTACCTCTGAGTATTTGCATGTGTGTGTGTGTGTGTGTGTGTTTGTATGTGTGAGAATTGTATGAAATATACTCCCTGGCCTCTACCTCATCACCATGGAAACATGTTAAATTTTACTGTGTAAAAGTATCACAACTCCATACCCTTCCCTCTTACCTCCCTTTTCCTCCATCTTCTTTGTTATAATCATATTTCTTACAAAACAGGGTAAAGAGACACAAACATTTCCTCACTTAGGTCTTATTCTTTAGTTCATATTGCCTTCCAATCCAATTAATTTAAGAAATATTAACTGAGCCCATGTGATTTTCTGAGTGCTGAGGATTCAGTGGTGATTTAAATCAAGCATGGTTCCTGCTCCTATGGCCCGCCATCTCCTGGGGACAGGGGATATCATATGGACATCACAAGGTAGGAAGTAGGTTTCTATAAAGGTGGGATTTGCCTTATCAAGAATGGAAGGGATGTCATCGATGAGGAAGAACCCGAATTGTAAGTTGGCCCAGCTCCTTTAAGTTGAGAGCAGGGCCACTGGGTTGGAGAGTAAGGTCATAAGTTTGGTTTTGAAGCCCTGAATTTAGTATGGGCTTATGAAGTAGAATTCAAAGGAGCGTTCTGGATTGTTGACACATATGTGTTTGTCATCTTCACATAGGTATTTAATCTGCAGGTGAGAATATTAATGTTAGGAACCCAGGGTATAACTACAAGGGAAGAGATCTTTGAGGAATTCCAACATTTAATGGCAGGAGATAAGATATAGGTGATAAAAAGGCATAGAGTATATCAGAGAATTCAAGAGAAGAGCTTGCTAATGGCTGGTGGTCATTAAGATAAGAACTAAAGATTTATTTTGGATTTATTAATATGGAGGTTATTGTAACCTTGAGTAGAAAGTATGGGAAATATGTAATGAGCATCAATATCCTTGAGACATTTATCTATAAAGAAAGGGTGTGTGTGTCCTTTGTTTGGTGTAGTCATTCAGGAACCCAGACAGACAGAGGCTCTGTCATCTTCAAAGCATTTTCCAAGGTTGCAATGAACATTGACAAATGGCCAGCAGGTGAAGAGTGAGCGTGAAGGACTGCATGAGAAGAGGTTGGGAAAACGCCCTTAACTGGGCAGTTACTTTCTAACAAAAAAAACTGCACTAAAGAGATTAGTACAAAGTTTTAATGAGCACAAATCAGATTAAAATGCTAAAGTTTAATGGAAAATTTTCATATTTCTCTTTCCACTACTTATAACTAATTCCCAGTGATCTCTTAGATCCTTAGGTATCACTTCTGGGAAACACCCATTTTTTCTCCTGAAGGCACCGCACCCATCTTTGATTTTGCCTTTATCACAACAATGTTTACCTTTTGTTGTAAGCAACAATTTCTTTATATGGACCATTTTTTATATGGACTCTTTGAGGGCAGAAAATGATGACCACCATTACATTCTCAGCTCCTAGGAAAGGAGCTGACACAGAAAAAGCATCTGATAAGTATTTGTTAAATAAGTGGACAAATCTATTTTTCTTGTCATATGTATTTCCACAATATTTTCAGTATTTCTTCATTATCAAATGGGTAAAATGATAATTGGTTTGGTGTAATAAGATTTTTGTGGGAGTTAAATGATATTGTTAGTTATCAGTTAACTAATTGGTTAGTTAACTAACTAGTAATTTAATTTATATTTAAATTAGGCACATTAAAAATGCCTAATGCATTCCCTGGCATAAGGAAAGCTCTTAATAAATTTTAGCAGTCAACCTTCCCCAAGCTTAGATCAAACATATAATACCATCTCCTTGTAGGAAGATTTTTCCTGATCACTTTCATTCAAATCTGTTTTCTCTTACATGCCGTGCTCCCACTGCAATAATTCTCTCACCATTTGACTTGTATCACTGGTTGTAGAAATTTTGTCTTCCCCAGTAGGTTGTGGGTCCCTTGTTAGAAAAGTTATGTCTTAACCATGTGGTTATCCAGTGATCGGTCAATGCGGGCAATGAGTATAACATCCATTCGATGTCCGATATTTTAAGGAAGTTAAAGATTGAGGAAATACAATGTTGGTGGACCCCATTGCACAGAGCAAGTTGATAATAACATTAAAAAAAGAATGAAAAACCTCTAGTAAATAGCACATATTTACTTTGAAAGGAAAATAGTTTTTGTTTGTCTGTTTTAAGTAGTGAGAGATTCCCAGAGTATTAAGCAAGGAAACTCTACATTTAGATGATACAGGTATACTCAGGGGAGACTATATTACTTCAATTTCTAGTGTAACTAGCTATATACTTTGAAATTCTTTCCTCTTCCAATATTTTAGATAATAATAGATTTTAAGGAATCTATTCCTCAAATAATCTAAAAGAACTTTCCAACATTTTTCTAAATCCTCTGATTTTAGAAATTTGAGGTATCAGAAATCCAGAGATATTAAGCAACTTTAAAATTCTAACAGGCGGTAAAAGATTTGGAGAAATGTATTCACTAGCTATTTATCCAAATAGTTAACATCTTCAAAAGCATCAGTAATTTAGATGAAACTGTCGATTCAATGTATCCTAGATGCAGCAAGGCCTAATTGAATGTCTGCTTGAATTACACTCAATTATGTTGATGTTTCATTATTATGTGTTGCAGAGAACATGACAAAATCTCCCCCGAACTTGTACTTTTTCCCCATGTTGTTAATAGGTTTCAGTTTAATTATCTTTAATTTAAAAGTGGAGTTTCAGGACCACTGCTCATGGGTGCACATTGATTTTTCTTGCATTGAGGAAATCTGCTAAACTTGAATCATTTATATATATTTGTAAATCACAAATGGTGTTGTTTGATGTTCAAGACTTATTATTTACATATTGGTGTAAATGTCACCAATATGAACAGGCAAATTGTGGAATGGATTTCCACAAACAAGTGTTATTATTTCTGGAACAGAAAATATTTTTCTTTTTACAATTGCCTGCACAATCCATTATGTCCTTCATCATTTAATGCCATTTAAAATTGTACTTGAATGCAGATGGCACCATATTTTTTTTTCCTTTTGGTTATAGGACAATGGCATCACTTTAAAGAGCACATTTTTAATTGATAATATGGTAATTATAATATCGACTCCAAAGTGCCTTTGCATTAAATACAGTGTTACGTGTAAAGAGCTTGACAAAATTCTGGACACAGAGTGTGCACTCAAGATATAGTAGTGGGATTTTCATTGAGAAAGTAAATCGAGTTTACTGATGCTTGTTAACAGTATGCTACTGCCATACGATTATCTATATATGCATTAAGAAAAGAAGTTGACTAGGCCTGTTTTGAGTCTCCTTATGTTATTTCCAAAAAAAAAAAAAAATTATGTATATCTTCATCAGTTACTCGGAACATGGAAAACAAGAGATTATTTTTTTTAATTGGGTAGACAAAATATCCCTAATGGTTGACTTTACTTTGAAAAACATCTTGAATATAAAAGGCTGGGGCTTATAAATATCTCTACTGACATTCTTGTTATTAAACAAGGCTCAGGATGTTATATATTTGGCTGGTTTTTAAATATTTTTGTAGTGTTGCTACAGGAACTAGAAAATAGAATATCTGATGTATAATTTTCAAACTAGTTAAGATTCTCAAATAATGCACATGAAATGACAATTACAGTGAAAAGAAATGATGACATTAATTGTCCTAATTGTCAGCTACCAAAGGCAGTAATAAGCCACTCTTACAGCCCAGAGCCCTTCAACATCAGCCTGTGCTCTACTGCAGAAGCAGAGGGGTACACCAGTTCCCCCTCAGTGACATTTTAGCCAAGTCTTGCACAAGTAAATAAGCAGGGAAAAAGTTGGACAAGCAGTAGAGACTGGAACTACTCCTTGCGATTCTGCCTCCTTTCCAGAGTATAAAAGGCATGCTAATTGTCATGTGGGAGAACAGCTTAATTTAGTTTAAACCCTGAGATAAACAATGAGGCATTTGTGAGAAAAGTCATCTCTTAGGTAAATATAAATATCTTGCTTCAAGTTCTCATAATTCTATTCTCCACGTTCCTGAAAGCATCATAGCAATAAGTGGAGTGGTTAAAATTCTTCCAGAGTTTTTGTAATAATATAGACTTTGCTGAGTCTCCAGATTTGATGGGCAGGTTAATTTGAGCTTATCACTCAAGAATAAGGCAAGTAATTTCTAATAGAAAAAGCCGGAACCTAGATCATTGAGTAGTGGGGCTTTTTAATTAAATTTGTTATTGGGTAAGTAAGTAATTAAAAAATAAAGTAATGGAAAAGAAAACGATCTCAAAATGTTTACTATCAATTTATATTTTTGAAATAACATAATATTACTATGGAAACATTGTTAAAATCATATTGCATGTATTTTATAATGTCCAAACATGTGTGCATATATATTTTATATAGAGATGACTTAGAGATAGACAGACAGACAGACAGACAGATAGATAGATAAATTGAAATAAAGACAGAGACAGATATTATTTTGGATAGAACGATTTAAAAGTTATCTTCATTATTGAAGAAATAGTATCTAATTTACTTGTGAAATCCTTGTAGTGTACTGTTACCATCTAGTGGTAAGATCCTTGAATTTACCACTTAGATTTCCTGGTGAAATCTAAGGAAATCCAAGGGAAATCTAAGAGGCTTACTTGGCAAATTCAACCCATTTTCTTGATGCAAATGTTATAAATATGAATTATTATATGACATTAGCGATTACACACATCTATATTGTAAAAAAATCATGACTGATGGTTTCTCTATAAATGTGACATGATGAACAATTGGAAAAGACTTTGAGTTTTGATAAATGTCAAAATCAAGATTGGGCTGAGAGGGAAACAATATATTTAGGTTGAAATAGTTGTAAATAAAAGGATATAAACATAGAGAGAATGTAAAAAAACAATACTATGTACTGTTTAGCAATGTGATCTTCCAATATTAAAATTTATGAATTTGACTAAATGAGAAATAGGGAAAGTTGGCATGGAGATTTGAAGGTCATATTAAACAATGTTAATTGATGTAAGCACAAAACATTATTATGTTTTAATGATAGACTAAGAATATTCCAAATCTGAGTATTTTGTTATGTTGGATATGTTGTTTTGGGAGAAGGTAAATTGACATCTGTTTGTAATAATTTATGGGAACATAAGCTTTTTTATTTCGTTGGTGGGGGTAGGAATGCAAAGAAAGGGAAGAACCTGTAAGCATAAAGAAAGAAATAAAAAAATTGTTGATAAATCTGAAGGAGAATATAAAGGAAATTAAAGTATCTCTAAGGTTTGAGCATAGATAATTTAGAAATAATGGTGTTTTTTTTAAGTATAGGGAAATTGGGAATAAACTATATCCAAACTATAGACTTGGTTATAGGGTATCAATATCACAAAAGTTGGACAAAAATATGGATTTTTCTACATTATATCATTTAATTCTCCCAACTATTGCTCCATTTTTTAACTAGGGGAGGGAGGACATCAGGCCCCAATATATTAACATAATTTTCCCCTGAACTTCCAGCTGTACGTGATTTTGTTGGCCTTTGACCCAGGCCCATTTGACTGCAAAACCCTTGCTTTCTTCCACTTTTTGGTGAAACTTCTGTTTGGCACCTTGACAGGACTTTCTAAAAATATATTATGACAATTCTACAGCCTATCAATCAGCCTCTTAAAAAATGATATAGGACTTTATATAATTGTAGTTTAGAAATTGTGATGTTTGAGTTGCAATCTACTGACAGTAGGAGATGTTTGTACTGGAATATAAATCTTACAAAGCTTCAAAATAAGAGAACATAGAAAATATATGTTTATGTATGATCACGAATTTTTTTCAATCGCTTCATTGTAAGACCTGAAGGATGGTTTACTGAAGTCTGAAATTCATGGTGAAAGAGTGACCCTCTGTTCTTTGATTAAATAGTCAGTGTTGTTGTATTGACTCAACTCTGATACACAAGGCAGGAACCTGGTGTAACGGCCGAGTACAGAGAGAACACAGCGTGACCTCTCTGTTCACCTGGCTAGGTGTTTCTGATAGTGTTTGTTCGTCGATTGGTAGCAATGTCTTTATTTTGGAGTTAAGATATTTTATTTTGGAGTTAAGATAACTCAACTCTATAAATATGTTTAATAGTTTCAGTTATTCTATAATTAAGAGCATTTCTTTTAAAGAGAACACTTTAAAGAGTGTCCTGTTTGCATAGTTATTTATATTGTCAACTTCGACTGTGGGTTCTTAAATTTGACACATCATGGACAAAGTCTGGCAAAACCTATGAATCCTTTTTATTAGGAATTTGTATTGGCAATGTTAATAGCAGTAAGATAAGCTATTTCAGGTAATAGTGATGTGAAAATTAAACAGTGTGATGATAGAGTGATGTAGACTTCTTTGGATATGGTAAGAGACAGGCCATTTTGAAGAAGTGAGTTTTGAAGCAAAATCTGAATAATGAGAAATGCCAGTTTTATGTAGACCTGCATAAAGAAAATGTCAAGCAGAGCTAACAGCAGACATAAAATTTCTGAGAACTTGGTATATTTGAGGAACAGAATGCATGTCAGAGCCAATGGAACATGTTTTAGTAAGAGGGTGATTCTTACAAATTTAGGCCAAATCAAATAGGGTCTTCTAAACACTGATAAGTAATTTAGACAGTATTTTATTAATTCATTAAATGACTTCAAGTAAAAAGTATGTGATCTGAATTATGCTTTGAAAAACCTATCATGATTCTTGAGAAAATGGATTATAGAAGGACAAGAGCGAACACTGGAGAACCAGGTAGGGAGGGTTTTGTATCTGCCAGGATGGAAATAATGGCAATATGGGCATAGAAAGAAATCAGTGATGAGGTGAAGTAAATATCATAAACCAATGGATTGGAGCAGTAAAGGAACTAGATGGATGGCAGTTCCCTCTTCTGAAAGAGCAAGAAGCATTTGATTCCAGCTAACGGAGGAGGAATCAAGTTCTTTTGGGAAATGTCGAGTTTCAAACACAATTTGGGCAGCTTTGAAGAGGGCAAGCACCTGCCAACTTTTCCTAAATAAACCATCGGCCAAAGCCAGACCAAACCTCTTTCTGCATGATGCAATCTCTAAAACCAGACTCAAGAGCTGGACAATTGGTATAAAAGCCTGGTACTGCATCTTACTAACTGTGACCTTGAGAGGTTATTTGAATTACCCATGCCTCAGTTTACTCAAATATAAAAAGATCATTATAAGTTCTCTCTAATGGGTTTTCTCCAGAATTAAATTTAAAAAATCTGAAGTCCTTATACAAGCACAGAGTAAGTGCTTTTATCCATTAAATCACTCAAGACATCCTCTGCTTGAATGTTGTCTATTGGAATCCACTGTCCTTTAGAATATACTTCTATTCTATATTCCTTATAGAATTTTTCCTGTATCCCTTCTTGTGAAGAGTTTTTTCCAATTCTAAAAAGTGACAATCATTGCTGAAATGAACAAAAGAGAACAGAGTGAGAGAACCAAGCATTAGTGAAAGACTATAATTAGACAGTTGAATTAAAAAATTATACCCTTTAGTTCTTTGTGGAATTGCTATTAACGTCATTTGGAAGTCATGCAGAGAGCTCAAGGAAATACAAATTATGACCTCTGACTGATATATGCTGGCAACCCAGTTGTCATCAGAGGCTCAGATCTTAAAATATTATCTATTTGTTCTAGTATGCTTAGCATTTCTAAAAAGCAATACTTTTAAACATTTTTCTTTCATTTTTCTTTTTATTTAATTTGCTTAAACAATTATCACTCTCAATATGAAATAATAGAATTAGATAATAATATTACATATGTTATATAGTAATTATATGGCTTCAAAGAATTATATAGAATTACACAACAAAAATTTTATATTCTAAAACTCATAATTTTTGGAACATAAAAAATCTATAACCTATGATTATTAAAATGTTTGAGTTCCTAAAACTTATAATCAAATGAAAGAAAAATAATTTCAGTATGAGCCTGGTAATAGTAGCAAAGTATCCCTTAAAGCATAACTGAATTTCACCCAAGCCAAACCTGCTGAAAGGCCTCATGTTTGCACTTTTTGGTATTTTTCTAAAGAACTTTAATGAACTTTAATGAAAATGTCCACGGTATATTGTTTCTAGTCCCCAAAGCTGGGAACCATAATTCACTTACAGGACTACAAAAGAGAATTAAATATTTAAAAGTAAGCAATTTTTATAGGTGTGATCTCCAAATGCTTTCGGTGATTGCTTTAATAAAAATTTTGGTTCCAAGACAAAAGAATGAAAATCCCATCTTCCTGTTTGGTCAAATCATACACTGACCCTGATTTCACAGATGAGGTGGGCAGGTGTGAGGGATGGCACTACCAATCTTGTCTGTATGAGGAAACAAGGTTATTATCTTCATATAAATTAAGAGTGGTTACATAGAACAAAATATTTATTCTCTTAGCTTTGGGTGAAAATTACAGGAAGACACAAAAAGGAACAGTTTTACACACATAAATAATTGCTTGAAATATAGGAGAAAGGTCCGACCACAGAAATCCTGTGTTATTCTTTCTCTATGTTCTTTTTTCTTCTTAGTTCTCCAGTTTATTGCAGGAAAAGGATATGCTACAAGGATGTTTAGTTATACAGGAGGGTATTTACTGAAGATTTTTAAGTGATTTTTATTTCTTAAATACTTCTATGCCTCACAATTCACAGATAATCTCATAATCTTACCTATCACAAAGTCACATAGATAAATTCTGAAGCAAGCAATTGATCACAATGGCCAACCATGAGATATATCAACAGTTTAGAAATTATCCATTTCAGTCTCAAAATATTTTATTGTTACCTATAGTCACTGGGGCTTGAGCTCATTTAATTCGTTCCAAAGTATCAGAGGGCTATAACATAAGCCATTGTACTTCAGTGATTAGATTTCTGACCATTCTTCTAAGAAAGTAGGATCCAATGTCATTGGTCAAGTCTAGACAGCCAAGAATTAAAAAGTAACAGCAATCTTTACTCATTTGAATATTGCATTTTATTGATTCATAATAAATGTGTTCAAGCAAGAAAAACTAAAACAGTCTGACCTCAGTCTCCAATCATTTAACAGACATCCGTGAATGTAATTCCACTGATATAGCATTTCATTTCATTTTCTTTCTTTTTCCTTAGGCATAATAACATAAAGATCAAAATAAGTAATTATATTAGTAAGACTGCCTCATTTACTTATTCATAGTTTTTAATAGAGGCTACAGCTTGTAGTTTTAATTTTCTTTTCATTCAACTCTACATTTGCCCTTCTACAAATTCATTTTGCTGAATGGATCTCTATTTCCCGGTCAAGCTGACAAAAGTCTCCTAAGTGCATTAGAATTGTCAATGGTATCAAGACAAGTAAGTAATTAAAAATAATTAAAATGAGTAGTTTATCATCATCTAAATGCAAACTAGTACAACACAGAGAAAGCCAGCGCTCTCTTTCCTCATTATTTACTTCATAGTTATTAATTATACCACTATACATCATGGTAAAGAATGAGAAACTTTGACAGCAATGCTATAAATGCAAAAGGCAAGTACACACATCAACATATGGATAGATTAAATAGTATTAAAATGTTCAAATATTGCTAAAATTCAAAAATTGTTGAAAAGGGTTAAGGTCATTTTTAAAATAAACTTTATTCTTAGGAAATTTTAGATTTACAGAATTATTGCAAAGAGCGCAGAGAGTTCTTATAAATCCCAAACCCCATTTCCCTTATTATTAACTTCTTACATCATTACGATACGTTTGTGGTAATTATTGATGCAATATCAAAACATTAACCTGAGTCCATAATGTATTCAGATCTCTTAGTTTTTACCTAAGGTCGTGTTTCTGTTCTAGGGTGCCATTTAAGATATTGCATTACATGTATAATTACTGTGTGCTAATAGATTTCCTTTAATTCTAAGGTCTCCTCAGGCGTCTCTTGACTGGGACAGTTTCTCAGACTTTCCCTACTATTGAGGTCCTTGGCAGTTTTGAGGAGTACTGGTTAGGTGTTTTGGAGAATGTCCCTTCAGTGGGACTTTTCTGATGATTTTCCCAGGATTAGTCTGGGTTATGGAAAGACCACAGAGGTAAATTTCCAGTTAAATCACAACATGCTAAGGGAGCATGCTGTCACCAGGATTTATCACAACTGATGTTGACTTTGGTCACGTGGCTAAGATGGTATTTTAGTTTTCCCCACTGTAAAGTCACCGTCCCCCTCTCACCCTACTTTCCACACCATACCCTTTGGAAAGAACACACTATGCCAATGCCTAGGACTGGAGATTTATGTTCTATCTACTTGAGGGTGAGATAGCTGCAGAATTATTTGTTATCTTCTGCAAAAAATATTTATATGTTTTTAACATTTATTCAATTATGTATTTAAACCAGTTTAGATGCATGAATATTTATTTAATACTTAAGCTAAAATCCCTATTGCTTTGCCTCTTTTGTTGCTAAAATCGTTCCAACTTTGTCCATTGAAAGCTGCTTCAGTTATCTCCGAGTCTCTTGGACATATTCTCATTATTGTGGCTGTTTTCTGTTGTCATCATTGCTGATTCTTTTGTTTAGTGTGGGTACTTCCCTGTATTCTGGCTCCAGAGTTACCCTGTATATTTCCTGGTTCGTTCCTAGAATTGCCTATTTCTACAAAGAGCCCTAGTTCCTTGGATTGGGCAATGTTATCTGAAGTAACATGGTTTCAGAGCAAGCTGTGCTCATTTGTCCCAGAGACTGTTGCTTCCCAATACTACTAACTCACAGAGCAAGGAAGCTGATGCATGTACACTCACCTGTGTCCATACACTTGTCTATAAACATTCATGTGAAACCATCTAACTCAAAGAGCAAGGAAGCTGATGCATGTACACTTACCTGTGTCCATACACTTGTCTGTAAACATTCATGTGAAACCATCTGCATCTACATTAAACTAAATATGAACTCATACGTATGTCTTCTTCTCTAAACCAGGACCACGGGGATCACTCTGGTCTCCTCCCCTTGCTTATCTGAGATAACCATTCCAACAGTGGCAAGTCCAGCTCTTACCATCTGCCGTCCATTTAGTTAATTGTTAAATTTCAATATGCATGTATAGAAGCATCAGATCATTAATCCATATGCCTGTGGGGTTTAAGTTTATCAATAGAGTACTGTGCCTATGAACAAATCATTTGTCTTTGGTTTTGTAGACTCGACTCATTACCACAGTTGCCTGGGTCCACACCTTTTACCCCCACCATTTTGCTTCTTACCTTTATGCTATGAGCACATTGTTTCGTCCCACACTGCACTGAATCCTAAGATTCCCCCAATCTCCTAATTGATTTTTTTCGATCGGTATATATTAAGGTTTAGTACTTGTGATATAAAATTCAATGGATTTTGACAAATGCATAGTATCTTGTATCCATAATTACAGTATCAAACAGAATAGTTTCATCATTCTAAAAAGTCACATGCATTTCAGCTATTAAACCCTTCCTTCTACCATTGAACCTCTGACTGAGGAGTGAGCTGCTCTCCTGTGCCTCCTAGGACACAGGTTCAGACAAAGCAGAGACTTCCAGCAAGTGGCTGTTTTATTACTTAGCATAAAGGGTTCAAAAAGCAGGGGGAAAGAGCCCACCATAGCTGGCCCCCGAGGAGGCCATCTGCTTGGGTCAGGGCCAATGGATGGCAGCTCCACAGGCCCCACTTCACACCAGAGATGAAAAGCCTCCTATGGCCGGTCCTCGGAGAAGGCCAACTGTTTGGCAGCTCTGCCTGCCTCTCTTTGTGTTAGAGATGAGGTGCACCTGCATTGCCTGAGTGATGCACCGTTATATACTCCAGAGGTAGAGGGTCCTGCCAATAAGCAACCTTTGTGCCCTGGCAAGCACTTGGGGCTGGTTAAAATTTAATCAGCTGCCTGTGGTCTCTTGTAAAATAGAAACATGCCAAACACTGGCATGCAAAGATGCACAAGGTGACCAACCAAACACCTGCATGCAAACAAAGAAGAGTGGAAACAAAAAAAACACCTCTACACGAACAAGTGTGACGGGAGAAGGAGGGGTGTAGGTAAGGCTGGGAGACGGCCACCGTGTGTATCCATGACTTCTCCAGAACTGACAACTACTAATGTCATTGTCATTGCTAGTTTTGCCTTTTCCAGAACCTCATGTAATTGGAATCATACAGTAGATAGCTTATTCAGACTAGCTTCTTTTAATAAGCATAGTCCAATTAAGATTCACCTATGGCTTTTTATGTCTTGAGAGCTAATTTCTTTTGATTGTTTGATAATGTTCCATTGTATAGATGTATCCATTTTGTGTGTTTGTTTGTTTTGCTTTAATTCTTACTATTGAAAGACATCTTAGTAATTTCTAGTTTGGGGGATTTTGAATAAATCTGCTACAAACATATGAATGCAGGTTTTTAGCAGGGGGCTTAGATTTTCAGATCAGTTGGGTAAATACCTTGGAACTCAGTTACTGAATCTGGTAAGAGAATGTTTAGCTTTGTAAAAAAATTGCAGAACTGTCTTCCAAAGTAGTGGCACTATTTGCTTTCCCACCAGCTATGAATCAGAGTTCCTGTTATTCCATATCCTTTTTAGCTAAGCATTGTAGTTTTGGGGCTTTGGACATTTTAACGTGTGTGGTAATACCTGAATGTTCTTTAAATGTTCAGTCCCCTGGGGACAAATGATTCTGAACATCATTTCATAAGCTATGTTCTCCTTGTGTATCTTCCTTGGTTAGGTGTCTGTTCAGATTGCTTGCCTATTTTTCACCTGGGTCTTTGCTTTCTTATTGTTGAATTTCAAGAGCTCTTTGTATATTTTGGTGATAAATCCATGTTTTTCACGAACCTTTTCCCCTAGAGTGTGCCTAGATGTTTCATTCTCTTAGCATTCTCCTTTTCACAGCAAATGTTTCATTAAAAATGAAATTTTGATTTCAGTAAAGTCCAAATAGCAATTTTTTTCATGAATTGTACATTAGCTGTTTTGCGTGAAAACTCCTCACTGAAAGTAAGACAACCAATTGTTTCCTAAGCTTCTAGAAGTTTTAGTTTTTTTGTTTATATTTAGATTTATGATCCATTTTAAGTTAAATTTTGTAAAAGCTATAAAGTCAGCACCTAGAGTAATATTTTCATATATGTATGTAAAAAGTTGGTCCAGCATTATTTGTGAGCATATTAATCTTTTTCTCTTGAAATTCTTTTGCTCCATTATGAAAGACCAGTTGACTATATTTGTGTGGCTATTTCTGAGATCCCCATTCAGTAACATTTATCTATATGACTATACTTTTGCCAATATCATGCTGTCTTAATTATGGGAGCATTGTATTAAATTGCAGTTGTGTAATGTGAATCTTCCAATTTTGTTCCTTTGATTTAAAATATAATATTAGCTATTCGAAATCTTTGTTCTTTCTGCTTAAACTTTAGAATCAGTTTGTTGATACCTAGAAATATCTACAAAAAGCTTGCTGAGGGTGATTTCACTAACTATTCTGTCTTTTTTTTCCTGGTTAGCCTGGCTGGAACTTATCAATTTCATTGATTACTTCAAAGAATAAGCTTTTGGTTTTATTGATTTTTCTCTATTGTCTTCATGTATTCAATATCATGGATTTT
This sequence comes from Tamandua tetradactyla, assembly GCF_023851605.1. NCBI lineage: Eukaryota > Metazoa > Chordata > Mammalia > Pilosa > Myrmecophagidae > Tamandua > Tamandua tetradactyla. The sequence continues at coordinate 40,930,013 of NC_135352.1, read as the reverse complement.
TGCCTTAATTTTTATTATTTATTTTCTTCTATTTGTTTCAGGCTCAAGTTGCTTTTCTTTCTATAGTTTCCTGAGGACAAGGCTCCAAGTATTGAGTTTTGATCTTTATTCTTTCCTAACATACGCTTTCTCTTAAACACTATGTTCACTGCATCCCACAAATTTTGGCAAATTATATCTTCATTTTCATTTAGTACAAAGTAGTTTTTAATGTATCTGAGACTTTGGTGTGCTTAGACCATTCATATTGAATGCTATTATTGATATTTTGTATTAATATCTACTATTTTTGATCTGTTGTACTATGTCTTTCTTTTTCCCAACTTTTTCTCTCTGTAGTTTTAATTGATTATTTTATATAATTCCTCTTTATTCTTTACTAAGATATCATTTGTTTCTTTTAAATTTTTAGTCATTGTCCTAGTTTGTACTATATATTTAAAGTAATCTAAGTCTGCCTTTAAATAAAAGTGTACCAGTTTGAATGTATCGTTATGTCAAAGTAATTTGAATTTCTCCCTCCTATCGCTTTTGTAGAGCTCTCATCTGTTTCATTTATCCATAAGCACTTATCCATGAGCTACATTCACTCAGTACAATGTTATTACCATTAGTGTAAACAAACCATTATCCTTTACCAATCTTTTAGATTGGTCAAGAATGAGGAAAACAAATATTTATTTTATTTTCATTTATTCATTCTCTGATGCTCATCCTTTCTTTATTTAAATATGAGCTTTTTTGAAGGTTTTTCTTTATTAGAGAAGTTGTAGATTTACAGAAAAATCATGCATGAAATACAGGAGCCCCATATACGAACTTCTTATTAACAACTTGTGTTGGTATAGAATATTTTTTTACAGTTGATGATAGCACATTTTTATAATCATACTGTTAACTATAGGCCATTGTTCAACTTTAGAGCTTACATAGTGTAGTGTAATTCCATTAATTATTTTTAGTTTTTATTCTGTTACCATTTATAGAATCTAACATTTCTCTTTTAATCACATTCAGATATATATTTCAATGATGCTATTTAGTTATCTGTGTACAAGAACTTTACATCCATAGTTAGATTTATTCCTAGATTTTAATCCTTTTAGTTGCTTTTGTGAATGGAATGTTTCCCTTGATTTCTTCATCCAATCGGTCATTTCTGATGTATAGAAACACCACTAATTTTGGGGTGTGGAACTTGTACCCTGACACTTTGTTGAATTTATTTATTAGCTTTGGGAGCTTTGTTGAGGATTTTTTTGGATTTTCTATAAAAGGAGCATATCATCTGCAAATATGGAAGGTTTTACTTCTTTCCAATTTGGATGCCTTTTATTTATTTTTCTTGCCTAATTGCTCAGGCAAGAATTTCCAGTATGATGTTGAAAACAAATGGGAACAGTGGACATACTTGTCTTCTTCCTGATCTTAAGGAGAAAACTTCCAGTCTTTCACCATTAAGTAAGATGTTAGATGTGGACTTTTTGTTTGTGCCCTTTATCACGTTGAGGAAGTTCCCTTCCTTTCCTTGTATATTGATTCTGTTTTTTTCAACAAAGAGTGCTAGATTTTGTCAAATTCCTTTTCTGCATTAATTGAGATGAACACGTGGTTTCTTTGCCTTCGTTCTGTTCATGTGGTGTGTTAAATTAATTTTCTTAGTTGAACAAACCTTGCACACCAGGGATAAATCCCACTTGATCATGGTGTGTAATTCTTTTAACATGCTGTTGGATTTAGTTTGCTAGTATTTTTTTGAGGATTTTTGTATCTATATTCATAGGAGACATTTGTCTGTAGTTTTCTTTTCTTGTGGTATCTTTATCTGGCCTTTTTGTGAAGGTGATGTTGGCCTTGTAAAATTAAATAGGTAGTGTTCCCTTCCTTAATGTTTTGAAACAGTTTGAGCAGTATTGGAGTTAAGGCTTCTTTGTTAAAATTCTCCTGTGAAGCCATCTAGTCTTTTTGGGACTTTCTTTGTTGGGAGGTTTTTGGATACTGATTCAATCTCTTTAGTAGGAATTTCTTGAGATTGTCTATTTCTTATTGAGGCAATGTAGTATTTTTATGTCTCTAAGGCTTCGTCATTTCATTTAGATTATCTAATGTATTGATGTACAATTGTTCAGAGTATCCTCTTATATTTCTTTTTATTTCAGTGGGGTCTGTGTAATGTCCTTTTATCATTTCTGAATTTTGTGATTTGTGACCTCTCTCTTTTTATTCATCAACTGCTAAAGGTTTGTCCATTTATCTTTTTAAGAACCAACTTTTGGTTTTGTTGATTCACTCTACTGTTTCTTTATATTATATTTCATATATCTCTACTCTCATCTTTATTTCCTTTCTTCTGCCCACTTTGAATTTGGTTTCCTATTCTTTTCCTAGATCTTCTTGTTTTGACATTAGCCATCTGATTTGAGGTCTTTCTTCTTTTCTTTAGTGTAAGCATATAGAGATATCAATTTCCCTCCCAGCACTGCCTTTCCTGCATCACATAAGTTTTAGTGTGTTGTATTTTCTATTTCATTTGCCTCAAGATATTTACTAATTTTGGCTGTGATTTCCTCTTTAGTCCATTGGCTGTTTTAAGAGTATGAAGTTTAATTTCCATGTATTTGAAAATTTTCCATTTCTCCTTCTGTTACTTATTCCTACCTACATCCTCCTGTGGTTGGAGAATCTGCATGGTATGCTTTAATTTTTTTCAATCTGTTGAACTTACTTTGTGACCTAACATATGATCTATCCTAGAGAATGATCCTTATACACTCAAGAAGAATGTGAGTTCTTTTTTGCTTTTGCTGGGTGAATTGATCTATATATGTCTGTTAGGACTAGTTGATTTAGAGTATCAGTCAAGTCTTTTATTTCCTTATTGATCATCTGACTAGATGTTCTATCTATTAATGAAAGTATTTTAGAGTCTCCTACTATTAATGTTGAATCATAAATTTTTCTCTTAAAATCTGTCAGAATATGCTTCATATGTTTTGCAGCTCTGCTATTAGGTGCATATGGATTTATAAGTCTCATTAGATATAAAATTCTTGGTTGACATTTGTTTTCTTTTAGCAATCTAAGTATTTAACCCCACTGCCTGCTTATGTCCATGGTTTCTGGTGAGAAATCAGAGCTTAGTCTAATTGCAACTCCATGTACATAATGCATTACTTTTCTTCTTGCAGCTTTGACAATTCTCTCCTTGTGCTTTACATTCAAAAGTGTGATCAGTAAAACAGTGTATTTTTCTTCATATTATTTCATGTGTGTGTGTTCTGTGGGCTTTTGGGTATGCATATCATGTATTTTGTTAAGTTTGGGAAGTTGTCTTTCATTGTTTCTTTGAATATTCCTTATTCCCCTTTCTCTCTTTCTTCTCCTACTGGGCTCTCTTAGTGTATATATCGTTATGTCTGATGTTGTCCCAGAAATATCGCAAGCTATTTTTGCTCTCTCTCTATTGTTTGCTTTCTACTTCTTAGCATGACAAATTTCAAGTATCTTGTCTTCTAGTTTGCCAACTCTTTCTTCTGCCAGCTTCACTCTACTGTTGAAACCCTCTGGGAAATTTTTAAATTCAGTTATGGTGGTCTTCAACTCTAGTAGTTCTGTTTGGTTCTCTTTTAAATTTTCTGTCTCTTTACTAAGATTCTTATATTGCTCTTTCACTGTTTTCCTGATAATCTTTAGTTCTTTCTCCATGTTTTTCTTCATCTCCTTGAGCACTTTTAAGATCATTTTTTAATGGCCTTTCTGGTTTATTCACAGTCTCATCTTCGTCATTGGTGTTTCTAGATTTTATCCTGTTCTTTTGGATGGGCCATCATTACATCTTTGTTTCTCTTGCATTATTTGTTGAACACTGTACATGTTTCTCATTTTAAAAGACTAACTTTGGGAATTACTAAGATGTCTGTTTCTTGATTTTATAACCAGCTGATGATAAGACAGAGATTTCCATGAGCTTCAGCCATCCTATCAGGCAGGTCTGCCCAAGGCAAATACAGTGTATAGGGTTGGCTCTGTCTTTCTGGGTCTAGGTCTTGCCCTGGGCTTTTGATAGTCAGTTTTCTTGTAGGTCCCTATTTACAGAAGTTTGACTGTCCCCTCTGTTTCTCAGGGTTCAGACTTCCATCTCCAAATAGTAACCTCTATGCTTTCTTATACTGCTTTGTTTTCTCAAGCTGCTCTTTCCTGAAGGACAAATTCTGGCAAGAGGGGCGTGCTGGACAGGGCTCTCCCAAGTCGGTCTTTCCCAGCCAAATAGGGCCAGAGACCCCTGGTGCAACCTCCTGGGGAAGTGATCATGTGGGGTGCCATGGGCTTCTTCCAGTGACTCCCCAAAGCTGAGCTTTCTCGGCATTTCTTGAATGCAACCCTTCAGCTAGCTGTCCCCCGAAAACCTAAGGAAGCACAGCATCTTTAAGTTTCCTCTACAGAGGCCTTTGTTTGGGGTGTGATGAAGCAATGACTGCTGCTTCTCCATACAGGATGGTTTGAAACATGGCTTCCCTCAGAGGCAGATTCCCAGTGATCCGAAATCGCTAATGAAAACCATGACCAATGATCAGCCATGTCTACCCCTGGTTTTGGAATAGAGGTTTTTTATATCGCTTTCTGTTGCCAGCAACTTAGCCAGTATTGGGACCTCATGGCGATCTGCTGTGGAAGTGGTGGATGCATGCCAACACCCTCTGCCTGGAGAGAATAATTTTTGTTTTTTGAGCATAATTTACCAGCTTCTTCCTCCCTCTGGATGAGCATTCTCTGAATATTGCACAGTGTTCTTCTGGCCTCTGGAGTTTCAAAATAGTTGTTTCAGATGGTTCCTGCCTGTTTAAGGGTTGTTCTGTGGGAAGACTGAGTTCTGCATCTCCCTACTCCACCATCTTCCCACAAATGACCTTTTAACCTATGTCATTTTCCTTCTCCTTGAAGAAATGTCAGTGTTTCTTGGAGGGCTTGTCTTTTGGCATTGAATTCTTTCAGTTGAAGTTTTTGTTTCTTCTTCATTTCTGAAGAATGATTTTACTGGCTATAGAACTCCAGGTTGGTACATTTTTTCTTTCAATACTTTAAATTTTTTTGACTCTTTTCTCTTCTTGTTGCATGGTGTCTGATGAGAGTAGGTATAATTCTTATCCCTCTTCATTTATAGTGAAAGAGTGCTGGTATTACACTGTTTGTGTGCCAGTTTGAAAGTATTATGTATCCCAGAAAAGCCATGTTTTAATCCTGATCCATTCCTGTGGGAGCAGGTGTTTCTTTTAATCCTAATCCAATACTGCATGCTGGAAACCCAATTGGGGGTGTGACCTTTGATTAGATGGAGATACTTCACCCATTCCAAGTGGGTCTGGATTAGTTTACTGGAGTCCTTTAAAAGAAGAAACATCTGGAAGAGAGTTAGAAATGACAGAAACCTTGGAGCCAACAGAGAGGAGAGCCTACAGAAATGACAAAGCCAACAGAGAGAAAGCTAACACAGATGCTGGGAGTCCAGTAGGTATTGCCATGAGGTGTTAAGCAAGCCAGAGCCTGAAAAAGACCAAGGGAAGCCAAGAAATGAAAGCCCCTCCTGGAGAAGCAAAGTGAGAAACCCCCACGAAAACAGAGGCTGAAAGCAATGGAGTCCAGGAGCAGGAGACCACCAGATTCCAGCCACATGACCACCTAACTGACAGAGGTGTTCCTGACCCATCGACTTTCCTTGACTCAAAGTATCTTTCCCTGGATGCCTTAGTTGGACATTTTTATAGGTGTGGAACTGTAAACTTGTAACTTATTAAATTCCCCTTCTTAGAGTTGTTACAGTTCTGGTATATAGCATTCCAGCAGGTTACTAACACAGGTTGTTATAAGACTTTTAATTTATCTTTGGTTTTCTGCTTTTTCAATATGGTATGCCTAGGTGAGAAATTTTGTTTTTTATCCTGGTTGATATTGTCTATGCTTCTTGCTTCCATTGTTTGGTGTCTGTCATCAATTTTGGAAAACATTCAGCTTTTATTCTCATAAGTATTTCTCTTGCTTTGTTCTCTTTTTCTTCTCTTTCTGGCATTCCAGTTACATATGTTTTAACTTTTGAAACTGTCCCACAATTCTTGGATTTTTTTCCATCCCTTTTTTTTTCCTTCTTTGAGTTTCAGTTTGGAAAGTTTCTAATGAATTGTCTTAAGGCTCATTGATTCATTCCTTGGATATGTCCAGTCTACTGATGAGCCTTTTAGCAGTATACTTCCTTTCTGTTCCAGTGATTTTTATTTGTAGCATTTCATTCTGATTCATTCTTAGAGTTTCTATGTCTGAACTTAAACTACCTATCTTTTCTGCAAAGTTATCTTTTTAATTAGCTCTCTTAACAAATTAATCTTAATTATTTTAAATCCATTTTCTCATAAATCCAAAATCTGTATTAAATCTGAGTCTGGTTCTGATGCTTGCACTTCAGACTGATTTTATTGCCTTTTATAGAGCTAGTAATTTTTGTTGAATGCCAGACTTGATGTATCAGCTAATAGGTACTGAGATAAGTAGGTCACAAGTGTGTGGTTTTATGTTAATCTAAGTATTGGGCTGTGTTTCAGATCTATGATAGCTGTAGGTATGAAAGGCTTCAAATTCCTCCAGTTTCCCTGTTTCTCTCTCCCCTCTTGTCTTTGGGATGAGAACTCTTTGGGGAAAAGAACTGCCTAAATAGGGCTTCTTAAATAGAGCCTGTGATTTTTCAAGCTCTATCTTACCCTCTGATCCACTGTTATTATGCACGAGTCTTGTAGGTGTGGTGGTAGATTGTAAAGAAGGGAACTATTCTATAATCTTATGATTAAATCCTATTTTTCCATGGGCTTTGTCCCTGGACAGTGACCTTTAGAAGTGTTTCTTAATGTTATTTCCCATCCACCCCCTTAAGTGAATTAGGAAGATTGGTGGAGGCTGGAGTTCTCAGTGAAATGTTTTCCAAGGTTGGATAAGGCTCCAGTAAAGCTGTTTCCTTTTAGAGTACGCCGTTATCATAGAGAATGCTGCAAGGCATTTGCCAGTGGTTGCTTTTACCGCCACCCTGCCAGAACCTTGAGGGTATCTTTCTTGGGTCTTCACCATGACGACCTTGGGGTGAGGTGAACAGGAGAGATACTCCCTGGAAGTAGAACCTAGGAAAGGCTGGAGATACCTTAGAGCTTCTCTGGAGTTTCTGACTCAAATGCTAGTCCACACTCAATCTCCATCAGTTCATCAAATTTACCATTTAAGTGTTCCTGCCAATTTATGGCTTCACAAACTTCTGCTCAAAGTGTGTGGTTATTGACTGTGATTCTCCAAATCTGCCTATCTTTCCAGATTTTGGACTCAGTTTGTCCCATGATTACATTTCTAATGTGAGTCAAAGAAAAGTTGTATATTTTTGGTTTGTTCAATGTTTTTCTTATAAGACTAAGAATGACAAATTCTAAGCTGAATTTGTACTGGAATTCCTCATGATCAATTTTTACAATTAATTTCTAGAATACCTGTATTAATGAATTTTATAGTTCTCAATGTTCACAGCAATTTGAAAAACCAGATTGATATGACTTTGCACAAGGAGATCCACGTATTTAGGTACATAAGAGTGCTAATTTTTTTACTGTAAATACTACAATGTATGTTTACAAGCAATAGTGATTATTTAATTATTCCCATTTTATGAATGAACAAGTGAAAACACCAAAATGTGTGCCCTTAACCATGAATTACTTATCGTTCTAAAGAATCAGAGATTTGGGATGGTATCAGTGTGTATGCTAAAGAGTTTGGCCACGTCAAGTTTATAGAGTAGATCATTTTGCAAAGACAAAATATAATATTTCAGATAAAACAAGTATGACAGCCACTTTTACTTCAATCCTGTAGAAAAAAGAGTACTGTGTAAATAAACGTTTTTATTTTGTTTTACTGTTTGGATTTTATACTTCTCATGATTAATGAGAAATATCTCTTTCTTTGATACTTTTCAAGACACTGAAAGAAGTAAAATATGAAGAAATTGCATTGTTTGGCAGTTGATACCTTTAACATAGAAATCACAAATACTATGCAGAACTTTGTTTTATTTCATGACAAATGCGAATAAGTCTTTTTTCAACATTTAATAATACGCTGTTCAATCTAATATCATTTTATAAACTGGAATGTTTTAAATTTAATTCAAAATGTTTTTAAAAACTTTGACTTTAAGCTCTAATTACACAATTCAAGTTGTTTTCCATAACTTTTTTTCAGAGTACAGAGTAGATACCAGGAAACCACAATAATCTGCTGTCTTTCATGTCTACAATTTGTTGAACAAAATACTCTAAATTAAGATCTTGGAAAATGTTTTGCTGGTATTTGAAATAATTAGCTGAGAAAGTCACGGTCTGAGACCCTTTTAAGATCTAGATTTTAAGTGTTTTTTTTTTTTCCACTTGTCAAGCCTTGACAGTTTACCATTTTGTATTTAAGGAAATGGAGATTATTTTCCCACTGGAACACTGGAGACAAATTATATTTATGCTGAATAACCAATACTATTGAAACAATCTGAATTAGATATTTTAAAAAGATGAATTATCATATGTAAAAATACCTGCACACCCACATAAAAACAAATCTTTACATTTAATATTTTCTGTGACACTTTTTTAGAGTAAAATTTTCCATAGGGAAATATGATTGTCCACTTGACTGGCTGGTTCAGTTACTTACTGGGTACCTCCTCTTCTAGTTCTTTGGCACCTTAAATTTAGTGAGTACCAAACTTAGATCATCTCTGCCCCCTCTTCATTGAAGATAATATTGCATAATCCAGTTGTTTATTTAATGTATATTTCCCATCTAGAAAACAAGCTCCTTTAGGGCAGGATCTTTCTCTGCACTAGTCACTGATAAATCCCACATCCCTAGAACAGTGCCAGGCACATATTTGATCCTCAATTAAAGTTTGTTCAGTGAGTGAGTATCTCCCTCAACTAGCATGTTTAGTCCATTAGGGCTGTGAGTTTGTCTAATTCACAACTAAACCTCTAGTGCCAGAACAGGCATTCAGTAAATATTTGTTGAATGAACAGTTGAATGTTTGATTGAATATAATTAACCAATATTAAAATATGGGTGGTAGAAAAAGAACATGGTAAAAATATCTTCTGTTCTTTATATCCAAGCAATATACCTGTCTTGCCAATGGTTCATCTTATATGTCATTGCTTATTAGGATGTGAAACTTCTAAAAGTAATGAAATGTTTGTTAAGTTTTTGATGCTTTACAATGGTGTTATTACCTTTTTACATTTTCCTAAGATAGGATGATTTCTATTCAGCTATCAGAAAAGGCTAAATACATGTTCCTTTGAGCCTTTCAAGAATGGAGTTTGTATATTCAAATTGTCCTCATGGTTTAGAACAATTTCCTTCAGATAAACACTTTACATCATCTAAAATTTAAAATTTAAAAGCCATTTACAATTTCCACAATACTTAAAATAGAGAAGTTCTCATTAAATGTGATATTTAGGTCTCATTTACATTGATATGTGTGTGGTTGATCAATTACATTAGCCAAATGGAGCATATGCTGTGCTGTTTTTTGAAGTTTGAAATGGATGACGTAGCCATGCTGTAGTCTAGTCATTCCTTAACTAAGAACTATTTTTTAGGTACTCAGCTCTAATTCTGCATCTCAGGCTGTCAAACCATCTTCGTCATTAGTAGATACATAAAAACACTTGGGGGGTGTACAACTTGGAGAAAGAAAACTGACACTCTTTGGGCTTCTTTATTACTATCACGGTTTCTGTAGTGTGTCCCCCTTTACACGTAAACAGTGGGCTCAGATTAATGAGAAATTAGAGTCACAGTTTAAGGTAATATTGGCTCTGGAGAACGATTGAGGATGCTATGTTTTTTCCTTGATGAATTGATAGGGTGGAGTTCTAGAGGCACCCTACGATGTCCTTCTGAAGAAAGTTCAGGGGGTCATGAAACCCAAGCCTGATACCCCCAGACAACTGCAAGTGTATGGATTCACCATCAACTGGGGGCAAGGTGATTCTTGAAGGTTAATATAACATGCTTTTTTGTTTTGTTTTTAACATGATCTTTCTTTGCTTTTAATTTTCACAGAAATGTTGTCCGCTTCCATCCTAAGTTTTCTTTTTTTTTTTTTTTCAATCTTTCCTTTTAGGAATGACAAAGAAAATACTTTGAGAAGGAAGAAATGTCAGAAAATTTGTCATTTTTGTAAGATGCTGAGCCCTTGAGTATTTCCCCAAGGTAAGCTGCTGCATAGCAGTCAGGGATATGGAGGGTTTTTCTGTCAAGTTAACATGGTTTCATTGTGATGAAAATAAAGTAACGATTATAGTAATTTCGAAGTCAGTGACACAAGTATCATACAACAAATACTTAGATGGAATCCTAGTATGCCAGCCAAGTTATGGCTATTACTGAGTTGTTACCCCCTTCTACTATCAGGGAGGCTTTTGCCAGGACATTACCTTCAGTCAAGGTTTTTTAACCTTCACAAGTACTGTTAATCATGTCCTTTATTCCCGTAAACAATTGTTTGTGAAGGATCTCCCTGGTTACTTACTAATGGAGGTTTCTGTTTATTGACAATCAATTCTGGTTATACTGTTAATGAAACTTATGAAATAACAATGTAAACAGAGTTAAACCATAATATTTTTCCTTCTTTTTCAGCTATCCAGACATGAATCCTATGTCAGCAGTGGGCAGGGAGACTGAAACAGGAGAACTCTCAAACTGTGTGTTCCTTGGATTACATGAATATAGTCATTTAAAATAAAATACTAGAATTGTTTATAACACGAGTGTTATTGTAGCCTTTTCTTGCAAACAAATTCTATGAGAAATGTTTATAATAAAAATAACCATTACTATATGGAAACATTTCAGCCTGCAAGTTGTGTGGTCAATGTAACTATATCATCATGAAGAAATGTCCTTGTCTGGGATACTGAGCATGAAGCTACTTGTTTTATTTTGGTTTGTTTGTTTTACCCTTTAAATAACAGCTATGACACTATTCAGTTACCATTGCTAGAACTGACCATTCCTCTCACTTGCTTATCCTTTTTGGAGATTTCCTCACCAAGCTGTGCCTCAACCTTTGTTGTGAACTAAGTGTAATTATCTCTGTAGCCACCTTGCAGAGATCTATATGAGTATCATGAAAATTATACATGGAAAATCATTCTGTGCTCTCAGGATTTGAGATATGAAGGATAAATTTACACACTCATGGGGCCTGGTAAATGCACTAAAGTTTACACCAGATAAAGGCTGTGCCATCAATTTGCAGGCAGGATGGGTGAGGATCTTGGTTAATAAGAGTGTGGAATAGACCCTGCCAGAGTCTTCTGATTGGCAACCACAGGTTCAATAGACCCCAAAGACACCATCCACCACATGGTATTTTATAAATATTTTAATGTGCTTAAAAATTTTAAATCACTGTATTTTACATAACAACCCAAATTTCCAAATTCTTTAGACAAAAACCAAGATATGAAAATGAGACATGCATTTCTTAGTACATCCTCATGTCTGCTTCACACATTAGAATTCTCCACCCTAAGATATGTTTCCAAAGACAATAAATTTGGTGGTTTCAGGAGCCAATATGAGTTCAAGGCCTATTTCATTTGATATATTTTGTATCTTGGGTTTGTATGAAGATGACATCTCTGTGAATTTTTGCAGAATGGAAAGAATGAAGTAATTCAATTCACTAAAGGAAAATTTTTTTTTAATGTTCTGACACTAAATTATCCATATGGTTTGTATGGGTGCAAAAATATAGAACTTCCTCCTTAGATTATTCTAGACCCATTGCATACCCTGTTATTTGGGTCAATTTGAGAAGGGAAAGGATATTACAATAACAACAACATGAGCTTTTGCACAAGATTTTATTCTCTTACTCCTCACTGAGAATCTTTATTGACTCCTTATTGCTCAGTGTATAGATTCCATAGTCCTTTGGATGGATTTTACTGTCCTCACTCTGTCTCTCTAGTTGTCTATCCAGAAATTTATCTAAAGGACTTCCTATACTAATGCTTGAATGAGGAAAGAATGAGAGAATCATAAAATATCAATGTGTTTATTGATAACCTTTAAAGACATACAAACTGGTTCAATAGCCAATTATTAATTATATGGTGTTAAAGACCTTATTAATTATGTGATCTTAACCTCTCTGAAATCCAGTTCATCACCTGCTTTTTAGGAGAATTAAATTATGTAAGAATTAGCGCGACTTATCTCCTTTTTCCCGTCCATGCTCTCTGTTATATTACATTTTCAGTATTGTCATTCTTCTGTTTGCTTGAAACATCTCCAAGCTGGCTTCCATATATAAGAAACCTAATCCACCCCAATGTAATCAGTCACATTCTGTTACCATCTGCTATAATAAAGCCTGGCCCACATAACTTAGCATTTCTTATTGTATGTAAGTATTGTTTGTGCAGCTATGTTTTAAAAATTCAAGGTCAAGAGATCTAGCTCACTTATCTTTACAATAATAGTAGAGAGGGCAAAAACAAGTGGCACTTGCACAGTATTTTATGATAAGCCAAGGGCTTTCTCATATATTATCTGATTTACTATTCATAAAACCTCGTGAGGTCAGCAAGGTAGGTATTATTTTATTACTTTAATTTTATATATGAGCTAAGTGAGGGGCCTAGAGAAAATGTAGATGTCTTGCCTATGGTTTGGAACCTGAATTTATGTCTTCTGGCCTTTGGGATTCGTATTCCTTCTACTATATCATGTTATCTTTCAAAGAACAAGCATAGTGGTAGGTGTATGGTTGGTTGATTGTGAGAATAAAAGTCCATTGGCTGTTTGACTTATAAAACCTCATATAAAGAGAGTTTTAGAATATAGAACAATTTTTTCATCTATGAAGTTCAAAAAGTGTCACTTTTCAATATCATTGCTGTCTTATAAATAAATCTGTCTAACTTGAAGGCAGGGAGCAATCTTTTTATTATTTAATTCACCAGGGGTTTCTAGACTGACAGCCCTGGGAGGTGTTTTAAGATCATTTATAAGTGAAAGACAGTAGTTAAGTTGCCCCAGAGTCCATCACTTTCTAATGTAGGACAACACTAGTCTGTCACCCATTTCCATCATCTGTCTGATCTCAGAAGGTGCTTCAGTTTGCCGCCTCTTGTAAATGCATTGTCTATGGGTAGTAGTAGATTCTTGGAATCTCCCCCCATGACCTATTCTGAGAGATAATTGTTTCTCAGTAAACTTTGGGATCTAGTCCTAACCAGTACATGTGGTTTCTACTTAATGGATTCTATTTCTTCCATCTTTTTTTTATTTCTTTTTCAAATTAATTACCTGCATCAACATCACAATGAATGAACAGTTCACATGGTGAGAAATAGAAAATGTACTCACAGACAAATGGCAGACATAATGATGGTCCTGATATATGCCTCATGTATATTGTATTACAAGGTCATAGAGAATAGATCTGTACTACTGCAATCATACAGAGGACAGATCATATAACCCAGGAGAGAAGCAAATGGTTCTGGGCACTGGGGACTGTTCAGGTGAAAGGAAAGAGTGCTGATGCATCATTTATTGGATGGTTAAGTTCTCAAAACCGAGGTAGATCTGCACAACTGTTCCAGGATTGATTTAGCTTTATTTACTGTTTCTGGCAGGTGAAAGTATGCAGGAACACCCAATCATCAGCCTTCTTTGTGAAAAAGATCCTTCAGTGGATAATGGCATATAATGAATCTGATTTATTTTCTTAACATGATAGTACTTTTGCCTTTCAAGTCATAGAAATTAGTGCTTTTTCCCCACTTTTAGTTAGTCTCAAGATCATCTGGAGCCGATGTTAAAATGCAAATTTCTGTCCCCATCCCAACCCAAAGTTTCTGATTTAATAGATGTGAGTTGGGACTTGAAAATGTTGCATTTCTGGCAACTTCCCAGGCAATGTGCTTACTGCTGGCCTGTGAGTACAACTGATATAGATAGAAGAGACATCAGCCCTTATTACAGCAAAATTTCAGATAGTCTGCTTTAACATGATCCCTCAACCATCACAGAAGGTTCTCATGATGCTAACACACAATGCAGGAACAGGAACAACTTCCAAGGTGCCTAAGAATTGTACTTGAGCTTTCTTTATTTTTGTTTTAGCAAATACCATGAAATGGGTTAGGTTAAGCTTAACAATGATAATTTATTTGCTCATGGTTTAAGGCTGTAAAAAATCTAAATCAGAATATCATGAAGGCAATGCTTTCTTCCTGAGGACAGTGGTATCCCAAAGCTGGCCGCTGACAATCTTTGTTCCTTAGCCTGCCACATGGCTAGACACATGATGCCATCACAGCTGCTCCCTTCTCTTCTGGCTTCTGTTGATGTTCAGCTTCTTTCTTCCTGGAGCTTTATTTTCTCTTTTTCAGAATTTCATTCAGCTTGGAAAGGACTCTAGTTACAGGTCTGAGTGGGGCCTCACCTTAACTGAGATAACCTCACCAAAAGGTCCTCCTTACAATGGGTCCACACAGGATGGATTAGATTTAAGAACATGGTTTTCTGGGGTCCTTGCAGCTCCAAACCACTGCAGTTTTATAAAGTAATACTTGTGAATAACTTTTTAAATGCAATCATAGTACAACCCCTACTCTTGATAAAGAGCAGACCTGCTTCCCTAACTTGCAAGTTATGATACCCAAGGGCAACCCAGTCAATATTTTATATATAACGTTATATAACTTCATATTTATAAATGTCAAGTGCATATTATTGTTCCCTGTTTTTTCAATTTTTGTATTATCTATTGTTTTCCTTGTATAGATGGGTATTTAGTCCACCTTTTCATTCAACCTCCAATGTAGTTAAGTCATCAATTTTTTTTTTTTAAAGGAAGGAAAGAAAGACAGAGAAGGAAGGAAGGATGGAAGGAAGGAAGGGAGGAAGAAAGGGAAACATTTTCTTATTTTATTATATTTTGTTTGTTTGTTTGTTTTTTTACATGGGCTGGGGCCGGGAATCGAACCGGGGTCCTCCGGCATGGCAGGCAAGCACTCTTGCCCGCTGAGCCACCGCGGCCCGCCCAGTTAAGTCATCAATTTTAGTTAAAGCAGTATTCAGGTAAGATTATCCATATATGAATCAAATAGTAGGCTGTAATTATTTTCTTTCCTCACAATTTTTCCCTTCTAATCTTATTAATTAACCCAATTTTAATTCTCTTGGTTTTTTATATACATATAATTAATTTATCCCAATATTTTTGTCAAAACTGTAACTCCCTTTTCAATAAATTTAAAAAATAGGCAAAGACTAAGTTTATCTATTTGATTTCCATCCCACCCCCGACTGGCTACCTGCCACTCCCCGACTTCTTTCTGGAGCTGCTTCTCATGCTCCTTGTACAATCAGTACTGCATGATCTCTAGGCTTACTGCAGACAAGCCGTTCAATGTTTTATTGTTTTGTCTTGTCCTTTGTCCCTCTTATTTTTTAGGTAGTTTCTCCAGCACTTCATTTAACAAACTATCACTTAATATTGCTATTCCTATCACATTTCATTTCTCACTTGTGCTTTCTTATAACTCTAAATGAGCCTTTTTAACAGCCTGTTTTTATGAAGGAAATGTCGTATAGCTCTTAGGGGAAATTAAATTTATATAACTGCTTTGGAAGTTTTCTTCTGCTGCTTCATTGCCTGGTCTTCCTCAAATTCATTATCTATTTTGTTTAATTTTGGCCTCTGAACTTTGTTAGAAGCTCTGTCAAGTACCTGGTGATCCTTGGCTGCCGGTTCATATTTTGAAGGAAGTAGTGGAAACACCAGTATGAATTTATTTCTGCAGAGGGGGTCTTGCTAATGAGGGGCTCCTTGAAGGCATTCTGGACTTCCACTTGACTTCCCATGTCAGTACCTAGTCTCTTTCTTTTAGACATTTGCTCCAAATGCCAATTCCCCAATCTCTTGCCTAAGGAATATAAAGAGGCTGGCAGGTTTCAAGGAGCCTAGTGAGAATAGATGCCTTGGGTTATCGTGCAGCATATTAAGAAGGCTTCTCCTGCATGCCATTACTCGCAGCAGAGTGTTAAGGCTTGTCAGGAATAACGGTTGCATCCATGTCCCTGCTTCCAAACTCTGGGTGACAGTTGAAGAGGTCCCACAGAGAACCTGTACACTTTGCCACCTGAGATTAGAGTTTCCATTGCCCAACCCACACTACCCTGCCTGATGGCTTCTTATATTTATTCTCATTCTGGAACAGGCATACCATATTCAGGCCTCTCAGACTGATCTTGTGGTTATGTGAAGTTGGCAGGAGACTATTAGAATTAAAGATGAGGTCTCAGATGCCAAGATAAACATACAAGCTTTCATGGTGGTGATATTGGATATGAAAGATAGGCATGGACAGGCCTCGCGAAGATCTCCTCTCCTGGCTATCCTGATTTACGATGACGGTGCCGCTGACATCCTGATGAACCAGTTTCAATGGAGGAGTCTTGCCTCACATCCAACACTGTCCTCTAGCAAACTCTGAGTCACTTGGAGTTAAGGGAGGAAGATGTAGGGGATGGAGAAGGAGCAGCTGACTGTACAGCTGCAGGAGCACAGCAGGTGCAGCCTCTATTTGCCAGGATCCATCAGAAATTCAGAGGAACATATCCTATTTTGGCTGATCTACTCTAAGAACTAAGTCTTAGAGTAAGGAGGAGGAAACCATGTTCACACTGCTGCACAACATAGCATTGGTGTGTGGACAATCCACCCCCAGTGGGAGAATTTATCCACCCACCAGATTCTCATGTCACAATAGGATATTGATGATTACATTAGAAAGGACCTTCTAGGGTAGGGTGACAAGCTGGTTCTCCTTTTCACCCCGGGACTTCCTCTGGGAGACACAGTTAAGTGGGTTTCTTGTACCCTCCCTGTTTGGGGAATGTTAAAAGAGTGGCTGACATAGTAAGTGACAGAGGAGCCACAGTGATGGACAGCAGGCATGCACCTCTTAATCTAGCCAGTCTTGATACACATGGAATGGGTCAGTGGCCACTGCTTCGCTTTGGTGCCCCCATTTGCCAAGCTATATTCTTGTGACTACTACAGGAAGGGGTCACAAAGGACAACACAGATGCTGTCTCCAATGGAGAACTCTGGAAAAAATACATAACTAAAGAGGACCATAGACCCAACAGGGATGATCTGCCCCTGCCTGACCCCTTCCCCACAACACCCATATGGAAGGAAGAGGAAGACAAGAATTCTGCCGATCTTCAACCTCTCCCTTTGCCCCCCAGCCTTTTTACCCAGACTTGACTACCAAGAAAATGCCTGAGATTGGCGCCAAGGAACCTGACAGACTCCTGGACCAAAGGACATGTGCCCCAATGTGTGTGCAATTTGGTGTCAGTGAACAAACCATCTTGGTGCTTTTGGTTACAGGTGCTCACATCACTATCATTCCAGAAGAGGCAGCAAGTGTCAATAAAGAAAATTGGGAAGTTTCAAGCATTCCATATGTGTCTGGGGAGGTTACCACTACCCTTGGGTTAACCTCTTTTGACCATTTGGCTGTCCCTGGGGAGTGCATTATAGGTGTTGATATCATGCAGTACTGCATGTTCCAGAGGTGACTGCAAGGCTACACTCCCCCATTGCAACCATTTTGCACATGATGGACCATTCACCACTGGTGCTTCCATCTCTTCACCTCATTGTCCAACAGTGGCAATGCCACCTCCCTGGTGGTGGGTAAAAGGACATCAATGAACTCAAAGAATCTTCTGTATGCAGGTGTCCTCCACTCTACTCTATCTGCTATAATAGGCCAGTGGAGCCAGTGAAAAAGGGTGAGTGGAGTGTGATGGCCAACTATAAAATTATAGCATATGAATGCAGAATGCCCACTTTGGCACCCATAGACTCCGCATTGCGCCTCCCACAGAAGTCAGCATTTCATCCACCACAATTTGCTCTGCAGTCATTTACCTTGTGAATGCTTTTGTGCTGTACCACTCCAGAAGAAGGAAAAGATCAATTTGCTTTCCAGTGTCTAGGCCTATGGTATAATTTCACTGCATTGCCAAAGAGGTATTGAAACTCCCCCACTATCTGCAACCAATGTGTGGGTAGGACTGGAGTTAAGTAAGCTAACCCTGCCTAAAGGATTCCGAGTGTTCCATTATATTGATGACATCATGTTGGTGGACCAGAGTGAGAAAGAAACCATCTAGGGATCTCATGCATTGCTAACTGGATTTCAACATCCAGCTGGGCCATAAATCCCAACAAGATACAAGGCTCAGTAAGGTAAGCCACTTTCTTAGGTAGTATATGAGCCAAAGTCCAGCACCAGACCTCTGACCCAGTAAGGGAGAAATTAGTGTCTCTAAAGTCACCCACTGCAAAAAGGAGACCCAGCAGTTGATTGGGCTATTTGCATATTGGCTTGAGCATATTCCTTACCTCAGTATCCTCCTGGCTCCCCTCTATTGGGTGAAACAGAAAGCATGTACTTTCCACTGGAGAACAGGGGACAAGCAGATCCTATAAGGGGTAAAAGGGACTGTTTCAACCACCCAGCCTCCAGGATGTTGAGAGCCTGAATGCTCTGAGCTGCTTTTACCCTTGACAAGGCTGGAGATCCTCCTGGAGCGGAGACAGAGGAAGAACCCTGCCTTGAGGATGAGGACAATAAACTTTCCCTTGGTGGCACCCATGAAATAGCTGATTTCCCATGGCTGCTTCTGCCATTGGGTAGACTGTAGTACTGAGCTGCACATGGAAATTATGACACCAAGAAATTATTGGCCCAGAAACATGAAATAACTCTCTCATTAAAAGAAGCCCAATCTGCCATTTATCAATGTAAGCGATGTCAGCTACAAACTAGTCTGAAAAGGCATCGAAGAGCTATTCCCAGAGGGGCCTATCAGACTGATCATGGCAAGTCAACAACAACAGCTTCTCCAACCATCCTAAGGGAAGTTCTTTGGTGGATGCCTTCAGACCATGGCTTTGGTTTATTAGTGCATTCTGCAGACATGGTACATACATGGGATACCTTTGAAAAATGACTCTGTCGCCCCTTCAGGTACCCAGACAACATCTTCTTTGACCAAGGAACCTGCTTTATGGCACATTCCATTCAATGATGGCCCTAGACCCATGGAATTAAAAGAGAATTAGACCTTCCACATCAACCACCATCCAAAACAGCTGGCATTGTGGAAAACTTTAATGATTGTCAGCATGTCTACCTTGACAACTTTCTCATGGGATGGATTATCCACCTTACTCATGTCTTCTGGAAGCTGAACTCAGCAGTTTCCTGGAAAGGAAACACAGCCTTATCCCACTTCCTTGCACAGGGAAGGAGGGAATAAAGGTGGCAGAGAAACCCAGGCTTTCCTCTGCATTCATCCTTATACCCTGAAAGACAAGCATTGGCTTCAAGGAGAAGCAAAAGGTAAATTACTTGGGAATCTTCTTTTCTGCCTGTATCAGGGGATCATCCTGCTTTTTACCACATTACACCCTCCAACAACTCCCAGATGGTGGAGGTTAGGACCACCAAGCAGAGGCATGAGATGACAAAAGCATGTCTAGAAGTACCTAACACATATGGGTGACAATTACCAGTGAGATGGATCTGTGGGGCCTGACACATACATGCTGAAGGTTGGTGGGTGACACCTACACCAGGTTGTCCAAAATTCCTGTTAAAACTGTCAGCCCCTGGTGTTCCCAGACTTTTACTGACAACATTGTTGAGAAACCTTGAACTTGTAAGTCCAACTCATCTCCACCTTCATGTCTGAGGTGGGAGAAGCGAATGGGGAAGAATAAGCAAGGCTAAGTCCAGAGGCTGAGGGTGGACTGTAGGGGAAATCAGGAACACACATAGAAACCATATCTCAGCTCTCACCTACACCCTCCTTTTCTATTGTGTGCAGATGTTTCAATATATGTCCATTATCTAGCCCAGGGGATAAATTAGGTCTAATGAAAAGGCATGACTATACCTTAAACCCAGGAACTGTAAGCAAGCAGCATCACCTGCTTATGATGACAGGAATTCTCAGTTACAGGGCCACCTTGCCCTGGGGTGTATAAATACTCAACACTCAAACAGCACAGGGTCTCTCCTCCCTGATGCAAAGTGGGATGTAGGCAGTCGCCATCCACCAACTCTGACCTAAGCAGTTGGTTTCACTAGGAGAATGGTCATGACAGGATCTCTGCCCCCGCTCTTTATGGAAGCTTTGTACTGTATAAGTAACAAGGCAATCAATTGCTGAAAGTTTCTGTTGTGCCTGAGCCTGTATTCCCACAACATACCGCAGAGCAGCTCACTCCACAGTCAGTATTCGTGACATCAGTTACTTGGAATCTGCTTTTTCATACAGCATGGTGTGCTGGTTTGAAAGGATTTATGTGCCCTCTAAAGGTCATGTTTTTGTTTTTTTTTATTAATTAAAAAAAGAATTAACAAAACAATTAGAAATCATTCCATTCTACATGTACAATCAGTAATTCTTAATATCATCACATAGTTGCATATTCATCATTTGTTAGTACATTTGCATCGATTTAGAAAAAGAAATAAAAAGACAACAGAATAAGAATTAAAACAATAATAGAAAGAAAAAAAAACAAAAAAAAAAAAACAAAAAACCTATACCTCACATGCAGCTTCATTCAGTGTTTTAACATAATTGCATTACAATTGGGTAGTATTGTGCTGTCCATTTCTGAGTTTTTATATCCAGTCCCGTTGTACAGTCTGTATCCCTTCAGCTCCAATTATCCCTTCTCTTTTTTTTTTTTTTTAAATTAACGGAAAAAAAGAAATTAACCCAACATTTAGAGATCATACCATTCTACATATGCAATCATTAATTCTTAACATCATCACATAGATGCATGATCATCATTTCTTAGTACATTTGCATTGGTTTAGAAGAACTAGCAACATAACCGAAAAAGATAAAGAATGTTAATATAGAGAAAAAAATAAAAGTAATAATAGTAAAATCAAAACAAAACAAAACAAAACAAAACAAAAACCTATAGCTCAGATGCAGCTTCATTCAGTGTTTTAACATGATTACTTTACAATTAGGTATTATTGTGCTGTCCATTTTTGAGTTTTTGTATCTAGTCCTGTTGCACAGTCTGTATCCCTTCAGCTTCAATTACCCATTGTCTTACCCTGTTTCTAACTCCTGCTGAACTCTGTTACCAATGACATATTTCAAGTTTATTCTCGAATGTCCGTTCACATCAGTGGGACCATACAGTATTTGTCCTTTAGTTTTTGGCTGGATTCACTCAACATAATATTCTCTAGGTCCATCCATGTTATTACATGGTTCATAATTTATCTTGTCTTAAAGCTGCATAATATTCCATCGTATGTATATACCACAGTTTGTTTAGCCACTCTTCTGTTGATGGAGATTTTGGCTGTTTCCATCTCTTTGCAATTGTAAATAATGCTGCTATAAACATTGGTGTGCAAATGTCCGTTTGTGTCTTTGCCCTTAAGTCCTTTGAGTAGATACCTAGCAATGGTATTGCTGGGTCATATGGCAATTCTATATTCAGCTTTTTGAGGAACCGCCAAACTGCCTTCCACAGTGGTTGCACCCTTTAACATTCCCACCAACAGTGGATAAGTGTGCCTCTTTCTCCGCATCCTCTCCAGCACTTGTCATTTTCTGTTTTGTTGATAATGGCCATTCTGGTGGGTGTGAGATGATATCTCATTGTGGTTTTGATTTGCATTTCTCTAATGGCCAGGGACATTGAGCATCTCTTCATGTGCCTTTTGGCCATTTGTATTTCCTCTTCTGATAGGTGTCTGTTCAAGTCTTTTTCCCATTTTGTAATTGGGTTGGCTGTTTTTTGTTGTTGAGATGAACAATCTCTTTATAAATTCTGGATACTAGACCTTTATCTGATATATCATTTCCAAATATTGTCTCCCATTGTGTAGGCTGTCTTTCTACTTTCTTGATGAAGTTCTTTGATGCACAAAAGTGTTTAATTTTGAGGAGCTCCCATTTATTTATTTCCTTCTTCAGTGTTCTTGCTTTAGGTTTTAGGTCCATAAAACCGCCTCCAGTTGTAAGATCCATAAGATATCTCCCAACATTTTCCTCTAACTGTTTTATGGTCTTAGACCTAATGTTTAGACCTTTGATCCATTTTGAGTTAACTTTTGTATAGGGTGTGAGAGATGGGTCTTCTTTCATTCTTTTGCATATGGATATCCAGTTCTCTAGGCACCATTTATTGAAGAGACTGTTCTGTCCCAGGTGAGTTGGCTTGACTGCCTTATCAAAGATCAAATGTCCATAGATGAGAGGGTCTATATCTGAGCACTCTATTCGATTCCATTGGTCGATACATCTATCTTTATGCCAATACCATGCTGTTTTGACCACTGTGGCTTCATAATATGCCTTAAAGTCAGGCAGCACGAGACCTCCAGCTTCGTTTTTTTTCCTCAAGATGTTTTTAGCAATTCAGGGCACACTGCCCTTCCAGATAAATTTGCTTATTGGTTTTTCTATTTCTGAAAAATAAGTTGTTGGGATTTTGATTGGTATTGCATTGAATCTGTAAATCAATTTAGGTAGGATTGACATCTTAACTATATTTAGTCTTCCAATCCATGAACACGGTATGCCCTTCCATCTATTTAGGTCTTCTGTGATTTCTTTTAACAGTTTTTTGTAGTTTTCTTTATATAGGTTTTTTGTCTCTTTAGTTAAATTTATTCCTAGGTATTTTATTCTTTTAGTTGCAATTGTAAATGGGATTCGTTTCTTGATTTCCCCCTCCGCTTGTTCATTGCTAGTGTATAGAAATGCTACAGATTTTTGAATGTTGATCTTGTAACCTGCTACTTTGCTGTACTCATTTATTAGCTCTAGTAGTTTTGTTGTGGATTTTTCCGGGTTTTTGACATATAGTATCATATCGTCTGCAAACAGTGATAGTTTTACTTCTTCCTTTCCAATTTTGATGCCTTGTATTTCTTTTTCTTGTCTAATTGCTCTGGCTAGAACCTCCAACACAATGTTGAATAATAGTGGTGATAGTGGACATCCTTGTCTTGTTCCTGATCTTAGGGGGAAAGTTTTCAATTTTTCCCCATTGAGGATGATATTAGCTGTGGGTTTTTCATATATTCCCTCTATCATTTTAAGGAAGTTCCCTTGTATTCCTATCTTTTGAAGTGTTTTCAACAGGAAAGGATGTTGAATCTTGTCGAATGCCTTCTCTGCATCAATTGAGATGATCATGTGATTTTTCTGCTTTGATTTGTTGATATGGTGTATTACATTAATTGATTTTCTTATGTTGAACCATCCTTGCATACCTGGGATGAATCCTACTTGGTCATGATGTATAATTCTTTTAATGTGTTGTTGGATACGATTTGCTAGAATTTTATTGATGATTTTTGCATCTATATTCATTAGAGAGATTGGCCTGTAGTTTTCTTTTTTTGTAATATCTTTGCCTGGTTTTGGTATGAGGGTGATGTTGGCTTCATAGAATGAATTAGGTAGTTTTCCCTCCACTTCGATTTTTTTGAAGAGTTTGAGGAGAATTGGTAGTAATTCTTTCTGGAACGTTTGGTAGAATTCACATGTGAAGCCATCTGGTCCTGGACTTTCCTTTTTAGGAAGCTTTTGAATGACTAATTCAATTTCTTTACTTGTGATTGGTTTGTTGAGGTCATCTATGTCTTCTTGAGTCAAAGTTGGTTGTTCATGTCTTTCCAGGAACCCGTCCATTTCATCTAAATTGTTGTATTTATTAGCGTAAAGTTGTTCATAGTATCCTGTTATTACCTCCTTTATTTCTGTGAGGTCAGTAGTTATGTCTCCTCTTCCATTTCTGATCTTATTTATTTGCATCCTCTCTCTTCTTCTTTTTGTCAATCTTGATAAGGGCCCATCAATCTTATTGATTTTCTCATAGAACCAACTTCTGGTCTTATTGATTTTCTCTATTGTTTTCAATTTCATTTATTTCTGCTCTGATCTTTGTTATTTCTTTCCTTTTGCTTGCTTTGGGATTAGTTTGCTGTTCTTTCTCCAGTTCTTCCAAGTGAACAGTTAATTCCTGCATTTTTGCCTTTTCTTCTTTTCTGATATAGGCATTTAGGGCAATAAATTTCCCTCTTAGCACTGCCTTTGCTGCATCCCATAAGTTTTGATATGTTGTGTTTTCATTTTCACTCGCCTCGAGGTATTTACTAATTTCTCTTGCAATTTCTTCTTTGACCCACTCATTGTTTAAGAGTGTGTTGTTGAGCCTCCACGTATTTGTGAATTTTCTGGCATTCTGCCTATTATTGATTTCCAACTTCATTCCTTTATGATCCGAGAAAGTGTTGTGTAAGATTTCAATCTTTCTAAATTTGTTAAGACTTGCTTTGTGACCCAGCATATGGTCTATCTTTGAGAATGATCCATGAGCACTTGAAAAAAAGGTGTATCCTGCTGTTGTGGGATGTAATGTCCTATAAATGTCTGTTAAGTCTAGCTCCTTTATAGTAATATTCAGATTCTCTATTTCTTTATTGATCCTCTGTCTAGATGTTCTGTCCATTGATGAGAGTGGGGAATTGAAGTCTCCAACTATTATGGTATTTGTGTCTATTTCCCTTTTCAGTGTTTGCAGTGTATTCCTCACGTATTTTGGGGCATTCTGGTTCAGTGCGTAAATATTTATGATTGTTATGTCTTCTTGTTTAATTGTTCCTTTTATTAGTATATAGTGTCCTTCTTTGTCTCTTTTAACTGTTTTTCATTTGAAGTCTAACCTGTTGGATATTAGTATAGCCACTCCTGCTATTTTCTGGTTGTTATTTGCATGAAATATCTTTTCCCAACCTTTCACTTTCAACCTATGTTTATCTTTGGGTCTAAGATGTGTTTCCTGTAGACAGCATATAGAAGGATACTGTTTTTTAATCCATTCTGCCATTCTATGTCTTTTGATTGGGGAATTCAGTCCATTAACATTTAGTGTTATTACTGTTTGGATAATATTTTCCTCTACCATTTTGCCTTTTGTATTATATATATCATATCTGACTTTCCTTCTTTCTACACTCTTCTCCATACCTCTCTCTTCTGTCTTTTTGTATCTGACTCTAGTGCTCCCTTTAGTATTTCTTGCAGAGCTGGTCTCTTGGTCACAAATTCTCTCAGTGACTTTTTGTCTGAGAATGTTTTAATTTCTCCCTCATTTTTGAAGGACAGTTTTGCTGGATATAGGAGTCTTGGTTGGCAATTTTTCTCTTTTAGTTATTTAAATATATCATCCCACTGTCTTCTAGCTTCCATGGTTTCTGCTGAGAAATCTACACATAGTCTTATTGGGTTTCCTTTGTATGTGATGGATTGTTTTTCTCTTGCTGCTTTCAAGATCCTCTCTTTCTCTTTGACCTCTGACATTCTAACTAGTAAGTGTCTTGGAGAACGCCTATTTCGGTCTAATCTCTTTGGGGTGCGCTGCACTTCTTGGATCTGTAATTTTAGGTCTTTCATAAGAGTTGGGAAATTTTCAGTGAAAATTTCTTCCATTAGTTTTTCTCCTCCTTTTCCCTTCTCTTCTCCTTCTGGGACACCCAGAACACGTATATTTGTGTGGTTCATATTGTCCTTGAGTTCCCTGATACCCTGTTTAAATTTTTTCATTCTTTTCCTGATAGTTTCTGTTTGTTTTTGGAATTCAGATGTTCCATCCTCCAAATCACTAATTCTATCTTCTGTCTCTTTGAATCTATCATTGTAGGTATCCATTGTTTTTTCTATCTTTTCTACTTTGTCCTTCACTTCCATAAGTTCTGTGATTTGTTTTTTCAGTTTTTCTATTTCTTCTTTATGTTCAGCCCATGTCTTCTTCATGTCCTCCCTCAATTTATCAATTTCATTTTTGAAGAGGTTTTCCATTTCTGTTCGTATATTCAGCATTAGTTGTCTCAGCTCCTGTATCTCATTTGAACTATTGGTTTGTTCCTTTGACTGGGCCATATTTTCAATTATTTGAGCGTGATCTGTTATCTTCTGTTGGCGTCTGTGCATTTAGACAGATTTCCCTGGGTATTGGATCCAAAAGTTTGGAAGATTTTTCTGTGAAATCTCTGGGTTCTGTTTTTCTTATCCTGCCCAGTAGGTGGCGCTCGTGGCACACGTTTGTCTGCGGGTCCCACCAGTAAAAGGTGCTGTGGGACCTTTAACTTTGGAAAACTCTCGCTGTCTGGGAGGTTTGCTAGCCGAAGCGGCTTGGAAGAGTGCGAGCCGCCCCGGGGTCCGAAAGCAGGGAGGGTCGCTGGCCGCCGCAGCCCGGGAAAGCACCCGTCCGAATTTCCTAGTCGGCCCAGGGCGACAAGCATGGCGGGAGGGCGCCAGCGGCAGCGGCCCGCCCGGTAGAGTGCACATTCCCGGGGAGTCACGGGTTTGGAAGGGGCCTCCCCCACCCGTCACTGTTCTCCGCGGCCTGGGGATTTCCGATCCAATTCTCTCAGTTGGTCCAGGGGGCTGCGCATGGTGTGGGCGCTAGCCGCCGCGGTTTCAGGGGACCGCCTCTCCAATTCTCTCAGCCGGCCCGGGAAGGGGGAAGGGAGTTACTCTGGCCGCTTGCCGCCCCGCCCGGTGAAGCCCGCGCCCCTCGGCGATCTCACCCAAGCGGCTTCTCTCAGCCAGGCAGCCGTTCCAGGATGGGGTACGCTGTCTTTTTTTATCTCTGTTGTGGCTTTGGGCACTGTTCTGTATCGTTTCTACTCCCCTAGTAGCTGTCCTGGAGAAGAAACTAAGATCCGCGTGTCTTACTAAGCCGCCATCTTCTCCGGAAGTCTAAAGGCCATGTTTTAATCCTGATCCAATCTCGTGGAAACAGCCTTTTCTTTTAATCTCTATTCATTCCTGGATGTTGCAAATTTGTTTAAATTATCTCCACAGAGATCTGATTCTCCCAATTGTGGATAGTAACCTTGGATTACAGGGAGTTGTGACTCCACCCATTCAAGATGGCTCTTAATTAGTTTACTGGAATCCTTTAAAAGAGGAAGCATTTTGGAGAAAGCTTCAGAATATTGAGAGAGACACAAGAACCACAGAACCCACACACCAAGAGACATTTGGAAAATATCCCTGGAGGAGCTTCGTGAAACAGGAAGCCTGAAGAGAAAGTTAGCAGATGTCCCCCTATTCACCATGTGCCCTTCCAGTTGAGAGAGAAACTTGGAACTTCATCAGCCTTTCTTGAGTGAACATAGCCTCGTGTTGGTGCCTTAGTTTGGACTTCTCTGTAAACTTGCTTTAATTTGGACAATTTCACAGTCTTAGAACAATAAACTTGCAACTTATTAAATTTTCTTTTTTAAAAGCCATTCCATTTCTGGTAAATTGCATTCTGGTAGTTAGCAAACCAGAACACATGGCACTTCTTAAAAAATAAAAATAAATGCTTTTATTGTGAAATATAACATATATACAGAAAAGTGATAAATTTCAAATTCAGATTAACAAATAGTTTTAGAGTAAACTTTAAAATATAGCATCAATTACTGTTCCACAATTTCAGGAATTTCCTTCTAGCTGTTCACTATTTCAGGAATTTCCTTTTGGCTAATACACTAGGAACTAAAAAGAAATATCCATATAATGATTCAGTAGTGATAATCATTTGTTAAATATGAACTTCTCTGTTACAACTCCTCCGTCTCATTTGATAATTCTCTCAATCTTTAGGGACTTTTGGGAAATGGCCTTCTAACTTCTTTATGTGGAAAAGGGGTATCAGCATTATGGAGTGGGAGAGTGTAATGGGTTGATGCTTTGGGACAGACTGGTACCCCTAAATTTCAGGGCTTTTCTGATGTAGGAAGAAGCTGGAGGTTTTACAGTTTTGAAAAATCAACTTAATAAGTAATATTTGATAGAATTACCCTGGATTTTCTTTAGGATTTTCAGGAATACAGGTAGGAGCTTGGCATACCATGGCAATTTGTGATATTTGGTTGAAGCTTGTGTAAGAGTAGTCTCCATAATGACCCCTCCACTCTACCTCAAATTTTCTACCTGTCAAACCTTATTTTGTTGCATTTCTCTTCCTCTTTATGGTCAAGAAGCCATTTTCAATCTCAGTGCCAGCACCAGGTTCATCCCTGGGGGTTTGGCATGGAGAGTTACATCCCTGAAAATCATAACCAGTATAATGGAGAGGGTAATGAGTTTATTTGCAGAGTTTGGCTTAGAGAGAGATAGAGAGACCACATTTGAGCAACTAAAGAGGTTCTCTGGGTATGAACCATGTTTATAAGTACGCTGAGGTTCACCGATACAGAAATAAATTTCATAAGCAGAAGCCTCAAGATCAGGGGCTTGGTTTATTAAGCTGGGAACCCCCAATGCTCAAGAAAATATCAGCAGTTTCCCAGGTGGGGAAGTTAACAGTGCCTTTTTTTTTCCTTCAATACCTCAAGGAACTTTGCATACACCATTTTCTTATTATCTGCCCCAAATACTCTGGAATGCATCATGGTATTATATTAAACTATACCAAACCACCAAATCTCATTTCTTATTCTAGGCTTCATTTCCTCAGCCTCAATTTTAGACAATTTACATTGTTCCAGAGAGAAAAATATCAGATACATGCTGCCCCACAAAAAGAAAACACAAAACACCCTGTATCCCTTATCTCTTCCAAATATTTACCCCTAGAGCTGGTGAGTTGGTGTGAAACTATAGGATAGTGCTTTTAACTATAGTCCATAGCATGCAAAAGGTAATTTTTCACATTTACCACTCTATTTTAACTCTTTGTACAAGTGTCATACATTTGAAGTAGCTCATGCAAGAACTCACTTTTATTTGTGTTTTAATTGGGGAGATACATGATTTTAGAAAACCCCTTTCAATCATATTTACCTTCAATAGGCAGTATTACATATAATCCCAATAATGAACTGCCATCACCTCTATCTATTTCCAAAGGTTTAAGATCAACCTTATTAACAAATCTCTACATATTAGGTAATCAGGAGAAGAAATTACTTCTCTAACTGCTGCCTTTCTCTAGGTCGTCTTTAGTCTACATTTTAAGACTCTTATTTACACTTCCTAGGTTGTTCATATTTATGAAATTATACAATATATATCCTTTTGTGTCTGACTTATTTCACTCAACATTATTTCTTCAAGTTTCATCCATGTTGTTTCATATTTCAGGACCTCATTCCTTCTTACTGCTGCATAATATTCCATTGCATGTACATGCCACATTTTGTTTAACCACTCAACTGTAATGGACACTTGGAGTATTTCAATCTTTTAGCAATTGTGAATAATGCTTCTATGAACATCTTCTATGAAGATGCCTGTGTCACTGCTTTCAGCTCTTCTGGGTATATACTGAGGAACAGAATTGCCAGGTCATGGGGCTCACTGATATTCGATTTTCTGAGGAGCCACCAAGCTATCTTCCATAGTGGCTGTACCATTTTACATTCCCACAAAAAAGTGAATAAATGTCCCATTTTCTCCACATCCTCTCCAACATTTGTGGTTTCCTGATTGTTTAATAGCAACCTTTCTTATATTTGTGCGATGATATATCATTGTAGTTTTAATTTGTGTTTCCCATCTAATAACTAATGAAAATAAACATCTTTTTATGTGCTTTTTAGCCGTTTGTATTTACTCTTCAGAAAAACGTTTATTCATATCTTTTTCCCATATTGTAATTGCATTGCTTACTCTTTTGTTGTTGAGTTGTAGCGTGTCTTTATATATACCAGGTATCAAACCCTTTTCAGATATATGGTTTCTAAATATTTTCTCGCATTGAGTTGGCTGCCTCTTCACCTTTTTGACAAAGTCCTTTGAAGCACAGAAGTGTTCAGTCTTGAGGAGTACCCATTTGTCAATTTTTATTCATTGCTTGTGCTGCTGGTGTAAAATCTAAGAAGCTACCTCCTATCACTAAGTTTTTTGTTTGTTTGTTTGTTTGTTTTTTATCACTAGGCCTTGAAGATGATTCCCTATATTTTCTTGGGAGTTTTATGGTACTGGCTCTTATATTTAGGTCTTTGATCCACTTTGAGTTCATTTTTGTCTAGGACATGAGGTAAGGGTCCTCCTTCATTTCTTTGGATGTGGATATACAGTTCTCCCAGAATCATTTATTGAAGAGACTATTCTGTCCCACATTCAGTGGACTTGGAGACCTTGTCAAAAGTCAGTTGACCATAGATCTAGAGGTCTGTTTTCAAGCTCTCAGTTTGATTCCCTTGATCAATATGTCTATCGTTGTGCTAGTATCATGCCATTTGATCACTGTGCTTTTATAATAAGCTTTAAGTTCAGGAAATGTGAGTCCTCCCACTGTATTCTTCATTTTTAGGATGCTTTTAACTATTCAAGGTCCTTTTCTTTTCCAAACAAATCTGATAATTTAGTTTTCCACGTCTTCAAAGTAGGTTGTTTAATGTTGAGTTTTGGTATTGCATTGAATCTACAGACCAATTTGAGTAGAATTGATGTCTTAATGACATTTGACCTTCCAATTCATGAACAGGAATGTCTTCCCATCTATTTAGGTTTTTGGCTTATTTTAGCAATCTTTTCTAGTTTTTGGTGTACAGGTCCTTGGTTAAGTTTATTCCTAGATATTTAATTCATTTAGTTGCTGTTGTGAATGGAATTTTTTAATTGCCTTCTTGATTAGGTCATGACTAATGTATAGGAACATTGCTGGTTTTGGCGCATTAATCTTGAATCCCCCAAATTTGCTGAATTTGATTATGAGCTCAAGTAGCTTTGTTGTAGAATTCATCAGATTATATATATATATGTATATATATAGGATCATCTCATCTACAAATAATGAGAGTTTTACTTTTTCCTTTCTGATTTGAGTTCCTTTTGTCTCTTTTTCTTGTTTAATTGCTCTACTTAGAACTTCTAGCACAATGTTGAATAATAATGGTGACAGTGGGCATTAATGCCATGTTCCAGATCTCATGGGGAAGGCTTTCAGCCACTCACAGATGAGTACCTACCTGTGGGTTTTTCCTACATGACCTTTATTACACTGAGGAAGTTTCCTTTGATTCCTACATTTTGAAGAGTTTTTATCAAAAAAGGATGCTGAATCTTATCTAATGATTTTTCAATATCAATCAAGATGATCATGTGATTTTTCCCCTTTAATTTATTAATGTGTAGTATTACATTGATTTTTTTATGTTGAGCCCCACTTGCATGTCTGGAATAAAACCCACTTGGTCGTGGTGTATAATCTTTTTATGTGCCATTGGATTCAATTTGCAGTTTTTTGGGGGGGGGATTTTTTCATCTATATTCATTAGAGAGGTTTGCCTATAGTTTCCCTTTTTATTTTTTTTTGGTAGTATCTTTACATGGTTTTGGTATTAGAATGATGTTGGCTTCATAAAATGAGTTACGTAGTGCTCCTTTTTCTTCAATTTTTTTGGTAAGAATTTGAACAGCGCTGGCGTTACTTCTTTTTGGAGTATTTGGTAGAATTCCCCTGTGAAGTCATCTGGCCCTGGGCTTTCCTCTGAGGGAGGTTTTAATGCTGCCTGAATGTCTTTATTTGTGATTGGTTTGCTGAGGTCTTCTCTCTCTCCTCATGTCAGTCCAGGTTGTTCATGTGTTTATAGGAAATTGTCCATTTCCTCTAAGTTATCTACGTTGTTGGCATCCATTGATCAAAGTGTCCCCTTTTGATTTTTTTTAAATTTTATTTCTTCAGGTCCATGGTAATGGCCCCTTTCTCATTTCTGAATTTATATATTTGCACCTTCTCTCTTTTTTCTTCATCAACCTGGCTAAGGATCAATCAATTTTACTGAATTTTTTCAAAGAATCAACTTTTGGTTTTCTTGATCCCATTGTTTGTGGTTCTCAAATTCATTTATTTCTGCTTTAATCTTTGTTATTTCTCTTCTTCTACTTGCTTTAGGATTGGTTTCCTGTTCTTTCTCTAGTTCTTCAAGTGAGTTTTAAGTCCTTGATTTTTTCTCTTTCTTCTTCTTTTTTTTTATTTAATATTTGTATATGATATGAGATAGGGGTCCAAATTTCTTTTTTTGCCTGTGGATATGCAGTTGCTTCAGCATCATTCATTAAAAAGACTGTTCTTTCCCCATTGAATGGTATTGGCACCCTTGTCAGGAAGTAATTGAATATAGATGTGTGGTTTATGCTGGTACTCTCAATTCAATTCCACTGGTCTATGCTTATCTTTATGCCAGTAACATGTTGTCTTGACTACTGTGCTTTTGTGGTAGTTTTAAAATTGGGATATGCATGTCCAACTTTGTTCACTTTCAAAATTATTTGTATTATTCTGTCTACTTATTCACTACCTGTTCACTACCATCCTTTTATTTTAAGCTAAATAGTGTCTCAGAATCTAAAGTGTGTCTCTTGTGCGAAGTTTATGGTTAGATAATGTATTTTTTTATTAATTAAAAAAAATTAACTAACACAACATTTAGAAATCATTCCATTCTACATATGCAATCAGTAATTGTTAATATCATCACATAGTTGTATGATCATTTCTTAGTACTTTGCATCGATTTAGAAAAAGAAATAGCAAGACAACAGAAAAAGAAACAAAATGATAATACAGAGAAAAAAATAAAAATAAAAAATATATAAAAAACAAAAAAACAAACAAAAAACTATAGCTCAGATGCAGCTTCATTCAGTGTTTTAACATAATTACATTACAATTAGGTAGTATTGTGCTGTCCATTTTTGAGTTTTTGTATTCAGTCCTGTTGCACAGTCTGTATCCCTTCAGCTCCAGTTACCCATTATCTTACCCTATTTCTAACTCCTGATGGTCTCTGTTACCAATGACATATTCCAAGTTTATTCTGTAATGTCGGATGTCGGTTCACGTCAGTGGGACCATACAATATTTGTCTTTTAGTTTTTGGCTAGACTCACTCAGCATATTGTTCTCTAGGTCCATCCATGTTATTACATGCTTATAAGTTTATCCTGTCTTAAAGCTGCATAGTATTCCATCGTATGCATATACCACAGTTTGTTTAGCCACTCATCTGTTGATGGACATTTTGGCTGTTTCCATCTCTTTGCAATTGTAAATAATGCTGCTATAAACATTGGTGTGCAAATGTCCATTTGTGTCTTTGGGTTTAAGGTGAGTCTCTTGTAAGCAGCATATAGATAGATCTTATATTTTAATCCATATGCCAATCTGCATCTTTTAACTGGGGAAGTCAGACCATTAACATTCCAAGTTATTAAGATAAAGGTGGTGCTTGAATCTACCATCGTATCCTTTGGTTTTTATTTGTAGGATGTATTTTCCCTCTTTCTCTTTAAATACTTTAAGTTATCCTTAATAACACTCTTCAATTCTGGGTCCTACTCCACACCTCTCGTTACCCTCTAATTTTTTTTTTTTCAGTCAAGAGAAATCCCTTTTGCATTTTGTGGCACAGGTCTGGGTTAATAAATTCTCTCAGCTTTTGCTTGTCTGAAGAAAGTTTAAACTCTCCCCTACCCTTTTTTATTAGAATATATTATATATCTGCATACCATGTAATCATCCAAAGTGTACAATCAATAGTTCACAATATCATCATATAGCTGTGCATTTATCATTGCAATCAACTTCTTCTTCTTTTTGGTGAAAAATATCAGTATACAGAAAAGCAATAAATTTCACAGCACATTGAAAAACTAGTTGCAGAAGAAATTTCAGAGCTTGGTATGGGCTACAATTCCAAAATATTAGGTTTTTACTTCTAGCTGCTCTAGGATATTATTGGAGACTAAAAGAAATATCAATATAATGATTCAGCGTTCAAACTCATTTGTTAAACCTGACCTTCTCTGTATAACTCCACCATCACCTTTGATCTTTCTCCCACTTCTTAGGGTATTTGAGCTATGCCTATTCTAACATTTTCATGTTGGAGGAGGCTGTCAATAATATAGTATAGGAGATGGAACTAGTTGATGTTCTGGAGAGCCAGCCCCCTGTGCATTTCAGGAGTTATCTGGTTCAGGGACACATCTGGAGGCTGTAGGTTTCTGAAAAGTCTCCCTAATGCATGGAACTTTAGTAGAATCTTATATAATACCCTAAGTGTTCTTTAGGATTGGCAGGAATGGTTTTGGTTGAGGTTTGGAGAGCCATGATAGGTAGCAATATCTAACTGAAGCTTGAGTATGAGTGACCTCGAGAGTAGCCTCTAGACTCTATTTGAACTCTCTCAGCCACTTACACCTTATTTGTTACACTTATTTCCCCCCTTTTGTTTAGAATGGCATTGCTGATCCCAGAGTTCAAGGGCCACACTCATCCCTGGTAGTCATTTCCCATGCCACCAGGGAGAATTTCACTCCTGGGTGTCTTGTCCAACATAGTGGGGAAGGCACTGATTTCACTTGCAAAGCTGGGATTAGAGAGACAGAAGTCACATCTGAGCAACAAAAGAGGTCTTTGGAAGTAAGTCTTAGGCATACCTTAGGTAAGCTAAACTTCTCTGCCACATACATAAACTTCACAAGAGTAAGTCTCGAGATCAAGGGCTTGGCCTATTGACTTAGGTGTCCTGAATACTTGACACAGTATCAGGGGTTTCCCCAATGGTTAAGTTTAAAAGTTCCATATTTTTTCTCTCACCCCTCAAGGGACTTTGCCAATATTTTTTGATTATCTGCTTAATATACCCTGGAATGTATCCAGGAATTTCACAAAGATGTACAGGATTAAAGGCCCTCATTTTTATTCTGGGCTCCCTGTGTTTGGATTTAGATGATCTATCCTGACAGGTCGAGTTAGATTATGTTCTGGACAAAATAAACTTATTTCTTCCTTTGTCTCAAAAAGTAGAGAAGTTCTAAAATATAGACAACGTCTTCCTTACCCCGTATACTGAATTACCTTAATCCTGACCTGATTAGCTTCATTCTTATCTCTAAATGCCAAGTTATACAAATATAAAACAACTTCTCAAAAGCCAGACATAACAATTGCTGCTCTGGATTAAATGTGACTGCTATAAAAGCATACAATCTAGGTTCCTGTTTTCTTATAAATATGTTCTAAATGAGATCATACGATATTTGCTCTTTTGTTTCTGGCTTTATTTTCCCTCACCAAATTTCCCATAGCTTCACTCACAACGTTGCATGTCTCACAACTTCATTCATTTTTGTAGAAGCACACTATTCAATCATATGTATACACCATTGTTTGCCAATCTACTTCTCAATTAGTGCATCCTTCAGCCACCTGCATCATTTGGCATTATGTATAATGTCCAGAGTCAACAGCCCATTAATACTTTCAATTTTAGATAATTATGTTCCCAAGAGAAAGATAACCAATAAACACATCCTCACCAAATAAAAAATCCGAAGCTCCCCGTAAGTCCTGTCCTTCCCACCATTATTTGCCCCTGGAATTCCTGTGGTACTGTTGATGTTTTCCTGTTAAGTATAGCCCATAGCAAGCAATAGCAGTTTTCCTCTATACCCCAGAATTATACACTCTTTGTACAAGATTCATACCTTGCAGTGGTTCATGCAAGAACTTGTTTATATTTGTAGTGTCAATCAGTGGGACACCTGGGTCTATACAACCCCTTTCAATCATGTTCACCTTCAATATGGTAATATTACTTATAGACCCACTAGTGAACTGCCTTCACTTCTATCTATTCCCTTACATTTATGTTCAACCTCATTAGGTAACAGTTTACCCATCTATAGATTCCACATATCTCCAGGTTCCCTATATTCTGTATTATAAGCCTCTGATTTTACCTTTTCCATGGAAATAAAAGTGGAATCATACAGTATCTATCCTTTTGTGTCTGGCTTATTTCACTAAGCATTATGTCCTCAAAGCAAATCCATCTTGTCATGTGCTTCAGTACATCATTTATTCTTACTGCTGCATAATGTTCCATCTTAACTATATACCACATTTTGTTGATCCACTCGCCTGTTGATGGGCACTTGCATTGTTTCCAACTTTTGGTGACTGTGAATAATGCTTTTGGCGATTGTGAATAATGCTGTTGTGAATATCATTGTGCAAATGTCACTGCTTTCAGCTTTTCTGAATAGATACCGAGTCATGCTATTGCCAGGTCATAGGGCAACTCAATATTTAATTTGCTAAGGAAGCTTCAGATTGTCTTTCATAGCAGCTGTACCATTATACATTCCCACCAGCAGTGCATAAGCATCGCAATTTCTTCATATCCTCTTTAACCTTTGTAGTTTTCTGTTTGTTTGATAGCAACTATTTTTATAGGTTTGATGTTTTATCTTATTGAAGTCTTGAGCTGCATTTCTCTTATGGCTAATGAAAATTAGCATCTCTTCATGTGTTTTTAGCCATCTGTATTCACACTTCAGAAAAAATGCCTATTCATATCTTTCACTCATTTTATAATTGAATCGTTTGTTCTTTTGTTGTTGAGTTGTATGATTTCTTTATGTATACAGGATATCAAACCTTTATCAGATGTGCAATTTCCAAATATTTTCTCCCATTGAATTGGATGCCTTTTCACCTTTTTT
This sequence comes from Tamandua tetradactyla, assembly GCF_023851605.1. Lineage (NCBI taxonomy): Eukaryota > Metazoa > Chordata > Mammalia > Pilosa > Myrmecophagidae > Tamandua > Tamandua tetradactyla. The sequence goes on along the minus strand of NC_135352.1, from coordinate 40,893,305 downwards.
GACAAAGTCTTCTGAGGCACAAAAGCATTTGATTTTGAGAAGTTCCCATTTATCTAACTTTCTTTTATTGCTTTTGCTTTGAGCGTAAAGTTTAGGAAGCTTCCATTACTAGGTCTTGAAGATGTTTCCCTCTATTTTCCTCTAGGAACTTTATGGTACTAGTTCTTATATTTAGATGTTTGGTCCAATTTGAGTTAAATGTATAAGGTAAGGGTCCTCTTTCATTATTTTGGCTATTGATATCCCATTCTCCCATGCCCATTTATTGAAAAGATATTTTGCTCCAGTTCAGTGGATTTGGGGGACCTGTTGAAGATCAGTTGACCATAGATTTGGTGGTCTATTTCTGTGCTCTTGATTCAATTCCATTGGTTAATACTTCCATCTTTCTGCTAGTCCCATGCTGTTTTGCCCACTGTGGAACATTATGCAGCAGTAAGATGAAATGATGTACTGAAGCACAAGACAAGATGGATTTGCCTTGAGGACATAATGCTTAGTGAAATAAGCCAGACACAAAAAGATAGATACTGTATGATTTCACTTTTATTTCTATGGAAAAGGTAAAATCAGAGGCTTATAATAAGTATTAAGATCAGAAAGTGTTAATCCTCCCACTTAGTTCTTCTTTTTAAGGGGGCTTTTAGTTATTCGGGGTCTCTTTCCCTTCCACATGAATTGGTTACTAACTTTTCCAAGTCCTCAAAGTAGGTCGTTGGAATTTTGAATGGTACTGTGTTGAATCTGTAGATCAACGTGGATAGAACTGACATCTTAACTACATTTAGCCTTCCTATCCATGGGCAGGAAATATCTGTCCACCTATTTAGATCTTCTTTAATTTCTTTCAACAATGTTATGTAGTTTTCTGTGTACATGTTGATTCGTTTCTGTTATCAAAAAGTTGCTATTTTGAATGGAATTTTTTCCTCAATCGACTGCTCAGTTAGCTCATTGTTTCTGTATAGAAACATTACTGATATTTGCACATCAATTTTATATCCCGCAACCTAACTGAATTTGTTCATTAACTCAAGTAACTTTGTTGTAGATTTCTCAGGATTTTCCAAGTATAGTATCATATCATCTGCCAATAATGAAACTCTTCCTTCTCCCTTTCCAATGTGGATGACTTTTATTTATTTTTCCTGCCTGATTGGGCACCCTTGTCTCTTTCCTAATCTTAGGGGGAGAGCTTTCAGTCTCTCATCACTGTGTATGATGCTGGCTATGGGTTTATCATATATGCCCTTTATCATATTGAGAAAGTTACCTTTGACTCCTATCTTATGATAGGATGTTAGATTTTGTCGAATGCTTTATCAGCATTAATCAAGATAATTATGTTATTTTTCCCTTTCAATTTGTTATTGTGTAGTATTGCATTGATTGATTTTCTTGTGCTGAGCCCCACTTGCATGTCTGGAATAAACCCCACTTGGTTGTGGTATATAATTCTATTTATGTGCCATTGGATTTGATTTGCAAGTATTTTGTTGAGAATTTTTTCATTTGTCTTCATTAGAGAGGTTTGCCTGTAGTTTTCCTTTTTCGTAGTAACTTATTTGGTTTTGGTATTAGAATGATGTTAGCTTCATAAAATGAGTTAGGAAGTGTTCCTTTTTCTTGAATTTTTTGTAAGAGTTTGAGCAGCAATGGTGTTAGCTCTTTTTGAAATGTTTGATAAAATTCCCCTGTGAAGCCATCTGGCCCTGGGCTATGTAGGAAGATTTTTGATGACTGATTGAATCTCTTTACTTGTGATTGGTTTGTTGAGATATTCTATTTCTTCTTGAGTGAGTGTAACTTTTTTGTGTGTTCCAAGTATTTGTCCATTTCCTCTAAGCTGTCTAGTTTGTTGGTGTATAGTTCATTGTTCATAGTACTCTCTTATGAATTTTTATTTTTTCAGGGCCTGTGGTAATGACCCCCTCTCATTTCTCATTTTGTTTATTTGTATCCCCTCACTTTTCTTCTTTGTCAGTCTTGCTAGTGGTTCATCGATTTTATTGATTTTCACAAAGAACCTACTATTGGTTTTATTGATTCTATTGTTCTTGTGTTCTCCTATTAATTTAACTCTGCACTGATCATTGTTATTTCTCTTCTTCTATGTTTTGAGACATTAGTTTGGAGTTATTTCTCACGTTCTTCCAGGTGAGGAATTAAGTCCTCGAGTTTTATTGTTTTCCCTTTTTTAATATAGGTATTTAGGGCAATAAATTTCCCTCTCAGCACAGCCTTTACCACATCCTGTAAATTCTGATGCATTGGGTTCTTATTTTCACTCATCTCCAGACAGGTACCAATTTTTTCTAGCAATTTGTTCTTTGACCTAGTGGTTGTTTAAGGGTGTGTTGTTCAATCTCCATATATTTGTGAAATTTCTCATTCTTTGGAAATTATTGGTTTCCAGCTTCATTCCATTGTGATTAGAGAAAGTGCTTTGAATAATTTCAATGATTTTAAATTTATAAAGAGCTGGGGTTTATGCCCAGCATATAATCTATCCTGGAGAATCTTCCATAAGCAGTAGAGAAGGTTTATGCTGGCATTTTGGGGGTGTAATGACCTATGTATGTCTGTCAGGTCTAATTCATTTATCAGGTCATTTAAGTTTTTTATTTCTTTGCTTATCCTCTATCTGGTTGTTCTATCTGTAGAGGAGAGTGGTGTATTGAAGTCTCCTATTAATTGTTGAAACATCTATCACTCCCTTCAGTTTTGCCAGTGTCTGTTGGGTGCATAAACATTTATGATTGTTCTATCTTCTTGAATGAATTGACCCTTTAATTAGTATTTGTGTCCTTCTTTGTCTCTTATGATGTCTTTACATTTAAAGTGTATTTCATCTGACATTAGTGCAGCTACTCCTGCTTTCTTTTGGTTGCAGCTTGCACAGAATACCTTTTTTCATCCATTCACTTTCAATCTATTTGTATCCTTGCATCTAAGATGAGTCTTTTGTAAGAAGCATATAGTTGGGATTATATTTCTTAATCCATTCTGACAATCTGTATCTTCTAATTGATAAGTTTAGTCCATTAACATTCAAAATTATTGCTATAATGGCATTTATTGAATCCACTATCTTATCCTTTGGACTTTAATTATCAGATTTATATATTCTTTTGCTCTTTCTCTTTTTATCCTTTAAATTACCCTTACTGGTACTCTTCAATTCTATGCCCTCCTCCAGACCTTCCTCTCTTGTCTTTATTTTCTCAGCCGGCAGAACTTCCTTTAGTATTTTTTGTAGGATGGTTTCTTATTGACAAAATCTCTCAGCATCTATTTGTCTGTGGAAATTTTCATCTTTCCCTAAGTGTGAAGGGCAGTTTGGCTGACTGGGTACAGAATTCTTGGCTGGAAGCCTTTCCCTTTCAGAATCTTAAATATATCATACCAGCACCTCTAACCTCCATAGTGCCAGTTAAGTAGTCTGAACTCAGTCTCATGTGGTTACCCTTGTATGTAGTAGATTGTTTTCTCTGGCAACTTTCAGGACTTTCTTCTCCTCTTCAACATTTGACAGAGTGATTAGTATGTGTCTTGGGGAAGGCCTATTTGGATTTATTCTATTTGGAGTTCATTGGGCTTCTTTGATTTGCGTATTTATGTCTTTTATAAGGGTTGGGAAGTTTTTCTCCATTATATCCTCAACTGATTTTCCTTGCCCTTTACTCTTCTCTCCTTCTGGGACACCAGAGACTCTTATATTTGTGCACTTTGCTTTGTCCATCATTTCTCTGAGATCCAATTCAAATTTTTCCATCTTTTTTCTGAGTTGCTCTTTTGTGTGTTCGAAATCAGTTGTCCTGTTCTATAGTTCTGTGCCCACTTCTGCTTCTTCAAATCTCCTGTTGTGTGTCTCTAGTATATTTTTATTTGGTCTATAGCATCTTTAATCTCTGTGATATCTGCTTCTTTTCTATTTATTCTGTCAAATTCCTCTTGATGCTCTTCTAGTATCTTCCTTATCTCCTTTATGTCATTAGCCATCCCATTGATTTTATTTAATAGGGTTGTATGAACAACTTTGATTAGTTGTTCCAAAGTCTGTGTCTCCTCCAGTGTTTTAATTTGGTCATTAGGCTGGGCTCTATCTGTCTGCATCTTGATATGCTTAATGATCTTCTGTTGCCTTTGAGCCATGTAAACATCCTGATAGGGTTACTTTAGAAACTGATTTCCTTCCGTAGACAAAGCTTTTTATTTGTGGGATGTATGTGGAGCAGGATGTGGGAAATGGGGTAGGGCATAGCAGTAAATGCCTGGATCAGGGATGCTATGCTTGTGCCTGTGAGTATGGGGTGTGGGGCACACAGTTGTGGAGGTGTGGGATGGGGGCCATGGGGTGTGGGGTGGAGCTTTGACAGGTCTTGGAGCAGAGGAGCAGGAGGTGCCATGGGGAATACACATAGTGCATGGCAGGAGGGGGTAAGGGGGCTCTACAGATGTGTGGGGTCTTGTTCACAGGCAGTATGTGGGTGGGCACATTGAGCATGGGAGTCATGGGTATCAGGGTGTGGGGTACAGGACAAAGAAGTCTGGGTTTAAGGAGGGCAGGGCACAGGTGTGTTCTTGCACAGGGTTTGGGGTCCAGGGAAGCAGATATGCAAGTGTCTAGGGGTGGGGCACGGGTAGTGGGGGTTCTGGGACATGGGTAAGGGGCAGGTGACATTGGGTGGGTGGGACCCTGTTGTGGGTGCACAGGTGAAGGGTGATTGGGTCAGGGTTGCACACATGTGCAGGTGGGGGTTATGTAGCACAGATGCTCATGTGAGCACCTGACAAGTGCGGGGGCAGGGCACTTGTGCCCAGGGGTGGGGCAAGAAAGTGCAGTGGATGGGGCAGGGGATAGAGTGTGGAGATAAAGAGGTTGGTGCATGGATGCATGTGTGCCCAGTGGGGAGGATGTGGCTGTGCCCATGAGCAGGTCTGGGGGTGGGGTCCAGGTATGCACGGCTCTAGGGGGTAGGGCCCTGTTACGTGCATGCGCTAAGCTCAGAAGCAGTGGGGCCAGGTTGCACCAGTGTAGGCTAGGTGCAGGTGTTGCCTAATGCACAGATCAGTACTTGCCCAGAGCTGGGGGAGTGTGGCAGGGATGCACACATGCATGGATCTGGGGGGGATCAGACACTGACGTAGGCATGAACAGAACTCAGGGGTTCAGGGTGGGGCCTGGGAGTTAAGGTGAGTGCCCGCAGCCAAGATGCACAGGTGACCACCTACAGGGGGCAGGGAGGGGGAGGTGGGGTTTGAGGGTCTGGGCACATGCGCGTGGGTCTCAGGAGGGGTGGAGGGAGACTGCACTTACACAGGAGAAATGGATCAGACTGAGCAGACATGCGAGCCTGCATGGGGTAGGGATGTAGGGCAGGAACACCTGGGGGTTGTCAGGAGGTGTGGTGTGCTTGGAGTGCAGTGTTGGGGCCAGGTGATGGGGTTGAGGTGCCTGGGATGTAGTGGGAGTCACAGAGCATGGGGTAGGGGTGGCGCACATGAGGATAGTGCATTTAAGGAACATTGCTTGGCTTAATTCCTTGTCCTTGACTCCCTGTCTGTGTACTCTGGAGGACACTGGGCTTCCATTTGAAAGGGGCGCCTTAGTCTGTGTCATCTGCTTATAAGACAGGGAAAGGACACTCTGCCAAACTACAGAGTGAACTTGCAAGGTGAACTTGCATTTTGAGCTTCAGTGCAAATGCAAACAACTAAAAATCTTCACTGAGCAAGGGAAAACAATTTTCAAAATCTTATCAAGATAACCAAATGCCTTCAAACAAGGGGAAAATCACAAAGCACATGAAGATGCAATAAGATATGGCCAAGCCAAATCACCAAATTAAAAATCCAGAGGTCATACACAATTTGGAACTATTAATTAAATAGCTGGACGGTCTCCAGTTCTCTGCAGCTCAATTCTTCAGGTTTTGCAAACAGGGCCTCCCTATGTGGTATAGAAGACTCTCCCAGGGTCCGTTACTTCCAGCTTCTGATGCCAGTGGTTTCCTCTCTCTAAGTGTCTGTGGGCCTTTACTTAGCTTCTCCAGGTCATAACTTTGAGTTCTGGCTTGCTTAGCATCTCATGGGAAGTGACATGGTGATATTTGCTGGGCTCAGTATCCCCAAATGTCTGTCCACACATTTACTCTCAGTTGGCAGTCCAAGCATCTCCAAATATCTGTGTTTCTGTCTGCACTCAAGCAACTGTGTTTTCTCCCAAATGTCTCCCCTTTTAAAGGACTCCAGTAAATGAATCAAGACCTACCTTGAATGAGTGGAGCCACATCTCCATCTAATCAAAGGCCACACCTACAATTGGGGATGTCACATATCCATGGAAGTAATCTAATCAAATGGTCACTCCCAAAGTTAAGTGGATCAAACTCAATGTAAACAAAATACCTTCACAGCTCCTGTAAGCCAGACACCATAATCTAGCTAAGTTGACACTTAAATTAATCATCACATTTACCTTCAACTGTTTCTAGGGGCCTGAAAACACACACCCCTCATTCTAACTCCAGTCTTTTATCGCTAGCAGGTATAGCAGATGGTTCACAGATATCACCTGGTTGTCAGAGGAAAAGGGAGGCCCTAGGAGATGTCAACTACCCTTTTTGAAAAGTGTCAGTCAATATTTTTGTTTTCACTTTTGCTGTTACTCTCAGAGGACTCCAATTCCTATTTTCAAAGTTCTATGTTATGAAAAAATTTTCTTCCCTCCAGCATTTAGTTCTCTTAAGTCTATGTCCATTAAACTATATTCTTTCTTGATTCATCTGATGCTTTATCATTATTTCCATGGGAGGTCTGGAGGGAGCAAAGATTACCACTAGACTTCAATCCGCTGGTTATTACCAATTGATAAGGATTTTTTACCTTGAGTGTATCAAAATAAGGGAGATAGAGTGCAAAAAATATCTCCATGTTTCATGTCAAAATTTGTTCTGAAATTATCTATTTTAATCTGGTGATATTTATAAATTAGTATTATCTAAATTCATGTAAAAGCAGGGCATCATTCTTCAGTACTCATCATTGTAAATGCATAGCCAGACAAATTATGCTCTGTGTATTTTTGGGTTATTTGATTATTTATAATTTTCAATGTGTAGTTGAGGATTGGTAAAATTTTTCATTTTAAATTAACACTAGTTAGATTAAACAAATGCATAATTTTTTTCTCTAATGTTGGCTGTCATATCCCCCAAATTGTTTCTTCTACTTTCCTTCTGTTTTTACTACATGTTTTTCAGTTTATTTTTCCCTATCCTTTCTTAACAGCCTTCCTTTTTCATTATTATCTGTAAAATTTTATATAAGCTCACCACCATCCTTGCATGTTTTTTCTTTTGTTGTTTTCTGACTCAGCACTGTTTTGAGCGACAGATTTCTGTAAATAAGTATGTATATAATAGTCACCAAGTTTACAAACTCTTTTCTAACTTTTAATATATTTTAGTTTTGTTAAAATATTACTCCCCACTTTCAACCTTTCAAAATAAGTAGTTCTTTTATAAGCTATAAATATTAGCTGAAGGTAGATAATTTTATAAGCATAAATATGAACTGAAGGTAGATAATTTCATATGCTAGGAAATAGGCCTTTTTTTAAAACTTGGAAAGGCTTTTAGAATAAAATTACCTCACCAAAATATTCATCTTTTGTTTTGCTTCAATTGACTATTTTTTTACTTTTTCAAATTTTCTTCTCTCTATTCTACAAATGTATTCTTTTTTTTCCACAAATGAACAAAACAATGGGAGATGTTTTTTGAATGTGAAAACATTTATTTTCCGCAGTCTTGGCTGTTAGGATTGTGAAGATAAAGCACATTCAAAATGATTTTTGTTTGTATTACCAAAAATGAACATAATAAAAAAATAGAAGTAGCTTCAGCAATGTACACAGAAAATTTTCAAATTGGCCTTACAATATATTGTGTTTGGGAAAAACACAAAACTTATGTTGTGGCTACAATGGTTGAATGGGTGCTAATCTCAACTTCAAGTTAAGAGAAATCTAGATGGAAATATTTAATAGCCATTAAGACCACAAGTTTGGTCTTAATATAAGTGGTCCAAATTCTTGCCCTGCCATTGTGGTTTAAGTCAAAGTATTTTAGTTCTCTGGGCCTCAGTTTCTTCAACAGGAAATTGGGAATTTACAGCCATAGAGTATTAAAGATATTAAATGAACTTCACGAACAGTTTATGTAACATAGTACCTGGCACATGCTGAGCATTCAATGGATGGTTGCCAATATTAATATCAGACCATACAAATACAATGGATAAAATGAAATTCTAAAGATCAGAGGTTAATTAATTCAAATAAACACTAAAGTTGGTAGAATTACCAATATTTACATTTTGGGCAAATGAAAAGAGTTATGCATTTATGCTTAGAGAAAGGGACACGCTGAATGTCTCTGAATAAAATATGATAGGAAATGGTAAAGTTTGCTGCAGAGGCTGCTCTCTTTTAAAGCTAAATATGATTTAAAAGGTGACTAGCATGAGCCCCCTTTTCAGTGTACTAAAAAGAATCATTTATTGAACAAATATTTTTTGATTGCCTAATATGTGCCTGACTATGTTTACCTACCATGTAAAAGAAAATACCTCGTTTTTATGCTTTGAATACTTTCCTTTTCTGCAGACACTTCCACTGGGCCTGGGAGATGGGCAATTCTATGCATGGACAGATGGTTTAAGAAGAAAGGACTGGCATGACTATGAAAGCATTCAGAAAGAGGCTATGCGCTCAGGTATGAAGTTCAGTGTAAGACAAAGTGCTGCTTTATCTACTTCAGTGTTTAAATCTCACTTAAAGGATCTCTAACAAGCTTTCCTTCTACACTCAATAGTGTCTCATGGATATTGTGTCTCATAGGTATTTTGGAGGTGTCTCATGGGTATTTTAGAGGTCAACATTGGACAGAATTAACATGACCTCAATTTTAAGAGAAAAAGCACATAACAAATAGCCTTTAAAGTATTAACTGCAGAAAAGGTCATTAAATTTTTAGTTACCTATAGAACTTTCTATTTTCAAGTTGTTTTTCAATAATTTTGGTGAGTGTCTTGGGATTTCTCAGAGACATGAACTGATAGATACTTTTCTTGAAGTAGACTCACTCGTTAGGGTGGAAGTGTGTCTAACTGGCAATGGATGGTGTCTAAGGGGGATCCAAATTTGTAGACATTGTGCAGGGTTACAGCGAATTGGTGGATTCCAGGAACCTGAAGATGGCAATACTTAGACATTCTGACAGGTGATGAAACGGAATCAAGTAGGTTTGTACATATGTAGCAGAATTCTATTCTTGGTCTAGATTTAAAGGAAAAATTTTACTTCCAGGGAAAAGTAAAAAGGAAAGAATAAGTACATCTTATTCTGAAAAATAAGGTTGTTGGAAGCCAGGATTCAGAAGGCTCCAGAACCCAGTGAAAATGAGCAATGTGTGATAGAAAGTCCAAATATTTCACCGAAGTAGCTCTGTTTTTCATAGTGAGATGTCACAGAAATAGAGAAGCTATTGCTTGGGTGAAGACAGTGAGCAGCCCTGAGCTCCTGAACATCTAGTTAAATCTGCCTGCGAACTGTGCTGTCACTGGGTGAGGGCCTCCTGGCCAGCATGTATCTAGTGCAGCACCTTCAGTCTTGCTCGAACCGTCCTCTCAGGGTGTCTAGGGTGAGTGTTTAAATTGGTGTCCAATTGTTCAGAGTTCTGAAATGTTCCTAGCTCTGGGGCAGGTGTGGTTGACTTAACTATGTTCTTCTGTTATTTCCTCCTTTCATTCCTTCTCTCCAGATAAATCTGTTCCCTGCAACCCTCCTCCTACCAACTCCTGCTTACTTCATTCAAGCTTTTTTTTCCAAGGATATCCCTGTTCTGCAGAGAATCAGCCTCTTCCAGGTTTCATCATCTTCCTAACTAGGTTATGAGCCCAAGAGCTGTCACCACAGTGAATTCTTCCCCAGCATACCCAATTTTTCTAGCCCACTTATGTTTTTCCTCTATTTTCTTGGTCAGCCCTATATTACTTCAACTATCTATTAACCCAAAGTGCTGATTTTTTTGGAAATTTCACATTCCTACCAACTGAAGCCACCATAAGGTGATGATGATGATGGTGATGGTGATGATGATGAGAATGACGATGATGATGATGGTGATGGTGATGATGATGAGATGACAATAATGATGATGATGATGATGACAGTGAGAGTGACGATGATGACGATGATGATGGTGATGACGATGAGAATGACGACGATGAAGATGATGGTGATGACAATGAGAATGAGGATGATGAGGATGATGATGGGGATGATGATGAGAATGATGATGAGGATGATGGGGATGAATGATGGGGATGAGGATGAATGATGGCGATGATGAGGAGGAGGATGATGATGGTGACAATGATGAGGATGATGATGGTGATGACGATGAGGATGATGAGGATGAATGATGGGGATGAGGATGAATGATGGCGATGATGAGGATGATGATGGTGATAACGATGATGAGGATGATGATGGTGTCAATAACCTAAAATGTATTGGATAGCTGTTTTGTACTGGGAGCTTTATATATATATTTCACTTAAAACTCATAATGACACTCATAGATACCTAGTAACTTCAATTTATAAAGTTCAAAAACAAAAAAACTGAGGCCTCTAAGAATTTAAGAACTTTGTTCAAAGTCAAAAGTTACTAAACTGCAAAGCTGGATTAAAAGCCAGGCCTTGTCACACTCCGTTTCACCTGTCCACTGGGCATGGAAGGATGGTGGTGTGAGGTGTAGTGGTAGGAGGGAGTGAGGAGGGAATATGTGGAAGAGAGACACTTGTTCCATATCCCATCTTTTCCATACATGAGCCATGTAAGGGGGAAATCCATTTCTTTCTATGATTCTGATTTGCAGAATCACTATAAGAATTACAGATGGGTACATAAAGTAATTGGCCAATTATTTGGGCATATTATAAACTCAATTAATGATTACTGTAATTATCAATCTATCTAAATAATTTTCACATGAATGATATGCCTGTCATTTGCTTACACAGATGTGTTTGGGATGCAAAATTCCAGTATTTAACCTTTATCTCTGCTTCATATCATCATTTCCACATCCTGGTAAAACATGTCTTTTTTTATGTTTTTATTCTTAATTAGGCCAAAGAGAACTTGATCTACAAAGACAATTCTTAATATAACAAGTTTTCAAAAATGAAAATTCTTTATGGAATAAAAAACCTTTATGCTAAAGTGTTAGATGGCTCACTGGAAGATATACTATATGACAAATGCAATAGACTATAAACCATTATGTTTTTATATCTTAAAATACAGCATAAATAAGAGTGCATTAAAATGTGTGTGTGTGTGTAGTAGTAGTAGTAGAAGAGGCAAAATAAGCTGTTCTATACTATTTCTAGGTCAAGAAATAGGATCATTGGTATGCTTCTATCCCCTCTAAATCCTGAATTTTATGTTTATTCTTTGCCTTTCTCTGTGTTTTTTATCACCAGTCTATTGGTGATAAAATATTGTTTCATTTTGCCTATATTTGAACTAAATCACGCTGTATGATTTCTTTCACTCAAAGTTATTTTTGAGATTCATCCATGCCAATGTGTATATCTCTAGTCCATTCATTTTTATTGCTGACTAATTTTCTACATTTTCCCTAATGGATATTTTGGTAACGTCTGGGTATATATAATGCTGCTCTAAATATACATATTTCCAGTAGAGAGAAAAGATTTTCTTAAGGAAACCTATGTAGTGATAGAATTTATACATTTAGGGAATGCACATTTCAACTTTGTAAGACCTTGGCAATCTGTTCTCCAAAAGCTGGTATACCAATTTCATTCATATCAGCAACGGCTGGAATTCTCACTGCTCTCTCTCCTTGTTAACATTTGATGTTATCTTACTTTTAACTTTGTTTCCAACTTGATGGGCACAAAATAATATATTATCACTTGAATTTTCATTTTACTGATTTCTAAAGTTGTTTAACTCTGCTTTTATGCAGTATGTGTCATTTGTGCTTCCTTTTTTGCAGCATTCGTATTCATTTTTATGACCATTTTTAAAATGTTTTTTCTATTCCTAATTGATCCACAGAGTGCTCTTAATTTATTTTGGATAATATCCTTTGGCAGTTATATATAGTGAAAATATGTTTTCCCACATTGGCTAGACTATTTTTAAAAATCTCTTTATGTAACATTTTAATGAATATAAAACCTTAATTTTGATGTAGTCTAATTATATATATATATATATATATATATATATATATATATATATATTTATCTATGTATCTATCTATCTAAAATTTTAACTGTAAGTTATACTGATATCCCGTATTGCCTCTTAAGTTTTTAAGTCTACCTGGTCTTCATTTTATATGGTGTGAGGTAGGAATCCAATATTATTTATTGATATATTTTTAAATTGCAAATCTCCTGCACTATATATTAGAAAACTCATCTCTCTCCTCCCACTGATCTGAGCGTTGTCTCTATTATAAATCAGGTTTCCAAAATTGTTTGCCCTCCTTCTCAGTTTTCGATTCTGTTCTTTGAGTAAACATCCCAGTGCCAATACCATAGTGTCTTGTTGATATTTGGTAATACTAATCCCTCTTTCTTGCTCTTATTTTTAGGGAGTGTATTTCCATTCTTAGCATTATACTCATCCTTAAAATTTTAGATTAAGTTTGATAAATTTCACATACTCATATTCAGATACACACATACAAAAAGAGATTTTTGAGTTATATTGAATCTTTTCATAAATTGGGGTGTAACATGCAATTTTCCAATATTGAATCATTCATTCCATAATATATCATATTAAGTGCTGCTTATTTATTATAGTTAGGGATAGATTTGTAATTATATTTAAGATCTTTTTTTTTAGTTTTATTCCTAGAGGGTTGATATTGTAAATGTTACATTTCAATAGAAATAGGAAATTGTTTCTGGTATATAAATGTTAATAATTTTAAATATTAAAACCTATAGGTTCTTTTGGATTTTGGATGTAGACAAACACAGCCAGCACCTGTAAGTGATGAGATTCTTTCCATTGTTTTCTTTCCATTCTTGACCCTATACTTTGTAATTCTTTTTCCCCATTACTGCATTTTCCAAGAATTCCATTCTCATGTTAAAAATAAGTGTTTGTAGGGGGAACTCTTGACCTGTCATGATTTGACAATATCAAATTAGATATTTGCTTTAAGATTTAATCTATCTATATTTCTATCATCTATCAGCCCGATAATCTATTACCTATTTGTTTAATATAAATACTTATTGTAGTATTTATTAGGCCTTTTGAACCTCACTAAGGATTTATGAGTTTTATTTTTTAAAACTTAACGAATGTTGATTTTATCAAAGATATTTTATTTGTTTGCAGATATTGAGACAGATAATAGAGTAAAATTTGCTTCTCAATCTGTTCTTCGGTAAATTATATCAATCGCTTTGCTAATGGGAAATCAAATTTGCATTTCTGGACAAAATCTGTCTTTTAATTTATCACTGCATTTGGTTTGTTTATATTGTATTCAACATTTTCAAATTTTTTGTTTATGAGTGAATATCAGCCATGGATTTTTCTTACTTATATATTCTTGGTTAAGTTTTTGTAGCAATATAATAATAACTTTATAAAATGGTTTATTACTTACCATTTTTCAACTCTTTAATAACTATAATACTAGTTGGACATCTGTTTATCCTGGCATTAAGTAATTGTGTATTAAGAATGCAAATTCACTCCCAAAAAAGAAGATCAAGAAAGTGGGACTAGATTACCAAATATCAACAAACGCCATGGTATTAACACTGGGACGTTTACCTAAAGGATAGACTTGAGAAAAATATAATTGTTTGTTGTATGCTTCAATTATTTGTTTATTTATAGTTAGGTAGAACTTGTGGGAAAAATTATCTGCACCTGAAATTTTCTTGGAACAAAGATTGTTCAATACCAGATTAGCTTTTTAATAATTATAATACTAGCTGGTCGTCTATTGATTCTGGAATTAATTATATTTTTCCTAAAATTTGACCTTTTCATTTGTGTTCATGTTTATTGAAATACAGTTATTCTTGGTATCCTGTTATATTTCTTGTAACATCTGTAATGTTTAAGTTATATTACTTTGCTTTCAAATATTTCTTATTTGTGTTTTTTGTTCTATTTTTTTTTAATCTTGTTCACCAGGAACTTGTAAAATTTATTAAAATTTTCAAAAACTGGTTTTTAGCCTTTTTAATCTTTTCTATTGTATGCTTTTTTCCCATTGATTTCCAGTCTCAGATTTATTAATTCCTTTCTTGTACTTTCTTTCACTCTTTTGTTTTCTATATTTTAAAAATAGAGTCACACCTCCTTAATTTCAATCTTCTATTTAGAATAAGCATTTAGGGCTCAAAATTTCCCTCTAACAGCCACTTTAGCTACATCCCTAGACCAGTGTTTTGTGTTTGCTTGTTTTTACTTTTGTTATATTTTGAAATGCCATCTCGTTTACCTAGGAAAGGCTGGAGTTATCTTAAAAATAAGAAAATCCCAGAAACTACCTTCTAGTGAAATCTCAATAATCTTTATATGTTTGTTAGCATAATAGTCAGAGGGCATACATTTAAATAAATGTCTTACTATTTTCACTGATATTATTAAGTTTATGTTTTGCTCTGACAATTTTGTGTTTGTGGTAAAATTATCAAATAATTTAAATAGTTGTTTTTGATAATTAATTAGTATATGGGTGGGAGTTGTGTTTTTATACACATACAAAAACGAAAAGAGGAAAAGGTGGCATGATTTCCACCTTTGAGGAAATGGAGCTTCCTTCTAGAAAAATCTAGAAAAGCAGCAACTGATAGGTAGACCTGAAGAACTTATAAGTAGAATCAAATTTTTTTCTGCTGATATATCTGTGCCTTTAAACTAAATTATAAGAATTATTTGATTTTATTAGAAGAATTACAACTAGTGTTCAAAAAAAAAAAAACACGAGGATTTTTGTTATCTCATAAGAATATATATCTTTGTTTTGGGATTAGCATTGCCTAATCCAATGTACTAATAGAAGAAGAGTGCACAACCAAGATTTCAAATTAGGAGAGGCTTCCTGGAAGAAGTAAAACTAATGTTAAAAGATAAAGGCATATCCCGATGTCAGCTAAAGTTGTGCTTTCATCCGAATACTTCTCTGATATTTCTTTCTCATGAATTATTAATAATCCAGTAATACTTTTGGAGTTTTTTTTTCAGAAATCACACATTGTCTCCATATAATTGTTACACCTCATTTTGTCAGTTGCATGTCCTTTGAGAACTCATTGAGACTATATTTTAATTTTTAACAATAAAGCTATCCATCCATGTCGTACTTTGTCACAAAATTAGTGTATGCCTTTTAAATCTTCATAAAATTTTAAAATAAACATTGAATGGAAAAAGTTAATGCAATATGGAAGATAATGCACTCAGTGAAATTAATCCATTATTCCATATACATTGAGTGTAATTGTTGTAGCAGCTAAGAGCTATCCAGGTAGCATATCTCCATATAAAACTTGGGGGAAAAAACACCAACAATTTATTGCTGCAATAAAGACAAACTCTGCCTATGGCATTTCCTAGATCTATTAATTTGATAATCTGTGCTGGAAGATGAGAAACAATGAAATTAGTTTGAATAATTTTTCCTTAATTAATATGTGATATTCCCTAATTCTGGTAACATACTTTTCTAAGTGGTAAAAACTTACTTTTAAAGTAATCTAGCCAAAAGGATGTGCATGTGTGTGTGTTCATTGAAATCATTACCAAGACCACTGGTTTGCATTTCTAGAAAGCATTATTTTAGTTAAAAAAATTTCCTTGCCTAGTCTTCTTTTTATTTTAATGCAAAAGACTTTCATTGTGTTAACCACTGGTGTTTAAATTTCAATATAAGTGAACTCATTATTTTAAAATAAGTGCTATTTGAAAATATTATATTTAATCTTCTTTCATATATGTTATAACTATTTGAAACATAATCAATCCATACTTTCAACTCTAAGCCTCAGCAACCCTCTGAAATTTTATCTGAATTTTTACAATTTCTATTTGTCTTAGTTAATAATACATGGAAGTTTAAATATCCGGAGTCTCTGAGTCTTCTATCATTACGCTCATTTATTCACTCATTCATTCAACAAATATTCTTAAATACTACTCTGTGTAAAATATAGCACCAAGCTCTGGAAGAACATATAAACTAAATTGCAGTGACTCGTGTAAAGCTTGCAACTTTCACTTCTGTTGTAATCTAAACCATTCACAGCTCTTGCTTAACTATTTTATTAGCCCCCTAATTGATCTCCTTGTTCCATAGTCAGCTCTTTAAATAGTAGCTCAATGATCATTTGAAAATGAAACATCGGGTATTCTCACTTTTCTGTTAAAAAAGCCTCCAAAAACTGGTCATTGTTATCAAAACTAAATCCAAATCCATTCCATGACCTACAAAGCTGTGGTTGCTTAGGTTCAGGTGTCAACTTGGCCAGCTGATGATGCCCTGTTTTTCTGCTTCTATGGACTTAAATCATCAGTATGTGAAATTCATCTATGGCTGATTACATTTGTGGTAGGCTAAGGGGAGTGCCTTCCACAATGAGTTAGATATAATTTAATTAGCTGGAGGCTTAAGCGAGAGAGGTCAGAAGAGAGTTCAGCATACCTCGTCTCAGTACTCAAGGAAAGGAATCGCCCTGGGCAAAGCCGATGGAACCCAGAAGCCAGGAGAGAAGGCCAACAGATTTCGCCGTGTGTCTTGCACGTAATAGAAAACCTCAGCTGAAAGCTAGCTGCCTTTCTGCTGAAGAACCACACATTTTTAACTGCATAAATCCACTTATTAAAAGCCAATCCATCTCTGGTGTGTTGCATTCTGGCAGCTTTAGCAAACTGCAATATATTTTGGTACCAGAGAGGTGGAGTGCTGCTGCAGTTTGCAAATACCAAACATGTTGGAACAGTTTTTTAAATGCAGAAAGGGAAGGTTTTGGAAGAGTTGTGAGGATCTTGACAGAGAAGGCCCAGAGTGCTTTGAAGAGGCTGTTGGTGCAAACAAAACCACTCTCCGTCTGGGCAAAAAGGGACAGCAAAGGGACAGATTGGAGTTTGCAGAGAGAGAACCATGAAAGCTAAGTTCTGAAGCCAAGACACCTCGGCCCTGGAGAGTGGACCTACCCATACAGGTGGAGAGGGTGAGTTTGCACCAAGGGCAGAGGGTGGGCATTGGAGGGGGTGAGCACATAAACTGGGGATTGAGGGGAGCCTGGCTGCCACCCCATTGCTCTGGGGGGGGTTGAGCATTTGCTTGGGAAATGGCAGAGATCGTGGGTGTAGCCCTGAAGCCTGGAGAGGGTGCAGCTGAGAAAAAGGTAGTCTCCCCAATGTCCCCCAAAACTGCAGTCACCCCAGTGTTTGGAGAGAGCAAGGCCGCTGTACAGGCCCTTGGAAAGGGTGGGACTGCCACCTTCTTCAGTCCCAAGGATAAATGAGTCTCAGACTTTGAAATCTAATAGAGTGTGTGCCTGCAGGTTTTCAGGAATGTTTGGGTGCGGTGACCCCGGTGTTCCTTTCCATTTCCCCTATGGGAATAGCAGCATGTGTCCTATGACTGTTCCTCCTCTGTGTATTGGCAGCAGATAACTTGTTCTGACTTTCACAGGTCCAGAGCCAGAAGAGAGTTTTTGCCTTAGAACAGACTATGCCTGCAGCTGACTCTGTTGAGATTTTGTGCTGGTTTTAACTTTGTTTTGTATTTGTATTGTTACCAAAATGATTTAAGGCTTTTGTGATAGGATGAAACGAATGCATGTTGCATATGGAGAGATTTACTGCATTGTGTGCGGTACTGACGGTAGTTGCCAAGTCGACAAATGGTGGACAGGTGGGCATTAGGTTCAGGTGTCAGCTTGGCCTGGTGATGATGCCTCCTTGTTCTGTTTCTGTGGACTTAAATCATCAGTATGTGAAATTCATCTACGGCTGATTGCATTTGTGATCGGCTAAGGGGAGTGTCTTCCACAGTGACTGAGGTTTAATGCAATTTAGCTGGAGACTTAAGAGAGAGAGGTCAGAAGAGAGTTCAGCTGCTCAGCATAACTTATCTCAGCACTTGCAGCTCAGCCCACACATTTGGAGATACAGAGAGAAATCATCTGGAAAAAACCAGGAGAGAAGGCCAGCAGGCATCCCGTGTGCCTTCCCATCTAACAAGAGAACAGCAGCTGAAAGCTAGCTGCCTTTCCTCTGAAAAACTAAACATTTTTAACTAAATAAATCCCTTATTAGATGCCGATCCATCTCTGGTGTGTTGCATTCTGGCAGCTTTAGCAAACTGACACAATACTCACCACGATCTACCCTGATTCTTGTCTCTGGCCTCAACTCCCAGCGATGGTCCCCTCAATCCTTCCCCTGGCCTGCTTGTTTTCCTCAAAAATCTCATATGTGTTCTAGGAGTTTCACTCATTCCTGCTGCCTGTCCACGTGTCCTCCCAGATCATTCTATCTTCTTACACAGGGCTTCAATCACCATATCATTATATATTATTATATATTATCATTATATACATACCATTTCTTTCAATCACCATACCTTTATCCTTCTTATTTTTTCTTTATGGAAATTACCTTTCTATTTATACACACATGTATTTCAATTTAATGAATATTATGATGCTTTAAAATATAACCACTTGTCCAAAGGCTGTAAACTAAAGCATTATCTAGTATCAACTGACTTGATATTTTTGAATAATGACAATCCAATATTACTCAAAAGTATTATGAAAACTTGTCACAATATGGTTGCTGTTTTCCTTTCTGGAGATTTATGCCACCTCCCCTTAAGCCTAGTGATTTAAGTTATTAGGAGTTCATACTAGTTTCTGTGAACTTTCATAGTAAAACACTAAAAGCTATGAATTAAAACACTAGGAATTTATCATGTTTTAAAATGATTAACAATAGGTTTTCCTAAGTTCTTTTAAACTACCTCCCACTTTAGTGCTATTTGGGGACATATAATTGCTTTATATGTCCTTAATCTACATAATTGAACCAAGATTGGCAACCAAACAGAATAGGAAGCAGATGTGCTCCTTTATTGAGAGAATGTATTTACTTTCCTATCAGAAAATAAAAATGGTTACTTTATTATAACTACTACAGTGTCTCATGGTCATCTCTTATTGATATCTCATGGCTCTTAAAATCATTATCTGGCATGCTTTTTATTACTACAGCAATGGAATATTGTTTATTGTAAATAATTCACAAAACTTCTACATTTATGAGCTCTCAACAAACTTCAGATTGAGGTTTTTGTTTTTAAGGAGGTGGTGAATTTTGGGAAATGTTACCAAATTCATTTTTATTTATTAGATTAAAGTTAACTTTTAATGAAATATTTTGACAGCCATTGTATGATAATGAAAATGTGAAATGGAAGTGAAAAGATTGTGAGCATTCTATTGAGATTCATCATTTGTATTTCTAATAATAGAACAAAATTTAGCAGAAAATAGAGTGATGATTATCTAGGAAACAATCACTTTGGTCTTACCATATGAAAATAGCAGTTTGGAAATATATTAAGACATTTAGTAACTGCAATGAGATTATATTGAAAAATATAGACAAACCCGTTTTAAAACAAGTCTATTTGTTGTCAAACTCAGAATATCTCTGTTTAAGCAAAGGTGAGATTAATTGAGCCTTATTTTTCTTATCCGTAAACTGATTAATGAAAAGACCTATCATGCAGTTTAAGTATTAAAACATCATATAATTAAAGAACTTTGGCTATGATATGTATTCAATTAGTGGTGCTTATATATTCACATAGTTCTGACTCCCAATACCTGTTTGATTTTTATTTGAATTGCCAGTGATAATTTTTCATAACTTCAAATTCAGTCAATTGGCACTAATCTCTCCTAGAATTCTCCACGTAGATGCTGATATTAGCTTTTACTTCAAATAGAAATCTCTTTCCTTACTTTTGGATTTATTTTTATAAGAAAAACATGTTGTAGTTTCTGTGTCAAACTTATGCTTTGCCCCTGGGTGCTGGATTTATGCTTTGTCAAAAGGAAGAGAGACAGTGATAAAGGCCCTTCTGTATTTTAGTAGTTGTGATTATTGTGCAATTGTTTCTGACTAGAGATGTCTTATATTTGTGAGAATAGCATAATCTATGATCGAGTAGAAACGGGAAAATAATCTGGTGAAGGAAGATGGTGTGCGAGACGAACCAAGAAGAAAATGATGAGAAACATGTAGAAAAGCACACAGCTTGATACACGGGCTCTCAAAGGGTCGAGCACACTGAGATGCCTCGTTGTTTGCATTCACTTCCCTGAAGTCTTATTTCCAGTTTTGTTATTCACAGACTCGATGCCTTTCTGCACAGCTGTTGAGTGAAGGTGAAATATAAATCTGTATTTTCTAGAAGTTTGCCAAACAGAATCCTCAAATACCCACTCTATGTAATATTTATACTAACTATGATGCAAATATTATGCGGATGGGAACTCTCATCCTGAAACTCTGCAGAGTTTCTGTGGCTTTATTTTTTAGTAAAAAGGTGTTAAAAACATCTTCACATTTCGAGTTCTATAATTTTTGTGTATATGTAGCGTGATGGTTCATTTTATGCATCGATTTGGCTGGGCTGTGGTGTCCAAGTATATGTTCATACTGGTTCAGAGTGGCCGTGAATACATCTTGTAAATGTGACTAGCATTTTAGCCCTTGATTTTAATTAAAGGAGCCCATCCCTGATACCGTGGGTGGGTCTCATCCTATGGCTCAAAGGTTTTTAAGTGGGGGAAAAAAAAATGTTTCTAGAAGATGTTCTGCCTCAAGACTGCAATATCAAGACTTGCCTACATTTCTAGCCTGCTTGCCTGCGCTGCAGATTTCAAACCTTCCAGCCACCAAAATCACAGGAGCCAATTCCTTACAAAATCTCTTTGCATACACACGCACACACACATACTCACACACACACACGTCCTGCTGTTAGTTATGTTTCTCTGACGGATCCTGGTACTTGTAACATATAAAAGTTTTAGGAAGGAGATTAAGAAATAAAAATAGTGAACAAAGTTCTTTAGGCTCTGATGTCACCATTATGACCTTAGCAGTATTGCTGCAATGTGCTACTCCTAGAATAACTGAAAAATTCCCATGTTTCAAGGGATTTTAATGCACTGAAGCTCAGAGTATTAGTAATAAAAAGCATTGCATTTTAGGCATAATTTCAAATGATTATTTGAACATCCTCCAAAATTCGTATCCAGGATTTGGCACAAATTTGTCAGTAATGAGTTCTGGGCCCTGCTAGCTCTATTACCTAATGAGGGTTCTCCCACTGGGAGAGAAAAAATGCCAGTGCCAAAGATGGATGGCAACACGACTCAGAGACTGATTTTGGAAGTGTAGATGCCAGTTTTCCTTGATGCCGTTTGACTGAGGAGCAGTGTTTATAGCAGGCAGACAAATGTAACTGTTTCGACACTTCATGCTCACAGAAAAATGACATAACGGGCTCTCAAGGAATACTATAGCTCCATAAGTAGGATCATTTTCTTTGCAAAGAAAATATCTCTGCCTTAAAATACTTATATTTTATAGACAACACATATTTTAACATAGTGGAAAAGTAAGACAAAATTGTGCAACCATCGCCACCATGTACTACCAAAGCATTTCCCTAAACATAAACTTCATAGAATATAAGCCTTAACTCCTCACTCCTTATTCCCACCCTGCCCCCTAGTAACCTATTTTCTAGGTTCAGACACTATGAACCTCTTATTCTAATTATATCAGTGAGCTTTGTCAATATTTGTCCTTTAGTGTATGGCTTATTTCACTCATGACCTCTTCAAAGTTCATCCATGTTTCATGTTTTCTTGAAGGCTTTTCATCCCTATTCATAAGAGATATTAGTCTATGATTTTAATCGTGGTACCCTTATATGGCTTTGGTGATAGAATGAGGTTGGCTTCATAAAATGAATGATTGCTCCCTCTTCAATTTCTTTTTTTTTTTGCATGCTGTATGACAGGGTCACATTTCATTATTTTTCCATGTGAGTATCCCATTATTGCAGCACCATTTGCTGATATTTTGTTTGCTTGTTGTTTGTTTTACTTGTTTCTTTTTTGGGGATGTGCATGAGCCGGGAATCAAACCCGGGTCTCCAGCACGGCAGGCAAGAATTCTTCCACTAAACTTCCCTTATACCACCCCTCTTCAATTCTCTTGTAAAGAGTTTGAACAGGATTGGTATTAATTCTTCTTGGAAATTTTGGGTTAATTCCCCTGTGAGGCCTCTGGTCCTGGGGTTATTTCTGAGGAGTTAGTAGTTAACGCCCTCTTGATTTCTTGTTTCAGTTATTTGCATCCACCCTTGTGGTAGTTAGGTTCAGGTGTCAACTTAGCCAGGTGAAGGTGCCTGGTTCTATTGCTGTGGACATGAGCTAATGGCATGTGAGACTCGTCTATCACTATTTACAACTGCAGTTGGCTAAGGGCATGCTTCCAGCAATGAGTGAGGCTTGATTTAATTGGCTGGTGCTTAAATGAGAGAGCTCAATGCAGCACAGCCCAGGCAGCTCAGCATACCTCATCTCGGCCCTGTCAGCTCAGCCCAGGCCTTTGGAGATGCAGAAAGGAATCACCCCGGGGAAAGTTGTTGGAACCCAGAGGCCTGGAGAGAAGGCCAGCAGAGATCACCCTTTGCCTTCCCGTGTAAGAGGGAATCTCAGATGAAAATTAGGTGCCTTTCCACTGGAGAACTATACATTTTTTAACTAAATAAACCCCCCTTTATTAAAAGCCAATCCATCTCTGGTATACTGCATTCCAGCAGCTTTAGCAGACTAGAAAAACTTTCTTTTTTCCTTCATCAGTCTAGCTAAATGTTGCTCAATTTTCCAGATGTTTTCAAAAAACCAACTTTTGGTATTGACTCGGTTTCGTTATTCTCTCTTTCACGTACATCAGCTCTGTTCTTTGTTACTCCCTTCTTTCTGCTGGTTTTGTGTTTAGTTTGTTCTTTTTTAGTTCTTCCAATTTTTAGGTTTGCCCTTTGATTTAAAATCTTTCTTCCTTTTCAATGTGAGCAGGTACAGCTGTAAGTACTCCATGTTCCTCTGAGCACTGCCTTCGCTTATACCATACATTTTTTTATGTTGTATTTTCATTTTCAATCACCTCAAGGTATTTCCTAATTTGCATGTTATATTCTCTTTAATCCATTGTTTATTATGAATTCTTTGTTTAATTTCCACATATTTGTGTTTTCCCTGTTATTGATTTTTACCTTCATTCCATTCTGTTTGGAAAAGATACATTGTATGATTTAAATATTTTTGTATTTACTGATATTTTTGTGTGTCCTGAGATATGGTCTATCCTGGTGAATGACACACGTGTACATGAGAAGAATGCATTTTCTGTTGCTGTTGGGTGAACTGTTCCATAGATGTCTGTTGGGTCTAGTTGGTTTAGAGTATCACTGAAGCCCTTTATTTCCTTATAGATCTTCTCTCTAGGTATATTATTGAAAGTAGTGTATTTAAGTCTCCTAATATTCATATATAACTGTTTATTCCTCCCTTCAACTGTGACAATATTTGCTTTCATATATTTGGGCGCCCTGCTACTAAATATTTATAATTGTTATATCTTCTTGTTGAATTGACCCCCTTTTTTTTTTTTTTAGTATTTATTGACCTTCTTTGTTCTTTATAACTGGTTTTGATATAAAGTCTATTTTATCTGATATTAGTAAAGCCTACCACATTTTCTTTTGGTTTCTATTTGCATGGTCAATATTTTTCTATCCTTTTGTCTTCAACCAATTAAAGCCTTTGAGTTTAAGGCGAGTCTCTTGTACGCAGCATATAGTTGGAGCATGCTTTTTAGTCCATTATGACAATTTTTGCTTTTTAATGGGCAATTTTAAGCCATTGACATGTTAGGTAACTATGGAGAGTGCAGCACTGCATTCTGCCATTTTCCCATTTTACCCATACATGCCTTACTCTTTTATTGATCCTCAATTCTTCCATTAATGTCTACTTCCATATTTGTTTAGTATTTTCTACCATTTTGAGTCCCTCCTCATTTAATTCTGAATATATTTTTCATGTATTCCCTTTATTACCATGGGGTT
Organism: Tamandua tetradactyla; assembly: GCF_023851605.1. Classification (NCBI taxonomy): domain Eukaryota; kingdom Metazoa; phylum Chordata; class Mammalia; order Pilosa; family Myrmecophagidae; genus Tamandua; species Tamandua tetradactyla. The sequence continues at coordinate 40,868,988 of NC_135352.1, read as the reverse complement.
AAAGGTTACATCCTAAATCTATAAGAATCATCTGATTTGATACACTATTGTCTTCAATAGCATGCACATACACTGTTCCTATATCTCTCTGCCCCTTTAGCTTTTTTGTACTTGTTAACAAATTACATCTTTATACTGTGGTTTGAAAACAATTTATTTATCATTACTCTTTATGAATCTGCATTTTAATACTTGAAAGAAGTAAAAAGTAGAGTTTTATAATAAATAATGCAATACTATATTACTGGTATTTACAATTTCCCATATGGCTACCTGTTTTAGTTTCTTAGGGTGGTTAAAACGGACAACCATGATATGGGTTGGCTTAAACAATGGAAGTTTAATAGTTTACATTTTGAGGCCTGGGAAATGTCCAAATCAAAGCATTATCAAGGAGATGATTTCTTTCTGAAGAATGCAGATCCTGGGCTCCTCTGCCACGTGGTAAGGCACGTGAGGGCACTGCTGGTCTCTCCCTTCTCTTCTGAGTTTCATTGATGTCAGCTTCTTGTTTCCCTGGCTCTTTTTTCTCTTTCTGTCTGTATTCATTCCATTTATAAGTGACTCCAGTAATAGACCCATACTGAACTGATGTAGCATTAGCAAATGATTCTACTCACAATGTGTTCACACCCACAGGAATGGATTAGATTTAAGAACATGTTTTTTTGGGGTATACACAGCTTCAAACCACTATACTATCTTTACCTGGGGTCTTTATTTACACTGTTTTGAGCCACTGCCTAGTTTGCTTTCCTTTCAGTTAAAGAGCTACCTTTAGCGTTGTTTGTAGGTCAGTTATGTTAGTAATGAACTCATTCAACATTTATCTGGGAATGTCTTAATTTCTCCATCATTTATGAAACAAAATTTTGCCAGATACAAAATTCTTGGCTGGCAATTGTTTCCCTTCAGCATTTTAAGTATTTTTTTCTCACTGCTTTCTTGCCTCCCTGGTTTCTGATGAGAAACTGTAACTTAATCTTATTGAGATTTCCTTGTCATAGCTTGTTGCCTTTCTCTTGCAGCTCTCAGAACTCTTCCCTTGTCTTTGGCATTGGACAATTTGATTATTATGTGTTTGGGCATGGTCTTCTTTGTGTTGATCCTGTTGGGGTTTTAATATTCTCGAATGTGCATATTCATGCCTTTCATTAAATTTGGAAGTTGTCCGCCATTATTTCTTTGAAAATTCCTTCTACCCTATCTCTTTCTTCTCCTTCTAGGATTCCCAAAATGTGTACATTGGTTTGTTTTCTTGTGTACCATAGATCCCTTAGGCTCTGTTCTTTTTTTTTTTTTTTTTCTCCTTCTCTTCAGCCTAAATCATTTCAGTTGTCTTGACCTTAAAATCAGTGATTCTCCACCATGTCCAATCTGCTCTTTTATTTTAGCATGGTAATTCAGATTTTATTGCTTGTTAATTTTGACATTTCAAGCCATTTTAAATAGACAGACATTGAGAAAATATACTGGAAGTGTTAAACAGATGATGGCAACATTGATGAGAATGCATAAGTGTTTGACAAAAGGTAATGAATGGGAGGCACCACTGCCACCATCACTCCCAGAAATTCATGCATATCATGTAAAAAGAGTAAAAACAGTTCACTGGCATCTAACTAGCATTCTTGGTAACGATTCATTAACCACAATAAGCCTGAACAATTTTATCATCTTTGGAGCAAAACAATATGTTTTCTTCCACTACTAGAGCTAGCTTTTACAGGTTCTTTAAAAAACAAGCAAACCATTAAATATAACAAAACTTACACATCACAACCTGAAAACTAAAGTTGGCATATTCCAGTGGTCCTTAATTTTAATGTTTCTATCATATTAATTCAAGAAATAAACTATGATTCAGCTTTTGAAAATGAGATTAATCTCCTTCACCATAATTATACTCACTTTATAATTCAAAAGTTTTAACTGAAGCCAATGATAGCCCAGTAAAAATGATGCATACAACTCAAGGAAATGCTCTTATGCTAAGGTTACCTCTTACAAGTTACATTATTCTTTAAAAACTCAGACCCAACCTCCACAGGCATAACATGAGAAACTGCTTCTTCTATTCTCTGGATACCACAGCAGTAGTTCTAGTGTACTGGTAGTTGGCAAACATATACAGAATCACTACAAGTCATACATAAGCATCAAAAACTTTTCCTGACAGGTTAAAAATACTTGAATATTTTCTTCTGTTAATGATTTCCTTAAAAATCAAGCAGGTACTACAATTCAGCATTTGAAAGATTTCTAGGTCTGTGATTGCAGAGATGCTCAGGTTGAAAAATACATTTGTATACTTGAAGAGACAATCAGAAAAGCAACAAGACTTGAAATGTGGATTGTTTTTTGTTGAACCATTCAGAAGCCTTCAGTTATCAAGTGACTAAAAACATAGCAGATAAATAGGAATTTATTAAAACCATTCTCTCCAACAATAAAAAATTAAATATTAAGGCATCTTTTACTATATCATAGTATGTATGTGTATATATAGCAAAGAGTAATGTTTTAAATAAGAACCATCATTTCTATACAAAATGCTTTCTAATGTATTTGACAGATTTTTTACTTTTATATTATCCTATTTCATATATTATAGGAAGATCTCATGATTAAACATCTTAAGCCAAACCAAGAAAAATAAATGGCTATCCATTTACTAAAGGGAGGCAGTTCATACTTGAAAAATAAAAAGGAATTCAAATAGTATTATGTATAAAGTTCAGATACTGGGATGTAAATTTTTCTAAAGCAATTTACGTTTAAGTAATTAAGAGAAAGAAGAGAGAACTTCATTTAAGATGAGAAGCTTATTAGCATGGATCATTGTGCTGAGTAAGTGTGTGTTCAGTATTCTGCGCCACTGGGATGAGAGTTTGTAAAGGGTTTCATACTCCTTTAAAAATAGATCCATCCACTAGGATAAGATCATATAAATTAGCACTGATTATCTATTATTCCCCATATTCGTCCACTCACAAATCTTGACAGGCTTCATCAAGTATATTAAACAGGAACCTTTTCACCTTTTATTAAGGCAAGTTGGTGAAAATAATTTAATACAAGATCTACACACTTTTTACATAATAAACATACAAAAATATTTTATAAAATCTACTTCAATACCAGAAAAGAGTTATGAAAGATTTTGAATCCAATTCCCTTTTTTAAAGGATATAATTTCCTTGTTTCAAATTCCAAGTGCTGCTCATCATCTTTAGAACCAGCTTTGCTTAACTTAACCATGTCAACCCATTTCCATCCTTGAGGAAGTTCCCTATTGTAATCTGTTTTATCTGTAGATTATGTTTTTTGGGCTTTTGAAAGTTGTTTTTTTTTCTTCTTCTTTTTTCTTATTTGATGGGACTGTATTAGGAGTTTCAACTGTGATGATATTGCTTACGGATGTTGTAGAGTTAATGGGATGGTGATTCTCCATGAACTGTTCTTTATTATCTTTGGCATATTCAAACGGCATGTAAGTCATAGCAGTTCCAAGATAAACTTCAACTCTCTCCTGTAACTTGGCAACTAAACTCTGCTTTACAGATGACAATATGGTGTTGTTAAGAAAAGTCTTCATAGGTATAATTGAAGGTGTTTGGGGATATGTTTCTGTCCAGGATATCTCTATGAAAAAGGCTTTGGGATCACCATTTTCACCTATCCTATATTGAAATGAAACTGTACTCAACTCTCAGGGTTGAGTCTCCTTCATAAATGGAACCTAATGCTTCTGGTTCCATCTTCTGTGTCCCATTGGCACTCACCACACAGGAGTCCTCCCAGGCACATGGTGCTTGCGACCAAGCAGAGAAAGCCAGGGCAGTGTCCTGGGGCCGGACATCCCCTTCTGGCCCTCAGCAGCAGGAGCCCCAATTAGCTCTTGAAGCCATCTAGGAAATTTTTCATTTAAATTGTCTCCAACTCAGTATTCCTCTGGAGAGGCCCCCATGTTGTTAATTCATTGTTTTCCTCATATCCTTTAGTTTTTCCAGATTTTCCTTTGTCTTTTTGTTTCTTTATTGAGGATCATTATTTGAAAATCATTGTCTAATAAGTCCAAAGTCCAGTCCTCTTTGTTGGAGGTTTTTGAATTTCTAAATTGTTCTTTTATATGGGCCACCATTTCCTGTTTGCTTGTTTTCATAATTTTGTGGCACAGTGTACATCTAAAAATTTTAAAGTACTTATTCTGGGATTTAGTCCCTGAGCTGTCTGTTCCTTAAGTTTGCATCCAGCTAGTGATATGAAAGATTTTCTTGAATGACAGAAACTAACCAAAATAAACAAACCACAACAATAAGCATTTTTCACTGTCCTTGTAAATTGACTCTGCTTTGGCTGTGGTCTCTTTCAGAGCTAACCCTTTTATCAGAAAAATCTGTCAGAGGCCAGTGGGAAATAGTGTTCCCCCTGCCTTACCTGGGTCTGCATGGGGCCACAGCCAGGGGGCTGTGTCATTTCCTGGACTTGTGTTTGGAAAATCCTTAGGAGTTCTGTTTCCAGTTTCCAGGGGTTCCCATGAAGGCCCTTCTGTGAAGCAGGTCTGCTGCCCTCCTGGGTGCTTTCCTGAGAGTTTAATGCAGATAGTCCTTTCATCAGGCCTTGTCTACCTAATTGCTTCTCACAATGACCCAACCCTGTGCAAGCTGCTTCTCTGCCCTCAGGGCAAATTCTGGTGGGGAGTGGGGAATGAGCCAGAGATGTTCCCAATTCTGTCTCTGACTCCCACCTGGCAGGTCAGCATGGACATGCATGCAGAAGGGCCAAGGGAACCGGGATTCCAAGAGGAAAAATGTATTAAACAGGAAGATATGAATCACCTACAGCCAGAGAGAGGAGCACAATAAGAATGCTCAGAAGAGGTTGACTCATTGAAATGAAACTTTCAGAAGCAACAGAGACCACCTAAACACCAACCAAAACAGACAGACAGACTGAAGCATTCAAAGATGGTCAATTCAACAACAACTAAAAAAGATACTTTGGAACTAAAAACATAGCTTTAATTGAATAAAATTAATGCAAGTATAGATGGAGATTATCACTTGAAACAAATTTGTAAATAGGAAGATTAAATATATAAATACGTCAAAGTAGAAATAGAGATAGAAACTTTGGGCAGAAATCTGGGCAGAAAGACAGATGCACAAAGAAAACTAAAACCTGTAAACAAGTGATAATTAACAAATATAAGAAAATATGGAACTCAAGAGAGATTTCAATCTAAAGGCTGAAAGTATCACAGGAAACATTGATGAAAAAAGATACTCATAGGCATGACATGGCACAATTTCTGAATTTAGAATGAAATGACATTTTTTTCAAGGCCCCTGACAGAAATAAGTTATTTATAATGGAAATTTAATCAGTCTGGCATTAAAATCCTCATCTGCACCTCTGGAAATGAGAAGCGAGTGAACACACATGTTGAAACCACTGATGGAAAGAAGTCTTTGTTTTTTTTCTTCCAGCTGACATGTCATACACCCGTCAGTAAGAACAATGTTGAGAATGTTTACCCACAGGCTCCTTCTGAAAAAAATAACTTAGAAATAATTCTAATCAAGGAATAAGTAAGTAAAAATGAATTTTGGGGGTGGAGTAAAAAATGAAATTTTAATGGACTGTATCTAGTCAAAGATAAGATGCAGGGTTAGAAAATCTTTTCTTTTTAAAAAAACAAATATATGGTTTTAAAGTAAAAGTGACATAGTCATGAAAACTTTAATAGCAGTGAGAGTCTAAAACAGTACTATCAGAACGTAATCGTGTCATGCATGTCTCTGGGTAAACATGGAGAGTGGGGAAGGGTAAGATTTCTAAAGGTCACATCTTAGAGGCGGGGCAGTGATGGGAGGAAATGGTCGATACCTTATTTTCAGGTAATGATAAAGAAGTAGGCTTACGACTAACAGTACCAGGGCAGGGTTACTAATGAAAGAATAAGGATGAAACCACTAAAGAATGAGGGTCATCATGTACTGATGAGGGATAAAATAACCTAATATTATTTTAAAACCATATAAAGCAGATAATATATCATTTTCTATTCTACCAAAGCAGCAATTTCCTAAATTTAACATATATATATATATACATACACTCATATATAAACATAAAAGCTTTAAAAAAGTTTGTAATAACCAAGGCAAGTTTTTTAAAATTAATAAGGATTATTTTATTTACATAATTGGAATAAAGGTGCTATATTTTAAATTAAAACCCTTAAGCATGGGTTATGGAAGTTGAAGAAATAAAGATCAATATGGAATAGAGCAATTAGAGAAAGCGGCAAAGAAAGAGATGGAAATTAAATTTAGTCTTGAAAGGTGACTAGAAGAGAGAGGCATTCTTGGATTCAGGATGGGGAAAGAGAACAAAGGAAAAACGAGGAGAAACCTATTTTGCATGTTAGGATAGGTTGTCATAAAAAATGTCATGACCAATGTGAAGTCAGGTGAAGCCTGAAGGCTAGCTCGAGCTGTGATTAGCATATGAAGATCTGACTTAATTGAGGTAGCCTATTTCAGTGACAAGCATCTTGACAATCTAAGAAAGGGAAATGACATAATGCTTAAAGCTATGCCATTCTTTTAAATATAGTTAAAATAATAATAGCAATTAGTAGCATTGGTAGCATTTCTGAAGCGAGACATCTCCTGTCATTGTACAAGTGCATGTTTGACTGGAAGGTCCTACTGTGATCATAATAGATGTTACATGTCAATTCTCTTTTCTGAGAATGTAATAAAATCAACAGATACTTCGATATGTAATTTCCATGAAATACGTATTATTGAACCTGAGTTTCATTGTGAATGTCTTTATTTGATTTAGCAGCTGGTAGGGAGGATTTCTCTAGCCAATGCCATGATAGGTGGGGACAAATTGAATTACTTGAGCCTTGAATCTTTGTCAAAGAACGCTGAAACAAAACACTTAGAAACACTTTAAATATGGCTGAATTTGTTATAACTGAAGCTTATAAAGAACCTATGCACCCAAAAGTCAGCGATTACAATTGCAAAACAAAGGTTAATAAAAGAATCTTATTTACCACTGCTGATGCCATGGGGCTTCTTTCTGATAAGGTCGTTATTCTTCTCAAAGTAGGTTCTATGGATTAATATGGCTCTGCGCTCTATCCCCGGACAGGAGGGTGGGTGCTTCCTGGTGAGATACCCCGATCGTTTCTATTGAAAATTGTTAACAATGAGAAGAGGCAAACTTTTTAAGCAAACATTTTACACTAGAGGAAAAAAGAATATTAATTTTCCAGTATATTTGAAACATTAAAATATTGTAAATGATACATTAGTCATTAGTAAAGAATAAGGTTGTCTTTTCTCACCTCTTAACATTTAGAAATTTCAAAAAAAAAGTAGATGTTTTCCTTTTAATCACCCACTAAACATTTTCAACTAGACCATGAAATTAAAAAAAAAAAATGTTACATTTGACACTATTTTATGCCCTTTTTATGCAGTGGAGGAATAATAAGTCATAGGAGCAGCTTAATGGTATAAAGGGTTTAAAACCAATTTTTCTGTAAGTTCATTTTTATACAGTTATATATTTCAGAGTACATTGATTTTGAATTCCAGCAGAAAAAAACTAAATATTACCAGTGCCATATAAAGCTGGCTTGTCTTAAATTATTCAGAGGTTAAATTATCATCAATTAAGATATTTTCTAGCATTCAGCTTCCATTTTGGACTGATCTCCTGTGTCAAGTGGGATTTTATATTAACTTTCATTTATGTGTCCATATTCTTGATGGGTTATGGAAGTTGGTCAATGATTCCATAAAACTTCTTAAAATATAACTAAAATGTTTCCCAGAAATTCAAACACAATAAAAATTTGGTTAATTTTTTAATAACCCCAAACAAGTAGACTAGAGGGTCTTGTGTTTTTCACAGATAAGTTTATATTTTATTGAATTGTTTCAAGTCACAAGAGGATGCGCAATACATTTTTCCCACTGCATTTGCATTTGAACTGCAATAAATATACGTTATGTAATCCCTGACAAAAGTGCTTAGAGTATTACTTAATTCAGCCCTCACGGACTCGACAGCATTCCAACACTTTAAATCAGTGCAGTTAATCACAATTCTGTTTGTAGGTGCGTGCATATGAATCCACTGCCACTTACTTTTTTAAATCAACTTACTGCCAAATGAACAGAAAAATCATTAGTGTAGACTGTTCAGTTAGCTGCAAGAGCTAACAAATATAGTGGTTTGCTCATATAGTAATTGTAGAAAAATTTAGTATAGAAATAGTAAATATTTTTAAATGCATGCCACTTTTAACTATGGGATAGTTATCATATAGATCTACAAATGGACTATAACTTCCGCTTTTATTCCCCAAAGAATTATCTCTAATTGCAGAAAACTCTTTCTTCTTCCCTTCCCTACTTTACTTTTCTATTTACAAAAATGGTGCATATTACGATCTCCTTCATACTATAGATAAATATATGTGTATATATACACACATATATTAGACATACATACTATTATAAAAACTGACTTGAAAATATAAACACAGAAACTTTAACAATGAATATATCTGGATGATGGTGGGTCTATGGGTAATTTATTTTTTGTGCATTGACATTTTTCTAGGTGTTCTGCAAGGAGAATATTTTGCTGTTACAATAGAAACTATAAATTTACTGTTTATATATTTAAATTAGAAAGAAAATGAAGCAAAGTGGAAATCAGACTAGGCATCTAATAATCATTTGAGAGGGAACAAAGAAGAAATCCATCTGCTATTTGCAGGTACTGTCAGAGAAGATAATTTTAGCGTATACTCCAGTTCTATGCATATGTATACATGTGGAGCATTTTTAAAACATCATTCAGATCATAAGGGGCATAGTGATTTACAGAGTGCTCTCACTTAGTATATCTCGAAAAATTTGCTGATTCTACAAATGTCAAAAGCATCCCTGATGTGCTCTAGCAAAAGTCTTAATTGTTGACTTTGAGTTTAGTCATTCTTCTGCCATTTCTCCCACATACCCCAGGCATGGGGCAGTGACTCTTCTCTCTACTTTAACTATCTCGTGAATCTCTGTATTTTTCTCCATTCTGCTTCTGCCACCCTAGTTTCAGACCAATGTCATTCTCAGTCTGAACTTCTTGAACAGTCTACTAATTGGCCTTACCTATAGGTACCTGCTCTACAAGCCACTATCCTGACAGCAAGTGTTATTTCAAAACTGTAAAAGCATGCCATTTCTTCACATAGATCCTTCCAATTAGTGTGTAATTAGTATAAATTTGCATAAAACCTGGACTTCTTAACCTGGATTTAAAAAGAATCTAAACTACCCATCTGCCCATCTTGGCTCTCTGCCCTCCTATCCTAGTTCCCCTACATCCCTACTAAATGCTGAGAACAAAGGATTTCTCAAGCTCTCCAAGTTCTAACTTTCCCAATGTTTAGTCTCTTCACTAGCTGTTTTCTCTGCCCAGGATATTTTGCCTCACTTCCAATACTAGGTCCCTGCCATTCAGCTTTCAGCCAAGATGTTCTCACATTAATTCTCTGTGAAGAACTTAATACCATCAGATGCTTCTCGAGTAGGCACTAAATGTTAGATTAACTAGTGGAATGATTGATTCTCTCCTACGCCAGCATGTGAACTCTGTGGAAGCAAGGCCCTATTGTGACTCATTTCTATCTATATCACTGCGAAATGAACATTTCTTCTCAGGCTGAGGTTGATAAAATGCTCTTGAGCATACTCTGTTCTGCTACACCACAAATGAAAGACTTTTAAAAAATATATTTGTATGTGTTCACATGTGATTGGTAAATGGAAATGTCAGCATAATGAAGACATGTCAGCTCATTCATTTATTTTCCTAATAGATGAATGTTTTTTAATATTGAGAAAGCTTTCTCAACATTAAATAGAAAACCTAGCAAGATATGAAGATTTTCAGTGCTTTTTTAAAAAAAGCTAAAAATTCTACAGAAATATCTTTATTTCAAGAAGTAGCTTGATTAGTGGCATCAATGATTATCATACTTTCTGCTCTGTTAGTATTTGGGGAGAATGCAGATGAAACAGCTGTGAGGATATCACCGCCTACCCTCAAATCTTAAAAATAATAATAATAAAAGATGAAAAACTATGCTGTTGAGATTTTTAATTTTCATTAGTGTTAGTTTTGACATCATGAAGAAGGAAACATGAAACCCAAGTTTTAGGTTTCCAAAAAATTGATTGGGTTGCTAGAAGCAGATCTGATCTGTATGCTGCAAATGCTGGTAGTGATTTAACTGTGGCAGTGTGCTTTATTATCAGTGCTACTCTTCTATTAGTTATCCTGGTTACTGCATTCTGTGGCTTTTGGCTGTTCTCCCATAATCCTCCTTCTCATTATTTTATTGGATAATTTTGTAGAAAGCAAAGGTGTTCATTAATGCACATTGGGTGTTACACAACAGCAATACTTGAATTAAATGGTGTTTATTTGTGAGATACTGATTATGTTTGACGTCAAGTCCAGGGTATGAAAAAGACAAATAATAAAGTAGGAAATTAATTATTCCATATATTCCATTCTGACTGAAATATTTAGCCAAGCCACTGACCATCTGTGACAGATTCAGTTGTCAACTTGGCCAGGTGAAGGCACCTAGTTCTGTTGCTGTGGACATGAGCCAATGGTACGTGAACCTCATCTGTTGCTGATTACATCTGCAGTCAGCTAGGAGGCGTGCCTGCTGCAATGAATGATGTTTGAGTTAATTGGCTGGTGCTTAAATGAGAGAGCACAACATAGCACAGCGCAAGCAGCTCAGCATACTTCATCTCAGCACTCGCAGCTCAGCCCAGGCCTTTGGAGATGAAGAAAAAAATCACCCTGGGGAAAGTTGTTGAAACCCAGAGGCCTAGAGAGAAGGCCAGCAGAGACTATCCTGTGCCTTCCCACCTAAGAAAGAACCTCAGTGGAAAGTTAGCTGCCTTTCCTCTGAAGAACTAACAAAATAAATTCCCTTTTATTGAAAGCCAATCCGTCTCTGATGTGTTGCATTCCCGCAGCTAGCAAACTAGAGCACCATCTCATATAGAATATGACCACATTCTAATTTTCACTTAATGAGGTTGTACATTAGAACCTCTCCGATTTCCTTAATAAGATCATGTCTCATATTTGATACATTTATATAGTTTATACTTCATTCATCCACTCATTCAGCAAATACGTACTGATCTCCTACCGTGAACCAGATACTGTATATCTCAATTTCCTGCCTGCTAAAACAAATATAAAATGGATTTGCTTAAACAAAAGAAATTTCTTGGCTCATGGTTTTAATGCTAGGAGAAGCCTAAAACTGAGATGTCAGCAAGACAATATTTTCTTCACAAATTCTGCAGTGGCATGGTGCTGATTGCTGGAAATCCTTGTTCCTTGACTTTTCTGTTACGTAGCAATGCCCCGGGAGGCTTCCCCTCTTTCTTGTGGGTTTTGTTGATATCCAACTTTGTCCCATGGCTTTCTATCTTGTCTGAAACTTATTCTACTTGTAAAGGACTCCAGCAATCCAGATTATGGCCTTACCTGAATTCAGCTGAGCCACGCCTTAACTGAAGTAACATTCAGTTATGTGATCTTATGTACAATGGGTCCACGCTCACCAGAATGCAGGCCACGATCACAGGACATGTCCAAAGTGAGGTATACTATTCGATCCACCGTATTGTGTAACATTTACAGTTTTCAGCCATGGATAATACATTTTCCACCTCAAGCATCGTTAGACTTGAAACCTTAAAACACTTTGAGCTTAGTATCAACGCTGGTCTCTGCTTCAGAAATATACTGTGTATCTTAAGTGTTTTGTTGAGTTGATATGTGACTATTTAGAACATCTTCATTCAAAAGACTTATTTGATATGGCACCTACAATTATGTGTGAAGCCAGAAGCAGAATATGCCTTTTCTTTATAATGGTGCTGCCCTCAGTCTAGTCGGTGTTCTGCCTGGGTGAGGCATGTGTCTTCGGCAAAGGCAATTTCTGTCTAGGGCTGACAAGTGTGGGCTCTCCCTGCAGTTGGGAAATAAATTCTTCAACCCCCAGGGAGATCTGGATTGTTCATCATAGCAGCTATTGTAGCCACATTTCCCCCTCATACAAGCAATTACAACTGGTAATTGCTCTTGCCAGTTCAAGTACTAAATCTGAAGTCTGACCTGTAAGAGCTAAGTGCCAAATTCTCTATCATTTCCCTATCAACATTGACTTTCATTGATTTCCACTGCAGTGAATAATAATCTCTTTATTGTCATTTTATTCACCTACAGATCTTAATACATCTGTACTCTTGGTACAAATAAAGGGAGGTGTTTCAATTTTGTGTTTGTACTTCATTCAGTAATCTATTCAAAATATCTGCCCCATTTTCTTTTGAGAAAACATAAATGACCATTCTAGCTTAATGTATTGCTTAGTGAATTCTCATAGCTATATTAAATGTTCTTTATGCATAGCACTTAATTTCATACCATTTATTTAAGCTATTAAGTATGCCATTATTTTTCTACCTAAAGTACAGTCTTTAAAAATTTGAAATATTTGTTTTCCCTATTTCTAAGAATACCTTATATGCTAAATATCATTGGAATATTTAGATTGAAAGGTAAACAAAATGTGCTTATCTAAGGTTAGAGAAAGAAGTCAGTACAGTGAGAGGCTTCAAGAACAGCCAACCTTGAGATCAGCCGGCATCACAGCTCCTAGGTCTCATCAAGGGACCTGGTTTTGGGACTGTTAAGTCTGAGTTAGAGTCACTCTTGAACTTCCGGAAGCTCAAGTGCCCTCTCCAAGGCCAGCAGTATATTCATCAGGGTGGAATACCGACTGGGGGTTGTTCAGTGTTCTGGTTTGCTAGATGCTGGAACGCACTATACCAGAAATAGAAGGGCTGTTAAAAAGGAGAATTTAATAAGATGTTAGTTTACAGTTCTAAGGCCAAGAAAATGTCTCAATTAAAACAAGTCTATAGAAATGTACACTCTAAGGCATCCAGGGAAAGATACCTTGGTTCAAGAAGGCCGATGGCATTCAGAGTTTCTCTCAGTGAGAAGGCACATGGCTAACAGGCTCAGGGTCCCTCTCTTATCTGGCAAGGCATATAGCAAACACAGCATCATCTGCTAGCTTCCTCTCTTGGCTTCCTTTCATGAAGCTCCCTGGGAGACATTTTCCTTCTTCATCTCCGAAGGTCGTTGGCTGGTGGACTCTGCTTCTGGCGGCTATGTCATTCTCTGCTCTCTCAGAAATCTCTTGCGTTCTCCAAAATGTTTCCTCTTTTATAGGATTCCAGTTAAACTAATCAAGACCCACCCGAATGGGTGGAGACACATATCCACCTAATCCAGTTTAACAACCAATCTTAATTGTGTCACATCTCTAGGGAGATGACCTAATTATAGTTTCAAACATACAATACTGAATAGGGATTAGAAGAAATGGCTGCCTTTACAAAATGGAATTAAGATTAAAACATGGCTTTTCTAGGGTGCATACAGCATTTCAAACCAGCACGTATACATGATGTCTACAGTCTGTATGGTAGAATCCACACACACTGCACGTCCTCATGTATTGTCTGCAGCCTCTCCGCACTGACGCAGCCAGGCTCAAGCTCTTTCCTAGACTCAGGGCTGTGGGAATAGTGTAAGATCAAGCGACCATACATGTTGTCTCATGCTAAAACATGCTTAAACCAGCTCTGATGTTCTCATGCATATATATATAATATATATATATGTATATGTAAAGATCCCTAGCATTGGGATTTAAGCAGGGTAGTCAGATCATTTCTTTATTGCCTCCAAAGTAATTTTAAAAACACAAAGAATTTGAAGATGGTCTATTTGAAAAATTGTTTATTTGCTTATTGAAGTTTTATTAAAATAAAATATATCCTTTTTAAAATCATTGACTTTTAAACTAGTCACATAGCTGTGACACAAATAGAGACGTTTGGCTGTCTCAAGCATTTTATGAAAGGGATTTTAATATCCATGGAGAGATTTGAGTAGGATACATGTGAAATCCTTTCCAAATCTAACTCTACGATCCATGAAATACAGAGCTCAGAAGTAAATAATTATCGTAAAGACATTTATTAAAGATGGTTATAAGATAGGCCTTGGTTTTTAATTATGTTTGGAGTAGAGGGCAAGATCAATCCTTCTCCTACAATAGCTAGGATAAGGTATTCATGCATTCTTTTAATTATTTTACTTACACTTCTTTATAATAGCTACATATAGTATATAAACTACTATATACATAAAAGTTTTTTGGATCCAAATAAGAATAATAGGAGAGATTTCTAGCATGAATGTTGGACTACGAATCTGGCCTTTGGCATCAGGAAATCATGAGTTCACATTGCAGCTCAGTCACTGATAGCTTAAATTTGGCAAATCACTTCGTATTTTGAAATTTCAACTTTCTAATATCAAAAAAGAACAATATTACTTACTTCTAAAATGGACACAACAATCCTTACATTGTGAATATTAAACAAAATAATCTATGTAGAATTATAGTACTTTTTGTTTGTTTGTCTTTGCATGGGCAGGCACCAGGAGTGGAGCCTGGGTCTCCGGCATGGCAGGCGAGAACTCTGCCTGCTGAGCCACTGCGGCCCGCCCATTAGTTTTTCTATTCAAGTGGCTATTATTGTTTTATTTTATACAAATTGTGATCTTTCACACCATAGAAGTCTGAAAACTTTTTTTGGACTAAAACATATACTATATTTAAAATAATTTTTCACTTTAAGCATAGATGTTTTTAACTGGATTTAACTGGAAATACACCCTTCCATAAGGTTTTCAATGCGGTCAAACAACACTGGGTTTGGAAGGATGAATGTGTGGCTTCATGTATCCTTCTATTTCTACCATAATGATTGTTGAAATGAATCATCAGGGCATTTAAATGAACTAAAGAAAGAAATGTTATTTTCCTAACAGTAATATGAACAATGGAAGGAAGACCTAGATTCACGGTTCCCAAGGGATGAAAATAAAACATGGGAAAAGAAACAAAAATGCTTCAACAATGGAATTCTGGGTAAAATCCCTCCTGCGGGATCCTTTCTGATGGTTCTGAAGCTGTTGTTACGTGTGCCCAGAAGCTGGACTCATAATGGGCCCGTTGCTAGGGAAGCGAGTTAAATCTTGGCAGCCCCAAGAATGGTTTTACATTATTTTTTTCCTGAATTTTAGGGAAAAAATTAATGATCAGTACATGAATCTCATATAAACTAGGGAAAAATCTGGAGTCAATAAGTAGGTACCATTTGTTTCACATAATTCAACCTTGAGGGGGGGAGAACATCAAAAATTGAGAGTTGTTTTTGCTCCCATAATTACATTACCAATAAGTAATTCAGCAAAGTCTCTTTTGCATAATTTTCCTTGCTGGCAAGTGTTAATGTTAGCTCTGTATGGCTGCACCTGCCTACAGCAAAGTCAGGGTGGGCTGTGATTTTCTTTCTTTGGTAAACTACCTTATTTTCTTAATGGGGGAAACTGGAATTTTGCCCTGGTATATAGTGTTTTGCTAAATCCTACTTGTGCAGGCTATTTTTATTAGCTTCCATTAATTTTTAAGAGGGTTCAATTGTAAATCTCAAATCTATAATATTGTAAGTTTTTAAAAAACGTAAAACTTGCAAGTGGTATACATGTGTGTAATTAAAATACAAAGAATGGTATCAAGTTGATAAAATTTGTCATTTGTAGAATTATCTTCTATCTCTAGTGTTGAAAGAAGTCCAAAGTCATTCTTATTCCACATGTATTCATATTTTTTTAGTGGTACTTAACCCTATTCCTCCATCCATTCCCTTCTGGCTCTTCTCTATTGAAAGCCTAAAGTCCGCATTTCTCCCCCCACCCCCCCAGCCCACAGAGCTGTGGCTTAGATTCTCCCAACAGGAAGCACTTGTGCTAGCCTCAGAAGGCAAAAAGAAACTGAAGTAGTATTCCTTCCCCAATTTAGCAAGCAAGCACAAGAGCTTCAGCAAAGGGTAGATGCAATTCTGCAATATCTCCTGGCCATTCTCCTACTATTCACCCACTTTGATGCCACAGGAGGTAGAAATCATCAGTGGTGTTTTTATGAGTTCTTCAATTTCTCATTATTTCTTGATTATTTTCAGGGGGGTTACAAGCAATTGATACTGTGCATTATGTCATTTCTTGCCTGAAATACTTAACACAGTTTCTGTTTTCCTGTAGAATTCTGGACAAGTACCCAAGTATGTCTGTGATACCCAAAGAAACTTGAAAAAATAAAATAAAATCAGGCATTGGCTTAATGATTAAGTGAGGAATCCAGTATAGGAAGGAAGAAAGGAAACAAGATGACATCTGTTATGCAGTCGTAAAACATTTGGTAACATTTGGCTAACTTGAGAGAAAGACTGTGTAATAACCAGGGTATTTGTGTATTGACTGCAGATGGCTGTGTTTGACAAAAGATGAGCTCAGGGAAATGTTGATTAATTTGCAATTAGAAATAAAAAAGAAGGGGGTTTAAAAAAAAATTCTGTGGCACCCAAGGTTGTGGACAGCTGACTGTTTGTATACTCTGAAAATAAGATGTATGATTGAAAATTTTTTGAATGACAAATGTCCATTAAAACCTCCCAGTACGTCCTCTTTCCTAGAGAAAGAGTGAAATTGAAGGGATGGCCAGCCTCTCTGTGTTTTGCCCATGACCTCAAAGGAGTCCTTTTAAAGCTAAGGAGAGAAGCTTGAACGTAAGAAGCAAGTTAATCATTGCTAAGAAAAAGGTAAAGAAAATAAAATTGGGTACTAGAAGTGAAAGGAAGCAAATAGATCAGAAGGCTTTCATTTTGTGAGAACATTGCTTCGCCAAAGAACCCATAAGATTGGACTGAGAAAGTCTGGAGAGTTCAGTAAATTCTGAAATAATCATTGGGTTGGAAGGGGGCTAGAAAAGTATTCCACCCCTCAAGGGAGCCCCCTCCTGAAAACCCACTCTATTTGAGATGATGACGAGAGATCCTCCAGAGAGCTCGTCCACGTGTGTGGTGGACAATGGGCAGGGGCAGCGTCAGTGACCCATGGGGGGACTGGTCCCCATGCTCCAAGATGGAGCACTTACAATGGTGGCCCAGTGGCCAGTAGTATCTCTGAATTGCTGTAGATTACGACTTTCTTGGGTCTCCCTTTCTTCCGCTTTTCGTGTGTGTGTAGCAGTTTTCTCCCTCTATTATAGAATTGGTGTGGGTTGGGGAGACAAATAATTTTTAGTTGTCAGTTCTTTGGTTAGAGTGGAGTCCCAACTAGACTTGTGAATCACTAAGAGTTGAAGGCTTTGAATGATAATTTTATTTCATAACATGTATAAGCCTTTTTAAACTGCTAATTAACAGTTTACCTGAATTTAAAATTTACTTTTTTACATTGCTAGATTTAGCTATTTTATGTTCAAGATTATGCCATTAAAGAAACATTTAATAAGATTTTTTTATATACAGATGTTAGATAAAAGATCAAGAACTCAACTCAGTCATTAAGTAGGATATTTTTTCATCAATTGATAGGGGATGGAAATTTATCCCCAAAGTGCATTATTTTTTCACTCAACTTCATTGTAGGCACTTCTATTCCCCTGAAACACAATAACTTTAATTAAATCAAGCAGCTTCTAACATGAATCTTTGTTTTATCTTGTTCTAGAAATACAAACTTTGACTTGATAGACATTTTAGTAATATAACATCCAAGGATTTTCTTTGTGTTGTACCACATATACAAAATACAAGATTTTTTTTAAAAAAACTTATTATGACATGCAATTTTTATGATTTTAAATTGTAAGAAAATATTCAAATTATTTTTAAAATAGTTCTTGGCTCTCAAAGCTTTAGTCCTTGAAACAAATTCCAAATGCTTAAATAAAACATAGAAAAAGTCTCCTTCAGGCTTATTTGACTTCACTAATACATAACTATATGTAATTGTGAAAAATGAACACACAATCTGTTGAACAGGAAAAACTGCTTAATTTTTATCAGTGCTAAGAAGATATGTGATAGAAAACAAAAATCTCCATTATTTCAAAATTTTAAAAAATCACTAATGGGGAATTATAGAATACATCTGTATTATTACAAAAATATTAATACCAAGCCTTGGAAACACCAGCATTAAAATCAGGATCACAACATAACTTTTGATATTTAGCTTCCTCATTTATGAATGCTCCTGCCAATTCAATAAGGCATGAGATCAAAATAAGAGGCATATTTTTTTATAACTGAGGAAAATTACTTATGAATCAACTAAGGAATATTAATATTAGCAATATAGCTCTGAAAAATGGTCAGAAAAAAATGGACAACTATAAATAATTTTATTGTATAGAAATTAGGAAGTAAAATACTGAGATACTTCATTTTTTTCTAGTGTTAATGTATCTTTAAATATTGAAATGACAATGTATAAGAAATTCTGTGGATAAAAATATACAACTTACTGAAAAATTAATATTTTGCTTCCTGCACAGCAGACTATATGTTTCTGACTTAATCTCCAACAACAACCCATAAAACCTAGAAAGCACATCAAAGACGGTATTTTTAAAGGTTTAAGAAGGAATAAATGGTGACGAAGACTTATGGGGCCAATATCTTCGAGGGAAAAAAAGCAGAGACATAGCGCAACTCTTTGGAAAACACTTTTCTTATAGGCATCTACCTATTCTGGAAAATGTTAGGCTAATTTAAAGCCAAAGTCACTCATAAATATAAATATATTATTTTAATAAAATATTAACAAATCAAATCCAGCAATACATAAAAACTACTATAATCTCAATCAATCTGGATTTATTTCATGAATGCAAAGTTGATTTAACAATCTAATTCACATCATTAACAGAATAAGGTAGAAAAATGACATCTCAATAAATATTAAGTGAGATGATATGCTATTTATGATTTAAAACAACAATATCATAATAAAAGGGAATGTTTTTGATCTGATGGAGAGCTCTTAAAGAATTCATGACAAAATGAAGGGCTCAATAGTAGATATTTAACTTCTGAGATTATACATAAGATGAGGTTTCTTCTGCCCACAATTTATTCAACATGGAACTGGAAATCATTGTAATTTGATAAGGCAAGGCAAAGAAACATGATGTATGAATATCATGTTAATATGCTATTCATATTTAATATTTTAGTTATATGTTCCATAGAATTGGTCAAGGGTCACTACTGGGCTTCAGACAGCTCTGGAAACTAGACATATGACCAGTGCAGACCAGCGGAGATAAACCCATGCAATAGAGCAAGACTGCCCAATTCAAATTCAGTGTACAAAAAGGAGTTTTGCTTCCTTATGTGATACAAACTGAACAAAATAAAATTTATTATAGCATTAAAAGTGTCCAAACCCCAAAGTATATTGAACAAAACATTTGCCATATTTCTATAGGCACATGAGAACTCATATATCCATACACTAAAGCTTTAAAAATAAGCACAATAACAATATCACATTATTTACATAAATTCCAGGTAAATTTCAGATCTGTATTAGTTTCCTATTGCTGCTGTAACAAATTAACTGAGAGTTAGTGGTTTGAAATAACACAAACTTATTATCTTGCAGTTCTGGAAGTTAGAAGGCCAACATGGGCCAGCAGGACAGGAACTGTTTCTGAAGGCTCAAGAGGAAAATGCACTGGCTTGTCTTTTTCAGCTTCTACAGTCTATCTTAGCTCTTGGCTCTTGGTTCTATAATCCCCCAACCTTTGCTTATTCCATCACATCATCTCTGACTCTCCTACCTTCCTCTTTCCCTTATGAGGACTTTGTGATAATACGGATCCCACTGAATGATCCTGGATCATCGCCATATTTCAAGAGCCTTAATTTAATCACATCTGCAAAGTCCCTTTTGCCATGTAAGTTAACATATTCATAGGCTTTGGGGGGCCATTATCCTGCCTCCTATAAGACTTAAACCTGGATGCAAAACAATAAAGCTTCTAGAAAATAATATAGGAGAATGCCCATGGTAGATTGCGTAACAGTTAACAATTCTTCACCCTAACTAGTATACTTTCTCTTTGCCATGTGACTTTGAAGTCTCTTCTACCAGTCCCAAAATGTATGTGGCTTGATTCATCTAGTGGTATGTAAGCAGGTATGATACTAGCAAATGCTTGAAATGGACCGACCCTTCAGCACTTGCCACGCCATGAAAAAACAAGTATGGTGAGCTGCTGGTTCAGAATTGGGAAGCACATCTTCACCAGGCCTTCAACTTAGTGTCAAAATCGCCCAAAGATTGGCCTGAATTAGTTAACCCATAGCCAACATGCAGACACCTGAGCAAGAGTGAATTGTTTTAAACAACTGAATTTTTTAGTGGCTTATTATATAGCATTATTGTGGCATTAATTTGATAACACACTTTTTAAATCCAATTGAAACTATTATAAAATTCGATTTCATAATATGCCACTAAAAGCAATAACCACAAAGGAAAATATTGTTAAACCAGACTAAAGTAAAATTAAAATGTGGGTGATGAAAATAATCAAGATATATTCAATTATGGAAGATACATAGTATTTTTCCATGTACTTAACGTCAAAGAATTGTCCATAATAAATGGTTTAATTGATTTTTGTTATATGTATTTTACCATAATGAAAAATAAATACAATTTTAAAAAGATATAAAAGGCACTATTAAGTAAGTGAAAATTTAAGCATCACATAACTGACAAAGGTTTATGCCTTGTCAATATACATACATGCATACATATGTAACCACAAATTAAAATGAAAAAGAGAAAATAATCAAGATTTTTGAACGAGACCTTGACTAAGGAGGTATATCAAATACCAGGTATGCGTATAAAACGTCCATCAAGACAATGCAAAATAAGATCACAATAAGATACAACTATCCGCTTTCCAAAATTAGCTAGATTAAAAAAGACTCACCACTGGAACAATTCTCATGCACTACCCAAATGCTTGTAGAGTCCTACAGGCAATATAGGTTGCTGCAACCATTTTGGAAAATTTCTTGGCACTGTTAAAAATTGAAACAACTGAATAGCTTGCTTCAGAAAAGGAATAGAGGTCAGCATGGTTAGAATATCCTAGGGTAGAAGAGGCTGTCAGGAGAGGAGTTTGGAGAGTACAAAGAAGCTAGATTAAACAGAGTTTTAGAGGATGTGGTAAAAATACAGGTTAACTGGAAGACACTGTGAAGCTTTATGCAGAGGTAAGTAATTATCCAAATTATAATTTTAGTTTCCCATTTTATTGTTGTGTGTAGAATGAATCAAAGGGGGCAAAAATAAAAGCAGAAAGAGCAGTTATTAGGATTATGTTAGCAACCCTTAAATAATAGGATGTATGCTTGGATGGTGTGATGGTGATGGAGTTACAGAGAAGCAGAGAGGTTCAGGATATATTGTGAAGGCATGATGAGATGACGGTGGATTATTTGAGGCCTGGGGGTTGTGAATAAACAAAAGGAATAAAGGTGACTCCTTATTACTAGGTTAGAGCAGTTGGATTTGTGTGATGTGGTTTGGCCGTCTGTTAAGAGAGTGAAGAAATTAATGCACTTCTTGATCTTAATTTTTGTCTTTCTACCTGATCTGACAGATTCACATTTTCTTAACATCATCACATAGCTGCATGATCATCATTTCTTAGTACATTTGCATTGGTTTAGAAGAACTAGCAACATAACCGAAAAAGATATAGAATGTTAATATAGAGAAAAAAATAAAAGTAATAATAGTAAAATCAAAACAAAACAACACAAAACAAAACAAAAACCTATAGCTCAGATGCAGCTTCATTCAGTGTTTTAACATGATTACTTTACAATTCGGTATTATTGTGCTGTCCATTTTTGAGTTTTTGTATCTAGTCCTGTTGCACAGTCTGTATCCCTTCAGCTTCAGTTACCCATTGTCTTACCCTGTTTCTAACTCCTGCTGAACTCTGTTACCAATGACATATTTCAAGTTTATTCTCGAATGTCCGTTCACATCAGTGGGACCATACAGTATTTGTCCTTTAGTTTTTGGCTAGTCTCACTCAGCATAGTGTTCTCTAGGTCCATCCATGTTATTACATGGTTCATAAGTTTATCTTGTCTTAAAGCTGCATAATATTCCATCGTATGTATATACCACAGTTTGTTTAGCCACTCTTCTGTTGATGGAGATTTTGGCTGTTTCCATCTCTTTGCAATTGTAAATAACGCTGCTATAAACATTGGTGTGCAAATGTCCGTTTGTGTCTTTGCCCTTAAGTCCTTTGAGTAGATACCTAGCAATGGTATTGCTGGGTCGTATGGCAATTCTATATTCAGCTTTTTGAGGAACCGCCAAACTGCCTTCCACAGTGGTTGCACCCTTGACATTCCCACCAACAGTGGATAAGTGTGCCTCTTTCTCCGCATCCTCTCCAGCACTTGTCATTTTCTGTTTTGTTGATAATGGCCATTCTGGTGGGTGTGAGATGATATCTCATTGTGGTTTTGATTTGCATTTCTCTAATGGCCAGGGACATTGAGCATCTCTTCATGTGCCTCTTGGCCATCCGTATTTCCTCTTCTGAGAGGTGTCTGTTCAAGTCTTTTTCCCATTTTGTAATTGGGTTGGCTGCTTTTTGTTGTTGAGATGAACAATCTCTTTATAAATTCTGGATACTAGACCTTTATCTGATATATCATTTCCAAATATTGTCTCCCATTGTGAAGGCTGTCTTTCTACTTTCTTGATGAAGTTCTTTGATGCACAAAAGTGTTTAATTTTGAGGAGTTCCCATTTATTTATTTCCTTCTTCAGTGCTCTTGCTTTAGGTTTAAGGTCCATAAAACCGCCTCCAGTTGTAAGATCCATGATATCTCCCAACATTTTCCTCTAACTGTTTTATGGTCTTAGACCTAATGTTTAGATCTTTGATCCATTTTGAGTTAACTTTTGTATAGGGTGTGAGAGATGGGTCTTCTTTCATTCTTTTGCATATGGATATCCAGTTCTCTAGGCACCATTTATTGAAGAGACTGCTCTGTCCCAGGTGAGTTGGCTTGACTGCCTCATCAAAGATCAAATGTCCATAGATGAGAGGGTCTATATCTGAGCACTCTATTCGATTCCATTGGTTGATATATCTATCTTTATGCCAATACCATGCTGTTTTGACCACTGTGGCTTCATAATATGCCTTAAAGTTAGGCAGCGCGAGACCTCCAGCTTCGTTTTTTTTCCTCAAGATGTTTTTAGCAATTCGGGGCACCCTGCCCTTCCAGATAAATTTGCTTATTGGTTTTTCTATTTCTGAAAAATAAGTTGTTGGGATTTTGATTGGTATTGCATTGAATCTGTAAATCAATTTAGGTAGGATTGACATCTTAACTATATTTAGTCTTCCAATCCATGAACACGGTATGCCCTTCCATCTATTTAGGTCTTTTGTGATTTCTTTTAGCAGTTTTTTGTAGTTTTCTTTATATAGGTTTTTTGTCTCTTTAGTTAAATTTATTCCTAGGTATTTTATTCTTTTAGTTGCAATTGTAAATGGGATTCGTTTCTTGATTTCCCCCTCAGCTTGTTCATTACTAGTGTATAGAAATGCTACAGATTTTTGAATGTTGATCTTGTAACCTGCTACTTTGCTGTACTCATTTATTAGCTCTAGTAGTTTTGTTGTGGATTTTTCCGGGTTTTTCGACGTATAGTATCATATCGTCTGCAAACAGTGATAGTTTTACTTCTTCCTTTCCAATTTGATGCCTTGTATTTCTTTTTCTTGCCTAATTTCTCTGGCTAGAACTTCCAACACGATGTTGAATAACAGTGGTGATAGTGGACATCCTTGTCTTGTTCCTGATCTTAGGGGGAAAGTTTTCAATTTTTCCCCATTGAGGATGATATTAGCTGTGGGTTTTTCATATATTCCCTCTATCATTTTAAGGAAGTTCCCTTGTATTCCTATCTTTTGAAGTGTTTTCAACAGGAAAGGATGTTGAATCTTGTCGAATGCCTTCTCTGCATCAATTGAGATGATCATGTGATTTTTCTGCTTTGATTTGTTGATATGGTGTATTACATTAATTGATTTTCTTATGTTGAACCATCCTTGCATACCTGGGATGAATCCTACTTGGTCATGATGTATAATTCTTTTAATGTGTTGTTGGATACAATTTGCTAGAATTTTATTGAGGATTTTTGCATCTGTATTCATTAGAGAGATTGGTCTGTAGTTTTCTTTTTTTGTAATATCTTTGCCTGGTTTTGGTATGAGGGTGATGTTGGCTTCATAGAATGAATTAGGTAGTTTTCCCTCCACTTCGATTTTTTTGAAGAGTTTGAAAGAGAATTGGTACTAATTCTTTCTGGAACGTTTGGTAGAATTCACATGTGAAGCCATCTGGTCCTGGACTTTTCTTTTTAGGAAGCTTTTGAATGACTAATTCAATTTCTTTACTTGTGATTGGTTTGTTGAGGTCATCTATGTCTTCTTGAGTCAAAGTTGGTTGTTCATGTCTTTCCAGGAACCCGTCCATTTCCTCTAAATTGTTGTATTTATTAGCGTAAAGTTGTTCATAGTATCCTGTTATTACCTCCTTTATTTCTGTGAGGTCAGTAGTTATGTCTCCTCTTCCATTTCTGATCTTATTTATTTGCATCCTCTCTCTTCTTCTTTTTGTCAATCTTGCTAAGGGCCCATCAATCTTATTGATTTTCTCATAGAACCAACTTCTGGCCTTATTGATTTTCTCTATTGTTTTCATGTTTTCAATTTCATTTATTTGTGCTCTAATCTTTGTTATTTCTTTCCTTTTGCTTGCTTTGGGGTTAGCTTGCTGTTCTTTCTCCAGTTCTTCCAAATGGATAGTTAATTCCTGAATTTTTGCCTTTTCTTCTTTTCTGATATAGGCATTTAGAGCAATAAATTTCCCTCTTAGCACTGCCTTTGCTGCGTCCCATAAGTTTTGATATGTTGTGTTTTCATTTTCATTCGCCTCGAGGTATTTGCTAATTTCTCTTGCAATTTCTTCTTTGACCCAGTCGTTGTTTAGGAGTGTGTTGTTGAGCCTCGACGTATTTGTGAATTTTCTGGCACTCTGCCTATTATTGATTTCCAACATCATTCCTTTATGGTCCGAGAAAGTGTTGTGTAAGATTTCAATCTTTTTAAATTTGTTAAGACTTGCTTTGTGACCCAGCATTGGTCTATCTTTGAGAATGATCCATGAGCACTTGAGAAAAGGTGTATCCTGCTGTTGTGGGATGTAATGTCCTAAAATGTCTATTAAGTCTAGTTCATTTATAGTAATATTCAGATTCTCTATTTCTTTGTTGATCCTCTGTCTAGATGTTCTGTCCCTTGATGAGAGTGGTGAGTTGAAGTCTCCAACTATTATGGTATATGAGTCTATTTCCCTTTTCAGTGTTTGCAGTATATTCCTCACGTATTTTGGGGCATTCTGATTCGGTGCGTAAATATTTATGATTGTTATGTCTTCTTGTTTAATTGTTCCTTTTATTAGTATATAGTGTCCTTCTTTGTCTTTTAACTGTTTTACATTTGAAGTCTAATTTGTTGGATATTAGTATAGCCACTCCTGCTCTTTTCTGGTTGTTATTTGCATGAAATATCTTTTCCCAACCTTTCACTTTCAACCTATGTTTATCTTTGGGTCTAAGATGTGTTTCTGTAGACAGCATATAGAAGGATCCTGTTTTTTAATCCATTCTGCCAATCCATGTCTTTTGATTGGGGAATTCAGTCCATTGACATTTAGTGTTATTACTGTTTGGATAATATTTTCCTCTACCATTTTGCCTTTTGTATTATATATATCATATCTGACTTTCCTTCTTTCTACACTTTTCTCCATGTCTCTCTCTTCTGTCTTTTTGTATCTGACTCTAGTGCTTCCTTTAGTATTTCTTGCAGAGCTGGTCTCTTGGTCACAAATTCTCTTAGTGACTTTTTGTCTGAGAATGTTTTAATTTCTCCCTCATTTTTGAAGGACAATTTTGCTGGATATAGGAGTCTTGGCTGGCAGTTTTTCTCTTTTAGTAACTTAAATATATCATCCCACTGTCTTCTAGCTTCCATGGTTTCTGCTGAGAAATCTACACATAGTCTTATTGGGTTTCCCTTGTATGTGACGGATTGTTTTTCTCTCGCTGCCTTCAAGATCCTCTCTTTCTCTTTGACCTCTGACATTCTAACTAGTAAGAGTCTTGGGGAACGCCTATTTGTGTCTAATCTCTTTGGGATGCGCTGCACTTCTTGGATCTGTAATTTTAGGTCTTTCATAAGAGTTGGGAAATTTTCAGTGATAATTTCTTCCATTAGTTTTTCTCCTCCTTTTCCCTTCTCTTCTCCTTCTGGGACACCCACAACACGTATATTTGTGCGGTTCATATTGTCCTTGAGTTCCCTGATACCCTGTTCAAATTTTTCCATTCTTTTCCCTATAGTTTCTGTTTCTTTTTGGAATTCAGATGTTCCATCCTCCAAATCACTAATTCTATCTTCTGTCTCTTTAAATCTATCATTGTAGCTATCCATTATTTTTTCTATGTTTGCTACTTTATCCTTCACTTCCATAAGTTCTGCGATTTGTTTTTTCAGTTTTTCTATTTCTTCTTTATGTTCAGCCCATGTCTTCTTCATGTCCTCCCTCAATTTATCGATTTCATTTTTGAAGAGGTTTTCCATTTCTGTTCGTATATTCAGCATTAGTTGTCTCAGCTCTTGTGTCTCATTTGAGCTATTGGTTTGTTCCTTTGACTGAGCCATATTCTCAATCTTTTTGAGCGTGGACAGTTATCTTCTGCTGCTGGCGTCTGGGCATTTTTCAGATTTTCTTGGTGTTGGACCCAGCAAGGTTGTAATATTTTTCTGTGAAATCTCTGGGTTCTGTTTTTCTTATCCTGCCCAGTAGGTGGCGCTCGTGGCACACGTTTGTCTGCGGGTCCCACCAGTAAAAGGTGCTGTGGGACCTTAAACTTTGGAAAACTCTCGCCGTCCTGGGGGTTCGCTAGCCGAAGCGGCTTGAGCCGGCCCGGGGTCCGAACGCAGGGAGGGTTGCTGGTCGCCGCAGCCAGGGAAAGAGCCCGTCCGAATTTCCTAGTCGTTCCTCTTTGTTCTGCATATCTACATGCATAGTTGGGATCTTGTATTAAGAAAGACATGTCAGGCAGAAAGCAGCATAAATGACAGAAAATCCAATACCTCTGTAATGCAGCCCTGCTAAAGAGTTTAGAGTAGGGCTAAGAATTTCATCATACTTCTGTGGACAAGCACACGAGTAAGACACCAAGTATTTTTCAGAGTCAGTAATCACCTCATGAGGAAGATATTGTAAAAGACATGTAAGGATATTAGAACAAATAAAAAATATATAATACTGGTAGTACAGCGTTTACTTTGGATTTTTAATTCATTTGAGGTTTAATTGAACAGTTCAGAAAATATTTTCTATGCATTAATATGATTTATATAAAATGTACCATTTTTCTTAGAAAATAAGCTACATGTAGTACCAGAAACAGTAATTATTACAGTGATTTTTATATTACTCTGTCTAGAAATACCATAATCGTCTTCATAATGTATCTGGGAAATGTGTACTGTTTAATCATTATCTCATTTTCTAAGTAAATTTACCCAGCATTAGTGATTTAAACAAAAAGTAGAGGCTAGCACAAAACAATTATGTTTCTTTGAATCTCTTTTGCATTGTTTTTGCTATGTGCAAATATGCTTGAGCATGATAATGTGGTAGATGATTTAATGCTAATTTTAATTAACGTTAATAACAGACTGAATAAAATGCCCTATTTCTAATGGAAATGCATTACAAATGGTGACAAACTCAAGTGTATGCAAATAATTTGGATTGTGTCTTCTAAATTAATTGTCACTGAAAACATTAGTTTTTCACCTATTACACATTTTATTACAATATTTCTGATCATTCATCACTGGAGAGAATGTTTGCACTTCATTTTTATAATTTATAGTGATTAAAATGTGATAAAATATTGATTTTTAAGTCAGATGATAATTGAAATAAATCAATTTCTAAACTAAAATGTAATATTCGTTCTCACAAAGTCCTTTTCCTTGACTCTTTCACAGCCTAAATCAATTAAAAAAAAAAACTGAAGGTGGACCTTAAAATGCCAAATTTGCTATAAAACATTTTTCCCCTATTTTCTAGAATCCTTCATTAAAGAGAGGACTCCTAGGCACTTTGTTGACTCCTAACACCTACTGAGGTAAAAATGAAGAAAATAGGCGGGCCGCGGTAGCTCAGCGGGCAAGAGTGCTTGCCTGCTATGCCGGAGGACCCCGGTTCGATTCCCGGCCCCAGCCCATGTAAAAAACAAACAAACAAACAAAATATAATAAAACAAGAAAATGTTTAAAGATGTTTCCCTTTCTTCCTCCCTTCCTTCCTTCCATCCTTCCTTCCTTCTCTGTCTTTCCTTCCCTTCCTCCCTCTCTTAAAAAAAAAAAAAAAAAAAAAAAAATGAAGAAAATACACCAAGAATTCAAATCAGTAAATTCATTTTCTATTACTGCCCCAACCCATTTCTGGAATAGTTAAGGCAGAAAGAAGATTTTGCAAAGGATATTAACTTAGATTTGTTGAAGGGATTTTTCACTGCAAAATTCTTCACTACAGTTTTGCAATTCTCACATGTCCATGAGGAAATTTAGAATAGGCTTCCATGTTCTGAATTTATGGTTGATAAAGTTGAAAAATGTGTAGAAGATTTGAGTGTCAGTGCATAGATGATTAAGGAGTGTGTGAAATATATATTCTTTTCTAAAATACATTAAACTGACACCGAATCCCCATCCTCTTCAGCTGGCAGGAAGGTCAGTTGCAGTCCATATCCCCACCTCTCCTAAAGCATAACGGAAAGTCTAGAAGTTTGCTGTCTTATGCAAGAATTAAGAAATCATCTAGAAACCCCTCTGCTCTATTGACCATTTTCCTCAAGACTGTTTTTTGTTTCAGAGCCACAGGATCTCTTGAGTCTAATTTCCAAAGTCTCAGATGATGTCCTGCTCTGTTAAATGGCACGGTTATTTGGAAAACTAAGGAGCCCCTGAGCTTTACGGAGTCTCCCCTGCCTCTCCACCCTCTGTGCATTTATCTCCTTGACTCACACTGGTCAGGCCAAGATCTGCCTGTTCCCTACTTCTGGAGATCTGTTCCTTTACCCTCCAGATGTCATCAAAGACACACCTTTCTCTCCCTGTCTCCTGCTCACTCCTAAGCTTGCTCTCTCCTCTGACCTTAGGCTTTATCTAATAGCAGTTACACTGGGAACAGACAGACACTCTCCTTACATTTGTCAAAGTCCCTGAGGCAGGGCATTTAAAGGGTCCGAGTATCTGCGTGGAATAGAGGCAGAGAAAATACAAAGAACAGGTAAAAAAAAAAAAATTAACATCTCAAAAATTATTTTGCCAAGAGTAAAAGGCTAACTGTATTACAGATGTCACAGCATGAGTCAAAACATTGGAACTCTGGCTTCCTAAGTTCAAGTTTGATCTTTACTTTTGTAAAGTTTTTTCCTACATTAAGTCACTAGCTTTTCTGAGGTTATGTGTACGTACAACTAGTTTCAGTTTTCTTGCTTGTTTGTAACCCAGAGAAAACATGCTGAAAAGCATTCACATGTGATTGTTCCCCTGCAATTATCAACAAAAAGGGACAAAATGGTTCAGCATGTCTTCTATTTTGAAGAAAAGAATTTTTTAAAAAAATGAATGTAAACTTACTTTTAAAAATAAGCTGATGGTGTGTCCTTTCTGACTTCTTACCTTTATAAGTTCATTCATTCATTCATTCATTCAAAAAGTATGCTGATGCCAGCCATATGCCAGGTGTTCACAGGTAGTAGGCGGACATGCTTTGCCCTGCCAGAGTGTGCTCTGAGGGAAACAGTGTCTATGTGAGGAAAGGAGCCAAAGAGAGAACTGGAGAATAGGTAGGAGTCGACTAGATGAAGGAGATGGGCTTGAGAGGGAGAATGTTCCGGGCAGAGGAAAGCATCGATTCACAGGACCAGAGAGCCCCTGGGCTTCCTGAGACCTAGCAGAGGTCCAGTATGGCAGGAGTAGAGATGGGCAGTTCTTCAAAGGCCTTGTAGTGAACAGCATTAAGGACTTTAGATTTTGTCCTATAGACTTCAAAGAAATGTCATTAAAAGACTAAGGAATCATATAAAGAGTTTGATAAAAGCAGATGATATTTTTTAAAAGAACCAAATGGAGAACACAGAAGGGAAGAGAGAAGGGGGTGGCAGCCTGGAGGAGACCAATGGATTCAGGAGGCCACTGAAGAAGTTGTGGCAGTGGTTCAGGTGTGATAATACTTGTAATGCAACTAGGAAAATGGCAGAGTAATAGAACAAGGAAAAATTTTAAAGATATGTAGACAATTTCTTCAAAAAGTTCTGGCATTAGGATTTGTGGAAATACATTGGACTGTTTGATACAACATGCCCTTCTCACTTGCCTTCCTAGAGGAGAGAGGCAGAAAACTCCAGATTCTCAGGCTTCCACCCCACCCCAGTACAGCTAGAGTGACCATGTGCCAGAGCTATGCTCATGAGATAAAAAACAAAATCACAGATGAAGTTGACTCTTCTCAAGTAAAAGGGCAAAGTCTTGCAAGGTGAAAACCCAGTCGCCATTTCCTCTCATCCAGCCCAGTTTGTGGACATCATCTTACAACCATGATGATAAAAGCTGCCATGTGAAGTATGGTTTAAGCAGAAGCCTGTCTCTCTGTTGTTGAGTCACTACACCTGCCATAGAGAAGAGGATGTGGCAGTGGTGATATTGGGGGAGGTTAAGACTATGTGGAATTAATGATCAACTATAAGTTTAAGCCACAGTGGCTGGATTTTTTGCTATGTGCAGAAAAATACTTCCATAATGATACACATTTATTCACCAACTCATTTAAACTATTTGTGGAATATCGACTCTGGGCTTAGTACTATTCCTAGATATGGGGATACAACACTGGAAAGGCCCATACCATTGTTGAGCTCACGTTCTAATAAATCTTGAGGCACAGGAGAGGTGCAATCAGTTATACAGAATAAGGTTCCAGCTTGAGCAAATGGCCAAACAGATGCAGTGTACTGAGCAAGGGAATTGCAGATGATACTGGCATCTACTTTTTTTGTGGGGTGATGGGTTTGAAGATTATGAGTTTAGGTTGTTTTTAATTATTTTTTAATTAATTTTTTTTGTTAGAGACCTTATAAGTTTACAGAGGGACCATGCATAAAATACATACAAAATAGAGTTCCCATATACCACCCTAATCTGAATACCTTATATTCATGTGGTAAATTATAATTCATGAAAGAATATTTTATAATTGCAATAATAACAATAGTCCAGCATTTACATGTATTCTTTAGTCTTGTGTTTTTTTTCTTTAGCTTTTACTGTGGTAACATATATAGAGTCTAAAATATCCTCTATCAACTACATTCACAAGTATAATTCAGTGATGTTAATTGTATTCACAATGTTACCAAAACTTTACACTCAATCAGAATAGAAATTATTTACAATTAAACATGAAATTCTCATTCCCTACCCACAGCCCAGATCCTGGTAACCTGTATTCTAGAGTCTGACTCTGAGTTTGCTTATTCTTATTATTTCATATTGGTGAGATCTAAATTTCTGTCCTTTATGTCTAGCTCATTTCACTCAACAAGATGCCTTCAAGACTCATCTGTTGTTGCATGTATCAGAATTTTACTCCTTTTTAACGGTGTGTTATATTCCCTTGCGTGTATATTATTTATTTATCCATTTGTCAGTTGATGGACACTTGGGTTGCTTCCATCTTTTTTGCATTTTTAAATAATGCCTCTATGGACATCAGGGTGCAAATATCTGTTCAGGTCCCTGCTTTCAATTATTTTGGGTAAATTCCTAGTAGTGGGATGGCAGAGCATAAGGTTATTCTTTGCATTTTCTGAGGAACTGTCTTCCACAGTGTCTGCATCATTCCCATCAGCAAAGAGTGTTCCTAGTTCTCTGAGTCCTCTCCAATACTTGTGATTTTTGTTTCTTAAAAAAAGCGGCCATTCTGGTGGGTGTGAAATGGAATCTCATTGTGTTATGGAGTTACATTTTCCTAATAGCTAATGATGATCAGTATCTTTTCATGTGCTTTTTAGCATTTTTATATCCTCTTTGTAGAAATATCTATTCAAGGTTTTGCCCACTTTTTTAATTGGGTCATTTATCTTTTTACTGTTGTATGGCAGAATTTCTTTATATATTCTGGATATTAAGCCCTTACTGGTATGTGTTTCCAAAATATTTTCTCCCATTGAATAGGTATTTTTACTTAAATGATAAAGCCCTCTGACAAAAATATTAATTTTGATGAGGTCCTATTTATTTTTTATTTTGTTGCTTGTACTAGGGTATAAGTCCTAAGAAACCATTGCCTAACAAAAGATCTTGAAGATGCTTCCCTACATTTTCTTCTGGGAGTTGAATTGTCATAGTCATCATATTTAGGTCTTTTAGCCATTTTGGTTTAATTCTTATATATAACGTAAACTATGGGTCCCTTTATTCTTTTGCATATGGATATCTGGTCCTCTCAGCATGATTTGTTGAAGAGACTGTTCCCAATTAACTGGACTTGGCAGCCTCAGAAAAAATTAATTGGCCAAAGATATAAGAGTCTATTTCTGAAATCTCAGTTCAAGTTCCCTTGGTTTATATGTGTGTGTGTGTGTGTGTGTGTGTGTGTGTGTGTATGTGTATTTGTGTGTGTGTTCGTATGTATGGGTGCCAGTTTCAGGCTCTTTTGACCACTGTACCTTTGTTTTAAAGTAAGGAAGCATGAGTCCTCCAACTTTAATGTTCTTTTTCAAGATGCTTTTGGCTATTTGGGGCCCCTTGCCTTTCCAGATAAATATGATGATTGGTTTTTCATTTCTGCAAAGTAGTCTGCAGAGATATTGATTGGGAGTATGCTGAATCTGTAAATCATTTTTGGGTAAAATTGATATGTTAATATTTAGTTCCAATCCATAGACAGAGTATTCTTAAATGTATTCAGATATTTTCACAATTTTTTGTAGTTTTCCATATATTACTCCTAGATATTTGATTATTTTAGTTACTATTATAAATGGAATTTTCTTCTAGAGTTCCTCCTAAGATTATTCATTACTAGTTTATAGAATCACAACTGATTTTTTCATCTTTATCTTGTACCCTGTCACCTTGCTGAGTTTGTTTATGGGCTCAAATAGCTTTGTTGTAGGCTTTTGGGGGGTTTTCTATATATATATGATATATATCATATACATATATAGAAAAAGAAATAGTGACAACCAAATTGGAAAGGAAGAAGTAAAATTTTCCCTATTTGCAGATGATATGACCCTATATATAGGAAGTAAAATAGGGAAAATTTTACTTCTTCCTTTCCAATTTGGTTGTCATTATTTCTTTTTTCTTGCCTAATTTCTCTGGCTAGAAGTTCTAGAGTGTCATACAAATTTGGTTTTAGACAAGTTGAGTTTGCAGTATCAGTGGAATAACAAAGTAGAGATATTAAATCGGAATTTCATTCTAAGGAGAAAAGTCTGAAAAGAGAAATGAATTTGACTGTCAAAAACTGACAGCAAAGTTAAAGGTATGAGAGTGATAAACCAGGTCATAAAGAGAGAAAATGTAGGAAAAGAAAATATCTAGAGCAGATTCTAGAGAAATATCAATATTTATGTAGAGAAGGATGATTTGCAAAGTCAAACAGAAGAACTGTCTGAAGAAAAACATGTTAATGACATTTTTGAAAGAGGTGTGTGTGCGTGTGTGTACATGTGCGTGCATGCAGGTGTGCATCATATACATATATATACACATACATGCTACAAGGCAAACAAGTGTTTTAAGGTGATAGTGTAAGTGGAGGAAAGTGATCAGGATTTGCTTGGGAAGGGAGGTGTGATAGTTTGTTTCAGGTGTCAACTTGGCCAGGTGACATGCCTAGTTGTCTGGTTAGGCAGGCACTGGCTCCAACTGTTGCTGCAAGGATATTTCATGGATGGTTGATAAACTGGAAGGCTGGTGTATTAAATCATCAATCAGTTGATTGCAGCTGTGGCTGATTACATCTGAGAGCAACTAAGGGCATATCTTCTGGAAATGAGATAATCTAATCAGGTGAAGGCTATTAAGGAAAAAGAGAGACTTTTTCACTTTCACAGTTTTAACTAATTCCTCCATTTGTGCTTTAGATACCATCCCCTTTCCTATTTTTTCTATAGTTCTGCACACACATCTCTTTGGTTGTGGTTTTACTCTACTTCCTCTTTCCAAATAATATTTAAACCTGATCGGGTTTCATCTAAACATTAAAGGGACTCGCTCTTCCCTGAGTTCCAGCGAGCCTCTCCTGTGGGGTTGTCAAGGCCCTTCATCAGAGCTGCCAGTTTCACAGCTTGCCCTATGAATTTTGGACTCTTCCATTTCCGAGATTGCATGAGACACCTTTATAAATCACATATTTATATGTGTCATACAAATATGACACAT
Organism: Tamandua tetradactyla; assembly: GCF_023851605.1. Classification (NCBI taxonomy): domain Eukaryota; kingdom Metazoa; phylum Chordata; class Mammalia; order Pilosa; family Myrmecophagidae; genus Tamandua; species Tamandua tetradactyla. The sequence goes on along the minus strand of NC_135352.1, from coordinate 40,834,244 downwards.
ATATATAGGAGATCCCCTAGGGCGTCTTTTAGTACTACCATGCCCTGTACACAGAGAACCCTGAGTAACAGGGTTCTCTGTGTTTCTCTAGAGAACGCTGAGTAACACAGGAGGGGAACTCAGGGGAGAGTGAATCCCTTTAATATTTAGATGAAACCCAATCAGGTTTAAATATTATTTGGAAAGAGGAAGTAAAGTAAAACCACAACCAAAGAGTTGTGTGTATAGAACTACAGAAAAAATGGGAAAGGGGATGGAATCTAAAGCACAAATGGAGGAATTAGTTAAAACTGTGATGAGACACGGCTCTTCCAATGCAACAGAAAACTAATAGGTACTGATTTTAGGAAAATCATAGATGCTTTGCAGTTCTGATGTGGGAAACTGACTGAACCCTACTCTGTTTTGTCTAGTATCTTTGAGAATTAAGGGGTGAGCATATCAACTGACAGTGAAGGACTAAACTGAGGAAGGTAGAAGGTTAGAAAGAGAACCTTGAACTAGACAAGTTTAAAATGTTAGAGCACAGTAACTAGAGAATCAAGGCAACCTGGTTGGACAGAGTTGAAGCTCCTAAACAATAAAATTGGAGAGAAGTAAGAACAATATCAATCTATGTCCATTTCTGTCAGTTGAGATAAGAAGTAGGCAGTTATATTCATTAGGGTTCTCTATAGAAACAGAGTCAACAGGGAACACTTGCAAATATAAAATTTATAAAAGTGTCTCACGTGACCATGGGAACGCAGAGTCTAAAATCCACAGGGCAGGTTGTGAAGCCAACGATTCTGATGGAGGGTCTGGATGAACTCCACAGGAGAGGCTTGCCAGCCAAAGTAGGAAGACAGCCTGTCTCTTCTGAATCCTCCTTAAAAGGCTCACAGTGATTAGATTAAGTATCACTCATTACAGAAGACACTAGCCTTTGGCTGATTACAAATGGAATCAGCTGTGGATGCAGCTGACGAGATCATGATCTAGTTCTATGAAATGTCCTCATTACAACAGACAGGCCAGCACTTGCCCAACCAGACAAACAGGTACCACCACTTAGCAAAGTTGACACATGAACCTGACCATGACAAGTCCACCCCTTGTCAACATGGCAGATATATATATATATATATATATATATATATATATATATATATATATAACTTAAACCATACCCAATTTCCAAATAAAAAACAATAAAATGCACATTTTTCTTTTACCTAAAAATACTCAGCTATCCTGCCTATAACTGGAAACACATTAAATCTCTCCAGAATAGGGCACAAATCCTTGGGCAGCATTCATTCTGAAATTTGATTTCTTACAACTTAAATAGTATAACGTGAACAAAATAGCATCACAGTCCTCGTTTCTGTAAGTGATCACATGGCCGAAGTTCATATTTATTACTACCTTCTTCCACTACCCATCCCATGTTCCCTTTACCCTCAGCAAGCACTTCAGCTGGCCGTGGTTCTTTGCCTGGTGGGGTGACCCAAACCTTCATTCCTGAAGTTTCAGAGCCATTGGTAGTCCTGCCTGGATTGGGTTGTTGCAGTTTTCTATTAATTTCAATCACAGGGCATGGTAGTACTAAAAGTCGCCCTAGGGGATCTCCTATATTCCAAGAAAACTCTTCTTTACTTCCATTAAGAAGTTGTAGTCCTATTTCCCCCTGATAGTCAGGGTCAATCATTCCAGACAATAATGTAATCCCCTTCCTGGCTTGTTGATCCAGTGGCATAAATTGCCCAAAGTGACCAGGTGGTAATCTTAACTTCCAGTTCAGTGGAATCATTGTTGTTTCTCCTGACAGGATCATGATTTAAATCTAGGAAATGTCCCCATTATAACAGACAGGCCAGCACTTGCCCAACCAGAAAAACAGGTACCACAACTTGGCAAAATTGACACATGAACCCGAACATGACAGCAGCCTCGATACCACCTCGGGAAGAGTATTCCAAATAGAATGAAAAATATGTGCAAAGGCCCTGAGTTGGATACTGGCTTGACATGTTTAAAAGAAAAGGATTAGACTGATGTGGCTTGAATACAGTGTGGCAGAGTGGAATGAGATGAGGTCTTAGGGAGAACTGGAGGCGACTCAACTAGGCTGGTACAGCACAGGAAGAATTTGGGTTTTATTCTAATGGTGGAAGTTTTAATATAGGAATTAATATGAACTTATCTGTGCCTTAAAATGATTATATAGGCTGTTGAATAAAAGGTAGACTGTGTAGGAACAAGTGTACATTCAAGGAAGCCAGTCAGGAAGTTCATGTAGCCACCAAGGGTAAAGATGGCAATGACTGGACCACGTCATTGCATCAGACAGGGTAGACTAGGCACTGATGTGAAACACCACCAAAAATGTCAGTGACCTTCAACAACAGAGCTCCCCTTGTGGCTCACTCTAAATATCCACCTTTTATCTACTGCCGCATTGTTCTTAATCTATACTTTGGGACTCATTCTAGAAGAAAACCTCTATTTGGGTCATTATCTGTTGATACGGCAAAAAGAAAACATAGTAAGTCCTGAACTGACTCTTAAAGCCTTACTCCAGAAGAAAAATATGCATTTCTGTTCTCATTTCTTTGGTCAAGCAAGTCACAAGGACAAGCCTGGTATTAGTGGGACACAAAAGTAACATCCTTCTCCAGCAGGGTTTTCAGATTTTTGTAAATAATAATAATAATACAGTCCTTTGCAGATATAGCAATGCGTGTGGTAATTAGAATGGAGGCAGAACCAAGGTATATGACTTCTGAATTGGATGAGAAATGTGAAAGGAAAAGAATCAAGATTTAACTCCAGCTTGGAATTCTAATTTGGATGGGAAATGTAATATGTGTTTTTTTTTTTTCCCAGCTCTGGGCAACAGTTCAGGCATGGGTAAGGGAAAAGAGGAGAAATGCATCCATCCAGGTTTGATTGTGAAAGAATGGTTTGGCAAAAGATTGACCCAAGTGATAGACCATTATACTCCACTGGGTAAAGAATGAAGTAGTAACAGCAGGGAGATGATGGATAAGAACAGAGGGTCAGTGCCAGGGGAGTCTGGACAACTAAATGAGAAAACTAGGAGAGCACAATTTTATATTGATTTCATAGGTGGACCACTTTTGAGTAACAGCAAGGCCAATGTGGGACCATGAGTTTGAGTGAAATGGAAAAGACAAGAAGGTGTTTTGGGAAGGTATCCATTTAGAAAATGAAATCACAGAGATGATGGCAAGACTGTAGTAGATCGAGCTGCTGTATGTTCTGGGCTAAAATATTTAGTGAATTAAAGGGAATCAATAATGAAATCAGAAGACGACAGCCACAAAGATAAGAATAGAACCTTCTAACCAACGTGGATGCGCCGAAGCAGATTTTACAAGTTCTGCTCTGAGACCCACTGCCTGACCCAGAGGCTCAGGGGATTGGAAGTAAGATCAGTATCTGCCTCAGAGATGTACAGGTAAAGCTGCATACTCAGGGGAGAAACAGGTGGTCGAGTGCAATAAGGAAAATCAGGGTTTAGTGAATTCTGTTCAATATTGATTAGGAAATCCCATGAAATAATAATTTGGAGTGGAATTGAGGAGCAGGGCATTGGGGCTAGGAGAGAGGGACCAGAGAATAGTTTGATAAGAGCAATATCATTTGGCCTGGGGGGCCTGAAGGCTTGGTGGATGTGGCCTTAACAGTCCTTTGTAGCATTTCTAAGGATTCAGACCTCAGTAGAATGGGCTGCAAGTTGGATGGAGACGAGGCAGGTTGACGTGTCAGAAACTGCAGAGTTGGCTGCTGCAGGACATGGGGGATGAGAGTCCAGGGCTGCCTCTTGTCTTCACTGAGCTCGACCACAGGCACTCACTGCACGGCAGAGCCTGGGCAGCACAAGATTCTGAAATCTCTGCTGTTGTCTTCAGATAAACCGTATCTATTGTGTTCTATCTCTTACTTCAGAACAGATATTCTTAAATGATGATGAGCATTGGAGAATATTTCATTTTTCTTTCTGAATTTTAATTAAGAAAAGCTGATATTTTCTGAGAATAGAGGGATAATTGCCATCTGGCTTTTTGGATGAAAATCTGATAGAATCCCAATCTCTGCCTCAGCTCTCTCTGGCCCCTCATCCATGAAACCAGAGCTGCTGACCACAGCTAACTCACATGCATGCCCACAGCACATGGCCTTCAAAACTACTCATTTGTGCCTTAATTTAAACCACTTTCGTTAAGCCGATACCTGACTGGTTGCCTGCACAAAGTAGATAGATAGATGGAGTTTATTTGTCACTACCCATAACTGTAAATGTACATGTTGTAAATTCCAACAGACTTGTTATGCAGCTGTTGCAAGTATATCTTGTTAACCTAAGAAATAACTACTAAAGTAAGAGGAAAAAGAATTTATAAAAGCTGGAAGCTATAGTTATTCTATTGTTTTTAGATCAAATCTTTGTCTTGGAAGAGATAGAGTAATGGCTCTTAAATAAATCTGAAAGGGTCTCCAAATATGTGCCAGAGGATGAAATGGAGGGATACTCCTTATGCAGAACTTCTCTCGTAGTGAAAGTTAATGCTGAAATTGAGACATTTATGGAAGCTTCTGGAACCTTGGGGAATGGAGAGCTGTAATAATGAAGGCCTTACTTTTCCTGAACCTGTAGCATGGTAGAACTCCTTGGTACCATCTTACAAGGAAGTGCATGCAGAATCTACTGCAGTTCACAGAAATGGACTGTCCATTCAACCATTAATTGGCCATATTATAAAAATCCAAGGATTATATCAACAATAACTAAAATGCCACATTTGCAATTGGTAGTTGTATTTCTTTTTTTGTCCTCTATTCTGTGGACCACCTGGCAGAGGTATAACTTTGCAAATTCAATTGTTTAGAAACGTCTTGAAAACAGACACTGAAGCTATTCACTAGTGACTCTATGGTATCTCGTCACATATGTTTAAATAGTATTTTGTAAAATTATTTCCCTATATGACCAACCTGGAAAAAAATCCTTCTAGATGTGATTGGTTTCATTGTTTTTGATGCTTTTTCCTCCAGCCAACAATTAAATGTGAAAAATCAAAATTAGGCCCATAAAAGAATAAGACTTTTATGAAAGTAAAGTCAAGGCTTTCTCTAAATTTTGCCATGTCCTTTAGATATACTTATCCTCTCATTATGCAGTGGTATTATCATCAACTACTCGGCATCATTCTCTAATCCTCTCCTAACTACTCTCCAAGTGACCTTCTCTAATGAGCTTCTCTAAGGATCATTTCCTTCTCACATTTGAAAATATTATAGTATTTTATTTACTATTTTCCTATTTCATGTTGTGTGATAATTATCATAATTTATCTTCCTAAATGACATAAAATAGGTATTTTTCTCATATTACTTTTTTTTCTTACTGATAAATGTTTTGGAAAGAAGATATGCGGGATTTTGGATTTGGCTGACTTCTATTTTTTATTTTTGTTAGCATTCTCTAAACTGATTCTCATTTAAAATGACCTAAGAAGCTATAATTCCTATGTACCGGCTAAATCCCTGGCAAAAAGTCACTAGAGCAAGAGCAAGGCACAACGCATCAGAACTGACATATTTGTTGCTGGTTGAACTCAGATTTCCCCAGTCTCTGCACAGCTAAAATCTTAGTAAGTAAATAAATATATGGCTCAACAATTCTTCCAGATGAGAACAGAGTCCTCTCTTTCAGAGATACCTTTAGTACTATTATGATGAGACAATCACTTTTCCACACTTCTTGGTAATTATTCATTTACTTAGAGAGTCATTTTATTCATTTATGACTCATAGGTTCTCGTCTTATCTAAATCATATTGGAAAGCATTGGATTACTTTCCTAGGATTCAGTTTATATTTTCAGAATTTCATTTTTCTATTTGGTCCTCTGTGATAGATTATCTTTAATTATTTTGTCTGCTTTATTTGAAAACAGCAGCTATTGCAACTGTAGGTCTAGGAACCTCCTTTTACATCTCTGTTTTGGGATCAGTTCATTTTAACTGGAGATAAAAATTTTAATGAGCTCCTCTGAGATTATGATTTGAATGCAGACAAGTTTAATTTTTGTTACTTCTGTGAGGAGACTGTTAGTTTGGATTTGGTTCCCACTAATAATGTTTTCTTTAATTCTGTATGAGATAGATCTATGTTTGCTTTATCTATAGATTTTATAAGAAAGTGAATGAGTATAAAACTTTTGGTGGTGGTTGTGTTAAAGCACCTAGTGTGCTTTAATACAATTTATCCTTGTTTTCTTAGCTCTAATTATGTTTTATATTTTAATTAGCTAGTCAACAATTGTATATTAAAACTCACCATGACCCAGGCATTGTACTGGCCAGTTGTTGGGAAAGAGACCAAATTAAACCCTTACCTGCCCATAAAGGTCTTATAGCCTAGCTCACAATGAACCCACATTTCTTCCAAAATATTGGCTGCAAGACAAATGCATAATAAAACGTCTGATAAAGAGGGTTGATCTGGAAAGATAAATAATTGAACCACTTGGAGAAACCTAGTATAGAATATCAATTAGAATAGAACTATCTATGCACACTTCTTCAATTTATATATGAGAAAATTGAGACTAAAATGTAAAAAAATCCACCTGAAATTACACACAGCTTTCTAGGAAATTTGATTTACAACTCAGGTCTTAGATGTCTGTCCTCCCACACCAAGTCCTTACAGCCATCAATTCTTTGAAGTTCTGACATGGCAATGAAAATGCCAGCTAGTTTGCATCTTAGTACTGATCTCAGACTCAGAAACCTCATCCATAATGCCAGATAGTCAGTATCATCAGCCTTAATGTCTCTCAGCCTTGGTTTCTAGGGTCCTTTAAGAAAGGGCTACTGTGTCTAACTCACCATGGTGCCATGATGCTGAAATAAAAAAAGGAGTTTCAGAGTGCTTCACAAACTCGAAGGCCAAAATAAAATGAAGCTTACTAATATGACACACAATCATTTCCTAGTGTCTCTTTCTTGTATGCTCTCACATAAATTTGGCCTAAATTTAAGTAAAAACATATTTTGCTTTATTAAAGCTAAACTTTCCAACTAATTAGAGATACATCAATTTATCTTACCACTTATATTCCTTTCTATAGCTGACTTTTTATTATAGGACTCAACCACCCATCTCAAGGAACTTTTAAGAGCTCACTGTAAAAAACAATAAAATAAAATAAAGAAAAAATAAAATCATAAATAGCAAATGCGTTTTCCAAATACTCATTTAAATTTGATAATTGAAACATTAAATTTACTCATAAACATTTATCTACATACATATGCACATAGGAGAAGAAATAGTGTCCCCCTTTGTCCAAATTGGAGGTGGTTCTGTTTACACCAGCAGTCTCATCAAGCACTCTAGAACTTCTCCATCATTCTCTTCACAGTTACTCCAAAATCTTTCCCTTATCTATCCAAAAAAAAAACTGGCCCAACATGTCTGGTGTTTGCAAATTGCAGCAGCACCCCACTCCTGGTACCAAATTTGTTCTAGTTGGCTAGCTGCTGGAATGCAATACACCGAAGATGAATTGGCTTTCAATAAAAGGGGATTTATTTAATTAATGTATAGTTCTTCAGAGGGAAGGCAACTAGCGTTCAACTGAAGTTCTTTCTTACATGGGAAGGCACAGGGTGATCTCTGGTGGCTTCTCTCCAGGCCTCTGGGTTCCAACAACTTTTCCTGAGGTGATTCCTTTCTGCATCTCCAAAGGCCTGGGCTGAGCTGTGAGTGTTAGAGGAGGTACGCTGAGTTGCTTGGGCTGTGCTACATTGAGCTCTCACATTTATACACCAGCCAATTAAATCAAACATCACTCACTGCAGCAGGCACACCTCTTAGCCAACTGCAGATGTAATCAGGAACAGATGAGGTTCACATACCATTGGCTGCTGTCCACAGCAATAGAACTAGGCACCTTCACCTGGCCAAGTTGACACCTGAATCTAACAACCACACTCTATGCATGGTATTTCAATTTTTTATCATCTCAAGGGATGTTCATAAAATTTTCCGTTAAGGTTAAGAATGTAGATTGTAAAACTTCCCATTAAACGGGTGGATTGAACATATGCATTTTTCTGCTGGAGACTCAGAGATCACAGTAAAATGCTAATGATGTAATGAAAGATTATAGACATAGGGGTATAAATAAAGAGAAAGGAAGACAATAAATATATAATAATTAACAAGATACCTGTGGTAAATGGATTGGAGTTGTATACATGGGGGTCACTGATAAATCAGGGGAAAAGAAACAGTATATTCTCATGCAGAGTTGAGAGGAAACAAAATTGTCCTGTAAAAATTCAAAGATCTGGATGTGTTCAGCACCAGCTATAGAAGAGTAGGATTGAAATATGCAGCATAAAAGTGGAAGATGAACAGAATTCCTGTATACCAAATAGTTGGCATTGCAACACCACTCTTCCAATCTGGTGGCCATTTTCCCACCATCATTCAATCACCCTACTGCAAAACCTGACCTGAGGTCAGCCTCACCGAGCAGCATAGAGCTCCCAGTCAGCTCTGTCTCACTGACCTTTAACAACAAATGCTGAGCAGAAGTCAGAACAAAAGAGAAACCCAAGAAAGAGGAAAATCTGATACTTGAAGAAAACAGAAAGGACAAATGAGAGAGTAAAAAAGATTTCATTTATGAAACAAAATTTTAAAAGCAAATATCACAAGAAAAAATAAGAGCAAAATTAGACCTTTAAGGAAAAAATAAATAAATTTGTACAATAACTGATATGAAAACTCTCTACAAAAGACAATGTTTCCAAGTCCTAATATATACAATGTATTACTTTTCATATTTAGACTAAACCTATAGACAAAGCACTGAAGGCAATGGTGAGAGAACAGAATATGTCATAGACTTGGCCAATAAAAATTAAATTTGAAATGAGATGTTGGGGATAGGAATGAGAGAGAAACTGGAAAAAAATAGTACTATTTGAGAAGTTTTGACATCATGTAGATCCCTGTGAAACCATCATTATAATCAGTCAGCAAAATGAATATATGAATCTCTCTAAAATGTTCTATGGCTCTTGGTAATCCCCATTTTCCAGCCCACCCACATCCCAAGCAACCTTTAATTTGCTTTTAGTCACCATAGATAGTTTGCATTCTCTAGAGAGGTATGTAAATAATATGGTATGTTCCATGTTCTCTATTTTATATGGTCTCTGTCAATCAGTATGAGGATTTTGAGGACTATCCATGTTTCTCTGTGTATCACTAGTTCATTCCTTTTTATTGCGGAACATATGCTATTGTGTGGATGTACCCAATATGGTTTGAAACGATGTGTTCTCCAGAAATACATGTACTCAAATCTAAACCACTTCTGTGGGTGAGAACCCATAGTGGGCAGGACCTTTTGGTGAGCTTGCTTCAGGTAAGGTGGGACCTATGTCATTCTGCATTTTAATTCAAAGAGAGAGAGAAAGCCATAGAAGCAAGGAAGTGAAATTAGTGAAGCCTGGAAGAGAAGGGAGAGATGAGCAGAGGCCACCATGTGCCCTCCAGTGACAGAGGAGCTGGGGTTGCCGGCCTCTGGTTTTCAAGAAGAAAGATTCACCTTGATGATGGCTTGATTTGGACATCCTGATAGACTCAAAGTATAAGCTAATAAATCCTCATTGTTTAAATCCAACCCATTTTATGGAATCTGCTTGAAAATCACCAGACCTATCAAACCTGAGAGAATATGTGTCCTTGTCGACATCTTCATTTTGGTCATCTACCGGCCTTGAAAACCACAAGACAGCAAATGCTTGTTGTTTAAGCCAGCCCGCTGCATGAAGTTTCTCTTAGCAACTATGACAAATTAAGATACTTATGGTCCCTTCTTTCAACTTTAGTCATTACATTAGGTGCAGCATTTTCTCAATGTGGCTTTAATTTGCACTGTCTTCATGACTATGAGTGAATTGTAAGTCTGAGGGATAGTATGTTTAGAGTTGTACAGATATGAGCTCTGTATTTTACTCTCTCTACTTGGCTACTTTTCTCAACTTCCTTTTTGGTTTTTTGGTTAATTCCATTAAACTTCATTCCGGCTTTAAAATGTTTCCTACCCTTAACTATTAGGGAGAGAGAGTTTTGTAACTCTGGCATGTTTTGCAGCAGGAAGTTTTTACAGTTTTTAACTGTAACGTGTTCTACTGCGATTATATTCTCCGTTCCCCTCCTTACCCAGCATACAAACAAACCTGCACAGGCACACATGCACAGCTCTGTGTCAGCATCCTGAAATCATAAGGATTGTTAAAGTCTTGAGGACAAGCAAACTCTTTAATAGGAAATAAGATTTCTCATTCTGTATCTTTATTTTTAACATCTATATCCTAATTGCAAAAGCAACTTTAATGATGAAATTAATGTCTCTAACTTTCCAGGATATTTATGAACATATAATGGCTATTTAAACTTATTCTTAAAAGAGCAAATAGAATCAATGATATAAAGAAATAACTTTTCATATAGTACTGATTAATAGTATTATACTTCGAAAAATACCTCTTCAAAATATTCAAATTTGCACCACTATTTACATTATATGCTACATTTCCTTACCGAGAGTTTGAACCATCACTCGATAATATAGATATATTGGAAGAACATTGTGATTTAAAATGTGTTTTCTAGTATAAGACAGTCATGTGGTTACTAATATTTTGAGAGTTGACTTTTTTGAAGATTTCACAATTGAATTTAAATGATCATATTATATGACTATTTAATATTTTTCCTCTCTCATGTAAACACACATGCAAGATTATCATGTTATGTAATACTACCTGTAAGAATACAAGCTCACATAAAACTTGAACTTAACTCTGGATAAAAATGGTGCATTGAGCATATATAATATGCACCTGATTTTGTTTCCTCCTGAGCAAGAACAAAATTACATTAAGACATGTCTTTGAAGTTAAAAAAGAAATACAATGATGTAAATTAGAGAGAATGCAGTGATAATGATAATTGGAAGTTGAAAAATTGTTGAGTGTTTACAGCCAAAATATCAGACCCCTGACCCTACAGTGAGATAGTGAAAAACACAGCAGATTCACACTTCAGAGTCTCCAAGTGGTTCTGGAAATAGCTATATAAAATATTCATAGGCAAAGCTGGTAAAGAATAAGAATTAGCTAAATCTGTTTTAAAGCAGATTTAGCTAATTCTTGAGATTATCTTCCCCTTTACTGCACCTGTGCTACTGCTGCTCCTGCTTCCTGACAGAAGAGTAGATGATTTACTTCTGAAGAGATGCAAGACGCAGAGTATCTTATTAAAAAATCAAAATGGCAGAGAGAAAGTTTGGTTACTAAATGATTAGGTCCTCGGCATTCTTCCCCCATTTGTCTCCCAGGACATGGCTACTAGTTGAAAGCTCACAGTTTTAAGCTCTGCCAACATACTTACAAACAGCCAACATACTTACAATTTTTTTTGTCTCTCACTTTTAAAAATGAGGAGAAAATCCAAAATTACCAGACACTTATGAATAAGTCCTAACATGAAATCAAGAAATTAAAACAAATAGCAAAATGCAACTGAGGAGATGCCAAGGTTATAGGTAGTAAAGAAAAAAATCATTAAAATGCTAATATTAATATCTCTGGCGGCTGTGTCATCTCCTTTTCATCCTTCGTCTGCTTCTCTAAATCCTGGCTCACGTTTGTGTGTATGTGTGTGTGTTTGTGTGTGTGTTTCGTTCCCTGATTAGGAGCCCTGATTTCTGCAAAACTCCATCTCACCAAAGGGAGAAGTAACAAAAGTGGATTCCAGTCTGTTATCATGGGCTCCTGCTGGTGCTCGGGAATCCCAGACTGTTCCTGCTCTCCCTAGATTTGCACCCTTGTTCCTGCTCTCCCTGGATTTGCCCTCTTGTTCCTGCTGGCTATCTTGTAGATTTTAAGCTCTCGCATCAGAAGCAAGGACAACAGCCTCACAGAGACTGTTTAACCAACTTCCACACTTGAATGAGGTCATATTCCCATTGCAAATACCTAGATAGGTAGATAGAGAGATAGGTAGGTAGGTAGGTAGGTGACAGGTCCTACTGATCCTGCTTCTCTGAAATTAAATCCTGACCGATACAATATTCTCAGATTTATCAAAGAATATGTTGCATTCATGAAAGAAGACTATAATGTTCTAAAGAAACATTCAGGGAATAAAAATAATTGTTGAAAATTAAGGAACAAACACATATGAAAATCTCAGTAACAAATATTCAGGATAAAATTGAGGAAGTCCTCTAGGAAGTGTTGCTAATGAAAAAGAAATGAAAAGAAAGTAAAAAGGTATTTCAAAATTATAAGACCAATTATGGAGGCCAAAAATAAAATAATAGGAGATCTCAAGAGCAACAAAATAAAATACAATGAATAAATTCAAGAATTTTCCCATATTGTCCATATTTGTAGGCTATTAGCTTCAAATTAAAAAGTCATACCAATTAACTAGGAAAAGGAATGGAAAAATGCGCACAATTGGGTACAAATATTGTGAATTTTTACATCACTGGGGATAAAAGATCCTAAAATATTACAGGAATAAAAATAGGTCCCCTACTAAAATGGCTTCAGATTGCTTGTCAACAACACTGGAATGTAGAAGACATTGAGTTAAAGAATGGATTCTTCAAAATTCTGACAGAAAATCATTATGAATCTAGAATTATATACCAAGCCAAGCTATCAGAAAAGTGTGAGAGTAAATTAAGAGACTTGGGAATGTAAAGATTTTCCAGTCCACACTCATTTTGTTAGTTTTTGTTGGCTAATAAGAGATGTTTTACAACATGAAGAATTAGTGAAATAAGAAAGGGCTGGAGGTGGAAATCAGGGCATAGCATATTTTGCACAAGAGGTTGGCAAAGGGAATTCTTAGATGTTTGTTAGATAAGACCTAAGATGAAGATGACCATCAGGTATAGAGGGCAACCCATATGGATTGGAGAAGGCAAATTGCTCCTGGAAAGAATTCTTCATGTGTATAGGAAAAATGGGAAAATAAAACAATAGACTTCAAAGTTTCAAGAAAAATATAGAACACAGTGATGGAGAGTTTGAGCTTGAATTGTTAACTCCATGGGGAAGAGATAAGATTCAGTGAGATTATAATATATAATGACAACTCAAATCAACACACATAGTCACATGTTCTTAAGCACACATACATAGGTATGGCTCTAATAATTAGTATGGCTCTATTAATCTAATAACAAAAAACATAGCTATTGTTGATCACCACAAAACTATGATCAACTATGTAATAGGGTGGGTGGGGGATGAAATGTGCACATGTGGGTGGAGGGATGGAAGAGACCTAGCAGTCATCATTCCTGGTAGAAAGTATATAAATAATGCTTAAATAAAAGAACTAAAAATAGTAACATGTGCATGCTTTTTAGATATATACAATATCTAAAATATATACATGCTTTTTAGATGTATACAAATGTAAACAAACTAGCTAAATTGGAACTGGATATTTTTAGAAAAGAGGAAAGAAAAGAGGGGGACTTGTGTTATTCTTAGCAAACATTGTAAATTAGTTAACTATTGAAGGTCACACATTTAAAAGATAAAAATAAAGAACACAAGATAAAGAAGCTGAGGAGGAACGGGAGAAGGACGAGACAGGTGAGGTGTTTTGAAGCTGTCTGTACCCCAGCAAGCATGTTCTTGAATCTAATCCATTCCGGTGGGTGTGGGTCCATTTAAGGAGGATTCTTTGATGAGGGGACTTCATTTAAGGTGCATCCCACCTCAGCCAGGATTACTGGGCCCTTTATAGGAGAGTGAGGTTCAGACAGAGAGAAAGAAGACCTTGGGAACAAGAAGCTGACATCAACAGGGCTCAGAAGGGAAGGAAAGGACCAGCAGATGCTGTCATGTGCCTTAACGTGTGGCAGGGGAGCCGAGGTTCTCCAGCTGCTGCTTCTCGGGAAGAAAGTGTTGCCATGAGCATGCCTTGATTTTGATATTTTCCTGGCCTCAAAACCATGAGCGAATAAATTCCTATTGTTGATCTTGACCCATTTCATGGTATTTGCTTCGAGAAGCCTAGGGAAATAGAAAGGAAGAAGAGTCACACGGTTTATACGCAGTCAAGCTGAAACTGGAATAAGACATCATCCATCGTCACCACCCCCACCCTACCCCGCCCCCCAACAAAATGGAGCAATTGAAACTTATGGAGTTATTTAAAGCATTCAGGGAAGTTAGTGAAAATAATAAAAATTCATGAATTTTTAGTGGCTACTAATATATAAAACTGAAGGCAATGACAGTATCATGTATCTTATTTTTTATTGAGAGAAGATTACTGTGTTCAGATTTTTAATATATTTTTCTCATAAAAATATGAAATAGTTCTGGAAGAAAAACTTTCTATTTTAAATGTAAAGAAACTTATTTCTTTGGAGAAAATATGTAAATAGAAAAATAGGGATAGAATGTCAAGTCTTTTATGTACTTTAATTATAAGTAGACTTTTTGTTCTCTCTAAAGTCAATATTTTGTTTATAATACTTAAAGATGGAAAAAACTAATTATTTTAACACTATAATTGTTAGAACGACTCCAAAGCAATGATATCGAAAAGAAAGAGATTATTCTAGACAAGTTAGACCTTTTTTCCCTAATATACACATTTAGTTCTCTAAATTCTTAGATTCATTGGGAATTGTATGCCTCGCAATGGTTTTCTGTTAGATTTATGTGGTAATTTTCCAGGGAGTCTAAAAGGGAAATGCTATTAGTGAGAAATAAATTATTGCATATGTAACAGTTTACAAACCATAACACATTTATCCTACCCCAAAATATGCATTTGTGTACATTTGCTTTCTGCCAGCCCCATTCCAAGGCTCTAATATACAAGAGTCTAAACAATTCTGACATCATACTCTAATTAAATCAATAGTTATTTCAGCAGAAGTTGTTTCCATAAAGCAATTCAAGGACTATATGCAAAACATAATTATATTAAAATATCCATGGTTAAGATTAATTTGTAAACATATCATAAAATACATAGGGAAAACTCCTATAATTTTAGATGAGTAGTTCACAAAATTATCTGTTGGGATTCACTTGTATAAACCGTGAATTGTAAACCGTGGTTAATATAATTGTGGTCAGCTCTCCAATTTTCATAACCACTTATTGAATACTGAAAGTATAGTTTCTAATTCACATAGTGCGTGTCACAATTATCATAACTCTGTCATTTTCATGTAATGTATATTAAAGGAAAATGCAATTCTAAAGATTTTTTTTTCAGAGAAAGACCAATATCTGAAAATATAGCTTTAAAGAAAAATCTTCCCTGAAATCTAGAAGCAAGTTAGATCCTTAGGCAGAAAAGGAGGTTATTGAAGGCAAATTATTGGGAATCCATAAACAGGTTAGGAAAAAATTAACTTACTAGATTTCCCAAAGCATAAGACAAATAGCATGGAAATATTTCATCAACATTCATAATGGTATATAGCACAATTTCTGTAAAACTAAACTTCATTTACAACTTACAGAAAGATTCACTGGACAAGTAAAATTCCATGAGTGAGGCATGGATTTAGGATTAAGCCAGGCCTGATTCAAACCAGGGAGGGTACCGCATCTTAAGAGTGGTTTATTCCCTTTGTAAGTAGCATAGCAAATTACCTAAATATGGTTAATGGATGGAATGGAGAAAATGGAATAATGGAATGAAGAAAATATACTAAAATATAGATTAGAAGCAATAGAAAATTTTAGAATAAAGATAGGAAAGCTATTTGCTTAAGTTAAACCATAGCCATTTCTGATCTTAATGAATTCAGACTTAACCATCCTTTAAGAAGGTGATCTAGACTTAATGATGTTTTCCATTCCATTAAACATCTCTCACTCAGAAACTGGTGCTAGAATTATTATTTGCATAACTCAGGTGTCTGTGTTCTCTGTAAGTCATATTTGTTGGAACAATTGGGAGTTGATGAGATGTGGCTCACTGGTGTTTTTTCATTCCTTTTCTACAGATTTGAAGGAGAGGGGCCTTTATATATTTCGGTGAACAAGTACAAAATCCTTTCTGGCTCCATAGAAATGTAAATGCAATTTTATTTAAATTAGAATTATGACTTATGCTTCATACTGGAGGACTTGCAAGAGTTGCCATCACTTGGCATTTGATGTTCCGCCCCATCTCCCTCTGGTGGTCCCAAGTGAGAACGTTGTGCTTATGGATTTTTTCCTCAATGACTATAGTATCTTTGTTTTCTTTGCTGTCCCTTCATTTCTTCTCATTCATTTCCCTTCCTTTATGATCCCTACTGAATAAGAACTCACTTTTCCCCCAGTGTCATGTAAAATTTTTTTCATAAGTGTAGTATAACAATAAGGAAAGTGGATGAAAAATATTTCCAGATAGAAAAGGAAGGCACTCAATATGGTATATCATAAATAATCAAATAAACATAAAAGCAGATATTAGTGGAATAATTGAGGACTAAAAAGGTATGACATACAGAGGCTAAATAGAAAAAGTGCAGAAGAATGTCTTGTATTGTCAATAATGACTTTAAATGTAAATGGAATACACTCTTCAGTCAAAAGGCAGAGATCAGCAGAAAGGCTAAGAAAACATGAACCACCTATAGGTTGTCTGCAAGAGACTCACCTTGAATTCAAAGATATAAGTAGGTTGGAAATGAAAAAATGGGAAAAAGTATATCCATGATAGGAGTAACCAAAAGGCAGCTTGGGTAGCTATACTATTATCAGATAAAATAGACTTTAAGTCAAAAACAGATATGAGAGACAAAGACAGCCATTACACACTGAGAAAAGGGACAATTAAGCAAGAAAATGGAGCAATTATAAATATGTAAGTACCTAGGGCAGAGCTCGAAAATATATGAAGCAAATAATGACATATTTAAAGGAGGGAATAGACAATTCTGCTTTATTTGTAAGAGATTTTGTTAAAACACTCTCAATGATCAGTAGGACATCTAGTCAGAAGACCACTAAGGAAAGAGAAGACTTGAATGATACTGTAAACCAAGGAGATCTAGTATATAGAGAACATTCCAGCAAAACAGAGTGCACGTCCTTTACGAGTGCATGTGGAGCATTCTCCAGGATATATGTATATTAGGTCACAAAATAAGTCTCATTAAATTTAAAAATATTGAAATCACATAATGTATATTCTAGGATTACAATGGAATGAAGCTAGAAATGGCTAACCAAGGGAGAAAAGGAAAAAAATCACAACTATTCAGAAATTAATAACATATTCTTAAATAACCAATGGGCTAAAGAGGAAATCACAGTTGAAATGAGGAAATATCCTAAGGCAAATGAAAATGCAGCAAGCTATAACTTACAGCATGCAGGGAAAGTAGTGTTGAGAGGAAAATAAATAGCTATAAATGCTTACATTAAAAAAGAAGAAATTCTTGATATTCTCACAAACAGTATGGACAACCAAAGCTATAGGCAGAACCCCCAGTCTTGGAGTTTGTTCATATGAAACTTAACCCCACAAAGGACAGGTCAAGTTTACTTAAAATTTAGGCCTAAGAGTCACCCCCGAGAGCCTCTTTTGTTGCTCAGATGTGGCCCTTCTGTCCAGCCAACACAACGAGCAGTCTCACCACCCTCCCCCTCTCTACGTGGGACATGACTCCCAGGGGTGTGGACCTTCCTGGCAACGTGGGACAGAGATCTTGGAATGAGCAGAGACTCAGCATCAAGGGATTGAGAAAAACCCTAGAATGAGCTGAGACTTAGCATCAAGGGATTGAGAAAACCTTCTCGACCAAAAGGGGGAAGAGGGAAATGAGACAAAGTGTCAATGGCTGAGAGAATCCAAACAGATTCAAGAGGTTATCCTGGAGGTTATTCTTATGCATCAAGTAGATATCACCTTGAAGATGTAATGGAGAGGCTGGAGGAAAAAAAAAAAAAGAGGAAAGATTTCAATCAGACCAAGCTTGAAAACTGAAAGAAATAGAATAATAAGAAGAAACTAAACTAAAAATGATCAGATGGAAGGAAATAACAAATATTAGAGTTGAGAAGAGTGAAATAGAAACTAGGGAATAAATAGATGCAACAAAATCAGAGGTTGGTTCTTCAAAAGGATCAGTAAAATTGGCATACCTTTAGCTAAACTGAAGAACCAAAAATAGAAAGCGAGAGGGCATAAATTATTAGAATTAAAAGGTGTGTATTACTGTCAATACTGTTAAAATTAAAGGGACTATAAGAAGATACAATGAACAACTGCATATGAATAAACTAAGTAAGCTAGATAAAATGGACAAATTCTTAGAAGCACACAAACTACCTACATTGACACAGGAAGCTCTAGAAGATCTCAACAATCTAACTCCTAGTAAAGAGGATAGATGAGTAATCAGAAACCTCCCAATAGCCACAAAAAACCCAGGACCAGACAGCTTCAGAACAGGCTTCTACCCAATGTTCTAAGAAGACTTAAGTCTATTACACATTCTACGAAGCCAACTTCACCCTCATTACAAAGCCAAATAAGATGCAACAAGAAAAAATTACAGGCCAATACCTCTCAGGAATATAAATGAAAAATTCATCACCAAATACGAGCAAATTGAATCTTACACCATATTAAAAGAATTACACGCAATAATCACCTGGGATTCATCCCTAGCATGCAAAGTTGATTCAGCATAAGAAAATCAATTGATGTGAACAAAGGAGAAAAAAAAACACATGGTCATCTCAATTGATGCAGAAAAGGCATTTGACAAAATACTGCATCCCCTTCTTGATAAAAACACAACACTAGGATTAGAAGGAAAATTCCGCAGTGTGCTGAGAGGCATATGTGAAAAGCCTACAGCAAATATCCCACTTAACGGTGAAAGACCAAAAGCTTTCCCTCTAAAATAAGGAATGAGACAAGATACCTGTTGTCACCACTCTTATGCAACATTATACTGGAAGTTCTTAACAGAGAAATTACGCAATAACAAGAAATAAGAGTCATCCAAACTGGAAACGAAGGAGTTCAGCTTTCCATATTTGCAGATCCTGAAAAATTCACAGCAGAGCTCCTAGAGCTAACAAATGAACTCAGAAAAGTGGTGCAGTATGAGATCAACAGCCCAAAAGTAGTAGTTTATTTATACAGCAGCGAACAGTAAAATAAGAAATCAAGAATAAAATTACATTCACAATAGCAATTTATAAAATCAAATATCTAGGAATAAATGTATGTAAAGGACTTGTACACAGAAAACTGCAAAAATTATTAAAGGAAATCAAATAAGACTTAAATAAATGGTAGGCCATTCCATGTCTATGGATTAGAAAACTAAACATATCATTAGGATGTCAAACCTACCCAGAGTAATTTATAGATTCAGTGCAATCCATTGAATACAAAAGTCCAACTACCTTCTTTGCAGAAAAAGAAAGGCTGATCACCAAGTTAATATGGAAGTGTAACAGGCCCTGAGTAACTAAGAGTGAAGTTGGAGGAATCACATTTTCTCATCTTAAATCATATTACATGTCCGCAGTAATCAAACCAATGACCAATGTAATCAAACTGAGCATTGCAAAATCAGCCTTTACACATAAAACAAACTGATCTTTGACAAGTAGGCAAAGACTATTCAATTGTGAAAGAATAGTCTCCTCAGCAAATGGTGCTAAAAAACTGGATCTCTATTTGACCCCCCTTCAAAAAAAAGAGGACATCTAACCTCACACTTTATACAAAAATCAACTCAAAATGAATCACAGACCTAAATATAAGAACCCAAATTATCAAACTCCTAGAAGAAAATGTAGGGAAACATTTTCAGAACTTTGTGCTAGGCAATGTTTTTTTTAGATATGTTTTAGTTTCTTAAAGCTGCTGGAATGCGATATACCAGAAATGGAACAGTTTCTAGAAAGGGAATTTATTAAATTGCAAGTTTACAGTTCTAAGGCCATAGAAATGCCCAAATTAAGGTATCTAGATAAAGATATCTTATGTTCAAAGAAACAGTCGATGAAGTTCTGGGTCTCTCTCTCTGCTGGAAAGGCATATGGCACCATCTGCTAGCTTTCTCTACTGGCTCCTTCAAATGGCTTCCCTAGAGGCTTTTTCTTTCTGTGTCTCCAAAGGTCTCTGTGTGGAATCTGTAGGTCCTAAAGCTTTTTCCAAAATGGTTCCCTCTAAAAGGGCTCTAGTAAACAACTCAGCCTTGGATGGGTGGAGACACACCTCCACGGAAACCATCTAAACAAAAGGTACCACTCACAACTGGTTGGGTCACATCTCCATGGAAACAATAAAAAAAACCTATCCAGCAATATTGAATGAAGATTAAAGAACATGGCTTTTCTAGTTGTGCTGGTTTGAAAAGATGTATGTCCCTGAGAAAAGCCATGTTTTAATCAAAATCCCATTTGGTAAAGGCAGAATAATCCCCATTCAATACTATATTTTTGAATTTGTAATTAGATCATCTCACTGGAGATATAACCCAATCAAGAATGATTGCTAAATTGGATTAGGGGAGATGTCTCCACCCATTTGGGTGGGTCTTGGTAAGTTTCTGGAGTCCTATAAAAGAGGAAACATTTTGGAGAAAGGAGATTCAGAGAGACCAGAGCAGAACGACATAGCCAAGAGAAACAGGGTTCCCACAAGTCAGTGACCTTTGGAGATAAAAAAGGACATGCCTCTTGGGGAACTTCATAAAACCGGAAGCCAGGAGAAGAAGCTAGCAGATGACGCTGTGCTTGCCATGTGCCCTTCCAGATGACAGAGGAACCCTGACCATGTTTGCCATGTGCCTTCTTGCTTGAAAGAGAAACCCTGAACTTCATCGGCCTTCTTGAACCAAGGTATCTTTCCCTAGATGGATGCTTTTGATTGGACATTTCTATAGACTTGTTTTAATTGGGCATTTTCTCAGCCTTAGAACTGTAAACTAGCAACTTATTAAATTCCCCTTTTTAAAAGCCATTCTGTTTCTGGTATTTTGCATTCCAGCAGCTAGCAAGCTAGAACAAAAGTGTACACAGCGGTTTCAAACCAGCACAGATATTATTCCCAAAATACAATTAACAAAAGAAAACATTGATAATGGGACCCCATCAAAATTAAAGATGTTTGTGCCTCAGAGCACTTTATCATGAAAGAAAAATGACACCTAAAATAATGGGAGAAAATATTTGCAAACCAATATCTGATACGATTTTAATATCCAGAATAGATAATGCAATCTTATAACCTAATAGCAAAAAAGGCAAACAACCAAATTAAGCAATGGGCCAAAGGCTTGACTAGAAATCTCTCCAAAGAAGATGTACAAATGGCCAGAACCGATGAAAATAAGCACCATTTCATTAGCAGTTATCACATCAAATGCACATTAAAACCATGAGATACCATTTCACTCCCAGTGAAATAGTTACTATTTGAAAAACAGAAAATTACAAGTGTTAGAGAAGATGTGGAGAAATGGAAATACTCGCTTATTGTTTGTGGGAATGTAAAATGGAGCAGCCACTGTAGAAAACAATTGGGCAACTCCCCAGAAACTATGTATACAGGTACCAAATGATTCAGCAACCCTACTACTAGATGTGTAAGCAAAATAACTAAATGCATGGACTTAAACAAGTAGTTTCACACTGATGTTCATAGTGGCATTATTCCCAGTTACCAGAAGATGAAAGCAAAAAAA
The DNA here is from genome assembly GCF_023851605.1 of Tamandua tetradactyla. Lineage (NCBI taxonomy): Eukaryota > Metazoa > Chordata > Mammalia > Pilosa > Myrmecophagidae > Tamandua > Tamandua tetradactyla. The sequence goes on along the minus strand of NC_135352.1, from coordinate 40,812,442 downwards.
TTTCCCAACAACCAATGAATATATAAATAAAACGTGGTATATACATGCAAGGGAATATTTTTCAGCTAAAAAAAGGAGTGAATTTGTGATATATGCAGCAACTTAAATGAACCTGGAAGCCATGATTTTGATTGAAATAAGGCAGACACAACAGGTCAAATATGATATCTTATTGATATGAAATAATTAGAATAAGTAAACTAATAGATTTAGAATCTAGAGTAAAGCTTACCATGGGATGGGTTGGGCATATGGAGTGGGATGTTAAGGCTTAAAATGTTCAGGATTTCCATTTGAAATGGCAGAAATATTTGGGTAATGGATGGTAGCACAATAATGTGAGTGTTATTAACAGCCCTGAAATATCTGTATTAAAATGTGGTTGAAAGGGGAAATGTTAGATCGTATATAGAGTAAGAAAATAAAAATTAAAAAACAAAACAGAACATGGAGCTACACTACACAATGATAACTAATCCATAAACTATAATTAGTAATACAATTATAAAATTTTGTGCTAACATAAAATGTAACAAATATTCCACACCCAGGCAAGTTATTAATATCAGGGTGGCAAATGAGAATCCTATTATTTTATACGTGATTATTCTCTACACCCATACCTTGTCTATTAAAGAAAAAATAATTCATTTTTTTCATTCTTTATCTTCTTTATGGCACATTTGTTATTCAATTCTTAGTTCTTCCCTTACTGTTTTTTGTTCCATGAATATAGTATATTTTTATTATTTCATTTTTCTCCTTTGTTAGAACGTATTATACATTTTCATGCTATTTTTAGTTTTTCCCTCAAGATTTCAGTATATCTTCTTGACTTATTACACTTCACCCTAATTAGGACTTACACCACTTCCAGAATAATGGAAAACCAACAGTTTATAACACTTGACCCTTAGCTTGCCCTTTTTGCTATGTTCGTTATATATTTTACTTCTACATAGGCTGTAAACTTCGTAAGAAATTGCAGTTAATGGTTTTACTAGTTGATAGTATTATATATTTTCCACATACCTATGTTTTCCCATGTACTTTTTCCTTCTTTATAACTCGCAAGCCACTTAACTCAGTTCTCTTCTTTTCAGTTTTCCTTCTCTGTTTGGACATTTTCTATTGGCCAGTTTTCTACCGAATTTAGACTTTCAGTTTCAATCTTTTCTATTGGCCAGTCCTCTACTGACTTCAGTGTCCTTTCAAGACCATTCCCTGAGCTCTGAATTTGATATGTGTGTATATATGTATCTCCGGTGTTTCTATTTAATTTTTTAAGAATATTGATTCTGATTCTCTCGTGCAATTTTTCATGTTTTCTCCATGTGCTTAACTCTTTAGCCTCCCACCTGGACTTCAAAATCTGCAAATGTTTTGAGGAATGCCGCGCTTGTGTATTTGTGAAATTTCCCTTCTTAGTAGTGGGAATTTTTCTCCTCTACAAAGCCTGACTTGTGAAGATTTCCCTCTTCCATTCAGAGTCTTCTGGCCAGATCTTAGCCTTCTGCATGTTCTAGAATGCAACAAATGGCTTGTTGAGAAAATCAGTCCGGAAGTCCAGGTTCCTCTATTTTCTAATTTGTGATGTGAACCCTCATGACCACCAGAATTCTTCCACCGCAGTCAAACCCATTTCTCAGCCTGAGCCAGAATTGGCTTCGGATGATGCTGCAGGCCTCCTCGATTTCATTGTGTTCATCAATGGTTCCCTAGTTGGGGTGTCATTTCTCTTGTATTTCAATTTTTTCTCTATCTATCTATCTATCTATCTATCTATCTATCTATCTATCTATCTATCTATCTATATATATATATATACATACACACAATGGTAAAATGTTAGTAGCTTTAAGGATACTAACATATAGATAACTTATAAGTAAATAGGGTTATTATTTAATTTTCTTGCTTTATTAAGTCTAACTGTATACATTAGACTTTTTAATGACATTTCTTTTCTTTTTGGTTTGATATAAATATTGAAACACATGATTTTCTCATTCTTATCTTTTGCTTGGTATACCTTTTTCTCCATTCTACATCATTGTTATTTCTGCTTCTTTAAATAGGCTATGCTAGATTTTTGTTTTCTGATCCAAGAGGAATCTATCTTTGGATACAGCATTTATCCTATCCCCATATATTATAGAAATAAAATGCTTGCCATCATTCCTGGTATCTTGTTTTGTATTATCAGTTTAAGTGGTCTTATTATTTCTTTCATTTTTTCCCAGTTTTTAGTTAGATCGATTTGTTCCATTTTGTCCTCATAGTTTAGGAGCTATTCATCCAATTATTTTTCTTATATATTTCATAAACTTTGTATTTTAATATCCATTAAATTTTATCTTCTAGCAATATTAACAATGAATCAATATGTGTATGTGCTTTCCAATATAGTTACTACAACCTTCTGCTTAGATACTCTCAATAATTTGTTTTGCTAAATCATATATATAATTGTGGTTCTGAGCAAGTTCTTATTTTGCTTTTACATTGTGCCTTTGCTTTTTAGTCATTACTTCTAGCAGTTTATTTGAGGATTCATATAGTAAAAGTCATGAATACAATGAATACAATGCTCTTTTATCTTTCATCTCTCTTCCTCTTTCTTGCAGTCCTTTTGCATTTTTTTAGGAGAAAATCCTCAAATTATTCCACCATAATGGATCCAGAGCTCTTTATTAATACACAAAAACAATACCACTATCCTCTTATTTTAATTGATGGCTTGATTGAGCATAGAACTTTAAGTCCAACTATGGTTCTCTAAGAACATTGAAGACTGTTCCATGCCTTTTAGGAGCTGATGTTAAAGATAGAAGAATGTCATGCCAAACTGATTCTCATTTTAATTTAGCTGTTATTCGCTCTCTGCCTCTACTCTCCACCCCCTGCAACTTGCTTTCTTTTCATTTCTTCTCTTTTTATCTCTTTCCCTTCCCTCTCTCTCTCTATCCTCTTGGCCAAGCAGATCTTTCAAAAACACAAATGAGACATACCATGTTGTCTCTTAAAATGCACATAAGGTCTTCCAAATTCTGGTCCTGCCTACTTCTCCAGCAACTTCTCCTACTGCTCTACCTTATAAAGAACCATGCCCCAGCCATGTCAGATGAGCATCATAATTACTAAATGCACCGAATTAAGCCATGGCCCATACCATCTCTGAGACACTTCTTCCTTTGTTTCTGCTTATGGTATAGTTTCCTTCATGTATCTTATGTGCCCTCTCTCATTGTCCTCTGTCCTCTTGATACAAGGATGTTTTGGAAAATACCTTATTCCCATCCATTTATTTCACAGGTGTTTTAAGGAGCACACCATGAACCAAGTACTACACTAATAGTTATTGATCCAAAGATAGAAAGACATAATTTCAGCTCTCAAAGATCTTACAGATTATTACAATAGAATTTTAAATAGAAATCTATTTTTTTTCCTTTTTCTTAATGTTGAATGAAAAAATAATAACTATGGTATTGATCCTTGAATCCCCAGCTCCTGTGTCATGGTTGGTGCTCAATATGTGATTTAGAATAAATAAAATGAATAACTTCATTTATTTCCTTTGGGTGATAAGCCCAAGTCATTCTCAATCACTCTTACTTCTGTCCTGTTTATAAAATATTTATTGAGTTATGCTACATGGTAGATATTCTTCGAGGTTCTGGGAATATTATGGGAAAACAGAACAAAGTCCATTATTTCATGGAACTTACATTCCAGTGGGGAGACAGTCAATAAATGGATGAAAACATAACTTAGAATGATAAGAATTATATGGCAAAAATAAAGCTGACTTGAGAAGTACAGAGGGCATGGACTGCTGTGTATGCTGGTTTAAGCAGGGTGGTTATAAAGATCGCTACAGGAAGTTTATAGTTGAGCAAAGTCCTGAAAATGTTTTTTTCCAAATTTTCCAATGGCTTATTCTCAGCAGTCAGAAAACTCAGAAAAAGTTAAAATGCTTCTTATGCTCTAATTGCCTCCAAGAAATAGTTCAAATATCTTGAACTGTCACTAGATATTTTTTCCCTCTGACATACCTCTCACTATTCTGTCTTCTGAGATTTCAATCTATTTAAATAGTCTGTTCATTATTTTCCAAACAGCATCCTTCAAAATTCTGGCCCCTAGAAATTCATGTCATATCCTTTTTCTGTAAAGTCTCCCCCTCTTCAGACCCTTTTGAAAAATTTAAATGTGACACTATCCTTCAAGTTTGAGCTAAAATCTCACTTTCTACAGCTGGCGTTTCCAAGAATACTAAACTTCTCTTTTCCCACAGTTTGAAACTCTTATAGGGCTTATTGTCCCATTCACTCATTTTCACAAATAACACATTTCCTTCTCACAAAAGTAGTTTTACAGGTTTACTCTGTGTTTTTCTGCTCAGAGTGTATGCTTTCAAGCTAGGGGTCATATTATATCCATTTTCTATTTCCCTACCTAGTGTGGCATACAGCAGATAACAAACATGTCAGAAATTGATAGTCAGGCTAGTCTATGATTCTGACATGCTAAATAAAATGCTATTTTTGCCAGGGATAAATATCAGGTCAAATATGAGAGTAATGAGAAAATTAATATTAATTCCATGTTATATATCTGCTATCCTCCTTGAATATACATAGTATCAGAAACATTTGTAAGACAATAACTTTTCTGCGTAATTGTTATATAAAAATAGAGTGCATGGGTGGCTCAGTGGTAGAATGTCTGTCTTCCATGCAGAAGACCCTGGTTCAATTCCCAGACTGTGCATCACCCCCAAAAATATATATATAGTATTAATTTTTATTTTTGATTATATAAAATATCTCATAGCTCACATACTATTATAAGCATAGCAAATGGTTCAATATTTCTCATTTGAAACAAAGGATTCTGGTTTGAATTTACTACTGAAAACAAAAATAATATAATTAATTAATGAGCTGAAAGAAGTATACTAGTAGTCTAATAGTCACTCTAAGAATAATTGAATTATACTGTATTGTTAAGTATATACCTGTTTGTTTAGAGGATGTCTTAGCTTGCCCAGACACCATAAAAAATACTACACATCATGCTATCCCTGTGTCATTTTGGTGCTTGTTTGCTGCAGTCCTCGGGATTCCTTGGTGTGAGCCTCTGCCTTTTGTATTGTGGTGAATTCTCTGTGTCTGCCCTTCCATTATCTGCTGGCTTCCCTTTGGATCCTGCCTGTAGCTTTCTTTGTTTCTGGCTTTTTCCCCTTTAAAGGCTCCAATTGATGGATTAAGACCTTCCCTAAGTCAGTTGGCTACCCCTTAACTAAAAATAACACCTTTGAAAGGTCTTATTTACAATAGGTTCCCATGCACAGGAATGGAGATGAAGATTAGCAACATGTCTTTTTTCAGGTTTCTTAATTTAACCATCCACAGAGGGTTGCTGTTTTGCAAAAGAAACATCAAACCACATGACATGTTATAGACCTTGAGGCACAACATATTAAAACTTAAGATGAATTGGTAGAATCTGCAGTAAAAACTGCTGGCTCTGTGCAGAGGAACATAAAATTTTAAAACCTCTTCTCACAGTGACAATGAAGAAATTTCCAGTTTCCCATAATTGGTGACTCATAGTTTTTGCTTTAAGATTTTATAGGATCACTCATTCATTTGAAAAGATTTCTCTCAGGAGACTTATCAATCTGAAGAGTAAATTATAGGAAGAAAATGCATTTCCTTTTGATTGACAGGTGTTTTAATGAACGTGTAACTTGAAAATTTTTTGTTTGCGTCATGAAATTAGCTGAATTTTAGAGCTCAGCATTAAAAATATCTCTACAAAAAATTGTTGAAAAGAAACTAGCATGTATATATTCTACATAGGATATATAAATTCAAAACATATGAGTTTCTGGAAGAAAAAAAGGCTACTACTCACTAATCCTTATTAAATAGGATCCAGGGGCTGGCGTATAAACCAAGTTAACACCAAAAATTATATAAGTTCTAATGCAACATGAGCATAGAAATGTCTAATTCATAGTGTGACTAAATGTATTGAGCCAAATATATATCACACTTTGTACTGTGTACACAGTGGAAGCTCAATAATTAGCTGTTGTATTTATGAAATTTCTGATTAAATTATGTTTTCCATTTAATCTGAAAAGTAGTAAGTAGCACATTCTCCTAAGACATCAAAGCAGGGAAACAGATGAAATCCCATAACATTTTTATGCCTAAAGTCAAACATTTAAAAAAATATTGTTTTTCCCCTTGAAATTGGAGAAATTTTCGGTCTGTGTCTTGAGTATGTAATCGCTTATCAATTTCCAGCTGTTTCATCTCTGCTGTCAGCTACACTGAGATTGACGTCATTAGGACAGAAACTAGAAACTTCAAAAACATGCTTTTTCTTTTACTTGAGTGATCACTGATACAGAAATTAAATTCCCTGACAAAGCATTTGGATCCCAGTGATTAAAAACAAATAATATTGTTTGCCAAATCAAAGGTTAATCAGGTGAAAAATATAAAAATTTCTACAGACTTTATAAAAGCATCTGATAAAGTTAATATTCTGTTAATGAAAAACAGCCATTAAAAAGGTACTGGAAGGATATTTCATTAACATAAATTATAAATACACATATAGGCAGAATCAGACACAGACTCAGATGTGTGCACACACTCCTGTATCAGTCCTCTGCTTACATCTGAAACATTTAGGAGCAGTCACAGTTAAGTCAACACTAGCATAAGTGCCTTTTAGAACAAGGTTATTTATCATTAGCTTAGAATTAGACAGGAAATCCATCTAAGACTTTTCCAGTTGTATTAGAGGAGGGAATAAATATTGCTGTTTGAAATAAAATGAGTATGTACCTAGAGAACACTGAAGATAAAAAAGAGTTTATTAGAAAAAAATAAGATATCAGTGAGCTGACTGCTTAAATAAATGAATGCAAAGGTCAATAGCTTTAGTACTGCCACTTAGAAAATGTAATGGAAGGAAAGATACTTCTCATAATGCAATGAAGAGATCAACATGCCTACAAAAAAAAAAAGAAAGAAAGAAACAAGAAATGCACAGGAATAAAAGAAAATTGCCTGAATTTCTGCTGAGATCCAAGGCATGTGGGCTTGAAATATGGTTAAGAAAATAAGCACAAACATCAGTTCTCCAAGGATAAACTGATAAATTAAATGTGGCCTCCAGCTAACTCCAAAAGGGACTGTTTTAAAAATACTGAAGTGAGAATAATATTCTTGTAGAAGAAACATGATATTCAGGAGAGCTCTGAAACAGCAAGGCTGTGGGGGGATTGCAGGAAGATGGCTGAGTGGAAACTCCAACATCAGTTCCTCAACCAGAAAGTTAAATAGGAGGAAACCATCTGAATCAACTATTTTGAAACTCAGCCCAGTAGAATACTGGATTTCACCAGGGAAGAGTGAAAGGAAGAGGCTGGTAAATTTATGATAAAGAACAGTAAATTGCTATCTCCCCATGGTAGTTACTTTTACCCAAACCCCCAATCTTGATGTAGCCAGGGTTGGGGTCCAGGCCCTGGCTTGCTTGCTTGTTGCCAGAAAGGGTTGTAGAAATCCACTTCCCAAAATCGGGATGGCACCGGTGTGTCCCTGATCATGGCTTTTGATTAGTCACTTGGGATCCCTGGAAGCCTGGCTCAGAGCTTGGCTTTTATTCCAACACACCCCAGACAAAGGTGACTGAGGGGACTTCAAGACACCTGGCTTCCTCAGAGCCGAGGGCATAGTTGAAGAACTTCATTTGCTGGGTAGTCAAAAGAGCCCAGATTTGGGGAGCCACAGAAGCAGATCTCTGTGCCCTTTCTGACCCTCCCCAGGGCAGTTTTTCAGTCCATCTATACTCCCTTGTGGGTTCCTGACCTTGTGCCTCCTGAGAAAGACTGGCTGGGAAAACTTCTCTGGAAATAGTAATATGAGAATCTAAGTAAAGAGATAGAAATTATAAAAAGCAACCAAGCAGAACTACTGGGGATAAAGACCCAGTAACTGAAATGGACAGTTTCTAGGAGGGTCTCAGAAGCAAATTGGAGTCGACAGAAGAAAGAATCAGTAAATGTTGAGACAAGCAATTGAAATGAGTCAGCATGGGAAGTAGGAAGAAGAGAGAATCATCAAAGGGAAAATAGCATCAGCCACCTCTGGGACACCATTAAGCTTACAAATATACCCATAACTAGAGTCGTAGAAGAAGAAAGAAGGGACAAAAGGAATATTCAAAGAAATGATGACAGAAAACTTCCCAAATTTAGCAAAAGATGTAAACATGCACATCCAAGAAGCCCAGAAAACACCAAAATAATAATAATAATAAACGTAAAGAATAATACACCCCATCATATGGTGATCACATACAGAATACAAAGACAAGGAGAGCGCTCTGAAAGCTGCAAGAGAAAAGCCACGTATTATCTACAAGGCAGTTCCAATTGGCTTGATCGCCAATTTCTCAACAGAAACCATGAACCTAAGAAGGCAAGATGTGAAATACTTAAAGTGCTGAATGAAAATCACTGCCAGCCCAAAAGTTTATATCTGGTGAGACTTTCTTTCAAAAATGAGGGTGAGATTAAGACATTCCCAAGTAAAGAAAAGCTGAAAGAGTTCATCACCTAAACATGCCCTACAAGCGATGCCTAAGGGGATTCCTTGGACTGAAAGGAAAAGACACTGTACTAGACAATGGTTAGAAGCTATACAGAAATAAAGACTTTCTGCAAGGTTAAGTATTTGGGTAATAATAACAAATACTATTATATTGTATTTTTTCATATTTAACTCTAATTTTTACTTGCTGCAGTTTCTAAAATGCAAATACATAAAACCAAATGTTAATCTTATGGTTTTAGAGCTAAAAATGCACCGAGATATTATTAACAAGTATAAGAAAAGGTCGGGGGAGAGAGGGGTCTGGGAAAAGTGTATGGGTATGCTATTAAAGTCATGTTCGAATCAAGACAAATATGATTGTTATATATTTAGGAAGTTAAATTCTAGCCCCATGATAACCACAAAAAAAAAAATTGGAAAAATATATCCAGATAGAAATGAGAAGGCATTCCATATGGTAAAACATTAAAAAAAAAAAAAACCCAAATAAATATAAAAGTAGGCAATAATGGAACAATTCAATGACAAAAAAGGTCTAACATGCAAAAACTAGCAAAATAGTAGAAGAAAGTACTGTATTATCTGCAGTGACTTTAAATGTGAATGGATTAAATTCTGCAGTCAAATGGCAGACATTGGCAGAGTGGGTTAAAAAAAAAACAAACATGACACAACTATATGCTGTTTCCAAGGGACTCATCTTAAATTCAAGGACAATAGAAGGTTGAAAGTGGAAAAAATATATATACCATGCATGTAGTAACCAAAAGGGGACTAGGATAGCTACAATAATGTCAGATAAAATAGAATTATGTCAAAAAATTTGAGGGAAAATGGTCATTATATACTGAAAAAGGAGTCGATTAAACCACAAATATAACAATTATACCGATGTACCTAAAGCAGAGCCCGAAATTATAGGAGGCACATATTGACAGATTTGAAGGGAGAAACTGTTCAATATTACATTAGGAGACTTATACTATATAACAAAACTTATGAGATGCAGCAACAGCAGTGCTGAAGGGAAATTAATAGCTCTAAAATGCTTACATTAGAAAAATAAAAAAAACTTCAAACCAGAGACCTAACCTGAAAACCAGACCTAGGAAAGAAAACAAACCAAACTAAACCCAGGGCCAGCAAAAGGAAGGAAATAATAAAGATTAGAGTGGAGATAAGTGAATCAGAGAACAAAAAGTCAATAAAAAGAATCAACAAAACCTAATGGTATCAAGGGAAAGATAATAGGGAATTAAGGCTTAAAATGTATATAATTCTGGGCGGTGCACCAGTGGCCGAGTGGCAGAATTCTCACCGCTGTGCTGGAGACCCAGGTTCAATGCCTGGAGCCTGCCTGTGCCACAGACAAAAATAATAAATAAATGTGTGTAGTTTTCCATTTGAAAGGAGAGTAATATTTTTATAATATATGGTCATGATGGTATCATATTATCGTGAGTGTAATTAACAGCACTGAAACACATATCCAAATATGGTTAAAAGGGGAAATGTTAGGTTGTATATATGGTAACAGAATTTTAAAATTTGTAAAATACATGGACTTTAAAAGAAAAAATACATGAACCTACCCTAAGTTAAGCCATGGACTACAGTTAGTGTATAAAATTGTACTTTCATCAATTGTAACAAATGTACTATGCCAACGCAAAATGGTAGTAATAAGATTTAAAATGCGAATGTTTTTTTGCATTATCGTTCTGTAAATCCACATCTCTGATTAAAAAAAACAAAAGAACAGACACACACACACAATCACACAATCACACACACGTGCACACAGACACAAGAATGCAATAAGATGCGGCTATGTGCAATATGAAAATACGTTGTTTTTCTATTCTATACTGTTTCCAATGGAAGAATTGAATTGTCAGACTAGAAGAACTTCCTGGAAATTCCTTGTTATGAACAAGTAAATACACCCATATTTTGCGTTACGTTTTAAAGCCAAAGGGAAAGACAAATTATTCAGTCAATGCCATTCCTAAAACTGTCTAGTCATTTGAGAAATAATAGGGTTTGATTGTTGCCTCACTTCTTACCCCAAAACAAGTTCTAGCTGCTTCAAAATTTTTAACAGATAAACAAAAATGCAATGTAGTTAAAATTCTGAATTTATGTTAATTTGTAAAACAATCTTAAAATGGGATGGTCTTTTTTCTTAATATAATATGTAGATGAGAAACTATAAAGGGAAAAATAAAATCATTTGGATAACAAAATCTTAAACTATATTTAAATTGTTTCAACTTAGAAAACTTGCAGTATATTTAATGATAAGCTATACAAATTATTTTTTAATCTCTGAACAATCAGTTTACAAGGTAAGAAATACAAGTACTAAAATTAGAAGATTATTAATCCCTTTGTCAATCAAGAGAATGCAAATTAAAGTATGAACAATATATATTTTACCAATTATTTTGGAAATATCCAATATTCCTGAGGATGTGTGAAAAGTCATACTCACATTAAAGATATTCCAGCAATTTCATTTCTAGTAATTTCTGGGAAATTATTATTGTCCTTCCAGAAATGCATTTCTAAGAAAGACAGACAATGTGTTCTGCAATATTGCTTGTAATAGGGAAAATTAAAAATAACTTAAAACTATAAATGCAGTGGAGTACTGTAAAGTGCGATATGATCAGATAATATCAGCTGAAAATAAATGAAAAGATGTCCTCGATATACAATATTTTGCAAAAAATCAAATTATATAGAATCTATTTTGAAAAAAATAACATGTTAATAACTGTACACTGACATTGGGAAACTTCACTTAAAATTTACAAGTAGGTGTCTCTGGAAGGTTTTACCTTCGGTGTCATATATTTCTGAGTTCTTTACTTTATACAGTAAGTATATTTAGTTGTTCTAAATAAGAAAAATGAGATAAATAATAGTACAATAAAAATTAAAGCCTGACTACTTGGGCCTTGCATGGAGCTTAGAAACGGAAGAGCAAACGGCTGTGTTCTTTCAGGGCACCCGTCCGTGCTCGCAGATGAAGCGGCTTGCGCACAGAGGTTAACCCTGTTTTGTTTTCTCCTGCCAGGGAAAGGCGAACATGGGAAGCCATATCCTCTCACTGAGGAGGACCACGATGATTCCGCTTACAAGGAAAACGGTTTCAATATTTTTGTCAGCAACAATATTGCTCTCGAGAGGTCGCTGCCAGACATTCGCCATGCTAAGTGAGTACCTGCCTGCTGGTATGCAGGATGGCTGTCCTTTTTTGCCTTATTTGTTTTGTTTTGCTATTTTTAATACATCTCAATGGAAGATATGCAACCAAAATATTTGCTGTAACAATTTTGATTAAAGCATTTATATTGTACCATCTGAAATACCTTTTATTTAAATTGGGATAATTTTTAAAATTCCAAACAAAGGAATCACCACTGACACTGTGAAAATTAATACACATTTCCTTTATTGAGTTGACAGCATTCTGTCTTTTTAAATTGAACTGTTTCAAGATGCTGTCTTCAGTGATTATATTCGATCATGTAAATTATGAAGCAAAAGTTTCCCCGTGGTAATTAATGCTATCAGGACCCTGAGCATACAAATGCCTTCCCTGGGCGTCATTCTCACCTCAGCCATACCTGGGCCAATTATTGCTACATCTTCCATAAAGAATGCCAATTGAATGCATCCGTGACCCAAAAGCAAGTTGTTGATTGTGCAATTTCTGCCATTCTCTGAACTGTTGTGGCTTGTCGTTTGACATGAGTCCAGCTTTAATCGAATCATTACTAAATATAATGGTGTAAATAGTATACTACATATAGTTACCTAAAATAAATCTCCTTGTGTCCAACTCCATTGTTCCCGACATTGCTTATTGTTCCTTCTTTAAAGTCAGTTTTATGGCCTTCTTGTCAGAATAAACCATGTAAGAAAGATGCCAAGAACATAATGTGATAAGAACTTGCGGTTGTGATTGCCGTGCATATTTGATAAATCTATCCAACTATTGTAGATATGCTTATCACTTCCTCATCTCAATATCCAATTAGAAATACTGGTTTGAGCATAAGAAAATCAGAGAAAGTAAAATAGGGGCAACTAATGCAAATAAGAACGGGGTATCTAAATTAAATCAGTAAAACACAGTAAGTGAAACCCTTAATTTTGTGTAAAACTAATTAGCCCTTTAGAAAGAAAGGTCAATAAATTATGGCTTGAGGGACTATTTTCTAGTTGCCATATTGTATCTTTTTAAGTTTATTTTAGAGTATAAAAGAATTAATGGTTTTCTCCTCATATTTTACATGCATTTATATTTCCCAATATAATTAACCAGAAGATTAATGTGAAGAACAAATAAATTTTTCCCTAAATGACATTTTTTAATATATAGCTCTAGGCCTTCTAGCTAGCCAAATTATCCCCAGAGTATCTGAAACTGTCTACAGTTAATTCCCACTGACTGAGAACATTTCTAGTTATGAGAAATTTTAATATCTAATTGCACAGCCTCAAAGATGCAGTAAATTGCATTGTTAGCATCATAAATATACTCAGAGAATCACTCCTATCCACCTCCTCCCCTAATCACAGGCTTCCAGTCTTTTAATTTGCATTCAAGTGGAAAGAATTGCAGATATGTACAGTTCAGAACCTCTCTGAAGTAAAAAGAAGACTGCTATTTCCATTCTTCTCAGAGAGTGTATTTTTAGAGCAATCACCACCTTTTGTAAAAAGATACTCTCAAGCAATAATCAAAACACTAATGGTAAAAAGGAAAGAAAAAATGTTTTGAAATTTTATTAGTTACTGAGTTCATACTATGATGGAAGCATTATTCTAAGCGTTAAGGAAGAAAAAGGTAGTAAGAATGTATTCCATGACTATGTTCTCTTATATACTTACTGAAGCTGAATAGGATAGTCATGTAACAAAATAACACAAAAGTGAAGAAAAAAAAACAGTGTTGAAGATAGATGAAAGCAAAAGTGTTATTTATTGTGCAATCAGGAATAATTGTTTTCCTTAGTTAGCCCAGCATCTGACTCTTTAAGATGCAAAAAGACAGTTTCTCTGATTTTGTCAATTCCCAAGCTCAGGAACTCCATATTCAAAGAAAGAGTTAAAAGAGATTTCAGTGTTTAAAGACCTATGATTTTTGTGTTTCTCAATATACTGGTACAAATTCAAGAGTATTTATAGCTGTGAGATTGGTCCTTGAGGTCATAAAATCAACTTGATCCAACTAATAGATCGCAGGTAATTGAACATCATTGGTTTATATTGGCCCAATCTGTGGGTGCCAATGAAAAATTTGTGTGCTGTTTTAAAATAAAGCATAAGACATCTAAGAAACTTTGCACTTGCAGTTGGTCAAGTCCCTTTACTCCCAGGATTTTACAATTCCTTAATCTGATCATCATTCCGAACTGGAGAACCACATACTTACTCCACTTGGCTATAGTTTAGTTCAGTCACCTCCTGGATATGCAAGTGCTCTGTACCAGTTCATTCTCATATTGGTAGATGTTAATGGAATAAACTCACCAGTTGAAAGACACAGATTGTCAGAATCGATTTAAAAATCTGATCCATCTCTATGCTGCTTATAAGAGACTCACCTTAGGCCCAAGGTTACAAATAGATTAAAAGTAAAGGATAGAAAAACAATGTTCTATGCAAGGTGTAACCACAAGAAAGCAGGATTAGCTAAACAAATATCAAACAAAATAGACTATAAATGTAAATATAAGAGACAAAGAAGAACACTACCTCTTAATAAAAGAGAAAATTCAAGAAGAAATAACAAATCATAATTATTTATGCTGCCAGTTAAGGAACTCCAAAGTATATGAGGCAAACATTGGCAAAATTAAAGGGAGAAATAGTCATTTCAACAATAAGAGTGGGAGACTTTGATATACTGCTCTCCTCTATGGACAGAACAACTAAACAGAGGATCAATAAAGAAATAGAGAACCTAAACAATGTGATCAATAAATTATACATAACAGACATATATAGATTGTTACACCCCCAAACACCAAGAGATACATTCTTCTCAAGCGTTTATGCAATGTTCTCCAGGATAGATCATCACTGGAGCACAAAACAGGTCTTAACAAATTTGAAATGATTGAAATTATTCAAAGCACTTTCTCTGACCACAATGGATGTAGCTGGAAATCAATAACCATCAAAGAACCAGACTTCCATAAATGTATGGATATTAAATAGCACACATAAACAATCAATGAAACAAAGAAAAAAATTGCAAGAGAAATAGAGAAAATATCAGGAAATGAATGAAAATGAAAATACAACATATCCTAACTTATGAGATGTGGTAAAGGCAAAGCTGAGAGGGAAATTTATTGCCCTAAATGTCGATATTAAAAAAAAGAAGAAATAGTAAAAATCAAATTCTTAACTGCTCACCTGGAGGAATTAGAGAAAGCATAGTAAAACAACCCAAAAGCAAACAGAAGGAGAAATAACTATCAAAGCAGAAATGAATGGATTGGAGAACAAAAATAAATAGAAAGAATTAATAAAAGCAAAGTTTGGTTCTTTGAGAAAAATCAATAAAATTGATGGACCCCTGGCTAGGCTGACAAAGGGAAAAAGATGATACAAATTTAAAAAATCAGAAATGAGAGGAGGGGTTGTTAACATGAACCATGAAGAAATTAAAAATCATCATAAGAGGATACAATGGACAAATATATGCTAATAAGCCAGAAAATTTAGATTAAATAGATAAACTCATTAAAACACAGATTCAAGAAGAAATAGAAGATCTCAACAAATCAAACACAAGTAAAGAGATTCAATCAGTCATCAAAAATTTTCCTACAAAGAAAATTCCAAGGTAAGATGATGTCACAAGAGAATTTTACCAAACATCCCCAAAATAAATAACACCAATTCTGCTCAAACTCTTCCAAATTTTTTCCTTTTGAGGAAAAAGGGACAGTACTTAACTTATTTTATGAAGCTAACATCACTTTAATGCCAAAACCAGGTAAAGATGCTACAAGAAAGGAAAACTACATTAAAGATTTAATGTAGTTAAATCTAATCTAAATTAGATTAAATCAGAATCTCATTAATGAACATAGATGAAAAAATTCTCAACAAAATATTTTCAAATCAAGTTCAATGATGCATTAAAAGAATTATATATTGTGACCATGTGTGGTTTATACCAGGAATGCAAGGGTGACTCAAGGAAAGATGATCAATCAATGTAATACAACATATTAACAAATCAAAGGAGGGAAATCACATGATCATCTCGATTGATGCTGAAAAAGTATTTGACAAAATCCAACATCCTTTTCTAATAAAAAATACTTCAATGGGTAGGAATCAAAAGAAACTTCTTCAATATGATAGAGGGCATGCATGAAAAACTCACACCTAGGATCATAATTAATGATGAGTATACCAGTTTGAAACTCTTATGTACCTCAGAAAAGTCATGTTTCAATCCTGACCCAATCTTCTGGGGACAGCCATTTCTTTTAACCTTGACTGAATATTATAGGGTGGAAACTGTTTTGATTAGATTATCTAATCTTTGAGAAGTAGAAAGGTGAACTGTGGTGTATATGTGACGGAATATTGTGTGGCTGCATAAAGGAACAAAGTGGTGAGGCACCCAACGAGATGAATGAACCTTGAAGACATTATGTTGCACAAAGTAAGTCAGAAACAAATGGACAAACATTGTATGGTCTCTTTTAGAAAACACTCATAAGAAAATTGGGACCACGATTGTAAGTTCTTATAGAAATCACATTTATTCCTGAGCTTTAAGTGTTATTTCTAGATTCTGAGCTGTCTATAAACTTCATATTTCCCTAGAGCTCTGGGTACCTGTGTTAATACCCAACACTCAGAGTTCAAGCTCTGCAGCTCTGAAAGTCAGCATTACTACATATAACAACTGTTAAAGAAGCCAAAAAAGAGATCAGGCTTTCATTTGAGATAAGAGTGAAGCCAGTCTGGTTGAGACTAAGATAAATCAGAATACAGGGTAAAGGATGACAGTGTCTGTATTTTAGAACTTCACCTACTGTATAAGACAAATGGGAGAGAGTTTTATTTGTCCAAAACCTTAATTTTCCATAGCACACAATCTAACTGAACCTGTCTGGATAGTATAAACCACCCAAACCCATGGAGCTCAGAATGGGACTGAGGGCTTGTAATTCTGTGTAGCTTAATGTAATACCCAGATACATCTCAGAGTAGGTTGGGCAGATAATTAAAAAGTACTGGTAATGTCCCTTGAGGGACTGGAGAAAAAATGTGAAACTATTAAACTTTTATACTTGGGAAAACACTGATATTCTCTCAAACACTAGGGACTCCTAACTTAATAGGCCAAGCTCCTGATCATCAAGCTTGCTCTTATGAAATTTATTTCTGTAGTGGAGAAATTAAGTGTACATGTAATTAGCTCTTAAGAGTTACTTCCAGGGGAGCTCTCTCTCTCTCTAAGAGTGAAATCACTACCCTCCCAGCTACGTGGGACCTGACATCCAGGGTGAAAGTTTCTCTGGCAATGTGAGAGATGACTCCCAGGCATGAGCCTGGCCCTGGCACCATGGGATCGATGATGCCTTCCTGACCAAAAGGAGAAAAAGAATGTAACAGGATAAGTTATCAGTGGCTAAGAGACTTCAAATAGGGTTGAGAGCTCTTTTGGAGGCTATTCTGCAATTTTCAGCTAGATATTTTTAATTGCTAATTGGTTTGCCAAACGCCAACCAATATCATTCCAATTAACCTAAAATAACACCCTGCTCTCTGTGATCCTATAAAAGTTGCATGCACTCAGTTTACTTTTCAGGAACCTAAAACCTTCAGATGCTTCCTAAGCCAGTTAAATCCTGAAAACCAGAAGTGGCAGTATTTCCAAGAACATCAACCAGTTCCATCCCTCTATCCCATGTTATTGACATCCCTTTTCAACATGAAAAAAGTTAGAACGGGCATAGCCCAAATATCCCTAAAGCTTGGGAGAAGGCTTATAGAAGAAAGAGGCATTACAACACAGAAGTTAGGCTTTAACAAATGACTGGGACTACTAAGTCATCATATTGATGTTTCTTTGTAATCTCCAGCGTCTTGGAGCAGCTAGAAGAAAAAAACCTTGAAACTGTGGAGCTGTAATCAATGCCAAACTTTGAAATCTGTTCTATAACTACTTGTTAAAATGTACTTTGAAATTTATAGCGCTTTTGTAAATATGTGATATTTCACCAAAAGGACTCCCCATGAAAATAATACTTCAGCCAAGCCCTCACATAACCGTAGTTATCCTCTATGAATTACTAACATATACAACACAACAATGTATTAAATGAACAGACAGGTTATGCCCAAGATGTAAAAATGATTTTACATTTAAAAAATACTTCCAATATTAATTCTTACATTAACATATCAGAGGATAATTAAAAACATTCTACCATGCAAATGGGAACAGAAAAAGCCTTTGAAAGATTTCAACAAGTTCAACATCAAAGCTTTAATCAAACTAAGATTGAGGTGTTATGGATTGAATCATGTTCCTTACAAAGTCATGGTCAAGCCCCGACTCTCAATCCTGTGGATGTGAACTCATTCATAAATAGGATCTTCAAAGACCCTATTAGCTAAGATGTTCCCAAGCTGATTCAGGGTGAGTCTTAATCTAATATGACTGCAGTCCTTATAAATAGGGGAATTTCACACACAGGCAGAAATAGGAGAAAGAGAGAGAGACAGAAGACCACGTGATAGAGGCAGAGCTTGAATTTTGGATTGCTGGCAAGCCACAGACAGTCTTCACGCAAAGCATGATACTAATAATGCCATGATTTTGGATTTCTGCCTTCTGAAATTCTGAGAAAATAAATTCTTTATATATATCTGCATCTATATATATATATATATATATAACCTTTATTACTGATAAGACTCTACTCATAAGTATGACATTGATCTGAGCCAAGTGGGATTATTAATACCCAACTCCAGCATGAAGTATATCTACCCTTAAAATCACGGACATTGCTAGATAATGTAAGGCGACTACAAAACTCAAGGCAAGGAGGGAGGAGTGAAAATGCCTGATCTCAGCAGGCAAGCAGATCCCACAGAATGATTTCTCATTATTCTCAGAAAGATGCTGAGGAGATGAGCAAAGTGTGGTAAGCTTCTTTAACCTAAATTCATCAATCGCATCTCTCCCTTTCTCCTAGAAAGAGTAGGAGAGTTTGCAGAGGCTAAGAGTGCTAGTCTCAGGGCCGCCCCTCCATGTGGGGACAGACCCAGTGGAAAGGCATCTCTTCCCTAGATGAACAAGGCATAATATCTAGTTTTTTCACAAAGAAAAAAGACTATTTATCAATACAAACGGACATTTGAGAAACTTTCTGATTTTTTTTTCATTATATTCTGAGCACTCCTACTTTCTGGAAAGTGTATTAAACTTCTAAGAAGTTTAATTCCATAAATTGTTTTGTGATGGTGAACAAGCCAATTCAGCACTTTAAATGTCCATTTTACCCCTTCACTGAGTGTGGATGCTAACTTTCTTTATGTCCCTCACTATGTATTAGATTTATAAATTTGATACTTTCTGATTTCCTTATTTTCCAATTATATCATGAGGTATAAAATATAAGGAAAACAAGTGTACTAGATTCTGAAACTTAAATTGTAAATACATAATTAAATTTTATGAGGCAGTTTGAGCTTACTAGAAAAAGATAATTGTGTTTTTAAATTACATTATGATTTAGTTAATATGTCTAGAATATTTATTTTAATTTCATAGGAAATGTAAAAGTTTGATTTTACCTCTTGTGACTCTTGCCTATTTAATGCTATTACTCATTCAAAGAAATGTTTGCGTTTAATTTATCCAAAAATATACATTGATAAAAGTAAACCATAAAATGTGTCAAAAGCAGCAAAATACATTGGGAGGTATTTGTTTCCTATTTCCTATGAATTTAGTTATGAGATTGTTAAATTACCTTCTTTCAACACATTTACCAACAAATTCAGAAGGAAACAAGCTAATGTGTGAATAATGCTATAGACAAAAAGGGACATGGAAAATGCATTCTTTGATGCAAATGCTTCTTCAGCCTACAGTGTGTCTTACCCTCTAAATGTGGTTGAAAAAAGGAAAAACAAAAACAATTAAATAGCAAGGCAGTAGTTTGGGAAGCTGGATGGTCGGGAACTCAAGAAGAAAAGAAAGGAAGTAATATTTCCAAATTGTGATTAAGTAAGTATTAGTCAATATTTCTTCAAAATAGACTCATGTACAATAATAGAGATATTAGTAAAATAATGTGTTTCTAAGACTCATTAAAAAAGCTTCATTGGCATAGTAACAAAAAATTATGCCCTTTTCCATCCTTTAGCTAACGACTACAAGATATTTGAAAAGTTTTAGTCCCTATAACCAAAAGATGTGACTCTATTGAAGTAAAAATCCTCTTAGAAAAGCTGACAGATATTTACTCTTTGGAGGAGTGAGTGACAGATCATAAAGCAGATTCTTTGAAAGGTGGAATGAGGAAGAGCACAAGGGTACAGGGGTCTTAAAGAAAGAAAATTGTTCAGGAAAAAAAGAAAACCAAAAATATACTATACCTGCTTCTGAAGCATGGCTATTAATTTTAAAGCATATCCTTCATTATGTTATAACATGATAAGGATGGAACGAATAAACCTGGAACTTAGCAAAAGTTTGCAGATTAGATTTATAACTTTAATTTCTTAAGGAAAACAAAATGGAAATTTGATGTAATGATGCATATTGTTCCGTAAGGTTAACATGGTAAATAGGAGTTCTGAATTTGCTCTGACTTAATCCTGTCCACAGAAGTTGATTGAAATGAGATAATAATGATTAAGATTTTACTTTATTTATAAAAAAGAGAGAATTCTACCAGCCAGAGAGCTATGTAGTCTTAAACTATGGTTAAGTTAATCTTTAATAGTAGGTTATGGTGGACTACAGTGACATTTTGAATGTTATGGCCAGAGCTTAACTTGGAAAATTAAAACTCATTAAACTTAAAAGAGTCAACTAAACACACTATGTATTCCCTTCAATGTATTCATTAGAATTGATTGCCTTCAATACATGATGTGCATATTGCGATATTACAGAGGATATCATTTAAAATTTAAATCAACTAATCTGTTTTAGATTCTATCATTTAATACATTTACATATAGATTTAACTAATCCAGTAATACTATTCTCAAATATTTACTTTGCAGATAAATGCATTCATATTAAAAATATTACCCAGTGGATTTTGTTTTAAGCAATTATTTTGCAATATAGATTTATCATGATTAGAAATCCTGATGAAAAAGATTTTCTCAAAGATATATATGACCACGTAGGATTTGTTTTAGTTATTCAACAAATATTTACTGAACATGAGTGAAACACATTTAGATTAGTTTGTAAAAGATAAACCACTCTATGTTTGTTTCTAGCTGAATAATTTTATTATACATGTCTATTTTCATCAGAACATGCTATTAATTCCTCTGGTAGGCTACATATCTGAGTCATTGTGACAAGTATTAATCTCTAGGTTTTTATAATTGATTATGTAGTGATAAGTGCCTATTATTTGGAATCATGAGACTCAATCTCAGTGCAACAAGCATAATTTCTCATAAAATTTCATTAAAAAAATCCAGAGTTCCTAATGTGGAGGTTGTTTTGGTTTGCTAACGCTGCTAGAATGCAATATACCAGAAATGGAATTGCTTTTGATGGGAATTTATTGCAAGTTTAAGATCTAAGCCCATGAAAATTTCAAAATTGAGGTGCCAACAAGAGGTTAGCTTCTGTCAAGAAAGGCTGATGCCATCTGGAACACCCGTCAGCTGAGAAAGCACCTGGCTGGCATCTGCTGGTCCCTTGCTGCTGGACTCCAGTTTTTTCAGCCTTTTTATCCTATTCTGAAGCGGCTGTTCTTCAAGTTTCTGCATGTGAGGGTTCTCCAAAATGTTTCCGCTTTTAAAGGACTGTAGTAAATGAATCAAGATCCACCTTAAAAGGGTGGAGTCACATCTCCATCTAATCAAAGGCTATACCCACAATTGGGTGTGGCACACCTCCATGGAAGTAATCCTAACCAAAAGGTAACACCCACAACTGGGTGTGCCACATCTCCATGGAAACAATCCAATCAAAGTTTCCCACCCTAAAGAATAGTTGTGTCCCCAAAAGATTGGATCAGACTTAAAACATGGTTTTTCTGAGGTGCAAAATTAATTCAAACCATTTTTGAAACCATGCATCAAAATTCAAAGGCGTTGTTTTGTATTCTTACAGTGAATAATTTAGTTATTAGCCATGAAATTTCTTTATGTACTTTTATCAATCTGCCTTAAATTTTAGCATATATGATAATGATATAGATATAAACAAATCTGTAAATATCCTCCTTAAGCCCATATTTATCTCTGCTGACCAGCTGCAATGTCTATTTAGTTTTTCATATCCTCCATTCCCATTCAATATTCAACCATCCCAGTTTGACTTAGGACACTACCATGCTGTGCTGGTTTAAAGTTGTTACATAACCAAGAAAAGACATGTTCTTTTAATCCATTCTTATGAGTGTAGACAAACTGGGGCTTGGACCTTTTGCTTAGGTTGGTTTCCATGAAGGTTTGACCCACACAATTCAAGGTTTGCCCTATGCTTTTACTAGAGTCCCCTATGAAGAGAATAAAGACAGAAAACAGAGAGAAACAGACACAGAGAGCAGGAAGAAGCTAAGAGAGAAATAAAACATTCCAGGGGGAGCCAGAAGGACCCACAGGAGCTGAAAGAGCCATTAAAACCAGAGCAGAGGAGTGAAGGGCCAGCAGACATCACCATGTGCCTTCCTGTGTGATAGAGGAACCCCACATGTCAGCATCCTCCCCTCAAATGAGATATCTCACTCTTGGTACCTTAATTCTGATGTTTTCATGGCCTTAGAATTGTAACATGGAACATAATAAACCCCCATTGAAAAAGACAGCCCATTTCTGATATGTTGCATTACCAAGCTGAAACAGATTTAGGTATAAGAACTGGAGTGCTGGGATTTACAAATACCAAAAGTGCTGGAAAGGCTTTCTGAATGGAGAAGGAAAGGTTCTGGAATAATTGTAAGGAGCTTGATATGAAGGGCCTAGGTTACTTTAAAGAGACTGTGGGGTAGATATATGAACTCTCAAGATACTTTTGATGAAGTCTTAGAGAGAAATGATGAATGTGTCATTGCAAACTGGAAGGGAGGTGATCCTTACTTTAAAGTAGTAAAGAATTTGGTAAAATTGAGTCCTGGTGTAGGATGGAAGGCAGAGTTTGAAATCAATGAGCTTGAATATCCAGCTGAGGGAATTTCTGAACTAAATGTGGAAATGGAAGCCTGGCTTCTCCTTGCAGCTTATAGTAAAATGTGAGAGGAAAGACATAAGCTGAGAACTGAACTCTTGGGTACAATAAAACCAAAAACTGATGGCAGAAATTTCTGAGTTTCCAGCAAGACCTCAAAAATCGAGCCCCATGTGAGGATTTAGCCAGCAACCATATCAGGACAAGCCAAGATTGGAAATGGAGTTATCCAGAAATGATTTAGTGGAAAACCATATTGTCTAATAGTTGGGACCCTGTATACTGCATGCTAAAACAGTCAAGTTTGTGAAAGATCTGTACGAATGGAAGCACTGCCAATCTGGACTGAAAGGGACCGATTGAAGTAAAATTTACTTCAAAAGCAGAACCATGGAAGCCAAGCTCTGGAGCTAAGACACCTAGGCCAAGGGAGTGGACCCACCTATGCACATTGAAAGGATGAGTTTGCCCTGGGGTTTGCAGAGGGTGGACCTTATGCCCCATTGTTTGGTAAGAGTGTTGCTGCCCCAGGCCCCAGAGAGATTGGAGCACATTCCCTGGGGATTGGGGACACCCTGACCATGACCCAACTGTTTGGAGAAGTGTGAGCCTGTACTCCAGAGATGGCGGAGAGCCTGGGTGCCGCCCAGATCCTTGAAGAGGGTGGAACAGAAAACAAGGTGGTCTCACCAATGCTCCTCAGTGTTGCAACCCTCAACCCAGTGTTTGAAGAGAGCAGGGCCACTGTGTGAGCCCTTGGAGAGGGTGGGCCTGCTGCCCTGAAAATATCATTCTATAAATGACTCTTACACTTTGAAATCTAATGGGGTTTGCCCTGTAGGTTTTGTGAACTGTTTGGGAACTTTGACCTCTGTTCTCCTTTCAGTTTCTCCCTGTGGCAATGGGAACTTTTGTCCTATGACTGTCCCTCCTTTGTATGTTGGATGCAGAGCTCTTGTTCTAAGTATCACAGGTTCACAGCCAGAGAATTTTGCCTTAGGATAAACCATGCCTACAACTGATTTTGTACTTCTTTATTTTTGCTGAAATGATTTTAGCCTTGTGATATTGTGATGGAATGAATGCATTTTGCATATGGAAAGAACATCTCCTTTTTGGGTGGAGAAGGTGGAGTGTGCTGGTTTGAAGCTGTTATGTACCCCAGAAAAGACATGTTCTTTTAATACATTTGTATGGGAGCAGCCCTATTGTGGCTAGACCTTTTGCTTAGTTGTTTGCGTGGAGATTTGACTTTCCCCAATTTAAGGTTTATCATAATCCCTTTATTGGAGTCCTCTATGAAGAGAACAAAGAAAAAAAAACAGAGACAGCACGAACAGCAGGGAGAAGCTAAGAGAGAAATAAAGACCCCCAGAGAAGCCAGAAGGACCCACAGGAGCTAAAAGAGCCATTGAAACCGGAGCAAAGGGCAAGCAAATGTCACCATGTGCCTTCCTGTGTGACAGAGGAACCCCAGATGCTAGCAGCCTTCCCTCAAAGGAGGTGTCTCACCCTAGGTACCTTAATTCTGACATTTTCATGGCTGTAGGATTTAACTTGGAACATAATAAACCCCTGTTGAAAAAAACAGCCTGTTTCTGATAGATTGCATTCCAGTGGCTTTACCAAACCAAAACACATGCCATCAAACTTTTCTTGCTGAAGTCTCTAGTGGCTCCCATGTTGACAACATCCAATATAAATTTTAGTCTTTATCTTGTGGAACCTTCCAGTAAAATTTGGCCCTTCTTTCATTCTTGAAATGCTATTGTATGTATTTTGAGAACTAAAAGCTCTCTCACTCCTCCCCGTCATGCCTTTTCAGTCTTCTTTGTCAAATCATTCTCAAGGCAGCTCTGGCCTCCAGTTTCTTCTTCCATTCTGGATCATCCACCAAGGCCTATTAATTCTAGCTCTAAACTGTACTGCCAGTCTGTTTTTTAATGCGTCCCCCTCTCTTTATTGTAATTGCTTCCACTATCATCTGTTAATTAGAATCCTAAAATCTCATAACGTACTCACACACTCACGTTTGTTCCTCTGCATTGCATTCAGCAAAATGAGCAATTTGTACGGAAGGAATTACAGGTCAAAACGTTACACATAGACCCTAAAATGCATAAAAGACTCCTTTTACACTAAAATTATTAGCACAAAGAGCACCAACTTTCACATCATGACCCCTGCCTACCTCTGATGTCCTCTCTCATGGCTCTCTCTGCCACACAGATCTTCATTTAGGTGCCCGAACACAACCTGCATTTCTCCATAGAGACATAAAATTCCACAATACATTGAAATATTAATCAATTACTACATACAGTGTTAATTTACTAAATAACTTCATATAGGTGAACAAATAAATAAGTATTGATGACTACCCTTCAAACCCACCAACGTGCACCCTGCAGTCCAAACCAATTTTTCAGAACTGTCAAAAGAGAAAATAAATTACCAGTTATCACTGCTTTATCAAATCCAAATGACATGGGGAGATTAGACTAGAAAAGCAACATGACTGAAACTAACGACTGAAAATTGAATCTGCTGACATTAAAACAATTACTATGTAAATTGGTGCTTGGAAATTACTTACACTGATATGTTCTATAGAGCGCTTGTCACCAGCCAGATGCCGCGTTGACATTTTATTCTGTTGCTAGTGCAAATGTGGCAGAGAAATCTTTAGCTTAAACAAAATAATTTTGCAAGAAATTCTGCAATGACAACAGGTTAAAAAAATAAAAATTCCCTCTTTTTTGAACATGTTGTGTCCTTATGAAGATAAGAACATTTTGATTTGCTGATTATAATATATTTAGTTAATTCTGATAATCTTGTTGAAGAAATGTTTTTAAAACAGACTTCATAGGATTCAACTCTGTCTGAGCTTTTATTTATCAATAAAGCCAATTTACAAGGCTTTTGATAGAATGGGAGGTGATGAATAAACAAACAAATAAAGGATCTGTCCAAGTTTCTGATACTGACACTTGTAAATATCTCCAAATAGTTTTTTTTTTAATTTTTGTTATAGCCATCAAGTAAAATATATAGAATTTTGAACTGCTTTTTCCCTCCTATGGCAACTGAGTGGAAATGAATTGCCACTCTATTTCTTTCTTAGCATTTCAGGTAATTATCTTGATTATTGCAAAATGGCAAAATCATAATAGTTTAGTGTAGGCTCTAATGGAAGCCTATAATGTAACTCGCAGCCTGCTTATGATAATCATTACTATGCAACAATAACTTAACAGAAAATGTTCCAAATGTTACCTACTTAAAATGTGGTCATAATATATATTTTATTGGATTAAATATTTTGTATTCTCATTTTAATCTAAAATATATTACCGCAATTAAATGATCTTTAAAAACATACTGTCACTCCATCCTTCAGTTTAATTCATCAGCAAAGGTGTGGTGAGTGATTCTGAATGCTAATGTTATTTGAACAAAACAACTAGCCAATAAAGAATATATAGATAGGTCAGTCATATAAGTGGAAAATGTAGTTTTTTCTTTACCTGATATTTGAAGGAAGAACTAAGGTTTGTTTTTTTACTTTTTTGCAGTCTTTTTTTTTCATTAGAGGAGTTGTGGGTTTATAGAACAATTATAATCATGGATAAAATAGCAGTCCCACATTCAACCTGTATACCTCGCACTGGTGTGGAACGTATGTACAATGCATGAAAGCACACTTTTATAATTGTACCATCAGCTATAATCCATGGTTTCACTTCAGGTTCACTGTTCATGTTGTGTAGGTCCAGTTACTGTTTGGTTTTTTTTAATTTTTATTCTAGTACCATATATACAAACTAGCATCTCCCCTTTGAACCACACTCAGATATACATGTTTCAGTGTTGTTAATTATGTTCACAATGCTGTGCTACCATCAGAACAATGCCACCCATCTGTCACCAAAAAAATTCCATTGTTCTAAATAGAACCTCTAAGTTTTAGGCCTGATTTTTAACTCCCTATTCCCTCGCTCCATCCCTTGGTAGCCTATATTCTAAATTCTGACCCAATGTGTTTTCTTATTCTAATTGTTTCAAATCAGTGAGATCAAGCAGTGTTTCTCCTTCTGTGTCTTGCTCCTATCACTCAACATCATGTCTTCAAGATTCATTCATGTTGTCACAAGCATCAGAATTTCATTCCTTTTTACAGCTGCTTAGTATTCCATTGTGTGTGTCTATTACAGCTTGTATATCCATTCATCAATTGGTGGACCCTTGGGTTAATTCATTTGGCACTTGAGAATAATGGTGCTGTGGACATCAGTGGTACAAGTATATGTTTGTGTCTGTGATGGTCTGAAGCTGTTATATAACTCGGGAAAGATCATTTCGTAAAGCTAACCCATTCTTTTTAGTGTAGACCTATTACGGGTGGGCCTTTTGATTAGAATATTTCAGTTCAGGTATGCCATCGGTGTGCCTTAATCCTCTTACTAGAGTCTTTCATATAAGATGAAAGTCACAGAAGCTACACAGAGAAGCTGAGAGAGAAGCAGCTACAGCTAAAAGAAACAAAAAGAAAGCCACAGATGGAGCAACCAGAAACTAAAAGCAATGTAACCCAGGAGAGAAGGACCAGCAGATACCCCCACATCCTTGCTGTGTGACAGAAGAGTCCTGGATTGCCAGCAACCTCTCTTCTGGAAGAAGGTATCATCCTGTTAATGCCTTAATTTGGACATTTTCACAGCCTCTGAACTGTAAATTTGTAAGCTAATAAATCTCCATTGTGAAAAGTGGGTCCATTTCTGGTATATTGCATTTAGGCAACTTTACCAAACTAAATAGAATCCCAGCAGCCAATTCTTTTGGGTTTATACCCAAAAGTGGATGTGGTGGTTAGGTTCAGGTGTGGACTTCACCAGATAATGATTCCCTGGTGTTCTCTTTCTGTGGAGTTAAATGTGCAAAATTAACCTATGATTATGTTTGCAGTCAACTGAGGAGAATGCCTTCCACAATAAGTGAGGTTTAATTTAATTGGCTGGAGCTTAGAAAGAGGTCAGAAGAGTGGTCAGCAGCTCAGCATGCCTCATGCCAACACTGGCTGCTAAGCCCAGATGTTTGAAAATGCAGAAAGTAATCACCCTAGGGAGAGCTGTTGTAACCCTGAAACCAGGAGAGAAGGCAAGCAGACATTTCCATTGCCTTCCCATGTAACAGAAAACCTCAGATGACAGCTAGCTGCCTTTCCTCTGAAGAACTATACATTTTTAACTAATTAAACCCCCTTATTAAAAACCAATCCATCTCTGGTGTGTTGCATTCTGGCAGCTTTAGCAAATTAAAACATTGGGATAGCCAGGTCATATGGTAATAGACTACTTTCTGAGGAACTGCCAAACTGTCTGGCACAAAAGCTGTACCATTTTACATTCTGACCAGAAGTGAATGTGTGTTCCTATTTCTCCACATTCTCTCCAGCACTTACAATTTTGTTTTGATTATTTAATATTAGCCGTTCTAATGAGTGTTAAATGATATCTCAATGTGATTTTGATTTGCATTTCCATAATGGCTAATGATGTTGAATATATCTTCATGTGCTTATTGGCCAGTTGTATACCTTCTTTGGAGAAATGTCTATCCAAGTTTTCTGCCCATTTTAAAATTAAATTATTTTTATTTGCTGTTGGGTTATAGGATGTCTTTATGTATTCTGGATGTTAAACCTGTACTTGATATGTGGTTTCCAAATACTTTCTTTCATTCTGTAGGGTATCTTTTTACCTTCATGATAAAATCTTTTGAGGTACAAGGTGTTTAATTTTGAGGAGGACTTATTTACATATTTGTGTGTGTGTGTATATATATATATATATATATATATATATATATATATATATTTTGCTTGTGCTTTTGGTGTAAAGTCTAAGAAAGCTCCTACTGTTTGATTCTCTGCATTTTCTTCTAGGAGTCTGATAAGTTCTGACTCTTAAATTTAGAGCTTTAATCCATTTTGAGTTGCTTTTTGTGTAAGGTGTGAGGTAGGGGTCTACTTTTGTCATTTTGTAAATGGGAGACCAAGTTTTCCCAGGGCTATTTGTTGAGTAGACAATTCTTACTCATTTGAGTGGCCTGTGCCTTTGTAAAAAATCAGTTTGCCCTAAGTTGTGAGGGTTGACTTCTGAACACTCAATTTGAATCCATTGTTCTATGTGTCTGATCTTGTGCTAATAGCATGCTGTTTTGATTACTGTGGCTTTGTAATGTTTTAAAATTCAGAAGTATGACTACTCCATCTTCATGTTCTCTATCAATATGGCTTTGGCTTTTCATGGTCCCTTGCCTTTCCGTATAAATTTGAATATTGGCTTTTCCATTTCTGCTAAAAATAAAAGTTATTGAAATTTTTATTGGGATTGAATTGAACCAGTAAGTTGCTTTGGGTAGAATTGACATCTTGACAATATTTAGTATTCCATTCGATGAACAAAGAATTTTCTTGATTTTGTTTAGCAATGTTTTGCAGTTTCCTGTGCATACATCCTTTATTTTCTGGATTAGATTTATTCCTGAATGTTTGATTCCTTTAGTTATTACTGTTCATAGAATTTCTCTCTTGATTTCCTCTTCTGACTGCTCACTGCTAGTACATAGACGCTATACTGATTTTGTGGTATTAATGTTGTACCTTGCCCCTTTGCTGAAATAATTTATTAGCTCTAGGATCTATGCTGTGAATTTTTCAGTACTTTCTGTAGATGGGAACCTGCCATTTGCAAATATGGAAAGTTTTACCTCTTTCTTTCCAATTTTATGCTTCTTATTTATTTTTCCAGCCTAATTGTTCTGGCTAGAACTCCCAGTACAATGTTTAAAAAAGTGGTGACAGTGAACATGCTTGTGGTGCTCCTGTTCATAGGAGGAAAGCTTTCGATCTTTTCCCATGAAGTATAAAGTTAGCTAGGATTTTCATATATGTCCTTTATCATAGTGAAATCCCTTCCTTCTATTCATAGTTTTCTAAATGTTTTTTAATAAACAATGGTGCTGGATATTGTCAAATGCCTTCTCTGCATCAATTGAGATGACCACATGCCCTTTATTTCCTTCTTTATATTAATGTGATATATTCCATTAAATAATTTTCTTATGATGAACCACCCTTGCGTACCTGGGGTACATACCATTTGATTATGGTGTATAAATCCTTTAATGAGCTTTTGGATTAAGGTTTTTAACATTTTGTTGAGATTTTTGCATTATATGCATAGGCCTATTGGTTTTTATTATATTGGTCCATAATTTTCTTTTCTTGTGATATTTTCATCAGGCTTTGGTATGATGTTGATGATGATTGCCTCAGAATGAGTTAGAATTCAATTTTTGAAAGAGTTTGAGCAGGATTGGTGTTAATTCTTCTTGCAATGTTTGGTAAAATTCACCAGTGAAACCATCTGGTCTGGCCCTTCCTTTGTTGGGAGATTTCAGTAGCTCTTTTACTTTTTGTTTCTATATTGAGATTTTCTGTTTCGTCTTGAGTCAGTGTTTATAAGAATCTGTTCACTTCATTTCACCTAAGTCTGCTAAGTTTTTGCATACAATTGTTCATAGCATTCCTTTATAATCCCATTTATTTACTAGGTCTTATTATTAATGCCACCCTTTCTTGTATATTTTTATTTATTTGCATCCTCTTTAATTATCTCTTTGTCTGACTAGTTAAGTTTTGTCAAATTTGTTTATCTTTTCAAATGACTGGCTTTCAGTTTAATTTATTTTCTCTAGTTTTTTATTCTCTATTTCATCTACTTCTGCCGTAATCTGTTTCTCCCTTCCTTCTATTCAATTTAGATTTAGTTTGCTCTTCTTGTTTTGGATCTTCCAGGTGTGAGATTAGATTTCTGATTTGAGAGCTTCCTTCTTTTTTAATGTAAACATTGAGGGCTATAAATTTGCTTTTGAGCACTGCTTTTGCTGTATTGCATAAATTTTGGTATGTTGTGTTTTGATTTCTAATTTCTAATTTCCCTTGTGATTTACTGTTTAACCAATTGGTTGTTTAAGGTTATATTGTTTAATTTCCACATACTTTTGAATTTTTCAAATCTCCCTCTCTAAGTGATTTCTTGTTTCATCCCCATTGTGGTCTGAGAATATACAGGGTATGACTTCAATATTTCAAAATTCATTAGACGTTTTTGTACCTAACTTATGGTCTTTTATGGGAAATTGTCCATGAGCACTAGAGAAAAATCTGTATTCTGCTGTTATTGGATAATTATTCTACATATGTCTTTAAGGTCTACTTGGTTTATAGTATAGTCAAGGTCTTATATTTCCTTATGGGTCTTCTTTCTAGGTGTTCATTCATCGTTTAAAGTGGTGTATTGAAATCTCATACTATTAATGTATAACCACCTACTTTTACATCAATTATGTCTGCCATTCCTGTTTGTCTTGTAATTTTTTGTTTCACATTGTACACTTTAATATTTCAAATACAGAGTAAATATTACTCTGAATTTAGTCCCTGAGTTTTATCTATTCTCAGTGTTTTATCCAGAAAGTGACATGACAGAGATTTCTTTGAGTTCCATGATCAAAAGAAACAAACATATTACTCTGAATTTAGTCCCTGAGTTTTATCTATTCTCAATGTTTTATCCAGAAAGTGACATGACAGAGATTTCTTTGAGTTCCATGATCAAAAGAAACAAACAAAGCAACAACAACAACAAAAGAACCACTTTTCCCAATCATTGCAAATTGGCTCTGTTTGGCTTCCAGTCTCCTTCATAATTTAGCCCTTATTCTAAGATGAGTCTAAGATAAAGAATGGGGTCCTCTCCATCTTTTCAGAGCCTGCTTCTTTTCCCTGGCATGTGCTCAATGCTTCGGGAATTTGCCATATTCAAGAATCTTAATGTCCCCCTACTTCCTATGAAGTAGACTTTTCCCCTTTAAGGGTTTTTATCAAATGTATTGAAACCAATGATCTTTTGCCACATGACACTTTGATTTGATTGTTATACTTCAGATTTTTCTGCTTCTTTGCTTGCCTTGTAATTCTTTTTTGAATGTCGTGCTTACCTTGTAAACTGTGGAATATTTTTGAATTCTTATAAATATTATTTATCTGTGTTCTGGAATGCAGTTAAGTTATATGGAAACATTTCAATACTTTTATACCTTACTTTAAGTTTCAAATTGAACTAGGGCTTTGTGTAATCTAGGACTAAAGCTGCTACCTTCCTAAGGTAGAGCCTCCAATGTTTCTGAAATTTAGAAATTCAATTCTGCATGCATTCTATGGCTTCCCATTATGCCCGTGAGAAGCATTTCATATCTTGAGTCTTGGGTATTGTTCTCTCTAGTCCTTTCAGTTTGTTCTCTATCTTGCCTTTGGTTGTTCCCTCACACAAATACACTGCTTAGTTCTGAAGTGAACCCTTGAGGGGACTCTGAAGATGTCCTATATGTTCTTTCTGTGAAGCTCCCTCCTCTGTAGTATTCTATCCTGAAAACTCTAGCCACCATAGCCTACTCAAACTCAACTCCATTTCCTCTATTCAGGAAGATCATTTGGATCCGTCTTTGTTTCCCCAACTTAATATGGGCTGGTTTCTCAACCCAGACAGAAAGTGGAGAATTTGTTACAATCTCCTTGTTTCTTTCTTATTTCTGGAGGATAAATATCTTTGTTGTCTAATAAACAATGTCTTTAAAACAATTTATTTATTTTTCTCCTGTCTTTAGTTCACTCTCATGAAAGGTTAACCTGGTTTTTGGCACTCCATTTTGGTCAAAAGAGGAAATCCCCAAAATAATTTTTAACTATAAATAGTATTAGCTTCCATAAACAGGAAAAAAAATCTATATTTTTATGAAAACAGACAAAACTAATCAAGTACTAATGTGTCATAATGGGTGCCATGTCCACTTAGCTGTCCCTTGTAATGTAATGTTAACAGCTTATAGTCAAAAAATATTTCATCATACCTTTTATTTTGTTAAAAGCATTTATTCATACTTATTATTAAATAGATGTGCTTATTTCCAAAAATATTTATGAGGTATAAGTTGAATATCTCACAAAAGTCTTTGATTACTAAAATAATTGTGCACCACAATTCAAAAGACCTAAATAATTTTAACTGATTTGATCATTATGAAGATGTCCTAAAAGGCCAATGGTGCAATGACATTTCCAAAGATGATATAATTAGGAGTGAAAAGTGCTAGATTCTCATTGAGAAACTTTGAAACTTTTTAGGTCAAGAGCAATACCTCATCACTGTAGTCCTCCTTCACCCAGTACATGTTTTGTCAATACAATTGTAAGATCATTTGTATTCAATTCTCTAGAACTCCAAGGGTCTCAATTCCCAATTAAAGAATGGACTGAACTCTACGATGTTTTAAATATGGTAGCAGCTTTTAAAAAACTTGTTTTTATACTTCTGTAAGTGTATGACTCTAAGTATTATGTCTTTTATCTACAAAGAAACTTAATGTCTTAAGTATTCCATTAAGTATAGTCCACAGGCCGTTTCCTCTTTTTATTTGGAAGAAGGCAGAAGACTCGAATGTTTATGGTCCTTAGTGCTGTTTGCTAAATACACCTGCTGGATCTCTTCTGGGCCGTATAGCACTACACTTCCTGGGCCCTTTGTCTCTCTGACTGGTTGTGGCTGATGAGTGGAAAGACAAAAGCATACATCATTTTAGGAGAGAGTGTTTAATTACTAGTTTGAGATCAACAAGTGTTCTCCTCTACCTCTGGCATAGTGATAGAAAGGGTCCAGATGTTGACCATTTACCTTGACATAAAATGAATAAAGACCCTTCAATCTATCACAGAGATAAAAGAGGCAAAAAAAAGAGAATATTTATTTTAAGCTACTGGAATTTTAGTGTTTGTTTATTACTGCAGCATAATATCTTAACTGATACAATTATATAAGTAAATAGAAAACAAAACAAGCAACTCTAGACAAATGCCCAGAATGTCTTAAGGGCTAAAAATATGCAAATAGTCTCATCCAAACATTTGACACAAGTCCTTCAAATCTGAAGTTTGAAATTTGAAATACATTTCTGTCTTTGTTTCCAAAGTTAAAAACCCAACCCTGTGCAGTAAGAAGAAATTTTTGTGATACAAAGAAAAAGATGACTTAAAACCTCAATAAGTTTCCCTAAATGACCACTCTATAACTGTTGACATTGTTTTGAATAAGTAAAATATCTGCTTTCACAAAAGATAAACCACTAGTAAATCTTATATATATTTCACATATTTGGAATTGAAATTTATTTTTGGTTTGTTTTATTGAAAGGATCACTTATTTTGTGTTTGAAACCAATGGAATAATAAAGAAAAATTCATGTAATTGAGAAAGAAATAAAAGTTAACAGTTCAGTAAAACTAAACATTTGTAATCACCATCTTTCAAATGCCTGTAGAGAATATCAGAAAATCTTTGCATATTCACATTTGAAAAAACATTGAATACTATGAAAAACATGCATTGAAGTTTATTTTCATTGCTGTGAAAGGTTTAACAGAATGTTTACAGATTAATTTGGTATTTTGTCAGTTTTAAAATGCTTCTTGACTTGCCATTTCTCTGATGTATCTTTTTAAAAAGGGATTGAAAAATCAGTAGTAAACTATTTTCTTTGTCGTTTGGTGCATTTAAAATTTGAAAAATGTATTTCCACATATTTAGATAAGTTTTTACTCAAGAAAGTGATGTCTGAGCGATTCCTAAACTCCAAGTTTATCTTATGCAAACAGTCATTTTAAAATAATTATTTTAAAACAGCAAAATGAAGTGAAATAATGAAAGACATTCCACCTATATCCTGTAAGGTTACGGTTAACAAATGTTTTAATTTGTACCTATTTTCTTATGGTAAATTTGCTACATATATGCAGTCATAAATGTATAAAATGTGGTTTATTTTATCTGTTTCTTTAACGGGTTTCTATATTGTTGTGTTGACTTCATTCCATTCTTGACCTGGAGTGATATTAAGCCTAACAAACACTCTTCTCTATTAATTAAAGTCTTAAGAAAGCCCTGAATATGCTTCAGTATTCCTACTAACACTGCAGAGTGCTGCCCTGAATCAAAGCTATCCCAGTCCAGTGGCTGAGTTTTGGTAGTGAATTCTATGATCTTTGGAGCAAATTAAGTGCTAGAATGACTAAATACAATTCCATGCGATTACATATTACACAGTCTTCTCTGCCTCAGAGTAAAATTCAAACTGCATCTTTATTTTCTTTTGCCCGAGTCATTGCATTCTCTCATCGCTCAGCTCTAGCCTGTACTGTCTTCCGCGTGTTGCCTGAGGAATATGTAAACGTGGACCTGTCATCCTCATGCTTAACAGCATTTGAGATACTTCACGTTGTCTGCAGGCTTATGTCCAGATTCCTCAGAAGCACGTTCAGCATCCTACATGCTCTATCCTCAACGTCCAGACTCATCTATAAAAACTTCCCTAATCCTAGCACATGAAGTTTGTCACATTTCCTTTGGGCTCTCGGTGCTTGTGTGCCATCAATTATGTCACTTGTCTCATCTGAGTCTAATTTATTTTATCTCTGTGTCTACTGGTCTGTGAATTCTTAAGGGAAGAAGCCATTATTTATTCACCTTTGTACCTTCAGTGTCTCACTTTCACGCATGCAGTTCTGGTGTCTACTAGGATCCCCCCTGGCTCCAGAGAGGATGTGACAGGTAAAGGAATAACAATTAAACAATAGCTGCGGCAATAATGATAGCCATCATCGAGCCCTTGCTGTTATAAGATAGTAGTGACACAATTTCCGCGGATTGTCTCATTTAATTCTCATTAATGCACTGTGAAGCGCGTATTTTCTTTTTGCCCTCGTAGTCATTTCTCACAAGAGAAAACGTGTTGGAGACCTTAAACAATACACCCATTGTCACACAGCTAATGAGTAGCAAAGCTGTCTTCCGAACTTAGATGTTCTCTTCTATAAACTGTGATTATTCAGCACCTGAGAAATAATGATCAAGTACAAGATAGCAACACTTTTGCAGTGTAGCCTGATTTTAAAAAAATTAGCAGAGTTGTATGTAAAGAAGGTAATCACTTTACTGATTAGGATAATGTCATCTCTATCCTTCCAATATGTTGAGTCTCAGTAATTGTATCTCATAGAGAAAACGTATTTTCAAAGAAAATCCATTATATTTTCATAGAGAAAAAATCTGAATAGAGCTTCGGTAATACTTAATATGCAGAAAGAAAGAATAAAATACGTGTGTGACAATGAAGCACACAAATGCAACTTATTTTAAAATGTCTCCAGGTGTAACAAACCACAAACTTCATAACTCAACAAAAATAATAATGTTTCATAAAGAATTTTGAGCACCATTTTATATTCAAGAGACTGTTTCTGCCACGTTAGAGTTTCATGTCCATGGAACTATGGCTAAGACTGGGAATCCCCAGAAAAAAATTCCTGAGACTGCAATTTGAGTGCAGTATTTTTGGAAGGTGAGGAAGTAAGGATGGTGAGCTGGCCAGTGGACTGTGCATTGCTGAGCTGCTTATCAACTGTGGGTAACAGAAGTCCCATTCTGCTGAAAAACTCTGGGCAGTGGTGTGGAACACAGCTCAGAGCTATCTGCCACAGAACTATTTATTCCCCAACACCCATCCTTCATTGGCTGATGGTTTCTCCAGGGATAATAACCCCTTACCCCGCCCTGGAAATTCTGGTCTGCTCTTTGTGCCAAGTGTAAGAGAAAGCACTCAGGTGGATATCTGCAGGTATTGCAGTAGGATGCTCTTGGCATTTATTGGGATGTTGAGTACTAGGAGGATAGTGGTTGTGTATTGACAGCATGTACCGGAACCTATCACTCACAATATCTTCCTCAAGCAAGCAAACATATCATCACCTTCAGCTACACACACACACACACACAAATAAGCATCTTCAAATTGAACTCATTGTCTTCACCCTATGCCCTCACAACCCTCAGAAGAGCCCCTCACATACTGTCTCTTATATCAGTCAGTATTTCATCATATCAGTTGTCCATTTCCAAAACATTGGAGTCCTCCTTGAATCCTTCTCCCAAATGGTTCCATGTCATGGAACCATGTCATGTCAGTTCTGTGGTTAAATGTATCTGGAATCTGTCTTCTGCAGACCATGTTCAGTTATCTACTGAATTTCTGCAACATTCTTCTAATCGGCTCAAGTCCCTTTCTTAAATAATCCTGTAGCTCCCTATTAAACTTCTATACTATCAATTTAACTTTAAAATTAAAACTGCCTGTTTGCTACTGTTCATGTCCCAGTATGCTATAAATACCTTAAGTGAAGAGTAATGTTTTGCTCTTTGTCTTATCTGTACCTTTTTCCTGGCTTATATCAAATTTTCAATAAATCATTGTGACTTGATTGAACAAATGGATGAATGAATGAGTAGACGGAAACTTTCAAATCTGATGTGTGATAAGTCGAACTCATTGCATATGGTCAGTCTTGCTGCATCTGTTTGAGTTTGCCTTTCTTTTTTGGCATGAACGGGTTTCGGCCATCAAACCCAGGTCTCTAGCACAGCAAGCAAGAATTCTACCACTGAGCCACTGTGGCACCGCCCTGCTTTTCTTTCTACTTGACTGAATATAGCAGTTAAACACCTCTTTAAAGCCATGAAACTATGGGTTGCTTAACAGATATTAATCTGAATTCTTTAATAAATAAGTGAGTGACAATTTTGAAGGTTTAAAAAATAATTTTCTTTTTGGGAATATCAGTTCCTTTCCCAGAACATTGTTAGTTACGATGGTTTGCACAAGCAGGTGCAATTACCATAAATATTGATTTTTATCTTGGGCCTTTGGCTTTGTTTAGAATGGATGGTCTTACATAATTATGACCAGGTATGTTGAATTATATTAGCACTTTTCTCAAGATACGTGTCATTATATCTCTCACTACACTTCATTAGAAATCACTTATGGATTTGTTTCATATTACCATTTTTTATGTTTTATGTTATTCTAAAATGAGTCTCATGGGTTTTTTCCCCAGCATTTTTATGCTCATTTCAAGATATTTTGATGGTTTATTGACTCTTCATTCTACTTGAAAACATCAGAATCTACTCGTTTGATAAATATTGTTTAAAAAGTAACCTGCTAATATTTATATTTAATAATAAATTCTGAGATTAAAATTTTGATAAAGAATAACAGATTTAAAAAGTGTTAATGTTTATATGCTTAAGTCATTGGTCTAAAATATTTAACTTTAAGTCATATTCCTGAATAGGTCATTTTATTTTTTATTTTTTATTTTTTGCTTTAATTTTATCTGTTGTCCCAAAGTATAAGGTAAGATCTCTTATTTTGGAGCAAAAGCAATATTTGGGATATTTATTCCTATTGTGATGAGAGTAGCATGAAGTGCTGAAATAACTATTTAGGGGAAAAGCATACATGAAGTTGCATATTGAATACCATGGTCACATTTCTGCATGACTCGGTAGAACCCATGGAGAATTAAAATTACACTGTGATTTCTTTCCTCAGCCGGACTAAATATTGGTCAGTGTCCTGGCAAAAGAGCAAGTATCAGAAGCTCCTGGCCTACGGCTACCAGTTTCCACATCCATATTTGCAGTATCTTTTTGTTTTCAGATTATCTATACCAAGAAAATCACTGAAATTGATAACTGATTGAAATTTTACCCAGTTTTAGTTTTGAAATAACTCAAACGTTTCACAAACTGAGATGAATCCATCATCGTTTTGGCCCTTGGGCAAGAACGATCAGGTACTGACCAAGGAATCGGTGATATCTGAGACAAGTCCTGCTCTTAAGCTGCTTATAAATTAAGTGACAAGATAATAAATCTGCAAAAATAGCAATTCCATGTAGTAAATTGCTTTTAACTATTCCGGAAGTCAACGCTAAATTCCTGTTTAGCTTCTCAGGTTGTTTCACAGAGGAAAAAACAATGGGAGATTTCCTTTTATGGTTTCCATTGGAGTGTGGTAACATTTTGGCTTGGAGCTTAATGTAATCTCACTATGTAACTGTATTCAGTATATGATTATTTATGAGTAAATGTTAATTTTTCCAGTATAAAAATGTTTTATTTTGTTTATTTCCTCAAGCTTTAAATATTTACCAGCCACTCAAACACTCCAAAACAAAAACTGATTAAACACAATTATTGAAGGAATTAAATTTCCAAAACTCTCCAGGAAATGCATCTAAACCTTAGTCATACTCTATAGAAACAATTTTAGTGGATATAATTTGTCCATATTTCTATTAGTTAACAACAAGAATAATATACACTAATAAGAGCACACTGTTTCAACAGACTTGTACTTGGGCCCCTGAGACGGAAGGGGATAAAATAATTGTTTCCATAAGAGTAAGTGTGAAAAGTGTGTTCATTAATGAATTCTATGACTGAGCAGGTACCTAGCTCGCTGTACAAACTCTGGTTGAGAAGGCATCAATCATGTTTTCAGGGTTGTCTGATAATCTACTGAGTGAGTAGCAGCATCTGATGTACTTTGCATTTGACATAGCTTTCATTCTTCCTCCACCATTTCCAGCTGTAAGTACAAGTTGTACCTGGAGAGACTGCCGAACACCAGCATCATCATTCCATTTCACAATGAAGGTTGGACTTCCCTGCTGCGGACAATACATAGCATAATAAACCGAACCCCAGAGAGTCTGGTAGCCGAAATCATCCTAGTAGATGACTTCAGTGAAAGAGGTAAGCTCTAATCAATAACATTTCTATCTGTTCCTATTATCGCTCACGTAATTATGCAGAGCCTAACAAAAAGGACAGAAGACAATTGCAATGGTTTCTTTCTGATTCCATCCTAAAATTATGAAGTTTTGTCTGTGCTGGGATTTCATGAAACACTGGCTACCATAAGAGAAACTGAATGACTGAAAGTTACCGTTGTCACTTGAGGAAATGTAGGGAATTTATGTTATATTTCTATTGCAAATTAGGCAGGTGTTGGCAACATGTCTCAAATTCTACTTTTAGCTTCAGGACACACGCTGAAAAATATATCTTGCAAGTATATGTGAATGGTGAACTAATCAAGTAGAACTACAAAATCTGTTTCTCTTTCTGAAAGGAAACTACTCTGTTATTTATTAGTTTAATACTGTCCCCAGGCTGTTCTTGTGTTACTTCATAAATGTTAGAAATGATAGACACAAATATGTTTTTTATATGATGAAGCAGGTTTTTTTCATCCACTTGAACAATAACAAAAAATCTAGTGTAAACAGTGTTCTTAAAATTGACATGTTTTACTGTTTTAAACCATTCATAAAAGCATAGTTTGATATGTATGACAGGGGATTAAAATTATATACTACCTGAAAGTAGGACTACATCAGTCATATTCTATTTAAATGTGGAAGTTGTTAATAATTCAGAGAAAGTGAAGTCTGTATCTGTTCGTTGCATGAGTGGAGATGAGAAAAACTTTTCTACTGATAGTCACTTATTAAGGTCTACAATTCTCAATATTTTATTGCATGAAAGCGCTCTGCTTAACTCTACTATAGCATATCTGTAAAGAAGAGTGGTAGTGAAATAATTTGAACGCATGATGTTCTTATGCCTCAAAAGAGAATGCATCCTGAAATCAGAGGGGTTAATTGAAATTTTGGAAATTCCGTTACAATGAAAATGTATTTTCTTCACAGTATACAAAAATTCTTTAAAAGTAAGCCCACTTGTGTGTTGACTTTGAGGCTGCTTTGACTGAGTTCTAGTCTTCAGGGGTCAATTACAGATTCTGTTGCAGGGTTGCCTAATATTAGTATGTGTTGGAGCTAATAAGACAACAATGAGGTTGTTCAATACGATTTCATTCAAATGATAATCTATTAACCTGGTTTCAATGAGGTTTTTGCCTTGTGTTGCTCTTATGGTTATACATTTAATACTACCTAAGAAGAGCCTACATCTAAAAGAAATTTTCAGAGATTTCAGAACATAATTTTAATTGCACACTTATTTCCTTTTGAATCTTAATTGGGGTACTTTTTGCAAAGTGGTTAATTACTGGAAGCTAAAATTAGACTATTTGTTAATAATGCCAAAGCTTTACTTTTAAAAAAAAGTGGAAAAGAGAAAGATTTGAAACTGTGGAGTGCCTAGTAAATGGTCTTTTTTGGTTTATTCGTACAAATGGGTAAATAAGGCAGTGCATCTTTGGATAGTTTTCCTCATAATTAACTTTTTTTTTGTGATAAGCTACTGATCACAGGAGAATTTTGCCTGGGGGGCAGGTAACACAGTAGGAAATACTTGGTAGCAGAGAAATATGGTTGGTAGAGCTGAATAATTTTCAGAAAATTGGCAGTTCAGTTGACAGTCTTTAAAGAGAGAGACAAATAGTGACAGCTACTTTGTTGTGGCCTCAGTCACCGTCATGATTGTACGGCGGTGACTCTGATGCACTGTCCTCCTGTCTGTGAGCAAGCGGGAGGCACGCAGAAGCACAAGAGGGACCGGTGATAGCAGCTACGAGGGCAGTGATTTATTTCAATGCTTAGGTAGAGCTTTCAGTTGGATCGCCTATCCTATGAACCATCAAATGAGAAGCTTATTTTAGAGTCATTAATATTTCAAAAGGTTCTTTTTAAAGTATTGGTTATTATTTTTAACCTCACGACATCTGTAAAAGTAAACTTTGAAAAATAAGTGATAAAAACACTTCCACAATCTTTTATACTATTTGGTCCTACAGTGTTATGTGGAATAGAAGGAACTCTTTTTCCAAATTGTTGGTGTGGGTTCTACAATCTCATCTGATCAATATTAATTGGGGTGTTTTAGGATTTAGGTGGACCTAAGGCTATCACTCTTGCTTGCTGAATTATGGGGAATCTTTGAGAATTAATGTCATGTACAGAGGTCAAAATCCTAATACCGTGAATAACTGTTTAACCATAGGTAACATAACGTCTCTGTGTCTCAGATTTCTTATCCAAATGTGGTAGTGACTCCTCACTGAGTTGTTATAATGTAGAGCCTCCATGGGTGCTTAAATAGATCATGCCCTGCACTGCACTGGAGACTCATTGCTCTCAAATATCGATGTATACCTCCCAGATACCACCCTGCTGTTATGATTATAAGTATTCATACTTTTGAGGCACTCCTTGCTATTTAATCAAATCCAATGATAAGAATATCTCTCTACCCACCCACCCATGTATATATATCATTTGTCTATATATCATCTATCTGTCTCTGTCTATCTGTTTATCTTTCTATCCATCCATCCATCAGCCCTCCTGCCCATCCATCTACCCATCCGTCCATCCGTCTGTCCATCTATCTACCTACCCACCCACCCATCTATCTACCTACCTATCACCTATCCATCTACCCATCCGTCCATCCATTGTCTATTCATCATTAACCTATTTCCAGAAAAAGTAGCAGTCAGAGGGCATGTAAAGATTAGTGTTCACATAATCTTGGTAATTCACAGCATATTGGAAAATTTAGGTCAGCTTTGCATCTTAAAAAGTGTCCAATATGACCAGTTACATGGCAATTAATTATAGATACTGAAGTA
This sequence comes from Tamandua tetradactyla, assembly GCF_023851605.1. Taxonomy (NCBI): domain Eukaryota; kingdom Metazoa; phylum Chordata; class Mammalia; order Pilosa; family Myrmecophagidae; genus Tamandua; species Tamandua tetradactyla. The sequence goes on along the minus strand of NC_135352.1, from coordinate 40,769,740 downwards.
AAATAAAATTCAAAGAGTTTAATCATAAGAAGAACAAATACATCGTGTCACCTACCTAAATTATATAAGTGGCCTTATATGAGTTTTTATTGGAATCTTTTCAAGATTATTTTCTGTACAAGAAAAGGCAGACATTCTAAGACATCTTTATTTACAGATATACCAGTATCACCGTGACCCCTAAGAAAGAAAAACTTCTGCTCCTTTTTATTCTTATATAGTTATAGATGTACTGCTAAACTGATAATTAACCTGCACTTTTTCTATGACAATCTCAGAAATAATAAGCCTATTATGTGTACAGTCTTTTCACCTAGTCTTTAACAGTCAGATTCAGCAGGCTAGATAAATTTTAATGTACAGGAAGAAATAGGGAGTCTGTTTCTACCCTTTCTAAAGTATTTCTGAAGTGTTAAACTGAATATTTACGCTCAGAAATACATCTTAATCCCGAGTGTGTTGGCTGTACATGGTAACACCTTTAAAATTTGCGTTTATAAGTGTTCTGGATATTCTGCAAAGTCTTTGGCCAAAGATAGTACAATTTGACAAGACTTAATCAGCTATTACTGCCTGGTATTTTATCCTTCTGGGTCAACACTATAACTACACAAGACAAAAATACAAAGCTAATGTTTTAGTCCTGCTGATAGCAGAAGCATGATATCTCTTGGAATTCGTATTTCCAACGAATATAAGCATTGTAATTCTTGACAGAATATGTAATACTGAGTTTCATAGCGACAGAGAAAGACAAATATGAAAATATTTGCATTTATAAAATAATTCCAAATAATTGCAAAAAAATTTTTAATCTGCTTGAAGAGAATCAACCCAGTAATCAGAAATTTTTAAAACATAGCAACAACAACAAAAAAAATGATTCTCTTATTTATAGCAGTTCTCATATCGTCATAAAGCAAACTTGGTAAGTGGAATGTTATTTTAGCCTCAGAACATAAGCCTATCTTCCAATAAAATCATCTAAGTTCAGTCCTGCAGTTAAGTTTTCAGCAACCATGGCGTTTTACCAAAGCTAGTAAAAATTTGACTTTTTTTTTCCCCCAGTAAGATCTCAGAAATGCATTTAACAACTTAACTTAGGCCTATAACAAGGCTTCCTGATGACTTTAAAGCAAGACTAATCCTGGGCTTATCTCCAAATTCCAGACAACCTAAACGCCATCCACATGGAAAACGTTGAAATGTGTGAAATAAGCTAGGGCTTAACTTCAGAAACAGGGTATATTTGAACATGACGATACTCTAAACTTCTTCAGTGTACGTGGAATGCAAGTTCAAACTGATGAGAGTCACGGGAGAGGTCCTGACACAATTCCCTTGATGTGAATATGTAGACACAAGTGTGCACCAGGCCACGTGTGCATGCCTGTACACTCACTCGTGTTCCTACTTATTTCAAAAATTTGGTAGGTGGTTGAGTTCACAAAGATCTCCCATGCACCATGCATGACTTAAAGGGGAAAGGCAAAGGTTTGAAGTTTTCCTGCCAACCTGCAAAACCAGCAAGTTTAGAGAAATCCAGTTTATTTTCCTTTGCTATTGAAGGATTGTTGAAACTGCATAGACCCTCCTGCTTAGTGTGATTCAGGGCCAGGTAAGTCAGTAGCCTGTGAAGCTTGTTAGAAGTGCAGCATCTCAGCCCCAAGCAGATGAAACAATCCTATTCCAACAAGAGCACTAGGAAATCTTTAGACAAAATAAAATTTGAGAATCACTGGCATAAAAAGCTGTTCAGATGAATGCTGAAGTTCTTTGTATAAACTTACTTATTTAGGAAATCACTAGGGCTTCAAATTGGGGCTGAAGCTTCAATCAATAGGATGAATGCAGAAATTCAAATTTTTCTTCCTGTTTCTTGCACATATTAGTAAGAACCAATTTTTACTATTTGTTTTTATTTTTTTTAGGGTGTAATTGAATGTGGATTGATGAGTCTGGAAAAGAGCAACTGGGATAGAAATTTTATAGCCTTACCTCTATATTAGTTCATGTAACACATATTAATACATGTTTTAGAAAGATTTTAGCATTTTCACAAATTTATACAGTTGCTGTACTTTCTTATGAGCTCTCGTTTTATAGCATTTCAAGTTTAATGTCATTACCTCATTCCTAGCCAATTTCCCTTTATTGTATGAAGCTCTCCAACATTTTATAAGTCTATTTTGTTTGGATGCATTTAATAGTTTTCATGCCAAGTTCAATGAGAGAAAAACATCCATGTACACACACACACACACACACACACACCCATATATAGGTTAATAGCAAAGTGATTTCTATAAAAATCCATATCACCATAAAAGTCTTATTCTCTTTGCATGGTTGAAAGTCTCTATGAATTTTAAAAATAGAAGGATATTTTTAAGTGTTTCTGTGAAAGCTAATGATGAGTCATGAGTTTCTGTTTCTATTTTACTTGAAAAGTCTGCAAATACACATTAAGGAAAGTTTACATAAGCAGACAAACTACTTAACACAAGTTTTATAATATTCAAAGTTGGAAGATATCCTCAAGATGAAAAAGTTATAAAATAGATGGAGAATGATTGTGCATTTCTATTTTATATTATACAATTCTAACAGTAAAATGCAAAGAAAGTCTTAGATGACAGTCAATGCAATAGTGCTAGTAGGTCTGTCAGATACTATGAAACAAGCAATTTTATGACTCAGAAATATTGAAAGCTAGACCCTCTAAATAAATCTGAAATTGTTTAGATTTAACATTAATATTTTAATTGTGAGAATATGTGTATTTTAAATCAAAATATAATCTGAAATAAAATGCAGGAATTAAGCAAATGTTATAAAATACAGCTCAACTCTTCCGTTTAGAAATTCAGATCATTGGCAAAGAAAAGAAAACCATTCTGATTTCTGATGATAAATTTGTATGCCATGTGATTTTCGTGGTGAGATAAGAAGATAGTTTTAATAGAACAATTCTGTTTACTAATTAATTTACAGAACAAATTAATTACAATTGAAAAGGAATTTGGGACATTGAGTGGCACTGTTTTATATGCTCATAAATATGAATGTAAAATAAATAATGTGCTCTCAAGTTCAGAGGAAAATAAGCTTACCGAACACAGCAGTAAAAGTTTGTGAAGTTAGAAGTGATAAACTCATCTCATCCAGAAATCTCTTTTATATCAGTCGTTGACAGAATTTGCTTTGTAGAAATCTGTCTTAGGAGACAAAGCATTTGGGGTTTCTCTCACTCTCACCTTTAAATTTAAAATCCAATCTCACATGATACAAATGTTTATATTAACAAAAGGATTTTTCTGACAAAAAATAAGTCTGACAAAGAAATATATATTCTTGTTACCGCTTAGAGTAGCATTTCTAGTCTCATTTTTTTCCTTAAAATCTAAGTGTAAGTATTCTCAAGTGTTCAGGAACTTTGGTGAAGTTTACACACATATTTACAAGCCATGCTTATTGGTGATTGTTTTCTTTATTCCAGTAGAAATTTATTTGAAGCAGGGTTCATTTTGCAGATTTGCAAGTTCTTGGAATTGTATAAAGATATATGTTATTCTTAATGGGTTGTTAGATGAATTAGTCTTTATAATGTTGACACTGGTAAATTCAGGACATCACAGAGGCTCTTAATGGGAAATATTTTATCTTCTAAATAAAGTCATAATAAAATGCCTCCAGTAGCTGAAATTGCTTTGAGTTTTAGTTATTTTTGGTTTCTATTTAGTCTACAAACATGCATTTGTTGAAAATCCCATGTAAGCAAGACGCATTTTATATATTAGTTTTCACAAAAACTGTTTAAAAGATGTTCCAGTGTGAATTGTTTCTGGGAATGTAGCCATCAGATTGGTATACATCTAGATTAACTTATCTAGGAAAATGTAATATTACAGAACAAAGAAGTACAACTTAAGGTCCGGTGTTGAACCTATATTGAACAGTATGTTAGAGATGGCATAAAACATTAGCGCAAATTGCACATTAAAATTTTTTTTGCTCTTTTCTTTTGCTGTCTCTACAAAGGATTTTGTTGTTTCAATGAATGAAATAAATAAGTTATAACATTCCATAACCCTATGGTGGGATGTCTCTTATAAGGCCCATAAGAAGTGGTTCTCTGAATTAGTCCATTTGGAGAGTATAAATATTTATATTTGCTCTATGAGTAATTTTTAAGTTTTTTTTAAAATATTTTTGTTTGCAATGTTAAAGCTCATTTAATGGTCAGTTTTTTTTATCATTTTGCTTTTTTACAGTTTTGTTCTCCTGTTAAATATATATTTTTTTAGAAAACTAATGGCTGACAGGTGACAATATTATATGTTTTAATCTTAATGACCATATATCTAGGTCGGAAATTTATTCAGGATTCATATTTTAAACTGGTACTTTCAAAGATAAAGATAGAGAATGAGCTCCGAGCAGTGGATAAGCCAATCAAGCTTTCCAATGACTTCCTTTGGAAGAAAACACCACATGGTGGAATCAATAGATGGGGTTGATCTGGAAAGAGCTGCCTTTCTTTGTGCATGGGCAGGCACTGGGAATTGAACCCGGGTCTCCCACATGGCAGACAAAAACTCTGCCCCTGAGCCACCGTGGCCCGCCCAGAGCTGCCTATTTTTTTTTTTTTTTTTTTTTTGTTATCTGTGCACATTAAAATATTTATTTAGCAACAAAACTGAAACAAGAACTTAGGGATTCTGACCTATTTGGTGTTCTTTCCACTGGTGCCCTTTTTTTTTTGGCAGTTTTTTTTTATTAATTAAAAAACATTAACAACAAACAAAAACATTAACATATTCCATTCAGTAATTCTTAATATCATCACATAGTTGCATATTCATTTCTTATAACATTTACATTGATTTAGAAAAAGAAATAAAAAGACAACAGAAAAAGAAAATGATAACAGAAAAAGAAAAGATTATATATACCGTACCCCTTACCCCTCGCTTTCATTTATCACTAGCATTTCAAACTAAATTTATTTTAACATTTGTTCCCCTTATTACTTATTTTTATTCCATATGTTCTACTCATCTGTTGATATGGTAGATAAAAGGAGCATCAGACACAAGGTTTTCACAATCACAGAGTCACATTGTGAAAGCTGTATCATTGTTCAATCATCATCAAGAAACATGGCTACTGGAACACAGCTCTACATTTTCAGGTAGTTCCCTCCAGCCTCTCCACTATATCTTGAACAACAAGGTGATATCTACTTAATGCTTAAGAATAACCTCCAGGATAACCTCTCGACTCGGTTAGGAATCTCTCAGCCATTGACACTTTGTCTCATTTCACTCTTCCCCCTTTTGGTCGAGAAGTTTCTCTCAATCCCTTGATGTTAATTCTCAGCTCATTCTTGGGTTTTTCTCAATCCCTTGATGCTGAGTCTCAGCTCATTCCAGGATTTCTGACCCACGTTGCCAGGAAGGTTCACACCCCTGGGAGTCATGTCCCACGCAGAGAGGGGCAGGATGGTGAGACTGCTCATCATGTTGGCTAGAGAGAGAGGCCACATCTGAGCAACAAAAGAGGCTCTCTTGGGGGTGACTCTTAGGCCTAAATTTTAAGTAGACTTGACCTATCCTTTCTGGGGTTAAGTTTCATGTGAACAAACCCCAAGACTGGGGGCCCAGCCTATAGCTTTGGTTGTCCACACTGCTTGTGAGACTATCAAGAATTCAACTTGGGGAAGTTGAATTTCTCCCTGTTCTCACCACTCCCTGAAGGGGGCTTTGCAAATACTTTTCCACTCACTGATCGAATCACTCTGGGATTCATCAGGGCATCACTCAGAGCTGCCTATTTTAAAAGCAAAACTGTTACATCTCACCACTGTCACAAAGGCATGTCTTCCTAAAGGAAAATAAATTGTGGAATTCATTTTATGGCAGATTAAATCCCATTTATTTTCCTGCAGACAGCTGTTTTGAGTAGGATGTCGCTACTGTGAAATCATTTTGTGGATGTGGGCTTCAGATCTTAAGCAGGCTTAACTTTCTCTGATGAAATTGAAGGTTTTGTTTTATGATTATTCCCTTCTCAGCAAACATTAACTTGTGAACTTTAATAACACAGTGCTCAGTATTGCAAGTAGATCTTTTTGACGTCTAAATATCCATCTATTCTTAATTTAAAAGAAAAGTATGCATCAACACAATGCAGGAAAACCCAGAAATGTTTCCTATTTTATCCTGGATTTTCATACTTATTTGCAAAATTATCAGTGTCTCTCAGCAGTCAAAATATTTCAAACAACAAATTCATCCCTTTACAAAAATCCTCCTAATAAGAAGTAAATGTTTTATGTCAACTGAGGAGCAACTTCATATTAGAAAGGTAGGATTTATGAGATGTAGGAATGTGTAGGTGACATGGTACTATTGTAACATTTTATAGTTGAGTAAACAGAGACACAGTGAGATGAAGTCCCAGGTTACACATTAGCTCGATTTTATGCCAGTTTTTATGCTTAGATCTGCAAGGCTCCTGTCTCTGTAATATTCTCAGATGTTTAATTCTGAGAAACTACAACCATCTGATAACTGTCTTTAATTTAATAAAACTATACTGCAATTATATAGACTCTCTAGATAATTAAATCTAATTCATTACCCATCTCTGCCCTAGGATAGGGGCCATAACAGAAGCCATCACTTCGCTCTGTGTATACACCAGTCTTGGAAAGGAGGATGTATTAGAATAATAACGATTTTATACCCCAACACCAGCACCCATAACGGCCTTCTGACCCTGCAGGGGGCCGGTCAGAGCTTTCCTCTCGAAGAAAACAGAATTTCTAGTATTCTGAAAGCTCAGAAAGTGCTAAATGGGTCATAAAACAGAGTCAAACATGTTTCATAAAACTTTACAGGCTGATGCAAACTAGATGTTATTGAGGTAAATGAATGAAGGTTAGTCTGGCCGCTTGTCAGATCATTTGATTCTGCCTCTAACCTGTGTGCATTATTCCAGAGTCAGGCAGCCTGACAAGGCTGTTTCAGTCATAGAAGTCAAGACACTTTTGAAATTCCCAAGGTCATCTGAGTGCAAAATATCTCCAGAAAATGCGGGCCATTCTGAAACAGAGTGAGCCCGGGCCGAGAGAGTGGGGTCCCTCCGAAAAGCCAAGCTTCAGTGCAGATGGTAAAGAGACGCACACACTTCATTTCTCCTCCTTTTCCACCTCGTTTCCTAACAACCCGATGGGCTGGACTCCGCATGGAACTCATAAGCTGCTAGATAAACCGGTGCTTCCTCAGAACACAGGGGTCTAGAATGAATTCCTGAACAATAGCAGCTGAGACTAATGGGGCATGACAAAAGAAATCTTCATTTTTCATCTTGAGTAAAATCTAGCTGTGTCACTTACACTGTTAATTTTTTACATATCCCATTACTGGAGGATACTGAGTCTACTTCCAACTTAATGGAGACACGTTTTGGATTTGAATTCGTTTAGGCAATTGGTTATGTTTTTTCCAGAGTACTTATGTTTTCTCCCCTTGCCTTACCAAATTGAAACACTGTTGTTTAAGAAATAAATGGAAAAACCTATGAAAACAAAGGATTTTGCTTATTTAGCAGTACTGAGTATTGTAAAGTTATAGATTTAGGAGACAGAAAGGAATGTAGCAAGTTAGCAGATTAAGAGTTAGAGATGCTCTCAATTAAACCTTAGGGCCTTGGAGAAGATGGGGGATGATGTTGCTAGATTAAAGAAAAGAAAACAAAACAAAAACATCTTGCTGTTTTTTTCATCTTTCAAGAAAAATTATCTTTAAACTAGAAAGAGTATGAAAAATTATTTTCATTTTAGAGAAGAGGTATCAAGGTAATACATGACTGCTCCAAGTAAATTCACACTTGAAGGTCTAAATCATTGCGACATGCTTAAAGAAACTGCAGATTTTACCTTTTAACTATGAATACTCTTCATGAAATGAAGATGAAGGAAATAATTGTCCAAGAGTGGAGTCAGATAAATAATGTCAATATATTTGAAAAGGCATATTTCAGATTCCAAAGATCAGTATACTTATTTTTGATCTTTCAAACCCTTCTGAAATAATTGAACCAACATTAGTTAAATAATAAAAGAAGCATTAAATTCTATGAGTCAGCACATTTTCTTAACATTTAGTCACATGTTTCCCCAGCTGGAGTGGTGACTGCCAAGTTCAGAACCCTCAGAACTGGTGGCCTCCTCCTTTTCAGGGGAATATAATAATATAATGATCAGTGGCCCCAATGTATCAAACTGCCTCATGGATCACAGCTACGGGCCACGTGGTTTGCCCAGACCACACCTGTAAACTATAGGCATTGCCATTGCTACAGATGACACAGCACTAAGCAGCCTGCATGCTCACCCAGTGACCGGGCCACTCTCTTACACTTACTGGTGAGAGGTGAGGCCATCATAGGTAGAAGCATCCCCCGGAACAGAACCCAGGCTGCGTTAAAAAGTGCCAGAGCATGACTCCCCAGGGGATGTCCTCTGACATCGTGTTTTTGCTTCCTTTGTTCTCATATGACTTCCCCAGCACTCAACTTTTTCCTAAAAAGGCCAATTTCTTAACCCATAGTCAAATAGCATGACAGTCCTTGTGCCTTCCCTACGATCATAGGTTACACAGATTCATGTTACAAAACTACGTGAATCTATCATTGCAAAAAGATTTAGTAATTAAAAGGAAAAGCTATACTGGTCTGCAAAGGGTCAAGGATGTATAGTCCCCAGGACCTAATTCTACATCTAAATATCTGCAACTTCTAAGAAGCAGGTGATAAGTCTAAACTTAAGTTTAGGCAGTGAGTTCATTAATACTACATACATTTGTTTTTAATGCAATTGTATTGCGATATATTCACATATCATATAATCATCCAAAGTGTAGTCAGTGGTTCACAGTGTCATCACAGAGCTGTGCATTCATCACAACTGAATTTTAAATATTTTCATTACTCCAAAAAAAATAAAAATAAGAATCAGTTTTTGAGCATTTTCATTAATCTCCCCCAAATCAAAATAAAAATAAAAAAGAACATGCAGAACCTCCCATACCTCTTATCCCTCATTGTTATTTTTTTATTTATTTTTCTTTATTTTCTTATCTGTCCATAACCTGGATAAAGGCAGTGTCAGTCACAAGTTTTCAGAATCACATGGTCATACCAGAAAAGTTCTAGACTTATTCAATCACCTTCAAGAATCAAGGCTACTGGCTTACAGTTCAGCATTTCAAATATCTCCTTCTAGCTATTGAAATATTCTAAGAACTAAAAGTGAATATGCATGCTATGTGTAAGAATAGCCTCCAGAATGACCTCGTCACGCTATCTGACGTCTCTCAGCCACTGAAACTTTACCTTGTTTCATTTCTCCTCCCCTTTTTGGTCAAGAAGGCTTTCTCAGCCCCAAAATTCCAGGTCCAGCCTCATCCCCAGGAGTCATGGCCCACGTTGCCAAGGAGATTTACACCCCTGGGAGTCATGTCCCATATAAGGAGGAGGGCAGTGAGGTCACCTGCCAAGTTGGCTTAGAGAGAGGCCACATCTGAGCAGCAGAGGAGCCTCTCTTGGAGTGACTCTCAGGCATCATTATAAGTGGCCTTAGTTTCTCCTTTACAGGAGTAGGTTTCATAAGGGCAAGTCACGAGATTGAGGGTCCAGCCTATAAAATTGGTAGTCTAAAATGCTTGCAAGACTATCAAGAATTCCCCAGGTGGGGAAGTTTGATAGTTCCACATTTTCTCCAGTCCCTCAAGGGGAATATACAAGTACCATGTTCTGGCCAGATTACTCTGGGATGTACTGGGGCAACATGCTACCTTGTACAAACCAACAACATCTCAATCTCGATTCAAGGTTTCATATAACTATGGTGTTCAAATAAACTGACCATACAAGTGTACTACAGAAAATATAAATTTTGCGCCGAATAAATATCTCTTCCTATGATCTTACACAGAAATTGAAGTTTAAAACACAGTCAAAATAATCCTTTACCTTTTAATCCGATTTACCTTACTCCTGACCAGATCAGCTTCATTTTTATCTCTAATTGATTCCTGACCTCTTTTTCAGCTTTTTAAACAGTTGCTGTATGGGGTAATGCTGACTTTCATAGCTGCAGAACTCTAGCTGAGTCTCAGGTATCACACCAATATACGAAGTTCCAGGAAATGACCAGGTTATACACACAGGGCTCAGCATCTCAGAATTTGGAAATAACCAGTACAATTCAGGAATAGATAGGACCGGTATAAGAGCTTACAATCTAGGAACCTTTACAATAAGCCTTCCCCTGAGAACCTATTCTCTTGAATTTAGTTCTCAGAGTTTCCACATTATAGTTAGTCCATATTAGTAAGGCGTTATAATATTGGCCTTTTGTTTCTGGCTTATCTCACTGAATAGACTGTCCACAAAGTTGATTCACCTAGTTGCATGCCTCACAACTTCATTCCTTCTTGCAGCCATTCAATGTTCCATTGTATGTACACACCGCAGTTCCCCTTCTGTTCATCAGTCCGTGGACCCTCAAGCCACCTGCACCCCTTGCATGCTGTGAATAATGCCACCATAAACACCAGCGTGCCAACATCCATTCATGTCCTTACTTTCAGTTCTTCCAAGTAGACACCAAATAACAGGGTTGCGGGATCCTATGGCGACCCTCTGCTTAGCCTCCTGCTGAACCACCACGCTGCCCTCCAGGCAGTCTGTACCATCTACTTCCCTACCAACAGGGAATAGGTGCATCTCTCTTTTGACATTTTCTCTGGCACTTATATGTTTTTGTTTCTTTTTAAGACAGTTTTATTTACACACCATCCTAAGTAAATAATCAATCGTTTCTGTATAATCACATTGTTATGCATTCACCACCACAATCTATATGAGGTCATTTCCAGTTCTTCCACAAAGAAAGAAGAAAAGGTTAAAAATAGGAGAAGAAAAAAAAAAGCTATGATAAAATAAAAGAGAAACAACAAGACTCTCATACCCCTCCCTTATATCTCCCTGGTATCCTCAAGTGGAAGACCACTGCTCGAGCTGGGCACCCCTCCTTTTCTTGGGGAAGACATGCTCTTAAGGGAATCATTTCCTTCACTTGATTCATCACTTTGTCTCTCAGACCAATCTCAAATCTTCCCTTGCCCGAGTCAGCACTGTGAGCTACTTAGAATAGTTTTTAAAAACGAATCCCTTTTTTAGAGCCATTTTCCAGCCCCCAAGATTTGAAAGTCAAGAATCTGAGTTAGAACCTGGCCTATGGGCCCCTATTCTTGAGGCACAGTCCTTTTCTAATATTCTGAGCTTGGCCAACTCCAAATTCCTCCTTTTTGTTCCAATCATCCCCACCTGCTGTTTGATGCGAGAGACCTTAAGATTCTTTTCCTGCATGCTCTGGTTTATCTGTGCTCAAAGCTTGTATTCAGCAGCCCAGATTTGTTCATTAAAACTGCAATTGCAGACTGGTTGAACTACCTTCCTTTCTCCTAGAAGAGACCACTTCTTTTCCCATGGAGAAGAGTCTCCAATAGCCTGGCATGACTTTGGAGGGAGTGGTGCAAGCCTCTGGGGTTTGAGGGATTTATTTATACTTCTGTGCTTGATCTCTCCTCTTCTACCCATACCAGATTAGTGTATGATGTGTGCCTGGTCACAGATGTCCCCAAACAATTGTCCCAGACTGTTTCTGGCTGTTTACTAGCTTCTCTAGAAGACTAACTAAACTCCACATGTCTCTGCACTAACATCTTGTCCTGCCTCCTCTAAATACATTTTTATGTGTGTGTTTTCTTAGGAGAGTGATTTCCCCAGCCAGTTTATGGTACTAATAAATACAGACCACCTAATAATGAGTAACTTGATTTTAGCCATAAGGGCTCAGTTTGCCAGGCTGCTGTGAAAAATAACATGCAATGTGTTGACTTAGCAACAGGAATTTATTGGCTCCCAGTAGTCTGAGAATAGAAGGTCTGCTTTCTCTGGGCCAGTAACGTTCTGGGCTGACCAGTGATCCGTGGGTTGCTTGGCATCATCGTGTGGTGATGTCCTCTACTTTCTCCTCTCGGTTCCATTGACTTCTGGCTTCCAGCTCCTCCCCATGGTCTTCCTTAACAATCTCTTCTAGTGTCTTCATTTTTATAAGGCTTCCAGTAATCTAGATTAAGACCCGACCTCGTTTAAGAAAGTGGATTAAGATCAAGAATATATATATCGGGGCACATAATTTAATCTACTGCAACGTTGTATCTAAGAGACAGCATTTTCATTTATGATGTCATGATAGATTTTAAAGATACAATGTAATTCTCTATTATAAATACAAAGATAAAAAATATTAAGGGAGCACATACAAACCCTTAAATATCTAGAGCAGAGCTTGTAATTATTCCTAAATAAGCAACATTATTGCTGATTTGTAATAAATCCACACTTACTAGCGATTAGGGATCTTACGGTTGATTCCTCAACTGAATTGCCAAGCACTCTAGAGTCAGAGTACACTCCACTCCGGGCAGCCAAAGAGGAGACTAAACAGATAAAGACAATTGGACCTGAATGAGAACCTCCTTTTGGACTATCTTTTATTGCGCTGCTCTTGTTAGAAGTTGTAAGATATTATGAGGTATCACTTGAGAGAGAATAGCAATGGATGCTTTCAATTAAGATGCAACCCCATTATCTCAAGCTACAATTTGAAGACAGTAAGTCTATCACATGAAAGAATCAGCTCAAGCCCAGACATTGAAGACTGAAATTGCTTGCAGGTCAGAAGCGGTCACTTTCAAGACCTGCATTCAGTTTCTTTGGCATGTTTCCTAAGTCTCTCACCATTATTGAAATTGTTTAAAGAAACAAACATACTCCCTGGTTTAACGTATTAAAACTTGATGATTAAATAGAGTGTGTAACAGAATAATACAGCAGGTAAATGCATGACGCCAAACATATGTTTCAAGTTTTAGAAATGTTGGTCACACAATCTCTGCATATAAAATTTGTTTCTATCTACTTCAGCACTCAAAAAGGTAATCTATTTTCCTAATTTTAGGAAAAGCTTTCTTAATTTATCTTGTAAAATAGTTAATATTGTATTACAACTTTGAAATGTTTATTGTTGTATATCAAGAGTGTTTTTAATAATTCAGTATGGGAAAGGTCCTTTTCATATGAGCAATATTACCAGGTACTGCTGGTAACAGCTGCATGAAATAATCTTTTCAAATATTGTAATGCACTTTCCATTTTATGGTCAGGGAAGATTTACAATGGAGATTAGGTAAAATGTGCAGAGTGAAAATTTACCACAGTAACTCAGATAAATGCTAGGTTTTGTATTGCTGCAGATTCAGAAAATGCCTGTCAATTGTGGTTCTGTACTTGGTCTAAACATTAAATTCAGATTAAGCTTTGCCAAGTGCTGCATGTTCTATCTATTTTCAATGTCTTCATGTTAGCTCTTTTTTTGTATCGTTAGTGGATGAGACGAGGAAGAAAATGAGGCAGAGTGTTGGGAAAGGGGGCCCTTTGTGATGGTTTTACTATAACCAACTGGACATATCAAGAAATGACTTCACATTTCTTTTTTTATCTGCAAATAAGTCATGATGGTTACGAAGATGATTTCAGCATTTATCTAGGTTTGACTGTTGACTTCAACATGTACGCAGCGTATGCCCGTGAATGAGTTATAGAGCTTACTTATTATATATCCATTAGGAAATTGAATTTCTACATTAAAAAAAACTTAGAATTAGACTTGATACAAAGTAAGTACTCGATACATTTAGGTCATTATTTTTCTTGCTCTAAAAGGTTAGGATTGACTAGATGATCTCCAATACTATCTCAAAACAATATTTAGTACAAAAGTCATATCCATGGTGTGGTTGATTGAATTATCCCATCCCCCAAACACGTGTTCTCCATCTGCATTCTTGTAGTTGTGAATCAGTTGTAAATAGGAGCTCTTGAAGATGTTATTTTTGAATTGTAGCACAACTGAATAAATTTGGGCCTTAATCCAGATAACTGGAGATTTTACAAATAAAAGAAATTGAAGAGAAAATCACAGGGACGAGCTGGAAGCCATAAGTGAACAGAACCTGGAGAGAAAGGAGATAACAGTTCTGCAGAATAGAGAAGCTAAGAACGCAAGGATTGCTGGCCAGATAAAAGCCTACTGACCTCAAAAGAAAGCACGTTTTCTAGCCTCTGAAACCATGAACCAATAAATCTCTGTTGTTAAGCCAATCCATTGTGTGATATTTGTTGTAGCATCCTGGAAACTGATACAATGCTTTGGATAAAAATAATGCTTCTTTCCTTTAAACCCATTGCTTTTGAATAGTTGCATCTCAGTAGCTATAAAAGGAACTATCTTCAGAGACCTGTGGTGTCCCTGTGGTTTCATACGGCTGATTCTAAAGTTGTTCAACTAGCATCAAAAGTACCTTCTGAAGTTTTGGCGGCTGAATCATTTTAATCCTCATATTATTGGACTGCTCTTCTGTATTTGACATTGCTTACATCCTTCCTTCTTACCCAGGAAATGCTTTTCTGGTCATTTCTTCTCAGTAATTACATGGGCTCCTCCTTCTTTATGTTCTCTCTTAACTCTGATGATTCTCAGGGTTCCACTCACCACCCAGAGCTTGTGACCTTGTAGGAATATCCCTGAGTGATTAGTTTTCCCTTTCTCAACAACCATCCTTGTATCACTCCTGACCTGAAGTTTGAGCCTACTACTGGCATCTAGACTTAGATGATTCACAGATATTTCATACCCAATGTGTCCAAACATTCCCATTTTTAACTAGCTCTTTCTCCTAAATTCACTCCCTCTTTGCGGACATCATTGTGTATCCAACTAGATACTGCGATGTGCCCTCCTAACCCTTTCTTCATCACATCCCACATCCATCAATGAGCAAATCTTACCAAATTGACCGTTAAGTACACTTTAACCCCACTTCTTTTCATTTCCTCCTACTGTAACTTTAATTTAGATTCCTGCCATCACTTGCTAATATTGCTGAAATGCCCCTCTAACTTATAGCTCTGCCTCCAGGCTTGTCCCACTCAAATCCCACATCATTATCAGAGTGATCTTATAACATGAAAAACGGGCCATATTAACTTTCTGCTTGAGACTGCGCCTTCTAGTGATCTAAACAATTCCCCGCCATTAATATGTCAAGCAAATTCTGCCCTCCTCAAAGAGGCACTTGATTAGACCTCTAACTCATTTTTAACTATAGCATATTTTGCAGTTCTTTTGCCACAGCGATACCAAGGTTTCATCTATTAGGGAAATTTATTTGTACAGTTATTTTAATTAAAGTGATCGAAGCATTCCACAAATTTTGCCATTGTAGAATATTGATATATGTAATGGTACTTACAGGAACCAACTATATGTAAGTCTTTCCCGCAAGTATTTCCAAATGTAATAAGCCATTAACTTGTTAGGTTATTCCCATTTGAGAGTTTTATAAGAAATTTAGGGTGCGGTATTAGTTATTGTTAATGTATTATATGATATTCAAGAAAAATAAAATCCCAAGAAAATTCATCCAGTTTCAGTGTCAGAAGAGTCTTTACATTAAATGCAATAAATGTTCTATTTATGTTAATAAAAACCTCATTGACTTGTAGGAATTTTTAATTTTAATAACATGAATATATTAATATCTGAAAAAGATAACATTTCTTTATGTTATCTCCCACAGAGTTTCAGGATTCTTTAACCCCTGAATCTCTGTGGTAGTATAGTATGAGATGGAAAGAATACTATTTATCAAAAAGATTTGAGCCACTGTTATATGCAAGTGATTCAGAACTTTAAATAAAAAGTACACAGGGGAATATGTTTCCTATGTGATTTTTCTTAATCAAAATGGAGCTAAATAGAGTAATTAATACTATAAAAATATACAATTAATGAATAGAGTTGGAGAATTGGGGACATAGATAGCAAAAAGAAAACATATAATGTCTTATTTCAAAACAGTTTTTATTCATATTAAAGTATATGTGTTGCCTGTCTCCACATATTAGACTATAAGCTCCATGAAAACAGGTATAACTGCCTTCTTTTTATACTACCATAGTCCCAATGCCTAGAATATGAATAGTAGATTCTTCATTAATATTTACATAGAGCAGGGAATCATGAATGAAGAAAAAAGTTTCTTCTGTTTCGGAAATCTAAGACCACTATACTTCTAACATTCACAATTTCAAAGTACATGAACTTCAATTCTTGTCTTACTCTTCTTCAAATTCCTTCTGATATATCAACTTGTGAGTTCATCTTCAAAGTTAATGTAGGAAATCTGAAAAAAATCATAGTTATAGAATGCATGCCCCCAAGTTTGTACTTTTAAGCAAGTTCATAGAGTCCTATTAATTCACTAACCCTGACAAAAATCAGAGACCTTTTAAGAGCTTAAAATGCTCAGTTGACCCACCTTTAGACACCGAGGATAATTGAAGACAATTTCAGCTTCCATTAGGAGCTTTCTTATACGCAGACCCTGTCAAAAAATGGAAAAAAGACTTATAGCACTGCAAAAAAGCAGCAGTGTATCTGCATCCTTCTCAACGTGAAAACTGTGATGGAGGCTATGAAATAGATAATTTGACAGCATGCATTTTAGTGATTATTCTAGCTTGTGGAAGTCTTTCTACTGTTCTCCACCTCAGTTTTATCACTAAAGGTCACATTCCCAACTATGCAAATATTCATGAAAAATATTTCTGTGTATCAGGGTTGCTGACTTAGCAGCAGCACATCAGTTAAATTTCAATTTCACCAAAAATTCCTATCTAACTGCTGTACTGTTTCTAATTCCTGAATGTGACAAATCATGTATATAAACAGACTGCAGAAGCAATGATGATCATTTAACTCACACATTTTAAGAATGTGAGTAACTATATTTATAATTGTCATATTGATGTATTTTGACATATTTTATATTATCCCTTTGATACCACTTAAAATACCTTTCTGTTTTTCTAGAATTTATTTTTTGAAAATTATTAAGACTTTGCCCACTTTAGATGTTAACTGATTGATTATTATGTGTAGATGAATTGAAGAGATGCATGAACGTTCTCAGGTACATACCCAGTACATTGAGGCTCCATGAGGCTTCCACTGAGGAATTAGAATATATTTATGAGATCCTAATGGAGTTGCAAAATCCCTTTTAAGAGTCATGTTTGTACCCAAACCTGTGAGATTTGAGTGTGTCCTGACTGGCATCTCTTTCCTTCGGATGCATTTAATTACAAGAGATTTTTTAAAAAGGGAAAAAAAGATGTGTGTTTATAGGAAGTTTAGAATTTTGATCCATTTGGTAGTTTTCTCATTTATTCGCTAACAAATAGGTTGATTATTTATCTATTTTGTCTCAACTGATCTTACTACAAGAATAAAAAGGGCTGCTTACGAGGATGTGAGCATTTTCACTCCTACATACTCTTCCTCAATGATTAACTTGAGTCTTTCGTTGAGATCTGCTGACAGAATTGGATTTCAGAAGTTGCAAAGCTCAGTCTACACTGAACTTTAGTTAAATTCCCAAAATAATGAATGTCCTCATGAGGCCAATAGAAAGATAGGTTTTCTTGAGGTAATGCTGTTAGCCCCATGTAGCCAAATATATAAGCTTATTCTTAGTTTTTTGCATATGATCTCTATTGGAAAAACTGTTTTAAGCCATGCAAAAAAAAAAAAAAATGCTGCTTTTGTGTGTCATTAAATATAGCATACTTGATCTCATTCACAATTAGCTTTTTAAAATATCCCAAGGCTGTGACTTATATAACAGAAATTATGGCAGGGATTGTGCTAAGTCTTTTATTTTAATGGACATATTCAAATATTTCCCATTTCATATGGTACAAATGAACAAAACAAAGTCTTCTTGAAAAGGTTAAGCTAAATTATATAAAACTTGTACATACAGGTATTCTTCTGGGATGAGAATAACCTTCTGGGCATAAATATATATGTCTCATTAGTATGTTTTAGAAAGTTAACGCAAATTTATAAAACTCCAAACTTTTAAACCCTGATTTTCAATACCATTAATAGTCTACAAAATAAATATTCTAGTTAGAAAATGTTGTTCATTTTATGTCTTCAGGGTACGAAATGATAGTTTAACCATCTGAGAAGTCCTGCTATCTGTCCTAAATATTAAACTTTGAAAAACAGTACCAGCAAAATATTAACTATAAATGCCATGGGTAGAATTTATTCGCAGGGCTTTCATTGGTTTTATGGTACATTACTAAGTATTAAATGCCTTGTGTCACCTTTAAACATTACACTTCCCTGTAATCAGGTCTAGAGGTATTTTTATGATTACAAATCCCATCCCCACTTGGAGCAGGGAAGTTCCAAGTGTTGTGATTCTGAAACTACTTTTTCAGACCCTATCACCAAAAGGTCCACCTGAGTTTTCTGTTATAGATTCTGATATAATTTTGAAGTTCTGATATTAAAGTTATGATTCTTTAATTATTCCCTGTTGCAATTGAAAGACACACTTGGAAGTTTCAGAGCTCAAGTACAATTATGAGAAATAGAAACAAATGCCTGGAAGCAGTAGGATCCGTGCAAAGAGAACTGGACTCAGCTCTAAGGCACTGTACACAAAAATGAATGTATCCCAGAGCTTGCCCATGCCAAAAAAAAAAAAAAGAAAGTTTTAAAAATGAATGTAATCATGTTGTACTTCTCAGAAAGTGAAAGGAGTTTGTAAAGAGTCAAGCATAATAGTAATGTTAATTAATTAAATGGCATTTATTATGTATTTAATATCTTAAAACATTATTTAAATATAAAAAGGTAATTATTGAGTTAGCAATTTGATGTAATTTCAATTAACCATTCTTTGAGATAAATTATGGGGATATTTCTGCTTGTTTTCACTGCTTTATCTTATTCTATATTCAAATGAATAAAGATTATTAAATTTATAGCTGCTAATTTAGAAGTTTTTATTTCATCTCCGTATTCTAATGCTTGGTAATCATAAAAATTATGAATTTTATAGCATATAATGTGAAGAAAGTACACTATAAACATATTGATTTATAATGTGTACATTTTGTCAGCCACAGTTGTAAAATGCATATTTTTGATTCACTGTGCATTATGAATGAGATAAAATTGTCTTTTTATTTACATGAATACTATTATAGAAGTTCATTTAATTAAATTTTTAAGGCTTTTGTCTTGATTTGACCTAAACTTTTTTAATAGTCAACTCCAAAATGGGTCACTATCAAACAAATGTTTTTCTAGAAGAATAGCTTTTAATACATGTTTTTTTTTTCAGTGTATAAAGATCTTCTCTTAGGTTAGTAGGAAATAAAAAAATCTAAGAGCATTGCCAATCTCTAAATGCATCAATTAACATAAGTGATCTGTTTTAATGGGATTTCATAACAAAGAAAAGCTATTCCCTTAGTGCTTTAAAATGTAACTGGAATCCGTAAACTATGTTCTTTATAATTTACCAAGAAAGAGAAGCAGCAGTCTAATATGGTCATATTCTGATTTTTTGTTGTTGTTGTTTTGTTTTGTACAATGAAGACATTTCGAACATCTCATCCCAAAGCAGTTTTAGTTCCTTTGTTGATTTTCAACTTGTTTATTCCTTTTCCTTTTTTGCAATAGAATGTTAATGAGATAAAGTTTGTTTCATTTTGAAGTAAATTCATTTTTGAAAGTTAAATTGAAGAGGCAATATGAAAAAATTTAACATTATTTTAACAGTTTGTGCCCTTGTCATGCTTTGAACTGTGGATTTTGCTCCATGTCTTCTGTTAGGCAAGTTTTCCTTTGCTGAACCTTCTAAGGTAAACACTAGCAGAAAGTCAGAGTGGGTGCACCTTTAAACATCTCCATGACTATTAATCATTATTCTTTATCATTTTTCATTTTCTCTAACAACTTTGGATAAAGAAGATGAGATTTTTCCTTAGGATAAAAAAAAAGGTTTCTTTCCTTGTATTATTTTAAATTAAAGCTTTATTGAGATATACTTTACATACTATAAAATTGACCTTCATAAAGTGTACAATTCACTGTTTTTTAGAATATTCACAGGATATGTAACCATAATCATTGTGCAATTTTTGAAAGTTTTTATCAGACTGAGAAGAAACCTCAGGCCCATTAAGAGTCACTCACCTTCTCCCCTCCCCCCACCCCAGTCCCTGCAACCACTCTGTTTAGATTTGTCTATTCTGGACATTTTATACAAATAGAATGATACAATATGTGGTCACTTATAACTAGCTTCTTTTCATTTGTATAATTTTTCAAGTTACATTCATGTCCTATTATGCATCATCAATGCTTTGTTCCTTTTTAATGGCTCAGTAATATTCCACCGTATGTCTATAACACATTATGTTTACAGATTCATCTGGTGTTGGACATGTGGACTGCTTCCACTTTTTGGCTATTGTGAATAATGCCACTATGAATAATTGTGTGCACGTTTTATAAGGGCATATTTTTCATTACTCTTGGGTATATACCCAAGAGTGAAATTTCTAGATCATATCAGAACTTCATGTTTAACACTGTGAGGAACTGCCAAACTGTTTTCCAAAATGGCTGAATCATTTTAAAACTTCACCAGCAATGTATCAGGATTCCAATTTCTCTACATCCTCGTCGCCCCTTGTTATTGCCTGCCTTCTTGTTAATCATTTCACTGGACTATGAAATTGCATCTCATACAGTTTATATTTACATTTCTCTAATGTGATTGATGTGAAGCACTTTTTCATGTGCTTATTAGCTATTTGTTTATCTTTTTTCCAAAATATATACTCAAACATTTTGTCCATTTTAAAAGATGGCTTTTTTAAAATTTTTTTTCTTTTCGTTGGTGAGTTATCTTAATAAATTCTGAATAAAAGTGCCTTATCAGATGTATGATTTGCTAGTGTATTCTCCAATTCTGTAGATTTTCTTCTCATATTTTTGAGGTGTCCTTTCAAACATAGAAGTTTTAAATTTTGACTAAGTTCAATTTATCTATTTTTGGTTCCCTATATTTTTGATGTAATATCTAAGAAATTCATCACCTAATTCAAGTTTATAAAAATTTGCTCCTATGTTCTCTTTTCTAAGAGTTTTACAATTTTAGCTTTTACACTAAAGTTTTGACCCACTTTGAATTAATTCTTACATATTAGGTGAGGTAGGGATCCAAATTCATTCTTTGCGTCTGAATGTCCAGTTGTCCTACAACAATTTTTGGAAAAGCTCTTCTTTCTCTATTGAATTATCTTAGCATTCCTGTCTAAAATCAAATGACTAGAAAGGTAAGGGTTTATTTCTGGAATCGTAATTCTACTCCATCAGTCTATTAGCCTAGATTTGTTTCTCAATGCCTTGATTACTGTGGTTTTGTGTTAAATTTTGAAATTGGAAAGTGTGAGTTTCTTAATTTTGATCTTTTTACAGTATTGTTTTGTTTGAGTTCATGGTAGTCTCTTATATGAATCTTAGGATCAGTTTGTCACGTTCTACAAAACAGGAGCTGAGGTTTTTAAAGCAATTGCATTGATTCTGTAGATCAATTTAGAAAGTGCTGCCATCAGCCAATATTAAGTCTTCTAATTCATGAATACAAGTGGCTTTCCATGTTAAAATTGCTCTTTGATTTCTTCAACAACGCTCTCTAGTTTTCAGTACACTAGTCTGGAACTTTGCTAAATTTATTCCTGGGAATTTTCTTCTTTTGTTAAGTAGAATTATCCTCTTAATTTCATTTTCAGATTGTTAATTGCTAGCATATAGATATGCAATTGAGTTTTGAATGTTGACGTTAATTATTTGTTTAATATTTTTGTAGACTTTTCCTGGATTTTATATATGCAAGATGATGTCATCTGCAAATAGAAATGACTTTATTCTCTTCCTTTTGATTCTGGGTGCCTTCTATTTTCTTTCTATGGAAGGTTGTCCTGGCTCGAATCTCTTGTACAGTTTTAAACAGAAATGGCCAGAGTGAGCATCCGTGTGCTGTTCCTGAACTTAGGTGGACAGCGTGTTTCCTTCCACCAATTAGTAGACTGGCCGTGGGTATTTAGAAGATGCTCTTGATCAGTTCCCTTTTATTCTTATCTTGTTGAAAGTGTTTATAATCCAAGGATGTTGGAATTGCCAAATGCTTTCGCTGTGTCTGTTGAGATAGTCATGGGGTTTTTGTCCTTTACTGATAAGCTATATTACATTAATTGATTTTGGGATGTGAAATGAACCTTGTATTACTAGGATAAATATCACTAGGGATTGATGTATAAGCCATTTTATAAGTTTCTGTATTCAGTATGTTGGTATTTTGGAGGAATTTTGCACCTATTTTGATAAAAGGTATTAGTCTATAGTCTTTCCCTTGTGATGTCTTTGACTGCAAGACTCATGAAATGAGTTTGGAAGTACTCCCTCCTCTTGCAATTTATGGAAAAGTGGGTGAATAATTGGTATTAATTATTCCTTCAGTGTTTGGCGCATTTCACCAAAGAAGTCTCTGTTCATTGGTTTTGAGGCTGGGAAAATGTCCATATCAAGGCATTGTCAAGGTTATGCTTTCTCCCCAAAGACTGCCACTCTGGGTCTGGCTGCCAAGGAGCATTGGTTGCTCTGTAATCATGCACGGCCGATGGTCACATCTTCTGGTCTCTCTTTTCTCTTCCAAATTCTCTTCCAACATCTGGCTTCCTGTCTCTCTCACTCTCACTCTCTGTCTGAATTTCATTCTCTTATAAAGGACTCCAGCAGCAGTACTAAGATCATCTTGACTGAGGTGCTTCAAACTTTAACTGATGTGACCTCACCAAGAAGTACTACTTATAAAAGTTTTATACCCAAAGGAATGGATTGAATTTAAGAATATGTTTATCAGGGGTTCAGGCAACTTCAAACCAACACAGAAGCAATCAGGGCCTTAGCTTTGCTTTGGGGGTAGTTTTAATATTAGTAGTTACATCATTTTACTTACATAGGTCTTTATACATTTCTTTTTCTTCGAGTCAATTTCAGACATTTGTGTCTTTTTAGGAATTTGTCCATTTTATTTATATTATCAAATTTGCTAGCATACAATAGTTCATAGTATACCCCTTATAATACTATTTCTTTATTTCTCTAAAGTCAGTAATGTTGTTTCCTCTTTCTCCTGTTTTTGGAAAATTGAGACTTTTCTCTTTTCTTTTGGTTCATCTGGCTAAAATTTTATCAACTTTGTTCATCTTTTCACAGAATCAGCTTTTGATTTTGTGAAATTTGTTGTTTTATTCATTTCCACTCTTAATGTTATTATTTCCTTCCTTCTGACTGATTTGAATTTAGACTTTCTATTTTCTTAAAGTGAAAGTTTAGGTTATTAATTTGAGATCTCTCCTTATATTTTTATAGACCTTTACAGACATGAATTTCCCATTAAATGTTCCTTTAGTTTCCTCTCACCACATTAATTATGTTGTGTTTTTGCTTTAATTTATTTAAAATATTTTGTGATAATTTTCATGATTTCTTCTTTGATTCATTGACTATTTAGGGATATGTTTAATTTTCATATATTTATGTATTTTCCAGTTTCCATTCTTTTGTTGATTTATACTTTAATTACAATGTGATTTGAGAATATTTTGTGTGTGTGTGTGTATATATATACACACATATATATGTATATATGGATGGTTATAGTTATCTATAGTTGTTATTTTCTTAATGGTCATCCTGGGATTATAATTAACTATAGACAATCTAGTTCATATTAATATATTAATACGCTAAACATAATTACTATATAAAATATTTGCTGCAATATAACTTTGTTCCCTCTTTCCTGCTTTATGCTATCATTGCCTCACTGTTTACATTTTTATATATCATAAGCTTATCAGCACAATTTTATAATTTTAGTTTATGTAGTTGCCTTTTATTTAAGATAGATGAAAAGAACTATATTTATAATATTTTTATAGTAAGTCACACAATTGTCATTAATCGTGCCCTTTTTTCTTCATGTGGACTAATGTTTTTGATGCAGTCCTTTCATTTCAGCATGAGAGATTCCATATAGTATTTCCAGGAGGGCAGGTGTGCTAGCAGTGAATTCTCCATTTTTGTTTTTCCAGGAATGTCTTGATTTCTCCTTTTGGTAGATATAAAATTCTTCATTGATGCTATTGTACTTTGAGGATTTTGATAGTGACAGTCTCCTGCTTCTTGCCTCCATGTCTTCTGGTGAGAAGTCAGGTGTTATTTTATTGAGAAGACTTTATACAACCCTGTTTTTTTTGTCGCTTTCCGGATTCTCAGTCATTGTATTCCATCATTTGAGTACAGTGTATTTAGATGCTGATCCTTATGATTTTTCCTTGCTTGGGCTTCAGTGAGTTCCTTATATGTATAGTTTAGTGTTTTACATGAAATTTGATACAATGTTTGGTAAATTTCGCTTAAATATTCTTTCTGCTTCTCAGTCTCATCCCTGCTGGACTACTGTTAGTTATATCATGGACTGTTGGATGGTGTCTTATGGCTCTCTAAGGTTCTGTTCATATTTCTTCATCTATTTTCTTCTTGCTTCTCAAACTGAAAATAAGATAATCTGACATATTTTTACATTCACCGTTTGTTTCTCTGCCTGTTCAAGTGTGGTGTTGAGCCCCCCAGTAGATTTTTCCTTCTGATATTGTAATTTCCAATACCAGAATTTATATTTTGTTCTTTTAAATAATTTCTATCTCTCCTGGATATATTCTAATGGTGAAACTTTTTTCTCATACTTTGCTTTAATTCTTCAGACATGATTTCCCTTAAAAATATATTTATGGCACTGATATAAAGCTCTTGCCTAGTAATTCTAATGTAATTCTAATGTCTGGGCTTCCTCAGGGTCAATATCTATTGATTGATTTTCCCCATACTTTCCTTTTCCCTGAAAACCAGAAATATTTTAAATAACAGATTGTGGCAACTCTGCAAATCAGATTCTCCCTTTCCAGTTTTTTTTTGTTTTTTTTTGTTTTGTTTTTTTTAATGTGTGGTGCTGTTTGGTGTCTGTTTTAGTGACTTTCCTGGACTAATCCTGTAAAGTCCGTGTTCTCTGGCATGTCTGACCACCTAAGTCTGGTCCACTAAAGACTGGGCAGGGGCTGCTTAACGGCTTTGGCTGAGATGTCCACAAACCTCTTGTGAAGTATCCTTTGTGTGAGTTTGGATACACTTTTAACATGCTAATGCTTTACAATTCTGCCTTAGCTTTCGTTTCCTGCTTGTGCAGAGTCATACATCAACTATTGAGGAGAATTTATGGCCTTCTCATTTCTGCCCTTAGCCTGTGAAGAGCTTTCTAGACCCCTAGGAATATGCTGAAGACTTTCAAATCCCCTTAAGATCATAACGTTCCCCAGATTTCCCATTCAATTTGCTTTGTCCAACTGATGTTGCTGTCTTAATTTTAAACAGTTGCCATTGATTGTTTTAGACAACTAGATTGGAAAAGTATTTTTCACACTGAGAGATCTAAGTAAAGTCATATAAAGACAAACCCTATTAATGGAGGTTTTCCGGGGATCTGACCAATATGAAATTGTGACAATTTTCTGGAAATGGGGTTTGTGAGGAGTTCAAAAACCATTCAGACCCCTCCAAAAGCATTAGGTTGCTGTATATTGCTTTAATTAAGTCTCTTGTGAAGTTGTGCAACTATATTAAATCTTTTACTATTCTTTTTTTTATCGAGGTGGAACCCACATAACATAAAATTGACGATTTTAGAGTGTACAGTTCAGTGGCATTTAGTACATTCTTAATGTGTGCAACCATCACTTCTATCTAATTCTAAAACGTCACCATCACATCCAAAGGAGATTCTACATCCATTAAGCAATCACTGTATCCCTATATTACAGCAGTTGCTGGCAACCACCAGTTTGTATTCTTTCTCTATGGAATTTTCTATTCTGGATATTTCACATAATGGAATTATACAATATGTGCCCTTTGTATCTGGCTTCTTTTACTTAGCATAATGTTTTTTTTTTTTTTTTTTTTTTTTTTTTTTTTAAAGAGAGAGGGAGGAAGGGAAGGAAAGACAGAGAAGGAAGGAAGGATGGAAGGAAGAAAGGGAAACATCTTTAAACATTTTCTTGTTTTATTATATTTTGTTTGTTTGTTTGTTTTTTACATGGGCTGGGGCCGGGAATCGAACCGAGGTCCTCCGGCACGGCAGGCAAGCACTCTTGCCCGCTGAGCCACCGCGGCCCGCCCAGCATAATGTTTTTAAGGTTCATTTTGTATTAGTATTTCATTTAATCCTTTTGCTGAACATGCCACTATAGATATAACATATACAATGTATTCATCCATCTGTTGATGGGGTTGCTTCCATCTTTTGGCTATTGTGAATAATGCTATTATGAACATTTGTTTAGATGTTTCATTTTAACGACTTTTTCCAGTTTGTTTTGTCACCTGTATTATGCAATAGCTCGAGTCCTTACAGAGGAGGGACATAAAAGGAATGTTTTTCAGGCACCTGCTACCACTCCCTAGAAGCTGTGTTGGGAGAGGTAATATCCAGATCTGACTGAGCTGTCACAGCTCAGTAGGAGGCCCCATCAATCACAGTCAAGAACACCTTTGTTCTTTTACTTATGGATATCCAGTTCTCTAGGCACCATTTATTGAAGAGACTGTTCTGCCCCAGGTGAGTTGGCTTGACTCCCTTATCAAAGATCAAATGTCCACAGATGAGAGGGTCTATATGTGAGCACTCTATTCAATTCCATTGGTCGATATATCTATCTTTATGCCAATACCATGCTGTTTTGGCCACTGTGGCTTCATAATATGCCTTAAAGTCAGGTATCGCTAGACCTCCAGCTTCGTTTTTTTTCCTCAAGATGTTTTTAGCAATTCGGGGCAACCTGCCCTTCCAGATAAATTTGCTTATTGGTTTTTCTAATTCTGAAAATAAGTTGTTGGGATTTTGATTGGTATTGCATTGAATCTGTAGATGAGTTTAGGTAGGATTGACATCTTAATTATATTTAGTCTTCCAATCCATGAACACGGTATGCCCTTCCATCTATTTAGGTCTTCTGTGATTTCTTTTAGCAATTTTTTGTATATAGGTTTTTTGTCTCTTTGGTTAAATTTATTCCTAGGTATTTTATTCTTTTAGTTGCGATTGTAAATGGGATTCGTTTCTTGATTTCTGCCTCAGCTTGTTCATTACTAGTGTATAGAAAAGCTACAGATTTTTGAATGTTGATCTTGTAGCCTGCTACTTCGCTGTACTCATTTATTAGCTCTAGTAATTTTGTTGTGGATTTTTCTGGGTTTTCTACGTATAGTATCATATCATCTGCAAACAGTGATAGTTTTACTTCTTCCTTTCCAATTTTGATGCCTTGTATTTCTTTTTCTTGCCTAATTGCTCTGGCTAGAACTTCCAACACAATGTTGAATAATAGTGGTGATAGTGGACATCCTTGTCTTGTTCCTGATCTTAGGGGGAAAGTTTTCAATTTTTCCCCATTGAGGATGATATTAGCTGTGGGTTTTTCATATATTCTCTCTATCATTTTAAGGAAGTTCCCTTGTATTCCTATCTTTTGAAGTGTTTTCAGCAGGAAAGGATGTTGAATCTTGTCAAATGCCTTCTCTGCATCAATTGAGATGATCATGTGATTTTTCTGCTTTGATTTGTTGATATGGTGTATTACATTAATTGATTTTCTTATGTTGAACCATCCTTGCATACCTGGGATGAATCCTACTTGGTCATGATGTATAATTCTTTTAATGTGTTGTTGGATACGATTTGCTAGAATTTTATTGAGGATTTTTGCATCTGTGTTCATTAGAGAGATTGGTCTGTAGTTTTCTTTTTTTGTAATATCTTTGCCTGGTTTTGGTATGAGGGTGATGTTGGCT
Source organism: Tamandua tetradactyla (assembly GCF_023851605.1). Taxonomy (NCBI): domain Eukaryota; kingdom Metazoa; phylum Chordata; class Mammalia; order Pilosa; family Myrmecophagidae; genus Tamandua; species Tamandua tetradactyla. Next base: position 40,741,695 of record NC_135352.1, on the reverse strand, counting down.
TCATAGAATGAATTAGGTAGTTTTCCCTCCACTTCGATTATGTTGAAGAGTTTGAGAAGAGTAGGTACTAATTCTTTCTGGAATGTTTGATAGAATTCACATGTGAAGCCGTCTGGTCCTGGACTTTTCTTTTTAGGGAGCTTTTGAATAACTAATTCAATCTCTTTACTTGTGATTGGTTTGTTGAGGTCGTCTATTTCTTCTTGAGTCAAAGTTGGTTGTTCATGTCTTTCCAGGAACCTGTCCATTTCAACTAAATTGTTGTATTTATTAGCGTAAAGTTGTTCATAGTATCCTGTTATTACCTCCTTTATTTCTGTAAGGTCAGTAGTTATGTCTCCTCTTCCATTTCTAATCTTATTTATTTGCATCCTCTCTCTTCTTCTTTTTGTCAATCTTGCTAAGGGCCCATCAATCTTGTTGATTTTCTCATAGAACCAACTTCTGGTCTTATTGATTTTCTCTGTTGCTTTCATGTTTTCAATTTCATTTATTTCTGGTCTAATCTTTGTTATTTCTTTCCTTTTGCTTGCTTTGGGATTAGTTTGCTGTTCTTTCTCCAGTTCTTCCAAGTGGACAGTTAATTCCTGCATTTTTGCCTTTTCTTCTTTTCTGATAAAGGCATTTAGGGCAATAAATTTCCCTCTTAGCACTGCCTTTGCTGCGTCCCATAAGTTTTGATATGTTGTGTCTTCATTTTCATTTGCCTCTAGGTATTTACTAATTTCTCTTGCAATTTCTTCTTTGACCCACTAGTTGTTTAAGAGTGTGTTGTTGAGCCTCCATGTATTTATGAATTTTCTGGCAATCCGCCTATTATTGATTTCCAACTTCATTCCTTTATGATCCGAGAAAGTGTTGGGTATGATTTCAATCTTTTTAAATTTGTTAAGACTTGCTTTGTGACCCAGCATATGGTCTATCTTTGAGAACGATCCATGAGCACTTGAAAAAAAGGTGTATCCTGCTGTTGTGGGATGTAATGTCCTATAAATGTCTGTTAAGTCAAGCTCATTTATAGTAATATTCAGATTCTCTATTTCTTTATTGATCCTCTGTCTAGATGTTCTGTCCATTGATGAGAGTGGTGAATTGAAGTCTCCAACTATTATGGTATATGTGTCTATTTCCCTTTTCAGTGTTTGCAGTGTATTCCTCACGTATTTTGGGGCATTCTGGTTCGGTGCGTAAATATTTATGATTGTTATGTCTTCTTGCTTAATTGTTCCTTTTAATAGTATATAGTGTCCTTCTTTGTCTCTTTTAACTGTTTTACATTTGAAGTCTAATTTGTTGGATATTAGTATAGCCACTCCTGCTCTTTTCTGGTTGTTATTTGCATGAAATATCTTTTCCCAACCTATCACTTTCAACCTATATTTATCTTTGGGTCTAAGATGTGTTTCCTGTAGACAGCATATAGAAGGATCCTGTTTTTTAATCCATTCTGCCAGTCTATGTCTTTTGATTGGGGAATTCAGTCCATTAACCTTTAGAGTTATTACTGTTTGGATAATATTTTCCTCTACCATTTTGCCTTTTGTATTATATATATCATATCTGACTTTCCTTCTTTCTACACTTTTCTCCATGCCTCTCTCTTCTGTCTTTTTGTATCTGACTCTAGTGCTTCCTTTAGTATTTCTTGCAGAGCTGGTCTCTTGGTCACAAATTCTCTCAGTGACTTTTTGTCTGAGAATGTTTTAATTTCTCCCTCATTTTTGAAGGACAATTTTGCTGGATATAGGAGTCTTGGCTGGCAGTTTTTCTCTTTTAGTAACTTAAATATATCAACCCACTGTCTTCTAGCTTCCATGGTTTCTGCTGAGAAATCTACACATAGTCTTATTGGGTTTCCCTTGTATGTGATGGATTGCTTCTCTCTTGCTGCTTTCAAGATCCTCTCTTTCTCTTTGACCTCTGACATTCTAACTAGTAAGTGTCTTGGGGAACGCCTATTTGTGTCTAATCTCTTTGGGGTGTGCTGCACTTCTTGGATCTGTAATTTTAGGTCTTTCATAAGAGTTGGGAAATTTTCAGTGATAATTTCTTCCATTAGTTTTTCTCCTCCTTTTCCCTTCTCTTCTCCTTCTGGGACACCCACTACACGTATATTTGTACGGTTCACATTGTCTTTGAGTTCCCTGATACCTTGTTCAAATTTTTCCATTCTTTTCTGGATAGTTTCTGTTTCTTTTTGGAATTCAGATGTTTCATCCTCCAAATCACTAATTCTATCTTCTGTCTCTTTAAATCTGTCATTATAGGTATCCATTGTTTTTTCCATCTTTTCTACTTTATCTTTCACTTCCATAAGTTCTGTAATTTGTTTTTTCAGTTTTTCTATTTTTTCTTTATGTTCAGCCCATGTCTTCTTCATGTCCTCCCTCAATTTATCAATTTCATTTTTGAAGAGGTTTTCCATTTCTGTTCGTATATTCAGCATTAGTTGTTTCAGCTCCTGTATCTCATTTGAACTATTGGTTTGTTCCTTTGACTGGGCCATATGTTCAATTTTCTGAGCGTGATCCGTTATCTTCTGCTGGCATCTGGGCATTTAGTCAGATTTCCCTGGGTGTTTGACCCCACAGGTTGAAAGATTTTTCTGTGCAATCTCTGGGTTCTGTTTTTCTTATCCTGCCCAGTAGGTGGCGCTCGTGGCACACGTTTGTCTACGGGTTCCACCAGTGAAAGTTGCTGTGGGTCCTTTAACTCTGGAAAATTCTCGCCGTAGGGGAGGTTTGGCAGCCGAAGCGTCTTGGAAGAGTGCCAGCCGGCCTGGGGTTCCGAATGCGGGGAGGGTCGCCGGCCGCCGCAGCACGGGAGAGCGTCCGGCCGAATTAGCTAGTCGGCCTGGGGTGCCAAGCGTGGCGGGAGGGCGCCAGCTGTCGCAGCCCGGGAGATTGCACTGTTCCCAGCCGGACGGGGGAGTCACGTGTTTGGAAGGGATCCCCCAGTCACTGTTCTCCGCAGTCTGGGGATTTCCGACCCAACTCTCTCAGTTGGTTCAGGGGGCCTCGCGTGGTGGGGGCGCCAGCCGCCGCGGCCCAAGGGGACCGCCTGCCCAATTCTGCCAGCTGGCCTGGGAAGGTGGAAGGGAGGGACTCTGGTCGCTTGCCGTCCCACCCAGGAAAGCCCGTGCCCCTTGGTGATCTCACCAGAGCTGGTTCTCCCAGATAGTCAGCCGTTCCAGGATGGGGTACGCCGTCCCTTTGATCTCCCTCGTGGCTCCGGGAGCTGCTCTGTATTATCTCCACTCCCCCAGTAGCTGTTCTGGAGGAGGAAAGGTGAGGGTGGCAAGGCTGTCGAGGCTGGTGGCGGAGGAGCTGGTAAAGGCGGAAGAGGGGAGAGGAGGGCGGGCGGGTCCGCTGCTGCGGGGTGTGGGCGCCGCGTGGCGGGCCGGCGGACAAAAAATTCGCTTATTCTTTATTCAGTGTCCACAATGTTGTGGTTACTATGGGGTAGATGAGAATTACAACACTGCATCTACCTTTGTGAGTGCAGGTAATTGGCGTGTATTATTAGACATCTTCTATCACCACAGAATGGATTTGAGAAAAAAATACACCACCTTTGTCTTACCATGTGTCCACAAGTTCTCTTTATCTGTCCCAATAAGCTAGTTAATAAGCTAAACACCTTCACCCCCAATAAGCTATACTCCTCCTTAGACCTCCCTATGCCCTTAAATAACATAACCATATAATCTTATAAAGTTTCTACCAAATGATAAAAAAGAAGAAGAAAATTAAATGATTAGTTTTTTGAAGGTGCACAGTCTTACTCCAGATAACTCGGGGAAGATTTTTGCTGCTGTTGTTGAAAACCAAAATTCGGTATTGACAAGACTATTCAATAAAAGTCACAGATGGGTTAAGAGTGTTGCTGAGCTTGCTAAATGACCCAGGTCAAATGTGCATGAAAACAAAACAAAACAGAAAAATCATGTAGACTTTCTTATAGTAAGAGAAGTGCCAAAAGTCTATTTCCATTTATTCAAGAATGCAAACATTTTCTTTGTCACCTGGACAAAATTCTGATGCTTAAAACATTCCAAGATCTCTTCTCACCTTCTCCACTTTCTTCTACCAAGTCTACGTTTTATTCAGCTAATGCAACTAAAATGCTCTTACCGTAATTGCACCTTGTTTTCATTCTGTTGCCTCCTTTCTTTTGGCTCATGCTATCTTTCCATCCTTAAATGTTTTCCCCTAACTTCTAAATCTACTTGTTCTTGAACTTCACCTTTAACATAAACATTCCCCTTTTCCTCCCAAACACATTTTCTACTCCATATTCTAATAAAGTGGGCCTCTTTTTTTATTTATTTATTTAGTTAGTTTTTTTAAGTGGGCCTCTTTTAAAGTACATGTCTCTCTGTCATGAGGTATGGCTTTTTATTTGCATGATAGTCATTATGGTAATATGACATCTCTTTTACCAATCAACAATTTTGAGTGTTGTGCCATTGTTACCTCCATTTAAAAAAGACTCAGAAATCCCTTCTACCCTAATAGCACAAGGCAAGACTAAACCCCAGTTGTTCTTGTTTCTGAGCTCATGTTTTCAGCCGCTTGATTCTAGTTTCTTGAATGTGAGCAGAAGAATTTTATGTAGTTGAAGTACTATTCTGCTATTGTTGAAATTTGTTTTATTGTTTTATGAAGAGCATACATTAGTCAATTTGCAAAACAGAACACAGAATATTCTAGTGCCTTGGATATTTGTATCAATTCTATTTCACTTCAAAGTTGCTTGATATCCATTTTGGTATTTCTTTATGGTATAAAATAGAGGTGTAAGTATGTATGTTGATATGAAAAAGATTGTTTCTGCATGTGAAAGAATAAAGACATAAAGAATAGCCTTTCTGGGGAGCTTATTTCAACATGCAAGAGACATTCCATATTCAAATGGAAATTCTGTCAATGGTAATGTGTTTATTTTGGTGAGAATTAGCATTAACTTTTTATCTGTTTCAACTCACTTTCTAGTTTATTGTATTAGTTTATAAGTCCCTATTTGACTAGTTTCTGGAATTCATAACTCTTAAAAGAGATGCACTGGTCCTAGCAATAAAAGTGCTGTGATGAATGAAAAATCTATGCAACTCATTAGGACATCTAATTAATTTTAAGCACATCAGATTTAGTGTTAACAAACAGGAGATAAAATCAATGGTATCATTCTTAAGTGGCATACCTAACCTATGCAGCAAAGCATCTCTATTCTTAGCTATTAAAATAAGAAACCATAAAGCTTGACAATATAGGTATATATTTTTATTCTGTGACCTTCCTTTCTTGGTTATTCCAATTCCCAATGGCCTAAAACCTTTTTTTTTTAATTTCACAAATTAAAACTTCAGAAATGTAGGATTATGTTACGCACAATTTCAGGGCTCACGACCTATAATTTATAATGTGTTCACATGAAATCCTTTAGGGTAATATAGGATAAGATGTTTGTGCCTAGTTTATTAGAATTTTAATACATATTTTAATATCTCTTGATGCCAGTACTAATAAAAGTTTATAAAGAAAAACTTTTTATAAGTTTTCTTGACTAAGATAAAATTAATTAGCTGTGTCTACATCAAAAGTTTAAAGAATGATAATGAAAAAAAAGAAAAAGTAAAAATAGGGCTATAATTAAAATAAGAGTAGAAATCACTAGGATTGTTTAAAATATATACAATAATGGTTTATCAAAACAATAGCTATTTCCTCAAAACATAATTGATAGGCAGATTCTCTCAATATTTAGTAGAGAAATTAAAGTTAAAAAATAGTGAATAGTACCTGAACATAAAGTAGAAACCTAATAATGAATTTTGTTATATAGCAATCAAAATTAACAAATAAAGATATTTAAATGTAGGTTAATGCTGAATTATAAACAGTGTATTGGATACTCCTGAGGGATATATGGGGCTTCAAGATCACTGAGAGTACATAACAGTCATCAACTGTATCTCAAAATTTTTATTTCTTAGAACATAAAAAATATATACTTGGGACAAATGTGACTTAAATGTCAGGATTTGACAAAGCCAAATGGCAGATAGATGCTTATTTAAATGCTTCATAATTCAGCAATAACATACATCAAGTAAGTTCAGTAAAGGATTGCTGGAGTGCAACAAAATTTATTACTTAAAGAAAATCCCTTCAATTCAAGTTTAAAAATGGCACATTCTAGTTTTTCTTTAAAAATTATAGCTTTCTGTGTCCCCACTTATAAGTGACTAATGATTTACTTTATAACATTTGCTATGTAGTTGAATTCTGGAAAATTCTGATAGAACCAATTTCTGTTTCTTCTATTTTATTTTCCTTGATATGTTAAATTTTCTTCAGGAACATAAAGGTCACTTAAAAAAAAAAGTAACATGAAGTACTTTTTCTGGCGGGCAACCTAATTTCTTTCAAATTTGATTAATTATTCAGCTCTGTGATCTAATATCTATTTCTAAATAATGCGTTTAACACACAGGTTTTCATGGGTATTTATGAAATAGAGCAACTGTGGTCTGTTTAAACTTAATAAACAGAACAGAAACAGTAATATTTAGGGAAAAATTAATACACCTAATTATGGCTTAAAATATGTTATTTTGTTCAAGTGAGAGGCAGAATGTAAAGAGGTTAATTAGTAATGTTAAATAAAACACTGAAAAACTTGGGATATATAAAGATTATGTACTGAGACTGCTCAGAGCCTTGAATACAAAAAAATGGACAGGTAAACTACAAACCCTGGTGTTCTTAAGCAAGACATAATTAAATAATAAAATCCATACAGTAAGGTAAAGTAGTCTAATGGAAATAGTGGAGAGGAAAAGTGGCTTATTGTACCCAAACCAGTCAATATTATTTACATTTTTAAACAATTACATTCCTACATGTGATCAAAATTTAAAAAGCTAACTTATAGATTATGTAGGTAGGGTTCTTATATTCCTCAAATTTGAATACACTTGATGTCAATGTAGCTAAAAATCCCTGACATGTACAATAGGAAGATATTGACAAACCATCCTCCACCCCTCATTTGTTAACTCTTCATTGCCCACCACCCAGAAAAATACAAAATAATACTTTGTACTGATTGAAGTGTCATCTCCAATAAAGCCTCAAAGGAACTAAAACTTGTTCTTTTACCAATAGATTGCTGATATTGGTTGAAAGACCGCCCTAAAGGAAAAATGAAACTTAAGGCAACGTTAAGCGCTATTTAATTTCTCTTTTCATAATTTTAAATGCTCTAATACGAATTCATTCCACAATTAGAACTTCAAGGGACATTCCAAGTTACACTGTTAAGACAAATCTATAATTGAAAAGAAATGAAACTTTAGAGCCTTAATTTCTCCTGAGAAAGAGATACAAACTTCTCCCAGAAATATTTACATTATTTAAAGAAAGCAAAGTGTGGCTCTGGCTGAAAGTTTATCTTGACAAAATATGTAAATAATGAAGGGAACTGAGTAAAACACCTGTTTCTAGCTCTTGAAAGGACAAGATAACATTGAAAAGAGTTCTTCCTCTATTGCCAGATCGCATAGATTTGAATCTCTGCTCTTTGACTTATTAGCTATGTGACAAATCTGACAATTATGACAAATGTCAATGGCAGATGTACATGTCTCAGCCCTTTCTCAGATGAAACAGATATCAGCAACAGAATCCTGTGGCTCTAAATCAGTAGATATGCTTCAGATAGATCATTTTTAGATATTTACCAACACAATGCATGTTGTGAAAATGAAATGAAAAATGTACTTCCAAAAGATAAAACTTAAGGAAATTTTCCTAGGAAAATTGCAAGGGGGCACAGCTCTCTTCACTTTTGTTTTTTCATGTATTAAATGAGAATAATTATACTTAAACTTGACAGAGGTGATTGGCATGATTCCATAATAGAACATATAAGGTTTATAGTCTCAGAGAGAGAGAGAGAGAAGAAAAAAAACTTGCGAGAAGTGAGATAAATATTAATATTTCTAGGAAGTGAGGGGCTCTTGACATATTTGTCCCACAGTTGTCAAGGACCCCTCTCTCTACTTCTTTATGGTCTACTTCTCTTTCTTCTCCGGAACCCATGTTTTGCTATTCTCATGCCAGATATACCATTAAAAGAAGAGATAACAAAAAGACGAGACCAACTCCAAGTAGGGGGTGATTAACGTAAATTTCATTTTTCAGGGACTACCATAGGTATCCATTAAAGACTCATTGGACAATGAAGCTTAGTGTCTTTTGAAAAATCCCATTTTTAGCTTAACTGAATATTCTTAATATGTTTTTAAAAATTTTATATTGCATACAGAAATATTTATTGAGTACAAAGACGTATGTTTTGACTACAAGATCTATCCATGATGGCCCCATCAGTGAATCTCTTATACTGAATTAATTATGATAAAAAATACCTGATTGACTTAGCCTTATTTCACTACTTTCCTAAGATATTTGATTTTCAGCCTGTAATGTCTTTAATTATTCAATCTAATTCCGTGCTGATTTATACAGGACTCTGCTAAGAACTCAGAAAAAAAAAAGGGGGGGGTAGATTTTATATTGTCTTCATTTTCAATTTCAATAGTTATTTCAATTCTGATTGCACAGATTGTAGTATAAAGAATTTGATAAGTTGACGCATCTCATTCTTTGTTACAAAGTCTGTTTACTTAAGAAACTGTACATGAAAATTAAATGAAATGTTGGGTCAAATTTAAATTACAGAGAATATGGTGAGTGAATTTGCATGGATAATATGAATATTATCCTTATATCATGGATAATATAAAAATCAGTACACTGATACTATGATTTTTTAAAGTCTATGCAATTTTCTAAATTTTTGTGAGTTTCTCTGTTACAACTTTATATTAGCCTTATATAGTTAATTAACAGTAGACTCATTTTCCATACTTAAAGCTGTGAAAATTACTTTTATTCGTGTAAGTTAACGTGAATAAAATTCACATAAGATAATAGGAGAGCGGTGGGGTACATGTGACATAGAGCATATGGGTTCCCAATTTCTAAAAACCCAAGGCATGTGGGTATTAAGGTAAGAACAACAGTCTGCAATGTATTTTCTCCATTTCTCACTTGTGAAAGAAAGAAAGTAAGGGTGAACCAGTGAAATTCCCTTATAAACACGGTCCTGGCAGCCTTCTTGACAAACCCGTTGATGGCATTTACAGACCCGGCGATCTTGCATATGAAACTATTTAGGAGGCTGCATCTGGCTTGTTAGGTCCTGCATCCAGGGCCTAGCCCTGGAATGTACAGATAGTATACAATCCAGAGAGTGAGCCCTGGAAAAGTTTATGTCAGTTATTTAATTATTGGGCCGTAGACGGACGTGTGTCAAGAACACAATAGTTAGTCTCATAGGCGTGTGTCATTTTGAGATCTCTCGCGGAAACCCGAGCAGAGGTGAATCCTGATGCAGGAAGGAAGGATCTGGGCGCAGGCAGGGGTGTGTGTGCTCCTGGACCTCCCTGTGCTTTGCCTGCATCTCGAGATTGCCTTGAAGTTGTTAGTAGAATTTAGTATTGGGAAAATTCCTTTATCTGTGAGTCAAACTCTCTGTATTATCTCAATATGAGAATTAAATTTTCAGCACAGTTATGTTACAGCAAAGTATTTAAGGAGTCCAAGCCTTAATTCTCATCACTGAAATGGACGCAATACTCATTTCACAGGACTGATAATAAATATATGTGTGTGCGCTAATTGCTTCTTGGTCTTTTGTCTAAGATCCAATGTGAATATATGTGTTAAAGTCAAGCAGAGTAACTCGCATATTCACACAACAAAATTCAGGTTTATTCCAAATGGGTCATGTAAAATATGATTACAACATTTTTTTATAACTTCTCTTTTGAGTATCCCTTTTGGAAGAGATGTTTTAATCTAAAACTTGGGAGAAAAAGTTATGATATATATTGCTACAATTCCCACTCCTGACAGAATGAACATGCGGTAAATAATTAAAGCTACCTTTCAGTGCTAGTAGATATTTTATCACACTCTGGAGGCTTAATCAGAGCAGATGAATTATGATTTTCATCATATTTAATTTTTCTTAGAAGGAAAGAGGTAGCATTGCAAGATAGCAGTGAAAAAGAACATTTTTCAACAGCACATGATGGATGAACTGAGATTTATATGAATCTTAACTGATCCCTGATCCATAATCACACAGCATACACAAAACACACTGATTGCACATTGTGGAGGATGAGGCAATAAAACTTCTAGATGATAAATACGATGATGCCTTCATGATCTTGGGATAGAACATGATTAGGTGGGAATCAAGAAACATTAAACAAGGTGGTGCAGTGTTGGCTCAGCAGGCAGTGTTCTCGCCTGCTGTGCCAGAGACCCGGGTTTGATTCCCAGTGCCTGCCCATGCAGAAAAAATAAAAACAAGGACTTCTGTTCATCAAAAGACATAATTAATAAAGTAGCAGGGCAAGTCCAAAGCGCAACCCAGATTCTATAAGAAGAGAAATAAAATGAATTTTATCTCCCGATAGGAGGAGGGACATGTCACATTGCAAAGGAGCATGACAGCAATTGTGAACAAGAATAAAAGACCACAAGTGCAAATGAATGAACTGAATAAACCACTGCCATATGCATGTGCATGGATGAGATCTCACCAACAAAACACTGGGGAAAATAAGCCAGACACAAAGAGCATGTTTTATATCATTTCATTTATATAAAGGTTGAAAAGAGGCAAAACTAAATTATGGTGATGGGTTTGGGCTAGTGACAACTCGGTAGGATGCCAGGACGATGGAATGAAGTAATGGGGGCATGAGCTGCACCCCTCATAGTGTCGAATGTTCTGTTCCTTCCTTCTGCATGGTGGCTTCCCTTTGTGAGAGCGCATCGAACTTCACGATAAGTGTATGTATGTTATTTTTTTTTTTTTTTTTTTTTTTTTTTTATTAACGGAAAGAAAAAAAAGAAATTAACACAACATTTAGAAATCATACCATTCTACATATGCACTCAGTAATTCTTAACATCATCACATAGATGCATGATCATTGTTTCTTAGTACATTTGCATCAGTTTAGAGGAACTAGCAACACAACAGAAAAAGCTATAAAATGTTAATATAAAGAAAAGAAATAAAAGTAGTAGTAATAGTAAAAAACAACAACAACAAACAAACCAACAAGCAAACAAAAACAAAAAAAAACCCTATAGCTCAGATGCAGCTTCATTCAGTATTTTAACATGATTACTTTACAATTAGGTATTATTGTGCTGTCCATTTTTGAGTTTTTGTATCTAGTCCTGTTGCACAATCTGTATCCCTTCAGCTTCAATTACCCATTGTCTTACCCTGTTTCTAACTCCTGCTGAACTCTGTTACCAATGACATATTTCAAGTTTATTCTCGAATGTCCGTTCACAACAGTGGGACCATACAGTATTTGTCCTTTAGTTTTTGGCTGGATTCACTCAGCATAATATTCTCTAGGTCCATCCATGTTATTACATGGTTCACAAGTTTATCTTGTCTTAAAGCTGCATAATATTCCATCGTATGTATATACCACAGTTTGTTTAGCCACTCTTCTGTTGATGGAGATTTTGGCTGTTTCCATCTCTTTGCAATTGTAAATAACGCTGCTATAAACATTGGTGTGCAAATGTCCGTTTGTGTCTTTGCCCTTAAGTCCTTTGAGTAGATACCTAGCAATGGTATTGCTGGGTCGTATGGCAATTCTATATTCAGCTTTTTGAGGAACCGCCAAACTGCCTTCCACAGTGGTTGCACCCTTTGACATTCCCACCAACAGTGAATAAGTGTGCCTCTTTCTCCGCATCCTCTCCAGCACTTGTCATTTTCTGTTTTGTTGATAATGGCCATTCTGGTGGGTGTGAGATGATATCTCATTGTGGTTTTGATTTGCATTTCTCTAATGGCCAGGGACATTGAGCATCTCTTCATGTGCCTCTTGGCCATCCGTGTTTCTTCTTCTGGTAGGTGTCTGTTTAAGTCTTTTTCCCATTTTGTAATTGGGTTGGCTGTCTTTTTGTTGTTGAGTTGAATAATCTCTTTATAAATTCTGGATACTAGACCCTTATCTGATATGTCATTTCCAAATATTGTCTCCCATTGTGTAGGCTGTCTTTCTACTTTCTTGATGAAGTTCTCTGATGCACAAAAGTGTTTAATTTTGAGAAGCTCCCATTTATTTATTTCCTTCTTCAGTGTTCTTGCTTTAGGTTTAAGGTCCATAAAACCACCTCCAGTTGTAAGATCCATAAGATATCTCCCAACATTTTCCTCTAACTGTTTTATGGTCTTAGACCTAATGTTTAGATCTTTGATCCATTTTGAGTTAACTTTTGTATAGGGTGTGAGAGATGGGTCTTCTTTCATTCTTTTGCATATGGATATCCAGTTCTCTAGGCACCATTTATTGAAGAGACTGTTCTGTCCCAGGTGAGTTGGCTTGACTGCCTTATCAAAGATCAAATGTCCATAGATGAGAGGGTCTATATCTGAGCACTCTATTCGATTCCATTGGTCGATAGATCTATCTTTATGCCAATACCATGCTGTTTTGACCACTGTGGCTTCATAATATGCCTTTAAGTCAGGCAGCGCGAGACCTCCAGCTTCGTTTTTTTTCCTCAAGATGTTTTTAGCAATTCGGGGTACCCTGCCCTTCCAGATAAATTTGCTTATTGGTTTTTCTATTTCTGAAAAATATGTCGTTGGGATTTTGATTGGTATTGCATTGAATCTGTAAATCAATTTAGGTAGGATTGACATCTTAACTATATTTAGTCTTCCAATCCATGAACACGGTACGCCCTTCCATCTATTTAGGTCTTCTGTGATTTCTTTTAACAGTTTTTTGTAGTTTTCTTTATATAGGTTTTTTGTCTCTTTGGTTAAATTTATTCCTAGGTATTTTATTCTTTTAGTTGCGATTGTAAATGGGATTCGTTTCTTGATTTCTACTTCAGCTTGTTCATTACTAGTGTATAGAAAAGCTACAGATTTTTGAATGTTGATCTTGTAGCCTGCTACTTTGCTGTACTCATTTATTAGCTCTAGTAATTTTGTTGTGGATTTTTCTGGGTTTTCTACATATAGTATCATATCGTCTGCAAACAGTGATAGTTTTACTTCTTCCTTTCCAATTTTGATGCCTTGTATTTCTTTTTCTTGCCTAATTGCTCTGGCTAGAACTTCCAACACAATGTTGAATAATAGTGGTGATAGTGGACATCCTTGTCTTGTTCCTGATCTTAGGGGGAAAGTTTTCAATTTTTCCCCATTGAGGATGATATTAGCTGTGGGTTTTTCATATATTCCCTCTATCATTTTAAGGAAGTTCCCTTGTATTCCTATCTTTTGAAGTGTTTTCAGCAGGAAAGGATGTTGAATCTTGTCAAATGCCTTCTCTGCATCAATTGAGATGATCATGTGATTTTTCTGCTTTGATTTGTTGATATGGTGTATTACATTAATTGATTTTCTTATGTTGAACCATCCTTGCATACCTGGGATGAATCCTACTTGGTCATGATGTATAATTCTTTTAATGTGTTGTTGGATACGATTTGCTAGAATTTTATTGAGGATTTTTGCATCTGTATTCATTAGAGAGATTGGTCTGTAGTTTTCTTTTTTTGTAATATCTTTGCCTGGTTTTGGTATGAGGGTGATGTTGGCTTCATAGAATGAATTAGGTAGTTTTCCCTCCACTTCGATTATGTTGAAGAGTTTGAGGAGAGTAGGTACTAATTCTTTCTGGAATGTTTGATAGAATTCACATGTGAAGCCGTCTGGTCCTGGACTTTTCTTTTTAGGGAGGTTTTGAATAACTAATTCAATCTCTTTACTTGTGATTGGTTTGTTGAGGTCGTCTATTTCTTCTTGAGTCAAAGTTGGTTGTTCATGTCTTTCCAGGAACCTGTCCATTTCTTCTAAATTGTTGTATTTATTAGCGTAAAGTTGTTCATAGTATCCTGTTATTACCTCCTTTATTTCTGTGAGGTCAGTAGTTATGTCTCCTCTTTCATTTCTAATCTTATTTATTTGCATCCTCTCTCTTCTTCTTTTTGTCAATCTTGCTAAGGGCCCATCAATCTTGTTGATTTTCTCATAGAACCAACTTCTGGTCTTATTGATTTTCTCTATTGTTTTCATGTTTTCAATTTCATTTATTTCTGCTCTAATCTTTGTTATTTCTTTCCTTTTGCTTGCTTTGGGATTAGTTTGCTGTTCTTTCTCCAGTTCTTCCAAGTGGACAGTTAATTCCTGCATTTTTGCCTTTTCTTCTTTTCTGATAAAGGCATTTAGGGCAATAAATTTCCCTCTTAGCACTGCCTTTGCTGCGTCCCATAAGTTTTGATATGTTGTGTCTTCATTTTCATTTGCCTCTAGGTATTTACTAATTTCTCTTGCAATTTCTTCTTTGACCCACTTGTTGTTTAAGAGTGTGTTGTTGAGCCTCCATGTATTTATGAATTTTCTGGCACTCCGCCTATTATTGATCTCCAACTTCATTCCTTTATGATCCGAGAAAGTGTTGTGTATGATTTCAACCTTTTTAAATTTGTTAAGACTTGCTTTGTGACCCAGCATATGGTCTATCTTTGAGAATGATCCATGAGCACTTGAAAAAAAGGTGTATCCTGCTGTTGTGGGATGTAATGTCCTATAAATGTCTGTTAAGTCAAGTTCATTTATAGTAGTATTCAGGTTCTCTATTTCTTTATTGATCCTCTGTGTAGATGTTCTGTCCATTGATGAGAGTGGTGAATTGAAGTCTCCAACTATTATAGTATATGTGTCTATTTCCCTTTTCAGTGTTTGCAGTGTATTCCTCACGTATTTTGGGGCATTCTGGTTCGGTGCGTAAATATTTATGATTGTTATGTCTTCTTGTTTAATTGTTCCTTTTATTAGTATATAGTGTCCTTCTTTGTCTCTTTTAACTGTTTTACATTTGAAGTCTAATTTGTTGGATATTAGTATAGCCACTCCTGCTCTTTTCTGGTTGTTGTTTGCATGAAATATCTTTTCCCAACCTTTCACTTTCAACCTATATTTATCTTTGGGTTTAAGATGTGTTTCCTGTAGACAGCATATAGAAGGATCCTGTTTTTTAATCCATTCTGCCAGTCTATGTCTTTTAATTGGGGAATTCAGTCCATTGACATTTAGAGTTATTACTGTTTGGATAATATTTTCCTCTACCATTTTGCCTTTTGTATTATATATATCATATCTGTCTTTCCTTCTTTCTACACTTTTCTCCATGTCTCTCTCTTCTGTCTTTTTGTATCTGACTCTAGTGCTTCCTTTAGTATTTCTTGCAAAGCTGGTCTCTTGGTCACAAATTCTCTTAGTGACTTTTTGTCTGAGAATGTTTTAAATTCTCCCTCATTTTTGAAGGACAATTTTGCTGGATATAGGAGTCTTGGCTGGCAGTTTTTCTCTTTTAGTAACTTAAATATATCATCCCACTGTCTTCTAGCTTCCATGGTTTCTGCTGAGAAATCTACACATAGTCTTATTGGGTTTCCCTTGTATGTGACGGATTGTTTTTCTCTCGCTGCCTTCAAGATCCTCTCTTTCTCTTTGACCTCTGACATTCTAACTAGTAAGTGTCTTGGGGAACGCCTATTTGTGTCTAATCTCTTTGGGGTGCGCTGCACTTCTTGGATCTGTAATTTTAGGTCTTTCATAAGAGTTGGGAAATTTTCAGTGATAATTTCTTCCATTAGTTTTTCTCCTCCTTTTCCCTTCTCTTCTCCTTCTGGGATACCCACTACACGTATATTTGTACGGTTCACATTGTCCTTGAGTTCCCTGATACCTTGTTCAAATTTTTCCATTCTTTTCCGGATAGTTTCTGTTTCTTTTTGGAATTCAGATGTTTCATCCTCCAAATCACTAATTCTATCTTCTGTTTCTTTAAATCTGTCATTGTAGGTATCCATTGTTTTTTCCATCTTTTCTACTTTATCTTTCACTTCCATAAGTTCTGTGATTTGTTTTTTCAGTTTTTCTATTTCTTCTTTATGTTCAGCCCATGTCTTCTTCATGTCCTCCCTCAATTTATCGATTTCATTTTTGAAGAGGTTTTCCATTTCTGTTCGTATATTCAGCATTAGTTGTTTCAGCTCCTGTATCTCATTTGAACTATTGGTTTCTTCGTTTGACTGGGCCATATGTTCAATTTTCTGAGCGTGATCCGTTATCTTCTGCTGGCGTCTGGGCATTTAGTCAGATTTCCCCGGGTGTTCGACCCCACAGCTTGAAAGATTTTTCTGCGCAATCTCTGGGTTCTGTTCTTCCTATCCTGCCCAGTAGGTGGCGCTCGTGGCACACGCCTGTCTGTGGGTTCCACCAGCGAAAGTTGCTGTGGGTCCCTCAACTCTGGAAAACTCTCGCCGTAGGGGAGGTTCGGCAACCGAAGCGTCTTGGAAGAATGCCAGCCGGCCCGGGGTTCCAAACGCGGGGAGGGTCGCCGGCTGTCGCAGCACAGGAGAGCGTCCGGCCAAATTAGCTAGTCGGCCCGGGGCACCAAGCGTGGCGGGAGGGCGCCAGCTGTCGCAGCCCGGGAGAGTGCACTGCTCCCAGCCGACGGGGGAGTCACGTGTTTGGAAGGGATCCCCCGGTCACTGTTCTCCGCAGTCTGGGGATTTCCGACCCAACTATCTCAGTTGTTCCGGGGGGCCTCGTGTGGTGGGGGCACCAGCCGCCGCGGCCTAAGGGGACCGCCTGTCCAATTCTACCAGCTGGCCTGGGAAGGTGGAAGGGAGGGACTCCGGTCGCTTGCTGTCCCACCCAGGAAAGCCCGTGCCCCTTGGTGATCTCACCGGAGCTGGTTCTCCCAGATAGTCAGCCGTTCCAGGATGGGGTACGCTGTCCCTTTGATCTCCCTCGTGGCTCCGGGAGCTGCTCTGTATTATCTCCACTCCCCCAGTAGTTGTTCTGGAGGAGGAAAGGTGAGGGCGGCAAGGCTGTCGAGGCTGGTGTCGGAGGAGCACGGTGAAGGCGGGGAAAGAGGGCACCGTGTTGGTTGGAGAGCAGCCGGAGCAGGAGGGGGAGGAGGGGGGTAGGGAGGTCGGGCGGCTCGGCTGCTGCGGGGCGCGTGCGCCGCGCGGCGGTCAGGGGGAGAAAGAGAGGGGGTAGGGAGGTCGGGCGGCTCGGCTGCTGCGGGGCGCGTGCGCCGCGCGGCGGTCCGGGGGAGAAAGAGAGGGGGTAGGGAGGTCGGGCGGCTCGGCTGCTGCGGGGCGCGTGCGCCGCGCGGCGGTCCGGGGGAGAAAGAGAGGGGGTAGGGAGGTCGGGCGGCTCGGCTGCTGCGGGGCGCGTGCGCCGCGCGGCGGTCCGGGGGAGAAAGAGAGGGGGTAGGGAGGTCGGGCGGCTCGGCTGCTGCGGGGCGCGTGCGCCGCGCGGCGGTCCGGGGGAGAAAGAAAAGCTATGTATGTTATTTTTCAGTGCAATATATATTTTAAAAATAGAACAAGTAGACTTTTACAAAGAAAACCTAAATGCATGAATTTAATACATGTGCTTGCTTTTTGCTCCATTTATTTAAATTTGTGGATTTTAAAAAAGAATTTTATGGACTTAAATATGGATCAAA
This sequence comes from Tamandua tetradactyla, assembly GCF_023851605.1. Taxonomy (NCBI): domain Eukaryota; kingdom Metazoa; phylum Chordata; class Mammalia; order Pilosa; family Myrmecophagidae; genus Tamandua; species Tamandua tetradactyla. Next base: position 40,724,033 of record NC_135352.1, on the reverse strand, counting down.
GCATAGGATATTATTATCAACTCCTAAAGAGTCAATATAACATAAAACATGCAATTATTTAAAAATCAGAGAATTAATGGGCTGATTCATTAGTATGTAGAATACCTGGACATGTTTAGATCATTTTTGTTTTACTAAATGAATAGTACATAGAAGAATGCACTTATTTTAGACTGTATTTATGACTAATTTTTAATTTTTCTCTATCTTAGCAATGTTAAAATTTATACATAATTTTTAAGGTTTTAAAGATTTTGCTGAGGAAATTATACACCTATAGTGTGGCTTTTGGTTGTGGCAATGTAGAATAGCCTCTAAAAAGATAGATTTAATTTTAGACAAATTTGAATTAAAATTCTAGCTCCATCATTTACATCTGTGTGTCTTCAGTCTTATTTTTTTTAATTAAAAAAAAAATTCAGTAGGTTTCTTTTCATGGAGATTTATAAAATAATGTCCACAAAATACTAAAACAAATAAATATTTTATTTAATAAAGATGAGCATAAAAGTGAAACCTTCAGAATACTTTGAATATTTTTGTTTTTAATTACAGTCAGGTTCTTTAAATATAGATTGATATGTTTTTCATTGCTACAATGTAACTTTTAGTAAAATCCTCTCTTAAAACTGGTGATATGCAATGGTTTTTCCTATGAACGTATTACTATTTGAGTTGATGGCATCAGAGGCTTTTAACAATTTTAAACTTTTTCTTAAACTAAAATACATCTAGAAATGTCAAATGACGATGTCTCTTATGTTTCCTACAGGGATAAGTAAGACATTTTACTGTAATTTGGTAAAGGAAATGAATAAGCCCTATGCCCACAATTTCCCAGTAATTATTGATATGATTTAAAGTATTATTTAAGAGGGGCAAATAGCAAAGTTTCCTGTGAAATAGACAATTGCTTTTAAGGATTATTCACGAGAGTACGTCTCTTGCAAATCAGTTTGTCCTCATTAATTGTGAATACACACCTGCAGCTGCCTCTCTGATGTGACAAGTGTATATATAAACTTTTGAATTAATTGCTTTGAATTTGACTTCACACATAGGCGAACCAACTGAGGCAGCTAAATGAACCTTTACAGAAGCAGAAAGCGGTTAAATAGAACTAGTGCCCCTTTCAGCTTTCTAAAGGCCAGGGAGAGTATTCAGGCATGCCCACCTTTTACCCACATCAGAAACTCCAGCCTTAACAGCCAAAAGCCATGTATCTCAAATATGTATTTTTTCCCATGTCCTACTATAAAATGTTCTGTCTTCAGCTTCCTCTTCCCTCCCAACACTGACCCTCTCTCCTTCAGGTTGCATTTGCAAGTGTCTTTCCTAGATGCTTTCTTTTGCTGCGTATTGATAGGCAAGCTGCCTTCTTCACTCTCAAGCCTGCCCAACTACAATGACCATTTTCATTGATCTAGTCCCAAGCCTCTGTATTCTACTTGTTTGGATTTACTATTTGAGACTTTATAATAGTTTTCATGGTCAGAAGATCTCAATAGTCATGGAGAGTAGTGATCGTTTCCCATAGTCTGATGAATGTACAACCAGGTTAAGGTTTCCTAAAAATAAGAGGTATTTCCCATTCAGTAGCCAAAGAACAAAGATTATTTCCTTTTTGCATAGAATCAATCATCAATTAAACCACTGACTTGCACAATTATATTTATGATATCTTTCACTACAAGTATAGCTCTGTCTCACCAGACTTTTAGAATCAACTGCTGGGAAATGTGAACTTTTCAACAGTAGTACATTTTCAATGAAATGAATGAAAAAAAAAAGAGAGAAGGAAAGTTTTCAAAGAGTTTTGTGAAGGATTCTTTTTAAGTATTATCAGTGTGTTCCAATAAAAAAAAAGTTAGCCTTGAGCATTTTATTTAATGCAATTGTTAAACAGGTCACCCAGGATATTTTGTCACCTAACTTGTTTTGGTGGTTTGACGCTGTTGTGTACCCCCAGGAAAGGCCATGTTCTTCAAATCCATTCTTGTGGGTGCAGACCTACTGTGGGTGGGACACTTTGATTAAGTTGTTTCACCTGAGATGTGGCCCACCCAATTCAAAGTGTGTCTCAATCCTTTTTACTGGAGTCCTTTATGAGATGATAAAGGAAAGAAAAAGCAAGACTACTTTTAGCGGGAGAAACACACACAAAGAGAGAAAGAGAGCTTAGAGAGAAATGCCCCAGTGATGCTAAGAGAGAAACTCTGAGGCCCCTGGAACCAAAAGCTGAAGGCAAAGAAACCCAAGACCCAAGGGCCAGCAGATGTGGGCCTTGTGCCTTCCCATGTGACAGGAGTGACAACATTAATCAGAGTCCAGGCATCATCCTGTTGGTGCTTTAATTTGGACATTTTTGTGGCTTAAGAACTGTACATTGCAAGTTGATAAATCCAAATTGTAAAAGCCAATTCATTACTGGTATATTGCGTTCTGGTAGCATTAGCAAACCAAAACACTCATAAGAAAGAAACATTATTTGAAATTTAAAAATGTTCTTTACTTCATAAATATTAAAGAATACACAGCATCTATTTCAGTATTTTGATACATTTTTCTTTCTCTCATGATATCTGTCATGCAATTGCCAACAATTAAGGTTAAAAAACTTGGTAACCATAAAAATATAAAATTTGAGATTGTATTAATATATAATGTGAGCATACTTGAATTTATTTTATGTATGCGTCTCTGCGTCTATGTAGGACATATATTCTGTGGTTTTGTGTATGAATGATAAAAATTAAATCATGGATTTGTGATAGTTAATATAAACACTAACTAGGAATCTTCATATGTATTTATGTAATTACTTTTGTGCATTAATGTTAGAGTTCACATTGGATGTTAATTAATTGATCTCCTTGACATCCATGAAAGTTAGAAGCATTACTGCAATTTGCGGGTATGATTCAGGGCATTAAATGCTTTTTGACCAGCAGTTGTAATGTAAAAGGTTTATTACCTTTGAAACACTGAGAGCCACGTGCTATTTCTTAAAAATGTGAGGACGTTTTGTGTAATGACATGCATATAATAGCTTAAATACTTCAACTCAAGGGGACTCTACATTTGTAGCTGGAATAAAAATGGATTTAACTATGGCTAAAAATAATTATTTCTTATTCTCTTTTCTAAGTATGATTGTGGTCAGTATAGTATAGTCAAAAAGTATCTTTCTTTCACGCTTGTTCTTTTACTGCCTTGTTCTATGCATCTGCAGATTCTTCATTGCTTTCCACGCTTGCTGCTATCAACCGTAACTGCAAGTCAACCATTAGCCAATTGTCTTTTCTGTTCTATTTCTAAAGCAGTATATCCTTTGTAAAGCTATGTCACCACTTATATATAAATAGACTTTTACTCTTAGCATGATGAAAGAATAATCCCACATGTAAAACCTGTTAACATTGCATGTTGTGTGAGGGCATTAGGAAAGTAGTTCAAAATTCTTGGATTTTGATAAAAGAACAAGAGCAAAAGGAGTTATTGCTTATTAAAAATAATTAGTCACTGCTGACTTAAGTGATCCCTACTGACTAGTGTTAAAATGAGTTGTCAAATAACAAGATATCAGGGGCTAATCTTTTATTAATAGAATGAATAAATATTTAAATGGCATTTATGAAAGAAATGGCAGATGATGAATCAAGTGTTATCTTTTTTCATATCCCATTCAGGATATCCTCACACAGTTTTGGCGGAAAGCATGATAAGATTTGACCCATTAGAGGCCCTCATTTGCAAATGAGATTAGCCTTTTGCAGTCTGTTATTTCTTCAGTTAGGTGTTGAGATGAAAGAAAGAAACTGCAGTAGTAAGACAAAGAGTGTGTCTGTATTCTTTACTGTAATAAGGTAACCAGAAAATTATTCCTGGCTTATGTTTATGACAGTAATAGTTGGAAACAACCTGGATAACCAACAATGAAGTAGTGATACAATGAACCATGGTTTATCAGTTCAACAAATGCATTTATTCCCTAAAGATAATTTTATGGGGTATATTCAGTGGCATGAAATAAAGTTATGGCAATCTGTACTTAGCTTGGTTTGATAACATATTTTCCAAGGTTCTTATACCTTATATTATAGCCCTGACATTGTCAATTTTCTATTTTCCTTTGTTCTATGGAAAAACTGAATTAAGACAGAGACCCTAAATACTGAAAAACTTATAGGGTCCCACCTCCGTATAAATGCAAAACATGTAATAAATATATGAAAATCCAATTTTAATTATCTCATTATGATAGCATCCATGATGTTTTTTGAAAAAAATATAAACTATTAAAAAATTGTTTTAAGTATATATTTAGAGCTATGCAGAAGAGAAAGGAGAAAATTCTATGATAATCATTGCCAGTGGAGGGAAAAGCCAAGGAACCTAAAAGATTGCTGGCCGGCAGGAAGATGCTGAGCCCAGGAGGAAGAAGTCTTCTGAGGTCTGAAACCATTTTTCACAGTAACACTTTACTGGCTGCAAAATCAGAGGGCACTGTGCCAGATCGGATTGGTGGAAGACGAGTTTGAAAACTGAGCTTCTGCATTCATCCAGGATGGTAGCCTGATATACTCCTGGATGCTAACAGATTCATCATCCTCAAAATTCTGGAAAATAGTTCAAGGATTGCAGTAATCAGGGAAGTGCTGAATCAAAAACCACAGCTTTAAAAATGGTAGGCAAAGCTTTGGTTACTTGCAAGCCCATGCCCTGCCATCCCAGTCTGCACTTCCCCTGCGGTGCCGGCCCTGCTGGCAAGGAGCAGAGGGAACTCTGTGCACTCACCTTGGGGCCCCGATGCGGTCAGCCTGGCAGTGGCAGCCTGAAATACTAAGCCAGGAAACTCATCTTGGGCTCATGCTCCCAATGTGTGTTCTGAAGGCAGAAGCAGCTCGAGGATAGCTAAATCAGTGTAAGAAACAATTAAGGACAAAGGATTACCAAGGCAAAAGGATAAAAGTCCAGAAAACACTAGTGAAGGAATCCAGACTGTGGACATACCAGAAATAAGGACTTAAAAAATGATCTAAAAATGCTCAGTGAGATGAAGGAAAATGCAGAGAAATAACTAAATTTTATCAGGAAGGCAATGGAATATAAGAATTTCAGTAAACAGGCAGAAATTGTGAAAAGGAACCAAACAGAACTGTGGAGCATGAGAACCACCTTAACTAAAATGACAAATTCCCAGGAGAGTTTCAACAGCCCACTGGGGCTGACAGAGGAAAGAATCAGCTGATTGGAAGAGAAGACAATGCAATTGAAAGGAGCCAGGCTGAGGAACAGAAAGATAAAATAATTATAAAAAGCAGAAATAGCTGCGACCCCTCTGGAACACCATCCAGCTACTGACGAATGAGTTTTGGGAGCCCCAGAAGAAGAAGAAAAGATGTGAATGTGCACATCCAAGAACCCCAGAGAACACCAGACACAACAAACGTGAAGAAAGATACACCCTGTCGCACTGATCACGATATTGAACACTAAGGAAAAGAGTTCTGACAGCCCCAAGAGAAAAGCAATGTGTTAGGTACGTTGGGGTGCCAATAAGATTGAGTACTGATTTTTCTCAGCAGCAACCAAAGAGGAAGGAGGCAGTGGCTTGAAATACGTAAAGTGCTGAAGGAAAACTGCCAACCAAGAATTTGATATCTAACAAGACTGTCTTTCAAAAATGGAGAAAGTAAGGCATTCCCAAATAAACAAAAGTTCAAGTGAATTTGCCACCACTAGACCTGCCCTACAATCAATGCTACGTGGAGTTCTTAAGGCTGAAGCGAGTGGACACCAGACAATGGGTCAGGGCAGCAAAAAGAAATACAAACCTGCCCTAAAGGAAACCATCAGCGTAATTATACATGCTGGTACTATTGTGGAGTATGGATTGGTATGTAGTCCGCTTCTCACTTCCTCAGGGTGCTAAAAGACAAGTACATTTTTAAAAATGGTATTTAAGATAGTGTTTAATATTTAGAACTTAAGAAACTTTGACATCTGTATGTGTAGATTTTTTCCTTCCTTTCTTTAATTTAAAGTTGGTTTATGAAACATATTGTACAATTAGACTTTACAATGATTATTTAAATATTAGATTTAAATATGCCTATGAATAAGCTAATTAAGATATCAGTTTTTGGTGGTTAAGATTCTCATGTTAATTGTAAAAACATTTGTATCTTTATATTTTCCTGAAACCAGGAAAATGTTCAGTAACAGATCATTCCTATAGCAACATTGGTATTTGTAATAACTTTCTACTTGTTATTTTGAGAACATTCACAGTTTTGACTGCTGATCAAGTGGTATTTAAGTTAGTGTTTAATATTTTGAATTTAAGAAACTCGGGTATCTGAATTTGTGGATTTTGTCCTTTTAGACTTAATTTTAAATTGGTTTATGAAACTTACTGGGCAAACACAGGTTTTACAATGGTTGGTTGGATACTTTATTTAAATATGCCTATGGATAAGCTAACTAACATACCCATTTTTGATGGATCTAAGTGTAATTCTTTGTTTTCTTAAATAAAAATATTTTTTAAAAAATAGAATGATATATCTGTGGTTTTGGACATACAATGTACAAAGCTAAAGGTGGTAACAAGTACAAAAAAAAGGTGGGGGAGCAGAGGAGTAAAGAAAATGTGTATTATATGCTATTGAGGCTGAGTCGGTATCAAATTAAATACAATTCTTATAGATTTATATGTTAAATTTAACTCCATGCTTACCACAGAGAAAATATATGAAAAAGTATAGATAAAAAAGTGAGAATGGATTCAAAATCTTACAATATAAAAAAAACAACTACATATAAATTTGGGCAAAGTGAAGGAATTGAGGAACTAAAAAAGGTATAAGGCTTACAAAGATTAACAAAATAACAGATGAAAGTCTTATATCACCAGTAGTTACTTAAATGTCAAAAGCCAAAGATTTGGAGAATTGATAAAGAAAACAAGACCCAACTATATGCCATTTATAGGAGACTTGCCTTAAATTCAAAAACACAAATAGGTTGAAAGTGAAAAGTTATTCCATGTAAATTAAAACCTTATGCAAATGAAGCAAATATTGACAGAATTAATGGGAGAAATAGACAGTTCTACAAAAATGGTACATGACTTCAATCCAACCCTTCAGTAATGGATAGCACATCTTAACAGATGATTAATAAGGAACTAGAAGACATGAACAGAACTGTAAACCAATTAGACATAATGTATATAACACTTCATCCAACAGCAGCATAACACAAATTATTCTAGGGCATATGGATCACTTTCCATGATAGACCATATGTCAAGTCACAAAGTCTGAATAGAATTCAAAAGTGCAGAAATCATACAATATATCTTCTCAGACCACAATGGAATGAAGCGAGAAATCAATAACAGGAGAGCTACAAAATTCACAAATATGTGGAAAATAAACAATACACTCTTTTTAAATGCAATTTTATTGAGATATAGTATATATTTATATACCATATAATCACCCAAATTCACAGGTGATTATATGAAATCATGTAACAGGTGATTATATGAAACAGATGAAATAACAGGCCACCACATAGTTATCATCACAGTTGATTTTTGAACATTTTCATTACACCAAAAAATAAAGAAATAAATAAAAATGCCACAAGAAAAAATTACAACCAATAATATTAACAGAAAAAAAGGAAAAAAATGCATGATTATCCCAATTGATATAAATAAAATATTTGACAATATCTAACACCTCTTCTTTGAGAAAAAGAAACTTAGAAAGCTAGCAATAGAACAACTCTGTCAACATGATAAAGAGAATAGATGAAAAAGCAGCTAACATCATACTCAATTGTGAAAGACTAAAATCTCTCCCCCCAAAATCATGAACAAGACAAGGATGTGCATTGTCACTACAGTTATTCAGCATTGTATTGTATTGGAAATTCCAGCCATAGCAGGTATATATGTTACCAGAATAAAAATTTAAAATAAACATTAAAATACAGTATTGTACAACACAGTAAAAGATCGACCAAAATTAATAATACAATTATAAATACGTTCTTTCATGAGTTGTAACAAATGCACAACACTAATGCAAGTTGTTAATAATAGAGTGGTATATGGGAAGTCAGTCTTTCATGCAAGATTTTTCTGTAAACGTACAACATAATTAAAAAATGAGCAAGCTTAAATTTTGCAGTTTCTTTCTACCTGAGATGATGGAAACTTTTGTAATGTGTGCTGATGATGGAGCACAACTGTGAATGTAATCAAAGGCCCTGAATTATATATTTGCATGTGGTTAAAAGGGTGAAATTTTAGGTTGTATATGTGCTACTACAATAAAAATTTTCAAAAATTCCGTAGAACTGTACAACAGAAACGATGAACCCAAGATAAACCATGGACTACAGTTAATAATACAATTATAAAAATGTGCTTTCATCCATTATAATCAACATACCCCGTTAATGCAAGGTTTTAATAATAGGTGGCACATGGGCACCTTGTGGTTTGTGCATGACTGTTCTGTAAAACCGTAACTTCTCTAACCAAAAATAATAAAATAGAAAGGATTTGAATTGACCTTTCTCCAGAGAAGAAATGCAAAAGACCAGTAAGAATGAAAATATGCTCAACGCTATTAGCCATTAGGGAAATGCAAATGAAAACCACAATGAGATACCACTTCACAGTTAGTAGAATGGCTACTGTTTAAAAATTGGAACATAGCACGTGTTGTCAAGGATGTGGAGAAATAGGAACCCAAGTGCATTCCTGATATGAATGCAAAATGGTGCAGCTGCTTTGGAAAACAGGGTGGTATTTCTTCTGCTGTATGGTAATCCTACTTCTTGGCATATACCAGATAGGATTGAAAGTTGGGAATAAAACATATATTTACATACAGCATCATTCCCAATAGCCACGATATGGAAGCAATTTTTTTCTTGTTGTATTTCTATTTATAATGGTAGTTTCATTCCACTTTGGGCAAGAATGTTTTCTTTTCATTTATATTTAGATATTTAAAGACCTTGCTACTCTCATTTACCTTATTCCATATTTTCTCTGATTTATAAGAATAAACTGCTGGAGGTTTTAGACACTTATTTTTCTGAAAATCATAAATGCCTAAACAGTTTCACAACCAGTTGTTAAAAGTCCAATATCTTTTTGAAAACTTCAGAAAAAAATTCAATGTACTAATTAAAACATCCAGTTCTCAATTATCACCTACCTGCTTTCTTAGTTCCTTTGAAAGAATTGGTAGAATTAGTAAGTATTAGGTAAAGTTTAAAATTCAGATAAAGTTCCTCTGGCATTTATGTAGCATTAATATTATAATGTCATTAGTACTATTTCAAGAGAATAAATGCAAATCAATTTTAATTTTGCAAAATTGATTTCCTACCATAATTTTATAAACTTGGATGAAGATCTGCTGTGAAACTATCAAAACATATATTGATAAAATGATGCATCCCAAGCATTATGTAATAACTAAGGACAAAAAGCTGAAATCTATGAGGTCTTGCTGATAAGTAAATTCCAACAATTATAGGGTAACTGATAATAATTGTTATTATCAGTTAGTATTAATGATAATAATATCATTAATTATTATCAATAATAATACTATTATTATTGTTATAATAATTGAATTGAATACTAAATTCAATTTAGTATTGAATACTAAATTGGTTGAATACTAAATTGGTTACATTAGACTATCAATGCCATAGAGGACTCTAGTAGCAGAGTTAAGATGGTGAGAGACTTGGTGGATATGAAACTGTGACGCCTTGAAGGCGATATTGCATTAGGCAGCATGAGAAATCAGCACCCGGGATTTTCACAACGTTTGCTTCTGGGGAGTGGTGAAGGGAAGTCAGTCCTTTAAAGAGCATTTCTACTATACACAGTGACACTATTGGAACATCTTGACTATATATTTCTGTTTAGTAAGGATGACAGGCATGCATTTCATAGGCGAGCTATTCTTCTTGGAAAATGAAACTTAAGTGCGAAACATTTCACTATGAATGATGTATGAGACAGTCGGGTACTAGATTGGCTGGCACAAAGAAGGGAGATAGAAAAGTCTGTCTTTTTGTTTTGTTGGTGACTTACAGAAAGGTGATTCTGTTTGAGGTTATTTTCTTGCTTATTATTTTTTGCCAAGTTCATTTTTTCCGCATTAAATCCTCTATTCTTTCATATATGTTGTGTATATTACATAAATAATGACTCACATATAAAACATACACAAACAAAACATACCCATACATACTTGGAGAGTATATGAAAATCATGTAGAGCTTTGTTTTTATGTTCTTAGGCATAATCTTGTGTTCTGTATAGTGTTTCTGCTTAAAATCTACAAGTAGTGAAATACAGTGTCTATTTATACTGTTTTTTTCTCAGAATCTAATTTTCAAGGTGCCAGCTTCACTGTGACCATTTCTATAGGAGTTAAATCACACTCCACTGTTTGGATCTTCCAAAGCATATTGGACAGTATGTGAAATTTCCTGTTCATTGAGAGTGTTTTAAAATTAGAAAGCTCAGTTCCTTTATTTTAGGCAAACTTAGTTCCTTTATCCAAACGTTCAGCTCTCTTATTTAAAAACTAACTTTGAAGTCAATTTTATCTTTCTTTCAGTCTTCTTATAAATGTATGACCTGCTTATTTAAGTTAACTTGTATTCACATGCACTTCTAACACACTTAACACAGAAACTGGGCTCCTTCCAAGGTTTTTCGTTGGGTTTGTGGTGAATTAAATTGTACCATAGAAATGAAACATATACTTTAGAACAGACTCCTGAAATGGAAATGATTATATGCAGTTGGAATGTCTATGCAGTTATGAAGGTAAAATCCAGGGAGGAGTGTCTTAAAGCTATTTAGTTTTAGCAGTACACCTTCCCTGGCTTCAGGAAAAAGAGAGAGAGAGAGAGAGAAAAGAAGGTTGAGATTCTTAGAACAGAACCAGAACCCACCCACCAGAAAATTTACAGGCATTGAAATCCCTATTCAGCTTACATGGTACAGAATTTAATAAAAATATTCTATGATAACTCACATGAAATGTTTTTTCACTAAGTTCATCATTTCATCTCAGTCTGTGGTCCCCCACTAAGTTTAGCATTTTTTTAATTTTGGGGCTCATCTCTCTGAGGAGCTTCAGGCTGTGTTCTATGCTATCTGTCTGGCTTAGTGCAATATACTTAAAACACTGTGGTGTTGTCCCTGTGATTCTTAAAACAATTCTCTCTTTATGTTATTGAAACTGAATCTGTGTTCAACTGGTAGACTCACCGCTCTTTACAGAATGATTTATAAACCTGTCATTTAAAAAGATAACATCGAAAACCTCTCATGAGGTCACTGGCACTGCTACTTCTCAGTAACATAATTTCCCCTATCGAAATACACTTAAAGCCTGCTTTAAAATCCAAAGCAGATAGCTGCCATTGTCAGAAAGGAGGAGAAGATCATTTCTAAGAGAAATACTCCACTTTCCTAATGTTACCCATCTTTTTCAGCAAAAGCACTTTGCAATAGAGAGGAGTATGCTACCAAGAGGCAGGAAGGAATCCAGCAAAAATTGTTTTTTGTTAATTGTAATGAAAATAACAATTAAGGTTAGTCCTTGACTAACCTTATGGCAAAAAATCACTTCTCCATACCACCCTAAGAATACAAATTTACATGAAATCTTCCACAAATCAAAAGGCACACCTTCTCACCTAGAATGCTACATTGTCATTGTACTAGAAATGCTAGTGTTTAAACGTAAAAGGAGAAAGGCAGACATTGAGGGGGAAGGAAAAAATTTAAAGCATATGATTCTTACTGCATCAAAAAATGAATAAACTCTGATCAGTCATTCTTAGAAAATGTCAGGTCACTTTATAAGGTAGCCTACTCCTCAACATTTAAATTTGGACACATGTTTTTTTGGAATGAACTTACTAAAGCCTAAGGCTAAAAAAAAAGTTCTTGATGAGTCAACTTCTTCAAATAATTGTAGAAAGGAATGTGAGAGTGTAATATTTTTATCAATAAAAAAGGAAAACCTGAAGTCTAACGAGTTGCTCAGAGACTTGGCATTGCTTGATGTATTGTGTCTGATTAAGAAAAAAGCCAGCACAGGCCAAGGGTGCTGAGTGGACTTTCAAACTTCAAAGCAAAGGGCTTCCGGGGCCACAGAATAGGTTTCCTTCTACACAGCCCAATATACACACTGGTTCTGAAACTTTGGCAAGGAACTGTCAAAACCATCGTCCTTGGTTTCTCCTTTTTGGAATCAAGAGCCATCTGGGCCACGGAGGACATGGACGAGGTGTGTTTGGACAGCCATGCCATGGAGGGAGCACACGGAACACATTTACGGAGTTCTAAATCTTTTGATCCTCAATAAAACAAAACAAAACAAAGGAAATAAAACAGCCTGTCAGTTCAGGGCCTGGCAAGGAGATGGAAGTCTCTCCCTAATCATCAGCCACGAATTATCTTAAAACAACTAGATTTTATCAAATTTTAAATAACCGAATAGCATAAGTGTGCACAATATACAGTATTATTGAGTGGGTTATAAAAACATATCAGCTGAAGGATACACACATACACACACGCTATTCTCATAGTATTATTTAAAATGTTATATACATACATTGATAGAAAGAAAACTCTATATTAGATTTCCAAAATTCTGGGCCTTTGAACAAAAATAACTCCACCATGGAAGACTCTCCTATTCTACTAAAATAAATATAGTTGGTGACTCTTTTGTTGATTAATTTATTCAGTAATTGTTGATGATCTTCATAAATGCCAATTATTTGGAACATAGAAATGGAATGACTTAATCCTTTGATTCAAGAAATGTACCAAATCAGAGAAGCACAGTCCTAACAAAAACTCATTGACAATTATTTTCTTAATTTGTTGTCTTTTAGATAATTGTTTTGTAAGTTTGTTACAGTCCTTAACATATAAATATACATCTATATATACCTACATATACATATGTGTATTATGTATTTTTTTCCCAGTTAAACACAGAGAAACAGCCACCAAACACTCAAAATAGGGTTGCCAGAAAAAAATACAAGATGACCAACTAAATTTGAATTTAAAACAAACAATAAATGAAGTATTTGTCACATACTTATATTATTGCTCATTGTTTATCTGAAATTCAAATTTTAAGTGAGTTGCCCATATTTATTTGCTGGATTTGGTAACCCTTTTCTAAACTCCTACTAACGACCTCTCTAATCATTACTACAAATGCAGGTCATAGGGAGAGTGGTCTAGAGACAAAAAGCCAATGAGAAGAAACCAGCAAAATCTTTACAACAGATGACAGACATTAAACATTAGTGCCAAATAGATATCTCATTATTGTGGTTTAACCTAATTAAAACCTTACTCAGTTCTCATGTGCTTTGGCTAGGAAATATTCTATTTCAAAAAATAAAAGTCTCATTCCCTCTTATGTTTTTACTTTCTGGTTTCTATTATAAGAGATTTAAGTGGTGGAGGCTTACGCTTAATATAAAATAATCTTGAATATACATCTCGGGTTCCCTCTTTAATTGCAAAAACTGTGACCATTATGTGGCTGACCTTGCATATACAAAAATATTCGCTTCTTTAATTAGACTTGCCTTACTTAAGTGTTAAAGGAAGCAACAGGTCTGCGATTGCCTGGCCACTGATAGTATATAATACAGCCAATTGCAAACAGCAGTCTAATTTGTTGATTTCGAGTGAGGTGTAATTATATTGCTTCATTTGCTGAGCAAATCATATGAGAGTTTCTCTAAATCAGCCTGATTGTGTAATGAAGAGCTAATTACAAACAGCAGTGTTCTTGCAGTAAATTTATTGTAAGAGCTAATGCCAGGTTGGCTCCATTGTGACAAAGACTCATTAGTACATTAACAAAAGCAACTGTGGAAAAGTGCCCAGAGCAGAGCTACTGGTCTCTCTATTTCGGAAGGCTGCAATGATTACATCCTTCAACATGTAATTACTGAGAAAATGGTGTTTGATTTAGGCTTTGGCAAATTTTTAAAGAGAACTAAAAGACATTTTTGCCTCAGAACAAAATGGCTTGGAAAGCCGCTTTGTCGGGCTTACTGTGTGCTTCATTGCACCAGGTGTGCTCTGGAAACCTAATTTAACCAGAAGCTCTTTTAGATGCGAGGCCATTCCCGACAACCAAATTCTGACATTTCATCTTCCAAATGGAATGCCTCTCATATACACAAAAATTTCCTTCCCTTGCGTTGAGTGATGCAAATAAATGAAGCTCCTGCCAGGTAACAAAACAAACCAGTCAGTAGCTGCAGGTTATGCCCACTTGCATCCTTGTATCCAGACAGGGTTTGGTCTTCTAATTAAGATGGAAATACCTAAGCCTTGTCTTTTGAAATAAACCTCCACTCCATGCAGCTGGATTTTATGAACAAGCTTGCTCAGATGAAAGAGTTAGCCTTGAGATGGCCATCCTGCCATTTCCCCAGCCCCAGAGTGTCTTCATCTTCAGAATTTCCAAAACTGCTCATTAATCTGTTCCTTTCATTAATTTAATTGGATATCGCACTTTTCTTCTTCTGGGCATGTTCTAATCTGTAGCTCTAAAATGCAGACTTTTCTAGAGTCATTGAATATTTTAAGTTGAAAACAGAACTCTGGAAACTGAGGGGCAGAATAAGTTTTTTGAGCTAAGTGACACATGTGGGAGCAGAACAAAAAGAAAGTTACTGCCTAAAGAAAAGTGGCGGGGAAACAGTTTATATAGCTTCTTGGATCAAAGAGAGGGTATGGAAGGACAGACCAGGGGACGCAAGGAATTTATGTTGCCATGCCCTTAAAAATCTAAATGTAATCTTACTGATTTCCAAACACTTTGGTCCTCTTTCCTAATAAAAGAAATCATAAATAAATAGAAGTACAAACTTTAAATGTAAGCTAATTAGTATGAATAATATGAATGCATCTTGTTTTTCAGAGAACTCTAAGATTGTCAGAAATGTATTTGAGTAGATAAATCACTTTAAATAAGTTAATTCTACTTACAATTTATGCAAAGTTTTAATATTGAATGTTGTGAATGTCTATCTTGGCAATATTTTTGAAGTTTTCAAGAGCTTTCAGGGTCATCTGAAATGCACATACTTTAATTCTGAAGTTATAAGCTATATTCTATTCTTGATCATGCTTTCTCACTGCTCAAATCATACTCTTAATAAGTCTTTTAATTTTCATGGCTATGATTACTTACATATTGTCCAATATGAACTTTACAAGATTGGCCCTCTGATTTAGGGAATGAACAAGAAATCTAAGTGAGTGATGCCAGGCTAGTGATTAATGCTTTGGTTTATGTAGAAAACAACATTTATTCAAAAATCATGGTGATGAAGTAAGCTGAACTCTGATAAAAAATTCTTGAAGATGCAAAATTATTCAGGCATGTGACAGATTCTGTGACACAATGCCACAATCTTAATGTCTACCTGGTACAGATATAGCATTTCTTTCATGGACATTACTGTCATTTCATATATCAGTGCTCCACTGTTTAGAATCTATTTAAATAATTTGTAAAATATCGAACTTTATATTGGAGAGAAGGAGCAATCATTGTATAATGTTTTCACTTTTAGATAATGTCTGCACAACAAAATATAAAATGAATATTTGCTTTATTTGATGTTTCAGGCACAAGGTTCATGACTTTGTGGGTTGAATGACTATATTTGACTTTATTAAGAGTTTAAAATAACCATATCCATCATAAAAACATTTACTGCATTTTTTTCTATGTAGAATTAGCCTCAATGAACAGAAAAAGGCATTGAATGTTTAGCTGAAATCCATGCAACACCTCCACTACTGATAATTGACAAGCAGCATATAGCCTAAAAATGTGGATTTTTTTTTCTTTGAGAACCAAATCTCTAGTCTACAAGCAATAATTTTCCTATATGTTATTCATTTTTTTAATTTTTAATTTTTTTTTTTTTGCATGGGCAGGCACTGTGAAACGAACCTGGGTCTCTGGCATGGCAGGCGAGAATTCTGCCACTGAGCTGCCATCGCACTGCCCCTTCTATGTTATTTCGATGAAAAATTTTTAAAGAATTATTGAAACTGGAAAATATTTAGGATGCCAAATTAGGAAACTCCACATCTTGCAACTAATAGAGAAATTGTAACCAACTTTTCTTCTTTTTGTCACAGCATTTGGGGATTAGAAAGTTTCTGGGTATCCTTCATTTTCATTGAACCATGAACTAGAAGGTATACCATAAAATATCATTGTGTGTAAATAGAGGAGATATATTCCATTAGAGCAAACCTGCATTCAGAATTCATATGAATGCTATTTTTGTCTTCTCTATGTATTTTCCATCTGAAATACGAATTGTAGTGTTTAATCAGTTATTTCTATGCCTATCCCTAAACCTATACAGATGTAGACGTAACATATGGCATGGTTAGGTAGGAACAAGGCATGTGGCTCGGTTATCGATGAGTCTCAACCAAAATTAACACACGAGCGAAAGAAAGCAAAATATATGTACATGCAGATATTATGAACAGGCATATGAATATATGGAAATAGCATTTATTCTATACTTACATGTAAAGTGATTTATAGATATATTTGTAGATACGTGATTTATAAATGTAAGACCTATATTATATATTAAAATAAAAGTGCTCCTGTACACACATTATTGCCTTTTCCCTTTAATGTTCCTATTTTTACTGATTTACCCACCTTGCTCAAACTTAAACCCACAAAATAGTTGAGGCCATGACTAAATTTTTGTGGCATTGGATTGCTGATAGAGCAGAGTAAGGACGAACTCCTGTTACTGTCCTGGTGTGTCCTGGGTGGGGTGGCCTGGCAGACGCGCTGCGCAGGGACCTGCTGCCAGCTCTGCCCGCAGCACAGGGTCTACCTGGTGCCCTCAGAACTTGGGCACGATTTGTGCCAGGCCCACACTGAAGTTTTGATTGGTAAGACCGGAAGTTTATCTGACCAATCGAAATCTTTAGAGCCTGAACATCATTGAAATGTACCAACATATAAGGCTCACTGTTTTGTAGAATAAAAGCAAACATTTTAAATCCATTACAACGCATGATACTCTGTTCCCTCATAAATTAAGGTTTTTAAATTTGAAAAGATATGGAGTGTTTTCAGTTCTGAAATCATTTTATTAAGAGCAGGAATCCTTAAAATCCTGGTATATCTAATTGAAAAGGAAATGATATTTGAATATACCAATTGTCAAAACTAGACTTTAAATACATGATTATTAGTTAAAATTCTCAGTGCATCTGTCACATACTGCCTTTCAGTTGAAGGCCAAGCCAGTGTTTGAAATAACCAACTTTGGATTTATATCCAAGTGAGATACAATAATTAACAAGTAGTGATTATAGATGTTTGCTATTAACCACAATAGTCAACAGTTACCCAAAGCTTTACTAACAGGTTTTATATAATCCCATTCCTGATATATGCCTCATGAATCTTAAAAATACCACTCAATACTGCATATAAATAATTATTAGACTTGATCATCAAAAGTCTAATTTCTTCTGGAGATACATGCGTGGTGTATCTATCAAACAGAATTAGTGTTTTATAGATTATTCATCACTCTCCTATTATGGATAGTAATAAACTGAGTTGGTATTTGATATTACTCTAATGAACTACCAGTTGCAGTCAGGCAAGCAGTTCTGAATCTAGATCGCTTTTAGCTCTTTGAATATCAAAACTAATGACTTCTCGGTTTATATAAAACTAATACTAGGAAAACTTACTATAAACCACAAAGTAGAAAAATTCCATTTGATGATGTGTTCCATATTCTGATGTTGGAATTTAATGTTTAAAATAATGATTTATAATATTTTAGATATAGGGAAGTCAGCTAACCTATTTGTGTGTGTTTATACCCAGTGATTTAACCTGCAGTTATCATTGTCCTTTGTATATAAATTCAAGATAGCCTAGTCTGTATTTTAACTGAAAAGAAGGAACCTCACATTTATTGAGAATCTATTCTGTGCTATGCACTTTATTTGATGTTTTTGTAAATTATTTTAATACATATAATTACGAATAAAATAGGATGAAATCAAGATTGAAAGTCAGAGTATTTTGTTCAACACCACAAAGCTCCTAAATATGAACAGGAAAATTTTCCAGGTTTTTCTGTTTTCACCTATTAGGTTAATTATCCTAGACTGCTCACAAGAATAAGTAAGCATTAAAGATGAACAAAATACTACAATATTTTTGAAAATACAAATCACATTTTCTTAATTTATTTAACTGACTAGACTTCTGTTATTTGAAACCAAAATCTTTCTACTTTTTTTAATATTAAAGAATTGATATATAACATGAATCTTCTTTTATCAAGTAATTTTTGTTTATTTGTTTGTTTTGTTTTTTTACATGAGCAGACACCAGGAATCAAACCTGGGTCTCCAGCATGGCAGGCGAGAACCCTGCCTGCTGAGCCACTGTGACCCACTTATCAAGTAATTTTTTTTCTTTTTTTTTCTTTATTTATTTTTTTAATTAAAAAAATTAACTAACAAAACATTTAGAAATCATTCCATTCTACATATACAATTAGTAATTCTTAGTATCATCACATAGTTGCATATTCATCATTTCTTAGTACATTTGCATCGATTTAGAAAAAGAAATAAAAAGACAACAGAATAAGAAATAAAACGATAATAGAAAAAAAAACCTATACCTCACATGCAGCTTCATTCAATGTTTTAACATAATTACATTACAATTAGATAGTATTGTGCTGTCCATTTCTGCGTTTTTGTATCCAGTCCTGTTGCACAGTCTGTATCCCTTCAGCTCCAATTACCCCTTATCTTACCCTATTTCTATCTCCTGATGGTCTCTGTTACCAATGACATATTCCAAGTTTATTCACTAATGTCAGTTCATATCAGTGAGACCATACAGTATTTGTCCTTTAGTTTTTGGCTAGTCTCACTCAGCATAGTGTTCTCTAGGTCCATCCATGTTATTGCATGCTTCATAAGTTTATTCTTTCTTAGAGCTGCATAATATTCCATCATATGTATATACCACAGTTTGTTTAGCCACTCTTCTATTGATGGAGATTTTGGCTGTTTCCATCTCTTTGCAATTGTAAATAACGCTGCTATAAACATTGGTGTGCAAATGTCCGTTTGTGTCTTTGCCCTTAAGTCCTTTGAGTAGATACCTAGCAATGGTATTGCTGGGTCATATGGCAAAATATATGTACATGCAGATATTATGAACAGGCATATGAATATATGGAAATAGCATTTATTCTATACTTACATGTAAAGTGATTTATAGATATATTTGTAGATATGTGATTTATAAATGTAAGACCTATATTATATATTAAAATAAAAGTGAAGCCATCTGGTCCTGGACTTTTCATTTTAGGAAGCTTTTGAATGACTGATTCAATTTATTTATTGTGATTGGTTTGTTGAGGTCATCTATTTCTTCTTGAGTCAAAGTTGGTTGTTCATGCCTTTCTAGGAACTTGTCCATTTCATCTACATTGTTGTATTTATTAGCATAAAGTTGTTCATAGTATCCTATTATTACCTCCTTTATTTCTGTGGGGTCAGTGGTTATGTCTCCTCTTCCATTTCTGATCTTATTTATTTGCATCCTCTCTCTTCTTCTTTTTGCCAATCTTGCTAAGGGCCGATCAATCTTATTGATTTTCTCATAGAACCAACTTCTGGTCTTATTGATTTTCTCTATTGTTTTCGTGTTCTCAATTTCATTTATTTCTGCTCTAATCTTTGTTATTTCTTTCCTTTTGCTTGCTTTGTGGTTATTTTGCTGTTCTTTCTCCAGTTTTTCCAAGTGGACAGTTAATTCCCGAATTTTTGCCCTTTCTTCTTTTTTGATATAGGCATTTAGGACAATAAATTTCCTTCTTAGCACTGCCTTTGCTGCGTCCCATAGGTTTTGATATGTTGTGTTTTCATTTTCATTCGCCTCGAGATATTTACTAATTTCTCTTGTAATTTCTTCCTTGACCCACTGGTTGTTTAAGAGTGTATTGTTGAGCTTCCATGTATTTGTGAATTTTCTGGCACTCTACCTATTATTGATTTCCAACTTCATTCCTTTATGATCTGAGAAAGAGTTGTGTATGATTTCAATCTTTTTAACTTTGTTGAGACTTGCTTTGTGACCCAGCATATGGTCTATCTTTGAGAATGATCCATGAGCACTTGAGAAAAAGGTGTATCCTGCTGTTGTGGGGTGTAATGTCCTATAAATGTCTGTTAAGTCTAGCTCATTTATTATAATATTCAAATTCTCTGTTTCTTTATTGATCCTCTGTCTAGATGTTCTGTCCATTGATGAGAGTGGGGAATTGAAGTCTCCAACTATTATGGTACATGTGTCTATTTCCCTTTTCAGTATTTGCAGTGTATTCCTCACGTATTTTGGGGCATTCTGGTTTGGTGCATAAATATTTATGATTTTTATGGCTTCTTGTTGAATTGTTCCTTTTATTAGTATATAGTGTCCTTCTTTGTCTCTTTTAACTGTTTTACATTTGAAGTCTAATTTGTTGGATATTAGTATAGCTACTCCTGATCTTTTCTGGTTGTTATTTGCATGAAATATCTTTTCCCAACCTTTCACTTTCAACCTATGTTTATCTTTGGGTCTAAGATGTGTTTCCTGTAGACAGCATATAGAAGGATCCTGTTTTCTAATCCATTGTGCCAGTCTATGTCTTTTGATTGGGGAATTCAGTCCATTAACATTTAGTGTTATTACTGTTTGGGTAATACTTTCCTCTACCATTTTGCCTTTTGTATTATATATATCATATCCAATTTTCTTTCTTTCTACGCTCTTCTCCACACCTCTCTCTTCTGTCTTTTCGTATCTGACTCTAGTGCTCCCTTTAGTATTTCTTGCAGAGCTGGTCTCTTGGTCACAAATTCTCTCAGTGACTTTTTTTTTTTTAATTTTTTTATTAACGGAAAGAAAAAAAAGAAATTAACACAACATTTAGAAATCATACCATTCTACATATGCACTCAGTAATTCTTAACATCATCACATAGATGCATGATCATTGTTTCTTAGTACATTTGCATCGGTTTAGAGGAACTAGCAACACAACAGAAAAAGATATAAAATATTAATATAAAGAAAAGAAATAAAAGTAGTAGTAATAGTAAAAAACAACAACAACAAACAAACCAACAAGCAAACAAAAACAAAAAAAACCCTATAGCTCAGATGCAGCTTCATTCAGTATTTTAACATGATTACTTTACAATTAGGTATTATTGTGCTGTCCATTTTTGAGTTTTTGTATCTAGTCCTGTTGCACAGTCTGTATCCCTTCAGCTTCAATTACCCATTGTCTTACCCTGTTTCTAACTCCTGCTGAACTCTGTTACCAATGACATATTTCAAGTTTATTCTCGAATGTCCGTTCACATCAGTGGGACCATACAGTATTTGTCCTTTAGTTTTTGGCTAGACTCACTCAGCATAATGTTCTCTAGGTCCATCCATGTTATTACATGGTTCATAAGTTTATCTTGTCTTAAAGCTGCATAATATTCCATCGTATGTATATACCACAGTTTGTTTAGCCACTCTTCTGTTGATGGAGATTTTGGCTGTTTCCATCTCTTTGCAATTGTAAATAACGCTGCTATAAACATTGGTGTGCAAATGTCCGTTTGTGTCTTTGCCTTTAAGTCCTTTGAGTAGATACCTAGCAATGGTATTGCTGGGTCGTATGGCAATTCTATATTCAGCTTTTTGAGGAACCGCCAAACTGCCTTCCACAGTGGTTGCACCCTTTGACATTCCCACCAACAGTGGATAAGTGTGCCTCTTTCTCCGCATCCTCTCCAGCACTTGTCATTTTCTGTTTTGTTGATAATGGCCATTCTGGTGGGTGTGAGATGATATCTCATTGTGGTTTTGATTTGCATTTCTCTAATGGCCAGGGACATTGAGCATCTCTTCATGTGCCTCTTGGCCATCCGTATTTCTTCTTCTGGTAGGTGTCTGTTTAAGTCTTTTTCCCATTTTGTAATTGGGTTGGCTGTCTTTTTGTTGTTGAGTTGAATAATCTCTTTATAAATTCTGGATACTAGACCTTTATCTGATATGTCGTTTCCAAATATTGTCTCCCATTGTGTAGGCTGTCTTTCTACTTTCTTGATGAAGTTCTCTGATGCACAAAAGTGTTTAATTTTGAGGAGCTCCCATTTATTTATTTCCTTCTTCAGTGTTCTTGCTTTAGGTTTAAGGTCCATAAAACCACCTCCAGTTGTAAGATCCATAAGATATCTCCCAACATTTTCCTCTAACTGTTTTATGGTCTTAGACCTAATGTTTAGATCTTTGATCCATTTTGAGTTAACTTTTGTATAGGGTGTGAGAGATGGGTCTTCTTTCATTCTTTTGCATATGGATATCCAGTTCTCTAGGCACCATTTATTGAAGAGACTGTTCTGTCCCAGGTGAGTTGGCTTGACTGCCTTATCAAAGATCAAATGTCCATAGATGAGAGGGTCTATATCTGAGCACTCTATTCGATTCCATTGGTCGATATATCTATCTTTATGCCAATACCATGCTGTTTTGACCACTGTGGCTTCATAATATGCCTTAAAGTCAGGCAGCGCGAGACCTCCAGCTTCGTTTTTTTTCCTCAAGATGTTTTTAGCAATTCGGGGTACCCTGCCCTTCCAGATAAATTTGCTTATTGGTTTTTCTATTTCTGAAAAATAAGTTGTTGGGATTTTGATTGGTATTGCATTGAATCTGTAAATCAATTTAGGTAGGATTGACATCTTAACTATATTTAGTCTTCCAATCCATGAACACGGTATGCCCTTCCATCTATTTAGGTCTTCTGTGATTTCTTTTAACAGTTTTTTGTAGTTTTCTTTATATAGGTTTTTTGTCTCTTTGGTTAAATTTATTCCTAGGTATTTTATTTTAGTTGCGATTGTAAATGGGATTCGTTTCTTGATTTCCGCCTCAGCTTGTTCATTACTAGTGTATAGAAAAGCTACAGATTTTTGAATGTTGATCTTGTAGCCTGCTACTTTGCTGTACTCATTTATTAGCTCTAGTAATTTTGTTGTGGATTTTTCTGGGTTTTCTACATATAGTATCATATTGTCTGCAAACAGTGATAGTTTTACTTCTTCCTTTCCAATTTTGATGCCTTGTATTTCTTTTTCTTGCCTAATTGCTCTGGCTAGAACTTCCAACACAATGTTGAATAATAGTGGTGATAGTGGACATCCTTGTCTTGTTCCTGATCTTAGGGGGAAAGTTTTCAATTTTTCCCCATTGAGGATGATATTAGCTGTGGGTTTTTCATATATTCCCTCTATCATCTTAAGGAAGTTCCCTTGTATTCCTATCTTTTGAAGTGTTTTCAGCAGGAAAGGATGTTGAATCTTGTCAAATGCCTTCTCTGCATCAATTGAGATGATCATGTGATTTTTCTGCTTTGATTTGTTGATATGGTGTATTACATTAATTGATTTTCTTATGTTGAACCATCCTTGCATACCTGGGATGAATCCTACTTGGTCATGATGTATAATTCTTTTAATGTGTTGTTGGATACGATTTGCTAGAATTTTATTGAGGATTTTTGCATCTGTATTCATTAGAGAGATTGGTCTGTAGTTTTCTTTTTTTGTAATATCTTTGCCTGGTTTTGGTATGAGGGTGATGTTGGCTTCATAGAATGAATTAGGTAGTTTTCCCTCCACTTCGATTATCTTGAAGAGTTTGAGGAGAGTAGGTACTAATTCTTTCTGGAATGTTTGATAGAATTCACATGTGAAGCCGTCTGGTCCTGGACTTTTCTTTTTAGGGAGCTTTTGAATAACTAATTCAATCTCTTTACTTGTGATTGGTTTGTTGAGGTCGTCTATTTCTTCTTGAGTCAAAGTTGGTTGTTCATGTCTTTCCAGGAACCTGTCCATTTCTTCTAAATTGTTGTATTTATTAGCGTAAAGTTGTTCATAGTATCCTGTTATTACCTCCTTTATTTCTGTGAGGTCAGTAGTTATGTCTCCTCTTCCATTTCTAATCTTATTTATTTGCATCCTCTCTCTTCTTCTTTTTGTCAATCTTGCTAAGGGCCCATCAATCTTGTTGATTTTCTCATAGAACCAACTTCTGGTCTTATTGATTTTCTCTATTGTTTTCATGTTTTCAATTTCATTTATTTCTGCTCTAATCTTTGTTATTTCTTTCCTTTTGCTTGCTTTGGGATTAGTTTGCTGTTCTTTCTCCAGTTCTTCCAAGTGGACAGTTAATTCCTGCATTTTTGCCTTTTCTTCTTTTCTGATAAAGGCATTTAGGGCAATAAATTTCCCTCTTAGCACTGCCTTTGCTGCGTCCCATAAGTTTTGATATGTTGTGTCTTCATTTTCATTTGCCTCTAGGTATTTACTAATTTCTCTTGCAATTTCTTCTTTGACCCACTTGTTGTTTAAGAGTGTGTTGGTGAGCCTCCATGTATTTATGAATTTTCTGGCACTCCGCCTATTATTGATTTCCAACTTCATTCCTTTATGATCCGAGAAAGTGTTGTGTATGATTTCAACATTTTTAAATTTGTTAAGACTTGCTTTGTGACCCAGCATATGGTCTATCTTTGAGAATGATCCATGAGCACTTGAAAAAAAGGTGTATCCTGCTGTTGTGGGATGTAATGTCCTATAAATGTCTGTTAAGTCAAGTTCATTTATAGTAATATTCAGGTTCTCTATTTCTTTATTGATCCTCTGTGTAGATGTTCTGTCCATTGATGAGAGTGGGGAATTGAAGTCTCCACCTATTATGGTATATGTGTCTATTTCCCTCTTCAGTGTTTGCAGTGTATTCCTCACGTATTTTGGGGCATTCTGGTTCGGTGCGTAAATATTTATGATTGTTATGTCTTCTTGTTTAATTGTTCCTTTTATTAGTATATAGTGTCCTTCTTTGTCTCTTTTAACTGTTTTACATTTGAAGTCTAATTTGTTGGATATTAGTATAGCCACTCCTGCTCTTTTCTGGTTGTTGTTTGCATGAAATATCTTTTCCCAACCTTTCACTTTCAACCTATGTTTATCTTTGGGTCTAAGATGTGTTTCCTGTAGACAGCATATAGAAGGATCCTGTTTTCTAATCCATTGTGCCAGTCTATGTCTTTTGATTGGGGAATTCAGTCCATTAACATTTAGTGTTATTACTGTTTGGGTAATACTTTCCTCTACCATTTTGCCTTTTGTATTATATATATCATATCCAATTTTCTTTCTTTCTACGCTCTTCTCCACACCTCTCTCTTCTGTCTTTTCGTATCTGACTCTAGTGCTCCCTTTAGTATTTCTTGCAGAGCTGGTCTCTTGGTCACAAATTCTCTCAGTGACTTTTTGTCTGAAAATGTTTTAATTTCTCCCTCATTTTTGAAGGACAGTTTTGCTGGGTATAGAATTCTTGGTTGGCAGTTTTTCTCTTTTAGTAATTTAAATATATCATCCCACTGTCTTCTTGCCTCCATGGTTTCTGCTGAGAAATCTACACATAGTCTTATTGGGTTTCCCTTGTATGTGATGGATTGTTTTTCTCTTGCTGCTTTCAAGATCCTCTCTTTCTCTTTGACCTCTGACATTCTAACTAATAAGTGTCTTGGAGAATGCCTATTTGGATCTATTCTCTTTGGGGTATACTGCACTTCTTGGATCTGTAATTTTAGGTCTTTCATAAGAGTTGGGAAATTTTCAGTGATAATTTCTTCCATTAGTTTTTCTCCTCCTTTTCCCTTCTCTTCTCCTTCTGGGACACCCACAACACATATATTTGTGCGCTTCATATTATCATTCAATTCCCTGAGCCCCTGCTCAAATTTTTCCATTCTTTTCCCTATAGTTTCCGTTTCTTTTTGGATTTCAGATGTTCCATCCCCCAGTTCACTAATTCTAACCTCTGTCTCTTGAAATCTACCATTGTAGGTTTCCATTGTTTTTTTCATCTCTTCTACTGTATCTTTCATTCCCATAAGTTCTGTGATTTGTTTTTTCAGACTTTCCATTTCTTCTTTTTGTTCATTCCTTGCCTTCTTCATGTCCTCCCTCAATTTATTGATTTGGTTTTTGAAGAGGTTTTCCATTTCTGTTCATATATTCAGAATTACTTGTCTCAGCTCCTGTATCTCATTTGAACTATTGGTTTGTTCCTTTGACTGGGCCATATCTTCAGTTTTCCTGGTGTGATTTGTTATTTTTTGCTGGCATCTGGACATTTAATTTCATTAATTAGTTTATTCTGGAGATTGCTTTCTTATTCTGCCCAGTATGTGGTGCTTGTCTGTCTGCGGGTCCCACCAGCAAAATATGTTGTGGCTCCTTTAACTCTGGAAGACTCTCCCTGCTGGGGGTGTGGTGGAGACAGAGGAAAGGTTGTAGGTGGGTTTTAATGGCTTCAAATTGCAAAGCCCTGGGATCTGAATTCATTGAGAGAGGGATTCCGCCTGAGTTGCATTTCACCCCTCCCATGGGGAAGTTTCAGGTGATAGACAGCCCTGAAAGCAGCCTGTTTCTGCATCCAGGGCAGTTGTAGCCTGTGCAATCCTGGCGCCGAGTCCAGATGGAACCAAGCCTCTACAGAAACAGCCGCAGAGCTCCGCTTCGTCCCCTTTCCTCCCTTTCAGTCAGCCCAATAGGCGACTTCCGCCTTCATCAGTTTCACCTGAGCTGGGGCCCACTTCTAGCAGTCAGAATTTGTTTGTTAATGCCACTATTGGTGTTTGGTTGGGCCCAGTCCCTGCCACTGTTGGAGACTCTTTCCTTTCCCTCCAGGAAGCCG
The DNA here is from genome assembly GCF_023851605.1 of Tamandua tetradactyla. Taxonomy (NCBI): domain Eukaryota; kingdom Metazoa; phylum Chordata; class Mammalia; order Pilosa; family Myrmecophagidae; genus Tamandua; species Tamandua tetradactyla. Next base: position 40,697,061 of record NC_135352.1, on the reverse strand, counting down.
CCCGTGGGGGAGGGGAGCCGGTCGCTGGCCAACGTGGCTTAGGAACTCGATGTTCCGAGACTCGCAGTCCAGGAAGCTGCCTGTGGGGGAGGGGTGCCAGTCGCCGGCCACCGCAGCTTGGGGAACTCACTTTTCCAAGACCCACAGCCGGTCCGGGAAGCCGCCTGTGAGGGAGGGGCACCGGCCGCCGGCCTCAGTGGCTTGGGAAAGTGCGTGCAGCTGGGGAAACTCACTGTTGCGGAGTCTCACAGCCAGTGCAGCTGGTCCAGACTGGGGTGTGCTGTGTGTCCAGTCTCTGTCGTGGCTCTGGGAGCTGTTCTGTACTGTTTCTGGTTATTTAGTAGTTGCTCTGGAGGGCGAACTAAAACTCGCGCACCTTACTAAGCCACCATCTTGGCCCCCTCCCTCAAGTAATTTTTTAATTCAGCTGAACAGAAGTAGATTTAGGAAATAAAACAGACACATACTCTTGATTATTGCTTCTAAAAAATCTCAAATTACTATAAGTCTGTATATGAAGCAAACTACATACTAGCACTGTGTACCACTGGGAGATTTAGTTGTAACAAGGATATTATACAAGGAATGTGCCTTACTAATTAATTAAGTACGTCAAGTCAGGATAAGGCATTACTTATTACCTGTAAAGTTATTCAATGAAATAATTTCTTAATGTTACATTATTAGAAATTTTATTTTACTTTTTTGGGTCTCTAAAGAGATCTCAGAAAAATACAAACGCCTCTTATAGTTAAGCTCACTTTTGTATGTGTGGAAGCTGAAATATCATTGGTTAATTGTGTTGGTTTTTTTATTGCCTTTTTTATTTCTAACTTCATCTTCTGGGTTGCTTTATGATGTTGTGACACATCGATTTTCCCTCTTACCCTTCATGCCAAACAAGTCCACAGAAAATAAAATATCTTTATTGTTATATAATGGCACAGCAAGTATCACATTTATTATGGAACTAAATAAATGAAAAAGTGGTTTTTCCTTTTAGGCTAAGAAAGCCACATTTAGAGAGACTCTGAAGTTTGAAAGGTCACAGATTGTATAAAACCATAAAATAATTCCTTATTAAATGATTGTCCTAGACCTAAAGGGAAAGCCCCTTTTGGTGTTTCTCTGTATTTTATTTGTTGCTCTTTAGTACTCGAATATGAATATGCTTAGTCAGCAGATGTGAACATGTGTTGCTGATGAAGCAGTTGCATTAGGGTGGAAGGGCTTTAAATGAACTAAGAAATTGGTGAAGATTTATAAAGGCACTATGGATTGTGCTCTCATTATGAAGAATGATACATGATGCTTTATAGAAGAAATAAAAACATGATTAAATCAACTGGCACTGCTGATGTCATAAGCCACTAATGCAGAGTTTATAATCATCTAAGGAAGCCAGTAATGCAATCACTGCATTAGTATGCAGTTGTAATCTCCTTTTGGCCTTCATAATAAACACCAAATGAGTCATTTTTTTGCCCTTGGGTAGTGATAATATGACAAAATTCTCACATGAAAAATGTTTTCAGTGAAATTGACTTTAAGATGTTCTACAGAAGAATGGAAGTTTGAAAGTAGATGCTGATGGGGTGAGCCAAAATACTTACCAGTGCTTCCTAACCTTTTCATATCATAGCACATGCTGAGAAAATAACAGCAAAAATTGTGGCACACTGAGATGTATATATATATATTTACATATATCAGAGGAGGTGTTTGTAGTTATAGGCTCCAGTTGACCTTGCAGCTGAAAAGACAGAATTTTGGCTCATTTACAACCTGCCTGGGACACACCAATTTGATATGGAATGCGAATCTGGGATACTTAGCATTCCTTTATCCAGTCAAATAATATTTATTGAATGCCAAAGAACCGCCAGTCCTCACAGAATTTATATTCTGAGCGAGATATAGGGCAAAAACAAAAATGAAAACAAGGAAAGTAAATTAAATAAGGACATTGAGACCTATTCTAGATATTGAGGTCAGGGAAGGCATCACAGAGAAAGAAGTGTTTTCATGAAACCTGGAGGAGGTGAAGCAGCTGGCAGTGGCAGGTGCCATCCTGACACAGCCTGCTGCCTTCCCCTGTGCTCGGGACCGGCTGGGGTAGCTGTCTCCTAGGACAACAGGGCGAATGTGCGATGACGCTCTTCTCACAAGGGACGTGGAGTAAAACACATTCCCTGGAGCTTAGTGGCCTGTGCAGCTTCCCGTCCCTTTTGTCCTGAGCATATGTAAATGCTGCCTGGAGACTGTGGCTAAAGGATGTTGTATGAACCCAACTCATCTCTGAAGGTTTATCTGTTCCTGGCAGGGAGGGAATAGAGTCCTTCCACTAGGCACAAGACCATCTCCCTGCATCAGCCACAGATGGACACCCACTGGCCATGGGGGGACTGATGCCACCAGTGAAGCTGACCTCACTTGGCCTCTGATTTATGTTAGTGGATGTTCCATCCAGTGCCTGAGGGTCTTGTGCTGGCAACCGAGATACCTGCCAACCATGGAGCTGTCTGGGACCAGGGCTGTTGGTGGTGGCAGGCATGGCATGCTCTCTGCTGCCCAGTGACCTCCCCTGGAGGTGGTGATAACTGTCCCTCTTTCTGACCTTCAATTTGGAACAAAAAGCAGGGTGCCAACATTAGCCATCTGCCAGACTGAATTTATAAAGGAGATTGCATATGCAAATTCCATGTAGTATTATTTTTAAGGGTCTGATTATTTTTTTCTGTAAAATTTCACAAGCATATGAAATTATATGCAATGGACTAAAGGAAGAGTGTAAAAAAAGAGAGATGATTTTCACTGTGTGACTTAGAAAATCACCTTCTAGTAATTTTTCAGGAAAGACCAAATTGAATAGAGAAGTCATGTGCCTATGGGCATTACAAATCTGAGAACCTCCAACCTCATCCATAAAATTCAATTTCTTAATATAAACTAGGTAATCACAACCAAGATCCAGTGACATAGTAGGACAAGTCCCTTGCAATAATATTTCAGCCACAGAACACGAAGTCAGGAGTGGGTGGACTGCAGCACTGCATCTGCAAAGAGAAATAGTACCTTTGTGAGTCTGACAACAAGAAAAGCTGCTTGCTTGGCTCTCCAGGATTAACCCTTGTACCCTGGAAACTGAAATATTGCAAGACCAGCCCCCTTTTACCAGGTTCTCTTGATTCATTGTGGCAAGGTTAAATGAGATTCCCTGATCTAAAAGCACCATGTACAGTAGAGGCAGGTCCGTGCGCCAGCATCAGTGTTAGCAGGAGAAACAGAAAACACAGCCCAATGATGTCATGGTGAACACAGATGGTGCTTCTTACCTGGCATCTCTGCAAATTTGCTACAGAACACATGAGTCTAATGAGTGGTCCTTTGGAAGCCAGGCCAGTGTTACTGTGGAGCTGAACCGATAAGGCACACAAATGGGGAGAATGCTGGTCTTCCCTGCAAACCTGGTGCCTCCTGGATGGAGGAGGTGAGCAGAACCTCTCCGAAATGGGTGGTGTGCATGACAGCCATTTCCAAATCAACAAATTTTTGCGTGGGCGTGGGGGATAGCCTCTAGACCTAGCATTTGATTATGGTCTCGGTGCCGTGAGGCAAGAGTACACATGGCCGGCTCCTGCCACACTCCAGGAAAGTCTTCGCTGTGCCTGAAGAAAGGCTGAGTGGGAAGGTAGGAACAGAAGACTGAGGCTGTGCCTTCCTGCTCCTCTGAGCCGACAGAAGGGTGCGCATTGCACCCTGAGACTTACAGAGATCTGAAAGTATAATTCACATGCCAAATTTATTACAGAAATACCCAAGGTATGTATGTAGTTGACGCAACAAATGTTGCTTGAACCTGCAATATTTTGCACTTCTGTTCAAGCTTCATAAATTGTATTAAACATCATATCATGTATTTAGGTTTCTTTAAAACTCTTGGATATCAATTTTACTTATAATTAAGGAAAAAAATCATTACAAAACTTAAATTAATGTTATGACAACATGTAAAGCGCTACCCTGCTATATTCCAGGATGTGTTATTAATTTAGGCATTTTTAATGCACACTTGCTACTCTTCTTATGTGTGTGTGTGCATATATTAATGTAATAGCCAACTTCTAAAATGCCTGCCAGCAATCCCTGCCTCCTGGTATCCACACCCCTTTGTTGTCCCCCCTACATTATTATAAGATTGGTCTGTGTGGCCAATAATAAAGCAGAAGTGATGATAATGTCACTTCTGAGATAGTTGCAGAGTCTGTGGCTTCCTTCTTGAATGCCTGATTTCTCTCTGTCATTCTTGGGCAAACCAGCTTCCATGTTATAAACAACCCTATGGAGAGACCAGTAAGTGAGAAGAGTCCCCTGGCCAGTGGCCATGCAAGTGAGCTTGAAAATAAATCTTGCTCCTGGCCAAGTTTGCAGCAGCTGCAGCCCCAGGGGACACCTTAATTGTAAACTCAAGAGAGACTCTGTGACAGGACCATCTAGCTAAGCCTCTCCCAGATGATTCAGCATAGAGAAATGTTTGTTGTCTGGAGTCACAAAGTTTTGGGGTAATTTATTTTGCTGCAATAGAAAACTCATACACTTGGATAATCTAACAAACAACCACCATTCTAAGTGGACTGGCATATAAAGAGAGCTTATTTCTTGCTCACATAAAGTTCACTGCCTATGTATTGCTGGTTGGCCACGTCCCCTGGATAGCTATGGCCCACACAATCACTTTGTGATTTTAAAGTCACCTGAGGTCAGAAGCAGTAAGTCAGTGGAGGAATAGAATGGAATACTGCATGATATTTTGGTTGGGGAGGTTTGGATGAGCCACACATCTATCGCTTCCCCTCACAATCCGCTGTTCTCTGACGTGGGACCCAAACTAACTGCAGATTCTAAGGGGGTTGGTGAGCATGTAACATTTTCTCTGTTGTCCTTACAAGAAATAAATCATGACAAAGTCAATGTCTACCAAGGTAGCATCTGAACGACAGGGAAGATGTCGTGCACAGGTTTTCAACTGTCCCATTGGACACCATTATATTTGCTGTGTGACTTGTTTCATGAAATTGTCCTTTACATACAAATTTTTTCAAATGACAAGGTTCTCTCTACAAGAAGTAAAAGTAGATTAAATATGAGCAATGCAGCAGAAATATGCCAACTTGACGTTAAGACATTCTAATCTAAAGGCAACCAGGCATGTTTGTCAGTGCATCAAAAGTTAAGTGACATCATTTTAAAGCATCACTTAATTTTAAAGAGACATGCAGATGAAGGCACTGAAATTTAGCCCATATAAACAAGTCATATAGATGACACAAATATGATATATTTTTAATCACCATAAAAAGGACAAAACTTTAGGAAAGTATTATATAGTAAAATTTAATATGCTTGCAGAACTCTATATACATGCAAAGTATTTACATTGTTTTCTAAAGCATAGCTTTAAAATACTTTAACAATTAATTTTTCTATTTTAAATGAAATCATTCAGGGGCACAACTGAAAAAAAATACAACACCTGGAGATGTTGCATCAACAGTTTAAATCTTCAGGGTTAGGCAGAAAAATTCTTCTTTGGCTTGAAACCTCTAAATTAAACATTCTTAGAAGTATAATTTGGAAAATGTAACCGTTAATATTGCATTTGAAAGCAAGTAACAGAAAATCCAACCTCATAGTCTTAGATGTATTTTTATTTATGTAACAATATCAGAAAGTAAGTGGGTCAATAATGTCAAGCAGGCATTCCCAGATTCTTCTGGCCTCTCCCCAGTGCTGGCTGTCTCAAGATTACCAGATAGCTCTTACAACTCTAGAAAGAGAGCCACGTTCACAGCAGAATAATGGAGAAGAAAACAGCATTGTCCACCGTTTCTAATTATTTATCAGGAAAGAAATGTTTTTCAGAATTTCCTCCATACCTAACCCTAGCAGACTTCCATTTAGTTCTCATAAGCCAGAACTGAGTTACATAGCTAATCATAGCTGCAAATCAGGCTGGGAAAGAAAGCAGCAAGGATATCCTGATTGATTTAAACAGGTTCATCACTTAAAACTGGGTTTATGCCGCTGCAAATAGGTCTAAGTTTCTGTTAGCCAAAGAAAGGAGAGAAAGAAATAGAGTACTTAAGCAGTAATATCTGGCACCATAGCTACTCTCTAACATATGCAGCTCCACTTTTGATTACAGCATCTTGATTTTGAAATTGCACTTGCACCCTGGAAACTAATATAATATGTCCCTGGGGACAGTTCTAATGTGTAAAAATTGGGTCTAGCAATATGTAGCACTCAAAAGCAATTGTTCATAAACATATGCCACGATAACATACATTCTCCTGCAGGTTTTCAGAATAAATGGAATATTCAGATGGATATATTTTGTAGCCAAGTGTATTTCCATGTGGCGACACAAACTGTGATTAGGGATAGAAATTAGGACTTTTAAGATAACCAAAGATGCCTGTGCTAGTAACTCTACTTGACGTTTAAGGGAATAATTTATATCTTTGTATTAGTTTTCCCTGTTATCTGTGAAACTGGGGTAACAGTTCTGTCGTTCACAGAGACCAAATAGATTACTTGAAAAGGAAACAGTGATCTAGGTGTTTACAAAGTGTTCAGTAAGTTACAGGCATTAAATTGCTATTGGTTTTTGTGACAGATTAGAAAAATTTCATTGGTATTTTTAAGAACTCTTTCCCATTTATCTTTATTTCCTAATCATTCCTCAAAGGTCTAACACTATGAAAATAGGTATGTTTTCATCTCCTATCCAAAAGATAGAGACTGCCCCTACATAAATTTTTTAAACTATGAAGGGACTTTACGAACTGGCTTTTTAGGCACTATGCTTGTTTCAAACTTTTATGTATCTCAGAAAAGCCATGTTCTCTCAATCCTGATCTAGTCTTGTGGGCCAGACCTATTGTTTAGGGGAGAATCTTTGATGGGTTTATTTCCATGGAGACTCCACCGGTTCATGGTGGGTCCTGATTAGTTTAGTGGAATCTTTTAAAAGGGGAGACATTTTGGTGAAAATATAGTTGCTTCAGAGCTGTCATAGATGCAGACATTTGGAAATGCTTGGGGTGCAGAAGAAGATGCTTGGAGAGCCGACAGAGCAATGCCTGGACAAGGACATTTGGAGATGCAGAGCCCAGCAGATGTGGCCATGAACCTTTTGACGAGATGCTCATCAAGCCAGAAGCAAGGAGGCTCCCTAGGGGCTGAGAGAGTCATCTGAAACCAGAAGCTTGGCGAGGGTGCACATGCCAGCCAAATGCCTTTCCATGTGCAGACATCAGCCTTTCTTGACTCGTTATCTTTCTCTGCATGCCTTAGCTTGGATGTTTTTATGGCCTTGGGATTGTAAAATGTAACTTATTAAATCCCCTTTAAAAAAGCCAAACCATCTCTCATATATTTCGTTCAAGCAGCATAATCAAACTAAAACAGACACTGAATCATAAGAGTTCTATATCTCCCCAAAATATTAATTTGCAAGATATTTAAAAATGCTTATAGGCTCAGATTCCGTTTTTTACTCAAAATTCATCAAAATTTCTGTTTTTGTTTTTGTTTTTGCCTGATCACTGTGTAATATATACTGGTATAACACCTAAGCTAGAAGTGTTAATAATACACAGATGTCAATACTGACTTTTTTAGTTATAAGATCTATTAATCTTAGAAAGTTGTTTAAAATATTTAGACTTCAGCTTCTTATTTGTAGAAATGCACTTGATGCCATCTGCCCTGTTCTGCTCACAGAATTGCTACGACTTACAGTATGTGGCTTTATTTTCTAAATTGTATATGTTTCCAAGTTACACATATGGGTATGTAAGAGTACTTGATATAATTATGAAGTGATTCATAGCTGTAAACCCAATATTTTTCAAATAACAAAACACTTTGATCTGTAGATGCTAAAATATTCACTATAGATTTTTCTATTGACATAGAATGAAAGATCATTTCATTTTGGTTTTCTCTTGTACATCATGAGCAGGATTGTTCTGTGGATTTATTTTCAAATGTAGAAAGCACATTAAACTTCTTGAAAAAATTTGATAACTTTATGAAAACAGGAAACTCTATGAAATTGAGCAGCATAGCAAAGATATGAAAATATTGCATGGTTTGCCTAATTTCCACTAGAAGGAACAGATACAGGTTTCTCATGTGATGTGTTCCCACATGCCCTGAGATCCATCTCCTCTGCCTGACAAGAGAATGGATTGGCATAACCTCAGAAATGAATCATATAATCAGAAGAATATTTCCCTCATCCCCAAATTCATATTCCAAGCTGTAAAAGGATGTCTATGTGTCATAAAATAAAAATTCAGGAGGGAGGAGTAAAGAAAAATGCTTCTTTTTACATTATTTCCTTTGAATCATAACTCTCTCGATACCTTATTTCCACTCACAGCCCATCGTCCCCACTACCCTAATGGGATAGATGTAGGATAACCTAAATAATATGTGGTCAGCACTTCTATTTCTGCTATAGTTTGCTCTTTTATTTATTAAATGTACATTTAATCCTGTTCTCCCACGCACTGAAAGTTCACATTAACTTCCCAAAGAAGAAATGTTAAAAAAAATTCCAAACATCACACCTCGCTCGATGTTTCAGATCTTTTTGTAGTGTACTTTAGTTTCGCTTCAGGTTTAGATATGATTTTTCTTGGTCTGGGGGCCTAGAAATCTAAAAAAGGCAAACTATCTTCCTCACCTGGATACGCACATGTGTTCACCATGTGAAGGTGGAAACCGGATGGGGTAACTGAGTAGATGCTCTTACCTAAAGAGGGGCACAATGTGAGATAGGGTAGTGTTTGGCCTGTAAAATATTGAAATTCTGTGCAGTCTTTGTGACGGTCACTTGCCCTGGAGTGGGTAGAACATGTTCACTTAACCCCTGGTTTGGTTTCCTGGATGGAAAAGCATGCCTGTTAATTCTCATGGCCCTTGACACTGCACTGGAAAAGTCTTCTTTTTCTGTTATCCTTCTTGGTACCACATGAAATTGGTGCTGGAGTTCTCAGCCCTGTGACAGCCCATGGGTGGTTAGGGCAGTCAGTCTTTTTTGACCGAATTCTTGCTTTCTCTGCAAGATAAACTACCCACCGACTCTGACTTATGCTATTCGAACATTTCTAATTGCCCATAACCACATTCAAAGTCCTTCCCCAGAAGCTCTAAATGTTTGTCTCATTGCTGCCTCAAATGCACCTACTCCACTTACTGAGGCTGTCTTTAGACTCTCAGATTTAAGTGGAGAGCATTACCTTCAATTTTATTTTGCCTTAAGTTATTTTAATCAATTGAGTTTGTTTTTATTGTGTATCATAGCCTTAAAATGACCTTTTACTCAAAACATTTTAATCTTGGACATTTTCCTATTAAAACCTTTTTAAATCCTTTCCCTTTTCTAATGTTGCAAGTTCCCAAATTTTTGATCTCTATACTTCCATTCATCCAGGCCTATAGACTGTCCAATTTTTTCTTTTTAGATATTTTCTATTAGAGAAGCAAGGAGTTGACAGAAAAATCATGCGTAAAAATCAGGGCTCCCATATGCCCCCTGTGCTGGTTTGAAACTATTATGTGCCCCAGAAAAGTCATATTCCTGTAATTCTGATCCAATATTGTGGGGTTGGGACCTCTTGATTAGATTGCTTCCCTGGAGATGTGCCACACCCGATTGGGTATGTGCTTTGATTAGATTATTTTCATGGAGGTGTGGCCCCACCTATTTAAAGTGGGTCTGAATAAGTTTACTGGAATCCTATAAAAAGGGAGACATTTGGGAGAAAGCTCAGAGGTGACATAGATGCAGACATTGGAGATGCTTGGAATGCTACTTAGAAACCAGTGCCCAGAAGATGTCACCATGTACTTCCTAGAAGAGGTTATGCAAGCCAGACCCAGAGTTTTGCCCTGGATCAGCTAACTCAGGACCCACAGGTGCTTAGAGACGAAGCCACTGGAATCAGAAGCCAGAAGCAGTGGAACCGAGAGCAAAGACCAGTAGATGCCAGCCATGTGTCTTCCTTCCCACATGACAGACATTGGCCTTTCTTCAGAGTCAAGGTATCTTTCTCTGAATGCCATAGTTTGGACATTTTTAAGGCCTTAGAACTGTAAACTTGTAGCTTAATAAATCCCCTTTATAAAAGCCAATCTATTTCAGGTATATTTCATTCATGCAGCTAAAACACCACTCTATTACTGACACTTTATTAGTGTGGTACATTTGTTACAATTGAGAAAAGCCCACTTTTGTAATTGTACTATGAACTACGATCTGTGATTTACTTAGAGTTTGCTGTTTGTGTTGCACTATTCTGTGGATTTTTATAATCCAGTTCTTTCTTACAATACCTTGCTAAACATGATCAATAACAATCTTTATATACTATCAAGATTCTTTTTCCAGCATCTTCTGTAAGAGATGATCATTATGCCTTCAAAGTTATTGTAAACAACACTTGGACCAAATATGGTACTATTAGATCACGGCATTCTAGAATCCAAAAACAGTTTGTTCATAGCTCACAATCCAACTGCTGGTGTCGTTTACAACTTTGTTAGGGCATTACCTGATTTCTAGAATCTGTTTCAGTACTAGTTACACAACTGGCTCTCAAATTTCGATAGCCTGGACACAACAGAAATGGAGTTCCTCTTCATTTTTTACATGTCCATCACTGTTCTTTGAGCAACTCCACTCTGCGTAATCACTCACAGATCCAGCCTGATGAGGGTTCTACCCTCTTATGACGCCATGTGTTCTCAGGGATTAAATGTGGCAGAGGAAGAAGCAGAGTGGAGGATCCATTCTGGATCTTATTACATGGACATATATGCCCATGGCTCATTGTCACAGCTGTTTATTTGGCCCCATACTACTCAAAAGGTAGCCTGTCTCAGGAAGGGGTGTCATAGAATACTTTATGAGTACCTCTGCCTTTGCCACACTCACTAAATTACACGTTTTTATGAGGGATGGACATAAATGGGAATATGATTCTGTAGAAGCTAAAAAAATATTTGTTTTAATGGATTTTAAGAGAAACAGTGACTTAGGATAGCATGTCAAATAATACAATACTTAGAAAAAAGTGAAGAAATGACCTTAATTAGTGTAAGTCCTCATATACCTCCAACTTCCATTAATTATAAATCTAGAAAGGGCAATTAGCATCTAAATTGTTACAGAGTAATAATCTTAAAAAATGATTTCAAATAGAGTCTCACTTATCGAAGAATTCTGTTTGTATAATAGATTTGTTTCACTTTGTCATATGTAATAGTGTAAATAAAAGTAGTGTAGTAAGATTTTCTTTTAATTAACCATATATTTTAGGAAAGATGAATGCATGAATTCATGCAAAGACCATGATTTTACCCAATATTTCACTCTTCATTTATCTAAGAGAGCACATTTATAAATTAAGTGAAAAGTCCTCAAATTTTTCATAATAATAACTAACATTGATCACATTTATATGTGCCAAGGCAACAAAATTTTCTTTTTATTGACCATTTTTATTAATATAAATGAAGGTAATTTTAATTCACATTGAACTTAAATACTTAAAAAGAACACCCAAGATTTAATTTTGAACACTTTTCTCTCTAATGAATATTTTGATTAAGGTAATAAACCATTAAAAGTAGAGACTTATATAGTAATATAATCATGATCTAAAGAGCAACTGATGCCAGCTGAGAAATGAAATATTTAATTTAAAAAGTAGTCTCCTTTCACATTTAATTTCTATTCCTCATTCTCTCATTTCATTAAAATTAGTCTTTCATGAAAACAAGATAGTTTCCTAAAAATTCAGAAGCTTCTGTTTTATATTCCCTGTTAAAGGTCTCAGTCAATGATTTATAAGCTTATAATTTTGCACCCACTGATTGTCATTTCATGAATAAAAATAGCTCCAGCTCAACAATCAGTAGGAAAACACTGTGTAAGTCTGATTTTTTTTTTATCATAATTGGCTTTCTATGTGAAGTATATAAGAAGGTGAAAAACCTAGATAAATATTACCTAAAAACTTGGTTATTTCAGACTGCATCTGATTCTCTTTCTGTTACTTTTTAGTGAGCTAAACTCCTCTTGTAGTGGAGGAATTTTTTTTCTAATGCAGCAGCAGAACTGTTTTGTTTGTTTGTCTCAAAGACTCACTTCTTGGTCCAATAAAAGCCATCTGCACTGCTCATCCCCAAGGAAAAATAAGCACAAAAATCAGGCATAAGATTTCGGTCTGTTGCTAGATGCCTGGTTAAAAATCTTTTTTTCAAACACAGGATTGATTCCATTCTATTTGTACTTGTTGGGACAGAGCATACCTTCTTCGTCTGAGATCTACAGTGTTTGTCTTAATTCCTGATTTCTGTCACTTAGACAACCTCCTCAGACTATAGGCATACTACTCGTGCAGGAGAGCTTCCTAAATGTTCAAAGCATACCTGGTCCCCCAGCCTTTCTTGGAGTGCCCTCCTTTACAAGACCTGGGACTATTCTGAGATTCTATCTGTAAATCTGCCCTACTTCTAAGTTGTCAATTTTAGCCTTGATACCCCAATCTAGACCTTCAGTGGCTTCTATGAATGGATGTTACTCCAGCGAGACAAGGACATTTTTGTGTCCTTCTTGCCTTACGAGAGTAGAATCAGGATGTCAGTTTAAAGAGATTTCTGGGAATCTTCTTAACCATGGTACTTCAATTTTTTTATGAGGAATGTTTAAATAATATCATTTAAGTGTGTGCATTTGAATTTCAGCAAAGCATATTGAATTTTGAGACTCAGTATATTTACATCGTGTTATAGATATAAGATTTTATAAAATATCTGTGAAACAGATGCTGATGATTATGTATATCACTAAGGATTTAAAAAAAAAAATGGAAGCATCATAAAATTGAAGTATGAAAATCTGGGTTTGTTTGCTGGATTTTCCTAGCATGTGTCTATTCTTCAGTAAGTCACTTGATAGATCTGGTTCTGGTTTCCCTGCCAATAAATTGAAATATTGGGCTCAATTTTCTCCAGTGTTTTCCATTAACCAACTAAGATTCTAGATTAGTTGATATTTATGTTTCCTTTGCTCCAAAAATAAGGTAAACCAGTTTTCAAAACTCATATGGAAATATGGAGTAAAACAATATATACATAAGAAATGGCAGTTAATGGTTGTGGTGCCACTTTTTGTACTCAGGAGGTAAAGAACAATTTTGAAAGAAGTAGAAATGTAACTGACAATGTCTTTAACATCATGATAATTCAAATTAGAGATAATAAAATCCTATTCTAGCCACACTCACACAGGAGAAACATTTTTTAAAGCATACTTAAAAAACACTTGTATACCTAAGCATATTTTCATTTATGTACGTGTAAATTTTAAGTTGCACATTAGAGGCTATTATACATTAATTCATTTTTTGATGAAAGATGTTTTCAGAACCTAATCTATTATTTCCAGATATGGTGATGATTTTCTAATAAACAGGATTGGAATCCTTCAAACCTTCATGAGAGGTGTATTAAGTAATGAGGAATTTACAACTTCATGGGAAAAGAGAGAAATAGAGAATGGTTTGGGGGATGAACCCCCAAAAACAAAAGAATAATTTTAAATGTTTGCACTTATAAAATAATGAATGTAAGATAATCTTTAAATGAATATGCATGACATTTTACATTTCTTTTCATGGTGATACCTGGCAATACGCATTCCACTTATTTCTTCTACCAAGATAACTCCTTCAGAGGGTCTTGATGCTCTGATGACGATGCCATGGCAATGTGCATAGTGGAGAAAATGTGGGAAGTAGATATTACTGGAAAGAGGACTATTTCAGGTACCATACCACTCGTTATATCTCCTGACCATGTAAGAGAACGTGAGTTTGGTTCATGGAGAACAAGCTTGCACTCCTGGTCTCCACAGGATTGACGATTGCGTTTCATTGGCACTCAACAATCAGTCCTGTATCTAATCAAGTGTAAACCTATTATGTTGTATTTGTTTTAATGGTTATCTTTCTGTTTCTATAATGCTGTAGCAATCATTAAAAAACAACATCCGTGGACTTCATCCATGGAGAGAATTTCCCTCTTGCTGCCTCAGTAAAGTGCATCAGTGGGAGTGAGAAATCACTCACCACTTTTTTGAGCCCGTTTCATTTTTTGTGCCACTTTTAGTACTTCTCTGACTTTCAGATGCTGTCTGCAGTTTATGTGACTCAGCATCATTGATTCCTCTCTAATCAGTCCTTTGTGCAGCGTACAATTGCCTTAATCTCTTCATTAGTTAGGGTAAACAGACAACATAGCTTTGACGCATAAAGTTTCCACCATGCTGAACTGGGGTAGATGTATTTCATTCATTGACTCTTTTATTATTGAGAATGATAACTACTAAAGCCTTCCCTTTTTCCCAGTAAGGATTATTCTCAAGGATGTCTACGTTACTGTAAGCTTATTGTATGGTAACTTATATTGTTATCCAGCAACATTCACTCCTCGTTCCTTCCCTCTGTGGAAGTATACTTTCCTCTCACAATAGTGTCAGACTTAGATGCAGGCTTGCTTAAGCTAATGGAATATTAGCATATATAACGCAGAAATGGCAAGTGCACTTGAGTAATATGGCTTGGCTTCTTCTCCGTGGTTATTTGCAATGAGAACTACCTGCCACCTTCCACCCCTCTGGTAGCCTCTACCCCTTTAGTCTGAGCTCCAAAACATTTAAATACAGAACAGATTTGAACCCAACCCACAGCTTGGAACCTGGCGCAGAAAACCCACAACCTGGCGCAAAATGAATGACCAAACCCAGCCTGGATCTTTCAATCTACATTCCATCTGCAGACCTCTGACCATAATGAGAGATATTTGCTGCCATAAGCCACTGCATTTTTTAGTGTTTTATTCTGCAGCATTGCAGTGGCAATATCTGACTGATAATGACATCTTGCATAATAATTCTGAAATGTTATTCAGATACGTGGGTTGAAGATCTAATCCATGGCACAATGAAGGAAGAGTATATCAACATTAGGATGGGCACAGAACAATGATTTCCAGTTCCCAATTGTGCTGTCTAGAATCATCATTTTGAATGCAAGACGGCATTTTTATAATAGCGTTCAGTGCAATGTCTGAAATGGTTATTTTTATAAAAGGCAAGTTGTTTTCTATTTCATCCATAAATAGGATACTTTTGCTGTTGATTGATTTGTTTCCCTACCATGGGTTTTAGTGAGAAGTCAGTTATCTTTTTCTGCCTGTTGTGTCATGGGGTCAGGGGACAGTAAGGTGTGTTCTTGTGTGTGTTTGTCTTAACACGTTTGCACTTAGACACGTATTTCAAAGGCAGGTGACTCTCATGAACATTGAAGATCTTCACAGGAAATAAGCCTAATATTTTATGTGATCTCCCAGTGAGTGAGAACCAGGCTTTGAAATCATGCCTGGCTCTGGCTCTTTCTGGCTGCCTAATTTGATAAGAGTATTCAGTTCATAATTATAGTATGAAAATAAAATGTGACGTGTGCAAGCAATAAGCACAGTACCTGGCATAGAGGCACTTCTCAATTAAAATACGTTTATATTAGTTAATATTTATTGGATTATTTGTGGGTTTTTTTCTTTAAAATGCATCATCTACCTTGTAACGTCTTTCCCACATTTTATTTTAGGCACTGGGGATGCTAACTTTTTTACAATTATGGGAACTTTCCTCAAATCTAAGCAATTCTGTATAAAAGTTCCTGGAGTGACTCTTGTGACTTTATGAAGCCAACAAAAAGCAGTCATAATGTAATTAATTTATATTCAGAAATGAAGCCTGTATACATTTTAGTAGGTGGCATTATGCTGCATACAACAGAGGGTGTGGAGTGAGTTTTGTGTCTGTCTCTAGTTCTTTCTCATATGTGAAGCCTTAGCAGCATGGGTAAGGGATTGTTGTAGACCAGCATGCAGATCAAACTGAGATATCTGCTTCCTGGGAGAGGGTTTATTTGTTCATGTTTTATGGTGTGTTTTTCATGCTTCTGGCTTGTTTGCTTGCTTGTGTCATTGCTTACTACGGAAAAGCTTGACAAGAAATTTATCAAGTGCTTCTACTTGGTGACAAGCGTTTGAAACAATAAGACGGAGACTCATCTCTCAAGAAATTTACAATTTGGCATGAAAACAGAGAGATGTGAGTTTTCACATACCCTTAATCAAAGCATGAACTTTAGACAGTGTGCCATTGGACACTTATTTTTATTAAAGTCTTTATTTTTCTACAATAAGCTGTTCAAAAGTAGGCTGGCTGTGTTTTACTAGTTACTAGGAAGGAGCTCATGCAATTTCCACTCTCAATTGAATTTTTACTGAATAGGCTCCTTTGTAATAAGTGAAACTCTTTTCTTTAAAATAAATGGATGTGAGTGTGGTGATAGAGTTGTTCAACCCGAGGTGGACAGGAAGATTCGCCTGCCACTTGGGTTGGATCTGATAAAGGAAGCCCCTGGTATTGTCCCACCAGCACCCTGTGTGAGCTCATACAAAGACGTATTGGAAGCAACTCCTAGACTTTAATCACTAGACTTTAATAAATGTCGTGTATTTTACACGAGTTCCACGTGGTACTGTACACAGCATGAACTTAAAAGATAACATACTCTACGTGATTGCTTTGGTACAAATGTAGCCACATATAGGGAGTAATAGGTGGCAAAGCAAGTCTGGAAGTGATTGAATTAGCTATCCATCCTTTCTGCTGGCATTCTCAGTGAGCCTGAACACAACAGCGCCTCTGCAGGTCTCACCTATATGACATCCTAAATGGCTCAGCTTAGCAGAGGAAAACATACAACTTTACAAGTTTATAAAATATTTTTCAAATTGGTTGAATTAACTGATACTAATATGTTATTTAGCCAAGGCATAGATCAATTAAAATATAATGAACATATCATGTGTAATTATTTGTTATTAGAGCATAATTGTATATGTTTCCAGGTAGTAATAAGCAATATTGTGATGAAGTTTGTTAATTTTCAAAATGGCAGGGTTCTACTATACTTATTTGTTCATAGAATGACTCTGATGTTGTGAAACATTTAGTTCTACTCTGTTTCTTTAATTGTAAAATGAGAAAAATAATCTCATCACAGAAATATGTGATGAAGTTTAAATGAAATTACATATAAAACAAATGCAAAGTAATTAGAATCATTTCTAGTACATGGGTACCCAATAACTGATAGTTATAAATATTGTTCTGTGTGCTAGAATATTCTGTATGCTTGGTCATGAAAATAAAACTACTGTTTAGAAAAAAATACAAATCTTTTAATGGCTAAGAAAGAAAAATAAGGGAAAAAGAATAAAAAGAGCAAGACAAATATTTATAAATAAGAATAAATATTTTATGAAAGTTTAAAATGAATTATTTTTTTAAATTGCTGTGGTCCGTACCCAATAAAATTTTAGCTAGTTCTTCACAAAGAAAAAAATTCTCAAAGATGTTAAAATCAATGAGAATTTCTATATAGTCCTTTATTAAGGATTAATCATAAAAGTCTGCAGACATGATAATGAGGAACAAATTTCTCTCCTTGACATTTAGTCTCCAGATAACAGTTAAGAAGTATATTGTGTCCTGTGGTTCTTGAATTTTTGCCCGTAGACCTGCACAAAATAATTGCCATTTTTATGAAACCACTCTTTGCTTTTATTTCAGCCCTAGGCAATAGATTGAAGAATTATCTTTGAATATTTTCTAGCACTCTAATTCAAATAGTTAAATGGTCTATAATGCATTCCTACTATTGCTGACCACTCACCAATTTCTACTGAGAACAGAAGAAAATTATTCACTCTTTATTATTCTGAAATAGTGTGTTCCTATTGTGGGGGTTTGGGGGGCAAAAATTTTGCAATTTTTTATTATTTCTAAAATAGCATTCACCCTTCCTTGCAACAGAAATTAATTCATGAGGTGATGATTTATACCTCCCCTCCCACAGCTGCTAATGACCTCATTTCTTCTCTACCTTGTATAGAAAAAGTTGCCTATATCCTGTCTGCAATTTCTCTTCTCTTTTCAATGTACTCAGACAAGATTTTCATGGCACTGCACTTTCACCTGTTCTTGCTCAAAACATTAATAACCTCATGTTCCTAAATCTGCTAATTTTCAGTTTTCTATTTAGTGTGAAAATCAGCAACTTCTGACAAATACACTTTCTTCATTTGGCTATAATGCCATATTCTCCTGATATTCCTCCATCTAGTTTCTTTTTCTGCTTCCTTCTAGTCTCCCAACCTCTTAATCTCCAAGTGCCATAAGGCTGCATTCTTTCTGTTCGTATTTTCTCTATTACACCCACTTTCTCGGTGACCTTACCCAGCCTGCTTGCCGTAAACATCATCAAGATGACAGAGACTTCAAAACTGTTTTTCAAAACTCAGACCATCTCCCAAAATCCAGACTCATATACCCAATGACCTAACGGATATCTCTACTTTCATATCTAATGGACATTTCAAACTCAGCATGTCCACAAGCGAATTCCATATTTCTCCCAAAACCTGCTCCACCACAACCTTTCCCATCTTGACTGATGGTAACTCTTTCAGTTGCTCATGGATAAAAGATTGAGCTAATCTTCCTTTTCTCACTGTTATACACTTCACATAATGTATCAGGAAATGCATTTTTCCACCGTTATAATCTGAAATCTCACCACTCGGCACCACCTCCACTATTTCCATCCTAGTCCAAACAATCTTCCATCTCTCACCTAAATCATACAAGAGAATTTTTATCTGGTCCCTGAGCATGCGCTCTTTCTCCTCTCCAACCACAACTAGCCAGAACAGTGCTTTAAAATGCAGGTCACATCTTACCACCCCTTTAGTAAAAACCGAACAGTGGCTCCTCCTTTCTTAGACAGCAAACCCATCCGATTACAGTGATTCAGAGGGCCTTACATGATTGGCTCCCTCTTCCCTCTCTGACCTGTTCTCTTACAAGTTTCCCCCTCATTCCTGCCTTTTTTAGCCACCCTGTTGCCTTCTTATTCCCTGAACCAGCCAGGCATGTTCTAGATTTGTAGCCTGACTAATGTATCTCTGGAAGCTCTTCCCATTGTTGTATTCATAACTATTGTTTTCAACTTCTCAAAAGCTACAATTATAATAATATTATTTCAGCAAATGTAATAAATGTACCACACTATTGCAAGGTATTCATAGCAAGAGCATATATGGGAGTTCTATGCTTTCTGCATGATTTTTCTGTAAACCTACAATTTCTCTAATAAAGAAAATGTGGATATAAAGCCTACCTGACCATATTATTCAAATTTGCATCCTGGACTACACTGCAACCACCACTTTTTAATAGTATTTATCTGCTTAATATATCATGTATTTATTTATTTATTATGCTTTTCACCCCTGTCTTCTCTGCTAGAGTATAAGCTATAGAAACATCTCTCTTTGTTTTGTTCATTCAAGAATAGTAAGTGCTTAGAACAATGCAATCACGATATATTTTAAATGAAAAGTAGATTCAACAAGGGACATCTGGGTTGAAAATAAGGCACTGTATCTTAATATTATAAAAAGAAAGCAAAACTAAGGTAAAATTGGACCAATTGCTTCATGTGTTTTCTTAGTATGAAAGAATATTTTCTGTAATACTAATGATGAGTACCACACATTAAAAACCTTCCAATAGTTACTGATGTTGAATTATATAATTATTTTGACCATTTTTAGGTTTCAAAAGTGTTCTTTCATATTGGTCTATATATGAATTGGTTGCTAGGATTTCATAATTTAATATTTCTCTATTTTCTGTGTTTCAGTTCTTCATCTATGCAATCTTTTGCAAATGGCAAAATTTGAGTGTGGCATGTTGGTTGATACACATGAATCTGTTTTAATTTTAAAACTTCAATTACTAGAAGAAGTGCTTTAGATCAGGGTAGGTATTTTAGTTTCCTACATGCTAAAACAAATATCATGAAGTGGGTTGGCTTAACAAGAAGAGTTTATTGGCTCACCATCTCAGAAGCTAGAAGGCTTGCTTCTTCTTAGCCAGGATTTACTGGCTGGCCAGAACCCTTTAAAGTTCCTTGTATTTTCCATTACAGGGTGATGCATATGTTGGTGTCTTCCCTTTGTATTCTTTCCCAAGTTCTAATGACTCCAGCTACTCGCTGTTCTTGTGGCTTCTCTTTCTGTGTCCAATTTCCTTTTGCTTATAAAGACTTCAGCCATATCAGATTAAGACCCACCTACATTCAGTCTGAGCACATCTTATTTAAAGAAGGTTTTCAGAGGTCCTATTTGCAAGTGGCTCAACACAGAGTGTTAGGGGTTGGGACTGAACATACTTTTGTGGGGCACATAATTTAACCCCTACCAATGGGTAGCTATCATTACAAAGAAGCTAAAATAATATAAATGACTCAAGTACAACAGAAATTTGTTTTTAATGCATTGAGATGCTTAGGGTTATGTGTCAACTTAGCCAGATAATGGTGCTCAGATGTGTGGTGAAGCAAGCACTAGCCTAACTGTCATTGCAGGAACATTTCCTGGACTTACATAGCCAGTAAGTTGATTGCATCTGTGGTTGATTGCATCTATAATCAATGGAGGAGAGTGTTTTTCACAATGGTAGATATTTAATTCAATCAACTGAGGCTTTAAGAGGAGGAGTGATAACTTCAACAGTCAGAAGAGAAAATTTTCATCTCTACTTCAGCCAGCCAGCCTGTTCTGGGGAATTCATCAAAAACCTTCATCAGAGATGCCAGCTAGCAACTTGCCTTATGGAATTTGGACTCATACATCCCCACAGCTGCATGAGATGCTTTTATAGTATCTCGTATTTAAAGATATCCCCTGTTGGTTCTGTTTTCCTAGATAACCCTGACTAATGCACTCATGTAACAACCAAGATGATTCCAGTCCAGTTTGTGGAGGGAATGGGGGCTGGGCTGGATCAGGCTGGAGAGGACACTGGCATCTTCAGGTTTAAGAGTTTGCCTCTGACATCACCATCCAGCTGGTAGAAGAGGAATATGAGCTTAAAGGAGCATTTTTGAGAAGTTTTATGGCCCAGAATTGAAATTAGCTTGTATTATTTTAGCTCCAATTCCATTGGCTAGATCTCACCTTCTCAGTCATGTACAAATGCAAGAGAAGCTGGTACTCAAAGCATGCACACAGAAGGAAGAGATAAAAGGAGAAATCTCAATCCCAGGAAGATATGCAAGCATTTCATCCTAAAACCAGGTGCAGGGAATTCTCATTTCTTTCAGGCATCAAGTTGGATAAGGAAAAGGAAACAACTGGCATTGAACTGGAGTTATTTTTCTGTAGTACTGACTTATTTGAAAGTGAATTTATATAAATAGTGCAGGTGAAAGATATTCAAGATATCTAATATAATGGCTTTAAAGTGTCATATCTGAAAATGGTGGGTACTACATACAGCATAGCATACACTTTGGTGAGAGCTAGATCTCCTCCAAATGAGTACATGAATAATATACTCTCAATTATCTATACTAATAGAGAAAATCCATGACACAAATCACACAAAGACATAAAATGAATATGGTATACCACTTCTCTTTGCCTCTCCAAATTGTTGGAAATAAACCGCTTTAGAACATCCAAACTTTAAAACAAGGGGGTAGCTGAAACTGGTAAGTTTCTCCCCATGTGCAAATAGGATGTATGCATGTATGTTGTATGTGCTTGAATATCCAGCAATTAATAAAATTATTTTACTTTTTGAACTTGAGTGAAATTATATTGAGTGAGTTAATCTCCTCCTTTCCCCATCAAACATTCTAAAAAAAATTGGCACAATTCCTTTGAGATAATACAAACTTTATACAAAATTTACACAAGTACAATTGAATTATGTCAATTTTAGAACATCACTCTTCAAAGAATGACCTAATAGTTCCCTAGAAATTTATGGAATATTATAGGGACATGGAAATTACAATGACTAATTTAGAAATTAATATTCAGCTTAGATCAGAGACCTTAAACGCTTGTTGTTTAAGCCAACCCATTGTGTAGTATTTGTCGTATCAGGTCTGGCAAACTAGGACAAATGAGTATCACACATTTGCTTATTGCATAAACCCATAACAATCACTTAACTGCCCCAACTCTTCTTAAAAACTTAAAAACAGTTTTCACTGAAAAACTGATAGACATGAGATTTTATTTTATAGATATCCTTACAACTTAATATGACTGATTAGTTTGACAAAAAAAAAATGAGTCTGTGAAATGAAAGGGAGAAAAAACATTAAATCAAGCTGACCATAAACATTATTCTTTTATAAAGCTAGTTTTTAGGACTTAGCACTAAGAAGGGAATTTGTCTGATGGATCTGACGCAAGAAAATATTATAATTACTCAAGATAGAATGACAGAGGCAGTCAGAGAACAAGGAAGAGAAACGAGAAATGGGAGGTAGAGGAAGGGGAGAGAGAGAGAGAGGATTCCTTAACTAGGGTGAAACAATAGATTTAGAAAGTTATTTAGTAAACTTAACCCAATACAATATCAAACCCCCCAATTCAGGCTTAAAAAATTTTATTTTTAAATTTTTTAAAAGATCATTTTAGCTGTAATCTCAATGATCATAAGAAGTGGAAGTGAAGGTTCAAACTAAGTAAATTAATCGGTTCACAACTTTTAATATTTTATAATTTCTGATGTCAGCATACACTCCATAAACCATTGGCAATGAGTGTTTTTAAGCTTTAGTAATGTTGGCAATTAGTATCTGAAAATAAATTTGAGAGGTGATTACTTTTTTTTTTTTTTTTTTTTTTTTTAAAGAGAAAGGGAGGAAGGGAAGGAAAGACAGAGAAGGAAGGATGGAAGGAAGGAAGGGAGGAAGAAAGGGAAACATTTTTAAACATTTTCTTGTTTTATTATATTTTGTTTGTTTGTTTGTTTTTTTACATGGGCTGGGGCCGGGAATCGAACCGGGGTCCTCCGGCACGGCAGGCAAGCACTCTTGCCCGCTGAGCCACCGCGGCCCATACTTTTTGTGTGATGAAATTGAATCATGAAAAGCAGACCTTTGTGATTACAATTTACCTCACTAATATTAAACTAGGCTAGCATAATTTTAGGATCCTACTGAAAAACATGTTTAATGAAATACCTTTAAGGAGAAGCATAGAGCACTATACTGGTACCAGCAGAGTATGTAAATAAGTAGATAAATGTGTGTGTGTGTATATGTAGAATTTGACAAAATATTTTTTTTACATTTTACTTGTTTTTTCATTACTGTTTACAATTTGAAGTTTAGATTTCAAAGTTGGCAAAAGAAAATTAAATCCTCCCATTATGTAGGTGAGCTTTTGTGTTTTTGTCACATTCTATTCTGTAAGTTCTTGAGTTACCGCCAAATAAAATTGCTAAATCTACCTTGAACAGATATACTTATCTAATTACTAACAAATTTAGCCATTGCTGTTGTTGCATTTCAACCAGAAATGCCATTAATGTTAAATGTAATGTAATGAAAGGTTTTCTGGAGTTTTGAATAGAAAATGTTGCCTACTTAAATTGATCAAAATAATTTACTTTTTTAACCAGTTATTTCTTGCTATTAATGATATCCCCCTTAATAAGTATCATTGTGGTATCACAAAATGGCTGTTTAAATTTCCTAATTAGGAAAATTATATTAGCAATAACTGTACATAGATGTATGTGTCTGTTTGTGGATGTACATATACCAATATATTATACATGCTATTAGACTTACGATTACTCTAAAAATGTAGAATGAGTCGGTGAATAACATTCACTGACTCATATTTTGAATTTGAATAGCATATTTCTAAAACTCTTTCTACAAATAAATAGGTTTTATTATTGATCTCTGGAAGAATTTTATAACAGAACCTAAATACGAAACTATATAAGTATAAAGAAATGCTCATGCATGCTTTATGTATCAAGTAAAAGTATAAATTCTCTCTTTAAATAATGGCAATTTTATGCTCGTGTGCTTGAAAAATGCACCTCTGCCTTGTGTTTTTGTGATAGAGAGGATTTCTATGAGTGTGGTCTAATTCTACAGAGAAAGCTACAGGTCAGGAGAGTTAGGGACCCAGTTTGCAGTCTTAGCTCTTCCAGGTGTGTATGAAATTTAGGCAGTTCTCCAAAATATTCTGGAACTTACTTTCCTCATTTGTAAAATGTGAGTAAAAAAAAAAGATACTGAGAAAGGATTATTCAAAGTCTGCAATAGTGCCATGCTTTTCCTCTGAAAACACTGAGTGGAGAAACTTCATCCCAGGACTTTTCTGTACAATTTAAATAAAGATACAATCATAATCCCATTCCAATTAAGTCCCAGTGATTGCCTGCAAAGGGCTCACCAAAATTTTTAGGAATGGTACCATGCTAGTGGTTGTATAACTTCATAAATATTATAAAAACCACCATCTGTACACTTATAATGAGTCAACGGTTAATTTTATGGTATGTAAATTATATATCAGCAATTGTTAATGCTTACTTAGTACAGAATTTCTGTATCATGTGACAGAAAAGTTTTGGTGTGGATGGTGGTGATGGTTCCAAATTACATAGTTGAATATGGTTAAAGAAATTTTAGATTGGATATATGCAACTAGAATAAAATTTAAAAGAAAAAACAGTACTGTATAACATAAAAAGCTGAACCTAATGTAAACTGTGGGGGAAAAGTCAGATCCAAAAAACACATCCTGACAAGTAAGTTTGCTTAAAAAAAAAAAAAAAAAATCTGGACATACTTACTGAAAATAAATGAACGAATTAGAGAAACTCTTAAGGCAGATTTCTCCCAAAAGGAAGATAGCATTGTTCTGGACTATTAATCTCACTTTTATCTGTGTTGTTCTGATCACTCAATCCAGGTGCAGACATACCTCACTTTACTGCATTTTCCTTTTCGTGCTGCAGGGATTTTTTTTTTTTTTTTTTTTTTTTTTGTCCACCCTACATCATCAAGTCTATGGGTGCCATTTTTCCAAAAGCATGTGCACTTGGTCTCCATGTCACATTTTGGTAATTCTCTAAATATATCACACTTCTTCATTATTATTGCATCTTTGGTGATCTGTGAGCCCTGATTTCTAAGGTTACTATTGTAATCGTTTGGGTGCCACTAACCACATCCATAATCGACAGGGAACTTAATCGATCACGTTGTGTATATTCTCATTGGGCCACCAACCCCATTGGTTCCCTGCCTCACTTCCTCTCCTGGGACCCCCCTGTCCCCTGAGACACAACAACATTGAATAATAACCCTACTCCTGCTAACTGTACTCTGGGATGTACCCAGGCATTACATTAAACTACTCAAGATTAAAACCCTCGTTCTTATTCTGGGCTTCCTGTGTTTGAGATTGTTTAAATGATCTATCTAGGCAGATTGAGTTAGATTATCTGCTACAGGAAATTTAGGTTCTGGACAAAATAAACCTTTCTACCTTTGGTCTCAAAGAGTAGGTGAGGTTCTAAAATTCAGATAATATCTTCCTTCCCCCTGTATTCTGAATTACCTTAATTCCAGCCTGATTGGCTTCATTCTTATCTCTAAATACCAGGATATACATATGTAAACCAGCCTCTTAAAATCCAGAAATGACAATTATCACTCTGGACTAAATGTGACTGCTATAAGAGCTTACAATCTAGGCCCCTTTTTTCTTGTAAGTATTTTCTAAAGGATATCATACAATATTTCCTCTTTTTCTTCTGGTTTATTTTTCCTCAACAAATGTCCCACATGTTTAATCACAGCATTGCATGCCTCACAACTTTGTTCCTTTTGATAGCAGCCCAATATTTGATCATATGTATACACCATCATTCGCCAATCTACTTCTCAGCCAGTGCATGGTTCAGTCACCTCCATTTATTGGGCATCATGTATAATGTCCAAAGTCAACAGTCCATCAACACTCTCAATTTTAGATAATTTCATTGTTCCCAAGAGAAAGATAACCTGTCTAAAGCTGAGTTAGACTGAAAGCCAGGCCTTTTGTGCCAGCCAGTTAGCCAAATTGCCAATGCAAAGGAAAAGTTCTTAAAGGAAATTAGAAGTGCTAGCAAATTGAACACACAAATGATAAGAAAGCAAAAGATCATTATTAATGATATGGAGAACATTTTGATGCTCTGTTTAGAAGATCAAACCAGCCTCAACATTCCCTTAAGCCAAAGCCTAATCCAGAGCAAGGTTCTAACTCTCTTCAATTCTATGAACACAGAGAGGGAAGGAAGATAGAGAACAAAAGTTTGAAGCTACTAGAGATTAGTTCTTGAAGTTTAAAGAAAAATGGGCGGGCCGCGGTGGCTCAGCGGGCAAGAGTGCTTGCCTGCCATGCCGGAGGACCCCGGTTCGATTCCCGGCCCCAGCCCATGTAAAAAACAAACAAACAAACAAAATATAATAAAACAAGAAAATGTTTAAAGATGTTTCCCTTTCTTCCTCCCTTCCATCCTTCCTTCCTTCTCTCTGTCTTTCCTTCCCTTCCTCCCTCTCTTAAAAAAAAAAAAAAAGAAAAAGAAAAAAGCCATCTCTATAACATAAAAGTACAAGGTGAAGCAGCAAGTGCTGATGTAGAAGCCGTAGCAAGAAATCTACATGATGAAGACTTCTTGATGAAGAAAATATGAAAAACAGATTTTCATTGTAGACAAAGCAGCATTATATTGGCCGAAGATTCCACCTAGGATTTTTCATTGTTAGGAAGTGGAAGTCGATTCCTTGCATCAAAGCTTTAAGAGTGGCTTAAAAGAGACCATCTGGTATGCACTTAAAATTATAAACCTTTCCCTTCCTTTTAAAAGAGAATAAAATACACAATACGCTTCAGATTAAAAAGAAAAAAAGACATCTGGTTGGGGACTAACACAGCTGGTGACTTGAAGTTGAAGCTAATGCTCATTGACCGTTCTGAAAATCCTGGCCCCTTAAGAATTACGGTAAAACAACTCTGCCTGTGCGCTAAAATAGACACAACAAGGCCTGGATGGCAGAATATCTGCCTACAACATGGATCATTAAATATTTTAAGCCCATTGTTGTAAACTGCTCAATATAAAAAAAGATTCCTTTCAAATATTGCTGCTCATTGGCAATGTGCTGGTCATCCTAAGCTCTCATGGAGATGTACGGTGAGATTCATGTCATTTTCATGCCTTCTAACACAACATCCATTCTTCGGCCTATGGATCAAGGAGTAATTTTGACTTTTAAGTCCTATTATTTAAGAAATATATTTTGTAAGGCCCTATGTGCCATAGATAGTTATTCCTCTGATGGATCTGGGCAAAGTCAATTGAAAAACTTCTGCAAAAAATTCATCATTCTAGACGTCATTAAGAACATGTATGATTCATGAGAGAAGGTCAAAATATCAGCATTAAGAGAAGTTTGGAAGAAGTTGATTCCAGCCCTCCTGGGGTTCAGGAGTGGTTCAGGACATCAGTGGAGGAAGTAACTTCAGAGACAATAGAAATAGCAAGAGAACTAGAATTAAGGGTGGAACCTGAAATTCATTCAATTTCCTGGCAAAACTTGAACAGATGAAGAGTTACTTCTAATGGATGAGCAAAAAGTGGTTTCTTCAATGCCGGGATATCTTCAGCTGTGCTGCCTCGCGGCAAGACCACTGGGTGGGTTAGGGGGCGAGCTCGCAGGGAACAAACCTGGGTAAGCAGAGCCTAGCCGTCTCAGCTAGGGGACTAAAGGACTTGAGCCAGAGGCCAATTAATCAGCACAAAGCTTCTTTATTGTTACATGGTATAAGCTATAAGTACTGAGGGAGCTCAAGTGCACAGAAGACCACGAGGCTCCAGGGAGCTCAGGTTATATACAGTTGCACAGGGGGGAGGAGTAGGGGAGAGGGTAGAGGGTTTGGGGAGCCAATCGCACAAGCTAAAAGGTAGTTGCTAGGCAAAGGCAGCAGAAGAGGGCTTGAGGCAAGAACAGAATAACAGGAAGGCCTGTGGTTTTGTGATAAGCTACTGAGATGGGCGGTTTACGACGAGAGAGGGAAGGGGGAACAGTGAGTCAGGCTACAGACATGAGAGGCAGGGAGAGAATGCAGAAATGATTAAAATTTTTTAAGTATGGCTAGGCTCCAATCCCTGAGAAATATGCCGCACTTCAAGTGGAATCTACTCCTGGTGAATATGCTGTGAACATTATTAAGTGACAACAAGGGGGTTAGAATATTCTGTAGACTTAGTTGATAAAGCAGTAGAATGATTTGAGAGGAATGACTTTAATTTTTAAAGAGAGTTTACTGTGGCAATATGATTTCAAACAGTATCACATGCTACAGAGAAATCTTTCATGAAAGAAACAGCCAATTGATGTGCTAGATTGAATAGTTGTCTTCTTTTGAGAAATTATCGAAACTACCCCAACCTTCAGCCACTCCACCCTGATCAGGCAGCAGCTATGGACACTGAGGCAAGACCTTCCACCAGTAAAATGATAACCACTCACTAAAGGCTCAGATGATCATTAGCTATTTTCCAACAATAAAGTAGTTTTAATTAAGGTACATACATTTTGTAGACATAATGCTATTGCACATTGAGTAGACTACTGTGTAATATGAGCATAACTTTTACTTGCATTGGAAAACCGAAATGTTCATTTAACTCCCTTTTATGCAATATGCACTTTATTGCTATAGTCTGGAAACAAACCTGCAACATCTCTGAGGGACACCTGTAATTCCATTTTGGATCGACAAGGAAAGTGGAATTGCAATAGGGTTTGTTGTTCTTTTTATCTATATGATTAATAAAATAATTGCAAAGAGTATTTACAATGGGAATGACAGTGTGATTTGAGTAAAGAACTTCCAACGTAACTTCCTTGAATGTCTTTAATGGTAGGTGCTCTTAAAAAACATCACAAGTTATTTTAGAATCACGTGGTAGCATTGCAATCTCTATGACAATCGCCAAGAGTGGCTTCTATGGTCTACCTTCAGTGCTTTAGCGTATTTCAGGAGTATTTCACCTTCACCATTCATCTAAATATTTCTTAGGAAATATAATTTCTAAATACATACATATAAATTATGTAAATATAAAATATATAAATATAATTTCTAAAGGAAAAAAGCTCATGTATATAGAAAATTGCTAGAATGATAGAAACAACTTCCATTGCTCAACCATTTTCCACCATCTCCTTCATCTGCTTCTACCCCATTCACACATGATACTTTCACAATTAGTTCCAGGATAGATTTTTCTCCTGCCCAGGCAGGATTTTTTTCAGAATGGGTGTGACCCTGGGATTTGCCTGGGTGCAGTGACTTTCCATTCTTGGGAAATAGCAGTAAAATTGAGTCTCATGGCAATGAGACATAAAAATGTCAGTTACAGTGCTTTACCTGGCTTGTAATCAAGATTAAGCCTTTTTTTAGTGCTCCCTTTCCATCTGCTACCCATTCCAGCAAATGCAGTTTCTCTTGGGTCCTCTGCGTGGTGGTATTTTCTCCAGAAGCTGACACAACCTTCCATTGCTTATTTACTCCTAAAACCAAAGCAGAAGACTGGCAGATCAATCACTGTCAGTTCTACTTCTTTAACTCACCTAGGAGTAGGAGGGATCTGTGCTGCACAGAGTGAAGTTAGTTTCGATTAAAATACATCTTAAGCTAAAGAACCTTAGTCTTAGATTCCACTTCATAACATAAAATTTAGAAGTCTGTAAAACCCCAACACACAGACTGATAAACCTGTTTATTTTATTTTTATTTTTCCTACCATCCCCAATTCCCACATATTTGGATTATCACACACACTTCACACTTTAGCATCTTCACCATATAGAAGATATAATCTTCGTTTTAGTTGTTTATTCTGGTACCCTTTCAACATAGAATTTTCTAGCATTAATCTATCATAATATCTCTAAACTATTAGCATATTATTGTTTGTTATGAAATATCCAATGTTTACTAACTACATCCTTCAATTTCCTTAGATTTTTTTATATTCTATAGATTCTTATATATCCTTAGCATCAGATTTCCTTAAATTCTTTTATATCCAACATCATTTTGTGATTAAAAAAATAGCACTGTAGAAATGTGTTAATTATAGGGTGAGAGTAGGTTCTAGTTTGCTTAAGTGAATTTAGGTTTAACTTGTCATCTGGAATAATTATTCACAGCATCATTTTTACTCTAAAAATTTTGATCAAAAAATATATGGTCAAGTTAGTTACCCATCACCAGTTATATGGTCTCTATAAATGAAGTACAGTGAGTGGTATATTTCCTTTCTTTTCCTGTCAACCTAGTAAATGAAATACAGCTAAATTATTGACTATTTGTTATAGGCTGTATGGACTGAAATTTAGATTTTAATTGTTAAATATATATTAAATTTGCAGGGGGTTTTCTAAGATAAGTACAGATGCAAGAAAATGAGGGATTTCCTAGAGATCTGTGTTTGGTGGGCAGTAAATTTTATTCTTGCTTTTCCCCTACTTAAGTTAATAATATTGAGAATAATTTGCCTTCCTGTTTCAGCAAATATCTAAGTCAACTTAAAAAACAACACATAAGCTTAGTAGCACGCAATTGCAGTTGCAATCACGAAGAAATGGATTACTGAAAAGAAGATCCTTCTGAAAATGAAAGCCAGGCTTATAAAGAATAATGAGTTATTAATGGTCTATTACATAGAATTCCACTGTTTTCTTTGCATAATTTCTGATCTCATTACTATGTAATCATATTCTCTGGTCTTTGTTTTTCACTTTTATATTCTTTCTTCCAAAGCCTTTATTGTTCTTTTCATCTTTTGCTTAAGAATTCACTATAACATACCACTTGCAAGATCTGTCTTTAGAAATATCCTTTATAAATGTAACAAATATTTACTGTATGCCTTTGCTCCTTCACAAAAGGGAGTAGCACTTCTCTAAATACTAGAGTCCTTGGATTAAGCAATTCTCTTGTTCTCTGAAATTGCTTGAAACAGTATCAATTATAGTAGTTTCCTCCCTGGTATTTACTTCTCCTCTCCCTCTACTTTATAAACCTGTGGATTCCGCTGCTAGATCTGTGCACTAATTGCAACACTGACTCCCCTGCTCAGAATTCTTCGATTGGCTCTCTACTCCCCACAGAGTACCTAGAGAGCTGGCTGGGCTGCATTCGCGAATTAAGAAATAAAACAGGCAATAAATAAACAAATTTCATGAAGAGCAGGTGAGGAAAGGAAGACAATGAGCTTTAAGATATGCTGTCTTGAGGATGCTGTAGATAATACACATAGAATTTTCCAACAGTCACCATTCTGAAATAGGATCTCTGAAACACATGTGAGAGTTATAACAGAGAGACAATGGAGGCTGTCAGCAAATAGTAAACAATTAAAGCAGAGGTAATGAATGAGATCATTAAAGCTTATCACATTCCATCATATTGCTGTTGAGTCTGTTTCACTACTAAAATATAATCTCTTTGAGGAAAAGAATTTTTCCCCGAATCTTCAGTATACCTGGGGAGATGTATCATTTATAATTATTGTTTTGTTGAAATGCATATTATAATTAGTATTAATTATATTAATATAATAATATTAATTAACCTAAACAGGAGCACATCTAAAGACATAGCTAGGAAAGTATCGTATTTCATTCAATAGAAATAAGAGTAGCATGATAATTTTTAACGTTGGAGAGACTGAAGAATTATGTGTTATAGTGAATTACAATTGTACCCAAACTACCATTTAAACTTGACATTTGGCTTGAGGATTATGCGAACATCCTTTCACATGTGAAATTGAAGGTCTCCTTTTGGTTTACATAAGGATTTCACCTCTTAGCCCTCATGTTAAACCCCGCAAGGGGGCTCTGATGTGCCAGTCTCTGTCCGACATCTACATTGATGAGTTTGCCACGTGTGTAACCACCCAGGAGGCCTCTTTCTATTACATCTCAACAATAAATAGTAGGTCTAAAATGCTATGTGTTCATTTAGATTATCTGTATTTTTTCAAGGTGAGCATTATGAATTAGAAGACTATAGCATCTTTTAAGACTGTATGAAATACAAAAGCAGAGAAATAAAAGGAACAGTACAATCAGTTGCTTTTGGCAAGGTCAAACCCTCTAAATCCTCAATTCTTAGAGTCACAGAATATGAAATTGTGTAGATTTTTTTTTAACCACATAGCTCACGCATGAATCACATATGACGATTCCCTTCTAACATTATAGCAAACAGTTGTGCATCTTTGTTCTTTGGTGCTTCCCAGGAATCATTTGGGGTGGAGGACAGCTACGTCTCTCGACTCCACTTCAACCACTGCAAATGCCCAGTTTTCACCAATCATACTTGTTTATAAGTTTTCACTTAAACAAATACATCTGAAGAGTAATAGGAAAAAGTTTTTGAAAACCACTGTGCAAAAGAAAAATCACTTTATCCATGAATAATTAATAGTTTTATGACACTCTTTCTTATAAGGAGAAGGCAACATTTCTGGTTTTCAGACACTGATTCTAATTCCATTCCAGAAGTCATAAAGAACAAGCTTACTTTCTCTTCCCCATGATGGCTTTTTTATGGATTTGAAGAGCCATCACCATTAATCAGTTAATTTTCCCAACGTGGCTCCTTTTCTTCTTTCAATGGTTATTTATTGTTCTTTTGTGTGTCTGTGTGTGTCTGTGTGTGTGTGTGTGTGTGTGGTTTTATTCGGTCTGTTTGCAATCTAGTTGTACCACTGTACTACTCCCCAGTCTCTTTATATTGCGTTCATGTTTCATACCAGGTTTGTGTAAAGCTCACATACAGTGACCTGTGTTGATCTTATTTGCACGGCTCGTCTGTGTGCGTGCATGCCACCACCATCCAAATCAAGATTTGAAACAAGTCCACCAACCCAGGTATTTACTTTGTTCCTTTGTCTGGTCAGTCTACACCACCTCACCCCCCAGGGAACTATCATTTGACTTCTGTCATCTTTACTTGCTTTTCATATAAATAGCATCAAAAAGTTTGTCCTCGTTCATCTCTGATCTCTTTAGCTGAATGCAGTGTTTTCAAGGTTCATTGAAGTCATTAAAGCTTGGCGCTTAAAACCGAATAAAAAGTGCAAGGTTGAGTTCTGAACTGTGTGGAACAGAAGGGGATTAGCATTTCTTTGCTCCGGACAGGAATAAGAACTGAACTCTCTGCATTCATGTTCCAGGGCCATGTGAAACTGGAGTGATGAAAGTCCCTCGTATAAGATAATGGGGAGTGGTGGGACCAAACTGGAGGGGGAACTCTCTCTCGTTCCAAAGGTCATTCAAAGGCAATTCAAAGAGTAAAGTAAAGAAAACCAATAAACTGTGCTGTGCTTTCCAGACAAATCCTATCTTCATGTCCCATTAGCCAAAGACCTCTCTCTAGTTCCCTCAGTTCCAGGGTCTATGCTTTATAGGAAGGAATCTAGATTTCTTTTCCTTGTTAGGAGCATATCACACTTTCCCTATTAATGAAACTTAAGGTCTGGATGGTATCAATCATCATGCTAAATCACCTAGACCCTTACCTGAATTTATCTGGGATTTCTCATTCCAAGATTTTAGGATTCCATGGAAACTTGTAACATTTCCTTCTCCCACTACCTACTGCCCTTGGTCCAAGTAGGAGGATTCTCATTAAACACCACAGTCTGTTTTCCATCTGACGGACTCATGTGCAAGTAGGTATGCTGGGTTAGCAAATGACAAGAAGTGGCTCTCATGGTCAGGTTCGTGTTCAATGTGGCCAAGTGGTGGTTGGGCAAGTGCTGGCTTGTCTGTTGTGATGAGGACATTTCATAGAATTAAATCATGATCATGTCAGCTGCATCCACAGCTGATTCCATTTATAATCAGCCAAAGGGGAGTGTCTTCTGCAATGAGTGATGCTTAATCTAATCACTGAAAGCCTTATAAGGAAGATTCGGAAGAGACAGGCTCTTCCTGTTTTGGCTGGTGAGCCTCTCCTGTGGAGTTCGTCCAGACCCTCCATCGGAATCGTCAGCTTCACAGCCTACTCTGCGGATTTTGGACTCTCCGTTCCCATGGTCACGTGAAACACTTTTATAAATTTTATATTTGCGAGCGTTCCCTGTGGATTCTGTTTCTCTAGAGAACCCTAACTAATACATTTTGGTACCAGAGAGTGGGGTGTTGCTGCTGCAGTTTGCAAATACCAAATATGTTGAAACAGCTTTCTAAATGGATAAGGGGAAGATTTTGGAGAAGCTGTAAGAAGCTTGATAGAGAAGGCCTAGAATGCTTTAAGGAGACTATTGGTAGAAACATGGACTCTAAAGATACCTCTGACCAGGCTCTAGACAGAAATAAGGTGTGTGCTATTGCAGACTAGAAGGAAGGTAAGCCTTGTTTTTAAATGGCAGATAATCTGGCAAAATTGACTACTGGCTTTGGTTGGAAGGCAGATTTTAAAAGCCATCAACTTGGATATTTAGTGGAGGAGATCTCCAAATTAAATGTCGAAAGTGCAGCCTGGTTTCTCCTTACAGCTCATAGTGAAATGTGACAGGATAGAGATAAGC
Source organism: Tamandua tetradactyla (assembly GCF_023851605.1). Lineage (NCBI taxonomy): Eukaryota > Metazoa > Chordata > Mammalia > Pilosa > Myrmecophagidae > Tamandua > Tamandua tetradactyla. The sequence continues at coordinate 40,662,344 of NC_135352.1, read as the reverse complement.
TGAAAACTGAACTCTTGAGTACAAAGAAACCAGAAACTGATGTTCTGGAAAATTCTGGGCCTCCAGAAAGGGAGACCGCAGAAAATAGTGCCCTGTGTGAGGATTTAACCAAATGTGGAACCAGTCAGCCATTTCAGAGGAAGCCAGGATCAGACATGGAGTTATCCAGGAAAGATTTGTGGAAACTCCTTATGTCTGATGGGCATGATCCAACACTACTGCATAGAAAGCTGACGAGAGTGCTGTGGGACCTGTATAAACACAGCCTCTGCCAGTCTGAACTGGGGGGCTCAGAGAAGGGACACATTGGAGGAAAAATAACTTCAGAGGCAAAACCATGGAGGCTGAGGTCTGAAGTCAAGAAGCCTTGGGCCAGGAGAGCGGACCCACCCAAGTTTGGGAAGAGGGTGTGTTTGCCCCAAAGGCGGAGGATGGGCCTTCTACCTCGTTGCAGTGGAAGAGTCATGCCACCTCATGCCTTGGAGAAGGTGAAGCACATTCCTTGGGTTTGGGGAGAGCCTGGCTGCCACCACATGGAGGGGCTGAGCGTGTGCCCTGGAGATGGCAGAGAGCCTGGGTGCGGCCCCGATGCTTGGAGAGGGTGGAGCTGAGAAAAAGGCTCCCCAATATCCCCCAAGGTTGCGTTCAGAGAGAGGCAAGCCTCTGCATAGGCATGTGGAAAGGGTGGGACTGCCACTTTCAGAAGCCCCGAGGATAAATGATTCTCAGACTTTGAAATCTAATGGACTTTGCCCTGTGGGTTTTTGAAACTGTATGGGTCTGGTGACCTCTGTGTTCCTTCCTCCCTATGGAAATGCATATGTGTATTCCATGGCTGGTCCTCCTTTGTATGTTGGCAGCAAATAACTTGTTATGAGTTTTCAAATGTCCAAAGTGAGAGAACTTTGCCTTAGAACAGACCATGCCTGTAACTAACTTTGATAGGAGTTTGTACTGTTTCTAACTTTGTATTTCATTTGTATTGCTACTGAAATGGTTTAAGGATTTCTGATATTGTTATGAAATTAATGTATTTTGTATATGGGAAAAACATGTCTTTTTTAGGGGCCAGAGGGTGGAATGTGCTGGTTTGAAAGGAAGTGTGCCCCCTAGAAAAGCCATGTTTTAATCAAAATCCCATTTCATAAAGGTAGAATAATCCCTATTCAATTCTGTATTTATGAAGCTGTAATCAGATCATCTCCCTAGATGATGTGATTTAGTCAAGAGTGGTTGTTAAACTGGATTAGGTGATGACATGTCTCCACCCATTTGGGTGGGTCTTGATTAGTTTACTGAAGTCCTATAAAAGAGGAAACATTTAGAAGAACGGGAGATTCGGAGAGAGCAGAGCAGAACGGCATAGCCGTGAGAAGCAGAGTCCACCAGCCAGCAACTGTTGGAGATGAAAAAGGAAAACGCCTCTTGGGGAGCTTCATGAAACCAGAAGCCAGGAGACCAAGCTAGCAGATGATGCCATGTTCGCCATGTGCCCTTCCAGATGAGAAAGAAGCCCTGACTGTGTTCGCTGTGTGCTTTCTCAGTTGAGAGAAAAACCCAGAACTTCTTTGGCCTTCTTAAACCAAGGTATCTTTCCCTGGATACCTCTGATTGGACACTTCTATAGACTTGTTTTAATGGGGACATTTTCTCAGCCTTAGAACTATAAACTAGCAACTCATTAAATTCCCCCTTTTAAAAGTCATTCCATTTCTGGTATATTGCATTCCAGCAGCTAGCAAACTAGAACAGGTCCCAACACTTTTTTGCTACCCCTAAACCCAATTCCATATTTACCAGTTTATTGTTATTTTTTGTCATATCCTCACATAGTTTCATATACTCTGTTCTAGTCTGCTAGCTGCTGGAATGCAATATACCAGAAATGGAATGGCTTTTAAAATGGGGAATTTAATAAGTTTCTAATTTACAGTTCTAAGGCCAAGAAAATGTCCCAATTACAAGTCTATAGAAATGTCCAATCTAAGGCATCCAGGGGAAGATACCTTGATTCAAGAAGGCCAATGAAGTTCAGGGTTTCTCTCTCAAGTGAGAAGGCACATGGTGAACAGAGTTTCTCTCTCATCTGGAAACAGTCAGAATTTCTCTCTCATCTGGAAAGGCACATGGTAAACACGGTCAGGATTTCTCTCTCAGCTGGAAGGGCCCATGGCAAACACGGCATCATCTGCTAGCTTTCCCTCCTGGCTTCCTGTTTCATGAAGCTCCCTGGAGGTACTTTCCTTCTTCATCTCCAAAGGTCGCTGGATGGTGGACTCTCTGCCTCATGGCGCTGCAGCATTCTCTGCTCTCTCTGAATCTTCCAGTCTCCAAAATGTTTCCTCTTTTATAGGACTCCAATAATCCAATCAAGACCCACCCAAATGGGTGGAGACATGTCACCTAATCCAGTTTAACAACCACTCTTGACTAAATCACATCATCCAGGAAGATGATTTGATTATAGTTTCAAACATACAGTATTGAATAAGGGTTATTCTGCCTTTATGAAATGGGATTTTAATTAAAACATGGCTTTTCTAGGGGGCATACATCCTTTCAAACCAGCACATACTCTCAACCACTAATCATTTCCTTCAGTTAATAATATATTTATTTCCTTGACAACAATTATTGTTTAAACCAATGTTTTGCCTAGGTTGCACCTCTGCCATTGCAGGTGAATGTGGTTAGGAGAAACTCTCAACGGCATTGACAGCCTCATTTTAAATTCTGACTTCATATGGGACTTTAGCGTTGCCTGGCATTAGACTCTCACTCTCTCATTCTCCTTTACCAATATTTTATACCTTCTCCTATTTCCTCAGCCTCTCACATCTACCCACGATATCTTATCTGTGCCCATATATTCACCCTTCACTGCTATATCTATGGATGCATACCCATCATGCCCCCAGTCTATGTTAACTCCTTCCCTTTGACTCCTCAGACAGATTGTGTCTGCAAATCTTTTCACTCTCTCCTCATTGCAAATATTTATTTCCCTACTAGATCATTCCTATCATATTAACATGATTTCATAATTCTCATTGTTAAAAGCCTTTTCTTAATTTCACTTTCTCTTCTAGCTACCATTGATTTCTCTGCCCCACTTCAGTGGAAGAAATCTCTCAAATTTTCTTTCCATTTTTCCAATCATATTCCATCAAGACCATCTTGCCCTTGACCACCACATTATTAAATTCAACGGCCAATGCTCTGGTTTTCTTATCTGACCTATCAGTAACATTTGGTACATATCATTCAAACTTCCTGGGAACACATTTTCAGTTGACTTGAGGACCCACAAAAAATCATTCCAACTTACTGGCTGCCCTTTGTCACCTTCTGTGGCCAGTCTTTCCACTTTTCCCTCGTCTCGTAGTATCAGCATTCCCAAAAAACTCAGTTGTTGACCATCTTCTCTTTTTTATTTGTACTTACCCCCTTATTGATCCAGCACATGGCTTGAAATACCAAACTTTACATATCTAACCCTGATTAGACTCTTAAACTTCAGAATCGTATAACACAACTACCTGTATCTCCATGTGAATTTTTACTGTTCATGTGAAATGTAATGTGCCCAAACCCCAGACTCCTGCTTTTACTTCTGCCAAACAAAACAAAATTGAACAAATCCAAACAAGCAAAAAGAAGAAATAGAAACTACTTATTCCACAAACTTGTCTACTTCAATGAGGCCACTTTATATGTCCAGTGACGTTCGGTAATTGAGTTCTGAGTAAAGAACTTGAATGTCGACCTTAACTTCCTTCTTCCTTTTAAACGTATATTTGACCCACCAGTAATCTTGTCAGCTTCACCTTCAAAGTATGTCTGAGCTTGGACCGTGCCCTCCCGTCCATCACAATCTCCCTAGCTACTACCCTCTCACATGGGTCACGGTGATGATATTTTACTAACTGACCTTGTTGATTTGTCCTTGAGAGACAAAGTGATCATTTTAAATGACAATGAGAGTTTGCCATTTCTCAGCACCCTCATATGATTTCCCACCTTACTCAGAGTGAAAAGCCAAAGCCATTAAAATCGTTCACGACATATTATGTTCCTGGTAGCTCTCTGGCTGTATTGCCTAATATCTCCCCTCACTCATGCAACACCAGCTGCCCTCATGTCCTTGATAAGCCTTCAACATGCCAAATGAGCTCCTCAAGGCATTTATCCTTTCAGTTTCTCTGCCTTGACATGTCTTCCTCCCTTAGCCACGTGGCTTGCTCCCTCTTATCATTCAAGAATTTTATTAAGTACTGCCATCTCTGTGAAACTCATCTTACACTGTTTATAAATGTAGCATTTCCTCTCAGCACTCACTGTCCCCTTTCCTAACTTATTTTTCTCCACTGAATTTATCACTATCAAATATGCAATATATATTTGATATGTGTGTATATATATATATATATTTGCTATATATAAGCAGTCTCCTTTATCCATCAGCCCCTTTAGAAGACAAGAATGTTGCTTGCTTTTCCCCCATGCTATAGCCTTAGCACCTAGAGATATGATTCTGTAGACTTACAGTAAAATGCGAGGTGGTCCTGCTTTCTTCAGACACCCCAGGAATGTATTATCAAAATATGACCTTTGCCAAGTCAGATTAGAAATCACTGCTTTTTTTTTTATACTTTAAATTTATCTTAATATAGATCTATATGAACATATTTTCATATGTTAAGAGCTAATTCTATTTATTTTATGTAAAATGTCTGTTTTCCATGTCCTTTTAAGATATTGTGAGTGATCGTTTCTTTGATGATGTGTATGGATTTTCTATTTAAATTAGATCTTCCTCTATGATATAAAAATACTTCCTCTCAAGTTGTCATTTGAATGGAGACATGGTAATCTGTGTATTTTTATATATTTAGCGTATTAATCAGTATTTTAAATATTAGTAGGGCTATGAGTCATATTTTCTAAGGACCTTCCAAGATTTAATAATTCTCCCAAGTTGTCTTCACATATTTTATGGTTTATTTTTAACAATTACATATTTATTCCATCCAAGATTTATTGTGATGTAGGGTGTGGTTTGGGGATCCAAATTATTCTGTTTTCCAGATGGATAACCAGCTATGCTAATGTCATTTATTCAAATATCCATTTTCTTCTCAATTTATTGGAAACATGTCCTTTATCACAACCCCCACATACACTGCAGTCAATTTCTGCAGTGTATAGAAAGAAGACATTGATTCATGGAAGACTGCAAAATCTTCCATGAATCAATGATACATTTCTTCAATTACTATATTTTTAAAATGAGTTTTAATATCTGGTGTGGCTAGTATCTACTCATCTTATTTGTCCAAACATTTGGCAGTGTATTATTCTGAATTAATTTAAGATCAGCTTGTTTTATTTTTAAAATCCAAAGGAAAAAATGTCTTTGCATTATTTCAATTAAAATGGTTGATGAAGAATTCTTTGCCTTACTTCTCATGCAAACAATTGTAAATAGTAACCTCCTAAAACAAAAAACATAGCAGATGCTCACTTTGGGACAGTTGACCTGTTTTCTAATGCGGACAACACCATTTCCTAGCTATGTAGCTTTGGTAACATTCTTAACCTCTCAAAGCTGCAGTTTATAACTTCAAAATGAGGGAAAGAATTGTAATAATCTCATAACATTTGGTAGGAGCATTATCAGGTACATAATTTCACATACTGCCCAGCACTATTTTTGGTAATATTTGGGGCTCTTATTTTCACTGATAAGCACTATGAGAAAGGATGCAATACACAAGTACTGCAAGCTATTTTTGGTTTACATGCAAAGTAAGAGAACATTATACTTAAAATTATAAATAATTCTCAATCAGTGTTCATATAGCTAGAAAGATCAAAGTTAATCTCTTTGACCTTTAGCAGCTTAACAAGGGAAGACAACTTAAAGACCTAAAGGAAAACATGGACAAACAACTAAAGGAAATAGACACAACAATAAATGAACAAAACGAGAATTTCAACCAAGAAAAAGAAATCATAAAAAGGAATTAAATACTAAAGATGAAGTCAAAAATTTCTAAAATAAATATTCCTTGGAGGGGTTCAATAGCAGATGGAACTGGCAGAAGAAAGTATCAGGGAACTTGAAGATAAAGTAATTGAAATTATTCAGTCTGAGGAATAGAAAAAAGAAATAAATTCAGAAAAGTGAACAGAGCTGAAGAAACCTGCAGGAAAACATCACACACCAAAAGCCTGAAAGTGAAATGCTAGAAAAATATATATTCCATGCAACTGTGAACCAAAGAGAGCAGATTGGCTATACTAATATCAGACAAAAACTGTTTTAAGAAAAGGGACAAAGAAAGCCAATATACATATAATGGAAAGGGGTTAAGTCATCAAGAAGATAAATCATTTATAAACATATATGCACTTATAACAGAGCCCCAAAGTCTGTGAAGCAAACATTGACAGATGTGAAGAGAGAAATAGACAGTCCTATACTAATAGTAGGAGACATCAAAACACCACTTTCAATAATGGGTAGAATATCTAGACAGAATGTCAATAGGGAGACAGAGAACTTGAAAATACTACAAGTCAAATTGACTAACAGACATGTATAGAACAGTTCATCCAGGAACAGCGAAGTCCCTACTCTTCCCAAGAGCACGTGGATCATTCCACAGAACAGACATATGATAGGTCACAAAGATAAGACTCAATAAATTTAAAACTTCTCAAGTCATACAAAGTATTTTTCTACCCACAATGGAATGAAACTAGAAATCAGTAACAGATGGAGCATAGGAAATGCCAAATATGAGGAAATTAAACCATGGTGTTAAGCAACAGATGAATCAAGGATAAACTCATAAGGGAAATTAGAAAATATCTTCAGATGAAGGAAAATGAAAACAAAACACGCCAAAATGTATGGGATGCAGCAAAGATACTTTCAGAAAGAAATTTATAGCTCTAAAGACTGACATTAAAAGGAAGAAAGACCTCGAATCCGTAACCTAATGTCACACCTGGAGGAACTAGAAAAAGAAGAGCAAACTAATCTCAAAGTAAGCAGAAGGAAAGTAATAATACAGAACAGGAATAAAAGAGATAGAGAATAAAAAAATAATGCAACCAATCCAAAGTTAGATCTTTGAAAAATCAAAAAAAAAAAAAAAAATGATAAACTTTGAGCTAGATTGACAAGGCAAAAAGAGAAAGAATGCAAATAACTAAAATCAGAAATGAAAGGGACGGCATTACTACTGATCTTCCAGAACTAAAATGATAGGAAGCTGTAAATGATTGTAGCAAATTGAACAAGCTAGAAGGACAAATTTATAGAAACACTCAAATTTCCTGAACTGACTCAAGAAAAACAATAGATATCAACAGACCAATAACAAGTAAAGAGTTGAAGCAGCAATTTAAAAAAATCCCAACAAGGTAAATTTCAGCACTAGATGGCTTCCCCAGTGAATTTTACTAAACATTCCAAGAAAAATTAACACCAATTCTGCTCAAACTCTTCAAAAAAAAAAAAAAAAGAGGGACACTTCCAAACTCATTCTATGAGGCCAGCATTACCATAGTGTCAAAGCCAGGTAAAGACCTTTCAAGAAAAGAAAATTACAGGACAGCACCCCTTCTGAATTTAGATGCAACAATCCTTAACAAAATACTAGAAAACCGAATCCAAGAGCACATGAAAAGGATTATTCAACACAACTAAGGTTTATTTATCCCATAAATGCTAAGGTGGTTCAACCTAAGAAAATCAATCAAAGTAATATACCATATTAATAGAATGAAAGGGGAAAAACATAATGTAGAAAAGGCAGTTACATACATGGATATCCATGTTCTTAGGAAATATAGATGACAAAAGGCATTTGACAAAATCTAGCACCCTTTCTTGAAAAACACAATAAAAAAAACTAGGAGGAGAAGGGAATACACTCAACATGACAAAAGATGCATATGAAAAATCCATAGCTAATGTTGTTTTCAGAGGTGAGAGTCTGAAAGCTTTCCCCTTAAGATCAGGAAAAAGACAAGGATGCCCACTGTCACTACTCCTATTCACATTTTACTGGAAGTTCTAGCCAGAGCAATTAAGGCAAGATAAAGAAGTAAAAGTCATCAAATTGGAAAGAAAGATCCTACATATAGAAAATCCTTAAAATTCCACAAAAAAGACTACTAAAACTATTAAATGAACTCAGCAACCTGTGTGCAAGAGAACTCTCAAAAATCTGTAAGGTTTCTACACATCAGCAATGAAACATCTGAGAAGGAAATCAGGAGAACATTAGCAACTAAAAGAGTAACATATCTAGGAATCAATTTAACCAAGGGTCTCAAGGATTTTTACCTGGATAACTTAAAATCACTGCCAAAAGAAATTAGAGAAGATCTAAATACATGTAAAGATATCTCATGGTCTGCAGTTGGAAGATAGGAGATGGTAAAGATGCCATTGCTACCCTAGACTAAATGAAGAACTATCATTTGACCTGGAGATCCCACTACTAGATATATACCCAAAAGAATTGGAAGCAGGGATTCAAACAGATGTTGGACACCAATGTTCATAGCAGCTTTGTTCACGGTAGTCAAAAGGTAGTAGCAACCCAAGGGTCTATCAACAGATGAATGGATATATACAATGAAATATTACTCTGCTATAAAATGGAATGAAGTTCTGATACATTGTATAACATGGATGAAACTTGAAGACTTCATGTTGACTAAAATAATCCAGGCACAAAAGGACAGATATTGCGTGGTTCCACTTTTATGAAATAATTAGAATATGCAAATTTAAAGAGAAAGAAAGTAGAAGATATATTACTGGGGAAGGGGAGAGAGAGAATGGGGAATTAATGCACAGAATTGCAGGGTCTCTGGGGAGATGTGATGGAAATGTTTCGGCAATGGATGGTAGTGATGGTAGCACAACATTGTGAGTGCAATTAATGCAACAGAATTATATGCTTGAGAGTGGTAGAGATATGAAAGTTTCTGTTGCATATAAGATACCACAATTTTTTTTAAAAAAAAGAGAGACAAAAGAGTCAATGACAATTAATTGTAATACACGATCCTGGTCTGAATCTAACAATAGAGAAGAAAATGCCCAAAGGACATTATTGAGGCAACTGAAAATATTGAAATATGGACTCTATATTAATATCAGTGTTAAATGTTTTGAATTTGATAGCTTTACTTAATGTGGTTACATAGATGGATATCCATGTTCTTAGGAAATATAGATGAGAATATTAAATTGTAAAGGAGCGTGATGCATGCAGCCTATTCTCAAATGTTTAGAAAATAGATATGTAAGTAGGTAGAGATGAGAGATAGAGATAATAAATAGATAAATGGGTAGTTAGGATGATGTAACATGGCAAAAAAATGTTAAAGGATATAAATATGTATATCTGAGTATGGGGCATATTAAAGTTCTCTTTATTATTCCTGTATTCGTTTTGCAACTTTCCTGTAACTTTTAGATTGCTTCAAAATTAAAAGTACAAATAATAGTGATATGCCTTCATCTTTTTTTCTGGTTGTAAAATAAGTATATCCTCAAAGTAGAACATTTTGAATTAAACACTGAGAAACATGAAGAGGAGAAATCCCACCAGTAATGACCCAAAGGCATTAATTGTCACATAACTGAATTTCATTAGTACTTACTACATGCCAAGTACTTCTCTCAGTGTTCTGTATTTATTACAACTCAATAAACTATAGTATTTATGTAGATTATATTTTGCATACATTATTTTACACATTTCCAGCATTTTGAGAAAATCTGACAGTAACTATGGAAATTAAAAATATTTACTTTTCAATACAGTAATCTATAAACTTGTATATCTGGCATTTGCACAAGGATATTTATTATTTCTCTTGAAGGAAAAGTGTGTCCGGGATGTTGGAAAACCAGTCAAGGACTTTTGACTTTATTCAAAAATAACAGAGAACTTTTGATGTTTGTAGGCGATGAAATGGAAATCACTTTGGCAGCTGTGTGGAAAGCAGGTTTTAGAAGAAGAAACCCAGTTAAAAGACACATTCAGCAGTTAGGATAAGAGATAATAAGGTCCCAAAATTAGACAGCAGTGGTGGAGATGATGAGGGATGAGAAGTATTTTATATGAATTAAAATCTTTAAAACTAAAATACTTTATCAGAGTGCTTGGATTTGTGAATTCCTAGATGATTTATTATTTAGACTTATGGCTTCTCGTTCAATCTAACTTTTATTCCTTTAGGGAGCCAGCAGTTTACATTCCACTGAGAAGGCAAATTGAAGAAAACCATATTTCAGCCTAAATGTTGACATTAGTATAAAAGCATTCTACTTATTGTAATATTTCTTATTCCTTTATTTCCAACTCTGCTGCTACATAAAATTCTATAAGGTAAGACCGTGGCTGTGGCCTTGATGCAATGTCTAGAAGTTTGAAGAAGTGCAAAGGACTTTTCACTGGAGTTGGAAAGTCTGTTCTGGTGCTGGGAAGTCTGCTGTATAGATGTAAGCATGCGTTTTGCAGATATATAGATATTTCCATGTTTTAGATCTTGTTATTTCTGAGGAAGGAGACAGAATAGCACTTATGGCTGTAGTAGTCTGAAAATTTTGCTGTGACATGGTATGTGTTGTATGTCCTAGACGGCAAACCATTATAGAATAATCTTTTTGAAAAGGTATGAGAAAGAAGACACTCATATGATCAGCTGTTCTATGTCATACTTCGGCTGGCTAGAGAAATGAGGTGGGGAAAATATCCTACCCAATCCTGCTTAATACCCACAGAGACATATATGCAAAAACACACGTGTGCATGCACACACACACACACACACACACATACAAACCACACTAATTAACATAAGGCCATCTTTGTAGGAGACAAATTAGTTGAGTAGATAAAATTTAAATACTTTTTTTCCTTCTAGGGACCTTCTGCCTATCAGGAGAAGATCAAGTTATAGAATAAATATCTCTCCTTTCTTAAAAATCTATGATTGAGAGCATTCTGTTAATGCTGCTGTATCTCCCTTTTATAAAATGATACTTCTTTGCTGACAGTTAAATATATCTAGTTTCTTAATAAATCCCTAATGAATGACAAATTATTTGAAGGCAGGGGGTATATTTTCCATCTTCCTCCTTTGTTACATGCAGAGAAGATGGTGAATGTTGTTTTGTTGTTAGAGGATTAAAACATATATTAGGAAAGGAGATGAATAAGTCTAAATGAAGTCTTAGTACTGCTGAATTAAAATACTCTATAAATCAAAAAATAAACACATATGGAGTGTCTTCCATCTGGCAAGTGTGCTAAACAGTGGGATATAAAATGAAATAAGAGATTAACCCTCTCCTGAAGTTCAAAGGAACGGGCATTTAATAAATCAAAATTGCAGTACAGTATGATTCACACTTTCAGAATAATAACCACAAAGGCAATGAAAAAAAAACCAAAGGCAATGATATAAAATTCTGAATCTAAATTTTATATAGGTAATCTCATTTTATCCTAACACCTGCCAAAGAAATAGGCATCACCTTCTCAATTTTATAGTAAGCTAATTAATACAAAAGGTACAATGATGAAGGTCCTACAGCTCTAAGGTAGTAGGACTTAATGCCAGTTCTGTCTCCAAAATCAAGACTCTAAAGTGTCGCCTGTGCTTCTTGTCAACAAGATAGATATTTTTTAACTGTGCCTGGAACTCAGAGAATGGGCAATTTATGCACACTGGAAGGCCAAGGGAAGCTTTCTAGAGGAAGGCAGCTGAATTGCCCTGTTTGTGAAAGATGATTAGAAGTTAATTAGATGAAACAAAGTGTGCACAGGTGGGGATTGTATTCCAGGGAGATTCTGCAGCTGATGTAAAAGTTTGGGCATGAAAGCTTGTGAAATCTGGGAAAATGCCAGTGGTTGTTCTAGCTTAAGAGAAGGCTTTATATAATGGAGTGACTGATGGGATTTGATGCTAGGATGCAGCAATAGGATTTGTAGACCTAATTAAGTTTATCATAAAACTGTGGCATTTCATTGAAGGATTTAAATCAGGGGAGGGATCAGAATTATTTGAAAACTGCCACAATTAAAACCACATATTATTGCTCTTTGCAATGTCGAGCAGCAACTGTTGACCTTCCTACTGTGCCCTTGGACAGAAGCATAAACACCAAACCTTAGAAGTCCTTTTGCTTTCTGAAGATGTCTATTGTTTTGCAACTGAAGGTGATATATTGTGCAGGTTATGATTTCTATAATTGGCTTCTGGATGACTGATACCTCCAGTCTACCTGCCATTATTTTTCTCAACAATATCAGCCTGTCTGAAGTGGTATTTTTGAATTCACTCATTCCATGCTCAGTGTGTGTGTCCTATGGATTGCTCCTTACACAGTGGGCCCTGGGCACACAAAGATGAGTGGTACCTAATCTTAAACTTGGACTAACTTGTAGTTTTTTACAAAGAGAAAGATATGTGAATAGATCATAACAATAAAATGCTGAATATGCTATAAATATCAGCATGAAAATGAATCTGTATGAGAAAGGATCAAATACATGGTTCAAAGAGCAGGAAAAGGTCTGCCAGAAGAGGCTATGCTTGAGACACTATTTCATGCAAATGTCCTTTCTGCCCTACCTTCCTGAAGTGTCCCCACTTTGGCTCCCATATAGTTATGCTCTAAATATCAATCTTCAACTTTATCCCCACTTTGGCTCCCATATAGTTATGCTCTAAATATCAATCTTCAACTTTATACCCTGCCCTAAAAGATTGAGCTGAAGCAAGTGCACTGTTTTGGGCTTGCATTGCAATTTAAGAGGAGATATATGTATTTATTCAACTCTTTAAGTAGCCACTGTTTTTGACATCTGTTGTTAGGTCCAAAATTTACAGTTCTCCATAATTAGAAAAGGGATGAAACAGCAATGTATAAAGATTCAGTGTTGGTGTTCCCAGTTTCAACTGAGCAGTGAAGAAGCCCATTTATTATGACAAATATATTTTTAAAGTATGATATAAATGTTAATGATAGTTTTATGAAGTAAATGGGAGTTACTAATGCATTCATGACCAATGTCAAGAGTTCAGTGAAAATGGTCCTATACATCGTGCTGTCTTGAGTTCAGAAAGTCTTAAGCTAAGTAACTTTATCGATTTTTCTTGATAAAGACCCGGGAAACTATATGCTACTTAATGTGGGTCAGCGTCTACACTTCATTTAAAGTGCACATACTATTTTATTACCAGTGCTAAGGTTAAATAAATATTTCAGGATTTTTAGAAAGGAGGATATTTTATTTTAAAGACAAAGTTAGACTTAGGAACGGGTTGTCCTCCAAAAGTTCAAATCGCAGGTTATTTACCTATTAGCTCATAGAGATATTATTATAGACAATGGTATTATAGAAATAATAATAGTATCCAATGTCAGGGTTACATTCTAAAAGTAGGATTGATTTTTTTTTTCTGAAACTTGGATAATAGAATGATTTACCGTAATCACTGCCTTCATACTCATGGTCCAGTCACATGCATGATTATTTGTACCCAGAGACAACTGGGGAGGTATAACTGATGTTGTTCAGAAAGAGACTGCTGACCTAGCATCTACAAGACAAGGTTCCGGCCATTCTTTGAAATGATCTGAGTGGGAAAGCCCAGAAAATTCCTTCGCTCTATCCTATAGCCTAGCTCTTAAACGCATGCCTATGGTGTATTTATGAGCACATCTTAATATTGCTTCTCAGGAATCATTTGACTCTCAGTTACTTTGAAGTTTTGGGTCTGTTTTCTGGAATATCTCTAAGATTCTCTTCAGAAATTTCCCTAGCTGAGACATGTTTAAACAGTAATCTTGCCTTTGATGTCTTCATTCTATCACCTTTAATCAACTTATACTGTATTTACTGTTGTAGGGATTTCCCAAAACAGGGGTTACTCACATTTCTGAACCAGTCTTCTGTTGATTCTTAAAATAAGGAGACAAGAATTCCAGGAAATCAAGAGCTGTGGATTCTACTGCCCCCTGTATTCCCTGTGAAGGGAATTGCTAAAACAAGGCCATAAAATATTGATGCCCCCTTGGCACTCTCTAAATAATTATTTTGAAACTTGGTGGCTTCTGAGCTGGCAAGGCCCATTTGGTTTTGGAGAACAGATGTGGAGGAGGTTTGTCTACAATTCACCGTTAAACTGTATGGATTCACCTGATAACTGCTTTGTATTACCTTCCCTAGGGCAGAAATAGTTAGTTATAATCCTATTACCTTATCACTACCAGGAACTCCTACTTCACTTAGTAAATTTGCTTTCCCCCTTTAAGAAAAGAGAGTGTCATACTTTCTCTACTTTTTTTATATCTCTAGCCTGCCCAACCCCTCAATTGATTAACTTTGCAGAGGTCAAAACCAATGGGCAATTTTCTATCCTCAACATAATTGAACTTCAGCACTTCTGAGCATTGTTGACTTCATCTAAATACCAGAGAGCACTTTCTTCACTGGGCTCCATGAAACAGTGATCTCTTGGCTTTCCTTCTACCTTACTGGTTATTCCTTCTTTGTTTCCTTTGCTTGCTTCTCTTCTAACAAGCTACGAAATGTTGTCATGCCCGGGAACTTTGCCCTATTCTCTTTAATACTTTATTTAAACTTTGTTTTGGGGTAGCTTCATCCCTGCCCATAGCTTTAACTATTCTTCACACACTGATGACTCTCAAATGAATGTCTTCAACATTCTTCCAAGTTCCAGGCTTATATATTCAACTGTCTAGTCAATGTGTCCACCTGGGTGTCCAATAGTCCACTAAAACCTGATATAGCCAAGATAAAATTACTTTTTTCAACCCCTTCATCCTAAATCTATTCCCTCTTGCCCACTCTCCCTCATTATATTAAAGGGAACCGGCAGCCATCCAGTTGCTTAGATCAAACAGTTAAGAGTAATCCTTGATCCTATTCCTTCTTTTACACCGTATGTGGTTACCCAGAAGCTGCCTCACTTGTCACCACCTCCAGCATTATCACACTTAGAAGCCACTTCCATCCTTCACTGAACTGCCACAAAAGCTTCAGAATTTCACTCCTTTTTTTTTCTCTCTTTTTGTCCAGCTATGTCTTGCAAAGCCAAGTGATGAATGTAAAGAGTACATCAGATCACATCACCTCCTGTGTAAAACCCTTCAGTGGTTTCCTGTTGTTATCACATTAACGTGCTAATGACTTGCCCTTGCCTGGAGGTCCCTGCTGTCCTCTTCAACCTTGTCTCTGCTCTCTCCAGCACTCGCTAATGCCTGCCCCATGGACCGACTCTCTTGTCTTTTGAACAAATCAAAATCATTCCTGCTGCAGGGATTTAACATGTGCAACTCACTTTGCCTGGAACATGTCCCTGAGTTATCCTCAAGATGATTCCTTTATGTGGCTCAAGTTACAACTTAGTTATCTTCTCAGTTTTCCTTAGTAGACTCTAAGCATTCCCTCTCATGAAAACCCGTTTTATCTTTTACATAAAACTTAACTATGTGAAATTGATTTCTGTATTTATATATTTCTGAGTGCTTCTTGTCTTTCTTCCCCTGTGTTAGTGTCAATTCTGGATGTCGGGAGCCTATTTAATACAGCATTCCCAGTGCTGAGAACTCTGATTGACAAATAGTATGTACCCACTGAAGATGTGTTACTTACCCCTGAAGGCAGGTTCTAGAGACAGGTTGC
The DNA here is from genome assembly GCF_023851605.1 of Tamandua tetradactyla. Lineage (NCBI taxonomy): Eukaryota > Metazoa > Chordata > Mammalia > Pilosa > Myrmecophagidae > Tamandua > Tamandua tetradactyla. The sequence continues at coordinate 40,646,589 of NC_135352.1, read as the reverse complement.
TATTCTCTATTGAAAAGACTAAATGCACAAACAAGCATAATTTCTGATAAGAAAGATATTTCATAGCGATTTATCCAGCATTGCAGGTTCCATTTTGTATGTTATATAAATATTTTTTTCTGGGAAATATACTCAGAGCTCTTACTCTGTTGTAATTATAATAGGCACAATATGCTAACCATATTTGTTTTTTTTTTTAATTTTAAATGTTATTGGGAGGTGTAGAGAAGAATTTATTAAGTGTATCCTAGATAACTCACTAATCCAAACCAAGTGTTCATATATGAAAGTTTTATAATAGCTCCTGATAGTAATTCCTGTTCTTATAATAGACGACAAAGAACTGTTTAACCTTTGCAGCCAAGGCTCCTGATGTCTGAGTGGGCAGAGTGTTTTAGAAGGAGGGTTCTGGTCAGACAGCCACTCCCGAGATTGGTGGGGAATGCTGAGGACTGGATGAGGAAAGGATGTTGGAGACCCGGCGCCTTCAGGTTCTCGGTGTATTGGAGGTCAAGAACTTCTGCAGCACTGTGCCCGGAGAAGCATCTTAGGGAGGAGATGCTGTGGTCATATCATTTACATCATATACCTGTGAGATGATGTATACAGTATACATTGTATACATGTATCATTTGTATACAATATAAAGATCGTTATCATATACCTTGAAAGAAAGACTTCAGCAACCAATTTAAAACCATATAAACACAAACCTCTTAGATTCAGAGTACTCCAGAGCTAAATAAGCAAAATGCCCCCACGGATGTGTGATGTGTTGACACTGGACTGTCCATTTCTCCACATAAGTAATAGAATTCAGTTCTACAGCAACTATACTAAAGCAGACCCTGGCTTGGGTTGGGGAGAGGTGTGATTAAAAACCTATCCTTAAGAAAGATAATCCATACAGATATTTAAAGAAGCAAAGGCATATACGTGTAAATGTGGAGGTTCAAATCAAAAAACAACAACAACAAAAGGATAAAAAAGCACTGGGCTGTTTGAACATCTGAGTCCTACTCTCAACTCTACCCCTAACAAGCTATGTTCACAAAAATAAATTACTAAACCTCTCTGGAGTTAATGCCCTATAGTCTAAACTGTAAAGTCTGAAAGAAATATTTTTAAAGATCTCTATCAAAAAGTGTTAGTGCTGTGCTACCAAAAAGAACCTCTGATGGACACCTGCTTCCAATAAAATAAAATCATCCTCTATTCTTTGGATACACAGATAAAGCTACTCATATGAGTTCTGAAAATAGGTGGGTGAATGTATTTTTTTAAACAACTGAAATTGCATTTTAAATATAATAACGGATTTTATTTAAATAAATTCTATGAAGAAAATGATTTATGCTATACATACAATGTAGCTATTGATGTGCAAAAATTCCTGATGGATTAATTCAAATAACTCCTTTAAAATAACCTATATGCAAATTTGTCTATTGTCTTCACAAATAAACCCAAAATTTCTAGAAGGAAAAAGATTTAAGGTAGGCATTGACAGCAAATTTTCCTTAGAAACTGAATGATTATGTAATGTTAAAATACGAGATATGAGGCCATTAGCACTATCAAATTGCTACATCCTATGAATATTGATCTACCTAATGAAGGTGTGTTTTTAGTTGGGGAACAGAAATTACTCCAGAAAGAAGACCAGGAATTTTTTTAAAAAGTGTATGGAAAAGTCTTGACTCTTTCATTTAAGAAGTATTGTACTTTGAAATGCTGATTGCTTTAACTTTAAATCATGCAAATGTCTCTCTGAAACCATTTGGGTTTAGAGATTGTTTACATGACAGTTATTGCTAATTGAATGAGTTTCAAATGACAACTCTGCAATTGTCTTAGTGGGAAACAAAAGGATACATATACAACTCTGAAAGACAAATATTTGCAATCTACTTAATCTTTTAACTACTTTCTTGACTAATTTTTGCCCTTTGAAATTTTTCATGGACAGAAAGTCATGATTAATTTATGATGATTTTAGCACAGTAAGAGGAAGTTTACAGAAAGATAAACCAGGATTCAAGGATTTAATAAATGTTTTTTCTGTTTTTTTCTTGTATGACAAAATCCTGAATACATTCATCTTTTTTTTTTTCAAATTGGACAGTCCATGACATTCTTAGGACAAAACGAATCCAGAGTATTAGACAAAAATAGGAAACATGACATTTACTGCCAGTTCCAACCCTGAAAACAGACCACATTTGTAAAATAAATGAGTGTCGCTCTTCCTGGTCTGTTAGAAAGAAGGAGAGTAAAAATCACATGAAGAACTTAATTCACTATGAAGAACATTTACTGAGAACTTCCAAAAATATTCTGTACCTCACAAAACCTGAAGTCGGACCACTACACAATTTATAACGTTATAATGGGGGAAAAGACAAGTATAAAATTCCATTCAAGGCTTACCAGTGATAAATTCCATAAGGAAACAAGGGGCAATAGGGAACCTGAAAAGGGAGCTATTACTCTAAGTTGGGAATATTAGGAAACTTGCCCCATCTTGCTTTCTCTACATTTGCAGACAATCTCCCACCTCCATGTTAGATGGATGCCAGTTCAGCTAAAGCATAATTAAGTCAGAAAAATACCCTCTGTGTCAGTCCCACCTGATAAAGAAGGTCTTTTTCTAATTCCCAAATCCAACCAAAACTGGAATGCAATTTCCCACAAGTGTCTTATCTCCCTATGTCTCTGCTCTGTCCAGTCCCAAAACTGGGTGTTCCCTGCATTTCAAGTCCAGGAAGTGTTAGGGGCTTGGGCACAAGGCTTGGTATACTGTTGGGTTCTTGCCAACCCCTTTCCCTGAAATGGAATCCGATCTCCTGTACTTCTAGTCCCCTGGGCAGGATTCTGCTATTTATGGGCAGATCTATAAGAACTAATTGGCTATCAAGTGTTCAATTCAACATAGCACAGCACCACTGCAGGAAACTGACCCAGCCCTGCTCCTACAGCTGAGACCAGCAATTCTCATGGATCACACCAGAGCTTTCGACACTGTACTTTGTATAAATCTGTTTGAGGTTAGCCCCTCAGGCCAGTTCACACCGTGCATGTCCTGCATGAGTGCACACTACCACGTTTCAGTGCTGCTGGTTCTCAGACCTCCTCACACCAAGCCAGTAAAACCAGGGAGTCCTCACTGGAGACAACATTAGGAAGTTTTTTTTTCTCTTAAAGAAAGATCTTGATAGCTAAAATAACATTCAAAATGTGCCAGATTTAGCTCAGATAGGTGAAATATCAGGATAACAGGGCAGCTTACCAAGTACCTTTCTTCTCAGCCTCTGAAACTCAGATTCTTCTTAGGGTGGACACTGCCTCTCTCACCACTTTGATCCCAAAGGTGCAGTTTTACTCTGGCCCAAGAAAGGATAAACAGATACGGCGGTGGCTCATGGGCAGAATTCTTACCTGCCATGCTAGAGACCTGGGTTCAAACAAAAATAAACCCACATATTTGGAGAAAACTTAAAATATCCAGAGAACCATTACTACTTAAATGCATTAATAAATTATCAGATTAAAAAGAAAGGATGAACATCCTTTTCTTTGTTGCTTCTTAAAACAACTAATAGAAGCCAGAAGTTTTCTACAACTATACAAAATTATGTCAGAACACACAGGAAAGCACCATGGAAATGCGTTCAGGCTGAGTGTTGTGGCTAATAAAGGTCAGAGTTACTACCCAGCTCCTGTGTCCCACCTCATGGGCCCTCTCGCATCCCCTGCGTGTCCTCAGGTACAGAGGTCAATCTGAACTCTAGGCTCAAAGGACTAACGCTGTTCACAGGTGACTTTTGTGGGTAGATACAGGATGCTATTCATGAGGTTCACCCCAGGCAGATAAGCAAAACCGAATCAGAAATAGAGAACTCCTTCCCCTGCATTCTCAGGGCTCTCTGCATGTTCTTTTTTCCAGTTTGAAGATACCTCCTTTAGTAATTAGCTACAGTGCAATGTCATCTTCGTTAGAGCTTTTTCTCCTTAGCCATAAGGTGCAAGATAAACAATTTTTACCTGTTCCAGAATACAATTTTTACCTGTTGTCAGAATAGCATCTTCATGAAAATGACATAATCTTGTACTCTCTTGATTGCGAGGTTTGTGACTACTGGACTATATCTTTTTTCACTACTGTATAACCAAAGCTTTGCTAAGTAGCTGGAAAACAGTTGTTCAAGAAATATATGTTGACCAATTGAATGAACTGGAATTATGCATATGATGTGAAAGGAAATGAAGAAAGGAAAGTTGTGTATTTCCTTTCACCATAAATGGGTAGGAGTTCAAGAGGCATAAATTTAGGAGGAGGATGCTCTAGACAAGGTTAATAGAGTAAGCAAGGACTTCTCAGGAAGTCTTGGGGAGAATAATGTGACTTGTTTCATTAAAAGTATCCCTGCCTGTCAGGGTCAAATCTACAAAGTATCAGGACTGGCCAGACACACCGATTTTGTTACAGTACCTCCTTGGGTCTTCTCAAGAAATCTAAAACCTGATGTAGCTATAGTTAGTTTGTTTTCCTCGTTTTTGATTTTGTACCTTCTATGAAGGGAGATAAATAATGAGAAGTGTTTCAAAAGAAAAAAAAAGCACACAATAGCTTAAAAGGATAACAAGTACAGTTTATTGATTTAAGTGCAAAAAATAAGTGTAAAATACATTTCCTTGCTGTTCTTAGAGCCGGAATGAGAAACGTAAAATAAAATGAAAAACAAAACAAAACTCTCTTCCCAAGGTGTCTTAAGACTATACTAAATAATCAGCATACTCAGGAAAAGAGAAAAAGAACTGTGAAGGAAGATAAGTCATCAGACATTTTAAGAGATGTGACTAATATTTTTCGTTATACTGCCTAAATTGGTATGTAGACAACTTAAGAAAAAGTGGAATGCATTTAGAAGAAAAGCAAGATATCCATTGTGCTTTGTTGTTGTGTGTTCTTATTTCATCATCTCTTCGTTTATTCAATCTTCTATGTCATGTGCTGCCCTGGATTGCAGGGATATGGCAGGCAAACATGGCCCTTGTCTCATAATGTTCTCCCTCCAAAGACTGAGGCACACATTAAATAAATAATGGTACAATTAACCAGCACATTACACTGTGACAAGAGCTAAGGAGAATTATACATGACCAGGGAAATGTATTCTCCAACCCCCGAACGCTGTCAACAATATCAGAGAAGACTTCCTTGAAGGAGCACATTTTAATATGCAAGCAATCTGTACTGACTATAGCACTTATGTACAACAAGTAGTTTATTGTAGTTTCTGTTTGTGAGGACCCAGAAATGTTTGTTTAAGATGATCATGAATGGAATTATCTTAAACTATGTTAAAACATATCAAGATACAATGTGTTCAACCTGCAGAACCTTTGTAGAAGAAATGAGAACAAATGTGGTTTTCTTAATTGTGAAGCCTCATTTGTAAACATCTCCTCCAAGTATATGCCACCTTCATTTTGCCTTGTTTTGAAATACAGACATTGAGTTTTATGAAAGTAAAATTTCATGATAAGAGTAATCTCTATTATATTAAACTATATATCAGAGACTTTTTTAACCAATTGAAATTATTATATTATATAGTATAAAATAATAATATATTATTTCCTGGCTTAAAGTATGCTGAAATAAAACTTAGACATTGCAGCCTTAAAAATATATTTATTTAAAAAATAAATAAATAAATATAAATTAATTTGAAGCATCCTTTTAAAAAGGCATAAAGGTAATATCTTAGCTGTGTTTCATAATATGATTCTATAAACCTACAAGGGTAATTTTGAAACATCTTTTTATTAGTGCTGAAGCTTTACTCTCTGGGAAAGTCAACATCTAACAAATGGAATAATTTAAAATTTTTTTTTGCTTTTTAATGTTATGGCTCATGATTCACAGCTAAACTGATGTTGCCAAGTTTCATTACACTGTTAATTGAAGTTATATTGAATACAGGGGCTAGGAATAAGCATAGATGCTTTGTGAAGAGCATTGGCCTTTACTTTTCATTTTACACTTCCCTTTGAGGTAAAATACACACTGTTATTCAATGAACTCAGCACTCATAGATGTCATTGATACATCACTAAAGAAAATGAAGCTTCTTTTGCCTCACAGCAGCTTGGATTGGACTATACCCTGTTTTCAAAATATTAACAAAGCCAGCTGGAATTTTGAATAGGAATATCTAAGGTGATTTTCCTTTAAAATATTACCTGCAAGTCTTTAACGAACCAGTGTCCGATACTACACATATTCTTTCTTTTTTTTTTTTTTTACCCCATTTCAGTGTGGTCTTAGAACTCCTGTGTTTGTTCTTGAATCTTAAGAGATTTGGATTAATATTTGACTTGAACTCAAGGTTCACTAGTGTTCCTTTGGAATGCTGTCACTGGTTTTGGCTTAGTAACATTTATTTTATGTTACTAATTGTCTTGGAGAATGTCCAGAATGCAACAATGAACTCTCAAAGCCTTGAAAGCATTATACTGGAACGATAAAGACCATTCCCGAAACGAAGAGAAAAGGAAAGTTTAGCAATATTTTAGATGAAGATAAAGGCTATCAAAATCTGGCTATAGTCAAAGGACTGTGTTCTTACACAGATAAAGGATTTAAATAAATTGTTTTAAAACTACCTAGCATGAATATGTAGATTCATGCTATTGCTATTATCGTTGTTATTGCTATTATTATTGCTATTGCATATCGTTGCTATTGCACGATAATTGCAAAATTTACTAATTTCCACCACTGTCATTTGGACTGGGCTCCAATGAGTGGTTCTTCTCATCTTGTTGGGCTGGCCCATGCAACTCGGGGTCTCCCGCAGACTGTCTCTGCAGTTAGACTGGACGTGGGTTAAGGTCCCTTGATTCTGCCCCTGGGTCTCGCAGCCTCTGGGGAGAGCCCAGGTGTGTCTCATGATAGCAGCAGGGTTCCAGGAGGAGAAAGAAGCAGCATTGCGCCTGGCATCTGGACACCTGTGCTGCAAAAGGCACCCTCGCTTCCACCACTTTCTATTAACCAAGGAAGTCATGTGAACAGCCCGGTTTAAAGGGCTGGGGAAACAAATGCTGCCCTCCTTCTACTCATGACCTATACAATGTGAATTTCGGCAAGAAGTATTAAAGCCATTTTTGTAATCAGTTTATCATGATTTTGTTATACTTTCTGAATATTTCCACAGAAGATAAAAAAAAGTGTTTTAGATTTTCTGATATTGAAGATAAAATGTTTGAATTCCACCATGCTGTGACAATTTGGTTGAGGCTTTTTCACAGACTATCAATGAAATATCCTTCCAAACTTCTATTGGTGTCTACATTGCTAGGCTGTCTGAATCGTTTACAATAAAGAGGATTCTCTAGGTCAGTAAAATGGCAGGAAATTGGTCAGTCTCTACTCTGAAGACCGCCATGGCTCACCTCTGACACTCTCTTGACAAAGGCCATTAAGAAATTAGAGACAGGATGGCCCAAAAGTGCACAGGAGTTTGGGAAAATCACGACATGGATGGTTCTGAGAAGTAAAGGAAATGATTAGGAAACAGGGCTGACTTAAACCAAAGGTGTGTGTTGGGAAGTGGTAGAAATTAGGCAGGGATATAAAGGAAGACACATTTAGAAATCAAGTACAATTGCCACCTTGAGAAACACTGCCACAGTGTTACCGCAAGGAAATGTTTAAAATTTCAGGTCATCTCTACACTTAAAACTTAGTAATGATCACAAGTCCCCATTCCTATTTTTTTATTTTTTTATTTTTATTATGAAATAGATATACACAAAACCAAGAAATATCAAAGCACACTGCAACAATTAGTTATAGAACAGATTTCAGAGTTTGGAATGGATTACCGTTCCACAATTTTAGGTTTTTTCTTCTAGCTGCTCCAAGACACTGGAGATTAAAACAAGTATCAATACAATAAGTCAGTAGTCATGCTCATTTGTTAAATCCTAACTTCTCTGTTTTAATTCCTCCTCTCCTTTAATATTTCTCCCAACCTTTAGGGATGTTTGGGCTATGTCCATCCTAACTTTTTCACATTGGAAAGAGCTGTCAATAATATGGGTAAGGGGGTGGGACTGGTTCCTATTTTAAATTACAGGCTGAATATAAAAAATTCCTTTCATACTATTCTATTTCTCTTTATTGAAAAAAAAAGTATCTACAAGAAAAACTAGCTCAACCTCTGATATTGAATTTCTCTGGACTGATGTAGACGGTAGTTGGATGACCACGCACTTCCTGGGCAGCTGCTGGAGGGCAAGAGGAGCTGGGCTGGCCTGCTGTAGTCAGAGTCTTTGAAGTTCACCATCAAGAAATCATGCACAGCTGCAAAATGCTGGAGAGTGGTATCTGTCTTTCAAAAATGGCAGGCAATAGTGAGGGAGAATGAGACTGCTCTATTTAAAGACATGTAATGCTGTGCAGGCTACACTGAGACCCAAGTGTGGCACAGGGCCTGGCACATGTAGAGAGTGGCATCACATTTATTAAACATTTGTTACACATCAGGTCATGTGCTAAGTGTATGGTGCGGTGCGTTTCATTCATCCCTCGTGATCACTCTCTCAGGGCAATGGAATCCTTGTCCCCCAATCACAGAAGAAGTAAAGGAGACTACTAGGTTAGTATTTAAGACCAGTGTGACTCTATAGTTCAGCCTCAACAAGCGTGCTTTACATAAGACTGGATGAATTAGTGCATGAGGAATAACTAGCAGAATGGATCTATGCAGAAATAGAGGTCCTGCTCCCCTCTATGCCACGTGCGTTTTATACCATGTGTCACAGGTATTTACCTCACCTACGATGCAACAAGGAGAAATCACACACACAGTTCCTACATGACATACAATGATTGGCTCACAGTATCATCACATAGTTGTGTATTCATCACCTTGATCATTTTTAGAACATTTGCATCACACCAGAAAAAGAAATAAAAAGAAAAACTCATATATCCTATATACCCCTTCCCCCTCCCTCTCATTGACCACTAGTATTTCAACCTACACAGATTTTTACCCTTTATCCACCTCCCCATTTATTTATTTATTTTTATCCTTATTTTTTTACTCATCTGTCCATACTCTGGATAAAAGGAGCATCAGTCACAGGTTTTCACAATCACACAGTCACATTGTAAAAGCTATATTGTTATACAATCGTCTTTAAGAATCCAGGCTACTGGAACACAGCTCTATAGTTTCAGGTACTTCCCTCCAGCCACTCCAATCCACCATAAACTAAAAAGGGATATCTATATAATGTGTAAGAATAAGCTCCAGGATAACCTCTTAACTCTGTTTGAAATCTCTCAGCCACTGAAACTTTAGTTTCATTTCTCTCTTCCCCCTTTTGGTCAAGAAGCCTTTCTCAATTCCATGATGCCAGGTCCCGGCTCATCCTGGGAGTCATGTCCCACAATGCCAGGGAGATTTACACCCCTGGGAGTCATGTCCCATGTAGCAGGGAGGGCAGTGAGTTCACCTGTCAAATTGGCTTATGAAGAGAGAGGCCACGTCTAAGCAACAAAAGAGGTTCTCTGGGGGTGACTCTTAGGCATAGTTACAATAAGCTTAGCAAGAATAAGTTTTATAGAGGCAAACCCCAAGATCAAGGGCTCAGCCCTTGAATTGATTGTCCCCACTGCATGTGAGATAATCAGGAATTCCCCAAATAGGGAATTTGAATATTTCCTCCTTTCTCCCCAGTCCCTCAAATGGACTTTGCAAATACTTTTTTGTTCTCTGCCCAAATTATTCTGGGATGTATCAGGGCATCACACAAACCTGTACAAACAAACAAAACCTCTTGCCCTACTCAAGATTCCACGTACTTATGGTGTTCAACTAAACTGACCATGCAAATTAAATTAGGTAATACACTACCCAAAATATAAATTTTGCAACAAATCAACATCCCCCTGTTTGGTCTAGAATAATTTGAAGTTTTGAAATATGGACCATATCATCCTTTACTCTTTATTCTGATGCTTCATTCATACCTCTAGTCAAAATCTGATCACTTCAACTTTTTTAGCAGTTGCTGTGTGGGGTAATGCTGACTTTCCTGGCTTCAGAACTCTGAGTCTCAGGTGTTACATAAATACTGGAAGTTTCTGGAAATGACCAGATTGTATACAAACAGCTCAGTGTCTCAAGGTTTAGAAATAACAGTTACAACTCCTGAATATATGCAACTGCTGCAAGAACTCACAATCTAGGACCCTTTATAATAGGCCCCAACCTGGTAAACCATGCTCTCAACCTCAGTTCTCTGAGTTTGTGCATTAGAGTTAGTCCATGTGATGTGAGTGAGGCATACTAATATTTCTCTTTTTGTTTCTGCCATTCCATTCAACTGAGTGTGGGGACACAAATGGATTTGCACACTGGTGTTTATGACAGCAGTGTTTGTGATCCACAAAGACTGAGGGAAGGAAGGGGGAACTGTGGTGTGTACCTACAAGGGACAACTGAGCTGCTGCGAGAAGGAATGAAGTTGTGAGGCAGGCAGCTAGGTGAATGACCCTTAAGGGCAGTATGTTGGAGAAATGTCATTTAGATTTTGTGAATCATGCTTTGATGCCTTTGGAAAGGATGTGTAAAAAAGATTTTTATTCTGCTTCCTACAATTAAGTCCGCTAGGGTATCGTTTTCGCCTCCCCCATACACCTCCCCACATTAGAATTACTAGTTTCACAATTCAGGTCAATCCAAAAATCAAAAGACGTCTGCATGGGATAAAACATTCATCTCTGTGTGTGTACCCACATTCACACATACTGGGACACAAGAAGACTTATAGATTGTTAGAGGTTAAAGTGCCCACTAGGTGTCATCTACTCCATCTCGCCCAGTTTACTGTGTTTCACCCAGGAGTTTATCTCTTGGAGCTGTTATTCAGATGGTATGTACCAGCTGGAACATACTGAACGTAATGGTTGATGAACTGCTACAGTCCTTCAGAGGCAGCTGGTAAATAACCAGGGCCCCTGTTTCAAGTCTCCTGAGCGCCTCCAACTCCACCCTTGCAACCCAGCACCCTTATCTGCTCCGGGTGCAGGAACCCAAGGGAGAACTGGTGGTGGCTCCCAAAACCTGCTCCTGCACACTATTTTATCATTATCTTTAATATCACCCTTTGTTAAGATAGGACTAGAACCCAGGTCTCCAGTTCCAAATGCAGCTTTCCTGTCTGATCCCCTGCCTTTCTTAAATGTTAGCCTTTTATTGCAATTCAGAGTTCTTTGTAATGCAAAAAAGTGAGCCTTAGATATTTCAAGATAATCTTTTATCTTCCTGCAGAGGAAGATATCCTTTTTACATAATCTATGTTGTAACATTTTCTTTGTCTCATTGTGTCGAGTTTATTGATACCACTGTAAATCCAATGATGTTATTTCACAATGCTTTACTTCAAATGTTTTATATCCTCTTTTGTATTTTTCTAATTCTTTTCAATTACTGCATTTTTCTCTTTATCTTTTATGACATATTATTCCCTATCAATCATGTGATGATTTGCAAATTATACCCTGTAGTCGTAGTTGAATGACTGGCACATCTAAACCATTTTTGCTTTTCTTTACATTATTTCAAATATCTGTTGAAATGCTAAAAATTTAACAAGGAATCCAGAAGCATTAGTTTGATACAAATTGATAGTTCTGTGTACAGTGCTTACCTTCTACATATTTGTAAGAACTTACTCTTTATTATAAATATGTCTTTAAGTGCATCCATGCAGTTTCAAAAAGTAGAGCTACCAAAATTTCAATTGACTTACTTAATTGCCATATTCTTCAATCTCACAGCAACTAACCCTAAGTTTTCCACTTCTTACTCCCTGATGTCCAACAAGCTAACAGTCATACTTCTAGGGAAAATAGTTCAGTAGAGGCCAATGAATTCAGAACTGGTCCAGCTAAGTACCTATTTACTTTTAGTTAACTTTAAATAATCAAATATATAAGTCATGAAAATACCTTGTCCCAATATCTGCATCTGAAAATATTTCAATGTTGGTTGTAGAATATAATTAAAGGAAATTGAAGAGTTTAGAAGGATAGCGGATTATGCATGTGGTAACTCATAAAGTGGCTTAGTCTGTAAATCGAATAGTTAGATTGCTACCATGGAATATCTCTATGATAGATGTGCTATTGAAAATTTATGGAGGTTTCAGAAAAGATGGGGAGCAGACTGGAGTCTAATAATAATAATGCTTGTCTTTATTGGATCACTGCTATGTACCCAGCACAGGGTAAGTGTCATGTGTGTCCCTTAATGCTTTACGTGGATTATCTAATTTTATTTTCATGCCAGCTCTATTGGATTGGAATTATTGCTGTCTCCATTTTGCAGATAGAAAACTGAAATATGAAAAAGTTAAATCATTTACCAAAGTTCGTACTTTAAATGATGGAGATGTTTTGACCTTGAACCCATGTTTTCCATCAATACCCTCTACATTTAATCCTTTTTAAAACCTGTAAGATAAGTAGTATTTTGCAAATTTTATAAAAGAGGAAACTGGGATTAGGTAATTAATTTTTTTGCTCAAGATGGTGGAGTAGTATACGGAAGGTGCCAAATGGTTGATATAGATAGATAAATGTATGTCGCTTTATTCTGTATTGTGCAAACAAATGAGAATTACACATATTTAAGCACCAGACACTCCTGCCCGTGATCACCCCCAGCCTCCCACTACTCCATCTGCAAACCTAGCAGCATTCATGCCCACGCTATGTGCCTTCTTATCTGAGCCAAGCATAAGTTATCCATGCCATTCTGGAAAGCTGATCCAACTACTCGATCTCATTGCATCTTGCCTAATCCAAGCCATGAATCCAGCATTTCTTCCCCTCTCTTCCTGCATCAATCTCTTTTTTTCTCTCTCTCTATTGCCTCATTCACTCAACATACAGAGATTCTGTTATTTTTCTGATTTATGTAACAACAAACAAAGAAACTGCTGTTGACTTTTGCTGCCAGCTACTGCCCCATCTCTTTGTTCCCCTTTGCAGCAACATGCCTCGAAAGAGTTGCCTATCGTATTCACAGACTTGGGTTCTTCTTCCATTCTCTTTTAAAACTGCTGCTATCCCACTACTCTACTGGAACTTCACTGTCAAGGCCATCAGTGGTCTCCGTGTTACTAAAGATGATGTTCATTTCCAGTACTCATAAAACTTGATTAATTGTTTCAAAATTTCTCCACCAAGGTATACGTTCCTCACTGGGTTTCCAAACCATCACAGAGCCTTAGTTTTCCTCCTCTGTCACTAGTAGCTTCTTAATCTCTTTTACTACTTCCTCTTCTTCTCCTCCACCTCTTCATTTTGAAATGCTTCAGAAATCAAGCTTTGTCTCTTTTATTTTCCCTGTCTATAATGCTCACTTTCTGATCTCCTGTCATTTCATCTACATGCTGATGACCACCAAATTGATATCTCTATTCTCACCTTCTCTCCTAAACTTCAGATTCATCCAACTGCTTACAGTCTATTCTCAACACAGCGGCCAGAGTGATCCTTCAAAGATGCAAGTCAGACCATGCCACTGCTCTGTACAATGCCTATAGCAACTTTCCATGTGATTCTGAGTGACAGCCCAAATCCTCCATTCTCTGTATCCGTCTACCCTTCCCGGTACTTGTCTCCTTTGCTCCTGCACACTGGCCTACTTGCAGTTCCTTGAACAAGCCTTCCATGGTCCCAATTTAGAGCTCTCCTCTGGCTACCTCCTCAGACTCAAATGCTCTTTCCCCAGATATTTGTTTGACTAACTCCCATATAACCTTCAAAATTTTGTTCTGATCACACCAAGTCAGTAAGCCCATTGCTGGCTACGTTATTTAACACTGCCTTCTGCCCACCAGCCTCGCATCTGGTTCTTTTGTGAGGCCCATTTTCCTGCTTCACATTTCCTTTTTTGTAGCAATTTAATGTACCATATAATTTAACTATTTGTTAAGTTTTCCCTTCCCCCACTGCCTATCTTCCTTTGCTAGAATGGAAGCTCTTCAAGGATGATGTGCTTGACTGTTTTGCATACTGACATCCCAAGGGTCTAGAACAGCTTGGATATAGCACATGCTCAAAAGACCTTTGCTGAATGAAGGAACTATCATAATGATGTCTGCATCACTGGACATTGCTAAAGATACTAAGATCTTTTATTCAAAATAAGAATAACACGCACTATAAGAAATATTGGCATTTCTTAAAGTTTATGCTTGCCTGATTTTTAAATATCACTTTCATGAAAATAATTATTGGAAAAAGAATGGTGGAGTTTTTCATAAATATGCCTTGGTTAATATTGTTTCATGATTCTCATGAAGAATGAAATTTTCTCCCTTAGATCAGTTGTCTGTCATTAAGTGGGAAAAAAAAAGGTAGCTATTCTGTTTAGCGCACTGTATTCTTTACTGCATTTCTTAGCACAATCGATACTGATTTACATTAACGCACTACTTTTTGCCTCTACCAAATGAACCTCCAAAAGTTTCCTCTGAATAAATTGGAAAAATGGTAATAAATGTTTAGCAAATCTTAAACCATAATTGGATAGCTGTGCCCACAACTGGTAAAAAATTGCATGAGGTACTGAGTGTAATCTTATTTATTGATTTCTCTCATTCTAGAGTCGGTGAAGGGCAAAAAGAAGAATCGTTAAATCAAAATGTTGAAATAGTATGATTTATTAATAGAAAGGATGTGTCACATCTCTCTGCACACCTCTACAGAATTTCTTATTTGTTCTTAATGTATTTTAACACAGTGTTTTTATATGGGAAACTAAAATGACTACCAGACTGCTTTTCAATAATTTTTTTCTCCTTCAAATCTTTCAGAGAAAAAAATTTCACTTCTGTTGTTTATTATGACTTATGGTAAAATCTTTGAGATATGATTAGGTAAAGGGGATTACCTCATGATTCTCCCCAAACTTTATTCTCGCATGTTTTAATTTCTCAGGTAGAGTAACTCGGCTAGGGAAAGACTTGGCAGAAAAACACCATACAGATTTCAGTTGACTGGTGCAGTAATGGATGTCCAAAGGGCAATTAGACAGGTGTGATTTTTTTCAAAAAAGTTTTAAACTGTGGTGCATAAGGTTTGTTTTTACACATTTTCAAGATGAAGAAACAAGCATACATATATATTCTTGTGTTAACTTGTTTCATAGGGATTTTGCTAAATTTCATCTAATTCTAGATTTATAATTTCAAATTCTATATAAATTCAGACTGTGGGCAGCCATTGGTGAAACTCAAAGTTGAGATGGCCCTCTGGAAATGACATCACATCATACTTCTATAAAAGGATTTATTCAGCTCAGTTTTCGCTTGTGGTTGACTTTTATGTTTATTCTATGAAGACAATATTTTATTAGGAAATATTCCTTCATGTCCATTTTCTCTTTGTAGAGGTTACTTGTGCCCAAACTCTACGATGGCTTTAGCACAGTTGAATACCCAGCAATGATAACTGACACACTCTACACACACAGCAGCGACATCACAATGGGTTCTCTATCTCACTCATCCCTGTTGTCTGTGGAGCCCCAACCACATTGCCTTTTATATAATAGTTACTTAACAGCTAAAAGCAGTTCAACTATTCATTTAAACTCAAGTGATGTAAGATAATAGGGAGGTATTATTGCTGTGAGTCTTTGGTCTATGTGGGCAGTATTTTGGTGTAACTGGCTGCATTCATGCATTTGTGGTCAGGTGACAGCCAGGTAGGCGGTTTTGCTGATTTGATTCCTTTATCTCATGGTTTGGAAGGGTGGCTGGCCTGTAGTCTAGGTTGGCCTTGGCTCAACATCTGGACTGTCCCCCACTGTCTCAGTGGCTATCCTGCACAGGGGAGAATTTAAGCAATCAGTTTTTGGGCCAACATTCATACATGGACATTCTTGCCCCCTTCTCCTGGCCAAAGCAAGTCACAGCTCAGGCCAGATTCAGGAGTGGGGAGATAAGACTTCAACTTTTA
This sequence comes from Tamandua tetradactyla, assembly GCF_023851605.1. Taxonomy (NCBI): domain Eukaryota; kingdom Metazoa; phylum Chordata; class Mammalia; order Pilosa; family Myrmecophagidae; genus Tamandua; species Tamandua tetradactyla. The sequence goes on along the minus strand of NC_135352.1, from coordinate 40,630,532 downwards.
TGAAAGGAGTTGGTAAAGCACATTGCAAAGGGGCCATGACAGAGGGTACTATCTGATGTCAGGAAGGCAGTCACCTAGCACTAGGGGAATAATGCAAGTAAGAAGCCTAGAACGTGGAATAACAAAAAACACCATAGATAACATACTCTGGACCTCTGGTGTTTAGGTTTCAAATACTTAGTTTTTGATCATTTGAATGCTCTCAAAATATATGACAGTTTGACCTTTTCCTGGGACATAGCAGTTTATTTGACAGTTTCTTTATCGTGCATCTTCCTCATCGAATGTCAGTTTCAGCAGGGATGTTGTCTGCCTTGCACATCCCTGTATCCTAAGTACCTGCAAAGTGCCCAGTGCAAAGTAAGTGCTCAGTGAATATTTACTGAATGAATTAATATATTTACAAAAAGGTCTGAAGTCATCATTTATATTTTTAATTTATGATATCCATTACAAAATTCTCTTCTTTGTAAATCAGAGATTAATGACTATTATGTCACAGAATTGTAAAGAATTAAACAGAGGGTGATTGGCAAATTGCAAATATTATATATATGTACATTTTATATAAATTCATAGTGCATAAAAATAGATTTAATGTTATAAAAGCTGAAACTTTGTGTGTAAGTTTACTTACTAGATATTAACTTGGCATGTGGGAACTTAAGAAATTCTCAGGAGTACTCTCTCAAGTACGAATTATACAAATCTATATGGAGGATTAAGAAGAGGTGGAGATAAAGAGAGGGGATAAGGAGAGACTTCAAGAGGGAAATGGTTTCTCAGATGGAATTTTAGAGGAGTAGATTTTGTGAATAAGATGATTTTTTCAGGAATAGGGGACATTGCGAAGTCAGACGGGTGGAGTTGGGGGGCTGAGAATGGCATTACAAGGCTGATGCATAGTCTGACTTAGGAACTTATTAGGGGAATCATGGGAACCGGACCCCTATGTAAATTGTCTACCATAAATGGGCATTGAGAACTGGCCGTCACAATTCAGTAGACTGCACAACCATCCATAGTTTTTTCCCAGCAGTAATGGCTAGAGCTCATTAATAGGAAAACCCATTTGGAAACAGTGTCTAGATTGATTGTAGTTGAAAACGAGTGGAAGATTAGTAAAATAGGGTCAGGGTCTGGTTTAAAGTCTTTAGGAGTCTCTACTGGACTAAGTGCACTGAGGTTGAAAAGGGAAGGAAAAGACATGAGAAATAATTGGTGCTTGAAGAAAATGGGGACAAATGCAAATAGAAGTGCCCTAACTATGATCTATAATGTTCAACTGGAATATGAGAAGGCCATTAAGAGAAATTGAGAAGCTAGAAGAAAATAAGCTTTTGAGCCTATAAGAGGGAAAAATAAATAGATTAGGATGGCTATATAAAGAAACTAAGGGGCAGCAGAATCTCTAACTGGTCATCCCAAAGAGACGATCAATAATATGAGTCTAGAGTTCAGAGGATCAAGATATTTATGGGATGTATCTTTGTAGAAGAAAAATCCTAAGCCCTAGGTATGCAGATGGTCCTTGAGGAATAAAAAGATATATGAAAGATAGTCCAAGGACAACTGTTAGGGAACATATTCATTTGGGCTGTAGACTAAGCAGGACAAGCAACTTGTTCTGTGACAAATTCCATTTTCATAGTGCTTAGCTTAATAAATAATTGTGGTTAATTTGTGACATATTATATAGAAAGATTTTATACAACCTTACACAAGATTAGAAATTCTTGTAATGTTTTGTACATGGGACACAAATTTCTGTCATCTATTATGACAAAAATAATATGACTAGATTTTAGGAAATGCCTTACATTCTTAAGCTGTGGTCTGTTTTATAGAGATAGATAATAAAGATACCAGAGCAGAAAGAGTTATATTTAGGGAATCATTAATGAGGTGCTATTGACTGAAAACATTGATTAGAAACATCAGTAGTGTTCTCAATGATTGTTTAATGATTTTTGCTGAATAATTGACATTGATGAGAAGGTGACTCCGGAATTGATTTTATGTTGCTCGGAATTGGTTGTTAAGATGTTAACAGCAATAGCAGCTGATTAAATACACCATAGAAAGAAGTAAATATTCCCCCTGATTAAGTACACCACAGAAAGAAGTAAATATTCCCAATAAAGATCTTTGTAAGGAGTTATCAGTAGTTAATTATGTTATCTCTTGAAAAGATCAGAAATTATCATTTTCAGAGGCACAGGGATTTTCTCTCAACCAGTTTTAGTAACAGAATTATAAACTGAATATGAACTGGTTTTTAGGAAAAATACTATTATGCCTTATAACTTGTGTCTATAGAAAAAAGCATTGATTTTTTCGGTAACACTTTAGTCCAATTCATTCTTTTAAACAACTGTCATGCTTGTACCGTCTAAAAGAGTGTTTGCCAAATTGTGGACCACAGCCCATCAGTGAGTCATGAAATCAACTTTGTGACTCATGATCAGCATTTCTAAACTGAAAAAATAGGACAGAATTGTATATATAATACAATAATGAAAAATATGCCAAACTAAGTCTCATATAACATTGCTAAATATTGTCTTATAAATCGTGTTCAGTTACAGTATGTACATATGTGTTAGGTCACAATATATTATTGTTAGTATAGCTACTGATCTATTCAGAGATTTACCATGTGAATTGTTCCTCAATTTCAAATTACTTTTTAACTAATTGATCAAATATTTATTGTGGCTGCTATATCTATGAAAAGTAACAACCAAAAAAAAAAATATATATATATATATATAATTTACCTCCTGTTGTACATGAATTGAAATTCAGGATAAAATATAGCCAAAGAAAAAGAAATCTGGCAAAATATATGCTGAGGCAACCTTCAAAGCTAGCACTTTATTTCATTTACATCTAGAAACTGTATACTACAATAATGTACTGTGCTGGTTTGAAATGATGTATGTACCCTAGAAAAGCCATGTTTTAATCCTAATCCCATTTTGTAAAGGCAGCCATTTCTTCTAATCCCTATTCAATATTGTGTGTTTGAAACTGTAATTAGATCATCTCCCCGGAGATGTGATTTAATCAAAAGTGGTTGTTCAGCTGGATTAGGCAGAGGCATGTCTCCACCCATTTGGGTGGGTCTTGATTAGTTTCTGGAGTCCTATAAAAGAGGAAACATTTTGGAGAAAGAAAGATTTAGAGAGAGCAGAGCAGAATGACATAGCTACAATAAGCAGAGTCACCAGCCAGCGACCTTTGGAGATGAAGAAGGAACACGCCTCCCAGGGAGTTTCATGAAACAGGAAGCCCGGAGAAGGAGCTAGCTGATGACACCGTGTTCGCCATGTGCCCTTCCAGATGAGAGAGAAGCCCTGATTGTGTTCACCATGTGCCTTCTCACTTGAGAGGGAAACCCTGAACTTCATCGGCCTTCTTAAACCAAGGTATCTTTCCCTGGATGCCTTTGATTGGACATTTCTATAGACTTGTTTTAATTGGGACATTTCCTCGGCCTTAGAACTGTAAACGAGCATCTGATTAAATTCCCCTTTTTAAAAGCCATTCCATTTCTGGTATATTGCATTCTAGCAGCTAGCAAACTAGAACATGTACTTTCATGCTAAATTTCTTTAATGTTTAATACAGTAAGACAAAAAACAAAAAAAAAAACTTTTTTTTAAGTAGTAGAGGAATTTATTGAAAGTCTTCTCTACATTCTGTTGTATCTGTTTTGCTACAATAGGATAATTCTCATGTCACGAGCATGGGACAGATATGAACGGATCAGCAATTCCTTCTATGTGAAGCATAAATGCAGGCCTATTTCAATAGTTAAATAAATACTTTGTAGCAGTTGCTAGATGTCTGGCTACTCTTAGCTACTCAGGGTAAAATGGTGAACATAGTTGGCTATCTAGAAGAGATTTTGGCCTATTATAGGACACTGAAAAATGTTAATATGTTTTTTTTCTGTGTGCTTTTACTCTGGTTTATAGAGAATGAAGAGAAGGACCCTAGCAGCAAAGAAAAAAAACAGCTAATATATAGAATCACTGTTTTCTAGTCTGTGGAGGTCAGTGAATGAGGAAATTATTAATTTGAAGAAGTGGAAAAATAGGGAAACACAGGATGAAGGGAGAGTGCAAAATAAGGAAGTGCTATTGCAATTTCTCCTTGGCCATTGGTTAATAGATTAAGTTTTCAGAGATTAGCAATTAAGGAAACATTGGGTCAAATATGCTAGAATATAAACATGAAATGGAAAAGTGACATTTATATCACTCCACATCTTATTTTCCAGTTCTCTGCACCCATTTCCAATCTTGTTGTCTTGAGTGGAACGATGGGGTTGGAGCAGTAGAAATTCATTAACGCCAGTCTCATTAGAGTGTAGCCTTCTCTGGGAGACTACTAGATTGCCTCTAGTGTCGGTCTCCATTGCTATTTCTTTATCTGTCTGCTGAACTGATTTTGTATTCAAAACAGCTTAAGCATGCAGCCCCTGTTTTCTCTGTCATGCCCAGTCATTCCTTTAATAGCAACCTCCTGCTTTCTCGTCGAGGGCCTGCTGAGACGCTCTTAGGCGTAAAGAAACAGATGCCCCAGCTTTTCCTCTCAAGACCATTTGTAAAACATTTTACAAAGTAGACCTAACTTTCTTAATGTAAATTCAAGAAGTTCCTGGATAAACAGAGTACCCCAATGCAGGAAGAAAGACTTTTTTCCCTTTGCCTAAAGCAATATATTCAAATACACATTTTTGGGGGGGATTGACAAAGTATATTAATTATCTATTTCTATAAATCAAGATGCATAAAATTATAAATTTTTAAGTATGTATTTATAATTTAATGCAAGACTGGCACCCCATATTAATGATTAAACAAAATCTAGTAGCAAATCTGAGAAGATTAGTCTAGAGAAGTACTAAATTTTCAAATAAAAAGTCAGGAGTAGATACAATGATTCAGATATAACAGTAAAAAAGCAAATAATCAATAGAAAAGGTAGTAGAAAATAGAACTGAAGATCTGTGACTAGTGTTTTATTTTCCTTAATTTGGTCATTCACTTTGTGACAGTTCATTCCCCAATGCATAAAGAATTGACTTAGTGTTGGACACACATTAGGGATTGAAATAGAAATAATGTGTAGCACATTTGATAAATATCTATAAAGCTATGTTTATTGAGAAGATATTCATGCCTCAGGCCTGCAACATTGTGACATCATCATCCTAAGGTTCAGGAAAATTAAGTCATTACCCCAGAATTATTTGAAAAACACAACATGGAGACCAAACGAGAAAGGCTGCATTGTAGGGGCGTTTCTTCCCTGCTTAGTCTCAAATTCTAAACATTTGTTGCTCTTTTGAATAATGATAAAAAATATTATTGTGTTCTCAAAGTTATCATGAAAATGCATGTTTGGAACCTAAGAATACAGGGGAAGTCAGGGAATGTGACCACTGCTCAGTGTTCCTTCGGGGACATCGCACACTTCAGAGGCGCTCTTATCCAATGAACTTGTGTGCACTTTGTCATGGACTTGAACAGATGAGCTTCATTCCAATGAAAGAAGGCTGGTGTGTGTTCTGGATACTATTGCGGCAAAACAGGCCTCCCCGGAACGCAGTGGTATAAAACACCATTTTATTGTGCTCATACATCCTGTGAATCCGGAATCCAGACAGGGCTCAGCAAAACTGGCTTTTCTGTGCCTCAGGGTCTGGGCCCTCTCTAGGGAGATGGAGCCAGCCTGATTAGATAGCTGGGGGTGGAATTCATCGCCTGGCATCTTCACTAATCTGCTGGGAAGTAGAGCCTAGCTGGTGACTGGTTCACTTAAGTGTGACTTACCCTGTGGCCTGAGCTTCATCGTGGCATGGCCAGCTCCGTCACATCACCGTCTTATATGGCAACCCAGGAATCGAAAGGTACATGACCCAGGGAAATCAGCAAGAGGCTGTGTGACTTTTCCTTCTCTAAATTAGTCTCTGAGGTCAAAGAGCTTCCCGTACTCTCTTGATTAGAGCAGTCCCAAGCAGGCCTGGATTCAAAAGGAAAGGATGCAGACCCCACTTCTAGAAAGGAGGGGCATGAAAGAATTTATCCAGATTTTAGAACCATTGCAGCATGTAAGCATAAATGAATGTCAGGAAACTGTGCATTATGCCCTTCTGATGGCAGTCCCAGGGTGGATTAAAGGGAAGAGGCAGCACTCGGTTCCATACGATTATAAGTTTAGGACATGGTCTACCAAAAATGGCATTTCTGGACCTTCCTAATGCTCCATCCATCCCTTCCTTTTACTCAAGACAGCAAAATTGGAAATGGTTGTGAAGAGCTTAATGAGAAGCTGTGCAATGATAGGAGTGTAACTTTTCATTTCACATTTATACCAAAGTGTGAAATGTCCAATAGTTTCCTTATTTCAGCTCTCTACAGCTCTTTCAACCTTCTCTATTTAAGAGTATTTCAGAGACCCGGTAATTCCTCAACAGAAAAACATTATACAAGTACCTCAATCTGATAGTGCCATTTCTAGAAACAGTTTAAATTATCCCTTGTGTCCTTTAATACCTAGATAGCTATCTAAAACAAACAAGAACTAGTACAATTAACATGAGCAAAGGAATGGAATAGATATTTCCCCAAAGAATATACAAATAGCCAATAAGTGGATGAAATGATGGTCAACATATTCATCATTTGGGAAATGTACATCAAAACTCAAAAGGCGATGCCACCTCGTTTCCACTAGAATGACTATTTTTTTTTTAATGGAGAGTAGCACATGTTGGAGAAGATGTGGAGAAATTAGACCCCTTGTACACTGGTAGTGAGGATATAAAATGGTGCACCAGTTGTGAAAAAAAGTTTGGTGGTTCCTCAAAAAGTTAAACAGAAATGCCACATGAGCCAGCAATTCCATTTCAAAGTATGTACCCAAAATAATTGAAAACAAGGACTCAACCAGACTCTTCAATATCAGCATTCATAGAAACATTATTCTCAATAAACAAAAGGTGCAAACAACCAAAATTTCCATCAACAGATTCATGAGTAAACAAAATGTGCTGTGTATACATACATGGAATATAATGCAGCTATGTAAAGAGTGGAGTTCTGACACATGCTACACCATGAATGAACCTTGAAAACATATTGAATGAAATAATCCAGATACAAAAGGAGAAATACTGCATCATTTTACTAATATAAAATAATTAGAATAAGAAAATTCATAGAAACAGAAAGTAGATTAGAGGTTGGCAGCAGTAATTGGAGGGGAATGGGACTTATTGCTTCATGGAAACAGAGTTTCTGTTTGGGAGTGATGAAGATTTGGAAAATGAGCACTCATTAGGGTAGCACTCAATTATGAATGCAATTAATATCACTGGGTTGCAAACTTAAAATAATTAAAATAGAATATTTTGTATTTCATGTTACTCTAATAAACATTAAAAAAAAACAACACCACCTAACAAGAATAAGTAATGTTTTAGGAAAACATACCAAGTTATCTCAATAAAGGAAGAGTATTCCCTCTGAAGTGTATTTATGCAGGTATATTTATAAATAAATATTTATATGTATGTTATACAAATAGATGCACATGTATGATGTACATGCATAGTTATAAATGTGTAGTATATGTGTGTGCATTTACACACGGAACAATGAATATGACTATACAACGTAAAAAACAAATCTGTCCTTGCTTCATTTTATACTGATTCAAAAGTTATTTTATAATTGGTAAATACTTTTATTAAATACTAGGTTCATTGTCTATTAATTTCTGCAAGTTTGCTTACTCATTTTACTAGAATTTTTCTAACTATTTGTCTAAATATATAATGGGGTTAAATTTAATAAATACCTATTTCAACGCAGAGTCACACTTCCATACTCTTAAGTCTTGCTATCCAATCAAGAAGGTTTTGCAGAAAAGAATTAAAACTATTGGCCATTTTATCGTAAACACTCACCAATTTTGTGTTTGGAACATTTGGTTGTACTGTACTTTCATTAAATAATATAGTAATTATCACTTTTGCAATATGCTATTCTATTCATTTGCATATATATTTTACCATGCCACATATTAGATGCAGAATAATTAGATACTGAAAGAAAGGAATAAAAATGTGGGTAAGCAATCTGCTATTGCATCCAACGTATGCAACTTGTGAAGCAGATGGAATTGTGTTCTTGGGATGTTTAAGGACTTTTGAGTGCTTCTTTCAGAAGCATCTGGAGACCAATTACAGAAGACTCTCCACAGGGGTCTTGCCTCAGGGTTTTTAAATGGATGAATAATATATAAACTCCATGGCTTCCCATTGAGAACGAAGCAGCATCAGAAAGAAACAGTCTGAGTCCAACTAAAAATGAAATAATCTGAAGTTTGAACTAGGTCTTTACTGTTTACACATGTAGTTTGTTGTAAGGTTGTGATGCAGGGGCACGATGAATACAGGGGGAAAACATTACAAGATCCTACCTTTTCCTGAGTCTGGAAGCAAAACTGTAAAAGAGCAATTAATGTGTCAATTCATATTGGCCAAATTGTTTAGGTGTGAGTTGAAAATATTAATGGAAGGAGCTGGCTGCATTTTAAAGTTCTCAAGTATGAGACACACAGTAGATGAGAGGTCATCAGTGATAGATAGATCGTCTGTCTCAAACTTTTCGTCCTGAATACATATCCCTGAGGCCTGGTGAGGTTACTGAATTGCCCGTAGGTCCAGGGACAACCATAAACAGAGGTGGCCCTAGATTTAGATGCTCCTTCTCCTCTTCTTCCCTTCGATCAGCACACAATTGTATAATAAAGGTGAAAATAGCAATAAAGCCTCCATGGGTACAGAGGACCTTCTAGATTACAAGATATTCATATACATCGTCTCAATTTTAACAGTGTTTGCTTGATATTGACTTCAATAAATTATTCTGTGTGTTCCAACTCTGTAGTGTAACATTAGCGTGGTCATTTACTGGACAGGAAACAACATTCAGAGAAACAAAGAACCAAACCAGGCCCTAGCAGTTCGATGTCTTTGGTGAAACTTAAAGAATTCACCTTGTACAGGTTATCTGAAAGTGTCAATATGTACATAAAACAATAAGATATCCGAATAGTGCCTTCTAAGAACTCCAGTAGCTCATTTATTTATTCATTCATTAGATTTCTGAAGCATGCACTTCTCTCTTACACCAGGCACCAAGCTACGGGCTCGGGTACAGCAGAGAATAAGACACAAGTGGTCCCCACTCCCAGGTAGATTGCAACCTGATGTTGTTAAGACACATCCTTGTGAAGTTAAGCTGCTGCTATTGCATTTCATGTATGAGAAAACAGAGGGGAAAAAATGTTACTGTTATTCAAATCATCAGCATATACAAAGTCTAACTCAGATTTCTTGGTTCCTGGAGTAGTTGAATCCTCTTCCACTAATAATCAAATTATTATTATTTAATAAGAATCATCATCTTTTAGTGATGGTTGCCTTCAATTTAGACCATGCAAATAAAATGTATGCTTCATCCATGGACTGCACATGCATTTTTTCCTTCATTTGCTCTTTAATGATTTATTTTGAGTGAAAACAAGAAGGTATGGGAGTAGTAAATACTGGGAAACGTTTTTGCAGTTTTGATGATCTGCGGTAATTTCTAAAACTATCATTTGGAGAAAAGCACCAAAGCCCAGGGCTAATTTGAATGATCTAGCATTGCCCATCAAGAACTCAGTCTTTTTACTTAATGCAGAGTGTTGAGAATGAGATACATTTCTTTCATAAAATATCCATTTTCTGGGAGTCAGAATTTTTGAGATCATTTTTCAACCAGAGAAAAGGAAGTGACCCTCCTAAATGAAATCCTGCGGCAAATTTGATCCTTATTTCCAGGCACTGAAATTAATATTCACCTCCAATGGGCTGGTCATGGAACAAATAGCCTCAACATCTCTCTGCAACAAGAGCAGATACACTGAGGACAAGCAGATAAAGGAAAAACCTATTGTTACTTGCCAAGAGAGAGCTTCTGATTTTAACTTCTTTATTATGGAAAAATCTAAATGTATTCAAAAGTGGAAAAACCCACCCCACAGCTTTAGCAATTATTAGTTCATGGGCTCACCTATTTTCTCATCTACTTCTCCCCCTTTATTATTTTGAAGCAATCCCCATTACATAATTTTCTCTGTAAATAATATGCATCGCTACAGATGAAATCCTCAAAAAAATCATCACTCAAAACATCTTAAGACTAGTTTCAAAAGAGGAGTTTAAGGAAGATGGAATAAGCCTATTGTAGAAAAACAAAGACAAAAAGAAGTAAAATAGTTTTAAATGATATGATAATTTAACCATAGTGAGTGCTTCCAATGCAAAATGCAAATTTGTAAGACCCATTTTTAGAGATTAATTATTAAAAATCGTGATTTTTCTACCTTCTCAGGTAGAAACACCAACAATTTCAACATGACAGCTCACACACATGCACATACACGAAGCAGTTTGTTAGGAAATGCCTTCTCTGTGTCTGGCATTCTACATGCGGCAGTGAGATAATTTCCTATTATCTGTAGAGTCAGCCCATACCATATTGGTAAATGTGGCAAGCTTGCCTGAAGCCTATTATATCCCTGGTAGCAATATTCTGAGGAACAAATTTCCTGAGCCTGGCAGTAGGAACTTGGGAAGCAGTCTGCAGAGAAGCTGGATGGAGTTTGAGGATGGATGGCTGATCTCAAGGCTTAGACTCCTGAGCAGTGGAAAGTTTTCTGAACAAAGGGCAAATCTGCAGACTAGGGAGCTGGAGGGATTGATGAATAAGGCTTGGTTAGTAGGCACTGAATGTTTTTTATTTTGTATCTCGCACTTTAAAGTATTTTTTAAAGTGCCCTATTTTTATTTCAAACTATATTAAAATGTTTACTATGACAACACTTCCACTAACATAGAGAATGGTCGTGAGGCCAACGTGGTGCTGACTTGGCAATTTATAAGAGGTTTTGAAAGGAAGATGGAAAGATGCACAGCAACAGACCAGAGTAAGCATTTCAATATTAAGCCATTCTTCCTCAAATTTGAGGAAGCAAATTTATTTTACTATGACACACTGAAATTTCATTCACTCATGTATTTCACAGACATCCTTTGCATGTTTGAGATATGTCAGGCACTAAACTAGTTTCTGGAGATATAACAATGGTCCTTTCACTCAAGAAGATATTTTAGTTCATCATTGACAGTTCAAATGGTGATTAGGTTAATGAAAATTGCTCATTTTTATTTCTTAACCACCAAAACTCTCTCACCAAATGAATCTTATGTAGAGTGCCAAGATATAAAATACATTAATATATTTAATAACTATTGTATCTAAGTGCACATATTTAATGTCAGCTTATTATAAAGTCAATCAATGACACCAAAGGTAAAACATTTGAAAGTAGAAATTATAGATAATAACTCAGGCTATACCATTAGTTTCAGTATCCAATTTATTTCTGCATTTTATTTTGGCTGCATGGTCATTTGGAGAGAGGACTGAATCCTGATTTACATGATAGTCTCAGTTGTCACTTGTTTTATTAAAAAACAATTTGAAGGAAATTTGACAATTTGAAGGAAATTTTCAATTGATTTTTCCACATACTTGAAAGAGTAGTAGTAAAATATTTTTGTTTCAAACTCAAAAAATATATACTCTGTGTCCCCAGCATTAACATAGTGGTTCAGCATTTAGCCTTTGACATGGAAGATTTTATTTTCATTTTTGATCTGCCTCATATTACCTGTGCAGCCTTAGGGACATTTGTTAGTGAAATTCATTAATTGGTCTGTGCTTTGGTTTCCCTCATTCTAAAATGGAGGGCTGTGGAAATGATTAAATTCAAAATATATATGAAGTACTTAGCACATGCTCCCTGGGTCATACCAGGTGTCTAGTAGTAGAAGGTATATGGGCTTAATCCTATTCAAAATTAAAAAAAAAAAAATCATAGCAGGAGAAGCAGCTTTATCCCAGCGGCCAGAATCCAATTCATCTCAATTCACCAGATTTTATTGTGTGAGTGACAACTATGTGTAAGGGACATGAATGGCAATGGCAGCACAGCGGTGAAGAGGCCACACTCCATGATTGAGAGATATGTGAGAGGTGAGATGCACACCAGATAAAGAGAACAGCTGGTGTGAATGTCCTGCCTGAGCCAAGAGATAATTCATGGAGGAACACAAAGCGGTTTTCAGTATAGCTGTGATAAGGAAAGAGGAGCGCTGAATGTTATAGAAGAGATGAAGTTGGGGAGCTCAGCAGGGGTGAGATCATTCAGCCTTCATAAGCTGTGCTGAGGATTTGACATTTTTGTCTTACAGGAGATTGGAAGCCATTGGGGTTTCATAAGCAGTTGAGTGATGATTTGGTTTCGATCGGCAAAAATGGAGGCTTGATGACCAATTATAAAGCTGCTGTCATAATAAAGAAATAAATTAAAATATCCTGAACTAGATATTAGTAGTGGTGCTAGAGAAAATGAGTAGATTTTGGCAGGGTTTGGAGGCAGAACTGACAGGAATTGGTGGGCAGATTGAATCAGGTACCCCAATTTAGACATGTTTTTAAGTTTGATCCACATTCCTGTGAGTGTGAACCCACTGTAAACGAGACCTCTTAAGGATGCCATTTTCAGTTAAGGTTTGCCCCAGCTGAATGATGATGGATCCAACCTGTATTACTGGGAACTTTATAAAGAGAAGAAACTGGAAGCCAGAAACTGGAAGAGCAGATACAAGGGGAAAATAGACAAAATGCAAACCAAAGAATCCCAGAGACTGTGGGCAGCCAGCACCAGACCTTACTGGCTCCAGGAAAGAGCAAGCCTTGCTCATATATTAATACTAGACTTCTGACCTCAAAACTGTGAGCCAGTGGATTGCTGTGGTGAGATCAAAATCCATTCGTGTGTTTGCAGTGGCAGCTCTGGCAAACGAAGACACTTGGTGATTGATTGATGAGAGATAGCGATAGATAGAAAGAATCAGACATTCTCAGCTTTAAGATACCAAGCAAATAAGTATGTCCTTTTCTGAGATTATGGCTTATTAGTGAAACCTGTTTGGAAAGAAGTTTTTCCATTTGGGAGATATTGAGTTGGGCTTATCAGTGAATGAGAAACATCAAGAAGTTCAGTAGATAGCTTCCTATAATAGGCTGGTGATCAGGATGTAAAATTATACTGGAGGTAACTATTCAAGTATAGTTAACATACAGTTATTTATTAAAATTTGAGAATGGATGAAATCATTTTGAGAGAATATGTGGAGCAAAGAGACAAACAATGTAGAGCGCTGAGTTAAAACACTTAAGGGCTGTTATAAGAAGAAGAAGTAGGCAAAGAAAGTGAAAAGGAGTGAAACAAGGATGAGAGCAAAATTAAGAGCATGAAAACTCAGAGAAGCCAAGAGAAAAGTATTCTAGGAGCCTGACCTGTTACTGGTAAACTGCATCCAGGGCACTAAATTTGTGGATGCTGAAAAGAGTCCTCTGGATTTAACAACTAGATGCAGCTTCAGAGAAGTGGTGGAGGCAGAAGCACCCCGTAATGGGTTGAGTTTTAAATGGAAAGTGAAGAAAAGGTGTTAATAGTGTATTTGAGATGTTTCCTGTAAGAGAGAGAGGTGTGAGGTAATTGAGGAGAATATAGACCCAAGGGAAGTTGATTCCTTGTTTTACAGATTAAAGAGACTTGAAAAACTTGGAATGCTTTTGGGAGAGATGTAGCAGAGAAAACAAAGTTGGAAACACAACAGGGGCAGGGGAGGGGGTGGGAGGGTATAGGAGTGGAACAAAATCCCAGGTATGGTGGGAGAAAACGGGCCTTGGAACATGGGAAATGGATGGATTTGGGGAGTGTGAGGAAACATGGATGCAGATATAGGAAAAAGCTGGAGAAGATGAGGGGAGGAAAGTGAAGCTTTTGTTTTCTTACTGAAGAAGATGGTGAGGTCGTCTGTTATGAGGAACAGTACAAAGGGGGACAGTTGGGAAATCAGAATGAATGTTAAAAAGAAGTCACAGGTTTCAAATGACAGCTGCGGACTGTGGGAGACAGCTGAACAAACTAGCCTTCAAACACGAAAAAGTAATACAAAGTTAATGTGTGCTTGGTCTCCAGTGTTTTAAAATGCAGTATGTACTGCAACAGAGTTGAAAGTTTTCATTATTTTCATTGAAATGAAAATTCTATGGGTATTGTTTTCATTATCATAACTGTTTATTACACAGTATTTTTTGGTGGGATTCAAGAATTTCTACCATGTTGCATGAGAACTTTAAAACTTTGTCTCATAAAAAGATAGAGTGCAGGTATTCACTCCAAAACCCTGCCCCTCTAAACTGATTATAATTTTTACATCTCACTTCTCTAACTGAAGAGAATCCATTATTTTTCAATACATGGTAAGATATTGTTGCTTTGAAATTTCATGATTTTAAACATGAATCTGTAAGAATTTTTTGAAATTGTAGGCATTTTTCTGATTTCCTATTATGCTTTTAATTTCATATTTACTAGTAAGAACTAATAAACATCAGAAAATTTCATATGTAATAAAGACTAATACATTTCTTTAGAGAATAGCATACATACTCATGACTAATGAATATTTAATTCCCTTTCTTTGGTTGTGAGGCTGGTAAATTTTCAAAAATAACAAGATTTTTTTAATAGAGTTTTGAGTTATTAAAACTTGGAGATTTCACCAAGAATTTTCTTGTTGCCTACTCAATCAGATGTAAACAATGATTTGAGGGGTTCAATGAGTAGCTTCCATTAGCAAAAAGAACATCTTAAGAAACTTAAAAAGATACTGTCTTGGAAACTTGGCGAGGGAAAATAACTAAAGGATGTTAGCTACTTTGTTAGAAAAAGATTACATCTCCAAAAGAAAAAAAATCACTTTATTTCAAAGGATGATTAGTTATTTTACCAAGTTTTCCTTTGTAAAGGTTGTAGATTATTTTCCTGAACTGATAACTCTGGTTATCAGTTCAGTATTTCCAGCAGTTACTTTGGACCAACATTAAGTGAGAAAAATGTGATATAGGTGATGTATGGCTCGAGATTATTTGCAACGTTAACTTACCTCAGAAAAATTTCTGAATTGGGTCTCCAATCCCTTCTAAGAGAGGGCTTGCTGAAAGGTTAGACAGAAAGACAGTGGTTTCTGTAGTGCATTTTGATAGGGAATGTCCGTTGTTTAGAGAGATTCATGGAAATGCTGCCAGAAGTACAATTAGTTTAATTCTAGAATCTGTCTTAAAGGTTTTAATGGATTTTTGGTCAGAATCCTAATTAAAATGCAGATTCTCAAAGCAATGGTGTATTCCTTCAGCACTCATTTCATCCAACTTTATCCTCCTAACACTCACTCTTTCTTCAAATTAGAGTTAACGGTTTGATTCACCTCAAAATGTACCCCTTTCTACAAAAGTATCCCCAGTTAGAATTTCTATCTCTTTATTCGGTTTACCTATTATACCCTGTCTATGTCCTTGGGACATCTCTTTGGAAGAAGAAATTTTTAAATTATATTTTATTCCTCTCAAACCCTGCACTTTTCTTTCTATATATCCATGTAAAAATATGTGTACAGAAGAGGTGAGGAGGGAAAATAAAATTCATTTTAAGCTTCTTTTTTATTAAGCACCATGCAAAGCTCTTGAAAAATGTTGTTATAAAATATTCCCTAATGAAGATATTTTCAGCCTTGTTATATAGGAGTATAATGTGAGATTCAAATAAATTTGACGTAATACTTAAGATTCTGATTAATACAGACCTAGGATTCTTTGCCATATTCTCAGTGACATTTTCTTTTGGCAAAAATGATATTAAAATAATTAACTGTTTCCTAGCATTTTCTCTACACATTCTTACCCAGCTGTTGTCCTGGGACTCACAGTGGCTAGTCAGCTGGAGAGTGAGCACAAAATAAAGGCATGGAATTCAGGCTATTCTTAAGAAACCTACCTGAAAGGAGAGTGAGTGTGCAGTCTAGCCCTGACAGGTTTTACAGTGCAAAGGTGAAGTGTGCTTATATGCAAAAGGGAAAGAGCCAGAAATAAAGAAAAGATTAACCTATAGGCAAGGGTAAGCTAATGTTCAAGCAAATCTATGAAATAGCCAGAAGGAAAGAGAGTGGAAAAAGTTGCAAGTACTACCATTGGTCAAGAGGCAAGGTGTTTGTTTGGAGGGAACTTTTAGGATGGGCAGGTGTGATTCCAACACTACACTCTTTATCCTTGAAGGGAGAATGCACAATTAGCATCAAAACCACCATCAAATCAGCAGGAAAAGCACAGACTTCCCCACTAAGGAAATGTAACTGGACATTTATGTGTCCGCCTCCTCTGCCAGCTAGCCAAGCATATCTTCCCAAACCCCCTCTTATGCTCTCTCTCGCCTCCACCATGTCTTTTGGTCTTTGGAATCCCCCATGCAGCCCCACTCTCTGCCCTCCAATGACACCTGGTTCACTGTGAAGGTTCTCAGACACTTCCTCCAGGCTCAGTTCTGCTGCTGGGAAGGCAGTGGAGCTCAGATCCTGAAGCTGGAGAACGGTGACATGGATGGGTGGGAAAATTCCCTTACTGCTCTGCTTTTCAAACATTAATGTGCAGACTAATCACCAGGGGAACTTCTTACAGTGCAGATTATAATTCAGTGGGTCTGGAGAGAGGACCTGTGAGTCTGCATTTCTACTTGGCTTCCACGTGATGTCAAGACTGGTGCTCTGAAAACCACATTTTCAGAGTTTCAAATCCAAGAGGAAATACTTTAATAAGCTCCTATTTCTAATATAAAACATTGTGATGACAGACTCTTCTGGAAGTTGGCCTTGCGGAGGTGGCCATGCCTTATTTTAACAGTCTGGGCATCAAAAGATATCTAAGAATTGAATAAAAGATTTAAAAAATAATTGGACTAACTGTGAGTGTATCTTTGTGGTTATAACAACTAATAGAAATTTGAATCAGCATATGATTTCTGTGGAGCTGGATCTTTCTCCCCATACCTGTATTTTGAAAGTATAATTTTATTTATAATAGAAAATTTAGGTGGAAAGGTAAAAAGGAATGACTGTCATCTAAACAGTCTGCATTAGCAATTCTCTGTTAAACAACTGCTATTCTACCCACCTACAGGTAGTGCTTTGAAGAAATTAACCTAGAAAATTTTACGTAAGGTCCATAACATTCACCGTAAAGAATAACACATTTTATAAAATAAATCAATTTTTATAATGTTGCTGTTTTTGTTTGCTAAAGCCACTGAAATGCAGATACCATAAAATGGGTGGGCATTCACAATGGGGATTTATTAGTTTACAAGCTTACAATTCTAAGGCCATGAAAATGTCCAAATCCAAGGTGATACCTTCTTGAAGACAGGCTGCTGGCGATCTGGGACTCCTGTGTCACAGGTCCAGAAACGTGGTGCCTCTGCTGGTCTCTTCCTTCTCTTTTGGATTTCACTGCTCTTAGCTTCTGGCTTTCCCATCTGGAGCTTGTTTTCTTTGCTTTTTTGCCCTTCTGTCTTCTGTGGCTTTTCTGAATTTCATCCTCTTATAAAGGATGCTATAAAGTTACTTAAAGTCCACCTGGGGCATGTCTCAACTGTGTAACCTCATCAAATGTTCTACCCACAATGGGGTCACAGCTTTAAGAATATGCTTTTCTGGGGTACATGCAGCTTCAAACTGCCGCAGTTGACTAAAGAGCAAATTTCTATTTTGAAGGGTTTCTGAACTTAAGTTTCATTTTTCATCTAAATTTTATTTTAAAAGTTTAGTTGCTGTTGATAATGCGGAAAAGATTTCCAATGTTATATTTAATGAAAACATGATAATTCAGTTTGGAAGCAATACTGCTGAATCTGTAGAAAGAGACTTAGGTCTAAAGTCTATCTCTGCTGCTGCTAGCTATAAGAATTTGGAAAATAACTCCTAACATATCTGGGTGTCAGTCCCCTCACCAGTAAAGCAATATATTTGGATCATATGATTTCGTCCAGTATTGTAACTCTGTGATTTTTTAAGTAACAAATAATTTTCAAAGACTGTCCAGTTTGATTTTAATTTGAAACTGTAGTTTGAGAGTATAATGTAAGATCACAATGGCTTCCTAAAACATAGTATCTATCTAAAATATAAAGCAGCTTTCAATCAATCTTCCTTAATTCTCTCCTACAGGGTAACTGTATCTGATGACTTAGAAATTTATAGAAGCTGCTGATTCATTTACAGATCAATACTTCTAAGAGGAAATAACAGTAGAAACTTCAGACTCTTTATTCTGAAAAGCCACAGGAAATGAATAAATATTAAAATACAATTATTGGATTCAATGAAGAGTAAATTAATAGTGAAAAATTGGAGATATGTTTTTACTACAATTTCAGAAGGTGTATCATAATGCACTTCCTGATTAATAATTTTAAATATATGCTTACTATGCTCCTATAAAATGATGCAAATTCTTTGTACATCAGAATCACTTGATAATGTATTTAAATACAGAGCTGCAAGACCCAGCCCTGTGGACTCAGATTGAGTAGGTTTGGAGCACCTTTGGTGATTCAGATACACAAGAAATTTGGAAAACAATCTAACATATTGTTTAAACTGTCATACCCACTACAATCTTCCATCTTATTTCTTCATCCAGATTGTGTGGTTTGGAATGCCAATCTCGTTGTTGGGTCCCTGATCCACAGAGGTTTCCTATGGGCTCAGTGACTATTAAGTTGTACCAGCGTTTCAAGATTTTTCACAGATTCTCTGGACATATCAGAAATTACATTCCTAAAGAATTCATTTTACTCTGAAGTTGAAGATCCATTCTTTGGTAATTATTTTTAGGTGTTCTTGTTCTATGCTATGAAATTGCTTAATTGTACTAAAGGAAAGGTAAGTTGTCACCTTTCTTCCTTAGGAAGGCAAGCCCGTGCATGGCAAAGGAAGTCATAGGTTCTAGTATTAATTCTGGTAAGAAAATACTAGGAAAATTTACAAAAAAGTGCCCTCTTCCCCAAGAAGCTGTAATATATTTGTTTCCATAAAGATATATACTTTATACCATGAATCATGTTTCATTCTATTTTAGTAAACAATATCTATACTAGTTCAAGTATTCTTCCTGTTTAAAGTTCTGTTGATTATGAAAATGTATGCAAAGGTAATTATTTTAAATACTTCTATAAAATGCATATTCTGTAACATTATATAAATATTTCTTATTTCAGTAATTTCTCATTTTCATAGATACTTCATGAATTCAGGGGGGATTACAAAGAAAAATATATCCACTGTGAATGAAATTATTGGTGATAAATCCAATTTCAAGCTTGAGTCTAAAGGTAAATCTTAGTTTTATATCTCTCATACGACTACTTATAAAAGCATTTTAACAAAACAGGAAATAATGAAGGTGAGAATTGCGTAATTACATTACATACGGTACTGTAGCTTAGTGGAAACATGTTGACTGACCCACGTTTTAGGAGTTCATTTCCATCATCAACTCAATTTATGATGCATAGGTTTCCAAGACTATATGCCTCAAAATTTTCAGCCCAGATTTCCTTATTCGTTCATAAGTAAATCACTGAGCTAAGAGCTGTGATGATTATTTTTCTGTACATTTTTCTAATGTTTGTGCTTGTTTCCTAAAATGACACTGAAAAAAACATTTAAACTATAATGCACGTTTTTAAGGTTTAGTATCAAAATGTCAAACCTTGTTTAGTCGAGCATGAATGGGACTCAACAACATAGCAGACGTGGGGCTGTGTACCTCAGCTTCCTCTTCCTCAGCCCCAGCCATGGGACACAGTGGGGAGCTGAACTTCCACCCCTACCTGGTTTCTGCTAAAATAAACAAGGTGAATTGAATCCAGAGCCTCCAAAACATAATATCCAAAATGTCCATGATACAATTGAAAATCTCTCATCATACCAAGAATAAGGAAAATCACAACTTGAATGAAAGAATATCAACAGATGTTAACACCCCTATGAATCAGATGCTGAAATTATCTGACTAGGATTTTAAGGTAGCTATCCTGAAAATGCTTTAGCTAGCAATTACAAATTTCCTTGAAACAAATGAAAAAATAAAAAATCTCAGCAAAGAAAGAAAAAAGTATTACAAAGAGCCAAATGGAAATTATGGAACTGAAAAAGAAAAGCAATAACCAAATTAAAAATCTCTCTGGATGGCTCAATAGTAGATTGGAGACAATGGGGGATGGAATCAGTGAACTTAAGGACAGATCACCAATCATGAATGATGGAGAAAAAAATGTGCTTTAAAAAAAAAAGAAGAAAAAGCAAAAAAGCAGAACTTCAGGAGGCTGTGGGAAACTAGCAAAAGAGCTAATATTAATATCATCAGAGTCCCAGAAAGAGAGAAAAGAGAATGATGCTAAAAAAAAAAATTATTTAGCAATGACTCAAAAATTCACACATTTGTCAAAAGACAAACAGATTTAGGAAGCTAAGCAAACTCTAAATAGGAATAAAAAAAATCCATGTAAGAAGACATCATTATTAATGTTCTGAAAACTAAAGGCAAAGTATTGACAGCAGCAAGAGTAATGGTACCTGACTTATAAGACAACACCAATTCAAAATGCCAGCCAATTTCTCATGCGGAACCATGGAAGCCAGAAGGAAGTGGCACAACATTTTTTAAATACTGAAAAATATATCCAGCAAAAACAACCTAAAGGAAAGAAAGGAAATAAAGACATTCACAGATGAAGGAAAATTAAAATAATTTGTTGCTAGCATCCCATTTTTAAAGAACGGCTAAAATAGTTTCTCAAAACAAAAAGGAAATAGTAACAGGAGGAGGCTTAGAGCTTCGGAGAGGAAACAAGGACATCAAATGGCATAAAAGTAGAGGTAAATGTAATAGAATATCCTTATCATGAGTTCTTTGGATCGTATTTGATGGACGAAGCAAAAATTACAGCACTATCAAATGTGATGTTTAGGAATGTGGAAGAAATGTCAAAGACCATTATATCTTAGAGGGGAGAGTAAAGGGATTTAAATGGGATTTACCATTTCACTCAAAGGATAACTGGTGAAAACTGTTTAAGATCTATGGATTGTATCAATGTCAATTTAATGGTTGCAATATCATACTATAGTTTTGCAAAGTGTAACCACAGAAGGAACTGCATGAAGGGAATATGAGATCCTCATTATTTTTTACAACTGCATGGTAGATAATTAAAAATAGTCTTAATTTTCAAATGATCAATATATCATATGCTTTTTTGTTATTATTAGACAAGTTATGCTTTTACAAAAAAAAATTTTATTTGTTAAAAATATAATTATTTCATGGGAATAATGAATATTTATTATGTGTTTAAATCAGCTGCATGATATAACGTGCATAACACCTTATAAAAGGATTATTTATGAGCCCATTCCAACGACTTGCCCAAACGACTTGATGAAACTATTTATACTACAAATTATGATTTATATAAATCCCACCTAATGAGGGCTACTGTGATAAACTCAAAATAATCAAAAAAATCTCACAATCTGACCTGTTACTAAATTTATTACAGCCAAATGTGTCTTTTAACAACTCAATATTATTTTATGGTTGCCTTACAATTTCAGGAACTGCTAGGATACGAAAAATCAGGTAATTCATTCTTGGGCTCTGACAGCTTTCCCGAAACATCTCTGATCTCTTGGCACTGTGCTCAGGTATAATTCTCTTTGCATTATGTTCAGGTTTGGTTTACTACAACACCAAGTGATAACTAAGGTGGACATTGATTTACATTAGTCATTTCTCATACCACAACTTTGAAATCATAGACAGGAACACTTCAGCTTATCTAGTTGATTCTTCATTCAAGAGATGCCAAAACAGACCAGAAATATATTTTCCGTAAGCTGAGCTTTGGGGCAAGACAAAGTGTCTATAGTGAAGCACTATTAATGTAGGATAAGCTGAGTATATTAAAGAAGGGAAAGTCCTGAGATTTTTATCCCTATGGCTTTCCAGAAATAAAGTGAGTTTGATGAGGAAAAGCTACCTTTAAGAAAGACATAAACAACTACAGTGCTTTTACACAGCATTTCAGCAGACCTCAGTATGTTCTGCGGTCGGTTAAGTGTTAGCAACCTCTGTTACAACTGGGAACTCAGGCAGGGTTAAGTCATCTGCCCCCAGCACAGCAGGAGACCTGTAATGTCTTGTCACGGTCAGGTGATCTTTTTACTCTTTCAGTCCAGACAGACCCTAGATTAAACTTCTCAGACAGCTGGGTTTAATAGAGAAACCTTGTAAATATTCATGAAGTCATAACATACTAAATATTACAGAAATGCAATACACTCAAAATTGCTACCTATGCATAAAGGGCATCCAGGATATAAATGATGTGAGTCTGCACAAACAAAAGTTGAAGGAACGAAAAACCTCTCAGATCACATGATCATGATGAATCATTAAAGCAATTTGTGGGAAAATTTTGTCCAAGCTGATAAAATTGTCCTAAGAATGGCTATTTATTAAAGTTTTTATTTACTAAATTATCTACAAGAAAAATTAATTAACCATTGGTCTTAAAGTAAAACCTATGAGAAGCAAAATAACTTTTTAAATATTTAACAGGAACGTGGTACATAGATTGCTTAATTCTAGATAATCTAATTGTCACAAACTAATCCACTTAGCTCGCATAACACTTGAGTTTTTTAGCTGACTTCAGCTCATCTTGACTTTGGTTCCTATCTCATTTTTCTCAAGTAATTGTTTTTTCATAAAATGTTTCCACTTAAACAATTTTCAAATAATGATAACAATTCAAGACCATGAGTGCTTAAGAACAACTGACAAGAGATGAAGAAAATATCGTCCTACTACGCTATAATATGTGGCATTCAGAAGAGAAAATTTGTAAGATAAGACTATAGAACCCCATGTCTCTGCAGAGAGCCTCACTGCACTTGATATAAAAAAGCAGCTGGAAACAACGGTGATGGCGGTGGTGGGCTGGAGATAATGTTGCCCAAAGGGTTTATTTTTGAGTGCTTAACGCTGACTGGGAAACGATGATTTTTCTACATTTTAGAGCTTAAATATATGACTTACAAGTTCATAAGAAATGAAATGTCTCCCAGAAAACAAAAGATATACCTAAGGAATGTAGCATGTTTTTACAAGTTCCCTAAACATCATTATTTGGATCATTAACTGATGAATAAACCTTAAATCAATGGTATTTAGAGTTAAGATTTCTGTTTGAGATTCTGTAAACCTATGACTTTGGACATGTTCAAACAATATACATACGTTTTCCTGAGAACACTTGTATTTCTGGCTGACACAGCATCTAATTTTTAACATGTGAAATTAACACAGATATTTATAAGAAGTTATATATAACTATAGAATTTACAGAAATGTCACAGAAGTGAATTCAACAGTTTATACACAGGTACACCTTATCCATACCTTTAACAACAACAAAAAAAATGGTCTCCTCAACAGAAAGATATCTGCTTTTCTATGCAGGTTTAATTAATCACCAGAGGCAACAAAGATTGCATCAGAATGGGCAAATAATGCCCTAGGAAAATTCTATCATAAAAGAGAAAACAGGTTTTAAAGGCATTCAAATCCAAGCACAGATACAAATCTTTCAAAGCCCCATCTATTTTATTCTGTTGAAATGTATTATACTACCAACTTGAGGTATTAAACTTACATTGTACAAAACCCAGAGGGAAAAATAAAGATGAAAGCCACACAATGCAGGTATATTAAAGAAAAGAAACATACAAATGTAAAATAAAATGGAGTAAAGACTCAAAAACAGAATTATAAAATGTACTTATTACTTGTTGGACCTACTCCAGGAGATGGAGTGTCTATACATTTTCATAAATTTATTTTCAATTTATGTTTAGCTCTAATATCATGTACGTCAGTTCACTGTCCAGCTAATACAGAATTTGACACAGTGAAATCTTAACAGCGCATCCCTTGGAATGTCAGTGCACACGTCCAACCTGCCAATCATCAAGCTCGATAGCATAGTGGATGGAAGGTAACAGTACTGAGAAGTAACACATTAAGGACGAATTACAGGATGGAGAGTATTTACAAGGAATCAACTTATAAAAACAAAGGATTCTGTGGCAACATATCCTATGGAGTCGAGACATGAGAACCGGGGGCCTCTGTCTCCTCTGGAAATGCAGAAAGAAGTTGTTTGTCCTTGATTAATGCTTTAGACAGGTTATCATCCCCACTTTCAAAATTGTGTTGCCTGTCTGCAATATTTCCTGAAGAAATATGGAGCCTCAAATTTTTGGCCCAAATGAAGATGCCTAGCTTTTAATTTCACTATTTTAGTTTTTCACTGGACTTTTTCACTTTATTATCCTTCCTCCAGTTCTTAGCCACTGCGGAAATATTCTTGGACCTAGCACCCTGAAGATAAACCAAGCACCCTTCCAGCTTCCTCCTAGAGAAGCTTTTGTAAAGTTAGAAGAACTCTCAAACACTTACTAGCACAGCTTAGATTTTACCTAACATATCCAGTACCCATATTCTATTTTGGAACCTTCAACCTCACTATGAATAGATTCCTTTTTTATTCAGTAATTAATTCAGTTATTGTTTACTATATAGCCAGTCACCCTGAAATAGTTTTTAATATACCAAAATGAATAACAGGTCTGTCCTCAAAAATGGTTCTCCTGGAGAGAGCTCTTCTACCTTTTTTCAGTTCTTAAATTATTTGTGCATATTTCTGCCTCTCTTGCCAGTTTAAATGCTATGTCAAGGGCAGGGATTCTGTTATATTTATTTTTATGTCTTTCCTGCAAAGTATTCCTTGTTTTGATGGTGCAGCCTCATGGCCAACAGGTGTCCTAGTTGGATGCATGCATTTAAAACAGGCTTAAACATCTATCACTTATACTGAGCTTTGTCTAAGCCTCAGTTTCCACAACTATGAAAATGCTAATACTAGCTTGATGACCTTGTGAGGATGAGGAGAAAATACTCATAATTCCATGGAGCAATTCTTGGCCCATAAGAAGCAATTAGTAATGCTAGCTATTATTATTATTATATTCATAATACAGAACTTTGTACGAAGTTTCACATGCTTGATTTTTTTAAACTTTTTTATTGTATAGTATACCATATTATACAAGGCAAAGAAATAAAGAAGCATTAGTTTTCAAAGCACTCTTCAACAAGTAGCTACAGATAACAACTAATTACAACAAGCAGGACAGATCCCAGTCTGTCATGGGCTACCATGGGACTCTCAGATTTTTCCTTCTAGCTGCTCCAGAATATAGGAGGCTAGAAGGCTCAAATTTTTTTTTTATCATTACAATTGATTTTTTCCTTCTTTTTTTGTGAAAAATAACTTATATACAAAAAAGCCATATATTTCAAAACACAGCACCACAATTAGTTGTAGAACATATTTCAGAGTTTGACATGGGTCGCGGGTTACAATTAGAGTCTGTTAAAGACTTTTTATTCCATCACATATGCCTCATTCATGTATATATTCATACAGAGAGTACAGAGATTTTAGGAAATATGACACACATAAGTTAATGGGGAATTTATGTTCCCCTATTTTCATTTTATTTTATTTATTTCTTTGTTTAATTCCACTGAAGGATCTTGCTAAATGAGAACTGGCATAAATTATCATTTGGTTAGGTGCTGAGAAGAAAGTCTCTGGAAAGGATAAGGAAGATA
This sequence comes from Tamandua tetradactyla, assembly GCF_023851605.1. Classification (NCBI taxonomy): domain Eukaryota; kingdom Metazoa; phylum Chordata; class Mammalia; order Pilosa; family Myrmecophagidae; genus Tamandua; species Tamandua tetradactyla. The sequence goes on along the minus strand of NC_135352.1, from coordinate 40,604,691 downwards.
ACATGTTTTTTCTGAGTGATTATAATGTCATTTTTTTTTTCTTTTTAACATGGGCAGTCAAACCCGGGTCTCTGGGACAGCAAGCGAGAATTCTGTCACTGAGCCACCGGTGCACCACCCTATAATGTCATTTTCAAGCTACACATTCAGGGTTAATTGAATACCTTATTTCCTATATCTCAATTGTATGAGTAATCTGGAAAATAATTCTAAGCCTGAAACTTTTGCTAGAACAGTCAGTTCTTATTTGGCTACCCCAGCGTTTTCAGAGATGAAGTCACAGTAATGTATATGTGATTTTTAGGAATCTCAGTATCCAACTATGGTGACCTCTCAGTTCCGTGACTCCAAGAAAACTCATGCACAGTTTTGCTTATTTGCTTCCCAGGGAGAAATTAGACTTGTCACTTGAAGCTAGAATCAGTTCAGCAGAAATCCAACCTTTTCTAGACTAGGGTTGTTTTAACCTATGCTATTCCCCAAAATGTGGTATAAATGCAGACATTCAGAAATAAAGATATTTCCAGAGATTTGAGCTTTGATTCGAGAACTTCAGGTACATTCATTCTGGCCTAGTAAAGCCTTCTTTAACTTGATAATGATTCTACACGTAACGTTCTCCTGGATTTGAAGTTAATTTCCTGAGATAATGAAAATATTATTCCCAGAGCAGGCTGTGAAATCTTATACTCTGACACCTCTCAGCTTTATTTTCCCTTTACTGCCTTCCTCTCATTCAAAATTAGAATCCCTATCCCTACTGATGATATTTCAATCTACTTTGACCTACATGGAAAGGGCTGTGGGCCTGACCTTCAAGAAGCTTGGATTCTCAGAAAACAATCCAATAGAGGACACAATTACTTCCAAGGCAAAACAGAATGTTGTATACTTAAGTACCCAAGTTAAATGTCAAACAAATGTCTGGAACTATGAGAGTAGAAGATGTTGGTAACCCAGTGAAAGTTTCTCAGGGGGAGACAGGTTAATCCCTGTGCTGCACATGATGACTTTTTCAGTAGGTCATTTAGAAAATCCGAAATACTCCTCCGTCACGCTCACCACTATCACCAGAAGAAAACATCACCTCCATCCTGGATGATGCCAACAGATTCCTGACCAGCTTCTGCTTTCCCTTTGGCCCTTCTACAGTAAATTCTCCACAGAGCAGCTGGGGTCATCTTTTTAAAAATAAATCTTAATATACATTTCTCTGCTTAAAATAATCCAATGACTTCCTATTGAACTTAAAACCCAAACTCTCCTGGCCCCTAAGCCACTGCAAGGCCCAGCCCCTCATACTGCTCTAACTTCCTTCCCCCATTCCCTTCTCCTCACCACCACTCACAGGCATTTAGCTCCTGCCAAGTGTAATCATTCTCTAGGGCCTTTGCACAAGCCATCAGCTCTTCTGGGAATGCTCATAGCGCAGAGCAGGGCCAGCTGCTTCTACTCACTCTGACCTCAGCTTGGCTATCATATCCCAAGAGTACCTTCCCTGCTCACCCCATAGAAAGCAGTCATTAAATCACTTTCCATTACTTTTTTTCTTTGGTGTGCTGTATGGCAGGGTCACATTTCACTGTTTTTCCATGTGAGTATCCCATTATTGCAGCACCATTTGTTGAATTTTTTTTTATTTGTTTTTGTTTATTTTTTGGGAAGTGCATGGATTGGGGATTGGGAATTGAACCCAAGTATCCCACATGCCAGGCAAGAATTCTACCACTCATCTACCCTTGTACCCCTTCCATCACTTACTTTTAATCATTCCTTGGCAATTGAAATTCAATCATCTACACTTTTTTTTTACTTTTTTGGTTAAATTATAAGACCTCTGAAGAAAAATGTAAGTTGCTTGAAAGAATGGAACTTGGTCACCCTGCTTCTCCAACACCAGAAAAGTGCTCAATACATAGTAGATGCTCAATGAATATTTATTACATAAATGTATAGCATTATTTGAAGAGGTAAAGAAAAGTACAAGTAGTGAAGCAATTGTACAGTTACTGAAATAATGAATGCTTAAAAATACTTAACAGTAGACAGGAAAAAGAAAGGACAGATGTGAGCTTTTCTATCATTTGAAAGGTTGACTGTACATGGAAGACACTTCTAGGTGGGGTTGAGGACTTTATTTGGCTGTGTGTTCAACAGAATGGTATAGAATCCACATCATATATCATAATCTAGGATGAAGCAGGGCATTGTTCAGTAAATAATTAATACATTCCTGGTGCTCTCTGAGGTATTTTTAGCAGATTGGGAAGTAATCAGAACTGATACATATCAGCACGCAGCAATATGCCCTGGTCTGGAGACCGTTCTGGTTGTTCAGAACTTACCCTTTACTTATATTTCCTAGAAACTGCCGCTGGCCACAGGTATGATTTATGTTGGTGAAGAAGTGTGTAGAAAAATAAATAGAGTAGTTTAGGAAAAGTCTTTATGAAGAAGTTTGGTGGCAAAATAACAGATTTAATGCAGTGCTTCCCATTAAATATTTTATGAGTGGAGCGTGTGACTCTTTAAGCAGTTATGAGACTCAGATGTGTGAAGTTGTAATTGTCCTTCATTTAATTGAACCCAATTTAGTTGATAATTCTTCATTTCTACTGATAGTGGAAACTATCTTGACAAGTCCAAGTAACTCAGTGACTTCTGATTTTTCGAAACCCATCAGTTCAGGATGTAATCACCTCCTCATGGCTGATAGAGTGCCCTGGTCCCCAAGGGCCTTTCTAGCAGAAGGACCAAAGAAAGCACCAGGTAGACACCAATGCAGGAACTTTAGTACAGGAACTGAGTTACAGGAATAAAGAAGAAAGTTTACTAGGGAATCGTGCTGCTCTAAAGGCAGTTGATTCAGAGCCCAGGTGAAAGCACTCTACAATTAAGTAGAGATCAACAGGGTCCGTTATGGGGGCCGAGATAAACACATTTCATTGTATATGAGAACGTGGGACAGCATAGGGGTTTCGTGGCACAAGGTAGGGTTGATTATGGTTGTGTGCACAGGGGAAGGATTATGGGTTGCTTTGAGGTAACAGTAAACATGATAACATCACAAGGACTCCAGGAAGGAGGTAGGGTATAGAGTAGCATCCTATGCATAAAAGGGTCTGCTGTCTTACATGCATTGGCCATTTGCATATTCCTGTTTCCATAGGGAGGTCAGCTTGGACACTAACTGACCCAGGCCATGATAGAGGCTGCGTGCTTTCAAGTTTTATGAAGATTTGGGGAATTCCTGGGCCCCTAGGGCCCCGCAATCCACCTGCACACAGCAGTCTGCCTTGACCATACGACAGGCATTGCATCCATACAACAGTATAGTAAGTCACAAAGCAAAAACAAACCAGCACATGCAGAAGCGGTCCTACAAGTAAGTGCAGCCATGGCCACATGAGAGATTTAGACCATCGTGATAGGGATCACAAAATGAACAATTTGGGAAATTTGTGAAGGAACTTAAATTCTGAGCAATTCCATCACCCTGCGGACTTAGGATTCCCAACCAGAGTGGCTGCTAGGCCAGGACCAGGGCCAGTTGACCTGATTTTCCCCATTTTTCTAATGCTTGTGGCAAAGGCAAGAGCACACTGTTATCACTCCCTCTGGGTGGCTCCTCAGGTCTGCCCAGGTCCAGCCAACACCATCTCCATGGGTGCCACCCTGGGCCTAGAGTTGATGTTGGTCAAGGGGGAGCAAGGCCATTAAACCCGCTGCTGCAGAGACCTTTTGTTGCCTTGTGGTATGGGGATCCGGGAGGGCTCAGGTTAGCCCTCTGACAAAGTGGAAGGCCTGTCCCTTATAGGAAGTGTCTTCAACAATAGCACTTTAGATGCAGAGATGCAGGATAGCTCAGGAACCGTGTCACGTACAATGCTGCCCTCTTCCAACTGCCCCTCCTGAAGTGGCTGTTCTCACACCCACAGTTGATGGGAGAAGGAGTTAACCTGGTTCCACCTGGTATACTGATAGGTCAGCACATGGACAGCCTGCTACATGGACATCTGGGGCTGTACAGCCTAGCTTGGAGTCCATCTTGTAGGAGACGGGAACCATGCAAAACAGCCAGTGGGCTGTGTGGATGGTCATCACCCATGAAACCAGGGACACACTGACCATTTCCACAGACAACTGGGTCATGTACCAAGGCTTAAGAGTGTGGATGGCCACATGGAAGCAGGGACAGTGGACAGTGGTCGGTCCCCCTAAGGGGGAAAGAGATATGGGAAGACATCTGGACTGCCTGCCATAAAGGAAAGGTCACTGTTTTCCATGTTTCCATGCATAACACTAATTCATTACCAGGCAATGTCGAGGCAGATGCTTTGGAAAAAATCCATACCCTAATGCCTGCAGCACAGGAATCTTCTGTGATTGCACATGAAAATAGGACATCAAGGGTATCAGGCCTTGTGGCAACTGTCACAACAATTTCAGCTGCTTATGCCTATAACATGATAGCAGATAAAAGAGGCGGTAGATTCCTGCCATTTGCACTCACTACAGTGGCCTAGGATGATTCCGTGTCAACTTGGCCATGTTGGCCAGGAGCAGCTTCCTGTCACCTGGTGGCAAGTAGATTATACAGGGCCTCTCCCTCTGTGTGAAGGGACAAAGTACACCTTCACAGCCACAGACACAGCTACAGGGCTGCTGCTGGCCTCCCCAGTGGAAAAGGCTAACCAAAGGACTACAACACAAAGCCCAGAGAAAATAAGTGCCTTCTTTGGGGTCCCTACCCATGTGGACTGTGATAGAGGGACCCCCTTCACTGAAAAGTTGACTCAGGCTTGGGCAATGGAGCATGATGTTTTATGGACTTTCCACTGACCTTATAATCCAGCTGCAGCAGAATTAGTCCAAAGGATGAACGGCCTCTTAAAGGAGCAGCTAAAGGACAACAAAAATTCTCTGCAGCAGTGAGCTCCACAACTGTACCCTGCCTTAGCCAACATCAACTCTAGACCCAGGGTGGCCACTCCGGCACCCACTGAGATGGTGACAGCTGGACCGGCAGGCCCAAAATTTGACAGAGCATCCAGGTGCCTGTAATTTGCCTCGATTTATTGCCCATCCCTGGCTTTCAAGGTTGGTCACCACTAGGTTAGTGGCAGTTTCTAGTTCTGGATGAAAATTACTGGTTAGCACATCTTCATCAGTGTAATGAAACAGGTCACATTTGGGGGGAGTTCCAGGCCTTTAGGTCTTGTGCCATCAGCCCATTGCAAATAGTGGGACTGTGAAGATACCCCTGGGGTAGCACAGTAAATGTCCACTGATGTCCTCCCCATGGGAGAGCTAATGCAGGCTGGCTGGAGGGATCTAAAGAAATACTGAAGAAAGCATTTGCAAGGTCTAATGCAAAATGAAATTGGCCTAAATGAGTATTTATGTCTTGACAGAGTGGCAATATTTGGCCCAGCTGCAAACAAAGGAGGAGTTACTTTATTTAGCTCTTATAGTCAATCATTATAAGTTCCATCAGGTTTTTTTTACAATACAAAAAGTAATGCTTTGTATTGTAATATATCAATTCCTAATACGTACTCTGGGATGGGGAATATATATGCCCTATAAGTTTGGAGGAGCAACCAACCAATCCGCATTAACAGCCAACATTATGTGGCTTTAATTCCTTGGCCCCCCTACTGTGCTATTGTTACTGTGGGACCTTTGGTCTGTGGCTGCTTCCCATATATTAAATTTCATTCTATCCTGGTGTCCACTGATGCTAAAACTCTATGTTCGTTGGTTGGGGACCAAAAGATGATTAGTTCTATGTGTGGCCTCTGATCCCCAGTGTCCCCCAAAACTGCCCTTACTTGGGGATCTTGACCTGCCTCCTAGACAAGGGAAAAGTGCATCCCAGCCTCCCCTAGCCAATGGAGCAGAGGTCCCCTTTTGGCCCATCAGCTGAGCCTTCTGGCCAGTATCATCCTCCTCCTCTAGTGCCCTGGTCTGAAGCTTAGTAAACCTTTGTTCTTTGGGCAGCTTACTTCATAATTTGACCAGCACTGCATTTGGCTGCCCATCATTAGCCTCGGTCTTAGTTCCTGTGGTTATTAGATCCCCCCCCACATCTGCCGCTATGAAACTCAGTTTGGACCATTGTGTCCCGCTGGCACATGTCCCGTGGTCCTAACCATTGTCCAGTCATTCTGTAAGCGGTCTGTCTCTCCCAGATGAGCCATCGTCTGAGCAGATGGTTTGCCTGACCATCTAACCAAGAGCTGGCATTAACACTTGTACCACTGGCTAGGGGCAGTCTCCAGGATTGCTTCACACATTGCCGCAGTCAAGTTCACACTAGCAGGTCCAGTAAAGTAGACTGCATAAATTGCTTGTTTCTTGCCTAGTTCCAGTAGCCTATCATGGAGCTCATCAGTAATGCTCAGGTCAGTACAGCCCAGGATCCAAAGTGGTTGGTTTCAGTGTCTGAGAGCTATGTCTCTGTACACTACTCTCAAGTCTAACTAAAGAATGAGGAGCTATTCGTTCTCAGTGACGTGTAGATAGTTGTGCATGCTTACATATCTATATAGATAAATGCACATTTATCTAAGATAAACCTTGACCATTAAGACACCCAATGCATGAGAACAAGGATAATGCTTGTTTTAATCACCTCTGTGTACCCAGTATCTTTATACATTTTTCTGGTGGCACATAATGAATGTCTCCTAAATATTTAATTTGATGGATATGGGAATGTTGCCATACATTCATTATGTAAATTGTGATCAATGGAGGGTTACAACCAATTCACCTGGATGATTTCTTCAAAACATGAATTCCTGAGTCCCAAGCCAGATCTATTGAACCAATATTCCAGCCCTAATCATCTAAACGTATGACAAGCTCCCCATTTAGACTACAGAACAGCATTCTCCCAAGAAATCGCATTAGGGTTCAACTTTCATTAATCTGCACATATTGAAAATTACTACCAAAGCCCTTTTTTATAATGTGGTGCTTAACTCAAAACAAAGTGACCATTTTCTTAGTTACTTTTCCTGATTTCTGTTTCTTGATCTCACACAAAGGATGAAAATATCACATAAGGAGCATATAACCCACATCTTAATTCCGTGGTTGTTTTTCCCCTAAGAACCATGGTTCAGAATGACTAATTCAGTGTTTGTGGTGACTTTATAGAGCACAACTGCAGAAAATGAGAATTAAGTGTGTTTCAATAAAACCAAGAGAGCACCATAGCTCAGAACAAAGACTTACAAAAACAGCCTGCCCTTACTTAGCAACTGACCAACGTTCTTGACCATCAATGTGGAAAATTTATTGTTAAATGATTGCTTTGACCAGCTCACATAAAAATGGATTGCCCTTTAATGAATGTTTCCTTTTTTTTCTTACAGTATGTAGTTGCCTATAAATTGCAAAGTTTGTCCCACTGATAGAGATAAAGATACTTTGGATTGTGTCTTGCTCTAATTGGAACTGGACATATATCCCAAGTAATTATTTTAGAAGCACTGGGCAAAATAGATTGAGCTTATTGATTTGAAATTTTTTACCAATCTTGAATAGCCAGCTATCGCTGCTGCTCTTAACCTCTGCTTTTCCTTGCCTCGCCAAATGAGTTGACTCTGGTTCAGTTTTTGATGATCTGTCAAACATACTAATAAAGTTAATACCGTTAGAAAATGTCAGATCTTCAGAGAAGCAAACTGAACTTTAATAGTCCTCCTGTCTTACGATGTTATTATAAAAACATCAAGAGTAAGACTTCTCCTTGAACCAACCTTTCCGCCAAAGGGATTCGTTTATAGATGACAATGTGAATTCTTGAAGACTTAAATTGTTACCTTTTCAGGAATATTTAATTTTTAAGGTGAACTATTATTAATAGTAAAATGTTATACATGTGCTAATCTTATAAATCTAAAGCAATTTCAAGAACAATATCTCCTTTGGACAGTTCCACAGCCCAGTGTGGTAGGCTTTATTATTCTCACTCTGAGATGAAGAAGCCAATATTATGAGCAGTTACCATCAGCATGCCAATGCCTTAGAAAGGCCGAATACGAGTCTCTTGATAAACAGTCTAGTGCTGTTTACTGGCCTACACTGCAATCTTAGCTGAGCTGTATCTTACATTTCTGAAATAATCATAATGAATAAAGAATAAGTTGATTGGCTTTCATTTTATTGATTTTTTTTTTCTTTTTATGAGTAGTCCCTTCTAAACATTTTTTCCTGGAAATCACTCTGCATACCAATGGATTTTGAATTGTTGCTCCCTTCCATTTATTATCAAATAAACTGATATTTGTGAACATTATACTACCCAAATTCCAGGTTGTTTCTTGTTTGTTAGCTTATGCCTCTTTGTTGCTTCTCATGGCTATAGCATTCGAGTCAAATGCTATTCAACTGGATTAAAATTATTTGAATGTCTGTAAAGAGTTATTACCATAAACATTTCCTTTTATCTGCCTCTTTGGAGAATGTAGATGAATAATCAGAGCCCTATATTATTATCAATTTTAAAATTAAACTTTTTCTTTAGGAATTTTTGTGGGTAAAACTGTAGGATTCTAATCTAGAAACTTGGCTAAAATAGTCTCATATTAGGTAATGTTATAGGCCTAGTTACTATTAGATTTATTGTGGTTTAAAGGGTCAAAATTACTGGTGAAAAGGAATATTTTGTAAAGATTTTATTTGTCTACATTCACAAAAATATAGACTATACACACTAATTTAGCAAAGTTGCAACTTTCAAAAATGTCACTTTCAGTTAAAAGCTTTTTAACTGAAAATGTGTATTTCCAAACAGACGTTAAAAAGTAAAAGTTGTGAGAGTTTGAGGAAAAATTTGAAAAATATTTCTATCACTTACAAAAATGTAATATTTCTAAGAGTCCATATAATCAAGATAAAGGTTTTGCTAAGAATACAGAAATAAAGATTATAGTATCTGCTATAAGATTTTTTAACCATGGCATTGACCAGAGAATAGATAGATTGTAACTTCCATTAATCAGTCACTATTTAAGATAGGAATACTAAATTTTGAGAGAGCCTCTGTTTTGTTGTATTGTGGTATTTCTGTGTTCTTTAAAGACAATCTGCAAGTGACTTTTCATATTGACTAATAGGAAAACTCTTCTAACAAACAGTTAATATAAAAAATTTTACCATAAACAGAACTTCAGCAGCTCTAACACATTACAAACAGCTGTTATAATTTTCTGTAATTTTGACTACTGCATTGTAAAGAAAATCTATAACTCCGGTCTGTAAATGTAGCCAGCATATTTTTACTGCCGTTCCTGGTGTAGACTGCCAATTACGAAGCATGAGTAATGAAAGAATATACCCTTTGGAGCAGCCAATTCTCAGAACCATTAGTTTTCTTTAACATTCCGGTTTCATTCAAGGAATGTGCAAGACAAAAAGTAAGACATTTCATGTCATTTCAGGATAATATCATGTAATTTTAGGGTAATAAAAATGCATAAGATATCCGATATGGAAAAGTTCATTTACATTCTCTCCAGAGAGTTTTATCTCTTCAGATGTGACCTTGTATAATTAAATATGTTTCAAATATCAAGAGAAATAGCAGCTAAGCCGACAATGGAATTCTTCATTTTATGTTGGGCTAAAATAAAATGAAATGAAATTATATGAAGCAGTAATGTAATAGAAGATGAAAGATTCCACTGAAATTCTTTCTATCTTATTTCTTAGCATTTTATAGAGGGACAATTATATCATGTGCTATGTAACTTGATTTCAAAACTGGTGCTTTATTGCATTAATACCCTCCACTCACAAAAGACACAAAAGAAGTATCCCAGCAACTCATTTGTATTTGGAGCTACTTTAATTCAGATGATTTTTATATGCAGTTGGACCCAGCATAGGTAATACTTTGTCGAAATAAAACAGACCTTTCAGGACAAAAAAAGTATTTCAAACCCCTTGCCATAATTAAAACTTTGATTAACTCTATCAAGAAAGATGATTAAAACTAAATCTAATATATTTTAAAAGAGTCATATTTTAAAAATTACTAAAGTAATTACGAATGAATTGGTTTTCACAATAAAAATCATTATTAAAATTCACAAATGTAATTTTACCAGGATATGTTACAACTTGAATACCCTCAGTTTATTATCATTTTCAGAAATGTATCTCCTTTTCTTCCCTCCTCTGGCTATCAGCTTTGCTATAATCAATATAATTATGAGGATGAGAGTTTTAATTTGATGCCGAATATTACCAAATCATTTGTCCTTTAAAAATGTATTTTCTCACTTCATTAAATTTTTTAACTTTTCTTATTATGATACATAATACAAGTTCAGAGAAGCATATACACTTTGTTCTGTATGCAACTAAATAATTTATTGCAAATCAAACACTCTTGAGCTGTTATTCAGGTCAAGAAAGCGAGCATTACAGCACCTTTGTTCGCCAAAACTAATCCCTCTCTCCCTCCCACTAGGTAATCACCATCTTGATGCTTATGATAACTCATTCTCATTTCTATTTATAATTTTATCATCTAAGCACACATTTCTAAATATTTATATGAATAGAACTATACGTTATATGTTGTGTTTCGCTAAAAACTTTCCAACATTTTATTTACAAGATCTACAATGTTGCATATATCTTATTTCATTTATTTCATTATTGTATAATGCTCCATTATATGAATATATTATCATGTATTTATGAATTCTACTGGTATGTAACACCTTAGACCTGAGCACCAAGATGCCTAACCTGCTTGGCTCTGGGTTTTAAAAGACACTAATCTGGCTGTCCTCCAGCTATACAGAGACTGTCAAGTCAAAGTAGAGAGATAAAATATATTTTTAACTGCTTATGTGGTAGACAGAATTCTAAGATGATCCCCAATATTTGCTGCCTTTCCTTGGTGTACATATCTGCATAATCCATGAGAGTCTGAATATAGTGGATTTTATTCCCATGATTAGGTTATAGTATATGGCACAGTTCACCATAAGATATGGAGAGTTTATGATGTGGGAAATTTTTAGGGTATTCAGATGGGAAAAGACAGAAAAAAAAAATGAGATTGATTCCAAATCATGGTTCAGAGAAAAAAACAAGGTTGTGGCTATGCAGCTTTTTTCTAAACCACAGGAAAACAAAAGATCAGTGTTTTCAGTCACACAGAAGGTTCTTCAAAAGAAAGTAAGGGTATGTCTCCATGATCTTCTCATCCAAACCAGGGACGGCTAGGAAAATTAAAAATATTGTCCCTCAGCCACCTCAGCAAAAGCCAAAGGTTTAAAAGAAATTATATTGAAATGATGTGTGAATTTGGCTTTGCCTGATAGAGTGGTAACAGTGAAATTCATGCAAGGCTTACAAGGTTCTTGAGAAAATTATATCAGCAGATGCACTATCAACTTGGACTGGCGGTAGACAGGTTAACTAAACTATGTAGGAGCAAACATGGACTAAAATTCAGGATAGTGGAGGAATGACTCAGGGGATGGAAAAGTCCAGAGGATGGAGCTAAAATCGCAGATGGCAGGGGTGAGAACCAGGGTGATTATTTCCAGGACTTGAAAGCCAATCAAGGAACTCTGGCTGGATTTAAAAACTGCTTTGAACCATTAACTTCATTTGCCTTTCATTTCCTCCAATTTCAACTAGAATGTCTATAATTTCTATACCATTCCAGGGCCACCACTGTATGCTAGGAATGTTGGGGGAAAAGAAAACTTTTTTTGTTAGTTTCATAAGTCCAAAGATGAAGAGCAGTTGCGCCCCAGGAATTGTACCTAAAGGGTTACACCCAGGAGCCTCATCTACATCTGACTTAGCCTGGCTTAGATGCTTCAATAATGAGATTTTAGACTTTTGAGTGGATGAGATTTAGGTAACATTTTGGATTTGAGATGAGACTATAATGAGATGAAAACTCTGGGAATTTTGGGATGAGGAGAATGTATTTTATATTTTATCTACCCATTTTTTTTACTCCTTATCCCCCCATATTATTTATTTTTATAATTATATAGATAATTATATATATAATTATATTATATATAATACATATTCTATATTATATATCAAATATATTGTGTGTATATATGATAAAAGATTATATATTTTTCTACTCATCTATCCTTACCTTGGATAAAAGGGGCATCAGACACAGGGTTTTCACAATCACACAGTCACATTATAAAAGTTATATCTCTACACAATCATCTTTAAGAAACAAGGGTACTCTAACACAGCTCAACAGTTTCAGGTACTTCCCTCCAGCCACTCCATACACCCTAAACTAAAAAGGGATGTCTATATAATGCATAAGAATATTCTCTAGGATAATCTTTCAACTCTGCTTGCAATCTCTCAGCCACTGAAACTTTTTCTTATGTCTTCCCCTTCTTGGCCAAGAAGACTTTCTCAATCCTAAGATGCCTGGTCCTGCCAAATCTGAGGATTTCTGTCCCATTTTGCCAGGGAGATTGACATGCCTGAGGTAGGGAGGGCAGTGACTTCACCTTCCTAATTGGCTTAGAAAGAGAGACCACATCTGAGCAACAAAAGAGGTTCTCTATTTTGCATTTTAGAGGGATGAGAATCTTTGGGGTAGATAGTGGTAGGCAGAATTCAAAGACAACCTCCAATATTTCCCTTTTCTCTGGAAAACATCCCATGCCAAATTCCCAAGACTGTCTGTATAGATTTTATACCTATGATAAGATATGATATAAGGTAAATGTGGCACAGTTGACCTTAAGGTAGGGAAATTAGCCAGGTAGGCCTAATATGACCACATAAGCCCTTTAAAAGCCAGGAGTTATCTCTCGCTGGTTGCAAAAATTGGGGACTCAAAGCCTGGGAAGGATTGAACATGCCATTGCTGACTTGAAGATTGAGCATGGCAAGGAATGCAGGTGACCTCTGGAGTCTGAGCACAGTCCCTACTGAAAACCAATATGGAAATTGGGTGTCAGACCTAAAACCTCAAGAAAATGAACTCTGCCAATACCCAGTGAGCATTCACGAAGACCCCTGCTCTCCAGATGAGAAACAACCCCTGCCTTCAACTACTGAGACTCTGAACAGAGAATCCAGAAGCACTGTTCCAGATTTCTGAACTCCGTAGCTGTGAGCTAATGCATAGGTATTGAGTTTGTGGTACTTTGTTCTATGGCAATAGGAAAACAGGTACAGTTTTGGTACTGGACAAAGGCCATGGATTCTTCTGCCTGACACACTCAATAACCAATTCCTGAAACACCAGGGTTTCAAAAGGAGGAAGAGTATAGGCACATACACATCCTAGGCACATAGAAGGAGAACAGATGGCCTAGTGGCCCAAAACCTGTCTCCCCTGCAGTAATTCGGACAGTTTCATTAGAGAAAAGGTGGGCAGAGTTTAGGATAATGAGCCCAGTGGCCCCAGATGATGTAATTAGAGGTGATCTAATTATGAAGCACGTGCAGAGTGATTACATGCTCAGTCGCTGAATGTATGGAAAACAATGGCAGAATGAGGTAAAGGTGACTTACAGGTTGAAGTCTAAGCTACTGTGCAGGTCGGCTGGGCCCACTTAGGTTAAATCCAGTCTCATCATCAAGATAATTTGGGACTTGAGGTGGGTTAGTTCCGGCGGACCCATGACCCTTCATAAACAAACATTAGGGGCTATCTTTAGTGATTACAAAACTCTAAAGTTGAAAAACTGGATAATGAGGTATAGTTGAAGGTTAGTTTTCATAAGGTTTTTACAATCACAGGGGTGGAAGATAAGGGCTGGACAACCGTTATCAGAGATCAAGGCAGCTGGAGTACAATTCAGAGATTTCAAGTATTTTCCTGTCTACTCTGATATGCCAGAAAGCAAAAAGAAAGTTTATATAATGATTCAGTAATCAAAATCATCCCTTAAATCCTGATTTCTCCATTATAGTTTATCTTGATTTTAGCTCTTTTAAATGTTTAGCTTTTAAAATTAAAACAAATAGTACATCGTATTAGTTTCCTAGTTGTTAAAACAAATATCATGCAATACATTGGCTTAAACAATGTGAATTTAGTGGCTTACAGTTTTGAGGCTAGGAGAATTCCCAAATCAAGGCATCAGCAAGGTAATGCTTTCTCCCCAAAGATTTTGGCATTACATAATCCTTGGTGCTTGGCTTCTCTGTCAAGAGTCAATGCACATATTAACATCTCCTTTCTCTTCTGACTACTGATTTCTCTTGTGCCTTTGTTTCCAAGTCCAATTTTCTTTGATTGTAAAGACTTCATCCACATTGGATTAAGACCCACCATCATTCAGTTGGGGCTCACCTTAAGTAACAGCATTTTCGAAGTTCCTATTTATAAAAGGAGATCACACCCACAGGACCGGAGGTTCAGGTCCAAGCTTGCCTTTTGTGAGGGCCACATTTCAATCCCCAGCATTGCCTCCACAGCCTCCATTTGCATTCTTGTACCAGCATACAAAAATGCTTCAGGTTACATCTCTTACGGGCAATGGATATTTGACTTGCTTCCAATTTGGAACTATTATAAATACTGTTGTTAAAAGTTATCTTGTACATTTCTCTTGTTTCACATGTACATATATTGCTGTTGGATGTTTATCTAGGACTGGAATTGCTGAATCATAAAATAGGAAAATCTTCTTTAGGATACAACCTCAAATGGATTTCAAATGTGCCTGAAACAATTTACATGTACACATAACTTATTAATAATCTTATTCTGTATCCTTGCCAATATTTTTTTGTTCTATCTAGTCTAATGATATGACAGTATTAATTTATATTTGCATGATTAACAGTGATCTAGAGAGCTATTTCACATCTTAATTTGTCATTTGTCTATTTCCTTTTGTGATGTGCCTTGTCACTTTTGTGCACCTTTGTTTCATTGCATTGTTTCTTTATTTTACTGATTTGCACAAATTGTTTGTATATTTTGGACTTAAACCCTTTGCCGATTCTAACTGTTGCACTTATCTTTTCTTCCTCCAATTCTTCTTTCTACTCTCTCAAAATGGTGTCCTTAACTTGCCTTTCTTTTAATTTTTTTTATAAAATATACATATAGAACAGTACACACACACATACACACAAAGACACACTACTCAATGATTTATCATTTAGAAAACTTTACAAGTCTAGAAATAGGACATTGACAGTACTTCAGAAACCCACTCATACCCGCTCCAAATCACCAACCCTCACCCCTCCCAAAGGAAACAACTAACCTGAGCTGTCTGGCAATGGCATCTTTGATTTTCTTTAATGTTTTATCACATAAACAAACATTCCTAGAATATATAATTTAGTTTTGCCTTTATTTTGACTCCAAATAAATGAAATTATAGTACGTAGTCTTCGGTGTCTGGATATTTGTGCTCAGCATGCGTTCATTTTTGTTTTTGTGAGTAATTCTATTTTATTCATTGTCATTACTGCATAACATTCTAGAGTGTGAATATACCAGAATTCAGTTGTCCTTTCTTTTGCTGGTAGACCTTTAGAGTTTTCCAATTAGGGAACATTATAAATAGTGTTGCTGTGAACACACTTATAAGGTACACTGGAGCACACATGCGCAGATTTCTAATGTGTATCTTGTCTTGTAGGGATTTATTATATATTCTGGAAATGGGCCTTTGTTACAAATATTTCCCTTGCCCTTCTCCTCTTTTGACACTCTCAATGGTATCTTTTGATGAAAACATAATTCTCAATTTTAATATAAAAACCATGTTTTCCTTTATGGATAGCACTGTTGATTTTGTCCTTTTTAATGTCTTTCCTTACTTTGATGTAAGGAAATAATATCCTTTGTTATATTTTGTAAGCTTTCTTGTTTTGTGTTACACATTTAGAACTTCAATCTAATTTTAAACCTGCAATTAGCTTTTGAGTATGGGATGAAGTAGGAGCAAGTATCATTTTTTCCCCCAAATGAATGTATAAGTCTTCTGAAATCATTATTTGAAAAGACTATTTTCTTGGCAATTAAGTAAATCAATTGTCTATATCTAAGTGTTGATTTCTAATTTTTTATTCTAGTCCAACATTACATTTGTCTTTTCACCAATGCCACACTTTTTTTTAATTGTCATAACAGTTAAAACACAACATAACAATATAAACATAACAATTTGATAAAACAAATCTTTCCATCTTTTCTTTTTTCCTCTTCTTCAAGTGTCTCTTATCCATAATTAGACCATTTTCATTTCCACACAAATATTTTAGGATCAGCTTCTCAAGTTCTGCAAACCTTGTTTGGAAAGACATGGCGTCTTTAAAATAGTGAATCTTCCAATCCAAGCATGGTATTTTTCTATGTGTGTGCCTTCTTATTTTGTTCCGAACAGTGTTTTTTATATGTTTCTGTGTAGAACTCTTGCACTCTTCTTGCTAGAATTGATGCTATTGCATATTATATGGTTTTAAAATTATGTAATTTCTTAGTTATTTGCTCCTGAAATACAAACAGGCAACTGATATTTATATATTGAGCTTATTTCCAGAATTATTACTTCTGGTGATACAAATAAATTATCTGTGTATTAATATTTTGGGTTTTCTGGGTACACATTCATGTCACATGTGCATAAGGAGAGTTTTGAGTTGGTCCTTTCAGGGTTTCTTAAATTTCGCTTATGCTTCTTACCTTATTGCACTACAACTGCTCTAGTACAATATTGAATAGAACTAATAGGAGGCAGACTTATTTTATACCTGGTTTAGAGGGAAAAGATTTCATATCTAATCCAGATGTGCTGTGTATGGATGATGTTCCATTGAGTGAGAATTAGTGATTATTCTCTGCCTGGCTAAGACTGGATGCTCAATAATTCGTTGTCAATATCTTTAATAATAGGGTATTTCAGTTTTCTAAAGCTGCCAGAATGCAATATACCAGAAATAGATTTACTTTTGCAAAGGTGATTTATTAAGTTATAAATTTCAGTTCTAAGGCCGTTAAGAATGTCCAAACTTAAGGTATCAACAAGAGGATACCTTCACTGAAGAAAAGTTGATCATGTCCGGTGTCCCTCTGTCACATGAGAAGATTCACGGTGATGTATACAGGCCCTTCTCTCCTGGGTAGGTTTCAAATAGCTCTCTTAGCTCCTGTGGGTCCTTCATTCTCCCTAGGACATTTTCTTTCTCAGCTTCTTTACCATAAAGGACTCCAGGGAGGGATTAAGACCCAACTTGAATGAATGGAGTCTCTTCTCCTTGGAAATAACCTAATCAAAAGTCCTACCCACAATGGTTCTGCATCCAGAAGAAAGGATTAGAAGAACATGGCTTTTCTGGGATCCAGGACAGATCCAAACCAGCACGCCTGGTGTAGTTTAATCTTCAATCAATAGCGAATATCCAGTTGCAGCTTCCTCTTTAGTAACGAGATAGGTATGAATTGTTTCACAACATTTAACATATTTTATTTCTAAATAAGATACTGATGAGCACCCTGAATACCAATATCATGCATTACGGAGGCTTCTTCTCCCCCTTCATGACGATATTATGAGGTAAGAATTTCTCATTGCCTCATTTTACAGTCGAGGAAATTGAGACTCAACTAAGTGAAGGAATATCCTCAAGGCCTAAGATACGGTAAGTAGTGGTGTGGATCCCTGCCCCAGCACTGGCTCCCTGGCTCTCCCCTTTAAGCGTTATGGTTCTTTCTCAATCTCCCACTTTATGTTTCGATATATCATCTACATAATCACCTAGAAATACTGTGTAACATTATTAGCAAGTATATTTAAGTTGTTTTGAATTGGTTTTCATTTTTGGCTCTCAAAGAGAGGTGTTTTTTAACCAAACACCACATCATTATGGGGTAGCCCAAGTCCCCCTGTGAGATTTGAGCAGAATTTTAATGGAATGATTTCATTCACATTCTACATATGGATATATATACTACTTCTTTCTTACTTTCCTGTCCCTACCCTTCCACTTAACAGGAATTCTCCCAATTCCATGTCCATATGTACTAGCTATGGTTTTCATAAGCTTGATTAGCCAGGAAAAACATTTGGCTTTACTTTACATAAAATGTGGCTGGATAATGAGAGCAGGTGCTGCATTATGTTGACATGATGGATCCTGGGTGGCTACAGTTACTAAAGAAAGATTTCATTGTTTTGTTTTATTTATTTTACAGGAGTTTTGAAGAATATCTAGCCCTTCTTTTTGCCTTCTTGTACTTATGTGCAAAACAACCACAAATCTGGATTATAGCATTTTAAAGGCTATTTTCAAATTAAAATTGGTGATTTTAAAGTATTTTCTATATGAGGTATAGAGAAGTATAAGAAGATCTTAACGAGCATACATTTGCATCAAAAGTAGATTTTGCTGATGACACATCTCTTTTGGCACTCTGAACCTAGGGGGAGTCTTTTCCTTCTTTTGATGAAATGGCTAATTGTGGACCCTGAACTTAGGTTACAGGGGAAAAGAGGAGAATATTTGAATGTCATTAGCACAAAGACCAATCTACTTAAAACTCTTGGTAATCAGGTTCATATAATTGACCTGGCAAGGCTTCAAGGTCAGCTAGCTGACAACGAACAGTATGTGTATAATATCCCAGAGAAGACTGTAGACTC
Organism: Tamandua tetradactyla; assembly: GCF_023851605.1. Taxonomy (NCBI): domain Eukaryota; kingdom Metazoa; phylum Chordata; class Mammalia; order Pilosa; family Myrmecophagidae; genus Tamandua; species Tamandua tetradactyla. Next base: position 40,586,047 of record NC_135352.1, on the reverse strand, counting down.
ACTTTGCCAAGTGGATGATGATAGCTCCGTAGCAATCCTGAATGACCTCTGTGAACTGGCCTTACAACTTATCATGGTGCAGTTGGTTATGCAATGTTCTCTTGTCAGCACACTCTATATGGTTTGCATATAACCAGGTTTCATGTTGTTTTAAGAAACCTCTTGCTTTTGAGAACCTTTTGCAATGCTATGGTCTTAGGCACATAAGATCAATACACTTATTTAATACATATGATTTAATACATTTTGAGTCTGTGGCAAATCCAAAATAGAGTTTGCTGCCTCTTGCCTATTTTAGTTATATTTTTAAGTGTGTTTGAACTCACTGAAAGTTTGAATTTTTCCAATAAGGTTAAGGCATTATAGTTTAAAGATATGTTCCATGGATTAGGTGTGTCAGTCCATTATTTGGAGGGGTTGATATTTTCTACATCAACAGTTTAGCTTGGAACTCAATTAATAAGAAAACAAAGTGAAGTTGCCAACTAGTTATTGATTTATAATTTGTTATTATTATATAGGATTATAATTATCATTGTAACTTTAAACTTAAAAAATACACATATTACTTAAATATAAAATTATAGAGAATACCTAATTCTGAAAGTACAGAGTACTCAAGCATCCACATTCAGAGATCTGGTCTTTCCCTGTAGAAATCTTTTAAATTCACATTTCAAAATGAACAAAAACACTTTCTGATTTTTCACTCCTGAACCAACCCATTGAGAAAATTGAATATGAACTTTCTATAATTTGTAGGATTCATCTTTCAATTATTTGTAAGATAATAAGGGGAACTATGAAAGATGACACAATACATAGATACATGGGGCCTGGTAGAAAGAAAAGGAAAGCACTCCACATTATTTTATTTTAAGAATTTGCTAAACAATTAGCAATTATCTTTTGGAAATTGAAATGAGTCTAAAACATATTTTTTGAAACGTAAGAGTTATTTTTTTGCCTTTGATCAAACCATTTTTCATTTCATAAATATATTGTGTTCATAAAGACTTATGGAAATCCTATAATATTTCAAGTATTATGCTGAGCACTTTCACGTTTATCATATTATTTAATCATCACAAGCACTCTACATTGTAGAGGTTCTGTTATTCCCATTTTGCAGATGAAGGAACTATGTCTTGGAGACTTTAAGTGTTTGCCCAAAAGAGCATATATAGCAAACAGTGGAGGCAGGCTTTGAACCAATCATTTGCATTTTAAAACTGAAGCATGTCAACCATATTATATTTGGATATCAATGTAGATAACTGGATATCAATTTAAGAAGTCTTTTTTCAGTGACTTGTGTGTACCAAGCATTAAGTGAAGCAATAGAAAGCTAGCATTGCATTCTGGCTGAGATATCCATAATCTAAGGTAATAACATGTCTAAATGGAATGATTTCAAATATACTGAGTGTACTTTATACTGGTTTATCATACTTTACAGAATCTTTTGTCTGTTAATTGGTGATAATAATTAAGTTAGTTCTTATGCTAGTTTAGATCAAGAAACTACTAAATAATAGAACATAATACAAGACCTACTATAAACATAATTTTTTTCTCTTCTATTTCATGTAATGCTTGTTAGTAACTCTTCAAATAGTTAAAACATTCATGTGTGTGATATAGAATGTTTTGATAGCATTCTTTCCTTTCAGAGTATAACCTTCTAAAATATATAACTGTGTCATGAGAGAGTTAAGAATTTCTCATTTTTTGTCCTGTGTGTACTTTGTTAGGAGGAAGAGGCTGCATAAATGCAAAATTAGAACCTCTAATTTGTTTTACACCCTGCATTACTGGATTAGATAAGTTAGAAGAAATCTGTATCTCCCACTCATAATTCTTCCATAAGCTTAGATTTGGCTGCAAACTCTAAGAGTCCAGCCTGTCTGTCAGAACAGTCTGTCTCTTACCTCTGCCTGTATTAATATCCCAGAACTTAAGCATTAATAATATCAATATTAGATAAGGAAACTCATGGTTTGTCTGGATCAATCAGTTAAACTGTTTTGTATTTAGTTGGCTCAAATGACCAGCAATATTAAAAGATTCTAGAAGTGGTATGTTTGACAGTTGATATTTTATTTTTATTACTAGAATCTGTAAATGTCTCCTAGTTTCTCATAAATAAGATGGAATCTTTAATATCGTCAGCATGAATGGATTCTTAAAATTTCTGCAACACAGATGTATCTTCAGAGATTTACGGATCATTCTATCTACCCAGACTAGTCTATACCTATTTTTATAGTCATTGAACAACCTGTTTAATTTTTCACTTCTCAGAGGTCATCTTCACTTAGTTTTGATAACTAAGGTGGTTTAAACAAACCGTATTAAGAGTAATCATCTCAATTTATGCCTATTTAATTATTGCAGAATATTTTCTGGCACTAGCAGCATTGTGGGTTTTGTTTTGTTTTGATTTTTGTTGCTACAAGTAATCAGGTGCTTAAATGAGAACGAAGGATAAGAGCAACCAGGTTAGAATTCAGTCCAAATAGGGTAAAAAAAATGACATGGATGGATTCCTTATGACCATTGAGGAATAATGACAAGAAGCAGTAGCAGCTACATAACTCATGGTGCCCAGTGCAAGATGGAAATGCAGGGACTCTCGTTCAACAATAGGGATAAGAAGTGCCCTTAAAGTTGTGAAAATGTAGAACTTTTTCTTTTCTTCTATGGCCTCTCTCTCCGTGTTTTTGTTTGGTTTTTTTGTTTGTTTGTTTTTAATTTGCTATTTAGCATCATGGTTCCTTGGGCATGGAATACCCTCTAAGGAAGTGCGGACCATCACAGACATGTGGAGACCTGCCCCACAACTTGGCCATGCAGCCTCTGCCTGCAGTGGTCTCCCCCTCACCCCACCTGTTCTAGTTTGCTAGCTGCTGGAATGCAATATACCAGAAACGGAATGGCTTTTAAAAGGGGTGATTTAATGAGTTGCTAGTTTACAGTTCTAAGGCCGAGAAAATGTCCCAATTACAACAAGTCTATAGTAATGTCCAATCAAAGGCATCCAGGGAAAGATACATTGGTTCAAGAAGGCCAATGAAGTTCAGGGTTTCTCTCTCAAGTGAGATGGCACATGGCAAACACAGTCAGGGCTTCTCTCTCAGCTGGAAGGGCACATGGCAAATACGGCATCATCTGCTAGCTTTCTCTCCTGGCTTCCTATTTCATGAAGCTCCCCGGGAGGCATTTTCCTTCTTCATCTCCAAAGGTCACTGGCTGGTGAACTCTCTGCTTCATGGTGCTGCAGCATTCTCTGCCCTCTCTGAGTCTCTCATTCTCCAAAATGTTTCCTCTTTTATAGGACTTCAGAAACTAATCAAGACCCACTCAAATGGGTGGAGACATGTCATCCCCTAATCCAGTTTAACAACCATTCTTAACTAAATCACATCAACCAGGGAGATGATCTCATTACAGTTTCAAACATACAGTATTGAATAGAGATTATTCTACCTTTATGAAATGGGATTTATATTAAAACATGGCTTTCTTAGGGGGCATATATCCTTTCAAACCAGCATACCACCCCAGCTGCTACTGCTGGACTGATGCGCTGCACTCCAGCCAGGCATGGGGAAGTCTTATCCTCTTCCTGGGGTTCACTGCCCCAAGCTGGGCTGATGGGTGATGGACCTCAAGGGATTTCAGATCTGCACAGTATGCACTCAGAACCTGGATGGGACTGGGAGAGAAGTTTGTCCCTGCTGAATCACCCACCGAAAGCACAGTGATACTGTTAGCCTGGGCAAGAGGGATTGACCACTTGCATGTCACACTCCACAGTGCCATGTGCTCCTGTGACCAACTCCAACCCTTTCATGCTCAGGCCCCAGCTAACAGCAGAGGTCGGCAGTGGTGCTGGAGCAGGGGTATGGAAGCAAAGACCAGGCAGGGACCTGGATGGTGGGGGAAGGAAAGCAGGTGGCTGAGAACCCTTGCCAAGGAGACAACAGGAGGTGACACCATGCAAGATCTAAGGCACGAAGCCGGTACACAGGCTCTACTGTCTCACTAGACTTCACTTACAAAATGTAAATTCCAAGATAAAGTTATTGAGAATTTCTAAAAGGCAGAGTATGTCACTCAGTGTGGGGCCCTCCTGAGCAAGGGACCCTGTGTGAGTCCACTGGTGCCCCCACAAGGCTGGCCATGACCAGAAGGGTCATTTTCATCAGCAAATGATTAACAAGCAGGTCTTTCTCCTTCTCGAGCATTCTTTCCCTGGAGTGTTCATGCATTTTAACCTTTAACGCACGTTAATCTTTGAGCTTATCCTTAAAGGCAAAGGTGAAGCTTTAAGTAGATAATATATGAACTTCATTATTTATATTTTTATGTGTTAGAAGTAGATCATGTTTATCGAGATACAGGATGGCAAAGGCATACTTCTCCATGGTTCTGCATTGTCAGTTTGTTATTTTACTTGCAGTACAAGTAGTGGAATAATTAAGTGTAATAGATGAACCTCATTCTTTTTTTTCAGTAGTTAAACAGACTCAAATCCTCAAAAAAATAGTGTGAAGATTTTAAATAATGCATATGTAAACCAAATAAAAAACAAGCTTGAAAGAAAAAACAAAAGAAAAGAATTTTAATGATTTGAGTATGTCACTGGAAAAAATCGTTACAATTTTTCAAGGGCATTTTAATGTAGTAAGTTGTTTTATATGTGTTATTCTCTTTGATTGGTACAGCACCCTTATAATGTGAGCAAACAGTTGAGATAAATTTTAAAGATGAGATTGAGTTGCAGGGAGTGTAAGCGCCCAGTCCACTTCTCAAGCTGGAGTGTAATTTGGGTCTTCTGGTATCTGGTTGAAGCTCTTTCTAGTCCATCATGGAAATGATGCTATTGGTAAAAAAAATCCAGGAAACCAGAATCTCAAGAATTATGCTTAGCATGACCTGCAGATATATTCAGAACAGAATGAGGCAACGTTACCATTTTCTATCACTCAGTGACAATCACGTGGAGTCCATATTCCCCTTGTTTTGGGGATTCACACTGTTGCAATTGTGTAATAATCTTTGGGTCTTAATTTAGGTTACCCCAGAAACAAGACACTGAGCAAGGGTTCCAAAGTAAGTAGATTATGTGGGAGGAAAAGGAAATAGTAGTAGGGCCATGGGGGAGGTGGTACTGAGAAGGGAGGCCACCAATAGAGGGTGTATTATTAAACCAACTCCAGGAGGGGAATGACTGGTTCTTTTCCTATAGAGAGTGCAAAGACAGGATTCAGAATTATCCTCAGCCAAGGAGTAGGAAAGCTGAGATCATTCACCACCAGCTCCCAGGAAGTATTGGTAGAAGCTGTGGAGGAGACTTCGGGTCTGCCTTGCTGTGCTGGTTTGAATCTGTCATGTACCCTAGAAAAGCCATGTCCTTTAATCCTCATTCCAATATTGCCAGGTAGGATCTCCTGGATAGTTTCCAGGGAGACGTGACCCACCCAATTATGGGTGGCACCTTTTGATTAGGGTAGTTTGATGGGGATGTGTCTCTACCTTTCCAAGGTGGGGTTAGTTACTGGAGCCCTTTAAGAGAGAGCCATTTTGGAAAAAGCTCAGAACTGACAGATCCCATACAGCCAGATGAAGAAATAAAATGCCCCTGGGGAAGTCTTTGAAATGAGGAGAGAAAGCTAGCAGATGTTACCATGTGCCCTCCCAGCTGAGAGAGAAACCCTGAACTTCATCAGCCCATTCTTTGGAGTTAGGGTATCTTTCTCTGGATACCCTAATTTGGACATTTTCATGGCCTTAGAATTGTAAACTTGCAACTTAATAAATTCCCTTATTAAAAAGCCATCTGTTTCTAGTATATTGCATTCCAGCAGCTTACAAATGAAAATAGCTGCTTTTAGGCAAAGTGTCCTTCTGCATTTCTGGAAGGTCTAAGAATGGCCTCATGGATACTCACCATTGAGTGGCCACAGAGACAATTACAATGTTAGGGTCCCAGGGATTTCATCTTGAAATGTTATTTTCTATCTGAAAGAAAGAAATTGAGAAGAAAATTAGGAGCATTCTGTTCAAAGAAATTGGCTGTATTCAGAATAAGCTATGTGTTTTTTCTTTTCTACATTGAATACATCTATGTATATTAGCATTCCATATAAAATACAGCCTTCTAAAGCTACCTCAATCACAGGTTCTAAAATTTACAAACCTGAGGGGAATTGTAGAAATCTGGTATAATACTGTTTTGGTTTGCTAAAGCTGCCAGAATGCAATATAGTAGAAAAGAATTGGCTTTTATAACGGGGATTTATTAGGTTACAGATTTATACAGTTCTAAGGCCATGAAAATGTCCAAATTAAGGAATCAACAAGATGATAGCTAGACTTTAAAGAAAGGTCGTTGGCATCTGGGACACTTGTGTCAGATAGGAAGGCACGAGGCTGGTGTCTACTGGTCCTTGCTCCCAGTTCTTTGCCTTCAGCTTTGGATTCCAGAGGCTTTATCCTCTCTGTGTCCTGCGGGTTTTCTCTTAGTGTCTCTGGGGCATGTCTCTCTCTAAGTGTTTGTGAGTCCTCTCTTAGTGTCTCAGCGCAAACTCTGGATTTCATCTCTTAGTTTAGTACCTCCTGGGCCGTTGTCTGTCTTCAAGCATCTATTCTTTCTCCAAAAGTTTCCCTCTTAAAGAAATCCATTAGGAGACTAAGAATAACTTTGAATGGGTGGGGTCACATATCCATGGAAACAACCCAATCAAAAGGTCCCACCCCAAAATAGGTCTGCCCCCACAAGATTGGATTTAAAGAATACAGATTTTCTGAGAAACCTAACAGTTTCAAACCAGCACAAATACCTTCACTTATAGATGAAAAACAAGTTTAAGAAAAGTGAAGGAGTAAAAGATCATTTATGTCTGTACTATACACTTGGTGGAACTGGGGTATAATACTCAAGTTGAGAATCAGAGCCAAATAGATTCAAGGTCAACTTTTATCCAAGAAGAAACTCCTTTTCAAGCTTAGATCCAAGTTTTAATAAACTAATCAATTAATTCATACTTCCTACATTAACTTCTTCAGACTAAAGAAGGTTAACAGGCAAGAAACAGTAATAAAAACAAGGACATGTGATCTAGGAGTACGTGTCTTATATTTTTATAGACATGTTTTAATAAACACACTAATGTGGGCACTGTGATAAAGAATTTTCTTCAGTGTAGTAACATAAAAATGCAGTTTATTAACTCCATTGATTCCATTACTCAAAGTTCATCTTTGGAACTGGCCTAACATTTCTGCAAAAGATAAGTAGATAAACTAATTTATTTAGAGTCACACCTTATTTTTCACTGTGAAACCACTCTACCAGATTGATTATCTGTTTTCCACACATAATCATGCATTACTTTTAGCTGTGGCCAAAAATCCAATCCAATCCATTGTCAAAAGGATGATTTTTCATTACTGATAATATTTAAATGAATAAGTTTTTGAACAATAGCCACATCATTAGAGTAAGTATACCGTACCCTAAATTAACCATTGTAGAGAAGATGATACACATGGATATACATAAATTTCAGTACATTTGTTCTTAAAGATTTTTTTTTTTGGGTAATAACATCATCATTTTAGCATTGAGAGGTTTGTAAGAGAAAGACTTCATGGTAAAAGTGGCATTAGGTTGAGCCTTGCAATATTTCTAGATTCTGACTAATCAATGGCGTTACAATTCAGTGTACTTTTGATAGATTGTGTGTGCCTGGGTTTTTGTTGTTATATCAGAGTTTACATTGGTAATAAACAGTATGTATAGATGAGTTCTATAAGAGAAAGAATTAAAATCTGAATGCAGTGATGGGGTTGGTGCCCTAATGAATAAGGGAAATCAGATTCTAGAAATCTGGTGAACCAATAAGATTGATGATCTTGACAAGTACCCAAAGGTGGTCAGATAGGCAATTTTATAGCATTCTATAGACTTTTTCAGCAAAAATATTCATTAGGAAAGACTATATGAACTAGTTTTTAAATGGGGAAGATAAAATCAAGGAAACAAATAAGGGGCCTGTTACAAAAAGTATAGATTATTGGTAGCCAAGATCCGTATGGTAGTAATAGAGATGAAGAGAGAGAAAATGAATGTGAAAAATACACTTTGGAGGTATAAGTTTGACATTACAGTGGAATGATTTAAGGGATAGATTTAATACCATCAGTTTCTGCTCAAAGTTCCAAAAAGATAGAGGCTGACAGAACTTCAAATAGACGAGAATAAGGTACACGACTCCAAGTATAAATAGAGATATATTTAACTTCTAGAAGTAGGAGTGGGAATAGTCATCCTACAGTGTGGCTGGGAGTAAGGGCAGCCGTGTGTTACAGGAGATATTTGCATGACTGGCAGTGAGAATAATGGAAGTTGAAATCAGCGAGAGTTATCACTATACAAGCAGGAACCAAACAAAGTCATCACAGAGGCAGCGCGTGATGCAGTAGAGTTAAAGGTGTAATCCAAGACATGATTTATTATATAAAGGAAAGGAACTCAAAAGAGAGTACATCTTAGCAAAATAATTAGATGCAGAGATGTATATATTCATTGGAACTATATGAGCAGAGTCTGAAAGATAATCTGTCAGGGATACTGGTAGATACTCCCAGACTAAGATAAATTGAGATAAATGACTGCTTTGTTCCCTTCCAAGGGTACTTTTTTAATCAGTGCGATATATCCCCATCAATGTCACCATCATCATTCATCAATATATTTGATTACTGTTACTATTTCCATTATCATCAGTATCACTCGGAAGGTATTGTACTCTTCATCATCATCATTAGCAATAAGTTTATTTGTATACTCCTGCTGCTAAATTTACATCAAGTGTTTTTGCCATGAATAAAGTAAGGATGAGCTGAAGAAATTCACTCTGCATAATTCTTCCTGTCAAACTGGATAATATGCTCCCCTCCAGTGTAGGGGAAGGCTAATCTCTTTCTCTACTTCAGCATTTCTGGCCACATATCAATTTACAACAAGTAAGCTGCAGGAGAGGTGTGCAAGGTAACTAAAGAGACACTAGGCTGGAGTCAAGAGACCATGATATTTGTCCCAGCTCAGCCACACTGCATAGCTTTCATTAAATTATTTGCATTTTCAGAAAGTTAGAAAGTTTAGACTTGACAACTTCCAATGTCTTTCCCAAGTCTGAAATTTTGTGAACCTAAGTGAACGAGCTTATCACACGTTGAGCACATATAAACTGGGATGTATGGTTGAAATAATACTGATAATTAAACCATAGCATATTTACCATGTCCCAGAGAGTGCTTAATGGGATATAGATATTATAGATATACATATACATATAAAATGCATGTATATATACATAGACGTAATTTAATCCTTACAATATCACTGTGAGCTAGGTACCAGTGTCTCTACTTTAGAACAGAACACACCCGGGTATAAAGATGCTAACGTCGCTTGTCAAAAGTTATCCAGCTAGGAATGGCAGAGCTGTGATTTGAACTCAGGCAGCCTAGCACCATTGTGTGGTATTAAACATTATTCTCTCTATACTGTCAGTAGGCTAAGGGCAAAGTTGTGTGAGAAGGGCAGAAGTTGTGCAAGAAGTATGCTACTACTTGACTATTCTGTCATAAACATGTTAATAGGGAATATGCTGAAGATGAGAGTGCAGTACCCGGATATTACTATTGGTTGCATTTGTAGAGTTTTTCAATTCCCAAAGTTCTATTGCATGTATAATTTTATTGAATTCTTACAACCTCATGAAATAGGTAGAAATAACATCCCTTAGGTATAATTTGTTCCCTTTATCATGCATAGTTAGACCCAGAAGTAAAGACATGCCCAGGAGGTGGACGTGGGAATTTAATTCAAGGAGACAGTTTTCTTGGCTCCAATGAGCTGCTTCCATGCTTGCCATCTACTCGGACAGTTGCAGGAGACTGCTGTCACTTGTCTCACAATGGTCAGTTTCTGTTATTGATTTCTTCCTCATCTAGACATATATGAGGTTTCCAGAAATCAAATTTAGATCTATTCCCAGCTCTGCTTGCCTCTTGCTCATCTATCCTCTCTGGTTTGCCTGATTATTGAATTTAATTTGAACACAAAGTACAATCTTTATGTTATGCTTTTGCATAATTTTTGCTTCTAACTTCAATATCTTTGGTTTGGGTTTGTTATTTTCAAGAGTTTTCTTCATCTTCTCTGAATGTCCCGGTCCAAACTTCCCTCCCATTGTAGATACATCCCTCTAAAGGGTTGCTGGAGCTCTCATTCAAGCTCACTTGTCGGTCTGCACCCTGGGAGCCATGCCTAGTGGATGAAGAGTTAATAAAGGGGGTGCAAAGGTAGTTCAGCAGCAGAGGTCTCAGCTGCCATGCAGGAGACCCGGCTTCAATTCCTGGTCCATGCACTTCCCAAAAACCAAACAAACAAACAACAACAACAACAACAACAAAAAAACAAGCTATCAAAAATTCAACAAATGGTGCTGCAATGACTTTTTTCCATGATACTTACATGGAAAAATAATGAAATGTGACCCACCATATAGCATACAAAAAAAAAAAAAAGTCAATAGATAAGTAGGGTGGCTTTAACAGAGAAATTTACAATCTTTCCTTTTTCTCACAATATATATTATTAGTCTCCTTCATTTAAAAAACAGAAGATTTATGGAAAATACAAGTAAATTTCTTTCCCAGAGGATCCTTTCATTATTTTGCAAAAGATGCTGCTATTTTAAACAAACCTTGGATACATACTTACAAATATGAATAAATCTGAATGACTTGTCAACCATTTTACCTCTACTATATTTGCAATATGGAGATAAGGCACAATTATGGAACTGTATGTGTGAAATAGTAAAATCCCAATCATATGTACATAGAGATTGGTAAAATCTAATTACCCATCTGTTTCATAGCACTCAAGAGTTTCTAGATTTTTTGCATTCCTGGGATTTTGATTTAATACTTACTGAGTCATGAATTATACTTGCACAAAAGTATTCCAGATTTTTTGCCAATGCTTTTACCAGTAAATGTAGTCACAGAGGAACCCAGAGATTTATGTGTGCCTCTATGTTCTACTATTAAGATGCAGATGACATATATTTAATGAACTTACATTTCTGTCTTCAATACTTTACTTCTCCCAGAGCACAATTTTTAAAAATTCTGGCATATCAGTAACATGATTTGTAATAATTTTAGTTCTAAGAGATAGGAGTTTAGGGTGCATGGGTGGTTCAGTGGTAGAATGCTCGCCTTCCACGCGGGAGACTAGGGTTCGATTCCTGGACCATGCAATCCAGCCCCCCTTATATATATAAAAAAAGAATATATAAGAAATAACAGTTTAATGGACAACACAGCCTGTATTAAATGTGTAATCAGGAGAGTTACTATGTCACAAACAGGTAAGAGCTGTGACAGTTGCCCAAAGCTAGCAAACTGCCATTAAGTTCAGCACTTTGATCCCCACTGTTCCCCTTACTTTATAATTTATCTCACTATACCTAACAGCTGTAAAGGGAAGGGGTGAAGATACATGGGTGAGAGAGCATACATGCACCCAGTGTTACTATGGTGCTTTAAAATGAAATTAAATCTCCCAAGTTTCAAGCTCTCCTCCTTCCAATTCATCCTCCACTCTGTTACCAAACTTGCCTTCCTGATCAACCACTACAGTTCTATGGCACCACCGTTCATAAACCTTGTGTGGGTGTCTATAGTTGTGCGATGAAGTCTTAAACAAGCATGGAATGGAAAGCATTCCAAAGCTTTGCCCTTACCCCTATACCAGAGTTTATAACTTTACTCTTTCACTTTCATCATTTGCCTGTGTTTTTATTTGCTCAGCTTAAATGACTGGAAAGCAGGGCCTGCCCTAGCTCCTTGCAGTGTCCAGCCCACAGTATGTCTCTAATAAAGGGATGGTGGATGCATGAATGAAGAAACCAATGAATCAGTATTTATATTGGCTCTTATTTACTCTGACAGGTTCATAATTAATGCTTGTTTCTGGTTGTTTATACTTTTGTTAGATATTTGTGGCCTATATAGTGAAAGGCAAAAAATTAGTCTTTTCACCTAACAAGCTGAGCAAACTAATGAGTAAGAAATGCAAGATACTTGTTTCAAATAATTGTAGTACAATACCAGTAATTATAGTATTACTATTTAACATATACAATGTGCTAAGGGATCATTTTAAATATATGTTTTAAATATATATATCTATATAAAAATATGTATGCACCCACACACATACATGCACATATACATGTCAAAATTTTGAGAGGTAAGTGTGTAGTTTGTATTTTATGGCTGATGAAACTGAGTCTCAGAGAAGACTCCATTTTAGGAGAGAGAATTTTACATGATAAGATTAGTAAAAACCACAGGCCATTAGCAGGGCTGTGTTTCACTAGAGGACATATTTATTCATCTATTCATTCAACGACATGCTGAGGTCGTACAATGTCCCAGCTCCTGTGTTAGTTGGAGACAGAGGATGTGGACTACATAACCATGCGACCTCTTCCTCGCAGACATCACTGAGTCTTAGTGTGCCCCTGATTGTCTCTTCCAGGATTTCAGTCCCAAGTGGTACGTGACCTAGACAAAGACTGAGTTCTAGAAGCAGATCCCACCAGATCTCTCTCTTTCTTTCTTTTTCATTTTCTTCATACATACCACTACTATGCTAAATTAAACAGGCTTTGCTGTGCAGAGCTAAGTCCCTAATGTTCGAGTGTGCTAGAAACGAGAAGCTACATTACACGGGGCCGTTGGGTTTGCTAACAGTACCAGAACGCAATACACCAGAAATGGGTTGGCTTTTACAATGGGGATTGATTTCCTTACAATGTACAGTTCTTAGGCCATGAAAATGTCTAACTTAAGGCATCAGCAGGATGATACCTGGATTCTGAGTACAGGCTGCCGGGATGCCTCTGTCACCTGGGAAGGCACACGACTGCCTTCTGCTCATCCCGTTTTCCTGCGTTTCATCACTTTCCATTTCGGGCTCCAGTGGCTTCTTCTTTTATCTTTGTGGGTTTTTCCTTAACTTCTCCAGAGCTTCTCTCTGTGAGCATCTTTAATTTAATCTCTTAGCTTCCGTATGTGTTTTATCTTCTTATAAAGACTCCAGTAAAAGGATTACGACCCACCTTGAATGGGGGGGTCACATCTCAATTGAAATAACCTAATCAGAAGGTCCCACCCACAATAGTCCGCACCCACAGCGATGGATTTAAAGAACACGGCCTTTTCTAGGGTACCACAGGCCCTATAAAATTTTTCAACACAGCATTTATGAAAAAGACATCCATCATGGAACCTAAGAGGTTTATTTGTTTTTTTGCCCAGATATTTACATGTATTCCCTTTACTTCTGATTAACTTAGATGGCTAGGATGTGTGAGCACTGGGCATTGTGCATTCTTTACAGCTGAGTCTCTAGCCTTAATGACATCATGATGGCACAAAACCCCAAACTGCCACTCCACACCAATATTCTTAGTAAAATTAAAACCCAGGCTGCACCTGTCATATGCTGACTCCGTAGTCAGTGTCTTTTCAATATGCCGGAATAATTATGCTTCCCCTTTGGTCCACATCAGTTGTTTTTTCTTTTTTTTTTGGTTCTCATCAATTTTGACCCATTTTTTTCTTCAATAAACCCAGCTGGTACTTCAAAAGGTTGATTCTTCTGTTATTTTCCATTGGTCACAGGTACTTCTCCAAAGGATAAATAGCTGAGGGAGAGGTGGAAGGACATTTATTTTAATTATGAAGTCAATCAGAGGCATTCTCTCCACCCCCCTTTCTCTCTCTCTCTCTCTCTCTCTCTCTCTCTCTCTCTCTCTCTCTCCTCGCTGCTTCTCTCCCTCTGACTGATACATTCATTTCTTTATTTATGCCTGCAACACCAAGTAGAAAGTTTATAAGTTACTCAGCTACCTTTTTATCATTTCTTATTTCATCTTGAAGATAATCTCACATACTTTCCCTGTCTTCATTCTCTAGAACTAATGATGTGACCTGATCCCTATGTGACATGTTTTTTATTAAATTTTGCTATAAAAATTTCAAGTGCTAATGGCTATGGCCCTGTAGATTTTTCTCTCCATAATGTCAATAGAAAAATAACTTTCATTCAGGGAATCTATATTTCTGCTCTGCCTCTTAGTGTTTAAACCAGCTCCCTGATGTGCTATGTCAACCTTTCCAGAAGCTAATCTGTCATTCTCAAGGGCCTTGCCTCTGAAATTGGGTTGATGCAGAAAAGACATCTCATGTAGTACAGGTTTAACAGCCACTGAGGGCAGAGCCTGTCCTATTGCCTTGGAAACAACAACTTTGTGTATCTGCCCTGGGAACAGAGGGGAAATGGCTGTGTTTTCATATGCTGTAGATGTGAAGATCCAAAATCAAATTAATCTGAAGAATAAGGGAGTAGCACTATAAGTCAGTGTTTCTTTGGTTTTGTTTTTTAATATGCCAGCATCAAGGAAGGGAGCAAAAGAATGAGACATTTCCTGCACTTCTTTCTTAGTGTAGTATTTTGTTTTTATTTTCATGAAGCTCTTTGATTTTGGCAATATAATTCCTAAAAAATAGACATAGCATTCTGTGAATGCAAATCTTTCACCACTCAGGGTGACATGTGGCTATTAAGGTGGGGTCACTGCATTATTTACATAATGAAACATGGCTGTTAAGGGAAGAATCACTTTTTTTTTTTTTTTTTTTTTAAAGAGGGAGGAAGGGAAGGAAAGACAGAGAGAAGGAAGGAAGGATGGAAGGAAGGAAGGGAGACATCTTTGAACATGTTCTTGTTTTATTGTATTTTGTTTGTTTGTTACATGGGCTGGGGCCGGGAATCGAACCGAGGTCCTCCGGCATAGCAGGCAAGCACTTTGCCCGCTGAGCCACCGCGGCCCGCCACTTTTTAATTTAAGAGAATGAAAGGGAGGAATATTACATTAAAAGGATTTTCATAGGAATGTGCATTGTCAATATTAATAAATGGTTTAATTTCAGTTGTATAAATCTAAAGTTTAAGGTATATTTTAGTTATACTTGAGAGTCTGTTATCCAGAAAAGGGCAGTTTTAGTCTTTAAAATATGAACAAATATCAAAATCCAATAACTTCATATTTATAACATCCCTTCCTAAGCATCAAGACAATGGAGTAGAAGAATAAATTAACATACAGCGATTCTATTCATAGTCCTTTTTTATGTTTGTATTTAGTTTGTCAAGTATTTTTAAGAGCTATTATCACAGAATTGTGTATTTTTGAACAATAAGGAGAATCTGAAGATCCTTGGCTCTTCTTGTGTATATATATGTATTATGTATATATATGTATATATAGCCACTTTCCTGTAGATTTTAAAGATAATGGAATTTTATGCTGGTTGCTTTTAAGATAATGTCTTATAATATGGAATTTTTATGTCACATCTCTCAGCTTATCTCAACTCAGACCCTAAGTGAATAATAAACTACTAGGTAGAGGCTTTATTTTACTTTTGATGTTGTGTTTTATTTTTTAGGCCAAGTTTATTGAAAAGTAATTCCTCATTTTCATGTATATAGTACTCTGAATTTTAACAAATGTATACAATCAAGTAACCAACATCAAAATAAAGATACAGAATACTTTCATCATGCCAAAGTTCCTTCATTTCTCTTTGAAGTCACTCTGTTCTTCCAACCCCTAGCCTCTGACTACAACTGATCTATTTCTTTTTTTGCTATTATGAAGTGTGTGTGTGTGTGTGTGTGTGTGTGCACGTGTGTGGGGGGGTGTTCAGTGCACTGCAGGACTAAGAATATACAGGAGGTTATTTGAATGACTGTGTTTCCCAGATTTTGCCAGCACTCTCCCAAATCATGCCATAATGCAATCTGGGCCCCCATCTGTCTTTGTCTCTCCAGGAGACTTCTCACTTCCTAACATATTTCTTGTGACCCAATTTCACTGGTTTTACAGGCAAGTCACTTAAATTTTCTGTGTTCATTTAATAGTATAATATAAAATCAATTACCATAATCTTAAGTACTTAAGTTCATGATTCTAATTCTTAAAAGGAGTTCTAAAAGTTTACATGGTCATGTAGGTTGTATTTTCTTTGCCCACTACTCCCCAAAGAAAGAAAAATGACAGGATTTTCTTGTTTTCTCTGTCTTCACTTCATGTTCCATTTACAGTAATGTGGAGAAGCTGGTGTTGATAATCATTTTTTAGAACTAATTTTTAAGAACAAAAATATTTCAGGAAGACTAGAAAAAATACTGCAGTGTAAATACTAAAAATACAGTGCTAATCTCATAGTGGATACCAATTTCAACAGTTTGATGGGCATCTGGCCACACTTTGCATTTACAGATAACTTTTTTAAAAAAAATCTATAAACTTGCTTTTGAAAACTCAACAACTTAATGTAAATATCTTTCTGCATCAGTAATGTAGCTCTATCTCATTCTGTTAACTACTGAATAGCTTTCCACAGTATGGTTTTGCCATAATTGACATTTAAACGTTAATGATATATAGGTTTGCCTCTAATTTTTCTCCATTACAGTTACATGAATATCTGTACAATTGTGTGGATACTCCTTTTAGTAAGGATTCTAAGAGGTGAAATTGTTGGGATAATTTATTTGTGCATTTGAAATTTTAATAGGGACAATAAAATTACCTTCCTAAAAGGATAAACTTATTATTTTCCCATGGGTCATTTCCCACTTTCTCCCACCCTTGCCATAGAAGATGTTATCAATCATTTTGATTTTAGCTAGTTGAATAGGGAGGATATTGTGCTGGTCTGAAAGGATGTATGCACCATAGAAAAAACGTATTTTAACCCTGCCATTTTGTAAAGGCAGCCATTTCTTCTAATTCCTATTCAGTACTGTATATTAGAAACTTTTATTAGCTTATCTCCATGGGGATTTGACTCACTCAAGAGTGGGTGTTAAACTGGATTAGGTGGAGGCGTGTCTCCACCCATTCCAGGTGGGTCTTGATTGGTTTTATTGGAATCCTTTACAAGAAGAAGCACTTTGGAAAAAGCTAGGGAACAACAAGAGAAAAAGCCATGAGATTCTGAGGGAGTAGAATGCTGCAGAACCACGAAGCAGAGAGTCCACCAGCCAGCGACTTTTGGAGATGAAGAAGGTAAATGCCTCCTAGGGAGCTGGAGAGGAAGCTAGCAGATGACACTATGTTCACCATGTGCCTTTCCAGATGAGAGAGAAACTCTGACTGTGTTCATCATGTGCCTTCTCACTTGAGAGAGAAACCCTGAACTTCATCAGCCTTCTTGGATCAGGTATCTTTCCCTGGATGCCTTAGATTGGACATTTCTATAGACTTGTTTTAATTAGGACATTTCTAGGGCCTAAAACTATTAACTTACAATTTATTAAATTCCCCTTTTTAAAAGCTAATTCTGGTATATTGCATTCTGGCAGTAGCAAACTAGAACAGATATAGTATGCCATTGTTACTTATATTTGTAGTTTCGTCATCATTAGTAAAGTTGAGCATCTTCAGATTTTTGTTAGATATTTGCATTTATTCTTCTATGAGAGTTCAAGACACGGTCAGTGATATATATTTTTTATTAGGATGTTAGTCTTTTATATTATCGATTTAAAGGATTCCTTTGTATTTTAGGTAAATTAATTCTATGTTATATGTTCATTACAAAAATTATCTCTGAAACTACCTTTGTTTTTTGTTTTTTTTAACTTTGTTTAAATACCACAGAGTTAATTACTCATGTTTTTCCCCAGAATGCTAGTTCCCAAATGCTATGATAAAATCTCCTGGGGAGCCTTTTAGAAAGAACTGCAGACTGGGCCCACACACTGCGAGGTTCAGGTGCAATGGATAGGGGTGACACTGGGGCCCTGCCCCGGGTGATGCTGAGATGCACTCAGGTTTCAGAAGCACTGCTTATTGGGCATCCAGATCACTTAGGGATTTTATTAAACTACAGGTCCTGGAATGTGGCCTGAGATTTGATATTTCTAACAAATTGCCAGAAGATATGCATGCTCCTGGTCTACCCATCCATTCTTCGAGTAGCAAGGACGTAGGGTGCCTGGCTTTTGATGCTTGCGTAAAAAGACTTTCCCTACTTCATGATGACAAAACTCTTTCTCTCCTACGTTTTCTTCTAATATATTTTGTTTTCTAATAATTGCTTTAATAATTTCTAAAGTGATTTTAAATTTCATTTTGGATGTTGATTCTTTTAATGATGTAAGATCACTGTCTAATTCTTTTTTTTTTTAAATGGATGCCCCACAGAACACACCTCAAAGCATTTTAATATAATTTCAAAGTCATTTTTTATTTTCTTAAAAAAAATTCCAGAAAGTTTGCATTGCTAAATGCAGTTTTTTTGTACTTGTGTAAATAATATGAATACAGTTTAAAGTCTAAAATTCATTTCATTTTAGCAAAGGAAATTATATCCTGAAACAAGCTAAAAGTTTAAAATAAAAAAATTTAATGCCCTTCTGATCATTAAATTTGAACTTGTTATTCTCATAATCTAAATATGACAAAGTTAAGTGCCAAATTCAAGGAAAACAAACATGGAGGATGTGCTCATTAATTCTGCATTTCCTTTTTTACCAGCATTTGTGATAACTCCATAGAATACAGTGATCATTGCACTTTAATGGTGATTTGGTTGTAGAGATGCAGTGGTTTGTGAGAATAATGTACCAGCAGGAACATAGCTCTGCTCAGCTTAGGGTAGAAGCTACTTCTTCCAAACCTTTATACATTCTTTTATGTACAACAAAATCATAGATCTGAGGATTTCCAAATAACTATACAAAAATATTGATATCTACAAAGTAAAAAAATGAAGCTATTCTGTGCACGGAGAATTTAAAATGGTCAAGTCATGCAAGGATATTTAATAGTATAAGGATTTACATAACCTAAGCTGATGAATCAGAAGTATAAGAAATGAAACCAAAATAAGGAAGGCTTATAACCTGCATTTAGATCACCTCACTAAGTAAATACTTTCTTTAAAAAGCTAAATGATTATTGAGTAAATGAGTTGTGCAGCAGAAAGAAATTTACTAATTTAGCCTATTTTCCATTATTATGAGATTCTAGTAGAAATACATTTTTACTGAATAATCTAGCCCTTGGGAACTTAATATACACACATTTTTTTAAGTAAAGTCATAGATCTTTTATTGAAATTGGTCACCTGTGCCCAGTTGCATGCTTCGTGCATTTTAAACAAAATGTAATTTCTTGAGCTAGAAAGTAAAAGAATCCTTTTGCATCTGAAATTGTGTTCTTTGGAGTTTCTATAGCTAAATTATAAAGTTCTATACTTATTAAAAGAACAATGGATTTGGAGAGATTAAGGAAAATATATATTTTTTCTGCTATACTAGAAATATCATTCTTTAAGCAGTCAAGAAAAACCGAAGTCAATACTGAAACTTTTCTATCACATAATCTTTATTCCGTAACACTGATGTTTGTATTAATAGGCACCACGAATCCTAAATTTCATGATTCCTTAGGTTGTTTCTTTAATGACAAGTATTGAATGCCAAAAATAAATTTGCAGGATCAAGTATGCCCACCTGTTTTGTGTTTTATGTCATGCATAGATTGTTTTTCTAAATGAATTGGGCATCTCCTTCCATAAAATTATATATTAGGTTTAATCTTAAATGTCAAATTATTTTAAAATATAAAAAATGCTGTTATTTTCCCCAGTGGGTCATGAAACACTGCTGTAGTAAGGAGAAATATCACTGTAATATGTGAATGCCTTTATATCACTAAGAAACATTCTTCCTTAAAATTTAATAAGTACCAAATATTATAGTCCAAGTGTATTTTGCATACCCAGGTGTTGTTTGTCTTTAGAATAATTTTTCAAGGGTGGGCCACAATCATCTACAATAAACGTGCTCTCTCACTGGCTTATATTGTTAATGTTTATTGCATGATTGTGTATACTTCAAGTTTAAAAATATTAAATTGCTAATATTTAATAGGTTTTTTATTACATAAGTAAAATGTGTTTAATATTTGTGACCTACATAATTAGCAATTTCATATGCTCAAGTACATTTTTCTTTGGGGTTCAATTTTAGTTTTAGTTTCTTAGCTGCTTAAAACAAATACCATGTAATGGGATGACTTAACGACAGGAACACAACTGCTCAGGATTGCAGAAGCTTCAAGGCTTATTTCCTCCTGGGATCAGTATCTTCTGGCTGATGGAAATCTTTGGGGCTCCATGGTTCTTCCATCATATGGTACAGATATACCTCATAAATCCTGTGGGTTTGGTCCAGTCCAGTGCAATCAGGTGAATATCAACATAAAACAAGTCACAATTTTTTTGGTTTCCCAGTACATATAAAAGTTATGTTAACACTATACTTGTGCCAGTTTGAATCTGTTGTGAACCCCAGAAAAAACATGTCCTTTAATCCTCATTTAATATTGCTGAGTGGGAGCTTTGGATTGTTCCCTTGTAGATGTGATCCACCTAACTGTTCGTAGTAACTTTTGATTAGACGGTTTCCATGGACATGTGTCTCCACCCATTTAAGGTGGGGATGTTTACTGGAGCCCTTAAGAGGGAATCATTTTGGAAAAAGCTTTAGAGCCACCAGAACCAACAGAGTACATGCAGCTAGAGACCTTTGGAGATGAAGAAGGAAAACGTCCCTGGGGAAGCTTCATGAAACAAGAAGACAGGAGAGGAAGCTAGCAGACGTCGCCATGTGTTGTCCTAGCTGAAAGAGAAACCCTGAACTTCATCAGCCTTTCTTGAGTAAAGGTAAACTCTTGTTGGTGCCAATTGGACATTTTCACACCCTTAGAGCTGAAAAGTTGCAAATTAATGTTTCCCTTTTTAAAAGCCTTTCAGTTTCTGGTTTATCGCATTCTAGCAGCTTACAAACTAGAACAATACTGTCATCTGTTAAGTGGGCAACACAGTTATTATCTAAAAAATTTACATACCGTAAATAAGAATGCTTTATTGCTAGAAAGTGCTAACCATCATCTGAGCCTTCAGCGAGTAGTAATTTTGTTTTGCTGGTGGAGGTTCTTGCCTCAACGTTGCTGGCTGCTGACTGGGCAGGGTGGTAGGTGCCGAAGTCTGGGGTGGCTGTTGTAATTTCATAAAATAAGGCACCAGTGAAGCTTGTCACATCAATTGACTCTTCCTCCACAAAGATTTCTCTGTAATGCTATGCTGTTTGATAGTATTTTAATCGCAGTAAAATTTCTTGCGAAATTGAAGTCAATCCTCTCAAACCCTACTACTGCTTTATCAACTAAGATATAATATTCTAAATCTTTTGCTGTCATTTCAACAATGTTCACAGAATCTTCAACAGGAGTAGATTCCACCCAAAGAAATCACTTTATATGCTCATCCATAAGAAGTTCAAGTTTTACCATGAAACTGCAGCAATTTAGTAACATCTTCAGGCTCCACTTCTAATTCTCTTGCTATTTCCATGGCCTCTGAAGTTACATCCTCCACTAACGTCTCGAATCCCTCAGGGTCATCAGGAGGGTTGGAATCAATGTCTTCCAAATTCCTATAAATTCTCCTCCCAGGAAAAATGCATGTTCTTAATGGTATCTAGAATGGTGAATCCTTTCCAGAAGGTTCTCAATTGACTTTGCTCAGATCCATTAGAGGAATCACTATGGCAACTAGAACCTTACAAAATGTATTTATTAAATAATAAGACTTGAAAATCAAAAATACTCTTGAATTTATGGGCTGCAGATTGGATATTCTGTTAGCAGGCTTGAAAAAGTTAATTTTATTGTACATCTCCATCAAAACTTTTAGGTGACCAGGTCCATTGTCAATAAACAGTGGTATTTTGAAAGGGATCTTTTTTCTGAGCAGTAAGTCTTAATAGTAGGCTTGAAATATTCAGTAAACCATGTTATAAAGAGATGTCTTGTCACCCAGATTGCATTCTCCCATTTATAGAGCACAGGTAGAATCAATTTAGCAAAGTTCTTAAGAGGCCCTAGGATTTTTTTGCATGTGTATACTGTGGGGTTGAGGACACAATTCATTCCCTTCCATGTGAATGCCCCATTATTGCAGCACCATTTGTTGAAAAAAAAATACATATATATATATATATAGGCCAGGAATTGAAACCAGATCTCCTGCATGGCAGGTGAGAATCCAACCACTGAAATAGAGGTGCACCCCAAAGGGCCCTCGGATTGTAAGAATGGTGAATGAGCATTGGCTTCAATTTAAAGTCAACTGCATTAGCCCCCCAACAAGAAGAGGCAGCCTCCCCTTGGAAGCTTTGAAGCCAGGCGTTGACTTCTCTTGAGCTATGAAATTCCTAGATGTCATCTTCTTCCCAGGGAACATTGTTCTGTCTGCATTGAAAATCTGTTATTTAATGTAGCCACTTGGACTAGTTAATTTAGCTTGATCTTCTGGATTCTTCTTGTAGCTTCTCTATCAGCACCTGCTGCTTCACCTTGAACTTTGATGTTATAAAAATGACTTCTTTCTTTAAGCCTCATAACCAACCTCTGCTAGCTTTAAGTTTTTCTTCTGCAGCTTCCCCACCTCTAGGTTTTGACTTAGGAGAAGGTTGTGTTTGATCTTTAGTAAAACTTTGTCCATGTCAGCAATAAGGCTGTTTTACTTTCTTATCAATCTTGTATTCAGTGGAGTAGTACTTTCAATTTCCTTCAGGAACTTTTCCTTTGTATTCACAATGTGGCTAACCATTTGAGGGAAGGGGTCTAGCTTTATGCCTGGCTTGGCTTTAGACAGCCTTCTTCCCTGAGCTTCATCATTTCTAGCTTTTGATTCAAAGTGAGAGTCATGCAACTCTTCCTTTCACTTGAATACTTGTAGGAAAATGTAAAGTTTTAATTAGCCTAATTTCATTTTCGTTGTGTCTCAGGAATAGGGAGACCCAAGCAGAGAGGAAAAAATGGGGAAATGGTTGGTCATCGGAGCAATCAGAACACACATATTTATTGAATAATTTTATGGGTGTGATTTGTAGTGCCCAAAACAATTACTATAATGACATCAAAGATCACTGATCAAAACTGATCATGATAACAGATATAAAACAGTGAAAAAATGGAAATGTGAAAATTACCAAAATGTATTACAGAGTCATGAAGTGAGCACCTGCTTTTGGAAATATATGAACCCAATGGATTCACACAACACAGGGTTGACAGAAATATTCAATTTTTGTAGAAAACACAATATCTGTGAAGCTCAATAAAAGGAAGTACAATACAGCTAGGCATGCCTGTAAGGCACATAACTTCTCCTTTTTCTTCTGGGTTTTGTTGATTTCCAGCTTCTCACTTCTTCTGTGACCTCTCTCTCTGTGCCCAATTTTCTTTGTTTTTAATAACTTTCGCAATATTGGGTTAAATCTCACCTTCATTCAGCCTGAGCTCACCTTAACTAATAACATTTTCAAAAGTCCTTTTTTTAAATGGGCTTACTCCCACAGGGCCAAGTGTTAGGACTTGAACATTCCTTTCATGGGTTCATGAATCAATCCTCAAAAGGTGTGAAATAAGCATTTGATTCCAGGCACTGCGCCATGGGAATTTGCTCAGTTTCTTCAGATTGGTATGAGCAACTTCACCTGAAATAGAGTCTTTTGGACCTTTTTGGGTAAAGCCATTTTGAGACCCTTCAGATGTTGGTGATCTATTTCAAGTGACCCAAATGACAGCTTTTCTCTGATTCTGACCCATGTTCATTTAGTTGTACTGTCACACTGTCACAGAAGTCTCTGGATTCTAACTAAGTAGACCCTGCTCTTAATAGATTAATTCTATCTTTCCATTAGGAGAAAGTCTCCCCTCTCAAAATGTAAGGTTAAATTCTGCCTTAAATCTGCACTCACATTATTAATAGCATGTTCATACATCTCCTACCGATATCTTTAACTACAAAAATCCAGTAATTTTGTTTTATCTTTAGCACAAATTAAGTGCTTATATTAACTATAGTTTCCTGGCTGCACAATATATTATTAAACTGGATTTAGTTCAGATATCCTTCTACATTCATCTTCAAACATTTTTAAAGAATTTTGTTTTTGTCTTAGTTTTATCCCCCAAAGATCTTTTGAGCTTTAAACCTATCTTTAAATTGCCATTGCCTACAGACACATTCCCAAGTTTATCACTTCCCAATTTTAAATCTCAACTCTCTACTCTGACTGACTCCTGGATCATTCTAATACTGAAAATTATTTAAAATTAGTTTTACCTGATTGGTATATTTTTCATCCCAAAACATTGCATATAGTTCCTCTGATTCTACTGAATTGACTTTGGTGAATTAGTATACAACGTGGATTAGGCTTACCCTTTCTATATATGTGGACATTAATCTAAAGGAATCCTACAGAGATTTAGAAAAATTGACAGATGCGAATTATAACATTGTGTTTTATTCTTCTTAACTTAAAATGTTTTTTTTTGAGGTCTTTTTTCCCCTAACTCTAAATTTTAACTGAAGTTTAACATATGCAGAAGAGTGGCCAAATCATAAGGATTCATCTCATGTGTCAGCCAGCACTCAAGAAAAGAGATGGAATATTAGTAGCTCCCTAAAAATCCCACTTCTTCTTCCCCAAAGAAAAGAGTTTGTTTCACATAAAAGGCTTGTTTTACTTTGTAAGCTGCTAGAAAGCAACATACCAGAAATAAAATGTCTTTTAAAATGGGGAATTTATTAAATTGCAAGTTTAC
Organism: Tamandua tetradactyla; assembly: GCF_023851605.1. Classification (NCBI taxonomy): domain Eukaryota; kingdom Metazoa; phylum Chordata; class Mammalia; order Pilosa; family Myrmecophagidae; genus Tamandua; species Tamandua tetradactyla. The sequence goes on along the minus strand of NC_135352.1, from coordinate 40,561,187 downwards.
AGTTCTAAGGCCATGAAAATGTCCAAATTAAGGCAAGGTTATAAAATTATCCAAACTAAGGCATCCAGGGAAATATACCTTGGCACAGGAAGGCCAGTGATGTTCAGGTATCCTCTCTCAGCTGAAAAGGCAGATGGCATCTGCCAGCTTTCACTCCAGGTTCTTCAACAGCTTTACCAGAGGCATTTTCTTTATGCATCTCCCAAGGTCTGTGGCTGTGTGGGTTCTTTTAGTTCTGAGTTTTTCCAAAATGGTTCCCTCTTAAAGGGCTCCAGTAAGCAACCTCACCTTGAATGGGTGAAGACACATCTCCATGGAAACCATCTAATCAAAAATACCACGCACAATTGGGTGGGACACATTTCCATGGAAAGAATAAAAAGGATCCCACCCAGCAATATTGAGTGAAGATTAAAGGACATGGTTTTTCTGGGGTGCATGATAGCTTCAAACTGGCACAATACTATAGACCAGATTTTCCTGATGTTAAGTTTTATATAATTGGAATACTGCTGTGCATCCTCTTCTGTTACATCTTTTACATGTTATGTTTCTGAGAGTCATCCGTGTTCTTGAGCTCAGCTTGACTGCTTCCAACATTGCTGTAGAATCCATTGCATGCAAATACCATAACTTGTCCATTCTACTCGTAATGGAAATTGGGGTGGGATCCACTTCACGGTTATTATGGATAAGGTTAATATGATCACCCTGTAATTTCTTTTCATGGCACAAGCACATGCATTTCTGAAATTGTTAAACTATAAGATATACTGTGCTGAACTTGGTAACATTGTCAATTAATTGTTCAAAATGATTGCACTGATTTACATTCTCACCAACAATGGGTGATAATTTCATGTGCTCCATATCGTCACCAGAAGTTGACATTCGAGTCTCATTCAGTTTAGGCATTGTGGCAGGTGTAGAATGGTATTTAATGTTCATATGATTTCCATTGCATTGATTACTAATACATTCGAGCAATTTTTTTTCCTAGATTTGTCGACCATATGCAAAAACCCATAAGGGTTTTTTTTTTTTTTAATTCTATAAACTAACCATTTTTCCCTAGATATTTTCTGAATTGCCTGTAATCTCTTTAAATGATGAAACATTTTAGACTCACCAAAACTGTTTCAGCTGTTCTATTATACTAACTGTAGAACAGTAAAAGAATGCTATAAAATCTCCTTGTACATATACATCCGAAATATTGCTGTTTATGAACATTGAGAATTTTCAAATGTCTCTACCATGTACCCTGTACTACTCTAAGAGACTTACAAATATCAACTGATTTGATTTTCATGGCACCCTTATGAGTTAGACACCATTATTATCTCAGTTCTACAAATGAAGAAACTGAAGCAGAAGTCACTTGTGGTCAAATAGCAGGCAAGGACATAGGCTCGTGATGCTGTGAAGTCTCTCCAGTTTTTACTGAAATATCAGGAATTATAATAGAGTTATAAATATTGAAATATTTTCAGGATAATAAATACAGAGAGAGTAAGTTTGGAATAATATTAGGAGGTACATACTGAAGATTTACATTATATTTAACATTCTCTAAATATAAGAATGAATTTTTTTCCATGTTGCGGAAATGAAATGCAACCCAATTTAATTATGAAAGACTTAATGAAAGACTGTGTGATATCCAAATAAATTTTAAAAGGATTTTTAACCCTACAACTGAGTAATTCTTCTACATTTATGTAATGAGAATATTGAGCCTTGAAATGAGTAAAACAACATGGAAGTTGTTAATGATCATTAAGTTGCACATATTTTGTGTTATGAATAACATTTCTGGTTGTTAAATGCTAACTTTACTATGCATAATGTACCATATGGGTGAGCTAATGTTGCTGAGGAAGTTTTAATGTCTCTAGTGCCTTGCTTTTGTGTATTTAAATTTTCAAATTCACCATTATGTTAGTATATCTTCTTCTACTTAATTGGTTTCTACCCTATGATTTTAAACTTAAATATGCTTTAATATGGAAGATCTTATTTGCATCTCCCATCCTATTTCTTGTTCCTAAAATTTGTAATAATAATATAGTGTAACAGAGAATCTTACCATTCCTAGACTTGAGTACAAATATCCTAATAACATCTTTAAATCATTTTTATGAAAGCACTGTTGTTCTCCTAAGTAGGAGAACTTCATTCTTATTCATTATAAGACTTACACTTCTGACAGTCACCCTTCAGCAGAGGGAATATCTGGATGCCATGACACAGGGGTTTATCCCACACATCAGATACACACCAAGTACCTCAACTGCAGTTGCCAGTTCTCACAAATAAATATTCAGAATTTCCAGCTAAATTCAAACTTCAGGTAAACAACATTTTTAAATATATGCATGTTCCAAATATTGCTTGGGACATGTTTATACTAAAAATATTATTTGTCATTTACTAAAATTTAAATATAACTGGCCATTCCATAGTTCATTTGGTAGCCCTACACTCTACAAGAGATAAACCAGGAGAGTAGTGACACATGAAGTCCATCTCTGCTACAACTCTCCTAAAATGTTTTCTCTATTGTACTCACAGCAATAAATAAACACCACTTCCTGGGATCAGCAATGCCTGCCAGATCCAAGAAGAAAAAAATCTTGCTTATAACTGGATATAAGGATGATTTAAGGAGAGAATTTGAGCAATAAAGAGACAATAAACCCTTCTTGTACTTGCGAATGCACGTAACCATATAAGTCTATGTGACGCCCTGGCACACTTCCAAAACACTAGCCCATCGGACAGGGCTATTAGAAAGTAGAGTGTCTAATGTCTTTTTCTATTATAGATATTTAATTCAGTCAGTGAAGATTTATTGGGCACACATTTCCCAAACTGTTCCCCATGGGACATGAATGTTCAATAAGGTATTAATGGATGTTCTTTGAAACAGTGTGCAAAGTCGGAAAATGTGTAACCCTTTGGTTATATTTTCTCAGCTCTAGGAATTCAGTGGGAGCATAGATTAGTGGCGATGACTGCAAGTTACAGAAATGTAAGCCCTGCTCAGGTAATGTTAGTCTTCAGGCAATGGTTTCAATAGTATGTGCCTTAGTTTCTTTGTCTGTCAGGTGAAAATAGTAACAGTACTTTCCTCGTGAGCTAAAACTGTAATTCTTTTAGAGGAAAGCATAGGAGACCTTGGAGTGATAAAATGCAGGACAGGACACTGAAAAACTAATCAAGAAAGAAAAATAATTGATAGGTTTAGCCTTATCATAATGAAACACACCTGTTCATCAAGAGGTACTATTAAGAAATTGAATATACAAGGTGCAGACCAGATGAAAATATCTGCAATACCTCTACCTAACTAAAGACTTTTATTCTGAGTGTGTAGAAGTTTCATTTAACTCAATGATAAAAATACAAACAATTCTATAAGAAATGGACAAATGACTTGAGCAGCAACTTCATAAGGAAGATATACAAATGATCTGTAAATACGTAAAAATTGCCCAATACCATTCGTCATTATGAAGCTTCAAAGTAAAAGGAAAATAAGATACGATATATACACTAAAATGGCCAAAATCAAAAGGCTTACTGTATCAATTTTTGATAATGACATGAAGCAATTGGAACACTCATACATGGCTGGTGAGAATGTTAAATGGTATAACGATTTTGAAAAAAAGAATAAATGGTGTTTTGGTTTGCTAATGCTGCCTGAATGCAATATACCAGAAATGGAATAGTTTTTAAAAAGGGAATTTATTAAGCTACAAGTTTATAGTTCTAAAACCACAATAATATCCAAACTAAGACATCCAGAGAAAGGCATCCAGAGAAAGACACCTTGACTCAACAAAGGCTGATGGGTCTGGAATACCTCTGTCGTCTGGGAAGGCACATGGCTGGTGTCTGCTGGTCCTATGGCTTCTGGTCTCAAACAGCTTTTCCGAGGAATTCTCATACTGCATCTCTAAACATCTCTCTCTGTGTCAGCTCAGAAGTAACTGTCCTTTTCCAAGATGTCGCCTTTAAAGGACTCCAGAAAATTAATCAAAACCCACCTTTAATGGATGGACTCATATCTTCATCTTATCAAAAGGTCACACCCACGTGACAAGAAGGTGAGATTTGGAGGCATTTCTGATTTCACCCCCCTTTAAAGGACTCCAGTAAACAAAACCCACTCTGAACAGATGGAGTTCCACCTTCAGTTTATCAAAAGGTCACACCCACAATTGAGTGGGTCCGTCTCAATGGAAACAATGTAATCAAAGATTTCCACCCTACAATATTGAATCAGGATTGAAGAACATGGCTTTTTGAGAGTACACAACACTTTCAAACCAGCACAGCAGGTTTCTATTTAAGCAGTTAAACATGTATCTATCTTATGTCCCAGAAAATCCACTTCTAGATATTTACTAAGAGAAATGAACAAAACTTTCTATGGAAAAAATGTAAAACTTCTAAAAGAATATTCATAGCAACTTTATAAGATCAGCAAACTGGAAACAACCCAAATGTATGTCAACAAGAAGAATGTATAGAGAATATAAAAGAAGGAGCTACTGATGCACAGAGCAGCATAGGTGAATCTTATAGACATTATGCTAAGCAAAAATTCATTTATGTTAAGTTCTTCACCAGGCAAGAGCCAAACTATGAAAGTAATTGTTGCCTTTGTTGGGGCAAGGGTGAGGATTGACTAGAAAAAGGCAAGAAGGAAATTTCCAGGGCAAATAAAATATTCTGCATTTTGAAAGAGATGCGGGTTATATGAGTGAATGCATTTGTCAAAACTCATCAAACTCCACAAAGAGGATCAATGTATTTCACCGTATGTAAGTTATATTTCAGTTTTAAATGAAATAGGAAATAGAAGGTATAATGTCAGGATGCAATTACCAAAAATATACATTGTTCACAACTATTTCACATATTTCTGTTTCTTTAAATAAGGTTCAAATTGGGGAGTATTGGAAATGCCTCCAAATCCCACTATCTTGTCACGTTGTTTGTTCAGTGTTTTCCTGTGGAGTAATTTGGAACAACTTGTTTGAGGTTCTAGAGCTGAACAACTATTTAAGATTCCTGAGATTTAAAAAATAGTAATATGATAATGATAACAAAAAACGTCAAACAGTTTGAAAGCACATGTAATGATTAAGCCATACAGTTCTGTGGCAGCCTCTTGCTTTCAAGTGTTTGACAATAAGTGCAAAATTTTCAAAGGGATGAATAGGCAGAGAGATCCTATTGCTATATCAAAACTTAAACTTTTTCAGAAGTAACCATTATGTAATTTTGTCATTCTATTCTGAGGACATCCTTATCTGGATTATAATTTCCTTATTATTACCATAACGTCTTCTAGGGTAGTCATGACTTTGAATAGTGTTCTTTTAATCTTCATATTCTACTCCAGGATTAAAAAATATTTCTAGGAAGTCTGGAATCTGTCTTCTTATCATTGAAGTCTTATTGTTATTAATGGTTCCTATTCATTGAAATTGCTTTGAAGCATTTTAACATTAGGTTTTAAAAAATGGCACCTAAAATTAATTTTACAAAGGATCTAATTTTTAAAATTCTACTCAAACACAACTATGTTGAATTTTAGTAAATATTTAATAATGGCAATGACAGCAATGTAGGACACAAAGCTGGAAAAATTAGTCTGAGCCAAACCAAAATAGTATTATACAGATACTCTGTATCTGTATAATGTATTATACAGATTCTCTGAGATTAGGTGTTCAATATTCCTAGTCATTATTTTAATTTTGACATTTTCTCCACTTGCATGAGTTGTGCTATTGCTGATATATTAAAATTAAAATTTTTTTAACCAGCATGGCATACTTCCCAGTAAAATATTAAATTAATGACATGATTTTAAAAAGTAATTGAAATTTATCTGTGCAACCTTTACCCTATTGTTCATAATTCTTTCTTTCCACGCCCTCAATTTGGTCCCACGTAAAGTGATGTGTAGTTGATGCCAGTCCATTGCTTCCAATTATATTTTGCATCACATAAGAAATAAATTTTGATATTAAAACAAGATAAAATATAAGATTATGATTCCCATACTCACCTAGAATCATCAAGTTCATATTCTCAAATTTGTAACTAATTTTCAACTTACACCTTGATGTTGGCAAAGTTTTCGTATAAGAAGATAAAAGATGCACATTTGCAGGCATCAAATGTTCAGATTCAGCTTGGTTTTTAAGAGAAAATTGTGGCACACACTGAAACTTTTGATTTCAAATGACATAGCATTTTGGGGTGGTGCAGTGGTGGCTCAGCAGACAGAATTCTTGCCTAATGTGCCCGAGACCCACATACGATTCCCGGTGCCTGCCCATGCAAAAAGGAAAAAAGAAAAGAAAAGAAAGGGCATAGCATTTTGATTGGTAACGTTTTCCTCAGGCTCTTAGTTGGATCAGGTAACCACAGCCAGGGAAAATTAAAATCTGCATTCAGCTACTCCACGTGTAGAAATCATTCAAGGAATTTTCTCAAAATTCACATCACTTGATATTGCAAATAGTTTTGCTTTCAATTGTTTTGTAAGTTTGGGAGGGTTTTATTTTGTTTTTTCTCCATTAAAATTATTGGAATCAAATAAAAACATGTTTCAGTTCTCTGGCTGATAAATTATAATATTATGTAATAAATAGGTTGGCTATCACCCATTTGAAAACTGCTGTCTTCCTCTGGACATCACTGCTGTCCCCCTCCATTTGGCCTCCAGCTCGAATGTGAGACAGACTTTTCTTCTTAATTCATAATGACACTGTGGAGAACAGGCTATAACACTCAACAAGAATTTATTAAGCTCCCGTGATGACGGATGGACTTACAACTGCTGTGGGGTGTTAGTGAGCCCAGAGAGCGCATGCTCAGTCCTGACCTGTGGCTTCCTCACCAGACCCCCTTTTAGTCTGGCTTTTGGCCAGGCTCCAGGCTTAAGGGCCAGCTCAACCACATTGCAGAAGGGCCAGCTGACGTACATCATGAGAATGGCTCAATGCAGGGATGTTGTTTGTCCCCCTAAAATCAGAACACATTTGTCAGAAGTCAGGGGCATTTGGTCTTGAATAGCCTGTAAGGAGCTGCATTATATCCTCTCCAAACCTTTGTCCCAGTCCCTCCTCTGATGTAAGATAAAAATCTTGCCTACAAGATTCCTACTGCTCCTACAAATAACACTTGATGATTTACAATCGCAGCTCATTCGCTTTCTCCATCTCAGTGTCATCTTCCTTTCTCTTTAATTTCAGCCACGAACACATCTTGATATCCTACAAGTGTTGGAGTAAATCATGGTCACCCCCACCCCCACCCCCACCACTATCTCTATAAAATAGAAATAAAAAGAGAATAAAGCAGGAAAATTAAATTTAGGAAGAAAGTACAAAAGACTGTTCCTCTCCTTCTGTCTTTAACTGTTCATAAGGCTGTGTTTCCTATTTATAACTTCATTCTTCTACCCACTTTGTGTTCTCATTGCCCACAGCTGGTATGTCAACTGACTGTTCTTTTTTGTGTGTGGAATCACTCTAAGTTTATTCTACCTATATTAGTTTGCTCAAGCATTTCAATACTGTAACTACTAGACAGAACATACTAGGACTTTTTGGTTTCCAACATGTTCTTCCTTGCCCCCTTTATATAGCAAAAGTCTTATTTCCCCTGATAACCAGAATCAATAACCCTAGCAAACATAATAATCCCTATTATGGTCCATTAGTGCTCTTATATGAAGAGCCCAAAATGATCAACTAAAAACCTCAAATTCCATTCAATGGAATCATGGTATCCCCAGTGGAAGCATTTCTCCCTTGTGTGAAATTCTTATCTAGCAGAGCCCAAACCCTGATGAGAGGAAGCTAAAATGCACGAGTAGTTCATTAGGGCAACAGTAATCGCAAACACTTTTAAAGAACAACTATGTGTTGTGCGCTCTCCGAAGTGATAGATATCACTTTTTATATATGTGTGCATAATATATACTATTATTCTCTTCTTTTATAGATTAGAATTTAGGCACAAAGATGAGTCATCTGTAGGTCCCGTAGCTTTTAGGTGGGTGAACTGGGATTAAAGCTCAAGCTCTTTTGTTCCAGATTCTGAGCTGTTAATCACCATTTTAAAATAATTCCCAATTTTAGTGAAAGGATCTAATCCTACTTTCAGCCCTTGGCTCCCTGCCCCATGCATTCTAATCATGAGAGGAAAGGCATCGCACACCTGGTCATGGTTCAGAACACCTGTGTGCTGCATGACAGCATTCCAGCCTAGCAAGGTGTTCTCCCAGCTCACACCACAACTGTGCTTTTAATAGACCAGTCCACATTCTATCAGACCAGCCACTTCTATGTCATTAGCTGGTTTCACTTGAGACCAGTGAATTATGCATTCAAAGAGCCCTTTGCCTTACTTTTGTTGTGCCCTTGTTATCGCAAAACCAAGTGCCTATGAAAAAGCAATGTTTTGTGGGTATCATGACAGTGAATCAGATGTTCAGGGAGTAGTGCTAGAAGAAGCATGCTGGTCTGGGAAAGAAAATCCACACCAAAAAAAAGTGTGTGTTTCAGTGAGGAAAAATCACTTCCTCCTGCACAGTCCACAAAGTTTAATGGTGTGTCATGCATTTCTGAAGGATAAACCATCTGGACTTAGTGTTGGTACTATTGATAGAAGACTAGACACTCAGCAGTGGTATTAGCCCGAACAGAAGTAACAAGGAACACATAGCATGAAGAGGAGGGAAGTTCCTATTATTGAACCTTTCCTACTTTTCCAGTCCTGCCACCGTTTGTCAATTTGTTCATCTTCCCACTGAATGAGCACAGAATTGTCTTGAGAAAGAAAGTGAAATCCACAAAGTAAGTCACTTGGTCCATCTGATTATTAAAACTTCCTTGGTTAAAAACATCTTTTGTAGAACACTCACTGGGCCTATAAATATTCTTATCCTCTGGGTATGCACAATCACTGCTATTCCAAATTTAAGGGTCAAACCTTTCTCCAGTCAGTGCCAAACCAAGTGACCTAGCAGTACAGTGAATTCAACTGACATTGTAATTCAACAAACATGGGATCACATTCCTTCTTTAATTTTTCAACTGTGTCTTCACTATTGTGAATATAAATACAAGATATCTTAAGGCAACTAAAGGGACAATGGCAATTAGGGACAATGATAATGAAATGCAAAACATGATCCTGGGTGGGATTCAGCAAGGGAGGAGAAAAGGCTTAAACCAATATTATTGGGACATATGAAAAAATTGGAATATAGATTGTAAGGTTTATATCAATGTAAAGTCTCTTGAACTTAATAACTCTACTCATGGTGTTACATAAGTTAACAACCTTGTTCTTAGGAAATGTGCATGGCAGTATCAAGTTTTCAAGGAGAATAATACATACAACCTACAGTCAAGTGTTCAGGAAATTGATAGATAGACATAGATAGAATGACATGGTAAATGTAATAAAATGTTAAAATTGGTCAAGCTGGGTATCTGGTATAGGGTTAGGGGTATATTGTTCTCTGTATAAGGTTTGTAGTATTTTTGTGACTGTCCTATAAGTTTGAAAGTATTTCAAAATAAAAAGCTTTTTAAGAGACTATTTTGGAAGGCATAGAAATTCCATGTTTCTCTGTCTGGGTTTTCAGCTGTAATTTAAAACCTTGAGACTATCACAACTATTGTAGTTTGCAAGTTGCCAGAATGTGATATATCAGAAACCGAATGGCTTTTAAAGGGAGAATTTATTAAGTTGCACATTTACAGTTCTAAGGCCATGAAAATGTCTAAATTAAGGGCAGGCTATGAAAATGTCCAAATTAAGGCACCAACAAAAGGTTATCTTCACTCAAGAATGGTTGATGAAGTTCAGGGTTTCTCTCTCTGCTGGAAGGGCACATGGCAAAATCTGCTAGCTTTCTCTCCCTGCTTCTTGTTTCATGAAGCTCCCCCAGTTGCATTTTCTTTCTTCATCTCCAAAGCTCTGTGGCTGCGTGAGCTCTAAAACTCCTTCCAAAATGGTTCCCTCTTAAAGGACTCTTCTAAGTGAGCCCACTTTGAATGGACAGAGAAACATCTCCATGGAAACCATCTAATCAAAAATTACCACCCACAATTGGGTGGGTCCCATCTCTGTAGAAACAAACAAACAATAAAAAAGCTCCCACCCAGCAATACTTAATGGGGATTAAAGAATTTGGCTTTTCTGGGGTCCACAACAGATTCAAACTGGTACAACAGCTTTACATAGAAATATACAGAGTTGTTGGAAATGGTCAGATCAAGTCATACTCCTTACATTTCTTATGTCTATGTTTTGGGGGGGCAGCCACTCATACTGGCCAAGCTTTGCATTCAATACCAGAGACCAACTTTTAAATGTGTCTGGAGCTTCACAGTCCCTAAAACTAGCCAAGCCAAATACTAATCTCAGAATTGTGCTTCCTTCTTGGAACTGTCACCCACCTGCATTTATGACACTAATTATGACTTAACAGGCAGAGTTCTTTGTTGCAGGCAAAATGTATTCTAGTTAGTTTAAGCTCAAAGTAATTTACTTAGGACACAGATTAAAAAATGAAGATATATACTGGATGTTAACATCCAAAATAATTCCCAGGCCAAGGAAATTGAAGACTCTGCTGAGGAATCAAGAAAGATATAACATAGAAAGATATCACCTATGCCGTGATTGAAAAGGCTGTCATTTGAAGAAGCCACTTGCCAAATCAGGAGTTCACAACCACAGCTCTCTGCTACAGAGTCATGCTACCTTGGATGAATTACTATATTGGTATATCATGATGCATTCTTCCTGTCCCACCTCTCTCCCTACATACGTATGTTTACATTCCGATTGGAGAAACTTAAATCATGTCTGGAACCTTAGCTGCAAGAGTCTGGAAAATACAATTTTCAGTTGTCTAGCCTCTACAATACCCCAAAATACGCCAAAATGGTATTAAAATGGGTGGTGGATTTTAAGCGATCCAAAGCTTATTCTCTGCAAGATCACACAATGCCATCTTAACCTAAAGAGAATGACTTCACATTTCCAGAAATGGCAGCCACAGATTAGGTTTACATTTTTGAAAGATCTTTCTAGCATTTAGTTGGAGTTGAATTATAATGTTGTGAAACTGGAGAGTGGGACATTCATTGGGTATTCTTAAGAACAGCAGGAAGTCATGATGAAAATCTAGACTAAGGCAGTGGAAGATGTGGAGGAGGGATTGGCTGCCAAAATTTATAAATGAATTCACTGAATTTCTTGACATAACAAATGTTTAATAAGTAGGAATAAATGTAGGATGACCTGATCTGTCTACCACTGAATTTTTAGACTTAATTATAATTTCTATTAAATTTTTAGAAGTTAAATATTAATAAATTTGAATATTTAAGTTTAAATATAACTGAGTGCTTAACACATTTTGGAAAATATTATACCTAACATATATCTCAAAATATTCAGGTTGCTTAGCAAGACTAAAATTTCCTCTTACTGGATTTTTGTCTTAGTTTCTGAATTCTTTGTCTTTGTTTCTTTATTTAAATGTGTCAGGGTTCAATATATTTGATGCACCAGAAAGACAATTCTGGTGTTTTGATAGCATATATGTAAAATAGTTTTAATCTGAAGATATCCATGTATCATAATTCAATGAGCACTGTAAAAGAAAGACTTACATACCACATGCTTTTGGATAAAACTATATTTATGATAATTTGTGATTTAGAGTGCTATGTATATCGTTAACAGGAGAGAATGATGGAATAATATTGCCAGATATTTATGGAGGAACTTCCCTCCAAATACGGTACCTCAATTTAAAAAAATTATCTCTTGCCTTTACTAATTTACTGCTTTGAAAATTAAGAGCAATCTACATTTTTCAAACAATAGCAGAGATGAAGTCTTTACAAACATGCTTACTTTCAGATTTTATTAATATACAAATATATTAGTAATATAATTATAATCCTATTCTAAATATTATAATCTATTATTATTTTATTATGGTATTGAAGTTCTTTTGTACTTAACATCAAGCTTAATTTTCGATTAGTAGACCACACTGTCTCACTCTCTAAAGTTTTAAGATTCATTAGACTTTATTCTTCAAGAATATCTCACAGTTTTCTGCTTCCTTTATGTTAGATTCTGTTGGTAATCTAGACAAGTTAATTATTACCAAACTAAGGAATTAATATCATATTCTCAAAGAAGCATGGATATTGGATTTTTGAAGTTAAATTTTGCCCTCTTTATGACCCAGAAATGGTGAGGAGAAATAAATGTAGAGATAGAAATGGCTTATAAAGCACATCCAGCTACCTCAACTATAAAGTCATCCTAATGGGAAGATTCCTTATACATGACTACATGAGAAGACAAGCATGTAAATGATTGGGCTTCAAATAAATTTACTTTCTAATGTTTTATTTATTTTACCCAGAAAGCTATTAAAGTAAATTATAAAGATATTTAAAATAAGCAAAGTGAATGAAAAAGGTAAGAAAATTAGAAGGGTGAAAGGCTTCTAGAAATTTAGAAAATTAGAAATGTGAAATGTGTGCTCTAATTATCACCTTCAATCCTTTCTACTAATCAGCCGTAAGTTTGATAACTTTGTAACAGCAAACTTTTGAAAGGATACCAGGTAATTTGTGCAATTCTTAGTTTAAATAAAAAGTTAAAAAAAAAAGAGAGAGAGAGAAAGAAACAAGTCACACAAAAGAGCAATTCTTCTTTGTATTAAATCATGTGACAGTATGATTTCTCTGGTAGGCCCTGTTGAGGTGAACACAGGTCATGTAACTGAGAACATCCATGATGCTTTCTTTGAGTTGATGAAACAAAAAGCTTCAAGGAATTCTTTATTCCCATCCTCATCAAGGAAAATAGGAGTACACCAAAACAGCAGCAATGGCAGAGAATAACATGGAAAAGGTTTTGGTGGGAAGATCCTATGATGAAGTTTAAATAAGATTATTTACAGTTTCAGCTCAAATACATGGATGAAATACACGATCCTCTATTAAATTTTGATCTTCAAATCCAGAAATACAACAATAAAAGCAGATATGATAATGAGGAAGTACAAGCAGCTCATTTCTTCCTTTGTTTTCACTTTTTGGATGATTTACCTGGGAACCTATTCTGCTTTCATTAATACTTCCACCCAAACTAATATATTCTGGATTTGAATCTGGTCATTGTTACATTTTTTTCTTTTTTTTTTCCCCTGCAATTTTTGATTTATTGATCAGGCTAGGTTTTATTCTCTGACCTCACCTGCCCGGAATCCTTACATATTTAGGGGTGTCACAGTGCTAATGCCTGCAGTTATTTGATTGTTGGCATCCTTGGCACTAGCTGCTGTCCTGCTGCTTTTGCCACTGCCAATTTCTTGTTAACTTTCTGCTTTGGATTCTCTTATCTGCCTCTGACAAGCAAGGAAAGTCACACTTCTTATAACTAATTATTTGAATAAAGATGTCCAAGCAAAACTTTGGTGACACCATGACATTTTTGTTCATCTATTTCCATTTTGCCATAGAATTCTCCACACATCATCCACTCACTTGGGGATCTGGAGAGGGCATTGTCTTATTTTCCCGCTGCTATGACAAATACCTCACAGTGAGTTGGCTTAAACAACAGTGATTTATTGGCTCACAGTTTCAGAAGGTAATTGTCCAAAATGAAGATATCAGCAAGGCTTACTTTCTCCCCAAAGATTGTGGTGTTCTGATGCTGCTGTCAGCAATTCTTGCAGTTCCTTGGCTTCTATCTCTTATACTGATCACATGGCAATGTCCTTTCCTTTCTCTTCTGTGCTCCTGCTGATTTTCTGTTTTTGTGACTTCTGGGCTCTCTGTATAAGGCCCCTACAATCTAGACTGATACCTGCTCCCATGCACTTGGGCCACAACTAACATGAAGGTCTTCCATGTGTCTTATAGTCAGTGGGTTCACACTACCAGCTGTCATCAATCCTTCTTGTAAAGACAGTACTGTATATGGGCTGCTGTTTACCTGGTGTCCCCACTATGGATACATGAAACTTAGTTGAAATTGTTAGCTGTGAGTCACATAGGACAGGTATCTTACTGTGAAAATACTTAAAACAGTTCCTTGTATCACATACACCACTTAAAACATTAATTCAGATATCCTTAATTCACAACCTGATACTTAAAGGATAACAGTCCATTGTATAAAATTCCATCTTTTTTCGACATTTTGCTTGGCAAGTAATGCATCTTTTTAAACTAATTCTCTACAAATCATTTTTAATTTTTTTCTTTTCTGTGAAAAATAGCATATATGCAAAAAAGCAATAAATGTCAAAGCCCAGTGCCACAAATAATTGTAGAACAGATTTCAGAGTTTGGTATGAGTTACAATTCCACAATATTGGGTTTTTTACTTCTAGCTGCATTAAAACCCTAGAGACTAGAAGAAATATCAATATAATGATTTAACAATCATTCTCATTTGTTGAACACTACCTTCTCTGTATCATTCCGCCATCACCTTTGATATTTCTCCCACTCTTCAGAGGTATTGAGCTATGCCCATTGTAAGTTCTTCATGTTGGAAGGGGCTTTTGATAATATGGGATATGGGGATGGAACTAGTTTATGTTCTGGAGAGGCTGGCCTCTCTGCTTTTCAGGACTTATCTGGACCAAGGACCCATCTGGAGGTTGTAGGTTTCTGGAAGTTACCCGAGTGCACAGAACCTTTGTAGAGTCTTATACAATGCTCTAGGTGTTCTTTAGGATTGGCTGGAATGCAAACCAAGATTTTTAAATGAGTTTCCTTAGTGGCCAGTTGAAGTGGGATGGGAACTAATGCTTCTTCTCTAGTAATTTAGGTGGCAGGTAAATTGTGGATGAATAAATTGGGACTCACCTCCATTCGGGTGAAGATTTGGGTAATGATTGCTTGCAGTGATCTCAGGTTCTCTATTGCTCTGTTGCACACTGTCAGCTTCTCTGCATAGAGGCCTTACCGTGCAGGGGGAGACAGCTGGCCACCTCAGCCTTCGTGACTTGGAGAGCTAGTCTACCTAATTCTTGGGGTCACTGAGAAAATTCATCATCCCTTACTCCAAGCCCAATTCCAAACTAGTTTTTAAAAGTAATAAAGATATTTGTCCCCCCTTCCAACTCACTTTATTTCTTGGCTGACATGGAACTCAGAAGGAGAATGACACTATCATTGGGTCACCTCAAAGCCCATATTTAAGGAAAAACTAATTGTAAGGTCCAATAATAATGTGAAGAAGAATTGGATAAACAGTGATGTTTTGACAAATCAGTAGTATTGGTTTTTCCAACTTCACTTTCCTACTCCAGAGAGTTTGCTTAAATTTGCATCAGCAAGACCCTTACCTAGGCCTTAATACTTCTTGGTCTCATCCAAGAAGTATTATTTGGTCTCATTTCAAATGGTTGAAAAAGGTCTAGAGAAAAAGGTGAAAGCTCAGAAATGGAAAATATAATTTATTCAAGTATTAATATGATAAATCTGGACTTCTTCTGAGACATCAAAATGTGCAGGTCCAGCAGTGAAGCTACTGAGAAAAGAGCAGCATTAGAGATTTAAAACGTGATCTCCCTCAGCACATCTGGGATCCAGGAGATATTAAGAGCTTTCCAGAGAAAGGGGAATCCATCAACAAGTTTGAAAAATGGACAATTGGAAAAGAATGTAATATGACAGAAACAAGGGATGAGTAATGAGTTACTGGAGGAGGAAGGACCAGTCAGTAGTTTTATATTTCGCCTAAGGTCTAACCTACACTAGATTTAATCACTTGAAGCTCATTTTGATCCTCACCAGCTGTATTTTAGTAAAGTGTTTGGGAGACAATCCCACTTGGAAGAGGCTGATGTGTCAATGGAAGCTAAGGAAGTAACGTCTTGGACTACTTTCACACCCACAATGAGAAACTGCACCAGCAAAAGCTCAAGTAGTCAAGTGTCAGGAGGGTATTTTCTTAGGGGACCCAAATATGTCTATCGGCTAAAGTAAGAAGTGAATGAGGTGGGGACAGAGAAGAAGGCAAGGGTGGGCAGAAAGGCATAATCACCGCGGTTGGTTTCAGAGAAAATGGAAAGCAGTTTGGGATCACAGGTGGAGACACTGCCCTTGAGCAGGAATAGAAAAACCTTATTATTTGAAAGTAGTTGGAAGGCGGTGAGTATAGATACCAGAACAGAGTGTTTCATTAGGACTCCATAAGTGTGTTCATGTCTCTATCTTGTTGTGTGACCAGACTCGCTACGTGAATTGGCAAAGGGACCTGGCGGAGATCTAAGAAGAGAAAAGCCAGCCCACAGGAAGTCAGCAATATATACCCAATCCAAAAAAAAAACCACTAGAAGATGATCTTAGGACACTGACGTCCAATCAGAACTTCCCAAAGGGAAGCTTACTGTGACAGAAGACCACATGGAGATGTTCCCAATATAGGTTTAAAAAATACCCCTTAATAGGAGGCAGGGAGACTATTGAGTGATTCAAAGGAGTAAGCCAGGAAGAGTAGTGTCTTCATAATATTTAAGGCTTTGGAACTTAAAAGGCTTGTATTAAGTTTAAGAAATTCATAATAGTGGAGAAAGATGAAGCCATCGTCATTGTTGAAGACAGAAAAAGCACTTCCTATCTTTGTTCTTTCTAAGTTGTGAAGCCTCATTTTAAGTAATTCAGAATAATGTGGAAAAGTTATGTGATGGTTCTCTATGTTTCTTAAAAATCATTGTCATACTTTGTTTCTTCAAAGCAGTGTGTTAGGCATTTTATTGAACCTGAAGCTACTGTTTTCCCAGCCATGCTCTGCAGTGACTAGTTTTCTTACCGGGCCTCTGTCTTGCAGGCTTGTCCTGTAGGCAACTTTCCCAATCCTCATTGAATTTGCTCTTCTCCCATATTTATAATTTTTATATATTCCAATCCTGTCTGCAAAATACCAGGATATCTTTCCATTTGCCAGCACCCATTCCTCCCTGGACTAATATGGTGATGATGGCAATTATTGATGAAAATCCAGCAATGACCGATGAGGTCATTGCATGCTGTCAAGTCCCTCCCCTCTGTTCTCTGAAGTCGTCTCACTGCCGCCGCCTGTGAGCCTCCTGGGCAGCCTCAGAGCTGCTGTCCACACGGTAGCCTCCCTGGCATCTGTCCTCCACACTCTCTGTCAAGTGATATCTCTGGAATGTTTTCCAATGAAAACAACAGAGATGCAGATGGTGGAGGTGAAGCTGCTGCTGCTGACGTAATGATGATGATAGTGGCAGTGATGATGGTGGCAGACTTCATGGCCAGAATCTGTGCCAGGAGATTTACATGGATTCCTACGTTTCATCAACTCCAAAACCCAATTAGGAAAGAACTATCATGAATTCCATATCACAGATAAGGAGCTAAAATTCAGTTTAATTACGTAAACTACCTGAGGGCACATAGCAGGTAAATCGATATATCTGCTACTTAATTCTGATTCCAGATCCTGCAGGCTTTACTTCTGCTATACATAGTTTCAATTACCCCTGAAAATCTGAATTGGATTTTCTCCCTAAACATGTCTGAAAAAGCCCTGCACAGTGCAACTCCCAATTCCTTTGTAGTCTTCTCTTGAATTCTTGTCTCTGAATAATCTAAGTCCCAAGGGTATCAAAATAATTGCTATTTTTCCAAAACACCTACTCATTTCTGTGCTTCTGGCCTCTTGTACTTATGATTGTTTTCAGATTTTCCAAATTTTCTGTCTGAAAAACTCATGTATTATTTTTGTTACCATATTGTATTAATAAGTATAGATAGAATTATAAAAAGCCTTGCTAATGGCAGTATACATCCTACCTGTTACTTTACCCTACTTATTAAAACCTCTGATTTTTAAACTTTAATGTTTCTAGTTGAGTTTCATGCTAACATTGCTTAAAGAGTAAATAAAACAGTTGTTAACACAAAAGTCTCTTTGACTTCATTTAGTAAATATCCTAGAATTACTGAAGTTGAGCTGTGTTATTTTCTTTTTACCCCATAATATCACTATGTAGCACAGAGTATAATTACTGTTATAATTACTGGACGTGTTTGTCCAGCTACAGTATTTGTCAAGATTGGTTCCCCTTTAAAAAATGGCTCTTTTTAGATTCAATTCACCAAGCATCGATACAAAATAAAAACAATTATAAATTGAATTTCCATGCAAATGTGGCCTTTTTCTTATTCTGCATGAATGCACAGTCATCAAACCCCTATGCCTTAGTGCTGCCGATGTACTAGTGAAGTAAATAAGAAATAACCATGTTCTGTTTTCTCTGGTTGCCAAGGTCAAGATTCATATTTTTCCCAAGAAGGTTTATAAAGCTCATTAGTACTTAATGAATGTTTGGATTTCCTACTTATAAAACTGTATGGAGTAATTAATCCTTATAAACATTCAATTACATTTTAAAGAAACAGATTCCTATTTCTATCAACTCCAGAGAGGACTGTCACTGAAGTCTCACTACCAGAGGACTTGAAGCAATTGTGGCATTTAAAGAATTATTACAATAATTTATTATGATAAAAAATTACCTGGTATGGTGATGAGCAAGAAACATTAGCTAATCTCCCCATTATACTCGGTCTTGATCGGTGCCTGTCCGGAGTGCAGGTCTAATGGGGTTTTTCAGAGAAAGGGCTATGAGGAGTGTGTGCAGAGAGTTCGGGACAGACGCTCTAAATGGGTTCGCTGCGCAGGGGCGCCACGAATGCCCAGGGGCCAGGTTTATCCACATGATCTTTTCAAGAAGGTAAAAACTTTTATTCAGATGGTTTACAGTGATTCAACAAGTATAATTCCAAGACATCTGCTAAGTTTGAGTGATTTTAAAATTCAAAGTAATGTTTCCAAATATGTGTCATAGAAAGCCTTTAATTTACTGAGATGTAGATTTCTCAAACTTTTCCACTCTTACCATCATGTCTCATGCTCATTATACAGAATTTCTCATCTCTAATCACAATTGGTCCTAGAGAAAAAAGTCAAAAGTCTCTCTTATTAAGTATAATGATTGTGTTCTGTATCAATTGAATCTAGACTTAGTGTCCTGGTGATCTTAGATTTTCACTAATATAATTTGATTGAGAAATGGGCTTGTAAGAGGCTAAGAACTTGTGATGTAATTGCTAAAAGGTAAGCAACTAATGCATTTATCTTATAGTGTATAAATTAATTTTAAATCAATTTTGGAAATTCAGTCCTAGTTTCAATGCCTGAAAAGTTGACTGGCAGAGAAAATGTGACTGGAAAATATCACAAGAATGTTTATGACATTCTACATACTACCACTAGTGTGATTATTTAACTGTAAATGTCTCTCTTTCTTTTGCTCTTTAAAAAATAAAGGTGGGTGCACAACGGTGGCCAGGTGGCAGAATTCTTGCCTGCCATGCTGGAGACCCGGGTTTGATTCCCGGAAACTGCCCTTCTGTTTATTGGAAAATTTGAAACAAAGAAAGCACCTTCTGTTTATTAGGAAATTTGAAACAAAGAAAGATCCTTTGATAAGTAAATAGGATCTTTTTTAAAAGATGGGGAAAATGAAGACTATAAAGGGAAAAAAAGCAAAAAATAATTTCAAAAAATCATAAAGAGTTTTTAATGAAAAGAAATATATATATATATATATATATATATATATATATATTAGTTTAACATCTCTGGCTCAAGGTTCGCTCTTGGGGTTAAACCCCAAGAGATATAAATTATTCTTGAATATCAGTGAGGAAGGCACTTGGAAATAACTAATCCTTTTGCATTTTTTCTAAAATAAATAGATCTAAATATACAGATTTATATCAGATTTATATTTCCACTGATTTGAATTTGCATTTTCTAAAAAATAATAGACAAATAGTTTTAAAAACTCACATTCACATATGAACAATTAAGTAGAAAGGCTCACGTGCTCTCCAATTGATCGTACCTATGAGAAGACAGGATATTTAGTGCAATGTTCTGGCTCCACTCTGCACCAGGAAACCACTTGTACCTTCAGACTTGTACCAGGGAGAGAAAAAGCCATGAGTAAATTCCTAGCCTTGCACATGTAATCCTACATTCATGACATGCTTATTAAATTGCTCTGAACACATGTGTGTATGAACTCCAGAAGAAGTGTTTTCAAAGTTCTCATTAAATCCAGCACAATATTTGAATTTTATTTTCAAATCTTTTTTATCTATTTTTAATGATTTTTCCTTGTTGCACCCATTTTCCTAATAATAATATCTTGTCTTTATTGTTCTACTATATGTCAGATATTCATAATCATAGTGAAAATTTCCACTACTATTCAAGAAATTTGGCCAGTGTATGCATTCGACGTGGATAATGCACACGCACCACTACCGATCCTTACTGGTAATGAAATATGGCTTTGTTTGTATCGTTAGGAAACCAGCTGAGAGAGGTGAAGAAAATTGGCCTTGGTTGCTTCACTAGCAGAGAGAGATGTGATTTGAAAACATATCTGATTCCAAACCCATGAGCTCGCTACAAATTCTTGGTGGCCCCCTGCTGTATGAGTGCATCTCTATCCCTGCTGTGAAATCTGTATCTGTTTAAAATTCATATATAAAAAGCCGCAGCTGATTATTCCAGTTTCTAATATTTTGGCCGAAGCATTGCCAGTATTGTCAGATTTTGATTTGTTATTTTAATTTGTTACTTTTCTGGAATTGATTTCCAGCTGCGTATTTCTCTATTACGCCTTTTTAAGTGGTAGCATGTTTTTTCCACTCTACTTTTCATAAGACAGGATTGGATTTAGAAACTGCTTCTGAAATCAATGACTCAGCACTTCAGATTTTGTTCCCTTATGAGTCTTGCGATTTGTTAAAAGTGTGATGTTGATTATATCATTTAATTCTTTTCGTTATAACTGTTTAAACAATGCAGTAGTGTTGGATTTTACATAAAAGTTGACATTCAAGGTCTCTGTTTTCAGAAATTCATTCTGTGGTATTTCCTCATTTAAGAGAAGCGGTTTCCTTTTTAAATATACATGTAGGTTCAGAAAATGTTTAACCATTGGAAGTTAATTTTGTAGTGCCGGCAGCATGTTACCTTAGTTAAATTAGGCAAGGTACTTCTTGTACAAATGAATACTTTGACCTAGTTTTTAATATGCTTCTAAACAATTTATTTATGTGGTTCTTTAGCAAGTATATTCATTATCAATTATGTAGTGACAAATCATAGAAAACAAAAAACTTTCCATATCTGTAAACTCTTAAATAATGCTTGTCTTTTTTATTACTGTCCAATTAATCTTTAGTATTCAACCAGCTCCATGGTTTGAAATTCTAACCCCATTCCTCAAAAATACACACACACACACACACACACACACACACACACACACACACACACACAGAGTTAGGAAATAGTTTCCCTTACTGGTAATTATATTCAAGACTGATATTTTTACATAAATATTTAAATAAGTGCTATTGTTTTAGAAGATTTGAAAAGGTGTATCAGCCTCTTTTGTTAATTGTTCTTCCTTTTATAATGATAGGGCTCTAATCTAATAGTCTTAGACTTGGTGGAGTGTGTTGTGTATATGACTATTAGCTATTCCAGAAATCCAGATTATATCATCTGCATTATAAAAATTATTTAATAAACTGATTTGACACCTTTCAGATGTTCGTTTGTCAGATTTTTAAAATTGCAACATAGTGTCATGTGATTCCAATCTTATGTGCTTTAGGTAATTTATAGTAATTTTTTGTTGTTGTTTGCTCAGCAACTCTTAAAACCAATTAATATTTCAGGAGCACCCCCCAAATAAACTAGTTAAATGAACACAAAAACTAAAAAAGGGCATGACTATACAAAATTTCTTTATTGCCATTGAATATTAGTCTTTCATTCACCTTTATCTTATGCTTTAAAACCAAGTTAATAACTTGCTCACAAGATGGGGTCTGGATTTTCCTATAACTTTATTAACCTATCTAGGTTTTTGGAGGAACTTCCTAACAGAGCATCTTCTTTAGCATCAGTTTATTGCTAAATTTTTTACCAGCTCCTGGGAAGTTGAATAGATACCTTCCTTTATGTTGAGGTTGCTAGGGCTGAAGAGTGATCTTTATTGAAGATTCTCATGTTACCTGCTGGATTTTCTTTTTTCAAAGACATACGGCTGGCTCTGGCTTTCCCTTTGAAAAGTTTCATTCAGTGCCTGGACCATTTGTTCTGACCTCCATGACATTTTCTATTGTCCCAAAACTGTTAAGAGCCTTAGTATAATGCTTTCAGGTAAAGAATTCCCCTGAATACAACTTAGATATTTTTTGTACAATTTTTTTGTATTAGAGAAACTGTGGGTGTACAGAAAAATCATGCATAAAATACAGGATTCCCATATTCCGTCCCACCACCAATACCTTGAATCAATGCGGAATATTTGTTAAAATTGTTGATGGCACTTTTTAATAACTGTATTTGTTTTTTAAGACCAGTTACATTTGTTACAATTGATGAATGATTATTAAAATATTAGTATTAACTATCATCTATTGTTAACATTAGGTTTGTTTTTTGGCCTATATGCCTCCCTATTATTAATAATACCTTGCATTATTGTTATACGTTTGCTATAATTCATGAAAGAACATTCTTATACTTGTACTATTAACTATAGTCCTTTGTAATGGGGTTCTATCCTTCAATGTTCTATCTTTCAATTTTATTCTAATCACACATATATGTTAATGTTTTGCCTCCACCACATTCACCCATACAGTTCAGTGGTGTTAACTACACTCGCAATTACGTGCTCCCCTCACCACCATCAGCATATATAGAAAATCTGTGTAAGTTAAGCATCACTGCCCGACCCCCTAAACCCAATCTAACTCTTGGTAACATGTATTCTAGACTTTAAGTCTGTGAGTTTGCCAATTCTAATTAATTCATGACAGCAAGATCACAAAATACTTCTGTTTTTGTGTCTAGCTTATTTCACTCACCATAATGTCTTCAAAGTTCCATCCATGTTGATGCGTGCAGCAGGACTTCATATTTTTTACTGAAAAATAGTCCATCATTTGTACATGCCACATTTCCTTTATCCATTCAGCAGTTGATGACACTTGGATTACAATTGGCAATTGTAAATAAAGTCACTACAAACATCATTATGCAAATATCTGCTTTCAATTCTTCTGAGTATGCAACCACTAGTGGGATTGTCAGATCATATGGTAATTTCATACTTAACTTCTTGAGGAACTGCCAAAGTATATTCACAGTGGCTGCACCCTTCTACATTCCCACCAGCAATGAATGAGTATTCCTATTTCTCCATATCCTTTCCAAAACTAGTAGTTTGCTGGGTTTTTTAAATAATGGCCATTCTAGTGGGTATGAAAGGATATCTCAATGTGGTTTTGATGTGCATTTCTCTAATAGGTAGTGATGCTCAAAAGATTGAGCATCTTTTCATGTGCTGTTTCTCCTCTTTGGAGAAATGTCAAGTCCTTTGCCCATTTTTTAATTGGTGTTGTTATTGTTGAGTGGTAGAATTTCTTTATACATTCTGGATATTAAACTCTTATCAGATATGTGGTTCCCAAATATTTTCTCCAATAGAGTAGGTTGTCTTTTCATTTTCTTGATATCATCCTTTGATACACAAAAGTTTTTAGTTTTAAGGAGGTTCCATTTATCTATTTTTTCTTTTGTTGCTTTTGCGAAGTCTAAGAAACCATTGTCTACCAAAAGATCTTGAAAATGCTTCCCTATATTTCCTTCTAGGCATTTTATAGCCCTGGTTCTTATATTTGGGTCTTTGATCCATTTTGAGTTAATTTTTTTGTTGTTTTTTGTTTGTTGTTGTTATTTTGGGGGTGAGCATGGTCTGGGAATCAAACCTGGGTCTCCCGCGTGGAAGGCAAGTATTCTACGACTGAGCCACCACCATTTTGAGTTAATTTTTTAACATGGAGTGAGATAGGCGTTCTCTTTAGTTTTTTTTCATATTGAAATGTAGTTCCTCCATTTGCTGAAGAGAATATTCTTTCCCAATTGAGTGGATTTGGGTGGCTAGGTCATATATCAATTAGTCATAATTGTAAGGGTCTATTTTTGAACGCTCAATTTTATTCCATTAGTGAATATATCTATCCTTATACCAGTACCATGCTTTTTATCACTGTAGCTTTAAGTATGCTTTACAGCCTGGAAGTATATGTCCCCCAATTTTAAGATGTTTTTTTGCTACCCTTTCAAATATAAATTTGATAGTTGGTTTTTCCATTTCTGTAAGATAGGCTGTTAGAATTTGATTAGAATTGCATTGAATCTATAAAACAATTTGAGTAGAATTGAAATTTTAGCAGTATGTAGTCTCCCTATCCATTGACACTGAATGTCCTTCCATTTATATGGATCCTCTTTGCTGTCTTTTAACAACGTTTTGGAGTTTTCTGTGTATAAGTCCTTTACACCCTTGGTCACATTTACTTCTGCATATTGGACATCTTAGTTGCTATTGTAAATGGATTTGTTTCCTTGATTTCCTCCTCAGATTTCTCACTACTACTGTATAGAAAAGCTACTGATCTTTGGGTGTTGTTCTTGTATTCTGACACTTTTCTGAATTCATATATAAGCTCTACATGTTTTTGTTATAGATTTAGGGGGGGCTTTCTATATATAAGATCATGCCATCTGCAAACAATGAAAGTTTTACATCATTTTTTACCAATTTAGATGCCTTTTATTTCTTTTTCTTGCCTAACTGCTCTGGCTAGAATTTCTAGCACAATGTTGAGTAACAGTGGCAACAGTGGAAATCCTTGTTTTCCTCCAGATCTTAGAGGGAAAACTTTTAGTCTTTCACCATTGACTATGATGTTAGCTGTGAATTTTTCATATATGCCTTTATCAAGTGCGGGAAGTTTCCTTCTATTCCTATTTTTCAAAATGTTTTTATCAAGAAAGAATGATGGATTTTGTCAAATGTCTTTTCTCTGTCAATCACAATCTACTTTGGATTGATCAGTTACTACCACAAAGAAAAGTTTAGCTATGAGTCAATGAATTTGAGTAGGAAAACAGCCGAGCCAGATAATTCACATCCACCACAAAACAACCCTCTTTTATAAACAAAAACCTCTTGTAAGAACAAATATTCTTTATTATGTTTTCATTTAAATTTTAAGATAATTAGAACAAATGTTCCCATTGACTCAGTTCATAAGATAATTCATATAATATATGTTAAAGCTGATAAACGCCATGCGCCTTGATGTTAATTTGATAGTCTCACAATAGCTACATTATCCCGCATGATTAGCATATCATTTCTTCTTCTTATGGCTCATGTTTTCTATTTCTATTTTTATAACTATTTCATTATGTTCTTTGAACTGCTTCAAATTCTTTTCAGCAGATGTGGGTCACTAAACATGTAACAATGTTAAGAGTGGTATCAGTTGGATAATGTGGGCACTCTCCATTCTGATGGCTTAGTTCATGCTTATAGAATAATGCACTCAGAATAAGAAGAGAAGGGGAACCTGTGGAGGCATCATTGGGACACAGCCATAAAGGGGGATTCCCATGTATCGTGGCCTTTTGGCATTTTATACTTCTCTACAGATTTTTCATATGCTGATATCTTTGCTCACAAAAATCCTTTAAATGATGAATGAAAAAATTCAAAAGGATTATGTAATTTACCCAGAGTCAAACATTTTGTAAATGATGGACTGAGCTTGGATCTAAAGACTTTCTGAACATGGAAAAACCATGAATAGAAAAATGGAAAGAGCTTGTCATCAGGAAAGTCTACATGGAATCCTGACTTCTGCTACTTAGTAATAAGCAACTGATTACAAATAGATTGCCTAACTTCTCTTGGTTTTTATCTTTCTTATCAGTAAAATTCAAATAATAGTACCTAGAATGACATGAATATATACATAAAGCACTAAATAGAGTATCTGATATGACGTTCTAGGCAGTTGGTACATGGTTTCTTTTATTATAACCATTATTACTAAGATGAAACTTAATGAGGAAACCATAGTCTCAGAAGACTTGGGGGAAATTTCAGAATGACTATCAACACAACTCTAGTGAGAATAAAATTTTTTACATACAAATTGTAAGTGGTTTATTGGCAGTATGGGTTTTGTAGGTGATACACTACCTGCTATTGTGGGGGTAGGATTTGAGAAAATAACTTGACCAATGCAGGAAACACTTTGTACATCAGTCTGTCAGTCAAAGGTGTTGGACCTTCAGCCAGTCTCCATCTCTATTCACTGGCTGGATGGCTGGAGAGGGGGACCGGACAGAGGCAGCCCCCACAGGAGGCAGGGCTTACTCCCCTGGCCTATACAGAAACCTTTGCAAACAGCTGGATAATTTGGATAAACTAACTCTCCTGCGCCACCTTAAAGTTCTGTTTAATGAATATTTTAGTACTTCTCCCCAAGCAAATACAGAACTACTGCCACTGTAAAAATGATTTGGGGTGACTTGTACATAAGAAAGCTTTTAAAATAGGTCTCTGAGAACAAAATAAGAGGCTAGAAAATTTAGTGAGGGAACTCAAAATGAACATTTTCTCTAAACTAAGAGATCCCCAGAGCTCTCATTCTTTTTAGCAGTTCAGTTTTGTAATATTTACTGTCTTGCTCTTACTTTCCACTGTATGTTATCTCAGATCATTGGTTTTTTTTAACTTTTTTTATTTATAGTATAACATTTATACAAAGCAAAGAAATAAAAAAGCAATAGTTTTCAAAGTGCTCTTCAGCAGGTAGTTACAGGACAGATCCCAGAGATTGTCGTGGGCTACCATACAATCCTCTCAGATTTCTCTATCTAGCTGCTCAAGGATATAGGAGGCTAGAAAGCTTAAATATATTTTTTTATCACCACAAGTCAACTTTTTTCTTTCTTTTTTTGTAAAAATTAACATATATACCAAAAAGGAATACATTTCAAAGCACAGCACCACAATTAGTTGTAGAACATATTTCAGAGTTTGAGATGGGTTACAATTCCACAATTTTAGGTTTTTACTTCTAGCTGCTTTAAGATGCTAGAGACTGGGTGATGCAACAGTGGCTCAGTGGCAGAATTCTTGCCTGCTGTGCTGGAAACCTGGGTTCGTTTCCCAGTGCCTGCCCATGCCAACAACAACAACAAAAAGATACTGGAGACTGAAAGAGATAACAATTTAACGACTCAGCAGTCATATTCATTTGTTAAATCCTATCTTCTCTGTATAACTCCACCATCATCTTTGATCGTTCTATCCCTCTCTTTAGGGGTGTTTGGGCTATGGCCATTCTAACATTTTTCATGTCATAATATGGGACAGGGAGAGGGAACTATCTGATGTTCTGAATCAGACCATTGTTTGCACAGCCCCTGGGAGATGCTTCATTAGAGAGCACATTTGTTTCCCATGTGACATAAGCAAAGGCAGGCAGCCAACCCAACCCATGCCAGTCTCAGTTCACAAGGCCCTGGGAAAGGCACAGGTGCCCAAGGCTTGCTTTCACCTGTGATTGCAATATTTTCCAGATCACTGGACATATGTGAGAGTCAGAAAATGTTATAGTGAAAATTATTCAAAAAAAACTTTTCCAAGAATAATAATAATAAACCATGGAAATGTGAGCCTGGCACATTAGAGACAATATAGCTGGAGCCTGGGGAGGAGAGAAAGTTGAGTAGAAGTAATACGATGACAAAAATAATGCCTTGCAATTTTATGGGGCTTTGTGCTTTCCAAAATATCATCATATAATAACCTTTTGAACACATAATTCAAGAAGAAAAGTCGATACTGAAATTGAGACAGGCAATACTACTTTAGGATAGTTTCTGCCCTTATTCATTAATACATGTTGTAAAAATTGTTGCTTAATATCATATATGGCTTATTCTGTCTTTTACAAGTAAAAAGAATGATTTCTCATAAAATCTAAAGGTGGCTTTATTGCTAGTCATGTGCATTAATGAAAGCCAAGGTTCCCATGTTGTTAATAAATTATCAGCTCTGCAAATGTGGACTTTTTACTATGTTTTATTTAAAATTTGCCAGGCTAATTTGGTCACAGAATCTTTCATTAAATAATGTAAGAACACTCATAACACATGTCTACCAATAGCTCCTTGTATTCAAAAATCAGCTTATTACATATTATTATTATAGACAATATGTTTTACATGATATATTTAATTACTTTCATCTTTGTTCATTTATGAATGAACACATTTCAAAGGAAAGTAATGTCTTCAAGTATAACCTCAAACTCATCACTTCAGCATTGCTGCAATAGTCAGGGAAACTTGGCTATTTGTACATGAAATGTTTGCATGTGACTTATTCATTAATTATTCATTAAATATGAACAAGAAATTATTATTGATCAATTCAGTGGTCAAATATTGGAAGCTTCACAAAATTCCTCAAAAATCAAATTTTTAGGGCAGACCATGCTGGCTCAGCAGGCAGAGTTCTCACCTACCATGCCAGAGACCTGGGTACAATTCCTGGTTCCTCCCCATGAGAAAAAAGAAAAAGAAAATCAAATTTTCAGCTAGAAGTGTTATACATTACATTTTAAACTAGTGTATTTTATATTCTCACTTATCCAGTGCATGTATATATATATATATAAAGTTTTAGGTGAGGTCCTGCCTTTCTCTCTATGATTTAGCTATTATATTTATAACAAACAGCATCAAATCTTCATGAATAAAGTTTTAAAGAAATGTGACTAAACTAAGCTCTTTCAATAAAAGAGAACTGTTACATATACTCATTAACATTCTCCAGGGAGGCTGCTGATGAGTTGATTTACATCCAACTTTAGATAATCAGCTGACATGAGTGCTGATAGTCTGATTTGGAAAAACTAACAACTAGCAACTTCCCAGAGACATTGATTAGAAAATAGAAATTTTCTCCTGTTCGGAATATTTTAACATCAGCAAATTGTGTGCAGTGCAGTGGAGGCAAAATTCTATATTTGCCTACTGATATCCAGAAGTTTTGCTGAGATTGTGCAAAGATGTCAGAGTAGAAAGCTCCAGGAACCAGTCCCTCCATGAGAACAGCTATTGATCTGGCAAGAACATCTGAAATAACTATTTTGAAACTCCAGAATCTAGTGGAACAGTGTGCCCCATCTAGAGAGGCGTGGGAGAAAAAGGCTGGCAAATTGTGATAAAAGCCAGTGTTTCATCTTCCCTGTGGGAATCACCATCCCCAGACTGGACATGGGCAGCAGTGGGGACCTCAGCTTGGGTTCCTGACTCAGCTCGCTGGCCAGGGTGAGACATAAAGACCTAGTCCTCAAAACTGTGGGTGGGGGGTCTGATGCCAGATCAGTGCTTTTAATCATGTACTTTAGGCTGCTTGGGTCCAGGAATGAAGATCCATTGTCCCAACTACCCTGGGACAAAGGCAGCAGAGGAATCTTAAAGATAGTCACTGTCCTCAAAACTGGGGAAAACAGTTAAAAAACTGTATTAACTGGGCAAATTTTAAAAAAATGCAGTTTCACAAGACATAGAAGCTCCTATGGTGCCCTCCTGGCCACTCTCTCACTCCCTCCACCATGCAGGGTGCACCAACTTTTATTTCCATTTAGGTCCCTGGTCCTCACCCAGCAGGAGCAGAGTGGCCTCTCTGTGCCTACCAAGGGCATGTATATCAATGCCCCTTCTGAGTGGAAGCCTGAAGGACTGATGTGGAGAACTTTACTCATGCTTGAACTCCCAGAGTTTGTCCTGAGGGCAGAGAAGCAACTTGCAGACAATTGTGACAGTGCAAGAAGCGTAAGTTGAAGAAACTGGGACAAAAGATTACCTGATTTAAGTCACACAATACAGTACCCAAGAGTGGGATGAAGATTTATTTCAAAGGGAATAGAGGGAGAGTTCGTTTGAACTCCTGTAAAGTGTTAATGGGGGATTTCCTAAGACCTTTGGCAAGCTCAAGCTCAGGAAAAAGGAGCAGATTCCACGGCTCCTCAGAGGCTCAGATAAGACAGAGAAGACCCTATACTTTGCATTTGCCTCAGGCTGATCTTCCTGATAGGAAGTCTAAGTTCTGTAAGAACCAAAACAGAGTCAATTTGTAAAGACAATGAAAGACGTCTTTTTGCTTTGAATTCTTAGTTTTGATTAGTTTCTGACATTCAAGAAAATCTTTGTCATATCTCTAACTGGATACAAACTTAAAGAACAGACACTTCAGAGACTAAGTCCCAGAATTAACACTTTAAAATTAAATGTACAGTGTGCAACAAAAAAGTACAAGACAAACAAATTAACAGTAATTAATGGCCCATCCAATGGAACAAGATAAAAATCTAGAAACCATAAAAGTAGAGGATGAAACTTTGGACTTAGCAGACAGAGATTTTTAAAAAATGATCCTCAATACACTCAAGGAGATCAAGGAAAAGATAGAGAAAAATAAAGAATATGAGGAAAACAATGAACATGGGAAACACTTTGAGACTTCCAATGGAAACTAAATATAAATCCTAGAGTTGAAGAAACAATAACTGAAATGAAAAACTCACTAGAAGCTTTCACCAACAGATTGAAAGTGGCAGAAGAAAGAATCAGTGATCTCCAAGAAAAAACACTGAAAAGATTCAGACTGAAGAGCAAAAAGTAAAAACCAAAAAAAAAAAGAGTGAACAGAGCCTGAGAGATCTGTTGGACAGTGTCAAGTGTGCCAATACCTATATTACAGAAGCCCCAAAAGGACAAGAAGAGAGAAAGGAGTAGAAGGAATGTTAAAAGAAATAATGGCAGAAAACTTGTCAAATTTAATGGAAGACAAGAATATACTCATTCAAAAAGCCCATCTAACCCTGAACAGTACAAATGTGAAAAGAACTACACCCAGATATATAGTAATCAAATTATACAAAGACAAGGAATAGGAGTTCTGAATGCTGCAAGAAAAAAACAGTAAGTTATGTACCAGGGACTCCCAATAAGATCAAGTGCTGATTTCTCATCAGAAATTATGAAGAAGGGAAGGCAGTGGTTCAAATATTTAAAGTGCTTTGAAAAAACAACTGCAGGACTTACTTTCTTAAATGAGGGGAAATTTTAGACATTCCAGATAAACAAAAATTCATCACCACCAGACCTTCCCTACAAGCAATGCTAAAGGGAGTTCTCCAGACTAAAAGGAAAGGGCTCTGGACAGTGGATCAAAGCAGCATAAAGATATAAATACCTCAAGTACAGGTAACTATATAGGTGATGATAAATACCAGTAATATTATATTGTATTTCTCAGTATGTAACTCTCTTTATTACTTCTTACAGGTACTAAAGTAGAAATGAGTAAAAAGGAATGACAAATCTATGTTCCTTGGCATACAATGTACAAAGATATATATTTTTTCTTTGTATGTCATATGGTGGGGTCACATGGTCACATTTCATTCTTTTTCCATGTGAGTATCCTGTTATCACAGTACCATTTTGAATTTTTGTTTGTTGTTTGTTTGCTTTTGTTGGTTTCTTTTGTTGTGGGTTTGGGAGGTGCATGGGCAGGAAATTGAACCTGGGTCTCCCACATGGCAGGCGAGAATTCTACCACTGAACTACCCTTGCACCACCACCCCTAAAGATCTAATTTTTAACAAATAAAAAAATGTGGAATGATGGGGAAGAATAGGCACACTATATGTGTATGCTATTAAAGTTAGGTTGACATAAAATCAAATATGATAAATTAAAGACATTAAATTTTAATCCCATGGTAACCAAAAAGAAAATTTATGAAAATAAATCCAGAAAGAAATGTAAAAGTACTCAAAATGATATAATACAAAAAAAAAAATCAATTAAGTATGAAAATGGGCATTAACAGAAAAAGAATTGAAGGTAATAAAGTTTTTTAGTTTTAAAGACTTAAAACTTCCATAGACCAAAATGAGGGGAAATTTACCATCAGTAATTACTTTAAATATAAATGGATTAAAGTCTCCAATCAAAAGGCAGAGATTGGCAAAATGGTTAGAAAAGCATGATCCAACACTATGCTGTTTATAAGTGACTTAAATTAAACTCTACAACATACGAGGGTTGAAAGTGAAGTATGGAAAAAATATACCATGCAAGTAGTAATCAAAAGAGAGCTGGTATAGCTATAATAATATCAGATAAAATAGACTTTAAGTCAAAAACAGTTATGAGGGACAAAGATGGTCATTATATACTGATAAAGTCATCAATTCATCAAGAAGACATAACAATTATAAACATATGTAGCTAACTGAAGAGCTTCAAAATATCTGAAGCAAATATTCATGGTCCTGAAGGGAAAAATAGAAAGCTCTACATTAATAGCAGTAGATGATCATGTGCATTTTTCTCTTCCTTCTGTTAATGAGATGCATTACATTAATTGATTTTCTTATGTTATATCAATCTTGCATACCAGGGATAAATCCCACTTAATAATGGTATATAATTCTTTTAATGTTTTGTTGGATTTAGTTTGCTAGAATTTTGTGAAGATTTTTCCAACAATATTTATAAGAGCTATGGGTTTGTAGTTTACTTTTCTTGTGGTATCTTTACCTAATTTGGTGTGAATTTGATGTTGGCCTCAGAATGAGTTAGGTAGTATTCCCTCCTCTTCAATGTTTTGGAAGAGTTTAAGCAGCACTAGAGTTAAGTCTTCTTGGAATGTTTGGTAGAATTCCACTGTGAAGCCATTTGGTCTTGTGCTTTTCTTGTCGGAAATGATTTTGATTACTGATTCAATCTCTACTAAAAATTGATTTGTTGAGATCTTCTCTTTCTTCTTGAGTCAATAAAGGTAGTTTGTATGTTTCTAAGAATTCATCTATATCATTTAACTTATATAATTTATTGATATATGATTTGTTCATAATATCCACCTATAGTCCTCTATTTCACTGGTATGAAATAGTTCACTTTTTTTTTTCTGATTTTCTGTTATTTGCATCCTTTTCTTTTTTTTTGTCAGTTTAACTAAAGGCTTGTCAATTTTGTGAAAGAGCCAACTTTTATTTTTGTTGATTCTCTTTTTTTTCATTTTCTATTTTATTTATTTCTGCTCAGATCTTTGCTATTTCCATCTTTCTGCTTGCTTTGGATTTAGTTTGCTCTCTTTGTCTAGTTCTT
This sequence comes from Tamandua tetradactyla, assembly GCF_023851605.1. Classification (NCBI taxonomy): domain Eukaryota; kingdom Metazoa; phylum Chordata; class Mammalia; order Pilosa; family Myrmecophagidae; genus Tamandua; species Tamandua tetradactyla. The sequence continues at coordinate 40,527,902 of NC_135352.1, read as the reverse complement.
ACAGTTTTGAGCTCAGGTCTCTGATTTGAAGTATTTCTTCTATTTTAATTTAAACATTTTAACTATAAATTTATTAAAACTATAAATTTCCCTCTCAGCCTTGCCTTCACTGCATCTCATAAGTTTTGGCATATTGTATTTTCATTTTAATTCATCTCAAGATATTTCCTAAATTCGCTTCTAATTTGCTCTTTATTCCATTGGTTGCTTCAGAGCAGATTGCTTAATTTGTACACATTTGTAAATTTTTCATTTCTCCCTCTCTTATTGATCTCTAGTTTCATTCCATTGTTGTCAAAGAATATGCATTGCAATATTTTTATACTTTTGAATTTTATACTGAGATTTGTTTCGTAACCCAAGATGTGGTCAATCCTGGACAATGATGCATACGCACTTGAGAAAAAGGTCCATTATGTTTTTGTTGGGTAGAATATGTATACATATTAGGTCTAGTTAGTTTAATGTAGCTTTAAAGGAAGTGTATCTTGCACTTCCTTATTAATCTTCTGACCTGATATTGTATCCATTATTGAGAGTGGTGTATTAAAGTCCCCTACTATTAATATAGAATTCGGGCGGGCCACGGTGGCTCAGCAGGTAAGAATGCTTGCCTGCAAAGCCCGAGGACCTGGGTTCGATTCCCAGTGCCTGCCCATGTAAAAAAAATATATATATATAGAGAGAGAGAGAGCGAATTGTCCATTTCTCCATTCAAATTTCCAAATTTTCTTCATATATTTGGGGGATGTGTTGTTAGGTGCATGTATATTTATAATTGTTACAACTTCCTGTTGAACTGTCCCCTTTCTCAGTATGTAATGATCATCTTTGTCCCTCATAACTGTTTTTCATGTAAAGTCTGTTTTAATCAATATTAGTATAGCCACCCAAGTTCTCCTTAGGTTATTGCTTACATCGTATATATTCCCCATCCTTTCAACACCGACCTACTTGTATCTTTGAATTTAAGGTGAGTCCCTTATAGACAGCATATTGTTGTGTCATGCATTTTTATCCAATCCACTAACCTCTGTTTTTTGACTGATGAGTTTAGCTCATTTACATTTGATGTCACTACTGATTATACAGGGCTTTCTCCTGCCATTTTCCCAATTAGCTATTGTAAGTCTTATACCACTTTTGTCCCTCACGTACATCAATGTCCCCTTTTATATTTATTAGACTTTTTGTGTTGTGCCATATTGACTGTTTTCTTATACCTACCTAGGCATATTTTTCATTTATTTTATTTGTGGTTACTATGGGGTTAAATTTAACATCCTAAATATACAACAAACATCTTTGGATTTATACCAACTTAAATTTAATAGCATGCACATATAGTTTTCCTACATTTCTCTTTCCCTCACAATTTTCTGCACTTGTTACACCTATTTCTTCATGCATTGTATGTCCAAAAATACAGATTTATTATTAATTTTTTTGCATTTTCATTTTAGTACCTGTAGGAAGTAAGAAGTGGAGTTAAATACCAAAGAAAAAGAATTACAATAACACTGGCATTTATTTTTAACCAATTGGTTACCTTTACTACCAGCATTTATTTATTTATACCACTTTGAACCACTGACTAGAGTCCTTTTATTCAATCTGAAGAAATCCTTTTAGCATTGCTTACAGGGCAGGCCTAATGGTGATAAACGCCCTTATCTTTTGTTTATCTGATAATTTCTTAATCACTTTCCCCATTTTTGAAAGAAAATCTCACCAGATATAAAACTTTGGGCTGGTAGTTGTTTTCTTTCAGCACCTTAGGTATTTCAACACACTCTTTTCTTGCCTCCATGATTTCTAATGAGATATCTGCAGTCAATCTAATTATCACACACTCGTACATAACATGTTGCTTTTGTCTTACAGCTTTCAGAATTCCCTCCTTGTCTTTTGCATTTGATAAGGTAATCAATATATGATGGGGTATAATTTGTTTTATGTTTATCCTATTTGGTATCTTTCAGTTTCTTGGACGTGCAATCCATGTGTTTCGCCAAGTTTGAGAACTTCTCTCCTCTTTTTTCTCTTTCTTCTCCTTCCTTTAGTCCCATAATATTGGTTAGTTGGATGGTGTCCCAAACGTTTCTTAGGCAATTATCACTTTTAATATTTCTTTGTTCTTTATGGTCTGCAGACTGACTCATTTCAAGTGTCTTGTCTTCTAGTTCACTGATTCTTTTCTTCTGCCACCTCCAATCTACACTTGAAATCTTCCTGGGCATTTTTCATTTCAGTTATTTTGGCCTTCAACTTTAGTAGTACTGTTTTGTTCCTTTCTAAAACTCCTATTTCTTTATGAAGACTCTCGGATTGCTCATTCATTGTTTTGCCAATATCCTTTAGGTCTTTTTCAGTATTTTCCTTCATCTCCTTGAATGCTTTGAAGATCACTTTTAAAGGCTCTGTTTCATATGTCCACGTTCTCATCTTCTTCATTTGGGTTTTCTGGATTTTTATCCTCTTTCATTGGGTGGGGTATCCTTTCCTGCTTCTTTGTTTGTCTTGTACTCTTTTGTTGTACACTGTAAACTTTAATATTTCAAAATGTTATCTCTGGGATTCGTTCCATGAGATGTCTGTTTTGCAACCAGATAGTGATAGAGAGAGCGATTTTCTCGAGCTCTCCTATCTGAAATGTCTGTCCATGGCTGACGTAGTTTGTAGGGTTTGCTTGTCTTTCTGGGTTTCTGGCTTTTTCTGGGCTTTTGGTTGTTAGTTATTTTGGAGTTCCTTGATTGATAGGGATTTGGCTGTCTCTTTTCTTTCCCAGGTACAGACTTCCCTTTCCTAGGTACATGAAGCTAGCTGGACTTTGTCCCATATTACCTGTGTCTTTAACTTTTTGCACTCCTTCTGTTGCCTCAGTCTGATTTTTCCTAGAAAGAAAATTCTGGGAAGAGGGTCACCCTGAAAAGGACTTTCCAAAGTCAGTCTTTCCCAGATGAAACAAGGTCAGGGACCCACTGACCGTGTGCAGACAAGTTCCAAAGTGTACTGGAGAGAGATCAGAAAGGATACCAACTCTCTTCCCCTGTCCAGAAAATGTGCCCCTTCTGTTCACTGTCTCCCACAGCCCTAAGGAGGCACAGGATCTTTAAGTCTACACTGCAGTGCCCCTCTCGAAGGTATGTTGGAACAATGGCTATTTCCTTCTTTGTTTGGGTGGATTGAAACAGTGACTGCCCTCAGAGATGGGCCACCAGCAAATCAAATCCATTAACCAAGAGGTATGATCAGTGATTAGCTAGTGCCCACCTCTGGCCTTGGGAAAGAGGATTTTTACATCTCTTTTTGCCGTCAGCAACCTAGCTAGGGCCTGAGCCCTGTGGTAGCCTGCTATAAGAGAGGGGTGGTGCTCTTCCTTGAATACTGTACAGTGTTCTGCCTCTTGAGTTTCAAAATCACAATTTCAGAGAGTTCCTGCCTTTTTAGTAATTGTTTTCATGGAAGGACTTGGTCCTAGAGCTCCCTTCTCCACCATCTTCTCACAGTCCTCCTCCCAACAGATTTTTGACAAGGTTGCCAAGTCCACTCAATTCGGGAAGCTTCTTCAACAAGCGGTGCTAGGAAACTGGATATCCATATGCAAAAGAATGAAGTGAGGCTTTGCCTCACATCATATACAAAAATCAACTCAAAATTGATCAAAGATCTAAATATAAGAATAACTATTAAACTCATAGAAAAAAATAGGAAGCATCTTCAAGTCCTTCTTATGCAATGGTTTCTTAGACGTTACACCCAAAGCACAAACAACAAAATCAAAAATAGATAAATGGAATCCCATAAAAATAAAAAGCATTTGGGCATCAAATAATTTTATCATGAAAGTATAAAGATAACCTACACAACGGGAAAATATATATAAATAATAAGGTCTTAATATACAGATTAAATAAAGAACTGCTACAACTCAAAAAAAAAAAAAGACAAACAAGGCAAAGACTTAAATAAACATTTTTCCAAAGAAGTTATACACATGGCCAAAAAGATATGAAAATGTATCCAGCATTATTAGCCACTGGGAATTCAAATCAAAACCACAATGAAACACCATTTCACCTCCTCTAGAATACTACTTTTAAACACTGGAAAATTACAAATGTTAATTTACTCATTCATTGTTAGTGGGAATATAAAATGGTGTAGCTGATGTACTTTTACAAAATGAAATCTCAGTGCATATTCAAAATTCTTTTCACTAAACAAGGAGGTTTTCTTTCTATTTCCGGTGATATGAAAGAAAAACAATTCACAATAGCCTCTTCTGGGATAGAATATCTAATATATTAGAAAATATATCTCTTTCTTTTTTATTTTTTTATAGTAAGGAAGTAAGACATATTGACATTTGTTCTGGATGTGAAGTTTGCCTTAAGTGCATTTGCTAATTTTGATGATCTGAGCTAGACTCCTAGAAGACTAGAGAGCACTGTCCCTAAGGAGCCAATTTCTTCAGGATTTTTCCTTTGTCCTGGATATCAAACATACTCCTTAGTTATTTAGGCAGTGGAAAATGATGCAGCATTATTCCAAGTACTCTCAAGAATGGAGCTAGCACCCACAAAGGAGAGTGACTAGTCAATACTTTGGATGCTAATAAGTCCTTAAAAGTACAGGCTCAATTGTCCAAAGTTATGGTCCTAGCAGTGTGCAAGGTTGGAGAGAATCTTGACCAATTCTATGACCCTCAACAGGTAACAACTTCAGGGATAATGTAGGAAAGAAGGAAGGAAAGGAGGGAGGAAGGGTAGATAAGAAGCAGGCTGGAAGACAGAAACTAGTCTCATGTAAACAGATTTTAGTATTACCACTTTGGTTGTGGGCAGAGTGGAAAAACAGAACTGTCTCTTCTGAGAATTCCTAAACTAAAGGTAAACTCATATATGTCCTGAAAAAAAAAAACAAAATCAAACAAAATGAGACTGAAATGTCCCCAGGTTGACTTGATAGGACCCAGACACATAGCAGAAATAAACCTAGCTATACCTTGAATGAATGCAATTTTAGCCAATGTGTCTAAGAATTCTCACAGAACATTTCCAAAGAACATGACCTCAAAATACAAAATTTACTGAACATATGCCACTTTGGGAAAAAGCAACCAAGTATAAATCTGGTCCACAAAGATTACAGATAGTAGAATTCTTAGATCCATCTGAAGGAATCTCACAGAATGAAGGTCTAAGAAACAAACACAGAACAATTTAAAGAGAACTTTCCATTTTGTTTACTTAGTTTATTTTCCTTCAAATTCAGTCTTTTTAAAATTACTTTTAAATTTTCTGTTTTTTTCCAGAGTATTGTCTCCCATCTTTTCACTTCCTTCTTTTCTCTAATGATTTCATTCATGAATCTTTCTAATTCTCGTTTATGTCATTCCTCCAGGTCATCTATCATTGTCTTAAATTCTTCTAGCTTGTTTTTAAACATCAGGTTACCTTTCAGTCTATATTTAGCTGCATTTCTTTCTGGAATGGTTTCATTGTCTAAGATAGAAAGTATCCTCCTTCTTATCCTCTTTATATAACAAGTTTAAAAACATTGAATAATTTTAAGAACATACCTGTTTTCCTTCTTTGCCTCTCTTTTAAGTGATGTGGGATTTTCTGTACTATTAAGAAGGAACTGGTCAGAACAGTTTGATGACCTTCACAGTGCTTATCTGCAGATTAGATCCTGCCTGACTCCGTCTCAGCGTCAAATTATAATCACAGGTTGGCCCATTGTGGTTTCCAGCGAGTCGTTTGGGGTTCTCCTCTTCTTAGAGCAAGAAAAGCCCATTAATTTTCCCTCTGCTTCTTTTCCATAAATGTTTCAACTACCTGAGTCCTATATTAATGGGTTTTTACCATTCACTAGTGGGTAGATATTCGTGGAGGTACATTTTTGCCTGATTTGGTTGGGAATTTTTTCTATGTTTTGGTGCTCTACTTGTTTGGGGAAAATTTGAATACTATGTCATCACCATGACATTTTCCTCAACTCTTATAAATAAGCTTTGATATTTGAATCATGATAATCCCTTGCCCATTTGAAAACAAAACAGATATTTAAAAAAAAACTACAATGAAATACTGTTTCATACTCACCAGATTGGCAAAAAATTAAAAGATAGTGAATTTTGGTTAGCGTGTAGGACCACTGCATATTTTCATCCACTACCAATGAAGTATAAATTGGTACAGCATCTTGTGGAAAGACCCTGACATTATCTGCAAAAAGATGAACATGTTTATATCCTAGAACCAATAAATCAACTTCCAGTCTCTATTGTAGGGAGGGTGTGATTAGAGAGGGACAGCTAACTGCCTTCGAGGTACTACTGTTCAATTTCTGACTCTGGGTTTTGTATAATGGATGGTACTTATATTATTCTTCTTTTAACTTATGAGTTCATTAACTATGCTTACATGTTTATTCTATTTCACTTACTTTTAATTTTTAAAAATGCATACTTATTGAATCACACTATGTATAGTGTGTGCAATGTCATGTGGTTGACACAAAATATCTTTAGCCTGAGTGTAGAGATCCATAAGGAAAGTATGTGCCAGCCCTTTCATATGTGCAATACCTAGATTTTGCTGAGGACAGAATCACTTTCTAATGACTTCAATTACCTCCAAACAACATATAGAGTAGAGGCATAAAAAGCCATGCAGAGGGAAGCTAAATTCTTTAGGCATGGGCTGGTTTTCTATGTTCTCTTCTTTTCTCTTGCTAACTTCAAGTTTCAGCTGGTTTTTCATTCTGTAAGTATGCTACCACCTTCTCTAGTCCTTAGAATCCTCGTGGAAAAGAACATTATCTCGTATTTCCTCTTCCTATAACCTTATAGCTACATCCTCCTTGTAGATAATTTGAAACCTAACAGCTTTTTGGTTATAAGAGTTTTATGACATCACTATGGAGAGACAGACAGAAAAATTTAAATTATTTAACTATAGGGTGTTTTTAAGTTGTATATGATATTGTTTCAAAATAAGGACTTGATAAGACAAAGACATAAAATATAACAAGGATAACTTAAATTAGACATTGCTTGAAAAATTAGAAGACATAAAGTAAAGCCAAGATAAAAAACATGTATTGTAAACCAAAGAATATCAAAAATATGCAAGATAATCTTTTTTCATTTTCCTTTCCATCCAAATGGTGCATACATACTGTGTCCATTCTTTCTCCACAGATTCCACTTATTTCTCTCCTGGAAATCAGAGTTTTATGTCCCTTCATTTATAAAACTTCCTCTTCCCAACTTTCTCCAAATTTTCCCAGACCTACATTTTCTCTGAAGCCTAATCTTTGACTCCATGATCCCAACTTGCCCTGGTTCTCCCCCAAATAGACGGGCCCCACAACGCCACAGTAGCCCTTTCTCGGTCTATCAACCCTCCTTCTCTTCAATATCTCCTTAATCCCCTATACTATTCCTCTCCCTATTTCCCAATCTCTCTGCGTCTTCAGGTTTGATCTCTCCTGAACCAACCATGTATCACTCAAGTCATTTCATAATTATCACCACCCTCAGTAGTGTCCTGTTCTCTGCTCGGTACCATTCCCTTCTCCAGTCCTTACTTCATTTCCTCTAAGTGTCAACCTTTCTTTCTGCTGTTTTATTCTCTCGTGACATGGCCAAGGAAAGCCTCTTTCAAATGTTGGACATATGCTTCAGAATCCCACATCATCCCAGTTAGAGAAACAGAGGAACTGCAGCTTGCCCCCTGGCTGGCTCTGACATACCTTTTTTCTTCTTGCTTTCTTTGTGATGCACACTCTGGGATAAAGATTTTTGCTCTCAACCATTTGCACTCAAAATTCTTCTGAGCTCCATTCATAAGTGTTGGGGGTTATAAATATTTGGGAAGTAGAAATGGTATAAAAATTATTTTCCTTAAAATTGACTGTCAGCAAGTAGCTAGAATACTAGCTCATTATTTAAAGTAGGAATTTAAACACAGGGCCTATGTGTGGCAAGGACAACACATGGTAAATATGTAGGGCTTGACTTTGGAAAAGGGGTATGCCCTGAAGCCATAATTTAGGTTTACTTAGTGATGTTATGGGCTTAGGTAAGTTACTTAAACTCTTCATGTCCTATTTTTTATGTCTTTAAAATGGGTATAATAGTAATAACTATTCCAGGGCCTTGTTATAGAAACTAAAAGAGTTAATATATGTAAAGCACTAAAAATATTTCTTGTTACATGGTGGATGCCATGTTTATATTTCCTGTTGATATTTTGGGTAAAAATAGTGAAAATGAAAAAAAATCACTGAAGTTTGAAAAATACAACAATAGAATCCTAGTATTCATGTGGAAATCACAAAGATCAAAAAGATACCTAAACTTCTCCCCTTCAATATCCTTGGTCTCTACTTCCTGACTCTAAAACTAAGATTATGATTGGATACCCCCTTTTACTTTTATTGTGAAGGGGGTATTAATAAAATCAAACGTTAAGCTCCTTCAAAGTTTTACATTTGATCAATTATGTTAATCCCTTTCCCTAAGAAAACTTCTTTTCCTGACAATTAGACCTTCACTTACAATTAAGGAGGTATAGATTCGATGCCGTCGTTGCGGACAACGAAATGTGTTGTTCACATTTTTTAAGTTTTTCCACACTGAGTGAAACATTTATCTCTGGACCTAGGTAGGCCTGTAAGATTAATTCTCTTCTAAAGGATTTCTTTTTAAAGCCTGCTTGGCCCCCAACACACACACACACACACACACACACACACACACACACACACACTCTCTCTCTCTCTCTCTCTCTCTTCCTCTAAAGAAAGCATGTGAGGAGAGAACACTGGGTTTCAGGATTGAAGGGCTACCACAGTTAAGAGTAGAATCCAACTTAAAGTGGAAACCATATGGTTTCTATATTATTTAACCTCTAAGAGTAAAGATTCTGATACTGAGTATTTTAGTTTGCCAGGGTTTCTGTGACGAATACTACCACACAATGTGTTGGCTTAAACAATAGGAATTTTTTGTCTCATGGTTTGGGAAGTTGGAAGTCCAAAGTCAGGGTCTCCACAGGCCATGTTTTCTCCAAGAGTCTGCAGTGTGGTGGCGCTGGCTTGCTACAAACCCTGGGGTTCCTTGGCTGGCATCTTTGCCTCCAGCACAGGCAAAATGCCTCCTTAGTTTCCTCCTGTGGTTTTCTCTGAGGATTGTGTATGAATTTCCTCTGCCTTATAAGTACTCTAGTCATATGGAGGAAGGTCCATGAAATCATTCACTCTTCCACCCATCTATTAATTTCACAAGTAATTTTTGAAGATATAATAGTGAAAGTCACTAGGATATATAAGAATAAACAATACATCACTGGTATAAAGTGAAAATGATAATGGAGAATGTAAGCAATAAGTTATTGCAAACACGTATGAAAAGTGTAATAGGAGACCATAGACTCTTAAGTAATTGCAGTAAATATGAGTGCACTAAAATATTTGTCCTGTGGAAGCACAACCAAGAAATCTCAGCTTGTTTAGGGGATGAGTAAAGGAAGCAGAATGAGTTTGATTTTTAAGGGTGGTGGGCTAGTCAGGTAAGCAGATGGAAAAGCACAGTTTAAAGGAAGGTGAAACAGTTTGAAAGTATTTTGTGGATCAGCAGATGTTAGCCACATGTCTTCCCAGCGGACAGAGGTGTTCTAAACCCATCAGCCTTCCTTGAATTAAGTTATCTTTACCTGGATGCCCCAGTTTCAACATTTTTAGAGGCAAAGGACTGTAAACTTGCAACTTATTAAATCCCCTTTTCAAAAGCCATTCCATTTCTGGTATATTGCATTCCATCAGCTTAACACATAGAAAAAATACATTCTGAGCACAATTATATGTGAGAGAAACAATTTTTAGCAAATTAATTTATTGGACCAAACCTTAGAGTTTATAAAAAAAAGTATAAAGATATAGATGACAGTTGGAAGGAACCAGATATCAGAATGCTGGGAAAGCATATTACATTGACTGGAATGGGCAAGGAGAAACTTAAGTACTTCCGACAGAGGAGTGGCATAATCAGAGTTATGGTTTTAAACATATTCCTGTAGTTATGTTGAAAATATATGAGAATGGGAGAAGATTAAATTAGATACCCAGAGACAAGTTAGTAAGTGAGGGAGAATCATAAGACAAAGGTAAATATATTTAGAGAGAGGATAATAGATTTAAGAAGAATTGAGAGATCAAACCTGTTGTGATTAAATGGATATGGTAGCAGAATGTCAAGAGTGACTTCCAGGTTTCAAGTTTTTAAGAGTAAGTTTATATGAAGCTTTTTATTAAAATAGGAAACATTGGAGTGGAGCTGATTTGGGAGGAAGGATAATGAATTCAGGTTGTTTTTTTTTTTTTATTCAAGCCATGAGAGCCAGCAAAAGTATATGGAATGAAATGAGAAGAGGGCTACAGACTGAATTTTGAGGATCATCATCATTTAATATTTGGGTAAAAAGCAAGAACTTGCAAAATAGCCTGAGTGGTACTGATTTTTTAAAGTAGGCATTTATCCAAGAGAATATAATAACAGAAAAATTTACTGTTTAGAATATACCAAGAAATCAGTAATATAAAGACTTTAAAGCATTTGTGGAATTGACAAATGTGGAAGTCATTTGTGACCTAGACAAAAAGGATTTTGTTGAAGTCTGGTAGAGAAGGGGCAGGTAAAGAATTCAATTTCTTATTACAATCTGTGTTATTTTCTATGAGGAACTTAAAATCCCTCGTTGTCTGTCTCTCCAACTAGACTTCAAATTCCTTGAGCAAAGGGAATATGTCTTTTTGCCTTTTATATCCCAAGTGCCACTGATTGACTGCACTAATAGGAGTCTCAATTTCCTTACCTATAAAGAAGAAATAAAACCATCTCCCTTATTTATCTCACAAGTTGTGTTTGGGATCATATCTTACACAATAGAGCTGTAAATTGTAAAATTTTCAGGAGTGGTGGTTGTTGCTGTTATTTCAGAATCTCAACAATTCAATATAAAACAGAAAAGGTGTCACATGACAGTTTTTGATTTATTGTCAAATGCCAACAATAATTGCTCTGGGAGTTTGGAAAAAATATAGGGTATTTCAGGGGAATCATTAGTGGATATTCTGCAAAATTGCTAGGAACGCAGTTGGGGCTGTGGGAGGACATGTATGAACAAAATTTAGGATGTGATGAGAGGCACATGTGGGTGCAGGGAAAGGTGAATAAACCGATGGGATTAGTGCAAAAGTCATCAAATGTTTAAATTCATTCTAAATGCTTTGCTTAGACAAGATTACAATATTAAGCTCTCATGATTATTTTGAAAGAATATTTATAGTATTTGTTGTTCTGTAGAATGTTGTTTGATTTATGATTCCAATAACAGTTCTTGGACTGAGAGCTAATTTACCCACTTGTTATATAGATTTCCATTTTGGAAGTAGAGCAAATGTTGGCCTAAAAAGTTTCCCTGATTTCCTGCATCTAATCTGGAAACTAAAGACTTCATAACATGTTTTATGGAAATTAACAAAGACATTTTCTAATGTAAGGTATGGAAGAGGAATTTATGGATTTTGATAAGATACAAGATTTCAGATGTCACCTACAAATAACTTGTAATATCCATAGGTTTAAAGGTTAGAGAAGAGGGTGTGGAGAATGTACTTATGTGTACACATGTGGAAATACCTGGGATCTAAGAAAAATGGGTTGACAAGACATTGAGTACCCTATTTTCATAAGAACGTTAGTAGATATGAAAGAGCGCTCAGACTTATGGACCATACTCTGACCTGTGCTTTTGTAAGATAGGAAATGAAGCTAGATTAGCATTGCTTTGACATTTCTACAAAGAACAGTAAAATGTACTGGATGACTATTACTGAAAGTCACATTGTATTCCTCACCTATTAAATGATTTCCCTGTCTCCAATTTCATTCCTTTCATATCCTTCCTTCACAATATTGCCAGACAGATCTTTGTTCAATATAAATCTGGTCATGCCACTCCTTGTCATATCACATAAAATGATGGCTTATCCTGACTTCGGAATATAATAAAAACTCCTTTGACTCATAAACAAGACTGTCCACATGTCTCCCACCAGTCTTTCCAGTTTAATCTTTCATCACTGCACAATATGCTCCCTATACTCAGTCTTTAAAAAATCCCTTGAATTTTCAAAATGGCCTTTACTTCTCCTTGCCTTAGCACCTTTCCTGTCTGCTTTTCTTCTAACAATTTCTTTTTGATTCTTCCAAGCTCAGCTAGCTATAGCAATGCCTGCTTCATGAAGCTTACCATCCCAACCAGGGCACATGTATGAGCAAGTATGTATGCATAGCATGTATGTACACGTATATACATACACACAAATGCACAAACATACATGAGCTGTATTTTATTCCCTCACACCTCTAGCCTATGGCTAGCTGGGGCATTTATCATATGAAATTATAATTACCCATTTATTCTGTTTCCCTGCACATGGGAGGCTATTTGAGGTTTTATTCACTTCACACATATTAGGTCCTCAAGAAGCATTTACCATATATATTTAACAAACTGAGTAACGATCTGAAGATAGAGGTGGTATTTGTAGATTTTGGCAAATAAAACAACCTAGCATGATGGAAATACGAACATAAGAACAAAGCTTTTAAAGTGTCTCCTATATCTAAGTGCTATGCTTTTGTGCGCCCTCAAAAACAAGGAAGTTGGCGTGTATTCTGGCTCTTATCAGAACTCTCATATTACAGCACACTCTTTTATTTATTTTATTTTTATAAACAATGTATCACTCGAGAAAGATATATTAAAAAGACCTCACCGTCATGGCTAGTTGTGGAGGTCCAAGGACGGCCACCTGACTGAGTTCAGCCACAAATGTATGACTATCTTGGAATCGGATGGCCTTGTAAACTTCCTTTTATGATGACTTTAGAACGCAATACCGTAAGTGGTTAAATCGTGGAAATCGTGAATACATGTTACAAGATAAATTGGAAAAGACTATCATCAGAATATATAGGGAAACAATTTCTGTTGATGGCATCATATACGGATCTAAAATACTGAATAGCAAACAATTAAATGGACTTGAAGATGACTAGTTCTGGAAATAGCTCTAATCACAATGAAGGCAGTGTTGTAGGAGGTATCTATGGAGGGTTAAAGAAATGTGTATTGAAATATGGATGTGGACACACATTATTTCTAGAGAAATAAAGCACTTATGGGTGTGATCTGAAACATGTATTATTGTAACTAAATTAGTAAATGTTATTTATGGACACTTGTCCATTTTATCTAATTCATAAAAATCATATAGTCAAGCTGGCCATCTTAAAAAAAAAGTTTGTTTATTGATCTTCTGCTGGGTAAACATCACCTTGTGTTTAGGCATACAATATGTAATGATAAACACCTACTAACTTGAGGTCAAGTTTTAATTCTCAAGTCTAGGCAAGCCAAACTATTTCAGGCCCCATCCACAGAGAGTGGGTGAACCTTAGACGTAGATTCATATGTAGAATTTTACCAACTCTTAAGAACTTGGTGCTTCTAGTTGTTTTGTTTTGTTTTTTAATGAATTTGAGAATGTTTTATTGGTATATGTTCAATTCACATCTATTGAGCACCAAATGAATTCCTGGCACCTCTTAAATACCTCCCAACAACTCCAAGAAGACAGGTCTCATTAGGTAACAGGAAGCTGAGGCTCAGAGAAGTTAAATAACTTATCCGGACACAAATGGATCTCATAACATAGTCTGTGCTCTTACTTCCCAAAAAGCAGTCTTGGACATCACGGCAAAGCAGTCATTTACTCATGAGTCTAAACTCCAAAGCCTCAAAAATTAAATGCATGCTGCATCCAACTCTGGTGGTTTGCAACACAGTATATCTTCCTACACCTCCCTGCTGTTTTTCTAAATAATGTGAAGATCACTTTAAATGAAAGTCTTAGTGCAACATTATGTTTCCTGTTCTGTTTTATTAACTCTGAATGACTTTTCTGTGTATTCGTGCCCTCTCTCTCTCTCTAATTGTACTGTCTCTTTTGGAAAATTTACTACTTCTGAGAATGTACATAAAGGACCAATTTTTTACCCTGTGTAACTACAGATGAAATGTCCAGACTATTAATAGAGCAATCAAATCTGCCCTTCTAAGCCAAATGGCATTGGAGGAAGAGAACTCAGAGGCTCATGGTACATGTCCTCCCCGTTACTTATTAATGTGCTTTGCACAAAATAGATATTCTGTGCAAAACCTGCCTCAACTCCTGCTGCTCATCCTCCACCTCCAATTATTAACCTATGCCTTGTGACATAACAGTTGGCTGATAGGGAAAAATTATGATCCCATTGTCCATGAGCTGCTTTTTAATAAAGTCATAAAGCATCAGCATTGGCTGTTTTCCCATCAAAAGACTTGGAAGCTATGAAACGACAATAGGGTGCAACATTAGCGATGGATTACAGGTGGACATGCAAATCTGGGAACCCTCATGAAAGTGAATCACTCCTTTCCTCCCACTTGACCATCATTTCTGTGACAATAATATACTCACTGGGGTTTTGAAAACAGTGCTAACTCTGACTTACCCACATCATGTCTTTTGAAAACCACAATTATCTTTCCTAGTTTGGGGTCAGTTTTCAGCCTGCCAGTAGCTCCTTTTGTAGCCTTTGTCCATATATAAGCCTCCCCTTCAATTTAACAAAGACAAAGCTCTAGATGAACTCAGTTCAGATTGAGCATAGTATAATTTACTTTTCAATTTCACACCCAAAGATTCTGTAATGGGGGAATGTAGGCGGATAAATTTTCAGTCATACTAAATGGGTTTTTAATATTTAAAATCCATCTGTTTACTTACAAAAGCAAATGTCTGGAAATGAAGCTTCTGAAATGCAAATGAAGAGCTACAAGACTTATTTCTGCTTGGAAAAAGGCAACAGTTTTCAGACAAAAGGGAGTAATAATAGCTCCTGTAGAATCCAATAATATTATAAATGATGGTTGATGCAATAGTGCATGATACATGTATGGGGAAATCTGTGGTCCCTTGTTTATTATGACTGTATCATTAAATGCTTCATGAATTTGAGAAAAGAGGAAAGATTTAAATTAGCACTATACTTTGGAAATATTCACCTGTGACAATTCTAGGATATGTTTCTTATAAGAACAGCTAACAAACTTGTGAAACTAGTACAATTGCAGAAAAGTTAGTTTCCATTGCCATTCATGAAGTTACCAAAGTGGAGGTAGATCCCTGACTATAATAGTGTGTTTTTTACAGAATTTATCCTTGCTCTTTTTCCTTTATTTTAAACTTTGAGAAATTAAAGTTTAATTTACTTTTTTTTTTTTCTTTTTAGAAAGTTCTATTTTTATTTTTTTTTATTTTTTTTATTTTTTTTTTTTATTAACGGAAAGAAAAAAAAGAAATTAACACAACATTTAGAAATCATACCATTCTACATATGTACTCAGTAATTCTTAACATCATCACATAGATGCATGATCATTGTTTCTTAGTACATTTGCATCAGTTTAGAGGAACTAGCAACACAACAGAAAAAGATATAAAATGTTAATATAAAGAAAAGAAATAAAAGTAGTAGTAATAGTAAAAAACAACAACAACAAACAAACCAACAAGCATACAAAAACAAAAAAAAACCCTATAGCTCAGATGCAGCTTCATTCAGTATTTTAACATGATTACTTTACAATTAGGTATTATTGTGCTGTCCATTTTTGAGTTTTTGTATCTAGTCCTGTTGCACAATCTGTATCCCTTCAGCTTCAATTACCCATTGTCTTACCCTGTTTCTAACTCCTGCTGAACTCTGTTACCAATGACATATTTCAAGTTTATTCTCGAATGTCCGTTCACAACAGTGGGACCATACAGTATTTGTCCTTTAGTTTTTGGCTGGATTCACTCAGCATAATATTCTCTAGGTCCATCCATGTTATTACATGGTTCACAAGTTTATCTTGTCTTAAAGCTGCATAATATTCCATCGTATGTATATACCACAGTTTGTTTAGCCACTCTTCTGTTGATGGAGATTTTGGCTGTTTCCATCTCTTTGCAATTGTAAATAACGCTGCTATAAACATTGGTGTGCAAATGTCCGTTTGTGTCTTTGCCCTTAAGTCCTTTGAGTAGATACCTAGCAATGGTATTGCTGGGTCGTATGGCAATTCTATATTCAGCTTTTTGAGGAACCGCCAAACTGCCTTCCACAGTGGTTGCACCCTTTGACATTCCCACCAACAGTGAATAAGTGTGCCTCTTTCTCCGCATCCTCTCCAGCACTTGTTGTTTTCTGTTTTGTTGATAATGGCCATTCTGGTGGGTGTGAGATGATATCTCATTGTGGTTTTGATTTGCATTTCTCTAATGGCCAGGGACATTGAGCATCTCTTCATGTGCCTCTTGGCCATCCGTATTTCTTCTTCTGGTAGGTGTCTGTTTAAGTCTTTTTCCCATTTTGTAATTGGGTTGGCTGTCTTTTTGTTGTTGAGTTGAATAATCTCTTTATAAATTCTGGATACTAGACCCTTATCTGATATGTCATTTCCAAATATTGTCTCCCATTGTGTAGGCTGTCTTTCTACTTTCTTGATGAAGTTCTCTGATGCACAAAAGTGTTTAATTTTGAGAAGCTCCCATTTATTTATTTCCTTCTTCAGTGTTCTTGCTTTAGGTTTAAGGTCCATAAAACCACCTCCAGTTGTAAGATCCATAAGATATCTCCCAACATTTTCCTCTAACTGTTTTATGGTCTTAGACCTAATGTTTAGATCTTTGATCCATTTTGAGTTAACTTTTGTATAGGGTGTGAGAGATGGGTCTTCTTTCATTCTTTTGCATATGGATATCCAGTTCTCTAGGCACCATTTATTGAAGAGACTGTTCTGTCCCAGGTGAGTTGGCTTGACTGCCTTATCAAAGATCAAATGTCCATAGATGAGAGGGTCTATATCTGAGCACTCTATTCGATTCCATTGGTCGATATATCTATCTTTATGCCAATACCATGCTGTTTTGACCACTGTGGCTTCATAATATGCCTTAAAGTCAGGCAGCGCGAGACCTCCAGCTTCGTTTTTTTTCCTCAAGATGTTTTTAGCAATTCGGGGTACCCTGCCCTTCCAGATAAATTTGCTTATTGGTTTTTCTATTTCTGAAAAATATGTTGTTGGGATTTTGATTGGTATTGCATTGAATCTGTAAATCAATTTAGGTAGGATTGACATCTTAACTATATTTAGTCTTCCAATCCATGAACACGGTACGCCCTTCCATCTATTTAGGTCTTCTGTGATTTCTTTTAACAGTTTTTTGTAGTTTTCTTTATATAGGTTTTTTGTCTCTTTGGTTAAATTTATTCCTAGGTATTTTATTCTTTTAGTTGCGATTGTAAATGGGATTCGTTTCTTGATTTCTACCTCAGCTTGTTCATTACTAGTGTATAGAAAAGCTACAGATTTTTGAATGTTGATCTTGTAGCCTGCTACTTTGCTGTACTCATTTATTAGCTCTAGTAATTTTGTTGTGGATTTTTCTGGGTTTTCTACATATAGTATCATATCGTCTGCAAACAGTGATAGTTTTACTTCTTCCTTTCCAATTTTGATGCCTTGTATTTCTTTTTCTTGCCTAATTGCTCTGGCTAGAACTTCCAACACAATGTTGAATAATAGTGGTGATAGTGGACATCCTTGTCTTGTTCCTGATCTTAGGGGGAAAGTTTTCAATTTTTCCCCATTGAGGATGATATTAGCTGTGGGTTTTTCATATATTCCCTCTATCATTTTAAGGAAGTTCCCTTGTATTCCTATCTTTTGAAGTGTTTTCAGCAGGAAAGGATGTTGAATCTTGTCAAATGCCTTCTCTGCATCAATTGAGATGATCATGTGATTTTTCTGCTTTGATTTGTTGATATGGTGTATTACATTAATTGATTTTCTTATGTTGAACCATCCTTGCATACCTGGGATGAATCCTACTTGGTCATGATGTATAATTCTTTTAATGTGTTGTTGGATACGATTTGCTAGAATTTTATTGAGGATTTTTGCATCTGTATTCATTAGAGAAATTGGTCTGTAGTTTTCTTTTTTTGTAATATCTTTGCCTGGTTTTGGTATGAGGGTGATGTTGGCTTCATAGAATGAATTAGGTAGTTTTCCCTCCACTTCGATTATGTTGAAGAGTTTGAGGAGCGTAGGTACTAATTCTTTCTGGAATGTTTGATAGAATTCACATGTGAAGCCGTCTGGTCCTGGACTTTTCTTTTTAGGGAGGTTTTGAATAACTAATTCAATCTCTTTACTTGTGATTGGTTTGTTGAGGTCGTCTATTTCTTCTTGAGTCAAAGTTGGTTGTTCCTGTCTTTCCAGGAACCTGTCCATTTCTTCTAAATTGTTGTATTTATTAGCGTAAAGTTGTTCATAGTATCCTGTTATTACCTCCTTTATTTCTGTGAGGTCAGTAGTTATGTCTCCTCTTTCATTTCTAATCTTATTTATTTGCATCCTCTCTCTTCTTCTTTTTGTCAATCTTGCTAAGGGCCCATCAATCTTGTTGATTTTCTCATAGAACCAACTTCTGGTCTTATTGATTTTCTCTATTGTTTTCATGTTTTCAATTTCATTTATTTCTGCTCTAATCTTTGTTATTTCTTTCCTTTTGCTTGCTTTGGGATTAGTTTGCTGTTCTTTCTCCAGTTCTTCCAAGTGGACAGTTAATTCCTGCATTTTTGCCTTTTCTTCTTTTCTGATAAAGGCATTTAGGGCAATAAATTTCCCTCTTAGCACTGCCTTTGCTGCGTCCCATAAGTTTTGATATGTTGTGTCTTCATTTTCATTTGCCTCTAGGTATTTACTAATTTCTCTTGCAATTTCTTCTTTGACCCACTTGTTGTTTAAGAGTGTGTTGTTGAGCCTCCATGTATTTATGAATTTTCTGGCACTCCGCCTATTATTGATTTCCAACTTCATTCCTTTATGATCCGAGAAAGTGTTGTGTATGATTTCAATCTTTTTAAATTTGTTAAGACTTGCTTTGTGACCCAGCATATGGTCTATCTTTGAGAATGATCCATGAGCACTTGAAAAAAAGGTGTATCCTGCTGTTGTGGGATGTAATGTCCTATAAATGTCTGTTAAGTCAAGTTCATTTATACTAGTATTCAGGTTCTCTATTTCTTTATTGATCCTCTGTGTAGATGTTCTGTCCATTGATGAGAGTGGTGAATTGAAGTCTCCAACTATTATGGTATATGTGTCTATTTCCCTTTTCAGTGTTTGCAGTGTATTCCTCACGTATTTTGGGGCATTCTGGTTCGGTGCGTAAATATTTATGATTGTTATGTCTTCTTGTTTAATTGTTCCTTTTATTAGTATATAGTGTCCTTCTTTGTCTCTTTTAACTGCTTTACATTTGAAGTCTAATTTGTTGGATATTAGTATAGCCACTCCTGCTCTTTTCTGGTTGTTGTTTGCATGAAATATCTTTTCCCAACCTTTCACTTTCAACCTATATTTATCTTTGGGTCTAAGATGTGTTTCCTGTAGACAGCATATAGAAGGATCCTGTTTTTTAATCCATTCTGCCAGTCTATGTCTTTTAATTGGGGAATTCAGTCCATTGACATTTAGAGTTATTACTGTTTGGATAATATTTTCCTCTACCATTTTGCCTTTTGTATTATATATATCATATCTGTCTTTCCTTCTTTCTACACTTTTCTCCATGTCTCTCTCTTCTGTCTTTTTGTATCTGACTCTAGTGCTTCCTTTAGTATTTCTTGCAAAGCTGGTCTCTTGGTCACAAATTCTCTTAGTGACTTTTTGTCTGAGAATGTTTTAATTTCTCCCTCATTTTTGAAGGACAATTTTGCTGGATATAGGAGTCTTGGCTGGCAGTTTTTCTCTTTTAGTAACTTAAATATATCATCCCACTGTCTTCTAGCCTCCATGGTTTCTGCTGAGAAATCTACACATAGTCTTATTGGGTTTCCCTTGTATGTGACGGATTGTTTTTCTCTCGCTGCCTTCAAGATCCTCTCTTTCTCTTTGACCTCTGACATTCTAACTAGTAAGTGTCTTGGGGAACGCCTATTTGTGTCTAATCTCTTTGGGGTGCGCTGCACTTCTTGGATCTGTAATTTTAGGTCTTTCATAAGAGTTGGGAAATTTTCAGTGATAATTTCTTCCATTAGTTTTTCTCCTCCTTTTCCCTTCTCTTCTCCTTCTGGGATACCCACTACACGTATATTTGTACGTTTCACATTGTCCTTGAGTTCCCTGATACCTTGTTCAAATTTTTCCATTCTTTTCCGGATAGTTTCTGTTTCTTTTTGGAGTTCAGATGTTTCATCCTCCAAATCACTAATTCTATCTTCTGTTTCTTTAAATCTGTCATTGTAGGTATCCATTGTTTTTTCCATCTTTTCTACTTTATCTTTCACTTCCATAAGTTCTGTGATTTGTTTTTTCAGTTTTTCTATTTCTTCTTTATGTTCAGCCCATGTCTTCTTCATGTCCTCCCTCAATTTATCGATTTCGTTTTTGAAGAGGTTTTCCATTTCTGTTCGTATATTCAGCATTAGTTGTTTCAGCTCCTGTATCTCATTTGAACTATTGGTTTCTTCGTTTGACTGGGCCATATGTTCAATTTTCTGAGCGTGATCCGTTATCTTCTGCTGGCGTCTGGGCATTTAGTCAGATTTCCCCGGGTGTTCGACCCCACAGGTTGAAAGATTTTTCTGCGCAGTCTCTCGGTTCTGTTCTTTCTATCCTGCCCAGTAGGTGGCGCACGTGGCACACGCCTGTCTGTGGGTTCCACCAGCGAAAGTTGCTGTGGGTCCCTCAACTCTGGAAAACTCTCGCCGTAGGGGAGGTTCGGCAACCGAAGCGTCTTGGAAGAATGCCAGCCGGCCCAGGGTTCCAAACGCGGGGAGGGTCGCCGGCTGTCGCAGCACAGGAGAGCGTCCGGCCAAATTAGCTAGTCGGCCCGGGGCACCAAGCGTGGCGGGAGGGCGCCAGCTGTCGCAGCCCGGGAGAGTGCACTGTTCCCAGCCGACGGGGGAGTCACGTGTTTGGAAGGGATCCCCCGGTCACTGTTCTCCGCAGTCTGGGGATTTCCGACCCAACTATCTCAGTTGTTCCGGGGGGCCTCGTGTGGTGGGGGCACCAGCCGCCGCGGCCTAAGGGGACCGCCTGTCCAATTCTACCAGCTGGCCTGGGAAGGTGGAAGGGAGGGACTCCGGTCGCTTGCTGTCCCACCCAGGAAAGCCCGTGCCCCTTGGTGATCTCACCGGAGCTGGTTCTCCCAGATAGTCAGCCGTTCCAGGATGGGGTACGCTGTCCCTTTAATCTCCCTCGTGGCTCCGGGACCTGCTCTGTATTCTCTCCACTCCCCCAGTAGTTGTTCTGGAGGAGGAAAGGTGAGGGCGGCAAGGCTGTCGAGGCTGGTGGCGGAGGAGCACGGTGAAGGCGGGGAAAGAGGGCACCGTGTTGGTTGGAGAGCAGCCGGAGCAGGAGGGGGAGGAGGGGGGTAGGGAGGTCGGGCGGCTCGGCTGCTGCGGGGCGCGTGCGCCGCGCGGCGGGCCGGCGGAGAAAGAGAGGGGGTAGGGAGGTCGGGCGGCTCGGCTGCCTTAATTTACTTTTAAGAGGTTATTCTTCTTCTCAATTTATGAGTCCATAAATCATTTATGATTACCAAGCTCTTTGTAAGTTGTTATTAATATGCCAAATTTAAAAATTGGTAGACCAGTAAATAAAATATTAAGATGGGGCTGCAAGGGTAGTTCAGTGGTAGAATTCTCGCCCATGTTGTGGCAGACCCAGGTTCAATTCCCAGTCCATGTACTTTCTAAAATAAAAAAATTCAACAAATAGTGCTGCAAGGATACTCATGTGGAAAAATAATTAAATGTGGCCCCCACCATACAGCATACAAAAAAAATTAAGGTGGAGTTTTCATAGAATCTGGTATGCCTTAATTAGCATTAAAACTGAGCCAGGTATGTTCCTATGGGTAGTGCTGAGAGAGGAAGTGGCTTCTGCCCCACTGGTGTTGAAGAAAGCATGGCTGCTACCCCAACTTGGAAAGAGCAGAGCTGCCGTTTCAGTAAGCCTAGAAGGAACAGTGTCAATCCACAGATGGCTCTCTGACTCGGAATCCAATGGAGTTTGCACTAATGAGTTTTGGACTTGCCTGAGACTTGTGACCCCTGCTTTCCTTCCAGTTTCTCCCTTCTCTGTTGGCAATGTCCAGCCTATGCCTGGCCCACCATTGTATCTAGGAAGGAGATCATTTGTTTTAAGGTTTCACAAGTCCACAGATGGAGAATAATTTTGACCCAGAATGGACCATCCCCATAATTGACTGTTATGAGACTTACACTTAGATTTATTACTGAAATGACTTAAGGTTTTTGAGACATTGGGATGGACAAATGCATTTGCATACGGAGTAAGATGTGTTTTTGTCATGCAGAGGATGGGCTTTTGGAAACTGAATCATGTCCACCACAAAAGACATGTTCAAATCTTAATTTATATTCCTGTGAGTAAGAGCCCATTTGTAAGTAGGACCTTTGAAGATGTTATGAGTTAAGGTGTGGTCAAATTGAATCAGTTTGCATCTTAATACGTATGACTGGAGCCTTTATAAAGAGAGAAAATGTGGATGCAGTCAGTCAATAGAAGTCATTAAATGCCCAAATTTAGAAGCTAGAGAAGAGAGGCAGGCTGCCCTGGGACAGATGACTGCTGTCACCAGAATGCTCCTGAAGAAAGCATGGCCTTGCTGACATCTTCTGTTTTGTTTTTAGTGCAATTTTATTAAGATATATTTACATACCGTGTAATCATCCAAATATACAACCAGTGGTTCACAGTATCATTATATAGTTGGACATTCATCATCACAATCAATTTTTTGTATATGGTGGGGGTCACATTTCACTCTTTTTTCATGAGACTATCACGTTATAGCAGCACCATTTGTTGAATTTTCTTTTGGAGGGACGTGCATGGGCTGGGACTCAAACCCGAATCTCCCTGCATGGCAGCCAAGAATTTTTCCACTGACTACCCTTGCATCCCCCACAATCAATTTTTGACATTTTCATTCTCCAAGAAATAAATAAATAAATAAAAAGTAAAAATAAAGAACAACCAAAATATCTCATATTTTATACCACCTATTATTTATTTATTTATTTATTTTACTTCATTTTCTTACTCATCTGTCCGTACACTGAATAAAGGGACTGTCTATCACAAGCTTTTCATAATCACGTGGAGACACCAGAAAAGCAACATGGTTATACAATCATCTTCAAGAATCAAGGCTATTGGATTGCAGTTCAACAGTTTCAGGTGTTTCCTTCTGGTTTTTCTAATACACTAAAAACTAAAAATGGATTTCTATGTGAGGCATAAGAAGAAACCTACAGAATGGCCTCTCAAATCTATTTGAAATCTCTCAGCCACTAACCTTAATTTTCTTTCGTTTCTCTTCCCACTTTTGGTTAAGAAGACTTTCTCATCTCATGATGCCAGGGCTAGGCTCATCCCTGGGAGTCATGTCACACATAGCAGGGAGGGCAGTGAGTTCGCCTGCCAAAGTTGGCTTAGAGAGAGAGACCACATATGAGCAATGAAAAAAGTTCTATGAGGGTATTTTGTGTCTCCAACACAGCCTCCATGCCAGTGGAGGAAGGGCACCAACCTCTGCAGTGGGTGGGCTAGCCTTACAATTCTGTGCTATAATATCAGCCCCTCCACCCATTCCATACTGCTGTAGGATGTGTATCCAGTCCTAGACATCCCCCAAACAGCTGTTCAAGATAGTTCCTGACTATTTACTAGCTTCTCCAGAAGACTAACTAAATTCCATACCTCCCTACACAACCATCTTTCCCTGCCTCTGTCCCTTGCTGACCTATTGATTGCCAGTTTTCAAAACTCTGATATAACAATGCTTGTTGTTTAAGCCAACCCATTGTGTAGTAATTGTCAAAGAAGTTCTGGGGAACTAAGATGTAGTGGGTTTATTTGATAGAAGATAAGAAAAAGGGAATTTCAGACAGAGGGGGGAGATATGGATGATGCTCAGAGATGGTTTAGGGAATTTTAAGCAATCCAAATTGATTTAATTTTTTATATTGCTTGGCAAGTAAATTGGTTCAGAAGTCAGGCAAGTGGATAGCAAGATACTCTGACATGTAGGTTGGTACCAGATCACCAAGGGTACCAAAAGCTATGCTGAGGATTTCATTCCAAAAACATTAAGTATCTTAGTTCCCAGGGCTGCCATTACAAAATACAGAAAACTGGGTGGGTTAGAACATCAGAAATTAAATGTCTGACAGTTCGGGAAACTAGAGCCTAAAACAAGGTGTCAGCCAGCCCATACTTTCTCCTGGAGTTGGCAGCATCCTGGTGATGGCAGTCCTCCATCACATGTCCATCTCTCTCTCCTCTCTGGCTTCTTCTGACATCAGGCTTCTAAAATCTTGAAGTTATGCCTACTTTCTGACTATATCCGAATTTCCTCTCTTTATAAGACCTGCAGTCATTTTAAGACCTAAGCTTGTTCAATTTGGCTACACCTTGACTATTAATAGCATATTCAAAGGTCCTGTGGCGACCTTGCCTCTCTGCTGGCTTCCGGTGGTTGCTTGCTGGCAACCCATGGTATTCTCTTCCTAATTCTCACGTGGTGCTTTCTGTCTGTCTATGTCCAATTCATCCCTTCTTCTAAGGACACCAGTCATATTGAATTAGAAACCACTCTAATCCACTTTGGTCTCATTTGAACTAATAACATCTTCAAAGAACCTATTTCCAATTAAGTACACATTCATAGGACCAAGAGTGAGGACTTGAGCACATCTTTTGTAGGGACCCACTTCAATCCATGATAACCCACAATATTGATGAGCAACTAAAGTTTGTAAGTAAGGTAGACACAGGACCAGAAATCAGAAGGAATCAGAAATGACCCCTTCTTTTATCTCCAACTTTGTTACTATCACACTTGTCCTTGTGATTTTACGTTTTTATCTCCAGAATGATGTTCTCCCCTGTCCTTTACAGAGGTCTTGGGTATACTTTAAAATGCCAGTCTCTTTGGTTCAGAAAATTTCTTTAGGCTCATCATATCCCAGCCTCCTATTGGCACCAGAGAGCTCATCTGATTTTCTGGGTTTTTTTGTTTCCTCACATATAAAATATCTCTTATACCCACTTGCTGCAAGTTGTTTGGCTTTTGTAGCTTTGGCTTCAGTTCTTTCCCACAGTTTAACCTCAGGGATGACTTTCCCGTGGTCATAAACAATGGCCCACAGGCCAGCAGAGCTCTGGGTCTCTGTAGGCAGCCCCCCGCTCCTAACCAGCCTCCCACCAGAGCCCCGGTTTCCTGCTCATTGAGAGTTCCTTTGGGAAAATAAGTGATTTCATTTCTTTGTTTCATCCTCTGTACAATTAGAATAATAGCATCTGTCCATAGTATCCTCATAATGATGTTCCAGCACTGGAAAGATATTAGCATGTTGTTCCCAAAGCCCCCTCATCAACACTCACCATGCCTTCAGCAAACCCAAGTCAGGGGCACTTAAAATATATCTTTATCTCCTAGGATTCTCACCCATTTTGACCTCTTCCTAAACTGTGGGAATATCCAAAGGAGTTCTGTTTGCAATTGAGTCTGACATCTTGATATTTCTTTATGATTGATACAAAATGAGCATGTATGGCTAATTTCCTTTGCATTTCCTCCCATAAAATAAATGAATGACAAATTGGGCCAGAAGTACATTTCATTTTTATTGCCAGCTTTTTCTATCTCAGGAATTGAAATATGAGCATCTTGAGTCTAATTCAATTCTAATTAAAATAATATTCATTAAGGGCTTGTCCCTAGGTTGTGTGATAAATGAAATTCAGTTGGCTAAAAACAGCCCCCCATCCACATGATGAGAGAGTGTTTATATTCTAAAAAAGGAGAGCAATAGAAAAGTCCTCTCTATAGATATATCAATGTTAACTTAGGTAAAAATGGACGAATTTTAAATGATTCTCTTATAACTTAATCCCAACACATATATTCAACCTTACCTTCTGACCATCTCTCCACACTTCTATTTATCATTAGCACGCAGTACTTTCATTCCTGCATCTATTTTCATACATTCTCCCTTTGCATGTAATAGTCCCTCACAACCTCCCACCCCAGCCTGCCTGGAGAAATATTAGTTTTTATTCCCAGAATGGTGTTAGTTTCCCTTATATTCCTTTCTTCAGACACCCAGGCAACAGGAGTTGCTTGCTCAGCTCTTTGCTTCCCCAGGTTTTGTCATTCCCGTACTATATCAGTTACCACATTGTCATCTAAGTTGGTACATGCTTGTCCCTGTCACCTCACTCAAAAATTATTCACCTTTGAGTTCCTGGGATGTGCCTCAGACCCAAGCACAAATAAATACTAATAAACATTTGAGTGAATAAATGCATGAAATGTAAAAGTGAGGTGATAAAGGGGACTCAACCAGCTTTTCAAAGAAGAGGTTAGCGAAATCTAAATAGATCCTGATGAGAATGAATAAGAAACTCAGAAACATAGATATTCTATAAGAAGCAGGAATGGTGAAAATTAGAAATGAAGAGCAAAGAACAGTGGTTGTAAAACAATCCTCATTTAGTTTTACATGGGGTAAAGATAAGAATTTTTGGTCATGTTGGATGTATGCCTTATAAAGGGAAAATACATGAAGATATACCCTATTTGAGTGAGGTTTAGCCATGTCTTTCTTTTGTAATTCTTTTTTCATTTTATTAGTGAAGCTGTGGGTTGACAGAAAAATGCAAAGTACAGGAATCCTACACATCATCCACCAACACTTCGCATTGGTGTGGAACATTTTTACAATTGATGGTGCCACCTTTTTATAGTTGTGCTATTAATTAAAGTCCATTTGGATTCCCGTGTGCACAGACATGTTGCTTTTGCCTTGCAGCTCTCGGAGGTCTCTCCCTGCCTATTGCATTCAGAGCTCTCTCCTTGTTCCTTGTGTTCAGAAGTGTGATCAGTACATGGCGGGGTGTATTTTTCTTCATGTTTATCCTTTTTGGTGTTCTCTGAACTTCTTGGATGTGCATATTCATGCCTTTCGCTAAATTGGGGGAGTTTTGTCACTATTTCTTTGAGTATCCCTTCTATTTTTTTCTCTTTTTTTTCTTCTGGGACTCCAGTGCTGTTGGTGCACACACTGAGGTCCTAGAAGTATTAGACTATTTTTGCTTTTAATATTTCCTTTTTCTTTTTGGCCCTCAGCCTGACTTACTTCAAGTGTCTTGTCTTCAGGTTCACTGATCCATATTTCTGCCAGCTCCATTCTCCTCTTGAATCCTTCCTGGCAATTTTTCATTTCGGTTATGCTGGTCTTCAACTCCAGTAGCTATGTTTGGTTCCTGTTCAATTTTTCTATCGCTTTACTTCAACCATCAGATTGGCTTATTCATTGTTTTCCTGAAATCCTGTAGTTCTTTCTCTGCACTTTCCTTCATTGCCTTAAGCATTTTGAATATCATTTTTTAAAGACTTTATTTGGTATTTCCACATGTGCATCTTCTTCACTGGTACCTTCTGTATCTTTGTTCTCTTCCTTTGGATGGGCCATCATTTCTCTTTCTTTGTTTTGTACTCTTTTGTTGCATACTGTGTATTTTAATATTTTGAAATATTAATTCTGGGAGACATCCCTGGGATGTCTGTTTCCTGGTCTTGTAACTAGTCAGTGAAAAGAGAGATTTTTTTGAGTTTCAGCCCTCATGTCAGGAAAGTCTGCCCGAAGCAGAGGCTCTGTGCAGAGTCTCCCCTGTCTCACCGGGCCTCTGTTTTGTCCTTGTTTATCAGCTGTTTGGAGTTCCTGTGTCCACCGGGGTGTGGTTGCCCCTCCCTTTCCCAGGACAGACCTTGCTCTCCCAGTGTCTGAAGCCTGCAGGTCTAGTTCCAGATTGCCTCTCCTACAGCTTTCCACAGTCCTTTCAATGCCCCTGGGAGGAGTGTCACCTGTGGAGGACAGTCCCAATTTGGTCTTTCAAAAGTGCCCTGTGGAGGGAGGGGTGAGGAAAGGTGCCAAACCCTTCTCTGATATCTCCCCAAAGCTGAGCTTCTCTGGCCTGTCCAGCAAGGGCAGCCCTGCAGCGAACTTTCTCCCACAACCCCGAGGAAACCCTGTATCTTTAAATCTCTACCACCTGCACCCCTGTCCCAGAGTGTAGAAACTAGAGCTACCTTCAGAGCTGTCACCCAGCTATCCAAATTCACTCATCAAAAGTTGTGGGCAATGATCAGCCGTGCACACCCCTGTATTTAGGGAAGAGGATTTTTACGTCCCTTTATGTCACCAGTAGGCTAACCGGGGATGGACACTGCAGCTACCTGGGTGCAGGGGATGGGTTCCAGGATCTGCAGTGCAGAGAGAGAAATTTATAGTTCCTTACCATAATCTAACAGCTTCATCCTTCTGCTCATCCCTGCACGCTTCTTCTGGCACCTGGAGTTTCAAAATAGCATTTCAGACAGTGCCTGCCTGCTGGATCACTGTTCTGAGGGTAGGACTGAGTCCCAGAGCTCCCTACTCCACCTTCTTCCCTGGAAGCCTAAAATCGACTACAGTAATGGTTGTACATAAAAAACATTGACTTATACACTACAAATGAGTGAATTATATGGCATATGAATTATATCTCAATAAAACTCTCCTAATATTTTAAAAATGATTAACATTAAAGTGTGATTCCCTGTTTATTTATCCATGTGATTTTCTGTTTTAAAAATGGATATAAGGTATATTACCATAAAAATTCACTGATATCCTTCTCCTCTTACACATGTTTATTTCGACTACTGTGCAAATGTCTTTTTATATCAACCACAATCCATATTAATGAGTTAGAGCATCCTTAAGTAGCTGTTGTCAGAAGATATTAAATTTAGTCCTGAGCCAACTTATAGCTTAAAGACAACACAACAAGTTACCTTTATTTAACTTTGTGATAGAAGAAATTATCGGCCTTTCAAGATAGTCAAAATATTTCTGGGTATTCAGTTCTAAAGAAGTCTAACAAATGGATCTTTACACAAGGAAAAATACCATAGTAGACAATATCCTCATCAATATATTCTACAGAAGCAATATATATATATATATATGTTCCATTTTCTTTTGCTACATCTTACACTGAATTTTGATAAAAATGTATCAGTGAAAAAATTTCCCAGAGGAAGGTAGGTCAAACTAAACAGGTGAAATCAGATATATAACTTTCTGGGGATTGCATTCAACAAAAAGATGTAACATAGAATAAGTAGAGTTTGATCCAAAATGCATTTTCTTTATACTAACTACTCTTCTAATAATTGTCCTTCCCTCCAACCATCCCTTTACCACCCTTGACACTTCCTATCACCCTTTTCCAGTCTTTTCTCCTGAACTCTTAATATATTCTAATTTCCTGTATACTGTATGTTACATATTTATCTCATTTATTTTAATATGCCTTCACCAAAATGAAAGCTCCTTGAGGGTTATCTCTATTGTGTTCACTGCTTTACCCCTTATGGCTAGAGAAGTTGCAGGAACTAGGCATTTAATCAATATTTGGGAATGCATGAATCTGGTAGCATTAGCTATTTTTGATTTTTCAGTCTTAGTACTACTGAGTATATGTGCGTGCACGTACTCAAACATATACTTATATTCATATTATACTATCCAATCTCTCTACCAGGAACTAAGTAAAACACAGTAGGTACCTACAACTGAACTGAATTCCACCAGTCTAATTTTTCAGTATAATAAAATAGTTCTGAATCTCTCCACAAGCCTCCTTAGAAGGAGGATTGGCCTCAGCATGAATAAAGTCTCTACTTCTCATAAGCCACTGGCACTTATATATCTCCGACCAAACAAATTTCCCCTTTCTAAATAACTACTGTTTTCATTCTTTATTCTCAAAACACTATCCCATTCGCACTATCATTTCATTTACAACAAAATTTTTGAAAGAAAAAAAATTGTCTCAGTTTCTTAATTGTAATTCAATTAAGAATTCAATTCAATTCAAATACATTTAATGAGGCTAGGGAAACATTGACCCTCGCATGTCTCACACAGTGCTAGACATACTGGACTGTCCTGCTCCCTGACCTCACTCTCTCCTTCTTTACAGCCTCTTCCTCCTTTTTCTCATTAAAACTTCCCCACCTAAACATGTCTTCCTGCTTCTCTAGTAAATTCTTGCCAGTTGCTTTGGCTGAATGAGCTTCCTTTTGTTAACCTTTATTATAACTGTTTCCCAATACTCAGTTCATTTTATTTTTCATGCATTTACTGAATCCCACCATTTTTGCATATCTTAATTTCATAATTTCCAACTTTCTAATGACTTTCTTATCTCTCTATTATCTCCTTTTGGATTATTTATAGGCATCTTAAACATAACACAT
This sequence comes from Tamandua tetradactyla, assembly GCF_023851605.1. NCBI lineage: Eukaryota > Metazoa > Chordata > Mammalia > Pilosa > Myrmecophagidae > Tamandua > Tamandua tetradactyla. The sequence continues at coordinate 40,497,317 of NC_135352.1, read as the reverse complement.
AACTAAACTTAATTCTTTTATTCTTTCTTAAGGTTCTTTATCATCATCATCTATTATTTTCCAAATTTGTAAGCTCCATCATCATCAAGCAAGCCTGCTCAAAGCATGCTCATCAAGCATGCTCTTTTCAAAGTTACACATCACTTAAACCTAGGTTGGATAGTAAATACTGAATGACAAATTCAGGATCCAAAACAAACTGCCATCTTGGACCAATCGACCTGATCTAATGGGAAAACTTTCAACAGAGACGAATGTGTCCAAGATCCAAATTCATAAGTACATCTGTAAATCAAACAATTTGTACCTACACTTGAAAAATTAATTTATATAATTTTTAAGTCACTGAATAAAACATTATGATATTTAGGGAATATGATTTTTCTTTGTGCTAGTCTATTTCTTAATATAACTTTGAATTCTGGGTGATACTATTTAAGAGAGATGTAAATAAACTAGCATGTAGTGAAAGTGTGACCAAGAAAGAGAGGGACGACACACCATAGAATGATTTGTTTTCCTTTCATGGCAGTTGCTTACATATGAAATTCATGAGCAAAGGGAAAGTATTTGGATTCAAATATTTGTTCAGTGGCTAGATAGCTAATTCTTAAAAATTCTTCTAAAATTTAGATTTTATAATTCTGTGAAGTAAGAACAAACAGCATTAAATAATCTTTTTTCCTTTAATTATAACAAATTCCATTCTTGAAAAAGTATTGCAAATTTTAAAATTGGAATAGTTTAATTTCAAGACAATGATATTTCACTTCCTTGTAGCACATACACACATACACACACACATGCACACACATATTTGGGAAAAGCAAATGTTAAAATCATCATTATTCAACTCATAATATTTTTTATTATTCCGCTGAGTAGTTCTACAATAGAAGGCATGTGCCACTTGGGAATATGACGCTGAAATGTTTCTTTCATATAACTAAAACACAGCACACTGAAATGTCTCTTTCATATAACTAAAATACAGCACTTGGGAGAAATTCATAATTTGTAAAAATATCTTCTTTTAACATTGTGTGAAAATTCCAAAAATGAATTGGCTAAGTCTACCCTAATTTTTAGCAATATAAGTAAGGATATTAGCTATCTAAATATTGTCAGACACAATTAATGTCCTCAGGTATTTCCCATTTGCATGCATTAGTCACAAAACTAATAGATTTACTGCCCAGGGACGTCAGTTGGGTGTGACTCTGCCTCAGCTCTCTGCACACCCCTATTCAATAGTCTTTATTGCAACACAATTACTCTTCAATTGATTCCAGAAATTACATTATATCAAATTACTACAGTGAAGCCTGTGATATGATACTCTTACTAATGAAAATCTTTTTATCTCTACACTCGGGTTAGTACAGACAGGTATTCTCCCTATTTCTTACTAACCTCTGGAGATATACATTATGAAATACCTCAGGCACAGTATCTTTTGTGCCATTAAATAACAGTTATTTGTGCATTGCCAGATGTAGAAAGAGCCTATCTCATTTTACTTTGGGGATAGCTATGTAGCAATTATAGTAGATGCTAGAATTCTAGTTTTCTAAGAAGTCAAGTTCTAGTCAGGTTGAAAAAATTCCATTCAAAATAACCACTAAAAGAATCAAGTATTTAGGAATAAAGTTAACCAGGAATGTAAAGGACCTGTAAACAGAAAACTACAAAACATTCCTTAAAGAAATCAAAGAAAATCTTAATACATGGAAAGATATTCCACGCTCATGGATTGGAAGGTTGACTGTTGGTAAAATGCCAGTTCTTAGCAAATTGATTTACAGATTCAATGTAATGCCAATTAAAATCCCAACAACCTATTTTGAAGACTTGGAAAAGCTAGTTATCAAATTTATTTGGAAAGAAATGAAACATCAAGTAGCTAACGTAATCCTTTAAAAAAAAAAAAAAGAGCAAAGTAGGAAGACTAACACTTCCTGACTTTAAAGCTTACTACAAAGCCAAAGTGGGCAAAACAGCATGATACTGGCATAAAGATAGAAATATGGAACCAAATTAAGAGCATGGAGACCTTACCACCAAATCTATTGTCAACTGATCTTGAAAAGGCCCCCAAATCTGCTGAACTGGGACAGAATAGAATTTTCAACAAATAAGCTGGGGAAAACTATGTATCAATATTCAAAAGGATGAAAGAGGACCCCTATCTTATACTCCACATGAAAATTAACTCAAAATTGATCAAAGACCTGAATATAAGAACCAGTATCATAAACCTCTTGGAAGAAAATAGAGGGAACATCTTCAAGATCTAGTGATAGGAGGTAGATTTTTTAACTTTACACCCAAAGCACAAACTATGAAAGAAAAAATAGATAAATGGGAACTCCTCAGAATCAAAAGCTACTGTGCCTCCAAGAGTTTGTCAAAAAGATGAAGAGGCAGCCAATTCACTGAGAGAAAATATTTGGTAATCATATATCAGATAAAGTTTTGATATCCTCTGTATATAAAGAAATTATACAACTCAACAGCAAAAGAACAAACAACCCAATTATAAAACAGGCAAACTATGATTAGGCATTTTTCCAAAGAGCAAATACAAATGCCTAAAAAAGCACATGAAGAGATGTGCATCTTCATTAGCTATAAGGGAAATGCAGATCCAAACTACAATGAGATACCACCTCACACCTGTAACAATGGCAGCTATTAAAACAAGCAGGAAACTACAAGTGTTGGAGAGGATGTAGAGAAATTGCTAGTGGAAATGTATAATGGTACAGGTGCTGCAGAAGACAGTTTGGCAGTTCATTAGAATGCTAAATATCGAATTGCCCTTTGACCCGGCAATACCAATACTAGATATACACCCAGAAGAGCTGAAAGCAGTGACACAAATGGCCATTTGTACACTGATGTTCATGGCAGCACTATTCATAATTGCCAGACAATCCAAGTGTCCTTCGACCGATGAATACTTAGACAAAATGTGGTGTATACACACGATGGAATATTATGCAGCAATAACATGAGATGAGGTCCTGAAGCACATGACAACATGGAGGAACCTAGAGGACATAACGCTGAGTGTAATAAGCCAGACACAAGGGAGAGATAGTATGATTTCACTATTATGACACTGGTAAAGAAAAACAACTCCAAATTATACAGCCCAGGGAAAACAGCTGTACTCACAAATAGCAATGAACTAGATGTTACATTTCTGCAGCTTGAGTACGCAGATGACTTCACAAGCAGTGACTTTCATATGTTTCACACTTTTAACATGAAGCATTCATAATAACGATTCTATAAAAGAGAAAAAATTCTAGTCAAGTAACATTTGATAATCTAAATAGGACAGTGACTGGCTCTTGGTACCTTTAGAGACCTCACAATGAGAAGAGATATATAATTGGTCAAGTTTAATTTGTTGTCAATGTAGCATTTAGACAGCTCCTTGAAAACTTTCAGTGTATATAAAGAAAACACTACCAATAAGATTGTTTCAGTGCAAGGACATTGTCAAATAAAAAGCATTCTACATTATATGTCAGGGAACTGGAAATAGTTTTTCTATATGCACTTCCCCCACAATGTTTTTAAAAGCCTCAGGCAGACAGAACCCTAATTTGTTGTTTTAAGATGGTCTCTATGTGTCAGATTTAGATTGTGCATGTTGAATTGTGTTGTCCACTCCTCATATCATTTTCTCCAATTGTCACGTAATCTGGCCTGTCATGAATGTACCACCTTTGGTACCTAAGAGCACTGAGGCAAGTCCTCTGCTCTAACTGCAGGAAAGAATGGTCTTTGGCTGCACGGCATATAATTTTAACAGAATAGCTTCTTTTTTATAAAGAAACTGTCTGCCTCGGTTAAATGGGAGTATCTGAAAACAGCAAAATCTGAAAAGATATGGCCACCAAACATTGATTGTGATCATTTTTCTTGTTAAAAAAAAAAAAAAAACCTAAGAGATATATCTGTGCTTTTAGAAATTTGAGATAAGTGACTCCCCTGTATTTCTTGGATGCCAAGTGGCTCATATGCAATAGCAAAGTATAATGAGAATTTACAAAATAACTGCAGTTAGAAATATACCATGGATTATGTCAATGGGATGCCCAAAAATAGCAAAAAAAAGTTTGCAGAACACAATGCCAGCTTGACCTTACCAATTGTAACAGCAACAGAGTGAGTAATTAAGAAGGATACACTCTCCTTCCTGTATCTTTCTATAGCCATCTTATCTACAAATATTTTTAAGTTTAATTTGCATGTACAGTTGAGTTACATAGGTATAAATAATGTAAGTTTATATCTACTACACATTGTAAAAAAACAAATACATGAACATACTACACTTTAACCAGTAAAAAATTTTACAATATTTCTTCTCCTTGAACTTATATTTGAATCTATTATCCTTATATAATAATTTTAAGCTTATAAGCCTTGTCATTAATATTATTTTATTTATCTGTAATGCAAGTATGTTACCCAGTCATCAGTGCCAGTACTTTATCAACACTGACATCAATATCTAGAAGTTGTTCTTTTTTTGGTGCAGCAGAAGTTTTTCCATTCCAGGGCAATGTACTACATAGTAAGATTAAGGAAGGGTGAGATACATGCTTTTCTTTTATGAAGTCAAAGAATGGCAATCGTGGAAGGGGAGATTGGAGAGGAGACCCTGCCAGGTGGAAAACGTTTCCACCTGCAGGAGGATCATTAACTGTGCTGGTTTCAGACATGCAGGTGTGCTACATCTGAACAATGGCTCACTAAGCTGGAAACATAACTCCCCGATTAATTGCATTGCTTATAAAGCATGTCCTCACTTTCATCCAACTGAGCTGCTGATTAAAGGGTATAGCGTGTTTCTAAAAAGAAATAATCTCTTTCTCTTTTACTGTAAGTAGCAATTTTCCACTAAAATATTGTGATAGTACAATGACACATTTTGTAAGCCCAAAAAAGTCATTGTGAATTTCTAAATTCTACCCCTGTTCTAATGCCACAGTAGAGGTTTTTAAAATCTAACATATGTTGGGTTTTTTCTTTCAGTAACAAAGTGGTGTAGAGGGAAAACATACAGGGTCTTCTTAAGCAGTGGTAAATTTGATGTATGTATTTTATACATAGATTGTGTTCATGTTTTGGTGTTTATACATTGGGTCTGGAGTCAAAACAGAACACCTAGCACCAGATTTTCCTTCCTGCCATAAAAAGAAATAGATTACTGGGCAAAATAAATGTAACAAATGACTTCAGTTGTGGTCCCAGAGAGAAGGGAGCATCCTCTCTGACTAATTCACATTCTGAAAACAGTGCAGGGAAGAGGGAGAAATCACAACATACAAGTCTTTCTGAATTGGAAGGGCTATGTTCAGAGTTTGGGAAGCTAAGGTGACTAAAGAAAAGATGAGCTAAGAGTAAAAAATGCAAAAAGATACAATTTTCAAAAATAAGTAATCATAAGGAAGGTAGAGTAGCTATATTAGCACCAAGCAGGCAAAATCTAAAGTGGACTTTAAAACGAAGCAGAGATAAAGAGGGAATTTCATCATGATCAAAAGGCTAACTCACAAAGATGACAATACTGAGTGCATATGCACCTAAAAACAGAGTCTGAAATTACACAAAGAAAAAACACCAAGAGAAGCAAAAGAAAAAACAGACAAATTCATAATGAAAATTGAAGATTGTGATTGTGTTATTTTGCTAATTAATAAAAAAATAGACAAAAGCATCAATAAGTATTTGAATAGCACTACCAACCCTTGAGCTCATCACTCAGAATGCGCCACCCCACAATACACAACACATCCTTTTCAAGGGCAAATAGAATAGTCCCCAAGAAGTACTCTATACTGGGTCAGAAAACAATTCTCAGCACATTTGAAAGGATTTTTAAAGGTATGGCTATCAAGCAAAATAGAATTAAATTAGGAATCAATAACAAAAAAAATCTTGAAAATCTCCAAGAATTTGGAAATTAAGCAATACATTTCTAAATAATCTATGGGTCTGAGAAGACATCACAAAGAGAAATTAGGAGATATTTTAAATTGAATGATTAGAAATACCGCACATCAAAAATGGTGAGTCATGGTGAAAGTAGTGCTTAGGTGAGAGTTTAAAGCCTTGAATACTTCATTGAATTAGAAGGAGAAAGAGAATTTAAATAATTATCCAAGCTTCCAACATAAAGCAAAACAGTAAATAAAAGGAATGAGATAATACAGACAAACATGAAAATCAATGAACTATAAAAGAAACAACACAAAAAAATTGATAAAATCAAAATCTGATTATTTGAAAAGATCAATAAAGTTGAAGATTTTACACCCAGATTGAGACCTATAACAGGAGAGAAAACAAAATGTATCCATGTCAGGAATGAAAGCTGTGACTCCACAATAGAAGTCACAGACATATAAAGGATAATGTTAATTTTGTGCCAATAAATTTGGCAATTTATATAAAATGGAAATAAGTTAGCAAACTTCATACAAAAAGAAATAGAAAATATGAATAGTCCTATTAAATTGCTTACGTTTATACTAGACACCATCTCACAAAGGGGAGTCAAGGCCTAAATGACGTCACTGATGAATTCTATCAAATCATTAGGTAAGAAAGAATAACTTCTATACCCAACATTTTTTCCTGAAATGATAAAGGAAGAAACCCTCTCCACACTTTTACAAGGCCAACATTATTCCTTAATCCTAAAACTAGACATAAATAGTATTTAAAACAAAAATAAAATAATAGACCAATTCCCTTTATGAATATAGATGCAAATATCCATAACATGCTAGCAAATGAAATCCCCCAAGACATTAGAAGTGTCATACACCATGACCAAGTTGCATTTAACCCAAGAATATAGTCAGATTAGCATCGAAAAACCAACCAGTGTAACTTAACATATCATTAAAAATATAGGCTAAATCTTCCGGAGAAGATGGCTTAGTAAGACACGCGAATCTTAGTTCCTCCTCCAGAACAGCTACTAGGGGAGTAGAAACGATACAGAACAGCTCCCGGAGCCACAACAGAGATCAAAAAGACAGCGTACCCCATCCTGGAATGGCTGACTGGCTGAGAGAACCTGCTCTGGTGAGATCGCCGAGGGTCGCGGGATTCCCCGGGCGGGGTGACAAGCGGTCGGAGTCCCTCCCTTCCTCCTTCCCGGACGAGCTGGGACAATTGGACAGGCGGTCCCCTCAAGCCGCGGTGCCTGGCGCACCACCCACGCGTGGCCCCCCGGACTAACTGGGAGAATTGGATCGGAGATCCCCAGGCCACGGAGAATGGTGACCGGGGTCCCTTCCAAACACATAACTTCACGGTCCGGCTGGGAACGGTGCACTCTCCCGGGCCGCGGTGACTGGCACCCTCCTGCCACGCTTGGCACCCTGGGCCGATTAGGAGATTCAGACGGGCGCTCCCCCGGGCTGCTGCGGTCGGCGACCCTCCCTGCATTCGGATCCCTGGGCCAGCTGGCACTCTTCCAAGCCGCTTCGGCTGGCGAACCTCCCCCAGGGCGAGAGTTTTCCAAAGTTAAAGGACCCACAGCACCTTTTACTGGTGGGACCCGCAGACAAACGTGTGCCACGAGCGCCACCTACTGGGCAGGATAAGAAAAACAGAACCCACAGATTTCACAGAAAAATCTTTCAACCTGTTGGGTCCAACACCCAGGGAAATCTGACTAAATGCCCAGATGCCAGCAGAAGATAACGGATCACACTCAGAAAATTGAAAATATGGCCCAGTCAAAGGAACAAACCAATAGTTCAAATGAGATACAGGAGCTGAAACAACTAATGCTGAATATACGAACAGAAATGGAAAACCTCTTCAAAAACGAAATCGATAAATTGAGGGAGGACATGAAGAAGACATGGGCTGAACAAAAAGAAGAAATAGAAAAACTGAAAAAACAAATCACAGAACTTATGGAAGTGAAGGATAAAGTAGAAAAGATGGAAAAAACAATGGATACCTACAATGATAGATTCAAAGAGACAGAAGATAGAATTAGTGAGTTGGAGGATGGAACATCTGAATTCCAAAAACAAACAGAAACTATAGGGAAAAGAATGGAAAATTTTGAACAGGGGATCAGGGAACTGAAGGACAGTTTGAACCGCACAAATATACGTGTTGTGGGTGTCCCAGAAGGAGAAGAGAAGGGAAAAGGAGGAGAAAAACTAATGCAAGAAATTTTCACTGAAAATTTCCCAACTCTTATGAAAGACCTAAAATTACAGATCCAAGAAGTGCAGCGCACCCCAAAGAGAATAGACCCAAATAGGCATTCTCCAAGACACTTACTAGTTAGAATGTCAGAGGTCAAAGAGAAAGAGAGGATCTTGAAAGCAGCAAGAGAAAAACAATCCATCACATACAAGGGAAACCCAATAAGACTATGTGTAGATTTCTCAGCAGAAGCCATGGAAGCTAGAAGACAGTGGGATGATATATTTAAATTACTAAAAGAGAAAAACTGCCAACCAAGACTCCTATATCCAGCAAAATTGTCCTTCAAAAATGAGGGAGAAATTAAAACATTCTCAGACAAAAAGTCACTGAGAGAATTTGTGACCAAGAGACCAGCTCTGCAAGAAATACTAAAGGGAGCACTAGAGTCAGATACGAAAAGACAGAAGAGAGAGGTATGGAGAAGAGTGTAGAAAGAAGGAAAGTCAGATATGATATATATAATACAAAAGGCAAAATGGTAGAGGAAAATATTATCCAAACAGTAATAACACTAAATGTTAATGGACTGAATTTCCCAATCAAAAGACATAGAATGGCAGAATGGATTAAAAAACAGGATCCTTCTATATGCTGTCTACAGGAAACACATCTTAGACCCAAAGATAAACAGAGATTGAAAGTGAAAGGTTGAGAAAAGATATTTCATGCAAATACCAACCAGAAAAGAGCAGGAGTAGCTATACTAATATCCAACAAATTAGACTTCAAATGTAAAACAGTTAAAAGAGACAAAGAAGGACACTATCTACTAATAAAAGGAACAATTAAACAAGAAGACATAACAATCATAAATATTTATGCACCGAACCAGAATGCCCCAAAATATGTGAGGAATACACTGCAAACACTGAAAAGGGAAATAGACATATATACCATAATAGTTGGAGAATTCAATTCACCACTCTCATCATTGGACAGAACATCTAGACAGAGGATCAATAAAGAAATAGAGAATCTGAATATTACTATAAATGAGCTAGATTTAACAGACATTTATAGGACATTACATCCCACATCAGCAGGATACACCTTTTTCTCAAGTGCTCATGGATCATTCTCAAAGATAGACTATATGCTGGGTCACAAAGCAAGTCTTAACAAATTTAAAAAGATTGAAATCATACACAACACTTTCTCGGATCATAAAGGAATGCAGTTGGAAATCAATAATAGGCAGAGTGCCAGAAAATTCACAAATATGTGCAGGCTCATAAACAGACTCTTAAACAACGAGTGGGTCAAAGAAGAAATTGAAAGAGAAATTAGTAAATACCTCGAGGCGAATGAAAACGAAAACACAACATATCAAAACTTATGGGATGCAGCAAAGGCAGTGCTAAGAGGGAAATTTATTGCCCTAAATGCCTAGATCAGAAAAGAAGAAAAGGCAAAAATGCAGGAATTAACTGTCCACTTGGAAGAACTGGAGAAAGAACAGCAAACTAACCCCAAAGCAAGCAAAAGGAAAGAAATAACAAAGATTAGAGCACAAATAAATGAAATTGAAAACATGAAAACAATAGAGAAAATCAATAAGACCAGAAGTTGGTTCTATGAGAAAATCAATAAGATTGATGGACCCTTAGCAAGATTGACAAAAAGAAGAAGAGAGAGGATGCAAATAAATAAGATCAGAAATGGAAGAGGAGACATAACTACTGACCTCACAGAAATAAAGGAGGTAATAACAGGATACTATGAACAACTTTACGCTAATAAATACAACAATTTAGATGAAATGGACGGGTTCCTGGAAAGACATGAACAACCAACTTTGACTCAAGAAGAAATAGATGACCTCAGCAAACCAATCACAAGTAAAGAAATTGAATCAGTCATTCAAAAGCTTCCTAAAAAGAAAAGTCCAGGACCAGATGGCTTCACATGTGAATTCTATCAAACATTCCAGAAAGAATTAGTACCAACTCTCCTCAAACTCTTCAAAAAAATCGAAGCGGAGGGAAAACTACCTAATTCATTCTATGAAGCCAACATTACCCTCATACCAAAACCAGGCAAAGATATTACAAAAAAAGAAAACTACAGACCAATCTGTCTAATGAACATAGATTCAAAAATCCTCAATAAAATTCTAGCAAATTGTATCCAACAACACATTAAAAGAATTGTACATCATGACCAAGTAGGATTCATTCCAGGTATGCAAGGATGGTTCAACATAAGAAAATCAATTAATGTAATACACCATATCAACAAATCAAAGCAGAAAAATCACATGATCATCTCAATTGATGCAGAGAAGGCATTTGACTAGATTCAACATCCTTTCCTGTTGAAAACACTTCAAAAGATAGGAATACAAGGGAACTTCCTTAAAATGATAGAGGGAATATATGAAAAACCCACAGCTAATATCATCCTCAATGGGGAAAAATTGAAAACTTTCCCCCTAAGATCAGGAACAAGACAAGGATGTCCATTATCACCACTATTATTCAACATCATGTTGGAGGTTCTAGCCAGAGCAATTAGACAAGAAAAAGAAATACAAGGCATCAAAATTGGAAAGGAAGAAGTAAAACTATCACTGTTTGCAGACGATATGATACTATACGTCAAAAACCCGGAAAAATCCACAACAAAACTACTAGAGCTAATAAATGAGTACAGCAAAGTAGCAGGTTACAAGATCAACATTCAAAAATCTGTAGCATTTCTATACACTAGTAATGAACAAGCTGAGGGGGACATCAAGAAACGAATCCCGTTTACAATTGCAACTAAAAGAATAAAATACCTAGGAATAAATTTAACTAAAGAGTCAAAAAACCTATATAAAGAAAACTACAAAAAACTGCTAAAAGAAATCACAGAAGACCTAAATAGATGGAAGGGCATACTGTGTTCATGGATTGGAAGACTAAATATAGTTAAGATGTCAATCCTACCTAAATTGATCTACAGATTCAATGCAATACCAATCAAAATCCCAACAACTTATTTTTCAGAAATAGAAAAACCAATAAGCAAATTTATCTGGAAGGGCAGGGTGCCCCGAATTGCTAAAAACATCTTGAGGAAAAAAAATGAAGCTGGAGGTCTAGCGATGCCAGACTTTAAGGCATATTATGAAGCCACAGTGGTCAAAACAGCATGGTATTGGCATAAAGATAGATATATCGACCAATGGGATCAAATAGAGTGCTCACATATAGACCCTCTCATCTATGGACATTTGATCTTTGATAAGGCAGTCAAGCCAACTCACCTGGGACAGAACAGTCTCTTCAATAAATGGTGCCTAGAGAACTGGATATCCATATGCAAAAGAATGAAAGAAGACCCATCTCTCACACCCTATACAAAAGTTAACTCAGAATGGATCAAAGACCTAAACATTAGGTCTAAGACCATAAAACAGTTAGAGGAAAATGTAGGGAGATATCTTATGAAACTTACAATTGGAGGCGGTTTTATGGACCTTAAACCTAAAGCAAGAGCACTGAAGAAGGAAATAAATAAGTGGGAGCTCCTCAAAATTAAACACTTTTGTGCATCAAAGAACTTCATCAAGAAAGTAGAAAGACAGCCTACACAATGGGAGACAATATTTCGAAATGACATATCAGATAAAGGTCTAGTATCCAGAATTTATAAAGAGATTGTCCAACTCAACAACAAAAATACAGCCAACCCAATTACAAAATGGGAAAAAGACTTGAACAGACACCTATCAGAAGAGGAAATACAAATGGCCAAAAGGCACATGAAGAGATGCTCAATGTCCCTGGCCATTAGAGAAATGCAAATCAAAACCACAATGAGATATCATCTCACACCTACCAGAATGGCCATTATCAACAAAATAGAAAATGACAAGTGCTGGAGAGGATGCGGAGAAAGAGGCACACTTATCCACTGTTGGTGGGAATGTCAAAGGGTGCAACCACTGTGAAGGCAGTTTGGCGGTTCCTCAAAAAGCTGAATATAGAATTGCCATACGACCCAGCAATACCATTGCTGGGTATCTACTCAAAGGACTTAAGGGCAAAGACACAAACGGACATTTGCACACCAATGTTTATAGCAGCGTTATTTACAGTTGCAAAGAGATGGAAACAGCCAAAATGTCCAACAACAGAAGAGTGGCTAAACAAACTGTGGTATATACATACGATGGAATATTATGCAGCTTTAAGACAGGATAAACTTATGAAGCATGTAATAACATGGATGGACCTAGAGAACATTATGCTGAGTGAGTCTAGCCAAAAACTAAAGGACAAATACTGTATGGTCCCACTGATGTGAACCGGCATTCGAGAATAAACTTGGAATATGTCATTGGTAACAGAGTCCAGCAGGAGTTAGAAACAGGGTAAGATAATGGGTAATTGGAGCTGAAGGGATACAGACTGTGCAACAGGACTAGATACAAAAACTCAAAAATGGACAGCACAATAGTACCTAATTGTAAAGTAATCATATTAAAACACTGAATGAAGCTGCATCTGAGCTATAGGTTTTTGTTTTTTTTCTTTTTTTTTTTACTATTATTATTACTTTTATTTTTTTCTCTATATTAACATTCTATTTCTTTTTCTGTTGTTTTGCTAGTTCTTCTTCTAAATCGATGCAAATGTACTAAGAAATGATGATCATGCATCTATGTGATGATGTTAAGAATTACTGATTGCATATGTAGAATGGAATGATTTCTAAATGTTGGGTTAATTTCTTTTTTTTCTTTAATTAATAAAAAAAAATATATATATAGGCTAAATCCATTTGATCCTCTCAATAGGTACAGAAAAGGCACTTGAGAATTTCAATGCTGATTAATTAAATAAAAAAAAAGACAACAAACTAGGAAAAAAACAGAAATTCCTCCACCTGATAAAGGGTATCTATTGAAACCTATAGTTAGCATTATTAATGTTGAAGTACCTAAGACTTTCCCTCCTAAGGCTAGAATGAAGGCAAAATATATCTCAAACCCATAATTCATTGAAGTTTTCCTGAAAGTCCTAGCCAGTGCTACAATACAACTAAAAAGAAATAAGTACCATACAGACTACATGATAGCATAGAAATAAAATCCTAAGGAATCTATCTGTTAGGTTTATTAGATATAATTTAATTAAATTCAGGTTTCACTAGAAATAAGTAAATGCATCAATGTCAAAAGATACATGTTCCACTTATAAAAATTAAATGTATTCCTGCACATCAGCCATAAACCATTGAAAAATTACAATCAGAACAAAAAAATTACAATCAGAACAAAAACACTAATATTAAAAATTAACGTCAGACAAAGTCCCCATGAGGAACTTGGGTGAAAAGGGGAAATATTCAATCTCCCCATTTGGAGAATTCCTGATATTCTTCCAAGCAGTGGGAACAACCAAATCAATAGGCTGAGCCCTAATCTTGTTGGGGTTTGCACCTATGAAACCTATTCCTGCAAAGATAGGGTAAGCCTACTTATAATTATGCCTAAGAATCACCGCCAGAGAATCTCTTTTGTTGCTTAGATGTGGCCTCTCTCTAAGCCAACTCTGAAGGTGAGCTCACTACCTTCCCCCTACATGGGACATGACTTCCAGGGGTGTAAATCTCCCTGGCAATGTGGGACAGAACCCCCAGGATTAGCCAGGACCTGGCATCCTGGGATTGAGAAAGCCTTCTTGACCAAAAGGGGGAAGGAAGAAATGAGACAAAATAAAATTTCAGTGGCTGAGAGATTTCAGAGTCAAAAGGTTATCCTGGGAGTTATTCTTATGCGTTATATAGATATCCCTTTTTAACTTTTGGTATATTGAAGTGGCTGGAGGGAAGTACCTGAAACTGTAGAGCTGTGTTTCAATAATCTTGATTCTTGAAGATGATTGTATAATGATAGAGCTTTTACAGTGTGACTGTGAAAACTTTGTGTCTGATGCTCTTTTTATCCAGGGTATGGACAGAGGAGTAAAAAGATATGAATAAAAGATAAATAAATAATGAGGGATTAAGGGGTAAAATGCATTGGGTAGATTGAAATTCTAGTGGTCAAGGAGATGGAGGGGTGAGGGGTATGGGATGTATGAGGGTTTTTTTTTCCTTTTTTCTTTTTATTTCTTTTTCTGGAGTGATGCAAGTGTTCTAAAAATGATCATGGTGATGAATACACAACTGTGTGATGATATTGTAAGTCATTGATTGTCCACCATATATGGACCATATATGTGTGAAGATTTTTCAGTAAACTATTTTTAAAATTATCACCAGAATTATGAGGTATATAATAATGATAAAAAAAAAAACTTGCCTGCCATGCCATAGACAAAAAAAACCCTGCAAAATATCGACAAGATAAGTTAAAGACGACCTTGTAAATTTGATGAGATATACTGTGTTAATGGACAAGAAACTTCAATAATATTAAAATACCACTTTTTCCCAATTGCTCTATTGATTCAAACTAATTCCAATGTAAATTACTCTTGCAAAATTAACAAGCTGATTCTAAAATTTATATAGAAATTCTGAGCACCTAGAATAGCCAACACAATGTTTTTTTTTCTTTTCTTTTTTTGCGTGCGCGGTCCGGAAATCGAACCCGGGTTTCCCGCATGAAAGCCAAGCATTCTATCACTGAACCACCCGTGCACCCACCCGTGCACCCAAGCCAACGCAATTTAAAAGAAGAAGAAAAAAGTCAAAGTACTTACAGTAGACGAATTAAGACTTTCTATAAAGATGAAGTACTCAAGACCCTGTAGTGTACAATATTGGTGTAGGCGTAAATATATAAATTAATAGAACAGAATAACGACTCCAAAATTTGCCCTGCATGCATCTGCTGAATGGAGTTTTCACAAAACTGTAAAAATAATTCATGAATAAAGAATAGTCTTTTCCACAAATACTGCAAAAAATGTTGCTTGTATGTTAATGGCAAATAAACACAGCCTTATTTTCACACAAACCATAAAATATTAACACAAACGTATCATAAAAATACATTTACTTCCTAAAGCTATGAACCTCCTAAAGGAAAATAGAGGAAAGATTTCATGATTTTAGGGTAGGGGAAAATACCCTAGAGAGTACACAAAATCACACCCACTTCCTAGATAGCACATAAAATACAACACACAGTTTTGTGTTTATATTTTTAAAAATTGGTAAGTTGGGCTCCATCAAAATGTAAACCTCCAGAAGAAAAGACAAAAAAAGAAAAATTATAGACCAATATTCCTTAAGAACGAATGCAAAAATTCTCATCAAAATATTAGTAAATCTGCCTGCCTTCCATGCAGGAGACCTGGTTTCGATTCCCGGGCCATGCACCAAAAAATAAAATAAAATAAAAATAAATCAAATCCAGCAAATATAAAAAGAATAATACACCATGACCAAATGGAAGAATACAAACCTAGCTCAATAATCAAAGTTCAATCAATACATATCTACCATGTTAGCAGGAAAAAAATCCACAAAATTACACTAATTTAATCAGAAGAATCATTTGACAAAACCGACACTAATATATGACAAAAACTTTCAGCTAAAGAATAATAGAAGAGAATTTTCTCCTGATAAATGCATCCATATAACAAAACTACAGCTAATATCATACTTAAAGTGAAAGACTGAATGTTTCCCCCAAAATTTGAATTTTAGGCAAGGATGTACACTTATATCAGTACAACTCTATGTAATGATAGGAATTCTAGTTAGTGCACTGAGGTAAAAAAGGAAGTAAAAGGTATTCAGAATGGAAAGGAAAAAATAAAAAACTGTCTCTATTTGCAGAAAACATAATTGGCTCGATAGAAAAGCCTAAAAATTCTACAACATTCTTGAAGCTGATAAGTGAGCTTTGCACAGGATACAAGGTCAATACAGAATTTAATCATATTTCTATATAATAACATTGAATTATTGCAAATAGAAGTTAAAAATGCAATACCATTTACAGTGGGTCCCCAAAATTGAAAGGCTATGGCAAAAATCTCAAAATTATTATGTGCAAGGGCCTGTATGTTTAAAACTACAAAAAATGTTGACAAAAAAATTGAAAGAAGATTGAAATAATAGACATGCCATGTCCTTTAAGCATGATAAATAGGTTAATTCCTGCTGAATTCACTTATAGGTTGAAGGCAATATCTAGCAAAATGCCAGCAAAATTTTTGTAAATATAGACATGTTAATTCCAAATAAATATGGAAAGACAAAGAAACTAGATACTTTTGAAAAAGGAAAAAGTTGGAGGAGTCATACCACCCAATTTTGATAAATATTATACAGATAGTAATTAAAACAGTGTAATATTAGCCTAAATATAGACCCATAGATTGCTGGAACAGAATAGAGTTTAGGAATAAACCCAAACAAATAAGTAAAATGGATGTTTGACAAAGTTGCAAAATCAATTTAAATGGAGAAAATTAATCTTTTTAAGAAATGGTTGAATTTTTTATTCATTATATTGAATTTTGAGATTCAATATGGGTGAATCCCAAAAACATTATGCTGAGTAAGAGATGTCAAACACAGCCTTGGTTGCCTCTGGAGTTGGAGATGGGGATATGTCCTAGAAAGGGCAAAGAGGAAAGTTTCTGGGGTGATGTAAATATTCTAAATCTTGCTTAGAGTATTGGTTATATGGTAGGCATTGCCAAAATTCATCAAAATAAACACTTGAGATCCACATATTTTACAGTATGTAAATTAGTTCTCAGTTGAAAAATATTAAAAGCAAGTGGTCTTCAAAAGAAGCCATTTGTAAAAAAGCAAAAGCAAGCCACATACTAGAAAATATTTGTAAAACATGCATGAAAAGAAATTCTATCCAGAATATACAATGAACTCTTACAGGAATTAAGAAAATGACTCACTAAAGTAAAATGAAAAATATTTAATCAGATGCTTCACAAAGAAGACGGCAAATGACAAATACGGACATGAAACTACATTTCCCTTTATTAGTCATTCAGAAGGTGAAATTAAAACTACAATGCAATGTCACTACTTACCCAGTGTACTGACTAAATTTGAAAGGAATAACAGTATCATTCCAGGTGTTCAGAAGGATGTGGAGCAACTAGAACTTTCACATTTTGCCCATGGGAATATAAAATTTTGCGAACATTTTAAAAAAACAGCTTGGTGGTTTCTTTTCAAGTTAAATGTATGGTTACTGTGTAACCTAGCAATTACACCGCTGCTACAGATTTACTAAAGAGATATGCAAACATGTTTACACAAAGTCTTGTCTGCAAATGTATATTGCAGCTTTATTCAGAACATTCCTAAACTGGAAACAATCCAAATGCTTGGTGAGAGAATGAGCAGTGGCTTAATCATACAAAGGAATACTTCTCAGTAATAAAAATGAACAAACTGGTGATACAAAGAACAACATAGATGAATATCAACTATGTCATTATACTGAAGAAAAAGAAGTCATGCATATTGTTTGATTCCATTAATTTGATATTCTAAAGAGATGAAATTAATATATAGTGGCAGGAAGCAGATCTGCAGTTGACAGGGTTGTTTGATGGGGGATCTTTTTAGATGGAAATGTTTATAACTTCATTATTTTAACTTTTTTATTGTGAAATATAACATATACACAAAAAAGAGAAAAAATAGTAAAGTGCACTTCAACAAATAGTTACAGAACATATTTCAGAGTTTGCTATGGGTTATTATGCTACTATTTCCTTCTAATTGCTCCAGAACACTGAAGCCTAAAAGCAGTATCAGCATTGTGATTCAGCAGTCATGCTTGTTTGTTCAATTCTATTTTCTGTGTTGATGGGGTTAAACAGATTTACAATTAAAATAAGGAACATTTTATTCTTGTAACTTATTCTTTTAAAAAGTTGACTTAAAATTATATGTGCATATACACACATTCATATAATATATATATACCAGGCTCTTGTTTAAAAAAGAATAAGCAAAATATATTAACTTTTACAGTAGTAAAGATTGTCTACTTCTCTGGATGGAAACAGCGCAGCTCATTTAAGGCCAGGCCTTCCCAAAGGCATTTCTCACTAAGCCGTTGTCAGAGTGCATTTGCCCAAACTGAAAACTACTCACTGTTAAAACCAATCATTTTCTTTTGGATAATACTGTAGCTATTAAGAAAAGCTCTGTGGAGTCATAAATAAATAAAGCCGGTATAAAAAAAAAAGAGAGAACATGAGAAGGGAGATTTCACTTCAGGAACAACAGAAAAAGTCTTACTTGAATACTGCCACTAGAAATATAAAACTTGATGGTATTTATAAGATTTTAATCTCTTACTAATCATATCAATGCTTTCCTTTTTTGTCACTTACTGTGAAAGCATGTCTGATAGCTTTGATCTGAATTCTACATATCAACGCTTGATTCCACTCTAGGCTGATTACAGGCATTTAGATTGCTTGTTAGAATGCGTCGAGCCTGTGAATGAAGACAAGATGCAGTCTTCAGCTACTGCATTTATTTTTAAAGTCAGCAATGCATTTAATTTGATTTCTCTGGTTATTCTGACAAGTAATCATGTAGCTTCCTAACACCTCCCATTAATTTCCATTGAAGCATAGTGCATGGAGACAGGGTTCCATGAGTTAGTTTCCCATTTCTGCGGTGATTAACTTAAGGATCTTGAGATAAAGATATTATCCCAGATTATGCCAGCAGGTCCCAAGTGCCATACAAGTGTCCATATAAGAGGTAGTCAGGCATAGATTTGCTTACACAGAAGATAGAAGGTCATGTCACAACTACAGCAGAGACAGAAATTTCAAGATGTTATGTCAGCTGAAGATGGAGGAAGGAACCAAGAGCCAAGGAATGCGGGCAGCTCCAGAAGCTGAAAAGGCAGCGAATGCAGCTCTAAGGATTGAAAAGACAGGGAAACATATTCTCCTTTAGACCCTACAGACTTTCTCCTACATTAGATAAGTTTCAGAGGTTCCAGGAACTTAGGCCTCGATGACTTTTGGAGTTAGGGGACCAGTGTTCAGTCCACCACATTCAAGGCATGTTCACCTGAGTGGAAATTGGCACCAGCTCTCTACGTCTGGGTTTCCTGGCTGCTGTGATAAATGCCGCACAGTGGGTTGGCACAAACTATTGGAATTTCTTGGTTCATGGTTTCAGAGGCTAGAAAACCTGCTTCCCAGAATCAGTGGTGTTCTTACTTAGCAAAAGTCTCTGGGTTCCCTGACACGTGGCGATGCCATGTCCTTTCTTCAGGGTTCCCTGACTTCCTTGTTCCGGCTCTGCCACTGGCTTTCTCTTTTATAGGGTCTCCAGCCATAGGATCAATGCACAACCCGATTCAGGCGGCCATACCTTGACTAAAAATAACATCTTCAAAAGTCTTAATTACAATGGGTTCTCACCCACAGAAACGGGATTAAGATTAAGAACATATTTTTTCCCTAGACTACGTAATTCAACCCCCACAATATATTTGTTTTTCTAAGATGAGTAGATCAAGGCAAGAAGACTCAGCTCCAGCCCAGTTCTGCTGCAGACTTAGCACTTGAGCCTGTGGGAGATAATTGAACCTTTCTGCTTATCTCTTTCTTCACCTAGCAGGAAGGAAAGGGATGAGAGCATTCATTTTAAACTTTCTGTTTTAAAACTAAGACCAAGACCTTTAAACAATTGAAATCCCATACGTAAAACAGATTATGGAAGAGAAGCTATGATTATCTCCCTGGATGCAACTTGTAAAATTCCAGCTGGGGTTGAAAATTTGGCTCCCTGGGGAGAGTGGAGGGGATGGTCAAGATTTCTGACTAGTCCTGATTTTCACTCCCTCCTTTAGGCCCATTGCCGCAAGCTGCTGTGGAGATTCCACCTCAAACAGGTCCTCGCTGACCACATGGATGGCAGGAAAGTGGGGTGCTTACTATCCCCACAAAGC
Source organism: Tamandua tetradactyla (assembly GCF_023851605.1). Lineage (NCBI taxonomy): Eukaryota > Metazoa > Chordata > Mammalia > Pilosa > Myrmecophagidae > Tamandua > Tamandua tetradactyla. The sequence goes on along the minus strand of NC_135352.1, from coordinate 40,477,138 downwards.
ACCATCTTTAGTCCTTCGGAGGCTGAGTGGAGAAGAGGCTCAGCTCTCCACTCAACCCTCTGGCCCTCCAATGGCAGGGCCACCACTGGCTTCTTTCAGGCAGAGATGGAAGATCAGCTTCCATTCAGCCTCTGACACTATCACAGCAGATCAGAGCACCACTTTGTTTTGCTAGGTGAAGAATGAAAGATGAGCTCTTCTTCTGTGTCTGCTGGCATTTTGGGTTTGGAGACTCCTGCATTACCCTATTGGACTACATTTTAGGTACTAAGAAGAACCAGGGAACTCAGCAGTGTGTGGTTCCTCGATCTCCTAGGCAGCCTACATTCTCTCAGCTTTTTCATCTTTCTATGCTTATATGTTGGGTTATTTCCAGAGTTTTTAGCTACAAGGAGAATTACCTCTTGGCTGAACCACAAGTCTGTTCTGAGAAGTAAGATGGGTTTCCCATATGGCCTAGAACTTCTTGACCTGAACAGGTCATATTGACTCTGATGACACTCTGTTGTTTTCTCCCATATCTCTGCTTTCTAGAGGGAAGGTCAGGGAATAAATGAGAAATGAAGATGTAGTCCATTTTCTCATCAAATGCTTGGATTTGGATAAGATATACTCAATGATCAAGTAATAGATGTGGTCAGGAGTGTCGTGAACATGGGAGTTAGAAACAGGTAAGAGATCACAGGTCACAATCTCCTTGGGAGACAGGTATAGCTTCAGGTGGGTTCAATCTAACCAGTGCTGCAGGTGCTGGTGTTACAGCAGATATCAGTCTAAGAACGCTTTGGGCCCCTGAGCAGGAAAATTCCCTAGAATCTTGAGTCAGGACTGAATATCACACACTTTATTGCTTATTTTTGTATCACTTCCACTAATATCTAAACTCTGTAAAGGTAGAAACTTTGTATATTTTAGCACTTGGTCCCCAGAAAAATCTAGGTTCTGGAATGCTGAGAGGAGACCTTCAATAAATATTAGCTACTAATATATTATTTTATGCATGATAGAATAAGTTCATTTATACTGAAGACTTATATGGCAATCAATGGTTTATGTCATTGATTCCTGAATATTTGTGAATCATGTTCTCCTTGAAGATCACGTGGTTGCTGTGGACCCTTTTCCTAGCTATGAAAATGTGCAAACACAAACAGATATGCTGCAGCCACCTCAGATGCCATGCTCACCCCTGGAATTCTCCAGCTCAGTGTATTAGCATTTCATGGACCTCAGCTTTGTAATGAATTCTGGGGGCAGGAAAGGAAAACAATTGCCCTGAAGAGGGTCCAGAACTCATCCTGCAGCTCCCGCCCTTTCCAAAGCCAGCCTGCTGAAGGTTTGACTTCCATGAAGGACATTCTCCATGGGGAGCCATTTCTTTCTCCCAGGCTTTCTTATATTAATACCATTTAATCCAAAAAAAAAAAAAAAAGAGTGGGAATTTATGGGAGAAAAATTAGTAAGTGGATCACCAAAGTCCAGTGCCACTGGAATGCTTGAATTAGTATATGTACCTCTTACTGTTCCAGGGAATGTTGAAAATGTGGTGCTCTACACATCTGCCATGACCTCCCACCTCCTTTTCATCATCATTTTGCACCAACTAGTTTTCTTCTATTCCACAGCCACAGAAAGCATCCCCTGGTCACTGGAAGTCTTATAAACATACGCTATTCTGTGAACTAATGAATGCACACCGTGGGTGGTCAGGGTAAATGATTCATTAGTACTGTAGATAAAAGCAAAAGCCTTGCCTGCTGATGTTGAATTAGTGTGCCATGTATGTCAATAAAGAATACCATATTATAATTTTGTCATATCATGCTGATATGGGTAAGGACTGATGGGAGATAGGATAAAATTTGCTTTTATGTATACTTGTTTATGTATAATTATGTGTAATTTATACATAAATAATAAATGAGAAATAAAAAATGCATAAGTAGCAAAGATGAATATTTAGGCTTACCATTAAAATATGACATACTAATTAGAATTGGCCAAGAAAGAAATAAGCAGCGACAGGATAACAGAAGAAGCTCCATCACCTCAGAAGAAAGGAAGCATGATGGACATTTGCCAGAGTTGCATAAAGAACAATTTTATTCTGTGGAAACTGCTGATCTCTAGAGTATTTGAGACTTGAAGTTCTTTTACTGCATGGTATTATCTAGATTTTAAATTTAGAGGGAACAAAATTGAGATACAGTAAGTAACAGCTGCAAATACATTGACCTTTGAAAATAAGAACAATTTTCCAGAAGATACTTCACCATTTTCTGGTACATATTTTCCTTATCTTCTCTATATTCTGACTTACAGACTTAGTAGCATCTCCTCATCTTTAGGAAGAGTTCGATTTTTGAGTCCTTAAGAGCTCCAGTACCCATGTGAGGGAATAGCGGTAGTTCGGGGATCTTTAAACGTTGAAATAGCATCTTCACTGTGGGCCTCAGACATCCATCTTCACTAGTGATTTCTGAGAAGTGAGGAGGCTTTGCTCTTTCTGGTGTGTCCCAGTGTGACCACAGAGCAGCAGCACTTTCATCTCTTTCCAAATAATTCTCGTCAGGAAACTCAGTGACAGTGAGCAAGCCCATCAGATACATTGTAGCTGTAAAAGCACGGGTATTGGCATTAAAAAAAAAAAAATAGAAGATACCAGGGGTGAATTGGAGACAATTGAGGAAAAGGGATTTCAGAGACAAAATGGATGATATCAAAGCTACTGACGGTGACCTCAGTATGTGACGGCTAAGCCTTAGCAGTTGCCTGTCCAGCTTCCAATTATAGTGAACTTGAACATAAGCTTGTAAAATGTGCTATTTTACCACATTCCCTTTTGGATGCTATCCCCATATCCCTCAGACATTCTTTACCCCAAATATTCCCACAGCAACTGTCAACAAACCTTCATCAAATACCTGTCTTGTATTAGGCACAGTGGTGGTCATTTTGGACTGAGATCCAAAAAGAGAAAGATAGCACCTTGGGGAAACAGCTTAATGGGGGAGACGGACATGGGAGGATAAACTGGTAAATATATATTTACAAGAGAAGGAAATAGGTAACATAACAAAAGGTAATGACAAAATGCTATGAGAAATCTGAGCAGTGCTGGAGAGTAACTGAAACTTGATATTATGGACTTCTAGAAGGTCTCCAAATTAAAAGAAAATGCAGGACCTTTCAGGCAGAGGAAATGCATGCACAAAGGCACAGGGGAGGGCAAGTTTAAGACACATGTATGGCTAGAGAACAAAAGGGGAAAGAGACTGGGATAGGCAGGTTGTGAAGAATCTTGTGAAACGTAATAAAAATCCAGACATACACAGAATCCTATAAAAGATGGGAAATCAAAATTAAAATACATTTTAAAGGTAAGGAATGATAGCCGAAGATTCAAATTCCAGAAGAATAACTGACGAGAGTGTAAGTACGCATTAGAGAGATTCTACAGCGGTTAAGAATAATGAGCAATGGCAAGGTTCTGAATTGACTGGCAATATTTGTGATTGGAGGTGAGAATCTAGTCTCAGAAGTTATCTGTAAGAACTGAAATTCCTGGGAAGTAGAAGGAAGAGCTTTGCTTGGGCAAACGTATGATTATGATGTATTTGCACCCCGAGAAATCTCTGTGAAAGAGCAGATTTAAGTGCAGTGCAGTACTTTGCTGAGTTAGAGGAAGTAGTGGCCATACTGGTAAGGGTATCTACCTTGACTTTGGAAGCATTGTATTTTTAAAGTTCTTAAACATTATGCCTAAAATAGTATGATGGAGTCTCAGAGGAAAAATAAACTCTATCTTAGCCTCCTTCTCCCACCTGCTGCTATTGTGTTTTCCATGGTTACTTCTACCAAAACATTGGGCTCCAGCCTGAGACCCAGTCCTTCCCCATAGTGAGTTTATTAGAGTTTGCTCTCAACAGAACTAGACTCTTTCAAGAGTTTTGTTCTAACTAGCAAGAATAAATTACTTCTTCCCAGTGCTACTCCTGGGCTAGTTTTGAATGAAAAATGAATGTCTTAGTTTGCCAGAGCTGCTGTGAAGAGTACTACACAATAGGTTGGCTTAAGCAAGGGGAATTTATTGTCTTTTGGCTTGGAAGGTAAGGACTCAAAACTCAAGATCTCACGGGCCATGTTCTTTCCAAGAGTCTGTGGCATTCTTACGCTGGCCTGCCACTATCTTTGGGGCTCCTTGGCTTTTGTCACCGACTCTGACATGACTTTTTCTTCTGGCTTCTACTGCTCTTCAGTCATCTTTGTCTCTACCTAGAGTTCCTCTCCTTATAATGACTTCAGCCATGCGGATTAAGCCCATCTGATTAAATTTGGCTTCATCTAGTTAGGATTCTTGTATAGAATCTTCAAAGATCCCATCCACACAAGAGTCCACACTTAACTAATAACATCAGCTTCAAAGGTCCTGTTTACAAATGGGCTCACACCCTTAAGAACACAGATTAAGATTTGAGCATGCCTGTATGGTGTATATTACTTCAGTCCCCAAAATTGAATTCCCCCTGTTGGGAAGAAACCTAGATGGCCTTTCCTTTAAGACCCTTGAACCTTTCCCTCCTACTACAGCTGTTCTCTCTTTTTCTCTCTCTTCTTTTCTTGAGGATATTCCCATTTAATAATTTAATGGAATTATATGTAGAGTACAGAGACTGTCAATAAAGTCTTCTATGGAAAAAACTTATCTTTCATGTCATCTAACATGTCATCATTTTTGGGTCTATAGATGTGCTCGATTCTGAGACTCCACACATGTAGCTACAAAGCTCAAACTAAGACCAAGAATTTATCAATTCAGTTCAGATATTCATCAACCCTAATAATGTGTTTCTTCTTTTTTCCTGTGTTTCAGCTACTAATGCTCTTATAAATAATTTAATACAGAAAATGACTATGAATTTTTTAAAATTGATGACTTGCAGGAAAAGTAGTTTTCATAATGATATGAACATTGTGTTGTTTGGCGTTTTATGTGTACAAGCATCTCCAAATATTAGGAAGGAAAATATAATAATTTATTCAGAACATATTTGCATCATATGACTTTCTAGGAAACACAGAGCCAATTTGTTGGACCTGCAGACAGGTACATAAAATCCTTCTGCTAAGCAGATAGGTTGTTATTTTTAAAAGACAAGGAAAGCAGTGCTAGGATTGTAAACATAATAAGGTGGTGATGTGGATCAATTTGTAATGTCCTTGACTTTCTGCTTCTGTCAGAATTCTGAAAGATCATTAGCCACCTCTGGGATATGTTTGACTAATGGGTTTGGTTAAACAGAAAAAGGTGAGGTCAGCCATGAGCAGAAATTAAAGAAAAAAAAAAGTGTGTTCCAGAGGGAATGTATGCTCTCCAAACTGCAAATGAGAGGAAGGTCCTTCCTTAGGCATGTTCTAATCAAGGCACCAGTGTGTTCTCACTGAAATGACCCAGAGGAGCCTTCGAACTTCCCTGTTCAGATGTGTTTTGGCCCCACGGCATATAACCTCTGAGGCTCACGTATAAGCACTGAGATGGATAAGCCCTGCTGAGATTGGGCTAGTTTAGGAAAAGCATGCTGTTAATAAACCAGACCAAGGAAAATGATTCAAAAAAATTTTGAAAACCTTTGCTAATTTCTCACAGTGAGCAAAATCTTCTCTGTCATTAGAGAAAAATCATTCCAGTCTTTTCATATAATGTACCCTTTATTGTTTAACTTTTTCATTTAAAAATTAACCTATTTTGAAGTTTGTTATCATGTACTTGCATCTCTCTCCTGGAATAGCTCTCCTCTCAACATTTTCATGAAGTTAAGGTTGGAGCAATACATTGAGAAAAAAAATTGCTTTATTTGCCAAAAGAAGACCATATTTTTTATCCACTGGCTTTCTTACTCCCTTGAGTTTATCACCCTGCACACATGAAGCTAATTTTATAAACTGAAGATGCTCTTTTTGTCTCTTAAGTTCTCCTCAAAGGGAAAGCAGTGGATGTCATTGTATTTATTGCACTGCTCCTTACAATTAATTTTATGATATATGGAAACAATGTGTGTACTATAAATCCAGTCTATACCTCTTACCTGTCTAGTGAGGTTTATGAATCCCTTGAGTAGAATTGAAAATACAGTATTCAACAACTCAGTCTGACTTATCATCTCCATGGCAAAACTATTTAACCCCTCATATTCAAATTCATCTTGGCAGGCGTTTTCAATAGATACAAGGTTCTAGGAGGAACAGGACTTCCCAAAAGTAAGCTAATGACTCACACTTCCACAAAATCAGACAATTTTTGACACTTAAAAAAAACATACCAATGTCACCTTCTGATGCCTGAAACACCTTAATTTTTTTAAGTGTATGAATAAATAAATCCTGAAAACATATAATTATAGGAAATATGTTTAATGTACCAGAAACAACTTATAAATATAAAGCACCTGAATTTTTGGCTGAATCTAAATCAAAATTTGTTGGAAGAGCTCTCAGCTACCACCCTTTGACCATAACTGGTAAAAATCTACTTTTGGATTTTTACAAAGATGTGGAGACCTGGACATGAATTTCCTAGGACTGAGAACAATATATATCATTTAACATAGTTTAAAAAGTGTTCTTCATTTAACCTAACACTATGGCAACCTTTTTGCAGAGATTCTTTTTGCAGAGATAACGTTTTTGCAGAGATTCTTTTCCCCACTGTTCTTGTGATCATATTAGGGAGCCAAGAGAATAATGGAGTCTAAAAAAATTGGGAAGAGAAGGCTCAGGACTTCAGTCCAATGTGTTTCTCATTCTCAGTTGTCATCATCAAAGGCTGGATATTCTACTTGAAGCTGAGTGACTCTAAAATCATGGTGTCCACACCCTCTAAACCAGGCTTTTCACCAAGGAAACCCCAATTCACCCAAGGTGGAGGTTCCTAGAACCCAGCTCTTTGACAGCAAGATACCACTTCCCTCAGTGGCCTGAACTCTCCTATTTTTATTAATGGAGAAGAACACATATTTCTGGCTTTCAAAGAAACTACTACTCTGTCATAAAATCCATTATCTCCTCAAGAAGAACTATTCTTAGCTCCAAAATCTAGGACTACAATGGAGAAACCTCTTAACACGCCTCCCCTGGTAAAGAGTGGCCCAGCCCCCAGGGCTTTCTGTCAGAGAGAAAGGCAAAATTGCTTCTCATGCATTTTTCCTTGTGGTCTGTCTACAGCCAAAAGCCTGAGACACAGTTACAATTGGTTTCTGGATTGGGCTCCTGTTACTATATACATGGCAGTCTGCGGAGAGGTCGTGTGTGTGCATCAATTATATTGTTGAGTGAAAGGTAGATAAAAATGGTGTATAGTAATTTCTAGTGTCTGTGGAACTGTTTATAAAAAGGAAACATTCATCCTTGTGTAACTATTTCTCCTTTACTACTGCTATTCTACTGGGATGTACATTGCCTGATCAATTGCTCCCACATCCACCTCTAGGAGAAATGAAGTCTTCCATCTGGAATCCTGTCTTTCCTGTGCTCTCTTTCTCTAAATATCCCCCAAATAAGGCATATGTGCAGACAACATGGCCAGGAGAAGGTAAATTATTACTACAAGGCTTTTGAAACAATTCTTAACATATTCTCTTGATGAGTCAGACAGCCTCTGTTCTGCTATCATCTGTCACACTGGTGAAATGGAAGAGGTTACTAATGTAAAGAGATACTGATCTTTTCAACTCTGATACTAAAACTGTTAGACTAGGGACAGCTGGTAACTATGGGCTGGTCACATGGTACAGCCAGCATCCTCCTTCATTGATTCTGCGTGCCTGTGAAATTGTATCATTTTTAAAGCATTATATGATAGGTAAAAAACTGGGAATGCCATATATCTGATAGTGAAGGGAGTTGATCCTACGAACCTACACATCAGCTGCCTAGGAGTCAAGACAGTTTGCCTCCATAAAACGTATTTATACTCTCTTCCTACTGATGCTCCATGACCCGATGAATACCCCATACCCAACTTGTTCATATTTTGCTGGGTAATAGATTTAGTGGAGGAAAACACACCTCTACCTTTTCTCTATAGGCCATCAAAAGTCATGATGGATGGGTGCAACTAAACACCTGGATATCACTTTCCACTGTTAAATAGTACATACTTGGAACTGTAATCACTTGCATCTATTCATGCTATTGCTTTTTTCTCCAAATTCTCCATCTAGAGAGCTTTCATTTTGATCTATGTTACTTACTAATGTACAAATCACCAGTTGGTTCACTTTTTAAATGAACCCAGCTAGTCATTTGCCTTCTCCATGCTGTACCTAAGAGGCCAAGATAAGCAAGGCTGCAAGAAGCATCATTTTAAAGATACAAAAGTTAGAAAAGGATATAGAGATACACGTGAATTGGGGCCAAGTAATAACAGTGGTTTTTCTCTTCAATAGTTCAATCAGTAGGAAAAGATCCCTATGCAGCCTTCCTTCTCCAGCCTTGATACCAGACTGATGGGCAGTTACATCTGTCCACTTATGGACGGCACATGGAAAACCCGATGCCCTATACATGATGCTGTATTAGAAAGCCTTCCCTAGTCATCATGTCATTCGTTTCCATGAAGAAATGCCTCTCAGTTTTTCAGTCCAATCATTCTTTCCAAAATAACAAAAATGAGGGGTTTTACCCCAACGATATAACCCTTATGGTTAATATTGATTTCCTGTCTCTAAACGACTGTTTTTTCAGTCCAATAGACCAATTTTACACTTTTTCAGTATACCCTTGAGTATTGGCAAGAATCACTGACTTGGAACTTTGTCATATGCTTTCAAAATATGTAAGTTTCTGGTCTAATTCTAATGCAAGAGTATAATGTCTGAAAAACCTTTAACTAGTTATTGAGGCATGACTTTCCTGAGACTGCTTTGGGTATTTTCTGTCAGCTTTTATTTTTCCAGTGTCTGGTTATTTGATCCCAGATGTGAAGTTTTTAAATTTAATGGCTGTTAGATAATAGAAGAGTATCTTGGACATTTATATGTAAACTTTATATAAGACTAATCATGTGAGTGTCACCTTTCTTTTTACTCATTAGTACTATTGAAATACATATGTTAAAAGATTTTTTTCCTTCAAATGACTATGTCATTGAAACAGCAATGAAACTTTTCTCCTTTGTATAGAAAATCCGTATTACCTTCTAAAAAACAAATCTGAACTGTAGTTGCAAACAGTGCATATTACCCTTCAAAGTTACCTTTTCCTTTCATAGTGACGTGAATTTCCTTGAATCTATTTTCCCAAAGGCATGAGCATATTCCTCATATTTTTAGTCTATATTTACTGAACAAAAGTTACCAGAGCTGTTCATGAAAGTATAAGCATACTTTTGCTAAAATTAACTAACACAATATCATAAAGTATGTGCAACATCCATAAAAAAGTTGTGAAAAAAAGAGGGAAGTGAGAAAATTCCAGTATAAAGAATATTTTGTATTATTTTGTTTTTTTTACCCACATGGAAAGATTCACTGATAGCAGTTTTCCTTGTTTCTGTTTAACATGTATAGAAGACATTTTTTAATTAAGCCAAACTTCAAGGTACCTGTTGTACATTTTTAAAAGATGAGAAGTTCAACATATACAATACTCTTGGGAGGTATTTTCAATGTCTGTATTATTATATTCTTTTATTTTGCTTCTAATAACCCAGATTAAAAATTGTATGCCTGTGCCAACTTGAAACTATTATGTACCCAAGAAAAGCCGTGTTTTAACCCTGATCCAATCTTGAGGGCCAGACCTGCTCTTTCGGGTGGAAACCTTTCATTGGAATGTTTCCATGGTGATTGACCCCCGTCCCCCCAACTGCAGGTGTGAACTTTTGATTGGATTACTTCAATGGAGATGTGACACATCCAATTGTGGGTATGACCTTTTGATTAGATGGAGGTGTAATTTGGCCCATTCAAGGTGGGTCTTAATTAGTTCACTGGAATCCTTTAAAAGAGGAAACATTTTGGAGAAAGCTCAGATGCTTGGAGAACAGTTGCGTCAGAGACAGCAAGAGAGCCAGATGTTAGAAGCTGCAGAAAGTAAATGCCCCTGAGGTAGCTGTTTGAAACCAGAAGCCAAAGATGCAGCAGTCTTCAGCCATGTGCCTTCCCAGCTGACAGAGGTGTCCCAGGCCCATTGGGCCTTTCATGAGTCAAGATATCCTTTTCCGGATGCCTTAGTTTGGACATTTTTATGGCCTTAGCATGTAAACTTGCAACTTAATAAATTCCCTTTTTAAAAGCCATTCCAGGGCAGGCCATGGTGGCTCAGCAGGCAGAGTTCTTGCCTGACATGCCAGAGACCCAGTTCAATTCCCAGTGCCTGCCCATGCAAAAAAAAAAAGCACGCCATTCCATTTCTGGTATACTGCATTCCAGCAGCTTTAGCAAACTAATACAATGTCTTAACTGTCTTATTTAGTAGTGATAGATCTGGAAATATCAGTTATGGTAACACAAGGGACAAATACACTCTTTACTTTAAAAGTTTAAAGTAAATCACTTTACTTTAAAAGTTGTTACAGAAGCTAGACAATTTCCTCTCCACCTCATCATGTCATTGATTACCTGATACGATCAAGGAAGGCAAATGCACTAAAATCATAAACATTAAGCAAATGCATGCCTACTGAGTGCTAAGACCTCAGTTTCCTTTCCTCAGCAGATGCATGCCTACTGAGTGCTGAGACCTCATTTTCCTTTTCTAAGCAAATGCACACCTACTGAGTGCTGAGACCTCATTTTCCTTTTCTAAGCAAATGCACACCTATTGAATGCTGAGACTTCAGTTTCCTTTCCTCAGCAAATGCATGCCTACTGAGTGCTGAGACCTCAGTTTCCTTCCCTAAGCAAATGCATGCCTACTGAATGATGAGACCTTAATTTCCTTTCCTAAGCAAATGCATGCCTACTGAGTGCTGAGACCTCAGTTTCCTTTCCTACAAGCTTCCCGAAACACCAGTAGTCAGGACATTATCCTCGAGACAATAAATGGATGAGTCTTCTCTGGCAAATCGAACATTTCCAGGCAGAGACTTAAAAATGCTGTATCAGGAATCCCAATCCCCAAACATGCCAGACAGATCCCTTAAAGTTTATAGTCAAAAAGCTCCAATCCACCTGCTCAGAGCTTCCAATCAGCTTTAAGTCATTCTTTTATAAACATTAGTAGATGACTATAAACACCTATATTTAGGGCATGCTCTAATGTGAAAGATAGAGGCTGAAGCAAACAGTAAAATGATAACAGTAATAACAACACTATTAACCTGAAGGAATAAGTAGAAGAAAAAAAATTTTTTAATTAAAATTAAGAAACTATATTTCATATCCTTGAAGGGTAGCAGAAGATATTTCATGAATGAAATAAGACATCATATCATTAAAAAGAAGTATTCAGAAAACAAAAGCAGAAATCCTGAAATTTGAAAACATGATAGTTGAAATAAAAACCTCTATTAGATGTTTCAAAAAACAAAACTGACAAAATCTCCTAAGAAATTAGAGCAAGGAATTTTTTTATAATGAGAGAGGGAGGGGAGAAAGATAATCATGAGAAATATTCCAATTTTCCAGACATTCTAGAAATCAAAAATAGATGGCATAAAGATAAAATTCATAATAATATAATCGAAGAGATTTTTCCATAACTGAAGGATGTTAAGTTTCCAAATTGGAAGAGGCCAGCACAGTGGATTAGTCAGCACATCTAATGGCCAACATGGGGGCTAAACTAGACCTTCTTGAAGGCATATCATCTTAAAATTTTATTGGACAGAAAACAAAAAGAAAGTTTTATAAGCTTTCATAAAGGTAAATTGGACCACAAACAAAGGTCCAGGAGATGAAATATTTTCAGATTTATCAAAAATAACATCTAACAGATTTATCAAAAACGTCTTCTATTTCTACTAGAAGAAAATTTTAAAGAAACATTTTATCCCACTTAAAATTCTATACCAATTATCTGTCAGCACTAAGGGTAGAAAAACAACATTTTCAAATCTGTAAAGTCTCAACTAATTCACCTTCCTCAAACACTTTCAGAAAGCTGCTGGGTAATATATTCCTCCAAACTAGATAGAAAAATAAGAAAAAGAATACATGAGCTACCTGAACAGGAGAGCCAGCTGAGGAAGCAGGTAAAAGGAATCCTCGAGATGAGAATGAAAGAAAATCCCTGAAGTTGTGCTACAGACATAAAAGACAACCAGCCCAAATTGTGCAGATCTGAAGATTCCAGGAGAGGTTAGAGAGGTGATGTGGACAATTGGTAAAGTTTGACATTAAAAGTAATATATACCTAGGAAGCTCTGAGAAAAAAAATCATTACATTCAGAACAACAAAAAAAGTATTGTAAAGGAGAAAAAGTAATCCTTTTCTACAAGACAGTTTACAACTAAGGGAATGACGTTAAATGTTGAGTACTCTAAAACTATGTTGCAATTTAGATAAAAAGATGATGGGAAGAAAAGTATATAGGACAGGGGAGAAGAAAAGAGAAAGATAAAAGCTAAATCCTCATCCTTCGTTGTATGAAATCAGTACTCAAAACCGAAATCAAAAAGTAACAATGAAAACCTGTTATATTGAGCTATGGTAATAAATATCAAAAGAATCAAATAAAGGAGTTTAGAAATGATTGCTTCAGGGAAAAGGGAAGGGAGGTACTCTGAATAGATATGGTTCTTAACAATTTTTGTAGGACTAGCTGCTCTTTAAACTACATTTATATGTAATTTAACTACATGCATATAAGTGTTTGAGAAAAAATAAAACTTAGGGGAAAGGTGGAAAGAAGGAAGGAGGAAGGGAGAGAAAGAAGAAGTGGTGAGTAAAGAGATAGCAGACAAATGGAAACCAACAGAACACCAGAGTTGTTTCTGTAAACTGATATGAATTTTAAGGTTATATGCATCAAACAATGCTGAATAATATATAATTAAAAATAGAAAAGCTAATATTATAGGTCATAGTTTGTACTAGATCCAATCAGTACGATTTCATTTGGTTCCTTTTTTCCCTTTTGCTGTGGAAAACTCAACTAATTTTCCAACATTTTTGCAATAAATCTAATTCTTGGCTGACATTGTCCCATGGCCAGAATGAAAAATAATATGTCTTCCAGTCTTGTCCATTCAGAAAACACTTTATTATTCTTCTAACATCGTAAGTGACCTGGGTTTGATTCTGGAAAGCATTCTCTATAATTATTCCAAGATTGGGCCTGGGCTAATCGTTCACTTTGTCAATATTACAGATAATTCTTACATTGCCATTATTCTCACATGTTATTCATGAGCTTTTTTACTCATTAATTGTATTTTGCATGTATATTTTCTTTCATATACCTACTGCAAAACTACTTCCATTTACAGTTACAGAAACTATAGAGCATAGGATGACATCTCCCAAATTTCCAAGTTTTGGGGGTGGGAGGGGAAGGGTTATACATCATATCTACAAGAATTAATCAATATAATCTCAAGCATCTTAAAAATCTGCATATATCACTGTGTTAATCAAAATCCTGCTTACAAGTAACATAAACTCTTTTAGAAAAAAGGGAGGGAGGAAAGGAAGAATTCAGTGTTTTTTTTGGGACCTGAAAGTGAGATGTACAACCAAGTGTAGAGAAGACTTAGACAATTGCTATAATTAAAGATGTTTCTTCTCTAGAACTCATAATTTTTCATTTATGCCTCTTATGGTGTAGCTGCTATGTTTTTCTCTTTGAACAAACCAGCTTTCTTTGCTTCTCCTCCAGTCTGGGGAAAGATGCCCTTCTATAGCTCTTGGACAACTTTTGTACAGATAATCTTTAGAGAATAATGACTTCTGGAAATTCTAATTTCAAATTCCAAGAATATAGCAACTGACCAGATCTCAATCCCAAATTCACAAAATGCAAACACCAACCGTAGAAGTCAATCACTTGGGGCATTTCTCAAGGAGAGAAGGTATACATTGAGGACACAGAAAGCTATTCACTACACTCCACATAAATCCAATGAGACCACTCACTAGTATTTTCAATACATTCTTTTCTGTTTTTGACATTGTTGGTCTGCATACATCATCTTGATTTCAATATGAGCATTTATTATGTACAATGCTCTTTAAAATAAGAAAATATCCTCAATTACACACAACTCTCTACAGAGAAATGGAATATCTCAACAAACCAATAGCAAGTAAAGAGATTGAGTCAGTAATCAAATACCTCCTAACAAAGAAAACCCCAGAAACAGATGGCTACACAAGTGAATAATACTAAACATTCAAACAAAAGTTAGCATAACCCTGCTCAAATTCTTCCAAAAAATTGAAGGGAGAGAACTCTTTCTAACTATTTCTATGAGGATAGCATCACTCTCATACCAAAACCAGGTAAAAATATCTCAAGGAAAGAAAATTAAAGACCAATATCCTTAATGAATATAGATACAAAAATTATCAATAAATGCTAGCAAATTGAATCTAATAAAATGTTTAAAAAAATGTTATACACCATATTCAAGTGGGATTTATCCCAAGAAGGCAAATGTTGGTCAACATTAAAAAAAAATTGATTAATGTACTACACCACATTAAAAGAATGAAGAAAAAAATGTGACCACCTCAAATGACACAGAAAAGGAGTTTGACAAAATTCAGTACCCATGCTTGGTTAAAAAAAAAACACTCAGAAAAAATAGTAATAAAAGGAAACCTTCTTATCACAATAAAAGACATATAGGAAAAACCCACCACTAACATTAGACTCAATAGTAAAAGACTTTCTCCCTGAGGTTAGAAGGAAGCAAGGATGCCCACTGTCACCAGTTATTCAATATTGTCCTGGATGTTCTAGCCAGAGCAATTGGACAAGAAAAGAAGTAAAGACATCCAAATTGGAAAGGAAGAAGGAAAACCTTTCCTATTTTCAGATGATATTATCCCATATATAGGAAGTCCTGAAAACCCCACAAAAGAGCTACTGGGCTAATAAACAATTTCAGCAAAACAGCGGTGTACAATATCAACACACAAAATTAGTGATGTTTCTATATGTTTACAACTCTAATGAAGAAATGGAAAAAAATACATTGCAGAGAAGCTGCTATGGGCCAGAAGCCGTCCTAAGCACTGCAGACACAATACGGTGGGCAGGATGCAGGCTCTATCCTTGGGAAACAGCCCTTTCATGAGAATTTGAACAAATGCTAACCTATTTAGGAAAATAATATAGGAATCTTTAAACTTAGTTGTTTTTTCTCATTTAAGGATATGTAACCTATCTCATCTATTAGAGAAGACATTATAAAAATTTGAATCCAGCCCTTTCCTGAGCCAGACTGCCCTTTCTTCATGAGAGAATTAATGGGCTCCCTTACTGCTGGTGGGCAAAAGTCATATACCCCTAAGTAGGCGCATTTCCAGCGTCTCCCTGTGAATAACTTGACTCAGTAACTTGCAGTTGACACTGTTCTCTGTTGTAGGTAGGTAGTACTTTTTGGAATAGTCATGCGGAGGGTGCCTTTAAAATCGAAGATCCCATAACCAACAAAGCTGCCTAAATTGCCTTTCTTGGCAATTTCAAACAATATTAAAGGATTGTAAAGATTCTTCAAGTTAAAGAAAACTCATTTTGTTAAGCCCAGTTTTCTAATATTATTGACCTAGACCCTTTTTTATCCCATTAAGTTCATGTGTGCAGTGACGATTCAAGCACATGCCTCTGAGCTGTGGCTCTTTTGATTTGTCACATCCCTACCCAAGATTCACAAAGACACCTTCCAAAAAAACAACCCAACAATATCACTGATTCACGTACAACACTTAGTGTAACTGCGTGTGTGTTTGTGTGGTTTGTTTTCATCTGTTTTAACTTATGGTGAGCCAAGGAAAGTAAATTATTCAATTAGAGGGAAAATAGTTCATTCACTGTTCTACAAGAGTCTAATTTGGAGTATTTAAGGAGATCTCTATAATAATAAATTTACCATTTATAGGCAGGCATTGTATATTATCAAAAACTGAACAGATTGGGTTAGTTTTTTGACTCCTAATAAAACATACACTTCTAATGTGACAGTCAGAATATGCTATTATGAAACTATTAATTATTAATACTCTCATGCATAGGATTATTAAAGTCAAATGTATTTTGAGATTCTACCCTGCCTATGTGATAGCCAACTTTTATTATAAATTTGTTAAATCAAAATTTCCAACTACATTTTTATCTAGGATAAAATACATAAAATTTAAAATTCTACACTTTCCAGGTGTGAATTTGGGGTATTTTGCCATTAAAGTCTCCAGTAATTGCAGACCATCAGTGCTGCTGTGGATTATTACATCAATTAAAGAATTGTTTAGGTTTCCCAGAGGTCCTGACATAAGTGAAGCAAGAGCAGTAAGGATTTTGTGGTTGATGTAGAAACCTTCCCTATCAGATAAAACCTTTTAGCTCTATTTATTATACTACTCTATGACTTGTGTTTTATGGATTCAGGGTGAGAAAATCATTAAATATATACTTGTCACATTAGGGAATCATTTAAAATTACTCCCCTCAGGGACTGTTGCTATTAGCAATATGCTGAAAGACCATTTCTTTGCCTGGCCATCTTATCATTACATAACACATGAATTTCTGTAGTTAAACAACTGGAGAATTTAGTGTCCAAGAACACTGCTGATGTTGAGATATCCTCCTGAGTCATAATTTCTTTCATCACTGCATTCTTCCCCTAAATGGGAAGTTTTTCTTTTTTTTTTTTTCAAATCTGCAAGCATCCTCACTTTTTCTAAATCCAGTTTAGCTGGTGTCAATCTTCTGCAGGATTTCAACACATCCCAAAAAAGAAAGTCTAGCAGTTAAATAGCTAGCAATGTTCAAAAAAAAAACAAAATAAAATATCAAAACCTGGGACCTGATATCAAAGAATCACACCCAAGTGAGACTAGAGAAGAAATAGCTCCGAAATGTAAAAAAACCAAAAGTAAGGTCATAAATGTATATTTTATCTTTACATAACAGATTGTCTGTAAAGCACATTTCCTACTAGAAATCATAATTGTATCCATCCATCACTCCAAGGCAGCACATCAAGCTGATAATACAACTGTGCTTCTGTCAGTCCCATTGCCACAGAAGACTAGAGGGGGAAAAACCTTTGCTTCTCAACCATTCTACCTCTGAGCCTGAGAAATAGCCATTATCCCCATAGCCGCCTACTTTTTTTTTTAGTTTAGTTTAGTTTAATGATTTCATATAGCTCCATTTTGAAAGCATTCCTTAGAGTCAATTTTCCTTCCCCCCCCAACTCAGTAAGATAGTTTTCAACACACACAGATACTTCTATACAAATATAGAGAAAATAAGAAATATAATTGATATTTAAAGAGTCACTGTGTAAATAAAACATCAACCAGCCAAAAACATAAAATTCTTCAGGCACCTAACCCATGATGATAGCAATAAAATACTTTTTATTTAACTGTTTGAATGGGTAATTTTCTGCTGTTTTCAAGAGATGAGAAAAAATTTTTCTGCTACCCTAATATCAATTCTTACTTTTTCTAAGGACTGATATTGTTTAACTACTTTCTTTTTTCTCTGAATGATATGGTTCTTACAGAACTGCTAAGAATACAGTTTATCTATTCAATCATTTGAGTCATAAAAGTAAAATTTCAGGTAAATCCTGCTTCTAAAACTCATATGCAGATAATGACATTTCTATGAGGCAAAATGAGTGTGATTTGTTTTCAAGATTCCCTTGCAGTGGAATCGGTTTTTGTTACTGTCCCATAAAAATAATGAATGTGCCTGAATATGGAAAGTATAGGTAATTTGAGAATAAAATATGTCTTTTAAAAATACTGAAAAGTTCTGGAAGTATGCATAACAATGCTCAAACCAAAACATACCTGAAGCCATAGTTGACGTACCACCATAAGTCTGAATCAATGTCTTTTTGGTTTTTAATGCCATTGATCTATAGCCTCTAACTTTTGTGAGCTATTATTTTGTTAATTTTCTAATAATGCATTTTTTCATAAGCATTGTTCTCTGTATGAAAAATATGACTTAAATTTATATATGAGAGTATTAATAAAATGACCTACAGCCAAATGGTTGATAAAAGTGACATTATTCATATTTATAAATTTAATAGCAGTACAAATTTGATTTACATGAATAAGGAATATTTCAATAGCTACTGAAAATCATCCATTGGCCAAAATTGTATAGAAATTCTGGTGTCTCTAGCAGCTGTGCCTAATTGAACTGAACTTCTAAACTCAATATTTTCTTTCTTAACATACACCTGTCTTAGATCATTTTATGGCATAATTTTTATTTCATGCTCAGGTGAGCTATATTATTTTCAAAACATCATAAAAATCTCACCAGATGAGTAACATTGCTCTTAGTGCCCCATGCCAAGGGCTAGCCTGAGGTGGGGGAATGGAGCTGCCAGGTGTCCAAGTTGCCCATTAAGACAACAAGCCAAATGAAAATAACAGTAGGACTTTAATCATTTACAGTGGCAGCTACCATAAGCAAGAAGATCAGCCAGAGAAAGCACTGGCTCCGCACAGTTCCATGTTTCCCCATGGCCTTGTACAGGAGAAGGGCCGATGGAGCGGTGCAGCTATGAAGATCATTCCACCACTCAGGGGTCCTGAACAAAAGGTTCCTGCTACTGGGAAAGGGCTGGGAGCAGAAAAGTCCTAAGTACTGAGTCAGGGTGGGGAAAAGGGTCTCGCAGTTCTCCAGCTATTCCCTCTGATAAGGAGGTCTCAGCAGAGGGTCCTCCAGAGGCCCCGGTTTTGAACTCCCAATGGGGAGGCCCTGAGCTAGGAAAGCAGGTGTGTATAAGAACACGGCCATGCACGGGCCTAATCTACACCTTTAATCTACATAGAGTTAACCACAAATTTGTCTACATTTAATTATTTTTACTGCTATGGCAAGAAATATCTCATGAATCCTATTTTTTAACAAGCATTAGGTGAGAGAATGTACGTAAAGAAAGAAAAAGGCATGATTTTTCTTTCCCAGAGTTTACAATGTAGTGAATATAATAGACATGTAAACAAAATGATATTAATCCAGTGCAATAAAAGCTAAAACAAATGCACTAAAAATGCACTAAAAGAAGATTTCCAGGCATTAGATGTGAACATTCAAACGGCTTCTGTTCCAAAGACGTTATTATGAATGGCACACAAGAATTTGATGACCTATATCAATTTAGTTTTTATAGAAGTATTATGGCATTGATATAATTTGGGGTATGCAAACTCCTGGAAGTCATGAATGTAATTTTGCATGAATTGTAAAATACATATTTCAATTATCATGAAACACTAAGAAATCAGTACCACACTTCAGAATATAATTAAAACTTATTTTTTTACTTTCTTAAGGTAATATTTATCTGCCTATATCAAGCAAATGTTTTGGATTTTTGATGAAATTTTCTACTTCTAGATGTTATATAAATCAGATGTTACAGCTATCAGCTGTGTTCACCAAGGTTGTGGATTAATAGCTGTTACAGCTGTGCTCTTCTGAAATATTTCTCAAATATAGGATAAACACTTAAGATTTATTTCAAAAAGATATTATTTTAGACTGTTTCAGTTTAAATTTCTGGGTTTTGAAAGTAACTTTAAGAATTATTATTGTAATTCAAACTCATATCAACCTAAAGACATCTCTGAGCTTTGGTTTTGCTTTTGCATTTTTTTAAATATATCAATGCAAAACTTGCCCTTTGATATTGAACCATTGATTTGTCTTTTCCCCTCAGCCATATACTTCCAATTTTCAAATATTTGAGAAAAGCTATATCTTCCTCATCAACTCCCTTGTGTATTAATTATATATACATGAAAACTTCCATCATTCATTCACATAACTTGATTACTTCGTTTTTCTGCTGTGCTCACAGTTTCTCTATTTTGTCAGTATCCCTTGTGAAATAAAGTACCCAGAACAAAATGTAAGAGCTAGATTTTGAAAGATCAGTTCCGATTTTGGTGAGATTATTTCCCTTGATATGGAGAATTTAATTCTACAAGTACAGGCCTAATGTCCAATAATTATTCTGACAACCGCATCACTTTCTATGCGTGTAGTAAATTTAACCTGTTCATCCGTCTCTTCTTACAGTACCCAGCACAGCTTTTGACTTGCCTTTAGACCATTGATTAGACAGTAAGTTTGTACATTGATAAAGCTAAGTAACAGTAATGTGAATACTATGGAGTTCACATTTCTAAAAGGAATTTTTCAGCCCTCCATCGAGCACATCTTTCACTCAATACATGACATATTTATGAAAAGAAGTTCCGGAGGAGTTAATTTTGAACCATAATCTCATCATCTGATTCTTTGCTTTAACATAGGGCATTATGATATATTAATGCAGAATTAAATGACATTTATAGATATTATCTTATTACCCTATTGTTAGAAGTGATATAATAAGCACAAATCTGATATCAAAGGAAAATCTAAATAATGGCATGTTAACATTTGTCATGTTGAAAGCTGCATCCAGCCTTATCCAGTAAATAGCTGAAAAACAGAAATATGTTAAAGCTTCTTGTGGTAAGCGAAATAATAATCCCTCAAAGATGTCCACATTCTAATAACCAGGGACTTTGCAGATGAGATGAAGTTAAGGGTCTTGAGATGGGGAGAGTATCGTGGACTCTGTGGGTGGAACCATTGAAATTGCAAAGGCCCTTATAGGCTGGAGGCAGGAGGGAAGTCAGAGAAGGAGAGAGGGTGGCTGGAGCAGCGGTCTGGGGAGGCCAGGTCACACGAGGAATGCGGGCAGACTCCAGAAGCTGAGCAAGACAAGCAGATGGAGACTCCCCTAGAAGCCCCAGGTGAAACACAACACTGCTAACCCCATTTGCACTTCTGACCTTCAGAACTATAAAAGAAGAAGTGTGCATTGCTTTAAGCCACTAGCTGTTGGCAATTTCCTACAGGCAGTGACAGGACTCAGATGTACTCCTTAACCAGGTGCCCTTGAGAAAAATAGGTGCTCATCTAACAGACTTCGCTGTGGGTATAATAAAATACAATTTCCATTTATTCTCACCTATTCATGAAAGAACATAATTACTTTTTTCTTCTTCCTAGTAATGGCTTCCATATTCTGCGTTTTTCTAAACTTGGTACACCATATATATTAAATGATAAGAAATTAGTTTGATGAGTATGATTTTCTTCAGATTTATCTAGGCTCCTTGATCTGGTAAAACATGATATTTCCAAACAAGCAATTATTGGGTTTCTTACCAAAAATCTGACTTAAACAACTAATCTGAAATGTTATTAAAAAGTCTCCTTTTCCCCATTTACTAACTAACTCCTTTTCCCCTTTTCCCCATTGCCAGTTCATTAGTTAATTACTAATTCAGAAATACTTATTATATTATAATCGATATTTCTAAATGATAATATTTGGGCTTAAAAGTAAATTTTGATAATCAAAAGGAGTTAAAACTTTGACAAAGTGTTACCAACAGAGATAAGACTGCAAATTATAACATAATGCCAAAGTCCCAAAATTCAGATCTTTGGGAGAAGTATCAAAAGACTATGAATAAAATTTATTTAAGACATTGTCTATAGAAATGCATTTCTAAATTTTCCTAGAATGCTCTAGACAGGAATAGAAAAGCACTGAGCTGAAGGTTTCAACTATTCATTTCCTGGAATGTTTTAAGATTTGTGAAATTGAATTGATTAGTAAAATTAGACAGAATTGATGTTTGCCTTTCATTAACATGAATGTAACTGCGTCAGTAATCAAAAATATTTATCACAATTATTATCCTTAAGCAATGTCTAGTTTATTATTAAAACCACATATGTTTATTTTCCTTAGATTCAGTAAGACTGCCTATGAAATTAAAAACAAAACAGCAAGTTCTATGAAGTGTGGTGAAACAATAAAATCATTTAATGTAATTGAACATTCCCATGGATTGCATAAACATTAATCTCAAGGATAAATCAAGAAGCGATATGATTTATTGGATTGTCAGAAGTCCAGTTTCTACATTTAGGTCAATCACTGCCCACACTTCTGAAATCTGCTGGAAATAATCTATTTGCTGTCTTATCTCTGTTTATGTCAGTCAACACAAGCACCCCCAAACTCCCAGGTCAATCTAATTTCCCGCACTTTAATCTCCCATATTTTATTCTGTTGCCTTCAATCATCCGACACCATCTTCTGAAACCTTGCTGTGTATCCCTCAGGGGCCCTTATCAGTAAGATATCCTATATCCTAAAGTCAGTCTCTGACTATTGGCTTCACTTTCTTGCTACACCATAATTGGCTCTTTCTCGAGGAACGTTGCTTCCTTGTACTGGCATTTTTGTCCCCCCAGACTTTTTAGCAATAAGTCACTATACACAGAGTGACTGCAAATCACAGACTAGTCACTAAACCCAAACCCATCATATCCTCAACTCAACTTCCATCTGGTCAAATCCAAAAAATGCCCATTGTCACTTCACTACCTTTTGATAAAAGGGCAGGAGTGGTAGAGGGGAGGGCAGAAAAGTGGTGGGGGAAGATCTTAATTGATTGCAGCAAAAATATTTCACTTTGAAAAAATATTACAAAATGTCATTATGAAATCATCACTAGATACCTGCTCTGGAGAGAAGTCATGGAAGTAAAGGGCCATGGAACTGAAGCTCCATTAGCCTCATGAGAGATCTGCTGCTGCACTCATCCCACTTTCCTTATTGCCCGCCATCTCCTATGTTTCCAGCTCACTCCCCTGGCACCTCAACCAATGATCCTTTCTGTTTATTTACATTTTATTTTGAAATAATTTCAGACATAAAAAATTGCAAAAATGGCAAAATCAATTCTTCTCTACACTTTACCCAACTTCCTCAATCTTACATAATCAAAGCACATTTATCAAAAACAGTAAATTAAGATTGATACAACTATATTAACTAATTTACAGACCTTTTTCCAATGATGCAGAGTTTAATCTAGAATCCAATAATACAGACAGTTGTCATATATCCTGTACCTTAAGACAGTTGTTCATTCTTTCTTTGACTTTTATAACCTTGACACTTTTAAAGAGAACTGAACGTTTATTTTCTCAAATGTTCCTCAATTTGGCTTAGTCTGATGATTCTTATACCTAAAATTAAGTTTCACAAATTGTACCCTTCTCAGTGGATCCTATCAGGAGAGACATGACATTGATTTATCCCAATACTGGTGATGATAACTCTGATCATGTGATCAAGATGGTTTCTGCCAGGTTTCTCTCCTATAAAATTAATATTTTCTATTTGTAATTTCTTGTAAGGAGAGGAAACTAAAGTATCCTGTTCCTGGTCATTATTTTTCTACTAATTTTAGCATCTGTTGATAATTCTTGTTTGCAAAAATTAGTGCTGTGATTTGGGTCGAATGGTGACCCTAAAACCCTTTGGCGCTATGAGGACCTCCATTCCACGGGGTGTTCCAGTGCTTCCTAGTTCCTCAGCATCTTAATGTTCCCACCTTCCTCTTTAAACAGCTCATTCAAGGCCAATCATAATCAGTTTCTTATCAGTACTCTTCACCTCCTTTGCCCTCCTCTTGTTTCATTGTTCTCTCTTAGTAAAACCATAGCTTTTGATATGTACAAATACTCACCTCCTCCTTGCCTGGTTCTGCATGGTTGAGAGCTGCTGAAGAAAAGCATACAATCAAACTGACTGATCTCTCTTTAAATCATGTCCATAACCTCAAGTGAGCCCTTTGTGTTGCCAGGCAATTATACTATATGCTCCTTGTTATTTCTTATTTTATTTTACAGCTACTTCATCCCTGTTTATCTTTTCTCTAGTTTCTAGTGCTTCTTGCTTCTTCCTTCATTTTCTCTCCTTCTCCTCCCCCTCTCCTCCCCTCCCCTCCCCTTCCCTTTTCCCACCCCTTCCCACTCCCTAACTCCCTCCCTCCATCCTCTTGATGATTTTGCTTCCTATTTTTCTAAAGATGAAGCAATTGATTCAAGCCTTCAATGGAAAAGTCCCACCACAATATCTGTCACATCTACTCAATATCTGTACTCAGTTGCTCTGCCTTCCCACTGTTACATGGATGAACTTTCTGTGCTCCAATCTTAATGTTCAATTTCATTCTCTCTACCAACTCAAAAATATTGCTCCATAAGTTCTCCTGTCTTTTACATCATCAAAGATCTTGTCTCTATTTGATCATTACCATTAGAATGCATTATTTTACTAATCCTAGTTCTAAAATAACTTTTCTGACCTCACTTTTCCCACCTGCTATCATCGCATTATTTAGCTTTCCTCTTCATAGCAAAACTCCTCTAAAATATTTTTCTATAGTTGCTGTCTCCAACTCCTCTCCTCCCAGTTTGTCTCAGATCTACTCAAAGAGGACATTTTCTCCCCACCCCACCTTCTAAATGGCTTTTTGGAAGTTCATCCAGGACCATTACATTGAAAATGCACTGCTAATTCTCAGTACTCTTCTTATCTGACTTTTTTGTGGCATCTATGATGGTTGAACACTCCGTCCTGAATGTCACAGCTTAGTCACATAGTTCTAAAAGAAACATTGCCTCTGTGTTTCCCTCCTATTTGATTGGTTGCTCAGCCTTCATATCTCTTGTTCCTTCCAGCTTCTGATGTGTCCCAGTTTTCACTGGGAAAAACTGAAGTATCCCAGTTTTCACTCATTCCCTTGATGGTCTCACCCAATTTCATACTTTTAAACACCAATTATATGTGCCAATTCCAAGCATATATTCATAGATCCAATAACCTATGCAACATCTCTACTTCGATGTCTGATAGAAATCTCAAAACCTGCATCTAAAACTGAATCGTGAACTTTCTCCTGCAAATCTACAACCCTGTCTTTCTACCCCACAGCTTTCTCCATCTCAGCTGCTACATTTTATCTTCCATTGCTCAGATCAAAACCTTTGGGATCATCCTCTTTAGCACCCAACATCCAACCCCCTAGAAAATCATGTAGCTCTACTTCAAGATACAGTTAAAAGCTGACAATTTATCATCCTATTCATTGCAATCACTGTTAACCAACTGACATCATCTTCCCCCTGGATTATTGCAGTAGTTTCCTAAGAGTTTTCTATGCTTCTACCCTTACCCTTTCAGAGTCTCTTCTCAACACAGGAGCCAGAGCAATCCTTTTAATACCTAACTCAGATGATATCATTCTTTTGCTTCAAATCCTACAATAGCTTGACATTCACTTGGAGTAAAAGTATCCTTGTGATAGACAACAAAGCTTAGCATGTTCTAAGTCCTACTCCCTACCCCCATAACTCTCTGACCCACTCTCCTAAGCCTCTCACACTTACTGCATCTCAGCTGAAACACCAGTCTCTCAGATATCTGCATGGCTAGCTCCCTCACCTTCTTCAAGACTTGGTTTAAAAACTGTCTTATCAATGAAGCCTTCCCTGGCAATACTGCCCCAAGCTCCTCCAACCCCATCACACCACAGGCATCCCACTACTGCACATTTGCTTTTCCCCTGAACCTTGACTTTTCTTTTCCATGGCATTGGCTACCACCTAACATATAATGTAATTTGCTTATAATACTTCTTGTTTATTATTAGTCTTCTCAATATAGAATATAAGCCCATAGTGCAGGGCTGTTTGTTCATTTTCTTCACTGATATGTCCAAAGTGCCTCAGACAGAGTCTGGTATTTTATACACTGCTCAGTAAATATCTGAATGCCTGAGTGAATGATGAAATAACAAGCCCTGTGCATGTCACCTATCTTATTGAGCCTCACATCATTTATCTCTATAATACAAAGATTATAAAAATTTGTATGATTTGCATTGTCTAGTCCACCCCCTCAAACTTCATTTGTAATTCTTTAGATCTTGCTTAGAAAACAAATGAACAGATTTATAATAATCAACTTTACCTTGCAGATAAATTTCGTTATTTTGAAGATTATTTTTAAAGATTCCTTTAAAAATCAAATTGCTGCTGATGTATAGCATGGAACAGGGAGGAGCAGCCTCCAAACTGAAGTGTGTGAGGTCTCTGTTGATTGAAGGTCAATGGCTAATGAAGATAAAGCATCTTCAAAATCATCACATACACCAATAAGCAAATGACTTAGACTACAGATATGATTTAGTTAATTATAGGGTCACATCTGCTGCATTAATCAAGTGAAAATCAGTAACAATTGAAATAGAATTTGGTGCCTCCAGAGACCTTGCTTTTTTTTTTAAGTAAACTTTTTGTTAAAGTATGCATGCATAGAAAAAAGTGAACAAATAATGTGTTTGCTACTTGTTGAACTTTCGACAAACAAATACATTCATGTAACTATCTTCCAGATTAAGAAACAGAATATTTCCAAGACTCCAGAAGTCCACTCTAGCCACCACCTCCACCTGCCCAACAGCAAACACTGCCCTGACTTCTACCCCCACAGGTTTGCTTTGATCATGTTTGAACTTTCTATAGATATAATAACACAATATGTCCCCTTTCGTGTCTGGCATTCTTTATAATGCTTACCCATAGCTGTAAATAGTTTCCCTAAAAACTCAATGAAAATAGTTGCCCTATATTCAAATCCATATAGTTTTTTACCTTACAATGCACAGTCTAATTTAGTTTATTTTGAGCAAATCAGGGAAGACACATTCACCTGAAATAAACCCAATAGATATTATTTGAGGATGTGCACATGTCACCTAAAGAAACTTGCCTTTAAAAAGGAAGGGAGTGGAGAATTTCACATGGGTTTGTAGTCATTATCACTGGAAATACAACCTCTTATTTCCAAGTATTGAATGTCATTGCAATTAAAACCTTTAAAGACAACTATCTTACACTAGGTGATTATGTTAAGGTTATGATAAACAGACATCCGCAGAATAAGTTTAACAAAGGAAACTGCCCTAATAAAAATATGGCTTAGGATATATATATCCAGTGGTGATGTGCCATATTTCTATGTTACAAAACTCATCAAGTGTCTCTTAGAGATAATGAAAACTGAAGTTGAAAGTGCCATTAAGACTTTGAATAAAATTGTTTCATGGATAATCAGGAGCAAAGCAATTATTCTGAAGTGTTATTTTATATAATAAGTGGTCTTAACACTTTATGTATTATACATATATAATTATACATTATATACTTGTATAATAAATGAAATAAATACTACGAGTACATGTGTGACTTTCAGGTACATTGCTAAACATTTACATTTTCAAGTTAACAAAATGAACCCTTTACTTGAAGAACAAGGGGAAGTTTTATTATCAGATAGCTATGAGTATATATTGTATAATATTTTTGTTTGAAAATAAAGGTGTTTAGTAAAAGTGCTTTACCAGGCCCAGAACCCATCCAGTACAACTCATTCAGACATTCACTCTGTGTTCTTGTTTTGTTAAGTGTTAGCAGAGGAAGTCAGCAGAAAGAAGGAAGCTTCAGATGAAATCCGTGCACAGTTTGCATAACTATATCCCAAACTTGCCTGCACCCAAACGATTTTCATGCTCGAGTTTCCTGTGCTACAGAGAGAAGCTCAATCATCTGCCTCCACCCTTGGGTCTGCTTGTGACCTCCAACTGGTCTTAGCCTTGGGCAGTGGCTTAGGGCATGGCCTTCCCCCACAGGCTGTCCTCCAAGCCAGGACCCACGGAGGGACTCTGCCTTTGGAAGGACCGCCTTGAACCATTTTATTCCACAGTTTCTAAGAGCAGAAATACGAACTAAAGTCAACCGGTACATGAATAATAGCAAACAGTCATCGTGTAACTACTAAAAGACAGGCAGAAAAAGCTGCAGGTTAAAGAAGAAAAGAGCTAAGGGCCTGAAGAATATCTTAATCTCACAAGAATATTTTCTTAATGAGGCAGAAAAATAGGGAGTTGCTATTTATTGAGGACACTCTATCTAATTCAACAAGAATGAGTCATAATAAACAGAAAATTCAAAGATCTAAAACATCAATAGAACAAAAAAAGATCATTGTTGTAAGCCTCTAGTGGCACATCTATATCTAAAGAATTGGATACATAAAACTGATTTCCATAATACCACAGCATTTAAGAAATTACAGTATGGTATTTCTCAACATGAACTGTGATATGAGCAATTATTCATTACTTTCTGTGAAGAAGGGGAAAAAGAAAAGGGTTTCAAATTCACCATGAAAACATCTTTAACCATAAATACTGTTAAAGACATCTACTTGCTTACTAGAACTTCCCAAATGTTTAGATGAATGTTATTGAGTAAACCTCATTCTCTTGTTAAACCCGTGTTTACTGACTGCTTGCGAGGTTTCAGCTCTACTTTAGGTACAAGGAATAGATAAGGAAGGCAGTCCCTCTCCCCATAAAATTTTTATTTAATTATTACAAATAATTACAAAAAATTTATTACAAATACATTTTTATTTAATTATTAATGCAATATGTTATCCATATACATATGCATGAACATACACACATATACACATAGATGCAACATATGCACATACACATTTACACACATATGTGCAACATACATATATACATACACATATACATCGTGCACATATGCACCTAAACACACATACATATACATACAACATATGTATATATACCTGCGCGTGCACATGTACACACACACACATGCATGTATACATCCATGCACACACACATGCAGATACACACATACACATATATACATACGCACATACACACATGCACACACACACATACATATATATTAAAACAAAATCGATCAGTCCATGCTGGCATTTTTTCTATGTAAAGTCAGTTTTATTGCAACCAAACGCCTTGATGTTTCACAATATTGCATAAGAATAGAATTAAACTACAGGAAGGCAGAGATTTTTGTCTATTTTGTTCACTTCTGAGTCCCCAGTAACTAGACTGATGTTTAATATATAGTAGACCCTCCAAAAATATTTTTACATAAATTCTCTGATAAAAGGGAACTCTTCTGACTAACTATCTAAATTCCTCCCAGTAGCCTTTACAAAGAAGGAAAAGAAAAAAAATCTACCTCACTTTAACATATCTAAGACACAGGTAAGATGCCAGTGATTGTGACACTAGTATTTTCTATACCAAAAAAAATCAAAGTTGGGGTATCTGATAGGAAATTTCCTCCCCTCAGACAAAGCTGGAAATCAAAGTATAAAATTAATGAAATATAAACCTACTATAAGAAATGTACAAATTAACTTTGTTTCAACACTGTCACTGGACAGAGAGAAAAAAGTATATTTCCCCTGAAAATAGGAATCACAAACAATATTCATACAGATTCTCCTTCTTAACTCACATGACCTTTTAGCTGAAAGGTCAAAAAGCTCAAACAGAGACTTGAGGAGGTCTCAGATTTACAGTGGGAGTAGAAAATGCAAATCCTTTCTGGAAGAATTCCATTTCTGTCCAGATCCAGAACCACTCTAAAGGGATATCTAAAGGAATATGAGTCTTAGGAATCATGTAATACAGTATTGAGAACATTTATATAGCTCAAAGAATATCTGGCTGAAAATGAGTGAAAAGGTCTCCCTTTGTCTCCAAAACCCACCTCTAAACAGTCACGTGCACTTCACGGTGGTTAAAATTGATCCCCCAATTTTTATTTTGGGGTGGGGGTGGGGTGAAGGCCATTCATAATTCTAAATCTTTTCCTCAAATAAGAACAGGTTACTTTAAGAGTAATTAAGTACTCAACCTGAAGTACTGGCTTAAGGAAGATGGATGTTTCTTAGACTGGAGTATTTGTGCTGAGACTGGGAGAACGTGTCGTGCTAGCTGGAGTGGAAGGAACAGAGATGTTTCCAGGGAAGGTGGGAGCAAGGACCCTGAGTTGGGAAAAGCATGTCCTTTCCAAGCTGTTTAAGGAAGCCATTGTGAGTACAGTGTAGAGAGCAGGATTAGGGTACCAGAATCGTGTGGAGAAGGGGCAGGAACCGGTTGATACTTCGAGGCTTTGTTAGAAGCTTTGTTAAGATAGCTGGACTCTATGTCAAGGGCATGGATTTCAGTGAGGGAAGAGAAATGATTAAACATTCATTATTTTTAACATATCTTCATACCTTTCTTAGAATCTCTGGGTAAGTGTTGTTGCCACCTGCAAAATGGATACCTAATTAAATTTTAACTCACATTCCTTTCCTTGGACTCCAACATTTAACTCCACAGTTATGGTCAGTATTTCTCCCTTCAATAGAGACCATCGCTTCCTTTTTCAAATATGACAAAGTTTCCTATTTCCTAATCATAAACATTTTTCTCGATTCCACTGTCATTCCTTTTCACTTCCATGAATTCTTTCTTCTTTAATTGCTAAGATTTTCAAATATTTGTTCTATACTCATTCTAACTCCTATCCCTAGTCAGTCTTACCTTAGCTTTTGTAAGTTTTCATCTGAGTTTAGCACTCTTCTGATACCACCTGCTCATCAAAGACCAGAATTTACTTCTTTCCTACCAAATCCAATGGCTTTGCTCATCTCTCATCATCTTGAATCAATTGTATTATTGACGACCTCCCACTCCTTTCTTCACCCAGCTGTGTTCTTTGTTTGCTAAGATATTTCAACGTCTCCTGTTTCTCTCCTTATTTTATGGTCCTAGTCCCTTTTTCTTCCTTGCTAGGTTCTTACTTTAACATTCTCCTCCTTTTCATCCTATAATAGTCTCCGAGACAACTATTGTCTTGCAACTACCCTCTCCTCCAGGTATTGAAGGAGGTTATTTTTCTCTTACCCTCTTCCATCATTTACTACTCTATTTCTGATATCCTGATGGGAACATTTAGATAATTTCATAATTTGGAATATAATTTGGGATTGAGAATGACAAGAGTGGATGTAAAAATTGTTATTGATCATTAGTTATTAGTTCAGTAGACTATATGCTTTATTTAAACTTTTTATTGTGGTAAAAATACACAATTTAAAATTTCCACATTTAACCACATTCAAGTGACAATTCAGTGGTATTAATTACATTTACCATGTTGTGCAACCATTGCCACCATCCATTACTGAAACTTTTCATCATGCCAAACAGAAACTCTGCATCCATAAAACAAAAATCCCCCATTATCCACACACACACACACACACACCTCGCCCTGGGCCCCTGATAAACTGTAATCCACATTCTGTATCTATGAATTTGCATATGCTAGGTATTTCATATAAGTGAGATCATACCGTATTTGTTCTTGTGTTTCTGGCTTAATTCACTCAATATATTCTCAAAATTCATCCATGTTGTAACACATATATACCACATTTTGTATATCCATTCGTCTGTTGATGGACATTTGGATTATCACATTTGACTAGTTTGAATAATAGGGCGATGAATATTGGAGTACAAATGTCTATTCAAATCTGTGCTGGCTTGAAAATAGCATGCACCCCAAAAAAGCTATGTCTTAATCCTTATTCAATCTTGTCAGGAAAGCCTTTTCTTTTAATTCTGGTTTAATAATGTAGGTTAGAATCTTTTGATTAGGTTATCTCCATGGAGATGTGACACACCCAATTGTGGGTATTAACTTTTGATTAGATGGAGTTGTGATTCCAACCATTCCAGGTGAGTTTTGATTAGATTACAAGTCTTTAAAAGGTGAAACATTTTGGAGAAACACCAAAAATGACAGCATCTAGAGAAAGTATAGAAGCTTCAGAGCCAACAAAAACTTTGAAGCAGAACTTACACAGATAGAGACACATGGAGAACAGAGATATAGATGTTTGGAGATTCTTGGAGCCCAGCAGATGTTGCCATGAGATGTTAAGCAAGCCAGAACCTGGAGAGAGCCAAGGAAAGCCAAGTGATAAAAGCCAGCCCTGAAGAAGTAAAGTGAGGAACCCCCACAGGAACAGAGTCTGAAAACAAGGGATCCCAGGAGCAAGGGACCAGCATGCCTTCCCAGCTGACAGAGGTGTTGCAGATGCACTGGCCTTCCTTGAATTAAAGTATCTTTCACTGGATGCCTTAGTCTGGACATTTCCACAGGCTTAGAACTGTAAACTTAGAACTGCTTGTAAGTTTCTTTTGACATTTGAACTTTTGAAATCACAGCCAAATCCAAAGCCAAGGAGTTTTTCCCCTATGTTTTCTCCTAAGAGTTTTATGGTCTAAATATTATGTTTATGTCCTTGACTCATTTTGAGTTAATTTTTTAATATGGTGTGAGATAGAGGTACAAGTTCATTCTTTGCATCCAATTTTCTCAGCACTATTTGTTGAAGAGCCTGTTCTTTTTCCAATTAAGGATGTTGACACCCTTGTTGAAATCAGTTGGCCATAGATGAGCAGGTTCATTGCTAAACTCTCAATTCTATTCCTTTGGTCTACATGTCTATCCTTATATGGCGCTGCCCTGTGGCTCTGTAGTAAGATTTTAAATTGGGAAGTATGAGACCTCCAATTTTTCTTCTTTCTCAAAATTGATTTTGTTATTTGGAACACTTTGCAATTCCATATGAATATGAGAATTGGCTTTTCAATTCTGCAAAAAGGCTGCTGGAATTTTAATACGGATTGTTTTAAATCTGTAGATCACTTTGGGAAGTACTGACACCTAGCAATAGTAAGTCTTCCAATCCTTGAACATAGGATAGTTTGCCATTTATTTAGGGTTTCTTCAATTTCTTGCAATAATGTTTTAAAGTTTTCAATGTACAAGTCTTTCACCTCTTCGACTGAATTGATTTCTTTCTGTGGTGTTGTAAATGGAATTGCTTTCTAGATTTCCATTTCAGATTGTTCATTGCTAATGTGTAGAAACACACTACTTTTGCACGTTAATCTTGCAATGCACTTTTGCTAACTTCATTTGTTAGCTCTATTCATTTTATTGTGAATTCTCCGAGTTTTCTATATAAAAGGTCATGTCCTCTGTTCATAGAGTCTATTTTACTTCTTTTCCAATTTCATTGCCTTTTATTTCTTTGTATTCCCTAATCAGTCTGGCTAGAACTTCCTATAAAA
The DNA here is from genome assembly GCF_023851605.1 of Tamandua tetradactyla. Taxonomy (NCBI): domain Eukaryota; kingdom Metazoa; phylum Chordata; class Mammalia; order Pilosa; family Myrmecophagidae; genus Tamandua; species Tamandua tetradactyla. The sequence continues at coordinate 40,444,012 of NC_135352.1, read as the reverse complement.
TATTGAATAGCACTATGAAAACCAAATCCTTGTCTTGTTCCTGATCTTAAGGGGAAAACTTCTCATCATTCACCATTGAGTATTTTAGCTGTGGGTTTTTCATAAATGCCTTTTTTCATGTTGACAGAGATTCTTTCTATTCCCATTTTTATGACTGTTTTTATTTTAAAAAGTTTGCTGCATTTTTTCAAATGCCTTTTTTGTGTCAACCGAGATGATCAAGTGTTATTTTTTCCTTTATTCCATTAATATAGTGATTTACATTGATTTATTTTCTTATGTTGCATATTCTCGCATTCCTGGGATAAATCACACTAGGTTATGGTATAAAGTACTTTAATATATAATAAGATTTAACTTTCAAGTTTTTGGTGAGAATATATGAATATATATATTCATAAGGAATATTGGTCTGTAATTCTTTTTCCTTGTATATCTTTTACGGGCTTTGCTATTAAGTAATTATGGTCTCAAAAATGAGTTAGGAAGTGTTTCTTCCTCTTCAGTTCTTTGCAAGAATTTGATGATGATTGATTGGTATTAATTGGTTTTGAATGTTTGTCAGAATTCAGCAAGGAACCCATTTTGTTGTGAGGTTTTTGATAACTGATTCCATCTCTTTATTCATTCTAGGTTTGTGGAAATCTATTTCTTCTGAGTCAGTTTAGGAATTTGTCCATTTTGTCTAGGTTATCTGTTTTTTTGACATGTGGTTTTGTGTTTTATTCTCTTATAATCCTTTTATTTTTTGGAATAACAATAGTAATATTCCCACTTCTATTCCTGATTTTAATAATTTGCATCTTCTCTTTTTGACTTTGTCAGTCTAGCTAAAGATGTGCCAATTATATTGATCCTTTCAAAGAACTAAATTTTGGTTTTGTTGACTTTCTCAATTGTTTTTTTATTCTCTATTTCATTTGTCTCCACTCTAATCCTTAATATTTACTTCCTTCTGCTAACTTTAAGTTTAGTTTGCTCCCTTTTTTCTGGTTCCTCAAGATGTAAACTTTTGTTATTGATTTGAAATCTTTCTTCTTTCTTACTATAGGCATGAACAGCTATAAATTTCCCTCAGAGCACTGCTTTTATTTTATCCCATATACTTTAATGTGTTGTGCTTTCATTTTCATTCATCTATAAGAATTTCCTGATTTTCACATGATTTCTTCCTTGACCCATTGGTCACTTAAGAAAGTTTTGTTTCATTTCTACTTACTTACAGATTTGGCCATTTTCCTTCTGTTATTGATCTCTTGCTTCATTCCATTGTGATTGGAGAAGGTACAATGTATGATTTCAATCTATTAAAATTTACTTTTAAATTTACTGAGACTAGTTTTGTGTACTAACATAGTCTAACTTGTAGACTGAGCCATGTGCAGTAGATAAAAATGTGTATATTGTGCTGTTTGGTTGAGTGTTCTGTAAGTGTTTGCTGAACCTAGTTTCTTTATGATTTTGTTCAATTCCTGTTTCCTTATTGATATTCTGTCTAGATATTCCATCCTTTATTGAAAATGTTGTATTGATGTTTCAAATTATTATTGTAGAGCAGTCTATTCCTCCATTCAATTCTGTGAACATGGAAGTCTATTCTTTGTCTCTTAAAAGTTTTTTACTTGAAGTCTATTTTGCCTAATATTATTATAACCACTTGAGCTCTCTTTGGTTATTATTTTCATGAATTATGACTTCCATCTTTTAATTTTAACCTATTTTTGTTTGGGTTTAAGGTGAATCCCTTGTAAACAGCATATATTTGGGCCATGTTTTTTTTACCCCTTCTGCCAAATTCTGCCTTTTGATTGAACTGCTTAATCCGTTTAAATTCAGAGTAATTACTGATATGGCAGGACCTACTACAGCCATTTTGCCTTTTTTTTTCTTAGTCTTATACCTTTTGATCCTTCATTTCCTTGCTGCCTTATTCTGTGTGTCATTTATCTTTTGTAGTGAAACAGTTTGATTCCATTCACATTTCCTTTACTGTATATATTTTTAATATTTTCTTTGTGGCTATAACAGGGTTTACATTTAATACCCTAAATTTATAGCAATCTAGTTTGAATTGATATCAACTTAACTTCAATAGTATGTACAGCTCTGCTCCTATACCCTTCCATTCTCTCTTTTATGTTGTTCATGACAAGTATTGTAACTTTATACTTTGTGTACCCAACAACATAGAATTATGATAATTTTAGGCACTTGTATTTTATATCATGTATGAAATAAAAATTAGAGTTATGAACCAAGAAAACAGTAATCCTGGCCTATATATGTATATCCATGCACTTACCTTTATCGTGGACCTTTATTTTTTTATACGGCTTTAAGTTACTTCTTAGTGTTTGTGTCAGTTTGAATCTGTGGTGTTCCCCAGAAAAGCCATGTCCTTTAATTAATGGTGGGTGGGAGCTTTTTGATTATCCATGGAGATGTGACCCACCCAATTGTGGGTGGTAACATTTTGATTAGATGGTTTCTATAGATTTATGCCTCCACCTATTCAAGGCGGGATTTGCTTACTGGGGCCCTTTTAGGGGAACCATTTTGGAAATGGCCACAAGAACCCAGACAGCCAGAGACCCTTGGAGATGAAGAAAGAAAATGCCCCCAGGGAGAGCTTCATGAAGCAAGAAGCCTGGAGAACAAGTTAGCAGACATTGCCATGTTCACCATGTGCCTTTCCAGTTGAGAGAGAAACCCCAAACTTCATCTGCCTTTCCTGAGTGAAGGTAACCTCTTCTTGGTGCCTTAATTTGGACATTTTATAGCCTTGCCTTAATTTGGACATTTTCATTGCCTTAGAACTATAAACTTGCACCTTAATCAATTCTCCTTTTTAAAAGCCATTCCATTTCTGGTATATTGCATTCCAGCTGGTAGCAAACCAGAACAGTGTCCTTTTCTTTTCCTACACCCTTTAGAGTTCATTGTAAATTAGATCTAGTAATAATAAATTCCCTCAGTTTTTGTTTATATGGGAATGCCTTGATTTCTCCCTTATTTTTGAAGGACAGATTTTCTGTGTAAGGTATTCTTTAATGGCTTTTTGTCAATCCACTGCTTTCTAGCCTCCATGGTTTCTAATGAGAAATGATCTCTTAATGTTATTATTAAGGATACCCTTGAACATGATGAGCCACTTCTCTCTTGCCACTTTTAGGATTCTCTCTTTATCTTTAACCTATGAAAGTTTGACTATGATGTGTCTCTGTAGATATCTTATACTATTTGGAAATAATTGAGCTTCACAGCTGTGAATATTCATGTTTCTTTTCAAATTTCGCAAGTCATTATTTCAATTGTTCCTTATGCCTCTTTCTATTTTTTTCTCCATCTAAATCTTCCATAATTCATATGTTGATAGGCTTCATGGTGACCCACAATCCCTTAGGCTCTGCTCATTTTTCCTTTCTTCTCCTCAGCCTGAATAATTTCAATTGTCCTATCTGCAGCTTCACTGATACTTTCTTCTGCTTACTCAAATCTGCTACTAAACCCCCTAGTGAATTTTAAATTCCAGTATTATATTCTTTGTCTTCAGAATTTATTTGGTTTCTTTTAAAATCTGTAATTACTTCTTTTGTTCATGTATCATTTTTCCTGATTTCCTTTATTTTTTTTTTCATGTTTCTCCTTAGCTTATTGAACTTAATTAGTACAGTTGACATAACGTTTCTGATTAGTGACTCCAGTGGCTGGGTCACCTAAGGATAAATTCTGTTGCATTATCTTGTCCCTTTGAATGGGCCATCTCTTCCTGTTCCTTTGTATGCCTTTTGGTTTTGTATTCACATCTGGGCACTTGATTATTTGTTGTGTTAGCTCTGGAAATCCCCAGGGATGCTCCTTTGTCCCCAGGGTTTGCTGTTTTTGTTTTGTTTTGTTTTGTTGGTTTATTGTTGAAAGCTGTGGTGTTGATAGGCTTTGTGGTAATGGTCTCCTAAAGTGTTTACCCAATTTATACTCATCTCATAGATCAGTCTGCAGTGAACAGTTAGATTCTTCTCTGGTCTTTTTGAGCACATGTCCTGCTCTAAGCATATGCAGTAGTTTTCAGAAGTTCCCAGGTCTTCACAAATTCTCTTGAGTTTCCTAGTATCATCTCCAAAAACTTTCCCCATCATCTCTTCCTGGGCCCCAGGTGTTAAATTTTATGTCCCAACCACAATGTTTCACCCCTAACATCTGTGGTTCCCTCTATTCTCTGACATTTGATACAGTACTTCACAACTCTGCTTCTTCACCATGCGGAATTTCTAGCTTAAGCAAAACTGATGATCGTCTTGAGTGAGACTTTCAGGGAGTAGATTTGGCCAAACACATTAATTGGGATTCATACTAGGAATGACGCAGTATACTGGAAGCACAGGCTACTATCAGGGATGTGCTAAGTAAGCCTAGTGAGGGAAAGTGGCCAGGACAAGTGAACCTGTTCTGCAGCTTTCCTACTCTCTTTGTGTGTGTGTGTGTGTGTGTGTGATTCCATGTTCCTTTTGCTGCTTTTGACACTTGAACACCTTCCAGAGTTCTAGGAAAGTTGGTTCTGACAATTTTGGCTCCTTTGGTGGGTGCGTGGGAAGGCATTCTCCTGAGCATCTTACTTCACCATTAGGTCAATGCTACTTGTTTCAGTTTGCTAAAGCTCTCAAAATGCAGTACACTAGAAATGGATTGGCTGTTACAATGGCGACTTATTAACTTATAATTTACAGTGCTTAGGTCATTAAAATATCCCAATTAAGCCATCAACAGGATGATAACTGGTCTCTGAAGACAGGTTGCAAGTACACCTTTGTCACACAGGAAAGCATATTGCCAGTGTCTGCTGATCCTTCACTCCCGGGTTTCATTGCTTTCAGCTTCTGGTTCCAGTGGTTTCCTCTGTGAGTTATCTCTTAGCTTTTCTGGGTTTTTCTCTCTAAGTTATCTGTTTTTTCTGTCCTTTATCCTCTCATGAAGGACTGCAGTGAAAGAATTAAGACCCACCTTGAAACAGTTGCATGCCAGTTTGAAACTGTTGAGTACCCCCAAAAAGCCATGTTCTTTCAGCCTGATTCAATATTGTTGAGTGTGATCTTTTTATTAGATTGTTTCCATGGAAATACATCTCTACCTATTCAAGGTGGGGTTGCTTACTGGAGTTCTTTAAGAGGGGACCATTTTGAAACAAGCTTCAGAACCCACACAGCCAAAGACTTTTGGAGAGGCAGAAGGAAAATGCCCCCAAGGAAGTCGTTTGAAATGGGAAGCCAGGACAGAAAGTTGGCAGATGTCATCATGTGCCTTCCCAGCTGAGAGAGAAACCCTGAACATCATTGGCCCTCTCTTGAGTCAAGATGTCTGTCCCTGGATGCCTTAGTTTGGATGTTTTAATAGCTTTAGATCTGTAAACTTGTAACATAATAAATTCCCTTTTTGAAAAACCATTTCATTTCTGGTATGTTGCATTCTGGAAGCTTTTGACAATCCCAAGCAGATTCTGGTACAAGATGAGTCGGGTACTGTGGTTTGCAAATACCAAACATGTTGGAACGGCTTTTTAAGTGAATAATAAGGAGAAGATTCTGAAAGAGTTGTGAGTAGCTTAATAGAGAGGACCTAGAATGCTTTGAAGAGACTATTATTAGAAATGTGGACTCTAAAGATACCTCTGATGAGGTTTTAAACAGAAATGAGGAATATATCATTGCAAACTAAAAGAAGGAAGTAGTCCCTTGTTTTAAAGAGGCAAAGAATTTAGCCAAATTGTGTCCTGATTTTGCATGGAAGTTAGAACTTAAAAATGGTGAGCTTTGTTACTTAGCTTAAGATATTTCCAAACTAAATGTGGAAAATGCAGCCTGGCTGTTTTTTGTAGCTTACAGTAAAACATCAGGAAAGAAATAAGTTGAGAACTGAACTCGTGGGTAAAAACAAACCAGAAATTAATGGTCTGGAATATTCTTGGCTTCCAGAAAGGGAGACCCCAGAAAAAAGTGCCACACATGAGGATTTAACAAAACATGGAAGCAGTCAGCCATTAAAGGATAAGCGAAGACTGGAGATGGAGTTATCCAGAAAAGACCTGTGGAAAGTCCTATTGTCTGACAGATAAGATTGCTGCATACTGCATAGAAAGCCAACAAGAGTGTTGTGGGATCTGTATAAAGGAAACCACTGCCATTCTGGACTAAAAGTACTTTCTACAAATCCTTTTTGTATAGGTGTATTTCTGATTCTGACTTGTACTGAAGTGGCTGACTGGTTCCATGTTTGTTTAAATCCTTACATGGGGTATTATTCTCTGGGAATGTAGTTCCCAAAAGCTCAGAATTTTCCAAACTATCAATTTCTGGTTTCTTTGTACCCACAAGTTCAGTTCTCAACTTATCTCTTTCCTTTCACATTTTCACTACAAGCTGCAAGGAGAAGCCAGGCTGCTCTTTCACATTTAGTTTGGAAAACACCTCAGCTAGATAGCAAAATTTGTCACTTTCAAAATCTGCCTTCCATCCAACACCAGGACTCAATTATGCCAAATTCTCTGCTACTATAAAACCACCTTCCCCTCTAGTTTGAAATGATACATTCATTAAATCTAAGACCTCATCAGAAGTGCCTTTAGTGTCCATATTTCTACCAAAAATCTCTTCAAAGCAAAAGGCCCTTTCTATCACACATCTCACAATTCTTCCAAATTCTCCCTAATCAATTTATAAAGCAATTCCAGCATTTTTCGTATTTGCAAACTCAGCAACATTCCACTTCTTAGTACCAAAATCTGTTTTGGTTTTCTAAGGCTGCCAAAATGCAATATACTAGAAATGGATTGGCTTTTACAATGGGGATTTATTAACTTACAATTTACAGGACTTATGCCATTAAAATACCCCAATTAAGGCATCAACAGGATGATACTTGGACTCTGAAGACAGGATGCTAGAATCTTGGACACCTCTGTCACATGGGAAGGCACATGGCTGGTATCTGCTGGTCTTTTGCTCTCAGGTTTCATTGCTTCAGCTTCTGGTTCCAGTGGCTTCCTCTGTAGATTCTCTCTTAACCTCTCTGGGGATTTTCTCTCTAACCTCTCTCAGCTTAGGGAGATTAAGACCTTAAAAAGATTAATACCCTTAAAAGAATTGAGACCAACTTTGAATGCGGTGAATCACATCTCGAATTGAATTAACCTAACCAAAAGATCCCATCCACAACAGGTCTGCACCCACAGGAATGGATTAAAAGAACATGGCTTTTCTAGGGTAGATAGTAGCTTCAACCCAGAACACCACTTTATACTTGAGCATCAAGACTGTGCATTACTCACCATTGTATCTGCAGCATTTCTTCACAGCATCTGGCACTTTGTTTTCACCTCACAGTACATAGAAAATAATTTAAAAGTGATCAACCATCCTAGTGTTATTGTAAACCAGTTTATCTGTGGGTTGTGTTTGATGACATAAGCTTATGTGTGTTAACAAAAGACACACATAGATCAGATGTTTATATACTTAGTTATTCTCATCTTAATGAAATCATTTTGGGGGAAATATTTTCAGAATTAACCTGAGAAAAATTAAGATTCTTTAGTTCAGTGGACTTTACTCAGTATAACAGGTAAAGATCAATACAATATAATTCAATAAAATAAGCACACATTTTTAAAAAGGGAAGCTCATATTGCTTAATCTCTAATCTGGTTTGTATTATAGATCTGTGGTACTATAATTGGTATAATAATATTTAGTTTTCGGGCAGAAGCACTAGTTTCAAATGAACCATTATCTGTCTTGCAGAAAACAATCCTATAAAATACATTTTTCCTAGAGTTCCATTTCTTGTGCTGAAATCAACTCTAACTTCAGTTCACAAATCAGTTCCATGATGCTTTAGCAGTTCTATTCAGTTTTTCCTTTAGATACTATTTACTTCTGTATTTTTTCTTATATGGTCAAATTTCATTGAAAAAAAAAAATCTCCTGCAAATATTGAATTAGATGATGGATCTCCTTTGCACATCTCTAGTGTCCTCCATTTTGAACTTTAAAATTTTCTTGAACAGTCTGGCAATAAAATATTCTGAACTGCATTCTGGAATTCCTCCAAATATGAGCTGTCACTGCTTCAGTCTGCTGATCAGCCAACCATGCCAAGTAGCACTGCTATTTCCTTTAGGAAAATAAGCAAACCTTTCAAATATGTTGTTTCTGAAAAAAGGTAGGGAAAAAAAGTCACAACTGCTTTTCCTTCTTTGACAAATAATAGTGAAACAAAAGTCACTTAAATAATAGTAACTGCAATACCAGCAATTGAGTTTCACAGAATTAACCACTTCAACCTCATAATGAATCATGAGATCAGATATTATGATCACACCCACTTTACAGATAAAGAAAATGAGATATTAAGAAGTTAAACAATTTTTCCAAGTGTTACACAGCTTAGAGTAAGGGTAAGATTTTGAATTTAAGCAGTCTGAGCTTAAGAGCATGTGTTTGTAATGCTAGACTAATCAATACAATTCTATAATTAATATTTTTCAGATCATAGATTTTTATAATATTTGACTTTATTTAACTTTAGGATTTTAAATGAAATAATATGTTTATTCTTTTAATACTATCAGAAATAAGCTGCCTTCCATTAGCTTTAAAAATCTTTAACTAATCATCAACACCCTGATAACTTTCAGAGTTGTTAGTGGTTGTGGGGATGGGGCATATGTATGTGTGTATAAATGAGTGTTTTAAATAAATGATTTTTAATAGCCTTATGTCCATTTTATGCTATTATTTAGTGGGTCATCTTTAAAGCCATCAAATCCAAAGACCCTTGCTACTTTAAGGTATTCTCATCAGATTATTAAGTGCATGCATTTATTTAGTACCTACTATTCATCCATCAGACACTGTAATAAACCCTTTGCTAGATCCTTAATCTTTACTCCTTGCCATCAGCCCTTTGATTAAGCATTTTCATTGTCCCCACTTTACAGATGTGGCTTAGAGCAAGTCGATCAAAGTTTACGCAGTTCATAATGAGCAGAGTTGAGACTATAAAACCTGCTTTGTCTACTCCAGCAGTACATAAACAACTGTTTTGTTTACTTCCTATAAATAAAGAGTTGGTTTCAAAAGTAATGTCCCAAATATGTGTGTCAAATCTTCTATATTGTAACTCTGGAGGTACATTTTCTTGAAAACAAGTTTGATCTCCATTATTTAGTTCCTTAGCATGACCCTGTTTTTCAACATACATTTTTTTTTAACATTTTATTCTTACCAGAAAATATGGGAAAGTTAGTTAAGTGTATGATCATCTACATTTTTCTCAGGTTGGGTAGAGATTTGAATTCAAAATTTATTATGTGAAATAAGCAACTACTCTCCTTTTGTTAAACAGAGAGATAGAGGAAGAAGGAAAACAGACTATAACCCTTGCTGATATTGCTGTGAATTTGTCAGCCATTAGTGAAAACCACATGTAACAAGTCACACATAGCTTAAAATACAGCATATAAGTAATACCATTTCAATGAGTTTTTCACTTCATGGAAACCGAGTAAACAATAAGCACAGCAATGATGATACTGGAATGAGGGCACTATGCAAAGAGCAAGGAGCTTCACGAAAAACCTTCACCAGACACAGCTCACAATTTCCTAAGTTGCTCCGAACCTGTATCAATGAAAAGGTATCCTGCCTACAAGGAAAATGAATATCCTTCTGCTTTAGTGGCTGCTTAAAGGGCAACTAAAGGGACAGATCTGCTATTAAGTTTTTAAAGCAAGAGATTTCTGAAGGTCAACCAGAGGACCTCAGCACTCCTTAAATTTCACTTTAGGTTGTATCCAGCTTGAGTTATGACAAGGTTTTCCTTGAATGCTAGAAGCCAACAAAAACAAATAAAGAGGAAAAAAGAAAACAAATTTTCTAGTCTTTGCAGATTAACCTATGCAAGAGCTTTCCTTCAGGGTTTATCCGTGCAGTGGGTTGTTTGATAATAGCTCCAGGCCAAAGCATAGAAGCCTCCCTGATCCTGTCAATGCTTGCATTTTATGGCTTAGCACATGTGGCCCTAGGAATTCCCTCTTTCCTAGAAGACAGCTTCCTCGTATCTGCTCTGGGCACTGTACAGTATGTCCTATTGCTCAACAATCCCTTGCCTCAGGCAGCACAGTCTGACTGCTAGCCTACAGCATTCTGTAGGAAAGCTCTGTGTGCTGCCTTCTACAGGCAGGGCAATTTATGGGATAGCAAATCTCTCAGGCCACCGCCAGACAGATTGTCAGATATACTTGCTCCTAGCATCTGCATGAGTGATACACATGCTCCTAGCATCTGCACGAGAGACAAACACACTCCTAGCATCTGCACGAGAGACATACATGCTCCTAGCATCTGCATGAGAGGCATACATGCTCCTAGCATCTGCATGAGAGCCACTGCACTCTCTCTGGAACTGGGACCAGGGATCTGCACTGGGAGCACAGGCCAGCAATGCTCCAAGGAGGTGAGAGGTAAGGGAAGTGTCAGCCTGGGCACCATGAGATCCTACCACTTTTAAGAAGCTTTTTCTGGATCCAGTGCTCACCCTATTATTGCAGGCCTTTAACTCTTTTCTGGAACTCTGAGAAAGATGTTTCTGCCTGTTCTTGTTGGTTGTCCAAAGCCTCAGTGTGAGGAGAGAGCTCTGAAGCACCTCACTCCACCATCGTGAATGGCCCAGGCCTGTAAGTTTCACTTTAGCTCTAGCAAATAGCACACGTGTGAGGCATGCAGATGGTTTGCCTTTTGAGAACTGAAGCAGATGTGTTTACAGTGTGTGATGAGAGAGGAAAAATGTATTTGGTCCCCATGAATTGTTTGTAAGAGCAGATATAGCTATGACACATATTATTGTTTTAAATGAGAACATTATATTTTCCTCTTCTGGTTCCATTATGAGCACAGAGTAGAGAACTTTGTTTCAAAGTTTGTCATGTGAAATAATCCCTAAAGCCTCCTTTCCATTAAATAAGACAAGGAGGAGAAAGAGGGGGAGGAAGAAAGAAAGAGAAATTAGAACCATTGCTGACTTGACTGTGGATATGTTGCATAGTCAAAAACCCATGCTGACAGGCCACTGAGCTCCTGTTAGTTCCCATAACCATTCTCTTTTCTCTTCAAGTTTCACGATACTTTCTTGAAACATACACACAAAACTTTTCTGTATTGATATCTGGCACCTCCGTGACAGAGCCATCCATGATTAGAGCCAGTAATTATGCTTCGGCCTGCAGATAATCCATCATGGCAGGTTTTGTTTGTGGCTCCTGATAATTAATGATAATTCCACAGAACAACAGTCACACAGCAGAGCAGAAATTCATCTTCGAAAGGTCACTAAGGGGTTGAAGCATGAAGTGAAATAAGCCCATAATATTAACTATTTTTTAACCAATCAATCTTTGTGGGTTGTTTTTTTTTTTTTTCTTTATTTTTTGAAAGTCATAGTAATACAGGCACTGTCTGAAACCTAATTTCCTAGTTTCTTTACAAGGAGAATAGAATTTAAAACAAACGAACAAGCAAAGAGACTTGGCCAGTCAGTCTGTTTCTGGAGGGAAAGAGGTTGAATTCATCCTTAGAACCCAACTCTCACCTCACTCAAAGACATGGTCAAAAGTCTACAAAAATATTAACCAGAATATGGCAATTTGGACCAAGAGCCAAAGTGGTGAGCTGAGGGTGTTAGAGAAAGGGCCTTTCATGGTGAAGGTGAGAGTCAGTGGGAAAATTAATATCTATTTGAAGTGGGGTGGAGAATATATTAGTAAAAAATGTTCAAATATGTGGACTTCTGTGTAAAACCTGTGCTGCTATGTAAATCCACAGTTTCAGTTCTTCAAAGAATGCTACACCCAGAAATACTTTGATGGACATCAGGGAAAGGGGCTGTATTTCAACTCTGGATCAGTAAAGAGCATAGAAAGAATACTCCCATTTAGCCAAGAAGAGAACAAAATACCAGCTATCGCAGGGGCTCAAGATACCAGTTATAGCAACCAGGGATAACAACAGAAAATATTCTCCCAAGAATCCCCAATAATGTTGAAGGGATACTGAGCGCCGAACCATCAGTTTGATGGGTCTTTGAACCAAATTGCCTTTAAATCTAAAAGTCTGGGGAGACTTCTGCTTAACTTTGGGTTGTACATGATTGCTAGCTGTAGTGATTTGGAAGCTGTTATATACCCCAGAAAAGACCGTGTTCTTGTAATCCATTCCTGTGGGTGTAGATCTATTGTGGGCGGGATCTTTTAATTAGGTTATTTCAATTGAGATGTGACCCATTCCTTTCAAGGTGGGTCTTAATCCCCTCACTGGAGTCCTTTATGAGAGGATAAAGGACACACAGAAAAAGGCCAGAGAGCTCAGAGAAAGCCTCAGATAAGCCAAGAGAGTACCCAAGAGGCTCAGAGAGGAAGCCATGGAACCAGAAGCTAAAGGCAACAAAGCTGGGAGGGTAAGATGAAGATGAGCAGATGGGGCCATGTGCCTTCCCATGTCACAGGGTCACCCTGTCTTCAGAGTCCAGGTATTGTCTTTGAGTTGGACATTTTCATGTCCTTAGAGATTTAAATTTGTAAGCTAATAAATCCTCATTGTAAAAGCCCACCCATTTCTGATATATTGCTTTTTGGCAGCTTTAGCAAACTGAAACAGTAACTAACAATTGTTTCTTTTGGTGTAAATATAAATGATTTAAGAAACATTATGTTGGTAATGTCAGAAACACTGATATTTGCATAGCCATTGTGCTATAAAAGGGCACCATGATATAGCAAATGTGGCTTTCGGCCTCACTTACAGTAGACAGGCTGGTCACAAATCAATTAATCTCTCTCTACTTCAGTTTTTCATCTCTCAAAAAGAAAAGAAATCATATTAAAAGAGTCAATGTGACTATGAAACTCAATATTTAACACGAGAATGCTTGGCAAAGTAGAAACTACTAAATAAAAAATAATGATACTTAACATTTGTTGAGGGCAACTTTGGGCCACACTCTATGGTAAGCAGCATACGTGTGTCTTTAGATCATTTAATCTTATCTCATCCCACACACAGTCCTTTGAAGTAGACACTATAATTTTCTCATTTTACAAATGAAGCACCAAAGCCCAAGTTTCATAGAGAAGAGTCAGGCCTGTTGGAAGCTGTGATATCTTTTTGATGTGTCAGCTTGATCAGGTTACAGTCCCCAGTTATTCAAACACAGGTCTAAGGCATTGCTTGAAGAGATTTTGCAGATGTAATTAAACTCCTTAATGAGTTGACTTTATGTATGGAACATTATCCAAGATAATCTGGGTGGCCCTGAATTAATCAATTGAAAGGTCTTCATAGCAGAGTGGAGCCTTCCCTGGAGAAGAAATATTCTGCCTATGGACAGGAGCTTTAGCTCATGCCAGAGAGTTCCAATCTACTCTACCTGATGTCCTACCTCCAGATTTCAGACTTGCCTACTCAGCCCCCAGAATCACATAGGCCAACATGTTGCAATACATTCTCAATATATATCTCCTACTATTTCTTCTTCTCTGATTAGACCCTGACTGATACAGACGAGAAGCCATGTGCTTTACTCCAAGCTATTGTCTCCAGACACTTGAGCCTCAACCATATTTTTCTTCCTTCTCCTCAGTATATTTAGAAATGGGTAGCAATATGTTGCATTTTAGAAGGGGAAATGAAAGCCTGCTTAATGAACTCAACCAAATCACAAAATTGGTATAAAACTAAACCAAGCAAAGCCATGATATTGGAGAATTATTAAAACACCCCGTTTTACCAGTTTCTCAACCAGGATTCTATAGCATCGATATGCTCACCCTCGGTGTCATTTGACAATAAGACCCACTAACGTATACTTTAGATTTTGTACTAGGCCGTAGCCTCACTGAGAGTATAGAACAGAAACATAAGATGCAGGCATCTGCTTCATTTCCCTCACGAGGCAAAAGGCATCTGATTTCCTGCCTTTACATGATCATTAGCATTTCTTCTCACAGCTGTCACCTGACATGTATACCCCGAGGAAGTGAAACCCTGAGCCAGAGGGGAATCTCTGTCCTCACTGAAGAAGTTCAGATTGCCCTTGTCCTCCTTTCCTGATGCTTTGCTCCGGCTGACTGGCCTTTTCAGTTCTGGCGAACAGTGACTGAGCTAAAGCAGCTGCTTGTCATTCATGTATTAAAAGCTGAGCATCTGTACGTCTCAAAGTCATGTGAAGGAAACAGACGGGCTCCAAAGTTCTTGGTCTGTTAATGGCCCCACTTACCCATAAGCACACACTTTGCCCAAGTATATTATCAGAACTCCTAATTATAATGCTATAAATTATAGCAGAAAATTAAAAGGAGCTATGGAGGAGGAAGAAATATGAATATTACTTAAAATGAGAAGATAATTAAGTTATCCTCTCTTCCCTCTGAGCCAGTCTGAATGTTTAAAGTAAGACCTAATAACAGTGCTAAATGAACTGAAATCACAAATGAATATTCAACTGGCCTACTTTGGAGAAGATTTCATTACCAGTTTATTAACCTAGTTATTTCATTCTTAAGAATCTGAAAGGTGAGTAAATCCCTACACTGGAATAAACCAATGAACTTCAGAAATATAGAAGATGAGAACCCTGCTGTTTTCATAGACCAGTTACTGCTCTAACCAAATATTCTTAGCTGGTATTGTGACATTTTGGTGCTCAAGTCCACAAAGGAGCAATACTTATAGTGTATGCTAACATACATTCAGCATAAAGATAGGGATTGTAGAGTGCAGGGAGCCAAAATTATCCCTTCCAAAGAGCATGTACTGATTTCAGGGCAACTAACTGCCAAGCTCCAGCAAAGTTCCAGGACTTCTGGGACTTATCCAGGAATATGAGCAATTCCTAGAGATTCAGGGATTCAGCAACTCATTAAACCAGCTATTATTTTTTGAGTGCCTCCCATCACAGGAAGGCAATGCTGAGCAACAGCAGATGTCATAGAGTCAGAACAGGGGGGAACAGCAGATGTGATTCAAATAACCATGCAAATAAAGGTCTCATTGCAGCCTGAGATGAGTACTATTAAGAAAGGATGCCCAGTTATTTGGGAGAGTATAGCAGAGGCATTTGGAGTCATCAGATCTGGTTCTCTGAGTGTGGTCCACAGAGCAGAAGCACTGGCATCGCCTGGGGGCTTGTTAGAAATGCAGATCTCAGGCTGCTCCCAAGACCTGCAGTTAAGTAAGTCCCCAGATGATTTGTATTCACATTATAAGTTGAGAAACAACTGGTTTAAGGGATAAAGGAAGCTTCTCTGTGGATGCTACAACATTTCAGTTGAGAGCTGAGAGAAGAGTGGAGAGCACCCAAGGCAGAGAAGCAGTGTTAGGTTCTCAGAGGCAGTCATTGTTGAGAATTGGCACACAGTAGGTTGCCTTTCTCTGTTGAAAGAAGTTGGCTCTCGCCAAGTGACTTGCTCTAGCTGATGAAACATGAGCAGGGTGGACCTTGCATACCAGGGTGGAATTTTTAAGAACCACTGTGTGATTTAACATTCTTCGTTCTCTCTGCCATGGTGATTAGCAGTGTATGGAGAGTTGGTGGATGCTAGTTCCTCTGGGAACCTGGAGCAGAGCCCTCAACATGTAGCTTGAATGAGAAATGAACCTTGTTGCACTAAGCCCCTGAGATGTGGTGATGATTTGCTTCTGTCTAACTGACAGAGTGTTTCATCCATTGGTTAATTTCACTCATATTTACTGAGTGCCTCCAAAGTGGCCAGCAGTGATGTAGGCTTGAACATTAGAGGTGAAAGTAGTTAGTCAGACAAGGCTCTGTGGAGAAGGACAGCCAATATACAACTGAAAAATAAGACAATTCCAGATGAAGGGAGTAAGATGGAGTTGTGAAACAAAAAAGGGGGCATGAAAGGGCTATTTCAGATGAGGTGGTCAGGGACAGCTTCCTTCTCCAAGGAGCAGATTTGTGACCTGGCACCTGGATGATGAGAAAGAATACCCATTTGAACATCTGGAGGAGGAGCCTGCTGGGCAGAGTAAAGGAAATATAACGTCCTTGAGGCAAGAACAAGATTGGTTTGAATAAGCAACAGAAGAACAGCCCCTGTGAAGCCCAGTAATGAACAAGAATAAGGTGGAGAGTGATTCAAATGAGGCTGGAGAGGTCAGGGGCCAGATTGCATGGTCTTTGGGTCTGGTTAAGAGGACTGTGTTTAAGTCTAAGTGCAATGGGAGTATGTGATTTAAGTTGCATGTTAATGTAGCCACTCTACGTATTGCATTGTGTCATATTCAGAATATGTCATATTTAGTATAAATATAAAAGTCACATAATGATGATGGGAAAGAGAGCACCTTAGGAGAACTGAAAGGAGGCCAATGTGACTAAAGTAAGCAAGAAAGACCCTCCTATCACGTGCCTAAAGCATGGAGAATTGGAAATACTCAGCGAGCAGTATTAATGGCTGTGCTGGTTTGAAACTGTTGTGTACCCCAGAAAAGACACGTTCTTTAATCCTGTTTCAATATCACTGGGTGGGATCTTTTTGATTAAGTTCTTTCCATCAAGATATGACCACCCAGTTGTGGGTGGGGCCTTTTGATTAGGTGGTTCCCATGGCAATGTGTCATATTGCCCAACAGACCCCCCTGCATCACTATGTGCGTTCCTATGAGATGTTAAGCAAACCAGAACCTGGAGAGAGCCAAGGGAAGCCAAGAGATAAAACTCAGCCCCGGAGAAGCAAAGTGAGGAACTGCACAGAAGCAGAGGCTGAAAGCAACGGAGACCAGGAACAAGAGATCAGCAGATGCCAGACATGACTACCCAGCTGACAGAGGGGTTCCAGATGCTATCAGCATTTCTGAGTGTAGGTAGCCTCTTTTTGGTGCCTTAATTTGGACATGTTCATGGTCTTTGAACTGTAAACCTATAACATAATAAATTCCCTTTGTAAAAGCCATTCCATTTCTGGTATATTACATTCTGGCAGCTTTAGCAAACCAATACAATGATTGAAATAATTTCCTTTCTGTGTGTTTCTCAAGGGAGATAATCCAAAAGTCCCATTCAGTCAGAGGATCAGCCTCTGGCAGCAAGATCTCTGGGTGATGCAGAGAACTATCAGAGAATTATGTGGTGGTTTCTTTATCAGGTTTGGGAAAAACAGAAATTTGAGGGTCACTAATGCTACAGTACCTGTAATCCCATCCCACAAAGGTAACTTCCAATAAGTGGTTGGTAAAAACGTTCCTATTTGTTTCATGCACATCTTAACATGCATGCATGCAAATATTACATTCCCTAACACAACAAGCTTTCTCACCAAAACAATCACCTTGATTTCTGCCTCCCCTTATGCTACAACATACCCTTCCTGGAGGACTGGACCATGCCTGACCATGCCTGACCATGCCTGACCATGCCTATTTTGCATATCATAAGCTGCAGCACGTGGAGTGTGGTGAGCTTAATGATAACTTATTGTATGAGTGAAGCAATTAATTTATTAACATCATTATTGTCAAATGATTTGAAGTTTGTATTTCTATTCTAATGATTTTCACTATATCTTCCTAAACATTCAAAACTCGGTTTTCTCTATTAACATAAAGAACTAAATCTTAATACCCTTTCACCTCCCTGGCTATAATAAGTTTCACTTTTAACTTGAAATAACTTCAAACTTGCAAAACAGTCACAAAAATAATTCAGACCCCATACATGGAACTCCAACATGCCTCCTTAACTCCAGATACTCAAATTCACTAATCGTAACATTTTGCCACATTTGCTTATCATTCTATTCATCTATCTGTCTACATTTTTAGTGTAGGTTGTACACATCATGCTCCCTGAATACTTAATACTGCCATGTACATTTCCTAAGAACAAGGATATTCACTTTTTTACCACCTGAAGGGAAGTTATCAAGTTCAGCAAATTTAACATTGATAAAAAGCTTACAGTCTATATTCCAGTTTTTCGTATGTCCAAATAATGTCCTTTGAGCCCTTTCTTCTCCCTTATTAGATCCTATCCAGGATCACATATTGCATGTATTTATCATTATCTCTTTAGTTGCTCTTTATTATTTTAATTGTGGGGACATATATATATATATATATATATATATATAAAACAAACTTTTCCACCTCAACCACTCCCAAATGTACAATTCAGTGGGATTAATCATGTTCGTTCTGTTGTGCTACCTTCACCACCATCCATTATTAAAACTTTCTCATCTACCCAAAAAGAAACCCTAAACCATTATGCATTAATTCCCCATTCCCCCTAACCCTGCCCCTTGCATATCTGCCTCCGTGAGCTTGTATGTTCTCTGATATTTTCTTTGTGGTGGCAATGAGTTTAAATTTAACATCCTAAATTTATAGCAATCTCCTTTGCTCTGATACCAACTTGACTTCAATAGCGTACAAAAACGGCCCTACAATTTTCCATCTTCCTGTCTTCATGTAGGTTTTTGTCACAAACTGTATGTTTATACATTATGAGTCCAGAATCACTGATTTATCACTACATCTTATGCATTTGCATTTTAGATTCTGTATGAATTAACAAGTGGAGTTATAAACCTAAAATATGATAGTGCTGGCATTTATATTTACCCATGTCTTTACCCTTTTGCTAGAGATCTTTATTTTTCACGTGGCTTTGATCTGTTGTCTATTGTCCTTCCTTTCAATCTACAGACCTCTCTTTAGCATCTCTTACAGGACCAATCTAGTGGTGATGAATTTGCTCCACTTTGGTTTATCTGGGAATGTCCTAACCTCTCCCTCATTTTTGAAAAATAGTTGTGTCAGATATAGAATTCTTGCTGGACAAGTTTTTGCTTTTAGCCCTTCAAATACGTCATCCACTGCCTTCTTGTCTCCATGGTTTCTGTTGAGAAATCGGCACTCACTCTTATTGAGGCTCCCTTGCATGGAACACATTGCTGCTCTCTTGGAACTCGCAGAATTTGCTCTTTATCTTTGACGTTTGGCATTTGATTATACTATGTTTCTAGGTGGGTCTATTTGGCTTTATCTTCTTTGGAATTCATTGAGTATCTTGAATTTGCATATTCGTGTATTTCATTAAATTTGGGGAGTTTTTGTCTATTGTTTCTTCTGATAGTCTCTCTGCCTCTTTCAATTTCTTCTCCTTCTGGGACTCCCACAGTACGTATATTGGTGCACCTGATGGTATTCCACAGGCTCTGCTCGCTTGTCTTCAGTCTTTCCCATTTCGTCTCAGAAGACCCCATGATTCCAGTAGTCGTATCGTCGTGTACACTGATGCTTTCTTCTTTCAGCTCCAGTTTGCTGTTGCACTACTTTGGGAGGGAGGTATCTTTTACTGTAGTCTTCAGCTCTGGTGGCTTTTCATAATTTCCATCTCTATACTGATATTCGCTTTGTGTTCATTTATCATTTTCTTGATTTCCTTTGGTTCTTTGTTCCTGGTTTTCTTTAGTTCTGTGAGTATATTTAGGACCATTTTTTTAAGTCTTTTACTGGTATGTCCCAGGTATGGTCTTCCACGTTAATGGTTTCTAATGCTTTAATTTTCTCCTTTGCATGGGCCCTCACTTCCAGTTTCTTTGTATGTTTTGTAATCTTTTGTTAAAACCTGGGTGTTTGATGTTTTAACATGTTATCAGTTGGAATATAGACTCTGAGGTATATACTTTAAGCTTGTATCCAGGTAGTGTGATGACAGACCTTTCCTTTAATTCCAGAACCTAGCAATAAATAAATGAAGAAAGAAAGAAATGAAGGGAGGAAGGAAGGAAGGAAGGAAGGAGGGAGGGAGGGAGGGGTAGAGGAAAGGAAGAAGGAAGGAAGGAAAGAAGGAAAGAAATACTGACCTTTCCCAGTCTTTGCAGTTTGACCTGTGTGAGCATACTCCTTCACGGCTTATCCATACAATGAATTTAGAGAATAGCTCAAGGCCAAGGCACAGGGGCTTCTCTGGTCCTTTCTGAACCTATGTCTTATCTTGGACATGTGTGCGTGTGTGTGTGGCCCTAGGGATTTCCCCATTTATATGGATTCAAACATCCCTCTTTCCTATGAAGCTGCTTCTTCATGGTCCCAGGCACTATACTGCATGCCCCACAGCCAGCAATCCCTTGCCCCAGACAGCCATGAATTGACTATTTTCCCACAGTATTTTGTAGTAGAGCTCTACAAGCTGCCTTCTACATGCAGGGCAAGTTCTGGGTTGGTGAGTCTGCAATAAGTGTCAGGGTTCGATCCATCAGACCATCACCAGATGGACTTGGCCAGACATATGTGCTCCCAGATTGTATGTGAGGGTTACTCTGCTTCTCCTAGCACTAGGACCTAGGACCAGGTCCCACACTAGGAGTCTGGGCTTGTTCCATACCCAGCCAGTGAGTGGATGGAGAAGCAAGGACATCAGGAGATCCTACCATTTTTAAATTGCTTTTATTGGTACAGTGCTCACCTTGTTACTGAAATCCTATAACTGTTTTCTGAAACTCTGAGAAAGATGCTTTCATAAGTTTTTGTGTGTCAATCAAAGCTTCTGTGGGAGAATGGAGATGTGGAGCTTCTCACTCTGCCATCTTCTTTGGGATAAACCCCGCCTCTATGATAAGACATTAAGCACAAATTTTTGACCATTCCCACTTCCTACGTACTACGATAGTGTTGATTTTTATTTTAGTAATCTAGAATTTTAGATCCAGATTTTTATTATTTTATTTTACATTATAACTCAACCATTTTAGAAACCACTCAATCATTATTCTAAATCAGCCAATATTAGACTCACCTATACTTTGTACTTATTGTACGAATGTTTTCTTAAGCTCTTTATTCGATTCACTTGCGGACTTACTGTAATACTTCACAAATTTGTTTTCAGGAAAATATAAATGGTAAATGAATAATATGTGTCTGAATCTTTTCATGTACAAATATGACTTTCTTTTGCATTCACATGAATGATTGTTTGGATGTTGAAATGAAATTCACTTGCCTCAGAAATCTATTTGAGTATTCTACTCTATTCTAGAACTCAGTGCAAGGGATGAGAAATCTAATGCCAGTTTGAATCTTTTGTTCTATATGGATGTCCTATTTGGATTTTTATTTTACCCTCTTTATTTAAAAGCAAAAAAAAATTGAATTTTGTCTTTATTCTTAGAATTCAAAAATTTCATCAGGCATTATTTCCAGATGCATATCTTCTTTGATATCTCTAGGTGGCAATACAGAAATTTTAGGATCTGACTTAGGATAAATTTTCCCTTATTTATTTATTTTTTTTGTATATAGTTTTTCCTATCTTTTTGGGTACACCACTAAATGGATTCTGGAATTTCTAGTCTACTCTCCAGAGTTTGTATTTTAGCATTTTTCTCAAGATATCATTACCTTTACCATTATCTTTTATCTCTTCTAAGACTATTCCTTGAAGTGGCCTTTGGTTTAATTAAATTAAAAGTACAAAAGTAGTTATTCTACTCCTCAGGGAGTCGAATGATTTTTCCAGCAATTTTTATATTAATTTAAAATAATGTATAGTCTTTTGAATTTTCCCTTTCTCATAAGACCTTATGCTATGAAAATAAGAGGCTCTAAAATATCACTGAGAATAAGGATTTTTACTTTTCATACTATTCCATATTTTCTCAGGGATTCTCTTTAAACAGAGATTTTCTCTGCTTTCTCACATTTGTTTAATTTTTCAAGGTGCATATTCCTATCCCATGCACAATTATTTGGTATTATTCTCAGCTCACATTTCTAAATACTGGCGTAGGCCAGTGCCAACTTCGAGTGTGTTTCTTGGACCTACAGCATCGGAGGCACAAGGGAGCTTGTCAGAAGCGCAGATTCTCTGCCCCCACGCTACAGCTCCTCAATCAGAACCTATAGTGTGGTACTGAATAAATAGTTTCTTAAAAGCTTCCAGGTGATTCTTTTGCATGTTGGAATTTGAGAAGCCCTGGTTAGGCTGATTAGCATTTGCCCACTTGTGTACTCCAGCAGGAACTGTTCTGAGCAGGTGGGAATAGCCTTAGATATAGTAAAGAAAAGCATTCTCTGGCCCAAATACCCTCCTTCATTTCCAGAGCTACTGCTACTAGGGTCAGCCTGGGAGCTGGAGTGGGCAATGAGGGTGAGCTCAGCGGCCGTGGGTGTGAAATTCAAGTTCTGGTCCCTAAATCCTTTAATTGCTCCTTTCTAGCCTCTTCCCCCCCTCCCCATGCCTACATCTTCATGTGGAGAGAATCCTTGGGAAATACGTGTTTTATAAGAGCAATGATTACCTATGGGAACCAGAAAAGGACATGTAGAGGAAGGTAGGACTATCAGGGGAAATCACTGCCATGGTGATTTTTGTTTGTTTTGTTTTCCCCTCCAGGTTTGTTGTGACAGCCTGCGGTTAACTGGGTCCTGCATAGCTCCCTCTGCTCTAATGCCCACGTTAGGAGCTCCCTGCAGCAAATCATCCACTTTATCTAGTAAACAGTCAGAGCCAAGGGAGACATTGCGGTAAAGCCTGCCTCAGCTGCTGCATTGGTTTTCTATTGCTCCTGTAAAACAAATTATCACACATTTAGCAGCTTAAAACAACACCCATTTATCTCATCATTTTGTAGGTCAGAAATCCAGCACAGCTGGTTCTCTTCTCTGGGTCTCACAAAGTGGTGGCCGGGATGAGTTGATATCCAGGTTTGTTCAGGGCATTGGTGGAATTCAGGTCCACGTGGTGGTAGTTGTGAGTTCGTCCTTGCTGGCTGTCAGCTGAGGGCTGCTCTGTTTCTAGAGTCCTCACACATCTCCTTGGCTGGCACCCTCCTTCCTCCATCCTCAAAGGCAGCAGCTATGGATCGAGTCCTTCTTATGTGTCAGTATGAGAAGCATCTTTCACAACATCTCTGGCTGAGGCTTCTGCTTCCCTCCACTGATTTTATGGACCCTTGTGATTACAACTGGCCCACCCAGATAATCCAGGATAATCTCCCAGTTGTTAGGCCAGCTGACTAGCAAACTTGATTCCATCTGCAGAGTGCCTTCACAGCAGTACCAAGATAAGTGTTTGATTGATTAATCAGGGGACAAGAATCTTTGGGGGACAGCTTTAGACTTCTGCTTGCAACAACTGTTCTGTGTAGACCATTAGCATGAATCTTCAAATCCTTTTTTAGAATCAATGTGTCAGATACCTGACCATCCACCCTCACTCTCAGCCCTTCTGCTTATCACTTAGAAGTTTTTATGACCCCCTCAGGAAACACTTTTCCTTCCTTTTAGGAAGATTCCTCCTTTGTCTGTGCTGAAGTATGCGGTAAGAAACACTAGTCAACTTTTCCTTTCATTCAATCCTGTTTGCCTCATTTGAAACACAAATGGCTCAAAGTTTTGCACTACTGATGCCAGCCTGCCTCCTTGCCCAGAATTTACTTAGCTATAAATTATTTTGCCCTAAACTGTATGGTTCTTTGGCCAGTAAATTGGGATTTGGAGAGTTAGGGAAGTTGTTTTTATCGGTGCAGGTCGCTATCTAGGAAAAAGAGAAAAAGATATTAGGAAAAATACATTGCCCTTGAGCCTATTTCCATTCACAGTGCTAAGGACCTCTAGTAAAGATTTTAGTGGAAAGGAATTGAATGATTTCTTAAGAAAAAAATGAATATAACGGGTTGCAAGCATCCAAAAGCTAAATTTAAAATGGTAAGGATCTATAATATTGTCTTACATATTTAGCTAACCCTGGAATGAGAAAAACTCAAAACACTGAAATCCCAAATAGTTAAGAACACTGTCATGGTTAGGGACATGTGTCGACTTGGCCAAGTTGTGGTAGCTGTTTATCTGATTGGGCAAGTGCTGGCCTGTCTGTTGCAATGAGGACATTTCATAGGATTAGGTCATGATCACATCAGCTGCATCCACAGCTGATTCCATTTGTAATCAGCCAAAGGGGAGTGTCTTCTACAATTAGTGATGCTAAATCTAATCATGGGAAGCCTTTTAAGGAAGACTCGGAGGAGACAGGCCCCATTCCTGCTTTGGCTGGTGAGCCTCTCCTGCGGAGTTCATCCAGATCCTCCATCGGAGTCATCGGCTTCACAGCCTGCCCTTGGATTTCGACTCTGTGTTCCTGCGGTCACATGAGACACTTTTATAAATTTTATATTTGCAAGTGTTCCCTGTTGATTCTGTTTATGTAGAGAACCCTAACTAATACATCTTGGTACCAGAAGTAGGGTGGTTCTTAAGAAACAGAATCTTAAAAATGGGTTTTTATGAATGGTTTTCTACTCTGACTGGACTCACAGACACTCAGGACTCTGATTCCCGTAATCAGAATGACACTCCCAATCCATGGAGTGAGTTGGCAAAGGAGATAGTCAAAATGTCACCATTCGATTCTCCTAATGCTTCACTTGTATGAAGCCAGACTCTGGGGAATAAGGTTTTGACACCTTTACAGAGTTTTGTAGAAATAAGAGTTATAGAGATGTTGGTTGGTTGTTGTTAGATACACTGGCTACATTAAGGGGTGAAAGGGATGGGCTTAAGCTTTCAAACGAGAAGCTTAAGCGCCGTCTGAAAGATGTAGAAGTTTCTATGAGTATCCTGAAGGAAAATCTTATTTCCTGTAGCCGTAGACTTGAGATCTCTGGAAATCAGACTCAGAATCTTACTGTTAGAGTAGCAACTTTACAATGTAAACTGAAATCTCAGTCTTGCATGGTCTCTACTGTTAAAGTGAGGGCATTGATTGGAAAAGAGTGGGACTGTGAAAATGGGATGGTGACATATGGATTGATAATAATGTTGGGGGCGAGGTTGAAACCCTAGGCCATGCCGAGTCTTCTTTAGATAACCCTGTAATAGTCTGCCCTGAGGACATAGCCACCCCACCTTCAGCCTGCCTTGAGGAATTGGCCACCCAACCTCCTCCTGAAGGGATTAGCCCTAGAGTGATTAATCCTGTTTCACCAGATGAAACTGCAAATGAAAGCCCTGAAGCAAATGGCTTGGAAGATATTTCTAATTCTTTTCATGACCCACCCCCACCACCCCTCATTTCTTCCAGACCTATAACTAGACTCAAGTCCCAACAGGCCCCTAAAGGTGAGGTACAAAGTATCACACATGAGGAGGTACGTTATACTCCAAAAGAGCTGTGTGAGTTTTCCAATTTATATAGACAGAAATCAGGGGAATATGTGTGGCAATGGATTTTAAGAGTTTGGGATAATGGTGGGAGGAATATAAGGCTGGATCAGGCTGAATTTATTGATATGGGCCCACTAAGCACAGATTCTGCATTCAATGTTATAGCTCGGGGGTTAGAAAAGGTATTAACAGTTTGTTTGGATAGTTGGTTGAAACATGGATCAAAAGATGGCCAACATTACCTGAGGTTGAAATGCCAGAACTGCTCTGGTATAATGTAGATGAGGGGATCCAGAGGCTTAGAGAGATTGGAATGTTAGAGTGGATTTATCATGCAAAGCTTGCTCTTACACCTCAGGAGTGTCCAGAGGATGCACCTTTTACCAGAACAGTGAGAAATAAATTTGTGAGACTAGCACCATCATCCCTGAAGAGCTCTGTGGTTGCACTTCTCTGTAGGTCAGATATTACTGTGGGAACTGCTGTCACTGAGCTGGAATCCTTAAACACAATGGGGACGATAGGATCCCAAGTTGGCAGAAACAAGGTGGCAGCACTTAATCACCAAAGACAGGGTAGACGTGGCTATTATACCAGACAGCAAATTCAAAGGAGGAGTCAAAATTATATGACACGCAGAGATTTGTGGCATTGGCTAGTAAATCATGGGGTACATAGAAATACAATAGAAGGGCAGTCTATTAAATTCTTGTTGGAGATGTATAAACAAAAGAGTTTTAGGTCAAGGGAACAGAAGTCTAACCTGAATTACAAAAACACAGAGTCGCGGCCCCTTAATCAGTTTCCAGACTTGAAACAGTTTACAGACCCTGAGCCCCTTGAATGAAGGGGAGGCCAGGTCCCTTTGAGGGAGAAACCTGTTACACTGCCACAAATTTATACTGTTAATATTCCTCCAAGTCTTCCCCAAGGAGACCGACGGCCTTTTACCAGGGTAACTGTGCATTGGGGAAAAGGAAATGATCAGATATTTTGGGGATTAGTAGACACTAGTTCAGAAGTGACATTAATTCCAGGGGACCCAACACATCACTCTGGACCACCAGTCAGAGTGGGGGCTTATGGAGGCCAGGTGATCAATGGAGTTTTATCTCAGGTTCGTCTCACAGTGGGTCCAGTGGGCCCCCGGACCCATCCTGTAGTTATTTCCCCAGTTCTGGAATGTATAATTGGCATAGACATACTGAGCAACTGGCAGAATCCCCACACTGGGTCTCTAACTCGTGCAGTGAGGGCTATTATGGTGGGAAAGACCAAGTGGAAGCCACTAGAACTGCCCCTACTAAGCAAAATAGTAAATCAGAAGCAATACCGTATTCCTGGAGGGATTGCAGGGATTATTGCCACTCTTAAGGACTTAAAAGATGCAGGGGTGGTGATTCCCACCACATCCCCATTCAACTCTCCTATTTGGCCTGTGCAGAAAACAGTTGGGTCTTGGAGAATGACAGTGGATTATCATAAGCTCAACCAGGTGGAAACTCCAATTGTGGCTGCTGTTCCAGATGTGGTATCATTGCTTGAGCAAATCAATATATTCCCTGGTACCTGGTATGCAGCTATTGATCTGGCAAATGCTTTTTTCTCAATAGCTATTTAGTAAGGACCACCAGAAACAGTTTGCTTTCAGCTGGCAAGGTCAGCAATATACTTTTACTGTCCTACCTGAGGGGTATATCAACTCTCCAGCCCTATGTCATAATCTTTTTTTTTTTTTTCTTTTACATGGGCAGGCACTGGGAATTGAACCTGGGTCCTCAGGCATGGCAGGCAAGCACTCTTACCTGCTGAGCCACCGTGGCCCACCCACTATGTCATAATCTTGTTCGCAGAGACCTTGATCATTTCTCCCTCTCATAAGACATCACACTGGTCCATTATATTGATGATATATTGATGATATCATGTTGATTGGACCTAGTGAGCAAGAAGTAGCAACTACTCTAGATTTACTGGTAAGGCATTTGCATGTCAGAGGATGGGGGATAAATCCAACAAAAATACAGGGGCCTTCCACCTCAGTAAAATTTCTAGGTGTCCAGTGGTGTGGAGCATGTCGAGATATCCCTTCTAAAGTGAAGGATAAATTGCTGCATCTGGCCCCTCCCACAACCAAAAAAAGGCACAACACCTAGTTGGTCTGTTTTGGATTTTGGCGACAACATATTCCTCATTTGGGTGTGCTACTCTGGCACATTTATCAAATGACCAGAAAAGCTGCTAAATTTGAGTGGGAACCTGAACAAGAGGAGGCTCTGCGACAGGTCCAGGCTGCTGTGCAAGCTGCTCTGCCACTTGGGCCATATGATCCAGCAGATCCAATGGTGCTGAAAGTCAGTGGCAAATAGAGATGCTGTCTGGAGCCTTTGGCAGGCCCCTATAGGAGAATCACAATGCAGATCCTTAGGATTTTGGAGCAAAGCCTTACCATCTGCTGTAGATAACTACTCTCCTTTTGAGAAGCAGTTTTCGCCCTGCTACTGGGCCTTAGTAGAGACTGAGCGCTTAACCATGGGCCACCAAGTTACCATGAGACCTGAGTTGCCTATCATGAGTTGGGTGTTGTCTGACCCACCAAGCCATAAAGTTGGGCGTGCACAGCAGCACTCTATTGTAAAATGGAAATGGTATATATGAGATAGAGCCAGAGCAGGTCCTGAAGTCACAAGTAAGTTACATGAAGAAGTGGCACAAATGCCCATGGTTTCCACTCCTGCTGCCACATTACCTTCTCTTTCCCAGACCAGAGCTATGGCCTCTTGGGGAGTTCCTTACAGTGAATTGACTGAGGAAGAGAAAACTTGGGCCTGGTTTACAGATGGTTCAGCACGATATGCAGGTACTACCCAAAAGTGGACAGCTGAAGCATTACAACCCCTTTCTGGGGTGTCCTTATAGGACAGTGGTGAGGGGAAATCCTCCCAGTGGGCAGAACTTCAAGCAGTGCACCTGGTTGTTCATTTTGCTTGGAAGTAAAACTGGCCAGATGTGCATTTGTATACTGACTCATGGACTGTTGCTAATGATTTGACTGGATGGTCAGGGACTTGGAAAGACCATAATTGGAAAATTGGTGACAAAGAGGTCTGGGGAAGAAGTATGTGGATAGACCTTTCTGAGTGAGCTAAAAGCATGAAGATATTTGTGTCCCATGTGAATGCACACCAGAGGGTGACTTTAGCAGAGGAATATTTTAAGAACCAAGAGGATAAGATGACCCGTTCTGTGGATACCAGTCAGCCTCTTTCCCCCGCAACTCCTGTCATTGCCCAATGGGCTCATGAACAAAGTGGTCATGGTGGTAGGGATGGAGGTTATGCATGGGCTCAGCAACATGGACTTCCACTCACCAAGGCTGACCTGGCTACAGCCACTGCTGAGTGCTCAATCTGCCAGCAGCAGAGACCCACACTCAGCCCCCGATATGCACCATTCCCCGAGGTGACCAGCCAGCTACATGGTGGCAGGTAGATTACATTGGACCACTCCCTTCATGGAAGGGGCAGCGATTTGTTCTAACTGGAATAGACACATACTCTGGATATGGGTTTGCTTTCCCTACACGCAATGCTTCTGCCAAAACTACCATCCGTGGGCTTACAGAATGCCTCATCCATCGTCATGGTATTCCACATAGCATTGCTTCGGATCAAGGAACATACTTCACAGCAAATGAAGTGTGGGAATGGGCACATGTTCATGGAATTCTCTGGTCTTACCATGTTCCCCATCATTCAGAAGCAGCTGGATTGATAGAGCAGTGGAATGGCCTTTTGAAACTCAATTACAGTGCCAACTAGGTGGCAAAAACTTGAAAGGCTGGGGTAATGTTCTCCAGGAAGCTGTGTATGCTCTGAATCAGCATCCACTGTATGGTGCTGTTTCTCCCATAGCTGGGATCCATGGGTCCAGGAACCAAGGGGTGGAAATGGGCATAGTACCACTCACTATTACCCCTAGTGATACACTAGGAAAATCTTTGCTTCCTGTCCCTGCTACCCTGAGTTCTGCTGGGCTACAGGTTTTAGTTCCAAAACGGGGTGTGCTTCCTCCAGAGAAACAACAATGATACCACTGAACTGGAAGTTAAGATTGCCACCTGGTCACTTTGGGCTACTTATGCCTCTGGATCAACAAGCCAAGAACGGGATTACATTATTTTCTGGGGTAATTGACCCTGACTATCAGAAAGAAGTAGGACTGCAACTACATAATGGAGGTAAAGAAGAGTTTTCTTGGAATATAGGAGATCCCCTAGAGCGTCTATTAGTACTACCATGCCCTGTGATTAAAATCAATGGAAAACTGCAACAACACAATCCAGGCAGGATTACTAATGGTTCTGAAACTTCAGGAATGAAGGTTTGGGTCACCCCACCAGGCAAAGAACCACATCCAGCTGAAGTGCTTGCTGAGGGTAAAGGGAACATGGAATGGGTAGTGGAAGAAGGTAGTGATAAATACGAACTTCGACCACGTGATCAGTTACAGAAACAAGGACTGTAATGCTGTTTTGTTTGTGTTATACTATTTAAGTTGTAAGATATCAAGTTTAAGAATGAATGTTGCCCAAGGATTTGCACCCTATTCTGGAGAGATTTAATGTGTTTCCAGTTATATGCAGGACAGTTGAGTATTGTCAGGTAAAAGAAAAAAATGTGTGCTTATTTGTTTTCACTTGGAAATTAAGTATGGTTTAAGGTGATATATATATAGGTGCCAAGCTGACAAGGGGTGGACTGTCATGGTTAGGGACAGGTGTCAACTTGGCCAAATTGTGGTACCTGTTTATCTGATTGGGCAAGTGCTGGCCTGTCTGTTGCAATGAGGACATTTCATAGGATTAGGTCATGATCACATCAGCTGCATCCACAGCTGATTCCATTTGTAATCAGCCAAAGGGGAGTGTCTTCTACAATTAGTGATGCTAAATGTAATCATGGGAAGCCTTTTAAGGAGGATTCAGAGGAGACAGGCCCCATTCCTGCTTCGGCTGGTGAGCCTCTCCTGCAGAGTTCATCCAGACCCTCCATCGGAGTCATTGGCTTCACAGCCTGCCCTTGGATTTGGACTCTGCATTCCTGCGGTCACATGAGATATTTTTATAAATTTTATATTTGCAAGTGTTCCCTGTTGATTCTGTTTATGTAGAGAACCCTAACTAATACAAACACTAAGGAGAAAAGCCACATAATTTGAGAGTGTCATAACTGAGAATCCTGGAAAGAGAAAGATTAAACCGCCAATATGGCTTTAGGCCATGGAGAGGTTTAATTTAAAAGTTAAGAGCAAAACCACAATGCTTTCACACTTATTATAAGGAAAGTTTGGATAGACTTACTCTCTGGCAGAGCCATGGAATGAAAGGAAAGTATTTCTCTCTTGCTTGGCTTATTTCATTCCTAATCAGCAGCATTATTTCAAATTAGCTCTGCAATCTATTAGTATGTCTCAGCCATATAAAGCTTTTTTTCTCTCTTTTTATATAAGCACATCTCCTCACCTAAAGTAACAGAAGAGCCTCCCACTCAAAGCCTATGTCCATCTTCTCCTAGACTCTACTTTGAGAGGTTCATCAAATGATTTAAATAAAGGAAAAATAAGATGCATGAGATGAAACAGCTGTCTTCCCAAAATGAGAGGTTCCAAATAGCAAAACACTGAGAGGGTCGAAGCCAACATAGAACTAAAGTACTGAATTTGAAAACTTTTGGACCTCACATGTGGTGACATTAAGTTCTGAAATGTTTTAGGGGGAAAACCAGTTTGATCATACAACTTGAGTTCTGTGATACAAATGTTGGAACATTAAGACTTGTGATACTAACTTCAAAATTTGTCAGTTTGGGGTGTTTTACTATCTGGCATTAATGTAACACCATTCATATCCAGCCATGCATAAATTGTGTGTGATAGTTAGGTTTCATGAAACCGAAGTTGCACCTTTGTCATCACCAGTTTTCTTTCCTCTATCTCATTTAACCTCTGTGATTTCATAAATGTGAATGATTTTAGCTTTCCTATTTCTTTATAGAGAAATAATTGCTAACAAGGATAAATATTCAATTTTTTTTTTAAGTTTTGACTGCTTACACAGGCTCTGACAAGAGTCCTGATAATTCTAATGCTTAGTTAGCTCACCCAAACAAAATTATATTCCAGCTATCCAAGAAGTTCTCAGGAGCAAATCAGGTTTTACTAGGCCATCCCAAAGGGACTCAAGTTCCTTAAAGTAATTAAAAAACAGTACCTGTTTATTTTAGTAAGGGCTGATGGTGTGTTGTGTCTTGGGGCAGAGTTGGTTCAAATCCATGAATCTAGAACTTACTGGTTGCATGAATACTAGGACATAGCTCCCCAAAACTCAAAGCTCCATTGCAAATGTGGAGAAAAGTTTATCATAATGATTGTCAAAAGGATTAGAGGTGCTAACTCTACTATACTTTGCATGGTGACTGACACTCAGTAAGAATTTCCTTAAACATGATAGTTTTTATTTTTATTATGTTTCACTCATATTTCATGGCTTTGCTAGCAAAGAAGGCAAAAAATCATTATGAATGCCAGTGTTACTTCTTGGGGGGTAATTTTAGACACCAGAAGCATGTAGTCTGACTTTATGTTGGATTTTAGCTCAACGTAATTTAGCATCCATAAATGTTTATGTTGGAAAGGGCTATTCATTTCTTGCCTGTTTTCTAAGGTTAACTTGCACAAAAATACTCTTATTCACCAAGATAGCACTCTCTTTATTTAACCGTGGTATTCATTCCAAGAATTCTTAAAGTTAACTCCCCACAAAATATATTTATATATGCATTTTCTCTAAGTACGTGAATGAACAGGAGGGTAAAACTTGATGTTTAGAGCAACTAGATATAATACTGGAAGAAAATTCCCACCAGTTTACAGTTTCGTCTGTCCTCATAACTTCAGTAGTCATTTCTTTTTTGTAATGGCAAAGTTAAGTTACTGTGGAATTGTAGAATGTTGGAAATTAGAGGAATTTAATAGAACCTGTAATCAGTCCTCATCATTTACAGATTTTTTTTCCAAAAGTTCAAAAAGGTTAACTATATGGCCAAAACCACACAGTTAATAAATGACATAAATGCCAATTACTAATGTTTTAATTTAACAAACATTTACTGAGTTTTCATAAGGTACAAGGCATGTGCTGGATACCGAATAGAGACAAATGTGAATAAGGAACTGCTGTACCCTGAAGAAACTCTTCTCCTGTTCTGTAAGTTCCCAATGTTTAGTGCTTCATATCATCGCTGGACCCCTGAAGCACGTACATTCAGAAAGTAGAAAGGACCTCCTCAAATGGCACTTCTTAATAGCGATGCAAATTTAAAATCTGAAGTTAGATACTTGGCTATGGAAAAGAAAGAGAATATTAGAGAATTTTAGATGTTGCCTGAAGTAATGCTTTTAAATATGAAAGCATATATGATAGTTGGTGACCCAGAAAAAAGTATAATTTGCTTAGCCCAGGAGGCTCATTTTTAGCTAAAATTATGCCATGGTCTGATGCTTTTAAATTAAACTTTTACTACTTAGCCATGTAAAGTATTTGATTTTTGAAAAGACTTTATAAGCAAGCAATTAACAAAAGAACACAAGGACATTTATAAAATGTGAGAATAAAACTGACTAAGCCAAACTTAATGCCTTTCTAATTTGAAGAATTTCTTTTCAAGTCTTATTTTAAATAATTTCCCTTTGAGAGAGGAAAAAACAATGTCTTCTCACTCCTGTACCTCTAGGGGAAAAAAAATCATGAAGGAGTCACAAAATAGTTTTAGCAATAAATGTTGACTCTAAGGCTGTGAATAAAGCGTCTCTCCCTTTCACTTACACAGCCAAATGGGTACCACTCTGAGGTGGACACTGCCGTCACCGGGCCAATGCATCCTACTTTGAGCTTGAACAAGATAAGCAACTAATTTCCTATTTGATTCTTATTTATTGCATAAAACACAGAGTATACCCTTAAAATACAGGGTCTTCATGCATTATCCTAGCAAGCACCACTCTCCTTATGACTCACAAAGCTGATAGATACTTCAGACGGGCACGGGCAGGATGAGGTGGCTGCGTACTTTATCCCACAAGCCCACACCCATTTCTCTTTTATTGAATAACTGGTCACTTGCTGATTTCTCCCAAGTGCTTTCTATCCCAGCAACTGCTTAAAATTTAGTGATAAAGACGTGCTTGCTTCAGAAACAGGCTCCCAAGGCAACCTTCATTTGGAAGTTAAAAAGTACACAGTAATTTGCGATTCTCAATGTTTCTGAGTTTAAGAAGTGATTTAAAAAGTACTATGAACTGGGCCAAATGGGATGCTCTTGCCTTCATAGCCAGCCCTGTGCTGGTTCTGTTTCAGAGTTCAGACCTGAAATGCTAAACATGATGTGTTCATGCTTTGGCGAAAGTGATTGGAACAGCTTATCTCCCTCGAGTTAATCACCTACTGTAGCTGATCAAGTGTTGTGCACGGAAAATACTATAACTACCTGATATTTTCCCACAAAGAACTGAAACGGTCTCCAAATTTACTATTCTAAGAAACTGATCTATTGAAAAAGAAATTTTCTATAACCTCGCTTAATGTTCAGCGTATTAACTCTTTGCATGTTAAGAATTATTGGGGGTTAAGTGTACCATATTTAATGCTTGGAGACTTGCAATTCTTTGGGTCCTTTGATCCAGTTCAGCACTACTTGATTTGTAATCATATTGACTTACTTTCCCTGCCATTTCTTTGAAAGATATCTCCACCTTGGAGAAAGGGGAAGGGGGCGGGGGCACTCAGAATGCCTTTAGAAATGCAACTCACATTCGTTGTGCATCCACCATGCTCAAAACACAGAACTAAATGTGTGCTCAAAACACAGCGAACAGGAGATCCCGACCCTGCCCTTTAGGCGTTTATGGTCCCGTACTGGTTATGGCGTTGCACACAAGCAGATAGTCCCAGAAGAACAGAACAGACGGAAATACAGGTGGATCGAGAGAACTGTGGGAAAACAGAAGAGAGAAGGCACAATTCTAACTGGCAATACAGAGAGTCTGTGGGAAAGGAGGGAAGTGATAAGGTTTTGAAGGTAGGAAGGGATTTCTACAGAAAATTCAAACTTAAGAGACAGCTGGAGTCAAGGTGCAGGAAGATAAAGTTCAGAGCTATTGGGGAGCCGCTATAGAGCAGGGCATGTGGGACAGAGAGAAATAAGTGGTGCTTCATGCCAGTACCATGCTGTTTTGACCACTGTAGCTTCATAATATGATATACCTTAAAGTCAGGGAGCGTGAGACCTCCAACTTCATTTTTCTTTCTCAGGATATTTTTAGCTATTCAGGGCACCCTGCCCTTCTAGATAAATTTAGTTATTGGTTTTTCTATTTCTGAAAATTAAGTTTTTGGGATTTTAATTGGTATTGTATTGAATCTGTAAATCAATTTAGGTAGAATTGACATCTTAACTGTATTTAGTCTCCCAATCCATGAATACAGTATGCCCTTCCATTTATTTAGGTCTGCTGTGATTCCTTTTAGCAATTTCTTGTAATTTTCTTTGTATAGGTCTTTTGTATCTTTAGTTCAATTTATTCCTAAATATTTCATTCTTTAGTTGCAATTATAAATGGAATTTTTCCTTGATTTCCCCCTCAGATTGTTCATTACTAGTGTATAGAAGCACTACAGATTTTTATAACCTGCCACTTTGCAGTATTCATTTTTTAGCTCTAGTAGTTTTGCTGTGGATTTTGGGGGGGTTTTCGACATATAATATCATATTATCTGCAGACAGTGAGGGTTTTACTTCTTCCTTTCCAATTTTGATGCCTTGTATTTCTTTTTCTTGTCTAATTGCTCTGCCTAGAACATCCAACACGATGTTGAACAACAATGGTAATAGTGGACATCCTTGTCTTGTTGCTGATCTTTGGGGGAAAGTTTTCAGTTTTTCACCATTGAGGATGATGTTAGCTGTGAGTTTTTCATATATTCCCTTTATCACGTTGAGGAAGTTCCCTTCTATTCCTATCCTTTGAAATGTTTCCAACAAGAAAGGATGTTGATTTTGTCAAATGCCTTTTCTGCATCAACTGAGATGATCATGTGGTTTTCTGCTTTGATTTGTTGATATGGTGTATTACATTAATTGATTTTCTTATGTTGAACTATCCTTGCATACCTGGGATGAATCCTACTTGGTCATGATGTATAATTCTTTTAATGTGCTGCTGGATTCGATTTACAAGAATTTTGTTGAGGATTTTTGCATCTATATTCATTAGAGAGATTGGTCTGTAGTTTTCTTTTCTTGTGATATCTTTGTCTGGCTTTGGTATGAGGGTGATGTAGGCCTTATAGAATGAATTAGGTGACCTTCCCTCCTCTTCAATTTTTTTGAAGATCTTGAGCAGGATTGGTACTAATTCTTTCTTGAATGTTTGGTAGAATTAACATGAAGCCATCTGGTCCTGAGGGAGCTTCTTAATGACTAATTCAATTTTCTTTGGGGGAAGCTTCTTAATGACTAATTAAATTTCTTTTCTTGTAAATGATTTGTTGAGGTTATGTATTTATTCTCAAGTCAATGTTGGTTGTTCATGCCTTTCCAGGAAGTTGTCCATTTCATCTACATTATCTAGTTTATTAGCATGAAGTTGCTTATAGTATCCTCTCATTACCTCCTTTATTTCTGCAGGGTCAGTGGTTATGTCTCCTCTTCCATTTCTGATTTTATTTATTTGCATCTGCTCTCTTCTTTTTTTTTTCTATTTTTATTCTTATTTTTACTATTTTTGGAGTAATGAAAATGTTTGAGAATCTGTGGTGATGATGAAATGCAAAACTATATGATGATGCTGTGGACCATCGATTGCACACTTTGGATCATTATTTGGCATGTGAATATATCTCAATAAAATAGCATTTTAAAAGGTGATAAAGGGAGAAAAAGAGAATTAGAATAAAGAATCCAAAGAGAATAATTTTTAAAAATGACTTGTTAACTATGTGAGGCTCACGACCAGAAGGTTCTTTACTGGCTGTGATATGATTATTTTCGAGACAGTCCAACTTCTAGGACTAGAGGATCTAGAATAGCCGAAGCTGTGGAATGTGATAAAGACAGAGGGACATTTATCTTCTAAGAAAAAAGTCCTCTTTTGTCAATTTGGTGACATTTTCTTTTAAAGAATTTTTAATCTCTCATAATCATGATTTTACCTGCACTGTCTTCTCTCCTACACACTGAATGCAGCCACTGGCATAACTGAGAGTCCTCAGCTTCTTCTGGATTGCTGCAGTCTATTTGTGGACATTGGAAAAGCTTTCCTGTCCTTAGGCTTTTTTGTTATCATGTCTATGCTTGCAAGCAGCTGAGTTAATTTATGAAAGGTGTCTCTGCTCTGGCGCTCCCACTGACTCTGGTGGGCATGCCTTCTCTCACAGATGATTTCCTGGTCTAAAGCGGGGGTCAGCAAACACCTTTTGTAACAGGCTGGTTAGTAAATATCGTAAGCTTTGAGGGCCACCCAGTCTCTGTTCCAGCTCCTCAGCTCTGCCAGGCTGCTAAGGCAAAAGCAGCCATTAACAAAATGTAAGTGAATGGGTATGTCTGTGCTCCACTGAAACTTTATTGGACACCAAATATGGATTTCATAAACTTTTCATGTCATGCAATATTATTCATCTTTTGATTCTTTATTCAGTCACTTAACAATGCAAAAACCATTCCAAATTCATGAGTCATATGACCCAAGAATATGGCCTAGAGACTGTAGTTTGCCATCCTCTCATCTAAAATTTCAGCACAAGTTGAACACAGGGTGCTTCTAAGACATTATATATTTTTTCAGATAATATCTCTTTGAGAGTATCATTATTCTCTACCTTTAGATATTGACCCTGTTGCTACATCTAACCATCCCACCTTTATTTCTTAATCAGTTATTATTGTCATCTTTATCTCCTATGCACAATTTATAGACAATGGCTAATTTAATATTGACAGCTGTTCTATGTGGTATAGATTTTTAAAACAGATAATTAAGGAGCTTTCCCATGATTACACAATTATATGTCAGGTGCAGGAGTCAGTGCTGTTTGAGGATTGTACTGTTTATATATATATATATGGCTTCCATATTTACTCCCAATAATTTTATGATTTTCCCAGGTTTTCTCTGATATATACTACCTACATCACTTTTTCTAACTTTTTACAGCTTAGAATTATCATGAGAACTGGATTTTGGTAATTCATATATACTTCTATCTTCCCATTGTAACTATGTATTGACTTTCTAACATCATAATATGTGAGATGAAAGAATCAAGTAAGGTACTTTAATTTCATGAGTGCAATTTTTAAAATTCACATGAATAAAAATGGATTAATAACAATAATATAGCAAATATTGTGTGCCAGTCTTTACATGAGTTTTAATCTTTTTGTATTTTAATCTTCAATAACCCTGTACTCTTGTTATCCATATTTTATAGATGGAAAAACTGAGTCATAGAGAAGCTATACAACTCACCCCTAAGTTTCCACAGCTAAAAATGGCAGAGATAGAATTTGAAGTCAGGCAATCTGACTCGAAAGCCTATACGTTTAACATTAAGCTAATACGGTAAAATAAGCATTTTTTTGTACACTTAAAAGCTTTTAAAGTTTTAGTGGCAAGAACAGTCCATTGGAAGCTAAGAGATCTAAAACATACTTTTGACTCTGTTTTTAACCATCTAAGAGACTTTAAGCAAACTATTTTAGCTTCTTTTAGCTTTTAGCCTTAAGTTAAGCTATCTCTATGATCTCTCTTAGTTCTTTGTCTATAATCCTATTTTTAAAAAGCCTTCTCCTTTTCTTTTCCTTCATATTTACAGAGTAGCACTTAAGAGACCTCAAATTTTATTATATAAGCCTGCCTTGTTATTTAAAATGTGTACTATTTAAGTACAATCAAAGACTGTCAAAACAGATTTTATATGTCTGGCATGGATTGAAAAGCATGATTCCCTGTAGA
Organism: Tamandua tetradactyla; assembly: GCF_023851605.1. Classification (NCBI taxonomy): domain Eukaryota; kingdom Metazoa; phylum Chordata; class Mammalia; order Pilosa; family Myrmecophagidae; genus Tamandua; species Tamandua tetradactyla. Next base: position 40,405,712 of record NC_135352.1, on the reverse strand, counting down.
ATGCAATGGCTACAAAACAGTAATAAATTGAGACCAGAATTCATTGAAGTGAGTAAATGCATTTCAATGAAGAATTGCAATCAGCCATGCAAGGCTCTTTTACAATGGAATCAAAAGCAGAATAAAGGGGCCCCAAGCATGTAGACACAGGAAAAGTTTCCACCTTATTGGCAGGTGCTCTAGACCCAGTGCTGTCATGTCCTTCTGATGGAGGAGACCCTTGGGTGTCCATCTGCCAGGGTCTAAATGGAGGTTTGCCTACTCAGGTTATAGCTCATGGATGACAATGATCAGCGATCAAGCAAAATCAATCAATTGTTAATACTTGATAAATAATGAAACTTCCACTCAGTTTGTTCATTTTCTGATAAATGAGTCAATAGCATTCTTAAAGCCTCAGGACTCTTTGCAGTATTCTTACACTTGTGATTTTACTTTCTTTTGAAAATCAGGTTTTATCCAATTAAGGAATTTAAAATAGAATTCCTATCTACATAAAAGACATGTACTATATCACTTTAATCAAAGTGTATAAAAACAAATAGTGACTACTATTCAAAAGCAGTATTTAAGGCAAAGGACACTTAGTCTTTAGGCCACAGCTGCCTCAAAAAAGGAAACAACAATCTTTAGAGTCTCCCTCTGCCTTTCAGGTTAACTACCTCAAAGATACATCACATTCGTTTCCTGGTACCTGCCCTTACAAAAAAAAAAAAAAAGATACATCACAGTAATTGTAGACTGAGGCAATTCTAGGCCATACGATATTTCTTTCTTCATGCTTCAATACATTTCCTAAGTGGAAGCTTCTCTCAGTTTTGGAGGGAAAAAGATAAATCATTCAATTACATAAAACTAAAACCAGCAGAGCAAACAAAACAAAGTTTGCATGAGAAAAGGAGATAAAGGGAAAGAGGAGGCACAATCACATCAGTCAACACTGGACAGACAGAAATATGAAATCCATAACGAGATAGATAATAACATAGCAAATACCGTGTAGAATATTGACCAATGAATTTATCTTTGTTTTGTTATTTAAGGTAATGGGGGAAAAAAACTCAAATTATGGTCTTATTTTAAATCACTTAAATGCACTTTACAAGAAAGGCAACATTAATATGTCTTAAGAAGAAGTTGTATCTCATCAAATTATTTTAATGAGGCAAATCCTTAACGGTGGTATCATGGACCGTAAGGCAATAGAATTTGATATATTTAAATTCAGACTGACACGGTATGGAAGAATAAAATCAAGAATAAGCTCAAAAATGCTAGGGAAACCAAATAACAACGTGTTTGCAGTAGAAATTTTCTAAAATAATTTGGGCTAGGGTTGCCAGATAAAACACAGAGCATTCGGGTATTTGAATTTCAGGTAAACAATGAATAACTTTTTCAGCATATGTAGGCCCTAAATGTTGCATTTTGTATTTTCGTTTGGTAAATCTGAGAGCTTAGTTTGGGTTAGGAAGCCAGTTATGTCAGCCTAGGCAACGACTAAGATGAGGGCAGTACTTTCTCCCTCTCAGAAAGGCTGGTCCATCATTGAGAATTCTATGATTATGACATTTAAATTAACCTGTCAGTTCCATGAAGGCTTGCAAACAAAGATTTCAGTTTGGTATCCTGCATGAACATGTTCCCCATGAACTAAGGGAGGGAAATTAGGGGAAAATATAAGTTGAGCCCCTCTTCTGCAATAGAATTGCCCAGTAGGGCTGACATCCATTATATTGCCTTTAATTCTTACAATGCAAGTAGAGGGTAGGTATTCCTTACCCATTCAAGGCATGAAGAAAGTGATATTAAAGAGAATATCAGTTTCTCAAAGTACAAAGCAGAGTTGGAACCTGATTCGTGAGCTCATCCCTCTCATGGGCTTTGAAAATTTCGAGGGCATACAGGGACACTGTGGGTGCAGACAGAAACCTAATCCACAGCTGAACAGCTCAGCACCAAAGAACCACAGCTCCAAGGGACAGGCGAACTTTTAGCTCTTGGATCATAATAAATCTGTACTTATGGAACACTGAGTACCAGGCAGAGCTTCAGAGCTCCAGAGATGTCTACTCACTTTTATATAAATGTGCTTTAGAAGATGATAAAAACTGGCCCATCATGCCATTGTAAGCCAACCTTAAAATACTAGTTTTGGTCACTAAAAATGTTTGCATCCAATACGACTATTTTACTTTTTTAAAGCAATGTGGCAAAGTGTGTACAATCATTCGTTCAAGTCTTTTAACTAAAAACACTTCTCACCCCGACCCCTGAAAACAGGTTTCTATTTATTGTTGTAGAAAACCCATGAAAAAGCAATCTCACAGTTTTAATAGAAAAGATACAGATGTTATTATTTGTCAACTGGTCAATTGGTCATAACTACACAGTATATAAAAACTTGCAGTGAAAGCTATTACAGTCAGAAATGAAAAGGAAAAATGCCACAGTTTAGTTCTGTTTGTTAAGAGCATAGCTAACTGCTGAGCCGGTGACATGCATGTAATATAGAACAGAAGGAAGCAGGCAGTGAGCCATTGATCACAACTAAGCAGATTGGACTTTTCTACACAAATAAAGTACCAGTTACTTACAAACAAATCGGTGGAGGCACGGGTAGCTTTCTCCTGTTAGCAGTTTGAAGTGGAGGCATTGCACAGAGGCCCCCTTGTGGATTTCAAAGCACTGCTCATTCTCGAAATCACACATCTACAAGCAGCATATATATATATGATACAAAACAAGCCCCAAAATTCATCAGGCGACTCTAAAAAAGACCAAGATAGTTCTCCGTTCTTTAATAAAATTACTAGAAATGCAGACACTGCTATTCCCCCTACTTATTAGCTATTTCAGAAGCTTAACACTATGAGAAACAGGATCATAACCTTTAAAATCACACATAGGCAGAAAGCAGTTGGCCACTGTGATTATCTAAATCATGACATATTATTTCTAGATTTCAGACTTCCATCTAGTTCATTCATTCATTCATTATTCATTATGCAATTAACATTTATGTATCATCTACTCTATGAAGGTTTAACCTTAGATGCTTGTGAAATACAAGCAATTGGGAGTCAGTTTCAGCTCTCAAGAACCTTCAAATTAGGTTAAGTATTAAAAAAAAAAAGGCCTGTATGAAAATGTTATGCAATTCACATAGAAGACACAAAAAGTATGAATAAGTACTAAATAAATAAAACATAGAAGCACTAGGCTCCAAAACGGGGAGAAATTAAGGTCATGGAAAACTAGGAAGAAATTGGGTAGGCCTCTTACATAACAGAGGAAGTTAAATGGACGACAGACCAGAGGGATTTTAGGGAGGCGAACAGAAAGTAAACACTGAACTTGGGGAAGGAGCCTTCCCTTTGGGGGGGCGGGGGTCACTGGTAATTTTATGGTTCCTGGCAAAGCCCTATGAAGAAAATGAGGGACACCCACACACCTGGCTCTTGATGATTTTAAGACTGAAAACTGAACTCAATGAATAATGATAATGTGCTAATAATAAACAATGAATGTAATTCATAAATTTAGTAAATAAATTAAGAAGGCTATACTGGGAGTCGCTACTAAGGAATGATGTTATGCTGTGCTGCCAACAATAGATACCATAAAATACATTAGCTTTAACTATGGGAATTTATTATCTTACAAGGCTGTAGTTTTGAAGCTATGAAAATGTCCAAATCCAGGCATCATCGACAATATTTTACTCCTGGAAACCAGCTGCCGGTGAGCCTGGAGACTCTGCCACATGGCAAGGCACATGGTGGGGTCTCCTGGTCTCTCCCTTCTCTTCTGAGCATATTTGCTTTTAGCTATTTGCTTCCATGGCTTTCTCTCTTTTTCTCTGTATTCAATCCATTCACAGAGGACTCCACAAAAGGGTGAGACCCACCTGAGCATGCCTTAACTGAAGTAACCTAATCAAAAGGTCCTACCCACCACAGGGCCACACCCACAGGAAGTTAAGAACATGGTTTTCTGGGTACCTATAGTTCCAAACAACCACGAATGCCCTTTACATGTCTACCATATTTTAAATTCTTAAGAAAAGGCAAAATTTCCTCACTTTTTAAGTTTCTGTAACTTCCTCATACTCAAGACACTCAAAGACCACTTCAACTTAGAGGTAGAAAATTTGGGGTCCCCAAACACCCTGCTGCATTTAGAGTATGTTGTATATCTGGGCCTCCAGGTTGTACGCAATTCTGCATCTTCTTCTGCATGCATTAAGGTTAAGGAAGATGGTTCTAGCTTGATTATATAATTCTAATTATGGCATTTATTGAGTGATATACCTCATTCATAACTGGTATTTCACCCTTCTCTTTCTCATGCCCCTGCTATGGAGAACCCACATCAGGTTTCACAAACTGAGCATTTTTCCTGCTCAACAAAGCAATCCAAACATTCACTGTGAATTGATCAGAGTTGGTGCATGAAAGAAAATATACTAGTGTATTTTAATCTTCTATATTCATAGCATGACGAGAGTTCTGTCTAGGAAAGCCTTATATTTAGCAAGTCTGTATAAGGTCCTTGAGCATTTCATTTAAAAAAATTGGAAATAGTGGAAATGTTCTCATCCCCTTTTAAAATGAAGTAACTGAGATCCACAGAGATTAAACGGCATGTCTAAAATCGCATACTCATTAAGGATGGAGTTAATACACAAACCCAAGCCTTTGACTCACAATTAAATGTTGCACAAAGAGGCCTCTAAGAAAATATACCAAAATGCACCGCTCCCACTTCAAGGAATTTATGTCAGTAGTAAAACCAAACAAGTATAAGATGTATGCCAATTAAACTATTGTTTATATTGAAAACACCTGATGCCAATCAATTTCAAGTTGTTTGAAGAAATTTTGATTCCCAAATATAATTTAATAGTACTAATCATAAAAACATGTCGTAAATCTATATTTATTTACATCAAAATGATCTATTTAACACGTATATCAGAATGGTTAAAAAAAATAGCAATAACCTGAAATGCTGGCAGGGATAGCAGGAAACTGGATCACTCAACCATTGGGAGTGAGAATGTAAGATGGTGTAGCCACTCCAGAAAATAGTTTGGCAGTTTCTCACAAGAACAAACATGCACTTACCATAAGATCCAGCAATTGCACCCCTAGCATCTTCCCCAGAGATATAAAAATTTATGTTCACAAAGAACCTTTGCATGAAGGTTCATGGCAGTTTTATTCATAATAGCCAAAAATCTGGAAGCAACTCAGATGTCCTTCCTCCTCACCATCCATGTGTCTGCCCTTTGATCCTGTCACTCCCTGACTCAAACCTGAGTAGGATCCTATTATCTATGAAAAACTGTCTGAATTTTTTAGACTGTATTTTAATTTCCTAGGCTGCCCAAGCAAACACCATGAAATGGCCTGGCTTAAACAATGGGAAATTATCCATCCATGGTTCTGAGGTTAGGAAAAAGTCCAAATCAAGGCATGATCAAGGCAATACTTTTTCCCCAAAGATTGGTGTTTTGGAGCTGGCTGCTGTGATCCTCGTTCCTTGGCTTGCCGTGTGACAATGCACACAGTGGCATCTCCCTGTCTCTCCTTCTCTCCTTGGTCCCGTCAATGTTGAGCTTCTGCCTGCTTGCTCCGCCTCTCTCTCTCTCTCTCTCTCTCTCTCTCTCTCTCTCTCTCTCTCTCTCTCTCTCTCTCTCTCTCTCTCTCTCTCTCTCTCTCTCTCTCTCTCTCTCTCTCTCTCTCTCTCTCTCTCTCTCTCTCTCTCTCTCCCTCCCTCCCTCCCTCCCTCCCTCCCTCCCTCCCTCCCTCCCTCCCTCCCTCCCTCCCTCCCTCCCTCCCTCCCTCCCTCCCTCCCTCCCTCCCTCCCTCCCTCCCTCCCTCCCTCCCTCCCTCCCTCCCTCCCTCCCTCCCTCCCTCCCTCCCTCCCTCCCTCCCTCCCTCCCTGGCTGAATATCCTTCTGCTTATAAAGGACAATGATAATAGAATTAAGACCCATCCTGACTGGGTTGGGCCACACCTGTCCTGAATAACTCATCAAAAGTTCTTAATTATAGTGGGTTCAAACCCACAGGAATGGACTAGATTTAAGAACATGTTTTTCTGTATCCACACAGCTTCAAACCAGCCCAGACTGGCATTTAGACTCTCTACAGAAAGTCTCTAGCCTGCCATGTCAGTCTTTTCTGCTACTACTCTAAGACTGTTCCAAGCTTCACTTGCCCTGAACTATTTTTCATCCCACAAACATGTATTTCATTTTCCTTTCTCCATGCTGGTGCTCATACTGTTTTCTCCACCTGAAATGATCTTAGTCTCCAAATTACATGTTTCTTAACCCTATGTATTTTCTTCATTTACTATTAACATACCAATCACTGTTTGGAACTTTTTGTTCACTCTAGTTGGAAGCTAATTCATATTGATTCCAAGAGCAAATTGTTCAAATTCATGACATTTATTCATTAACAGTATAGTTACTTACATTTTTGCTGCATCTCTTTGACTAATTTATAAGTTTTTACAGCACTTAAGATATTGTCCTAAACATATTAAGCATTCCAATACATGAGTTCTCAAAAGTATTAGATGTTTTGGTGAATAGAAAAAGGGAGAAATGTGAAAAGCAGAAATGGAAACAAAAATTTCAGCAAGATTAATGTAGGTTTAATCATCTATGATCCGGGCAACGAAAGACAAAAATGAGCCACTTAGTAGATCTTGTTCATCGGTTTAACATTGGATTAATTTTTGGCATTTGTTCACTAGTTTTCATGGTCATTTCTACTCAGTTATAGGTGTCTAAATTGTTAAAATTATAGTCTGAGCCAATACAGCTCTCAAGTCAAATCTATGGAAGATTAAGTCTCTGTTTTTGTACTTTTCACCATTTATTTGTTCATTCATGCTTATAGCAATGGCTATTACTGTGATATCCAAAGGCACAAGGAAAAGCCCAATCAGTAACTGATTCCTGGATGCAACCAGGGGATAAAGACTCTCCACTGTGCTGTGCAGAGTGGCCAGCTGCTCTGAATAAAGGACCAAACAATTGTTGTCTCACCCACATTCTTCTACTTTCTCAAACTGATTATCTCAGAAGCTTCTCATTCACTCCTCTCCACCCCCGCCAGTCCATATTTTAAACTATTAGGCTAGACGATATCCTCTTTTTGAGATCCCAATTAAATTTTTTAAAAAAAGGAAGTATCTTTTCTGTAACTTAGCTAGTCAACTTAAAAAAACAATAACAGATCCAACTTCTTTCATAGCAGGTTAAAATAGGACACAAAGGCAGTTATTTAAGGCATAACATTTTTCTCCATCCCCTCCTTTCTAAGCCAGTCAAGAGGTACAGGCAGGCAACAGGCTGTCCATCCCCTTTCGGTGTCCAGATGCTCCATACCATCTATCAGAGTTAGATATTAAACATAGCAATACCCTCAGTTAGGTCACACTAAAGAGATTATTTGAGAATAACCTAATACCAAGCCTATATTAAGTGCTTAATTAAACATTCAAAATAATTAGACCACTATATTTAAAACATTAGCCTACGAAGTATACGTTTCAATGAGCAAAGTAATTCTCTTCCCACAGGAACTCAGGGGAGTTCATTACCAGAGACTCCCCCTGCTCTCATGTGCCCACTGCACCAGTTTCTGGCCACACCACCTGCCGTCCTTCCATTTCAATGGATAGACCAGAAAGGATCCCAGAGCCCTGGTACCCCCTGCTCCAATAGTGCTCAGAAATATTAGCATCACCTGAGCAGAACCTCAGGCCTCCCCAGTCCAGACCTACTAAATCAGAACCTTCATTTCAACTAGGTCTCCAAGTGACTGTTTGTACATTAAAGTTTGAGAAGCACTGCTCTGGTCTACTTAAGAACTTCTTTTTGCAATACTGTCTTTTTTCTCCAAGGAAATATACACATAAAGAGGAGATTCTGATAACCTCTTTGTCAGATATGTGACCTATATGGATGCAGGCTACCTATAGGATTATTTTAATAAAACTGAGAATGTAGAAGTAAATTTATATAAAGACAATGTAAGAAAATTAGAGGTAAACACTATGGAATAAAAGTTTATTTCCTTCTTAACTTGATTTAAACTTTGTGCATCAAAATATTGAGTGAGGGCATCATAGTCCTGAGTTTAGGAACAGGTCACCTTGCTTTGATGTCCTGTGCTCTGATGGAAAAAGGAATGAGTTTTTTCTTCAAAGGACCCAAGCACATATGCAATTTCAGTACTCATCAATATTTTGTTTGTTTCTGGGACCCATCTCTCTGTGTTTGAAATAATAGGCTTTTGTGCTTTTTTTTTTCAAATTCAGTCTCACGTAAATATAGTGAAATCAGAATAATGTATCAATTCCTGAACTTCACCTTGTCTCATAATCCAGCTGATTCTTAAAGCCCTCTAAGTCGAGTAACATCAAGATCCTCATTTTCTAGGTAAGGAGACTAAGCTCTGAGAAGTCTAATGACTTAGCTGAGGCAATGCAGCCAGTAAATAAATGACAGACCCTATGCTTGAACCCAGTTTTGCCAATTCTGACTCAACATATATGTGTAAGTTCTTTCTACCAAGTCAGGCAGCATCTGCAGAAGCAAAATCTCTTAAAGGGTCTGCATTTCTTGGACAAAGCAAAACAAAACAAAATAATGCTCAATTATTGAAAACTTCTGCCTGAAATTTTCATCTGCAATATATTTGATAACAGTGTACTATGTGTGAGCCTGAGGAGTAGTGCTTCCATGTAAAAGTGAGAGAATAGAGAGTTAGCTCTCTTAATAACTCCTTGAGACTACCAAACTCTTCCTTTTATGAGCCCTCCAACTTATGCATTTTAATGCTAAGATAATTTTTTACTGCATTTCAGGGAAAATAGTTTAGCACTTACTTGGCAGACTGCAGAGAATGTTAGCTTCCATTTTCTCCTTTGGGCTGAGTAAAAGCCCTTGAGGCAAACAATAAAGAGTGGGACAGTCTAAGGATCATAAATATTCAGCCCTTTGTTTCCTATTTAAAGGTAGAAAATATGGAATTTCACAACCATAAACAAGCTCCAGGTTTACTCTAGATGTGTGACCTGACCAAATTATCTTCCTTAAAATACTTTTGGTATTTGATATTTAGAATGAATGGCAAGTATGTTCCTAGAAATAGAATCCATTGCAATACTGTTTCCTAGATACCTTTTCATGTTCCTTTTCATTCACCTTGCTTTTAGGAAAACGTACCAAATTTTACAATTTGATTAAATATTTACATGACAGCTGTAGTCTACCAAAGGGGAAAGACCCCATAAATGATGCATGTGGCAAACTATCTAAGGAATAACTAATAAGCTTAGATTTATGGTAAATTATTAAGCACTAGATAGCATAAGTAATTCTGTTCTTTTTTCCCAAGCTTGGAATTTTTGTTTCAGTAAGTTTGGCAATAGCTGCTTTTCCATAATACGAGAAACCAGAGTCTACAAGATAAAATTAGGGCTAATATAAAAGAATTGATTTTTGATATCTGCCATCACTTGGAGAAGAGATATCTCTTGAAATTTCTTGTTAAAATTCTTAGACTTGGTATCAATGATGTATTGAGCTCTTAATTGTGTGAGACACTGTGTGCTACATAAAATGCTTCCTTTGTTGCATTATCCTCACAATGACCTTGAAAGATGCCTCTTACCTCACTCAGTGTGCATCAGGTGGTGCTGCTACCTGGAAAGGCTGCACTCAGGACAAATAGCCCATGTGCACAACCTTTAGGCCACTTGTTCTGTAACTCCAAGGCTCAGGTTCTGTTCTTGAGGAGAGGCAGGAGTCGTGTAGCTTGAGCCTTCACTCAGAAAGTTCACCTTCTGGTCAACTCAGAAATCCTCATTTTGCATAGATCCTGTCCATAATGCTTGCACAGAGATGACATCCAATTCATTAGTGAATGTCCCATAATAAAAGAAAAGGCACTTTGAGAAGCAGCTCTTCACCCCCAGGCCTATGTCCCCACCCCCACCACAGCTCCCTCTCATGTACAGCCATGCTCTGAAGGGTTCTCTCCAGTGACGGGCTGTCCCAGTGCCTTTATCCACCTGACACACGTTCCTCATGATTCAGCTGAGAGCTCTAGGCAGCCCCCTTCCTAATAGATAGCTTCCCTTTTTATACTCTACCTATATAAGCCAGTATCCTGTGTACCTGCCCAAGGGAAAGCATCCTTCATTATTGGTGCAAGAGCTGATTGGGCATATCTCATTTCTTTCCAATTTGCTATGCCGTGTGGTATCTTGAAATGGGACACAGCAGGAAATATACACATGGGAGTAAGTAAACACTACAACTCGGGGTGCTTTTCTATTTTTCCAGAAAGCTGACTGTCAGACATTTACCAACATGCTACTGCCTAGAGATTAGATTTCCCCACCTCTGCCACTGAGAATTCTCCTGAAAACTCACTTACTGCCCTGTGCCCTGTGACTGCCCAGGTTATGGAGCGAGCTGAAGCGGTTTGAACTTTTTATATTTATTTATAAAAGATTTATTATTTATCTGATAAGTGATGAATTATAGTGGAAAGATAGATAAGAAGTTAAAGAAAGACATTTTTTAATTCTTTGATTGGTTTTTGAATAACCAAATAAACTTGGACAAGTCATTTAACGTCCTCCACATGAGAAAAATGGAAAGTATAAAGATTACCCCTGAAAAATGATCCCGCAGGGATTGTAAGAAGGCAGAGGTGAGAGCTCCAGAACTCAGTCTGTTTTAGTTTGCTAGCTGCTTGAATGCAATATACTAGAAACAACGGCTTTTAAAAAGGGAATTTAGTAAATTGAAAGTTAATAGTTTTTAGGCCATGAAAATATCCCAATTAAAGCAAATCTATAGAAATGTCCACTCTAAAGCATCCAGGGAAAGATACCTTGATTCAAGAAGACAGGTGAAGTTCAGAATTTCTTTCTCAAGTGGAAAGGCACATGGCAAACACGGTAAGGGTTTCTCTCTTGACTGGAAGAGCACATGGTGAACACAGCGTCATCTGCTGGCTTCCTCTCCAACTCCCTGGGAGGCGTTTTCCTTCTTCATCTACAAAGTTCAATGACCAGTGGACTCTCTGCTTTGTGGTTCTGTGGAATTCGTTCATCCTTCACTGCTCTCTCTGAATCTCTCTTATAGGATTCCAGTAAAGTAGTCAAGACCCACGTAGAATGGGTGGAGACATGTCTCCACCTAATCCAGTTTGACAACCACTCTTGATTGAGTCACATCTCCAGGGAGATGATCTAATTAGTTTCAAACATACAGTACTGAATAGGGATTAGAAGAAACAGCTGCCTTTACAAAATGGGATTAGGATTAAAACATGGTTTTTCTAGGGTACATACATCCTTTCAAATCGGCACACAGTCTTTCCACCAAAACAACAATTACACAGGCAGGAACTGCCTAAAATAACTATTTTGAAGCCTAGGAAGTCAGAAGAACACAGTGCAGCCTCCAGGGAAGTGTGGGCAGAAGAGGCTGATAAATTATGACAAACAAAAGTAAATTACTTCCTGCATATGACTAGCAGTACCCATCCCTCACTCCTGTGGCAGGTCACTGTGGGATCCGGCACCTGGCTAGCTTCTGTGGCAGAAAAGGACCTAAAGTCCTCTTCCCTAAGAACAAGGGTGGGCATAGCTAAGCACCGATTCCAGCTTCTAACTAGCAAATTTAACTCAGTAGAGGTCTGGCTCTAGGGCAACTCTTGCTTCCACCCACTGGCTAAGGGCAGAGGTGGTCATAGTTTCAACATGCCCTATGAGGGGTTCTGGTGGTGGAGATTTAAGGATGCTGCTCTTCCTCAGGGTTGTGGGGGACCATTAGCTGAAGAGCTGCATTTTCTGGGCATCCCAGTAAAGTGGTGGCTTGGGGGGCTGCTGGAGAAGCTCTTGGCACCCAGGGTACTTTGGGGTCAGTCTGGGTTCCCTTTGGGGGTCCCCAGCCCTGCTGTGGTTGGGAAAGGTTGACTTGAGAAAAACTCTCCGTTGGACTCACCTTGAGACAACAAAAAGAGTATAAGAAACTCAAGAGGCAGACAGTCTGGGACAAAGCCCTACTGGCTTTTCAAGCACCAGGAGGGGTAGGTCTGTTCCTAGAAAACACAGGGGACAGCCAAACTCCAGAAACAAGGAACTCCAAACAACTAACAAGCAAAAGCCCAAGGCAAGGCAGAAGCCCAGAAAGACAGGCAGATCCCTAAATACCACATTTGCCTTACGCCGACTTCCTGATAGAAGGGCTGAAGCTCAAGAAAATCTCTATCTTATCAAGCTGGTCCCAAAACCAAGGAACAGACATCTTAGGGAATAATTCTTAGAATTAACATTTTAAAATATTGAAATGTATAGAGTTAGCAAAAAGTGTACAAGACAAAGAAAGAAGCAAGAAATGATGGTCCATCTAAAGAAAGAGGATGAAAAGACAGAAAATATCAATGAAGAAGATGAGAATGTGGACATACTAAACAAATTCTTTTAAAAATAGATTCTTAAAAATGCTCGAGGAGCTGAATGAAGATTCAAATAAAGAATTAAAGGATGTCAAGAAAGCAAAGACTGAAAGATATGAGAGACTTAGAAAAGAGATATAAATGTTTAAAGGGACCAAACAGAACTACTTGAGCTGAAGACCACAATAACTGAAATTAAAAAATGCCCCAAAGAGTTTCAAGGGCAGATTGGAACTGCAGGAAAAAAAGATCAGTGAACTTAAGGCAAGACACCTGAAATGAGTTAGGCTAAAGGACTAGAAAGAAAACAGAAATATTAAAAGTGAAAATAGCCTAAGGCACCTCTGGGACATCATCAAGCACAACAATATACATATTATGGGAGTCACAGAAGGAGAGAAAAGAGATAAAGGGGCAGAAGGAACATTCAAAGAAATAATGACAGAGAATTTCTGAAACTTAGCAAAAGACATGAATATGCACATCCAAGAAGTCCAGAGAATGCCAAACAGGGTAAATATGAAGAAAAATACACCCCATCATATAATGATCACATTGTCAAGTACAAAAGACAAGAAGAGAATCCTGGGGACTGCAAAAGGAAAGCAACATGTTACATACAATGGAGTCCCAGTTAGATTGAGAGCTTATGTCTCATCAGGGCCATGGAGGCAAGAAAGCAGTGAGCTGAAGTATGTGAAGTGCTGGAACAAAGCAGCTGCTGGCCATAACTTTATATCCTGTGAGATTTTCTTTCAAAAATGAGGGTGAGATTAAGACATTCTCAGATACACAGGGACTGAGGGAGTTCATCAACTAGACCTGCCCTGCAAGCAATACAAGGAAGAGTTCTTCAGATTGAAAGGAAAGGAAACTAGACAGTAGTTCAAAGCAGCATAAAGAGATAAAGACTGGCAGAAAATTAACCATTTGGGTAATTATAATGCCAGTGTTCTTGCAGTGTATTGTTTGGAAAATAACTCCACTTCCTACTTCCTATAGGTGCTAAAATGTAAATGCATAAAAGGTAATGATAAAACTTTGGTTTAGACATACAGTGTACAAAGATAGGTGGTACCAAGCACAAGGGTAGAGGATAGAATGGGGTACAGGAAAAGTATAAGTGAAAGCTATGAAAGTTAGGTTGATATTAAACCAAATGTGATTGTTATATATTCACTATGTTCAATTTAAACCCCATGATAACCAAAAAGAAAACAGATGGAAAATATACCCAGATAAAAATAAGAAAGCCCTACATATGGTATAAAACACAAAATCTACTAAGAATAAAAGTGGCTTTAACAGAAGTGGGAGCCAATAAAGGATAAGACATACAAAGGCTAAGTAGCAAAATGGTAGAAGAAAATCCTGTGTTATCAATAGTGACTTTAAATGTAAATGGATTAAACTCTCTAGTCAAAAGGCAGAGAATAGCAGAAAGGATTAAAAAGCATGGCGCAACTGTACACTGTCTGCAGGAAACTCACCTTAAATTAAGAGATACAAGTAGGTTAAGAGTAGAAGGATGGGAAAAAGCATACCATAAAAGTAATAGCCAAAAGAGAGTGGGGTGGCTATACCAACATTGACTAAAATAGACATTAAGCCAAAAAAAATTATGAGGGGAAAGAGGGTCATTATATATTGAATAAGGCAACAATTCAACAGGAAGATGTAACAGCTATAAATGTATATGCAGCTAATGGCAGAGCCTCAAAATATATGAAACCAATTCTGGCAGATTTGGAGAAATTGACAGCTCTATATTAGTAGTAGGAGACTTAAATACACCACTCTCAATAATGAATAGAATCTCTAGTCAGAAGGTCATAAAGAAGTACACAACTTGAATAATATTCTAAACCAACTTTACCTAACAGGCATATATAGAACACTTAGCATAGCAAAAATAGAATATACATTCTTCTCAAGTGCACATGGATTATTCTCCAGGATAGACCACTTGTTGGATAGCCAAACAATCTCAGTAAATTAAAAAATGTTGAAATCATACAATGCACACTCTCCATCTGCAATGGAGTGAAGCTAGAAATCAATAACAGGGAGAAAGTGAAAGTCCACAATTGAAATTAAAATGGCATCCTCTTAAACAATCAATGGGTTAAATAAGAAATCACAAGTGAAATTGGGAAATAACTTGAGGCAAATGAAAATGAAAACACAATATATCAACACACTGAAACAGTACCAAGAGGGAAATTTATAGCTTTGAATGCTAACATTAAAAAAAGAAGAAAGACTAAAGTCAGAGACCTAACCTCAAAACTGGAAGAACTAGAAAAAGAAGAGCAAACTAAACACAAGTGATCAGAAGGAAATAAATAACAAAGACTAGTGCAGAGATAAATGAAATAAAGAATAAAATAATAGAGAAAAACAACAGAAGCAAAAGCTGGCTTTGAAAAGATCAATAAAATTGGCAAACTTTTAGCTAGACTGACAAAGAAAAATAGAGGGTACAAATAACGAAAATCAGAAATGGAAGAGGGGACATTACTACTGACCCATCTGAAATAAAAAGGAGTATAAGAGGATACTATAAATAAATGTATGCCAATAAATTAGATAACCTAGATGAAGCAAATTTTTAGAAACACACAAACTACCTACATTAACTCAAGAGAAATAGAAGATCTCAACAAACCAAATACTAATAGAGATTGAATCAGTAAACAAACATTGCTCACCAAAGAAAAACACAGGACCAGATGGCTTTACAAAGGAATTCTACCAAACATTTTGAGAAGACATGACTCCAATGCTGCTCAAACTCTTCCAAAAAATTGAAGAGAAGGGAGTTCTCCCTAACTCATTCTATGAGGTGTATATCACCCTCATAACAAAGGCAGATACAGATACCAGAAGAAAAGAAAACTACAGACAAAACTCTAGTAAATATAGATGCAAAAATCCTCAATAAAATCTAACAATCTGAATCCCACCACATACTCAAAGAGCTATATATTACAGTCAACTGGGATTTACCCATAGTATGCAAGGTTGGTTCAAAATAAGCAAATTGATTGATATAATACATGATATTACAGAATGAAGGAAAATACCACATGAGTATCTTATTGATGCAGACAAGGCATTTCACAAAATACAGCACCACTTCATGAACCTTAGGTACAGAAGGAAATTTCTTTTAAATGATGAAAGACATATGAAAAGCCCACAGCTAACATCCTACTTAATGGTGAAAGAATGAAAGCTTTACCTCTATGATCAGGAACAAGGCAAGGATGCCAACTATCATCACTATCATACAATATTGTACTAGAAGTTCCTGCCAGAGCAGTTAGGCAAGAAAAAGAATTGGAGAAGAAGTAAAAGTCTCCCTATTTGTAGATGATAAGATCTACATACAGAAAATCTTGAAAACTCCACTACAAAGCTCCTAAAACTAAGAAATGAGTTAAGCAAAGTGGTGGGTAGAAGACCAACACACAAAACATCCGTAGTATTTCTATATACAACAATGAACAGTCAGAAGAAAGACTCAAGGAAAGAATTCCATTTACAATAGCAACAAATAACAAAATATCTAGGAATAAATCTAAACAAGGATATATAGGACTTGTAGCCCAGAAAACTATGCAACATTGCTAAAATAAATCAAAGACGACCAGAATAAATGAAAGGGCATTCCATGTTCATGATTTGGAAGACTAAATATCATTCATATGTCAACTCTACCCAAAGCAATTTATACATTCAATCAACCCCAATCAAAATTCCAACAACCTTCTTTTCAGAAATGGAAAAGCCAGTCATCAAATTTAGGTGGAAGTGTAAGGGGCTCTGAATAGCTAAAGCCATCTTGAAAAAGAAGAATGACATTGGAGGGCTTACACTTCCTGATCTTAAAACTTATTGCAAAACCATAATAACCGAAACAGCATGACACTGTCATAAAGACAGATACATAGGCCAATGGAATCAAGTTGAGAGCTCAGAAATCAGTCCTCACATTTATAGCTAACTGATTTTTGACAAAATGGCAAAGACCACTCAATTGGGAAAGATAGTCTCTTCAACAAGTGGTTCCAGGAAAACTGCATCTCAATATGCAAAAACAAAGGAGGACCCCCCTACCTCACACCATATACACAATTCAACTCAAAATTCATCAAAGACGTAAATTTGAGAGCCAGAACTCTCAAACTCCTAGAAGAAAACGCATGAAAGCATCTTTAAGACCTTGTATTAGGCAATATTTTTAGCAACAAAATATTTTTAGATTTTTCACCAAAAGCATGAGCAGCAAAATAAAGACTAGACAAATGGGACCTCACCAAAATTAAAAACTTATTCCTCAAAGGGCTTTATCACAAGAGTAAACCAATGTACACAATGGGAGAAAATATTTGGAAACTTCATATCTGATAAATGTTTAATATCCAAAATAAAGAAATCCCACTTGACAACAAAAAAAGACAAGCAATCTAATTTAAAATGGGCAACTGGCTTGAATAGACATCTCTCCAAAGAAGATATACAAATAACCAGAAAACACATGAAAAGGTACTCAACATCATTAGCCATCATGGAAATGCAAATCAAAACCACAATGAGATAAAATTTCATACTCATTAGAATGATTGCTATAAAAAAAAAAACAGAAAAAATTTGGAAAGGATGCAGAGAAATAGGAATACTCATTCATTGCAGGTGGAAAGGTATCTTTTCTTTTGTGTTACTTTTTAATTCCCTTTGATCATTTTCCCACAAAAATATCTTTTAATGTGTATGAAAGTTTAAAAATGGAAAACAGTTGTGCCTGCCCATGCAAGAAACAAAAAAGGAAAACAAAAGCTTTTTATGAGAAGAAGACTACCTAAGAATCCTTCCCTAATCATAAAATTATATAAAAAGAAACAAGAGTATGCAAATTTTAGAAAATGGGAAAGTAGCAATATTCTGAATAAATTGTTAAATGGAAGTTAGGATTGTTTGGAATATAATCCTAAAATTTTATAATTGAGTCTTAGAGACGCCTCCATAACCTTCTATAACAGCCTTAGGAGCCATCCTCATGGGCAGTGTGTGAATGGTCATGGTGGTGACCTAGAATGACATTTCCATCCTTGAGAATGCCATCTAGCCACTCTGTGTTCATCGATACCTGAACAGAATTAAATAACCCAAAATCACAATATGAGAGATTAAGCCTTGACATAACGGTTTGTAAGGGCTACGAACACTAGAATAGGTTTGAGCGTACATGAAATTGTAGAATATCTTTCTAGATGATAGACACAAGGAATAAAAAAGAATCTATATCTCAACTAGCTGTTTACTCTAATTCAGAGTCATGACTGAGTGTCAGCAATGCCTATATAATTTTTAAAATATGTAGAATTTCACCCCCAACAAATTTTCAGTGCTAATATACTATACAATATGTTATCTGTCGGGATTTAGGAATAGTGTCTGTACCTCCATTCCACTAATCCAATAAGCCATTTAAATTCTCTCTTCTCCTCCAAATATCTCATTAAACCCTTAATTTACTCCCATCTCTCAAAGCACTAGAAATGTCCAAATCAAGGACACCACCATCCTCTTTATCTTCTGGATCACCAGAAGCAGGAGGAATGACTTCCTATCTCTCAGTACACAGCCCAATTTTGTTACCTTCTTCCTTCTGTCTCCCTGATGCTACTATTGCCCTGGGAGTATATTCTCCACAGTGTTGAGAGTGATCTTTTTAAAGCTTGCATCACGTATCATCCCCACCACTCTTGTATCAAGTATAAACCCATAACTTGTACAGAATGCCTTCCCTGGTCTTTCCAACCTCAGCTCATCATTCAATGCTTCAGCAGGGAGGGAGTGTTTTCATTTCCTCCCAGGACTTCCCCAAAACAGCTCACCCTCTGAAGTGAAAGGCTGAAGGCAGCCAATGAAAACCTGTATCCTTGTACAGGATCCTGGAGATTGGGATTGCTTTATCAGGTATGAAGTCTGACGATCTGCATAATGTAAAGTTGATTCTACTATGCTCCAGGTTTGCTGCTCTCTTTGCCTTGAATGACAACCCTGTACTGATTTTTATGGAATTGCTTTTTGTTCAATGTATTGACTGCCCACTACATGCAAATCATCATGGCAGAGATATCTCATATGGATCTTACTATTTAAAATAATTGCAACGCTGAATAATTGTTCAACAATTCATCCTGGAACAAACGTCTTTTTAACAAAATTGGGCTGTGTACTGAGAGATAGGAAGTACTTACTGGCGCATTTGAGCAGTCGGAGGAGGAGAATGAAGTGGCTATTGGATTTCTGTAAAAGACTTCTGGGTGGTTGTATAAGTGAGTGGAAGTCAGCAATCAATGGAACTGGCAGCCTGGAGGAAACTATGTCTCTCAGCAGACACTAGAACAGCACCAGGAAAATGAGAGTGTTTCCTCCTGTAGCTGAAAGGCCTTATGGACTTGGTCTGTAGCTCCTTTCTGCAGGGAGAAACCCACTGAAGGAATGTGCTCACTTATATACCACTGAGCATTCGGTATTATTTCTACCTTCAGTAACATAATCACATGGGTTGATTGTTGAGGAAGGCATTCATTTACTTTATTCTTTGATACTAAACTCGTCTATTATAAACCGAATATAATTTAATCTTTCTTTGATGATTCTGAAATATTCCATGCTCATAATTATGATGCCCAATTACTTTGGGAATCACTATGAAGTAGTAGAGAGAGGATTGAGTGAACTTGGCCTTTTACTAGCTGTTTAAACTTTGATAAGTAGTGCTTACAACTCATCTCCTGGAAAATAAAGATAATTCTATATATCTCATGAATTTTTATAATGATTAAATGACTTAAAAAGTTCCCAGCCCAGTTTGTAGGGCATAGAGTAAACCCTGTAAATGTCAGTTCCCTTTCTCTATTCTCTTTATAATGCAGATATAAAGCATGTAGGTGGCTGAAGAACAGAACACTAGATAAAAGAAAGTTATCATGAATAACCTTACTGAAGTAAAAACCAACTAGGAAAGATAACTAAACAATGATAGAAGTTAATGTGGGGTATCATCTGTAACTACTTCATTCATTCGTCTTTATTAATCATTATCTCATAAATTTCCAGATTTGTCTTTTAGGTTAGCAGTGTCCTGACTGTGTACCCTTTTCTTTCCCCAAGGTTGTTCTGTTTGCCATAATGTTTTAAATTAATTTAATCCTCTTATTGTAAATTTGAGTTCAAACAGAAGGGAAAATAATTTTTAGCAAGTTAATGGCACAAATACGTCCAAAGATTGTGACATAGCTTCATTGTGTGTTCTTCTTTCACTAATTCCTCTTTGTCAACAGTTTTATCTCCCAGAGACTTTTCTTTTTATTTCACTTTTTATACTTGATAAAGTATGTCTTCTTTCTAGTTTGTCTTTGTTATCAATATTTTTCCCTTAAGAAGTTGTAACCTTTTTATAACCTTCCCATGTCAGTAAAGTTTTTAAAGGATCTTCTACTGGTCAATAACAGCCCTTAAGGCAGGCATATTTAGATGATATCACCAATAATTAAGTGATAATTCTCTGTCCAATCAATAGTCAGAAAACTCTCTTTTGTAACCTTCCTAGTTATAGCTTTAAATTTCCAATTGCCTAACGTTTCCCTATTCAATCATTAAAGCCCTCTTCCTATTTTCCATAGGGCAAAACTTGAGAAGTTCGGGTTTTAAAAATTGGTGGGTTTATTTTTCCTCTCCTCTAGTCTTTCTCTAAAATTGGGCTAGTCACCTTTTAATATTTCCTAACTTATACTTACCAGCTATAAAAAAAATATTTCCTTTTGTTGCTTGTATAATTTTTAAATATCTGAACAATTTTTTTTCCTAAAAGAGATATGCATTTTGTCTACCTTCTAGACACTCCTAGTCATTCATTTTTCCCAACTGCTTTATGCAGGACAGACTAACAAAGTAAAGTTCCACTTCTATAAATGCATTTTAGTTTTCATGAACAGGAAAAATGAGAGGTAATATTTATCAACAATTTTTTTATATTAACTAGAAAATATGAGTTTATCTCATGTAACTGGGTTGCCATATAATCAATAATTAGACTTTTACTTTGCTCCCTCCAGACTTCACAATGTAATCCAATCAAATCCAATAAGCTTAACGTGCAAAACTGATTTTTAATTATATCTATGTCAGAATATAAACACAGAACACAAACACATTCCATTGGGCATCCTTATGATGATGTCATCATATGCCTTTAGAAATCACCACTGTACACTATTGCGAGAATGAGAATGAAAGGGAAGATAGCATTTAATATTGTTGTGAAAATAATTTGACCTTACAGACCTTGACCAGTCTTTGACAACTGCTGCATTGCCATTTTGCCATAAAACACGAGTTTATGAGGATGCACTTCAGCTTTCTGTTTTGGCTTTCAAAATTCCCTGAATGCTATTTAAATAAGCAAAAAATAAGCTGTGTGGTGTCTCTTGGGGCAGGTGGTAACAACCTAGGATAAATGAGGAGATCAATGGAATTGTGAGATAGATGTGAAAGACTGTGCTCAGAACAAAGGTCTTAAAATCATACCCGTGGCTAACCCCTAAATAAAACCCATACACTATTAAACCAGGTGGATCACAAACAGCAACCGTCAATCCGGTAAGCCACTAGAAATACTAAACAATAAGGGTTTGTTTCATAGCACAATACACTAATACATTTATTCAGAATAAGATAGTGTAAGCGTACGACAGAAGCTTAAGTAGTGACTATACAGTTTTAAGAAAAATCAGGGTCAGGGAAGCAGCCATCACGCAACCTGCCACCCGTCGGCCCTCCTCGGGCTTGTTCTAATCTGCGCCTTGGGCCCAGAGCATCCCTTTATTTGGAGGCTGGGCAGTAATTTCATGCTGGGCCCAGGTCCTTTTCCATTATTGGGCAATCCTCCCCTGTTCTTGCACATGGTAATTTCTTTGCTCTGCTTAGGCATGTGTTAGCACCTGGCCAACCCTACTCATTTATCTCTTTCTGAGGGGAAAATTGAGGGCTCATCACAATGCAGCACAAAGTGAGAGGGGTGCACACCAGTTACCATCCTGCATTGGCTAATGGGAGAGACCTGCCAACAACGGGGAGACCAGGGCCCATACCAAAGCTGACCTTGCTCTGTCTCTTCTCTGTTTGAGTGAAGTGTTGATCTGACCAATGCCTGTGAGTGTTGTATCTCCCTTGGTGTCTGCAATATTGTAGCGCCATGGAGTGGGCAACAGTGTCCAGATGCCAGCATATCTCACCGTTCTCCGTGTGGTAGACCTTCTCCTTGGTGGCAGTCTGGAGCCACAGCTTGAAAATCAGTCACCAGTCAAAACCCCAGTGAAGAATCAGACGTAGCTATTTGCACAAATAGAAAAACAGAATACTAGTCATTGAATAAAGAATTCTGTTAACATATGAAGGGTTCAAGGATCACTTAAGTCTGCCAACACAGAGGAGTAATAAATAATATAAAGCAATACATGTAATGTAATAAAAAGGAAGCATGAAGCAATCATAAATATGCTGTTATTAAAGCTAGTTAACACAGCAGATATTTTAACATATAACAGCATCTGCATGTCCTAGTCCATCCTGTGTTTTCCTGGATAACAAACATGACTCCTAGAAAGCAATCATAATTTTTTTTCTTGGCTACCATTCTTTTAAACTTATTCCGTGACCTAATTCTTCCCAGACGCCTGGATGAAAACCCGCTCTATGATATATGTAGTCATACTAGGAATTAAAAGCCCTTCAGTCACGTTAAGTTGAAAATAATGGACTTATAATTCAGATGTCTACTCTTATGCGACTATCAAAACTCCATAGTGGATTTGAATTTGAAATTTCACCCTGTCTTCTAGTGTGGACCTATTGCAGGAGGAATACCTCTGGGTAAGGAAATGGGACTTAGCTGCTTTTCTTTCTCTTCACTTGAGGAGCTCCTCTAGGTTGGAGCCCAGAGGTTTTTTAACTGGTTGGAGCAGAGCTGGCAATTCTGTGTCCTCCTGGGTCTGGTCAGTGTTCTGAGCTGCCTCTTCCTCTCATGGCGCTATCCTACGTTTCCCAGAGACTTCCCATAGCTGGAAACTTCCTGGCAATGGTATCAGCATTCCAGGTGGTTGTGAATCCACACAACTCCTATAGCCCTGATAACTCAGAAGCCAATTAAGCTCTTCCAGCTGAGGTTCTACTATTCCTTTTTGTCAGGATCTAAGGCCTCCTCTTCAGTGCTTGGCCTCTACATGGCCACATCTTTTCCTTCTGTTAATAAACTCTAGGAGCTCCATTATTTCCCAAAATACAACTCTATACCTTACTACCACAGGCCAGTCCTAACAACTCTCAAGCTTCAGATTTTCAAAGGTAACTGAGAAACTAGTTCACCATGTCACCAAACTCTGTTGGGGGGGATAGGGTACCAAACTCCAGATGTCCTCCTGGAAGTCCCATTCCCAACCACTCTCCCCTAAAAAGGCATGGCGTAAGTGAGGTGAGACACATAGGACAACTCCCTACAACACAATTTTCAAAAATCTTTCTCTAAATTCCAATGTCTTACCTTTCATGCCATCAATATGGAAGTGTAAAGTCCTCTACACAGTTTCTTTCCACTACTTTCTTGCAAATTCTATATGGTGACATCTCATATCTCAGCCAAAATTTCATTCTAACATCCTGATATACATATGCACATACATCCACATCCACATACAAATACGTATACATACAGCTTGACTAAACACAGACTTAAATTACTCATTTAATGCATGTTAGACATACATATATGCACATACACATAAGGTCTAACCCATAACCATGACTTTTAAGGCTCTGTGATTTGGGAGAAAAATGAGTTCATCTTATAAATATCATTATCTTGGAGTCGCAAAAAAAGAAGATAAAAGCAGCAAGTTTTTACAAGAAATAAATCCACAATACAAACAGGCAAAAAGGAAAAAGCTCATAAAAGGGTCTTATATAAAGGACAGAAATGTTACATCCTCAAATTCTCACTAATTCCAAGGAAAACTATAATGAAAAACTATAGTTAAGAGAGAGGGCACAGCTACAAAGCGTTAAAATCTGCAATAGATTTTCTATAAACACCTAAAAGAGCATTTTTAATTATGTTCTGATAAATAAAAACAAGTTTAGTGCTTGGGCTTTGGGTCATTGGTGAAATATTGATGTAATACAAAAAAGAAAAAGAAAACTTTTAACTTGTTTTCTTCTTCTTAGTAAAGAAATTTTTTTTTCCTGAAAAGGATAAACCAAACACTGATAAGAAACAATTGAGATCTGTGATAGAGCACAAATATCTGGACACTCTAAATGAGTCTAAGTCTCTTCAAACAAATTGCAAAGCAGACTACTGAGAGAATTTAAAAGGATATCAAGGAACTTCAGTTAATATTCCATTTATGAGGAATTATAGGGAACAGGGAAAATTTTAGAAGTTTAGAAACCAGGAAAGTGCAATTCTAAATACCTACCAAAATTTGATGCTTATCAATTTTAATGCAGATTATTAAAATGATTACTTTTAACCAAATTGAAAAGAAATTAATAACAGAAAGGAGCCAATATGGTCTTTAAGGCAAAGTAATTTGATTTCCCTTGAACTATGCTTACACATATGGTTGATCAAAAAAATACAATAGGCATTCCTAGATGTCTGTAAAACAAGTAACTGGATATTTAATGGTATTCTTAAAAAATAACATGATAGTTATGTTGATGGATATTGATAAAAATAAAGAGTCTGTAGTTGAGTAACCAATGAGTAAAGATGCTGATCTGAATGGATATGATTGGAGAGAGGTTGCTCGTATTTATATGTTCACTAAACTTATACCGAATGCACTGTTTTCAGATTTCAACCAGAGGTAGGATACCTCAGTTGTTTATTTGGTCCTTGACTTCAGAGTTGGAGTGGTTTACCTGGACATACCAGTCCATACAAGGTTGGCCCACAGTCAGACCTCGAGGAGACAACCAAATGACCACTTCCAAAGGAAAAGGCAAGGAGGTGTTCTAATGTCCTTCATTACTTTGCTGTAAAACTGGTTAGCCCCTGAGGACATCTCGTCACAGCTCTCACCCCTTTGAGAACAGGTTTCTCCCTACTACTTAAGAAAGGCATAAAGAGCAAATAAGCATGCTTTCTAAACAAAATAAGTTGCTGTTATGGTTGTTGATTTTTTAATATAAATTTGAGGCATTACATAGCTCCCTCTTGCACTAAATTTGTTTTTATTTATCAGAACATAATTAAAAACGCTCTTTTAGGTGTTTATAGAAAATCTATTACAGGGATAGGCAAGCAGTCTATCTCTGGAAAGAGCCAAATCATTCTTCATTTTAGCAGAGGACAGTCTGTAATCCCATCTGTTTCCCACGAGAAGGGAAAAACAAATGTTTCATATGGGACTTAGGGAACCATGGGCCTCATAAACCAGTTTCAAATCCTTCACCTAAGAAGTACAAATGTAGCAATATGGCTTATTTAAGTGGATTTTTGTTTTCCTTGAGGACCCCTTGGGTGTCTTTTTCTCACACCTTTCATCTTATTTATAAATTAATTTTGAAATGAGATTGAAGGTGTTTCATTGACTCAGGGTCAATGAATTGACTTTTCAGTAGTGTGGGGTTTTCCTTGGTGCGGTATTGTTAGAACAGTAGCTAAACCCAGTGAGTTCAGACTTAGATTTCAGATACCACCATCTATGAAGCTCAGTCATTAGTCATGCGGACAATCGAATTCAATAGAGAGAGTAGCTGCTATAATTTTTCGGTACCAAACAACTGAAAATGTTTCAGGTTAACTTAAACAAAAGAACCTAATTTCTTAGAAGGATAATGAATTGCACACAGATTCTTAGGATGAATGCAGAAATCAAGTCTTCAAAAGGCAGGAGCCAGTTCGGTTATGGGACTCTATGTAACAGAAAATAATGGGGAGTCTCTTTAGGATCCTCTCATTGAGATGCCACAATAGCTTTTGCCTTCTGTCCTTCCAGCTTTGAATTCCTGGGGAATTGTCCCTAACTTGCTGGGCGTGGGTCACAGGTTCAAACTTTAGCTAGGGTGGAGGCTGGTAGTAATCCAGCTTGACAATTTCTTGAACACAAGAAAAGGACGTTCTGCTAAGGAAAGCCATTGTCAGATTCCTTCCTCAGAAGAAGGGACAAGGAATATTGGATAAGCAATACTAATAAATATTCTCTACAAAAAAGGGCACTTAGAAATGGGTTCACAGCATTTATAGTTGAGTGTTATATCAAATGAGGTACACATAGGCAAATGTTGGTCAAAGAGAAGGTTCTAATTATCAGATGAGATCTGAAGTATTTTTTATTTTGTAAATAAAGAAGAAATAAGATAAAAGAGGGCCATAAAGAGCTCAATAATGAGTGTGTTATGAACTAACATTATTAGTAGTATTCTATGCACCTGAGATTAAAAAAAGAACAAAATTATATTAAAAATGTTATCTTTAAAATCAGACAGAAAAATAAAAACTAAACAGGTATGGTTTGAATATTTACAATAATTTATTTGCTATTTCTGGGTAATACTATGATAAAGCATGAGATGATCAAGCAGTCAGAACTGGATAAGGGAGCAGCCTGCTTAGTCAATGACAAAATTAAAAGGAAATATTAATTTTCTTAATTCACTCTCTCACCCAATACTCCCTTAAATCACAAATTATAAATTTTTCCCAGCTATTCCTGATCTTCTAAGTAAATATTAGAATTAGATTGTCAAAATTATCACACACATACCACCAAACCTATTGAAACCTGCCAAGACTTTTAAAGAATTCCATTGAATCTAGAGATCAATTTCAGGATGCTCAACAATTTTTATCTTCTTATTTATTAACATCCTATTTCACATCTCTTCTCATTCCATTTCATTCTATTCTATGCTACCTCTCAATTTAAGTCATCCTTAATATGTTTTAATAACACTTATAGCTTGCTTTAGAGAGGTCCTACAAAATGACTCTTAGGTTTATTTCTAAGGCAATTTATAGTTCGTGTTGTCATAAATGGTGTGTTTTTCTTTAAATTCTTTTTTCTAAATGTTTTCTCCTTGTGCATGAACATGTATTTGATTATTATATGGTTAATCAGCTTGCTAAATTCTTCTATCATGTATAATTACTTTTGTCTATATTTTTTAGCTGTTTTATATAGGCAGTCATTTTCAAAGAATGGTATTTTGTATCTCCTTCTCCAATCCTCATGTTTTTATATTTTGTTGTTGTTGCACTTACCAAAACCACCAGAACAATATTACAAGTGGTGAAGGGGTGAAAGTAGGTACCTTTCTCTTGTTCCAAATTTTAAAGAGCCTGCTTCATACATTTCTCCACTTAGAATATTATTCGTAAATATTCTTTAGCAAGCTAAGGGAAATTTTCTATTCCAAGTTTATATTTTATCATGAATGATTACTGGATTTTATTACATGCTTTTTCTGTATCCATTGATCAAATAATGACTGATCTTTTAATTTGTCAATGTAGTGATTGAAAAGAGTAGAATTTCCGACATCAATCCATACTTACATTCATGTAACAAACTCAAATTGGTGATGATGCATAATTTTCTCTACATACTTTTGGATTTGGTTTGTAAATATTTTGTGTAAGAAACTTGCATCAGGCTTTTAACTTTTTCTCTCAATATCCCTTTGTCTGGTTTTGACATCAATATTAAATTAGTCTTTTAAAATAAGTTGGAAATGGTGAATTTTGAGATTAGAATGATCTAATCTTTGAAAGTTTTATAGAACTCACCCATAAAATCACCTAGGAGTGGGCGGGCCATGGTGGCCCAGCAGGAAAGAGTTTTCACCTGCCATGCCCTAGACCCGGGTTTGATTCCCGGTGCCTGCCCATGCCAAAAAAAAAAAAATCACCTAGGACTGATGTTTTGTTTGTAGGAAGATATTTTTAAATGGTTATAAGACTATTCAAGCACTATTTCTTCTTGAGTCGGTTTTAGAAAGTTATTCTCTTTTAAGAATGTATCCAATTCCTGAAAGTTTTAAGTTCATTCATTAAACAAAAGTCAATGATATTATTATTTTATCGGTTTCTTAATATTTCCTGTATCTGTAGTTTGGTTTCTTTATATTTATAACATTTTTATATGTTCTTTTTCTCCCTTTCTTTCTCTTCCTCTCACTCCTTTGCTCATTCACCTTCTCTTGCTTCACTTCTCTCCCTCTCGCTTCTCTTTTTCGCCTAAAGGTTAATATATTTTAGGACTCATTTCAAATACCAAATTATGACTTTCCTGATACAATCTATATTCTTTTATTATTCGTTTCTACCATTATCTTCTTCCTTTCTTTAGGTTTTTTTAAATTTATTTTAATATCTTTTAAAGTTGGAAATTTATCTCATTAATTTCAGCCTTTTTGTCCTAATATAAACATTTAGACAAATAAATCTCCACAGACACTCCACTTTTGCTGATCCCACAAGTTTTTATTTGTAATGTTTCCTTCATTTTCTTCAGCTCTAAGTGTCTAAAATCTTACTTATGGCTTCTTCTTTGACCTGTAACTTATTTAAAAATGCACTTTTTGGCTTCTAAAAATGTAGAGGTTTAGCAATTGATTTGTTGATAATAATTTTTAATCTAATTGCTCTATAGTAAAAGAATACAGTGTATATGACCCCATATTTTCAAATTAGTTAAGACTTGATTTATGGTCTAGAATATTATTTTTTAATATGATGTGTATTTATGTTTGTTGGAATCAGTTCTATATTAGATAGAACTTGATAGCTATGCTATGCTAACCTGTATCTTTGCTGATAATTTTTCTGCTTCATTTAGCAATAGCTGATAAGCGTATATTGAAATTTCCCTCAACGATAATGGTGGCAGAAATTTCTCCCTGTAGTTTTATCAAATAATTTTCTTTTCATATTTTAGGCCTCTTTCATTATATATAAATATGTTTAGAGTTGTAATATCTTCAGGGAAATTTAAAAACATGATTTTTGTCTTACTCTTTGACTAGTAATAATACAAGATACCAGCACTTTGGGGGTTGTATTCAAATGACATATCTTATTCCATCCTTTTACTATGAATCTTTCTGTGTTTCTGCTTTTAGTGTATTTCCTTTACATAACATATGTCCAGATTCTTAAAATCTAATCCGATAATTTGTCCTATAAATGTCAAGTTTAGTCAGTTTATTCATGTTGCTATGATTGATATATTTACATTTATTCATCCCATCTTCCCTTTTGATTCCTTTTGTCCTGCTTTTTTTATATTTGTTTCTCCTTTTGAGACTTTTTAATGTTGAGTGATCGTATATGGTTTTATTTCATTCTTTCTCCTATTGTTTTAAATTTATTCACTTTATTTATCTTCTTTTAAAGGTCTCCCTTGAAATAGTGCCGTTATATGTAGCGTAGTAATGTCTACATTAACCAATGTTGACCCCTCTTTCAAAGAAAAAATAAAACTTAAGACTACAACAGCTTTAATCACTCCTTGAAATTATATACCATCATAATCCAGGATATCAGTTCTATCTTTTTTAATTCCCACTTTATCATTTCATAATGTTTAGATAATATATTTGCCATGTTGTGTTACTGTTTGCCATTCTTCTTTGCCTAACAAATCATCCTGGGATTTTTTTTCTATTCTCTAAAGTGTGTTATTTAGAATAGGTCACTGAGTTTACAGTCTGTCATGTTTTTTTTTTCTTTTTTTTTCCAAAAAAATATTGTTAACCCTTATTCTTGAGAGATTGTTTTGCTGGATATATGTTCTAGGTTTTCAGTAATTTTCAGTCACCATTGTAAAGATATTATTTTATCATCTTTTGGCTTCCACTATTGATATTGAGAAGACGCTTTCATTCCAATTGCTTTTTATTGCAAATGAATTTTCATTTTTCTCAAGTCATTTGAGAATTATTTTCTGCTTTGGCATTCTGCAATTTCAATACTGTATTTCTGGACGTGGATTTATTTTTATTTCTTCTCTTTGAGATGCAACATGCTTCCTAGATCTGTGGACAGATGATTTTCTTGCAGTATCACAGTCATTACCTTTTTAAAATATTACCTTCTCTCCTTTTCCTAAAGTATTTTCCTTTGGGCCACAAAGTAGGTACAGGTTATACTCTCTCATTGTGTCCTCCATGTCTTTTTTTTTTAATCCTTCTTCAATTATTGTCAGCTCCTTATCTCTTATTGCTGTGCTATGGATAAATTCTTTAGGATTTTCTTCTGATTCATTAATTTTCTTAAATGTATGTCAAGGCATTTAACCAGGATATTATGTTTTTTGCTGTCAGCAACTGTATTTCTTAATGTTAAACTTTCTTAAAATCTGCCTTTGTATCCCTGAAAGTTTCTTGTTGTATGTTCCTCTTTGTAATTTCATTCTTTATTTCTTTAAGCATTTCATAGATGGCTACTTCACAAATAGTACCTAAAAATACCAACAGGCATAGATCTTCAGTGTTATAAAGCTGCTGTTTTGTGTTTGGTTATCTCCCCTGTGAGTTTGTGGCTTGAGCTTTGGTAATCAAGGGAAGGTTTTCTCCCAAGAGGGGTTGTTTCTCCAGGCCCTAGAATGCCCCTGGGATCCTAAAAGGGTCAGATCAGAGAGGGAGCCCAGACTCAGTTCCTATCTCATTTCTGTTGCAAGTTTCAAGATTTCTGCACCGCTGAGGTAAGAGTCCAGCCCCTGGCAATCCCACCCCTCCCAGCGTGTGAGGCCGCTGGCCAGCTCCCTGTCACACAGCTTCCCATTACTCTCCTGCCCGCTGCTCAGCATCTGTCTTGCCGCATCTGAGGACAAGGTTCCTCGTTGTCCCAGCCCAGCTTCAGGCCACACCATGCCTGGCTTATGATCATTAGTTTGAGGGTTTGTTTCTTCATTTAAAGAATGGTGTCTGGAATTCCTCCTTCTTGTTAAGCAGGGTGCGGCCCATCCAGGTCCTAGCTGCTGCTGAGCCGAGAAACACTCCTAGATTCTGCTAAGAGAGTGGTAGCGGGACCAAGGTTTGCATTTGTTGTATAACTGACATTCTAATGAAAACAGAGGCATGCCCAACATCTCCTAACATGCCAGGTACATTGGTTCATTTACTCAGCATGTATTCCTTAAGGATCTGCTATTCGATTTCCTTAGGAAACATCAGTTAAAGAAAAAAAAGAAAAGAAAGAAGCTCTCTGCTCAATGAAGCCTGCATTCTAATATGGGTATAGAGTGGGATTATTATAATAAATAGCAATCACAATCAGTACATACATAGTTGTGAGCTAAATAATAAATGCTAAGTAATAAATGCTAAAAAACTAAGTAACAAATGCGAAAAATCATAAAAAGGAAAAAGGTGAAAAATTGGGTAAGAGAAAGCAGGTACGGAGGTTGAGAGTGTTCCCGATTTTAAGCAGAGTAGCCCTCCTGAGAAGGGGATCCACGAGCAAAGACCTGAAGAAGACAGCGGAGGATAACTGTGGTGAGGGTTCCAAAAAGACGGAAACGCCGGTGCAAAGTGTTAACGCCTGGCATCTGCTAAGGAGAGTAATGAAGTCCAAGTAATAGGGCCAGAGTGAGCAAGGGGAAGGAGGAGTTAGAGATAAGGCATAACATGTATTAGGGCTCAGATCATGTAAAATTTTGTAGGGCTCGTACTCTGATGGAAATGGTGAGGCTTTGCAGAGCTTTAGGTAGAACTGTTGGCCTCTTATATTGAAGACAATAAACTGACAAGAAGCAATACAGTCTATTTAAAAATATGTATCACAATAATTTAGGCAAAAGATGGTAGAGAGGGTGGTTTTATGGAAATGATAAGTGTTCTGATTTGGGATATATTTTGAAGCTTCTATTATTATCTGCTGCTGCGTAAGAAATTACCCCAAAATTTAGAAGCTGGAAACCACAGACGTATATTACCTACAGTCTGAGGGTCAAGAACCTGGTAGCAGCTCAGCTGGGTGGTTCTGGCTCAGGGCCTCTCAGAATCACATACAAGGTACTGTTTGGAGCTGCCCACATCTCAAGGCTCAGCTCCAAAAAGATCTACTTCCAAGCTCGCTCACGTCCCTAACATGGTAGCTGGCTTCCACCAGAGTGGGAGGCACCAAAAACAGCAGGAGAGAACTGTCAAGATGGACACCACAGTCTTTTTGTAACCTAAGCTCAGAAGGGACATACTATCACTTCTGCCATATTCTGTCCATGAGAAACAAGTTCGTAAGTACAGTCTACACTCAAGGGTGTGGGGACGGGGGCGGGGTGTCCTACACAGCCATGAAAACGAGGAGGGAGGGGTCCTTGAGTGCCATAATCGAGACTGCCCTACCACTAAGGTCTCTTTTGCCAATTTTTTAGTTGGGTTGTTTGTTCTTTTGTTATTGAGTGGTAAGATTTATGTCTACAGGATATCAAACCTTTATCCAATATGTGATTTCCAAATATTTTCTCCCATTGAGTTGGCTGCCTTTTCACCTTTTTGACAAAGTCATTGGAGGCACAGAAGCATTTCATTTTGAGGACTTCCCGTTTATCTCTTTTTTTCTTTCAATGCTTATGCTTTGGGTTTAAAGTTTAGGAAGCTACCTCCTATTACTAGGTCTTGAAATGTTTCCTTCTATTTTCTTCTAGGAGTCTTATGGTACTTGCTCTTATATTTAGGTGTTTGATCCACTTTGAGTTCATTTTTGTATAGGGTGTAAGGTAAGGGTCCTCTTTCATCCTTTTGGCTATTGATATCCAGTTCTCCCATGCCCACTTATTGAAAAGATTATTCTGTCCTAGTTCAGAGGATTTGGGGACCTTGTCAAAGATCATTTGACCATAGATTTGGTGGTCTATTTCTACACTCTCAATTTGATTCCACTGGTCAATGCTTCTATCTTTGTGCCATTACCATGTGCCTTTATAATAAAAGCTTTAAAATCAGAAAGTATTAATCATCTCACTACATTCTTCTTTTTTAGGATGCTTTTAGCTATTCGGGGTCTCTTTCCCTTCAAACTGAATTTGATAACTAGCTTTTCCAAGTCTTCAAAGTAGGTTGTTGGGATTTTTATTGGTATTGCATTGAATCTGTCTATCTATTTGGGTAGAATTGACATCTTAACTACATTTAAATTTCCTGCCATGAGCAGGTAATGCCTTTCCACTTTAAATCTTTGATTTCTTTTAGCAATGTTATATAGTTTTCTGTGTTCAGGTCCTTTACAACCCTGGTTAAGTTTATTCCTAGATTCCTGATTCTTTTAGTTGCTGTTTTGAATGGAATTTTTCCTTAATTATTCCCTCAGTTCATTGCTTGTATACAGAAACATTACTGATTTTTGCACATTAATCATATCCCATCATGTTGCTGAATTTATTAGCTCAAAAGGTTTTGTCATAGAATTCTCAGGATTTTCCAATATAATGTCATGTCATCTGCGTATAATTAAAGTTTTACTTCTTCCTTTCTGATTTGGATGCCCTTTACTTCTTTTTCCTGCCTGATTGCTCTAGCTAGAACTTTTAGTACAATGTTGAATAACAGTGGTGACAGAGGACATCCTTGTCTCATTCCTGATCTTAAGGAAAGGCTTTCAGTCTTTTACCATTGACTGATGCTGGCCATGGTCTTTATTATATTGAGGATGTTTGCTTTGAGTCCTACTTTTGAAGTATTTTTATCAGAAAAGGAAGTTGAATTTTGTCGAATGCTTTTTCAGCATCAATTGAGATGATCGTGTGATTTTCCCTTTTCATTTGTTAATATGCCCTATTACATTAATTGATTTTCTTTTGTTGAACCACCTTTGCATGCCTAGAGTAAACCTTATTTGATTGTGGTTTATAATTCTTTTTATGTGTGATTGGATTCAAATTGCTAGTGTTTTGTTGAAAATATTTGCATCTATATTCAATACAGATATTGGCCTGTAGTTTTCCTTTCTTATAGCATCTTTACTATAGAAAAGTTTTAGTATTAGAATGATGTTCGAGTCATAAAACCAGTTAGGTACTGTCCAGTTTTCCTCAATTTTCTGGAAAAGTTTGAGCAGGATTGGTATTAGTTCTTTTTGTTTTGCTTTTTGAAATGTTTTATGAAACTCCCCTGTGAAGTCATGTGACTCTGGGCTTTTCTTTGCAGGAAGATTTTTGATGACTGATTAATTCTCTTTATTTGTGATTAGTTTGTTAAGATCTTCTATTTCTTCTGAAATCAGTATAAGTTTGTTGTTGTGTTTCTAGGCATTTGTCCATTTCATCTAAATGGTCTAGTTTGTTGTCACATAGTTTGCTGATTTCAGGATTTTCTGCTTCTCTTCAACATTTGACAGACTGATTAGTATGTGTCTTGGAGTAAGCCCATTTGATTTATTCTATTTGGGGTTTGTTGTAATTCTTTGATTTGCATATTTATGACTTTTATAAGGGTTAGGAAGATTTCCCTCATTATCTCTCCAGCTAAAATCTTCCTAACCCTTTACTCCTTTCCTTTCCTTCTGGGACACTGATGATTCTTGTATTTGTGTACTCTGTGTTGTCCATCAGATCCCTGAGATCCAAATCAAATTTTTCCGTCTTTTTTTGCCATTTGTTCTTTTGTGCATTCTAATTCAATTGTCCTGTGCTCTAGTTTGCTTATTCTTTCTTCTGTCTCTTCAAATCTGCTGTTATGTGTCTCTAATATATTTCTTATTTGGTCTACAGTATCTTTCATCTCCATGTATCTATTTTTCTACGTATTCTTTCAAATTTTTCTCTATGCTCTTCTAGTGTTTTCTTGATCTCCTTTATGTCATTAGCCAACCCATTGCATTTATTTAGGAGAGTTATATTTGAACATCTTTGATTAGTTGTTCCAAAGTCTGTGTCTCCTCTGGTGTTTTATTAGGCTGGGCTATATCTGTCTGCATCTTCATATGCTATGTGATTTTCTGTTGACTTTGAGGCATTTAATTATCTTATTAAGGTTACTTTTGAAATTGATTTCCCTCAGTTGCCTAAGGCTTTGTATTTGTGGGACAGGCATGGGGTGGGGCAGAGTGGCATGGCAGCAGGGCGCAGCTCAGAGGTAGGTTCAGGGTGGGGTGTTGTGCTGGTGCCTGGGGCTGTGGGGTGCAGGGTATGGGGTTGCAGGGGGGTTGGCATGGGGGTCATGGGGTGGTGTGCGGTGCAGGCAGGCCTCAGAGCAGGGGGTAGGGCACAGTGCGAGGGAACATGGAGGCAGGGTAGAAGGCAGATTGCAGGGGCTGTGCAATGCATGGGAAAGAGGGGTGCGCGATGACAGTGGGGAACAGGTGCACAGGGGTGCTGGCATGGGGAACGGGATGATGGGTCACTAAGGATGAGGTGCCGGGGGCCAGGCTATGGGCGCATGCATTTGTGGAGGCAGGGGCAGGGCACAGGTGTGGAAGTGCATGAGCGTGGGGCGTGGAGTGCAGGGGTGGGGCACAGGTGTGGAAGTGCATGAGCGTGGGGCGTGGGGTGCAGGGGCGGGGCACAGGTGTGGAAGTGCATGAGCGTGGGGCGTGGAGTGCAGGGGTGGGGCACAGGTGTGGAAGTGCATGAGCGTGGGGCGTGGAGTGCAGAAGCGGGGTGCAGGGCACAGGTCTGCAGGTTGTGGGAGAGTGGAGCATGGGTCCACCGGTCATGGTGGGTGGGTTGTGGGGTTGGAAAGCAGGGTATAGGGGGCAGGCACAGGCCCACAGGTCATGGGGGTACAGGGTGTGTATTTTTGTGTGTGACACAGGGGACAGGTCACAGGGGTCTGGGCACAGGTCATGTGGGGTGCATGCTCATGGGTGCATGGGTAGGAGGTGGTCGTGGGGCATGCGGAGTGGTATGGCTTGCTTCCTTGTCCCCACCTCCCTGTCTATGTGCTCCTGAGGGCTCTGGTTCTTTGTTTGAGAAGGGGTGCACTGGTCTCTGTGCACCAGCTGGATGGTCTCTATGAGCAGAGAGAGCTCATTTACTGGCTTCTGGGTTGCCCAAGTGCGTTCTGGGTGGTGGAGCTGAAGGGGTTGATGTCCCAAGCTAACTCCTGGGGCAGGCACTTTGCTCAGTGCAGCCTCTGGTCCCCTTTGGAGTCCCAGTGGAGCCCACTCTGCATCCCAGTTCCTCAGTTTATTCATCCAGGGCATCCATATGTGGTGTAGGACACCGTCTTATGTCACTCACAGCCTAGAACTGCTGTCCCAGTCATTTTTCTGTCACTTCTCTAACTGTTCCTGGGAGCAGGGGTGAGCTCAGCCTGTCCTATTCTGCCATCTTCCCCAAAGTCCCATGTCATTTTTCTAAAAGAAATATTTTTGTTGTTTTTGTCAACCTTAATTAACCATTACTTTTTGATAGATACAACTTAAGTTAAATGAGACAATAATCTTAAAATTCCTAAGAAAGTGCTTGGCTTAGAGTAGGCACTCCAATAAGTAGTATTGCAATGAGAGAAGCAGAAGAGTAGACTGGTTAAAAGGAGTCAGTCAGACTTGGATTTGAATACCAGGTTTGGTGCTTACTACCTGTGTGACTTTAAGAATGTTACTAAGCCTCTCTGGGCTTAAGTTTTCTCATCAGTAAAATTTGGATGCTAATATTTACCTTATTTTGATGTTATAAAAATTAAATAAGATAAAGTACTTAAGGTGCAATGCAGTTTTGAAGAGATCCCATTTATCTATTTCTTCTTTAACTGTTAATGCTTTGTGTGTAAGGTCTAGGAAACCATCTCCTATCACAAGATTTTTAGGATATTTCCCTATATTTTCTTCCAAATATTTTATGTTCTTAGCTCTAATGTTTAGGTCTTTGATCTATTTTAGTTAATTTTTGTATAAGGTGGGAGATAGAGGTCCTCTCTCATTCTTTTGGATATGAATATCCAGTTCTCCAAACACCATTTATTGAAATGGCTGCTCTGGTCAGTTGACTTGGCTCAACCACCTTATCAAAGATCAGTTGTCCATAGATGAGAGGGTCTATTTCTGAACACTCAG
Organism: Tamandua tetradactyla; assembly: GCF_023851605.1. Lineage (NCBI taxonomy): Eukaryota > Metazoa > Chordata > Mammalia > Pilosa > Myrmecophagidae > Tamandua > Tamandua tetradactyla. The sequence goes on along the minus strand of NC_135352.1, from coordinate 40,369,133 downwards.
TTTGATTCCATTGACCAGTATATCTATCTTTATACCAGTAAATACTTTTTTTGAGCAACATAGCTTCATAATATGCTTTAAAGCCAGGTAAGGTGAGACTTCCCACTTCATTCCTCTTTCTCAAGATATATTTAGCTGTTTGGAACACACTGCCATTCCAAATAAATTTGGTTATTGGGTTTTCTATTTCTGCCAAATAAGTTGGTGGAAATTTATTGGGTATTGTGCTGAATCTATAAATCAATTTGGGAAGAATTGACATTTTATCTATGTTTCATCTTCCAATCCATGAATATTGGATGTCTTTTATTTCTCTTTATGATTATTTTTAATTCCTCTAGCTAGAACCTCCAGCATAATATTGAATAACAATAGTAACAGTAGACATCCTTTTCTTCTTACTGTACATAGTGGGAAAGCTTTCAGTCTTTCCCCATTGAGTATGATGTTAGTGGTGGGTTTTCATATAATCCTTTTATCATGTTGAGGAAGTTCCCTTCAGTTCCTATCCTCTGAAGTGTTTTCCTCAAGAAAGGATGTTAAATTGTGTCAAATGCTTTTTCTGCATCAATTGAAATGATCGTGTAATTTTGCTGCTTTGATTTATTGATGTGATGTACTACATTAATTTATTTTTGTGTTAAAATAGCTTTGCATACCTGGAATAAATCCCACTTGGTCATGGGATTTATGACCATGTATAATTCATTTAATGTGCTGCTGGATCCAATTTGCAAGTATATTGTTGAGGATTTTTGCATCTATATTCATTAAAGAGATTGGTCTGTTATTTTCTTTAAAGAAAATTAAAGTATCTTTGTCTGGCTTTGATATTAGGGTAATGTTGGCTTCATAGAATGAGTTAGTTTGCTTTCTCTCCTCTTTAGTGTTTTTTTTAAGAGTTTGGCAGTATCAGTTCAAATTCTTTCTCAAATGAATGGTAGAATTCACTTTTGATGCTACCTAGTCCTGGACTTTACGTTTTGGGGAGCTTTTTTTCGGCATGGGCAGGCACCAGGAATTGAACCCGGGTCTCTGGCATGGCATGAGAGAACTCTGCCTGCTGAGCCACCGTGGCTCACCCTGGGGAGTTTTTTTGATGTCTGATTCAGTCTCTTTGCTTGTGATTGGTGTGTTGAGTTCATCTATTCTTCTTGAGTCGATGCTGGTTTTTCAAGCTTTTCTAGGAAGTTGTCCATTTCATCTATGTTGTCAAATTTTGAAGTATATAGTTGCTTGTAGTATCCTCTCATTATCTCCTTTATTTCTGTGGGGTCAGTAGTTATGTCTTACTGCCACTTCTTATTTTATTTATTTGTATCCTCTCTTTTTTATTTCCTTTGTTTGTTTGTTTTTTGTCAATCTAGATAAAAGTCCATTGATTTTATTAATTTTCTCAAAGAACCAACTTCTGGTTTTGTTGATTCTCTCTCTTGTTTTCATGTTTTCAATTTTATTTCTGCTCTAATCTTTGTTATTTCTTTCCTTCTATTTTGCTTTGGGGTTAGTTTTCTGTTCTTTTTCTAGTTCCTCCAGGTGAACAGTTAATTCCTTGACTTTTTGCTCTTTCTTCTTTTTTAATATTAGTATATATGGCAATAAATTTCCCCCTCAGTACAATCTTTGCTGCATCCCGTAAGTTTTGATATGTTGTGTTTTCCTTTTCATTTGCCTCAAGATATTTACTGATTTCTCTTGTAATTTTTTTCTTGACCCACTGGTTGTTTGAGAGTGTGTTGCATTTAGTCTCCATAAATTTGTGAATTTTCTGGCCTTCTGCCTGTCATTGATTTCAGTTTTATTCCATTATGATAAAAGAAAGTGTTCTATATATTTTCGATCTTTTTGAATGTGTTGAGACTTGTTTTGTGATCCAACATATAATCAATTCTGGAGACTGATCCATGAGCCCTTGAGACAAATGTGAATCATATTGTTGTGGGATGTAGAGTTCTTTAAACGTCTGTTAAGTCTAGTTCATTTATCGCAGTACTCAACATCTCTCTTTTTTCAGTGATCTTCTCTCTAAATGTTCTATCCATTGATAAGCATGGTATATTGAAATATCTCCAACTGTTAATGTGGAGGTGTCTACTCCAGTCAGTGCTGTCAGTTTGACTTTCATGCATTTTGGAGCACTCTGGCTTGGTGCATAAATATTTATGATTGCCATGTCTTCTTGATAACTTGTCCCTTTTATTACAAAGAAGGATACATAGTGTCCTTCTTTGTCTTTTTTGTTTTACATTTGAGTCTAATTTGTCTGATATTAGTATAGCTACCCTTGCTCTTTTCTGGTTGTTGTTTGTGCAAAATATCTTTTTCCAGCCTTTCACTTTCAACTTTTTTTGTCCTTCGATCTGAAGTGAGTCTCTTCTAGATAGCCTATAAATGGGTCCTTTTCTTTAATCCATTCTGCTAGTCTGTCTTTTGATTGGGAGTTTAATCCATTAACATTTAATGTTATTACTGCAAAGGCAGTACTTTCTTTTACCATTTTGTCTATTAGATTTTATATGACATATCTTATTTTTTTCTCTCTCTCTCTTTCTACCTTCCTGAAAGTCTTCATTCATACTCTCTTCTCCAAACCTCTCTCTCCTGTCTTTTCCTATATGTCTGTAGTGTTCCCTTCAGTATTTCTTGTAAAGCAGGTCTCCTGTTCACAAACTCTCAGTGTCTGTCTGAAAACATTTTAAACTCTCCCTCATTTTTGAAGGACAGTTTTGACAGCTATAGAATTCTTGGTTGACAATTTTTCTCTTTCAGAGTCTTAAATATCTCAAACCACAGCTGTCTTGCCTCCATGGTTTCAGCTGAGAAATATGCACATAGTCTTACTGGGTTTCCCTTTTATGTGATGGATTACTTTTCTCTTGCTGCTTTCAGGATTCTCTCCTTGTCTTTGACATCTGACAATCTGATTAGTGAACTAGAGGACAGGATATCTGAAGTCCTACATGAAAATAATGGACAGGGAAAAGAATGTAATGGATAGGGAGAATATGAGCAGTCTCTCAGGGAACTGCAAGACAACAGAAAGTGCACAAATATGCATTATGGGTGTTCCAAAAGGAGAAAGAAAAAGGGAGGAAATAATCACTGAAAATTTCCCATCCCTTATGAAAGACAAAATTACAGAGCCAAGAAATGTGGCATAACCCGAACAGACTAGATCTGAATAGGCGTACTCCAAGACACTTTCTCGGGGAAGATATATCCTTTAGGGAATTAAGTTCCCCACTTCACCCATTACTTTGTTTCTCAGACCTATCTTACCTCAGCCCTTTCCTGGGTCCTGCTGACAACTGAAAATGCCTGAGGCTTTCTCTGATGAGCTACATAGAATGGCTTTTAAAAATAAAATGAAAAAAAGAAAGAGAATGGCCGAGACTGTGCCTAGCTCCCAAGTTTCACTAATGAAGAACTGGGGTTCCTACTTGGCTCTATGTGTCCCCTCCTTGGGGTTCAGACCCTTTCCAGTACTCTGAGCTCAGTTGATTCCAAAATCTTCCATCTTTATTCTTTTTTATTTTTTTCATTTTTATTTGTCAGCCTTACTTCCTCTCTGTCAGGATTAATACTGCTGTTGGAGCTTGGCTGAGCTACCTTCCCTAGCTCCCAGTAGAGACTACTTAAAGAGATGCCCTTTAGGGAACTGTCTCCTTCGCCTGATTGATTGCTTTGTCTCTCAGACATGCTTTAATTCTGTCCTTGCCTGGAGCAGTGCTGAAGCATACAAATGCCTACAGTTCTACCTAATGGGCTGTTAAGAAGTAAAAAAAATACAGAGGAAAAAAATCATTTTCAGAGTCAGACCCCAGCCCCTTGGGTTTGCCAATCAAAAGCCAGAGTTGGTACCTGGCTTTATGTGCTCCTTTTCTTATGGCCTAGACCTTTTCCAGTATTTTGAATTTTTCAAACTCCAAAAGGCCTGTTTTTGTCTCTGTTTCCCCCTCAGCCCCACCCCCCTCCTCTTTGCATGGGAGAAACCCCCTGGTTCCTTTCATGCTTGCTCCAGTTTTATCTATGCTCAGAGCTTATATTCAGCAGTCCAGATTTGTTGATTAATTCTGCAATTGGAGCTTGGTTGAGCTACCTTCATTGCTTCTAGCAGAGAGTGCTTCTTTTTTCCTTGGTGAACCGACTCCAAGACAGCCTGCTGTCCCAGTGGGGGATCTTGGCCATTCCACCCATTCTAGACTGGTGTTCTGTGTGTGCCCAGTCACTTAAGTCCCCACGAATGTTTTTCCTGACAGTTCCTGGCTATTTTCTACCTACTGTAGAGGATGAACTAAATTCCACACCTCACTATGCTACCATCTTGCCCTCCCTCCCTGTGGTTGAATTTTAAAATGGGTAATCAGAAAATGCCTCTAGACCTAATGGCTATATGATTGTGACAGAGTGAAAATGTTGTGGGGAAAAGCATTTTAGCCTGAACAAATACCCCCAGATCAGAGTTTTCTGATGGGTTACATAAGCAGCATGGAAGTCATGGTTGAAGCTATCTTAGTTTGCCAAGTCTGCTATAGCAAATACCATAGCAGGGGTTGGCTTAAGCAACAGAAATGTATTGTCTCACATTTTGGGAGGCTAGTCCAACCTCAGGGCTTGCTTTCTTCCAGAGTCTGTAGCATTTTGGCATTCTTCCTCACATGGGGATCCTTTTACTCCTTGAGACTGCTTCTCTACTTCTACTGACTGCATCAGAATTTCCTCTGCACATAAGCATTCCAGTCATTTGGATTATTGCCTACCATTATTCAATTTGGCCTCATCGAAATAAGATCTTCAAAATCTTCTTTGCAAATGAGTCAATGCTTTAACTAGCAATAACATCTTCAAAGATCTTATTTGGAAATGGGTTGAAACCCATGGGAATGCAAATTAAAACCTGATCATGTCTTTTATGAGAGTGATCATTCAATACCCAACAGAACCTGAATTAACAAATAGGTGTGTGCATATGTGTGGCTGACATCAAAGTAACTGGTTTATTTCTTTCCAAGTTGTCTCCTTTTACTCCTCCAATCTGCAAAATGTTATCAGCTCTTAGGTGTCTGATCCTAAGCCAAGAATTGAAGGAAATGTCTGGTAGCCTTTGACCTACAGGAACATGGAGTCTCTGTAAAGAGATCAAATTGACCCACACAGTAATTATGTAACAAAATACAGCTTTTAACTTTAACTGGATAGTCTCAGATGTGGTCTTAAGAGATAAAAACTATGGAACATTTAAAAATATCTTCTACATGAAGAGCTGGAAGTTAAAGCCAGCTAGAGCTTTCCTTCCATGTGGGTTATCCAAGAGATAGTTGCAGCATGGAAACTTTTTATAAGTAAAAGAACTGAGAGAAAAGAAAGGAAGATGGGAAGAGGAAGATAGAAAGAACAAGGAGGGGGAGGGATGATTTTAGTAAAACATGGTCTCCGTTCTCCGTTTTTCTTCTGGAACAGCTCTTACAGTCAGCTTGAATCTAACTGGAAAGAGATCTGCAGTTTAAAAAGCAAATGCTATTTCATCAGTTAACTAAAACAATGATGATGAGATGTGAGATTAGAGGATGGATTTGAGATCCATTTAGGAGGGGCATATTCAGCACTTGGTGACCTATTAGGGAGAGAAATGGGTCTAGGAAGTCTCCCAGATTTCAGGCTCAAGGCACCTTTATGATTTGGTGCACATATTTTCATATTATTTTTCTATAAAAAGGAGATGACAATAGTACATTCCTTATAGAGATACCTAGGGGGGAAAACTGGTACAAAAATCTACACATAGCATAACATTTAAAAAGTTTTCAAATGCAAATCTGCTAAATATCAACAGGAAACATTGTCATTCCCAAGACACAGGGGTACAAGGTGCTGTAAAGACCCCAGCATCCCAGCACAGTAGCCTCGCACGAGTAGCTGCTCCTCGCCACATGGTAGGGTAAGAGCTCTAGGAAAAAACCAGACTCCACTGTATTACAGAAGATGTCCTCAGACAAATGTCAAGTAGTCTGAAGTTCCATATAGTATAAAATGGCTTAAATAGTTGCTGAATCAAGTATTAACCACTATTTTCTGATGGTCTTTTGAATTGCTATATTCTGATTTCTTTTCCACCACTATTCTAATCTAATAAGTTTTAATTAACCCAAGAAGAAGTAAAAGTAAAGTTGTTCAAGTGAATAGGAGAAGTGAAGTAGGAAGGATACAGAATGGGGAAACACAACTCAAGACAGAATCAACTCTCTGAAAATTGCTCAGCCAACGGAATCACTCAAATTAAATTAATTCAGTGACACTTCAGTGGAAGTCAGACAGAATCTTTCAATCAATACATGGATCTTTCTGAATTTCTGGTTTGAAACAGTGTTCAGGGATAAAAGCAGGATATGTGGGAGTCTGGTGGCAGCAAGGAATTAAATATAAGGGCTATGCTATCCTAGAATATATTAAGATAAAGAATCTCTAGACTGTGCATTTTGACATGATAAAAATTTGTCCTTCAAAAGTAAAATTTTGTGCATTTGAAGGATGTGAACATTTAGAGGTACTATTGGGATTTCATATTCTGCCTAATATTCTTTATTTTCCTACTTCTAAATCTGATCATTCCAAGTCTAACATTTACCCAAAGAAAGGGAGAAAACTAATCAAATTATGAGAAATAGGTCAGTAAAATCCATTAACACTTTCTGATTTCAGATTTATATAGTATATCAAATTATTTCAACTAAAAATATTTATGAATCTACTGTTTGATGACAGGAACTACTTTAGGTTCTATTATGATTAAGGCTGGCTCGTTTTTCAGGCAGAATTCAGAAAACCTCTTATGGGCATTGTCTTTTATGATAGCAGTAAGAAAAGCAGCATGGTGTGTGTGTGTGTGTGTGTGTGTGTGTGTGTTTAGAAGAACCAATGTCCTTACGTTTCTGTGATCTCTATCTCTATGCTTCTATTAGAATAAGAAAGACCAACACACAATATGCAGGTACTGCAAACAGCAGAAATACCCAACTAAGCCCAAAAGGAAATAAGGGCCGTGAAAGCATTTTGAGAAGCACCAAGTACTTCTAAATGTAAGGATGTATTAACTAGAGCTAATAGCACCATTATAAAAATGTTCTTTCATGAATTGTAGCAAATATACCACACTAATGCAAGGTGTTAATAGGGTGGTATTAGGGAACCCTGTATTATATGCCTGATTTTTCTGTACACCGACAACTTCTGTAATAAAAATAATACAAATATACATGTAAAGAAGTAGTACAGTTGTGTTGTCATTGTTATACCTGCTATCATTTATAAATAACAAGAAGAAAGCAAACATATATCTTCTGTATTCAGAAACCAGTAAGCTAGATGCATATTTTGCTAACATTTCAGTGCATGATTAATAACATGCAAAAAAGGCATTTTTAATGGGCAGCTCTGTTTAAATCCTGGGACATAACTCATTGGCTGATTTTGATAACGGCAAAATTAGCTATATGATCCCACTTGTGGCTATTAGATCAATTTTCGGTGGCGAGTAGGCTCTGCTCCCAGATGGGCAGACTGGGTGCATCTGTGGGCCACCATGAAGCCCTTGTGAGTTACACCAACCAAACTCAGTATAGTATTGGGCTGGTTTGAAACCGCAATATACCCCAAAAAGCCATGTTCTTCACTTAATACAATCTTGTGGCGGGCAGGCCTGTTGTTTAACTTTGATTGGATTGTCTCCACGGAGATGTGACACACCTAATTGTGAGTTGGACCTTTTGACTGGATGGAGAAGTGAACTCTTCCGTTTAAGATGAGTCTTGATTCATTTACTGGAGTCCTTTGAAAAGGGAGACATTTGGGAAAGCACAGTTGCTTTGGAGCTGACACAGACACAGACATTTGGAAATGCAGAAGCCCCAGGAGATGCCAGGAGCTGAGAGAACTGACAGAGGCTAGGCAGGAACCGGAACCCTGCAGACATCACCATATACACCTTCCCATGAGAAGCTAAGCAAGCCAGAACCCATGGTTTTACGCTGTAGAGCCTAAGTGAAGACCCAAAGGTGCCTTGAGAGGAAGCCATGGAAATCAGAAGCTGGAAGCCATAAACTGGGAGACGGACCTCAGATGCCAGCCATGTGCCTTCCCATGTGACAGACATCAGCATTTCTTCCAGGTCAAGGTATCTTTTTCTGGTTGCCTTAATTAAGACATTTTCGTGGCCTTAGAACCATAAACTTGTAATTTAAATCCCTTTTATTAAAGCTATACCATCTCTGGCATATTGCATTCTGATGGCATTAGCAAACTAAAAGAACTATATTAATTCATAAATTGATCTTTTATTAAGTAATGGACCCCAAATAATACCTGGTACTTAGTAACTTATCTATTGACAGGCATTCAGATGCTGGTAATGGTACCAATTCAGAGATTACATGGAAAATAGAAAATGTTTTAGATTAGTGTTTCACAAATGGGGCAACACTGCTCCTCTCCACTTGCCCCTGGGACATTCGGCAATGTTTTTTATTGTGACGACCAGGGCATATGCTGGGGCATCTGTTGGGTAGAGGCCAGGAAATGCTGGTAACTATCCTACAATGCACAGGATAGCCCCTCACAAGAAAGAATTCTCCAGTCCAAATGTCAGTAGTGACAAGGTTGAGAAGCTCTGTTCCAGGCCAATGCTATTTCAAGGTGTGGTCCATGGACCAGCTACTGTTTTCCTAAAAGCAGGTCCATGTCCTAATAAGGGCTTGCACAGAATATAAATGCACAGAGCAGCTCAGTTCACATTTTTTATAAGATTTTCTCAATGAAGGAAGTAATGTATTGATTTACATTCTGCTGCAGACTCCTTATCTACTTGATGATGGCACTTTGAGTAGTATTGCTGTAGCCAAAAGTTCCCAGTACCTGTGCTTGGTGATCTCTGCTCACTTCTATGACCCAATCATGATTTTGCATATATTAAAGGTCCTGATAAACATTGGCTGTTATAATGGATTAAAAATAATCACTGTAAGTAGATACCAATTGGAAAATTTTGTGGATGAGTCCTGTGTTAGTTAGATTCAGTTGTCAACTTGGCCAGGTGAGCATACCTAATCTTGTTGCTGCGGACATAAGCCAATGGTACATGAACCTCATCCGTTGCTAATTACATCTGCAGTCAGCTAGGAGGCTTGTCTGCTGCAATGAGTGACATTTAACTTAATTGGCTAGTGCTTAAATGAGAGAACGCAATGTAGCACAGCTAAGCAGCTCGGCATTCCTCATCTCAGCACTAGCAGCTCAGCCCAGGCCTTTGGAGATGCAGAAAGAAGTCACCCCGGGGAAAGTTGTTGGAACCCAGGGGCCTGGAGAGAAGACCAGCAGAGACCATCTTGTGCCTTCCCCTTAAGAAAGAACCTCAGTGGAAAGTTAGCTGCCTTTCCTCTGAAGAACCAACAAAATAAATCCCCTTTTATTAAAAGCCAATCTGTCTCTGGTGTGTTGCATTCCAGCAGCTAGCAAACTAGAACAAGTTCAAATATTAAAATATTCAGCACAAATGATATCCTAACAGAATTAAACATTAATGACCTTATATGTGAAAATATACCACTAACCCACAAGGAATTCCATCTCAATTTTCAGTAGCCAACATAAAGTCTGATTCACAGCACTTTAGAATTTAAAACCCAACTTCTGAAATAATCCAGCAAACTAACAACAGACTTATACCAATAAAAAGTACAACACTAAGGAGTTTGTCACTTAAATGTTCTGCTTAGCACCAGTGGATGGGCTGCTATGAGAAAAAAAGCATGTGTGCCTGCTGTATGGCTTATATACATTTGGAAATCCCAACTGAATGAAATAAATAAACCTGATTAGTGTACAGCATTACACCGCAGCCCATAATGTTCATAGATACAGCACACAGATATTGGAATGGACTAAGGAGCCTGAGCAGTCAAGGCTCTCAAAGCTCTGAACAGAACTAAGGCCATAAAGCAATTCACTTACCTAATGGTATCCTAGTGATTGAAAAATTAAGACATTTCTCAAAAAGTCTTAATGGATCCCAAGGACATACGTAAAAGCAGGAAAGCCCTAGGAGATTCGCAAGGACAAATCACAGCAAAGACTCCTCTCAGAGGCTGTGTGTGTGTCTATAGATGTTCCTCATTTTTTTTCCACCAGTTATTTTACCAAATCATAATAAGAAGTGGCTCAGTGGGAAGCTTTAAAATGTATAGGATTATAGTTTAGAAATTGTAAATTAAAGCAATATTGCTAGAGTATAATATTAAGAATATTTATATCCATTAAAAACTAGGTGGTAGAATGACTTGGTGTATATGTGTGTGTGTATATATATATATATATATATATATATATATATATATTCAATATATATATTGAATTGATATATATTGAATATATTGAATTGGTATATATATATATATATATTCAAATTCTGCTTGCAAAGAATACAGCCTATTATTAGCAACTGAAGTTCTGCAGCCCTATTGTACAGATACTTGAAGTGAATCTACTCTCCCATCATGATAATTCATGACTTAAAGAAAAGTGAGATTGTCTAAGTCGAAATATTTTTTGCTAAGTATATATTTGCTAGTCTATACACTGCTATACCATAATTATACAATGAAACAAAACTGCCCCCCCCCCAAATAAAGCTTAACCTTTAAAAAGCTCTTGCCTGTAAACACGGAAAAACAGTTATAGAAAAACTCCCATATTTGATCTTTTTTAAGTGAGCATGCCATCTGTACTCTGAGTAAGTCACAATGGAGCATCAAAATCTTCATCAGTTACTATTGTTAGGAGTCAGATGATCATTTTGAGGAACATCAGCTTTTTATTGCTGTTGCAGATTCTAAGCCTCAGGAATGCAAGAATCTTCTTTAAAAGATGTATTTCTACACAATTAAGGCAATCATATGTAAAGAGTTGCAACATAAGTAACTCAAAAAAGCACCTTCCAATTGGTATTATATTAAAATAACATCACAATGGGCAAGTGACGAGACTTTTCTTCTTTAAAAGGCACAGAAAGGACTTACCCTTGTGGTTTAGTTTTTGTTAATGGCCTAGTAACATATAAATGTAAACTATAGTTAAGCACAATATATAAAAGGAACAAAATTTGCCCTCTCTGCTTTCAAAAAAGAGACATGTCCAAAATGAATCAGGACTGTCCACTTACCTAATCTCAGGACTAAGCATGAACTTTTAAGATGTAGACATAGTAGAAAAACATTTCAAAGTCAGAAAAATCTGAATTTTAATCCCTGCCCTGCACTTTTGTAGTTGAGTGACCTAGAACCAATTGTGATGCAACTGTGTCAAATGGAAAAGATGAAACTTCATAACTTTGTGCCAATAGTTAATTGAAACTATATATATAGTGCACTTAACCCATTATCAGGCAGACATTTTTTTTTAAAAAAGCAAGAAGGTTTCATGGTTTCTAATGCAGATGGAAAATTGTAGCAGCATACTTAACTCAGCAGGGGAGTATGTGGCTTGATGAGGGCAGTTTGGCAAATCCATAGATTTGAAGTACATTTTATGTGAGCTATGATTGCTATAATTAAACAAAATTTGTGAATGAGCTTTTTCCCTCTAAGCACCACAATAGCATTGAAAAGTAAAAATCTCAGCTAAATTGATATAAACAAAAATAAAAATGCCTTGCCACGTTAATTTTTTTCACCAAACCAACTGTGAGTGAAGACAGCCAGGAAGTTCCAAATGCTCTGCTTCAACGTTCCCCTCATCCCACTGGTAAGGAACCAGAAAATGCTTTGCGCTCTTACAGCTAGCCAGCTCAGTTAGGATTTTATCTGCACTTATTCCATCTCTCTTCTCCAAAGAGGCTGTTGGGTTATTTCTATTCATCCTTTTTTTACTTAGGGGAGACTTTTATTCTGTTGGAATCAGCCTTTTAAGAAGACTAGGTGGAGTTATACTTTCTAAGGTGATTCTTCCATCTACTAGAAATAGAATTACCTGGCACCTTTTGCTCTAAATGTTGCATATCACTATAGAGATGGCAGAAGAAATTATTGAGTACTTCCCCTTCCTTCTGTCTCTATATTTGGGCACTATAAAAGTGCCTTCAGTAGTGCTCAGAGAGTGGTTAATGGAAGGATCAGATGATTGAAAACTGAAGGCATAACTCGTGATTGCCTAGTAAATTTGAAATGCTGTGGCATAAATGTCACTTATTAGTCAATAATAATGTTTAAAAAGATTCTGACCCAAGGCAGTGATGGATTTTATTTTTGGTACATCTTTCTTTAACATCTGTTTCACAGTGATAACCTTTAGCACCACATACTTGGAAAAAAAGGGCAAGGGTATAGAGAAAGGGGGAGAAAATAAAAAGGAAGAAAATATCTACAAAGGTATTAGTAATCTTTTGAAGCAACATCTCAGCATGAACACCAGGAAAAAAGAAATAAACTTTCTAAAATGTTAAAATTAGAGTTTCTGCAGAAATACAGAAGCCTTAATACAGGGAGAAAAAAAAAGCAATTTTCAGGTTTCAAAAGGCATATGGAAAACCATCAGGGTTTTCTCAGAAAATCTTCAGCTTTTCTCAGAATCTGCTTTAGAGTGAGACCATAACCAGGCGATGTTCTTGGAGTTGGGGACAGAGGATGTCTCCATTTTCGCATCTGTGACCTGGAACTGCAGGATCATTAAGACTTTATAAGTCTAGGACATGTCTGACAGCGGGTTATACTGCATTCTTTGTCTGCTCAAATGAATGCTGGGAGGAGATAAACACATTAAATGACTGTCATTAGGTTCATCCCAATCAATATTGTATTTGGTCTTTTCGATGCAGGTGCACCAGGCAGTGCTCCCTTTACTCCTCGTTATCCCTAATCAGGCGCTGCATACACAGTGCAGCGATCGTGGTGGGGATAATGAAGTTGTATTAAGCATTATTCCAAGACTCGGCCGCCATCATCATTAGGGCTTGGCTAAATAAGAGGATTTTGTTGCTTAGTAACGCAAATATTGCAATGGGGGTGGCAGGAGGCTATTTTTCCTTTGCGAAATCCTAATTTCCTAATTTGCTTTCTGTCCTGCTACGAGCAGAGTTCTGATTAATGATACGTCTCCTTTCTGACAATGTGTTCAGCCTATCTGCTGCATCCCCAGCAAAGTGCAAACGGACCTCATTTGTGCTAGTTATCTGTTTTAAATGGTTCGGCTTTCTTGGGTTTTTATCAGCCTCCCCAGTGAAACTGAAAGCAGAACCAGAACAGTCCTACAATCCAGGTTGAATGGTATTGAAACCCCTCTGGCTGGGCTACATTCCTGAAATGAAAACCGCATCTCACCAGAAGTGAATGACAATGGCAAGGGAGCACCTCTTCTCAAAACAAGCCTTCACAAAGCCTTACAAAGTGGGACAAGATATTAGAATGATTTTGTTCCAACATAAAATCAAATATGTCCTTTGATGACATTGAAACACTTGAGTGTAAAAAACACCTCTCCACTTTCATAAAGTGACTCAAGTCTCCTGCCTCTCTCTCTCACTCTGCAATACCTTGATATAAAGAAGCATGTGTGCGTATACACATATATACAAATGCATATGTATGTGTGTATATATATATATATATATATATATGCAAATAAAGATACAAGAAGAGATTGGAACACATGCAAAAAAAAGCAGAACAAAAAACTTTTTTACCTATGTCATAACTAAATTCAACTCTAAAATTGGCTTTGGCCTTTGAGTGGGTCAAGAAAGAAAAAGAATGGAGATTTTATATTAAAGCAAAGGATTATTTTTGTCCAAAGAGAAAAAAAAAAGCATCCTTTTTGCTTAGAATCACTTTTATGCCACCTAGTGAACAAATACAAACTTTTCCCAGAAATAAGCATTGACAAATTTAACAAATTTATTCAAGAATTGCCCTCCATAGTAGTTATTTATTTCTGCCCTAACAAATTACCACAGATTTAGTGGCTTAAAACAAGCAAATTTATTATCTTTGTGCTCTGCAAGTTAGAGTCTAGCATGGGTGTCACTGAACTAAAATCAAGGTGTGGGCAGGGCGTGTTCCATCTGGAGGCTCTGTGCCTTTCCCAGTTGCAATGGGCCACCAACATTCCTTGGTTCCTGACCCTCTTCCCTCCCGGGCATCTCCCTGGCCATTTGTCCACAGCCACATTTCCCTCTCTCCACAGCCATGAAAAGTTATTTTCTTTTAAAGACCCATGTGACAAGGTTGGCCCACCAGGATAGCTTTCCCGTCTCAAATCCTTAACTCAATCATGTAAGGAAGCATATTCGCAGGGGCTGGGAATTAGAGGGTGGACATCTTTGAGGGAGGAGGGCATTGTCCTGTCTGCCACAGCAGCCTGGGATGGCGATGAGGAAGTAGGACCTCGAATACCAGACCGAGGCTGACTTCTCCCCCCAACAATGACTTCTATGCGGCGTTGGGGAAGATATTTAACCTCATGTGCACCAATTTCCTTATCTGACAATAGGAAATAATAATGTCAACCCTAAGATGTAGTTGTGAGAAATGGATGTGTCCTGCACTTAGCACAGAGCTCAATCAATGGTCAGTATTATTAGTGTTTTTGTTGGTCCTTACCGAAATGGATAAACGTAATAGTATAAAATTGAATTTCCTCCTAGGAATTAAGCTTAGGTAGTCCCAGCAAACTTTTTTACTAATTATTTAATTTGACAGCCGGAGAGAACTCTTAGAGTGCCTTGAAGATACTGTGTTGCGTAGACTCCCTCCCATAAATTGTCTCAACCACATTTCTGACAAATGTTAAATAACAATTAATTAAATTTCAGCTCCCTGGTATATATCCAATGTGTAGGTATTATGTATTATGGATAGGGGAAAATCCATTTGCTTTAGATATCAATGAGCTAAGTGGTAGGTTTAATATTCCTTTTGTGAATATTTGTGAAAAATAATTAGCATGACCAATATTATTCAAGAAAAATAAATCATATTTCTTTTGCATGGAATTGAACTATAAAAGTACCAGTAAAAGAGGGTAGACATTTTCTCAGTAAGCTCTAGGTCTTACCAATTACCAGGAAAAACAACCGTTTGTGACTTGGGGCTGAAAATTGAAAATGTCATATGTCACCATGTGGGAATAATCCATTGCCTCTCCCATAGGGGAATGATGTCCCCCCTTATCCTTCAGGCCAGCACACTACTGCTCAAATCCATCCTACTTGATAAAATCAGTCACTTGTCAATGCTACTTAAAAATGGTTCTCAATTTGAATCCTTCCTTACTATCCCCACCTCCATTATCACGCCTTTATTTCAAGCCTAAGAATGCATTCAAGCTCAAAGAGCAGGAAATCCAACCAATGGTGGCTTAAATAATATTGGGATTGTTTTCTTCATGTAGCATGATATCTGCAGGTGAAAACATTTAAGACTAGCAAACAGTGGAGGACTATCAAAGGCTCAGAGTCCTCCCAGCTTCCTTCTTTCCTGTCTTTACTGGGTGGTCTCCTCTTCGTAGACTCAACATGGTACCACAAGTCTAGGCAATTCCATCACATTTCAGGAAGGAAGAAGATGAGTGAAAAGCATCAAGGAAAAGAGCTTCAAAGAACATGAGAGTCAACTGTAATATTGATTTAAAAGTGTGCCTTTTAAGCAATCTTCCTAGAACCTACATCTAGTGATTTTCACTTACAGGTGATTGGCCAAAACTACTGTGTCTGTGGAAGCCTGAAAAGGAGGGTATTATGAACTGAGTACACTGCTGCCTTGAGAACATCAGGATTCTGTTAGCAGGGACCGGGAGCGCCTGCCCCCGGTCTGTTGCAGTGTACATTCATAACTCTTCTCTCTGCACCACTGATCTTCGTTCTGTGTTCATTCCCCTGCTGCACTAATCACCCTAAGAAACAAAGCACATTTCACACAGGCCTTGCTTCCTCTCTGCCTAAGGCAGATGGCGCAAAATGATCATCCCAGCATATCAAGACCCAACATCATTTTATTTCAACTTATTGCCCCAGATTTCCACTTCACTCATCCTACATTTCAGCCACAGTAAACTTATTACTGCTCCCCTAAAACAGCATGTTTCCCTGCATCTGTATCTTTGCCTTTATTGAAAATGCTTCCTCCTTCTGCTTTTCTGGACATCAAACCACTGATATTTTAAAGCCCATCACATAAGACACCACTTTTGTGAAGCCTTTCCTAATTAGCACCAGCAAAATTTATTGGGCTCCTCTGTTTATCCATCAATTTCTAATAGTCTTTGCACAATTGTATTTGCTTTTGCTATTTCCAAAGTCTATGGTTCCACCTCCATAATCTAAGGTTCCTCAAATCAAAGATTCCTATACTTTCCTGGCACATACTAAACCCTAAGTATACCTATTTTATAATTAATTACTGTAATTGCATAAGCAGGGGAGAAACTCAAGTAGCCAAGGACTTAAGATTCAGACAGTCACATATGAGAATATGGCAATGGGTCAGAAGTTTGGAGAAAAGGTAGAAAACATCAGATCATCAGTGAAGAGAAAAAGAGTAAGAGGTCAAGCGCTCATACAAGGAATTTGGAACTAAGGAATCGGAATATGAAATCCTAGAATCCAGGTACTAAGAATAAGAACAAGAAAAAAGAAGTGCAGGAATTTCCACAGTATGAGTCAGATAACAACTAGGCTCTCCCTGTCTCCTGACCACCTACATAAGATTGAGTCATACTCATCCTTCACACTTCATGGAAGCCCCAAGCATCATCCCACCCCCTGGGCAACCATGTCTGGGCTTTCCTGAAGTTTCCTGGGTTTTCCTGGGTTTTCACTGTCTCAGAGCTTCTGCTTCTACCGAGTTAGTTTGGGTTGTACATATACATATACATATATACTACATATAGCAGCTCAGACGTAACTCTCAACCCTTTCCTCAGTTGTTCAGGAAATCCACTTCACAAGTTATCGGTATGGATGGTAGACACTGCAAAATATTTGAGGACTGTGTTAGTTAGATTCAGTTGTCAACTTGGCCAGGTGAGCATACCTAGTTCTGTTGCTGCAGACACAAGCCAATGGTACGTGAACCTCATCTGTTGCTAATTACATCTGCAGTCAGCTAGGAGGCGTGTCTGCTGCAGTGAGTGACGTTTGACTTAATTGGCTGGTGCTTAAATGAGAGAGTGCAATGTAGCACAGCCTAAGCAGCTCGGCATTCCTCATCTCAGCATTTGCAGCTCAGCCCAGGCCTTTGGAGATGCAGAAAGGAGTCACCCCAGGGAAGGTTGTTGGAACCCAGGGGCCTGGAGAGAAGACCAGCAGAGACATCTTGTGCCTTCCCCTTAAGAAAGAACCTCAGTGGAAAGTTGGCTGCCTTTCCTCTGAAGAACCAACAAAATAAATCCCCTTTTATTAAAAGCCAATCCGTCTCTGGTGTGTTGCATTCTGGCAGCTAGCAAACTAGAACAAGGACTAACAAGCATTGTGATTACAACAAGTAAAAGCACCTTCTAATGAATACTAAATACCTCTGGGTGTAAATCTTTTCATCCTCTACCCAATCCCAAGATATTTTTACTTTCCACTGCACCTCAAACTCCACACAATCTTCTAGTTTTAGAAAGCCAAATTTCCTTTATGATACCAGGCAGAATATGAATACTCCTAAGCTTAGCTCTGAGTCCATTTTGCATATCTAAATCCAGAATATTTTATCTTATTCTCAGCAGATCAAAGGGTTATTAATATAATGGGAGCCATTCTCCAGCAAGGACTAGTGAGGTTATTAACAGTCCTAATTGAGCCAAGACCTCTGAAAAACTGTGTCTCTTGCTTAAAATAAGATGTTTAGGGCCAGGCTTAGGGTTTCTTGACAAGGAACTATATAGCCAAATGTTTACAAAGTATCTTCTGCTTCAAAGAAACCTGGATTTGGTTGACAAGCAATAAACACCAGTTTCCTCATTAGTGAGACAGATTTACTTATTCTACTGATAATTACTGAGTTTTTACTATGTGCCACACAATATTTCAACCATGTGAGATACAGCAACGAACAAAGAAAAATGCTTACCCTAAAAGAGTTCAGAGGTTTATAATTGTGCGTACCTCCTAGGGTCGCTATGAGGATAAAGTTTAAAAACTCATGAAATGCCCTTAGAATTGTAGAAGGTCAATTATTATTATCATATCAGAATATTTTATCCAGACAAGAAAACTTGATCAAAGTAAATGATAAATTGAAGAACAGAAAAGTTATTGACACTCACGGATCCAATAATGGAAGCTTCTTGATCTGTTCAGAGCAACTCATGGTTATTGAGAGTCTATCATATGCCAGGTTATATTCCAGCAGCTTAAGATACAGAAGTGATGGAGAAAGAAAGACCTTAGAGATTGTCACAAAACATTTCTTACCCAGTATGAGACGTCTTTTTTCTATCTGTAATAGCCCCACCTTCGTGAACTTAACTGACAGGTCAACAAATGGTCAAATGTCATGGATTGTGGGTCATCATCATGGTAATTTTTTGGAATCTCTTGCCAACATCCATTTGGTGCAAGCATTCTCCAAGAGAGGTCAACTTCAGTAGTCACGTCTAAGTGACTCTGTCAAAAGACAAAGAAATCTCAGTGGCATGCACATTAAAAACTTGATAAACTATGGAAAGTAACAGAGCACATATAAAATGAGGTTGAAAATATTTAAGTCACAAATAAGACTTATCTTCCTTGATAGTTAAGTTCTTATCTCAAGAGTGCCATTCTGCCAATGCAGTTTACACCCCGACACAAGCTTTCCGTGTGTGCCCAGGAAAATCTGGCCACTCTGCTGTTTCACAAGTAATGCACGAGTCTCTCCCCGAAGCCTACAAAAACGTCATATTGTTGACACCTCCAGCTGTCTACCATTTAAGTCCTGTCTTTCCAAGAGCTGCCAAATCTAAAGCGAGGAAAAGTATTTACAAACTAGAAAATAAATCTAGGAAATAATCATAGAATAATGTTCAGCCTCACTAATAAACAAATTCTAATTAAAACAATGAGGTACAATTTGGCTAATAATTTAGCACAGACATCTATTTTTTTATGAAGATAATTCCCAATCCTATCAAGGAAGCAGTTAATTGGTAATCTCATATTGTTGATGTCAGTGTTAATTGGCCTGTAGGGAAGAAATCTGATAAAATATGTCATATACAATTAATTTTTTCATATTTTTTGGCCCAGTAACACAATTTCTTGGAATTTATCCTAATTTTGAACACAAGCATATGCATGAAGATGTTAGTCATACCATATGTGTGTGTGTGTGTGTGTGTGTGTATACGTATACATATATATGAAGAGAAATCAAAATCATTTAAATGTCAAATAAGAAAATTTTTAATTATGGCATATTATTCAGCCATTAAAACAAAAATTCTTGACATAATACTTTTTAATGCTCCTCTTATACTCTATTTCATTCTAAAAAGCATTTGAGATATAATCCTAAATGATTTTTTAAAAATACAGAATATATAATTATACATGAAAGATATTTTAAACATGTACTAGAAGGAAATGTCATACATATTAAATGCATCATTGAGATTGTGGATAGTTGTTTTCATTATAGTCATTTTTCATATTTTGAAATATTCTTATGTGATTTTGTAGAGAAAATTGTTATTTACAAAAACTTTTCCAGTAAGAGGCACTGTGAATTATTATACTTGGCACACCACATTTTTTAGTCATATTTGCAAAGCAGAGCAGGAGCTCTGATGTGACGGGTCTCACTGTGAAACCTGGGGACCTCCACCCTGGCCTGGGGACAAAAGTTGAGGTTCACTTTTTTTGTTCTCAAGACCCCATCATTATATAAAAGTTAGAGGGACAGGCCAGGATAGTCATAAGTTATATTCCAGTTTCCTCTTTGTTTCTTGGGTGTGTTTTGTCATTATTGTTATTTTTAGTCTATTAAAGAAAAAGTTCTGGAAACCTTAGAGAATTTGATAAGAACTTTGCCCATTCACTACAATAGAACAGTTCTAGTAAATTTTGGCAAACCAGTATATTTACACCCAGCTTGGGGTAAAACCTACCACTCTTGAAAACTATGTTAATAGCACTCAGAATCCAAGAACAATTTGTTTTAGATCCGCCATGTCATCAAGGCTCTCTTCACAACTAGAATCTGTCAATTCTGAGGCATTTTTTGTGAACTCAGAAGTTCCTTTAGATCCAGCTGAGAAACAACAGAATAGTCATAAGTTTTAGACTGCAGCTGTTTTGGGGAAGGGTGGGTGAGCTTTTTATGATAAACATTTCAAATGGAAAGGTTAAAAACAAAAACAGGAAAATTAGATATAAGAAGGAAAAGCCAAAAAAAAGCTAAAAAAAAAAACAAAAACAAAAAAAGGAAAAGCCTATGAAAAAAGAGCAGAGCGGTTTGAGAATTGATTTTTTTTTAACTTGCAAGGATGGCTGCACATTTAAAGTTTTAGAGGTGACACAAATGATAAAAGTTCTTATATTTTATGGGTAAGGTTTCTAATGAAAACATAACATGATCTGGTTTTCTGGGGAAAAACCCCTGTACATTTAACCATTGATTCATGAAACTAAAGGATCCACCTAAGTTCATTGTGCTTAAATGATGTATATTTTCATTCCTGTCAAAAGTGAAAAATGGCAAACTTGCCTCCACTAAACTGCCCTAAGACTCTCCATCTCACTTACGATAAACGCCAAAGCCTTTTAAGGGCCCGCAAAGCTCTCCCAGACCTAGCCCCAACGTTCTCTCCGATCTCATGGATGCTATGCTCCTGCGCGTAAACCATGCCTGCACACTTCCCTCAAGGTGTGTGCACGGGATGTTCTCTTTGACACTTGTTTCTCTCCACAGGATTCATTGTTCACCTTTGCATGGATCAGGGACAAGCCAGAAGAAAAGGAACCAGGCTAAGTATCTCTGCAGAAGAAATTCAATAGTGTGGTTCCTGTTTTTCTGACTGGTCCCTGCCCCATACAGAGGTGAAGAAATAAACTGGTATAACAAATTTCTTATATTAATCAGTTTTGGAGGGCTTAGGATTGGGAATGTGTACTGGAGGACTTAATAAGCAAAGAAAGAACATTGAGGTAACCCAGATAATGGCTTCAGGAGGCTGGTTTTATTCCTCCCCCTTGGGCTGAGGAAAATGAGACTGGTTTAGGATTATCTTAAGCTCCAAGCTTTAAGAGGTCCTGTGGAACTGGGACTCAGCCATCAGGGGGAAGATGCCTTCTGCTGCTCTGTTACTTTGGAAGGTGCTTATGAGGCTCATTTAAGATGTGCTGGAAGAAGCTGAAAGCTGAAATCAATTGTTGCTTGGCAATGTGTCATTGCTGGAGCAATCCCGACAGAAACAGCAAGCAAAAAGGGAGGAAAAATTCCCTCTTCCCCCCTGCCTTCCAATTGTGTTTCAATATCCTTTATTACCAAATTGAACTGAAAGGCAGCTCAAAGTATATATAGTAATAGATAAGTAGATAGGTGTGATAGATAGATGATAGATAGATAGATAGATAGATAGATAGATAGATAGATAGATAGATAGATAGATGCATACATACATAAATACATAGTTACATAGGTACTTAGATGTAGATAGATAAATCGGACGCACAGAGAGACAGAAGAAGGAAAGGACGCAGAGTTCAGAGTTCCAGCCCAGCACTACATGGACAAATGTGTTTGGAGCTAAGAGACAGCAGCTCAATAACTAGCACAGCCCACACTCTTGGATTTTCAGCATCACAATCACTCTGCTGCATATATTTGAATTTCCATAGTACAAAAACAGGAAAAGACACTTCCTAATAAGAGGAAATATAAAGGACCAACATTCATCATATCCATCCTTGGGAAGTCACTGCATCCGACACTCAGCAAGGATAATTATTCCTTAAATCCATCATGATCCCTTCTGAATATTCTTTAACCTAAGGACTATATTCATATTTAACTGACAATAATCCTTATAAAAGACAATAAGGGGAAAATAAGAAGGACTAAGAATAAATTAACATACATAATATATATATGCACAACGAGCAAGGAAGAAAATATGACTGATACAATTCTCAATATCTAACTAGTCTCAAAACCATTAACATATATAACTTTCTTCCTCTCCTGTTACATGTTCTCTTTGCCCTAATGTTCTGCTGTTTAGGTTTTTGTTTAGGTGTGTGTGTGTGTGTGTGTGTGTGTGTGTGTGTGTGTGTGTGTGTGTGTTTAGCAAATGGGATAATTCAAAACTTTATTCCTGAGGGTAAGAATCTTAATTGGACTAGCCTCTTTTTAGTAGTTAGACTTTTCCATTAAATTTTACTATTGGACATGAAGTGCTATGAAGCACCATAAAAATTCCCTTATTTCAAGTGTAGTACTTGCTACCCCAAATATGTGGCAGGACCACAAGTTTCCTGGGAAATTAAGGTCAATCACCCCAGTCCATAGAGTCACTCCCTTCTTTGTTAAATCTGTGGCAAGAGAGGACCAAAGTGTCCTGGTGTATGTAATTTCAACTTCCTATGCAAAAAAAAAAAAAAAAAATCATCATTGTATCTCCCAGCAAAAACCTTACTCCCTTGGGAGCCAAGACTGCCAAACTAACACAACCCAAAGTTATGAGATGGAGAGGTAAAAACTTTGCAGAGAGAATAGTGAGAGGAACCACCCCTACTAAAACATCTTGATTCTGGCTATGGAGGTAACAGCATCATCTGCATATGGGTGATTCACCTCATATGCCACATCCTATAACATAGAGCCTCGTCCTTTCTGGGCATTATCACTCAGCACCAGAACTGAGTATGCAATAAGACATTTTTGTTCCATAATTCAGCTGCTTCTGGGCCTTGAAATACATATACCCAGTTAATTCCATTGTCATGTACCCATCTAGGGTGACTTATCAACCCAGTTTGCCTAGGAATATCCTGGTTTTATCACTGAAAATTTCACATCCTAGGAAACCACTTGGTCTCTGGGGCAACCAGCACAGTTGGTCACCCTACTATTGTCACACTTGTTAGCTGAACACCATATTTGTTGGATTCCATGGTAGTAATAGTGATCTCCCATTGTTAAGCATGAGTAACAAGCCAGGAACTCTTTCTCAAATGGAGAATATTTACATGCAGGACAGGATATGGCTTTAGTCCTTGTGGAATGCTGTAATTCTCCTCTTGAGGCGTGCCAGATGTTCCATGTAGTTTTCCTGTTTGCCTCAGATGCTTTGAATATCATTAGATCTACTGGGTCATAAGATAAAAGTAAAAGAGCAGCTTACATTGCAGTCTAGCCATGATGCACCCCCCCCACCCCCGCACCTGGTCCCATTCAAAACTGGCAACCATATGATATACTCAAAAAATGGATCAGTGCATCATATTTTCAAATACTATAGTTTGCTTCAAAAATCCAAAGAAGCCCACCAAGCATTATGCATTGTTTTTAGTGGCAGATATTTAAGATAATTAATTTATCTTTCACTGTGGAGAAGAAATTCTGACATACTGCAAAACATTGGATGTCCCAGAAAATTTACCAAGAGGATGGCCCTTGAATTTCTGTGGAGTCTATCACCTTCTAGCTTGTATGTTTTTTACTAGGCACATAAGTAATCACCAGGTTCTGGTTCATCAAAAAAATTATCATGATTTCATCAATGTAGTAGACCAGTGTGACATTCAATACAATATTGAGATGATCAATTATCTTGTAAACAGTTCCATTTAAAATGGCATCTAAAAGAATAAAATATCTAGGAATAAATTTAAATAAGGATATAAAAACTTGTACACTGAAATAAATTAAGGAAGAAACATTACTGAAAGAAATTAAAGAAGACCTAGACAAACCAAGACATTCCATGATCACGGATAGGAGTTATATTATTAAGATGTTAGTATTACCCACCACAACTATAGATTCGATGTAATATCTACCAAAATTCCAGCAGCCTTTCTTACAGAAATAAAAAAAAATCCTCAAATTAATATGCAACTGTAAGGGGCACTGAATGCCAAAAATACTTTTGGAGAAGGGTAAAGTTGTAGGACTCACGCTTCCCAATTTTGAATCATACTACAAGGCTACAGTAAACAAAAGAGTGTGTGCTAGCATAAAGATAGACAAAGAGACCAAAGGAACAGAATTTGAAGTACAGAAATAGATACACTCATCCATGATCAATTGATTTTCAACAAGGGTGCTAAGTATATGCAATTGGAAAGAATAGTTACTGCAACAAATAGTGCTGGAAAACTTGGTTATCCTCATAACAAAGAATAAAGTTAACCTCCCTGTTTCAATTTGTAAAAGCTGCCAGAACACAATAAACCAGAAACAGAATGGCTTTTAAAAGGCAGAAATTATTAAATTACAAGTTTATAGTTCTAAGTTCATGAAAATGTCCAAATTAAGGCAAGTCTACAAAAATGTCCAAATTAAGACATCCTGGGAAAGATACCTTGATTCAAGAAGGCTGATGGTGTTTGGGTCTCTCTCTCTATCTCTCAGCTAGAAAGGCACATGATGATGTCTGCTAGCTTTGTCTCCAGGCTTCTTCAACAGCTTCCCCAGGGCTGTTTTCTTTCTTCATCTCTAATGGTCTCTAGCTGTGTGGGCTCTGTTGGCTCTGGTGGCTCTAGAGCTTTTTCCAAAATGGTTCCCTCTTATGGGTTCCAGTAAGCAACCTCACCTTGAATGGGTAGAGACACAACTCCATGAAAACCATCTAATCAAAAGTTACCGCCCACATTTGGGTGGGTCACATCTCCATGGAAACAATCAGAAAGATCCCACCCAGCATTACTGAATGATTAAAAGACATGGCTTTTCTGGGGTACATAATAGCTTCAAACTGGTATACCCCCACTTCAACCTTATAAGAAAATCAACTTAAAATGTATCAAAGACCTTATGTAAGAGTTTAAACTATAAAACTCTTAGACAATAACATAGAAGCAAATCTTCATGACCTGAGATACAGCAATGGATTCTTAGATATGACCAATAACATAAGCAACAGTGGCAGGCCACAGTGGCTCAGCAGACCGAGTTCCAGCCTGCCATGCTGGAGACGCAGGTTCTCGATGCTTGCCAGTGCTTGCCCATGAAAAAAAAAAAGCCATAAGCAACAAAAGAAACAACAGTTTGATTTCAAAAACTTTTGGGCATCAAAGAAAATTTCCAAGAAAGTAAAAAGACAACCTATGGAATGGGAGAAGATCCTTTCAAACCATAAAGTACATAAGGGCTTGATATCTAGAATAAAGAACTATTACAATGCAACAGCAAACAGATGAACAACCATATTTTAAAAAATGGGAAAAGGACTTAGATATTTCTCCAAAGAAGGTATGCACATGGAAAATAAGCACATGAAAAGATGCTTGACAACATTAGTCATTAGGTGAATACAAATCAAAACTGCAATGAAATACTGCTTCACATTCGCAAGGATGACTACTATTAAAAAAAGAAAAAAAAAGACAGAAAATAACAAGTGTTGGGGAGGACGCAGAGAAATTGTAACTATAGCACATTGTTTGTGGGAATTTGAAATGGTACAGTCCCTGTGGAAATCAATATGGTGGTTCTTCAAAAAGTTAAAGATAGAATTAACATATGAAATGGCAATTCCACTTCTATGTATAAAATCAGACAGAGTGAAAACACGGTCTAAATAGATACTTGTACACCAATGTTTCTGGCAGTATTATTCACAATTGCCAAAAGAGAGACACAACTTAAGCGTCCACCAACCAACGAATGGCTAAACAAAAAGCTTTGTTTCCTTACTGATCAATCCACTAAAATTAGTTAACTAGAAAATAGTAGCAGAGAAGAAAACAGTGTATCACAGTCTTCTAAACTCTTTTAAATGAGACAAGCTAATTAAGAACTCTAAAACAGTTTGCTTTAAAAAAGCCACCAAGAAAGAAGTGGCATCCATTACCCGTTGAACCAAATATCCAACTTTGGCCCCAGTAAGGTACTCTAATAAACAAGGCACCGTTCTGGGCATTACTGTGGTTGGTAATGGATATGATATAACGCTGACTCTTGGGACACGGCTTGATTACTGTTGAGCCCCCACCTTTTGTGTTTTTTCAAAGAGATGAGTAGAAAAGTCAACTTAAATCTCAAAACACTCCAACCCAACTAAGCTGCAGGTGCACAGCTTCAAGCCCAACCTGTGACCCTGGATCTGTTTCCCCAGTTAGTTACTTACTCTGCTCCTGACTTTGGCAGTGGAGGTAGGCGCAACAGCCCATCTCTCCCGAGGCATCAGAAGTAGGGGTTTCCTCCTTCTCATTGACTTCTTCATTTATAAAACTGGCTCATAAGCAGCTCACTATTGCCTCCATTTTATTATCCTGCTTATGGAGATAATTACAGAAAATGTTACTGCATTAGTTTCTTAAAGGCTGCTAGAATGTGATATACTAGAATTGGAATGGCTTTTAAGGGGGGGAATTTAATAAGTTACAAGTTTATGGTTCTAAGCCTATAGAAATGTACAAGGCATCCAGGGAAAGATACCTTAATTCAAGGAAGGTCAATGGGTACAGAAAACCTCTGCCAGTTGGAAAGTCATGTGACTGGTATCTGCTGGTCCCTTGTTCCTGGGCTCCATTGCTTTCATCCTCTGTTCTTCTGGAGGTTTCTCACTTTGTTTCTCTGGAGCTGGTCTTCATCTCTTGGCTTTCCTTGGCTCTCTCCAGGTTCTAGCTTGTTTAACATCTCATGGCAATGTCTGCTGGGCCCCAAGCATCTCCAAACATCCGTAATCTTTGTTCTCCAAGTGTTGGCATCTATGTCAGCTTTCTCTGTTGACTGTGTCATTTCTATTGTTTCTGGCTTTCTCTAAAATGTTTATTCTTTAAAGGATTCCAGTAAACTAATCAAGATGGACTTGGAATGGGTGGAGTCACATCTCCACCTAATCAAACGTCACACCCAAAATTGGGCATGCCACATCTCTGTGAAGATAATCTAATCAAAAGATTCCAAGCTATGGTGTTGAATTAAGATTAATAGAAATGGCTGCCCCCACAAGATTGAATCAGAATTTTCTGGGATACGTAATGTTTTCAAACCAGCACAGTTACTATTAGAAGTTTTCTTTGATCTTCTATACAGGTTTATACTCATTAAATGTATCATTCCATAGCTCCTGATGTGGGATAACCACAAATAGAACTTTAAGAAATTCCCTGTCCAGGTAGTTTTCTACCTTTTTCTATGCTCTAGAATAGTTTCTTTAGTGTTCTTTGAAAACTTAAAAGAAATTCCTGGTAAAACTCTATGGTCCTTGGGGCCTTTTGGTGAAATAATTGTGGCAAACAATTTTTTCAGTTTCTACCAAAATTATTAGAATAATTTGTCTATTTCTTCATTTTGTTATTCAAAAAAGCATTTATGAAAGTACCTGATGGCAGGCCATGGTGGCTCAGCAGGCAAAGTTCTCATCTGCCATGCCAGAGACCCAGGTTCGATTCCCAGTGCCTGCCCATGCAAAAAAAAAAAGAAATACAAAGTGCCTGAGAGCCAGTTAATGCACTTTTTTGAGTCAATTTGGAACTTGTATTTTTCCAGTAAAATAATAGCTTTTTAAATTTTTTCCATTTTTAACAGAGTTTTATTTAGTACTCTCTTCAATTCCAATTTTAAAAATTGTTCATAATTTTGTCAGTGATTTGTTTTTTTAGATTCACTACATGTTTGTATAAATTAATGCTTCTTCCTACTCCCACATACAAATATAAATCAGATTCTTGCATTATTATCAATTCTATTGCCTTATACATTGATTTTTCCTGTCTTCTGCTTGTCCTATACTTGTTTTGATCTTTTTCAATTTCTCAAAAGTTAAAATATTAATGATTTTACTTTCATTCTTTCTTTAAGTAATGGAAATATTTTGGCACATTTATATCATATGCATTTTTTAACCTTCTTGTCAATTTCCCAGAAGAAAAAGCTTGCTAGAATTTGTACTGGGCTTGCATTAAAGTACACATCAATTTAGTGAGAATTGAGATCTATATAAATTGGGGCCATCCAATCAATGGGTATGATACATCTATCTATTTATTTGCTCTCTCTAATATCTCTCAATAATATTTTTATAATTTTCATTGTAAAGTTATTGTACATCTTGCATTGACTTTATTTGTGCATATTTGATGCTTTTGATATAATTCTACCCTTGTACATTTCTATCTGTTATTGTTGGTATCAAGAGATTTAATTGATTTTTGTATTCTGACCTTGTATTTGATGAACTACAAAAATTTACTTGTAAAGATCAGTGATTAATAATTATTAATTATTTTTTAATTCATAATAACCCATAGATTGATTTGCATTTTCTTCATAAATAATTACATCTTCTACCAAAAACTTCAATTTTCTTCTTTCCAATCTTTGTATCTTTTATTTCCTTCCTTTATTTTGCTTGAATTCCTCTGACTAGGACTTTTAGTTCAATGTTGAGTTGAGCAAAGTTGTCATCACAGATATCTATTCCTCATTCTCAAATTCAGAGAGAAAACTTTCACTGGATGATGGCTGCTCCAGGCTTTGTATAAATATCTTTAACAAATTAAGAATGCTCCCTTCTATTCTGAGTTTGCAAATTTTATTTTATCATGATTTGGGGTTGAATTTCTCAATGCATTTCTGTATCTCTTGCAGTGGTCATATGACACGCCCTCCCTTTCTTTCTGATAGAGTGGGTTACATGATTGAATTTTTTTCATGTACTCATTATACAGTATATTAAAACCCAATTCATGTGCATTGTGATAATATAAGAAGTTTAAGACATTATAACAAGAGTTGGAGTCTTAAATCAGCTGCACTTCAGATTTCTAATTTGGAATGCTATTATATAATAATTCTACATATTCATCTTAGTTTTTCCTCAACAACATAATCCACAACAAAATTTTGCTGCAAAAGATATCTACTTTTCAGGGAAAATACACAGCTTAACATCCAAGAGATTATTTGTGAAGGTTTTTTGGATCCCAAATGAAGTCTTCTGTTGAACCATGAATCCCTGGCTTCTCTTTAGAAGAGAATAAGATTATAAAATAAGATTTGATAATCTTATATTATCAAAATGCACATGAATTGGGTTTTAATATACTGTATAATGGGTACATGAAAAAAATTCAACTTTCATTTGGCTCAGTTGCTCACCCAAATAAATCAGAAGATGGGTATCTTGTATGCCACCTCAAATAATGTCAATATAGTCTCCAGAAATGATTGGCAGGTCTTGTCAGAAGACACTGTAACCCTCCTGGGAGTCAAATTCCTGCATTAAACACTTTCATCAACACTGAACTCCTACAGAGTGCTTCCAAATCAGGATAGCCTCGCTCTCTTTTTTTTTTTTTTTTAACATGGGCAGGCACCGGGAATCGAACCCAGGTCCTCTGGCATGGCAGGCAGGCATTCTTGCCTGCTGAGCCACCGTGGCCCACCCTATCCTCACTCTTGCACACCTACAACTCTGCCCTTTGTGCTCCTTTTCCTTTCCTCTCCCTATTATAACACGATTGCCTTAAATATTTCCTTTACATACTTGTCAGCCACTGTGGACAGTGTTACAATTTTTGTTTCATCTGTCAAACTAATTTGGAAAACTTAAGACATAAAGGAAAGTCCATTATACTCACCCATAAGGTTGCTCTGTCCTTTGTTCTTTCTTCTTTCTTGATGTTCCAAGATTCCTTCTTTTATCATTTCCTTTCTGTTTAGAGAACTTCCTTAAGCCATTCTTTTAGGGTAGGTCAGCTGACGAGTTCTCTAAGTTGAATATACAGTTTAAATTATCTAAGTATTCCAGAATCTAGGAATATTCCTCAAAAAAAGGAGGCTCCTTTCAACTACAAATCTTTTGTGGGGGGTGTTATGAAGGAAACATTAAGTGGTGCTAATGGGAATCAGGACTTATGATACTGGAACTTAAACTTCCTGGGTCTTTAGAAGCTTCCTATGTAATGAAGAGCTGTAGTTGAGGAGCAGCTTGGCGTACTAACTGCAAGCTATATTGCCCATACTGTCACGTACTGGGATTTTGGTCCCTGGTTTTTTACTGGATTTTCCCTTTTATCTTTATAACTGATAGAAATACACAGTCTTTCACTGAGAATGAAATAGGAGGGTCAGAAAACACTACTAACTTTTCAAAGGTTGTTGAGATTTTCAGTGTTATTCAAATCATAATAAACATAATTTGTGATTTTAAGTGTAACTTTTTAGATCAAAGAATAAATGGATTTGAGTCTCAGAGTTAAGGTAGTAGATAATTGTGGCCTTAACTAGTACTTGAAAAAAAAGTCACCAGATTCTAGTAGAGCAAAATCTTAACCTGAAAGATGTCAACAACTACTTCATTTGTTTTTATCTGTCGTGGTATGTGGCCCTGAAAAGGAAAGATAAATCCAGGTCCAGCCATTACTTGGAATCCTTCCATCCTGCCTGAGATACAAAGAAAGCAGTGACGAGTTCAGGAAGGGATGCCACAGGCCAGGGTAATATTCCTGAGACTTTAAGAGCCATGAAAACAGTAGGCTAAACTCTCATTTTCAGACTTCACAGTACATCGCATGCCCATTTAACAGGCACTGGTCACATCCATAGGACACAAATGCCAGAGCTCAGTTTGATGCATTGCCTGTGGTTTCTAATCTTTCTCAATGATTGCATAAAGCAGCAAGAGGAAGCAAGAACAGTATCTTGAGTCCAAGCAGCTACGTCTGCATACTTTGCTAACAACCTCTTCAGCTACTTAATTATTCTGAGTTTCATGAGAATGGTAAAGTCATACGTGCTTGTACTTCTCATGACCCAACAAGAAATGTTTCATTTAAAAATCAAGGTGGAAACCCAGTATTATTAAATTAATGGACTGTGTGGTGGCTCTAAGAGGAATAAGTAATTATGTTAAGTAAGCCATATCAACTCAGTCTTTAAAAAAAAAAACACAAGTGAGAACTTGCCAAAACTCTACAAGTGGAAAATTGCCAAAACCCCTACTGTGAATGATATAAATAATGCATCAATTTTTAGTAAGCTTGTATAATAGCTGAAAAAAAAAGCTAATATATATTAATCATTCTCTGCCTTGTTGAGTAAACAATTAATTATTGGGATATACTAAAGAACCAAATATGTGTGTTGTTTTGTTAATAAAGCTGAATGTTATTACTAAAGTAATGTAACCAAAAAAAAAGCAAACATAGAAGTGATAAAATTATTTATCATACTAAAACAACATGGTTAGCAATTTGGCATACTTTCTTCATTTTTCTCCCTGAAGAACTGTACATTCAGTTATGCACAGCAAATTTACTTAACACTAAAAAATAAACACTATCCCACATAGATACATGAACCTTGTAATAGTTATTTTTTATAGCTATGATGGCCATTTCATGAAGGCAACACAATTTGCTTAACAGTTATTTAACTTTGAATGTGAATTGTTTACAATTTTTACAAGTATGTTTTTAAATGTTTAATGCAATACTTCATGAAATAATTTCTTCCATATGTTGAATGATTTGCTTCAGAAGTTATTCCCAGAAGTGGAATCACTATGTTCAACAATACTAAGATTTTTAAAAGAATTTGAATGTATTACATAATATATATTAAGTTATTTTTCTGATTATGTATGTATTCATGGTCTTTAAAAAAAAACTTGGCAGTGCATGAGTGGTTCAGAGGTAGAACACTCACCTTCCATGTGGGAGACCCGGGTTCAATTTCTGGACCATGCACCAAAAAAATCCCTTGGAAAATCCATGACCATGAAAAGAAAAAAAGACACTTGCAATCTCCCAATCTACAGATTAAATAATTTTCCTATTTTGGTACATATCTTTCCAGTTTTTTTTCTATGCAGATATCTTTAAATTTTCAAAGTTGGGAAAATAAACTACCAAGTTTGGTTGTCTACATTCTACATTTGTCATTATGTTGTCTAGTACAATCAAAATAGGTTATTTGTAAATATTTTGAATGCATAAAATTTTGTGATGAACATTTTCTCACATAAATCTTTGATGACATCACTGGGGAAAAAAAACACTAGAATTCCTACAGTAGGATGCCAACTACTTTTGAGTTGATGTTCACCAATTGAGGTTTATGAGCTGTTTGTTTCCAAAATTGCAGCACTCAGTTTGAAACCAACAAAAAAGCACTATCCTATCACTATCTGCAGTCCCTAGAGTCTTTGATAATTACTCTTCAGAAATCTGTTGGGTTGTCTTTAGAATAAATCATGATCATATAAGTTTCATCAAAATATAGTCTCTGGGTCAATTTGCAGACATGTTCCTATCTAAAGAAGACATGGAAAAATAATGCAAAATTTAGTACTAAACATAGAAGAAAAAAAGAACTATGCTTAGATTCTGAAATTAAGATTTGTAAGGGTTTCTGTAACAGCCCTTAACTCTGAAAATAGCAATGAGCTGTGTTCCAGTGCTAATGAGAAATGAAAAAAAGACAGACAAATAGACAAATGGAGACAATGGAGAGAAGAGAATATTAAAATGTGAGGGATCAGTTAATGGTCGTGGGAGGTACTTTTGGAGTTGGGGAACATATTATCAGTATTAAACTCACTCCATATTATGAATATTTTAACCCTGTCAGTCATAATAGATAACTGTAAATATTAATAGTGTACATACATAGAAAGCAAGAGGATTTGAAATAGGTCCTTCATCTTAGTGCCACCCAAACTTTTTTACATCATAGGTTTTCAGAATTATTTCATATCTAAACTCTAAAATAAAACATTGAACTATATGTTTTCTAGAATGGTTTTTAAAGAAAACTCATTTAGTTGTTCAACTATACACAATGTAGAATGGAATTGTGGATTCTGCTGTGGTTCATACAATGGATGCTAAATAGCCCCCTCCCCCAAAAAATATATATATAGATAAAAGATCTTCTAATGGGGGATAGAGGAGGAATTGGGGGGTTAGGGGAAGGGCGCCTATGGTCCCTAAGTTCCTCTGTATAACCTGTGCGTCACCCTCACCCCAGAGCAAAGTCAAAACCTACCTCCAAGATTTGATGGAACGTCACCTGCCAGATGATGGTTAAGGCAGCACTAAAACCCAATTTTCCTAACCTGCTTTCTAATGCTAATTTTATTCCATCAGGTTAACTTTGAATAATTTTCCACTATTCATTTACTGGTCCAACTATATCATTAAAGAATGTTATAGAGGATTATCAAAGTCCACTGAGAAGCTGTAAGTCATGAGATAGGCGAATGATATATGATAATAGATAAGTGATGGAGAAATAGATGGTAGGTAGATAGATAGATAGGCAGATAGAGAGACAGACAGACAGACAGACAGACAGACAGACAGACAGACAGACAGACAGACAGATAGATAGATAGATAGATAGATAGATAGATAGATAGATAGATAGATAGATAGATAGAATTTTAAGTTGCTAGGCTATTCAAAGTAGATACTATGAAATTGACTTTTAACAATGCGAATTTATTAGCTTACAGTTTGAGACCATGAGGATGTCCAAATCAAGACATCATCAAGGTGATGCTTTCTTCCTGATGACCAGCTGCTAGTGATTCTTGGGTCCTCTGCCACATGGCAAGGCAAACGGCAGCTTCTGCTGATCTCTCTCTTCCCTTCTGGGTTCCATTGCTTTCAGCCTCTTGCTGCCAAAGATCTTTCTCTTTGCCTGAAATTCATTCTCATACAAAGGACTCTAGTAAGAAGATTAATGTCCACTCTGGGCCATGCCTTATTGAAGTAACCCCACCAAAAAGTCCTATTTACAATAGGAATATACCCCCAGGAAATGGATTAACTTTAAGAACATGCTTTTCCAAACTGCCACACCCCACTCTCTGGACCCCAAAAAGACATGTTCTTTCCATATGCAAAATGCATTCATTCCATCATGACAACCCCAAAGTCTTAAATCATTTAGAAACAAGGTTCACTAGAAGTCTCATCAAAATCAATTACAGGTGTGGTCTGACTGGGGGCATGATTCCTCTCTGTCTGCTGAACTGTGAAACCTAGAGAACAAGTTATCTGCTTCTGATATTCAGTGGAGGGACAGCCATAGATTAAATATCCCCATTCCCATAGGAAGGAATTTGAAGGCAAACAGGAGTCACAGGTCCCACACAATTCCAAAACCCTGCAGGGCACACCCCATTAAATTTCTAGGTCTGAAAGTCATCGATGGAAGGATGTTTTGCCCTCAGGGCCTGATGGAACGGCAGTTCCACCCTTTCCAAGTGCTTGAGCAGTGGCTCTGCTCTTTTTGGGTACTAGAGTCCTCCTCTCCACAAATACTGGTGAAGGTTCCACCCTCATCAAGCATCAGGGTGGCGGCCAGACTCTAGGTGCCACCCTTGTCAAACTCTGGGGTGGCAGTCAGGCTCTCCACGATCCCCCAGGCACCTGAGAAAATGGGGTGTTCAGCTGTTCCTGAACAACAAGGTAAAAGGCCCACCCTTTCCAGATGCCAGGACATGTACTCACCCTCTCCACACACATTGGTAGGCTTGCTGTAGCTCTAGAAGATGTCAGACGTCAGCTTTCATTGTTCGCCTTTGAAGTCATTTTTTCTTCCAATCTGGCCCTTTCAGTCCCCTTTAGTCCAGACTGGTAGTGGTTCCTTTCATACACATCTCACAAAAAAATTGTCAGTTTTATGTGTAGTACACAGGAGTCCAAACCATCGGACAAAAGAATCTTCCAAAAGTCCTTTCTGGATAACCCCATTTCCAATCCTGATTTTTACCAAAATGCCACATTAAAACAAGAGTGAAGTAAATAAATAAACATAAAACAAGCATTAACTTTCTTCCAGTTTCCAATGATACATTCATCATTTCGAAGGCCTTGTCAGAAGTAATTTAGTGTCCATAGTTCTACAAACAGACTCTTCAAAACAATCTAGGCTTTTTCTATCAAACACTTCAGAATTCTTCCAACCTCTACACATGATTCAATTTCAAAACCCTTTCCACATTTTTCATGTTTGCGATAACAGCACCTCATTTTTCTGTTGCCAAAATCTGTTTTAGTTTGCTAGACCCCTCAAAAACAGAAGGAAATGGGTGGGCCTTTAGCAATGGGACTTTAATAGCTTACAGTTTTGAAACCTTTGAGAATGTCCAAATCGACATGATGGGTTCTTACCACAGACTGGCTGCTGGCGATCCATGGGTCGTCCGCCACACGGAAAGGCACATGACAGCATCACTGGTTCTCTGCCTTCTTCCAGGTTTCATTGCTTACAGCCTCTTGCTTCTGTGACTTTTTCTCTTTGTTAAATTTCATTTTCTTGTAAGGGATTCCAGTAAAAGAACTAAGTCCCACCCAGAGTCACACCCTAATGAAGTAACCTCATCAAAAGGTCCTACTTACAATAGGTTTACACCTATAAGAATGGATTCAACTTAAGAACATGATTTTCTGGGTTAACTATAATTTCAAATCACCACAGATAGATATAGATAGATAGATAGACAGACAGATAGATGAAGTAGTCTAAAATTCTTTAAAAAAAAAAAAAAGCTACTTAACTCATCTATCTGAGATTAAAAACAGATACAAAATACAAATGCTTTTTATATTTTCAGTTTAAACTTCCCAGGTTTCTTGAGATTGCGCTGTGACTTTTATTTAAAATAAGCTGAGTTAACATTGGTGTTCTAGTTTGCTAGCTGCCGGAATGCAATATACCAGAAATGGAATGGCTTTTAAAAGGGGAATTTAATAAGTTGCTAATTTACAGTTCCAAGGCTGAGAAAATGTCCCAATTAAAATAAGTCTATAGAAATGTCCAATCAAAGGCATCCACGGAAAGATACCTTGGCTCAAGAAGGCCGATGAAGTTCAGGGTTTCTCTCTCAAGTGAGACGGCACATGGCGAACACAGTCAGGGCTTCTCTCTCAGCTGGAAGGGCACATGGCGAACACGGCATCATCTGCTGGCTTTCTCTCCTGGCTTCTGGTTTCAGGAAGCTCCCCAGGAGGTGTTTTCCTTCTTCATCTCCAAAGGTCACTGGCTGGTGGACTCTCTGCTTCATGATGTTGCCACATTCTCTGCTCTCTCCAAATCTCCATTCTCCAAAATGTTTCCTCTTTTATAGGACTCCAGAAACTTATCAAGACCCACCCAAATGGGTGGAGACATGTTGTCACCCAATCCAGTTTAACAACCCCTCTTGATTAAATCACATCTCCAGGGAGATGATCTGATTACAGTTTCAAACATACAGTATTGAATAGGGATTATTCTGATTTTGTGAAATGGGATTTAGATTAAAACATGGCTTTTCTAGGGGACATGCATCCTTTCAAACCAGCACAATTGGTAAATTTTTATTTTTACTAGCTTCTTTCACTTCTGTTGGTTTTCCTGTCACATATTCTTCCTGTATCTTGCATTAACCTTTTTCATTACATTGTCCTCAAATTCTTATTTTTAGAATTTAAACCACTTTAGTGATACTTAATTCATTCTTCAAAATGTTAATTGATGTTATTACATATAATATATATAAATCCACCTTCAGTCATCTTCAAGTAAGAAAGGATTTAAAATGTAGATATTTTATGTTAGTAGATAGGACTGTTTTCTTAACTATCAATGGTTTATTAAACCTCATATTTACCTATAAAAATGAAGATGTAATAATAAAATGATAGGATAGTCACCACCTACAATTCTTGTAGCTTAACAGTGCAAGTCTTGTGAAGAAAATATATCTATCTAGTTCCAGACTTTACAAAGTTGTGGGAAGGCAAATTGAGACTTAAAGAAGACTGAAGCCAACATGATTATGAAAGTTTATCAACCCTAACATTCTAATAAGTGTCAGTAGTGAAATTGTCTGTAAAAACGAAAAATTTTTTATTTTAAAATTGAAATTTAAAAAACATAATCACAGGACAATGGTAGTTAGTGGTATTTCAGTGAAGGCAAAGCAAATAAGATAGATCTATAGTTGCTACAGGAATTCCTTGAATGTGGGTTATAAAAACTCAATTATGAAGTATGTGAGTATTAAGGACTCAATGCCTCTTTTAGAAGAAAACCATGTGTTTACACTTTTTCTAGGTTCCTTCTGTCTTTCCGTGTCCTTTGTGTCTAAAACTGCTTTCCAAATATTAAGAGGAAGCTCTATTCTCATCGGGGTATAATATGATATTGTACCTTATAAAATCGACCAACTTGCATTTTAGAACTATTTTCCCAAACTATGTTTTGAAAAATTAAACTGACTGTTTTTGCCAAACCCTAGAGGACAAGACTACTTTATCCGTGTATTATCTGATGTTCTTTACTTAGCAAAAATCCTGAAGGGACTCCACTCCAAACTTTTTTTCCCCATCAAGTATTATGTGACCTTAAAACTATGTAAAAAATTATAAATAATAATTAATTGAAATTTCCACTGATTAAGCATTTGATGTATGTCAGGCCTTGGCCCAGGTAATATTTAATGCATGATCTTGTAGGTCTCTCCAACTCTTAAGATGCAAAGAAAAGAAATAAAGTTACCATTTTCTTTGGCCTTGAAGCTTTGCAGGCATGTTCTATATAGATATAAAAAAACTCACACCCCTATTTCCCTATGATACAACTCCTTCCTTTACTAATCTATTTTTTAATTAATAAAACTAAAATTCCACAATTAGTGTATTGTGGCATTTCCCAGGCTTTTACAATGTTTTCACATGAGTAATATGATTTGGCAACAGCCTTGAGAGACAGGGAAGTTATCTTCCCCAGTTTACTGGTGAGGAAACAGAGATCAAAGAGACTGAGACTTACCTGAGTCACACAACTAGGAAGTATTGAAAACTCAGAACTTAAACTCTCTGACTGCAGCCTCTAAGCTCTATTTACCTGCAAAGTACAGATATGTCATTTGAATTATGCAAACTACATGCAAATCAAGACATTCATGAACTAATTAGAAAATATCAAGTAACCAACAGATGAGAAACATTCCATAAATATTTAATTCTGGTTTTATTTCTACACAAAAAACTGAGCATATATGTGAATTGCCTCATCAAGCTGAAGCCAAGTGTTAAGATTATATTTTCAACAAACATACTTGTTCTTACCATGCTAAATTGACCATTATAAATATTTTGTCATGTAGGCTTAGAGGGCTTTTTTAGAGCAACAAAAAATAAGCATTACACATAAAGCTGAAGTTTTATTTGACACCCTCTTACCAACAGCCTCACTTCACTTTCTCTCCATCTCTCCAGGAGTTAACCAATATCAGAAATGTGGTACATACTTTCAGTCTATCTTTATATTTTGTGCACACATACATATACATCTATATAGCCATGAAAAGTATAATAAGGCAACCTATTCTATTTATGCTTTAATTTTATATAAATGATGTCACAGTCACTTATTATACTACTAGCTTTTTTCATTCAAAATCACTATTGAGCTCTAAATATGTTCCCATATATCAAAATTACATTGCTTTAGAATTGTTGAAATGCATTGTATTAATCAATTCCCTCACTGAAGGATATTTAGGGTTGTTTTTTTTCTTTTTTTTAAGTTTTTTTCTCTGTGAAACACCTAGCCAGCTAATCAGGGAAGTTCAGCTCATTGCAGTAAAACCGTCAGTGGCGGGGGCCATCAACTGCCTCCCCTGCCTAGTCTTTGCCTTGAAAGAACAGACAGAGGGAGGGGGCGGAACATAAAGGCGGAGTGTCCCTGAGCTCCCCCTGCTCATCAAGCCTCTAGCCTACATTCACCCCGAAATTCTCTCCACACAGGTAATCGGGAAGATGCGTTGGAAATGACCAATGTTCACTCACTGTCAGTTGCTCTCCGCTGCTGGTGCGTGGAGGGTGATGCTCCCTGCCCTCTTCAAGTCAGGTGTGACCTCATGATTATGAACTAAATTCTTCAAACTGGAAGTGACAGATCTCTTGGCTTAGTACTTATTGGATCCATGTGAACAATTTGGCTCCCTTGGCATGAAGGACTTTTGGAATATTCAGTCACATTTTCTCACTGATGCTCACCTCATTGCACCATACTGCCTTTTTTCTAGTGCACATCTCTTGTCACTCAGATAAGACCAGAGTCAATTTCATCCACTCTTTGGAGGAGACACATGGGGGTCGGGTGGGGTGGAGATTGGGAATCTTCTCTGCCTGCCGTTATCCACTGTGCTATCTCTTCCTGATGCACTAACCATGCACATCTGTGAAATAAAATGCCAGTCTCTTCTTCTCCCAAGCACCCATTAACTATGGGAGTGATTTTCTTGGGATATTGCTGAGAGAAGGAATAGCCTTTTTTAAAAAAAAATTCTGCATTCTCTGAAATATTTATAATCTTCCTTACCTTTCAGGCTTCCTATATCAACTTGAGCTGTAGAAAAGAAAGGGACATTTCCTCAACCCTGTAGAAATATGGGTAAACCCAACAAATGAAGATCAAAATCTCTAATATGGGCTATTTACTCCCCATGGGTCTCAGCTTTAGGTGTTGGCTAGGACAGTAAGAGAAGCATACCGAACATAAAAGCACCCTGTTATTTACACAAGCCTGTTACTAGACTGCAGGGGGTGTGACTGGCCTTCTCCAGGAGTATGCTGACTTCCTTCCCAAGTGGATCCAAAGGGGAGATATTAGGAAGAATCTCTCTAATGCCCTGATGATGGAAGGTGTCAAAGGAACCCAGAGA
Organism: Tamandua tetradactyla; assembly: GCF_023851605.1. Classification (NCBI taxonomy): domain Eukaryota; kingdom Metazoa; phylum Chordata; class Mammalia; order Pilosa; family Myrmecophagidae; genus Tamandua; species Tamandua tetradactyla. Next base: position 40,329,287 of record NC_135352.1, on the reverse strand, counting down.
AAAAGAGATAGACAAAACAACCCAAATAGTTCTTAGGTGCCATGACCAACATGGAGAGTCAATGGATTAAAAAGAAGGAAAAATGAGAGTGAGAAACAGAGGCTCAGGACGAGTGTGGCCCAAGAGAGAACAGAAACAGGGAGCTGTTCCCAGGTTCAGTTCTTCACTGCCTATGGCAGGAGTGAAAAATGATCTGATGTCAAGTCTACAGAGTACACTGCACAAGGCTAAGGAAGTTTAAAACAGGCTGGATAGAACAGTGTACCCTCTGAAACCTGTTTCCAGAAATACCCACCTTTCAGAAAGGCAAACTTTGTTGGCACAAAATTGGAGACTCTTTACTAATGCTCAGAAATTGTCTTCGCAGTCTTGAATCTGAATTAAAAGAAGCTCCATGGTGGAACTGTTGGGCTGTTTCACACATTCGCTTACATATGGGGGCGGAGAATTTGTTATTAAATGCCATTTGGGGAGCATCCTTTCATTGACTATAAATATTAAGGTAAATAAAATAAAATAAAAATATGAAGGTAAATAAAACAGGGAAGCGTAGACTGTGATTATTGGGAATAAGCTAATAAGACTAAGCATTCCTTTTTTCGAGTATCATTTCACATCTATTTGCTCTTCCATTGCTCCCATTTCTCAGAAAATATTTTGGGGATTTCAGCCTGATTAAGCTAGTCATACTTATCGCAGCACATATCTTTCTTTTAAGTGCCCATGATATCAGGGGCTGTAAATCATGTCAGGTTGACTATTGAGTAAATAATCATAGATTTAATCTCCTTTTCCAGCTAAAAAATCCCTCCCTGAACCCAAATAGTTTATATAATTCAAAAAAAATTATTCTTACCACACTGAAGGGCACAATTGGGTCACTACTGTTTTGTAGATTTGTATCTTAATAGCCTAGACAGGTTATTAGAGCTTCAGTGTTTTTTCTGCTTATTCGACTGCAGAGGGATATGAGGAGAAAGTCAAATACAACAGGTTTACAAAATCAAATATTAAATTCTTGGGGGGCCCAGTTGTACAAACGTTCTTCAGTTAATGAAACTGGCTTCATGCCATTTCATTTAACTTATATTCAAAATGCTGCTAAATAATTGCCAGTGAAGGCTGACCTAAAAAGAGAGTAATGCCAAAGAAAAATGACTGTGTAAGACCTAATAAATGAAAAAATAGTGATATAAACTTACATGACATTGCCTCTGGAACATTCTCACCCCTACTTTTGCACCTTTTCTAAAGTCTGCTCTGTCCCTGACCCTCCTATACAGACCCCATTATTAGTTCAATTTTAGGTTGATTCAAATCATGGAATTTTCCTCAACATGACATTTTGATTTTGTCTCCTGACATAAATCGTGGCTAAGGAGTTATGTAAGCAGTGCTCCGTGATAATGTGCACTGCGGATAATATCACAATTAGTTCTTCAAGCAGAACAAAAATGAGGTTGGACGTAAAATATCCTTCAATAAGGAGACTCACTCAAAAAAAATCAATGAAATAAACATCTATCTATGCTTTCCTTCAAATATTTGGAAGAATAAAATATCAGAAAAACACGTTTTTCTGGATAAGAAAATAAATATTTAGTAGAAAACATTAGAAGAGTCTCACAATGTAATGTTTCCTCTGTTTTAATAAAGAATGTCTCAGGTCTACCGTTTGATTGCTGCCAGTGCCTTAACGCTCCCCCAAAAAATGAATTACCAGCCTGGTGCACGAGTAGCTCATTGGTCAGCCACCATTTTCCCAGCACGAGCACTGTGGTCTGTCTACCCTGGGAGAGGGAGCAGTGATAACAAAGGAAGAATAAGCTATTACAGTTGAGTGTTTTACAATCGAAGGACAAGGAGATGATGTACTTACAGTATGAATTTTTATAACTAGGGCACCAAAGCCATTGCACTGGTGCAATGGACACTCATAAGTGTGAAATAAGGGATATTTAGCACCTAGGATCTGGAATATGCAGCTGTCCCTAGCTGAATGAATAATGTTCTTTATTAGAAGGCCCCAGTTTTATATTCATTTTTCACTGATGATCAAAAGAGGACTTGAAATAACTCAATTTTCTACCTCCTTTAGACACTTAAATGCCCTAGGTCAGGGAGTAACACCGGAATCAAGGAGCCAGTTTGGAAATTGCTGCATTGTAATTTATTTTACAAATTCCAGATATTCTATTGAAGGTTCTTAAAAGAGACAGTTACATAAGAAGAAGTAGGCAAATAATTACCTTGTAAACATCTTTCAGAAGCTATCATATGCATTGTCTCAAATGCTGTAAGTGAAGGACTGCATCTGGTGAGCTGGTCTACCACTGAGCCTGCAGCCTCCCAGGGTTTGACATACACCTGCAGTGAGGATGGAGATCCCGCCAAGACTTCTTGAATCAGAGGAGTGGTGGTGATTAAACAAGCAACTTCATTTTCCTACAAAAGTTATTGTGTGTGAACTACTTTGTATAACCCTAGACTAGAAATGGAGTCCTGAGAGTTGTGATGAGTGTTGCAGCATTTAAAAATATGAGCTACTCTATCAGAAAATTCAGGAAGAAATGAAGTGACTAAGACACAAATGGCATTGAATGTCTCGAATATTCAAAGAAAAGCAATTGCAAACAAGGGACTATTTTTTTCCCAAAAAATTGATTGTAGATAATATATTTGACAAGGTGGGGAAGTTAATTATTAAATTATTTTAAAATTTTTGTAAAGTCATTTGGAAGTATATGCTATACAAGTATAGTAAATTTGTACAGTTTTTTATACCTTTGCCTAATAATTTTCACACTAAGTATCTATTTTAAGGAAATAATCAGCAAAAAATGTTATCAATGTTTGTTGCAAAATATTAATATCAAAAACATTTTAAAAATTAAATATAAAAATGGTGAAATAATAAGAAATTCTAAAATTTATTATTTTGAAGAATCACTATTAAAATGGGTAAATGCTCAAATCTTAGGTTAAAAATGTAACTTGTATACTATTTGTGTCTGTGCACATGGAGGAAAATAAATCAAAATGTGAATATTGATCCTCTCTGAGCAATAGAATCATGTTATTTTCTATTTACCTCTTTCAATTTTCTAAATTACATGTAACCCCTTTATAATCACGTCATGTAAAAATGTGAACTCAGAGATAATTTGTCTTATATAAACTACTGAAGGTTCATTCAACTAAAGCTGCATAAGTTATATTGAAATAAGTCTGTCTTCTAAAAAAGAGTTGTTGGAATTTTATCAAGGGCTCTGTGAAGACAGTTTTCATTCACCAAAGAATATACATTTAAGCAAAAGATGATCCTCAGGGAACTAGTTGCCATTCTCTGAGACAGTGGCATAATAGCAACCCAGGAATGAATTATTCCCACGATTCCCTTGAGTACTGATTTGTGGAAACAGCAGCTGGAGTTTTCAACTATACATCACATAGCGGTCAAATCTGACTCCAGAGTTTGCACTAGTGAGGCAATTAAGAAGAAAAGGAAACTAGCAATATAAATAGAAATGCATTTATATTACAGAAAGAATGCTGAAAGAGCAAATCGTGAATTACAGAAAATTAATTTTCCCAAATATAGATTGAGTAGCACAAGTATTTTAATACTTACCTTTCTTTTAAAAAGTAGTATAATGAAAAAGAAAAATTCAGTTCCATGTTTATATTATTCTTTGGCATCTGAATTGATGAAATTTCTTGGAGAAGCATTGCTATATGAATCCAAAATACCCTATAACCCATCTAAGTCCTTCTATAGTAAATAGCTCTCAAGAAATTGTCTGCTAATTCATGTTAAGGGACCACAAAGTGCTGGAAATTCTGCTACTATGTCATTGCTTAAATAATCCCCTATAACTGAAGGAGTCTACTCATGTGCTCATTATTTGTCTCAAAATCAGCTCATTATTATGAAATCTGATCAAAATTAAATATCACTGGTACCACAAAATAGTTGGATGATAAAACTTTGTCTTTCTAACATAGGTTTTTTGGTAGGTTAAATGTTTACAGCTTTGTGTTGATTTTTACCTGCTGTCCAAATAGCTGTTTCATCTGCCTGCATAGTATTAAGCTGAGAGCATAATGTTTCTCAACATCCCTAAACTCATCCAAAACACATCAAAAACAACAAAGAGGAGGGTGAGTTCAGGCTGAACTCAGAATTTCCCAAAAAATATGTGTTTGCTCAAACAAAAACTAAATGTCAAAATAAAAAAGGAGCCATATTTAAAGGGCACGTTAAGAGTCATGTTACAGTGATGATATAGAGAAAGATAAAGGAAAACCATTCAGGGAGATAAACCTCTCTAGATTGGGCCATAAACAAGGACCATTCAAATATAACATGATAGCAGATAGAAAAGGATAACACATAGAAACAGAAGGACTTATGAAAAAATTGGGGTAGGTGGAATGGTAGAGATGTTTTTAAAAACTGTGTTGCTTCTCTTCTCCCTACTTCTGTTCCTTATACAGCTTATTAAATATTTCTCGATTTGAGCATATTCTTTCAGTCCCTGAGCTTATTCTAATATGTACAGTTGTTCTAAGGGAATTTTCAGCTTTTAGGCAAAAAGAAAAGTATTTGCTCCCAGGTGAAATTTCGACATATTTTAAAGACAATCCCTTCTGCCCTGAAACTGTATTTCATTTATTTGAAGTATTTTATACAGCCCATGCCTCTGTTGCAAAAAGCTCTTTTCCCTTTAGTAGCTCACTGAAAAAGGCTCTACTTTACATTAAATTTGCTTAATAAGTTTTGCTGTCTCTGTGAATGCTTTGAATAGCTCTAACAGAATGAAAAAGGAGACTTGAGGGATGAGAAACGAGAACTAAATAGTATTGAGAATATTTATTTCAATGTTCAGATAATGCACCACGCCTTCAAAATCCCAAGCTCCAGTTCTAATTAAAAAGGACCGTGTAGAAGCATATTAAATACTTTTCTAGACACATAAAGACAGCCAAAGCAAGGAAAATCTTCACCTGTCTTTTAAAAGCTCCCACAAATATTTTTTTTAATGTGGTTGTTATTAGTCTACAGTAACAATTTCCCTGTCAAGAAAATGATAAATGCTTTCCATACAAGGATCAGGTTAAAGCTTCAGACTTCACTAGGAGGAGAATAGTGCCAAGGAATTACAGCAGGAGTCAACCTGCATTTTCAAAGTCTATAAATAATGCAGCAAGGGGACATATTTAGAGAAGGAATTTATAGGCCATGGCTTCATCCATATGCAGTGGTGGGACTGTCAGTCTCACTATTTTGCTGGTGGGGCATTTGTAGTCGACTCAGTGATTTACATACTGATGAGGCTAGGAGAACCCAGAACTGCATTCTCAGGCATCGCTTTCCCAGTACAGTATAGCTTGCATATATGTTCTTGGAAAACAGTTAATAAATCAGTGCTGAAGTATCTTGAAGAAAGAAGCCATGCAAAACCTATCCACAAAAGTTTAAACTGAGCTGACTTTCGAGTTATTATTTGTGTCAGATCAGAAACAACTGCAATGATGCAATTTATCTCTTGGAATAAGAACACAATAGGCCTGGCACTTAATGAATCCTCAAAATAAACTGACAAAATGAATGAAAATACGTCACTAGAGCCAGATGATTTTACAAAACACCCTCCTGTTGGATATACCAAGGTGCACAATGTCATCCAATAAGACAGCATCGCTGATATTGTCAGTGTAACTATTAGGGGAGGCAGTATCACCTGGAGAGGAAACATTGGGCTTTGGGGTGCTTTTGGTCTCCTGGCTATCAAAGCAAATACCATGTAGTAGATTGACTCAATGGGAATTTATTGGCTCATGGTTTTGAGGCTAGAAGTCCAATAGGGCATCCACAAGGCGGTGTCATTCTCCCAGAACACTGTGGCATTCTGGGGCTGGCTGCCAGCCAGCAATGCATATGGCGCCCTCTCGGGGCTTCTCCCTTCTCTTCCAGGTTTCCTTGGCTTTCAACCTTTAGCTGACCCCTCCAGCTTTCTTCCCCTTTTCTTCCTTCTCTATAAGGCCTTCAATAATAGAATTAAGACCCGTCCTGAGTTAGTTGGGCCACACCCTAACTGACATAACACCATCAAAAGGTCATATTTACAATGGACTCATAGCCACTGGAAGGTTTATGATTAAGGACCTGTTGTCTGGGGTACAAAGCACAGAGTTGGACCAATTTAAGTTACAAATCCCAACTTTTTTCTTATAGGCTGTGTAACTTCTTATACAATAAGCTAACATCTCTGACTCTGAATTTTCTTATCCCCATAAGATAAACTTATAAGATAATAATGAGGAATAAGTGAGATTATGTATATTTATTATGTATTATGTAAATAATAGGATATTTAACCTATTACCTGCCAGATGTTAGTGACTCAAGAAATGAAGGTATTGCTATTATTCCTTTATTGTTGAAGGTTGTTTTAATCATCAGTAATGGTAAAGGAAAAAATCTAAATGTTCTCAAATGTTCAGACTACTTATTAGGTAAATAACTACTTTTATTTGATAACTGTCCTTCATTAAGCTATTATTTAATCCTACCAAAAATAATTAAAGGAACACATGGACAAAACAACTGCATAACAGTGGAAGAGGCAGGCAAATAAGAAAATTGTTCACTTATCTAATTTCAGATAAATTTTTGATTGACTTTTACATTGAATGTAACTATTTGTACTGGCACTGTAACATGTAGCAAATAGCTTCCATGAATAAAGTCCCTGTCATTTCCAAAGTAAGCTAAGTAAACTAACTGATCATGTTCTAATTAATAATATACAGGACTATTTTTGACACTAAATTGTATCATCACACTAATAAGAATAAGATTTTTATCCTCCCACAGACAATTGTCCACCTGTACAGTTAAACCATGGTATTCCAAGCCTACAATTATTCTAAATGCATTTGCAATATTAGCATTGACAAAAGAGATGGAGCATGGTTTTGCTGACTTCATTATTTTATAATATTCTGCAAAGCTTAGCTATAATATCAGACCAAGAGGGAAAGCTCATATATTCATGGATGAGGCAGTTTTGAAAACTCAGACATACACATTTCCAAAAGAAAGCTGAAAGAGCCCAAAGGGTTAGTAGAATTGACCAATTGTGCAAAACTCAACTATTTCCAAATGTATTAAATTTCTTCAAAACCATCACATAATCACATGGCATGAACGCTTATGTTTACCCAAGCAAAAAATTTGCCCAACCGAGATAATCTAGTGAAAACAACAATAGTGGGTTCCCCAATTGAGATGTTCAGTAATTTGAAAATGCAGTGAAAAGGCTTCTCTAAAGATATTTGAATTTCATTATAACCTGCTAACATCTGAGTTTGTTACTTCTCTCCAAAATGGATGTACTAGCCTCAAAACTGATCATACTTCCTCTAATCTCTGGCCATTTCCAATCCAACCTAGATTGGAGAAAAAATCTGTCCTCTAGAACTTTGTATCATTTTAGGCTGTTGAATTTGTGGTAATTTGTTTCAGCAGCAATAAGAAATGAATACACTTTCTATTAAAAAGAAAGAGAGAAAAAGAAACAGAGACAGAGATAGAGGTATGGTTGGATAAACAGATTATATATATCTGTAGAGTGAGAGAGAATAATAGAGTTCCTGTCACATTGTGAATCATAAATTAATGGTAGTTATGGCAGTTATAAAATGGCAGCCACTCTCTAAATAGAGCTCTGTGATGACTAAAAGTTATTTGATGAAAGGACGATACAATGAACAATAGCTTGGAAGTCGCATCTAGGTTTCCTCCCTGGGAACTGCAGTTAGCGGTGCTGATATTAGGGATGTTTCAGTCCACTGTGGGTCCTTTCCTGTGACCCCTTTATTTTTGACACATTGTTAATTGAATTTGATGGAAGAATTTGTTCATGATAATTTGTAAATTGCTGCCTGTCTAACTAATTACTTTGAATCATCAACTTCTCAGTGGAAATCAATTTTATTCTGTGCCGTTTATCAAAGAGTGGTCCGTGAACCTTATGCATCAGAGACTCTTGGGATGTTTGTTAAAAATGCATATCCCTGAACAAACATACAAACAAATTTTTGGAGGCTCTAATTTTGAGCTGGTGAAAAAAAATTGTATGTGCCTGAGCCCCTCTCAGACCTATTTATATAAATTTTTACAGGTTGGGTTTAGGGATCCCTGAATGAATCTAAAACACACTCAAATTCAATCATCATTGTTCTATAGGCTAAGAGATGGGAGGAAGTCAGTCAGAAGAATTTAAGTTCTTTCGACAAATATAATCACTTTTTATTTAAATGAGATCAGATCATTCATTATCTGGATTATTTGAAACATAAATACCCAGGAAGATAATACTCTCGTCTCCTCAACACCTTCAGAGATAACCTAGAGATGTAACCATTTGGTATTTGAGGGGATAAGGGATATTTTCAACAAATAACTACAGTTCTAATTCTTACAGTATGTGAAAATGATTCTAGGAGAAGGGAGACAAAGTTCTGTCACTTAATGTCATGTATCTATGTATCCATGGCTTGGGAAGCTGGGAATTTTTATAGGAACACTGAGAAATTCAGGGACGTTGTATTTCCTCACAGTTTCATTGGTCTATATATGCTTACAACAAAACACTGCCTGAATATTGTAGCTTTCTGGTAAGTCTTCAAACCAGGTAGTATAAGTCCTGGTTTCCTCTTCTTCAAAATTGTCTTATCTGTTTTAATTTTTTACCTTTCTATATACATTTTAAAATGAGCTTATCACTTTCTGTGGTAGGCTGAATAATGGTTCCCCAGGATAATTAGGTCCTAATTTCTGCATCCTCTTAATGCAGAAATGTATATGGCAAAAGAGATTTCACAGATGTGATAAGCTAGGGATCTTGAATGAGGAGATTATCATGGTGGGCCCTAAATTAAGCATGTGTCCTTATAAAAAAGAGGTAGAGGAAATTTGACTTCATAAGAGATGAAGAAAATGTGAACACAGGAAGCAGAGATTGGAATGATGCAGTCACAAATCAAGAAATTCTGGCAGCCCCCATAAGTGGAAGAGGCAAGGAATTTGTTCCTTGCAACCTCTAGTTGCACTATATTGTGTTGTGTCCAAATCCTATTTTAGGGATAATTGATTTTTAATGACAGTAAACTATACTATATATAATCCATGAATAGAGTATATCTCTCCATTTCCTTAGGTATTTAGTTTCTCTGAGCGATGTTTCACAGTTTTCAATATATTGGTCAAGTACATCTCTCATTAAATTTATTCCTAATTATCTGATATTTTGATGTTATTGTATGTGGAATTTCATTATTTCATTTTCTACGTTTTTTATTTTGATAAATTAATAAATCACATTGACCTTATATACTTAAATGCCAACCTTCTCTTTGAATGAAAAGAGATGAGAGAAATTAAATGTTAAAATAACTATGAAAAATTCTTCTACTAGGTAACTAGAAATTCACAAATCCAGTTCCCTGAATAGTCTACCTGAATTGGATTACTTCTTTAAGCCCACCTCTTTTAGTTTCCTAAGCTGCTCATACAAATACCTTTAAATAGGTTGGATTAAATCATGGGAATCAAGTAGTCATCAAAGCAATTCTTTCCCCAAAGACTGGCATTCTGGGCCAGTTACCTTGATCCCTGGTTCCCCTTTCATGTGGCAAGGCCCGTGGCAGCATCTCCTGGTCTCTCCCTTTTCTTCCAAGCTCCCTTAAGTTCAGCTTCTGGCTGCTTCCTCTGTGGCTTTCTCTCTGTGGTCTGAATTTCAGTCCCTTATAATGGACTACATGATAGGATTAATACCCATCCTGGTTGAGGTGGGTCACCCCTTAGTTGCAGGAGCCTTTTCAAATGGTCCTACTTAAAATGGGCTCACACACACAGGAATTGATGAAATTTAAGAACATGTTTCTCTGGAGTACGTACAGCTTCAAACCACCACACCACCCATAAGAAATCTTTTCTGTTTGTCTTTGATTTGGGTCTTATTGAGACAGAAGGTGACTAGTATATCAGCAGTTCTTAAGATGGGGCTCTAAGGGTGCATCTAAGACTGGAGTGGCAAGTTCAATTCGCAAAAGCCTTGGTGATTCTATTTCAAGAGTGGTGCTCGTGATTTGGGATATTTGAAATGAGCTGTTGTCTCAGAAAAAAGAGATATTTTAGCTGGTACCATAAATTTATAACTGCCAATTACCCTGCAACTTGGGATCTATCCTGAAAAATGCTTCTGACGCTTTGTTCCATTCCATGTATAACAAACTCTTCAAAAAGTCATTGTGCCCCATCACTGTACTTTTCTCTGTGAAATCACAATAACTGGTAAGTACTGCTCTCATTCCTCATTAAGCTCATACTTTCCTTCATTTTCCACACTAGGAAGATTGCTTTTTTCTTACTTTTGTATTATATTCTGTCTGGGGACAATTTAATGAATTAACTAGTGTAAAGGCTAATCTAAACCCAGGAAAATTGGGGTAAGTGTACCTAGTTCCAGATTTTAAGGGATCCTCTGATACTAGTTTCCCCCCACCCTTTGTCTTTTAGAATACTAGGAGGATAAAGGAACGGGCAAAAGGAAGAGATAGAGCCGACAGTAATGCAGCTCCAATCTTAAGAGTCAAGTTTATAGCATGAAGACTCTTTGCCCTTTTTACATGCTGATTTGATTGATGATACCTGTATGAAAAAGACAGGAGTGGGGCTTTTGAATATTTCACTCCCTGAAAATTTCCTCAAAATTACACAGCTAAGAAGTCATAAGAAAAGAACTTTTCTCAAAGGAAAGTTCACTATTTGATATATGCCTGTGAATGTATGCCAATATTTGTGTATATCTGTGTGCATATGAGTGCTTGCTCCTGTCGATATCTCCTATAAGAGAATAGAAAAGGGAAAAGAAACTTTTTTAAAATGTCCTTACTTATTAAGACAAGGCAGGTCAAAAACAGAGTAGAATTAAGAGAGAGCTATGGTCAAATAAGTGGGGCTATTGGGGTATATCATTTCATCTTTATGTTAGGCACTGGATTTAGGAGGCAGCAGAGAAGTCAACACGTCCAAAGACCCAGGTCTGAAACAGGAAGTAGTTATTAAGTGTTGGAAAAAAATATTAAATTATGTATTTCTAATACATAATTTAAATATTTGAATATATGTTAATTTGGAAATATAATATGTGTTTTTAAACATACATCTGAATAGAAGATATATGCCCATGAATCAAATTTCAAAAGGTACATAAGGTCATGTAGTGAAAATAAGCTTCCTTAGCTCTCCTCTCCCAACCCCTCAGCTTCTTCTCACTGAAGGTAAACATTTGCTTAATTTTTCTATCCTTCTGGAGATTAAAAAGTCTTTACAAGTTAAATTACTCAAGAATTCTAAATATCTATTTGCATTCACATAGAATCTTTTAGAAACATGTTTCCTAGTGTTTTCTGTTAAACTGATCAATATAATTATATGGTAAAAGTTATGGCTTGGAATAGTGGATGTTCATGAGAGTGATGGAAAAGGGGTATTTGTCAGACCACCAACATTTTGTAGACCTAATTACCTTGGAAATGTTCTGTGAAAATGCATTGATATGGATGTCACACTTCTTTCCTTTTATTATCAGCCATCTTTCAGATTGATACTGTTTTCATTTCTATTTAGTTTAACTTTAGTTTTAACGTTAACACTGTGAACTAAGCAGCAGAGCCCCATACCCTAGTGGAAACTCACACCTACCCCTTCTTCAAACCTCCTACTTCATGGGGCTGCCTTCATGAAAAAATATCTGAGTGGTCATCACAGTCCTATCATTTAATGATCAGCTGGCAGAGGCGATCGATTTCTAGGTTGCAGCTAAGAGTCTACGATTGGCATCTGTAGCTGCTCTGTTGCTATAAAGTAGTCATACTTTCCTCCCTTTTGGACTTTCAGTCCGACCTTTCTTGTTTCATCTGCTGAACTGCCTACCAATCTCATCACTGAAGGAAATAAAAGTTATTTCTCTCTATTTCGTGCTCCCAAGTCCCCTGTACCTGTCTTCTTACTGACAAATGGCATATTCTTAGAAGATACAACTACTGATCATTAGTCATCCTAGGGGAATCGGGTTGTACTTCAGGAAGAAATCATCTGCCCTCCGGTGTGCGTGGTTCTGTAGATCTGACGTGCATAGCTGGAGGAGCTGGTGTAGCCCGCATGTCTCAGCGGCCGTATCAAGCAGACCGACAAGGCCTCTTTGGAATACCGAGAGACTTCAAAACCCAACAGAGCAGTAATGCTCCACGCGAAAGACGAGACAGAGAACAGAGAAATAGATTTGGAAGCTTTCAGGGGATTAGAGTTGTATTGGTGTGACACAGATTTGGCAATCATACTCATTGACAAAATGAATGCAGTTTTTAAAGAGGAGTCTGGGGGCTAAGAAAATTCAAATGCAGCTGTATTTTCAATAACTTCAAGCCAATAATTTGCAAAGCAATTAAATCAGACAAATCCCTATTTTCTGTTTTTTTAAAACTGAATTAACTAGTCATTTAAAAATTCTAAAACTTCAAGCTACCCTGTTATTTTAATACTGTATAAAACCTGATTTCGATATGTTTAATTTTCAAGTAGGTTATCATAAGGGAAAGAAAAGAATATACTGATGAAATTAAGTTATCCAGATTAAAATTAAAACCTTAAAGTTCCTAACTTCATTTGTATCTTCTTTTAAAAGTAGACAAAAATACTTTCAGTGATAAGAAGCCCCCAAAAAAATCTTAAAGGCAATTCTGAGTAGAAATGACAACCTCTAAGGATAAATAGGCATACTTTTATTATTTAGTTAAATAGAAAATATTATTATTTTAGTTAAATGGAAAATATTCTGATGTTTAAAGTTTGAAGTTTCTTTTTTCAGAGCTTTACTACTTACCACCTTGTACTACCTTTAAAAAAAAATCCAAGAATAAACCCTGACCTTCCTTCCATGACAACCCTAAAACTTATTGTTTGATTAACAGTTCATGCTGTCATAAGGTGATGCCTAATTATGCATCAATGTTTCAGCCATTATGTAGCGAAGTAATGGCATGGCAGATTAATTTGAGAACAGAGAAACAAATACCTTTTAATAAGATATATGTCCCACATTTTCCTTCCTCCTTTCCCAGGTAAGCTCCAATATGTGCTTGTTTTAGCTCCATATTGGAGAAAAAATCCTTTCTAAATCCTCTACTGCAGCAGCAAACTATTTACTGCTACAAATGACCGCGCCAAAGATTGCTTGTATTAGCTTTAAGAAAATAGTTCTCCGTTGTCACAATTGCTGTCAGTAAATGTTAGTAATTGTAGCTTTTTACAAACGGGCTTTCAGCAGCTTTAACCCATTATGGACTATAAGTGTGTCTATTGTAACCATTAAAAAAAAAAAACACATTTTGCTTTTTTACGGCATTGGCAACAAAGAACTGTGGGTTTGTCCCTGGACTGATTGCCTACCCCCATATTAATGAGAAAGGAGTATTTGAATGGGATAATAATGAGCCGGAGATATCACTTCAGCCTTGGACAAGGCTGCCAAATTCTCTCCTGACGTTGCGGGAAACACTGAGAATGATGCAGGTCCATCCACACTACCAGGTCTGAAGAAAGCATCCTTTATGGAGAACCGCAGCTAGCAGTGCCCCGCTGGCGCTGTTCGTGCCTGTCACTCACGGGAGTGCAGATTCCCCAGATGGTAGACATCGAGAGTTTCAGTTCTCCTAAGTGCATGCACAATGGTATTGCCAATGCACACAAATCAGCACGCTCTTGCCCGTGACATCTTTGCCTCAATTTACCTGCCTATAAAATATAAGGCAAATTAGTGCAGTAGTTCATAATTCCACGCTGTCTCCATTCATTAATCACATACCTGAGCACTTACCACGTTCCAGGTGCTCTTCTAGACTCTGGGTAGCTAGAGCACTGAACAACAACAACAAAGTGTTTCTCTCTTGGAGCTCATATTCCAGAAGGGGGAACAGACAATTAGAAATGCGCATGTATGTATACGTGTGTGTGTGTGTGTGTGTGTGTGTGTGTGTGTGTCAGGTGGTGATACACACGTAGAAAAATGAAACAGTGCACAGTAAATAAGAACGGGAGGCCCAGGGGCTAGGGCAGGAGGCGGGGCAAGAAAAGTGGAGGCTGTTTTGCAGCGGTCACAAAAGTTTTCTCTAAAAGGGAACATTTGACTTGAGACCTGGAAAAATCGAAGAGTTCGAGGAAAGGGTTGCCTGGCACCTTCAGTCCTTTGCAGCTAGCAACATAGAGGAACAGCTCTGTTTTGCTGTCCTGCCATTGCCAAAGTTTTGCAATTTTGATGGTGGCAATTGCCTTCCCTTTAGATCTTTATACTGCTGCTCAATCTCCTACTGCCACAAACTGTCACCAGTTTAAACATGCCATGGCAATGTCAAAAGATATAGTCATAAATACTTACACATTGGCCTTCATGTGCCTACAGAAAAAAAAGATTATCCGGGAGTCTCCTTCCCCATGGAACACAGTTACTCCAGCTGTATTTAATCAGCAATTCATCTCCTCAAAACATAATTTATCATCCCAACCACCAATTTAGCCACAAGTATCATGACCACATTGTAGCTACGTGTGGCTCATTCCACATCCAAACTTAAATCATATGGCCCTAGATCACAAGGGCTCCATTTTATTATTCTGTATTCCCCATAACACCTATGGCAGAGGGAATAAATAATTCTGCATTGTGTGGAAGATGTCAGCGGACTAGTTATCCTTCAGTACACATTTGAATGTGCCTGGCAGTTTGTTAAAATTGTGCAAATGGCTCACAGTAGAGAAAGGATGACTTTAGTAAATAAGTGATATCTAAATACTAACAATCAATCCCACGGTCAGAATGCAATAAAATGAATATATCAATGGCCGATGCCACTTACTGTTGGAAACAATTTATAGGAGGATTCTAGTTTGTATTCATGGAATGCTTTTTTTCAGAGCTATTGTAATGATAATAAATAGCAGGACAATGGAAAGCGGTAAAATAGCCTGTTCATGGCCACAACCTAGAAAATAAAGAGGACTCCCCTGGCGTATGTATGTAATCAAAGCCCCAGCTGAGTCCACTGTGATATCCAGTCCCAGGAACTACCCACGTGGGTATGGCTGCCTGGGCACGGTGATTGTGGGTTACAATGCTCCGAAGGGGACAGGCCCATCTGTAAACAGAGATATTACATGCAACTGGTTGGTTGTGGGAAAAGCTCTCTTCATTTTCAAACAATGCCTAGTTATTGCTATCAAATCCTAGATAGAACACTGAAAAGCAAGGGAAAGGAAAAGGAAATGAAGAAGCATGTGAATTTACTGAGCACCTGCCATGCATCAGGCACAATGTAAAATGCATTTTCTTATTTCAGCCATCACAGCAACTCCAGGAGCTATAGTGATCACAGTAGAACACAGTTCAATCTTACAACAACTTTCCAATCCCTCAATTTATAGATTAAGAAACTGAGCTTAGAACTAGCAAATGACATATCTAAGGTCAAACAGGTAATAGAGAATAAAATAGATTGGTCTTCCTAGTAATACAGGGTAAATAATTTTAATTTTAGCTGCCTTTATAAATTCTCCAAATCTTTCTTTGATTTTCTAATTTTTGAGCACTTAGAAAGAGAGAAAGATAAATAAATATAATGAATCATGTACTATTTGTACACAGTTTGCTTATGCCTACGAAGACCATATACTCTATTCTCATATTTTGGGGGAGGACATTTTTACCTTTACTCCATTTCAAATTGGGATTTCTTCAATTTTTTTGCCTTTACACCCTGGACCACTGTAATAGAAATGCATAAACTTACAGTGTAAAGAAGCAGGAACTAAAGGGAAGAGTAACGGGAGACCAAGGAAATAAACCTAATCTCTCATACTACTAGCAGTGGGCCACATTTTGGAGCACTCAGTGTTTTAGTTTCCTAGCTGCCAAAACAAATACCATGCAACGGGTTGGCTTAAACCATGGGAATTTGTTGACTCACAGTTTTGAGGCTAGGAGAAGCTCAAAATCAAGGCATTGACAAGATGATGCTTTCTCCCAGAAGACTGGCATTCTAAGGCTGATCCTTGCTCTTTGGCTATTCTGTTACATGTCAATGCACATTTGGCTATTCTGTTATATGTCAATGCACATGGCAGCTATTCTGTTACACGTCAATGCACATGGCAGCTATTCTGTTACGTGTCAATGCACATGGTGGCTATCCTATTACATGTCAATGCACATGGCCTCCTTTCCTGGCTTCTTTTTCCTCTTCCAGATTCTGTTGACTTCCAGCTTCTGGCTGCTCCCTGTGGCTTTCTCTCTGTGTCTGAATTTTGTTCTGCTTTTAATGGACACCAGTAATAGGATTAAAACCTAACCTCATTCACGTGGGCCACACCTTAACTCAAGTAACCCCTTCTAAAAGTCCTATTTACAAGAGTTCAAACCCACAGCAATGGATTAAGAGTAAGAACCTATTTTTCTGGGGTACATAACTCCAAGCCACCACATCAAGTAAAAACCAAAAGCAACAGAACAAATAATCAGAAACAGTGCAACAGAGGACAAATGAATTTCCAGACATCTTAGCAGTGAGTAATCTATAAAATGCTTTCCATTTCTTCTGTATTCTTGTTATACATTTATCTTTTCTTTCCTGCTCACTCAAGTTAAGAACATCTCACAAATATTCTTTGATCGAATATAATGTTTTACTCGGATTCATCTGTCGAATTGTCAACAATGTATAGTCAAACTGCTGGAGGCAGATGGTCTAAAAAAAAGTGTCTAAATAATGAATGCTAACTGTGCCCTAACAAGCAAGTTCTGTTTCACCCAATTTGGCTAGTCAGTGCAGCACAACATTGGACACTTGTCTTTCAAGCTACAAGTATTAGAAAAAATGCCAGCTTCTGACAGCAGCTGCTCAAGTTCCTATTTTTTGTGCATATGACTGACCTCGGGGGCTCTTTGATAATAACAAGCATCTCTTTGCTCTCCTCATTGTAGGAACAGAGAGTAAAAAATATACCAGGATACTCCCAAAACTCTGACACTAAAAAATTAGTTCTTTCACTTGCTATTTTGAAAATCCTTGTATGAGTTTCCTAGTGGTCATCCAAGTGGAAAAACATGTTTTTCTCACCATTTACCATCATTTATTCATCATCATCATTTGATTTGGTAGACCCTCCAAATATGGTAAAATCTCTGATTATATCACAAAGTCCTTATCTTTAGGAGCATTTAAAAAAAAATTACCTCCCCATGAATCAGAGGAAGGGGGTTTGGGAAGACCAAATTCACAGCCTAGTCGACATGGAACCATGTGTTTCAACTCTAAAATAATACCTAGGTAAAACATCTCCCTTCATAATAGATACACTGAACATTCCCTCAGTATTATCTTATTATCACAGTCCAGGAGTGATCTGAATAAGTTAGGACACAGCTGGCCCATTACTTTCAGAAGAAACAGCTTCTAACCAACTAGACTACTCCCCAGACCATGTTTCCCTGCCGCAGGAAAGTGGCTCCTGGAAGACAGTCACCTGCAGTGCGTTTAAAATCAAATAGACAGCAACCATGCTGAGACCCATCGTTCATGTATCATGCTGCACACTTCTAGGTCTTCCAATGATATCTTTTTTTTTTTTTTTTTATCTTGCAGCCTTCAGTGGTTCTGATATGAAGGTCTGTCATTTTGGACCCTTCCATTTCCCAGCTTGAAAAAGGAACCTGCCACTTTGGGCCACCTGGTGGCAGTTCCAATTTAATCCTTTCTAGAACACTTGACAATATTTAATGTTGCCTTCTGAGGCCTATTCAGTTCTGGTATCTCTTCAGTTCAATGAAAATGTGCTGATTCTTCTTGGGCAGAAGAATACAAAACAGGGTCTTTAATTTTCATAATAATTATTAATATTTCTACATACAAATCAAGTAGCTAAGGTATCGAGGTCTCCTTTTTGTTTCTAGGTCTCTTTTAACCACCACAATAGTTGAATTCAGACACCTTTCTGCATCATCAACTTCAACTCCCCTTATCCAAAGTGTGATAGAGACAGTTGATACTTGACAAGCATAGATAGGGGACAGGTTTACCTGCTTTCTCCTAACATATTCCCATGTAGTGCATCCAGAGAGAACACAGGTTTTATTGTCAGCTAAATAGAGGTTCACGTCCCAGCTCAGTCACTTCACATAAGTTCATTTACTTCTCTGGACCCAGTTTCCTCACCTGTTAGAGAAAGGATAGTAATGTCTACTTTGCCAAATGCTCAAAGGATTTGAAATTATACCTGCAAAATACCATTTATTAGGAGATCATAAAATGGCAGAAATTTTTTTTCATTAAATCTGTATTAGCAAATGTCATGGTCAGGTTCATGTGTTAACTTGACCAAGTGGTGGTACCTGTTTGTCTGTTTGGGCAAGTGTTGGCTTGTCTGTTGCAATGAGGACATTTCATAGAATTAAATCATGATCATGTCAGCTGCATCCACAGCTGATTCCATTTGTAATCAGCCAAGGGGAGTGTCTTCTGCAATGAGTGATGCTTAATCTGATCACTGGAAGGCTTTTAAGGAGGATTCAGAAGAGAAAGGCTCTCTTCCTGATTTAACCCCCCATTGGAATCACTGGCTTCACAGACTGCCCTGAGAATTTTGGACTCTATGTTCCCACAGTTACATGAGACACTTTTATAAATTTTATATTTGCAAGTGTTTCCTGTTGATTCTGTTTCTTTAGAGAACCCTAACTAATACAACTTGGAACCAAGAGTAGTTCTTAAGAAACAGAATCTTAAGAATGGGTTTTTATGAATGGTTTTCTACTCTGACTGGAATCAAAGGCACTAAGGACTCTGATTCCCATAATCAGAATGATACTCCCAATCCATGGAGTGAGTTAGCAAAAGAGATAGTCAAAATATCACCATTTGATTCTCCTAATGCTTCACTTGTACAAAGCCAGGTTCCGTGGGATAATGTTTTTGACACATTTATAGAGTTTTGTGGAAGTAAGAGGTAAAGAGATGTTGGCTGGCTGTTGTTAGATACACTGGATACATTAAGGAGTGAAAGGGATGGGCTTAAGGCTTCAAACAAGAAGCTTAAGCACCATCTGACAGATGTAGAAGTTTCTATGAGTAACCTGAAGGAAAATCGTATTTCCTGTAGCTGTAGACTTGAGATCTTTGAAAATCACACTCAGAATCTTATTGTTAAAGTAACGACTTTACAATGTAAACTGAAATCTCAACGTTGCATGGTGTCTGCTGTTAAAGTGAGGGCATTAATTGGAAAGGAATGGAACCCTGAAAAATGGGATGGTGACATATGGATTGATAATGATGTTGCGGATGAGGTTGAATCCCTAGGTCATGCTGAGTCTTCTCTAGTTAACCCTGTAATAGTCTGCCCTGAGGACATAGCCACCCCACCTCCAGCCTGCCTTGAGGAGTTGGCCACCCAACCTCCACCTGAAGGAATTAGCCCTATAGTGATTCATCCTGTTTCACCAGACGAAGCTGCAAATGAATGCCCTGAAGCAAATGGCTTGGAAGATATTTCTAATTCCTTTCATCACCCACCCCCACCACCCCTCATTTCTTCCAGACCCATAACTAAACTAAAGTTCCAACAGGCCCCTAAAGGTGAGGTACAAAGTATCACACATGAGGAGGTAAATTATACTCCAAAAGAGCTGTGTGAGTTTTCCAATTTATATAGACAGAAATCGGGGAATATGTATGGCAATGGATTTTAAGAGTGTGGGATAATGGTGGGAGGAATATAAGGCTGGATCAGGCTGAATTTATTGATATGGGTCCACTAAGCACAAATTCTGCATTCAATGTTATAGCTCGGGGGGTTAGAAAAGGTATTAACAATTTGTTTGGATAGTTGGTTGAAACATGGATCAAAAGGTGGCTGACATTACTTGATTATGCCAGAACTGCCCTGGTATAATGTAGATGAGGGGATCCAGAGGCTTAGAGAGACTGGAATATTAGAGTGGATTTATCATGCAAAGCCTGTTCTTACACCCCAGGAATGTTCAGAGGATGAATCTTTTACTAGAACAGTGAGAAATAAATTTGAGAGTAGCACCATCACCCCTGAAGAGCTCTGTGGTTGCACTTCTCTGTAGGTCAGATATTACTGTGGGAACTGCTGTCACTGAGCTGGAATCCTTAAACAAATTGGGGATGACCAAATCCTGAGTTGACAGAAGCCAGGTGGCAGCACTTAATCGCCAAAGACAGAGTAGACGTGGCTGTTATAATAGATGGCAAACTGAAAGCAGGCGTCAAACTTATATGACTTGCAGAGATTTGTGGCATTGGCTAGTAAATCATGGGGTACCTAGAAATGCAATAGAAGGGCAGTCTACTAAATTCTTTTTGGAGCTGTATAAACAAAAGAGTTCTAGGTCAAGTGAACAGAAGTCTAACCTGAATTACAAAAACACAGAGTCACAGCCCCTTAATCAATTTCCAGACTTGAGACAGTTTACAGACCCTGAGCCCCTTGAATGAAGGGGAGGCCAGGTCCCTTTGGGGGAGAACCCTGTTTCACTGCCACAAATTTATACTGCTAATCTTCCTCCAAGTCTTCCCCAAGGAGACCGACAGCCTTTTACCAGGGTAACTGTGCACTGGGGAAAAGGAAATGATCAGATATTTGGGGGATTATTAGACACTGGTTCAGAAGTGACATTAATTCCAGGAGACCCAAAACATCACTCTGGTCTACCAGTCAGAGTGGGGGCTTATGGAGGCCAGGTGATCAATGGAGTTTTAGCTCAGATCCATTTCACAGTGGTTCCAGTTGGCCCCTGGACTCTTTCTGTCCAGTTCCAGAATGTATAATTGACATAGACATACTGAACAACTGGCAGAATCCCCACGTTGGTTCTCTAACTCATGCAGTGAGGGCTATTATGGTGGGAAAGGCCAAGTGGAAGCCACTAGAACTGCCTCTACCTAGCAAAATAGTAAATCAGAAGCAACACCAGATTCCTGGAGGGATTGCAGAGATTACTGCCACTCTTGAGGATTTGAATGATGCTGGGGTGGTGATTCCCATCACATCCCATTCAACTCTTCTATTTGGCCTGTGCAGAAAACAGATGGGTCTTGGAGGATGACAGTGGATTATTGTAAGCTCAACCAGGTGGTAACTCCAATTGCAGCTGCTATTCCAGATGTGGTATCATTGCTTGAGCAAATCAGTACATCCCCTGGTACCTGGTATGCAGCTATTGATCTGGCAAATCCTTTTTTCTCAATAGCTGTTAGTAAGGACCATCAGAAACAGTTTGCTTTCAGCTGGCAAGGTCAGCAATATACTTCCACTGTCCTACCTCAGGGGTATATCAACTCTCCAACCTTATGTCATAATCTTGTCCACAGGGATCTTAATCGTTTCTCCCTTCCACAAGACATTACACTGGTCCGTTATATTGATGATATCATGTTGATCAGACCTAGTGAGCAAGAAGTAGCAACTACTCTAGACTTACTGGTAAGGCATTTGCATGTCAGAGGATGGGAGATAAATCCAACAAAAACACAGGGGCCTTCTACCTCAGTGAAATTTCTAGGTGTCTAGTGGTGTGGGGCATCTTGAGATATCCCTCCTAAGATGAATGATAAATTGCTGCATATGGCCCCTCCTATGACCAAAAAAGAGGCACAACACCTAGTTGGTCTCTTTGGATTTTGGCAACAACATATCCCTCATTTGGGTGTGCTATTCCAGCCTATTTATTGGGTGACCAGAAAAGTTGCTAATTTTGAGTGGGGACCTGAACAAGAGGAGACTCTGCGACAGGTTCAGATTGCTGTACAAACTGCTCTGCCACTTGGGCCATATGATCCAGCAGATCCAATGGTCTGGAAGTGTCAGTAGCAAATAGAGATGCTGTCTGGAGCCTTTGGCAGGCCCCTATAGGAGAATCACAATGCAGATCCTTTGAATTTTGGAGCAAAGCCTTACCATCTGCTGTAGGTAACTACTCTTCTTTTGAGAACAGCTTTTGGCCTGCTACTGGGCCTTAGTAGGGACTGAACGCTTAACCATGGGCCACCAAGTTATCACGAGACCTGAGTTGCCTATCATGAGTGGGGTGTTGTCTGACCCACCAAGCCATAAAATTGGGCATGTGCAGCAGCACTCTATTGTAAAATGGAAATGGTATATACGAGATAGGGTCAGAGCAGGTCCTGAAGGCTCAAGTAAGCTACATGAAGAAGTGGCCCAAAACCCCATGGTCTCCACTCCTGCCACATTACCTTCTGTTTCCCAGACCAGAGCTATGGCCTCTTGGGGAGTTCCTTACAGTGAATTGACTGAGAAAGAGAAATCTCAGGCCTGCCTTATAGACGGTTCAGCACAATATGCAGGTACCACCTGAAAGGGGACAGCTGCAGCACTACAACCCCTTTCTGGGGTGTCCTTGAAGGACAGTGGTGAGGGGAAATCCTCCCAGTGGGCAGAACTTCGAGCAGTGCATCTGATTGTTCATTTTGCTTGGAAGAAGCACTGGCCAGAGGTGTGTTTGTATACTGACTCATGGGCTGTTGCTAATGGTTTGGCTGGATGGTCAGGGACTTGGAAAGACCATAATTGGAAAATTGGTAACAAAGAGGTCTGGGGAAGAAGTATGTGGATAGACCTTTCTGAATGGGCTAAAAATATGAAGATATGCATCCCATGTGAATGCGCACCAAAGGGTGACTTCAGCAAAGAAAAGTTTTAATAATCAAGTGGATAAGATGACCTGTTCTGTGGATACCAGTCAGCCTCTTTCCCCAGCAACTCCTGTCATTGCCCAGTGGGCTCAGGAACAAAGTGGTCATGGTGGTAGGGATAGAGGTTATGCATGGGCTGAGCAACATGGACTTCCACTCACCAAGGGTGACTTGGCTACAGCCACTGCTGACTGCCCAATCTGCCAGCAGCAGAGACCCACACTCAGCCCCTGATATGGCACCATTCTCCGAGGTGACCAGCCAGCTACATGCTGGCATGTTGATTACATTGGACCACTCCCATCATGGAAGGGGCAGCAATTTGTTCTAACTGGAATAGACATATACTCTGGATATGGGTTTGCTTTCCCTGTATGCAATGCTTCTGCCGAAACTACCATCTGTGGGCTTATAGAATGCCTTATCCATCGTCATGATATTCCACACAGCATTGCTTCTGATCAAGGAATATACTTCACAGCAAATGAAGTGTGGGAATGGGCACATGCTTATGGAATTCTCTGGTCTTACCATGTTCCCCATCATCCAGAAGCAGCAGGATTGGTAGAACAGTGGAATGGCCTTTTGAAAACTCAATTACATGCCAACTAGGTGGCAATACCTTGAAGGGCTGGGGTAATATTCTCCAGGAAGCTATATATGCTCTGAATCGGCATCTGCTGTATGGTACTATTTCTCCCATAGCTAGGATCCATAGGTCCAGGAACCAAGGGATGGAAATGGGAGTGGTACCACTCACTATTACCCCTAGTGAGCCACTAGGAAAATTTTTGCTTCCTGTCCCTATGACCCTGAGCTCTGCTGGTCTACAGGTTTTAGTTCCAAAAAGGGGAGTGCTTCCACCAGGAGAAGGAACAATGATTCCATTAAACTGGAATCTAACACTGCCACCTGGTCACTTTGGGCTACTCATGCCCATGAATCAACAAGCCCAGAAGGGGATTACATTATTGGCTGGGGTGATTGACCCTGACTATCAGGGGGAAATAGGGCTGCAACTACATAATGGAGGTAAAGAAGAGTTTTCTTGGAATATAGGAGATCCCCTAGGGCGTCTTTTAGTACTACCATGCCCTGTGGTTATAATCAGTGGAAAACTGCAACAACCCAATCCAGGCAGGACTACAATGGCTCTGAAAGTTCAGGAATGAAGGTTTGGGTCACCCCACCAGGCACAGAACCATGGCCAGCTGAAGTGCTTGCTGAAGGTAAAGGGAACATGGAATAGGTAGTGGAAGAAGGTAGTGATAAATATGAACTACGACCATGTGATCAGTTACAGTAACGAGGACTGTAATGCTGTATTGTTCATGTTATACTATTGAAGTTGTAAGATATCAAGTTTAAGAATGAATATTACCCAAGGACTTGCACCCTATTCTGGAGAGATTTAATATATTTCCAGTTCATACAGGGCAGTTGAATATTGTTAGGTGAAAGAAAAAATGTGTTTTGTTGTTTTTTATTTAGAAATTAGGTATGGTTTAAGGTGGTATGTATAGCTGCCAAGTTGACAAGGGGTGGACTGTCATGGTCAGGTTCATGTGTCAACTTGGCCAAGTGGTGGTACCTGTTTGTCTGGTTGGGCAAGTGCTGGCCTGTCTGTTACAATGAGGACATTGCATAGAATTAAATCATGATCATATCAGCAGCATCCACAGCTGATTCCATTTGTAATCAGCCAAGGGGAGTGTCTTCTGCAGTGAGCGATGCTCAGTCTAATCACTAGAAGCCTTTTAAGGAGGATTCAGAAGAGACAGGCTCTCTTCCTGCTTTGGCTGGCAAGCCTCTCCTGTGGAGTTCATCCAGACCCTCCATCAGAATTGTCAGCTTCACAGCCTGCCCTCTGGATTTTGGACTCTGCATTCTCAGTTACGTGAGACACTTTTATAAATTTTATATTTGCAAATATTTCCTGTTGATTCAGTTTCTCTAGAGAACCTTAACTACTACAGCATACCACTTTAAGTTTGCTACTCCCATAGAAATAATATCACAGAACCATGGTTTAATAGTATAACCTCAGATTTTATCGAGGTCAAAGAATAGGACCAACTAATATGAAGAAAGCTTCTGCATTATTTTTTTAAAAACTGCTATTTAGGGCCACTTCATATCTTTAAAAAAAGGCTTCCAAATTTTCCTTGGACTCAAAATGTGAAATTGATCACCTTCTCTGATGCATTTCCCAATTCCCTGTTATTGGGCAGGGAGATCTGTAGAGCTTATCCTATTTCCCCTTTGAGTCTGGTTCATATAGACAGAGATCTGTCTTCTCAGAATCAGTTTCACTGCATTTTTTTCACCACATCCCAACAACAAAATTGAAAGTAAATCCACAGATGCCCACAGCAGAAGTTGGAATCTCTGAAAATTATACCTTAGTAATTGGCTGTTTACTTAGAATCTTTAAGCTCTATTAGGCACATAGTACAGAATATGTGTTATCACTTGAGAAATAAATTTGGTGCCCTTAAATATTCACAAATCAAGATTCTTACGTATATTGTGACATACATTGGAACACCTTTCTTTAGGTTATGCATACACTTTCAAAATTTGAAAGTAAACCAAACCTAGGCAAATCAAATCACCAGAGGAGTTTGCAAGAAGTATATTATTTTCTTATTAAAGACTTTTAAATTTCTAAATAAATCTGTCTTCATTATTTTTTAATATTTTCTTTTAAGAAATATAAACCATTGTTTGCATTATAAATGAAGTATAATCACAGGACAATCAACCACTTAGACTAATGTTGAGCTGTAAGTCTAATTCCATCACTATTATAGTTGTATACATATTTTTAAGTCCATATATGAACTTGTTATATTTGCTTAAGATAAAATATTTTTTAAATACCTGCAGACAGATTTATTACAGAACCTTTAAAATATTTCATAAATAAGTTTATTCATAAGACAATGGAAGCCTAGAGAGATCAAGTAAACATGCAAAATCAGCAACTGCGTGGAGAGGAAACCTAGAACAGAGTCCAGTCTCCCTCCGGACCACTAAAAGGGACTCTGCCTCCAAAACATGGGAATTGACAGAGGAAGGAAGAAAATTGGCACTTTTAAAAAGTTAAAGATGTATGACATACTATAATTTATGTGTGTGCTGTTTTTTGTTCTTATTGTTTATTTTCAAAGTGGATGGGATTCAAGAGCATCCAGGATGAGAACTCTTCGGTAGAGCTATTTGAAATGTCTTCATTAGTATGAGGTGTCTCAAAGTGAATTCTGCGTAAGTATAGTTCTATCAGATATTGCTAGGTGTTGTTCCTTTATAGGAACTGGACTAAAAGAACTCTGTAGAATGCTAGTATTAATAATATTAAAATGGATCTACTTACATGAGGATGTCTCAAAATTTTGAGAATGTTAATACCACTGATTATAACCCTGCGGAGAGGTTAGCGCAGGTAATGTTTCTTGAAATTATTTGCCCACAGTTTTGTTTCATTTTTTTTTTCAGAACAACTGTTTTGTAGATTACACAGTGGGAAATACTTCTTAAACAGCCAGTGAATTTTGTCCCTTAGGGCCTTCTTTTAACTAGGTAAGATAAGTAGATGCTTTCTGAGGAAACCTATAGCATAGAACACAGAGGTAAAATTTTGGCGCCTTATCAAGGACATATTGGAGGCTTTCGTGTTTTTTAATAGATAAGATCCCTCTTCGAGCAAAACCCTCAGCTTGACATGCCAAAATTTGTACATTTGATATAAGAAAGCTTGACATTATTTTAAATAGCTCTTGGTGAAATATCAAAGCAGTGATTCTGGAAGAACAGAAGAAGTATTAGGAATTGTTTCCAAACCACACATAGCAGTGAGCATCCATGTGTCAGTTTCCTATTGCTGCAGAACAAGTAGCCACACACTCAGAGGCTCAAAACAAGATAATTTATTATCTTACAGTTCTGGAAACCAGGGCTGTGTTCCCCCTGGAGGCTCTAGTGAGAATCTGTTTCCTTGGCTTTTTTAGAAACTGCCTACATTCTTTGGCTCATGGTCCCTTCCTCCATTTTCAAGATCAGCATTGTCACATCTGCAACTCTTCCTCTCCCTGACTCCTGCTCTCCTGCTTCCCTCTTTCCTGTATAAAGACATCTTTTGGGATAACATTGGGTGCACCAGGATAATCTCCCCAACTGAAACTCCTTAACTCAATCACATCTGTTAAGGAGTTTTACAAGGTAACGTGAGGCATTCACAACTTCTAGGAATTAGGAAGTGACATCCTAATCCCCCTTTGGGGGGTTGGACATTATTCTGTCTGCTGCAACCACCACATGGAGTTGTCTAAAAGCCATTTTGAAAGGGATAAAAGGGCTATATAGTTGGAAAATGGAATTCTAAAATTCACTACCTTTCTTCCCAACTTCTACGTTGAGAACCACTGGAATATAAAGAATGTTTATAATTTAGGTATCCACAATAATTTAGATGATCTGTTTGCTTGTGACTTGTAAAAATAAAAGTGGTCTTTGCTGTGGAAAACAGAAACATCACTGGGACACTATCCCTATCCAGCAAATGCCTGTAACTAACAGCTGCCTTCCTTACCCTAGAACGAAGCCAAAAGAAACCATGTGAAGAAAAGAGACAAGCTGAGACAAGCACTTACTTGGCATATGTCATAAATTTCTTGGTGATGACAATACGTCTCCGCAAATTCGTATTTAGTTCATGTCTTCATTGTCAAGTGAATTGTTTAAAAAGAAACAGAAGACAATAAAGAACAGGGGAGGTTCTGGAAGCTGTATTCTTCTTAGACTTTTTCTAATATGAAAGACCAAAATTAATTAATTAAAATAAAAGGATCTCTAAAAATTGTCTAGTGAGCTAATGATAAACAGAAAAATATGATAAAGTCATAAAATTCACTGAAAAAATGCTCAAAAAACAAGTGGGTTAGAAATAGCTTTGTAATATATTACAAAGTAGTAAATCTTTTAACTATAGGATATGTTATACTTTTCAAAAAGTTTCAGTATTCATTATCTTCTATTAACTGGATTTATTCAACTTAGAAAAGAGAAGGCAAAAGTCATGATTTTCAACTATATGCAAAGTAAATCACCAACATGAAAGAGAAAAGAACAATATTTCAAAAAGCAATCAAGTTGAAAATTCTGGAAGCTTTCTTGATTATAGTCATGATAATTGAATAAATAGCCAAAAGAGATGGCCAGGAGGTTTCTCATGAGTAAACTTTCTTAATGGGAGAGTTTAAGTACAACTCTACTTAGACCATAGTTGTAAGTAGAGCACAGAAATTTGAATCCTATGGTCTCTAAATTCAAAGACAGTTAATTAGCCTATGATTGTTAAGTACAGTAATATAATAATATCAGACAGAGGATGAAGTGAAAACCTGAACTAAATTTGATAGGTGACTCAACAGAAAACATAACAGAAGTGAAATTAAATTTCTAAAAGGTAAACATAAACCTACTAGTTAGGGATGCTATTCCTTGTGTTGGTATTTATTGAGTGCCTACGAGGTGGCAGGCACTATTCCAGGCACTGGGGATATACCAATAAAGAAAAACGAAGTCCATGCTCCCATGAAGCCTAGATCCTAGTAGAAAGAGAGAATAATCACAAATAAAAATGTACAATATATTAGGTGGTGACAAGAGTTGATAAGAAAAATAAAATAGGGTGAGGGAACAGAAAGTGGTGGAATATAGGGTGCCTTTTAAAGGTTGAATTCATATAAGTGTTACATAAAAAGAATTTCTAGATAGTTTAGAGAAATGTATTTTGAAGTTTTATGCAGAGGATGTTCATGATCACTGATCATCTGTTTAAGATATGACTTTTAGTCTGCACCTTACGCTTTCTGTATGTAGATTTTTGTTGAAGCTTCTTACGTTTACTCCCTTCACAGTTGAGAACACTTTCAGCTTCAGAAATTCGTTCCAATCCATTAGGGTTACAGGTGATCAATGGTCTTGCTTCTGAAGAATGTCAGAATCATTGAAGGGAAACCTCAGCTCCACTATTGCAGGATTAACAGTTTTGAAGATCAACAGAAGGGTGGAATCGCGTGCCTTGAATTTTCTAGGAGGAAAACAGTCAATAACTTCAAGACAGGGCAAACCTGAGTTACTAATGGAAAAAAAAAAAAAGTACCTGAACTCCAGGGCGCCGTAATGGGCTGGCAATTTGCCAACCATGGCAACTGAACTGTGTGGAGGAAGTTCAGGAAATACAAATCCTTTACAAATGGGAAGCTGAAAGCATCGTTCAAAGGTGAATGTCTCCCTTTTAGCGATATCTAAAGCATTCTCTTTAGAAATTTGCAAAAACTTAAAGGTTTAGTCAAATTTCAAGTAGGACATAATTGTCACCACTCTTCGTGTAGTTCTGATGGATACACCATTTTTCTTCTCTCCTGTTTTAAGGACGTGGTTAGTTCACTTAGTAACACGTCACAGAGGGTGTAGAGTTAGGTTCAGGTGTCAACGTGGCCAGGTGATGGTGCCCAGTTGTTCTGTTGCTGTGAACGTAAAACATTAGATAACACGTCACAGAGGGTGTAGAGTTAGATTCAGGTGTCAACGTGGCCAGGTGATGGTGCCCAGTTGTTCTGTTGCCGTGAACTTAAAACATTAGATAACACGTCACAGAGGGTGTAGAGTTAGATTCAGGTGTCAACGTGGCCAGGTGATGGTGCCCAGTTGTTCTGTTGCCGTGAACTTAAAACATTCGATAACACGTCACAGAGGGTGTAGAGTTAGATTCAGGTGTCAAGGTGGCCAGGTGATGGTGCCCAGTTGTTCTGTTGCCGTGAACTTAAAACATTAGATAACACGTCACAGAGGGTGTAGAGTTAGGTTCAGGTGTCAACGTGGCCAGGTGATGGTGCCCAGTTGTTCTGTTGCCGTGAACTTAAAACATTAGATAACATGTCACAGAGGGTGTAGAGTTAGATTCAGGTGTCAACGTGGCCAGGTGATGGTGCCCAGTTGTTCTGTTGCTGTGAACTTAAAACATTAGCATGTGAAATTCATCTATGGCTGATTACATCTGCGGTTGGCTAAGGGGAGTGTCTTCCACAATGAGTGATGTTAAATTTAATTAGCTGGAGGCTTAACAGAGAGAGGTCAGAACAGAGTTCTGCAGCTTAACAGCCCAGCACAACTCAATTTAGAGCTCAGAGGTCAGACCCAGACACTTGGAGATGCAGAAATGAACTGCCCTGGGGAAAGCCGCTTGAACCCAGAAGCTGGGAGAGAGGGTCAGTGGATATCACGGTCAGTGGATATCACGGTGTGCCTTCCCATGTGGCAGAGGAACCCACATGAAAGCTAGCTGCCTTTCCTCTGAGGAACTGTAAATTTGTAACTAAATAAATCCCCTTTGAAAAGCCAGTCATCTCTGGTGTCTTGCATTCCAGCAGCTTTAGCAAACTAAAAGAGAAGGTAAAGGATTTTCTTGCACCTAATTTATAAGATTCTTTAATATAACAAATATTTGGCTGAACTTCTCTTATTCTTGTTTTCATTTTGGTTTATTTTGCCCTACTCAAATGAAGGTGGCAAAATGCTTCTATCTACATATACTCAAGCTTTTGCTTGAGCCAATTCTTTCTAAAATTGTCACAGGCAAATCTTTACCATCAATTCTACTACTAACTGATGAATTCTACTAATTCAACAAGAAGCTAATCTTGAAAGTAGGTAGAGAGAAGGTGCAAGGGTAGTTCAGTGGTAGAATTCTCACCTGCCATGCAGGAGACCCAGGTTCAATTCCCAGCCCATGCACTTCCCAAACAAACAAAGAAGCAAACAAATGAAAAACAAAACTAATAAAATGAACTTATTGGTGCTGCAATAAGGGGATGTTCACATGGAAAAAGAATGAAATGTGACCCCCTCCATACAGCATACAAAAAAACAATGTTGGTAGACAGAGAGAGGTCCCTTTGCCTTGCGTGTTTTGGAAGGTATATTTTTAAGGGATAGGCAAAGTCTGGTATTATGGGGAAGAATTAAATAAGCATATTTAATCTAAAAAGAGTATAAATGAAAAGTTTAAAAAGGCTCAAACTTTTACTGAAGTCACATCCATTTTCGTTATTAGTTGATTCATGTATGTAAGGGACCAACCCACTTCAATTTCAGTAACTTATCAAAAAGTGAAATAGAGACCTTTTGAATTGTTCTCCTAAAAAGTTTTATTTTTCTTCTTTCCTGATCAGCTATCAGTAATGCACAGGGAACGTCTATTCCAAGCTGCTGTTAAAGATTCCTACCACTGCTATGCTGTTAGGCCCATTTTGTAGGGAAAGTAAATAGCATAACAAAAAGAAGAAAACAAAAAGAAATACCAAGCAGCATTGCCAATATAATTTGCTAAGTAGAAAAATAAACGGGGGTGATAGGAGTGGAAAGAAATGCAGATTTTAGAATATGGTAATCTTGTTCAAAACAGTCAGATTATTTTGAAATTAGAGGTCATTTCCGGAACATAACAAGACTGCAACTAAGTAAATGTTCTGCTTTTATTATTATTAACCACTTTCAGCTAGATCAGTGGTTCTAAATCAGGGGTGATTTTGCTTCACAGCAGACATTTGGCAACGTCTAGAAATATTTTTGGTTGTCACAGCTCAGGGCGCTACTAACATCTAGTGAGTAGAACCAGGAATACTGCTAAATATCCACAACATCCTTTACAACAAATGTTTATCCATCCCAAAATATCCAAAGTGCTGAGTTGGGCAACTCTGAGAAAGATCACCTCAAAACTGGTGTTTATTTGGTCTCGTGCCTTAAAGCAAAACTCCCCACTCTTAATTTGATGTATTATAACGACCCAAGTTGCTAGATATAATTTTGGGAATCATCAGCCTATAACATAAGCTGAAATCACAATGAGAAAAGAAGGAGAAGGAAGGGTCTCTGGGGGACAACAGCATTTACAGTTTGAAGAGCCTTTCTAGAAGCTGAAAAGTGATCAAAACACAGAATCACAAAAGCCGAGGAAGTTTAGAAGAAGTGTTAAGATTCAGTGAGACAAGGATTTCCAAACATGCCTTGGCTCTGGCCATTAGTGGTCACTGTGACAGTTTAAAAACAGAGGTCAAGGTTGAAGCTGGATCACAGTGTGCTAAGGAACAAAGACCATCGTTTTAATAAGTTTAGAGATGATGGAAAGCACAGTATTTTAATATTAGTTAGGGAAAAACTTAGATTCAAAGTGGATATTTTAATTCATTTGTCTAGTATCAGAGAGACTTGTAAATGTGTATAGCTAAAGAGAAGATGCTAGTAAAGGAAGAATTTAAACAAATAAGAGAGTTAATAAACAATGGAGCAAGGTTCAAAGGCACCAACAAGAGATGGGTTCCAAAGCATAAACAATCGGTGGTCTTGAAAGGCAGAGAAACACATCCCCTGGGACTAGATAAGCCTGAACATAGCTGACAATCATTTTATGGATAGATAAGAGGTAGCTTAATTCATTCAATATTTATTTATTGTCTATGATATTCCAAGCAGTGTACAAAGGATGTAAAAATTAATAAAACATGGTCCCTGATCTCAGGGAGCTCACAGTCTACTGAGAAGTTGAAATAAATTTTAACCTCCTCTGAACAGTAGGAGTCAAAATCTTTAATTGGTAGACAGAAGAGAAAGACGGACTAGAAGCTTGTCGAAATAGGTGAAGTTTATTCATTTGGAGGAACTGAAGAAGAAATTCATCAAGAACAAGTGAGAGAACTGACTTTTGGCTCTGAGGGCCTGGCTGAGGTTGCAGGATATGAGCATGTAGTGGTACCCATATTCACAGGTACTAGATTTTCTTCCCCATCAACTCAGCAGCCTCCATTTAGGAATAAAGTAAATGATGGTTATGATCCAGAGATGGAGTCTGGCCAAGTGTGTTCAAAGGAAATGTGGGATCAGGAGAATCAACCATTTTGGTTTAGATAATGAACCATGAATTCATGATGGATAGAGGAGGAGTTTCCAGGGGGAAAGAACTAGAAGACTAGGAGAAAAATGGAGAAGTCCTTGGAATAAAGTAAAAATGTAGCAAGTGATTGGAAGCTGTGGTCAGGGATTCAGATACTAGAGTTACTATTCTGTGTAATGAAGCAGTTTAAGGTGGTGGCAAGACACAGACATGGTCCTGAGAAGACATAACAGAGGTGTAATGGAAGCAACTGTTACTGAAATTACAGAAAGCAAAGTTGTAAGAGGATTTTGAAATTCTCCATGACACAATATCCTAAATTGAGAAAGGGTGAAACCAGCAAGTTGATGTGTTTATGACTGGAGAAATAATGACCTGAAAGCAGTGAAAGGGTGCTCCCTCATGGTCCACAAATCTATGGATATGGAGGATCTGAGTGCCTTCTTGATAGCAGGCTTCAAGGGTGGCTCTGTCCTTTGATGGAGATAAGGAGGGGAGTGTTCTTTAAATTTGAAAACATAGAAATGTGTTTGTACTAGAAGAGGTATTGCAGGAGACATGGTTGAAAGACTTGGTTGGATGATAGATTTTCAAGAGTAGGAAAAAAATGGGGGTGATTAATTATAGGCATTAAGTAGCTGAGAGATGGAGAGAGGGCAGATATATTTGAGTACATATATATTGTTCATTGACTGATGATGGTTCATTGATTACATGAATGAGAAATATGGTGGGATTGACTGACCTCAAATATCCTAACTTTGGCACTAGTTGTTTTGGTACCAGAACTGATCTGAGAGCCAATGACTGTCCTGGTCTCAGAGTTAGGCAGAGGGATGGCACTAGCCTTATGAAGGTGCAATGAGCACTCTTTTCTGCATAGAGCTATTTCAGTCCATAGAGCAAGGACGATGACTTTATTCTGGAAGGGGGATTTGTCTCAGACTGTCTAAGTTAGCACTGAGGTACCTAGAAAAGAAAATGAGATTAATGTCCAGTTCCACTACTAGTTGTATGACTGTATTAGTCAGGGTTTTCTGGCTAAGCAGAACCAACAGGAGATATTCATAAATATGAGATTTATAAAAGTATCTCATGCAATCATGAGGATGCAAAAGTACAAAATCTGTAGGGCAGTCCATGAGGCTGGTAACTCCAATGAAGGTCCTTGACAAATTCACAGGAGAGGCTGGCTGGATGAAGATGAAAATTTTCACTTCTCCTTAACAGTCTTCAACTGACTGGATTAAACCAATTAATTAGTTCTTTCCTAATGGAAGACTCACCCTTAGATGTAATCAGATACAGATGAAATTAACTGACTGATAATTTAACAAACCAGCCTTCTGGTTTATCAACCAGGCACAAAACATCCTCATAGTAACAGGCCAGTATTTGCCTGGCCAGACAACTGGGCACCATCACCAGGCCTAATTGACCCTTGAAACTAATCATCACATATGACCACAGGCAAGTTTCCTGTTCTCTCGGAGGCTCATTAACCTTACTGGAAATAGCCAGTCTTAATCCTTTCATTAGTAAAAATTCTTATTCATTATTGTTCTAGTTTACTAGCTGCTGGAATGCAATATACCAGAAACAGAATGGCTTTTAAAAAGGGGAATTTAATAAATTGCAAGATTTACAGTTCTAAGGCTGAGAAAATGTCCCAATTAAAACAAGTTTATAGAAATGTCCAATAAAAGGCATCCAGGGAAAGACATCTTGGTTCAAGAAGGCTGATGATGTTCAGCGTTTTTCTTTATATTGGGAAGGCACTTGGAGAACATGGCAACAGTCTAATAGCTTTCTCTCCTAGCTTCCTGCTTCATGAAGCTCCCAGGAGGTCATTTTCCTTCTTCAGCTCCAAAAGCTGCTGGCTGGTAGACTCTCTGCTTCATGGTTCTGTAGCATTCTCTGCTCTCTCAGAATCTCCAACCTTTTCCAAAAAACGCCTCCTTTTTAAAGGATTCCAGTAAAGTAATCATCACCCACCTGGAATGGGTGGAGACACGTTACCACCTAATCAAGTTTAATACCCACATTTGTTTAAGTCACATCTCCATGGAGATCAGCTAATTAAATTTTCCAACATACAATATGGAATGGGGATTAGAAGAAATGTTTGTCTTTACAAAATGGGACTAGGATTAAAACGTGGCTTTTCTAGGGTACATGCATCCTTTCAAACCGGCACAATTACATTTGTTGATTCTGTCTTCAAAATGCTACAACTATCACTCTACCTCAAGTTCTTCTCACCTCTCATCTGTATTATTGCAAAAGCATATAGCTTAGAACAAATTGTTCCTTGCTCATTATCCACTAGATAAATTTGCATTTAATCTGGCATTCAATGTCTTCCACAATCTCGCTCCAGGTTATTTTTCCTACCAATGCCTAATTAATTAGGGTTCCACTCTAGAAATACCAATTTGATCATTTATCCTACTTCACTGCATATGAAAGGATAATTTGTCTGACATGGGCTTGAATCTTCAGATCTTGAGCCAATCTTTGAAGATAAATTTTAGGATGAACCAGTCAGTCTTCTTGCTTTTGGGGTGCAGGAAATGTCCTTCTTCACTTGAACTAGCTTAAGTAAGTGTCTATTCTTTGCACACATACAAAATTAATCCTGAATTAAGACCCTAAAACTGATTTAAAACTCATTGTTAGAGGAAGCTGGCCAACAAAATTTCTAGGTATTTAATATCTGAACATGTCATTTCATATAATATAGTCTGATGTATTAGAATTCAACATCATGACTTGCTTTGTTTCGTCTCCTTTAATGTTTAGTTCTGAATTTAACAAATAAAAAGGCAATTTGGGTTCTGCTATGCTGGTGCCTACTCTTGCCATTCTACTAAGCTCATTTTTATTAGAATCTCTGGAGCATTCCCATCCATATAATTATGCCAACATTCCATTCAGAGGGCCCAGATGGCACAAGCTCTGGTCACTAGGGCTTGGTTTGGCTTTTCCATGCCGGTGCCTCTCCCAAGTTCATTTGACAACGTCAGAACCATTTGAGACTTTTCGCAATTCTTCAGGGATGAATTTTGGTTACATTTCATGAGAATTCTCCAGAGCCATAGAATGAAAAAAAATATTTCTTAGTAAAAAATGGACATAAATAAAAGAGGGCATTTCTATGGCCAGTAGTATAAAATAGTGCTAGAGTTTCAAAAGAAACCCCTTAGAGTTTAGAATATTATGGGAGGAATTAATGTAGGTATATAACTTATGTGAATATATCTAATCCTATATGTCTAAAATATCTTAGAACTGTAGATAAGAAGCAAGTAACAAGAATTATTTCTGGTTAAAAAAAAGGAGCACTGTCAGTATGGGGTGGGATTTATTTTTCACTGTAAACCCTTTTGTAGTAAATGTTTTGTCTGTACACATATTACATAGTCCTCCAAAAATATCAAAGTGACAATGAAAACACTTTAGAAATTATAGTCACTAAGTGGAAAAAAGGCGTTGATGAGAGATCACAGCTTGTTGTAGGGTTTTTGGTTGCCTCTGGATTCGTCTAATCGCATGGTTAGTGTTTTCAGTAAGGGACTGCCTAAGCAGGGATTGCTGTTGTTGTTTGGTTACTTCATCAGATGTTTAGTTTTTATTTTGTTTTAATAATAAAAGACCATCTCATGACTATTCATTCCGTGCCTTTTTATTACTTGCTTCCCAAGTCCATACCTTTACTTCCTCCTCTTTACCTGTGTAGATCTTACTCATCCACTTCTAGTTCCAGAAGCTTTCCTTTCAGATAATTCTACTTCCATCTGTACCAATCACTGCACATCTGTGAACCCTATTTTGAGGCATTAATTATCTGTCCACGTGAACATTCGTTGTATCTCTGCTGAGACTTTAAGCTTCAAAACTCAGGTTTGTGTCGTGTCCCAACATTCACTTTATCATTGCTTCATACCACATTTGATTTACATTTAATTTGCTTGCTCCTGAATTATTCAAAGAGAGGCATTACACATCTAGTACTGACCTTAACTTGTTGCTTTGTAGTTTTATTGATTAGTTTTATTTAGCAACTTTTAACTTGTATTTGTTTATTTTCATCTCATGGAAATAAGTAGAAAAGAGAGTCCCAGATTCAAACACAGGGATTAGATCCAACACAAATTTTGAAAGATGGCAGAATTTGGGGGCTGAATGATCTTTATTAAGTTACTTGTGGGGGAAAACAATTTTCTCCTGGAAGAGAAACCTTGATAAAACATTAGCTGTGCAAGGTCCGTGTATCCTCAGAGAATGAAAACAGTATCATCGCTGTGTCTGTCTCTACTTGCAGCACACTGACTGATGGTGGGTCCATCATTAAAGAAACTTTATAAAGTGTGAAAATAGTGGTGAGGCCATGACAGTGCATGTCATTAGCTGGGAAAATATGTATCTGTGCTGCAGCTCAAGGAGATCCTCCGCATTCAAAATTAAGATAAAGAGGGCTAAACAAAAGGATTACAGCAGAAAATTTGTTGCTGGACTATCTGTGGAGTAGACATAACACTGCCCTTTATCATTACTTGTCATGCAGTGACAGACTATAAAACTTCTACTGCTCCACGATTCTCTACTCGTCACTTTCTGAGCCAACTTTTGTCTTGGCAGATGCTTGGCATGCTTTAGACATATGATTTATTGCCTCATTTAATCAAGACTGTGCAGGGAACAATGATCTATTTTCTTTGTAAATTACAGATTAGACACCTTTCCCTTATTTCTGCTGATCGAAATGATATATATATATTTCTGGTGACATAAATTATATATTATATATATATATATGTTCTCCAAGGAACACCATTTTATTTATTGCCTGGTGAGAAATTTAAATAATGACTTCTATTCTTTCTGCCTGCCCGAGAAAGAGAAATTTATGCAATACTATACTACAGCATATAAATGCAGTCATCCTGCATCAATGTTTCTTAGTTTTTATTGTCATGGGGCTAAAGAAAACAACCTGAGCAGAATCCAGTACTAATAAATGGGCCCACTATGGAGGCTATTGACAATTTAAATTTTGTTTCCCATTTTACAAATACATTTTACATTCTTCTGAGAATATCTTCTAAAATTTGGGTGAGCTCTGGCTTGACAGTGAAGGAGAACCATGCAAGCAAGCAAAGTTTCCTGGAAATAATATAAACTATTTAAAAATGACTACTTGGCATATTGATTAAGTTGAAATGAAATGCATCTAGAAAATGCTAGGTTGTTGTCCTACCTAGGGAAAAATGCTTTCTAGAATTCATTGGTAAATAGGCAATTCATTTTGACATAACGAGGAAAAGTGATGTTAACAGCCAGAGGTCGCAGAAAGCAGAGATGGAAAAGACCTATTAGATCATTTTCTCTGTTCCCTGGAGAAGAAGGCCAAATTATATTTTATAGTGCTTGGTCCAGTATAGCTTTCAATTACTCAAGCAAAGGGCTTTCACCACTTTAGACTACTTTCAGAACTGGTATCTTTTTTTCATGGCCCCAGTCTTCCAAAATATATTTGCAAAATATGAATCTTGGTCAAAATTAACTTTGCAGATTACAAAGTACTTCATACTTTGTGCTCGCAATTAGACCTGTATCCCTCAAAACCCATTTTTTCTTCTCTGTCAATGAACTTAAGAACCATTTCCTTGAAAATAACTCCTTTTGCTTTTGTTACTCCACCTCCATATTCAGCTTTCTCATAATATCCCGTTTACTCTGAGTCTAAAGAAGAGCTATTTCTATCCTTTTACAATAAAATTCCTACCTGTTTCCAAAGATAAGCGATCACAGTTTCTAGGACAATGTTATTTACACAGATCCCCAAAACATAGTGAAAGAATGAATAAAAGGACTGAGTTCAGGAAAGAGTGGGAGGAGGTAATGAAGTGGAGATTGTAAGCAGAAACAACCCTTTGACAGTATCTGCTACAAAATGTAGTAGAAGGATGGGATCAGAAACTGGAGGAAGGCGTGGGGTCAGTGAAGGTTTGCTTTGTAAGAACAGGGATACTGCAACTTTTTTTTTAAAGATGGAATGATTCAGTAGAAAAAACAAATATAAGGATGCAAGGAAGAGAACAAGACACCTATAAGAGCCATGTTCTTGAAAAGATGAGAGAAGATTTGGTCCAGTGCACAAATGGAGGGCTTGGCCTGATATGGATGTACAGATAGTTCATTCATTTTAACAGGAGAGTAGACAGAACATTTGGGGAGAGGTGTCAATGGGGTGGGATTTGGTGGTGTGAGTTATAGATTCAGTTATTTTTCAATAAAAAAGGGAGTGGATTTTATGGCCATCAAAGTTCCCTTGATCACTCCAAATCCCTTGACTTCCATATCCAATGAAGATAGAGTTCTCAGCTTATTGTAATGAGATCAATTTACATAGCCTTTTAATTTAAACAGATTATATCTTATGACACACAAGTTTCAACTCTAGGAATCTCTCCTCAGGGAAACTGTAAATTCAGAAAACATTTATTCACAAAAACATTCATTTTATAACATTTATAATAGTAATAACTAATTATGTAAACAGCCTACATTTCCAATGATAAAGAAAGATTAGATAAACTGTGGCAATTAAGAATAAAATTTATTAAGATATCATAACATGGAATATTCCAATATTAAAATTAAAAGACAAGATGACTCTAAATATATGCTCAGCAAAAGAGGAAACTATAAACAGTAATTGACTTGGGTGGTAAAATTTTTAGTAATTTTGTTTCCATTCTTTCCATTTTCCTATATCTTCCAGTCTTTTGTAATAATTATGTATTATTACTATACACCCTGTTTTAATTTGCTAAATGTTGACAGAATACAATATACCGGAAATGAAACAGCTTTTAAAAAGGGAATTTATTAAGTTAAAAGTTTACAGTTCTAAGCCCATAAGAAGGTTCAAATTAAGGCATCCAGAGAAAGATATGGTAACTCAAGAAAGACTGATGTCTGTTACCTGGGAAGGCACATGGCTGGTTGGTCCTTGTTCCTGGTTCCATTGCTTCCAGCTTCTCCAAGCATCTGTGGGTCTTCACTCATCTGCAATACAACTCTGCGTTCTGGCTTGCTTAGCATCTCATGGGAAGACACGTGGTGCCATCTGCTGGGCTCTGCATCTCCAAATGTCCATGTCTAGGCATCTGCTCTCTGACAGCACACCAAGCATCTCCAAATGTCTGCATCTCTGTGGGCTCTGAAGCAACTGTGCTTTCTCCAAAATCTGTCCTCTTTTAAAGGACTTCAGTAAACTAATCAAGACCTACCTTGAATGGGCAGAGTCACTTCTCCATCTAATCCAAAGGCCACACTAACAATTGAGTGGGTCAATCTCCATGGAAACAGTCAAACCAAAGGTTCTGCCCCTAAAATAAGTCTGCCCCCACAAGATTGGATTAGGAAATAAAATATGGTTTTTCTGGGATTCATAACAATTTCAAACCAGCACAACACCTAACTTCTTATATTAAATACTTTCTACTTAAAGGATTCCTGATTGATATATTTGGGATCAAGTATTTTTTTTTTACCTCCTTACCTATAATTGCCTGAATTCATTGAGTATTAAAATATTCCAGGCACTGTTTTGTTCTATGACAATGAGCAAATTTCCTTAGCTTTCTCAGCTTCATTTTCCTCATATGTAAATTAGAATAAAGTTTCCCATCTATAAAACGAGGATTAAATAAGTTAATACTTGAATATATCTTAGAACAATGTCTGGAAATATGGTAAGTATTCAATAAATGATAGATTTAAGTATTACCATGTTCATATATTACTTCTTCCTATTTTCCTGCTTATTCTATTGGTTCTTTCCCTGCAAAACCGAAATGTGTTTTTGTTCTCTTAATACTTTCTTTTTAAAATTTAAAACCAAGACAGCATCTTACACAGTAGTTTTCCTTTTCATTTGTTAATAGCATTGTCAAGAAATGAAGCAATTCCTTGAGAGGACATATCTTTAGCAGGTCAATTTTTGTCAAAAAGGGCAAACAACCCATACCTGCATGTTTCCCTCTATGTGCAGCGCGAGACTTTCAGTAGCCTTGGGAACAGATCTAAATTCCCAGATATTCAATTTACTTCTGGTCTCATCTAAATTGAAACTTTGGCATAGTGTTTTTCTCACACAAACTGTCTGAGAAATTCTTTCCAAGTTGTCTTTATTTAATGTGAAGTCAAGCCAAAGCCCAGAGATCTTTGCGGCTATTTTGGAAGTTATTGGTGACATTTTTCAATCATCACACACATGCTAATTCCAGATTATGGTCTCTAGAACTCTACACGTATAACATTCCCACTCGGTAATTCTTCCCCCCAGAGAAGAAAAACAAAATAGCCTTTAGTAAAAAGATGAATCAGACAGAATTTCTTTCAACTGGAAAGAAATGAGGAATTTAAAGTGCTTTCAGGAAGGGCAGAAATTTTATTGTTCCCATTTGATATCTGTGATGGTAAGTGACACATCAGAG
Source organism: Tamandua tetradactyla (assembly GCF_023851605.1). Taxonomy (NCBI): domain Eukaryota; kingdom Metazoa; phylum Chordata; class Mammalia; order Pilosa; family Myrmecophagidae; genus Tamandua; species Tamandua tetradactyla. Next base: position 40,287,965 of record NC_135352.1, on the reverse strand, counting down.
GTTATTGTATGTTTGGGGCAGTGGGGAAGGGTGGGGATTCCTATCTGCATTTTATCCTTTTCTACTTTCTCAGGCCCCATAGCTTAGTTTTTATCACTTTGGATTTTCTAAAAGCTGTTCTATAGGAATTTATAAATCTCTTAAATTCAGAGGTGGATTCTGTGTAGCTTGCTGATTTTATAAGTTGGTGTATGCAACATTTGGTTTTACTGGAAGGCTGTGACTTTACCTTATCAATAACTTAGTTGATATGGTACACAACTGGTAATGGTATAGACCTATAGTTTTCATTTGTTGACCTGGTTTTGTATTGCAGTGATGAGATAATGCGCATATAAGTGAGGTCCCAAATCAACTGACTTTACCATGGAGAGATTATCTGGGTGGGTGTAACTCAGTCAAATGAGCTCCTTAACGGCAGAATTTTCTCTGGCTGCTCCCAAAAGGTTGGAAGTCAGACAGATGTGCTCTATTGGCTGCAAGAAAGCAAACATCCATGTTGTGGGCTGTCTAGGGGACCACATGCCAATGAAGTATGAGCCAGCTCTAGAAGACGAGAATGGGTCCTTGCCTACAAGGAAAACAGAGACCTCAACCCTTCAATTACCACAGTTGAATTCTGCTGACAACCAGCAAAGAGGATGAATACCCTGAGCATATGAGAGCTGCAGACCTGCCAACCCCTTGCTGAAACCCCAAGCAGAGAATCCAGTTGCACTGTTCCTAGGGTATCTGAACTAAAGAAAGTGAGATAATAAACTTGTGGACTTTTTTTTAATAAAGAAGGTGTTGAAGTAACTGGAGACTTGTGAAATTTATGAATAGGACTTTAATTTTTAAGGTTTTAGAGGGTAAAAACATACATATGCTAGTTTTTGGTGTATTTTTTAGTAAAACATTTTAAAGTAGTTGTCTCATATCTTAGCACAGATCATTTTGTTAAATGTGCATTTTTGAATAGCCTTAGAGGTTAAGGGAACCATTAAAAGGTTAAGGAATCATTTCCTGGGAAAGTGAAAAGGGAAGATATTTTTAAAATACATTGCTAAGTGTGGGGATGGGATTAATTAATTAAGATACCAAAGTGGAAAGTGTCATTTAGCTCTCTGATAATTAATAATGAATAGGGAAGATAAGCAAAGTGCAAATGCCTCACTGGTTCACGAGATAATCACTCTCAGCCACAAGAGAAGGCGGGAGGAGGTGTGCACAGAGAACTTGGCACAGAAATCCTGAACTCTGTAATCACATGGAATTTTTAAGCTGGAAAGTAGCATGTTTTCATGTAAGTTGTCCTTGATTGAGCTATATCGAAGTGAGGGGATAGAAACAGTCCTGGAGGCTTTTTTGAATCATTTTAATCATGAAAGTATAGTGCCTAAGCTGTTTGCTTAATTCGTTAATTGCTATATTCAATACTGAAAGTATCTGTCATTATCAGGACTCAGACTTTTCTTTCTTTATAGAATATTTGAAATTTAATGGTCTAGGAAGAGTTGCTTTGGAGTAATTTTTTTTAATAGGCAGTTCTCAAGACCTTTGCCCGAGATGTCCTCCACATTAAAACAAAGTGTGAGTTGTTTAAATGCATACTTTTACAAAAAAAAAAAAAAAAAAAAAAAAACAAAAAAACCATTGCAAGGACTTTCAGGACTGAAAATTTGAAAAGAAGAGGGGATCTAGATGGATTGAGTTACTTGCTCTGTGTTCAACACTGATGATCCAAATGTACTCTGTAGAATTGTTATTTTAAAAAAATTGTATGTAGTGGTTTGGAGTTCTGTGTACACCAGAGAATCATGTTCTTAAAACTAATCCATTCCTATGGGTGTAAACCTTGTGAGTGGAATTTTTTGATGAGATTACTTCATGTGAGTCATGGCCGGGGTGGAAGTCAATCCTCTTACTAGAGTTCCTGTAGGAGAATGTGATTGAGAGAAAGAGAGGAAAGCCGTGGAAGTAAGGAGCTGAAATCTGCAAAACCCGGAACGGAAAGGGGAGACCGGCAGCTGCCTCCATGCGCCTTGCCGTCTGGCAGAGGACTCGAGGATCGCCAGCAGCCGGTCTTGGGGAAGAAAGCATCGCTTTGATGATACCTTTATTTGGACATTTCTCTCAGCCTCAAAACTGTACGCTAATAAGTTCCCATTAGTAAGCCAACCCGTTTCATGGAATCTGCTTGAGCAGCCTAGCACACTGAAATAGATTTTGGTACCAGGAGTGCAGGGTGCTGCTATTGCAAATAGGAAAAGGGTGGAAAAAGCTTTGGACTTGGATAATGGGTAAAGGCTGGAAGAATTCTAAGGTGCTTGATTGAAAAAGCCTAGATTGCTTTAAAGAGACTGTTGGTAGAGAGATGGAGGCTAAAGTTACTCTCAATAAGGCCTTAGAAATGATGAATGTTCACTGGAAATAGGAAGAAAGGCAACCCTTGTTTTAAACTTGGCAAAATTGAGTCCTGATGTCAGATGGAGGGCAGAATTTGAAGGTGATGAGCTTGCATACTTAGCTGAAGAAATTCCCAAGCTAAATGTGGAAAAGGCAGCCTGGTTTCTCCTTGTAGCTCATAGAAAATGTGAGAGGAAAAGGATAATCTGATAATTTAATTCCTAGGCACAAAGAAACCAGAATTGGTGGTTAGGAACATTCTGAGTTTCCAGAAAATAATTCCCAAGAGAATAGTCCTCTATGTAAAGGTTTACTTAGACATGGATCCAGTCAATCATTTTGTGCGAGCCAGGATTGGAAATGCATTTATCCAGGAATGATTTGTGGAAAGTTCTTTTGTCTGATGGTTGGGACCTTTGTGTACTACATGCAGAACCAACACATTTTTTGTGAGATCTGTATGAACAGTACACCTGTCAGCCCAGGCTAAAAGGGTCAGAAAAGGGATAGAATAGAAAAACTGACTTCAAAGGCAGGACCATGGAAGCTGAGGTATGGACCAAAACCATCTTCTCCAGCCAAGACCACCCATGTGTGTGGAAAAAGTGAGTGTGCCCTGGCACTTGGAGAGAGGGGGCCTTCCATTCCATTGCTCGGGAAGTGTTAGCATCCTAGTTTTCCCAGATGCCAGAGGGGTTTTGGAGAGTCCAGCCACTACCAAAATGTTTGATGAGAGCGGAGCCTGGAGCCTAGCCACCAACCTGATGTTTGATTATGGCAGAAGCTTCACCCCATTATTAGTGGAGAGCAATACCCCAACATTTGGGGAGTACATGACCATTGTACAAGCACTTGGAAAGTGCAGTGCTGCCACTCCATTAGGTGCAAAAAACAAAACATCATTCCATAGATGACTTTCAAACCTTGAAATATAATGGAGTATGCCCTGCAGGGTTTTAGATTTGTTGGGGACCCATGACTCCTGTTTTCCTTTCAATTTTTCCCTAGGAATGGGAATATTTATCCTATGACTGTCTTTCCATTGTATATTGGAAGCAGATAACTTGTTCAGCAGGTTGAGGGGAATTGGGTCCCAGGACAGACCATTCCCCTCATTGTTGAGGGCTATTTCCTTCATTGATTGGAGATGCAACCAATGGAAAAAAGTGAGAAAGGACAAAGCTAGATGTAATCAACTGACTATAGATGTTAATCCATCTACTAAATACTTCTACAGTGGCAATCCTGCCAGTGCTTGCTGGACCAAACAACTGGATCCCATAACTTAGCCAAGGTGACACATAAAATTAGCCTTCACAAGGAGAGTGATGAAACATCTCTCTAGACAAGATGAACAGAAGGACATAGCAGCCATGATTTCTACTAAAATGGGAACCAGTGACTACTCAACCCCACACCTAGACCACTTGTCTCCTAAAGGACCTCTGTGTTTTAGGAAGGAAAAAGCTGTTTTCAGATGCCTGAATGCCCAAAGAGCAGTTGCAATGGCCTACCTAAAGGAGCTGAATATAAACAGGCCAAATGTTTTCCTGCTAGAGGAAGAAGAAAAGCAAGTAGTTTTTCTACTGACCTATAGGTGCATATGGCAAAATAATTCCATTCAGTGGTGTTAAGCATTGTTGTAAGCTAGCAATTAACTTACCACAACTTCATGAAAGCTGACAGAAGAAATAAGACTCTGAGAATTGTTTCCCAACAGGTAGCAGCAATTAAAATGGACATTCTATGCTCACAGATGCCATAAGTGGAAAGAAGTTCCACACCCCAATAAGTGAGCTGAACCAAATGTCAGAGGCATCTGCAGTGCAAAAACAGCACAAGGAAATCAATGACAGTATGAGCACCAGCACAAGGTAGGGGAAGGACTACAAGCAATGGATGAGAGCAGTCTTAAAGTCTCTATAAACAACTTTGATTATATGTGAGATATGCACTGGCTTAGGTCTTCCTCTAGAGACACAAGCAAGAGGAGATGTGAGGTTAGGCCACTTGACTATTGATCGAATAGATGCAGAGACTAAAAAGGATTTCATGTGGGATCCACAAAATGAAGGGAACTGGGAGACATATCACATATCAGGTTTATATTTTTAATCTTTCCAGCTGCTATGTGAAGAAGAGTTTGAAGAGAGGCAGAAAACCTGTGTTGATGCAGTAGTCCTGATTGTGCATCCTAGTGATTTTGACTAGGTGGCAGGGAAAAGTGGACATATTCAAGAGATAGGGGAATTAGAAGAAACTTCTAAGATAACCTCTAGCTTTCTCAGTTGAATCACTAGATGAATGGTGGCTGAGCTTCCTGAGAATGGAGCTCAGATTTAGGGTTAAGGTGATGGTTTCCATTACAGACATGTTGAAGTTCTAGGAGATGTCCCAATGGAGATGGCCAACTGGAAATTAGGCATGTGGATCAGGAACTCAAGAGAATGTAAATGAGGATTCTAAACTGCTTAAGACAGTGCCTGACATACAGTAGGTATTCAGGAGATACTGGATTAAAGTGAGAAAGGGCAAAGCTAGTGAATGGGAGAAATAGGTTGCATATACAAACCTGAAAGTAAATGTCACAAATTGAAGCATGAGAAAGAAGAGGTCCATGTCCCAATCAAGATGGTAGTGTGTGGTATTTCAGGACTCTACCTCCTCCCCTACAGAAGCTTTGAACAACCAGCAAGAACTGGAAGAAATGCCTTTTTCAAAGATCCAGAAAACAGTTAAGACTGCAGCAGCAGTGCCAGTGCTACATCAAGAACATGCGAGTGCTACATCAAGAACGAGGCAACTCAAAATGGTAGGATCTGCTGGCCCCTCCCCCACACCTCACTGGCTTGGTGCAGAACCAGTCTGTGCTACAAGTAAGGATCCCTGGTCCCCATTATGGTGGAAGTACATTAACCCTTGTGCACATACTGGAAGCATGCATGTCTGGCCTGTTTTTTCTGGTGGTGGCCTGAAAGACTGTGCCAGAACTCACCCTGCATGTAGAAGCCAGCTCACTGAGATCTCCTGTGGAGCTCTATGGGAGAGCAGTCCAGTGTCTGCTGGGGGCAAGGAATTGCTGGCTGAGAATATACAGTGCAGTGCCCAAGACCATGAAGAAACTGTTTCCTGGGAAAGAGGGGGCATTTGTGTCTGAATGAACCTGGGAATTCCCAGAACCACACGCACATGCCCATGACAAGATGTATGCACAGAAAGGATCAGGGCAGAGCCTACACTTTAGCCTCAAGTTATCCTCCAAACTCATTGAATGGACATACTATGAAGGAGATCACTTGTGCAGGTCATCTGTAAAGACTGGGAATGGTGTTTTCTTTTACTTCTGTAAAAAAATATATCTGGCAGACCTGTCTTTCAAAAACAAAGGAGGGATTAAGACATTCCCAGATAAACAAAAGCAAAGGAGTCTACCACAAGACCAGCCCTACAAGAGATGCTGACAGGACTTTAAAAGGAAGGAGCAATAGACAGTAACTCAAAGCTCCATGGAAAAATAAAGATCTCTGGTAAGGACAATGACATGGATAAATACAAATGCTAATTCTATTGTATTTTTGGTTTGTAACCCCATTTTTTACTTCCTATAGGGCATTAAGCAGCAAATGCATAAAATGTAATGATAAATCAGTGGTTTGGGGCTCACAATGTATGAACATGTAATTTTTGACAAAAACTACATAAAGGTGAGAGGACAGAGGGTATAAAAACATAGTTTGTGTATACTATTGTTAAGTTGGTATCAGAGCAAAAATTTACAGATTTAGGATGTTCAATTTCAGCTCCATGATAACTACGAAGAAAATACTGGAGAATACTCAAGCTCACAGAGACAGAAATTAGAGGGAAGGTTACCAGGGCCAGGGGGCACAGGGAATGGAGAATTAACTCAAAGTGGGTTGCAGGTTTCCATTTGGGGAGGTGGGAGTTTTAGCAACGGAAGGCGGTGAAGGCAGCACAACATCGCAGTTGTGATCAGCCCCATTGAATGGTGTGCTTGGGAGTGAGGTTGAGAAGGGAAAGTTTAGGTTGTCAATTTATGTTTCCACAACTAAAAGAGACAATAACCCAATGACAATTCAATGCAAAAACACCTTTTTTGGCTGCCTCCTTTTCCTGTGTGCACACTCAGTACCTTGCACAGAATCTTGAGATCTGCCTCTGGGGGAAACTCTTACTAAATCATCCACACATATTAAGAGCCATATGAAATCTGCCAGCTATCTCCCAGGCATGTATTTGTTCAGTAAATATTTATTAAGTATGACACCTAACAAACATCCTTTCAATTGGTTCCCAAACCGATAAGAAATATAGTATTATCTTCATTTACACATAAGGCTATTCAGGCTCAGAAATGCAAAGTGACCTGCCATGGTTACATGGCTGATAAACAGCTCATGGAAATAGTATTTAAATCCAGGTCTTAGCAATTCAAAAGTTCATACTGTGGACTTTTCTGCTATACCATGTTATGGAGACAGGGGAAAAAAAAGTTTTATAGCTCTTGTGGTAGTTAGATTCAGTTGTCAACTTGGCCAGGTGAGTGTACCTAGTTTCGTTGCTGGGGACATGAGCCAATGGTACCTGAACCTCATCTGGTGCTGATTTACATCTGCAGTAGGCTAGGAGGTGTGCCTGCTGTTTGACTTAATTGGCTGGTGCTTAAATGAGAGAGCTCAATGCAGCACAGCCCAAGCAGCTCAGCATACCTCATCTCAGCACTCACAGCTCAGCCCAGGCCTTTGGAGATGGAGAAAGAAGTCACCCCGGGGAAAGTTGTTGGAACCCAGGGGCCTGGAGAGAAGCCCAGTAGAGACCATCCTGTGCCTTCCATGTAAGAAAGAACCTTGGTGGAAAGTTAGCTGCCTTTCCTCTGAAGAACTAACAAAATAAATCCCCTTTTATTAAAAGCCAATCTGTCTCTGGTGTGTTGCATTCTGGCAGCTAGCAAACTAGAACAGCTCTAAAAAGGAAAGCTTTGTTATAGCTCTATAAAGCATGTTTTTATATGTATATTTGTTTATATGTATCTTATATTGATACTCTTTAATAAACCATAATCACAATATCATTACCACATTTTAAAAATTTAATAATGCCTTAATATCATCAAATATCTGGTTAGTATTCAAATCTCCAATTATATCATGAATGCCACAATTTCTTTTTTGTACTATGTCAATGTCCTTCAGTCAAACCACAGGGGACAAAACTGTAATTAATCAAGTTGGGTTTACTACTCATTGCAATGAGGGAAAACACACACCATGGAGGACCCTTTGGGTCCCTCACTCAGTAGAGTCTTAGAAATAAACTATTATAGGATTTGGACTTTGGTGAGTAATTTGGGGATGGGTCTAATAGTATGGTGGCTTGCTGGGAGTGGGTGCTGTAGAAAAGTGGGAACAATTCTATGATTGGGCATCTCAGCAAATCTTACCTATAAGGAGGGCAGACTAGAGCTGGGATAAATATATAATTGGTAAAAAGTGGCAGTTACTCATTTAGCTAAGAGGGGGATGGTTGGTGTTTTGTAGGTTTCGCAAGGGTCTTGTTTTGCTCTCACTTTATCATGGTCTCAGAATGGGCTTGATGGTCTACGAGCCTGTTATGTCCAACACCAGGGGCTGCTTTTTTCTTTCTCAAATGCTTGTTTGAATCAACATCCAGGTAACATCCTCACATTGTGAATGATTGGTATGTTTTTGGTCTTTTAATCTTAAGATTCTCCTTCCATTTCTGTCTCTCTCACTCTCTTTCTCTTTCCTAATTATATTGCTGGTGTATCATTTAACATATCCTTCCATCCTTTTATTTCCTATAAACTGGTACTTGCATCTAAAGGCATGATCTAATTCAGATCCAATACCTTTTGCAAGAATACCTCAAAGATGGTGATGTGTTTTTCCATGAGGATGCACATAATAGCTTATCTTCTCTCCTTTGTGATGCTAGCGGTCTTTAAAGACAAGATTCCTTAGTTCATTAGGGGTTGCAAAACAGCAACATTCTATCTTCTTTATTCTTTTATTAGCTAGAATACATTTTATGTATTTAGTTAAGTTTGGCGTCCCCAGCTATTTCCCAAATGACTAAAAATGGCTTGCATATTAAAAGAATGGAAAATAGGACATTCAGAGATAGAATCCAGCTGAAATTATAATAGAAACAATTGAATATGGTTTCAGCAATTCTATTACTTTCTTGGTTTATTTTTTGTGCTCTAGAGGTAAATGTGAAATGTCTACATTTGAATGTTATCAAAATGGACAGATTTAATGTGGCCAAATAAAATATAAGGAGATTAACAGTTTTCTGGAGTGCAACAAGGAAAAACAAATCCATGTTACTTTTCCATGTAAGGATTGTAGAAGAAAGTCTCTATACAGGCTTTGCTAAGTGGACAATTAACTTTAACATTCTCTTCATCAGGTCAAAATAAGCACACAGTATATGCCAAGAAAATAAAGAAATGAACAATATTCTCTAATTAAAATGTACTTTTGTATCTCTGATAAAGCCTCATATTACCCAGAATGCATGTATTTGCAGTTGATAGTATATTCTTGTTGTGCAAGGATTAACCACAAAAGTTTGAAATATCTACATTTATGTGTATTTATAACTTTTACATTTCAGAACTTATAATTGGGCATTACTTATAAGTAGCACATTGTGGTAGTTAGGTTAGTTGTCAACTTGGCCAGGTGAAGGCACCTAGTTCTGTTGCTGTGGACATGAGCCAATGGTAGGTGAATCTCATCTGTTGCTAATTACATCTGCAGTCAGCTAGGAGGCGTGTCTGCTGCAATGAGTGACGTTTGACTTAATTGGCTGGTGCTTAATGAGAGCTCCAAGTAGCATGGCCTAAGCAGCTCGGCATTCCTCATCTCAGCACTCGCAGCTCAGCCCAGGCCTTTGGAGATGCAGAAATAAGTCACCCCGGGTAAAGTTGTTGGAACCCAGGGGCCTGGAGAGAAGACCAGCAGAGACCATCCTGTGCCATCCATGTAAGAAAGAACCTCAGTGGAAAGTTAGCTGCCTTTCCTCTGAAGAATCAACAAAATAAATCCCCTTTTATTAAAAGCCAGTCCATCTCTGGTGTGTTGCATTCCGGCAGCTAGCAAACTAGAACACACATATTCCATATACTCTTGAGGTCTTTTGCCAAAACCAAAGTATAAACATCAAAGGAATTCCATCATCATAAGCATTTTCTTAATATAGAAATCTGTGTATCCAGATCAACAGTGCCTCCTGGTCCCTCTCCCACTCCCCTTGAGAGGACACTAGGAAACCCAAAGGACGTAGGAAGAGCTGGGCTTCCATACCAGGCTGCAGAGCTCGGCAGCTGGTGGCCTGGCCTTGGCAGGCTCACCACTCACCTGCCGCACTGGCCATGCCCTCTAATACTGGGCTGACTGCTTTGCATGACTTCCTCAAAAGAAAGCTGAAAACCTATCCAAATATGTTTCTATATTTTTTCTGACATAATTAGCATAACTTATTGGACTGACCTGAATCTTTGATGAACTTAACAGTGCTTCAAAGTTATTATTTTAACATCAGCGACACATTATAGACAGTGGACTATGGGAGAGCAGACAGATGATGTGTTGGCTGAAGAAAATACCCTGAAGTGTGCTTTTTGACCAAATATCTGATATAGGTTAGCTTTATTTTGAGCTCACTTATACTTTCAAAAATGAGATACAATTAAAATAAAATGCAAAAATACCAAATGTTAGAATACTCCGAATATAAAACTATGTATTGATAGTACCATATCTACTCTGTAAGTGAAACACCATGAGGATAATCACAGTATCATAGAACTAGAAGGAATTTTTAAGGTCAACCTGCCGTATCCCTTGGACTCACAGTTGAGGAAAATGAGGTGGAATGGAGTAAATTCACCAAAAGGCACAAGGTCATGGCCAGTCAGCAGCAGTAGGGCCATGTTCTAGTTTGCTAGTTGCCAGAATGCAATATACCAGAAACGGAATGGCCTTTAAAAGGGAGAATTTAATTGAGTTGCTGGTTTACAGTTCTAAGGCCGAGAAAATGTCCCAATTAAAACAAGTCTATAGAAATGTCCAATCTAAGGCATCCATCCAGGGAAAGATACCTTGGTTCAAGTTCAGGGTTTCTCTCTCAAGTGAGAATGCACATGGTGAACACAGTCAGGGCTTCTCTCTCGGTTCAAAAGGCACATGGTGAACACGGCGTCATCTGCTAGCTTTCTCTCTTTGGCTTCCAGTTTCATGAAGCTCCCTGGGAGGTGTTTTCCTTTCTTCATCTCCAAAGGTGCTGGCTCATGGACTCTCTACTTCATGGTGCTGCAGCATTCTCTGCTCTCTCCAAATCTCTCATTCTCCAAAATGTTTCCTCTTTTATAAGACTCCAGTAAACCAATCAAGACCCACCCAAATGGGTGGAGACATATCTCCCCTAATCCAGTTTAAAAACCATTCTTTATTGGGATACATCTCCAAGGAGATGATCCAATTACAGACTTAAACATACAGTATTGAATAGGGATTATTCTGCCATTACAAAATGGAATTTTGATTAAAACATGGCTTTTCTAGGGTCCATGCATCCTTTTAAACTGGCACAGACCAGAACTTGTGTTTCGAATCTTTTGATTCGAAAAGGTGAATTTTTTAGTGCAGTTGCTACCCTAAGCACAAAAGTTACTAATGAATTTACAGTGTGTGGAACATAAATGAAATATCTGGAAAAGAAGAAAGCACACTGCAGAATACTGCTGCATTAAATATTCAGAGTAGTATGACACCAAGATTCCATTTGAGTGTAACTTTTCAATCCATTATTGCCTCACAGTGATAAAATAAACCCTGGCAAGAACAGGCATCGTAAAAGTTGTGTTTGCTCTTTCCAGTCACCGGACACCACTCAGCAGATTTTAACAGTAATACATCTGCTAGTAGCCTGGAATCCCACACCATCACCCCACCCCACAAAATGTGATGGCTCTACAAATGTCCCATAGTCACTAGAGAAATCTGCCCCTTTTATAGAATTCCATAAATTATCTTGGAATTTTTTTAATTAAGTGAATGCAAAAAGTGAATGCAAAAAAAGAACACTTTATGCAGCGACAGAGAATTGCTTCTCCTTTTCCCCAAGAGACGCCCCTTCAGTTCTGCAGGTCATGGAGGGAAGAAGTGAATAAATGCATCTTGTAGTGCCTGGAAGGTACTCAGAGTGTGATAAAAAATAAAAATAAAACAGCACTTTGGTGAGTTTAAAAATGTGTGATCTATTTTCAGTCCTCAATAACTACTGCAACACATGAGGCAATGTTCTGTGGTCCAAACAGCTGATTTACAGGTAAATGTATAGAATTACACTTGTTTGTAAACTGGTGATGCAAACAGATTTCCATGCCTGAATAAACTGTAGTAGTAAGATGACACAGTTTTCCCAAATGTGTATTAGCAGGGGAAGGACTGACAGAGCATAGAACCCCCAGGACTGGGACACATGCAAAGTCCCATCAGGGGACAGGGTTATACCACACTCACTTATGACTTCATCTTTGCATTAAATTGCTCAACTGTTTCATGGGTTTCTACTTTATTGCCCAACAGGATCATAAAGCTCAGTCTTATTTGCAGGGGATGCTATGCTGCCTAGTCCTTTGGAATCTTTCTTTGTACTTTGCACACAGGGGCCCTTTAATAAGTACCTATTAAGTCAACAATCAGAGAACCCAGTAAGTTACTGGCACCTTTGAAGAAAAACAGCATTTCTATCTGAGGAATCGCCATTGAATGTTAAGTCTGCACGATGAAAACTTTTAAAGGTTTCTATTTCTTCATGAGATTTTGAAAATTCATCATCTTATGTCTATTGCAAATCTTTTTAAAAAAAAATGTAGGCAAGCAATAAATGAACAGATAGGTGCAGAGAGCAGTATTGCAGTGTCTCAGATGAGAGGCTGGTCCCAAGGGTCTCTCTCTGCTTTAAAACAGTTGTTGGCAGCAGAGGCCCTTCCCCCCTGCCCTTCTCCTCTTTGCTCACTGCTCCCCAGCCCCAACAGCTCCTGCCCCTTCCTTCCCTCACCCGGCCCCCTTCTGCTTTACGACATCTTCCTGCCCATTCCTGTTCCTGGGACATTTCCCCCAGATAGTCCTTATTCTGTTCCACTTTTTTACTTTTTTAATATTTATCACTTCCAAAGTAATAAATAACTTGTATTGTTATTGTTTATTGTTTGTCTCCCTTTCCTCCAATCGCTCTGCATTTACCTAGAACAATATTGTTACACAGACCGGGCGAGAACAGCCTCGAAATCTATCTGTTGAGTAGAGAACACTGTCAGGTCTCCAACCAAAGCCTAAGTCAGAGCCCGACCCCCGCCAGACTCCACAGGAAGAAAAGTCTCACAGGTCCCTATACCTCACAGTTGTGGAGATTCAGGCTTGGAAAGTTTACATACCCTACTCATGCAAGTCACTCTTCCAGACCTCCCACGCTGCCTACGCTGAAGTCAAAGCCTGCAGCCTTTGCTTTCGATAGTCTGATCTCTGTCCCTCTGATAGCTAACAGAAGAACCAAATAAAGGGCAGCATATTTACAGCTAAATGGCTCTTGTGAAAGATCCCACCTATATTCTTTTATAATGAAATTTAGCCAAATACTTTTTCAATCAACCCATTTATAAAGCATAATTGTAAAGCAGCTGATAAGAAAGTTAAGGTTTTTTGAAAACTATACTAAGAAGAAGAAATAAGAATAAATTCTTATATACAGAGGAACTCCAAATCAGAGGATTTATGACATCCATTAAACTGGATAGCAGGGAAGGGGTTGTAAATCCCACATGAATCCCTATGGCTAAATGATGGGTAGAAACAGTCGGTTGCCTTTGATTGGAGACAGGCAGCGAAAGTCTGAAAAGTGAAAAGATACAGAGCATACCGTACTGTAAAAATCTGTTTCCAGGATTAGACTACACTTGCCAGAAACTCCAGTAAACCCTGAAAATGTCTTAGATATGGGAGAATGAAAGCAAAGGAAGTGAAACACCTGAGCCCACACTCCACGGGAAACCACTGCCCGCCTTATTTGGCATAGGTAATACACAAAATATCTCGTAGGTCAATGAGCAATTGATATACTTTATCTCAGTCAGTAGGAAATGTTTTTCTCCATAAATAAATTATCTGATTTGACTTTGTTCCCACTGTTTTTAATTAAGCAAGGGAACATTATCAAATTTTTGTTTTCTAATCTCAAATTGCCAAATTATGGTATAGTGTCCCATCTGCCTTCCCTTTCCATATTTAATTTTAACAGCATGTCACTCACCTGTCCACTTCAAATCAGAACCCAGATGCTGAACCGGCTACCCAGATCCCTATTACCCCGGGGGGTGGGGGAGGAAGGGGGGGCAATGTTGGGTCCCTGTTGATTGACAGATGCTTTTCTTTTTATTTCTGGTTGTTTTCCATGTTTCCTTTGTCTTTTGTGAACACAGAGCCTAGGGGAAGCGCTGTTGGAAAGCGCCCTCGCTGTATAGCCATATTCTGGGATGTGCACCTGCTTTGCCCAGCAGGGATCAGGGACTGGCCAAAAGCCAGCGAGGACCAGGCCGAGTGGCGGCCGGCAGCCAAACGCTGACCTCAGGGCTCTGCTTTGCCGGAGCTCTGAGCCGTGTCCACACCAACAGCAACAGTCTCAGTTTATGAAACATTTCAGGAAGAATAAAAGATACAAAGCTGGCGGCATAAAATCCTCCCCTCAGTGCGGAGAAAAGAAAGAGGACTTTACTGTCAATCTAGGAGTTGGCCGTTAGCGTGCCCTCTCTGCCGCAACCCCCGTGGGCGGTTCTGCTGTGACTAACTTTTGCATTCCTTCCCTCCACCCTCCTCTGCCTCCCCAGAACACCTGAAGGATAAGCTGGAAGAATACATGGCCCGCTTTTCCAAAGTGAGGATCCTTCGCACCAAGAAGAGGGAGGGGCTCATCCGGACCCGCCTCCTGGGGGCCTCCATGGCCAGAGGAGAAGTGCTGACCTTCCTGGACTCCCACTGCGAGGTCAACGTCAACTGGCTGCCCCCGCTGCTCGGTGAGCGCAAGGCCCCGCCCCGCGGCCCGGGACCGCCCCCACCCCCCACGGCCCGGGACCGCCCCCACCCACACCGAGGCTGGGCGCTGGGCACTGCACGGGTGGTTAGCCAAGGCCAGATGCCCTTCCTACAACTCCAACAGTGGGCGTCTGGAATTCTGTCTTAACCACTGCTGAGGACAAATCGGTAACTAGAAAACTACAATAAATGGGCATTTCATATAATAACTGCAATCTTAGCTTAAGGTTTGAAAAGGTTTCATTTATCTAGAAGAAGTTTGTCTTCAGTGCATTTATGTTCACTAAACACTAAAAGAGAAAAGCTTCCCAAAGTACTACCTATAGCTACAGTACAATTAGCACATACAATTTAACTGTTATTACAGGATCGGTAAGGAATGAGGAAAGAAAAGTTTTCAGTCTGCAGAGTACAATTAAAGTGTAAACTCCATGAAATAGCCCAGGATTGATGTTATTTATTTGTTATTCTCCTTTCCACCTCTGGCACTAGCCTGTACCCCTAAATATGTAATCTGCCATATTTACATAAGCCCCCCTCAAATAAGCTGAACTATAATACAGATGATACATTTTAAATATTCACAATATGGTTAAAAGGACAAAAAGGAAAAGACTGTTGCGTTGCACTTGAATTGTTAGATACATGAAAGAACTGAAAGTAATTCCAGCTCAGAAACATATGTGTGGCTCAGTTTGAGCTTCACTATTTTTAGTTTTTATTCTATAATAAAGTCAGATATAAAATCCAGGAGTGGATAAGAAATGTACTGTAAGCCTGAAGAAATATTTCTAAAAAGTTCTTGATGTGCACATATTGTACTCTTTTCCATTCTTCCAGATTTCGGTAAATCAAGTTTTATTGTAAATATATCCCTAGCCTTGCAGCTACAGCCGGTAACAACTGCCTTCACAATAGGGGCTTGGGAAAGAATGATTTGCTATTGACTGCTGTGAAGGGTTTCAGTAGAACCAGCAAAGTTCCATTAGTAAAGGATGGGGGGCGAGGGTGGAAATCAATGGAAACTACATAGGATTTAAACAAAAGACAATCAGGAACTGACATCCCCACCACATCAGTGGACACCCCCACTCCAGCACGGCCTGCTGCCCACCTGTCCTGATCAAGGGGAATGTTTCAGTGTGCATGCAGCCGGAGACTCCTCTAAGCTTCTAATTAAAAGTACCTTGTCCAAGGACATAGCAATTTAGAGTTTCATCAGCTACAGAGAGATTCCCTCAAACTGACTTTGACCTATATGCTGTTTAATACTCTAGGAAGTCAGCAAAAGGTCTAATTTATTTATTAACCAGACCCTATCCCTAAATGCCAATTATCAAGCCCAAGCCTCTGGTTGTTCACTATGAATTTAAAAGGAAAAAAAAAACTAGGAAGAAAATTAGAAAGAGGAAAAAAAGAAGGATAAGAGAAACCTACTTTTTCTCATTAAAGCGTCTCATTTCCTGCAGGCCTGATGGATAAGAAATGATTCAAGCTCAGGACCACTATCTTTTTTTATTTTCCTCTATCAGTGTCTTGACACATCATCCAAAATGAAAAAACAGGCGGTGCTATGCAGCTTCTTGGTTCATTTTTCACCTTGGGATTATACCTGAATTTCAATTTCCCATTAAGAGTCTGTTTGTTTGATCCCTGGAAATTGAAATGTAGGCACAAGCCTTAGATGAAAAATTAGTCATGCCGCTTTCACCCTAAGCTAGCACAGCTGGATGAGAGCTGAAAGGAAATTTGAAGGGAAAGTTGACAGTTAATTTAACAGACTCATTCTCTTTGGGTCACCTTGGCGCTCCTTGTTGGTCAAGAAACTTGTAAATCAACCTGATTCTGAACTTGATTGAAGAAAGCCACTGAAACCCTAATACAAAAATGCCTACAGACGTGACAGAGGAAATATTTCGGACTCAGAAATGATGTTCTCCTCCCTCAGACACACCTGTGGGGAAATACCATTTAGGTAAAGATTCAAACGCGAAATAAAGCTTTCCCAGGTGAGCACGGCGGATGCTCATAGAGCCCTTGGTCAAGGAGATTAACTGGAAAGACGGCTAGAGGTCTTTCTGCCTATGGATTAGCTGAAATAAGAGAAGGAGCTCCAGGCTCTCTGAGGCCTCTTGGGCCATCCTGTCTCAACTGCAACCCCCTCTTCACCCCCAGAAGTCTGTTTCCCCTCTCCCTGTTTTATTTTCTTCCCGTCACATTTATCCCCTTTCTAGCATACTATATAATGGAGTTAGCATGTCTGTGGGTTGCTTTTGCTCCATTCCTGGAGACAGAGACTTCTTGTAGTTGTGGTTCACTGCTATAGCCCCATGATCTAGGAAAGTGACTAGCACAGAGCTTACACTCATAAATAGCTGTTGAAATATGAATGAATGAATGAATGAGTGAGTGAGTGAAAAAGCATGTCGATCTAAAAGGGTAGACCTTTCATAAGAACCTGTGGTTTCTACACCATTTCATTTGTGTCTTCAAAACAAGCAACTTGTTATTAGAGCCAGTAAAAGCCTTTATTTCCTGCCCTAAGCTTAGAAGGAAATTGTGAAGCAAATGGACAGTTTCCTTACTGTGAGAACTCTATTCCTGACACAGATTACATTTATTCCAGGATCTATGGTAAAAATAATGATAATAAAATAAACAAATGTCATTATGTTTCTTAGTGATATCTACTTTTCTGTTGTTTAAAAATTTTAAATACATTTTGTCCATATGTCACATCCAAAGGTCCTCCAATTACCTCAAGAGCAGATGTTCATATTTAAATGTTCTATCAGACGGCATTGGTTTTTTATGATAAAAATGGTCTAAATGCATGTTCTTGTGAAGAAAAAGACTTCGCATATAGCTAGTTTAGGTGAGCCAAGGTATGAAAATGTCAGTTCCCTGTGCTAGCTATTAACGTTATCAGAATAACAGCATCCACATGGAAACAGAAGGAGGTAGAACTGAAAAAAAAATCACCTTTCTGTTACTATGTCAAACCACGGCATACTGGGAGGAACACGGGTTTTGGAACCGGACTGTTAAGCAGAGATTACATTCTTGGTTCTTACTCTCAAAAGCACAGTGATATTTGACAAGCTGTTTAACTACCCTGAGCTCAGTTTCCTCATATGTAAATTGGGAATGATAAGAATAAATAGGAGGATTAGAAATAGCATGTGTACAAATCACTTAGTAATTGCTCAAGAATTTAATAATAGCAGGTCACCTAATATCTTTTTGGATGTGATGAAAGAAGACAAAAATGTGTAACTGTGATAAACAGAGTCTATCTCAAAGAACAGTGATAAAATGTGATATGGCAAAAGCTCTGGCAAACCCTAGAGCAACGAATTCGCTGTACAATCTGGCAGCATTTGGGGGGAGGAACATCATGACTGTTATAGTATTAGATGCTAAAAGAGCCTTGAATTAAATATTTACGTTTGGAACCTCCAGAAAGCAGGCCAACATTTTTTCAGCAGGCTCTAGCCGAATGCATGAAGAAACACAAGTCCTGTTTATACTCTGTGTATGTTGGATGCACGATAAAATGACAGATTGGGGACAGGTCAGAGCAAAACTGTGACAGAGGTAGAGCTAAATGGACTTCTGCAAGTCTCTCTGGGACATAACTTTCTTAAAGGAAAATACAAAAGCTCTGTACCTAATCAGCATCCCATCACATTAAACATTCGGGCAGAAGTTCCTGCAGAGTCTTCTACAGGCAAGGGGAAGCCGAGGCTGTGCACATTATGCATTAGTAGGAATCAGTAGGCTTCTCTTTGCTGACACTTGATAGATGGCCTGAGCAGACATGTCATTTCCTATTTTGTGCTTTCATTTTTCAGACCAAATTGCACTAAACCACAAAACCATCGTGTGCCCCATGATCGATGTCATTGACCACAATCACTTTGGGTATGAGGCACAAGCGGGGGATGCCATGCGTGGAGCCTTCGACTGGGAAATGTACTACAAAAGAATCCCCATCCCTCCAGAGCTCCAGAGGGCAGATCCCAGCGACCCTTTTGAGTGAGTAGCAGCTGAGGGAGGGGTGAGGAAGCAAGGGCAAATAGCTCATTCCAGGCATTCCATAGCTGGATGCCCCCGAGTGCAATGATCTCTGTTAAAATGGAATGAAGCAGTGGGTGACAATATGCAAAACATTGGAGAAAGGTCAGCCCTCCAAGTTGGAGAAAATTGCAAGCTGCTCTGGGGGCCTGAATCACACCTTCTCACATGTTGCTGAGTGCGAGAGAAAGCATGCAGGTGTGAGGATCAGAAAAATGTGTAATTGACAGAAGATACATGGAGAAAGAATGCATATTCACCTTTCAGATGTTCTCTTAGAAATTCCCTTCTTATTTTCATTTCTCTGTGTTTTCTTTACTTTTTTCCTAAAGGTTATTTAAACTATCTTATTCTTCCTTTATCAGAGATGGACGTAAATATGAAGCCATATTTAAGCCTAATTCTGTGCCCTGTGTAGGAGTGCCTATCTGTGACGGGAGGCAGTGCTCCTGAGTAGTTGTTTCTATAACTTAAACTCAGAAATTCAGTCCATATGATATACCCAGGCGAGTACACCGACTTTGATAATCCTGCCCCTAATTCAAGTATTACACAGATAAGAATTAACAGTAAAATGTTTTTTTTTTTTTTTTTTTTTTTTTTTTTTTTTTAAAGGAAAGACAGAGAGAAGGAAGGAAGGAAGAAAGGGAAACATCTTTAAACATTTTCTTGTTTTATTATATTCTGTTTCTCCGTATTTGTTACATGGGCTGGGGCCGGGAATCGAACCGAGGTCCTCCGGCATAGCAGGCAAGCACTTTGCCCGCTGAGCCACCGCGGCCCGCCCAAGAATTAACAGTAAAATGTTTATTGATTTCTACAAAGATAAATTCTTTTTTTTTTTAAGTGTGCACATGAGATTTGGGCATGTCAAAAAAAAAAAAGGAAAAACAACAAATGTGGCTTAGTTTGAAAAATGATCAGTACCATTAATGGTAAATGGTGAACTTTTCCCAAAAATTAGCCCAAAGACTGCCCAAGACAAATTATATGTATTTCCTGTACTGCACCCTTTTAGTCAAATTAAAACCTTTACAATTCTAAAACTATTTTGATTTTTTTTCTTAGCACAGGAAAAATATCTGTAATTGAGTCTTTGTGCATTCGCTTTAAAATACATTAAAATCAATATCATCTTTTCACCAATAACATGGGCCATAACATTTGCAATCGAGAAGCTCCTAGGTACAGATACATTTCTGTGACATGAACACTTGAAATTACAGTCAGCATTTGATAAACATTAGGAAAAATTTTCCTCCAAGTGTAGCTCTGTAGAAAGATGAAATCATGGGGAGGCTAAAGGGACTTTAGAAGACATAAGTCTGGTGAAAAGGAAGTTACAGGAAGCACACTCATTAAGTATTCACAGCTTTTGGAGTCAGGCCTCTTCAGATTCTCAAATTACTGCAGAGTATTTTAGAAGAAATAACGAAGGCTTTGGGATGCCCTCCCAAATGGTTTGGCCAGTATTTTAAGGATATTCAGGACCGCTAGGACATCTTTTAGTTATCTGTGTGATCTGAGTGGTCCCAGCGGAGAGATGGCCTTCCATGGTGTTCAGCCTTCCCTGCAGGTAACCATCTCGGAGGAGTGACAGATGATCTAAGGTGGGAGATAAAGGCAGGTTGGTGGGGAAGATGGGGGTTGGGGGAACCAGCAGTTTCCAAAATCCTAAAAGGGCCCTAAAGGCAGGGGAACAATTATTAGATGGCTGCTGAAAATCAGAACAGCCAGAGCCTAGTAGCCATTATCCAAGGTTGCCATGTGTTGCTGTTGTGGTTGCAGAACTTATGAGCTTGCAGAAACTAGAGCTCCCGTATCCCCCCTCGCACACGGTTTTCCAGATTATTAGCATTTTGCATAGTGTTGTACATTTGTTACGATTGTTGAAACAATTTATGATAATCATATTATTAACTATAGTCCCTAGTTTATATTCATTATTTGTGTCGTACAGTCCTATGTTTTTTCTTTTTAATCTAGTAACATATACACAACCTACAATTTCCCCCTCTTAACCACATTCAAATATATAATTCAGTGGTTTAATTAAACATTGTTTAGTTAACAATATCATGCTGCCATCATCAGCACCCATTACCAAAACACTTCCATCACCCCAAACAGAACCTCTGTACCAATTTAAGCATTAACTTCCCACTCCCTACCCCCCCCCCTTGGCTCCTAGCTTCTATACCATTGAGCTTTCTTATTCTAAAATTATTTCATATCAGATAAGTGAGATCATACAATTTTTTTTCCTTTTGTTTCTCACTTATTTCACTCAATAGGGTATCTTTAAAGTTTATTCATTATTTGCATGTATCAGGATTTCATTCTTAGTTATGGCTAAAAATAGTGAAAGCCATACCAGTGAAAGTATAAAGCACATTTTGTTTACCCAATTATCTACTGTTGGACACTTGGGATGCTTACATCTTTTGGCAATTGTGAACAGTACCTCTAGAAACATCAGTGTTCAAATATCTGAGTTCATACTATCAATTCTTTTGAGTATATACCTAGAAGTGGGATTGCCAGGTCATATAGTAATTCTATACTTAACTTTTTGAGGAACTACCAAAATGTTTGCCACAATGGCTGCACCATTTTACATTCCCACCAATAGTGAATGAGTCTTCCTATTTCTCCCCATCCTCTCCAGCACTTGTTATTTTCCATTTTTTTTAATAGTAGCCATTCTAGTGGGTGTGAATGATATCTCATTGTGATTTTGATTTGCATTTCCCTAGCAGCTATTGATGTTCAGCATCTTTTCATGTATATATTGGCCATTTGTGTATCTTCTTTGGAGAAATGTCTTTTCAAGTCGTTTGCCCATCTTTTAACTGGGTTGTTTTTCTTTCCATTTTTGGGTAGTAGAATTTCTTTACATATTCTGAATATTATACCCTTATAGAATATGTAGTTCTCAAATATATTTTTACATTTGGTAAGTTGCCTTTTCCATTCATGGTAAAGTCCTTTGATACACAAAGTTTTTAATGTTGATGAAGTACCATTTATATATATTTTTTTCTTTTGTTGCTTGTGCTTTAGGTGTAAAGTCTAAGAAAGCATCGCCTAAAATAAGGTCCTGAAGATGTTTCCCTAAATTTTCTTCTAGGAGTTTTATAGTTTTGGTTCTTAAATTTAGGCTTGTGATCCATGGCAAACATATAGTTACATATCAAAAAACATAAAACAATAACTGCATATACAATAGGATATTGTTACCTTTATAGGAGGCTTTTATTTCTTTAGGCTGCTTTGATCCACTCTCTAGCATCCTTTCCTTTCACTCAGTAGAACTCCCTTTAGCAGTACTTGTAGGGTAGGTCTAGTGGTGATGAACTTCCTCAACTTTTATCTGGAAATGTCTTAATTTCTCTCTTTTTGAAAGATAGTCTTGCTGGATATAAAATTTTTGGTTGGCAATTGTTTTCTTTTATCACTGTAAACATTTTATCCCACTGCCTTCTTGCCTCCATAGATTCTGATGAGAAATTAGCATTTAATCTTATTGGAACTTCCCTGTACATAAGAACATGCTTTTGTCTTGCAGCTTTCACAACTGTCATTGTCCATATCATTCAATAATTTCACTACTATGTGTCTGGGCATGGTTTTCTTCATGTTTATCCTGTTTAGTGTTTTATAGGCTTTGGGGAATACATATTCATGTCTTTTGTTAAATTTTGGAAGTTATCTGCCATTATTTGTTTGAATGTTCCTTCTGCCCCTTTCTTTCTTCTACTTCCATAATGCATTTGATGGTGTCCCACAGTTCTCTTAGTCTCTGTTCACTTTTTAAATTGTTTTTCTCTCTTAGCATGAATTCCTAGCATGAATCACTTTAATTTACTGTCTTTAAGTTCACTGACTCTTTCTTCTGCCACCTGCAATCTGCTGTTGAGGCCCTCTAGGGAACTTTTCATTTCAGTTCTTTGGTACTCAACTGTAGCGTTTGTCTTTGGTTCCTATTTGAATTTCAATTTTTGTACCTTTTACTTGAGAATCTCATATTATTCCTTAATCATTTTCCTGATATCCCTTAATGCTTTATTCGTATTTTCCCTTATCTTTTTGAGAATTTCTAGGATAATTTTTTAAAATCTTTTTCCATTAAAATCTGATGTCTGGTCTTTTTCATTTATGGCTTCTAGATTTCTGTCTTGTTCCTTTCAATGGGCCATCATTCCCTATTTCTTTTACTATTTTATAATCTTTTATTGCAGAGAGTACATTTTATATTTTAACATGTTAACTCTGATATTTAGTCCTTGAGCTATGTGTTCTTAAAGTTTGTATCCAACTAATAATGATATGATGGGAAATTTCCTTGGGTGCTGGAAGCTATTAAAAACAGACAAAGCAATGTAAAACACCTTTCACAGTCTGCAAATTGGTTATCATTGTCTAGAGTTCTCCTACTACTCCCCTATGAGCTTCTCCTACTACTTGTTTTTTGGTTTTTGTTTTGATGGGGGTTGGTGCATGGTCCAAGAATACAACCTGGGTCTCCCACATGGAAGGTGAGCATTCTTTCACTGAACCATCAGTTCACTCCCTCCTACTGCTTTTAAAGCTGTGATTTTTGGATTCAGCTCTCATCCAGTTGCTGCGACCCTTAAACTATTTTCTAAAGTTTTGAGGAAGATGACTCTGCTGAGTTTTTGCTAGTTTTACAAAGATTCTGTAAGGAAATGGTACCCTGTCTTATGGTGCCATCTTGGTTGACCAGAAGCCTCTGGTTGCCATGTTTTAGTGGCTAGAATTCCTAAGTGATGGCTTTCCAAATACTGTAAGAGTGACAGAGTTTTCACTTTATTTGTAGTAGTCAAAGGGGGCTCCAGCTTTCTGCAGCAGGAGGAACAAATTGCTACCCAAACCACCTCAAATGATGAAAATTATAAAAATAGTCTCTGTCCCTGGACTGAGTGCTGGAATTTTGTCAGGCAGATCAGGCACCCTGCTTAGCCCCAGAGCTGGAAGAGTTTGTAACTTTCAGAATTGAGTTGCTTCTTCTTCCAATCACCTACTTGGGTGGTTGTTGTCCTGTCAAAATTGAATTCACTTATTGAATACTACTGTCTTTCTATTTTAAGTCCTTTTGGTTCCTAGGAATGTGGGCACTTTAGCCTTTTGTAATAAATGTAACTGCCAGGAAGTGTCCACTTTAATCTCAAAAATTGCATTTGCCTTCCTGATAACAAAAGAACGGTTACCCAAGCAGCTATGAGCAGTGTATCAGCAATTCCATTATCTTGGCAGTCACCTGAATGTGCTCGTAAACAGAGATACTTTAGGCTAAAACGTGCTTCTCTCGATATAAAGTTTTAAGATACCAGGAATGAGTGTGCTCTATCTATATATCTCTTTCAGAGTCTTTCATGTTTTGAGAGACTGCTGCTAAGGGTGTGTGTGGTTTTCTTTGGGGAAAGGGGGGTCAAAGCCTAAGAAGACTGGAAGAAAAACGTAAAAGTCATGTGCAAATGTATTGCAAACCCCAGGACTCTTCGTACAATACTTATGCAGAAATATAGTGAATTAAGCAAATTTTCTAAATTACAAGACCAGAATTCTCTCATTTATTCTGCCATGATGTGAGTTTTCGGTGACTGTTGGCTATACAGTGTTTTTCAACCTGAAAGTCCTTTGAAATTAGTGGGGCATGAGCATTGTTTAGTTTTAATGAATTGGACTGAGTACATCATAGCATCCTAATTTGTGAGTAGAAGTGCTATTTCTCAAATATATGGTTTCAGTTATAATGCATATCGATACTGGATTGTGTTACAAATGATGTTTGAGTTCAACAGACACCAGCGTTAAAGTTTTCCTAAACTGGTAATCAAGACCTCTAACAACTTGACTCCTCTAAGAGGAAAAATTCATGGAAAACTTTGACAGATTCACCTCTATTTGCGAAGGGATCTAGTTTTTAAACAAACTGCTCTCAGAATGGAGATAAAATGCAATATTTATAGTTCTGATTATTATATGGTATGGCAGTCACAATTCTGATTAGATTGAATAACATTTGATAAATATCCTTGTCTTTTGAACAATGAATAGCTTCTATCAGGATGTAATGTTTCTAGAAAACTTTTTTTACTTGTGGCTTTTTGAAGGTTTTCTTATTCCTGGTTTATCTCAAATATAAGACACTTAGGTATTTAAGCCTTTTCCGGGTGACAAAATATAATATGCTCCTTTAGTCGTGATGTCAAAGGGAAAGATGTCCATTTGCTTTCTCACCACTAACTTATTTCACCAACCTTATCTCAGCATCTAAAAAATTAGAAAGGAACAGAAAAAAAATTTTCTGGTCCAATTTCACTGTTAATGCAAGAACCACTAGACAATGTCCAGTGTTGGACATTGAATTCTTTTTTTTTAACATACAACATACAACACAAACATTCTTAACATACAAACATTCCATACATGGTATGCAACCAAGGGTTCACAATATCATCACATAGTTGTATATTCATTACCATGATCATTTTTTAAAACATTTACATCACTCCAGAAAAAGAAATAAGAAGAAAAAAGAAAAACTCATATATACCATACCCCTTACTCCTCCTTCTCATTGACCACTAGTATTTCCATCTACCCAATATATTTTAACTTTTGTTTCCCCTATTATTTGTTTATTTTTTGTCTATTTTTTTACTTATCTGTCCATACCCTAGATAAAGGGAGCATCAGACACAAGGTTTTCACAATCACACAGTCACACTGAAAGCATTATATCTTCATACAATCATCTTCAAGAAACAAGGCTGCTGGAGCACAGCTCTACAGTTTCAGATACTTCCCTTTAGCCACTCAAATACACAATCAACTGAAAAGGGATATCTATATAATACATGAGAATAACCTCCAGGATAACCCCTTGACTCATCTCTCAGCCACTGACACTTCATTTTTTCTCATTTCTCTCTTCCCCCTTTGGTCAAGAAGATGTTCTCAATCCTTTGATGCCAGGTCCCAGCTCATCCCAGGATTTTTGTCCCACATTGCCAGGAAGATTTACACCACTGGGAATCATGTCCCATATAGGGGAGGAAAGTGAGGTCACCTGCCATGCTGACCCAGAGAGAGAGTCCCATCTTAACAACAAAAGAGGTTTTCTTGGGGTGACTCTTAAGCCTAATCCTAAATAAGCTTAGTCTGTCCTTATAGGAATAAATCTCACAAGGGTGAAACCCAAGATCGGGAGCTCAGCCTATTGATTTAGTTGCAGTGTTGGACATTGAATTCTTGAACTCTTTGTCAACCAAGAAATTACAGACTGAGTTGCAAGGCAACAAACAAATACATTTTTGGAGGGTCTTAGAGTTGCACCTTACGGAGCACAGATCCAGGTAGCAGCCCAAACTGTGTACCGACCTGGGGCTTCCAAAGAAGGATTTTTAAAGAAAAAGAAGAAGATTACATAAGTTGTTTGTAAAGAATAATGATTGGTGGGTATTTGGGGCTTTTCAAATGTTCCTGAACTTAAACAGTTCACTGCCTTCTTTATCTTGAAGTTATTTCCTGGTATCCAGATGTCCTCAGAAACATTGTTAGTCTTGCATACTTTAGCACTTTGCATACCTGACTGAGACATACCTAAAAGTAACTTCTTCGATGGCCTACCAATTCCATTTTAAATCTCTTAGCCATTGTGATTCCATTTTCTTTTATCTTTTTTCTCGTCTTCAAGGAAGTAATATTTACTACCTCAGAAAGCAGTCATTCCTCGAGATTGACAGAAAACTTTTCTCTTGTGTTAAGGAAAGTCTACTTCCCTGATCCCCCATTTTCTACTAAAAATACGAGGGATATCTAATTCCTCTAAAATGATACCGCTGTTACAAAAATTTGAAAACAGTCGCCATGCCTGTCCCTCCTAGGGGAAGTAAAAATGACACTTTTTTCTTTTTCCAAACTTAGCTTCTCCAACTCTATGACATATATTCCAGGTCCTCCAGAATCTTGTAAAGTTTTTGTCCTTTGACGTAAGTGATCAATATATATAAATTCACTCAACTACTGTAATGTAACCCACATTTCTCCAACTTGTCCATAAGGATAGCGTGATAGGTTCCATCCAATACCTCAGGCACTTAGGTTCTCATATATCAGTCTTCCGATCATAGGGAAAAAGTTCTTAGAGATCATGCTTCCTTTAGCTATAAACAAGTCTGAATAGTCTGTCCAATTTTGCAAGTTCACTTTATTTTTCAGAATTCATTCTGTCTTTTGTTTTGAATTGTGGAGAAATTATTTTTACATTGCCAATGTTCCTCAAATAGATCTCCATAATTCTTCAAGGTTACCTAAAACCTATCTTGGTAATCACCATAGATGGAATTTTTGTGCATAACCATTAGTGAGGACTAGAATTTTCTAATCTCCTCCTGTCTATGCCACCAATAAAAAGTAGGATATCTGCCTTGGAAAAATCAAACTTGCCAACTGCAAATGTCAATATATTCTCTGTCTCCATAGAAACCTCAGTTAGAAGCCCATGGTTCCTCATTTAGACCAATGGCCTAGCCTGGAAATGTCTCAGGGCATGGACAGCAATGGCCCCGGCCTGCAGCCAGGTCTTGGATTGGCACCGCAAATGCCTAAGAGCCCCTGAAGCCCACGGGACAGATGTGAAATCCCTGTGGCTGGTTCTGCCCTCCAGGAGTTTGAATCATAGCCCATGTTAAAATGGATAAAATTCTGCTTGTTTTTTACAGAAATGTTGTATCATAGCAGTAGAAAGCCCCCTAAGATTTACCTGGGGTGCTTTTCTGTGTTCTTCCAAGAGACAGAGTAGAGATGCCTAGAATCTCACTGACTCTCTTCCCTAAACAAAGTGTAGAAAAGTACAGATGTGAACATCAGGCCACTTAGGTAACAAATATTTAATCTTAATCCTTTTGCTAAATTTAGGCTTAAAGTAGAAAAGAATAAGGAAAAATATGCAAATAATCATAAATTCATCGAGCTAGAGGAAACTTTAGAGAACACTCAACCCCTCACTTTTATAGAAGAAACCAAAGCCAAAATGTCCAAGTGACTTATCAAATGCCACAACTGATGAATTTAACAGCTATGGCTAGAATCTCACTCCCCATTCTGTGCTACTCTCTCCACCACCCCCTGGGGATGAGAGGAAATTGCAGTTATTAAAGGTCTACATCTATAAGTCAGATACTGGGCTGGAAAATTTACATATATTATTAACACATTTAATATTTACCTCAAGTCTACGAAATAAATAATACTGTTTCCATTTTTACAAATGTGGTGATTCAGACTAGGAGAGGTTAAGTAGTTTTCCAAAGTTTATATAGCAAGTTGGAATTGAAGAACACAGGTCTAAGGATTCTGACAGTTCCAAGAAAATTTCCACCTCCCTTTCTCCTCAGAGAAGATGCATTCTCGAGTGCTTAAGGAATGATCATGTTCAAATAGAAAGAACATTTTTCAGAGAATACAGTAGTTTCTTCCCTAAACATAGCAATGCATGTCTGTAAATGCACATCGCAAAACCAAAGGCATCACCGGCCTTTCCCAATCTTTCCAGCAAGTCTTGTTTCAAAGCATGTTCAGGACACTGGGTTAAACAATTGCAAAGCTGCCTCATGCAGTTGGTTCGTGATGGCCCAAGTATGCCATTGGAGACATGAGAATGGGACTGAAATCCAGCCAGGGACACAGGGCACAGTGAGGCGGAGAATTTAGTTCGTCCTCCACAGCAGCTAGTAAATAGCCAGGAACAGAACTGAATAACTGCTGGGAGAACATCAGTGACTAGACACACCATCTGTACCAGCCTGGACCAGGTGGAACGGCTGAGACCCCACGTAGAACTCTCCTTAGACAGAACTGGAAGCACTCTCAGGCTCCAGCACTGCCCCAGGCAAGGACAGAAGTAAGCTTCTCTGAAAGACAAAGTAATTAGTCAGGTGAGAGGAATTAATTCTTTAAAGGGCATATCTTCCCCAAGAGAAAGTCAGGGCCCACTCAAGTGGAATCTCTCCTTTGAGGAATTCAGGCCCCAGGGACTGGAAAACTGAATCAATTAAAGCCATCCTACTACCACACCTTGGTCTCAACCACCCCAGGTAGGGAGAGTCCACTGAAATTAAAGGCACCGCATCACTTTAAAGCAGGAGGGAAGCTGCAGGCAGACAAGCTGAGCAGGACAGGAAAAGCACAGAGTCTAGAGGCGTCATAGGAAAGTCTGAAAACCTCTGGGACTCACCCTCAGGGCGAACTGATGTTGACTATTCTTTCCTCCTGAGACATGGACCTACCTGGTCTGGGAAAATATGGCTGGGGTCTATAATATCTGAGGAGACCCCCATTTAAGAAAAATTAAGCCAACCCATTCTCTGCTTCAGAAGCCCTGGGCTCAGGCTTGAGTGGACCAACCTGGAGAGGCTGTTTCTCCTTGGTGAGCACAGGAGCTCCATCTCATTAATACAAAGAAGGAAACAGCAGATTGATGATCAGTTTACTTGATGCCTTGAATGAATCTACTAGCTATAGTTAGCAGCTTTGGGGTGCATTGGTTGACATTCAAAATTATAATATCCCACTGAGTATATTCCAGTGGGAGCATACCTTAGCTTACTCAGAATTTGGAAGTTAGTAAAACTTCCTTTACTCAAAACTCTTTAGCAAGTGCGTTTTGGTGCAATACTGATCACCCTAACTTTAATCAAAATCAGTAAAGCATTAAATTGACATCCCATGGAAAGAGACTGGTCAAACTGTGCAATTAATGTAGAAGATAGAGTAAGGAGGACAACTTAGGGAGTCTTGTCTACTTTCGCCTCTGAGTTGAATTGGAAACTGTTCATCTCTTTTTTTCTGTCCAGATCCTATTAGGCCATCTCTAAAGGCTCCTGCATCAATTTGATAGGCTGGAGGAATTTTGTTCCTGTCCTCTTCTCATGACAAATCAATATTCTCAGTAATTTTGCAGTGATCCTCAAATAATTGTTTCCAAAAATTTCTTCCATTCTTCTTCAAAAATTCAAATTGGTAAATACAAATTACCACAATATGTGTGGCCTTGACCTCAACCTCCAACTTCCAACCTGGTACTCTAGGCTTTGAAATTGTAGTTCTAATATTTGCGTGGGTAAAGTTAGAGCACGCATGCATCAGTTCTTTCTAGAGATGAGTTCCAGGAGAATGAAATAGTGCTTTAGCTCTCCATAAGCGCAAACACAGGTCTTGCCTGATTCACATCATACCAGAAGTCCCTCAATTAATCTGAAAAAATAACCTATTTCGCTGAGGCTATGTAATACATAATAATAAAAACTAACCTTTGTCCTAGGTGTTACAATTTATAAAGCATTTCACCTATGTTGTCTAATTGACCCCTTGTGATAATCCTTTGGTGCAGGTAAAATAGCAATTTCCATTGTTCCAAATTCTGCAAATGAATATACTGAAAGCCAAAGAAATTAAGCTAGCACAGCTAACAAGAGGCAAAATCAAGAACGCAAATCGATGTCTTTGTTCATTCATTCAGATTTCAACTCCAATTTATCTTATTTTCCTCTCTCTGAATAGAAATTTAGGTTTTTACTAAGGGAAATAGCTTTATTAATTAATGATTCATAGTGAGTCCATAACAAAAGCCAGAAAGGAAATAGACTGTTTCATTCCCCACACTGTGTTCTTATCAGTAGACCACAGTAGAACTGAAAGGTTGAAAATGTCAGCTTTCAGTTACTTCCTAATGAAGGAAAATGTCAGCAATGCCAGCTTCTGATCTACTTATAACAAGATCTAATTCAATATTTGACAACCACAAAAGGACAAGATGTTTAGGAAAAGAAAGTTCTAAATGGTGTCCCAATCTACAGCGAGTGGGAATAATGGGGCAGAAATCACTCAAGTGTGTGAAAAACTAATCAAAACATTAAATAAAATCAATCTCCCTCAAAAGCCTAGAATGAACCCCCACTGGCAGTTTTATTTTTTTTAATGTAAAGTGAAATAGTGTCACATAGGCAGAGATGATCCAAAGCACAATTGTTAATTGCCCATCTCTCCCTCTGAAGACCCCTCCCCATTACTCAGGCCTAGAGGCCCTTTGGCTGCCTCAGGTCTGATAAACGAATTCACACCAACGGGCTATAACAAAATCTTTTCCCTCATCAAGATGTGCTTGCCAGACACCACTATTTCTTTTCCATTTCTCCCAGTGGGTATGATCTTTACCTCAGCAAGATGTCCCCTATTACTTTCTCCCTCTTTTGTCACCCAGAATAATGTTGACAAAATTCATTTCTAAAGTATCACTCACCCTTCTAGAGATGCCTCCCAGATCTCTTTCTTGAGATCTCTGAGTATCTGGAGAGTTTTGGCTTTCACAACCTCCTTTCTGATTCTTGACCCTGTGTTTGGTCCCCTGAACCTCTCTTTTCTGTCACCACTCCCTTTAAGGGTCAAGCCTGGGAAACCGGGTATGGTTATACCGTTTTGAAAAGAAGTGAGACCCATTTCTCCATCCTTAGATGGAAATCTACCTCTGGCTGCTGGTCCCTCAGGACTGTGGTCGCAGAGCCCTGCTCTTCTCTACTAACATTACAGTGACTTTCGTTCTAGCCCCACCCCTACCCCACCCCCATCTTTGTTTCCTTGAAGCTTGGACTTCAGCCTCTCATTTCTGGTCTTGCTTTGCTCCAGGGTGGGCAGCATCAGTTCATCACTTCTACACCTCAGACACTACCCAAAAGTTATTGATAAACGTGCCCACTTAACACTTAGCAACGACCCCCTAGATATCGAAAATTTGTACAGTTCCCAAACTTGGGTTTATGACTGTTCTGTGTTGTTTATTGACCTGTTCTTTCGACCAGTACCCCCTCTGTTCTGATCCCAGTGGCCTGACCCCATCTTTCTATCTAATGTGTGAGGACTGCACAGTCCCCTAGACATGGCCTCACTCGGCCTGCACTCACTCTCAGTCTGAACTGGTTTATGGGTCCTGTGCTCTATGACAGACAACTGTGTCCAGACCTTCTGTTTCTGGCTTCCAGGCTTCTTTCATCAAATTTCCCAGACTTCTTTCATCCAAGTGCACTTATATGTAGCTAATGAGAAAAATTCCATAAGCCTGTCCCAACCCCATTCCCAGGGCCCAAGGTCCTGAAACATTTACTCTACCCATGACGTGGTAGAATTTAATAGAACCCTCTGCCATCCATCCTTAGCTCACCTTCCTTCCCAGTAGACAGGAATAGAAACCCAACATCTGAGTATATTTAGCTTTCTTTCTCTAACCCTAATCAGCATTGCTAAAATATCTACTCCAGACCTTTTATCCTTTTTACTTCCCTTCTCAATTCAACAGCTCCCTTTTTACCCCTAATCCTCCCTAATATACTAGAATGCAAACTCCATGTGGGCACAGAGCACTGTTTTATTCATAAATCTATTGAATACTGCATCACCAGCACCCAGGGCCTTGCACATAGTAGGCACTCAGTAACTATTTATTGAATGGGTGAAAACAATACTATGTTGAGGAGAAATAGCGGTTCAGAAGTCTTTGTATATTTAAAGAACAAGTAGCAGCTTTTCAGAAAATGATACCAGCCAAGAAAAATTCTATGGCAGAACTGAGCACGGTATTTGTAGGGTGTCTCCCATAGGCCAATATGAATAGGGCAGGGATTCTTTTAGGACATGGGTAGAAAATAAAGCTTCCAATTGTTGTTGAGACCAGACTACATAAGGTCTTTATTTTGAATATGAAAGGAAGAGAGATGACAAGTATGTTTTAACAAAAACAAGCTGGTAGAAGAATGACTTCCTGGAATCATTTATATTATGAATGGCAATTAAAATACATTTTTAAACCACATATTGGGGGTTAACAATATCTTTAGCAAAGAGGCTGGCATCTCAATAAGGTAATGATATTGCTCTTTCATGTCTATCTATTTCTAGCAAGCACCAAGAAGTTATAAGGATCTAGGGCTGCCTACATTCTAGACAACAATGAGGAGCCGGTCAGTAGAGGAAAGGACTAGGAGGGAGCTGACCAGATGTCCAGGCTTTGGGGACAGGATGAGCCAGTGGGCTTGGTGCAGATTTCCATCTTAAAACTGGAATGCATAATTACCATGACAGACTGGGAGAACAAGTGCAGATCTTAAAGTCTGGTTAAGAAAGCTAAACCCGTCACATGGTGTTCAAATCATTTTATTTATATTTAAGTGTATACTGGAAGAAAAAATGAAAATTAGAATCTGAGTTTGGGAGTCCGCCAGCAGTGGTCTGATGTTGCAGGGCTGATGCTGGACTCGAACAAAGAATCGCAAGACAAAAGTTCATATTTTGACCCAGAGGGTTGCATGGTGAGAATTTAAAATTCTCTATTTCTGAATTGCTCTGGCACAGGAGATAGAACACATTTGACTACTAGGATTATCAGTCAAGGCCGGACCTCTTCTGAGTATGTATTACATTACATTACATTACATTATATATTATATTATATAGCATTATATATTATATCATATTATATTGCATATCATAGTTTATTATTTTATTTTATTAATTATTTCATATACTTAAAAATCAATTCCAATTATTTTTAAGGAAGGTGGCCACATATGAATAACAGGAGAGAGACAGATAAAGCTTGGCTTTGATTCCATGCTGATGTCTTCTGAGGAGTCTGCATTCAGCCACACGTGGCAGTAGATGAAACTGTGCTCAGAGATGGAGTCCTGTATGACGGAAAACGGACTTTAGAAATGAGCAATTCTTGACCTCTAACTTCTAATATTAGAGCAAAAATGAAACAAAATATGCAAAAGTGTAATGCACATAGTTCCCTTGATATAAATAGATGAGTGATATTAGAAATATAATGTACTTGCATTAGCTTATCTGAGACTGAAATAATCAGTCTTTTGTTTGCTGTCCAGATTATCACACTGCAGTCTAGATCATAGCCAGCACCGAGACTCCCTGCTCCCTCACGGCCACAGGGGCACTAGTTTTATCCAAGACCACAGTTCTCTCCTTCAAGGAAATAACCAGGCAATGACTATAATGACAAATGGCAAGAGCAAGAATTCCTTCCTTCCTCCCTTCCTTCCTTCCTCTCTTTCCCTATCTCTCTCTCTTTTTGTTGGTTGAATAGTTTCGGGAAAAATCCATCTGGAAATATTTTTAGGAGGAAGGAATATCTGCTTTTATTTCTTGGAGTGTCAATGAAAACTGAAGAAAATCAACTCAGCCTCATTTTCAGAGGGCAGCTCTAGCCACAGTGATATTTTCTGTGGCAAAGTCAGGATATCTGCAGCTTCTCCATCTTCTGCCTACATTTTGGCTTGTTTCTCTGCCAGTAAGAACTAGATTGAAAGACAAAGAAAGTGAAATCATCCCAGACCCGATAGTGGGGTCCAGGCAAACCAGGGCAAAAGATCAGGAGATTCATGAGGTCAGAGGGTCTCCTGGATTGAATTGGGAGGATTGAATTGGGAGGGCTTCCAGAAGGGGCACCCAAAGGGAGAAATTGAGTAAAATCAAGGATAAGATAAAATACACGTGAAAGAAAGAACGATAGCCTCACAAGCTAAAAAGAGGAAGCAAGTCTGAAGGCTGTGTAAGTAGAAACAAGGATAGGGCTGTGATCTGCAAGCGGGAATTGGGGCCTGGCTTACATAATGCCAATGTGGAACTGGACAATACTTCCACCCCTCCTGCTTCTCACAATCTTCTCACCAACTCCACAAGTTTAAAAGACAGTGCAGAAGTAAGATTTTCTAAGTTTTTTCCTTTGCTTACCGCTGTTCCAGAAAATTCAATTATAACTCACACAGGAAGATCAGTCATCTCATAGTCATAATTCTAGCCTGTATAATGGGTTTCCAACTTCTAGTCACAGTTCACGTGGGCATAAGTGTAGCCTTCATTATCTCTGTAACTGAACTCAACTGAGCCCTGGAATACTGTATCCAGAGAAAGTAGCAGGCCAGTTCCTAACACCTGAGGGTCAGAGAGAGAGTGCACGTAGAGTCCCAGGTGGCATGTATCTACACATTTAGAAGTCAAACTAGCAAAGTGCTGAATTCAGTCCTCTCCTCCTATATCGATGAAGGCATCTTCACAACAACCTAGAAGATCAGGTTTGCATGCAACGCTCTCCAATTCTTTGGAGTTCGGGCTGTGGCAGTGTAGGGCAGCCCATGGCCCAGCCCCTTCTCTTCCCGTCCCTGCCTCTACTGGCACCTCGAGAGCACGTGGGTATTTGCAAGTGGACACGAAAGCCCATATGCCCAACTTCATCTACATCCGTGCCTTACTTTGTGCAGCTGCTATGACAAATACTGTGCATGGGTTGACTTAAACAATAGGACTTTATTGATTCATGGTTTCGGAGGCTAGAAATCCAAAATCAAGACATTGGAAAAGCTGTATTTTCTCCCCAAAGTCTATAGCATTATGGGGCTGGCTGGGTCAGTCCTTGAGGTTTCCTAGCTTTTGTCTCTGCCTCCTGTCACGTGATGATCTCTCTTTCGTCTGTGTCTCCTCTTCCAATTTCTGCTGACTTCTGGCTTCTTCCTGTGTGGCCTTCTCTGATTACCTCCATCTGAATTTCTTCTTATTAAAGGACTCCAATAATACAGATTCAGGCCTAAGATCCACTCTTATTCATTTGGCCCACACCTAATAAACAATAACATCTTCAAAAGGCCCTATTCACAAATGGGTTCACAATCACAAGAACGCCAATTAAGCTTAGGAATATGTCTTTGTTCAGGTCCATAATTCAAGCTACTACACCCTCCCACACCCACAATAGCCATCCTTTGGCTACTCTGCAGCCCTGTATAAACTCCACAAGGGTGGCCCCAGGAAACAGGACCAAAGAAGAGAGCTTCCGCAGAGGCCTTACAAGCAGGCTCAGGTGATTTGCAGGATTCCTGCAGACTCACTCAGTCTGCTGAGCCAGGGACGCGAGCTCCCATGGGCGTATCCCTTTGGCCCAAGGACTACCGACCTTGTGGGGATATCACAGCCCAAGGAAGTCCAGAGCATGCCCTTCTTTCCTGGACCAAAGGTCACTGGACAACAGTTCACAATTCACTGAATGCTTGACCTTGCCAATCAAAAGTATCATTCTTCTGATCCAGAACTCAGTCTCTTATACGTAAATTTTCAATCAACTCAAAAAACAAATTCCATATCAAGATTGCTTTTCCTTATAAATCTTCTGCTCAACTGTCTTCTATTTCCCTTCTCTCCTAAGATGGCATCTTGTTGCTTAGGATAGTCAAGAGAGGTGGGAGGGGGTCATGGGATGCTTTCTCAGCTAGCTTCTGCTGGATTCAGATTAACTGTAGCTTCAACACTGAGCTTGAATGCAGCTGATCTTTAACCAGAGGCCTCTGTCTTCATTGGACTCCTTGATACAGTGTCCGCAGTGTCATGTCCCCCCGGTCACCTGGGATGGCCCAGTCACCCTTCCTCTGACTCAGGCCTAAGTGCTAAGTTCTTACAAAGTGTTAGTCCCAGATTTCAGAGATGAGTCCTTCACCCTGCATCACAGCTGCCTCTGCCCAGGTCCTGATTCTCAACCGTCCTCCACCTACTGCTCTGACCCCTTCTCCACCTATGTAGGAACTTGGGGCTCTTCTCCACAAATGTGCAGGCTGCGGGGAGCTGGGAGACCCTCCACAGGTCCCCAGTTGGTTTAACCACGCCATACCACCCAAACTGTAAATAAGCTGTCTCTTGTTGGCATAGAGTTCGCCGCTTGGCGGTGCCCCCCAGTCTGGAGCTCTATACAGGAAGTTCTAGACAGGATCATCCTCTATGTTATGGGGTTCCAAAAGTGTGGGTACTTCACCTTCCACTCCATCTCCCACCCTCCCAACACAGCTGGTCAGAGCCCTCCATGCTTTTTACTCCTTGGAGCCAACAATCCTTCACCCTCTCTGCAGAGCTCTGCTGTGAAAAATGAAACTTCAGTCTCTTCGATGCTAGGTTATTCTGAAATGGAGCTGAGCAGTACCCTTCCTGTTCTTGGTGAAATGTGGCCTCTCCCTAAAGCCACAGAAGCCTCAGCTTCAGTGGGCCGAACGCCAAATGCAAAAAGAATTACAAAGAAGAAAATTTGCATTGGTAATAATTTATTGAAAAAATATTATCCCACGATACAATTATTCCAGTTTTAAGTAGTTGAATAGGGGATAAAAATTCAGTAATCTTTGACCTGCACATAAGACACCAAAATAAGAAAGAAAAAGCAGTTCTGCTTAGGAATAAAACAGGTGAACTGCACCAATGCCCAGTATTAATTTGGGCAGCTGCCCTCACCACAGTCCACCCCCCACAGGGCGGGAGGCCGGCCGCTTACCACGTGCCGTCCCCTCACTCGGAGCCCACAGGCAGCCCTGGCGTTAAGGAAAGACCATATGACCATGTCCATCTAGAGCGCCACAGCAGCTACTGAGACGTAGGATTT
Source organism: Tamandua tetradactyla (assembly GCF_023851605.1). Taxonomy (NCBI): domain Eukaryota; kingdom Metazoa; phylum Chordata; class Mammalia; order Pilosa; family Myrmecophagidae; genus Tamandua; species Tamandua tetradactyla. The sequence goes on along the minus strand of NC_135352.1, from coordinate 40,250,849 downwards.
TATGAACCTGCTGATGTCTTTCCTTCAGAAGTGTGACCTAAAAACCATAATTATTAAATCAGCATCAAAAAGGAACAAATAGCATAAACTTATAGAACAACTGAACCTAGAAAGAGCAAAGATACTTATTTTAAAAATCGCATCATTCTCCAAAATCTATAACACTGTCTACAGGAAAAAAAAAAAAAAACAGAATCTTCATGGTCATTTAGAGTATGACTATGAAAATTAAAAATAAAAATCAACAGATGGACTGAGTAATAGAATGAATGGGTTAAAGGCCAAGTAATGCAGATGACAAAGATAAGGAACTTTCTCATACTGTAAAGCAAAAAGATAAAGCGATAGACCCAGGAGAGGAAAGTTGCTGGGCGAGGGAGAGTACAGGACACTCAGCATCCGTCTAAATGCCGTGTTAGAAGCAGAAAACAGAGGGAAGAGGAAACAGGGTGCTGGTGCTGCACCTGCCAGCAGAGGCCACGTCTGTCCTTAGCAGCTCACACAGCAACCCCGGAGAGCAGGCGCTAAGGAAGCATTTGTTGCTGGAGAAATGAGCGAGGAGTCAGAATTTGCAGGCAGACCCCGGGCTAGATTTTCCCTTCCATCCATCCCTTGACACCGCACTGCTTCTCCGGCGCTGCTGTCTACTTTCTGAGGAGCGCGATGGAGAAAGAAGTTAAAATATTGGCTAGAAGGCAGATGGGACAGGAAAGGCTGAGTCGGAGGAAGGAGGATTCTCCTTGTTTCGGGAATAAGAAAATACAGTAAGGATGTTGGTGTTATTTATACACTAATGAATTGGGATAACATAAGTTGCAATGATTTAGTCAGTTTAATTGAGCATTTTGCTACTCAGAGAATAATAAGGAATAGATTTTTCCTTTAAGTAACATAAAGTCTGGTCGGATGACTGTTTTCCTCCAGTTTTATTTGAGAAATTTCCTAGAACTTATGGATAGTTAAAGAAAATTTGGTAAATTAAATTAATCTAATTCTGTAAACGGTGAGGAGTCTAAAAAAAACACTGTAATTCTAGAAGGCCGAAATAACTCTTTGAAAGGCATCTGCTTTCATGGATAAACCTATGTCTAGAACTTAATAGACATTGAAATTAATACCCCAGAAAAAAAATGTTTTCTCAACTGAGGTCTCACCAAAACCCAAATAATTTTATCGTAAGCAACATAACAGAATGATATAAAATCATTAAAAATCATTAAGACTAATGCACATGATAGGACAATTACAGAAAGTTTTTCCTAAAGATCCTCTCATTTTATGCTTCCAGTGTGCCTAGCATAAAGGGATTCTTAACTATAACCCGGGCTACAGTTTCCTCCTTGAGAAAATATTTGAGAATGACTGTCAAAAAAAAGATGACTGATAGATCAAATCTTTAGAAAAAGCCTATCTTTTAAATTTAGAATTATTGTCGAAATCTAATCCAGACTGGAACTCCTAGTATTGGGCTATCCAAGTGAGCCTGGGATGCTGCAATGCAATTTGCTCCAGCTATTGTTTGTGTTCTACTGCCACCTCCTGGAAAGAAGGGTAATTGTTTTATAAGAAAACATGGCCAAAGGTTAAAATCTGTTTGTGTAAATGAGGTTTTGACTCTTAAATTAAAGGCAATGCACCCTGAGAATTAAGATGCATAACTTCGAAAATGATTTCTAAATGTTGTGTTAGTTAATTTTTTTTTAATTAATAAAAAAAAAAAGATGCATAACTTCTGGCCAGGATGCCCAGAGTGTGCTGAATTGAGAAAGAATGAGAACAAATGCTGACTATAAAATCGAGTTACCACCCTGTGGTGTTATTTGGGGGGAAAGGCATCTTTCTGACTTCTCTAACACAGCCCTCTTGCAATAATGGCACGCAGTTTCTCCATGTACAGAAGGAGAGGACAGAAAAAGAAACACAAATTCTCAAAAGTAGTTTAGAGAGACGAAGAGCTGACACATGAGATAGATGTGGAAAAGAAACAAGATTTGGAATCAGAAGACCTGGGCTCTTTTGACATGCAAATGCTGAGCACCTGCTGTATAAAGTGTAGGTGACTGTGATGAATATGCACAGCTCTAGGACCCATGCACAAAACACAGGACAGCCTGGCTCTGTGCCCTCTTTCTGTCTGATGATGGAACCAACATCTAGAACCCTCGGCGACTCATCCTCAAGCAAAAACTTGTCCAAACTGCTCTGAGTCAATCTGCAAAAGGGACTGGGGCAGAGAGAATTAGAGGGGATGGATGAGTCAGAAAAGCCTCAGAGAGGTGAGATTCCTGGCTTTACTTTGAAACATCAGCACAAAAAGATAAAGATGGGGTGGGGTGTGAGAATTAGGGAAAGAAAGGGGAGTATGTGACTTCCAGGGGAAGGAAACATTGTATAAAGGCTCTGTAGGAAGAATTGTAGGGTTGGTAAGTGACAGGGTAGGGACCGCGCTTTCTCCTCACGAGATTAAGGCATGGCTGAGCACAGCTGCAGACTTGATTCGCAGAATTGGGAAATTTACTTTGCTTCTGTGGACCTTGATGGGGGGGGCTCCTAGGATAAAAGCATTGACTTAGATACTCACTAAGATCCTAAAGCCATTGAACTGTGCAAATCTGAGCACAAAACTACCTAAAGCAACTTGTGTTTGCCTTTGGACTCCATGTTTACTCCTGAGGAGATGTTAATGTCTCCCAGGTCCCAAAACATAGGACCCGGTTTGATATCAGACAGAGATCAAAATCATGGTAAGAATAGCCTCAACAATTGCTTCTATCATTTATTGGGCATTAATCCTCTCGGCAACCCTCGAGTTAACCATTACTGTTATTTCCATTTTACGGATGTGGGATTTGAGACTCATGGAAGTTAAGTAACTTGCCCAATGTCACACAACAATTCAGTGGCAAAACTGACTCTCCTCGCCATGCCAGCATGGCAGCTTTCAGTTGTCTATTTATCTATAATATGAAATCAGTAATGCTAAAATCTGCCCGTTATAAACAACATTGTATGGAGATTGTGGGAGTTTAATTGCATACTTGTAGATCTTCAACAAAGCCAAACCAGGATTTTATCAGACAGAATGTGGTTTCACCAATATGGATTCAATGTATCATTAGCATGTGAACATGTTTTAAATTGAACCATCCTAATGCTATTTTCACATTTTTGCTTCTCTCTACCAGTAACAGACCCCGATTTAATGGCCTGAGTCTGTGCTGAAGCCTAAATCCCCATGTTCTGCTTTTCACGCTGCAAAGATGAGTAATTGTGTAGGCATCAAAGTATCTCTCCAAAGAGCTTCCTTTGGCTGAGCAGAACTAACCTGGAGCCAGTCCTGGGAAGCCGGCTTTCTCAACTGCTTTAAGACTCACATTCAGGGTTAGACAAGTGTCTTCTCCTATCACCCCTCCATTCTGCCTGACCCACACCCAAGGCTGGATGGTGATGCTGTGTGGGCGGTTAGAATGGGGCTTCAGCTGGGGTGCTGTTTCCCTAGGAACCATCTCTTCCCGGGTTTCCTCAAGGAGAAGGAAAAGGCCAGCCTGTAGCCGGAATATTAAGGAGGCCGTTTCTCCTCTGTACCCACAACCCACATCCTATTCTCTCCACTCCCATGCTACCCAGTACCGACTGACAGAGGCCTCTGAACCCAGGTGCTTCCTGACGCACCCATCCTATGCCACCCCTCATCAACTGTCAACTTGGGTTCTTCTTTCTCCTCTTTCACTAAAACTCCCATTCTCTTGATTTGCTAACACTTAACTCAGTATTTGATGTAAAGAGGTTTTTGATTAAACGAATTCATATTAAAATATGTGTATCTATAAGAACCTCATTTATCTTCTAGCGTTTAGATGCTTAGTCATCCATTTGAATCTCTAACTCAGAATATCAAGAGGCCTAGAAAACATGTAAGACACATGTTTCTGTTGGCCTTTTTGCCAAGATTTCAAACTGTCTTTTCAGATACTACTGAAGGAAACTCCACAAGGCTCGACCTGTCCCAGCCTGGGCCATGGGCACTCCTGCACCAAGGACTCTGGCCAGGGGGGCAGGGAGCCGGCCAGATTGGCAGCCACACCACAGGGCAAATGGGGGACCTGCTGGGAAGGGTGAGCGCTTCTGGGCTGCAGAATGACAAAGGTCCATCGCCCCTGGCCACCCCACACCTTGAACAAGTTCTTCAGCAGATCACACTTTTAAAGCACTCAATATTTTCTCTTTTCAGCATTTCTGGAAACCTTATGTTGACAGGTTATAGGAAAACTATACTTTAAGAGAGAAATTTTAAGTATTTTTCATTCTGAAAATATTGTTGTCAGTGGACCCTGAGTTAAGTAGACGAGAAACTCAAGAAGGCATCTTTCCTCATCTCAATAGTGGGATGACCAGAGTAAGAGAAGAAGGCTGGTGTCACTGAACAATGCCGTCACCACCCCAGCACGCTTTAGGCAGTTCTGTCCCTCCTGACTCTCATCCCTGCACCCTTCTTCTTTGCAGGCTCCTCAGCCTCCACATGGAAACCCCATAAAGATGGGTAATAAAGACTGACTTGACAGGAGCAGTCATTTATGGCTAGCATGGCCTTAGGTCATCATTCCTTCTCTCGAAAGCTTTTAACTCTAACCCTGTTCTGCAGAATATTAAAAAGGACTTTTCCTGACATCTTGGAATAATGGTTAAAGCCTCAAATAGAGCCAATGGATAACAAAAACTTCCTCTTTCTATAGAGAGATGCTCAGCATCCATAAGGAAGAAGAGGCTGCTTCTTCCAGGCTCAATTTAAGAGAAAAGATCCCCAGAGAAACTCTTGAAGGAACTAAGGGGAGGGCTCACAAGAGAAGAGTCGTCTCACTCTCTCTGTAGAGCTGTCTAGGTTGGTAATAAGTGTAGGTCCACCCGAGGTTAACTGGACAGTGCAGGAGTCCCCCGAGGTCTGAGCGTCTGGAGGACATACAGGAAGAGAGCAGCTATGATGGCAAAGTAAGATTGAACAGCAGAAGGAGAAGCCTAGGATCTTGCTATTTTTGCCATTTGTCAGGGCAAAGACAGGGAGATGTCCCATGAGCCAAGTGGTTAGAGAGCCAGACTCGAGATATCTATGAAGGATTGTTCAAAAGAACTCCCTAACAAGGCAGAAATGAGCTGGGCTGTCTTCCTGGGCAGGAGTTGAGAAGGGTGGTCGGAAAAGATCAACCAACCAGAGACTGCAGCTGTTGTGCCGTGGTGGCCCTCCACAGACGCTCTCCAAGAGAAAAAGCCAGTGCTTAGCACCTACTATGGCAGGAGAAACACAATGGCTAAGAGATCTACAAACGGCACCGTTGGCCCTTTCTTCTGATCCCTTCTTCTCCAGCAAGGAGGAACCAGAAACAACAAGAAGACAAAGCGAAACCAGAAGAACTAAAAGAAAGGACAATACTCTCTCCTTTCTTCAGGGCTTATTCCAGAACCATGGATGAGACCTGACCTGAGGGTGAGGAAGAAACAAGCTTTGAACTGGATGAATAAAGGTTTTATATTGCTTGAATGGGAAGTTTGCCTTTTTTTTTTTTTTTTTTTTTATCTTTTTAAGTATCTGAAGAAAAACGATTCTTCTGGCTGAATACATCCATAGCTAGGGATCGGGGAGCAGCTCAAAATGTCATCAGGGAAGGAAAACCTGGCAAAGAGTGGCTGAAAGTAGCAATGGGACAGAAATAAAGCCATTTCCTGATCATACCTACCAAGTTCATACTGGCCAATGAGATGCTTTTACTGTGTTTTCATCTGATATCATGAAAGGCTTTTCTTTTAGGAATTGGAAGCAAAGGGAGAAAGTGGAAGAAGCATTGCTTGCTTGCAAAATAATGTCATAAGTACTTTATATGTAGAATCTAGGGCTAGGGTCAACAGTCCAGCTGAGGGTTGTTTCTCACTTGATTTGGACCTTGAAGGACTAGGAGATTTTGAAGATGGAGAAAGATGAGGCACTTCTCATATGGTAACATCCTGAGTAGGGTAGGCCTGGGCAAAGATGAATGAATGATCTAGGTTTTCTGGGAAGCTGGCTCCTTGGGGAGTTACTGTCAGAGTTAGAACTAGAAATGTAGTAGGGAGTCTCCATTTGGCATGCATGAGTCTATTCTTAAAATCAAACCACAGGAATGTCAAAGCCGCAACCAACGATATTTCTGTAAACCCAGGGCTCTGCCTGAGACTGTATAAAAGTTTCACTCACTAAGCTCATTTTTCAGAAACCTAAAACCTCCAGATAGTTCCTAGGCCAGATAAGCCCTGAAACCCAGAGTTACCCATCTGTCCAATAGCATCAACCACTTGCCTCCCCCTACCCCATAATGTCAATACCCCTTTTTAGCATGAAAAAGTTAGAATGGGGTTACCCAAATCTCCCTAAAAATTGAGAGAAGGATCAAAGGAAAAGGAGGAGTTGTAGCAGAGAAGGTAGGATTTAGCAAATGAGTATAACTACTGCATCATTATGTTGACATTTCTTTTTCATCTCCAGTGTCTTAGAGCAGCTAGAAGGAAATACCTGAAATGGTGGAACTGTAACCCATATCATACTTTGAAATGTGTTCTAAAACTACTTGTAAAATGTACTTTGAAATTTATCACTTTTTTGGATATATTTTATATTTCACAATAAAGCATTTTTAAGAAATCAGACTGTAGAAGGACTGAAGAGAGCGCATCACATGCTCCTTTGTGAGTTTTAGAAGGATAACCATGTTGGCAGTGGGCATTGTCCAGGAGAGCTGAAGTGGATAGAAGCAAAATGTCCTTTGATTGGTCAATTAGTAAAAGATAAAATTATGACTGCAGCCCAAGAAATGGAAAAAGAAAAATAAGACAGAATCAAGAGATTAGTTAGAGGTAAGGTGGATATGACTATCATGTTTTCCCTTTTATAGACTTGTCTCCTTAAATATGTGAATGCTGTCCCAAAATAAAGGCTACGGAACTTCCACAGAAATCCCTTCTTTCCTGTGGAAACTTAGGGACCCCAAAGTAAGGCTGTGCTCCACAGACTCCCCCCAGAGCTCATCTGGATTGGTGAAGAGCCAGCTTCTCCCTGATGATGAGGGGCTGCTGATCCCTCAGTGGTGCCGGGGTCACCTGTCCTGCCTAGCAAGGCCAATGGCGCAGACAGCTCTGCTCCTCCCTCAACCCCCCAGAAGAACTGGGTGGGTCTATACAAATCCTTGCCAGGTGGACAGCAGGAGAGCTGCCCCAGCCCATGGGTCTGCCCATGTCATCCAGCACGGCTTATTCCTACAGTGACAAGCAGAGAAGAGAAATATTCAAAATGGCTGTCCGCCATGATATGTTTTCGCTCACCGGGACAAACTCTTATGACCACCCCAGCCAAAGAAAAAAGAGCACAATCCCACAGACTGTCAGCTTTCACCCCACTGTGCACTCCTTCATGGATCTGGGGAAGTTTCCAAGATATTCTTCAAACATAATGCTCTGATTTCATGCGGTCCCTTTCCCAAAGCATGATTCTCTCAGCCCGTGTTTGGGAAACAGCTATCACTTACCCTTGCAAAGGCCTGCTACAAAGTTGTAGCAGTGAGATCAAATTGGATGCAGAAGCTCAGACATCCTGAAGAGGAGAAAATCAGCGTAAATAAATGTAATTTCTAAATAAAATATGCCGTTTCCTAATTGAAAAGTCATTATCAATTAGTCAAATACAACTTTAATCAGACATGAATGATTGAGGAATTCTATATTTAAAGGAAGAACATGGGTTGGCATTTAAAAACCCTTATGTCTCCTGCCATTAGCCTTGAAAACCTTTTACCAGGTAACTGAGGTGTGAGTTTTAATTTCCAATATCAAGCCAAGAATAAAATTATTTTAATTATGGTCAACTGGGTAAGGAACATTGAAGGTCTAATTGCTAAGCAGTAATTCTGTATTCTGTCCCCGGGAGACGCACACCTGAACAGAGTGCTTCCATAATTCATTAAAGCACTTCCCAGTGCATCAATTATCAAATCATGTGCTTTGATTACTTTACTTAGGAAAAGTTACCCTTGTGAAAAAGACTTTTACCAATCCTCAAAGCATGGAAAAACCTCTAACCTACTGTAAATTGGATTTTCACAGGAAGAATATAAACTCTTAAAATAGTTCTCAACTATCTAGGACACCTGTGACAGAAGTAATACCTTTGTAGGATTATTTGAAGGAGAACAACCTGACCAATATTGTACAGAATTATGAGGTAGGAAGGGCTTGGGGTTCAATTGCTTCAATTCCTTTAAATATCAATATATTTGTGGTTCAGGATCAGATCTTATCATCTTCATAATACAATGCTGATCTCAATGCCTCAAATGGATATAGCAGATCATAAATTTATGCTTTTTGAGGGACTATATTAGTCTTCATTAGGTATTTTTAACTTTAATAAACTATAATTATAGTTGTACTTATACTGTCTTGCCCAAAGAAAAAGAAAACAGTGACAAAAATACTAAAAATTGGAAAAGCAAATGAGCAAATGCACCAATTAAGGTCTGTAGATGGAGAAGAAAAAACATAACTTCAAACCGTAGTTCTCTACATGCATAGAGAAGGTGTTCCATTAATATCTTGGATATCAGATCTATAAAAAATTAGAGGAAAATAAGGAGGAGGAAAAAAGGCCCACATTTTCAAATTGGGGCTAAAGCTTTTATCCACACTGCCAGTAAGATGGGGCAACATTTACTCAATGTAACATTTAACTTTTCTTCTTGTTCTAACCCACAGAAAATTGCTGGGATAATGACAGCCAGAGAAATATAAATGAGAAAAGGACAATTCCCTGATTAAATAGTCAATCCTGAATAGCTGAAAACTACCTTCTTGGTGTTTACTAATTCATAATAACAAAAGAACACTGAGTATATTCACTATCTATAAGTATCATCATCGTCAACACTTTTCCTGATACTGCAGTTTTAGTTGGATTGTAAGGGCCGATGTTGACACCAGAACTGACTACAGGGGTAAGGTATCTCAGTGCACTCTACTACTACTATTATTATTATTATTATTATTATTATTATTATTATTATTATTATTATTATTATTATTATTTCTATTTCTACTATTCAAAAGACTGCTTCCAAATCAGGAACTCAAGCTAGTGGACACCTGCCCATGTTTTCACAGCATTGAAACAAGCTTCATATGTTTGGAAATCAAGGTGGGAGGGAAATCAAGTCCCTCCCAGCCCCCCGCTGTCCTTGTGAACCAGTTGATGCTAACCAGGGATTCCGAATCTTGAAAGAGCAGCTCATGAGTACAGGAACCCATGAAGGTTATTCAGGGAGGCACAGCGATGAGGGTGGACTCAAGGGCCCAACAGTGTGGTGGCAAGTGTCTGGGTGGACAGAGCCCAGCAGAGCTGCAGTGTGTCCGTAGGGGCATACGCCCACGTTGGGCTGTTCCCATGGGGTGGGCTTGGATGCAACTCTACTCCCTTCCTTCCCACCTGTTCCCGATACCTGGACGGTTCTGTGAGCTACCTGGGGTCCTTCTAACCAGCGCTCTCCTCTGATTAAGTTAGACAGAGTGAGTTACTATAGTTTGCAACCAAAGCCCCAGCCTTGCAAGGAAAATAAAATAAAATTTTAAAAGCCTAATTTGGGGGGAAGTGAAAGCAGTTTCAAATGCAAAAATTAGGGGCAATAGTTTAAAACTTGCTTACGTCCTGCCATGTCTTACTCCTCTCTACTTACAATGATTTCCTCTGATAGACACACAGGACTCATACAGTCACCAAAGGCTCTGCCAGAGGCCTGGATACTCTTTTGAAAAAATACTCTCTGCCAGCCTAATTTAAATAAAAAGTACTCATTAAATTGGGGATTAAGAGAAATTTACAGGTAATCAGGTTAACCCACCACAGGAGGGAATAAATCAATTACAGGAAAGGAGTGGGTGGAGGAAAGGAAGAGTGCCAAATTAGATGATCTGTCAATAAGTGGAAGAAAACTTAGCCAATTTTGAGTTTGTTTTACTATGTATGTTATTTTAAGAATTGACTTTAATTTAGAGGTAGTTATTGCGGATTGTTGTAATGGCCACTGTGTTCATAATAGAAGCCATATTACAGATATAAGTTTATTTTTTTGCTCTAATAAGAAGGTATAAAAGCACTGGGGTGGAAAGTCTGCAACACATACCCTTTGGGAGAAGATCCAAGGTTGGAGTGTAGCAAAGTCACGCAAGGGCACCCTGTGATTACACCTGCTATTTCACAGAGGATGGAAATATTCAGGAATCAAAGACCACCTTAAATTGTTCATTTGATTCTCAGACAATATTAAGTTTATGTGATGCCTTTGACAGTGTAGAACACTACGGTATTATGCCGCCGTGTCTGAATATCACTACAACCTTCTGCTAGGAACCTAATTTAAATAAAGTCTCTTATGTTCTCAAGTGTCTTGATTAAGCTTGAGCCATTGTAGCGTCATGTGGACATCGAGAAAGGAAGACGGTGAAGGCATGCTAATGTGTGTGTGTGTGTGAGAGAGAGAGAGAGGGAGATATCTAAGGTATTATTTGAATTTTTTTTTTCCAAAAACCCTTTGAGCCCAATTTTTTTAAGATGGTGTGGACTGATATATTTTCAGCATTATTGAAGGTCTTTCTAGAGAGCAGAAATGGTATGCCTCCAACAACGATATGATAGGCTATATAATTGATGAGTTTGGTGGAAGGTTTAGCATGCTTACCTATTCCTGAAAATACAATATCTGTTACAAAATGTTAACTTATCCTTGAGGCAAAGACAGTATGGTCTAAACATCAGATACTTACAACCTCCAACCAGAGAAAACTTACCTTTTAGTTTTTTAAAAATAGAAAGGATAATTTCTTAACATGTAGCACAAGATCCTTTTGGATGAGATCTGAAAACTAAAGATTCCTTTTATGTGATCACTTGTAATTTTTCAAGATTTTCAACAAAAGATATAATATTGATAGTCAAATCTCTGAAGACTAGTTGCCTTATAATTAGTAAGTACGACCCTAAATCAAGCTCCAGAATCAGAGGCAAGTATTTCTAAAACCTTTCCGATGTTTTAATACTTTTAGCACTAAAAATAAACATATCCTTAATAAGTAAGTTACACAAACAGCCTATCAAATCAATAAGCACCAGGGAAAATATTTGTTTGTTTTCTACAATGCCCTTATTTCTGCAGGTATGAAAGTATGATTGATGTTATTTTTTATTTCATAATTTTTATTGACTAAGTTGTTATAATTTTAAGATACTTTGTTTATTCATTATCAGATGGTCATCATATGGAAAGTCTGTAAACATGGAGTTCAAATTCTTCAAGCTTAGTTGTAACTACGTCAGTTGGATCCATTTGGAAACCTGCTGTTGGGCATCAAGGCTTTGGGCGTGTGTCTTACCCTTTCCCAGACGCCCTGCGCTGCCCTCCCGTCTTCACATGAAGGCAAGCAAGTCAGCATTTTCTCTCTTTGGGGTCTACCAGGCCTTCCTCGGGATCTTTCTTGGCGTCCTCCATCTTGTTTACCATTCATTGGTTCATTTATTTATTCATGTGCCAACATTTGTTGAACAACTACTAGCAATGAACACTATTTAGATCCTTGAGAAGCAGAGATGAATTATAAAAGTACCCCCTGCCCCTGGTTATCTGCAATAACTACCTCTAAATTTGAAAGTCAGGTTTTTTTTATAGCATGCATAGTAAAGCAAACTCAAAATTAGCTAAGTTTTCTTCCATTTATTGACATCTAATCTGACACTCATCCATTCCTTCACCCACTCCTTTCCTATTATTGATTTATTCCCTCTGGTGATGGGTTCATCTGATCACAGAACCATGGCATATACAGAATTGCAGGATACATAGGAATTCAGCTATTTTAAAAATGCTCCAAATACAACTGGCTCATGCCTGGCAAATGCACATTTCTGTGATGGACACGGGTATGTGCTGCCCAGAACCCCCGCTCCTGTTGCCATGGCTGATGGGAAGGCTGTCCATAAAGCCTGCACCTCTCGGCCCTTTGGAGATCGAAGGGAACCTTGAAGGAACACCTTGCCCAAGCCATACCCTTCTCGGGGCAGCCCATGTCCAGTGATTGACTAAAGACGTGGCCATTGTCACCCAGCACAGTGCTACCCATGGGGGCTGCTGTCCCATGGGCTGCTCACAGCTCAGTTCTCCCTCCACTCAACCCTGCTTCCCTTCGCTCTCTTCCACAAGTTTTGATTCCAAGGATATCTCTTAGTAAACATCCTACTAGCATCTGCTTCTTAGAGATCCCAACTGACAACATTTCTTGAATTAATTTTTAAAATGAGCTTTGGCTTTCCCAGCTTTCTTGCATTAAAATGCAGTTCCCAGGAGATGATTGCATTAAATAGGATGAGAATGGTAATATAGTAATAATATTACGAAGATCAACATAAGGTTTACCCTGTTCGGAGTTCTATGTGTATCAACTCATCTAACCCTCACAGCAATGCCATACATGAATCCTATTATCAATCCTTTTTAACTGATGAGGAAATGGAATGACAGAGAGTTAAGTAGTTTGCTGAGATCAAGTAGCTACCAAACGACTCCCAGGCAGCACAGCTCCAAAGTATGGTCTCTTAACGACTATGTAATACCATTTCTCTACTTCTCTGGTGCTGTTACTGGAGAAAGGCAGTGGATTCTTTTGCCCCATACATACATTCAAATGACCAGGTCCCAAGACATTGAGGTTTCAAAGAGAAAAAATTTATTGCTAGTGAAGTGGATCAGATAGATGGCCTAATGGCCCCAAAACCTGCCTCCCAAACTGCAGTAATTCTTTTAGGATAATGAGCACAATGGTCCCAGATTATGTAATTAGAGGTAATTTAATTATTGAACATGTCAGATTGATTACATGTCGAGTCACAGAATGTATGTAAGGAAATGGCAGCCTAAATATGATGCTGGACATGATTTTTAGTATTATAATGAGGTGTGGGTGACTTACAGGTTTAATTCTAAGCTACTGTGCATGTCAGGTGCATCCATATTGGTTAGATCTAGTCTCGGTTATCAAGATAACTTCAGACTTAGGACGAATTTGTTCTGGGCTGACCCAGGACCCTTCATTAATAAGCATTAGGGGCTGTCTTTAGTGATCACAAGACTCTAAAGTTGAAAAACTGGATAAATGAGTACAAGTGAAGGTTAGTCACAAGGTTTTTTACAATTACAAGGGAACAAGATAAGGCTGTACAATCATTATCAGAGATCAAGGCAAGTGGATTACAGTTCAGAGATTTCAGATGTTTCCCACTATTTACTCCAATATACCAGAAAATCAAAAGGAATATCAACATAGTGATTCAGTGATCATAATCATCCTTAAAATACTAACTTCTCGGCTACAGCATCTTGACAAATTTTATAGCATCATTAACTGTAACTACATGGTAAAACTATGTCTACCATACTTTTCACCTTTTCAGAAGATGTCAAGCATTACTTGAGTAGTGTTCTTACCCATTCAGTAATAAATGGAGTATCCTGTATTTGCAAAGGACTTGATACATTATAGAAGCACTTTTAAATAACAATAACAGCTACCATTCCTTTAGCTGTATCACATGCCAGCACCACTGTGTGCTGCTTATAGCTTCAGGTTGCTAACATAACATCTCTGTGAGTTGGTTATTCTCATTTCACCAATAAGTAATCGATGTTCATAAGGATTATGTTACTTACTCAAACTCATGGAACTAACAAATAACCAAGTTCTCAAATCTAATATTTCTGTCTCCAAATCAAACTATCTCAAAGTTAAATTTGATATTTAGATTTATCTAAGCTATGTTTAATCTGTGAATTATGAAATATACTTAATGTAAAATGAGCTAATGCATTCTTTTGGAGCCTCCCGAAGGTATACTATAAGCTCTACCCAACTAAAGATAACATTCTTCAGTTTAAACTTAACATCTGTGAATGTCGTGTGTCTGAGTTGTTTGGGCACCTCAAATCAGACGTGTTCTGTGTCGTGGCCTGCATTTCGAGGGGCTGTGGACCCAAGGCAAATTGGATCTCTTGAAAATGTCACTTCACTTAATGTGTGGCCCAACTGAATTACGATAGGCTTCCGTCCAGATTATTGGAGTCTTAAAAAACAGAACAAAAGTTGGACACAGAGGGAAGAAAGCCACATAGAGAAGCAAGAAGCTGGAAGTCAGTGGAATCTGGAAGAGAAAGGAGAAGACCTTGCCATGTGCATCACCATGTGACAAAAAAACCAAGGACTAAGGAATCTGGGGCAGCCAACCCCAGAACTTTGACACAGTCTTTGGGGAGAAAGCATTGCCTTGCTGACATCTGGATTTGGGACTTCTCTTTTCCTCAAAAATACGAGCCAATAAATTCCCATTGCTTAAGCCAACCCGTTGTATGGTGTTTGTTTAAGCAGCCTGGAAACTGAAGCAATGCTTTTAGGAAATTGATGCAAATTCTAGGAAATCTAGTTCACAATGTATAATAGTATGACGTCATAATCTTTTCTTAAATGATTAATTTAATTTCTAAGAGCCCACTACAGCCTTTGGCCTATGAATAATTTATTACATTCAGCGAGAGGAAATCCCTCCTGTAGCTAAAGCAGGGGTTTGGGGAGCTGAAAGGAAGGATAGTAGGTTTTCCCCCATGTCATTTTTTTCATGTGGTGGAATTACATAGATTTTTCACTTTGGAAAGTACAGTGTTATAAACCCACTCCTGATCAAAAAAAGAAAGAAAGAAAAGAAAGAGGTTCTTTTACTTTAAAAACAGTGAACCGTGAGGAAGAGCAGCTCTGAGATGGAGGGCTGGAGGCCAGCTTTCTGGTAACACAAACGACTGGATGGCGAATAATGGCTTCCACTGGGTGGGCTGCTCACTTGGGAACCGCATTCACTCTTTGTCTCTATTATTTGCTCCCTGACAGTTGTTCCCATCAGCCAAAGACGAGCTTGCCCTCTGGAAATGGGTTCAAGTATAAACGACTGAGAGCCCTGTCAAAGGTCCACCGTGGCGGACACCCCTTTCCTCCACCCTCAGGCCCCTCAAGGGCACTTTATTTTCACTTTATTACTCTTTTTTCCCTCCAAGAGGAGATGAAGATCCAGAAAAAAAAAAATGCCATTATAATTGGAAGTTCTTGGTTATAGGCCAAAATTTCTGCCCTAACTCACCTCCCGCCTCCTCACAGCCATTCTGCTTCCTTCCAACATTACTTTCCGCCACTGCAGAATCCCGCCCCACTGCTGAGGGACTGGAAAGTGGCTTGGTAACGGCCGCTGTAAGATCTTACATGAAAAAAAAACTCAGGAAAACATACAAACCCCAGAAACTGTGACTTCATTGTCCATTTCCTCTGCTTTCCACCTGACAGCTGACAGCCTCCCCTGCGGAGAGAAAAACCATGACTCTGAAAGCCACAAAGGGCTGCCTTTCCTTTCCTTTCTTGTGAAAGTCAGGTGCATTCATCCAACTCTTCTTTGACCTGGTGTTGTGAAAACGACAGTCATGCAGCTTTCTTCAGAGAGTTAAAACAAAGAAACCATGATGCCAGTGACCTCGCTTTTCAAAGACTCCAAAATAATAAAAGTCATGGAATGCATCACAGGAGAAGTGACAGGTGTCCTTGAAGTAACCCCTAACGATGCAATTCAGCAGCCTTTTAAAAATAATGGCTGATAGCCTGAATTTAGAAAATACACATGACAGAAAAGAGAAATGACTTAAAATCTACAAAATAAGGTCAGGCTTCTTACTGCGCACACGGAGCCGCGGGCATGTGACCTTCTGGTGGGTGGAGTCCGTTTCCGGGGTAGGAGACTCGAGGGGCAGCTCAGCTGGGCATTGCAGCAACTGACCTTCAAGATCCCCTTCGCTATTCTGTCTCCACTGATCTTCACAACAACCTTGGGATGTCGTTTGGTGGCTGCTAATAGCCCTATTGACAGGGAAGAAACATTCAGTGATTTGGATATCAGAAAATGCAGTTATTGCCCAGAAACCTAGAGATCTCAAATGGCAGAACTTGACCTCAAACTCAAGGCTCCTTCCGAAGCTGATGTGCTGTTCATTCCCCGCACTGGATTTTAGGGACATATCAAATTCTATGAGGATTTCAAGTTGAAATTATGTTTTTCCTAGGTTATCCTAAATCTGTTTCTTCAAGATGTCTAAAATGGGGAAGTCCTTTTCTTCAGCAGCCAAGATGTTCGCTATTGGTTTCACAGTATTAGAATTAACGTTATTCTAAATCAGAAGTTGATTTACCAAACACTTGGGGGAAAAAAAGATGCCAAATGTAACAGTGTTGTCACTCCAGCTGCCACAGGTCAATTATGCAAGAATTTCATGGACAACTTCCTATTGCCAGTTTATAATTAGATGCATCAGATACTTATTAACATCCGGGAAGAGGTATAAGTTTTGCATAAAGCCAAAAGCACACACAAAAAAGTCCTCACTCATAGAAAGTAAAATCTGGAGTAAAGCTAAAGCAAAAATTAGATTCACCTTATTCAAATGCTCATAAGAATTGATTGTTTTTAAAAATCAGATTTCCCAGGAGACCTCAAGTAGATCCCGAAACACTTCATCTGTGCTTTCTCCTCCTGGAGGCAGTGCCCCGCCCACACGTAGAAATGTGCAGGACTGTGGGGACAGGGAGAGCCCAGTTTCCAGGTAAGAGTTGCAATTGCCAGATGACACAGTTATCACTTTCTGTTGTGAGCTTTGAATTGGAGCATTGGAGCAGTAAGGCATCAAGTTCTGCCTTCAAAAATCGTTGATAATTTGGCGGTTGATAATTTGACTAGGTTTTAGTTTGACATCTCTTTGTGGCTTCTTACTATTTATAGCTACCATAAAATCTCAATAATTGAGACTGTAAGTGGCCTGAAGTTAACCTCTAAACTAGTAAAGAATGATTTATGAAAACAATGAGATTTTTTTGGACCATTTTAGCAAAAGTCTTATTTTTATGTTACTTCTCAGTTCAAGAATGAAGAGAGGCAGTTAAGTTCATGCATTACCTGTAGGGATATAGATATATATATAGATATATATATATATACACATATACATATATATATGTCTAATGTTTAAATCTTTCTAGAAAGTAATTTGGAAATTTGTAGCCATAGTTTTCAAAATGATCATGCCCTTCCTCAGGAAAAAAAGTTTTATACTAATGAAAAATATGGACTAAGATTTGTACAAAGATATGTTTAAAATAATGAAAATTTTGAAATAGTCTAACTTCAAAAATAAGTGACTAAATAACTAGATTATGATGTATTCAAATGATGGAATAGAACACATTTAATTTTAAATGTTTTATAATGGTTTAAACTAATATAGAAACATATTTTCCATGGAATGTTTTATTTTTTAAGTGACCCTAAATTATCTACGTCATGACTTCTCAACCAATTTTTTAAAAGGGTGCCTAGAAAACAAAATAAGAAATAAATACTCCAAAAATTCAACACAGTTATCTTTGAAGGTCAGATAGTGAGTAATTGATATTTTCTTGTTCATATTTATGTTTTCCATGTGGAAAGTAGGTCACAGTTTTATAAATAATTTTCCTTAAAAAGAAGGTTTTGCTAAAAAATTAGTAATGAAAACCAAAGTTAAAAATTTACTGATGAATACACTAAAACATGAAAAGAAAACACTACTTCTTTATTTTTGTTGTTTCACAAGTTGAAAACTGGTATGTTTTGTTTTCTTGTTTTTAGAATGAAACAGAGAGAGAGAGAGAGTTAGGTTTTACCTAAATCTCAGAAGTCACATTCTATTACCTAGACCACATTTTCTCATTAGAACTGAAGAACTGAATCCACCTCACATTCAAGAAAAGGGAATTACTCAAGGGCACAAAAACCAGGACACAGAGATAACCTTGAACCATCTTAGAGCTGTCCACAAAGAAAGCCCCATTGCCACGGGAAGAAAAGGCTTGCTGCCCGCCCGAACAGAAAGCATGCAGACTAACTTACCCAAAAGGGTAATTACCAATTAAACATAGGTAAAAGGTTTGATAGTTCCAATTGGTTCAGTTCATCTTCTGACCCTCCCACCTGCATCCTGGCGCCAAGTGCCAGTGCTGGCAGTTGGTATGGAAGAGGGGAAGAGCTTAGCTTCCTGTATCCCCAGCTGAAACTTTGAATGCTTTTTCCTAGAGAAAAGTATATTATAAATAGTCAATAGGCTCCCAACCACTAAAACCTATTTAACAGGAACCTTAAAACCTATAACACAAACATGAACTTTAGAAATCTAATAGTGCTATTTCAACAACATGAAATGGGATATTATAATTATCATGTGGAAAAACAAATCTTGGCATCTAAACAACTGACCTACAGATGGTCAGTAGTCATATAATCAAATTATTAACTGTCCTCTGTGTATATACACGAAACATAACCATATGACTTTTTGAATAATTTCCAGGATAAATGTTCAAAATCAGAAACCGATAAAACAATTAAAGCAATTATATTCTTAACCTCAAAATAGCAATACTCAATAATAAAAGCAAGGAGGGCTTAAGGGATGCAAATTGGGGGAATGGCTATGCATTTCAAGAGTTTCTGGTTAAGGTGCTCAGAGATGTACTGAGAGGAGTAGTAAATATATGTTTTGAGAAAAATGATAAAAACAATGGATTTTTTTCTGTAGTGTAGAAAAGAAAAGTTAGGCTAGCCTATAGATTGGATTTCAGTTTCTTGTTTTAGCAATAGTTATCATACGAAATTACTAGTCTATTAGCATGAATGGACACAATAGTTATCACGTGAAATTACTAGTCTATTAGCATGAATGGACCCCTGCAATGAACCTTTCATTTAAACAGGAGTTGAAATATTTGCTGGGATTACTATTATTGATTCAATATCACTTAATGTATTTGCCTTTAATAGGACCATGCACACTGTGGGGGTTCAGTAATTGATGAAATGGAAATTCTGAATCTTAATATTACTGATAAATCTAGTCATAAATATAACTAGACCAATTTTTAAGAGGTTTTATGCTGTTTATAAAAACATTACCTTAGGATGATGATGGTAATTCTTTTTCTTTCCTGTAGTATATTGAATTTTTCCTTTCTCCATTCCTTCCTTCCTCTCTTCCTGTCTTCCTCCCTCCCTCCCTCCTTCCTTCCTTCCTTCCTTTCTCTCCCTCTCTCTCTCTTTCTCTTTTTCTTTCATGTTGCTCTTGGCTTAATGTCTCCAAGAACTACTTATTTAAAAATCTCCATACGTATACGTCACAATCACCTCTTTATTCATTGGCATGGAAGATTGCATTTTCTTTTACTTGTAGTTTAAAAGCAGCTACTTGAACTATAGAAACCGTGAACCAAACTTTGTTTGAGATTTGGGAGTCAACATGGTATTGCATCTCCCCTGAGAAACTTATTTGAGATAAATGTATCAAGTTTGAGTTCTCACCAACTATCTTGGCTTCAAATATATGTTTTCCTTTTCTTATTCTCCTTTGGGTCTAACAATACATTCTATTCCATTACAGACTTATCTGAAAAGAAAATATTCATATTTTAATATTTCTCCCAGCTCAGGTAGATAATTAGGACATGTGCACAAATGAGAAAGTTTGTGTATACTCAATTTTTTGTGACAGAAGAAGTTTAGCTGCTTTGTGTGTGTTTATCTACATATTTTTTATGATTATTATTATATTCTAAGTACTTCCTTGGCTGAGATGGTTAATCTTACTGTAAATGTTTAAGCCTTTGTGTTATTACCAGAGTCTGTAATGGATAGATTTAGTCAACAGATATTTACTGAGTTTCTATATGGGCCAGGCACTACGTAAGTATCAGGAATTGAGTGAACGAAAAAGACATTCTTGGCCCTTATTTTTTTTGAACCTAACAAAGAAGATGGACGTTAACTTAATATTCACACAAAAACTTTCATATTCCCTCACTTTTTAAGGACATGAAGACATATATATATACATAACTAAATTTCCAGCATAGCTCTGGGTTTCCCATTATTATGAAGCCTGGTATGGGGGAAGGGATGTACAGCTAAACTTCTATAGAGATTGATGGGGAGACGTCTTAAGATTTGGTTTCCACATTTTCCACCTTTCTTCCTCTACCAGCATTTAAGTGTAGGAGGTCCTCAAGACTCAATCCAAGAGACCCTATCTTCTTAAAACTCACCCTCTCCCTAGACAATTTTATAATGCATGTGTAGTATTTTAGTTTGCTAATGCTGCCAGAATGCAATACACCTGAGATGGATTGGTTTTTATAAAGGGAATTTATTTAGTTACAAATTTACAGTTCCTTGGAGGAAAGGCAGCTAGCTTTCATCTTGTGTTCCTCTGTCACATGGGAAGGCACATGACCGTGTCTGCTGGTCCTCTCTCCGAGCTTCTAGGTTCAAACAGCTTTCCCGGTGGTGTTTCCTCTCTACGTCTCCAAATATGTTGGCTCTGAGCACTGAGCTGGGGTGTACTGGGCTGCTGAGTTCTGCTGAGCTGTGGTCTAACCTCTTCCTTTTAAGCCTCCAGCAATTAAATTAAACGTCACTCATTGCGTAAGACACCCCCGTAGCCAACAGCAGATGTAATCAGCCATAAATGAATTTCACATGCTGATGGTGAACGTTCATAGCAACATGATAACTGCACACCATCACCTGGCCAAGTTGACACCTGAACCCAACTACTGCATCTAGTGACTTTATCATGAATACAAAAAATTACACTGGCATTCATATCTTAGTCCAAATTTCACCTTCATTCTCTAGACTGCTATCTCACTGCCCTTTTGACATCTTCTCTGGGATGTCTTTAAGACATCTCAAAGCTTATGGCCTGAGTCTGGTACATCACTCTTACACCTGGTCTCTTATACTGCTGATTCCTGAATAAACATACTGCTTGTCTGCAAGGCTTTCAGATCTGGGTCTATATGTCACTTCCCAGGGTATCCCTTCCTGAACCTCCTGCCTGTCATTACTTTCTTTTATAGCACCCTAGATTTACCTTTAATTGTATTTACTACAATCTTTAACTATATATTTGTGTGAATAGTCACAAATTATTAATATAATGACTATATTATATTAACATATTGATATTTAATTTTTATAATAAATAATAAAATAGCCCCAACAATTCCTAGAATAAGCTCTCAAGAAAGGTATTGAATTTCCCAGTTACCTGGGAAAAATTCTCAGACACTGATGAGAAGGGATAAGTTGCTGGATTCTTGGTCCCCTTAGTAAATATAAGATCCCCTTTTGAATCAAGAAAGAATCTGACACATTCAAGAGGATTTAAGGGTATAGTTGAAGAGTGTGACGCTGTCTAATGCAAGGAGTAAATGTTATTTTTAAGGCCCTCAAGTTTGTCCCCCAGAAGATACAGCATGGCCCATTTGGAGAACTTCTCTCGGCTGGCCCTTGCAAGGAGGCCAGAGGCACAGGAAGTAATAGAGAGTGAGGATTCTTCCCCAGCTGCCAACAGAAACAGCTGTTGGAATCCCTGGATAGTTTTGCTGCTCCAGCAGAAGCTACTGGAAGATGGAGAGCATTTATTCTTAATGACGAGAGCAGCTGGGGAATCTTCCATTCAACAGATGCCATTGAGAGCAACTATCAGCAAGAATCCTGACCACTAGAAGGGTCACCAAAAGTCTGCTCCAGAAGCCACATATGATGGACATACTGCCAAGAAGTACTCTATGTGCCATCCCTTCTAAAGCAACTAAGAGGGGCAGTGACAGAAGGTTAGACTTGGGGCCAGAAAGGTTTTGAGTCCTCTGTGCCAGCCCAGGGGGCATTTTACTCTCAACCTGCAGGACAAGAAAGATTTTTGTCTTTCATTATATTACTGTCTTTGGAAAAGGAAAACTATTTTTCTAAGAAAAGTTGATGAGAACTGTGGGCCAGAAACTCTGAAGAAGGGTTTACATTAGTTCTAGGGACATTGAATAAGATATCAGCTCTTAGATTCCCAGTTGAAGGGATGTGTCAATAAACAATGTATAAAAGTAAACGTTTCTCATTCCAAACAGGGGAATAAAAGATTAAATAGACTCTGAGCATTAGTACTATAAACTGTAAGACTCTGTCTTACTCACTATTTTATCCCCAACAATTCCTAGAATAGACACTCAAGAAAAATTTTGAATGAATGAATGAGAGAATAGATGGGTCCATGGATAAATGGATCATTCCCATTTATCTTCAAATATATATATCAAGGATAAGGTACATGATTTATTTTAAGAAAATATAAATAAAATAAATTTATTTAACAAGGCAGACATAGTTGTAATATGTAATATTGTCCCCCAAAATAATGTTTCTATGTTTTTATGGTTTTGTGTATTAAAACAATCATGTCTCTTGTTTTGAATCTGTGATATAAAAAGCACTAGCTTATATGACTGCATGCAAGACCCAGAGATAAAGGACAGAGAGTTTGTAATGCCATTTAATTTATCCTGTTGACAGGGAATTCTTGAAAATTTAGAAAATAAATAAATTAGGTGCAAACACAGGTATGGATGGAGTGTGGTGAGGGAGAATGGAACTGTATCCTAGCTCAGGCTGTGTGGAATCTTCAGGCTCCCAAGTGGTGGGAATGTCATATAACCCACTGCTGTGAAGAGCGGACCTTCTGAAGTCATTCATCCTTGTGCCCTGTGAGAGCACTCTTCATAAGGGAAGCTGTGGGTGAGTCTTAGCTGATCTGACATGTTTGGATTTGGGGGTTTTTGAGATGGTACAGGGCAGTCCAATAAAGTTTAGAAAGTAAAAAGAATTATGTGAAGAATAGGTGCCACCCACAGAAATAATGTCCAACAAAGCCTAAAATTGTCCTTTCAGGCCTTACGCCACCTCACTTAAGTCATTCTTAACATTGTGGGTAGTCAAGGGATATTTAAGATTATTGATCTTTTGGCATTGTCTAAAAGAAAATAGCAATTGAGCATAGGGAAATGGGATTGTTTTGGAGGCTCAGAGACTCTGAGTTGCATGTCAGTATAGAAACCTTGAATATGACCTATTCTATAAAGCCAAATAACCCTAGATTATACTTAACAAAGGAGTCCTGATTATATAGGATGATGATAGCTTTTCTTAAAATCATGATGGGTCAGAATTACTCAAAAATACATACGCGTGTTTCAGCTATCTAAACTCAAGAACCTCCTTGTAAGGCTGGGATCACACATTTATCCTAATTGAACCAGCATGGCCATTAGGGTTGCTGATTTTGCAGCAGTGGAATAGATGAGAATGCACAGAAAATGAAAGGAAGTTGAGCAAAAACCCTAGCTATAGGCCCAGTCAAAATGTGGGGGAACCAGTAGCTCAGTTTAGTGTTCAAAAGAGCAAAAACACTTTGACTTTTCTCAGCCTCACATTGGTATCCAAACCTTATCAGGTGCGTGGTGAGATGGCTGGTCTACAGCAACATGAGTTCTAAGTAGTCCCAATATTTAAAAGCCAGATGGTATCCAAATGACATGATTCTGGGTGCCTGTCTGATTTGACCAGGACAACAGCCAGCAGGTAGTAATGGGCCAAAGAAGATTTGGATTGCCAAGGAAAAAGGATGGGCAAAATCTAGACCACGGTGCAATCCGAGGGCTCAGGTTTAAGGACACTTGTCTGGACCTCAGTAGGTTGGCAGCTTCAGGTTTTCCCATGTGGAATGGGCTCGGACATTGCATTCTGACTGGGGGCTTGTTTTGAAGCTAGACTTACATAGCATATTAATTAAGGTAATCCTAGTAGCTTCCATAGTAGATAAACTCTGAAATCATAGGGGTTCAGCACAGCAGTAGTATTCTTTTACTCTCTTCTACCCAGCTATTCAAGGGGCAGTCTGCCACAAAAGCAAATCAGAAACCCAGACTCCTTCCATCTTGGGACTTCATCCCTATGGCCTCAGAGCAATCACTTCTGGTAGCAGACAGGGAAAGCAGAAATAGAAAAATGAGCAGGCCAAGGCAGGGAAACACATCACTTTTGTCCACATTCCACTGACTTGATTTCAATCATGTGGACCCAACTAAACATGGGGAATGGAGGAATTGGATAAGTGTTCCCATTTTACAACAAAACTCTACACCTGAAAGGGAACACAAGTCATTGGTGGATAGCTATAGTCATCTCTGCCACACGGCATTTACTTAGATTTTGTTTATTTGGGGCAATGGAGATTTGGCAATGAGAAAGCAGTGACTCTTTGAGATGCTAAAGGGAAGTGAAAATGGTTTCTGGAAAAGGATAGGACACATTTGTATTTATAACTGTGGGACTAATGAAGATTTTTGTGGAATGAGTTGAATTTTCCTGAGCACACAGATGTTGCAATCTATTTATGTGGTGGAGTTAATACCATATCACTGAAAAAAAACCTGAATCAGTGGAAGAGAATGATTACCAAGAGATGCACCTAGTTTGGGCCTATCCTGTAGATGTTTTAGGATAAATAATGCTTGCAAGTCTTTAGGGCTTGAATAGGCTCTAGGAAAAATCACATTGAAAAAATATATGCTGGGAGAAAATGAACATTATTGAATAATTACATTGTGTTAAGCATGATGCCAGGTCTCTTAGCTGTCTACTGCTATATTACAATATGACTGCAAATTTATCAGCTTAAAACAGTACATTTAACCCATGGTTTTTGTGGGCAAAGATCCTAACATAGCTTAATAAGGGAATCATGGGGCACCTTACACTCTGTCTACCACAGGCAATCCTGTGAGGTAAGCATGATAATTCCCATTTTACTGGAGGGAAAAATTTCAGTGAAGTTTGAAAGAAGTCAAGTAATTGATCCATTGCTGTGCCTTTCATAAATGACAGAACAGGTATTCAAATCCAGTCGCATTGACTCCCCAAGCCATGTTGCCATTACACAGTATGACAAATTGCCGTTAGGGCCCCACCTCTTCATTTGAATTTCCTAATCTTTCTGAGCATCCAGGACTTTCATGGTGATTTTTTCAAAGGTGATTATAAATATCAGATCTCCCAGGATAGCACCTTGTATTCAGAGGCTTTTTCTCCCCAACTACCCCTCCACTCACTTAATTGTCCTATGGTAGGGCCTTACAGGGTGACTAGCTAGCTAATCAGATAAACTGAATTGCAATAAGAGCTTTATGCATTCTGCCACTCAGGTAACATATTTGTATTGTGAAAGGACATTACAGGAGAAGATATCCTGCCAGATTTTTATTCCCAATAAGATTTTTTATGGTTTTGCTCTATGGAAACCAGGTTTCCAAACCAAGCTCTGCCAAATGGCTCATATAGGATTGGCGACATCATTTATCTTTTTCATGAAATGAGGAGAGAGGATTCAATGACTCTAATATCCTCCCAGCTCTATATTTTCATGTTTTTGCTTTATTCGTTTCTCAGTAACTGCCAATGACGTCTTACAGTGTAACTGCCAAAATTACTAGCCAGGCTTCAAGGTCTACATAATCTGGCCCATATTTTCCTTTCTAAGCACGTTCACTACACATAGTCTATATTTACATCAAACTCTCCTATTCAAATATACCACATGTATTCCTTCCCAGAATCCCCTGCCTCTTCCTCAATGCATTCCTGGGCCCCACATTTTCTTCAAGCCAAGAGCAAGTCTTCCCAGTTCCATGACATGTTTCCACTCACCTCTGCTTTACTCCAAGTTAATAAACACTCAGTTAGTTGCACACTAAACTAGCCTTTGGATTTTTTCCTGTGAGCATCTCAGAATAAATGTTAAGCTCTTTAAAACACAGAATGTATTTTTCTATCCTTGTATCCATCAAAAGAATGTAATTATAAATAGTGTGAAGTCAGTAAAATTCTTCATTAAGTGAATGTGACCCAAAATTTTAAAAATGGGTTGTAAATTTCAATCAGCTGGGTGGTGCAGTGGTGGCTCAGTGGCAGATTTCTCACCTGTCATCTGGAGACCTGGGTTCATTTCCTGAAAAAAAAAATTTCAATCAATTATATAGGTCAAAAGGGAAGATTTGTGGAGCTGATGCCCTCAATCTTTTTAATCCTTATAAATTGCTATATACTCTTCTAACACATACTGGCCCAGTTCCGAAAACTGATCACATTAAAATACATTTTCCCATTTCCCATGTTGTTCCTTTCAACTAGAACGTCTGTTTCTACTCTATTTTCACTTAAATCACTGCCTAGCCTCCAAGGCCTAATTAAATTTCTTCTTTCCCTATGCAAATCTCCCTGGCCTTCCTAGTTGGAATTAACTTCTCCCTCCTCACTGTTGCCCTCATACTTTCTTTGTCTATCTCTTTTGGCCTCTTTAGGCCACCACATTAGATTGCAAGCTCCTAGAGAACGGAAACAGCTTTTTTCTTGCTTTTATTTTATAACTTCAGACAGCCAGGACAAACCCTGCAATAATGGGTGGTAAAATAATATTAAATTCAATTGGGAAGGGTACGCTAGCAAATCTAGTTTGCCTGTATGCTAAAGGGGATTTCTCCCTGACTGTACTATTTTCTAGAGACTGAATTTCAAAGAAGTCATGGTCTACATCTGAGCAGTACTTCAAACAAAGCTTTGCTTAAACTTTATTTAAAACAAAAACAAAAATACGTGAAAGCCAATCTGAAGAGGGCATAAATATTCAAGTGGAAAGTCAGCCACGATTCTGAGACCTTTCAGAGAAAAAGAAAAAAAATAACATTAGAGGTTGGGCCACGGGGGCTCAGCAGGCAGAGTCCTTGCCTGCCACGCCGGAGACCCGGGTTCAATTCCCAGTGCCTGCCCATGCCAAAAAAATAAATAAATAAAAAATAACGAAAGAAAGCACATAGGGAATCGTTTTACAAATGCTTTTCTGAAAATGTGTTTCACCTACCACTGGTGGTGCTCAGATTTTCCAAGTGATAGAGATACACACTGATTATTCTTAATATTTTATAATTACATTAATATGTATTTTAAAATACTAATTTCAGGGACGTTATTGCTCAGGATGAAGCTAAGTTAATTTAAATGTCAAAGTTAAAGGCCAACATTAAGGAAATCATCAATGGGTCAACTAACCTGGAGTATAGCAGAAAAATATGGAAAGGCTACCCCTACGGAGCAGCTTGGGAACCGGTGGCCTGTCCCTTGTTCTAATGCAGTGAGGGTCAAGAATGTGCTGTCTTAGGATCCCCTGATTTTTCAACTCTACCACCTGACCTAAGGCTACTTCTCAAGGCTCTCCAAATTTAAACCTTAAATATCCCTCAAGGGTTTTCAGCACTCAGGTATTTGCTTTTTAAAAGAACACATATATCACCGGTCACATTAATACAATTTCTCCCAGCACCTCTGAAGCCCTC
Organism: Tamandua tetradactyla; assembly: GCF_023851605.1. Taxonomy (NCBI): domain Eukaryota; kingdom Metazoa; phylum Chordata; class Mammalia; order Pilosa; family Myrmecophagidae; genus Tamandua; species Tamandua tetradactyla. Next base: position 40,223,411 of record NC_135352.1, on the reverse strand, counting down.
CGAAGGTAACATTTCATTTTCCTGGAGCTCTGCTTTCCCGAGGCCGCCATCTCAGGCTGTCTTTGTTATTGCTGCAGTGCCTCTCTCCTGCCATTGGCTGCAGAGTGCAGCAAACACCCCACTGTCTGTGGTGCACCCCAGACGTGCCAGCTTCAGCCTGCCTCTCTGGTGGGCCAGGTCCAGGGGGACTGCTCCTTCCCAGTGGCCAGTGGGAAGTTCTGGGCGGTGCTGCTAGCCCAGGACAGGTCATTTCTCTATAGGTTCTGAAACAACACCGTCTTTTATTCAATTGGTTGAAAACTGCTTCATCAGTTGCTTTGTTATCCTCACTTATTGGCAATTTCTAATCAACGTATTTGGTCCTTCCTGCTGATTCTTAAATAGATCACTGTGTTGTCCTTCTTCTAACAATTGATGATTCCTGACATCACGACTTTATGTAACGTGTGATTACACCAAGTCACATCTGAAATGAGATGCAGATCTAAAACACAAAATAGATCACAGTTCGACAAAATGGGCAATAAGAACAGTTCAAAACACGGGAATCAATTGATTTAGCATAACCTTCCACAAAAACCATACATCCTGACAAATTTTCAAACTATTTTTGTAAAATCCCATTATATAGGTGCTAACTTTTCAAACTTTTCACTTTACTGTTATTCTTTTTTGTTGTTTGTTTTTGCATTCTGTATCCATGTTTTACCAGGAGGTAATAGAAGGCAATGCAAATTCAGGAAAACATCAGCATTCAGGACCATAACTGCAAGTGAGGACCATTATTGTTTGTGGTTGCACACTTCCTATAATAGAAAAGCAATCTCTTCCTCTTTGTAGACTGATGAAACATGAAGGTTCATTGACTCTGCTTTCTGCTCTCTACTTGTCTGATATTACAACAGCTTCAAATTAAAAGCAGGCCCTACAGGCGGACACTACAACGTCCAACCTCATCAGCTTTTTGCTTTTTATTCTTTGTGGTGAAGTGGATTCCAGTGTTTTTTTGTCAAGTCTATTTTTGAGAAATCACTTTCACAGATTTTACAAGAAAAAGTCACGGTGTCTCTGGCACAGGCAAGGAGGAAGCTAATTTCATTAACGTTAAGTGCCTGACTCCTCATTACCCTCCGCAATAGTGCAACATGGTATATTATAGGGCTTTAATAAATAGGAAGACGTGTGGGTTGCAGCACATTTTAGCAGAAGCCAAATTACTTTGGGCCACACAGCTGCCTCTTCAGTTCATCCTATTTGCCACCGTTTCACAACCTAATTACGAGATTTTCTGGAAATTGCTGTCCAGCGGTAACAGGATGACCTGCTTTATGTAGCAGAGACAGGCAGCTCCATTGGCTTCAGTCTTCATTGCTGTCACCATGTAATTGCACTGGACTTCCATGTTAATCCCTGTGGGCGGCTAGTAAATGAAATATTATGATTACCTTTTATTCCCTTTCCCCTGAAGCCTGGATTAGGGCAATGTGTGTCCAAACGAAAGAAGAGAGCAACTGCTCTAAGAGTATTACTGAGGATCTGATCAAAGGGAAGAGAGCTGGTCTCATCCCCAGATCTTTGGTTGAACACAGGCCACGTCATTAGCCATATGTCTCATGCACTTAGCAAAATGGAGGTCCCCCGTTGGCTTAAATCAGGATCACTATGGGACATGCTGGCAGGTTCCTGGGGGAAAAGCTTATTATATCAATATACATGCAAGGCATCAGGATTTGAAAGGATTTATCTGAAGGAAAGGGACAAGTGAACAGAAGACAGAATGGGCATTTTTAGACAATTGCAAATAATACTTAAAAGCATATTACGGTTCTTTTTGAGAAAATTGTATCAGGGTCGTTTAACAAAGATACCTAAAGTAACCTGAGTTTTTGAAAAGATGCATGAGGTTAGGGCTGTAGTTCTGAAGACTTTTGGAAAGCGCTTTAAAACCCAATGCTTGGTTTATTTTATAAATGATTGGGATAAAAGTAATTCTCTAAATTTAAGTTGTACTCATGAAACTGCTAAGAAGAGCCACAATAATCCCTAACAACGCAAGAAGGAAGGAAAAGGCTCTTTGCTCTGATTCACTTGCCCTCAGGGGTAAGTTGAGAGTAACTGGAAACTAATCACTCGTGACCTGTTGTCCTGATCACTCTGCAGGCAATTCTTTGAAAATATATAAAGAATGAAATTCACTTAACTTCTCCTGAAGCGCTCTAAACAAGAGTCTGTATGCTTGAGAAGTGCCTTTTGAGCTGCATTTTATGAGAATTATGTAACAGCATCCCCTTTAGATAAAATTACCAAAATGCATCTTTCAGTGGATCAGCAATGAGTGACACATATTAAAAATAAGCTGGGGAAGGATGGCATGCCCTTTGGCCAAGTGAGTCCTCTGAAAAAGAAACAACTATACTCAATTTGAAAATACTACTTTCACTGTGCATTCAGTCATTTGTTCATTTAACAAATATTTATTGCATATCAACTCAGGCATTCTGTTCAGTGCTGGAGACACAGGAATAAGCAAATAGACAATGCTTCAGCACATATGGATTTCATACTGCAGTGGGAGCCATCCGGAAAAGTAAATATACCACACCAAGGATGTAAGTGCAATGAGGAAATATGAAGCCACATAAGGGGACAGAAGGTATAGGTAGAGGAGAAGGGGAATTAATTTCAATGGGGTGATATCATGGTTTCATATGATATCATTAGAACAGGAACATGAAGTGATGACACAAGTCATGCAAATAATAGTAGGTAGAACAAGTCCAAAGGAAAGCTTGGCTGGAACATGTATGGCATATTCTAGGAATGATACAAAAGCCAGTGTGGCTGGATCAGAGTGAGTAAGGAGATGGGGTGGGGTAGTACATGGGGACAAAGAGATTAAACTGAAAGCCAGGTCAGAAAGAGACTTGTGGACTCTGGTGAGGGCCGTGTACTTTCTGTAAGTGAGATGAAAATTCACAGAAAACCGACATACTCTGACTGATGTTCTAGAAGGTCTCTGGAAGCCATGGCAGCAAGAAGGGGCGTGAAAGACAAAGACAAGTTAGAAGTCTACTGGAATAGCTAGGATGAAGTCTTAGACTGGGTGTTATTTAGAAAATCCTTTTGTAACCTCCTAAGGAAATTTTTACTTGAGACAAGGATTATGATTTGTTGTTCGGCAATCAGTGAATGATTTATAGAGGACCAGTTATTCATAGGGTGTCAAAGTGAAACAACACAGATGACATTTCGGTCGCAAGGAAGAAAAGTATAACTGTACAATTAAGGGGTCATGCTGCCACCACTCTACAACAGAAGTCAAACATGGCGTCGCAACAACCAGATACTAGGTGATGCCGTAGGAAATACGCGAGGGGTATTATAACTCCAAATGTTTAAGTTAATGTAGTGAACTATTTAACAATAACTTCCAGTGCACAGAAAACATGCTAAACAATATCAAAATGCTACAACCAGGCAGACCCAGAGGGAAGACGTTCTACAGGGCAGATGGCTCACTCTCTTCAGCAAGTCGATGTAATAAGAGACTATACTATATACGAAAAAATTTTTTAAAAAAGATATAAGAAACATTACAACCAGATGCAATGTGTGGTATTGGATTGAATGCTGGTTTGAGCACATGAACCATAAAAGACATTTTGAGGACAAGTGTAGAAATTTGAATATGCACAGGGTATTATATTCTGTTGAAGAACTAGTAATAATTTTGTTAGATGTAGTAATGTTCTTTTGTCTTTGTAGAAAAATGTTCTTATTTTTCAAATATGTGCACTAAAATATTCAATCGTGAATGTGAAGGCATCTGTAATTTACTTAAAAATCCTTCAGCAAAAAAACTAAACTTAATAATAAAGGAAGTTGACTATACTTTCCCTAGATCCCAAGAGCTATTCCAATACTACTTAATCTAGGGAGAAATATGCTAGAGGGGAAAATCAGAATAGAAACAGACAGCAATCTTAACCAGTTGAGGGTAAAAATATCTTATTTGGGCAAATCTTACCAAACCTTTGACCATGTGAGCAGAGTCTTAGAACCACCCCCCCCCCCAAAAAAAATGAGTCACTGAACATTAAGCTTCATTACCTTCACAGTCTACTTCTGGCTAAATCACATGCAAAACATTCATAATAAGCAAAGGCTCACTGTGAGCCTCAAAGACTTCCTGTGCCCAGCAGCACAATATATATTGATGATAAAGGCTCTGAAAAAAGACCAAACTCTAGGCTGTCTTCAATAGCAGCATCCTAACAAAGCTGACCTAAAAAGATGGGCCCAAGGGCAGGCCACAGTGGCTCAGCAGGCAGAGTTCTCGCCTGCCATGCCAGAGACCAGGGTTCGATTCCCAGTGCCTGCCCATGCAATACGTAAATCAATAAATAAATAAATAAGATGACCCATCAGATTAGAACTTGACTAGACCTGGTGCAAAATAATCCAAGAAAGAGTTGTAACAAAGGCAAATGAAAAACACATGCTAGAAAGATTATACCACAAGGGGATTAAAAATGAACCAACACATTTCAATGAAATCAAAGAAAGAAATGATGGTCCTTCAAAAATAAAACCACAGAGTACGAGGATTCAAATGTGATAAAAAAAAAAAAAAAAAAAAAAAAGTCAACAGAAGGAGATAAAATGTGAACTGGAAGCCAGAAAAAAAAAAAAAAAGAGTGAAGGAAGAGAAAATATAGTCAGGGAATGTATTAACCAGAGTTCCTTTGTTGAAAGCAACAGAAATGGACCCAAACTAACTTAAGCAAACAAAGAGAATTTAAAGGGAGGAATTCATAAAGTCAAAAGGAAGGCTGAAGACCACACACAGGGACAATAAGCTTCAGCAACCTCATTGAAGGAAACTTCATAGTTGTATCTTGTGCCACTCCTGAAATAAATGAATGAAAGGCAAATGTTTATTCTGTCCCTTGCTTGAGATTTGGGATCCTAGGAGATTATGCCATCTCTTAACTCATGGCAACACCAAGGTGGTACACTCAGGGCTTCAATGTAAGTAGCCTACAAGGATCTTCTCCCACCTCTAGCCCAAGGGGACAATATCTTGATTTGCCATTGCCCAAACCTTGCACCAAATGGGGAGGGGCAATTCCTCAAAAGGAAATAATGCTGTTGTTAATAAAGACAAACGAACATTGCAAAGCCAAAAATGTGTAACTATTTACTACAAAGACCTGATAGATAGGTGTGAAAAAAAATGAAAAGGTACAGAATAAAACGTAAAAAATAAAGGGCTTAGAAAGAAAATGATAGGTATAAAAGACAAAAGGGATCTAGTATCATTTATTCAAGGGTTTGCATTATATATATCCATAAATGATTACTGAAAATGGTAGTGTAAGGATGAGTGAAATATATTTATCTCCATAATTCACTGTAACCTCATTTTTGGCAGGTGTTTTTCTGTGTTGTTCAGGGGAAATTGGTGTAAAATTTTCCAAGCTAACTTGTTTCAACAATAGGTAATATGGCAATGCTGTAGCCTGAGCATTTTACCCCATGTGGCTCCAACAGAGCTCCCTGAGAATGCAAGGCCCAGAGGGAAGCAGGGCCAACCCTTTGTTTATTGTTATTTTTAGTTGTTTGTTATCCAGGTCAAGTCTATTTATAATAAGCAAATTAGTTTTACATACTCACCGGAGCCATACATGAATCACACTGAGCTGCTGAGATCTGATTGTAAAGGTTACAGAGAAAGCAAAGACAAATCTGCATAACTACTTTTCCCTGCTGCTATTTCAAGTTGCAGCTTGGCAGGAGAAAGAGAATGTAGATAGTTTTTAATTATATTTTTCCTAAAAACAAGGTGAAAGAACATGCAAGGAGAGAAGTATTGAATTATCTAAAATTATTTGAGCATAACACCAGAGAATTACAGACAAAGGGAATCCAGAATGCGATAGACTTAAATCAACTTTTGAAACCCTCAAAGGAATGCTACATTAAAACAAAATATCTGAACAAGTCTGTCTGACTAGATGATCTTCCATTAATGATTCTTTAGATTTTGTCTTCTTTTATAGCAGGGCCATTAAGAATAGAGTCTCCAGAGATAGACTGGAGCTGTGTGTGGTTCCCAGTCCCCTTCCTTACTATAAAACCACTCTGTGCCTGTTTCCTCAAGACGTTGTTTAAAGATTTGTGATGGTTAGGTTCTGGTGTCAACTTGGCCAAATGATGATGTCCAGTTGTCTGGTCATGCAAGCACAGGTCTGACTATTGCTGCAAGGACATTTCATGGCTGATTGAGCAACTCATCTGTCAGTTGATTTCATCTGAGGCTGATAACATCTGCAATCAACTAAGGCATGCCTCCCACAACACGGTAATCCAATCGACTGAGGCTTTTAAGGAAGAAGAGAGACTCTTCCACTGGTTCTACAGCCAGCAAGCCTCTCCCGTGGAGTTTGTCCAGACCCTTCATTAAACCACAAGCTTCACAGTCTTCCCCAAGGATTTTGAACTCTTCCATTCCCACGGTTGTGTGAGACATCTTTATAAATTTCATATTTACAGATCTCTCCTGTTGGTTCTGTATCCCCAGAGAACCCTGACTAACACAGAATTAAATCAGCTAAAACAGTGAAGCAATGATAACAGTGCCCAGTAGATAGCAATCAATTAATAAGTGCTATTATTTTCATTAAATATTATCAATGGATAAAATAGTAATAATAAAGACAATAAAAATAGTGATTATTTTGAAAGGGCATACTTAGAAATAGACCAGTTTTAGTTATCTTAGAGCATACTCTGTCCTCCATGGTAGGTACGTTCTGCTTTACACTTCCACATAGGTTCTGCACATATTTCTATGCCATACATATGTTGGCCACTGATAAGATTATAACCACTTTGAGGACAGAGATCACCTTTTATTCAAAGGCTCACAAACTGCAACACATTCCTTTACTATCTTATTTTGCTTAAGAGCTGTGAAATTGGACAGAATTTTTTGCCAAGAAATTCAGATAAAAGAATGGTGACAGACACTAGTTTCTAATTGTTTTCAAATGCCTTCTGATGAAACTCACAGGTAATCAACTAGATGGGACCTTGTAGGTCTTTATTTCACAATGAAAAAGCACAATGAAAAAGCACTTAACCTTGTCAGGTTAAGTTTCCCAATCTTTTACTTTACAAAATATCAGCCTCTGTGATTTGTTTCAAAAAAAAAATAATGTCAGGATTAAAATGGCAGAATGAGATACTTCAGGGCTCCATGTCTCCACAAAAGCTTTGAACAACCAGAAAGAACTGGCAGAAACATCTTCCTCAAAACTCCGTAAAGCTGTTAAAGGACTGCAGTAATGGGGTGAGCACCAAATCAAGAAAAAGATTACTTAAAAGCAATAGGATCTTGTGGTGCTCTGGCTGGTCCCTTCTCCACCCCTCACTAGCCCAGTACAGATCCAAGCCATGCCTTCACTCTTGGTCCCTGGTCCTGGTTCCAAAGGGAGCAGAGTAACCCTCGTGCACATACCAGGACCATCTATGGCCTAATCGCTCTGGTTGTAGACTGAGGGACTCACCATCCCATAACTTGCCCTGTGTGTAGAAAGCTGTGCAGAGTTCTCCCACAGAATGCCGCAGGAGAGCACACAATCCATGCTGCCTGGGGCAAGGGATTGATGCTGAAGGATATACAGTGCAGAGCCTGGTCCATGACGAAACTGTTTCCTAAGGAAGAGGGAACATTCAGAACCTTGTAAATAGGAAAGACTAGGATAGTTGCTTTCTTTTTTTTTCCCTCTTTTTATTCTTTAGCTCCTGGCATTCAAGGAAAGCTCTGTCATAAGACCATCTGGAAACAAATAAGCAACAGATATCTCAGAGTCTTAATTCCAGCAATAATACATTAAAATATCAAAATGTCCATGTCTCAACAAACTATTACAAAACATACAAAGAAATAGGAAACAATGGCCCAGGCAAAGAAGATTGACTCATTAGAAGTCATTAGTGAGGAGGACAAGACCTGAGATATACGAGACAAAATTTTTTTAAATAGTCCTAGATAGTCTCAAAGAACTAAAGGAAATCAGGAAAATATACATAAACACAAAGAGAATATCAATAGAGAGATGGAATTATGAAAAGAAACCAGACAGAGCTGAAAAGCACAATAGTGGAAATTTAAAATTCCCTAGAGGGGTTCAACAGCAGATTGGAGCTGGCAGAAGAAAGAATCAGTGAACCTTACGATAAGACCATTAAAATCATCCAGTCTCGGGAGCAAAGAGAAGAAAGAATGAACAAAAGTGAACAGTGTCAGAGTAACCTCTGGGACACCCTCAAGATACCAATGTACGCATTTTGTGAGTCCCAGAAGGAAAAGAAAAAGAGAAAGGGGTAGAGAGAATATTCAAAGAAACAATTACTTAAAACTCCTGAATTTTAATGAAAGACATGAATAGGCATATTAAAGATGCAAAGTAACTCCAGATAGAATAAACCAGGCTCAAACTGCAACACATTATAATTAAGCTGTTAAATGTCAGAGATAAAGAGAGAGTTCTGCAAGCTGCGAGAGAAGCAACATGTCACATACAAGGGAGCCTCAATAAAATGAAGTGCAATTTCTCATCAAAAACCATGGAAGCGAGAAGGCAGTGGGATGTCATATTTAAAGTGCTGAAAGCAAAAAAATTGCCAACCAAGAATTCTGTACCTGAAAAAACTGTCTTTGCAAAATGAGGAGGAGTTTAAAACATTACCAAATAAACAAAAGCTGAGGGACTTTGTTACCACTTCACTGGCCATACAAAGGATATCAAAGAGAGTCCTAGAGGTTGAAAGGAAAGAACAGTAGACAACAGATCAAAGCCACGTGAAGAAATAAAGATCTCCAATGAGGGTAATGATGTGTAAATATAAATGCCAGGACTATTGCATTTTTTGGTTTGTAATTCCACTTTTAACCTCCTACATGTGCTAAAAAGGAAATGCATAAAATGTAGTGATACATCAGTGGTTTTGGAGTCATGATGTATAAACATGTAGTTTGTGACAAAACTACATAAAAGTGGGGGGCCAGAAGGGTGTAGGAACATAGTTTGTGTTTACTCTTGGAGTCAACTTGGTATCAAAGAAAACAGAATTGTTATAAATTTAGGATGTTAAATTCAAGTCTCATGGTAACTACAAAGAAAATATTGGAGAATATACAAGTTGATGGAGACAGAAATTAGAATAAGAGAAAGAAATTAGAAATTAGAATACAGGTTGCCAGAGGCAGAGGTCAGGGGAACCAGAGAATAAATGCGAAATGGTATAGGTCTTTTGTTTGAGGAGAAGGAAAAATTTTGGTAATGGAAGGTGGTGAGGGTATCACAACATTATGCATGTGATTAATCCAACCGAAAGGTGTACTTTAGAGAGGTCGAGATGGAAAAGTTTATGCCGTATATGTGTTCCCATAGTTTCACAAAACAAAGAGTGAGAGAAACTAAAGAGAAATGAAAATTCAACGTGATCCATGATCCTGAATGTGATTTAACAAGAGAAGGGAAAAGCCTCAATGGAACATTTTTGGGACATATGAAAAAAACTGGAATATAGACCATAAGCTTTTTATCAATATTAAATTTCTTGAACTCAATAAATAACTGCACTTAAAAGGAATACAGAGAATATCCTTGTTCATAGGAGATAGAGATGGCGATATGAAAGTGTGGGAGGAATAGGTTGTGTGCAAGCTGCATTCAAGTGTTCAGGAAATGGACTGATAAGTAGATGATAGATGGACGATAGATAGAAAGATGGATGGATGGAATGATATGGAAAATGTGGCAAAATGTTTAAATTTGTAGATCTGTGTATTTAGGGGTGTTAGGGGTTTCATGGAGTGCTCTATATGATTATTTTTGTAACTCTCCTTACATTTGAAAGTAGTTCAAAATAAAATGTTAAAAGAAAAAGGTCATCCAGAGGTACATGGCAATGTATATATAAAACAACCAGATGTCCTGTGGAAAGTTGCTTGGAAACAAGGAACCTACTGAAGATTACATAAGAAACTCTATCTTGCCATAGTTTTTGTAAATGAAGTAAGGGAACATTTTACTAAACTATATTTATGAGGAAAGAAGATATATAAATGATTAAAATATACCAGTTATAACCAAATCACCTTAATGAACAATTAGTGTATTTTATAAGTAATTTTTACAGTATGTTACCTAGCAATGGTTACCAACTTGGAAATAATTTATCACTGCTAATTTTGTCTATTTTGCATACTAAATGCTATACTTAATTGGATATGGAATCCCATATTACCTCTTCATACGTAAATGTCATGCTCTCCTTCACAATACTGATAACGTTGGGAGAATGTCTATAGCTCAAGGCATCATGTTTATCTTGCAGAAGAGAAAATTAGACAGTATTTTCTTTTGCTATGCCAAAAAGGAGACTATATTCTTCAGAATGATTGATAGGACACATAAGCTATTATTTATAAGCTTCATTTCAACTGAGAAGATATTCTAGAATGCATTAAAATGCACTGGTTTGCATGAGATTGAGGAAAAGGTAGTGAGAAATATCATACATAGGTTATGCCAAAACTCACCTGTTTCTAGAACTCTTGACTAGCTTCTCTATGAAAAGGTACTTTCTGGCTTGGGGGTTCTTTTTTAACATGTGTTTTCTGCCATTCCAGTCCATTTAAAAAGCGTGCAACCATCAGAAACTCTCATTTCCTGGATAGTCCAAGGTATAAGTCATAAGCACTTAACTAAGCCAACCATGGCTACCCCAGTGAGATCGATGACCTGTTTAAACGATATAGGAAGAGAGAAAGATGTAGAAATCACGTGGTAGAGTGAGGCTGGTGGTATGCCTCCAGTGGATTTTGAATTTGTGTGGAGTCCTATCAATAAGCTCTTTCTTCCTAGCTCATAAATTCCTCCCGTGTGCTTCCTTCTCAGACTCTACTATCCCACCTGCTCTTACGCCTTCCTAAATTAAGCACATATTACTCCAACCATATCATTCCGCCAGTGCATTCTACCCTCTCAACCAGAATCATAAATAATTAGAATGACACTCACCTGGTAGTCAGAGGAATGGCTTGCATTAATTGTGAGAACCTAAGGAAGAAGTAAGGAATAAAACCATTTGAGAAATATAGAATAATTTGTAAAATCAAATAAGAATGCTTTGTACATATTTAGAAGGTGATATAAGTAACCTTTGTATGGATCCATTCTTTTTTACTACAGGGTACTATTTCCCTTGGAAAAGCCATGGTCTCTACATCAGGTTTTTTTTTTTTTTCATCTGTGAAATACAATCAAGCCATCTATCTGCTTTGTAGGACTTCTTTTAAAAATCATCAGAAAATGTTGACTAACAATATTTTCAGATCCTTAAAGGAAATTTATTTTAGCTATTAGATATCTTATAACTGTATGTGATGATTAAGCATAGCATATATATGAGGTTGCTTTTATGGAATAATTATTTCCCTTTTATCTTTTCCATTGTCTTTGATGTTCTATTTCTATTTTAACTGCATTTGTATATATGTCTCATTTGAAAATACTTCAAATAATTTTGAAATGAGATGTGTATCAATATAAATAAAATTAAGCTCTTAAAGGCAAATTATCAGTGAAACAATATGCTTATAATATCACTGTTGCAATTATATTATCAGATCCCTTGCCTGAAAGAATTTTAGTTCTTTTATATTTCTAGAAAAAAAAAGAAAATTAATAAGCTACTACCCTTTGATGACATTTACAATATTTTTTCAAGTTTGCCAAATGCTACCAAGAGAATATATCCAGACAGAGAAGAAAACTCATTAGACTTCAGTGTTTCAAATGGCTGTAATAAGGGCAAAACTGCTGTCATAGAGAAAAGGCTGGTATACTAGGGCACAATAACTTTCATTTTTTTTCATCTCGGTCTGGTTGCCCATTCCATGAAAATGCCAACACTGCACTATTTGATCCAGATGAACTGCTATTCGCTCAGAAAGTTCCCATGCACAGCACTGCAAACCTACACTACTGGTAATATTTAGAATCTCACTCTAGTAGAATAAAAAAATGACATCTGATTTGGATGGCATTTGCACATGTTTTTGGCCAAAGGCTTTCTGTCTCCCAAAGGGAAAAAGGGAAAAACTTTAAATCAATGGGAATACCAGGTTTAAATCAAGGTACATGTTCGTAGCGAGGTAGTATTAGACTCTTAATTAATGAGCCGAACAGCAACCGTATTTCTGTTGATCTTAACTACCAATGTAGTTTGTTAATATTTTCAAATATACTCATATAAACATTGTTTAGATGTTTTGTAATAATAAGAAGTAGTCCATTTTTATAACTACCACATTGCGTTTCCATTTGCAGAGGCTAGACTATGTTACTTGGTTTCTCTGCCATCTTTTGTCTCCATTCAGCATCTCCTCCTTGACCTCTCCTTCCTTGGCATCTGTGACATAATTATCCTCTGATTTTCCTCTGACTTTCTCCTCTCTCCTTCATGAGTCTTACAGTATTCTACCCAAACCAAACTCACCATCCTTCCTTCTAACCAGTTTACATCTGATTCCTAGTTTCAGGGAATTGTACCATCTCCCATTTCGTCTCCACAAACAGTAAACTTGAAGGTGAAACCAAATCTTTCAAACTCCTTTGCAAATTCTGCTATTTCTATATCCTCAGAGTCTCTTAGGTCCTTTCCCTCTTCACTAGGCCCACTGACTCTGCCTCGGATCAGTTTCCTGAAACATCAGGCACTGATTGGTACTTTCTCCCAATGCCACTTTTCTCAGAACTTCATTCCAGAACTTCTGCCAACTCAGCCTTTGCAAAATAAAAATCCAATTGTGTCATTTTTCAGTTTTCATCTGTTTAGTGGATTCTCATTGACTCTGAGAGGGTGAGTTCGTGGCTTTGAAAGGAAAAGGGAGAGAGAATGAAAAAGAGAATATCATTTACTATGCCATGGACAAAAGCCTAGGGTCTAGTATCAAACTCTCTTCATTGGAATCCACAACCAACCATGTGACACCAGGCAGACTATTTAAACTCTCTCTAACCAGAGTTTTCTCATCTATTAAATGCAGATAGCAACTGTATTTAACTCACTGGGGGGTTATGAGCTCAAGCTGAGATTAGACATGCAAAGCACTCAGTCTACTGCCTGGCATATGATTAGGTGCTTGATAAATGTGAGTTATTATTGTTATTACCTGGTAAAGTGTGTTTTAGTTTGCTATGCTGCTCAAAGCAGATATACAGAAATGGGTTGGCTGTTAATATAGGAATTTATTCACTTACAGTTTGAGGTGGTAAGAATGTCCAAATCAAGTCATCATCAAGGTGATGCTTTCTTTCCAAAGACTGGCTGCCAGCGATCCTTGGTTCCTCTTCCCTATGGCAGGGCACATGGTGGCATCTGTTGGTCTCTCCCTTCTCTTCTGGATTTTGTTGCTTTCAGCTTCCTGCTTCTGTGGTTCTCTCTCTCTCTCTCTCTCTCTCTCTCTCTCTCTCTCTCTCTCTCTCTCTCTCTCTCTCTCTCTCTCTCTCTCTCTCTTTCTCTCTTTCTCTCCACCATTTATAAAGGACTCTGATAAGGTGACTAAGACCCATCCTGAATGAGGTAGATAAGTCACACTTTAACTGAAGTAACCTTATCAAAAGATCCTACTTACAATAGATCCACACCCACTGAAATGGATTAACTTTAAGAACACACCCTTCTGGGGTACATTGTTTCAAAGCACCAGAAAGTCCAAATGTCTGAATATTACTTTCATATCCTCACCTTGCCCGTGCTTACTGCATCCGAGCTAAGCCCCTCACACTCCAGGGTTCTGTCCTATCAGCTAAGGTACTGTGATGTCTTATAACCTCCTAGTGTGAAAATGGTACCACTCTGTTTAAAATACTCTGCCTTGGTCCTTCTTTCCCTGGATAACCTCTTTTCATCTGTCAAGGCTCTGATCAGGCATTTCTGACTCTCCACCACTTTCCCTGAGCCATGCCTTTGCTTGGATTATGGGCCTGTGCTATGAATTTAATAATCATTTCCATCAAAAATTGAATGTCTTCTATATATCAGTCCTCTGCCAGCGACCAAGAACAAATTGATGTGCGGTGGTGCAGATCCTGTTCTCATCTAATCAAAAAGCCACACCCATAACCAGGTGTGTTGTATCTCCATGGAAATAATCTAATCAAAAGGTCATGCACACTCGAGTGGCTCCATCTCCATGGAAACAATCTAATCAAAGCTTTCCACCCTAAAACAATAGGTTTGCCCCCCACAAGATTGGATTTGGAAAAATCACATGGCTTTTCTGGGGTACTTAGCAATTTCAAACTAGCACAGAGTCTCTGATAAAATGTCATATTCCAAAGGTCAGAAAGACCATTTGGGCTCTTTTTGTATTCTCAGAGCATAGAATTGAAGAGAATGAGCTTCTTGCAGTTTTCTATTCTATTTATAGCCAAAACTGAAAATTTAGAAGCCAGTGGTGACCTGGTGACTGCAATTTTTGATCCCTCAAGGGCTGTATAAATATATAAATGGCTCACATGCAGGAATCCATGACAACACTACCCTGTAATCTCAGGGTCGTGGAGTTAATGCCATCCAGCTTAAATACAGCGCCCCCGTCTTCAAGTAGGCCAAAGCACTTAGAAGATCCTTTGTACACTTCATCTTCTCAGCGTTTTTGAGAGCTACAAAGAAGGAAAGATTATAGCATTTAGGCATGTGAAAAAGAATATGAATATATCATATGTAAAACTCCTAAGAAAAGAGAATCTAGGCAGTCAAATGTTCATTTTCTGCCATTTATAACAGAGAAAACCTACTTTTAAGATGCATACTACTTCAGAAAAATACATCAGTGGGTCCTTGATAGCTCCTCAAATTCCAAGAATTGTTAGGGCAAATAAAAATGTAAATTTATATTGCTGACTGAATATAAAAGCAGCTGCAAGCTAGAAATCAGCCAGCCTGCATTAGGGCCTGCTAGGTCCTACCTGAGACACCTAGTGTTGTTTACTGATGACACTCAGTTCCTACAGGGAAACAATGACTTTGTATTGGTCTAAGCATCCAATGAAATCATGTATAGAAGTAGGTTTTGCCATCATGGAACACTGTACACATGCAAAATACTGAATGTATATTTTTTTCACCTGGGATGTGAGGGCACTGAACAAATGAACAGACAAGCACAACTCCTTCTTCTAAAATTTTTTCTGGACAGTTCTTCTCAGCACGTCATAACCTAACAAGCTGCCATGCTATGTGACAGCCTGTTAGTTTGTCGATATAGTTTATGCATTCCACTGACTGGGCAAACATTAAATATTGGACCTGATTCCAAACAGAGCTCCTCTATTTCTTTGGCATAGTAGTCTTTGTAAAGGCTCTCTCTAAAAAGAAGACATGGATAAGTAAATTGTTTTCAGTGTAGGGGAAATAAGACTTCTGGTACAAATAATTTTTAGCCACAAGTAAGTTTAAAGACAAAAGCTTTGATGCTATAAGATACCCATGAAAAAGTCTCTCCAGAGAAATGGCTAATAAATGGACAAAAACGACTTGCTTAGAACCCTGGAGGATGATTGAGACTGGAGAAGAACTCCACAAATCCAAAATATAAGAAAAAGAAAAATATCAGACAGGAGATTTTTGTCCTGGTCTTACCAATCCATCCCTGAGCTCACCCCACCCCACCAGGTCCCACAGAGCTTGGGTGTCAGGCAGAGGCAATAGCCCGAGTTTTTCACACCCTGGATGCAGACTGTAGAGCCACTTATAGCCGTCAACTAGAACCCGAGGCATGTCCAGGCACAGGGACCAAGTGTGCAGAGATCCAGGGCAGAATTCCAGCTCTAAGCCATACTGCATACCAAAGGGCCCCCATGGTGGGGTCGGGAGGATAGCAGCAGAATTGTTGGCAGGATGTGCTTTCACTCAACTCAGTTTCTGTTGAGTGGGCTACCAAAACTCAAAATGGACTTTTCTGGAGTGACCTAGCTTTCTGGAATGACCCCATCTGCTCCCTGGGGTGGAATATCCTAACAGGAAAGAAACCAGAAGCAGAGAAACCTCACAGAGAAAAAAGGAGAAATTGTTAATCTTAACTGCTGTAAGACAGGATGGGTCCCAGAACTGAAAATTCTAACGTAAAGAGGGCACTGAGCGAAGAAGAGAATTTAAATAAATCATAGGACCTATGGATGAAATTCTGCAGCAAAAAAAAGAAAAAAAATAGATCAACATTCCTGGAGAAGGAACAGAAGAAAAGACGCTTTCTCCTGCAAGCAAAAAAAGAAAGGCACAAAAAGTTCAATCTTAAAATAGTACCATATATCCATGATAAGATTCAGATCAAATAGAGGTGAAAAAATATAAACAGTTAAACACGGGCTATTCTAAAGGTCTAGAATAAGTTGGACTGAGCATCAAAGGAGAGCCTTAACCCAAAGCCAAACAACAATAAAACCCTGGACAAGAGGGAGAAACTGTTCTTCAGATTTAACTCATCAATAATCAAATATCACGGCATCAGCAAAAACTTACAAGCTACCCTAAGGAAAAGGAAGATATGACTCAGTCAAGGGAACAAATTAAAATTTCAGAGGAGTCACAAAATTTGGAAAAATTAATCAAAGGCGTTCAAACAAATTTCCTAAATTAATTCAAGAAGAAGGAAAATATGGATAAAAAGCTAAAGGATATTAAGAAGACAATGTGTGAGCCTAAAGAAGAATATGAAAGTATAAAAAGAATCACGAAATTATGGGGGTGAAAATTAAAATAGAAGAGATTTAAAATGCACTAGAGGCATACAATAGCAGATTTGGACAAGCAGAAGAAAGAATCAGTGAGTTAGAAGCAAGGACAATTGAAATCATATAGTCAGAAGAACATATAGAAAAATGAATAGAAAAAATTGAGCAGGGTCTTGGATCTGAGTGACAGCATGGAATGCAAAAACGTATGTAATGGGTGTCCCAGAAAGAGAAGAGAAGGAAAAAGGGCCAGAAATAATATTTGAGTAAATAATGCCTGAAAATTTCCCAACTCTTTTGAAAGGTATAAATATACATGCACAAGCAATGGAACGAACGCCAAACATAACAACTCGTACTAGACCCACTCTGAGACACACACAAATCAGAACGTCAAATGTCAAAAGATAAAGAGAGAATTCTGAAAACAGCATAAAGAAAATAATTTGTCACATACAAGAGATCCTCAATAAGTCTAAGTGTCAATTTCTCATCAAAAGCCATAGAAGTAAGAAGGCAGCAGTAGGATGTATTTATGGGACTGAAAGAGTAAAACTGACAGCCAAGATTCCTTATACAGTGAAACTGTCCTTCAAAAATGAGGGGGAGTTTAATATATTCACAGATGAACAGAAACTGAGAGAACTCATCAAAAGAGACCTGCAAAGCAAGAATTACTAAAGGGAGTTATGCAGGTTGAAAGAAAAAGACAGGAAAGAGTGGCTTGGAGTAGTGTTAAGAAATTAAGAACATCAGTAAAGGTCACTAAAAGAGTAAATGCAAAACCCAATATTACTATATCCTCAACAGAGAATTCTACTCTTTAATTCTTATAAGAATTAGAATATAACTGAACAAGAAAAAGGCATATTTCCTGATAATGGACATGCAAAATATAATCTGGTAAAGTGGGATAAAAACAACAGAAAAAGGAAAGCAGGGATATGGAAGCAACTAGCATGTATGCTATTGAAGCTAAGTTGGTATCTTTTCAAATTCCAAAGTAGCTTGTGAATGTAGGTTGTGTAATATTAACCCTAGGGTAGCCACAAAGAAAATATTTAAATATATAAACAGAAACAGAAATTAAAAATGTATCAGTTGGATACATCACAAAAGACCAACTACTCAAAAAAGGAGGTATAATAAAGGAAAATAGAGGGGGAAAAGATAGGACATACAGAAATCAAAGGACAAAATGGCTGAGGTAAGTACAACCTTTAAAGCAATAACACTGAATACTAATGGATTAAACTCCCCAATCAAAACACTCAGATTGGCATAATGGATAAAAACATGATGCAGCTGTATGTTGTTTACAAAAGACACATCTTGGACCCAAAGGCACAAATAAGTTGAAAGGGAAAGGATAGAAAACATATTCCATGCAAATAGTAACCAAAAAAAAGCTGGGGTAGCTATACTAATATCAGACAAAGTAGACCTCAAGTCAAAGCCTGTTACAAGAGGGCAAGAAGGACACTATATATTAATAAAAGGGGCAATCCACCAAGAAGAAATAATAATCATAAATATTCAGGCAGCTAACCACAGTGCCCCAAAGTATATGAGGCAAACATGGGCAAAATTGAAAGGAGAAATAGACACCTCTAGAATAATAGTTGTAGACCTCAATACACTATTTTCATCAATGGAAAAACATCTAGACAGAAGATAAATAAGGAAACAGAGAACTTGAACAATATGATAGATGAACTACACAACACTGCACCCAACTAGACATTCTTCTCGAGTGGCCATGGAACATTCTCCAGGATAAACCATATATTGAGTCACAAAACAAGACTCAATAAATGTAAGAAGATTGAAATTATGCAAAGAATCTACTGTGACTATAATGGAATGAAGCTGGAAATCATAGCAGGCAGAGAACTGAAAAATTCACAAATATATGGAAGTTAAACAACACACTCTTAAATAATCAGAGAGTCAAAGTGAAAAATGGAAGAAAAATTAGTAAATATTTCGAGATGAATGGAAATGAGAATGCAGCATAGCAAAACGTATGGGATACAGTGAAAGCAGTGCTGAAAGGGACATTAACAGTCCTAAATACTTACATGAAAAAAAGAAGAAAGAGCTAAAAATCAAAGATCTAACTACACACCTGTAGGTACTAGAAAAAGAACAGCAAATTAATCCTAAATTAAGCAGAAGAAAAAAATAATAAAGATTAGAGAAGAAATGAATGAAATTTAGAATAAAAAGCAACAGAGAAAATTAACAAAACCAAACTCTTAGCTAGACTGATGAAGAAAAAAGGAGAGAAGATACAAATAAAATCAGAAATGAGAGGGGATTATTACTACTGACCCCACACTAGAAATGAAAAGGATCATAAGAGGGTATGTTGAACTACTGTATGGAAACAAATTAGACAACAAAATGGACAAATTCTTAGAAACACAGGGAAAACTCACACTGAGCTAGTAGAAATAGAAGAGCTCAACAGACTAATTATAAGTAAAGAGATTGACTCGGTCATCTAAATCCTCCCAACAAATAAAAATCCAGGACCAGATAGTTTCTCATGTTGAATTATATCAGTCATTCCGAGAAGAATTAATACTAATCCTGCTCAAACTCTCCCCCAAACCTGAAGAGGACAGAACACTACCTAACTCATTCCATGAGGCCAACATGACACTAGTATCAAAGCCAGATAAAGATACTATAAGAAAAAATTGCAGAAATTACAGTTTCTCTTGTGACTATAGATGCAAAAATCCTAAACAAAATGCTTGGAAACCAAATCCAATAGTACAGTAAAAGAATTATACACCACGATCAAGCAGGATTTATTCAAAATATAAAAAGGTGAATCAACATAAGAAAATTAATTAATATAATAAACCACATTAACAAAATGAAGAGAAAAAACACATGATCATCTCAATTGATGTAAAAAAGGCATTTGTCAAAATCCAGCATCCTTTCTTGATAAAAACAATGAGAAAAAAAAGGAAGAGAAGGAAACTTCCCCAACATGATCAAGGGTATATAAGACAAAATTCGCAGCTAGCATCAGACTCAATGGTGAAAGACTGAACACTTTCCCTCTAAGATCTGGAACAAGACAGGGATGCTTACTTCATCATTGCTATTCAACATTGGACTGGAAGCTCTAGCGAGAGAAGTTAGGCAAGAAAAGGAAATAAAAGCATCCAAATTGGAAAGGAAGAAGTTAAACTTTCACTATTTGCAGATGATATGATCCTATATGTAGAAAGTTCAAAAAAAAAATCTGCAACAAAGCTACTAGAGCTGATACACAATTTCAGCAAAGTACTGGCATACCAGATCAACATGCAAAAATCAATAGTGTTTCCATACACTAGCTATAAGCAATCTTAGAGGATAATAAGAAAAAATGCCATTTATAATAGCAACAAAAAGAATCAAATATCTAGGAATAAATTTAACCATGGATGTAAAGGACTTATACACACAAAATTACAAAACATTGCTAAATGAAATCAAAGATGACTTAAATAGATGGAAGGGCATTCAATGTTCATGGACTAAAGCACTAAATATTATTAAGATGTTGATTCTGCCCAAAATCATTTATAGATTCAATGCAATCCCAATCAAAATTTCAACAGCCTACTTTGAAATAGCCAAAATAATCTTGAAAAAGAAGAACAAAGTTGAAGGACTTACACTTCCTTACTTTAAAACATATTACAAAGCTACAGTGGCCAAAACAACATGGTTCTGGAATAAGGATAGATATATTGACCAATGGAAACAAATTAAGAGTTCAGAAATAGGCCTTCATATCTATGGTCAATTGATTTTTGACAAGGCTGCCAAGTCCTACCCATCAACAAATGGTACTGGGGAATTGAATATCCATATGCAAAGGAATGAAGACCCCTATCTCACATCATCTACAAAAACAAAACTCAAAATGGATCAAATACCTAACTATAAGAACCAGGACCATAAAATTCCTAGAAGAAAATGTAGGGAAGCATCTTCAGGATCTTGTGTCAGGCAGTGGTTTCTTAGACTTTACATCCAAAGCACATGCAACAAAAGAAAAAAATAGATACATGGGACCACCTCAAAATAAAAAAAAAAAAAAATTTTAACTTTTGTGCTTGAAAAGACTGTGTTATGTAAGCGAGACAACCTCCTCAATGGGAGAAAATATTTGGAAACCACATATACGATAAGGGTTTACTATCCAGAATATATAAAGAAATCTTACAACTGACTCAAGAATCAAAAGACAAACAACCCAAATAAAAATGGGCAAAAGAGTAGACATTTTTCTAAAGAGAATATAAAATGGCTATAAAGTACATTTTAAAAAATGCTCAACATCACCAGCTATCAGAGAAATACAAATAAAAACCACAATGAGATACCATTTTACAACCACTATAATCACTACTATTAAAAAAAAGTTTTACAATTATTGAAGATGGTGTGGAGAAATAGGAATGCTCATTCATTGCTGGAGGTGATGTAAAATGGTTCAGCCACTGTGGAAGACAGTTTGTTAGTTCTTCAGGAAGCTTAGTATAGAACAACCATATGACCCAGTAATCCTGCTCCCAGGTATATACCCAGAAGAACTGAAAGCAGGGACTTGAACAGATATTTGCACACCAGTGTTCATAGTGGCATTATCCCTAATTACAAAAAGATGAAAGCAACCCAAGTGTCCATCAGGTAATGAATGAATAAACAAAGTGTGGTTTATACATACAGCGATTCAGCTGAAGAAGGAATGAAACCCTGATGCATGCGACCACATGGATGAACCTTGAGGACATTATGCTGAGGAAATAAATCAGAAACAAAAGGACAAGTACTGTGTGGTCTCACTGATGTGCACTAACTAAAATAAGCAAACTCATAGAGTTAGAATCTGGGAGGTAGGTTACCAAGGGATAGAACGGGGTTAGAAAATTGGGAGTTGATGCTTAATTTGTGCAGAATTTCTACTTAGGTTGATTGTGAAGGTTTGGAAATGGATGGTGGTGATGGAAGCGTATTATCGTGAACGTAATAAACAGCACGCAATTGTATATGTGAATGTGGTTAATGGGAAATTTTAGTTCATATATATTACTAGAGTAAAAATTAAAAATAAAGCATAGGACTGTATAACACAGTAAATCCTATTGTAAACAATAGACTATAGTTAATAGTGTACGTATAAGAGTGTTCTTTCATGAATTATAACAAATGTGTGACACTAATTCAAAGTCGCAATAATAGGGCTGTATATGGCAAAAAATACACCTAATATAAATCATGGACTTCAGTTACCAGTACAATTTTAATAATCTTTCATCACCTATAACAAAGGAACCATACTAATGCAAAGGTTCAAATATAGGGCAACATATGGGAAAGTTGCATGTTTTATGTGATTTTTCTGTAAACCTACAACTTCTCTAATTAAAAAAATAATACTTAATGTGATGATAAAGCACTGTCTTAATAAAATATTTTTCCCAGGAAAAAGTAATACTTTTATGTATAGCAAAACATTCAAACAGTATGATACATTATACTATCAAAAGTTTCCTTCTTACCCCACTCAAACTCACATTCTCATGCTGGAAATGACGCAGGTTATGCATTTCTTCTGTATTCTCCCAGAGATACCTTCCTCCTTCCTTTCTCCCTCCCTCTCTCTCCCTCCCCTCCCCTCCCCTCCCCCCTCTCTCTGTCTCTCTCTCTCTCTCTCTCTCTCTCTCTCTCTCTCTCTCTCTCTCTCTCTCTCTCTCTCACACACACACACACACACACACACCCTCTCTCCCTCTCTCCCTCCCTGACACACACACACACAAATAGTAAAAAGTTACACATGACATTTTTTCTACATCTGCTTTTTTCCACTTAATCTGTTGTTTTGGAAATAAGTCCACATAAATACCTTCTTTTTAGTGCATAGTAATTTATTAAGCCTCAACCTTAGACATCATGCCTAAGAGCGTAACTCTTGGTGCTCGAGCTCAATTACTGGTCCACATGTTACTAGCCTGTAAAGCCTCGAGCAGTTGGCCTGTTCTCTGGGGTTCGGTTTTCTTGTCAATGAATGGGATGATACAGACCTCCTCAAAAGGTGATTGGGGGCTGCCTCTTCAGCAGGTTTCCTGGTAGGCATCACATTCTGGTTCAATCTTTATTCAATATTAAAAGCCTTTTGTCTTTGTCTTAAACAAATGATGGCTATAAAAATTCAGAGTTCACACACATAAAATGATAACAGCATCTGGTCCATAATAATCACTCAATAAAGTGACTTAGTTTTTTAAAGAAAATACCACATCTTTAAGAATACTAGTTTAAAATGAGGACTATAAATCAATGCCTCCAGATGTAATGCCCTAAAATAAGTAATAAACAGTAAGGGAACTGCCTTAAGTGGAATGTCCTAGAAGCAGAGCTTGAGACGAGGATATGGATGCATTTGCTTTCTTGAGGGATTTTACTTCGGAAAGAAATTGTAAGGGAGAAGGAGAAAGCCGAGAAGGGTGTGGTCTGACCCAGAGCACTCGGAACCAGAAGTCCCGTGCAGCGCTCACCCTCTGTGCCACTCCCTCGCCAAGCCTGTAACCAGGGTATCCGGTTTGTCAATGACAAATCATTTATCTTCTTCCAAGTACATGAGAATTTCGTATTTCTTATTAAAAAATATGAACAAGATTAAAACAAGAGAACACTTACTTCAAAAGCTATCATGGGATATTTACCATATAGGCATTTATGGTATTCTCTAGGACCATTAACATGAAATTTCAAAAGACGCAAAGACAACTATAGGTATTCCCTACTGGCATCAAATTTGGAGAGTCTTTTATTTGACAATGCAAGTATTTGCTTTCCTATCCCTGTTCCAGCATACCAACCAGCCGCCAAGGCCTGTCCATCTTACCTCTCCACTGTCTACCTCCCGCATCCCCGCGTCCACACCACCAGCACCAGCGCTGTAGCACCTTTCACCTGCACAGCCAGGTTCTCCACAGCAGAACCCAGCCATCCACCCCACCTGGGTTCTGCTCAGTATTGTCACCTCAAATCCACCCTTTAAACTGCTGGCAGAGTACCGTATCAAAAACAGAAATCTGAATGTGTTTTTCTATTTTTCCCTGGTTAAAATTCTTCAATTTTGATTTATGACTCCCAGGCACCTATGTTCTGAGATCATTAACCTGGGAATCATAAATCTTCTGAGATTTTCCCTCCCTGACATGTCCATTTTAATTTCAATCTTTATGCAAAATGTTGCATGGATGTGTTTTCATTCAGGGAAAGACTCCACAGTTTACATGGGTCACCATGATTCCGGAAAGAATAAGAGCTGAAAGCTCCACATAAATGCATGCTCTGCAATGTGGACACACAAGACCACACATTCTGACCCATCCTAGCTTCTCTATCCTCACCTCTGCTACACTCTGCCTTGCACCTTCTCCTCTATCTTTAGCCAGATGTCTTTTATTTACACACACTCCCATATATTGCATACACCAGGCACCCCATGATGTGGGAACACATCTTGTTATTTCTGTCTGTGCTCTTGTCTGTCCTGTTTCCTCTGCTGAAATGCACTTCTTCCCTCCCCAGGCTGCCTCCTGCTCATCCCACTGCCACATCCCCGGCAAGGCACATATCCCTGTTGGTGACACCAGAATGTGCTGTACACACTCAGTCATTTCCCACACCACACGGTATTGATTCTGTACTTGCGTTCCCATTAACCCAGAGGCCTGCAGGGACAACAGGTCTTTTGCAGACCATCACTGAACACAATGCCTTGAACATTATATAAAATAAAAATAATCATCTTCATCCTCTGAAACAATCTAGGAGGTAGCCAGTAAGTTCAATAGCTACCTGAGCCCACCAATCCATGGGGGCTTATTCTTCTGGTGATAAAGTAAGAGTGAAACACCAGAGGAGGTGTCATAGACTATGGAAGTTAGAGTCCTCGTCAGCCCAGAAAGTTTGCCTTCTGGTAACAAAGCCTGCTTCTGGCCACAGAGGCTGGGCTCCACACAGAGGAAAATGACCCAAGCAATGCCAATGATGCTCCTTTCTGGTTATTGACATATGAACACTCTACTGAAGAGGTTTCCTGCATTACAGAGTTACTAAATCATACATACAATGGCCGGTTAAATTTGAATTCAGTTAAGCAATGAATAATTTCTCAGTGTAAGGATGTCCCAAATATTGCATTTTTATAGCACTAAGTTTAGAGGTGGCTTATTACACAGCAATAGACAATATGGCATAGATTTGTGCTTAAGGTTTAATTTCCTTTTTGTTATTTTGAAAAGGTATTTATAAACTGTAGAGAAGAGCATAAGATTTTTAGAGAACTGTACTAGAAACACTGGGAAGTGAGAGAAAAGTGGGTTTGTTAGCATCGAAGACTGTATCAAACTAACATAAGCAAGAACAGGCTCAAAACCCCTGCATGTGGCTCCCTCAGTGGCTGGGACCCCCTCATCACTCGGTGGCTGCAGGGCATTCTGAGTTCTGAAACAGTAGCTCAGAATTCCAGGATCAAATCCTCTAACACGCAAGACAGACACCATATGGTCTTTCATAAATCATCTTGGAAATCACATAGCATAAACTCTGCCATCCTCTATGGGTCAAAAAAAGTTATAATCCCACCCAGATCTGGGAACACTGACTCCACCTCTCAGTGGGAAGAAAGTCAAAGAAGTGGTGAACATAGATTTGAAAACTGTCATAGAACGTGAGAAAGAAGGAGATGGAAACCGAGGCAGAGCACAGCCAGGGTCCTGCTTTTCTTTTCTTCCTTGCATAGTTAGATGAAACATACTTGGGAATAGGCTTGACCCGGAGGGGAAATGAGATGATGCTTTCATCCAAATATTGTAAAAATTATAGCTATAGCTTTTTTGTCTCTTTTCCTCAGGCCCTGTTCTCTTTCTTTCTGTTTTGTTTTGAAGGAATCAGTCATTACGTGGTAGTGGGGAGATGTACACTGTGAATTTATTAAAAGGTGAAGGTTTGAGAAGAAGTATTAGAAATTGATGCCACTGAAAGTAAATTCTAGCTTGATATAAAATGCTAAGAAATCAGACAAAAATTGCCTTCGAGTTGCAATCAGTTCTGAAGAGAAAAAGCATATTTTCCACTCCGTACTAAGATAAGTGGATAATGTTTTCATAAGAGAAACTGTCAGATGTTTATTAAATAAATGAAGCATAAAACAAGCTTTCCTGCAGTTTCACCCATGCTTGGATTTTAATAACTAGTATTTATCCTTTGAATGAAAAGTTACATGTATATCTGAGAAGAAAGACTCCTTGCTCTGCAGTTAGGACTTTTAGCTTCTGAACAGTCTCCATGACTGGGGAAATAAGTGATTTGTTCTGCCATGTCGC
The DNA here is from genome assembly GCF_023851605.1 of Tamandua tetradactyla. Classification (NCBI taxonomy): domain Eukaryota; kingdom Metazoa; phylum Chordata; class Mammalia; order Pilosa; family Myrmecophagidae; genus Tamandua; species Tamandua tetradactyla. Next base: position 40,197,178 of record NC_135352.1, on the reverse strand, counting down.
ATTTTGGAGTATTCCTTTTGATGTCATTGTGGACTCAGGGAGGGGAATGGGGGAGGATGAGTCCAGGCTGGGGGCGCAGGGGCTGGCAGAGGATGAGGGAATATAGAACCCCCAGGCTAGGATGAAGATGAGAGGAGGAGATCAAATCAAAGTAATGTGTGCTAATTACTACTGGGTGAGGATCAGAGGGATACATCCACCTCAGAGTATGGACTTTAAGAAGGGATGGAAGGTCAAGATGGAAGATAAATGAGGTGAGACAGAATACAGTGTTGGAGTCCCTGTCCAGACAATGTTATGAAATCTGACCTATGTTTTACGTGAGTGAAAGAAGTTCATTTGCTGAGTCCAAACTGGGATTCAGAGACTGTCCCGACGGACTGGTGACACCCTCTGTGCAGCTATTTGCATGTATCAATATGTGAATGGTCAGGGGATATTGTTTTTAAGCTAAAAAAGGCAGGAAGAAGAACAAAAAGGAAGTAATAAGAATCTCAGTCAGGGTGGTAGATTGGCATCTGTTGTAGTTTTCTGGCTGCGGAAACAAATTTCATACAACGGGCTAGCTTAACAAAAGGAATTTATTGACTCATGGTTTCAGAGGTTAGAAGACCTGCTACCTCCTAGGGTCCATATCTTCTAGCTGGCAATTCCGAGGTTTCTTGGGTTTTCGACCTCATGGCAATGCACATGGCAGGGTCTTCTCCTTCCATCAACTTGACTGTCTGGCTACTCCCTATGGTTTCTCCTTCTGTGCCCAACTTCCTTTGCTCATGAAGGCCTTCAGCCATATTGGATTAAGGCCCACTGTCACTCAGTTTGGACACACCTTAAACAACAACCTCCTCAAAGGTCTGACTGGTGGCCCCTGTGGAAAGCAGAATTAAATACAGAAGCAGAAAGAGCATGCTGATGAAGACTGTATGAAACTCTGAGCGTAAAGAGTGTAGCTTTGCTCAAGTGGCAGAATAGGACAGCTAGCCCTAGGCCAAGGTCTCAGAGCAGACTGACCCAGGACAGGCTCACTTAACGGACAACCAGCTGGTGACCACCATGGCCAGTGAGCAGTTTTCACATGGAGGTCTGGCTATGGACACAGTAGAAGATGACTTAACATGTTGGAGTAGAAAACTATGAGCAGACTTATTCTTGAGCAGATGGGTGGCACCCCTGGGGACTTCCAGAGAAGAGGGAAAAACTAATGGGTAGGAGATGGAAGCCCTGTTGTCAGACAGACAGAAGGAAGACCACTGTAATCTATGCTCAGTGTTCATGTGACCTTATTTGTCCCCTCATGCAGGGAGAGTGTGCACTGTTTACAGCACACAGGGGATGGACTAATGATTGAAATGATCATGGAGTCACTGTCCTGATATGTAAGACAAGCAGACCATGACTCAGTCTGTGGCCACTTAGAAATTATAAATGAATTTATTCAATAAGGATTGCAGACTAACTGGATCAAGGACGTACTTCAGCATAGAAGAAGATATCTGACCCTATACCTTGAGCCAATGTGGCAATCCCTCTCATTGCTGAGACAAATGGATCAGAAATGGTTTAAGAAAACGAGCCAATATTTTTAGGTTTTTGTGTCCCCAGATGTCTCTATGGAGAGTTCATTAAAGGAGAACAGACATCTTCTGCCGTTTGGAGCAGCATGGAAGTGGTGGCCCTAGCTTAGGACTTCACAGTCACCTCTTCTCAGTGCAGAGAAGCAGGAGCTATCTAGGCACACAGGTGACTCTGCCACCCACCGTAAGGTACAAAAAGGTCTTTGTAACCAATCATTCTAGACCTGGTAGGCCCCACTCTTGCACATGCATCTTGGCCATGTAATGAAGGACTAAGACCAAAAACATATTTAGCACATTTTATCTATTTTCCTCCTGTGCCAGTGAGACATTTGGTGCCACCTTTTGACATCCAGTTATTTATTTCATCTCACACTAAGCTTAGTGCCAACCTCAGAAGGTATGGTGGCAGTGGTATTCTAAACAGCTTCAGAACCACCAGCTCATCAAAACATAGGACTATTATGCTCTATGTACAGCTATAGCTTGGTTTAATGTCCTGTGTCATTTGTACTGATAGACCCAAGATGTCTTCTTCCATCGATTCTTTATATCCTTTTACAAGGGAGTCTATTATTCTAAATATGTAGTCAGCATCAAAAAGTATACTCAATTTTATAAAACCTTTTTAACCATTACATAGTATTATATGTGTCCGTGTGTGTGACAAAAGCACAACTGCAAATAATGGTTCAGAATAGTACAGTATTTACACTATGATTGATCATTTTGTTTTCTTCCTCATCTTAGCCAGAAAGCTGAAAAGTCACAATTCTGACCCTTGCTTTTATGTAACTACTTGGCCCTCATTCCTTTTCAGCTAACTCTGTTCTAAACAATAATATTTGTAAATCTGGAAAAATAGAAAGCTCTTTTTATTTTTTAAAGAAAGCTTTGCACTTTCATTATGAGTATCTCTGAAATCCAGTTTTGCATTGCAATATACCCTAGGATGCTAGAAGAAATAACTTATTAAGAAATAAGCCTATTCCAGCCAGACCTTAGAAATTAGGATACAAACCAAAATCCAATCTTTATCAAGGATTGTTATCATTTACGAGTAGCATAATGAAATTGTCAATATGCCCCCTTTTAGGGCTTGGAGTTCAAAACAAGGCAAACCATCCCAGAACTTAGTGACTTAAAAAAAACAACCAATTGGTTGGTTCCTGGTTCTGAAGGTCAGAAATTTAGATTGACCTCATCTGGATTGGAGACTAATGGTTCTGCTGCTGGTCTTACCTGGGTAAGGTAATCAACTCATGCTGGCTTGCCCAGGATTTTCTCAGTTTTAGCATAGAAAATTGCCAAACCAGGAAACCCATGAGTATCAGTAAACCATGACAGTTACTCACCCCCTCCCTACCTGAGGTCACTCACATGACACTAGCCATCTGGTGGCTCAGATGGAGCTGGATGGTCTGAGGTGGTCTCACTTACATATCTGGTATTTCGTGCTGAATATCAGCTGGGCCATGTGTCTCCAGCATACCATTCCAGGTTTCTTCACATGGAAACAAGTTTCTAAAGCTATTAAGAAAGAATACCAGCTCTAGCACACAAGGCCTCTGCTTATACCACATTTGTTAATGTTCCATGGGCTAAAACAGGTTACATGGCCAAGCAAGTCAGTGTGGGAAGGCACCACACAAGGGCACGGATACAAGAAGACATGACTCACCAGGGCCATTATTGCTGCAAGCTAGCATAGGGTCACATTCCATTTAATATTAAAATTTAACAAATCTGAGCCCCTCACCTTTTACAGTCTCTCCTCTATTTTGTAAGTCAAAGAACCCCTCATTCCTAGGATACTGTTCAACTGTTGCCTCTCAGAAAGATAATCAGAAACTCACTGTTGCTATTTTTGCTGCTGCTGTAATTTGTTCCTGTTTTTAAAAATAGAGTCTGGTAGTCTGGTGCAGTCTAGTGGAAGAATTGAAGTGCAGTGATGTTGAGGCACAGGTAACAATCAGTGGTCCAGTAGGACTTCCTCAGGTGCATGGAACAGAGAGAAGAAGCCAGCTCTGCTGGTTCCAGGCATGGACCTGGGACCTCCATGCTGAATTCCTTTACATATACAGTGCTTTCAGTTTACATGTTCTCAGCGCCACTTCCCCCATAGCACATCCACAGTGCCAAGCTGGATGGGTGAGGACAAAGCAGAGCATAACCACACTATGATTAGAGTCAAATTTTCTCTACCATTTCTGCATCCTGGCACTCCAAAGAGGACCTCCTTCTCCCAGCCCCAACCCCAACCTCATTCCTTGTCCCTTTACATAAGGATAACTTTCCTTCCTCATTCATATCCCCATGTTACACCATTTAAAAAAAAAGGAAATGATACAAAAATGGTAGTTTTTTAAAGATGGATAATATGAATGATTTTATCAGCAGTTATTTAGCCATCTTCTACAAAATAGTCATTTAAGTAACTTAAGGCTTAAAAGAACAAAAGTATTTAAAATATTGCCTTGCTCTGCAGTAGCTTTTTATTCAACAAATGAATTTTAGTTGAAAATAATTAGATTATGTCTATAAATATCCTGAGTCATGGGCCACCTGAAAATTTCTGGTTACGAAATTGAAAATGATGTACTTTATGTTGATTGACTTGGCTTGACTGAGTCCTGAGGGAAATTGTGCCATTTCATCTTTGATCAAATTCACACTGCAACACAGATCCAAAATTCTCACTGTAGTCACTGAGATGAATGAAATTAAGAGCAATTCGTTTTCCAAGAGGCCAAATTGCAGGCTTCCTTTAGATTTCTGGACCTGATCTTTAAGTGTTCAAAAATTTTTAAAATAAATTTGTTTTATATCTATTTATCTTGCAGTATGAGGTCACATTCTTTATTATTCTGACACAAAATCATATGGGGTGCATTAGTGTTAGCAATAACACTCTGTCTGAAAATGTGAGAAAGTAGGCAAAGGATCCTCTTTTATTAAATCTTTGCCTTTTTTCCCATAGATGGGGGCAAGCGTCAGTATGTGAAATAGAGAATACTAGGAAGACCATCTAATCCTTAGAAAGCAAACTTCTCCACCTGGGGAAGACTCATATTCTTTCAAGCACTGGGGACTGCCAATTTGATGGGACAGGCCCTCAAACTTGGGGCTCACCCCTATGAAACTTATACCTGCAAAGGAGAAGCTAAGCCTATTTATGATTATGCCTAAGGGTCACCCCCAGAGAACCTCTTTTGTAGCTTAACTGTGGTCTTTCTCTAAGCCAACTCAACAGGTGAACCCACTGCCCTGCCCCCACCTCCTATGTAGGACATGACCCCCAGGGGTGTAACTCTCCCTGGAAACATGGGGCAGGACTCCTGGGGATGAGCCTTGCCGTGGCATGGTGGCATTTGAGAAGGCCTTCTTGACCAAAGGGGGAAGAGAAATGAAACAGAGTTTCAGTGACTAAGAGATTGCAAATAAAGTTGGCAGGTCATTCTGGAGGTTATTCTTATGCAGTATATATCCCTTTTCAGGTTTTGGTATATCAGAGTAGCTAGAGAGATACCTAAAACTGTTGAACTGTAATCCGATAGCCTTGATTCTTGAAGATTATTGAATAAAGATTATTGGATAAAGCATTTAAGGTATGGATGTGGAGTGTGAAAACCTTGTGACTGACAGTCCCTTTATCCAGTGTATGGACAGATGAGTAAGGAAAAAATACAAAAAATAAACAAATGAACAACAGTGGGTGGGGGTATGGGATGTTTTGGGTGTTCATTCTTGCTTTTATTTTTATCTTTTTTTATTATTTTTGGAGTAGTGAAATGTTCAAAAATCAATTGTAATGATGAATGCACAGCTTTCTGATGATACTGTGAGCCACTGTTTGTATACATTGGAGGATCATGTCTCAGTTAAAAAAAAATCATTGATGAAGAAAAGAAATCCTTAGAAAGCAATGTGTGTCACAGGATAAGGCAATAAGCATTAAGTCTTACGTATTGATTTAGAGAAGACAAGCAACAACACAACTCAAAAAAATGTACTTACAAACGAGAGCATAAAGAATTCTAACTAATACCAAATAAAGAGTGGTTTTAGTACACTTTTACATTATAGCTTCAATAGTTTTAAAATTCAGCAAAGTTTGGGATATAAAAATTGGTGTAGAGAGGTAAACTAGTCTACCCTAACTAAAAAGTAAAGCATTTTACAACCTAGTTCAACAGCTTTAATACGAAATAGTAAATAAGCTTCCATTAAATATTCAGAAATGACACCATATTTCTGTGGCCTGAAGGATGAAGAATATTCGATAGGAACATGTTGCTCACAGTCATATTAATTTTGCAAACCGTCCCAACAGTGATGGTGTTTTATAATTGCAAATGTAAAAAAAATCCCAATTTGTGCTATTGTGAACAGTATTCATAAAAATACATCAGTATGCTAAAAGTTACATGGCCGTGGAGCCACATTAAAACATGTCGAAGGTGTGTTAACCTCCTAGGAACAAAAATAGCAAGAATATTTTGGAAGAAAGCAAAGAATATAAGGATAACAAATGAGAAACTGTAAACTGGAGCCAATGGTAAAATTTCAACCAATTGGTGTTGTATTTAAAATGCAAAGCAGAGAGCAGAAGAGCCTCTGAAACTGTGAGGCTATTCTTCAGTTCCCTTGAGGAGAAAACCATGCGGCACATTACAATCTTTTATCTTGAACATGCAGAAACCCAGTCACCTTTCTTCTCTTCACTTCAGCACAGCATTGCACAGCAGTCAACGCCTGTGTGCGTGGGGGGTATGCATTTCAATCCGTAAATTCAGGTGTGCACGGTAGGTCACAGTAGTCAGTTTTCTTCTGAGCCGCTGCAATGCATGTTTGTGCCCCCTTCACAAAATGAGAGGAAATTCCGTCTCTATTCTCACAGAAGTTCTCCTTTCTCAAGAAGGGCAGTGGCTCTAGAATCTTACTCAAAGTCTCCGTTTTCCTTTTGTTCAAAGTCATCAGTTCACAGCGCTTGCGGCCTCGGTGACCTGCTGCCCAATCCGCCCGGTCCCGCAGCGCTGCCAATTGCAAGCCCGATGCGCCTAGGGCGCGAGGACCCGCCACCCTCCAGGGCACCTGCACAGCTCCGCCGCCGTCTGCCCAGAACGTGACCAACTCTAGCTGGGGAGTCTGCCTTCTCTCCTTCTGGCCCCTCGGGGACAGCATCGCTTCAGGCTCCTTAGGCTTCCTGAAAAATAGAAGGTTCTCCCTTCTTCTGGCAACTTCTTCCCAAGCTGTCCAAAAAATCCCCGTGACTTTCTACGAAAATGACAGAGGCTGGCGTCCTGGCTCACTCTGTGCTTGAAATGCAAAGGATGATGGTGCTGGACGGGGGAGGAAGAGGGGAGAACAAGTACAGATTAAGGCTACCCCACAGTTACTGTTGCGTTGCCACCGTCTTATTTGTGCACAAGCAGGACTTCTCAGCACCGACTCTGTGTGGAAACTGCCCAGCACATTTGCCATAAGAGCCTCCCTCTCCTGCTCTGTCCCCCAGCAGCGCTGGCCTCTGGCCTTCTTTCATTTCTTCCCACACAAGGCCTTTACATACACTCTTCCTAAGCCTCAAATCCATCCCTTACTCCTCTTTCTTGCCTTTCCCTTTTTGTTTTGTAATACGTATTCTGTGAAACTTTTCAACACCTCATCTCCAAATATTGTCAAAGTAATGACATGTCCTTGGGAATTTTTATCTCTCCACAAAAGTCGACAACACTGATGTTTTATGATAGCTCTGTAGTTTTTGCAGTAGGATTGCTACTTTTATCTACCCCCCCCCCCCCTCATTTTATCAAGACATGAGCCATGTGGCTTTGGCTGGCTTGGAATATGGAGTAGAGTTACATGCTGCGACACTGTTTACAACGAAACTTTTAACTTCAGAAATGCAAAAGTAAATCCGTTTTTACACCTTTACTCTTTATAACAAACCAGGACATGGAATTCTAGGAATTTATCCTCAAGATATGCTCACATTGTGGAAATGACGAATGTGCAAAGTTATTCAATACAGAAACTTTGAAATAACAAAATATTGGAAACTAAACAAATATCCACCAAATATATAAATATATACATAATGGACCAATGGGCAGATGTTAAGAAATAGAACAACAAAGTACTTTACAATATGACATGATCGTTAAAATATATCAAGTTAAAAATTTAGCAAAAGGGAGGCGTATAACAGAGAAGATAGGATTTACAAGTACGTGTGACTCCTGAATCATTATATTGATATTTCAGTTGATCTCCAGTGTCTTGGAGCAGCTAGAAGAAAAAAAGAAAAATCGTGGAACTGTAACTCATAGCAAATTTTAAAATCTGTTCTATAACTACTTGTTAAAATGTACTTGTAAATTTACTGCTTTTTTGTATATATGTTATATTTCACAATTAAAAAAGTTAAAGAAAATGGAGGGCAGTGGATAGATGATTCTAAATGTTTAGGAGCAGGGGTGGGGACAAGAGATGAAAAAAATTAAGCAAAGGAAACTGTATATAGTACACAATCATTTATATAGAAAAAAGGGGAAAAAACATCTTTGTATTTGCTTATATGAGCATAAAATCTCTGGAAGGAAGCAACAACGGGTGCTTATAGTGAGAGAAAGATTGGCAGGGGAGAGGGGAAGGAGCAAGATTTTTTTTTAACCATTTGAATGTATTATCTGTTCAAAATGATCAAATAAATAATTTTTTTTTTTTTGAACATGGGCAGGCACCGGGAATCGAACCTGGGTCCTCGAGCATGGCAGGCAAGCACTCTTACCTGCTGAGCCACCGTGGCCCGCCCTCAAATAAATAATTTTAAGTGTTTTAAAATAAAAGTAAATGGATAGGGGGTGCAAGGGTAGTTCAGTGGTAAAATTCTCGCCTGCCATGCAGGAGACATAGGTTCAATTCCTGGCCCATGCACTTCCCAAAACAAATAACCATGCAAAGAAAGAAACAAAAAATTCAACAAATGATGCTGCCATAAAGGGATACTGACATGGAAAAAGAATGAAATGTGACCCCACCATACAGCATACAAAAAAAAATTTGCTTTTTAAAGTTAATGGGTAGACTTGGGAATTTCCACATATGAACGAGGTGGAGTGCCATGGACCTCATTTACTCTCCCTCCTGAAACAAACAGAATATAACAAACAGTGGTTTCCCAGACCCTGAACATTTGCAGCAGAGGACCTAACAGAAAACTGCAAGGTGAGTCCTCCAACTTTACCCAGCTTACTGACTCGGGAGAGTTTTGCTCAAAGTGAGAAAAGTGAGGTCTAAAGAGGGAGAGCCCAGACAGAGCGTATCCTGCGCTGAGGATATGGAGCTGGCCATCCGAGGAGACAAAGGCAGCTAGAATTTCCAGGGCAGAGCTCCAGGAAAAGGGAGCTGCACAAAGAGAGAGCTGCAGAGATCTTCAGAGGGTCAGCTTGAGCATCCAAAGGAGTCCTGACCAGAGCCTATGTGGGAGGAAAGTACACGAGGCTGAGAGAAGAGAAGTGGCAGCGCCCAGCACACACGCGAGGCTGGGAGAGGTGTCCCTGCCCGCCGGCGGGATGGAAGCCCTGCCGAGCATCGGGCAGCAGGGACAGAACGGCCCGCCTGAAGAGAAATCATTCACTCAGACTTTGCAGGGCTCCGACCTCACACACCTGAAGACCAAGGGCCAAAGGACCAAACTGTTTCCAAGCAATGTGACAACATCCCAGAACAAATGTCAAGAATGTTTAAAAGAACATCCAGCACCCAAAAATGTGAAAGCCTGGAATCTTTTCATTGATAGATTATCAGGCAAAGTAGAAGTATACAGCCTATAATGAGTAGGTAATTCAATCAACTGAAACTAAGAACTGACTAAGAATTAGCAGGCGAGGTAATTAAACTGTACTTAAAATGTAATCCATATGTCCTAAAAGTTAAGTAGAAGCCTATAAGATATAAAAAGGCCAAAATAAAAATTATGAAGATGAAAACTATGTTTGCAAATGAAAAATACATTGGATGGGATTATCGGCAGACTAGACATTGCAGGAAAAAATGATTAGTTTATCTGAAGATCAAGCAATAAAAATTATCCATAATGAAACAGAGTGAAAGGAGAATTTCAAAAAAATAAAGAAGTCTATAATCAGGAAAGGAAAGTGAGGCAGGGGCAAAAAAATATTGGGAGAAGTAATGGCCAAAAATTTTTCATACTCATGAAAACTATATCCACACACAGATCCAAGAGATTCAAGTAGCTCCACTCACAAGAAGAATGAAGAAACATCATAATAAAACAGTTCAAATCCAGTAATATAGAGAAAATCTTAAAAGCAGCCAAAGAGAAAAAAAAAGACACATGACATAGAGAGAAGCAAAGATAAGGAAAATAACAGATTTCTGTCAGAATTAAAACAAGTGAGAAGAGTGTGGGGCAACATCTTTAGATATTTGAAAGAAAAGAATTGTCAAACTATGTTCTAGAGTCAATAAAAATATCTTTTGAAATGTAGGCAGAAAAGGGCATCCTCAGACATGCAAAGGCTGAAAACTTCATCATCACCAGATTTTCTAGAAAAGAAGTGTTAAGCACATCTTTCAGACAGAAGGAAAATGATACTAGATGGAAATTTGGATCTGCACAAAAAAAATAAGAACAAGGGAATGATAGCTATAGAAATAAATATGTATTACAATTTTCTTACATTTCTTTAAAAGATAATTGAATGCTTAAACAAAAATAATAAACTTTCAATGTGTATTTGTAACATGTATAAAAGTAAAATTCATGACGACAAAAGCAGAAATGTTGAGGGAGGAAAAATGGAAGTACCCTACTAAAAGGTTTTTATAATATACACACAGTGGTGTAGTATCACATCAAGGTAAACTAAGATAAAAACAATAGATACTGTGAACCCTAAAACAACTACGAAAATAGCAAAGCAAGGAGTTTTAATTAATAAGTAATAAAAAGATATGAAATGCAATCATAAAAATTATTCAATTAATAGAAAAAGGGCAGGAGAAGGGGGGGAAAGGAAACAACAGTTGGGACAAATAGAAAAGAATGAGACAACTGATATATTTAAAACCTAACTGTAAAAATAATCATTATGATGTTTAAATTCACATATCAACTTGGTTAGATTATGTTTTTTGGTCAAACACTGACCTGATTGTTATTGTGAGGTTATTTTGTGGATTTAAATAATCTGTCAGTTGATTACATCTATCACTATACATCTATTTACAATCAACAAAGGAGACTTCATTCAATAATGAGAAGTCTCCTTCAATTAATTGATGGTTTTAAAGACAGAACCAATGATTTTTCAATCAAAGAATTTCTATCTGTACTTCACCCATCCACCTTTTCCTGGGGAATTCATCAAAACCTTCATTGAAGTTCACAGCTTGCTGCCTGTCAACAGAATTCAAACTTGCCAATCCCCACTGTCATATAATCCAATTCCTATAATAAATCATATTTGCAATATGTATGTATATAATTTTATATATATACACACACACACACACACACACACACACACACATTCTGTTGGTTCTGCTTCTCTGGAGAACCATGCCTATGAGGATCATATTAAATGTAAAAGACCTAAAGTAACCCAATTAAAAGGCACAGATGGTAAAATAAAAAAAAAAACAGCTATATTCTACTTAAAAGAAAATCACTTTCTACATATAAAGACACAAATAGTTTAAAAGTAGAATAAGTAGAAGAGATTATAAAGATAGTATTTAGACAACACAAATCTAAATAAAGCTGAAGTGGCTATATTAATATCAGAGAAAGTAGATGTCAGAACAGAGATTATCACCAGGTATAATAAAGGTTATTTTATAATGATAATATGATCAAATTATCAAGAGGACATAAAAGCTCTGAGGATTTATGTATCTATTAGCATAACTACAAAATACATGAAACAAGAAACAGAACAGCAAAAAGAAATAAATCCAGAATTACAGTCATAAATTTCAATACTGCTTTCTCAATAATAGAACAACCAGAAAATCAATAGAACATAGATTTGAATAATATCATTAACTAATGTGTCCTAATGAATATTTATAAAATAGCCTGCCCAAAAGCAGCAGAATACACATTTTTTACAAATGCACATGAAATAGTCCTGGAGATTGGCCATATTCTGAGCATAGTGGGTTGAATAGTGTCCCACAAAACTTCATGTCCACACAGAACCTCTGAATGTGACCTTATTCTTTGCAGGTGGAATTAAGTTAAAACGAAGTCGTACTGAGTTAGGTTGGGTCCTAAATCAATAACTGATGTTCTGATAGAATGAGGAGAGGATACGTAGAGGAAAATACAACGTGAAGACAGAGGCTAAAATTGAAGTGATGTGTCTACAAGCCGAGAAATGCCAAGGATTGCTGTCAACCTCCAGAAGCTAGGAGGACGCAAGGAAGTTCCTCCAGGGGGAGAATGGCCTTGCTGACACCTTGACTTGGGGCCTGTAGCGCCTAAACTGTGAGAGAAGAAACTTCTGTTGCTTTCAGCCACCAGCCTGTGGGATATGTTATAGTAGTCCTAGAAAGTCAATACACTGGGCAGTTAAAAAGTTTCAATAAATTTGAAAGGATGTAAGTCATATAAAGCATATTCTCTGACCACAGTGGAGTTAAATTTGAAATCAATAACAGAAAGATCTCAGAAAAATCTCCAATTTTTTGGAAACTAAATAATATACTTGTTTACTGCTCATGGTCAAAGAAGAAAACAAGAGAGAATTAGAAGTATTTTTTTGGGGGGGGGAGGGTGGCATGGGCAGGCACCAGGACTCAAACCTTGGTCTCCAGCATGGCGGGCAAGAATTCTGTCTGCTGAGCCACCGTGGCCCGCCCTAGAAGTATTTTGAACTTTTGGAAATGTAAACACCGCATATGTGGGATTCTAATAAAGCAGGAGTGAAAGGGAGATGTCCATACAAAACACAGTGTGCAAAATTCACAGCAACTTTGTTTGTAATAAACCCAAACTGCAAATAATTCAAATATCCATCAATAGATGAACAGATAATCAGACTGAAATATTATGCAAAAGGAAATATCAAGATAATTATATTGAATGAAATAAGCAGGAGTTTTTAAAGTTGCTATTGCTTGATTCCATTTATACAAAATTCTAGAAAACACAAACTAATCTATAGTGACAGAACACAAATCAGTGGTTGCCTGAGTGGGAATGAAGGGCTGGTTAAGAGGGAGGGATTATAAAGAAGCATGAGAAAACTTTGGGGAATGATAAATATACTGATTTTCTTTAATGTGGTGATGGTTACACAGGTATACCTAAGTCAAAATTCATCAAATTGTGCACTTAAAATATGTGCAATTCATTCAATTACACTACCACTAAGCTGTTCAAGTATTCATAGATAAAAATGAATAGAAAGAAGATAGTCACAGAGAGAAATAGACAGCTAGACAGACAGACAGATAAATGGTTTGTTTCTTACCAGTCATTCACACTAATTGATATAGAAAACCCTAATTTATTTGACGTTTGTTAGAAACATTAATGAAGGTAAAAAAAAAAATCCGTTTGAACACATTTTTATGTATTCTAAAATTAATCCAAAATGCACTCCATGGTTTTCTTTTTATAAATTCTGAGTTACCAACAAACTATTTAAAGAAAGAAATCAATAGGAGCTTTCTTTTACCTAAAGTCTTCAATAATTCTAGCTCTATGACAGTTCTAGTTTAGAGTCAATCTTTCCAGTTTAAACTTTTGATGCACTTTGTCTCATGTTTTGCACAATGAGACTGAAATATATTTGCATGTCTTAGGACCTTTCTGTGTGTGGCTCCGATTGAACAGGATTGAGAATTTCTGATCACTGTGCCCAAACCCGCAGAAGCAAAGGTTCCACCGTGGCAATGCGTCCATCAGGGAATTGCACTCAATAAAAGTTTCAGTCCTAATTTGTTCCAGTTCTGTTGTAATTCCACTCTGAAATTCAGTGTGGGGCAAATGGAAAAACATTCAACTGCTGAAGAGGGGGCTAAAGTGGGGCACATCTGGTTCTAGGATTTTTCCTTCAACCAAAATTTTTAAAAATTTGCCTGGGAGTTTTTGTGTTCTTTTCTGACTCCTGCTATGTTCTGAATCCTATTCTCTCTCCTAGGAAAACTTCCCTGTCCTAGCCTAGTAATATTTTCATATGCATTCTTTATACCTTTAAAACACTCTTAAACTGAAATAATTAGGCCAAGGACTATTTTAATGAGCAAAGGCTTTGAAATATATAATCATCTTAAACTTAGTTCTATGCTGCTCAAGTGACTCTTAAATTGTCACCAAGATTAAGTCTTCAGTTGGTCTATAAATTGGTGTGTCTAGTAAGTTTGCACATGTTTTTAAAATGTGTATCATACATATTTTATATATCATACTATTATTTGTAAATACCCTTTGTCTCAAAAAAATTCGAAAACTGTTACATAAACTATATTGACATGTTTTTTACAGATTTACTTGATCCATATGAAGTTGTTCTCTGATTGCTTTATACCCACATGTGTGTGGTTGCCGCTCTTCACCCCCAGACACTGCACGTGCCGCAGTGTTCAGTGAGGAGCACAAAGGATTGGAATCACAGGGCCTGGGGCCACCAGCTCCGCTGCCCAGAAGCTCCCGCCTTGGGCCACATTGCTAAGGCTTCCTAAATCTAAATAGGACATAAGGATGATTTTCATTATGATATTCATAATCATTCAAAATGATTAAAAGTTCTTAGCCTACAGCCCAACATATAGTGACTACTCAAAACTGAGACCTACTTTTGAACCCAAAAATTTGAGGGTAGGACCCTATGATTGTAACTATCTTATTATACAGTAACGTGGTTTTAATGCATCCTAGCAGGAATGGGACACTTGAAAATTATTATTTAACCCAATGAAATATTTGTTAGAAAGGCAGATAAGACTTAAAAAGAATAAAATATTGGAAGTGGAAAAGACTTAGTTTAAATTCCAATTTTGGCCTGGTATGTAAATAACTAGTCTGGGTTGGTTATTTACTTTTTCTAACTGTCCATTTCACAATCTGCATGTGGAAATAACCTGTAAACGATGATGCTGAGTGAATACATACTAAGGTATTAAATCAAAGCTATTGTCTATAACAGTGTTTTCTACTTTTTATCTGTTAGTATAAAATTCCTTCCACTTTTAAGAAAAAATATAAAGATGAGTTATAATCCCTTATGTTAATAATTCGTTGTCTATAATAGTAGGCAGATGAATCCATTGTAGCTCTTCAGGGCATCCTTTGCATTTTAACCTGAACTGCAAAGTTGAATGCTCGTAAGGATGCTTCCATACCCGCACCCCAAAACCACTTTAACTAGAGCCTAATGAGAGCCCTATATCCGTTTATAGAAAATCACAGCTGAAAAGCTCAATACCCTTGACCACGGAAATATATCTTGAAATGTGCTTTTCTTCGCAAGCAAAATGCCATTGTTTCTGATGTTCACGGTCTTTAAATGATTATTTTATTCATTTCACAGGTCACCTGTTATGGCCGGAGGGCTCTTTGCGGTGGACCGAAAATGGTTTTGGGAGTTGGGTGGCTACGATCCTGGTTTGGAAATCTGGGGCGGGGAACAGTATGAAATCTCCTTTAAGGTAAGCCGCGCAGACCTTCTCACTGTTTCTACAGAATGCAGTTCCGATAGACCATAATCGCTGTCACTGTATCTGTGTTGGGAGATGATGAAAATAAAAGTCACCTTCCGAGTCAGCTTTTAGATGAAACGACTTCCTTCTGCTGTTTTGGTGAGAGGGAGTCAGGCCATGTTTAAAAAGCAGTAAGTCAAAATCCCATTTTCAGGTTGGACCCTTGATGTGCCAAGAGATCCACGGCTCCACTGATAAGTATAAGTACATCGCTCTTAAAGATGCAGACATGTAGATAGAAGAATTAAGATGAAAGAAATCGGAGTTATTGGAAATTTTTCCCTTTGTACTTGTTCTAGAAATTTCAGTTCACATTTTTCTCATTACCCATTTTATTCCCAAATTTAAATAGCAAAAGTGTAAATTTAAAATAAAGAAATGACGCATTGAAACTATTATTAATGTAATTACAATACCAGCCTGTTTTTTACCATTTTATCTAAAATTACCCTTGATCTCTCCTTGCTTTAGAGATAAAACAATAAATGTTCAGTAAAATGATATTCTTATATATATAACATATGATTTGTATTTATGAGAGCATCAAATTTCAAGGTCTATGAATGAAAGAAAATTTACCACAATATGTGAAGAAAACGAGCAAAGCAAAATAAACTGTGCAAAAGTTTATATTCCAAAGTGCCAAGATGTTTTTTAAGCTGTCTGAGAAAGAAAAAATAAGCCTCATTTTTCCTCTTTTTTCTTTAATCATAGTCATCATTATTAATACATGAACATAGATTGATTTTACCAACTTTTACCATACAGAAATATCCAATTGACTTCCATTATATACTCAAACCTGGTTCTTGCTGAGGAAAAAAATATATAAACTGACATCACGTTTAAGAATCCAGCAAAACATTTTAAATTTACAAATAAAAACAAATGCTCAAAATGATTTTTATAAAGCTGTAAAATCAATATTCGATGTGTTAACAGAAATGTTAAGTCATCATCAAAGTGTTATAAAATAAATATCCCAAGAGAGAAACTGAGGGAGCATCATTGCAAGCTTCAGAGCATCTAGAATCTTCCCTTGCACTATGTTGACACTAGTCCTTGAAATGTCATTTATTAAATTAGTGCTTGCTTTCACCATCGTTCAAAGACATCTAATTTCACATCTAAGGTATTTTGTTTTTAACCTCCTTGTAGATGCATTTTTAAAACTCTTAAATTTATCAATGTTTTTTGGGTTCCTCTGTTATAGTAACAGTTGTACACCTTGTCACAATATATATAACAGAAGGCAATAATGATAGAAATAACATCTTCTACATTTACTATGTGACAGATGCTGAGCTAAGTGCTTTATATGCATTCTCCTAATTTAAAGTTACAACTCTAAGAGATGGATATTATCATTCTATTTTGAAAATGAAGACATTAAGACTTAAAGAGAATAATTAAATTACCCAATGTCACCTATGGATTAAAATGTTAAAATCCTGTTTAATTGTATAGAATGCAGAATCATGAAGTTATCTGGCACCAAATTATATCTACCATTCTTGAGTTCTCTGTTAATAACCTTATTCTTTTATTTTTATCATATTAATATACATATGCAACCTAAAATTTCCCCTTTTAACCGCATTTCATTATATCGCTTAGTGCTGTTATTTATGTTCACAAAGTTGTGCTATCATCACCAACATCCATCACTAAAACTTTTCTATCATCCCAAATCCAAACTCTGTGCAGTTTAACTCCCTATTCCCCACTCCCACCCCATCCCCTGGTAACATATATTCTAGATTCTGACTCTATGAATTTGAATATACTGATTATTTCATATCAGTGATACCATATAATATTGGTACTTTTGTATCCTTTCGTTTCACTCAACATGATGTCTTCAAGGTTCATCCATGTTGTTGCATGAATCAGAACGTCATTCCTTTTTAATGCTGAATAGTATTCCAATCTGTGATATACCACATTTTCTTTATCCATTCATAGTTTCATAGACACTTGGGTTGCTTCCGCCTTTCAGCAAAATCATAGAATGCAGCTATGAACATGTACAAATATCTGTTCAAGTCCGTTGCTTTCAATTCTTTGGG
Organism: Tamandua tetradactyla; assembly: GCF_023851605.1. NCBI lineage: Eukaryota > Metazoa > Chordata > Mammalia > Pilosa > Myrmecophagidae > Tamandua > Tamandua tetradactyla. The sequence goes on along the minus strand of NC_135352.1, from coordinate 40,179,801 downwards.
ATATATAACTAGTAGCAGGATTGTAGGGTCATATAGTAATTCTATGCTTAGTTTCCTGAGGAACTGCCAATTGTCTTTCATAGTGGCTGCACCATTTTATGTTCCCACCAATATTGAATGAGTGTTCCTATTTCTCCACATCCTCTCCAAAATTTGTTATTTTCCATTTTTTTTCTATGGTAGCCATTTGAGTGGGTGTGAAATGGTTTCTCATTGTGGTTTTGATTTGCATTTCCCTAATGGCTAATGGTACTGAGCATCTTTTCATGTGTTTTTTTGGCCATTTGTGTATCTCCTTTAGAAAAATGTCTGTTTGAGACTTTTGCCCATTTTGTAATTAGGCCATTTGTCTCTTTGTTGTTTAGTGGGAGGATTTCTTCATATATTCCAGATATTAAACTCTGATTGGATATTTTTTCCCATTGAGTACAATGGCATTTTACTTCTTGATAAAGTCCTTTGATGCTCAAAAGTTTTTCATTTTAATGAGATCCTATTTATCTATTTTTTCTTTTATTGTACTTTAGGTATAAAGTTCAAGAAACCATTGCCTAACACAAGGTCCTGAACATCCTTTCCTATGTTTTTGTCTAAGAGTTTCATAATTCTGGTTTTTAGATATAGATCTTTCAACAATTTTGAACTGATTTTTGTATATGTTGTGAGGTAGGGGTCCACATTCACTCTTTTGCATATGCAGTCTCTTGTAGACGGCAGAGAATTGTGTCATACTTTTTAATACATTCTCCCAGTCCAGGCATTTTAACTGGAGAATTAGTCCATTTATATTTAAAATAACTACTGATAATGCAGTAAATATTTTAAATGTAATTTTGCTATTAAGTCTTTGTAAGTTTTATACCTTTTTTCTTCCTCAATTCTCCCCTCAATACCTACTTTCATACTTTTGAATTTTTGAATCCCCTCTCATTTCTTTCTGGATATGTTTTTCATGTATTTTCCTAGTGGTTACTATGGGGCTGAAAATGAGATCCTAAATATAACAATCATATTTTATTTGAAACCAACATAACTTCAATATCATATGTATGCATTGTTCCTATACCCTTGCATCCCTCCATCTTTTTTGTACTTGTTTCCAGTTATACCTTTGTACATTGCCTGTCCATAACCATGGATTTATCTTTACATTTTATTCATTGGCACTTTAGCATCTGTAGGAAACCAGAAGTGGAGTTATATAACAATCAATGCACTTAAATGATACTTGCACTTATACTTACCTATATGCTTACATTTATAAGAAGTCTTTATTTATTTATGCTGCTTTAGATCACTGCCTAGTGTCCTTTCCTTTAAGTCTGAAGAATTCCCTTTAGCATTGCTTGTAGGGTAGGTCTAGTGGTAATGAACTCCCTCAGCTTTTGTTGATCCATACTGTCTTACTCTCTCCCTCAATTTTGAAAGAAAGTATTGCTGTACATAAAATTCTTGGTTGGCAATTGTTTTCTCTCAGTACTTTAAGTATGTCTTCCTGGTTCCCCGGTTTCTGATGAGAAACTAATTGGGATTCTCTTGTATATAACTCATTGTTTAACTCTTGTAGCCTTCAGAAACCTTTTCTTGTCCCTTGCGTTTGACAATTTTGCCCATATATGGCAGGGCCTGTTTCTTTTCAAGTTTATCCTGTTTGATGTTCTCTAGGCATTTTTAGTGTTCATTTTCATGTCTTGCACTAACTTTGAGAAGTTTTCTGTCCTTATTCTTTTGATTATTCCTTCTACCTTATTCTGTCTTTCTTTTCCTTTTAGGACATCCGTAATGAATATTTTGGTGTGCTTGATGGTATTGCACAGGTCTCTTAGGCTATTTTCACTTTAAATCATTCTTTTTTCTTTTTGTTCCTCGGCTTGACTCATTGTCTTTAAGTTCCTTGATTGTTTCTTCTTCCATCTCCAATATGCTGCTCAGATCCTCCTGGGAATTTCCCATTTCAGTTATTGTGGTCTTCAATACTATTAGATCTGTTTGATTCCTTTTAAAAATTTCTACCCCTTCAATGAGATTCTTAAACTGTCTATTTGTTGTTTTACTGATATCCTTTAGTTTTCTTCCAGGTATTTTCCTTCCTCACCTCCTTAAGCAAATTAGAATGTTGTTACCAGACAAAGGCAGTGGGTTCTTCTGCCCAATGCACTCGAGTGACCATTTCCTGAGACACTAGGGTTTCAAAGAGAGAAAAAGTTTATTACTAGGCATGAAGCAGGAGAGAAATTGGCCTATCAGCCCAAACTGTGTCTCCCCAAACTGCAATAATCCTGATAGTTTTATAGAATTAAAAGATGGGCAGGTTTTAGGATAATGAGTGCATTGCCCTCAGATGATGCAATTAGGTGTGATCTAATTATTGAGCATGCACAAATTGATTACATGTCTAGTCACAGAACATATGTAGGAAAATGGCAGCCTTAGTATGACAATGGGTATGATTTTTAGTATTATAATGAGGTCTAGGTGACTTGTAAGTTAAAGTCTAAGCTACTGGGCATGTCAGACAGGCCCATTTTGGTTAGAGCCAGTCTCAGTTGTCAAGATAACTTTGGACTCGGAGTGGGTTAGTTCTGGGCCAACCCAACACCCTTCATTAATAGATATTAGGGACTGCCTTTACTGACCACAAGACTCGAAAGTCGAAAAACGGGATAAATGGATACAAATGAAGGTTTGTCACAAGGTTTTTATAATCACACGGGCAGAAGATAAAGGCTATACAATCATTATCAGAGATCGAGGCAGTTGGATTACAATTTAGAGATTGTAGGTATTTCCCTCTGTGAACTCCAATATACTAGAAAAAAAAGAGGAATATCTATATGATTCAGTAATCAAAATCATCCCTTAAATCCTAATTTCTCAGTTATAGTATCACTCTTTTAAAGTCTTTGTCCGGTGTGTCCATAGTCTGATATTCCTTGTTGACGTTTTCTGGATTTTTATCCTTTTCCTTTGCTTACATCAAAATTTCCTGTTTGTCTTCTAATCTTTTGTTGCATACTGTACATGTTCATATTTTAACATGCTAACTCTGGGATTTCTTTCTTAAGTTTGTACCCAGCTACTGATAGGACAGAGATGTCCTTGAGTGTCAGGAAGTGTTTTAGTTTGCTAGAGCTGCCAGAATGCAGTATACCAGAAATGGAATGGCTTTTAAAAGGGGAATTTATTAAGTTGCAAGTTTACATTCCAAGGCTATAAAAATGTCCAAACTACAACATCCAGGGGAAAATACCTTGATTTGAGAAAGGCTGATGGTTCTGGAACACCTGTGTCAGCTGGGAAGACACAGGGTGACATCTGTTAGCTTTCTCTGCAGTCTTCTTCAAATGACTTTCCTAGGGGTGTTTTCCTTCTGCATCTCCAGAGGTCCCTGCTGTGTGGGCCCTATTGCTGCTGGTGGCTCTAAAGCTTTTTCCAAAATGGTTCCCTCTTAAAGGACTCCAGTAAGTATCCCCACATTGAATGGGTGGGTCACATCTCTAAGGAAACAATTTAATCAAAAAGATCCCACCCAGCATTATTGAATGAGGATCAAATAACATGGCATTACTAGGGTATACAACAGTTTCAAACCAGCACAGGAGGTAACCAAACCAAGCAAACCTAAGTAAATAACACCTTTCACTGTCTTTGAAAATTGGCTTTGCATTGACTGGTGCTCTCCTTCCAAGTTCAGCCTCCTATCAGGAAGGTCAGCCCAAGACAAATACAAAGGGCAAGGTCCCCTCTGGCTATTTGGGAACTGTGTCTTGTCTGATCCTGTGCTTGCTGGTGGCCAAAGGAGCTCTTCTGTTTACAGAAATTTGAATGCCACCTCAGTTTTTCAGGGAGCTGACCTTCTCTCTCTCTCTGAGGTGTTCCACTGCAGAACGTGAAACAAGTAAGCATTTGCCTCAGGCCACCTGCCTCAATTCTCAAACTACTTTCCTGCCTCAAGCTGCTTTTGCCTAAAGGACAGCTTCTGGGAAGGGGGCACAAGGGAGAGGAGTCTCCCAAAGTCTTTCACAGCAAGGCCAGGGACAGCAAAGAAATGCCAGCCAGCTCCAGATGGCCCTGGGAGGGAAGGGCCTGAAAAGGCACCAGGAACTTCTTTCATGGCTCCCCAAACCTGTGTTTTTTTGACTTAGGAACCACTCAGCAAATTCAGCCCTTTGACTGTCCCCCAAAGCTCTTAGGTCTCCTCTGCTGCCTTCGTCCAGGGTGGAGACAGCAGCTATCCTCACAGCTGGGCCCCCCGGGGCCTAAGCAGCTCATCAAAAGCAGCGATTCCATGATCCTGGGGAAGTAGGGTTTTATGCCCCTCTCTGCACCAGCAAGCTCAGCCAGGGGCTGGACCCCACTGCTGCCTATCAGGACAGTGGTGGATGTGACACAGAGAGAGCAGTTCACTGGTGTTCACTGTACTTTGCCAGCCTCTTCCTCCCACTTTTCTATGAGTGCTGCACAGTGGTCCACTGAGTTTTGAAACAGTTGATTCAGGCAGTTCTTGTCTGCTTAACAGTTCCTCTGGTGGATGTGCTATTCCTGGAGCTTCCTACTCAGCCGTCTTCCCACAACTCTCCTGTTATTAATGCTTTGATCCCAACCTAATAATTTCTCTCATTGAACAGAGGCAAGTGCTTTCAATCTGGTCAAATAACATGGCAGCAAACTTTCTGCTGGCCCTGGGAAAATACTGTTGATTATCAGATATCACACAAAAATTCCAAATATTCATAAGGCATAATAATATATTTGACCACAGTATTAAGGGAAAAAATGGCATTGCTTTATTTACAATATCATCAGAATTCAGGGGATAATTTTCTTTAATTTACTTTTCACAGTTCAGGAATTTTTTCTCAAGTTCTCTTAATTCGTGAATTCTCCAAGTTTAAAATGTTATTAAGGAAATTTGTATTAAATAAGAGATACCTGGCTTTGCATAATGAACTAGATGAAGAATAAAATTGCTTTTGAAAGTCTGGAGGGTTTGCAGAATACACACTTGCATTTTAAACCACAAAGGTGTCTTTTAAGCAAATATAAACTTGCATGTCTCACTTCTCTGTCACTTTTATCTATCACGCCTCTTCTGGCTGACCTAAGATTTTATTACCCCATTTCCTATTTTTCAGTTATCTGTCATTCTGAAGGATATAATTGGAATGCAGCCCTGTCGTCTTTGTCTAGATACCATGGCAACAGCACAGAAAATTCAGGACTAAATTGCCCCAGGTTGTTTGGTTGGTATGATAGATTCTCAGGGCACAGCTAGGTCTTACAGCACCCCATTTCAGCCCTCTCCCTTCGTCCTTCTGCGCGTTAGGTGCTGACCTTGAGGTTCTCATCCCTCTCTGTTAGTATTTTTAGCCAAAGGAACAAAGTTAAACAGGCTTTGGAAGAATTTACATTGAAGAAAGGAGGATTTTCTCAGTGTGAAAAGAATCAAATGGATTGTAAATAAATAGTTCTTTTAAATAGTAGTGAAAATAAAATCAAACTTCTGCAATTTTGGTCATCCCAGACATTGTAATTAACATTATAGTGTAAAGTATCACAAGATATATATTGGCCAGACACATTTTACGACTTGGTAAATGTGTCTAAGTAAGAACTTCGCTAGTCTATTTTATACCTTAATATAGACATTGTTTTAAGTCTGCAATTTAAATGCTCTAATTCAAAAGGATTTCTATGGCTACATTTATCAGGTATCTTTGTTTGCTATTTTCTCTCCAACCAAAGAATCATCTCCTCAAAGCTTATAACAAGAGTTCTTCATTGAATGAAAATATTTCCATAAAACTCTTCTTTACATTTAGGGCTCAGTTTTTGGTCAAACAGCATTTGGGTAAGAGTGATCGTCAACTTTCTTTCTCTGTAAATAGCTTTCGTCCCGTTTTTGAAAATCTGACTAGATGAGCAGAGATCTCTCCATTATGCAAAATCTAACACATTGGAATTTGCAAGTGTCAGTTAAGGAAAGGAGCTCTCCAGAGATCTGATCTGTCTTCACAGCCCCCAGACTTCAGTCCCTTGTAATATGAACCTGGATTCCTATAGGGTCCACAATTATCCCTTCAAATGCTGCCAGGTATGCTAGCCACTGGGGAGGAAAACAAGAACATTCATAGTCAATTATTCCACAAGCTCTTATTGAGCATCTAATTCATCCCAGGCATTGTTCCAGGTGCTCAGTTGGAATGGCAGCTGGAAACAAAGAGCTGGGCCAAGCCAGACTGCGCAGTTTAGATGTACGTGAGAGAGCCCTCACCTTTAAACGTTGTCTTCTACTTATGACACTGAAATAATGTTAAAGCCATTGTGAGTCTTTGATTTTCCAGGGTGCATTTTACATACTTCCCCCCAAAATAAAAGTCCAAATGTTAGCAATTTCTAAAGATCAGTCTTTTCATAGCAGGAAATTCCTTTCTGAAAATAAAAGTGAACAATAAGCACTAATTAGGCACCACAAAAGTTGTAGAATGACACCACTCTATATTCAGAAGAACATTAATTTTGATTTAGTCTGAACTTTTCCACCCTCAGGAGCTCAACTTGGTCCCACGCGGATCTAATATTTCATGCACCCTCTGCAGTCCCAGGGAGAGCTCTTGGTCAGTGGCTTGCAGAAATGCAGAAATATTAAAGGCTCCAGGTCACATGAGTGCATGTGAACCATACATCCCAGAGTGAAGCTAGCCCCACAGCCTATTTCAAAACCACTCAATGGACATTATTTATCCACCCTTGTATGGGCAACACTCCATCCTAAGTGGGGACTTAAGAATCAGACATTGAGGGAAGTTTTACTCACCTCTCACAATCATTCAGCCCTTATCAATCTTTAATTCCATCAGCAGACGTGTATTTATTTCTTACAGTATTGCGAAGGACTAAGCCCTTGATTCAAGGATACATATGAAAAGATTCTTGCTCTAGAAGAGCTGACTCACTCTCCATTAGCAGCCTGGAAGAGTAATGCAGTACAATTCTTCATCTTCATGAAAAACACAAAAGCTATATATAAAAAAAAAAACAAAAAAAAAGATAAAGATAAAGATAAAAAATTAAAAACATAAATAAATAAATAATTTTGAAAAATCAACAAATAAAAAAATGAATTAAAAAATTCCTCATCCTCAGTATTGTCTGGTACATATCTTATTCCCATATTCACAGCAATAAATCAGGATCTATACAGTAGGCTCTTTGCTAGCTGTGCTGGTTGGAAACTGTTACGTACCCAAGAAAAGCCATGTTTTCTAATCCAATCAGGTGGGAGCAGACCTATTATGGTTGTGATCTTTTGATGAGGTCATTTTCATGGATTTGTGACCCACTGAATTGTGGGTGGGATCTTTTAATTAGATTATTTCCATGGAGATATGGCCCTGCCTAGTCAAGGTGGATTTTAATTAATTTACTGGAGTCCTTAAAAGAACTCATGGAAAGAGAGAGTTCAGAGCCGACACAGGGAGTGGAAGGATGAAACCAAGACACGGACATTTAGAGATGATAAGCTAAGAGGTGAAATCTGGAGTCTGCCCCAGAGAAACACTAAGTGAGGAACCACAGATACTCAGGAACAAAGTCACAGAAATAAGAGCTGAGAGAGCCGTTTGAAACCAGAAGCAGGGAGAGAAGGACAGCTGACATTGCACGTGCCTTCCCATGTGACAGAGAAACTCCAGACACCATCTGCCTTTCTTCAGAGCCATGCTGTCTTTCTCTGGATGCCATAATTTGGACATTTTCATGGCCTTAGGACTGTAAATTTGTAACTTAATAAATCCCCTCTGAAGGAACCAATCCATTTCTGGTATATTGCATGTTGGCAGCTTTAGCAAACTGAAACACTAGCCTTCTCTCATCTAATGTTTTTCCTCTTTCAGTCTATCCAACAATTCATTAATATTTTTCTGTGAGTTACTTTATTTTCCCTTCTTAAAGGTTCATGTTGCTTGTAATTGCCATAAAAATCAAATGAATATATTTAGTCATAAACCAGACTTTCCATAAACTATCTGCCTCATCTAACTGCCTCAATCCATACCACAAACCATTCAACTCATGTTTTCCACTCCCTCCAGAACAGACAAAACATATTTCCATTTCTGTACCCCATTTATTTTAAGCAGAGAGTCTGATTTTGTTCTGTTTCTGAGCAATTTGTTTATTCCCTCTACAAATGTTAGTTAACAGAACAAGACTCTGAAAAAACATGCCAAGGGAGCCTAGTAGAAACCTGTGGATTGAGCACAATTGAAACGCCTTTTTTTGTCCATTAAATATAAAAGTAATTGGGCAGTGTGACAGGGGGTCAGTGACAGGATTCTTGGCTGCCATGCTGGAGACCCAGGTTCAATTCCTGGTGCCTGCCCAAGCCAAAAAAAAACAAACAAAAAATAATTCAGAATCTTTGTTTTAAAAAATATAGATATGTCACTTAAGATAAGAAAGCCTTAAAAATACACTATGAACTTCCTCTAAAGTAAAACATATAAATGTGCATTTATTCCCCAGTCTTCTAATACAAGATAGACCAAAGTTTTTCTAATGCATAGAAGTTCACTGACTGAAAGCTATCTTAGTGCAGGATTTCTGGTTTTAAATGATTTTGCACAATCTTTTATTAATTCATCCACATCTAGCTTGCCAGCAATTTTTTAGCAACACCTCAATCCTTCCAAACCATGAAAATTAGTTTTGACATGAACAGCAACTCTTTCTCTTGTCATAATCATATTTCATCAGTTTGTGTAATATTTAATTAAATTACACCATTGCAATTTTTAAAACTAATGAACACATTTGGGGAGAATTGCCCCAGCTTTGGGGTAAGCATGTTTTCTAACTACTAGAAGTAAAAGTCCACAGGTGGGTTGATTGCAGCCTGTATTCTATATATAGGTTTGCCATAAAATGAGTGTTTGGGCCCAACTGAGTTCCTGCAGAGCAGAGGCTGGTGCTGCCCCAAGACCGAAAAGCACACCAAGCACAGATGTAGACATGGATTTATTGGGCTTACAAACGAGAGAGATTCTCCAGTGGCGGCCCGTCCAGACGGCTAGCGCTCTGAAAGGGATGGGGGCGTGCAAGACGTAATACGTGATTACAAAGCAAAGACATTCAATACAGTATAGGGGCATCAGGTCTCCAGTGTGATCAATACAGAGACCTAAGACCTGATGTTTTACTAAAGTTAGTGTTTAAGACTAAGATACCATCAGTGCTGATGTACCACCATAATTACCCTCTTCTCCCTCCAGGGAGATTGTTTGCTCCTCGGCCCTTGTCCTTAGCTAAAGAGGGCTTGCTACATGCCAGGGCCTGGGCAGCCACAGTGAGCGTCACTTGAAAAGGAGAAGCATGGTTAATACGTTAAACTGGCTTAGCAGAGATTCATTCCTTGCTCTCAGAAAACTTTCATTCTAATAAAAGAGACAGGCGACGCCATAAGGGAAAGGCCGGTCTGCGGCTGCCCCTGTGCCTCGGGACATCTGGAGTGAGGCTTTCCCTTCAGACCATAATCCTACAGTGTTGCTTCAGTCCGCTGACCTCTGCCCCAGGGGCCTGCAGATGCCCAGGGCTGGTGAGTGGCAAGTGACTCCCCTTCGTCTCTTCCACTCGCACTCTGGCCCTCTGCAAGTCCCTCCAGATCAGCTTCCTCTCCCTCTTTTATTTAGCTGCCACCTCCTTTTCCTTTCTCTTGGCCCAATCTTTTGTAATCTTCCTGAAAAGAGAAAAAAAAAATCAGTCCTAAAATCGGCCTCTGGGGTTTCTTTGAACCCTTGTTTCTACTTTGGTATGTCTGGGGAAGAAGATGCTCCTGAAGAGATAAGAAGGATTGAGTATAACCAGATGAAAGCGTCAAGCTCTATGCTTCCACACACAAGTAAACATTCACAGTTTAAAGCAGCTGAAATATGTCTGAGTTCTAATGGATAACATCCACTTATTTTTTGCTTTTCCCTTTATGATATTGAGCTACTTGTGCCCCAAAGTTCTGACCACTCTATCCTTCCTATGGCGATAAAAACTATCATATGGTCCCTCAACAAGAAAAAAAACAATGAGTTAGCACTTAAAGGCCTATGAATTTCATATCATCCCACTCAACGCTAACGTAAGGTAGGAAAAATAATGATTTCTATTTTATAATTGCAAAGACAGGCCATTAACTGTTACTATCAAAGAAAGGATTAGAATTCAGCTTTGCTCTCAAGACCATTAGCCTAATTTCCCTTAGCTGGAAAAATAGAAGACTGTAGACCTATGATGGAAAAGTGGTTTCTGTCACTCTTCTTTAAAAGAATTTCTGGTTGGGGTGATGGGAAAGTTTGGTGATGGATGGTGTTGATACAGCACAATATTGTGAGTGTAACAGTTATATATTTGAATGTGGTTAAAAGTGGAGATTTTAGGTTGCATGGATGTTACTAGAATAGAAAATTTTAACCCTGCAATTTCTCTTACTTAAAAAAACCCTCTGGGCTAGAAAATAAAGAGAGACAATGCAAGTTCTCCATGCCTGACGTTAATTTAATATTAACCCTGGCAACTTTTGTTATAATTCAATGTAAAATTTAATTTTTTACAACCTTGAAAATGTAATGGTTGTTAGATAAGGATTTAACATAAACAATAAGCACTAAACTTTGAGTAAGGAACATTCAATTCAACAACTGAAATATTTAAAATGATAATATTTTGCAGTTTTAAAATGAGAACAGAGGTCTTCTCTTAGAAATCACTCAAAGCCTTATTCTCAAAGGAGAATAAGAAACAGAAACCAAAGAAAAAAACCTAACTTCATCCTTGATAAAATTAGCAGATATCTCGCCCCTACCCATGATGTGTAAAGAAGGCTATCCTATGCAGAGAAGGTAAATGCAGTGATGATAAAACAGAGGCATTGGGAGATGAAATGGCCATGACTACAGATTTCACGTAAAGTCAGCACATCTCAGTTCTCCAGAGTGATTGGCACATCCCAAGGAGGAACCAACAAACGCCTTGTTTTCAGCAGTAGTGTCCGGTGTGACAGCTGGTGGCCGGAGCTTCCCTGAACTGAGTCCAGCATGAACGAGAAGCTGCAGATGAGAGGTTGGGGTTCGGTTCTGAAAGAGTTACTCCCCAGACAAGATACATTTGCAGGAAGCAGGATGTTAGTGAAGGCAGAATGGAGGACACACACTACAGGCCTGCAGCAGTCCATCTCTACAGGATGCAGAGACGAAAAGGCGAAGATAATTCACTCACACAAAATCTCCCATCCTAAGGTCAATACCTCTAGCCTCAAGTGCAACTTTGGTCTCTCCCACACATAAACCTTGTACAAGTAACTAGTAAGAACCCATCCTACTGAAAGATGAACAACAATAATTTTTAAAGGGAAGTCACATGTAAAATACTATATAAAATACATTAATTTAGAGAAAATTAAAGTAACCGTAAGCGATTACTCTGCTCAATTCTATGCGAATAAGCCTGCAATTATATATGAAACAGATATTTTGAGAAAGTATAAATGACAAAACTGACCTCCACAAAGGAAAAAGCTAAACCGACTACATTCGTTTTCTCTTGGGACACACACATTTAGTGGCTGAAAACGCAGTTCTCTTCTCACAGGGCTTGGGGTCCGGGACCCAGCGAGTTTGGGCGGGTCCCTTGCTAAGACCCTCATCCTCGAGGCTGGACGAGGGAAAGATCTGCTTCCACGCCCCGTGGGGTTGGCAGGACCCGTGTCCTGGTGGCCATCTGCCTGGACCCCACGGTCTTGGTAAGGTCTGGTTGCTGCTCTCAGCTCCAGAGGTCCTTCTCCAGAGCCCCCTCCAGGCCCTCTCAGGCCTGGCCGACTTCTTCAAGGCCACAGGCAGAATCTCTCATGCGTCCCACCTTCAAGCCTCTTCCCAAAGGGGAGCCCAGTCCCATCTGAGGGCCACGTGGTGAACTCAGACTCTGGGGGATAATAGCCCTTGGGACTGGCTCAGTGTCCCTGCTTTTGGGCCATAATTCCATCTGCAAAAGCCCCTCCGTCCTAGAGCGCCCCCTATCGTCGTGAAGTCCACCATATTCATAGTCCTGCCCACACCCAAGGAGAGGAAATATACAAAGGCAGGATTTGGGGCTGCTCAGAATTCTCCTCCCGCACTGACCACGGACCATAGACAAAATCGGGAAAATCGGCGAAAAGATATGCCCTCTAAAACATAAAGCACCAAACCCAATTACTTTCTTCTAAACACTTAAGGAACACAACATGCAATGTTTGGCAAAAACTGTTCTCAAGTGTCAGAAAAGTAAAAAATCTTCCAAACTGATTATAAAACTAGCATAGTAGTCATAGCTGAATCTGACAAAAATAGCACAAAGAATAGGAAAGTACAGACATTTTTTTCTTGAAAATGCTAACATTAAAAAATGAAATAGTATAGCTAGAATAACTATTCAAAAATTAGTACAACAAAATAAGTGCATCTTCAGCAAATATGCTTCAACCTTGAGGTGTGTATAAACACTAACAGTAAATTTTCAAAGTTATGGTTATCCTCATGGGTAATAAAAAAGCATTTGATAAAATTCACAATTCATTTTTGGACAAAATAATTATGTAAAAATTCTTAGCATGATTAAAATATAAATATGTTTTTGTAATGAATATCTCTCATCTCAAAAGCTGTCATTTTGCTTAATGAGAAAATTCTAGGAATTTGTGAGTGTAACTGAGTTATATATGTGAATGTGGTTAAAAGTGGAGATTTTAGGTTGTATGGATGTTACTAGAAAATTCTAGGAATTTTCTCATTAAATTATTATTAAACATTTTTCATATTCTGTAGATACTATGCAGTGCAATTAGACAATATATAAAATAAGATACATAAAAATTGTAAAGGAGGGGGAAATATTTTATTAATTACAGACAATATGACCATATACCTGAATAGTGCTAGGTGAGCCATGAAAAATTACTATATTTCATTAAGTTGTTTTGGTAAAAATAAGACAAAACATGAACACATATATAAATATTTAAAAATACATAGATAAATAAATGTATATGTTAATATAATGTATACATGAAAACAATAGTCATACATCTTTATATCACTCAAAGGATTATAATAGTAAGGGCAGGGAACCAGTTAGAAATAAACTTAAGAAATGTGCTAGACCTCTATCAAGAAATGTTATAAAGTGACTAAGTTACACACAAAAACACTTGAATAAGTAAAAATCCATAAGCAAGAAAATTCTTCCTAAGCATAATAAATTTAAGTATAAATTCTGCCTAAAAAACAATTTAATGCAATCTTAACATGATTGGGGGGGTGCTTGACAAAGTGCTTCTAATTCATAAGGAAAAATGGATACATAAAATAACAAGAAAATTTCTGGACAAAAGCAGGGAGCTAACCTAGCATATAATAAAGTACATAAAATTGCATGAATAGACAATTTAAAGACCAAATTTAAAGTTAGGGGGAAAAAACGTGAGAATACAGTATAAGACAAAGTTAGCATTTCAAATCACAAGAGAAATGGTAAATCCCTTAGTCGACATTATGGGACAGCTACCCATCTGGATAAAACTAAAGTTGGATCTCTAGACCACATTTTATATAAAAATAGATTCCGAGAAGCTAAGTCATTTTAAACATTAAAATGAAAGCATAGAAGAACAACAAAAATATCATGAAAGGACTAGGGTGGGGGAGCCTCCTGTATAAATTAGTGCCTCCTAGGGTAGGAAAACAGAACCAGCAGGAGAGGTCTGTAACCAGTAGGAGATTTTATGCAGCCGTGGGATGCACAAGCCCGGATTCCACAGGACAAGCCACAGGCTGGCAACTCCAATGCAGGTTTTCGATAATCCCCCAGGAGACGCTGAGGGGCTGAAGTAGAGATGGGACATCCTCCTCCTGACTGCTGAAGTCATCACTTCTCTTTTAAAGCCTCCAAGCGATTGGGTGAGACGTCTCTCATTGCTGAAGACGCGCCCCCTTAGTTCATCCCAGGTGTAGTCAGCCACAGATGCAATCAAGTGACTGATGATGTGAGTCCCCGAAATGTCCTCAAAGTGACAGTTAGGCCAGCACTTGCTTGACCAGACAACTGACCGCCATCACCTGACCAAGTTGACACCTGAACCTAAGTGTGATTTAGAAAAAATAATTTTAAAACTAGGTTGATTAATTCATTCACATTTTTAAAAAATCCTATAAAGGAAAAAAAAGACAAAAGTCAAACAGCAAGCTGAGAAAATCATTTACTAATACTCTTTCATTTTTTTTAACTTTTTATTAATTAAAAAAAATTAACAAAACATTAAGATATCATTCCATTCTACATATACAATCAGTAATTCTTAATATCATAACATAGTTGCATATTCATCATTTCTTAGATAATTTGCATCAATTTAGAAAAAGAAATAAAAAGACAACAGAAAAAGTAATAAAATGATAATAGAGGAAAAAAAAGATTATACATACGATACTCCTTACCCCTCGCTTTCATTTACCACTAGCATTTCAAACTGAATTTATTTTAACATTTGTTCCCCCATTATTTATTTTTATTCCATATGTTCTACTCTTCTGTTGATATAGTAGCTAAAAGGAGCATCAGATACAAGGTTTTCACATTCACAGAGTCTCATTGTGAAAGCTATATCATTGTTCAATCATCATCAAGAAACATGGCTACTGGAACACAGCTCTACATTTTCAAGCTTTTCCCTCCAGCCTCTCCACTACATCTTGAACAACAAGGTGATAGCTACTTAATGCGTAAGAATAACCTCCAAGATAACCTTTTGATTCTGTTTGGAATCTCTCAGCCATTGACACTTTGTCTCATTTTACTCTTCCCCCTTTTGGTCGAGAAGTTTCTCTCAATCCCTTGATGTTAATTCTCAGCTCATTCTAGGGTTTTTCTCAGTCCCTTGATGCTGAGTCTCAGCTCATTCCAGGATCCCTGTCCCACATTGCCAGGAAGGTCCACACCCCTGGGAGTCATGTCCGACGCAGAGAGGGGGAGGGTGGTGAGACTGCTCGTCGTGTTGGCTGGAGAGAGGGGCCACATCTGAGCAACAAAAGAGGCTCTCTTGGGGGTGACTCTTAGGACTAAATTTTGAGTAGACTTGACCTATCCTTTGTGGGGTTAAGTTTCATGTGAACAAACCCCAAGACTGGGGGCCCAGCCTATAGCTTTGGTTGTCCACACTGCTTGTGAGAATATCAAGAATTCAACTTGGGGAAGTTTAACTTCTCCCCGCTCTCACCATTCCCCGAAGGGGGGCTTGCAAATACTTTTCCAGTCACTGATCAAATCACTCTGGGATTCATCGGGGCATCACTCTGGACAAACCAACAAAATCTCATGTCCTACCTGAGATTCCAAGTACTTATGATGTTCAATCAAACTATCTACATGAGTTATATTAGGAAATGCTCTAGTCAAAATCTAAATTTTGTAACAAATAAACATTTTTTGTTTTAGTCTCACACATAAGGTGACATTTTAAAGTATTAATTATCATCTATTTTCAGCACCCTGCAATAATGACATTCCTTTGTTCTTCCTCATGCCAAAACATTTTTAAAATTTGTACATTGTACATTTCACTATTATTATACACTCTAGGTATTCCTAGAGTATACCATCTCGATCTTTAACATCTATCTTTCTTTCTGATTTCATTTATGTCCCCAGCCCTCCTCCCTCTATCATTCTCACATGCAGCTTCATTCAATGTTTTAACATAATTACATTACAGTTAGGTAGTATTGTGCTGTCTATTTCTAAGTTTTTGTATCCAGTCCTGTTGCACAGTCTGCATCCCTTCAGCTCCAATTACCCACTATCTTACCCTATTTCTATCTCCTGATGGTCTCTGTTACCAATGACATATTCCAAGTTTATTCTCGAATGTCGGTTCACATCAGTGGGACCATACAGTATTTGTCCTTTAGTTTTTGGCTAGTCTCACTCAGCATAATGTTCTCTAGGTCCATCCATGTTGTTACATACTTCATAAGTTTATTCTGTCTTAAAGCTGCATAATATTCCATCCTATGTATATACCACAGTTTGTTTAGCCACTCATCTGTTGATGGACATTTTGGCTGTTTCCATCTCTTTGCAATTGTAAATAATGCTGCTATAAATATTGGTGTGCAAGTGTCTGTTTGTGTCTTTGCCCTTAAGTCCTCTGAGTAGATACCTAGCAATGGTATTGCTGGGTCATATGGCAATTCTATATTCAGCTTTTTGAGGAACCGCCAAACTGCCTTCCACAGTGGTTGCACCATTTGACATTCCCACCAACTGTGGATAAGTGTGCCTCTTTCTCCGCATCCTCTCCAGCATTTGTCATTTTCTGTTTTGTTGATAATGGCCATTCTGGTGGGTGTGAGATGATATCTCATTGTGGTTTTGATTTGCATTTCTCTAATGGCCAGGGACATTGAGCATCTCTTCATGTGCCTTTTGGCCATTTGTATTTCCTCTTCTGAGAGGTGTCTGTTCAAGTCTTTTTCCCATTTTGTAATTGGATTGGCTGTCTTTTTGTTGTTGAGTTGAACAATCTCTTTATAAATTCTGGATACTAGACCTTTATCTGATATGTCGTTTCCAAATATTGTCTCCCATTGTGTAGGCTGTCTTTTTACTTTCTTGATGAAGTTCTTTGATGCACAAAAGTGTTTAATTTTGAGGAGCTCCCATTTCTTTCTTTCTTTCTTCAGTGCTCTTGCTTTAGGTGTAAGGTCCATAAACCCGCCTCCAATTATAAGATTCATAAGATACCTCCCTACATTTTCCTCTAACTGTTTTATGGTCTTAGACCTAATGTTTAGATCTTTGATCCATTTTGAGTTAACTTTTGTATAAGGTATGAGATACAGGTCCTCTTTCATTCTTTTGCATATGAATATCCAGTTCTCTAGGTACCATTTATTGAAGAGACTGTTCTGTCCCAAATGAGTTGGCTTGACTGCCTTATCAAAGATCAAATGTCCATAGATGAGAGGGTCTATATCTGAGTACTCTATTCGATTCCATTGGTCAATATATCTATTTTTATGCCAGTACCATGCTGTTTTGACCACTGTGGCTTCATAATATGCCTTAAAGTCAGGCAGCATGAGACCTCCAGCTTCATTTTTTTTCCTCAAGATACTTTCAGCAATTCGGGGCACCCTGCCCTTCCAGATAAATTTGCTTATTGGTTTTTCTATTTCTGAAAAGTAAGTTGTTGGGATTTTAATTGGTATTGCGTTGAATCTGTAAATCAATTTAGGTAGAATTGACATCTTAACGATATTTAGTCTTCCAATCCATGAACATGGTATGCCCATCCATCTATTTAAGTCTTCTGTGATTTCTTTTAACATTTCTTGTAGTTTTCTTTGTATAGGTCTTTTGTCTCTTTAGTTAAATTTATTCCTAAGTATTTTAATTTATTGTTGCAATTATAAATGGAATTCGTTTCTTGATTTCCCCCTCAGCTTGTTCATTACTAGTGTATAGAAACACTACAGATTTTTTAATGTTGATCTTGTAACCTGCCACCTTACTGTACTCCTTTATTAGCTCTAGTAGTTTTGCTGTGGATTTTTCAGGGTTTTTGACATATAGTATCATATCATCTGCACACAGTGATAGTTTTACTTCTTCCTTTCCAATTTTGATGCCTTGTATTTCTTTTTCTTGCCTAATTTCTCTGGCTAGAACTTCCAACACGATGTTGAATAACAGTGGTGATAGTGGACATCCTTGTCTTGTTCCTGATCTTAGGGGGAAAGTTTTCAATTTTTTCCCATTGAGGATGATATTAGCTGTGGGTTTTTCATATATTCCCTCTATCATTTTAAGGAAGTTCCCTTGTATTCCTATCTTTGAAGTGTTTTCAACAGGAAAGGATGTTGAATCTTGTCAAATGCCTTCTCTGCATCAATTGAGAGGATCATGTGATTTTTCTGCTTTGATTTGTTGATATGGTGTATTACATTAATTGATTTTCTTATGTTGAACCATCCTTGCATACCTGGGATGAATTCTACTTGGTCATGAGGTATAATTCTTTTAATGTGTTGCTGGATTCGATTTGCTAGAATTTTGTTGAGGATTTTTGCATCTATATTCATTAGAGAGATTGGTCTGTAGTTTTCTTTTTTTTGTAATATCTTTGCCTGGTTTTGGTATGAGGGTGATGTTGGCTTCATAGAATGAATTAAGTAGCTTTCCCTCCACTTCAATTTTTTTGAAGAGTTTGAGCAGGGTTGGTACTAATTCTTTCTGGAATGTTTGGTAGAATTCACATGTGAAGCTGTCTGGTCCTGGACTTTTCTTTTTGGGAAACTTTTGAATGACTGATTCAATTTCTTTACTTGTGATTGGTTTGTTAGGTCATCTATTTCTTCTTGAGTCAAAGTTGGTTGTTCATGCCTTTCTAGGAAGTTGTCCATTTCATCTACATTGTTGTATTTATTAGCATAAAGTTGTTCATAGTATCCTGTTATTACCTCCTTTATTTCTGTGAGGTCAGTGGTTATGTCTCCTCTTCCATTTCTGATCTTATTTATTTGCGTCCTCTCTCTTCTTCTTTTTGTCAATCTTGATAAGGGTCCATCAATCTTACTGATTTTCTCATAGAACCAACTTCTGGTCTTATTGATTTTCTCTATTGTTTTCATGTTCTCAATTTCATTTATTTCTGCTCTAATCTTTGTTATTTCTTTCCTTTTGTTTGCTTTGGGGTTATTTTGCTGTTCTTTCTCCAGTTCTTCCAAGTGGACAGTTAATTCCTGTATTTTTGCCCTTCCTTTTTTTTGATATAGGCATTTAGGGTAATAAATTTCCCTCTTAGCACTGCCTTTGCTGCATCCCATAAGTTTTGATATGTTGTATTTTCATTTTCATTCGCCTTGCGATATTTACTGATTTCTCTTGTAATTTCTTCCTTGACCCACTGGTTGTTTAAGAGTGTGTTGTTGAGCCTCCACGTGTTTGTGAATTTTTTGGCACTCTGCCTATTATTGATTTCCAACTTCATTCCTTTATGATCTGAGAAAGTGTTGTGTATGATTTCAATCTTTTTAAATTTGTTGAGACTTGCTTTGTGACCCAGCATATGGTCTATCTTTGAGAATGATCCATGAGCACTTGAGAAAAAGGTGTATCCTGCTGTTGTGGGGTGTAATGTCCTATAAATGTCTGTTAAGTCTAGCTCATTTATTGTAATATTCAAATTCTCTGTTTCTTTATTGATCCTCTGTCTAGATGTTCTGTCCATTGATGAGAGTGGGGAATTGAAGTCTCCAACTATTATGGTAGATGTATCTATTTCCCTTTTCAGTGTTTGCAGTGTATTCCTCATGTATTTTGGGGCATTCTGGTTAGGTGCATAAATATTTATGATTGTTATGTCTTCTTGTTGAATTGTTCCTTTTATTAGTAGATAGTATCCTTCTTTGTCTCTTTTAACTGTTTTACATTTGAAGTCTAATTTGTTGGATATTAGTATAGCTACTCCTGCTCTTTTCTGGTTGTTATTTGCATGAAATATCTTTTCCCAACCTTTCACTTTCAACGTATGTTTATCTTTGGGTCTAAGATGTGTTTCCTGTAGACAGCATATAGAAGGATCCTGTTTTTTAATCCATTCTGCCAGTCTATGTCTTTTGATTGGGGAGTTCAGTCCATTAACATTTAGTGTTTTACTGTTTGGGTAGTACTTTCCTCTACCATTTTGCCTTTTGTATTTTATATGTCATATCTAATTTTCCTTCTTTCTACACTCTTCTCCACACCTCTCTCTTCTGTCTTTTTGTATCTGTCTCTAGTGCTCCCTTTAGTATTTCTTGCAGAGCTGGTCTCTTGGTCACAAATTCTCTCAGTGACTTTTTGTCTGTAAATGTTTTAATTTCTCCTTCATTTTTGAAGGACAGTTTTGCTGGATATAGAAGTCTTGGTTGGCAGTTTTTCTCTTTTAGTAATTTAAATATATCATCCCACTGTCTTCTAGCTTCCATGGTTTCTGCTGAGAAATCTACACATAGTCTTATTGGGTTTCCCTTGTATGTGATGGATTCCTTTTCTCTTGCTGCTTTCAAGATCCTCTCTTTCTCTTTGACCTCTGACATTCTGACTAGTAAGTATCTTGGAGAACGTCTATTTGGATCTATTCTCTTTGGGGTGTGCTGCACTTCTTGGATCTGTAATTTTAGGTCTTTCATAAGAGTTGGGAAATTTTTAGTGATAATTTCTTCCATCAGTTTTTCTCCTCCTCTTCCCTTCTCTTCTCCTTCCGGGACACCCACAACATGTATATTTGTGCGCTTCATATTATCATTCAATTCCCTGAGTCCCTGCTCATATTTTTCCATTCTTTTCCCTATAGTTTCTGTTTCTTTTTGGATTTCAGATGTTCCATCCTCCAGTTCACTAATCTTAACCTCTGTCTCTTGAAATCTACCATTGTAGGTTTCCATTGTTTTTTTCATCTCTTCTACTGTATCTTTCATTCCCATAAGTTCTGTGATTTGTTTTTTCAGACTTTCCATTTCTTCTTTTTGTTCATTCCTTGCCTTCTTCATGTCCTCCATCAATTCATTGATTTGGTTTTTGATGAGGTTTTCCATTTCTATTCGTATATTCTGAATTAATTGTTCCAGCTCCTGTATCTCATTTGAACTATTGGTTTGTTCCTTTGACTGGGCCATATCTTCTATCTTCCTGATGTGATTTGTTATTTTTTGCTGGCATCTAGACATTTAATTACCTTAATTAGTTTATTCTGGAGATTGCTTTCACTTATCTTACCTAGGGTTTTCTTGCTAGATGAGTTTGTTGTCTATCTGTTCTTTGACCTTCAGTTCAGCTTTTTCTGGGCCTCTAGCTTAACTTTTATTCAACAGAGGGTAATTTTTCAGTTCTTGTTTTCTTGTTTCTTGTCTTGCTTGTAAGGTGCCTTTTCCCTCTCCACCCTTAGGAGGATCTACATAGGTATTACAGACTCCAGCCAGGTTTTCCCAGACTAAACTGGCCTCCTATCAGGGGGAAGGAGTCACCTGCGTCAGTTTTCCCTGAAGGTGAGACCCAGCAGGTTGAAAGACTTTCCTGTGCAGTCTCTGGGCTCTGTTTTTCTTATCCTGCCCAGTATGTGGCACTTGTCTGCCTGTGGGTCCCACCAGCAAAAGATGTTGTGACTCCTTTAACTTTGGAAGGCTCTCCCTGCTGGTGGCGTGGTGGAGACAGAGGAGAGTTGGTAGGCTGGCTTTAATGGCTTCAAATTGCCTAGCCCTGGGGTCTGAATTCCTTGAGAGAGGGATTCCACCTAAATTGGGCTTCACCCCTCCCCTGGGGAACAGGTAGGAGACAGCCCTGAAAGCAGTCTGTTTCTGCCTATGCCTGGGGCAGTTGCAGCCTGAGTAGTCCCGCTGCTGAATCCAGAGGCAGCCAAGCCTCCATAGAAACAGCTACAAAAACTTCTGTTTCATCCCCTTTCCTGTTTTTCAGTTAGCCCAATAAGAGACCTCCGCCTTGACCAGTTTCACCTGAGCTGGGGACTATTTTTAGTAGTCAGAATTTGTTTATTAATGCCACAATTGGTGTTTGGTTGGACTCAGTACCTGCTACTGTTAGAGTCTCTTTCCTTTCCCTTCGGGAAGCCGTCTGTGGGGGAGGGGCGCCGGCTGCCGCGGCTTGAGGAACTCACTGTTCTGGAGACTCTCAGCTGGTCCAGCTGGTCCAAACTGGGGTACGCTGTGTGTCCGGTCACTATCGTGGCTCCAGGAGCTATTCTGTACTGTTTCTGGTTATTTAGTAGTTGTTCTGGAGGACGAACTAAAACGCGCACATTGCTAAGCTGCCATCTTGGCCCCTCCTCCCATTAATAATACTCTTAATATGAAAAAACCTACAAATCAATAAGAATATGAGCTTTTTAAAAATGGGCAAAATATTGGACAAGACAGTTCATAAAAAGGAAATATGAAGGGCTCATAAACATGAAAATTTTCGCATCTCAATTTTAATACAAAAATACAAATTAAAATTATAATGAGAAATTTTTCACTTAGATTGGCATTTTAGTGTAGAAGCTGCCAGAATGTAATATATCAGAAATGGAAGAGCTTTTAAAAAAGGAAGTTAAGTTGCAAGTTTACAGTTCTAAGGCCGTGAAAATGTCCAAATTAAGGCATCCAGATAAGGACAGATTAACTCCAAAGAAAGGACTGATGAGGTTCAGAGTCTCTCTCACAGCTGGGAGGGCACACTGCAATGCCTGCTAGCTTTCTCTCCTAGCCTCCCCGGGGGCATTTTCCTTCTGCTCCAAAGGTCTCTGGGTATGTGGGCTCTGTAAGTACCCTCCAAAATGATTCCCTCTTAATGAGTTTCAGTAAACAACCCCACCTTGAATGGATGGCAACGCATCTCCATGGAAACCATCCAGTCAAAAGTTACCACCCACAATTGGGTGGGTCACGTCTCCATGGAAACAATCAAAAAGATCCTACCCAGCAATACTGAATGAGGATTAAAGAGAATGGCTTTTCTGGAGTCCACAACAGTTTAAAACCAGCACAAGTGGCAACAATTAAGAGCAGTGCACTCAAAGGTTTAGAAAACATGCTCTCAAATACAGCCAGCATAGCAAAAATTGGTATAACCTCTATGAGAAACAATTAGTAAGAATCTTTTGAAATTTAAAATGTGCATATGGATTGGCCCAACAATTTCATTTCTAATCATATAACCCACAGATAAACTTGCATGTATGTAGGAGCACACCTATAGAATATTATTTGTATTAATTAGAACCATCCACCATAAGATGACGGATTAAATTAATTATAATCTTTCTAGGCTATGAACCACAGTATGGCCTTTAAAAACAATGCACCAGTTTTATTTTTTTCTATATGGAATAATATCAAAACCATATTGCTAGGTGAAAAAAGCAAGGTGCAGAATATTTGTGCACAAAATGCGGGAAAGATACATTTGTTATTTGGCAAATATGCATTTGCATATAACATGTGCGGTATTGAATATGTGAAACTACTTATAAAATTACAATATGCACTTTAATATACAGACATTTCATAGATGTGTTCTTGTACCCAGCAAGTATTTAGCAGGAGCCTACAGTGTGCCCAGCCCTGAGAATACAATAGTCAGCAGGAATGACAAGCTTTCTAGCTCCTGAGATCTAGTGTGAGGAGAGGAAGATTGTAAATAAATAAGTGATAAATAAACAAGATGATTTCTGACAATGATACTTGCTAAAAAGGAATTTAACCATCTGATATTACAAAGAAGAAGCCCTAGGATATGTCTAGTTTATATGACTGACATAATGTTTATAAAATATTTACATCTGTATGTCAAGAGAGAGGAAAGGGAAAAGGGTACATGGTTTACAGACCCCAAATTCTACCACCAAACTGAACCTGCTTGCCTGATGCAGGTCTTGACTGTGCTGCCTTTTGGCTGCTGCCAAAACGGTGGAGCCATCCTGTTCACGGAGCGCCTTTAGACTGGGGGGTCAGCAAAGACCTTTTTGAATACACCTGAATCCACGTTGACATCGTTAATATACATTTACATGGCTCTCAAGATTGTTTAGGTACAAACTCTATAAACAAATCCTCGGTACAGATCAAGCCAAAATCTGAAGCTAAATCAAGGAGAACTTGGAGCAAAGGGAATCTGCAATTTGTAAAGCAGGAGTTCTCATCCATGGCCTCCACCCTTGGACCCCACTGCAGCTCACCTTCTCCTCTACTTCCCTCAACAGCCTTGCACGCCTCTCTCTTAGCAGTCACCAGAGCACTGTTGCAGGAAATGTTCTGTGTTATACAACCCCCAGATTTATAGGAGAAACTACAAAATAATGGCATCCTAGCATCCCAAAGGAAGGGGCTCGTTCCCTGGTTCACCTTCCCCAGGCCAGGACTTCTGCGCCTCTCTCAAGCCCCACTTCCTCTAACTTCCCACACACTTTGTCTCTAGGAGCAATCAAAGACCCTAGTTTTAATTAATAACCATTCTCACATTCTCCATGGTGGTGTAAAAATACAGAAAGCTTCTTGAGTGTTTAATTTGTACCCCTAAAACAGTTTATTCACCTCTCTAGAAGTATACAGCTCAAACTCATTTTAGAGATGCATTCTTATTCCCTTAAAACAACTCTATGTAAACTTCCATGATGATACTTTTATACGAGGCTTTGTTAAAAAATAAATTCTGCCTTACAAAATGGGCTCATTAGAACTCCCTTTTATGCCAAGGATGATTCTAAAATATTTTATATACCTACTCATTGCTTTTATGAGACAACTCTATTAGAGACCTGTCCTTATTTCTGAGCCTGAAAAGTACCTCAAAGTGTATCTCAAATGTGACAGAAGTCTTTTTATGGTACAGCATACACTTCCAGATATACAACAAAATAACTGGAGCAGTTCTCATGGGTTTTCTTCCTGCGATATTTAGCCTTGGTGACATAAAAAATCCATTTTAATTCAACATGCCCAGAATTGATCTTCCAAAGAAAATATTAAAATGACTCTAAACTCATTCAGAAACTCAAAGATAAACAGAAACAGCTGCTAAATGTCTCACAAGCCAATCTGAGATTCATGTCAATTACCCAGCAAAAGGTACCTCAGGTGTAACAGAGCATTTTCAAGTTAAATTTTATGTCTGTTTTAGATATAAGCCTAACGGCAAGTATGAATTCCTCCCAGTTGTTACTTCTTTTATATCTGATGGCATTTTCCTAATTCCCTGCTTAATTTTATTTTAGTTTTTATAGACAGCTGTAAAGTGAACAAGACATAAGAATTTGCAGTTTTCTGTGTCTGTGTTAAGGTCAACTTGACTTCCTGTTGAAATCATTTCTAACATTGAGGGTTTTTTTCAATATTTTGTATTTTTTCTGATTTTTATTTTTCTTTAACAAGGAAAATTAAATAAAATCTAATCACACTAATGCTTCTGATGTGTAAATCTATATAAAATAAATCGACTTGCCTCCCAGCTCAAGAGCTATTTGTATAGAAAGTAGCAAAAAAAACTCATAATACTCTCATTCCTCAGCCCAAATCCCAGTGACAATATTGTAGACACCTCCAGAGTGTATGCACACAGTATCTTTAGAGGCATAAGGATTTCATTTTTATACTATACATCAAGGTCAGCAAGCAACAAGACATATGGCCAGCTTAGGCTGACTTCTACCATTCCCTCCTCCTCTCTCAGTTGTAAGAGCACCTGCTTAGAATATAATCCCCACCTCTCCCCACCCACCTTCACAGACTTTCATATTGTCATATTCCTTGGTTCCTCTTATAGAGGCCAACATCTATATCTATGACAGCCTCCAGTATAGCACTCAACATACCAGAAAAATAAAGGTTGTCCCCTAGGTAAACCAAATCATATGACCACCATTCTTGGGCAACAATTATGCACCACTGAAGTGTGCTGAATATATTACTTAACTTAGTCTTTTCAATCGTTTTATGAAGTAGATGCTTTACCCCAAATGAGGTACAGAAAAGGGTAGTAACCTGCCCAATTCAACCGGCGCTATTAAGTATGCTTTTCCATTATATCACGAAAATATGTCAACTTCTTGCAACAAAAATAACTTGAAAATTCCATTATGAACCTTTAGAATGGTCATATTTTTATTTTGTTGAAATATCTTCATATTGAATATTGCGCAAAGATAAATGCCCCATCAGCCAAAGCTTTCTCGAAGTGTTTGTTGTAACCATATTCATGTGAGGAACTTCCGTCTGAGATGCTTGTTTCCAAGTGCACCCTTGGCACTCCTGGGCATTCAAGCCCTCACTGGTCAAGAAGGTCGTTTCTTATTTGGATTACTTGGCTGACAAGACAAGGTGAAGCAGTCTAACTTAGGGGAAAGGAGCAATTGGAGAGAAAGTTCAAGTAAATGAAATATTAGAAAGTCAGTATGATGGTTAGGTTCTGGTGTCAACTTAGCCAAGCGAAGATGCCCACATGTCTGGTCTGGCAAGCACTGGCCTGACCGCTGCTGCAAGGATATTTCATGACCAGCTGACAAAACAGAAGTCTGGTGTATAAAAGCATCAGTCGGTTTACTACATCTGTGGCTGATCGCTTCTGTGATCAATGAAGGCATGTCTCCTACAATGAGATAATCCAATCAGCTGAAGGCTTTTAAGGAAGAAGAGAGATTCACTCACTGCTTCTTCAGCCAGCGAGCCTCTCCTGTGGAGTTCATCCAGACCTTTCATCAGAGCTACCAGCTTCCCAGCCTGCCTGGCAGATTTGGACTCTTCCATCCCCACGGTTGCATGAGACACCTTTATAAATTCATAATTACAGTTCTCTCCTGTTGGTTCTGTTTCTCTAGAGGACCCTGACTAGCACAGCCAGGGAAGTGGGTGAGCATCTGCAGTCCAGAAACAGGGTTTCATATGCACCTAGGACCCCTTCTCTGAATGCCTCCCTTCTGCTTCTCTCTGTGCCAATGTCAGTCCCTCTGACAGATTCTCCTTCCTCCCCCTTACACAAGACCGCTGACAGCTCTCACCCTTCCATTTTGTGCTTCATCACCAGAAAGGTAGTTCCAGTTTGATAAAATCCCAGGAAAGGACACCAAATAGCCTGTTCTGAGTCATGTCCCCCTCAGGCCATCAGGATGGTGATATGACTGACAGTCAGTTGAGAGGCAAAGGAAAGTCATGAGCTGGATATTTCTCTAAAAGAAAGAAGGCCACTGCAGAAAGCCAATTAGAAAAATTAAATATTTTAATTTTTTTTGACAAAGGGAAAAATCCAATACATTTTAGCAATAGACATATGGGAATAAGGTAAAGCAAATACTTGGCTTCGAATGTACTTTTTAAGCTGTAGAATAATGAGTTAAGGGAAATAATAGATTATGGCCTTAACCATAATGTTTTACCCAAGAAAAAATTTAAAATGTTCATGTCCACTTTTCCTCTCTAAGACTTAATGTTTCGAATAAACCATGAACAAATTATATTTTTGTGTTCTATTTCACACCTCAATCACTGTCTTTAATACGAAACCTGCATCTTAAGAGTAATCATCTTGTCAACCATGTATTCTCTGAAACCCTTAAATCACCACCCAGATCCCTTGAAATCCATTAAATGCAAGATATTTTTTATACTGATGAAACAGAACACTTCTTACTTTAAAAAAAAATCCTAAGCAGATGGCTCAAGAAAGTAGAGATCTTTCCCCTAAGCCTAGAGTTCACCATGCCCTCATTAAAGACTGTAGGTACATTTTCCAATTTCTTCTTTTACTATATTCTGATCACCAAAAAGAAAAAGGAAGTCAGGAAAGGTCAGAATAAACTGTTCCTTTTTTCTCCTTAGCTCAAAGAATAACTTCAAAATCCAGGTTTCTAAGAATAAACCAAAGCAGTGATGTGTAAGGGTGCATCTTCCCACGGGTGCTTTTTTTAGGTTGTCAGGTGATAGGCTCAGTTTTTATTACATCTAGCCCCCAAAAAATAGCTTAATGACAGACATGGCCCTTTCAATATCTACATATCAATGCTTTTCAATTAAAAATTAGTATTTTAATTTCTAGATAGGTGGTACTATGATTGCCTATCTAGTTTTAAGTTTTTCAACCTCAACCTACCCAAGTCATATGATACAATTAGAAAATTATTTTCCAGTCCCAGATATTTACTTACTTACTTACACATAGCATGCTGTATTTTTAACATAAGTCATTACTTTATTCTCTAATAAACCAGTTATGAATGAATATAGCCTCAAGACAGCTTAACTTAAAATATGTATTTGAATGTCCTGGAGCTCATTGCTTTTCTTCTTAATGACAGGTATAGAAAGAACTAACACTAACTCAGTTATCTTGAGTCAACCTTACTTCCTGTCAATAAGCCAATAATTAATTCTTCCATTCATTCGTTCTATAAATACTTACTGAGCACTACTGTGTGACAGGCACTATTCTATGTGTTTAGCATGCAGCACTCAACAGAAGAGACACAGATCCTTGCCTTTGCTGGAGTCAGGTGGTGAATGGCAAGCAATAAATATCATAAATAAGTGAGGTCATTTACTGAGTTAGAGGAGGGCAAAGTGCTATGAGGACAGAAGTTGAATAGAGAGATGAGGACTGAGGGTGGAGGATGAGGGGAAAACATTGGGGAAGTTTAGGGGAACTTTAGTGGCAAGAGAATGCTGGAGCTGAGAGTTGAGATGCTGAGTGAGTAAGCCGTGTAGAGGGATGGAAGAGGAGAGTCCCAGGCAGGGGAAACGGTGCAAATGCCCTAAGGGGGGGGAGTGCCTGGCATGTTGGAAGAGCACAAATGAAGCTAGTATAGCTCAAGTGGAGATGGGGAGGGGGAAAAGTGTGCAAGATAGTTAAGGAGATAGCAAAAGTTACAGCTGAATGCTTTATTAAAGTTATTTTGAGAATTTCATTCACCATTTCCATATAGCTTATTATGCTTCATCTTACACCTGATAATAATGCTCCCTGGTACCCTGCTGATGATCAAATTCCTGCTAAAGCTAATTTTGTATTGCAAGTGGCCAGTGTAATGGCATGATTCCATTCCATTTTACATTCTCTAAATTCTGATTTGTGGCTGATACAGAAAAGTGATTAGAAAAACAAAGCAAGCATTCAATGATTGAGTTGATTTGAAATACATTATGGAAAAAAATACCCTGTGTTCATTCATGGGTAAAATAACACTGCTTTACAGTATTAGTGGTGTCAGAAAAGACACATTATTTGTACATTGAAAACAGTTCTCCAAGAATTAGATATTTAAGTGTGACATGCCATAGTTTTTTAGTGAATCATCACATTGTATAATAGCAGTAAATGTTTATTAAAAATATAAACCGCACCTTTCAGAACAAATACAGAATTTGATAAATGCCACAATAGGTGTGCTTTCCTAAAGAATTGTTCTCCCACTGTTAGCAAAATACTTCTCTTACTCTGTAGAGATTTGTATAGTTCTACCAAACAGGCATATCTATTAAAAGACTGAGAAAATGAAGACGTACATAGTGATGACCTTGGTATAGGAAAACAGCTTTAATATGAGGAGCAATTGACTTGGTTGCTATGGTGGAAAACATGCTGGTACTGAGTTTGTATGAAGCAACCTAAAACTGGAAAAACTATTTTTTTTAGACAACTACCATGAAATGGTTGGGCCTAAACAATCGGAACATATTCGCTCATGGTTTTGAGGCCAGGAAAATGTCCAAATCAAGGCAATGCTTCTTTTCCAATGCCTGCTGCCAGTGGTCCTGGGCTCCTCTGTCACATGACAAGGCACATGGAAGAACCTGCTGGTCTCTCCCTTCTCTTCCCAGTTTAGCTGATTTCAGCCTCTTTTTTTTTTCATGCCCTATTCAAGGTTCCATGTACTTACAATTTCAATTATCTGTCCACAAAAGTCATATTAAGAAATGCACTAGTCAAAATATAAATTTTGTACCAAATAAACATTTTTTTGCTTTAGTCTCACACATAAGTTAAAGTTTTAAAATATGAATTACCATCTATTTTCAACACCCTGCAGTATTGACATTCCTTTGTTCTTCCTCATGATTTCAGCTACTTGTTTCTATGGCTTTCAACCCTTATAAAAGGAATCCAGTAATAGGACTAAGATTGAGGTGGGCCATACCTTAACTGGGATCACCTCATCAAAAGCCATATTTTACAATGGTCCACACTCTCGGGAAGGGCTCAGATCTACGAACATGGTTTTTGGGAATGCACACAGCTCCAAACCACCACAGGTCCCTATATAAGAAGGAGTATACATAAAATTAAAATAAGAGGGATCATATTCACCTATTCAACAAATATTTATTGACTATCTGTTATGTGCTAAGCCCTTCACTAGTAGCCAAGGATACAATAGTAAACAAAATAGTTATGGAATTTAAAAGTTCAATGAGACACTAAGCAAATCACATATAAACACATATTTAATCATTCAATTACAGCTATCTCCACTTGAAGGAAATCCCGATGTGTTCAGGATTTTGACTCTTACACTCACTGTAGCCCTAGCACCACGAAAAATGTTTGGCACATAGTAAACATTCACTATATACGTGTTGATGCAAATAATGAATTATATGGGAAAGAAGTACAGGAAGGAATCAGAGCATAAAACAGAAGTCCTAGTCAAAGTCAAGAGTTCCAGTTGTGACAGTTAAGTGGAAATATGGCAAACAAATGGGAAATAAGCAAGGAAAGGGGAAGAAGAGGGGCGGGAGGGGAAATTCGTCTTTAGAGAAATATGGCAACAAGCCCTTAGGATGGAAACTCATTGCTTTTAAGGAATTAAAAATAGCTCAGGGACAGTGAAATAATTCTGTGTAATTCCATAATAGTGGATACACAACCTTACACATTTGTCAAAACCCCGTGAACTGTACACACAGAATGATCCCAAAGTCAACTATGAATTTCAGTTACTAAGAATGTGTCAATATTAATTCATCACTTGTAACAAATGGCTCATACTAATGCAAGATATTAATAATAGAGGAAATTGGGAAAGGTGGCAGTGGCAGGTATACATAGGAACTCTGTGCTTTCTGTGCAGTTTTTCTATAAATCTAAAAGTATTCTAAAAATAAAGTTTATGTTTAAAAGAAATAGCCAGGGGGTGGGCCATGGTGACTCAGCAGGCAGTGTTCTCGCCTGCCATGCTGGAGACCCGGTGCCTGCCCATGCAAAAAAAATAAATAAATAGCCAGGGAAGTAGAGGGTAGGGAAAATGATGACTGGGGAGTAGGGACAAGTAAGCAAAGGCTAGACAATGCATAGCCTTTGGAAACTTTATGTAGGAGTTTTATGTGTGTGTGTTTTTAATTAATTTTTTAATTTTTTAAAAAAATATATAACAAATACAAACATTCTTAACTTACAATCATTCCGTTCTACATATATAATCAGTAATTCACAATATTGTCACATAGTTGAATATTCATAATGATCATTTCTTAGAACACTTGCATTAATTCAGAAAAAGAAATAAAAAGACAGCAGAAAAAATTCATACATACCATTCCCCTTAACCCTCCCTTTCATTGATCACTGGCATTTCAATCTAAATTTATTTTAACATTTGTTCCCCCTATTCTTTATTTTTATTCCATATGTTTTACTTCTCTGTTGATACAGTAGATAAAAAGGAGCATCAGACTCAAGGTTTTCACAATCACTGTGTGATTGTAAAAGCTATATCACTATACAATCACCTTCAAGAAACATGGCTACTGGAATACAGCTCTGCGGTTTTAGGCAGTTCCCTCCAGCCTCTCCATTACATCTTCACTAACAAGGTGATATCTATTTAATGCATAAGAATAACCTCCAGGATAACCTCTTGACTCTGTGTGGAATCTCTCAGCCATTGACACTTTATTTTGTCTCATTTCACTCTTCCCCCTTTTGATCGAGAAGGTTTTCTCAATCCCTTGATTCTGAGTCTCAGCTCATTCTAGATTTCTGTCCCACGTTGCCAGGAAGGTCCACGCCCCTGGGAGTCATGTCCCACGTAGACAGGGGGAGGGCAGTGAGTTTGTTTGTTGTGTTGGCTGGAGAGAGAGAGGCCACATCTGAGCAACAAAAGAGTTTCCCTTGGGGGTGACTCTTAGGCCTAATTTTAAGTAGACTTGACCTATCCTTTGTGAGGTTAAGTTTCATGTGAACAAATCCCAAGATTGGGATCTTAGCCTATTGTTTTGGTTGTCCCCACTGCTTGTGAGAATATCAAGAATTCAACTTGGGGAAGTTGAATTTTCCCCCTTTCTCACCATTCCCCGAAAGGCACTTTTCAAATACTTTTTTATTCACTGTTCAAAGCACTCTGAGATTTATCGGGGCATCACTCTGGACAAACCTACAAAATCTCATGCCCTGCTCAAGGTTCCATGTACTTATGGTGTATGGAGGAGTTTTAACTTTGTCCTAAGAGCTGTAGGCAATCACTGAAGGATTTTAAAAGGAAACATAACAAATTCAAAATTATGTTTGAACAGATCATGGCTGTAGTTTGGAGAATGAATTAAATTCTGGAATTCCATAGTTTTCTTAACAACATTGTGTTTAACATTTTAAAAATCTGGACAGGTATTTCAGAATTTGACTTAACTATTCAAAAATTCTGATGGGAAGAATATTTGCAGTAGGTTTTTGATAGGAGACCTGAATTTCAATTCATTTGTGGCAGGCAGAACTCTAAGAGGAGCCTTCCCCTTGGTGTTACTTTCATGACTGAGTTATGTTGCATGGCAAAGAGGATTTTGCAAATGTAATTAGGGTGATTAATCAGTTGACCTTAACATAGGGAGATGATCCTGGTGGACTTAACCTGATCACATGAGTCCTTTAACAGCAGAAAGTTTTCTCCAGCTGGTAGCAAAAGAGGCAGTCAGAAAGGTTCCATTTGATGTGAGGGAGGGTCTCCATTGCTGAAATGGAGAGGGTCCTGGGACAAGAGTCTAAGAACAGCTTCTAGGGGCTGGAAATAATCCCTGGCCAACAGCCAGCAAGAAAACGGGAACCTCAGTCCAACAACCACAAGGAACTGAATTTTACTAACAATCTGAATGAGCTTGGTAAAAGCACGTTGATTTCAGCTTTGTGAGACTCCAAGCAGGGAATCTGGCTGAGCCAGCATGGATTTCTGACCTACAGAACTGTGAAATCACAATTGGCTGTTGTTTTAAGCCACTAAGTTTGTGACAATTTGTTGTGTAGCAATAGAAGGCTGATATGGAGAGTTTTAAAAACTATATGAGCATGGTTATTTTAAAGGTGAGCCTCTGTAAAGGATAGCTAGAATTTTATCCCTGTGTCTGTTAGGTTGTTGTGCTACATCTTAGAAAAGAAGGCCATGATAATCTATTTAACTTTCTACTGTGGCAGTTCTCACCCACTCCCATAAAAGGCATTTAGTTCATTGTGAGCCTTTCTAAGTATTCTTCGAGAACACATAAGCCAAAAATAGATTAAAGCCTAAAAATATAAGGTCCTGGCTGAGGCCTTGGCCCCACTTCCTGCCCTTGCTTGTCACCATCCTCTAGGTCTGCAAGAGCGTTTAGTCACTGTGGTAGTTAGATTCAGTTCTCAACTTGGTCAGGTGAAGGTGCCTAGATCTATTGCTGTGGACATGAGCCAATGGCATGTGAACCTCAACTGTTGCTGAGTACAGCTGCAGTCAGCTAGGAGGCGTGCCTGCTGTAATGAATGATGTTGGATTTAATTAGCTGGTGCTTCAATGAGGGAGCTCAACATAGCACAGCCCAAGCAGCTCAGAACCCATCTCAGAACCCGCAGCTCAGCCCAGGCCTTTGGAGATGCAGAAAGGAATCACCCCAGGGAAAGTTGTTGGAACCCAGAGGCCTGAAGAGAAGGCCAGCAGAGATCGCCCTGTGCCTTCCCATGTAAGAAAGAACCTCAGTTGAAAGTTAGCTGCCTTTCCTCTGAAGAACTGTACATCAACTAAATAAATCCCCTTTTATTGAAAGCCTATCCATCTCTGGTATGTTGCATTCTGGCAGCTAGCAAACTAGAACAGCCACCTTCACCAATTAATGACAACAAGACAATCAACTTTCTGATGAAAAAGAACTAGCCACATGGTCCCACTGGGGATTATAACTTGGTAGTGTGCCCAGGAAAAAAGAGAGCATGGAAATTAGTGATTCCTAACACTATCCATCACAGTAGGATAAGATGGCATCTGTAGGTCATCCATAAATTTTGGCTGTCTGTGTTCCCAGTTCAGGTTTATCAAGCATTTGGAAATATGTAGTTTCAATAACTATACAGTCAAGTTACTGTGGAAGCACACAAAAACTTTGACAAGGTACAGAGAGCTGGGGTTGACTTAACAGCTGCTAACTGGAACCATTTGGAAGCACTGATGCTGGCTGTCACCCAGGAGCTCACTGAAGCTGTTAATCCAAGCAGCCTCACATGGCTTCTCAGGTGGCAGCTTCAAGGAGTCAAATTTTTTTTATATGGCAGTTTAGGGATCCAAATGGAGTGTCCCAGTTGACAAAGCAGAAGCGACATTGTCTTTTAGACCTAGCCTCAGGTCTAAACCACCTGCTGTTTCCCCTGGTCCAAGAATCACAAGTCCACCCAAATTCATGAAAGAGGACAGAGACTGACATTTTGATGGGTGTGTGCTAAGGTCACATTGTAGAAAAGCATGTGATATAACGTGGTGTCCATTTTGAAAAATATAATCTCCTACATATATTATCTTAGGAACACTATATCTCAGTGCTTGAAAGAAATTTTAGAGAATAAAAGTCAGCAAACTATAGCCCCTGACTGTTTTCATAAATAACATGTTACTGAAACATAGCCACTCCTATTCACTGGCAGAATGGAGTAGTTGAAAGAGACCATATGACCCACAGAGGCTAAAATATTTACTATCTGGCCCATTACAAAGTTGTCCAACCCTATATATAGAATATTGGTTGAATATGTGGAATCTGAAGTCGGACATCTACAATTCAAATCTCAGTTCAGGAAGTAGTTGGTTATGTATTTTTGTGTTTTGAGCAAGTTACACAGCCTACCTAGAGTATTTAATCCAGGAATTAGTAACATCCATCATTGGTAGTAAACA
Organism: Tamandua tetradactyla; assembly: GCF_023851605.1. Lineage (NCBI taxonomy): Eukaryota > Metazoa > Chordata > Mammalia > Pilosa > Myrmecophagidae > Tamandua > Tamandua tetradactyla. The sequence continues at coordinate 40,145,081 of NC_135352.1, read as the reverse complement.
TCAAATGAAATAATCCATGAAAATTGCATGGTAAAGATTCATAAATGTTATCAGGTATATCAGCTGATCATCTAACGCTTGCCTCCAAAAGGTCATCTACTTCAGAGTTCAACATATTTAGTAATAGGAAGCCCATTTCACCATCAATCATTCTGTTAGACAGTTCTTCCTTCCATTGAGTCAAAATCTATCTCCTTATACTTCTACTCTATTAATTCTAGTTCTTTCTACTTGAGACTACAAAATATCCCTTCCAAAATATTAGGTTCTTTAAGTATTTGAAAAGTATCTGAAATTCATTTAAATCAACTGAGTAATAATCAACAATTTGATAATAATGCCCTTGTGTCCTCTTGGACTTCCATCCACACATCACTTTTCAGTCAACTAGTCTCACTTGGCATAACATTCCTCTTGGTAAAAGAAGATGGAAGGAAGATTTCTCTTTCTCTCTTTCAATATTATACTTTAAAACAAGCTGTGTATCTAACATTATTTTAACCTTTTTCTTACAATGAAAATAGCTAAATGTCTGGTCTATGTGAAGACAATTTATATTTGCTAATTAGTCTTTTTCTGGTTGCAATACTGTTATTGAAACCATGATTAAGTGTATATCTATCTGAATGAGTAGTGATGGTGAAGTATAACCAATCAATTTTTATTACTATGTATAAGTATAGCACCTTAACACATACCTTGATTTTAATATTTACTAAATCCACATCAGTCAATAATTATTTTCTGTACCTAAGAAAAGACTGGTAGTGGGGAGAAATGCAACTATGATTTATAATGTTCACTCCATTGCAAATTCAGAATCACTTAAAGTTTGCAACTTCAAGTTTATGTTCCTTAAATTATCAATCTATTTGAGAAATTCCACTTTTTATATTTTATACTTTTTATTTTGTATTTTTACATTTTATATTTTTTAATTTGCACTTTAAATTCTAATGCTATATCTTCAGATTTTTTTAAAAGATTGTCCAAACAAAAATTTGAATAAATAAGATATCTGAGCACTAAATGATGGCTCAATGCAATATTCATGATAAAATTATGGTGGAATTTTTTAAAATCCAGTGTGTTCCTATTGAAATAAAATTTTACTGAACTAGACTTTTTTTCTGCTCTTTTATAAATCTTTGTTTTAAAAATGTGATTTTCTTTCTAGGTTAGCCATTTGTAATGAATAGGATATATTGACTTCAAGACTTGAGGAGATTTTTAAGATCTTTTTAAATGTATCTTGCTAATTGCTTTTCTGTGAGTGTGAAATTCACTGTTCTCTTTTGTTGTATTTTTAAATATCCCCTCCTCAGGTTTGGATGTGTGGAGGAGAAATGTTTGATGTTCCCTGTTCTAGAGTTGGTCATATCTACAGGAAGTACGTCCCTTATAAAGTTCCTTCCGGCACCAGCCTGGCAAGAGTGAGTAACTGGAATCCCAACAGTTCAAGCTTGGTACAACTTTCCACAGGCAGAGTAGTCAGCCTTACACACAGCATGACTTTAGGCATGGTCTCACAGAAACATCTGACGGAAATAAAACCTACCATTCCATTGGGCAGGCTGTAGTGTATACAGAGCACCTGTGCCCCTCAGGGTAAATTTTCTTTCCATTCCATGGGAAGCGGGAGCTATTTTACTTAGACGTAGCCATGGTAGTTTCAAAAGCATCTCTACATACATTATATCTATTCTTCACCATTCCCTTCTGAGGTTGGTGGTCTTTATTTGGTAGATGAACGAGCTGAGGCTTGGAGAGGTCGCTTGTTCATGCCACACAGATGACAAATAGCAGAGCTGGGGCTTACGCCCAGGTCTCCTGAGCAAACATCCCGTCCTTCTTCCACCCCACGGAGTACCTAAGTCAGATGGAGAAGGTGAATGGGGGACGGGGGAGGTGGGAGCCCAAATTCTGCCTTCCTCACCTTTGTGACTCAGGCCAGCTCTGCCTAAAATTTTACTCCATCCTCGACATTCTAAAATTGACCAAGTCTACGATTTTTTTCTGTGTTGTTTTGACTAGAACTGTTCTCTTAGACCAGATGCTAGGATGCTTTTCTCTTCTGCCTTTTAGAATGGTTTCATACATGTTTGGAAAGCAGTTACATAGTTACTAAGGACATATAGTCACAATACCTTGTATAATTTCTCTAAGCATTGCATGCTGTTTTCTTCGTGGCTGGGTCAGTTTTATTTACCACAATATGTACCTGCTACTGCTCAGATAACAAATCTAGAAAGAAGAGTGTTTTATCACATCCTTTTGCACAGCGTTACCCCTGGGACTTGAATCCTGAGTTATCTTGGTTCTTTTACTAGTAAGCCTTCAGTATTTGAAGTACTATTTGAGTATTTTTATATAAAACTCAAAGAGCTCATATAATAAGCTTTTGAAAAAAACAACAAAGCTAGTTAATCAGGATTCATTAGAATATCAATCCCACAAGGGCAGAGCGCTTTATCTGTTATTTGTGGCTACACTCTAGCACTTAGAAGTGTTTAGTAGGCACTCAATAAATATTTGCTGTAACTAACTTATTTACATACATCATAGTATTTCTCCTGCTTTCCCAAAAACTTACACCTTAGTAGCATACTCCAGTAAACATTCATATACACTATTTGAAGAAGTCAATCGCAAAATCATAAATTGATTAAAACTTCTGCAAAGAACTATGGTTTAATTCAAGTCATGAGACTTAAAACGTATGAATCTGAAAACTCATTTAGCAAAACAACAAGAAATCACATAAGGTAGATGATTGAACAGTTTTTTTGTACAATTACGAATCAACCATGTAGATATCATAAAGCATAGCAGCTTAAACTATCCCCCAAGATGATGATGTCCTCTCATTTATCAACCTTCATTCACTCATATGCACCCTAGCTTGTGCCCCAAACTGAAATTCATTTGCAAGATGGATGTTTATGGCTCAGTTTGTCATCAAAAGTAGAGTGGAAAAGAAGGGGTAGGAGTGCAGGAAGTTATGCTGATCCAAAAGGGTTTATTTTTTAAAAATAAAACTCTTCATATATTTTCAGAAAAGAAATTAAGTACTTTTTCAAGGACTGTCAAATATAGGGAAACTAGGGTTGACACATAAAACTTCTTGGCAAAAAGTGAATATATAGTCGAATGGAAAAAAGTCCATAATTCTGAATTTTAATCTTTTCCACTTAAATTTTGAGCTTGAGAGCTCGTTTTTATTTTTTTTTAAACTGCTAGAGCAATCAGAAAGTCATAAATATTGATGCTCAACTGTCACTTTAAGGAACACTTTATGATTTTTGAAATTAAAAAGGATATTAAAATGAAAAACAATTCCGATATTTTGTGGGAGAAACTCAACTACCTTGCAATACACTGTATTATTACTAAATCATCAAAAATAATGAGAGACTTCAAAAATGCTGCAAATGCAGGGATAGAGCTACTTGATAGGTAGTTATTATTCCCCGCTTTATTAGTAAATGCAGATGAAGATGAAGACTTGGCCCCAAAGTTGGTATTCTTATTTTGCAAAACTTGTTTAATTCTTCAAAATTGTGCATCTTTCATCCATGTATGTACACACAAATGTTGAATAGCCTGCAGTCCTCTAGGCAGCATATCAGTGTGTGTTATAGAAACTAGGTTCAAATCATTAGTTATTAAGTAACTTCTATTTGCCTGCATTACAATAAAATTGGGAGACAAGATATCCGTATGTAAAATCATCAGAGGTACAGATAATTGTTCAAAGGTATTGTAAAGATGCATATCAGTGGAAGGAACTGGTACCTTAGCTGTGACCTTCTCCAAGGGAAAATACTTGAAAGGGGTTCCCTAGGGATACTTCAATTAAATTAGTAAGTTTCAAAGAACAGCGGTTCCCAAACACGGGACCAGTGAGCAGAACTAGTCAGTTCCTGGACAAAAGTTTTCACCCAGCCTCGGTAACCTGAAAGGAAATAGAAAGGAAATAAGAACCACAAAGCTAAATCTATTCAGAGGTTACAGACTTTCCCTTTTTTATGATAGGATAAAACTACGTGATAGTAGATTTTTGCTACCATCCTTATTAGAAAATTAGAAATTAGCATCCCTATAACAGTTCCCAGAAATGCAAATATCTAGCGCACAGCGACTTAAAATGCAGCTTCCTCTGGGACTCAGCCTGTCCCTTGCATTCAGCAGCCTATTTGACCGCGGCTGCGCGGGGCCGCCTTCCACCCACAACAGCAGGCGGCCCCTGAGCGAGGCCTGCTCACCCCTGAAGTCGCGGGGAGGAGGTTTCCAGCTCTGTAGGCAGCACCCTTCCCTTCTCTGGGGTGTGCCTGGCTCTCCTTCATCCCCGAGGAGCGACTTCCACTCAGGGAAAGGCGCTCAGAGAAGCCACGGGGCCTTTGCGCGGAGGGTCGCTGTGCACGGCCCCAGGCAGCTGGGCGGCAGGTGGGTGGGGGACGTCCGGGGAAACCCTGGTCCCGCAGGGGCTGTGTGAGCCAGGCACTCTGTCCAGGACGCAGCAAGTACCGCTCGCTGGGGTGGGGGGGCGGGTCTCAGGCTCCACCATGAATGGCAGCATGTGGGGGGGACAGTCAAAGCCTCCAGAGCCCAGGCAGGTGTCTCTGAGAGCAGAGACAAGACAGAGGTGGGGACAGGTGGCCCGGTGGCTAAGCACAGCAGCTGACTGCAGCCCGGGGGGGGGGGCCCGTGGGAGCAGCTCGGCCGGCTCCCGGGAGGCCCCCCCTGCAGACGGCAAGGGGGGCAGGCCGAGCCGAAAGCAGCCGCCGCCCCAGCCCCAGGAGCGGACAGCACGGCAGACGGGGCTGGGGCCCATGTCAGGGGCGCAGGAGAGGACAATATGGAGGTAGTATACATACTTCCGTGCTTCCTCTGTGATAGGGTGTCAATAACTGCTTTCTCACCTAAAATTTCCTCTTACATTTTATGGTCGCCATTCACCAGCACGAGAGAATTTAGATTTTTCCCAGTTCAGGATCAGAGCCCAAACCAGAGAAGTCCAATCCCAAAAAAGTCCGATTCCACAAAATGTCCTCTGATACTTGAAAGTATAACTCTCATTAAAAGAGAGCACAGGAAAGTGGTTAAAATGGGAAATGTCTTATTTCTTGTATGTTACCACAATAAGATTAAAACAAAAACATAGAGCTGTGCAACACAAAACGTGAACCCCACAGCACCCTATGGATTTCAGCTGGTAATATAACTACAACAACATCAGTTTATCAACTGCAACAAATGTATCAAACTAATGCAAAATGTCACCAACAGGTGACTGCAAGGGGGTTTGTGTGAGAATTCTTTCTGCACAATTTTTCTCTAAATTTACAACTGTTTTAAAAAGTAAATTCAAAAAATTAAAAATGAAAATTTTAAATTACAATTTTTTAAGGAAGTTGAGGTTAAATATCAAATGAAGAGAGTAGGGATCATGAATGAAGGTCCATCTGTCCAGTATCCACACTCTCAAACAGCCGCCCTGGGTGCGCCTTAGACACAGGCTTAGAAAATGAGCAGGGCAGCCAGGCAGCCAGGGCAGGGCCACCGGCAGGAACAAGCTACCAGGTTTCAGTGGGCACCTACGGGGTAGGTGAGCAGACACCCCGGGGACAGGTGAGCGGACACCAGGGGGACAGGTGAGCGGACACCCCGGGGACAGGTGAGCAGACACCCCGGGGACAGGTGAGCGGACACCCCGGGGACAGGTGAGCGGACACCAGGGGGACAGGTGAGCGGACACCCCGGGGACAGGTGAGCAGACACCCCGGGGACAGGTGAGCGGACACCCCAGCGACAGGTGAGCGGACACCAGGGGGACAGGTGAGCAGACACCCCAGTGACAAATGAGTGGACACCCAGGCAGCAGGTGAGGAAACACCAAGGAGGCAGGTGAGGAGACACCCAGGGGGACATGTGAGCAGATACCTGGGGGACGGGTGAGTAGACACCCAGGGGACAGGTGAACAGGTACCCAGGGGGCAGGTGAGCAGACACCCAGGGAGCACATGAGCAGACACCCAGGGAGCAAGTGAGCAAACACCCAGGGCTGCAAAATACTGCGTCTGGGGCCCATGGAGTTAGTCAGGGATGTCCATTGTTGGCAGAATCTGGGGGAGCCGGCATGCCAGCCCAGGTGTGTGCCTTTTTCTTACAGCATGTTGGAGGTACTGATGCATTTTGAACAGGATAAAAATAAGAAGCATAGAGAGACACTCAACCAAGAAGTAAATAATAATGAGGAAAGAGATTAGAGGCAATAACATTTTAAATGCAAGGAGCATCTGTAAAAGAAAATTTGGCAAAAGTGTTTTATTGAGGTGCCTCACTGAGCTCGGGGGAAAAGGCCAGCTGTGATTGTGAGGTTTCCACAGTGCCATCGGAGGGACAAAAAGTAAGAAAGTCAGGACGAGGAAAGGGGACTAGGCCGAGGCTGATGTTAGACAAGGTGGGTTGTGGGTGTCAGCGTCACATGGGCTCAGGGACAGCCAGTTCTGGGGAGACCTACCAATACTGCAGAGAATGCTACGTGCCTGCAGAACCTTTCACCAGACTGTCTTTACAAATAAAATTGATTTATTACTGAAAGAAAATATTCTGCCAGACACTACTTTAGGCCCACGAGTAGTAAATGAAGAATAAGATAAACACAGCTCTCCCTTCTCACAGCCAAGGGGCTGACCACTGCGAGGTCAAGTCCGCACAGCCTGGTGGATTGTAGAGGAGAATTCAGTGAGCTCACAGCAGGGGGAGGCTGAGAGAAGGATTAAATGACAACAATCAGATTCGCTGTGGAATGAGAGCTGTATCTTATATGTTTTACCTGTTTATAAACTATTCTTATAGTGATTATAATGTTATAATTGTGACTATGACTTAACCGATGAGGAAATATATCTTACCTGCAACAAAAGCATCATTACATCCATGTAGCGGCGGGTTCTAGCTTAACAGGTTGTCTATGGCCCGGAGGCTACCCAGTGATCTACCTGCAGTTATGTGTTTTTGGCTTCACATATTTACTTCGGCTCCCTTGGCAGAATGCACCGCTGCATTTCCTATGGCCTTCGGGGACAAAGGGGAAGTCTGAGGGGTGAGGGAGGGTGGTTTTGCACTGTCGGCTCTGAAATGACATCTCCTGTTTCCCGAGACGCTTTCTTCCAGCATCGAGTCCCTGGTGACATCTAGCTCTGACACTCCACCATCATCTCAGACACCCCAAATGCCTGGGCAGGGGGCCGTGCCGGGGAAGGAGGTGGGGAGAGCGTCACCGTGGGTGCCAGCCCCCCGGGGTGATGGTGCTTCTGCCTGGGTGACGGCGTGTCAGCCCCCAGGGGAGACAGAGGGAGACGAGGCTGCAGCACCGGACTCTCCCTTGCTAGTGTCAGAAAAATACCTCAGTGGCAGAAAGCATTAGCAAGCCCACCGTGACTTGTTTGATGCCTGCAAATAAAGTCGCCAGCCAGGCTTTAAAGTGTGGTGAGGATTGGGAAATCTCCACGGCCACCAATGGCCTTTTCTCCCCTGATGGCAGTAAATTGGTTTCATAAAGCTGCCAGACAAATCAGAGCTGTGGCGTGCCAACTTGAGACGTCCACAGTAGACAGCGGCTCTTTCTACTGTTCTTAAAACTGCAGCGTGCAAACACTTTATTTGAAATATTGAGTTCAGGGACATGGTGACCTAAAAAGCAGGGAAAGAGAATTACTTCCCCAATGACTCAGTCCACGTAAGCCACTCAGGCTTCTGTGCAGAAGCAGTTCTTCGGGTTCTAATTCCAGAATCTCTCTCTAATTCTTCCTTAAAATAGGACAAAAAGGAAATTAAGCTGTCCAATATTTGTGGAAATACCTAAAGTGCCATCATGCACTGGTTTCTCTCCTCTCTTCTTACATTTTAAAATATAGTGCCTTCTATTTAGATGAAGCGTTTTTATTTAAGAAATTCAGGTATCTTCCATAAATACTATTTCATTACTCTCCGTGTCATCCTCCCCAAAATTCAATTATAAATTCATTATATACAAGACTGATTCAATAAATCATTAAAATGATGAGTCCAAAGCACGCTGTGGAGGGAAATGCCATCTCTAGCCTCAAAGAAGATGTAAGCCGAGAGAATTTCTATCAATCAGTATTTACCGAGTGCCCAGCACGCGCCAGGCAGAAATGCAGGCAGCGTTTCCTGTCTGACATCCTCTCACCTTAGGACTGTCCATCCGTCCGCAATGGACATGAGCTTCTGGTAGCCAACTCTGGTAAAGCACTAATAGTCCTCCTACAACGATGTCCCTTTTTTAGCACCAGGCATTCTCTGCCTGTTGTGCATATAAGGAAAATAAGCCTAAGTGGAGCCATTCTGTCTGCAAACCATGCACAGAGAGGAAATGACAAAACAGAAAAATGCATTCCTCGCTGCTTAACCTTAGCCTGCATCTCTAATCCTAACCCAATGGCTAGATGTTCTAAAAAAATTAACTATATTGTTTTTGTTTAGTCAATAACAACAGAATCACACACTGTCTTTAAAATTTTTAAACAATGTAAAGATAAAGCATAGAATTTGCAGATGAAATACAGGCACTAAAAAGAAAATGAAGTAAATCACTGACAGGTACAGTGCCTTGCCGTTTGCAGGCATCGTGAAAAGGAAGCAGTGTGAAATCAAGACAAGGTCATTTTTAAAATTAGCAATTTCCCATGAAACCTCCCCAAATTCTCTTTTTCTTGGAGTTATCCCTATTTATTTGCTCAATACAATTTTTTTTCCAAAAACTCCCACAGATGTTATCATCTTCCCAACATTAAGGCACTTTGTTCAATTACTTTGCTACAAATATTTTCCGGACCTTTTCCAAGTTTCAGCTTAGCTCTGACTTGCAAATCAACAATTAATTACAAAGCTTCTCATTGATTTCAGCAATCTCCAAACTAGGGGGACAATATTCAGCATTTCTTGGGCTATCCAGTGTAGACCAACATTTTACATTAGTTTTTTGTTATGTCTGCTGGAAGATTTTATAGGCTAAACATTATACATATATATATATAGCCATGCTAGTTATATAACTGACTGCCATTATTATCACTTTTACTCTGTGAATCCAAATGAAACTAAAATGAGATTTATTTTCTATATCCTGTTGTACCTTTCCCAGTTTGCTCGTACTTTCCCCTCCCTAGAGCACCTAGGCACTTTATGTTATTTAGCATTTGTATAGCTTTTTTTTTTGTTTTTTCAATTACTTAAGAAACAAACTAAGCAGTGAACCGTATTTGTGGGCCGGGGGGGGGGGGGGGCAATAGAATTGTATTTTTATCATCATCCCCATTAGAATTGAACATTTTCCTACATTCACAACTCCACTAGAGCCTCAGAAAGAAGGAAAGCTTGCATAGACAAAATAGATCCCTGCTGCTACAAAATTAAGCTGCTGAAATTCAAGTAAAATTAAAATATTTCAGCATGTCATAATCTCAGTAACTAAAAATGCAACTCTTGCAAGGAGCAGAGCGGGCTTCTTTATAAAAGTAACTTCCAATCAGATGATGAAGCAGCTGGAATACCTGGCTAAGAAGGGCCCATTTTCTGGAATTAGCATCTTACCACCAGATGTCTAAATGCAGTGACGCGATGCCTGAGTCCTCTGCTATCCCATTTCCACTCTGCTCACCCTCTGTTCTAATAGTTCATTAGTACATGGCAAAATTCCATTTCCAACTGCAATCCCAGTGCCACTATATCTCCTTCATAGTGTCATTTCAGATGGAGAGAATATTTCCTTGTTATTTTATAAACTGAGAAATAGTCACATACTAAGTAGCAGCTTTGTCGTGTCTAGATGTTTTGGTCTTCTAACACTGAAAACAGTTTATAGAAATAAAATTTCACTGATTATCTAAGCTTTGAACAGATAATTTTCTGCCTAAGGATGCCACAATGAGCAGTTTCAAACGTGGGGATTTTTTTTTTTTTTTGTCTCACTGTTTTAAAAGTATGAAGATTAAAACAGGTTCTACTGAGAACAAATGGGATAAATCCTGTTGCACCATCTAGTTTAACCAAAGTTTGTTTGAATGCTTGCTGTAGATGTTCTCATAAGGGAACAAAACACTTGAGAATCTCTGGCTAATGGTTAGAAAGTGTTGGTTATAATTTGTAAAGCAAAAAATATAAAAAAAAAAAAAAAAAAAGCAAATGTATCAACAACAATCTACATATAAGGTCACATTTACTTTCTCTTTTAATAACCAAATTGTGATGGCATGAGACAGCATTGAATTAATTGCCAGAAATAAATGCCCTTCCTCTTATCCTCTGGCTGTCTCTAGAATACTCCAAAGGTTCCTTCACGCATTCTCACATACCCTTCTGTCAGACGCAGCTTCCATCAGAGCCCCCGTGATGGGTTTCTCCTGGATTTGCTCCTGCCTGTGAAGCCACTAGGGGAAGCCAAACCTCAATCACTCACAATGTAAACAACAAATTCTAGCTCATGCTGTTGTCCCAAGAGCAACCAAAGCCACGGTCTCACTGGGGCCTCTTAGACTCTGGCGAGATGCCATCTCTCAGCTGAGCCACAGTTGGACCCAAAAGACCTCTCTTTATGTGACACTCTTCAGTGGTTCCAATAGCACCTGGCTATTTCCACTTTCCCAGAAATTCAACAAATCAGATCATGAAGTCAATCACCAGCACTAATTCCTTTATATTCTGGTCCTCAATCCCAACCAGAAAAAAGGTCAAATACAGTCGTAAGGGATACATAAAAAGGCAGAAACCATACTTTCCCTTAAGCCCTGTCACCTTATTTCTGCTTCCAAAGCTAGGTGATAAAAGGCATCGCAGCTTCTACCCTGCTCTCTTGGGTACCTTGCTTTGGGCTAAGGCAGCCGCCATGTCATGTGGACACTCCAACAGCCCACTTGGAAGAACCAAGTGCCCCTATCAATGGCAGGCACCCCTTTGCCAGACATTGAGTGAGCTACCTTGGAAGAAGATCCTCCGGTCTCAGTGAAGGCTTAAGATGACTGTACCGTCAACCCAGATCTGACTGAACCTCATGGAGCCAAGCTGATTGCCCAGTCAAACCATTCCCAAACTCCTGACCCACAGACACTATGAAAGATAATAAAAGCTTATTATTGTTTTAAGCCACTCAGTTTTGGGGGTCATTTGTTATGTATCAGTAGATAATTCATGCAGCTGTCTGCTCACCAGTCCTTCAGCAGCAGCATGCTTTCTAACTTTATCTTACATGGCATGAATGCCTGAGGTGGCACATTCTGGGTGTAAATATTAGACAAATAATTCTAAAATTCATCTAGAAAAGGAAAGGATCTAGAAAAACCAAAACAGTCTTGAAAAAGAACACATTTTTAGGACTTACATGAACTGATTTCAAGAAATTAAAAAGCTACAGTGATCAGACAGTGGGTATTGAAGCAAATTCATCAGTTGGGGAGAACAGAATTCAGAAATATATTCACACGTGTGGTCAACTGATTTTCAACGCAGGCCCACAGGAAATACAGTGAAGAAAGAAACGTTTTAGCTGTTTTAGCTACCATGAAATGGGTCACGTTAAGCAATGAGAATTCATTAGCTTAAGTTTTGAGTCTAAAAGGAAGTGAAATCAAGGTATCATCAAGCGACGCTTTCTCCCCAAAGACTGTGATATTCCTGGCTGGCTGCCAGCATTCTGGGCCCCTCTGTCACTTGGCGAGGCCCAGGGTGGCCTCTCCTGGACCCTCTGTCTCTTCTGGGTCTGTCAGTGTCCAGCCTCTTACTTCCTCTGGCTCTCGTGGTCTCTCCCACTCCCCAAGCCCCACTGAATGTCACTCTCCTTGTAAAGGACTCCTGCAATAGGGTTAGCACCCACCCTGATTGAGGTGGGTCCCATCTTACCTGGAGCAGCCTCATTCAAAGGCCTCACGTACTATGGGCCCACAACCACTGGAATGGATTAGATAGAAGGACATGATTCTCTGGGGCACACACAGCTTCAAACCATCACAGATGCACATATCCCAAGCAAACAAACTTCACATTTTGAAATTTCAAAATATAAACTTCATACCTTATACCTTGTAAAAACAATTAACTCAAAACGAAATACAGGGGCAGGTCACAGTGGCTCAACAGCCAAGAATGCTTGCCTGCCATGCCAGAGAACCCGGGTTCGATTCCTGGTGCCTGCCCATGTGAAAAAACAAAACAAAACGAAATACAGACCTCAATGTAAAGTATAGAACTATAACATTTCGGGGTGGGGAGGGGAGATGAAAAATCTCTGTGACCTGAGATTAAATAAAGATTTCTTAGATATGACACTATATCTTTTTTAGAAGAAAAAAATAAATTATATTTCATCAAAATTAAGGCATTTTGTTCTTCGAAAGACACTGTTATTGAAAAGACAAGACAGACTGAGAGACAATATTTACAAATCAAATTTCTGGAAAAGTATTCAAAATATATAAAGGACACTCAAAATTCAGTAATAAGAAAGCTCAATTTTTTTTAATGGGCAAGTGATTTGAACAGACACTTCACCAAAGAATATATAGAATGTAAGGTAGGACATGTGCTGGTTTGAAAGGATTTATGTGCCCTAGAAAAGCCATGTTTTAATCCTAATCAATCCTGTGGGAGCAACCACTTCTTCTAATCCCTATTCAGTACTATAGGTTGGAAACCTGATTAGATTATCTCCACAGAGACGTGACTCGCCCCATTGTGGGCATTAACTTTTGAATAGAGGGAGATGTGACTCCACCCATTCCAGGTGGGTCTTGATTCGTTTACTGGAATCTTCTAGAAGAGGAAGCATTTTGGAGAACACTTGAAAACGAGGAGGGAGCCTCAGAAAGACGAGAGAGCCACCAAGCAGAGAGCCCACGCTGCCAGAGACCTTTGGAGACGAAGACGGATGCATCCCTGTGAGAGCTTCATGAAACAAGAAGCCTGGAGAGAAAGCTAGCAGGTGTCGCCATGTTTGCCATGTGCCTTTCCAGTTGAGAGAGAAACCCTGAGCTTCATCGGCCTTTCTTGAATGAAGGTAACCTCTTGTTGGTGACTTAATGTGGACATTGTTATAGACTTGCTTTAAATTGGGATATTTTCATGGTCTTAGACCTATAAACTAGCAAATTATTAAATTCCCCTTTTTAAAAGCCATTCCATTTCTGGTACATTGCATTCTGGCAGCTAGCAAACTAGATCAGTACATGAATAAATGTTAAGTGCCATTAGTAAAATAGAAATTTAAACCACAATGAGATACCACTAGATATTTTCATTAACAAGATTAACCAAACCAAAATTAACAAGATTTACCATACCAAGTGCTGGAGAAGTTGGAGAAGAAATGGAACGCTAATACCGCCGATGGAAATGTAAAATAGTATGACCACTTGGAAAACTACTTAGCAATTTCTTAAAATGTTAAACAAATACCGACCTATGACCCAGCCATTCCACTTCCAGATATTTACTGGAAATGAGAGCAAATGCTTGTACAAGACTGTTCATAGCAGCTTTAGTTGTAATAGCCAAACACTGAAAACAACCCAAATGCCCATCACAGCTAAATGGATAAACAAATTGTAGTGTATCCATAGTACAGACATATAACAAAAAAGAATACATGCAAGAACATGGGTGAACCTCAAGGTAATTCTGTTACATGAAAGAAGCCAGAGAAAAAGAGCACATACTGTATCATTCTATTTACATACAATTCTAGAAAATGCAAACTAAATCACAGTGACAAAAAGTAGATCAGTGGGTGCCTATGGCAAAGACACATCAGAACGGAGGTAGACAGGGGGATTCCACAGAGACACGAAGAAACAATATCTTGGGATCATGGTCTTGATTGTGTGTTAGTTTCAAGAATATATGTATTTGTGAAAACATACCAAATTGTGCATTTTAAAAAGAGCAGTTTATTATACATCAATTATTCTTCAATAAAACTTAAAATCAAGTTTATATGTATTTTTCAACAAGAGTGGCTAAATTATTTGGGTGGGTTGGTTTTCATTTGTTTATTCTACATCTAAAGGCTACGTTAAATGCTGTCATTAACCTTAATATAAATATCTATAATACTTAACCAGAAGATAGAATATAAATATAAAATCAATGAAAAAGCTCATCCTTGAAAAAGCTTCAAGGCAGCCAAGAGCAGGTAATGGGGTGTAAGCAGCTCACACAGCACTGGAGAAGGTGGGAAAGGAACGTATCTGTCCAAGGAGCCTCCTCTTCTGGGACTGGATTAGCCATCCTCTCCTTATGCTGAAGGCTTCCCACCGAATGAAAAAAGCCTGCATGAGAGTAAAGTAGAATCAGCTGAAAAAATGTAGTAATATTGAGAATCTCTTAAAGGGATTCTCTTGGAGCTGAATCCACGATGATGTTATCACATTATGAATGATAAGAGGGCCTGGGTGTGACTACTAGGCTACTGACACACTTGTAAGCTTCAGCGAGGACACAAGAAATACATTCAAATCAAAGCAGAATATTTAAAGCCATGGGATAGTGATCAGTGCCTTATTGTATAAGCGACTGTGGCAAATAAGAAACTGTTTCTTTGTCAGGTTTGGCTTTGCTGGCTGTTATGAGCTACTAGAGTAAAGCACCCCAGAAATTTCCAGCTGAAGAAAGATACATCTATTACTAAACTCACTGCAATACAGTAGCTTAAAATCGACACACGAGCAAAGAGTGCAGATTGGGGTTACACCAGCACACATGTAATGATTGTACCCAGCACAAAGAAGTAAAAACACATAACTGAGTTAAGATAACCCAAATAATATACATGCATGGGTCTGCCTCATATCCAGAGAAACAATTGGCTTCCAGATAAGGCACTGAAGAACTGAGCAGGGATTGCAATTTTTAGGAAAATTAAACAGTGGGGCCTAAAACAAAGATAGCAAAAAGTAATAATAACTAGTGCACAGATTTATGCAGTTTCATGAGCCAGCAAGTATAATGGAACAATCTGTTTTCCTCCTGCTGCACAATATAGATGTTCAGTCTGACCTAGAAATCTGTTCTGACAAACTGAGCTAGAAATGTGATTTAAAGTTCCTGGTAAAATATCAATTCAAAGACCTAATGAGACCCTGGCACCATGGGATCAGCAATGCCATCCTGACCAAAAAGGGGGAAAAGAAGTTTAACAAGGTCTCAGTGGCTGAGAGAGTTCAGATAGAGTCGAGAGTTTACTCTGTACACAAACTTCAGTTAGACATTGCTACCTGTCATAACTTGCCAAATCCCAACCAGGACCATTCCAGCCAATCCTAAAGAACACCTGGGGCAATATATAAGATTCCACAAGGGTTCCATGCACTAGGGTAACTTTCCAGAAACCTACAACCTCCAGATGGGTCCCTGGTCCAGATAAGTCCTGAAACCTGGAGAGGCCATCCTTTCCAGAACATCATCTAGTTCCATCTCCCTACCCCATATTAGCGACAGCCTTTCCAACATGAAAAAGTTAGAATGGCAATAGCCCAAACACCCCTAAAGAGTGCAATAGAAAGATCAAAGGTGATGGTGGAGTTATACAGAGAAGATAAGGTTTAACAAATGAGTATGATTGTTGAATCATTATACTGATATTTCTTTTAGTCTCCAGTATCTTAGAGCATCTAGAAGTGAAAACCTAAAACTGTGGAATTGTAATCCAAACCAAACTCTAAAATCTTTTCCTTAACTCATTGTTAACAATGTGCTTTGAAATTTATTGCTTTTCTGTATATGTTATTTTTTCACAAAAAAAAGAGAAAAAAAGTTGATTACGATGATGAGAATATATATATTTATTCCTACTAGCCTTCTAGCAGCTAGAAGGAAAAGTCTGAGAGGATGGTACGGTAGCCCATGACAAACTCTGGGATCTGTCCCAACTACTTGTTGAAGGGTGCTTTGAAAATTATAGCTTTTTTACTTCTTTGCTTTGTATATGTTATATTATACAATTTTTAAAAGTTTTTTTAAAAAAGACCTAATGAATATTAGAATTAAGGAAAGATTCAGTGTTAGAGTAAAGAAAGCAAGATTTGAAATCTAAAGGCCTCTACTATAAGGCAGAATGTATTAAGTGTCAATAAGTGCTTAGGGGACACATAGAAAGAAGAGGTTAACACCAGTTTGGGTTGAAGGAACCACAGAAGGGCGATGTAAAAGTAGAACATACTGTCAATGCCTCGTACATAGGAGGTGCTGAGATTAAGATATTATTTCATTTATGACTCAAGAAGTATGAAGTTCTGCAACTTTTAAAAATAAAGAAATAAAATAAAATAAAATAAAAAAATTATTGGCCTTCTAAATAAAAAAATATATATTTATTCCTCAGCTGCAGTAGCTATCTCACATGCTACATGACTTCTATGCTGGATGCAAGCTCTGGCAAGTGAAGACCTCCTCGATCTACCTTGAATGGTAATGGGTCCTCTCCCCAAATCCCTTGGTCTACACTGAACTCAGGGCTTGAGCGGAACCCAGCTCAGACAGAAGCTGTCACCTAAGCATTTTCAGAGTGCCTTAAACATTCTTCCTAAACCATCCCTTCTATCCCTGCTGAGCCGTCCTCTCTAGCTACCAGTTAGCACTGCTATTCCTGTAAGCTCTGTGGCTGCCTCTCTGCTTGCTTCACAGGCAGAGGAAACTGAAAAGGAATGAGTTTAGGCACATATTAATATCAACTGTTTGAGTATGGCAAGCTTCCCTGCAGAGAGCTGGAAACTTCTCTAGAATAATTTCCACCAAAGCAAAACTTCACCATTCATTGGAAATAACATCTAAATATATCAGATTCTGCACATACAGTCATTTAATGCCGTTTAATGAATTTTAAAAATCCATGGATCATATGTTATACATAAATTACGTATATTGAGAGTAGTGCTGCCAGATTTAGCAAATAAAAATACAGAACGCCCAGTTAAATATAAATTTCTGGTAAACCATGGATCATGGTTTTAGTATAAGTATGCACCATGCAATATTAATAACACAAGTGGGACTCAGACAGATAGAAAGAAGAGGGTGTCAAAGCAGGGGAAACATCACGGACAAAGTCAATGAACAGTCCAGTTCACGCAGCCAGAGTTTATATTGGAAGATAAAATTAAAGAGGAATAAAAGGGACCTGTTACAGAGGGTCTTAGAGTATAGGTAACAGTTATATAACAAAGAATTGGAGAGGCAGGGTAAGTCATGACCAGGATGTTTAATTTCTCTTAGGGGAATTATCTTTATTTTGCAAAACACCTGGGAGAGACATTTGGTTTATGGAAAGCCCTCAGAGCTGGGCCAGGATGAGCAGGGACAGACAATGAGAGAGCTGAATCGCACTGCCTGAAAACAAGGAAGAAATTCTGATGCACTAGGCACTGTCCTGGAAACAAAACATAAGAGAATAGAGGGAGGAAATTTTGGATAGAGGGAGGAAATTTTGGCCAGGGAGTAATTCCCTAAGGCAACCAAAAGAGTTGAAAGAACCAGAGTGGTCAAATACTCCATCTTACCTCATCGGCTGGACGGCTCTGTCATAGAAGCTTCAGCCCTGCTGACCTACCTGAGGGGGGTGAATGACCTACCTGAGGGGGGAGTGACAGATGAGAACACACCACATCTGTACTCCACACCCAAGTCTCTATAGCACAGAGTAGAGAACAAGCCAAGAGCAGGATGCTAGTAAGAAAGAAAGATGTCCTGTGGAAATTGAAGTCCCAGCACACACTCCTGGGAAGAGAGAGACCCTAAGGAAGACAAGGACTTGGGGTTGAAGGAATTTCATTTAAATCACAAAATACGAGAATCCCGGCTCTGTGTACGTAAGATGACCTTTATAGATCCAACTTCTGATCATTTAGGAGCAAATGATTACATTTATTGATTTTATTGATTTCCTGCTCTCTATGCTTTAATCTTCATTTCCTCTTATAATTTTTTTTAATATCTTAGCAACTTCACCAATGTTCATGCAATCTCAGGGATAGGTGGACCAACTCGGATGGATTTACTATTCTTTCTGTTACCATCTGTGGCAAGAGATGTTATTGGGGTACCCATTTCCTGATTCTATGCATGTGCGCACAGCAATGAATGTTTCGATGATAAATATTGCTTTGACCCTGTCTTGCTATCACCGAATGTGGGAATATGTGCTCCTGTGTAGATATACCTATGGAATCAAACATGCACATGAATAGACTCTTCCTGGAATAGCCACATTGGTTCTGTAATTTGTAAGAGACCAATGCAACTATTCTTGCAACTTCTTGTACTATTTCTCAGCTGTGGTCCCAGTGTTATCCTAAAAACTAAGTACTGACTTATGATTATAGTGACAAATTAGTACAGTGTATTGGTATTTCCTGAATAATGACCTCGGAATGATTTTATTGACCAGCTACCTGGACGGTTGGGTGAGAGTGCCATTACTTGACTCTAATAGTTGACATTTAGAAAGTTTCCTCCTGATATGAAACTCCATTCAGAGAACAGAGTATCTGTAAGAGAGGATATCCATTGAGCTATCATGAACATTAGAGAGTGGTCAGAATTTTTATTTATGTTTAAATGTTTATGTAAAATTAATAGCCACAGGGAAAGGAGCTATTACAGTCTTTGCAATTATTATGCTGTTTCTCTTTTACCATCTCTTGGAAACTAATTTTAAAAGGAATAGATGATTTGATATTATCTCTGGAATAAGTCTATGATCCCCTGGATTCTTTGAAGTGTTTGTGAAATAGCAAACCTAACCTATACTGTAGTGTCTTCCAATTTGAAAATGGCATGATAATACAGAGCTACCTTGCTAGTTTCCTGGAACTTCCCTATCATTGATAACAATTTACCAAATCATTATTTCTCACCTCTTCTACTTATTGTTTATATTAACTAACATTTATCATGGCCTTTTTGAACTATTTTCAAATGAATATCTCTGAACTATTTTCTCTTTAAGTGTTCACAGTAATTCCCCTTTATAGTTCAAAAATCCAAAGCAATGAAAGCCTACCCTTCAGAAAACTCCCCAGGAAGATGGAGTAGGGAACTACAAGCCTTACTCCTCCTACAAAAGCAACTAGTGGAAAGGCAGAAACTGTCTCAACAAATGCTCCGGTGTGCTGGAAGCTAGGGCAGCACTGTACAGCATCCAGGAAAGAGCAGGAAACTGCCATAAAGAACTAAGTAAATGGCTCCCAGGCACCTGCCAGCACCCATCCCCACTCTCAAGGTCCAGTTCCTGGCCGATGTGGATGGAGAGAGAATACGGAAGCACTCTTGCCCAAGAACAGGGAAGAGGGGCATGGCTGAAGCACTCATCACAGCTTTTTATTGGTGAATTTAGATTGCTGGGTCCTGGCTCTGAAACACTATTTTGGCCCACTCTGGAAATGGACTGTCACAGCCATTGTTTCAACCACACCCCCAGAGAGGGTGAAGCAGATTGAAAAAGTGCAGCCTCCCTAGGGTTGTGGGGAGAAGTTTGCTGAAGAGCACCATCTGCAGACCAAGGAAACTTTTGGGGAACCATCAAAAAGACTTCTGGCCTCCCTCCTGACCCTCTTCGTAGGGCCCTTTGGAACTGACCTGCACCCCTTTCATGGGTCTCTGGCCCTGCATGGGCTAGGAAGGAGTGGCCTGGGGAAGTCCTCTCCAAGGTGACCCTCCTTGAAACATGTGAAGTTGAGGGTCCAAGGTGACCCTCCTGCCAGAGTTTGCCTTCCTGGCAAAAGCAGTTAAAGACAGTAAAAGAGAAGTAAAATAATAACAATAATAATAATATAGGCAAAACAAAATCAAACAGAGCAGATCAAGATTCCTTCAGAAGGAACAGAGGAAAGGAAGCTTTCTCCTGGGATCAAAACAATTGCACAAATATGGCAATCTTAAAAATTGTACCACATACACAAGGCAAGAATCAAATAAAGAAGAGATGAAAAAATCGGTTAAACATGGGCAATTCTAAAGGATTAGAATAAGTTGAACCAAGTGTCAAAATGTCTCAAAGCAAAGCAATAAACAATAAAACCCTAGGCAAAAGAGAGAAACTGATCTTCAGAGTAAACTCGTCAAGATAATCAGATGCATAGATATTGGGAAAATATTACAAGCCATATTAAGAAACAGGAAATATTGCCAGGTCAAAGGAATAAATTGAGGCCTCAGAGAAGAAAAAGAATTTGGAACACCTAATCAAAATGTTCAAAGAATGCTCCTAAGTAAATTCAAAAAGATGAAGGAAAATATAGGTAAAGAGGTAAAAGATATTAAGGAGACACTAGATGAGCATATAGAAGAATTTGAAAGTATGAAAAGAAACCTAACAAATCATGGAAATGAAAGTCACAATAGAAGGGATTAAAAATATACCTGATGCATACAATAGCAGAATTGAAGCGGCAGAAGAAAGAATCAGTGAACTAGAACACAGGAAAATTGAAATCTTACAGATGGAAGAACAGAGAAAAGAATGGAAAAACTTTAGCAGGGTCTCAGGGAATTGAATGACAGCATGAAGCACAAAACATATACATAATGGGTGTTCCCAGAAAGAGATGAGATGGGAAAAGGGGCAGAAGGAATATTTGAGGAAATAATTGCTGCAAATTTCCTAACTCTTATAAAAGGCATTAATATTCATGTCCAAAAAGGGCAATGTACTCCAGAATAAATCCTCAAAGACCTAGTTCAAGGCACATACTAATCAGAAAGTCAAATGCCAAAGATAAAAAGATTATTCTGAAAGCAGGAAGAGAAAAAACAACCAATCACATACAAGGAATGCTCAATAAGTTCCCTTTCTCATGAAAAACTATGGACACAAGAAGGCAGTAGCATGATATATTTAAGGTACTGAATGAGAAAAACTGCCAGCCATTAATTCTTTATCCATCAAAACTGTCCTTCAAAAATGAGAGAGATTTTAATATATTCTTGGATAAACAGAAACTGAGAGTGGTCATTAACAAGAGACCAGCCCTACAAGAAATACTAAAGGGAGTTCTGCAGGCCGAAAGAAAAAGACAGGAGAGAGAGGCTTGGAGGACAGTGTGCAAATGAAGATTATTAGTAAGGGTAAATAAAAGGGTAAAAAGTGAAACAAAAATAAGATATCATATATAGAAACCAAAGGAGGAAATAGATGAAATATTGCCCCTCTTCTCAAGTGCCCAGGGATCATACTTCAGGATAGAGCACATGTTGTGTCACAAAAAAAGTCTCAATAAATTTCAAAAAATTGAAATTATACATGCCATAATGGAATGAAACTGGAAATCCATGCCAGATGGATAACTGGAAAATTCACAAATATCTGGAGATTAAACAACACACTCTTTAAAAACAAGTGGGTCAAAGAAGCAATTATAAGAGAAATCAGTAACCATCTTGAGACAAATGAAAACAAGAACAACAAAACATATCAGACTTAAGGGGTACAGCAAGACAGTGCTGAGAAGGAAATTTATACTCCCAAATGCCTACATTTACAATAGAAGAAAGAGGTAAAATCAAAGACCAAACTGAGGAGATTCAGAGAGAGCAGAACAATGAAGCCATGAGATGCAGAGAGTCCACGAGCCAGCAACCTTTGGAGATGAAGAAGGAAAACGCCTCCCGGGGAGCTTCACGAAATAGGAAGCCAGGAGAGAAAGCTAGCAGATGACGCCGTATTCGCCATGTGCCCTTCCAGCCGAGAGAGAAGCCCTGACTGTGTTCGCCATGTGCCATCTCACTTGAGAGAGAGACCCTGAACTTCATCGGCCTTCTTGAACCAAGGTATCTTTTCCCTGGATGCCTTTGATTGGACATTTCTATACACTTGTTTGAACTGGGACATTTTCTCGGCCTTAGAACTGTAAACTTGCAACTCATTAAATTCTCCCTTTTAAAAGTCAAAAAAAAGACCAAACTGAACACATGGAGGAATTAGAAAAGAACAGCAAAGTAATCCCAAAGCAAGCAGAAGGAAAGATTAGAGCAGAAACATGTAAGTTCAGAAATAAAAAATAATGGAATCAATGAAACCAAAAGTTGGTTCTTTGAGAGGATCAATAAAATTGGCAAACCATTACCTAGATTGAAAAAGAAAATAGGAGATGCAAACAAATAAAATTAGAAATAAAAAGTGCGACCATTACAATTCATGCTACAGAAATAAAAAAGATCATAAGAGGATATAATGAACAACAGTATGCCAAGAAGTTAGACAACCTAAATAAAATGGACAAATTCCTAGAAACACATGAACAATGTACACTGACTCTAGAAGAAATAGAAGATCTCAACAGGTCAATTACAGGTAAAGAAGTTAAATCAGTCATCAAAAACCTCCCAATAAAGAAAAGCCCAAGACCAGACAGCCTCATGGGTGAACTCTACTAATCAGTCCAAAGAGAATTAATACCAATCCCACTCAAACTCTTCCAAAAAATTGAAGAGAGGGAATGACTACCTAACTCAGCTATGAAGCCAACACCACCCCAATACCAAAGCCAGATAAAGATACAAGAAAAGAAAATTAAAAACCAATTTCTCTGATGAATATAGATGCAGAAGTCTTCAATCCAACAGCATATTAAAAGAATTATACATCATGATCAAGTGGGTTTTATCACAGATATGAAAGGTGGTTTAACAAAAGAGAATCAATTAATTTAATACATCCCATTAAAAAATCAAAGGGGAAAAGCCACATGATTATATCAATTGATGCAGAAAATGCATTTGACAAAATCAAGCAACCTTTCCTGATTAAAAAATACTTCAACAGAGAGGAATATTAGGAAACTTCCTCAACATGATCAAGGGCATATATGAAAAACCCCACAGCTGACATTCCACTCAACTGGAAAGACTGATCTGGAATCTAACTTCTAAGATATGGCACAAAACAAGGATGCCTACTGTCACCACTGTTATTCCACATTATGCTAGTTGTTTAGGCAAGAAAGAGAAATAAAAAGCACCCAAATAGAAAAGGAAGAAATAAAAACTTTCACTATTTGCAGATGGCATGATCCCACATATAGAAAATCCTGAAAATGTACAAAAAGCTACTAAAGCTAATAAGTAAGTTCAGCAACGTGTCAGAATACAAAGCTCAACAGCAAAATTCAGTACTGTTTTTACACCCTAGAAATGATCAATCTGAGAGGAAATTTTTTAAATGCTATTTACAATTGAAATGAAAAGAAACAAGTATCTAAGAATAAATCTAACCAAGGATGTAAGGGATCTGTACACAGAAAACTACAAAGCATTGCTAAAAAAAATCAAAGAAAACCTAAATAAATGGGAGGACATTCAGTATTCATGGATTGGAAGACTAAATATCATTCAGATGTCAATTCTACCCAAATTGGTTTACATATTCAATGCAATCCCAATAAAAATTCCAACAACCTACTTTGCAAAAATGGAAAAGCCAATTATCAAACTTATTTATTCAGGGTAAGGGGACCTGAATAGCCAAAATCATCTTGAAAAAGAAGGAAGAAATTGGAGAACTTACACTTCTGACTTTAAAGCATGTTACCAAGCTGCAGTGGTAAATACAGCATGGTATTGGCATAAAGATAGATATATTGACCAATGTAATCAAATTGAGAGTTCATAAATAAACCCTTACTTCTGTGGGCAACTGATATTTGACAAGGCTGCCAAGTCCTCCCAACTTGGAAAGAATAGTCTCTAACAAATAGTGCTGGGAGAAATGGATATCCATATGCAAAGAAAGGAGGAGGACCCCTATCTTACACATTACATAAGAATTAATTCAAAATTGATCAAAGACATAAATATAAGAGATAGGACCATAAAACTCCTAGAAGAAAATGTAGGGAATCATCTTTAAGATATTGTTCTTGGTGGGGTGCAAGGATGGTTCAGTGATAGAATTTTCACCTGCCATACAGGAGACCCAGCTTCCATTCCCAGTCCATGCACTTCCCCCCAAACAAACAAAAAAACAAAAAGTTCAACAAATGGCGCTGTAATAACAGGATATTCACATGGAAAAATAATGAAATGTGACCCTGCCATACAGCATACAAAAAAAAAAGATATTGTAGTAGATATTGATTTCTAAGACTCATACCCAAAGCACAAGAAACAAAAGAAAAAAATAGATAATGGGTTCTCCTCAAGTTTAAAAACTTTTGTGCTTCAAAGGATTTTGTCAAGAAAGTGAAAAGGCAACCTATTTAATGGGAGAAAATATTTGGAAACCACTATCCACTAAAGGTATAACATCCAGAGTATATTAAAAAAAAAAAAACCTACATCTCAACAATAAAAAGACAATCAATATTTTTAATGGGCAAAAGTCCTGAGTAGATATTTTTCCAAAGAGGAATATAAATGGCTATCGAGCACATGAAAAGATGCTCAAAATCACTAACTTTAAGAGAAATGCAAATCAAAACCATGAGATAGCATTTTACCCCTAAGATAATGGCCATTATTTAAAACAAACAAACAAACAGAAAACTTCAAATTTTGGAGATGATGTGGAAAAATAGGAACATTCGTTCACTGCTGATGGGAATGTAAAATGGTGCAGCCACTGTGGAAGACAGTTTGACAGTTCCTCAGGAAGCTGAGTATTGAACTGCCATATGATCCAGCAGTCCTGCTAGTAGATGTGTACCAAGAAGAACACTGGTGTGCAAATGTTTGCACACCAATGTTCAACACTGTTTACAACTGCCCAAAATGGAAGCAACCCAAGTGCCCAACCACTGATGGATAAATAAATGTGGTATATACATATGATGGAATATCATTCAACTGTAAGAAGGAACGAAATCCTGATGCACGCGACAACATCAATGAACCTTAAGGATATTATGTTGAGTGAGATAGCCAGACACATAAGGACAAATAGTGTATGATCTTACTGATGTGAACTAGTTATCATCAGCAAACTCATAGAGTTTGAAACTAGAATATAGGTTACCAGGAGATCGAAGGGGTTTAGAGAATGCGGAGCTGATACTTAATGTGTGCAGAATTTGTAATTAGGTTGAATGTGAAGTTTTGGAAATGAGTGGTGGTGATGGTAGCACAGCTTTGTGAGTACAATTAATAGGGCTGAATTGTGTGTGAAAGTGGTTGAAAGAGATTTTGGTTCATGCATGTTACGAGAAGGAAACTTAAAGGGCGAAGCATGGGGCTGTATAACACAGTGCACCCTGCTGTGAATGATGATTGTGGTGAATAGTACAAGAATGTTCTTTCACAAATTATAACAGTTGTGCATCACTATTACAAGATGTTAATAATAGGGTGATATATGGGAAAAATAAACCGAATGCAAACTATGGACTGTAGCTAAGAGTAATATTTTAATATTCTTTCATCAGTTGTAAGAATGGTATCACACCAATCTGAAGTACCAACATAGATGGGCATGTGGGAATGTTGTATTTTTTTAATATTACTCTTATGTAAACTTATAACTTCCCTAATTAAAAAATGACAATATTTTTTAATTATGCTAAGTGAAAGTAACCAGACACCCAGTACCACATATTGTATCATTCCATTTGTATAAAATGAAAATATAAATAAATCTACAGAGACAGAATTAGATTTTCTCTAATTATAGGGCTGTGGACGGACAGAGGGAATGCCAGGTGATTGCTGGGCATAATGCAGGTCTTCTTTATGGAATAGTGGAAATATTCTAAAAATGAATGTGGTGATGAATGCTCAGGCTCTGTGATTATACCAAAAGCCATTGATTATACACCTTGGATGGATTGTACAGTATTTGACTATATCTCAATAAAACTGTTTTAAAAAAAAACAAAACCTACTCTTTAGCATAGCACTTTTTTAAAAAAAATATTCCCTACTTACTTACCTTTTTCAATAAATATAAACACAGCCTATGAATTTGTCTACGTTCATTTTATAATATCACCGTTTGTTAATTCATCAATTGATGTGCCCTGCTGAGCCGAGCACACACCTGTGCTTAGAACCCTGAGGCTTTGGGAAAGAGGAAACGCCTATTCCTAACTTCGTGGCACTTACAGTCTCGAAGTGCTCCCTTATCCTAGTGGAAACAGTTCCTTAGCGGCAGATCTTTCTTGCAAGCAATCAGGATGTTTTAAGCCTGACTGACTCTACTTAATAAAGTCAATTTTTCATTATTCCGGGTAATTTGCCTCTGCATTTTACCTTTATTCATTTTTATTTATCAGAGAGGAACAATTTATGTAAAAGCTAAATATTTTCACTTTAGTTAATGATTGTGGTTTCAGAGAAAAGTTGGAATTACAGCTTAAAATCAAATTTGAATATAAATAACATTTTCCTGTGGTCTTTTTACCAGCTGTCTTGCCAGTCAAGGAGTCTGAGCTGGGCAACTCAGGCTCCATGGAGAAGGCCAGCACCCTCAAAGCAAGGCCGGTTCTGCCCGCTGTTGGGTGGAACTGGGTCAGGAGAGGAAAGTGTCACAGGCAAACCCATCCTGACGGGCTTAGGCCGCACACCAATGGCAAATCCGACCCCTCGGGAAACATCCTAGTATCCGCCACAGAGGTCACCTGGAAGACAGAGCAGGCCTCATGGCCCTCTTTTCTGGACCTTGTTGTATTAGCTGTACTTGTGTGCGTTGTGCCCACCATTGACCAAAACCAAACAGAGTCCGCTGGGGGTGACAAGAGGAAATAAGGGCAGAGAGGACAGAGGCCTACCCTGAAGCACTGGAGGTAGAGGTGGCAGGACAGAAACAAGAAATGTGTGCAAGCACATTTGGGATAAGATCTCCAGATTCAGCAGAACTCTGGGCCTGGTTCCAGCCCTCATTTAGGGTTTTATAGCAATTTTTAAAGTTCCCAGACAGTCTGCTCATTTTGTCTTCCAAGTGCAGATGAGAAACTGGAGAGGGCAATGCTCACACCCCCTGTGCATCTGAAACAGTGTTGGAATTTTAGCCATGGAGCGACAGGAGCCATGGCCTGTGGGACACCAGCCTACGGAAATGTGCCATGAGCTGGGGACACAGACCTGGTATCTCCTAAGCAGACACAGTTACTCTCTCTTCACTTAGCGTCATCAAGTTTGAAGGGATTTCAGATGTCAGAAAGCGTCTCATCTGAGTGCCTCTTTTTAAAGATGAAACTGGCGCCAGAAAAGCTAAAGTCCTTCTCAGAGGGCAAGGAACAGTTCAGTTACTCGTGGCTGAGCCCAAAACCCAAGCTCTCTATTGCCCAATCCTGAACTCTCTCTGATACTAATAATAATTATAATATTCACAGCAACTGTTGTGTGCCTGGTACTATTTAGGCACCTTACCTATGTTACTTTATCTAACCCTACAGCCAACTCACGTGGTAGGGACATTTCCTATTGCCATGTCCAGGTGAGAGGTCTGAGCCACAGAACGCATAAGTAACTGGCTCTGTCCCAAAATTGGCAGAAGGCAGCAATCTAACATGCTTTCCTACCTTAAGGTGCATTTGCTTTCCAACCGCCAGCCTTTCACTACCTTCACTCAGTAGGAACACCTGTAGAGAAGCCTGGGCCCTCGGTGCTCCCCTTTCCTCTACCTTGTGCAGTAAATGGCTAAGTTCTGATTGGCACCTGTGTTACAATCATAATGTAGCTTAACAGCAGGTCTTAAATTTTGTAATGCCTGCTTACCTCTCCGTAGTTGGAAGAAAAGATTAATAGTTGGTTTGCCCTTTTTGATTGGAGAGCCCAGTTCCCAAAACGGTTTATGCGACTTGATGGCTGAAAGGAGCTTTCTTCTCTCCAGTTTAATTTCCTTTCCTCCTATATGAAAAATAAAATATTTATAATCATGTTTCCTCCCATGTCCAGTGGCACTAACGTCACCCACTGCGCGCCCAGGCCAATAAACGCCCTCTTCTTTCCTGCCGCACAGAACCTGAAGCGCGTGGCGGAGACCTGGATGGACGAGTTCGCCGAGTACGTCTACCAGCGGCGCCCCGAGTACCGGCACCTGGCCACGGGGGACGTCTCCGCCCGGAAGGAGCTGCGCAAGCAGCTCAAGTGCAAGGACTTCAAATGGTTCATGGCCGCAGTGGCCTGGGACGTGCCCAAGTACTACCCCCCCGTGGAGCCTCCACCTGCCGCCTGGGGGGAGGTGAGGAGAAGCTGCATGAAACCTGCTCTTACTTTAGCGTGTCTGTCCTCACAGCCCAGGTGGGTGGAGGGACTGCTGAAACCATTCACTCCTTTCCCCGCAGCCAAATAAGGGTGGCTTAAATCCTCTCGGATAAATTAGTGTCCAACCTCTTTTTGGAGGTGACTAGGGATGAAGGTTTGTCCTTCAGCCCTGATAGCCCATCCCAGAGATACTGGCCGCTGCTGCTCCCCAGATAGCTTTTTAAATACACCAGGAAAATATTTTTATTGGAGATTAGGAAAATCACCATAGGAACGCATAACAAATGAAAACACCTGTCACTCTCTTGTGTAAATAAGGTGACCTGATGGCCATGATAAAATCCCTCATGTCGGGCGGCACGGTGGCTCAGCAGGCAAGAACACTTGCCTGCCATGCCAGAGGACCCAGGTTCGAGTCCCGGTGCCTGCCCATGTATTTAAAAAAAAAAAAATCCCTCATGTCCTCCGGTGCAGTCTTGTTGCCAGTTGTCTGTGCAAGGACGAGGCCAGGGAGGTCCTTTGCTATTTCCCGAGCCAGAGTGTGCTACCCAGAAACGCGAAGAGAGGCATCTCCAAAACCCCACAGAAGTGCGTGGAAGCTGCGGGAGTCATATCGGTTCCTTAAATAGCCTTTCCACCTCTGTATGTGTCTATTTGATTTCCCTTCATGATCTAAAACGGAAAGAACTGAATAGCTCCAGTTCCTAGATATACAATATCTGTCTCTTGGCATACAAGGGACTATTGTGCCTGGTTCAGTTGCCTTCAGTACAGTTACTAAAGCCTTTTCCCTGGAGAAAAGACTGTTCTAAAGCAAGGGCTAAAATTAGATCAAGTGAATTTATCCTAGCAATTGAATCTGCTCTCAGCAGAAGACATCAGAAGGAGAGGAGGTTGAGCCTGAATGCTAGCGCCTTCCTGTTCTCCAGCTTTGCAGAGGCGAGGGCTGAGTGTTGTGCAATGTGGCCGAGTCTTTCATCATTGGTGCTGGGTTTTGTAGTGCTGGGGAGAGCATATCATTGCTGGTTAGCCTCTGTGGCTCCAGGACATGGTATGAGGCCAGAGTTCTCACTCAGGCAGCGTGCTTGGTGAGCTGTTCCAGCAGCCACATCTGGATGTAACCCAGTTGCATGGCTGGATACCTGAGCCTGGGAGAGCTCTCCTTGGCACAACCCCAGACATTGAGGACATAAAATCATCACCTTCTTCCTGTATTTTTTGTATGTCTGTGTCCTGACCCTGCCCACTTACATCAGTTAGTAATTTGGTCTTATTCTTCGCAACTTGAACATTTCAGTAACACTTCCCTAGACTATTAGTAGCATCACTGCTTATATTAGTTTTAGCTTATAGCAGAGGAAATTTAAAATGGATACCAGAAAGAACTGTCTCAGTCTGATACGTTGTAAGGCAGAAGAACATACTGCCCCATAAGTGGATGAGTTCCTTCTCTACGTTTTTGGTCAAGCTTATGGCTCCCCTCTTTCTACAATGAATTAAGTACAGTTCTTCCTTATTGACTAGGAAATACATTTAAAGACCTCAGAGTACCATTGTGTGATTCACTGCTGGGCTTAAAATCCCATCAATCTCTCCTCTGTTTTTCTCTTTTCTCTTATGTTATAAGAGAAACATAAGTTTTTATTTGTACGTGATTACTGTTTCACTCTGCATCTGGTCACATCCTTCCACATTGCTGAATAAATCATAACCTGGCTTTTTAAGGCACCTTGCTTTGCAACAAACTCAAAGCTTCTATTCCTCCCAGGAATAGGCAAAATAAGAAGCAACTTAAGGCCAGGTTGGCTATGCCAGAGTGTCTTTATCGATTACTCTTAATTGCCCCACACCTCACACCACTTGACGGGTCCCTGGAGACTTCACTCATTCATAATTCCTGATCTGAACCATCAGACATTGAGAAGATCCAATTTTTATTTTTTTTAGGAGAAGTAAACAAAGTTTATCTTACATCTAGGAAAAAAGAACAAGGGGATGTAGTTGAAGGACCAGTTGGATTTGGTTACATTTATTCAGGGGATGTGGGTGCAGTGCTAGAATGAAGAAGGTTAGGGGAAAGCAGAAAGAAAGCCAGTCAATAACGGCAAAAGTTTGGACTGGTAAACAGTTTTGGAAGTATTTATTTCCCAGGCAGAGCAGAGCTCTGAGGGTAAGCATAAGAATTGTGTATTTGTGAAGGATCTGAGAGGCAGCGTTATCTAAATGACAATGAAAATGAGATACCATTTCCTATTTACTGGGTAATAATCTAACCTACTTGTTAATAGTCATTAAAAATTACTAAATATGCAGGACATATCTGTGAGCCAATTTAATCTCTGGGAAACTTCTGGAAGGAGTTTTCATACTCATGTGATTTCTTTTTTCTTTTTCTTTGAGTTTTTTTAAATAAACTTTTCTATTTTGGAATAATTTTAAATTTACAGAAAAGTTGCAAAGATAGTGTACAAAGTTTACAAATACTCAGCCACTTCTAATTCTTCCATTACCATGCTACATATACCAAACTAAGAAATTGACATTGGTTCAGTACTTTATTCTGATTTCACCCATTTTTTTTTTTCACTAATGTCCCTTTTCTGTTCTGGGATCCATTTACAAGAAAACTTTCAAATTTCTTACAAACTTCAAATGTAATATTTTGGGCAAAAGTCCTGAATAAAAGCAAAAGGTCCATTACTGTTTTTGTAAGGGAGCAAAAAGGGAAATGCAGACCACGTGATTCTCCTGAAGCAATTTCAGGAAGGAGCCACACACCTCCAGTGATGTAAACACAGGAATCCTTTATAGGAGATTTGTGCCAAGAAGTAGCATAACGCACTGTTTCATGCGCCTGTACTTGGAACAGTCTTCCTCCTACTTCTCTGTGCCAGCCTGATTAGGGCAAAAAATGAAGTGCCCAGACAATTTTTGGCTCTGGTATTTGGAGCCCAGCTTGCACAGGATATGTTACAGTCCATGAACAGCCTACAAACTGCTATTCTTTTACCTGAACGATTAGCTGGATTATTGCACTGGCCTCCAAACTCGTCTCCCTGCTTCTTCCCTTCCTCACTTCAGTTTATTCTCAGCACAGTCCATTTCTAAATGGATGATCAGGTCACTCCTTCATTCAAAACATCCCGATGAGTGACAGCTCTCTCAAGAGTCCTTACCTGCAAGATCTAAATGGCTGAGCTCTGTTGCTTGCTCCTTCCAACCTCATCTCCAGGTGCCCATCCCCTGGTTTACTCTTCTCTAGGCACACTGGTCTCACCACCATTCTCCAAACAGCCCAGGGACCCTCCCACCTCAGTGCCTTTGCAATTGCTATTCCTTCTACTTGGAATCCTATGTCTCCTCTTATTTCCTTCAAGTCCTTACTCAGGAAAATCATCTTCTCAATAAGATGTTCACCCGTCATCCTATCTATGACTGCAACCACACACACACACACACACACACACACACACACACACACACACACACTCCCCTCACCCCTTCTTGCCTTTCTGTTTCTAACTTAAAGCAACTGTGTAATTTACTCATTTATATTTTTCTCATCTATCTTTCCTATGCAAAACAAAGTCGATGACGAGGATTTTTTCTTGTTTGCAACTAGAAATAGTGTTTTGCATTGGTAAGTGCTCAATAAATATTTGTTGAATGAATGAAACATGGATGAATGGAAGATCCTGTCTCCATGCTGCCCCATTCACTGCTCAGCCCATATGCCTGGGTGTCTGGGGTCTCCACACAGCACACTGAGCCTTCACCCCTCATGCTCTTTGGCCATCCAGACTCAGCCTTTTTCGGTGAGGAGGACAGGTTCAGTAATGAACCTCAAGTAACCAGTTCTCATGGACTGTCAGATCTACGGTCCATCTGATAGACAAACAGGATGCAAAGTATTCTGATCTCCTAAAGGGAAGGAGAAACTTAAAACATGAAAATACTCTTGTTCCAGCAATTTCCAAAACCTCCCTGCCTGCTTCCTACCTTAAAGGCAAGAGGAGACATCAGATAGAGAAGGAGAGAAGTACTCTCCTGAAGTCATTTTACCCTCTGGTCTCAAGGGTAGGCAGGGAAAAGATGAGATCCGGAGATAATAAATAAGGTTTTGAGCATGTGATAAATTGAACATCCCTCAGTGCTATTCAAATATAAGCAATGTGTTTTCCATGATGTTATGGTGGACAGGATAAAAATGGGTTTAAAATAGAAATCTATTCTTTTTTATTAAGCAGTTTTATTGACATATATTCACTTACCATACAATGCACCCAAAGTATATAAGCAATGGCTTTTGGTATATTCACAGAGTTGTGCATTCATCACCACAACCTTAGAACATTTTCATTATTTCAAATAGAAAAACACTATACCCTTTAGTAGTCAACTCCCAATCTCTCTATCCTTCCCCTGCCCTAAATAACCACTACTCTACAGAAACCTGTTCTTAAACTATGCCTATATGAAGTATCTCTTTTTGTATCAAAATGCTAAATGAAATAAACTGAATTTCCCATTAATTTTCTACTTCTTACCTCTTACCCTCCTTAGAATTCACAAATTTGCTAAAGCCATTTATCATACTCCTTTAATGTCCAAAAGGAAAAGTTCTGCACATTTCTAAATATTATGTGTAAGAGGGAATAAAATATATAAAATAGACAAAGGCATCTTTTCTAAACAGTACCATAAATTCTTTTACAAAAAGTGTCAGCTCACTGCCCTCAATGTGCCAATCTTGGTGCATTCGTTTGTCATCTTGCAGTTGTGCAAAACTTTTATAAAATCTTTATTTTAAAAATTCATCTTGATGCTGAACTACTTTGGCTGCTATTGAAATTCTTTGCTTAAGATTAATGTCATCCTGAATTGATGAACATTCACAAAGACAGGCACCCTAAATAATTCTAGTTCTCCTCTATTTCAGGTTGCTCTTGACTTCTTTTAACTCTTTCTTCCTCCTTCTTCTAATGTTCTCACAGTGAACATGGCTTTTCCACACTCTCTCCATATCAGCTTACATGAAAGGAAGCTGGACTCTAAAGAGGTGCATTATCTGAAAGACCATCTGAGGATGTGATGTTGTCTCTTTCAAACAATTCTGTGTAAGTGCTGCCAGTGTGTGATGCGGAGGTAAAAGCCAGTGCATGAGGCTCCCTTACATTCTCTTGGGAGTGCCAGGGCCAGCTTTCCCTGCGTTCCTTCAAAACCTAATCTTGCAACTGGGAAAGCTGCAAGGTGAAGTTGTCCTGCTCTCCCCCCAGCCCCCCATCATGCAGGAACGGTCCCTACAAGTCAAGTGCTGTGTATCTTTTAAGCAGATCTTTAAATTAAGCAGTCATTCAGAGACAATTTGTTGTTCATTGCGGATTCGAGAGTTGACTTATTTGTCCTTTAGTCTCTCAAGCAGGGGCAATGCCAGACGCTATACTAATTCATCTCTCTGGAGCTTGGACACGAGGTATAGAAAACTGTAAAAACACAAAAATACCATTATCTTTTCAAATTTTACTGTGTATTTTCTGAGTTCTCAGCAGTTGAAATAAGTCGTAACAATAGGGTTAATGTCTTATGAGCAACATGATTTTAGTGCCATATTCCTAACTGAGCGAATTGGACCTCTGACTATCTCAGTGATGGCAATTTGACTCAGTCATAATGGAATCAGATGAGCTTCAGAGCTAACAGATGTTTTCTTCTTTTATATAGCATCTAATAATATTCCGAACAAAAACGTTCTGTCTTCTCTTTCTGTTCTTTCATTCTACCTCAAAATATATATATATATTCATATTTGATGTGTATTTATGCACACACATATATACACACTTCTTTGTGTTTATGTGAAGCAGTAACTCAAAATTTAAGTGTATATTGACCTGGTCATAAATGCATCTTGGTACTTAATTTTTAGTGAAAATTTATGATATAAAATTAAAGGAATTTGGGAATCACTCAATTACCATAGCAGGCACAGTCTCAGAGAGTTGGCATAGATGCAAATTCAAAGGAATTCAATTTAATTTTTCTGGTCATAAACAAGAATACTCTGCCCCTGCCAATTCTTTGACAAAGTGACCTGCTGGCTGCTGTGATAGCTAAGAGTGATCTCTGATGTCTGTACTGGCAACTGAGCTCAACTTGCCCTAAAAGGCCAGTGACCATCCATAGGTTGACAGAGAATAAAAAACAAAACAAGGGAAAGATTCTTGGGGTCCTAGAAGAGAAGTGGGAAAATACAGGGAGTTGGTTCTAAGTTATCCAGTTGGAGGCCAGTATGCATTATTGGGATGGCAATTTAGTTCTAATACTCTGCAGGCAAGCAATAGTTAAAAAGAAGAGGCAACCTTACTCTAAGTGCGGTCGCAGTGTATTGAGCTGTTCTGTTAGCAACAGCCTTAGCTGGCCCTCTTCCAAATTCAGAGAAGTAAAGTGCCTGCACTGCCAAAAGATAAGTGGTTCCTTACAGTTACAGTAGAGATGTTTTTAGCAACATAAAGGTGATCAGTCAGTCTTAGATTTTGTAAGCAACTTGAAACAACTATCTCTGTGTTAGTTTAGGAGGCAGGAAAATAAGCACTCTTGTGCCACCTCCCATCTTCTATGACCTCGCAATCATCTCTTTGTGTTTTTTATCCATTTGTTGTGTTTCTTCCTATTGATTTTAGGAACCACAGGAATCAACTTTTACCAGCTTACGTTTCCAAAATTCTGGTTTAGTCTCATCAACTACCAGTAGTATTTGGATAGTCCAGCTCTTGCCTTAGAGCTTTGCCTTTTTATAGTGACATGAGTACTACTCTCTGTTGAGCCTCCATTGTGCAATCTAATTGCTTCCTATTAGTTGAACATATTCTAGAAATCGTGGCCCATTACAAAGAGAAGCCAAAGTAGCAAGATAATCTCAGAGAGAGCTTCATTTTCTAGACCAATGTCTCACATAAGAATGAGAAAACAGTTCTTCCTAGTCTTGGTCCAAACCTAAGTCATTCGGAACCAATCACACACCTTCAAGCACTTTGCTCACACTCGTCGCCTGAATTGCATACAATTTATAGCAAATAATTTCATTCCAGATTCTAACATCTGAGTACCTCCATATTGTTGTAAATAATGAAAAACATGAGTGATTCCATCAAGGGAAAGCAAACTTTTTCTGCAATATTTTTGCTCTAAAATATACTGGGGTTTATGATTCTAAGAACATGGCAGCGGTATCATTTTATTTCATAGTAGAGATTAGACATATACTTAGGATAGCATTTTTGTTTGTTTAATGGAAGTCCTTTTCCATAAAACTAGGTGACAGGGAATCCCCAAGAATCCTAGAATAAGGATTAGCGTAACCTAAAAACCAGACAGCACAGGTCCTGTGCAATAGAAAAAAGACAGGGAAGTACTGATGGTCCTACAAGCTACAGGACTCAGAAATCAACAACAAATATTTGCCCCCAAAGGAGAGGATCCTGTACAAAGTAGGAACTAAGGCAATCGAATCTGAAACTTGCCAGTCAAATTCAGACTTCCTCACAGGTCCAAGCCAAGGGCAAGTGTTGATGGACCAGAGAAAACCAATAAGGGGCCATGGGAATTTAAACCATGCTGAAACAGCCTTAGCCCATGAGTATCTCCGAAATACCCCAGAGTACTCCTTTCTGCAAAAAACTAGCCTGCTGGGAATTGAATCCAAGTTGAGCAATGCGGGACCCTTGGTGAACCCAGGGTGACAGCAGTTCACAAGCCCTAGAAGGAAGTGTCTGAGAAGAAAAGCCTCAGCATAAAAAGCAACAAACACATTTTAAAGTAGCAATATTGTCTTGGAAGGAAAGACCCTTAGAATTCTACTTGACACAGAGTGGAGGCAGGAAGCTTTCCTGAGTCAGGTTTAGCCCTCCAGAGACAAACAGTAACAACTGAGAAAAGAGTGCTACGCAGGAACCTTCTTCCAATAGTCCAAGAAAACCTGTCTCACTTATATATAGAAAATAAAAAGGCTACAGTAAAACCTCATACATAGATACAGCAAGGAAAATGATTTTTAAAAAATGAACCAAATAAAATCCCAATAGATGATGCAAACACGTTAAAGTGTGGCCACAAATAAGGCGAAAACTGTAACATAAGATTTCAAAACGAGCTAAAAGAATCTTAAAAACAGTCAAAGCCTGAAAGAACCATATAAATCAGAATCAAAACAACTCAGAAAGAAGATTGCTAGATGTCATAGTGATACAGAAAGAGCTGAGAAAACTAAGGAATAAACTAGAAAAATTTCAGAAATGAAAGCTGAATTAGAAGGACATAGGAACAAAAAGAGATATACGGGACACTGTAAGAGAACTTGAAGCTAGAAGAGAGAATAGTGAAAATAATGGAACAGCCATAAAGAAAGAGATAAAAATATTTCCACACAAAAGGTTGAAACAACAGGTAAAGAATATCCAACAGGATCCCCACAGGAGAAAACCCCCAAAAGTGAAAGAGAACAATTAGCTAAAACCACAATTCAAGCAAGCCTTTACAAAATAAATACATAAATCTACCTATTGAAAAGGCTGTATCTAGAAATTTAACTGAAAACAGCCAACACTGAAACACTATCTAGTAAAATGGTTGCATTTTTAAAATGAAGGAAAACATTTTGTGCCCAAGCAAAAGAACTAAGTTAGAATTTAAGCAGAAATATTTTGTCTTTTGTCCCAAAAGACAATGGCACAACATCGTAAAGATGCTCAAGAAAATAAAATAAAGCCAAAGATTCTATGTACAGCCATTATCTTCAAGTATAAAGGACTTCAACAGAGTTTGTTTCTGGACGTTGTTTCCAGAAGCTTTTCTGAATAGTTCACTAGAGAATGTGCATCAGAAAACCAAGAAATGTTTGGAGAAGCTTTGACATAAGATCTGGTAGAGACTTAGGACTAATTTATGGTTTGGATATAAACACAGTTTAAGAAGATGCAAATTTTAAATTTAAAATTTAAAAATTTTAAATTTTAAATGACAATATAAAAATAATACAAGTAACAAATTGTAAAAGCAGAATAAATTTGCCAATTATCTCATAGACAAGCAGGCATTAACTAGGAGTAAAAAGTATCATCTTTAGATGCTAGAAGAGAGTGAAGGAAATGGGAGAAATATCACTGGTTGTTCTAGTTTGCTTGCTGCCAGAATGCAATATACCAGAAATGGAATGGCTTTGTAAAAAGGGGAATTTAATACACTGCTAGTTTACAGTTCTAAGGCTGAGAAAATGTCCTAATTAGAGCAAGTCTATAGAAATGTCCAATCTAAGGCATACAGGGAAAGGTACCTTGGTTCAAGAAAAGCCTATGAAGTTCAGGGTTTCTCTCTCAACTGGAAAGGCACATGCTGAACATGGCGAAGTCTGCTAGCTTTCTCTCCAGGCTTCTTATTTCATGAAGCTCCCCTGGGGTCGTTTTCTTTCTTCATCTCCAGAGGTCTCTGATTGCATGGGCTCTGGCTCTTACCATTCTGCCGTGGCTCTCGTCATTCTCAAGCTTTTTCCAAGGTGCTTCCTCTTTAAAGAATTCCAGTAAGCTAATCAAGACCCACCTGGAAGAGGGGGAGTCATCCCCCTCTATCCAAGGTTAATACCCCAACTGGGTGAGTCACATCTTCATGGAGATAAGCTAATCAAGTTTCCAACCTACATAACTGAATAAGGATTAAGAGAAACAGTTGCAGACAGGGGGTGCAAAGGTAGTTCAGTGGTAGAATTCTTGCCTGCCATGCCGGAGACCTGGGTTCAATTCCCAGTCCATGAACTTCCAAAAAACTTAAAAAGCAACACAAATAATTGAACAAAAATGGTGCTGCAATAACAGGATACTCACATGGAAAAATGATGAAATGTGACCCCACCATACAGCATACCAAAAAAAAAAAAAAAAAAAAGGAGAAGAAATTGTTGCTCCCATTAGATTGATTAGGATTAAAACATGGCTTTTCTAGGATGTTTCAAAGTGACACACTAGCTAAATTCAGGATTCCTTAGTGAAAGGGATAGTTAGGCATTATCTATAAAAAGGTCATTTCAGATATTATACAGAATATTAGTGTAAAA
The DNA here is from genome assembly GCF_023851605.1 of Tamandua tetradactyla. NCBI lineage: Eukaryota > Metazoa > Chordata > Mammalia > Pilosa > Myrmecophagidae > Tamandua > Tamandua tetradactyla. The sequence continues at coordinate 40,106,776 of NC_135352.1, read as the reverse complement.
GTAACCAGTAGAGTAACAGCAACAACAAAAAAAAACGTTAAATGCCAAAGATTAGAGAGAAAAGGGGACAGATTACATACAGAAAGACTTTATAGATTTAGTAAATATAAAATAAATCAGTATGACAGAGCTGAAATCAAATATAAATAAATCTATTAAAAGAAAAATTTTAGATTGACCAATATAGCAAATCAAACTCTCTGCTGTATATGAGATACACCAAAATCAAAATTATTTGGGAAAATTAAAAATTAAAAATTAAACATATATACCAGGCAGCTACAAACAATGGAAAAACAGGATTTGTTGTTAGGAAATGAAGTAGAATATGAGGCAAAAAAAAAAGGGGGGGGGGGTTGTTAAAAGAAGCCAAGAGAATATTATAACAGCAAATACTATAATCCATCAAAAAACAACTCTTGCAAACAGAAGCTACAGGAGATGCAAAGAGAAATAACAGAAACACACAACTAATAGAATAACAACACACCTCTCTCAGTCCAAGACAGAATAGGTAGATCTATTAATGAAATTATATTAACTAGGATAAATAATTAATAAGGATGTATAGAATCTAAACCATGCAAACATTAGCATATATCTAATAAGCATATCTAACACTGAAACTTTTTTCAGGAATTTACCTTCTTTCAAGTCCACAAATTTCAAAGTATTGTATAAAGAAACAAGATTCTTAGCATGTGTAAAAAGAGCTCTAAATATAAAATCAAAGACAAGAACACTATAATCTTAAATTTGAATTGGAAATATCAGTGTGAAGTCATAATTTTGTTTCTCACTTTGTAAAAAATATGAATTTTCTAACTCTGTCCCCTGAAAAGACCTAGAAACAATTCTGTCTGATCTCAGCCATCACACTGAACTCGCACTGTGGGCAATTCCCCACTAAATGATCTAAGAGTCCTTGCAGAGATGGCTGGCTGCAGTCGGGAGCTGGGAAATGTAGAAGACGGACCTGGGGCACTTTGCTGCTCTAGAAGAAACAAGGAGGCTATCAAAGGCTGATGAGATGTCCGAAGGATACAGGAGGCAGCTAGAAGGGGCACAAAAAGTAATAATAGTAACCCAATTAATTAAAGCAATTGAATATACAAAAAGCTTTAAATTTAAAAGGGTACTTTTAAAAAGGAGGGAGGTAGAGAGGGAAACAAAATAAAACTTCCTGGACACCATTAGCTATTATTCAAACACCAAATCATGAGTCTGAAAATTAACATTTAAAGGGAACAATTAAGCAATACTTATCTTGCCTTTCTGGTATAATACGTATTTCAGGTGATTGAGAAAATTTTTCTACACAGATTCCCATATAATAAATTCAAAAGGAAAGGGAGAGCTAGAAATTCATATAATTCAGGCAATGGTCTTCACTGAATGGCCAAACCATTAGATGAAGTGTAAATGATAAACTGAATGATGCAATGATCCCACTATGGTTACCTGAACCCACTGATCAATTTTAATATCACTAAAAGTGAACCATACACACAGTCCGAGATGGTGCGATGTGAAGGCAGTTTAGACAAACCAGAAAATCAAGAGCTTTCCTGGAAATAAAAAGTCATGAAGTAAAACTGAATCTGAATTGAATCAAGCCTTTAGGTTCCACTCTGATCTATAAGGAATTCAGGGAGTAGAAGAAAAATACCTCAGGCCAAATCTAGAATGTGGGAACATAATTTCTTCAATAAATCAATGGCAGGAAGAAAAACATCTGTTCCAGATGGGAAGATACTTCAAGGCTCATTAGAGCCTATCAATCAGATATGATGGACAAAATCTCTTTGATTAAATGAACATTTTTAGACAGTCAGGGTAATTTGAATATGAACTAGATATTAGATGATACTAAGTAAGTATTGCTAATTTGTGCAATAATCTCTCTCTCTCTCTCTCTCTCTCTCTCTCTCTCTCTCTCTTTCAACTTACTGAAATCTTTAGGGATTAAATAGCATGTTAGTTGCTTTAAAATTCTCCAGCAAGAAAGAGGGGGATTGAAAAGTGATTTTTGAGGAACAAGCATGTCAAAATGCTGGTGGTTTTCAAGGTTGGGTGATTGGTACCCAGAAATTTTCATAATAAGAAATGTTTTAAATGCATTGCCTTGAAGGTACATGAGAATATAATAATTATAGGGGAAAGCAAAGCATATGCATGCTTTTGAATGGTGCTTTAGGCACAGCTAGACAACATTTTTATTTTACTTGTATCCTACGGCTAAAATATTGTATTGAAACACATCATCATATCCTATCATGTTTGAATGGCATAATGGCTCAGTAACATAACATTTTACTCAAATTTTGTATTTAGGATATTTATTAGCTCTTCTCAGAACTGTTGTGAATAACATGAGACAAGCTGCTGCATAATATATGAGCATATGGCATCTTTTTGTCTGCCAGATCTCTCCCCCTCTTTCTCTTGTTCTCTCCCTCTCATTTCTAAAAGTTAGGGCACTGGATAATAGTTATCTAAAAGATTTTGTTCTTTCTCCCCAATAAGATTAAAGGAGCATTTGAAAGCATTTCATTAGTAAATTTTATGGGATAATTCATATTCTCAAAATTTTTAATACAATCATTTTAGTCCTCCAAACGTCACGAAACATATAGCTCAACTATTCATCTTTTTTACTATGTACGAAAAGAGGTCACATTGATAGAAAAGAAAAAAGTTTATAAGAATCACTATTTGAACCATATTCAGGGGAGATTCTGATCATCACGACCAAAATTACTATTTAGCAATCTAGTTTAATCATTGAAAGACCCAGTATAATCAGTTCCTTCTCAGATATAAAGAAACAATCTTCTGTAGAGGAAGTAGCCAAAGAGTATAGAAGTAAAAAGGCCTGTGATACAGAAGTCACATAACTGTAAGTGTTAAACAGGTGTCTAGGGCAGGGCTTTTCAAATCAGCACACACTTGGCTCTGTGGATTTCTCAGCCATGTGCCCAAGAAAACATGAAGACCCAGGAAACCATAGCAGATCTTCCTAAAAAGTCAGCTTTACTCAGAGGTTGGCAAGAAAAAGAATATTATTTCTGCATTGGTGTTAAATAGATATACTTCAGAACAGAGGGCAAAATGTAGATATTTTTAAGATAAAAAGAACACTTCAAAAAATGCCACACTTCGATTCAAGGTTGTTGAATTCCCTTCTTTTGTCAGCCTGGTCCACATGGAGGGGTTGAGGGGTCCTCGCCTAAATAAGGGCTCGGTGGATGGCTCTGACCCTCCCCTCTAAAGCTCACTCTTTTCAAGCCCTCCCAATGACCAGGGCCAAAGGTCACAGTGACAGGACTCAGCCAACTAAAATGCACAAGAGGCCGTGTCAGCATCAAAATGCCCATTATTGGTTGTCAAAGAAAACGACAACTATCACAAAGTTCAGCCATCCACAGGTGAGTAATATCAGTGCTCTTGGTCTCAGAATGCTGTGCAGGCACCACATGTTCATCAAAAGTCCCTTTATGGATTTTGCATGTGAAATCATCAAAGGGAACAGAAATACGTGAAATCCAAATCATCAGTACATTCTGTTCATGTAAATAGAATGCAGATATCAAAAAGTTGTTTGATGGACATAGAATCAGAAAAAAAAGAGATTATTTAATGGCATCAGGGATGCCTGTGGGTGTCGTTTGCCATTAGGAATAGCTGTCCCAGGCTGCTGGCATAGCCTCTTGCCTTCAGCCTCTTCCTAGGGGCTGGTATGAGATTGGAAACCCTTGTAGCTGGTGGTTGCCTGGGCACTATTTGGATGGCACTGCCAACATTTACTTCTCAGTCACCTTTCCCTGGGCCTCCGTTACTGAGCAACCCTTTCTAAATCAACACATTCTTTTTCCTATGCTAAGACCTTGATTTGGGTTGAGGTGGAGATTTGCTGGCCATTCTGTCTCCTTCAGGTGACCTTAAATAGCTACTATCTGATCTATGAAGTTGTTCATTTTTATTCACCTTTTTCCATTCAGCAAATGTTAATTAATGAGCCAGGCACTCTACTAGTCACGAGGATACGAGGTGGGCATCCCAGGCACCATCTCTGCCCTCCTGGAGCTCACAGACGCCTGAGCCATAGGACGGCAAGCTGCTCTCACCATTTTGAAGTACAGACACTTCATTCACAGGATATGGGCCAAATGCTAGAGGTTTTGAAACCTTCTTCAATGTGCGTAATGAACTCTGATGATTCATCTCCACAACCACGACATGGCAGACCATGAGACAGATGGGACTTGTCATTCATCAGTCGTCTCGGGGACTAGCTTGGCACCCCCAAAAGAGAACAAATCCACCTACTGCATCCTCTTGTACTAATAAACTATCCAATATCAGTGCACAAAAATAAGCAAACAAATGCTATATTGTAACAACTTCTAAACTATAATTTGAAATAATCAACAAAGTGTCAAATATCCATTAGCTTCCCTCAGTTATTTATTCTACAATGAACTGAGCACACTTTGATCCATACAAGGCATGATGGACAGTGCTGTAGGGAACACAAGGGCAAACAGGAAAGATGTTTGTCCTCAGTGCCTCACAGCCTAGTTCTACTGAAGATTCCTCAGTTAGCTCCAATTCCAGCTCCAGCATTTACCAAATATGGGAGAATCAGACAAGTTACTTTAAACCTCTCTAAGCCTCCATTTCCACATTGGTAAAATGAGCATAATAACAGTCCCTCCATTATGGAGCTTGCAGAGGATTAACTATGATAATTCCTGTAAGGCTCTTATCTCGATGTCAGCCACACAGAGAGTGGTCATCAGAAGTCACCTGAGAACTGGCAGTAAGGGGATATAAAGTGGCTGTAATGATACTAGAAGCACTGCCACATCCAAATTAATGACAAAGAAGTAACTGGAGATTTTCCAACAGCCTCTGGCCATGTCAAAGCTCAATAAGTACAGAAATCCAATGATCACAAATTCCATATGTGCTATAGTTATTGATAATAAAAATTTAAAATACCCACAATCTAAAAGAAAAAGTCACATCAAATTCTTTCCCATGGGAAACTGAGCAAATATTCTCTGCTAAAGAAAATTGCTTTGGCCTCTCCTTAAAGGTTCAAGTTTCCAGAAGATATTCTAGATAGACGCAGCAAGCTAAGTACAAAAAGGAAGATGAAGTAACTGAATATAGAAGAAACTTTTTTAATAGCGTCAGACTCAACCATGACAGTCTGAATGAGCAAATGGAGGGTGAAGAGTTCAAGTTCATATCTAGCCAACATTGAGTTAAATTGAGGAGAGGAATGCAAGCATCCCCCATTTTTCAAAATCCCTTTCTTTTCTCTCCTTCTCCAAATGAATTATAAAATTGCTTACAGAATTGAAAAGCAGACTGATTTCCTTCTTCCAGCTCACTCAAATACTCCCCCAGTGTTATAGGAAGCCTTTGAACTACTCTGCAGTTACCAAATACTGAGATACACCTGGAAGGCTTAACTGTGACTTCTTGAGGTGAACATTAAGAAAACAATCTTGGTTGATTTCTAAAGAAGATACAAAGATCAAAAGGGAGTTCATCTCAGAAAAAGCAGGTTTATTGAGGAGAAACAAAAATGCTTACCACTTGCAAGTAGATGCAGCTGATCTCAACTTTCTTATGTGACTGGAAGTAATCTCAATATCTTGGGGAATTTCCAGAGAATTCTCTCTCTCTCCTAAATCGACTGTGCACCATCATTAAAGAGCAGATAATTCTGAATCTCTCTTGGTAACTTTCCTTTAACATTTTTTATTGTAAAATATAGCATATATCCAAAAAGGAATACATTTCAAAGTACATTGTAACAAGCAGTTATAGAACCAATTTCAAAGTTTGATATGGGTTACGGTGCCACAATTTCAAGTGTTTCCTTCTAGCTGCTACAAGACGCTGGAGATGAAAAGAAATATCAATATAATGATTCAGCAGTCATACTCATTTGTTAAATCCTATGTTCTCTGTGATAACTCCTCCTTCTCCTTTGATCCTTCTCCGAATGTTTAGGGGTATTTGGGCAATGCCCATTCTAAATTTTTCACGTTGGAAAAGGGTTTCAATTCTATGGGATAGAAGGATGGAACTAGTTGATGTTCTGGAGAGGCTGGACCCCCTGGGTTCCAGGATTTATCTGGCCTAGGAACCAATCTGGAGGTTGTAGGTACCTGGAAAGTTATTTTAGTGCGTGAAACTTTTGTATAATCTCAGATAGAGTTCTAGGTGTTCTTTAGAGTTAATAGGAATGGTTTGGGTTGGGGGTTGGCAGACCATTGTAATTAGCAATATCTAGCTGAAGCTTGGTGAGAGTAGCCTCCAGAATAGTCTCTCAGCTCTATTTGAACTCTCTCAAACACTCACACCTTATTTTGTTACATTTCTTTTCTGCCTTTTGGTCAGAAAGGTGTAATTGATCCCACAGTGCCAGAACCAGGCTCATCCCTGGGAGTCATCTCCCACATTGCCAGGGAGACTTTCACAACTAGATGTCATATCCCACAAAGAGGGGAGGGTAATGATTTCACTTGCAAAGTCAAGCTTAGAGAAAGAGCTGTTTGTCTAAACAACAAAAAAGGTTTTTTGGAAGTAACTCTTAGGCATAACTATAGGTAGTCTTATCTTCTCCACTCTAGAAATAAGCTTCACACGAGCAACCCTACCTTGAATGGGTGGAGACGCATCTTCATGGAAACCATCTAATCAAAAGTTACCACCCACAGTTGGGTGGGTCATAGCTCCATGAAAACAATAAAAAAGATTCCACTCAGCAATATTGAGTGAGGATTGAAGGACAAGACTTTTCTGGGGGACACAACAGATTCAAACTGGGGCACAGTCCCTTGTATTCTGTATTATAAGCCTCCCAGTTTACCTTATTATTAACTAATATATCAACAGTCATATTATTGAGCTCATATAGTATCTATCCTTTTGTGTCTGGTTTTTTTCTCTCAGTATTATGTCCCCAAGGTTCATCCATGCTGTCATGTGCTTCAAGATGACATTTCATCTTAGAGCTGCATAATATTCCATCATATGTATATATCACATTTTGTTTATCCACTCATCTGTTGATGGGCACTTGGATTGTTTCCATCTTGTGGCAATTGTGAATAGCACTGCTATGGACATTAGTGTGTAAATGTCTGTTCGTGTCACTGCTTTCAGCTCTTCTGGGTATATACTATTGCTATTGTTGGGTCATAGAAAACTCGATATTTAGTTTCCTAAGGAAATACCAAACTGTCTTCCATAGTGGCTGTGCCATTATACTTTCCCACCAGCAGTGCATAAGTGTCCCAATTTCTCCACATCCTCTCCAATATTTATAGTTTCCTGTTTGTTTAATAGCAGTCATTCTTATAGGTGTGAGGTGGTATCTCACTGTACCCTCGATCTGTATTTCCCTTACAGCTAATGAAAATAAGCATCTCTTCATGTGCTTTTTAGCCATCTGTATTTGCTCTTCAGAAACATGTCTGTTCATATCTTTAGCCCATTTTAAAATTGGGTGTTTGTTCTTTTGCTGTTAAGTTTTAGGATTTCTTTATGTATACTGGATATCAAACCTTTAACAGATATACGGGATTTCCAAATATTTTTCTCCCATTGACTTGACCGCTTCTTCGCTTTTTTGACAAGGTCCTTTGAGGTGCAGAAGCATTTGATTTTGAGGAGTTCCCATTTATCTATTTTTTCTTTCATTGCTTGTACTTTGGGTTTAGTTTGGGAAGCTACCACCTATTACTAGGTCTTGAAGATGTTTCCCTATATTTTCTTCTATGAGTTTTATGTTACTGGCTCTTATATTTAGCCCTTTGATCCATTTTGGGCTAAATTTTGTATAGGATATAAAGTAAAAGGTTCCTCTTTTATTTTTTTTTGGCTGTTAATTTCCAATTATCCCACGCTCATTTATTGAAAAGACTGTTCTGTCCTAGTTCAGTGGATTTGGGGACCTTGTTGAAAATCAATTGACTATAGATTTGGTGGCCTATCTCTGAACTCTTACTTCAATTCCATTGGTCAATATTTCTAACTTTGTGTCAGTACCATGCTGTTTTGCCCACTGTGGCTTTATAATAAGCTTTAAAATCAAGTAGTGTTAGTCTTCCTATTTGTTCTCCTTTTTAAGGATATTTTTAGCTTTTTAAGGTCTCTTTCCCTTCCAAATGAATTTGATAACTAGATTTTTCAAGTTTTCAAAGTGGATGTTGGAATTTTCATTGGAATTACATTGAATCTGTAGGTCAATTTAGGTAGAATTTACATCTTAACTACATTTAACCTTCCTATCCGTGAGAAAAGAATGTCTTTCCATCTATTTAGACCTTCTTTGATTTCTTTTAGCAATGCTTTGTAGTTTTCTGTGTACAGGTCCTTTACATCCCCGGTTAAGTTTATTCCTAGATACATGATTCTTTTAGTTACTAGTTTGAATGGAAATTTTTCCTTGCCTTCTCAGTTAGATCATTGCTATGTAGAAACATTACTGATTTTTGCACATTAATCTTATATCCCGCCACTTTGTTCCAATTTGTTTATTAGCTCAAGAAGCTTTATCATAGGTTTCTCAAGATTTTCCAAGTATAATATCATAATTAAAGTTTTACTTCTTCCTTTCCTATTTGGATGCCTTTTATTTCTTTTTCCTGCTTTATTTCTCTAGCAAGAACTTCTAGTACAATGTTGAATAACAATGGTGACAGAGGGCACCCTTGTCTTGTCCCTAATCTTAGGGGCAAGCTTTCAGTCTCTCACCATTGAACATGATACTGGCTGTGAGTTTTTCATATATATTGATGAAGTTCCCTTCTAATTTTTTAGAACCTAAAAAGAACACTTTCTTCTGAAGAATTTTTATCAGAAAAGGATGCTGAATTTTGTTGAATGCGTTTTCGGCATCAAGATAATCATTTTATTTGCCTCTTCATTTTGTTAATGTCCTTAATTACATGGATTGATTTTCTTGTGTTGAACCACTTTGCATTCCTGTTATAAACCCCACTTGGTCATGGTTTATAATTCTTCTAATGTGTCATTGGACCTGATTTGCTAGTATTTTGCTGAGAATTTTTGCATCTATACTCATCTGGGAGACTGACCTGTAGTTTTCCTTTCTTATTAGCATCTTTACCTGGTTTTAGAATTAGAGTGATGTTAGCTTCATAAAATGAGTTAGGTAGTGTTCCTTTTTCCTCAATTTTTTTTGGAAGAGTTTGAGGAGGATGGGTGTTGGTTATTTTTGGAATGTTTGATAAAATTCCCCCACAAACCATCTGGCCCTGGGCTTTTCTTTGTATGAAGATTTTTGATGACTGATTGAATTTCTTTACTTGTGATTGGTTTGTTGAGCTCTTCTATTTCTTCTGGAGTCAGGGTAGGTTGTTCATGTGTTTCTAGGAATTTGCCCATTTCATCTGAGTTGTCTAGCTTGTTGGTGTATAGTTGTTCGTAGTTTTTTATTTCATCAGGATCCATGGTCATGACCTTCCTCTCATTTCTGACTTTTTTTTAAATTTGCATCCTCTCTCTTTTACACTTTGTCAGTATAGCTAAAAGGTACATCAATGTTATAAATTTTCTCAAAGAACCAACTTTTGGTTTTATTGATTCTGTCTATTCTTGTTTTGTTCTCCAATTCATTTACTTCTACTTTAATTTTGATATTTCTCTTCTATTTTCTTTGGGGTTAGTTTGCTGTTCTTTCTCAGTTCCTCCAGGTGAGCAGTTAAGTCTTTGATTTCAGGGCAATAAATTTCCCTCTCAGCATTGCCTTTTCCATGTCCCATAAGTTCTGATATGTTGTGTTCACATTTTCATTCATCTCCAGATGTTTACCAATCTATGTAGCAATTCTTTGACCCACTAATTGTTTAAGAGTGAATTATTTAATCTCCATATATTTGTGAAAGTTCTAGTTCTTTAGTGATTGTTGATTTCCAACTTTATTCTATTGTGATCAGAAAAAGTGCTGTGAAAATTTCAATCTTTTTAAATTCATAAAGACCTGTTTTGTGTCCCAGCATATGATCTATCCTGGAGAATGTTTCATGAGGACTAGAGAAGAACTTATATCCTGATGTTTTTGAGTATATAACTCAAAAAAAAATTAGATCTAATTCATTTATCAAATTGCTTAAGTTCTCTATTTTTGTTGATCCACTGTCTACTTGTTCTATCTATGGAGGAGAGTAGTGTATTGAATTCTCCCACTATTATTGTTGAAACGTCTGTTGCTCCCTTCAGTTCAGCCAATGTTTGCCTCATGTACTCTGGAGCTCCTTGATTGGGAGCATAAACATTTATGATGATATTTCTTCTTGATGAATTGTCCCTTTTATTAATATGTAGTGTCCTTCCTTGTCTTATGATGTCTTTACATTTAAAGACTATTTTGTCTGATATTAGAATAGCTATCCCTGCTTTCTTTTGGCTACAGCCTTCATGGATCATCTTTTTCCATGCTGTCACTTTAAATCTATTTGTATCCCTTGGATCTAAGAGGAGTCTCTTGTAAGCAGCATATTGATGGATCATATTTTTAAAATCTATTCTGCCAGTCTGTATCTTTTGATTGGTGAGGTTAGTCTGTTAACATTCACAGGAGGTCTCTGTATGAGACACCTCCCAGTAGTTTTTTGTTTGTTTTTCACTTATTTTCTCATAGCTTTATTGAAGTGTAATGGACATACAATAAACTGTACATGTTAAAATATGCAATACAATTAAGTGGACCCAGTAGTGTTTTTAAAGGCAAAAATCTATGAACCTTTTCTGATTTACCAAGGCCCAAAGGGTGCAGGGAAAGTCTCATCTTGTGCACTCAAAAGAGCAAAAGCCAAGCTCCTGTGTTTGGGTGGGGAGGAGGAGAAAGCTGTATGTGAAAAAAATAGTCCCTAAGGGCTGCCGAGCACGGGAAGAACACACTGCATATGCCAGGCTTTGTCTCTCATCATGTGTGACTTTTTCTGGAGAGTCTGTGGCTTTCATCAGAGTCTCTAAAAGAGTTCATGACCTCAAAAAAGTTAAGAATCACTTCCATAAAATGATACTGACAGCAATGAATAAAAAGATTAAGACGAAGCTCAAAATATAAACCAGGTAAGTACCGCATTCAGCCAGGGACCACCTGGGGTTCAAAAGCCTCATTGCTGGCACTTCTCCCATGACCTAATTCCGGCAGTGAGAGGAGCCGAGGCAGGATCTGGGTTAGGGATTTGAAAGACGAATGAATATCAAGTGGCTTTAGGACTCTAGCAATGCTCTAAATAGGCGTGCTACATATGTAATTAAAGAAAATGGGCATGAACTTGACCTACAGAAATTTGAGAGGAGGAAGATAAGCCAAATGCTTAGATTAGAAATAGATGTGAGATTAACCTTCAGCGAGCCAGCCCTAGCATGGTAAGATTATTACACAAACTGTTGCATGAAATGGTGTGAAATGGTGCCCCAAGGTGATATTTCTAGCTTCCATGGTTTGTAGTAAGTACATTTGCTTTGTTATGGTACATCCACTTTCCCAACCATGTTTGCACCAATTTCCCTTGCTTCAGGAAGCACTGAGGGCATGCTGGTGCATATGACTCAGAATTTTAAGGCTTGGCTTTCAAAATTGAACTGTTTCTGTTCCCCATTTGTTTGATTTTATGGCAGTGGGTAACAAGTAGGTGAAATATTTTGTTAGCACACCTTGTCCTTTACAAAATGAAATGATATTGGTTCAAAATCCAAGGCCCACAAAGAAATATGGCAGGGAAGTGGTCCTACCATGAACTATTTTATAAATATACAGTTAAATACACCAAATGCAATTTGACATTTCTACCTTTCTCACCTTAAAGACCCAAGTTGCATCTTTTAATATGCTCTGCTTAACAGTGATGATATTTATAGTAGAAAACTCAGACCTTGAAATTTTTTACATGAAAGAAAAGACAATTTACTGGCCTTTTTTAAAGGACTATTAAACTCAAGAACAGGTTCAAGAGTATCTACTTCTCCAGAGAACTTTAAAAGACCCAAGTTATCAGACATTGCCAAGCTTTTGATGTAATCCCATCCAAGGTCAAAAGTTCACTTCCTCGTTAGAACTGGCCCCAGGATTTTTATTTCAGAACTTTATTAGTTAACAGTCCTAAATCTTACACAAGAGCTTAACAGTTGTATACTAGACAAGTTTTCCAGCCTGCCCACATTTCAACTATCTGCCTTGAATTCAAAGGAAGAATGACTTTATCATACTTTGTTGTGTGAATAGTTTTGCAAAGAACTAAAAAGGTGCTTTATTTTCATACCCTGTGGTTATTGCCCTTGGCTTTGAGGATAATGTTAAAAGTGGCCTTTCGTGATTGTCCTAAAACTGGAGCAAATCTTAGATTTCTTGGCAATATTTGTATGAACCTAACCATTAAGGAAAATGCCCATATTCATAAAATAGCTCTCCAGGAAACAAACTGATGGAAATATTAAATGTTGGGGCATTAGTTTAAAGATGGGGTGCTTGCCCAGCTCTGGATGGCTCGGTCTGAGGATCTGGGCCCATGTCATTTTCGGTGTGACGGTGCAAGCGTGTGATAACCAACCATCACTGGCTTGGAGGCCAGTCAGGCATTTCTTCCCACAGCCTGGGGCTGGAAGGGGGGGTGCCGTACTCCTCCACTGCACATGCGCCAGCTTCGCCTAGGCTTCCATTGGCCTTCAAAGAAGCATGCCCTGCTTTTAAAGCTCCTGACAGGGGCTTGGTTAGTGTTGAAAATAACATGGGTATTGAACTTCCTGCAGATTCCTTATCTCAACAGAAGACCAAAAAAACCTCATATTAACACCCAACTTAAAAGGCCTCTCCTGACTTTCAGATATCCTTTTGATTTGTTTTCCTGTCGGTATTCTTAGACTCTCGCAATAAGATTTCCCATCAGATCTCATTTTCTCTCCTCCTCTGCACTTTTAATTTATTCATCTGAGTTTCATAAATCACAAGGCACAAGCAGATCTGTTCATCTTCTAAACTTTTTTGAGATGCCTGCTTTCATGTTTCTGACATGCAGTATGCTTTTGTCTTATAACACATGTGTGCATGACTCATACCAAAATATAAAAAATTCTCATTTGAGCTCTCAAAACCCTTTTCCCAGCCAAGTCTGCTGTTGGTCACTCCCTCACCAGACCACACCTTTCTTCTAATAATGCCCTCAGAAGAGGACAGATAATAAAGCATTTCCTTCCTTGACTTTATGAAATTGCAACACGGAAAATTAAGAAAAAATCCAAACTAAAGCAAATGTTTATGGCTGTTAAGGGTTCAAATTTCTATTCTTATGTGATGGATAAATAAAAATTATTTCATATCTTCTGCTCCACCAAGGGTAAGCCCAAACTGACAAAGCTTTCTAATCCTCAAAACCAACAGGAGAGGGTAGGACTAACCTTCCACCCAAGAAAGGTAGGTACACCTGACTGCTGAACACAAAAGCAGATACCTTCCAACGAACTGCACAGGTCAGGATAAAGTCATGACTATTGTACCATTTTCTAATTTTTCCTTTCAGAAAAAGGATTTTTTTTTTTTAAATCTAGGTTCAAAAACTAGAATCGCATGTAAAATTTAGGAAAAATGATGCCTTTTAACCCCCGCGATGCCTTCTCTTGTACCAGCCCAGCCTCCCTAGAGCCCAGCCGCTCACAGGCAACCACCTATCCCCGTTCGGTTCCAGGTCTTCAGCACTCAGTCATCACGCCTTTGTCCCTTGGCTTGTCCCAGGACTTTACCAAGGGCATTACCAAACTCCCTGAGCACTGAAGGAACTTTATTTCTAAACTGCTTCAACCTTTCTATCTAGATCAGGCTCCAATCCAGTTTGGCACTAGGATCCCTTCTTTCTAAACCCATGGATTCATAGCCTTCTTTAAACTCCATGAATTCCTTTGGGCTCAGAAAAGCATTAGGCACGAATTTATTACCCAAGTGGCACTCTTCTGGTGAATTAATTATAACCAGTATCATGATGTTTGTAAAGGTCATGGGTCAAGGAATCAGAGACGTGTGTGTAAATCCCGCCCCACCATCTGCTGGTTGTTCAATTTTGGACAATCACTCACCTTCTCAGAGCCCCAGTTGCAAAGGAGAATGAATACACAGCATGCCAGGGGTGCACTTTAAGAAGTGAAACGATGGTTGTTGAAAATACCCAGTTTAGTATGAAATAAACACGCTAATTTCCTCTCCTTCTATCAAAGAGGAGTTGTTTATCTTAGGCCCCAAAAAGAAGTGATTAATTTATATAAATCTTCTGCTGTGGAAATAAAATTGTTTTTGGCAAATACACCTTAACTTAAAAGTTCCTGTTCTGATGCTAGGCATGTTTCACAAACAACTCTCACAATTCTCAACTTCAAATGCAGGGAAAAAATTTAGTGAAAGAATATTTGGAGCAGAACATGTATAAATCTGAAGGCCCCCTGGTGATATTTCTGCCAGGGGTTCATCTTTCTCTTGCATAATATAAGCTAGGCTTCTGAAATGAGTAGTTCTAGTAAGTCCCAGGGCAAGAAAGATGTCAAAGCAATTACATTTATGGTAAATTCAGAAGAGGAAATGTGCAGAAGATAGGAAGAAAATCTCTGTGGGCATAATTTCAAGGAAACACAGTAGCTGGACTCTACCAGTAGCCATTGGATGCCACTGGCATGGAGCAATTAGAGGCGGAATGGATCTGTTCAAGCAGAAATGGTGTGATGGCTATGAGGCAAAACCTTGAAACAGGGAACAGTCCTATAAGGACAGTGGAACAAGGTTTAGTGCTTTGTAATTATACAGTGTTTTTAATTTCCAAGATCACTTCACTTTTTTTTATCTGAGTCTCGAATGAGGGCAAGACTTTTATATTGTCCTATTCTCGAGTCTCTCCATCCCAATTCTTTTCATTGGGATTTTTTAATTCTGCTTTTCCCTTGTCTCTATCCTTCCATCACTGTCAAACTTCTTTTTTTAATATTAAAGAATTGGTAGTTTCTAGAATAAATCATGCAGAAAATGCAGAGCTACCATATACCTTCCACCATTATTAGCACTTTGCATTAGTGTGGTGCTTTTGTAACAGCTGGTGCACAGATACTATTATAATTGTACTGCTAACTCTAATCCATGGTATACCTTAGGTTACTGTCAAGATTTTGAAAGAGATGCTTCCATTTGTAGACGCTGATATTCACCTCCCTTTCCCCTCAGAACATTTGCAATCTGGCTTCTACCTCAAAATCTGTCTTTTCACAGGTCACCAGTGACCCCTAAATGCCAAATCCAGCAGCTTCTTTCAGTCCTCCGATGACCTCCCTGTGGGATTTAGGGAAGCTGTCGACCTTCCCACACAGCCACTTCTCAAAACTCTTCTCCCTATTTTCTTTGTTGCACTCCTCTGACTTTCCTTTCCTTCCTGCTACTCCTTCTTTGCCCACTTCCTAAGGAAGGCATTCCCCAAAGATCCGTCTTCAAACCTCTTCTTGTCTTACTTTCTGTTCTCTGCTTGAGTGATGTCCTAGGCTTCCGTGATTTCAGTTATTACTCACCTGTGCATCAGTCAGGGTCCACACCCTGAAATTTGAAGATGGTAATTTGAGTATTTAAAAAAATTAGCTAGTAAGACTAAAAGAAGACTCTAAGGGACATGCAAGCAGCAACTTCAGAAAGCAGTAACCACCCTTAGGGGTGAGGAAAAGTGAGCAAGACAGGAACTTGGCCATTTCAGAACGCGCTTGCCCCTCTTCCGTCCCCACCAAGGTTGAAAGGCCTTCGTCCGATGCCGCTGCTGATGATCTTTGAGGGCCACAGGCGAGGCTAGTCCCCGTCCCCTCGTGCCAGCCTGCCAGCTGCCACATGGAACACTACCACGTGCTCTCTAATGTCCTCCCTAGGCCATAAGTGACACAACGGAGAGGACTGATACTTTTTTCTCTAAGTGTATACCCAGTGTCTAGCCAAGTGCCCAGGGCATACCAGGTACTCAATGTTTGTTCCATGAATAAGGAACTTACTGCTTCTTACCAGAAAGATCCCGAGGCTATCCTGGAGGCAAACTCTACTATCTCATTGGTCAAACTCAAGCTAATCTCTTTAATGAGTTAAAACTACCTATCCCACATCTGCTTGCCACTTTAACATTTATACCTCAGGCCCCTTCTCTTGTATTTCTTTCATAATAGCTTCCTAAGTTTGAAAAACACAATGTTAAAGGGGTCTGACTTTTTTTTGCATACCTGCAGAAATCCTCTAGTCTCTCTGCCAAACTTTTCCCAATCCTTGCCCAAAGGGACGATCTCTGTGATCCTGGCATATTGGCACTGCCTTTCCCCATTTCCTTCCTTCTTTCCACCCATGCAAGTACCGCCTCACTTCCTCATCCTGTTTAGCTTCTCTCAGGATTCCTCCGCACAGATTTAATGATCTCAATCCCTGATACTGGGCTTCGAAGGAGTAAAGCATGAAAAGTATCTATCCTATCATAGATTTATGAGTGTAGGAGCACGTGGGTGAGGGAGCGCGTGGGTGAGGGAGGGCGTGGGTGAGGGAGCGCGTGGGTGTGGGAGCGCGTGGGTGAGGGAGCGCGTGGGTGTGGGAGGGCGTGGGTGAGGGAGGGCGTGGGTGAGGGAGCGCGTGGGTGAGGGAGGGCGTGGGTGTGGGAGCGCGTGGGTGTGGGGAGGCGTGGGTGAGGGAGGGCGTGGGTGAGGGAGCGCGTGGGTGTGGGAGCGCGTGGGTGAGGGAGCGCGTGGGTGTGGGAGCGCGTGGGTGAGGGAGCGCGTGGGTGAGGGAGGGCGTGGGTGAGGGAGCGCGTGGGTGAGGGAGGGCGTGGGTGAGGGAGCGCGTGGGTGTGGGAGCGCGTGGGTGTGGGAGGGCGTGGGTGAGGGAGCGCGTGGGTGAGGGAGGGCGTGGGTGAGGGAGGGCGTGGGTGAGGGAGGGCGTGGGTGAGGGAGGGCGTGGGTCTGGGAGCGCGTGGGTGAGGGAGCGCGTGGGTGTGGGAGCGCGTGGGTGAGGGAGGGCGTGGGTGAGGGAGGGCGTGGGTGAGGGAGCGCGTGGGTGTGGGAGGGCGTGGGTGAGGGAGCGCGTGGGTGAGGGAGCATGTGGGTGAGGGGGCGCGTGGGTGTGGGAGCGCGTGGGTGTGGGAGCGCGTGGGTGAGGGAGCGCGTGGGTGTGGGAGCGCGTGGGTGAGGAAGCGCGTGGGTGGTTCAGTGGTAGAATGCTCACCTGCCATGCAGGAGACCTGGGTTGGATTCCTGGCCCACATACCAAAAATAAGAAAAGGTGATGGGGTTTGTCAGCCACACTGATCCCTTCAATTTGCGGTGTCCTAGATTTGGGGCGTGTTTAGGTTGTGAATCACTTTACCTACAGCCACAGGCACAGAGTCCATGTTGAAAAATCATAAAATCATTTGTAAATCATCTTGTTTATATTTTTTTAAATACTATTCAGATGAATGAGTACACACTAGTATCAGTTCTATTGGAATTTTATTCACCTGTTTGTCTTGATAGAGTTGTGTTAATGAGAAAGGAGCAGATATGCATATGCACTGAAGGGTTGAGAATACAAAGAATAAAAAGAAAAGGGAGGAAAGGAGCAAATGAGAATAGTCTGGTATTAATCTTGCATCCAGGTGCCTACTTTATCCTATGCTGAACTCTCAGCATTTCCTCTCGAGCAGAACTATTTGCTGGAATTTACACAGATGTAGACAATTATGCCTTTGAAACTTGAAATTTGGCTTCCAAAGCAGTTTATCCCATTGTCTACACAGATGCCATTTCAGTGAGAATTTAGAAAATTCAAGAGTTTAGAAAATGGTATCCTCCATCCCTGCCAGAGTCTTTTTGAGCTTGTCGCATTTAAAAACAAAATGAGGCTCTTCGATAAGCTTTGGCGTGCAACCACAGGCAGATTTGGCAGATTCACCCCTTGATGTCCCTGGCTTGTTTATGTTCTTTTCCTCCCCACAACCTCATTTCAAAGAGCAGAGCCTTCCAGCGAATGATCCCAGATGCCAGCTGAGAGAGGAGCTCAAACTTCTCGCTCTGTGGCCAAGTGGCATAAACCCGTGAGCAGACACTTGTCCTCCAACCCCTGCCTTCACCTGCTCATCCCACAAGCGTGGTGCAGCTCTCCTCGACTCAAGCCGTGGGAAACAGAGCCCCAAAGATGTTTTCAGTATAAATTCATACTGGTTTTCCAAGAAGAGCGTGTCTGTGAGTTAAATGGTCAAAGAATGAAAAAAGCACTGCCCAGAGTTAATCAGGCAGCTCTCAGATTATTGACAGTTTTAGAAAATCAACACAACTGGACTCAGATAAGATCAAAAAGGAGCTGTACCAAGAGTGCCAGGCTTAAGGCAGACACAGAAAAATCAAATTCTGACCTTCTGGGTGGTTTGATTTCAACAGAAAATCTATATAACCGATCAAGGGATGAATTGCATAAAGGACAAATTTTGAACTTTGCTCCCCCAATCCCAGAGTCAAGTTCTTCTCTGGTACTTGTTTTAGGGAAGGTGGAGTAAAGGTAAAATAAGCAAGAGTGAATAGGGTAAGCTTTTCTTGGACTGCACTCTGACACCAGCCAGGTTCACTCCCAATCTTCCAGAGTCTCCCAGGCTACTAAGAGAACGGATGCAATTGCTTGACAAGAGATGGGGCAAGTATGTTCTCTAATTCGGGGTTCAAATCTGGAGTCTATGAGCTCCAGGAAAATGAACACAGAAGTGCTTGTGCGCATTCGCTTATGGTTTTGTTTATTTGCTTGTTTTTGCAAACGTGTCCATTGCTTTCCTTGAATTCTCAGACAGATCTGTAGGTCCAGCCAGATTACGAACTGTTGCCCTGTGAAGTGCATTATTTTATGTGCTCCTGTCATCTTGAAAGCAGAGACCCAACAGCGGAACATCTAGGAAACTGGTGCCCACAGCAGTGAACCTTACTGAATGGCATGATGCCAACTTCTACTCCTCAAATAGATGAAATACGAAATAGCTCCCTCCACCACCACCCCCATCCCAACTTCATTTACTCCTCACATGATATTTGGTATAATTTATGGCAGTCCTTTCCCTGTTTCGTTGTTCCATCCCATTAGGAATAGGCTCAGCTCAGGCGTCCTTCTGTGGAGGAACTCCTCGCCTTAGCTACTCATTACCAGCGAAATAACCTTGATTGCAACCATCAGTTGGGTCTACCCTGCTCTCGTTTCTGTTCTTAATAATATTTAAAGTAATTCTCATAATCCAGGACTGTGTGAAGCAACATAAAAAGGATTAATTGAGGTGTATAGTCTACTAAACACATTATCTAAGCATACACACTTGATACTAAACACCTCATCTAAGAATGCACATACAAAGACAATGTTCAACTCTAATACAGGGTGTGCTTCCGACACTAACAGAAGAGTTGTCAGGCAAGAATGATCAATTCTGTCCATCCTCTGTTTCTGTTTCCATCCCTTCTCACCTCTGACTATTCAATTCCCATATAAAGGCTAATGTATAGTGATTACAGAGAAACATTATTCATATTCTCTCTGCGATTTTTCAAAGTTCAGGCTTTAAGGAGGGAATCTTCATCAGGTACAGCATTCCAGCAATTGTGCTGCTTTTCCCACACCACCTTTGCTCTGGTGGATGCCTGGTTTATCGTGCGGGAGAAAGGCTGAGCCAGGACCACAGTTGTGGGCCAAGACCGCCCCAGGCAAACTGGAACGCAAGGTCACCCCATCCTGCACAGACTGCTCCGTGTCCCGGTCCATTCCACTCCCTCACACCCTCCACCTTCCTTTTATGGGACCCTTTCCCAGCTCAGGTGGTAACGGTGAAAGATGCTTTTAAACAGGAAGATGACAGACGCCAAGTTAAGCACTACCTGGAAAGAAAAAAACCTACCACTGTACCTGCGCTGGTTTGCAAGCTGTCAGAATGCAATTTACGAGAGCTGGAATAGGTTTTAAAAGGAGGAATTTAATGTTACAAGTCTACAGTTCTAAGCCTATAAAATTGTCCAAACTAAGGCTTCCAGGGAAAGATACCTTAATTCATGGAAGGCCAATGGATCAGGAACTCCTCTGTGAGCTGAGTAGTCATGTGACTGGCCTCTGCTGGTCCCTTGCTCATGAACTCTGTGCTTTCAGCCTCTGTCCCTGTGGGGATTCCTCACTTTGCTTCTCCGGGGCTGGCTTTCATCTCTTGGCTTCCCTGGCTCTCTCCAGGTTCTGGCTTGCTTAGCATCTCATGGCAACGTCTGCTGGGCCCCAAACATCTCCGAACATATGTGTCTCTGTTCTCCAAGTGTCGGCATCTGTGTCAGCTCTGCTCTGAAGATTCTGTTGGCTCTGAGACTTCTGTTGTTTCTGACTCTCTCCAAAATGTTTCCTCTTTTAAAGGATTCCATAAACTAATCAAGACCCACCTGGAATGGGTGGAGTCACATCTCCCGCTAATGAAAAGGCCACGCCCACAAATGGGCATGCCATATCTCTACGGAGATAACCTAATCAAAAGATTCCAATCCACGGTATTGAATCAGGATTTAAAAAAATGACTACTCCCACAAGATAGGCTCAGAACTAAAACACGGCTTTTCTGGGGTACATAATACTTTCCAACCAGCACAGTACTGAACTCATAAACTCCGGGCTACTCCTTTTCTTGCATTGTTACACATTCCTTTGCTGCAGCCAGCTACCGGTTTGCTATTTAACCACCTTATATGTTCTTTTACGTGTGAAAGACTAGATCATATCACACGTAATTCCCTCTTTTCTCCATAAACTGCTTATGGGATTAAGGAAGCATTCAATAGTCATAAATTCAAAAAAATAGTTGTTTACTACCTAATCTATACCAAGATTGTGAGGTGCTAAGTGTACAAAAAAAAAAATTGCAGCCCCATGATCAGTATTTTTCTCTTCTTTACAGATACGAAATGTGGCAGCAAATCTCTGTGTGGACAGCAAGCACGGGGCTACGGGAACAGAGCTGAGGCTGGACATCTGTGTCAAGGATGGTTCTGAAAGAACGTGGTCTCATGAACAGGTGTGTTGGCTCCACGAAGTCTTGGGGCTGGAGAGAAGCAGGGATGGAGAAATACAGTGGGAAAAAGTCTCTAAACGGGGCACCTGGGGCTTTGGGTGAGGTCCCGGATCTGCCACCAACCAGCTGTGCAATTAGATGAATCCCTGAGCTTCTCTGCTAATGAGTGAGGGTAAGGGGCAGTGAGGAGCTCCCTCCATGCGGTGGCTGCCAGCACCCATTCCCCACCTTGGGAGCCAGTCCGAAAAGAAGGTAAAAATCCTCCTCCCCAAGAACAGAGGTGAGCATGAACTTGGCTTTGGATTAGCAAGTTCAGATCACTGGATCCTGGCTCTGAGTTGTCTTAACCTGCCTTGGGTAGAGGCAGCTGCAGCCATTGTTGCAGCACCACCCTGCAGGGACAGTAGGGGTGGAGGTTTAAAGATTCAGTGCCTCCTTGGGGCTCTGGGGGACACTTTGCTGAAGGGTGGCGTCTGCTGGGCAGGCCAGGAAGGCGCAGCTTCGGAGAGGCTTCAGGAGGCTTTTGGCGTCCTTGCTGATGTTCACCAAAGAGCATCTTGGCAATGGGCTGCCTCCTATTCATGGGTCCTGGCCCTGCACTAGCTGGGAGATACTGACCAGTGAGGTTCCTCTTGGAGGTGACTCTCCTGCCAGAATTTGCCCTCCAGGCAAAAGCAGCTAGAAACAACGAAAAGTGTGTTTAAAAAAAAAACAAAAAAACTATAAGGTCAAAGCAAAAACAAACAGAGAAGAACAAGATTTCCAGAGAAAGAATAGAGGAAAGGAAGCTTTCTCCTGGAAGTGAAACAATTCCAAAAAATTACAGTCTTAAAACAATTGTACTGGGATATCCAGGGCAAGAAGAGCTGGAAAAATCTGATCAGTTAAACATGAGTTATTCTAAAGGTCTGGCATAAGTTTAAGTTGAGCCAAGCATCAAAAAAGAGACAACATAATGCCAGTCAACAATAAAACAGTAGACAAGACAGAGAAACTGACTTTCAGAGTACATCCAAGATAACTTTCTGCCTAGATATCAGCAAAAAATTACAAACCATACTAATAAAGATACAGCCCAGTCAAAAGAACAAATTAAATTTTTGGAGGGGGACACGGAATTTGGAACAACTAATTAAAGATGCTCAAACAAATCCTCTAAATCAGTTCAAGGAGATTATGAAGGAAACTATAACTTAAGAGATAAAAGATATTCAGAACACACTGGGTGAGCATAAAGAAGAATTTAAAAGTATAAAAAGAAACATAACAGAAATAATGGGGGTGAAAGGCACAATAGAATAGATTAAAATACACGAGAGGGATACAACAGCAGATTTGAACAGGCTGAAGAAAGAATCAGCAAACTGGAAGAACTGACAACTGAAATCTTACAGACAGAAGAACAGAGAGAGAAAAGAATAGAAGCAATGAGCAGGATCTCAGGGACTTGAATGACAAAGCACATAAACATGTGCCATACGTGTCCCAGAAGGAGAAGAAAAGGGAAAAGGGGAAGAATGAATATTTGAGGAAAAAATAGTTGCAAATTTCTCAACAACTTATGGAAGACACAAATGTACATTTGCAAGGAGTCCAATGTACTCCCAAGAAATAAAACCTAATAGATCTGCTTTGAGACACATACGAATCAGAATGGCAAATACCAAAGATAAAGAGAGAATCCTGGTAACAGCAAGAGAAAAGCAATTTGTCACATACGAGGGGAGCACAATAAGATCAAGTGCCGATTTCTCATAAGAAATTATGAGATGAGACGGCGATGGTGTGATATAGTAAAGGTACAAAGAGAGAAAAATGGCCAGCCCAAAATTCTTTATCTAGAAAAACTGTCCTTCAAAAATGAGTGAGAGTTTAAAATATTCACAGATAAACAGAAACTGATAGAGTTTGTCAACAAAAGACATACTAAATTTACTAAAGGTAGCTCTGTAGGCTGAAAAGAAAGACAGGAGAGAGAAGCTTGGAGCAGAGTAAAGAACTGAAGATTATCCGTAAGAGTAAGTAAAAGGATAAAAATAGGGACAAAATAAAGATATGACATATAAAAAGCAAAGGATAAAATAGCTGACATAGGTACTGCCTTTACAGAAAAACATTGAATGTTATTGTATTAAGTTCCTCAATCAAATGACGTAGATTAGCAGAATGGATTTTAAAAGTTTTTATCTATTTTATCCTCTCCATTTCTCTGACATCAGTAACAGGCAGAAAACTGCATGCTGTCTATAAGAGATTCACCTTAGATTCAAAGACACAAATTGTTTGAAAGTGAAGGGATAGAAAAAGATATTACACACAAACAGTAACCAAAATAGGGCTGGGGTGGCAATACAAATATTAGATAAAATAGACTTTAAATGCATAATTTATTTGAGACAAAAAGGACACTCTATATTGACAAAAGGGGCAAGTTACAAGAAGAAATAGCAATCATATATGCTTATGCACCTAACCAGACTGCCCCCAAAATACATGAGACAAACACTGGGGAAACTGAAGGGAGAAGTAGATATCTCTATAGTAATAGTTGGAGACTTCAATACACAGCTCTCATCAATATATAGAACATTTAGAAAGACGATCAATAAAGACACAAAGAACTTGATTAGTGAACTAAATGCATAGACCTAACAGGCATATACAGAGCATTGCAACTCACTACAGCAGGATTTATATTCTCAAGTGCCGTGGATCATTCTCCAGGATAGACCACATGTGGAGTCACAAAACAAGTCTCAATAAATTTTAAAAGACTGAAATCATAGAAAGCACTTTCTCTGACCAAAATGGAATGAAGCTAAAATCAGTATCAAACAGAGAACTTGAAAATTCACAACTATATATTTGTGAATGTATCTTTAAGCACACTCTTGAAGAATCAGTGGATCAAAGTAGAAATTGCAAGAGAAATCAGTAAATACTCATTCTTAATCCAACTCTTAAAGGGCTTGGGTCGGCACAGCCCCAAGACCAAAGAACACACCAGGCACAGAGTTAGACATGAGTTTTATTAGGACTTATGAACAGTAGAAGTTCTGGTGGTGGCTGTCTGGAAAAATGGAAAAAGCACCCTGCAAAGGTGGAATACAAGGGGCTGTTCATAAGGGTTTAGGACAAAGTTATCAACAGTGGCCAGGGAAGAGGAGTTTCAATGCTTTACAAGATAAGTGGTTTATGACACCATCTGTACATTCTTGTCCCTGAAGAGGTCTGTTGACCATTTACTTCTGTCCAGGTCATGCAGGCAGCATCTTACTCTCAATATGGAGAGGGACCCTGGGCCCTGGGTCTCCACAACTCAAGATGAATGAAAATGATGACACAACATATTGAAATGTATGGGATGCAGTGAAGGCTGAAAGGGGAATTTATAGGCCTAAATGCTTACATTAAAAAAGAAGAAAGAGCTAAAAGCCAAGATCTTACTGCATACCTGGAGGAGCTAGAAAATAAAGAGCAAACTAATCCAAAAGCAAGCAGGAGGAAAGAAAGAACTAAGATTATAGCAGAAATAAATGAATTTCAGAATAAAAAAGAGAGAATTAACAAAATCACAACTTAGTTCTTTAAAAGATCAGTAAAATTGACAAAGCTTTTGCTAGCCTGGCAAAGAAAAAAAGAGAGAAGACAAAGTAAATAAAATCAGAAATGAGAGGGGGATGGGCATTACCATTGATCCCACAGAAATAAATAGGATTATAAGAGGATTCTATGGCAACAAGTTAGACAATTGATATGAAATGGATAAATTCCCAGGAACACTCGATTCTTCTTCTACAGTGACTCTAGGAGAAATAGAGGACCTCACGAGACCAAGTACAAGTAAAGAAATGGAATCAGTCATCAAAACCTCCCAGCAAAGAAATCCCCAGCACTAGATGGCTTCACAGGGGAATTTTACTAGTCTCTTCAAAGAATTATTAGTAACAATCCTGCTTCCAAAAAACTGACCAGGAGGAAACATTACCAAACTATTTCTATGAAGCCAAAATCACCCTAATACCAAAGCCAGGTAAAGATACTACAAGAAAAGAAAATTAAAGGCCAACTTTTTTTATGAATGTAGACACAAAAATCCACCACAAAATAAGTGCCAATCAAATCCAAAAGCACACTAAAAAATTATATACGATGATCAAGTAGGTTTTATCTCAGGTATGCAACGGTGGTTCATCATAATAAAATCAATTAACCTAATACACCATATTAACAATATGAAGGAGAAAAAACACAATTTTCTTGATTGATGTAGAAAAGGCATTTGATAAAATCCAGTATCTTTCTTGATATAAACACTTTGAAAGCAAAAAATAGAAGGACACTCTCTCAAAATGATAAATGGAATATATGAAAATCTACACCAAACATCATGATCAATGGTGAAAAGTTGAAGGCTTTCACTCTAAAAATCTGAAATAAGACAAGAAAGTCCACTTCTCCCACTGTTATTCAACCTTGTGCTGGAAATTCTAGACAGAAGCAGTTAAGCAAGAAAAAGAAATAAAAGGCATCCAAATTGGAAAGGAAGAAGTAAAACTTTCACTATTTGCAGATGACATGATCTTGTATATAGAAAGACCCTAAAAACTACAACAAAGGTACTGGAGCTAATAAATGAGTTCAACAAATTGGTGGGATACAAAACCAAAATGCAGAACATGGTATGTTTCTATACACTAGTAATGAACAATCTGAGGAAAAAATCAAGAAAAAAAATTCCAGTTACAGCAGCAACTAAAAGAGTTAAATTTCTTGGAATAAATGTAAATAAGGATGCAAAAGACTTGTACACATAAAACTACAAAACATTGCTAAAAGAAATCAAGGAAGACCTAAATAAATGAAAAGACATTCCATATTCATGGATTGGAAGACTAAATATCATTAAGATGTCAATTCTACCCAAAATGATTTACAGATTCAATGCAATCACAATTAAAATTTCAATAGCCTACTTTGCAGAAATGGAAAGGTCAATGATCAAATTTATTTGGAAAGGTAAGGGGTCCCAAATAACCAAAAACATCTTGAAAAAGAAGATCAAAGTAGAAAGTCTCACATTTCCTACTAAAAGCGTGTTACAAAGTTACAGTGGTCAAAGCATCATGGCCCTGGCATAAGGATAGATACATTGACCAATGCAATTGAACTGAGAGTTCAGAACTAGACCTTCAAATCTATGATAAATTTATTTTTGACAAGGCTGCCAAGCCTGTTCAAGTGGAAAGAAAAGTCTCTTCAACAAGCATGCTGAGAGAACTGGATATCCATATGCAACAGGCTGAAAGAGGACCCCATCTCCCAAAATATACAAAAATTAACTCAAAATGGATCAAAGACCTAAATATAAGAACCAGGACTATAAAACTTTTATAAGAAAATGTAGGGACACATCTTCAAAATCTTTTCATAAGCAATGATTTCTTAGACTTTACACCGAAAGCAAAAGCAGTGAAAGAAAAAATAGATAAATGGGAGCTCCTCAAATTTAAAAGCCTGTGAACATCAAAGGACTTTGCCAAGAAACTGAAAAGGCAACCTATTAATTGGAAAACACATATCCAATAAGAGTTTAGTATCTGGAATACATAAAGAATTCCTACAACTCAACTATAAAAAGGCAAATAACTCAATTAAAAAATTGGCAAAAGATATGAATAGACATTTTCCTAAAGAAGAAATATAAATGCCTAAAAAGTACATGAAAAGATACTCAACATCACTAACTACTAGGGAATTGCAAATCTAAACCACAATGAGATATCATTTCATGCCTCAAGAATGGCCACTATTGAAAAAAAAGAAGAAGAAGAAAATTACAAGTATTGGAAAGGATGTGGAGAAATCAGAGCATTCATTCATTACTGGGAGGAATGTACAACTGTGTAGCTGCTATGCAAGGCAATTTGTCAAGGAGGTAAGTATAGAATTCCATTTGATCTGGCAATCCTGCTACTACGTAGATACCCAGAATAACACAAGGCATTTTCCTTTCCGCTTTCTCATACCCCCACATACCCCCTTGTGCTGATACCGAGGTAGGAACTGTCCTCAGGCCCCAGGCAGCTGTCACTTTGGGTCCACTTGTCCATTCTCAGCACAGCCACTAGATACTCACCCAAATGCACCGTATTTGCTCACCCAAATGCACCGTACAGTGTGTGGACACGTTGATGGGTTTTGAAGAAGACCCAATGTCTCCAGGATTTCCTGGTGGTGATCAACGTCAGGGAAAGCTGCCTTGCATCTCTTTTGGGGCATTAGCGGGGATCTGAGGTCTAGCATTGGACTGTTACCTCTAAGATGCGATTCCTACTTCGACCTGGGAGCAAGAGACAAGATTAAAGAGTCGTGTCAATAGGACTGGCGTCTAGAGAAGAGAAAGGTATTTAACACAGAAATAAAAGAAGCAAGCCATTAAGGAAAGTGCCGGCTGTTGGCTAAACTCCTCTCGGCTCCTACCTGCACGCAGCCCAAACCTGCAGCACCCCTGGCCAGCAGGTAGAGGTGAAGAATGCATGCCTGCAACCCTGCCTCACGGTGTGTGGTTCTATCCCCGGCATCCCAAAGACAACATGTTCGGGCCTGCAGATTTTATTTAACAGCTGAAAATAGCATAAACAAAACCAACCCTATGGCACACACTTCAAAAAAACGTTGATTCATTTTTTTTTCCTCAGATTAAACTGCAAAAATCTATGGCATGTAATTCAAGAAGGAGTCAGCAGAGGGCAGCACTAGACAACCAGAAAACCATGTGGGGGAAACAAAAAGACCAGATAATGCAGCACTTGGAAAAGATTTCCAGTCTCTAGAGACCCTGAAAATGGAGCTACGGGGGAGTAAACAAGGTGAAAAATAAATCAAACTGGAAACGTGTATTGCCGTATTTTGACTTGGAGGTGAAAACGTTACAAACTGCTTCGTTTTCAAGTAATTGACAAGAGGCTTTATTTGATATATTACTCAATGGCTCATAAGAATTAGAACCATTCTTCTACATTTGGATTAAAATCCACAGATGAGAAAATAAGTGTTACAGGACAGGAAAATTATAAGGATTTTGTTTTTAATTTCAAAGCATTCAAAGAACACAAAGGGACTCCTACTCTATCACATGGGAAATGATGTTCCTCCACCCAAGAAAATGCAAAAATAAAATTAATATAAACTTGTTCCATAGGAAATAAAGGCGAGTCGAACGTAGCAACTTTGTAAGACAACGTTTCATGGCAGAACAGTGACAATGACTAATCTGGCTTCTGCGAAGGAAGCAAATGCGTAATTCGTTTTTCCAGGACAGTCTATTTAGTTCTTTAATATCACTGTGGCAGAGTGTGCTGGCTCTCAGTTTCCTTTAGAGACCAAGAAAGAAATCTAAAAACAGGTCCTAAAATGCTGTGAGGTCTGGAAAGAACACGCTGCAGCTCCCCGAGGAGAAGCCATCCTTGGCCGGGTTTGGCTGGTCTCGCTCTGCAGGCTCCGGGGAAGATGGCCGCAGCGGGCTTCCCCCCGCAGGAAGGAGCCATATGCTCCCTCTCCAATGCCCGAAGAGACAGGCGAGCAGGCATCAGGGCAAGGCAGCGCACAGCGTGAAAAAAATTCTGGGGGAGTCTCACTGTCAGGGTGGAACATACTGATGATGAGTGCAAACTGCAAGGAAGAACATGCAATCTCTCAGATTTCTGCAATCCACCTAACAAGGAAATAAAATATAACTACTCACAGAGAGGAAATACTTCTAATCATCTCAAGTTAGGGAACAAGATTAAGATAACAGGTGTATTTTCAGTACCAAGTCTAGTGACCTTACGAATTTATTACAGTACAGCCCCAGCCGACAATGCACATACCACACTAATACTTAACCAAAGACATAAGTTACATATATAATATCTATATATCATTTTGTTTCTGTATTTTAAAGCATCAAAGAAAGAAGTGGAGAAATTAGCAGTTTACTTTAAAACTAAGAGATTTGAGGTTGAACAAACAGAGGCTATTGCAGAGGAAACTCGAATGAAATCTAAATGCTTTGGTCAAGAATGGACATAGCAAGGGCGTAAAACAAACTATCAAGGTCATAGCAACATTACCCAATGCAAACGGTGATCGCACGTTCCTAATACATGCTCACTTCCACTCTGACAAGAGCATGCACCGGAGAGCGGCCTAAGGAATAGGACGCACAATGCCTGATGGGTTTTGCAAGGTTATCAGGATCAGATAAATGACAATAAAAAAGCATTTCAGAGACATAAAAGAGACGAACTTTAGCCGGTGGTAGGTTCAGAAGAATAAAGCAATTGACATTATCTGAAGCGGCGTCACCCGAAATGCAGGAAAGCAATCACCGGTTAAGAACAGTGACAACAAAAACAACCTGTCAAACACTGTGAAGATGACAGAGCAACGGTTGGTCCAGACATGTAAGAATCATCTTTGCACTATAATCATAAAACTAAGAACAAGAAATAAAGTCATCTAAGAATGCCCTGAGATATCATTGTGACAATAGATGAATAAACAAATCTGTCTGAGACATTGTGTTTGCTATAACACAGACATTCTTATTTACTTCACTGTTCCATCAAGAGGAGCTCTGAGAACACTGTCCATAAAAGAAAGTTCAGGCTAGGAACAGTTGAGGGGTTCAAGCTGTTTAACTGCTGCAGACCTGGTTTTTAGCCCAGCTGTGCTAAGTACTGGGTACAGTCTTTTTCAGCTTGTGACCTTCTAAGTCTATAAAGAAAAAGGAAGGAAGGAACAAATGAAGGAATGAAGGAAAGAAAGGTGGGCAGGATGGAGAGAGGAAGTGAGGAGGAGGGGGGAAGGAGAAGGAGGGGGAAGAAAAGAGAAAAGAAAAGAAGAAACCAATCAAGGCAATTCTTAGAGTAAAAATTTAATCTATATCAATGGCAGGTTAATATGCCAGGAAATTTCCAACCCAATAATACTTAACAGTCTAGAATCATCAAAACTGAAGTTTCAGAAACTACCAACTGTTGTCGATATTGTTGTAAATAAACACAAACAGTGCAGTTCACTTGAGGGACCGAAAAGACTAACTCATTTATCTTGACAGTTGCTTCAACATACTTTTGGTTAGTACAACTGGTGCCAGTTTATTGAATATCTGTGATATATCATGAGTTGTCACAGGTGCTGGAAACATAGAGATTGAAAACATAGGATCCCTGCCCTCAAAGATCTCGCCGTCGAGTGAGGGATCGCGATCCATGAACGGACCGTGATGCTGAGCTAAGGAAAGGAATGGGGAGGAGGAAGGGGTCAAAGTTCTCTGGGATGCGCTGACACCTGGGCTGAACTTCAAAGGGCTGAACCTCCAACCTCCAGGTGGGCTCCGACCAGGTTGGCTGGTGGGTGCCGGCCCTTCACCCAGAGGGCCCTGAACAGAGCCCCAGAATGGAAAACGGAGCCTGACTTGTGCAAGAAACCCCAACATTTTAGTGTTGCTGGAACATAAAGAGCTGGAGAGAAAGTGTTCTTTTCGACATGTTAGAGAGTTTGAACTTAACCCTGACAGTCACGTGGAGATATTGTATGGCTTTAGGTCGAGGGGTAACATGGTCAGATGCACATTGTAAGCAGACTACTGCGGAGGTTGGAGAGGGAACCAAAAAAGGACAGTGGGAAAGAAACCAGCTAGGAGGGTGTTGTAGGGGTCCAGACAAGATGCTTGCGAGCAACGGTTGTAGGGATGGAGAAGAAAGGGCTAATTCCAGGAACATTTAGAAGACCAAGTGGCAAGACCTGGTGACTGATTAGATGAAGAGAGGAAGGGAGACGAAGGAGTTAAAGATGGAAGCCTCCCAGGGTGACAGGCTGGTATTACCACCCACTAAACCAGAAAATACAGGGGTAAGAACAGTTTTAATAGGGAAGAAAATCAATTAAATTGAAGACATGCTGACTTTGAGATGTCGAAGGACATGCAATTAGGAAATCCAACAAGGAGTTGGACGTGCTATGGATGGTAAGTTAGCAACATATTGGTGGGAGTTGAACTTACAGTGAAGAAGGACAAGCAAGGAAAGAATTGTGGAGCAAGGATGGGGTCCCAGGGAGAATTCTGAGTGACATCTGTGCTGAAGAGATGATGAAAGAGGGGACAGGCAAGATAACCATTATAAGGAATACCAGAGGAGAAAATTAATTTAAAAAACAGGAGAGCAGAGAGTTCTGATTAGAAGGGAGTAAACAAAATCAGAATAATCTTAAATCCACAATTATTCTTGAAAAGCTATTTCCCTACCCAGGATTTAAATCAATCAAAACAATGTGTTAGTCCACAATCATACCAAAAACTCTGGGAAAAGAGACTACACAATTCCTCTTCATGAATCTGTTTCAAACGTCTAACTTTATACCGCCTTGTCCTTTTATTTAAAGCATTCTCTTTTGTCCTATCTTCTTAGGAAGCAGCATAATCACCTGCCATTTGATTTAGCTCCTGTCTTTATTTTCTTAGACCACTTAATCCAGTTCTTTCCTTTGTGTGTGTGTGTGTGTGTGTGTGTGTGTGTGTGTGTGTGTGTGTGTCTTCAGTTTTCTTACCATTTCACTGTTTTTGTTAGTCGGCCCTGAATTTTTCCAGTTTCTCTACATTTTCTTTCCTGGGTAAGACCTGAAAATGGAAATAAATTGAGGGCCTGGTCAGTGCTAAGTGTTTTATCTTTGTCCAACTCAGAATTGTGCTTGCTTGTACTTCACAGGGTCTCCTTGACAGCTCTTCTTTATTTTGCAATTCATAGCTTGGTTTCATACAGCTAGGCCTAGCTCAGGTCCTAGCATGAGGATTATATATCCTTACTGAAATTTTAGAATTGTACAAAATCATAAGAATCGTCTAGTCCATTTTCCCTCTTACCCAAGGACTTCTACTGCGTAATTCAATTGTTGTCCAGCTGAAAAAACTTAAGGAAATGCCCTTTCCTTACAGGAGTGTTTTTTAAACATACCAATATGTTGCAAAAATCAATTTACTATTTCAGATGTAGCATTTTTAAAATCACAAAATTGGATTGGATAGGATAGGTAGGATAGAAAAACTTTGGCTAGACTATCAGAACACATTAAGAAAGGAATGATAAATATTGTTTTGTGAAATATTTGCTTTAGTTTGGGGGGAGTCTATTTGTGTGTGTGTGTCATGATGTAAAAATGTATTTCTTCCTGTGAGTTACAGCCCTGCAGAGTCAGTCTTACCAATCCTAGGAAATGAATTTACCTATCCTTTACATCAAGTTTACTTTCATTTCAGTCCGATTTTCCAAGCATCCATCCTGCTTGCCTCCACGCCTGGTCCTTTCTCAATTAATGTGTTCATCTAGGCATAGCATTTGACCCATTAATGTTTTATTTGAACAAAGGATGTAAAGAGTTTCACTGAAGAGTTCTCCAGGTAGAAATTCTGCATTTGCATCTTTTGGCAGCCTGGGTCAAAGGCACAGCTGTTGGTGGAACAGCATATGATGACACATACCTTGACTAACACCTCTTTGTGCTGAAGCATCGTTCATCCCTGTAAACTACAAAGCGGTCGCTGCAGGTTGCTAAAAGAAGTACCTTCTGCCATTCTCAAATCTTTCCTCCACATTAAGCTCACTGCACTTTTCTGCTCTTCTTGCTTTGCCAGCTCTTTACCTTTGGATGGAGAGAGGATATCAGACCTGGAGAGCCCCTGCACACGCGGAAATTCTGCTTTGATGCGATCTCACACAGCAGCCCCGTCACGCTCTATGACTGCCACGGCATGAGGGGGAACCAGCTCTGGGGGTACCGGAAGGTGAGAACCCGTTCACTGAGGTCGTCTCGTATCTGCGACGGTTTACGATTTTCTTTAGAAACACACTGTCGCTGTTCTCTTAGTCACCGTGTTGTGCTTTTATTCTAGCAACATATATACGACCTAAGTTTTCCTCCCTTAACAACATTCACGTACAGAATTCGGTCCTGTTGAATAGATTTAAAAAACTGTGCTACCATCACCACCATCCCTTACCAAAACTTTACTATTACCCCAAATAGAAATTCTGTACAATTTAAGCATTAGCTCCCTTTCCCTCTGCCCATTCTATTGCCTGGCAACCTATATTCTAGACTCTAATTTTATGAATTTGCTTATTATAGTTAGTTCATAACAGTGGAATCCAGCAATATTTTTCCTTTTGTGTCTCACTTACTTCATTCAATGACATCATCTGCGTGAATCAGAACTTCCTTCCTGTTCGTGACTGAATGATATTTCGCTGTACGTATATTCCACATTTTGTTGATCCATTCATCAGTTGATGGACACTAGGGTTGCTTCCATCTCTTGTCACTTGTGAATAATGCCGCTGTGAACACTGGTGTGCAAATGTTTGAGCTTGAGTTCCCTTAGGGACGTCCTGAGTAGAGGGATGGCTGAGGCATATGGTAGTTCCGTACGTCTCTCTCAGGAACTGAGAGACCATCTTCCCCAGAGGCTGCGCCATTTTACATTCCCACCAACAAGTCTTCCTATTTCTCCACATCTTCTCCAATCTCATTTTCCATTTTTGGAATAGTAGCCATTCCAGTGGGTGTGAAATGGCAGCTCACTGGGGGTTTGATTTGCATTTATGATGTTCAGCATCTTTTCATGTGCTTTTCAGCCATTTGTATAACTTCTCTGGAGAAAAATGAAGATGCTTCCATCTGTTTTTTTCTAGGAGTTTTATAGCCCTAGTTCCTATACCTAGGTCTTTGATCCATTTTTAGTTCATTTAATTTCTGTATATGGTGTGAGACTGGGGTTGTCTTTCATTCTTTTGTATATGGATAACCAAGCACTATCTGTTGAAGAGGCTATTCTTTCCCAATTGCATGTACTTGGCAGCCTTGTCAAAATCAATTGGCTATAGATGCGAGGGTCTATTTCCAAACTCAATTTTATTTCATTGGCATATATAGACTTGTGTCAGTACTGTGCTTTAGTTTAACACTGTGGCTTTGTAATAAATTTGAATATCAGGAAGTGCGAGTACTCAAGTTTCGCTCTTCTTTTTCGAGATGTTTTTTTGTGTTCAGGGCCCCTTACCTTTCCAAATAAATTTTATAATTGACTTCTCCATTTCCGCAAAGTAGGCTTTTGGAATTTCATTTGGGATTTCATTGAATCTGTGAATCATTTTGGACAGATTTGACATATTAACACATTTAGTCTTCCAATCCAGAATATGGAATGATTTCTATTTATTTAGGTCCTCTTTGATTTCTTTTGCAATGTTTTGTAGTTTTCTGTATACAAGTCCTTTAAATGTATTCCTAGTTAGTTGACTTTTTTAGTCGTTATTGTAAATGGAATTTTTTCTTGATTTCTTCCTCAAATTACTCATTACTAGTGTATAGAAATATTACTCATTTTTTTCCTTTAATATAGTTTTATTGAGCTATATTCACGTATCATGCAAACCATCCAAAATATACAGTGGCTCACAAATATCATCATAAAATTGTGCATACATCATGAGAACATTTTTTTACTCCAGAAAAGAACTAAAAGTAAAAAAATAAAACCCAGATCTTACAATACTCCTTATACCCCAACCCCTTCTTTTCCAGGTTTCATTGTTTTCAACTACTTCTTGCTTCTGTGGCTCTCCATCTTCCTTTCTCTCTCTCTCTCTCTCTCTCTCTCTCTCTCTCTCTCTCTCTCTCTCTCTCTCTCTCTCTCTCTCTCTCTCTCTCCCTCCCTCTCTCTCTCTCTTCCTCTCTCTCTCTCCCTCTCTCTCTCTCTCTCCCTCTCTCTCTCTCTCTCCCTCTCTCTCTCTCTCTCTCTCTCTCTCTCCCTCCCTCCCTCCCTCCCTCCCTTCCTCCCTCTGTTTATTCATTCAGTTAAAAAGAACTCCAGTAAGAGGTTTAAGAACCACCTTGTATGAGGTGGGCCAAACCTTAACTCAAGTAGTCACGTCACGAGATCCTACTTACAATGGGTTTATACTCATAGTAATGGGTTAAATTTTAGAACATGTTTTGCTGGATACATACAACTTCAAAACACCATAAGGACCATGCCATCTACAAATGGCAAGTTATGTTTCTACCTTTCCAAACTGGATGCCTTTTATTTCTTTCTCTTGCCTAATTCCTCTGTCTAGAACTTCCAGTAAAATGTTGACTAACAGTGGTGGCAGGTTCCATCTTGGAGGGAAGTTTCAGTCTTTCACCATGGAGTATGATGTTAGCAATGAGTTTTTCATGTATACCCTTTATCATGTTGAGATTTTCTTCTATTCCTATTTTTTTGAAGTGTTTTTATCAGGAAAAGAAGCTGGATTTTATCAAATGGCTTTTCTGTATCAATTGAGATGATTATTTATTTTTTCCTTCATTCTGTTAATTCGGTACATTACATTAATTAGTGTTCTTATAGTGGACCACTCTTGCATCCCTGGGATAGATCCCACTTGTTTTATCATGATATCTAATTTTTTAATACGCCGTTACATCAGACTTACTTGTATTTTGTTGAGTATTCTAGCATCTATAACCATAAGTATTTACCTCATGTATTTTTTTGGGTCATTGTGGTTAGGTGCAAAAATATTTATAATTGTTATTTCTTCTTGGTGGATTGACCCTTTTATTATGATATATTATTATGATATTTATTATTATGTGTCCTTCTTTTTTGCCTCTTATAGCAGCTTTTGACTTAAAGCCTATTTTGTAAGAAATTATTATACCTACTCCAGCTCTCTTTTGGTTACTACTTGCATGGATTATCTTCTTTCATTCTTTCACTTTCACCCTATTTGTGATTTTGGGTCTAAGATGAGTCTCTTGTAAACAACATATAGTTGTATCATGCACTTTTTACCCATTCTGTCTATCTGTTTCTTTTGATTGGAGAGTTTAATCCATGAGGATTCAGTGTTAGTAGTATAAAGGCAGTTCTTTCTTCAGCCATTTGGTCCTGTGGTTTTTGTATGTCTTAGCCTTTTTTCCTTTCTTGCAGCCTCCTTCTCTGTATACTTTATCCTTTGTGATGTATCTGACGGATCTCGTTCACATTTCAGTTTCTGTAGTTTTTTGTTTTGTTTTGTTTTGTTTTGTTTTGTTTTGCATGGGCAGGCTCCAGGAATCGAACCGGGGTCTCCGGTATGGCAGACAAGAACTCTGCCACTGTGCCACGCTTGCCCACCCAGTTTCTGTATATTTTGATAAAACTTTCTTTGTACTTACCCTGGGGTTTGTATTGCACAACCTATGTTTATAACCTACTAATTTGAAAATATAGCAACTTAACTTCAATAGCATACACGTTCTCTGTTCCATATCCTTCCATTTCTCCTCTTTATGTTGTTTTTGTCACTCATTATGTTTATATTTTGCATGTCCTTTATCAGGAAATATTACTTTTCTTGTTCAATTATATTCTGTCTCCTATAGGAATTAACAAGTAGGATTATATATATCCCTTCTTCTTACTACTTCAAGCCAACCTCTTTTCCTTTCAACCTGCAAGACTCCCTTTAGTAATTCTTGCAGGGCAAGTCTTTTGTTGACAAACACTCTCAGCTTCTGATTATCTGTGAATGTTTTTAAAACTCTCCCTCATTTTTGAAGAATATTTCTTCTTAATATCTTTCAGCTCTATGTCCACTCTTAGTTTATTTCTATCCATATTTTCCTGCATCTGCTTGAATTGATTTAGGAAATGTGTTTGAACTTCTTTAGTTCCAAAATCTGTGTCTTCTCTGAAGTTTTAATTTGTTTCCTTGACGGAGCCACATCTACCTGTTTCTTAATGTGACTTGTAACTCTTTTGCTGATGTCCAGGTAACTGATGATTTTGATGAGCTAACTCTGAAGGTCAGTTTTTCTTTCTTTCCTAGAATTTAATTGTTAATTGGTTGGCTGTGTGTTAAGGCTCTTCTTTGATGCTTGTTACAACCTATTCTGCACGTTTAAAGTAGCCCAAGTTTAACTGTTCAGACTTCCTCAGCTCTTAAGTACCTGATTATTGCCCTGACTATGCAGTACAAATTTTTAAGATTGTCTTTTTGTATATAACTCTTTCACTGGAGGAGAAATCTTCCTTTCCTCTGTTCCTTCTCTGGAACCTTGATCTTTTCTGTTTGTTTTGTGCAGAATTTTCTCCCAGCTCCTATGATTTTTCCAAATTCTCTCCCTTACTCAGTGCCCCCTTTCCATTACACTTTTTGGCTCTGGTGTTCATCCTGATTTACAGCAGCTCAGTAACCACCAGCACCATCTCCCCACTTTTCTTTTTTCTCTGTAAGCTTTTCTGCCTCTGGTTTCTTCCTGGTGAGAATATTCTGTCCTGGGGAGCCAGATGGGGTCAATCTAAAAGGTCTGTTTTGCATTTAGGGGCTCCAGCAAACAGAGACTGGATTGAGTGTGTGCGCCTCTTGCCAACAGTTCTGCTGTTCTCTCTTTTTCCTCCGGGGGCATTTGTGTATGCAGCACACGCTGCCGGCTTGCATCCACCTTGGGGGGTCTAGGAACTTGGGTTCCTGTGTCTGCATATGCATGAGGCTCTGGCTTGCTGCTGTGAGTGGCTCAGTGGTTCTGCATCCATGGCAGGAGGGACCCTGGCCATGCTGCAGGGGGCCGAGTAAGGGGAATGGTCCTCATGGGTGGGCCTGGGACATAAATCTCCTACCTGGTTATTTTTTCCCTTTGTCTTCAATTCAGCGTTTGTCACATCCTTCTCCAGTCTCTTTTGTACTCCAGAATCAAGCAAGTGGGTTTGTACTTTCTTAGTTGATTCTGAGGGGGAGAGTTTTTCAGGGTATACCTTACATCACTGTGTTGACGATGTCACGCTAGAAACATACTTTTTTGATTGAAAGTGTGGCCTGGACATACATACACATTTTAGGTCACATATTGTAGGCTGCCAGCAAAAATTGGCCAAAGGTGCAGTGTAGAGGCATGGTCATGCTTTTCAGTGTGCTTGTTATATGTACATCTATCACAATTAATTATCACAATTAATGATTTTTAAATGACCTTGGTCCAGAACACAAACAGTACAAAGAAAAGGACTAGTCTGAATCCAGATAACTCCCAAACAGAGGGAACAATGCATCCAATAAATAAATATATAGATGTATAATTTTTAAGTGCTCAAATTCTCAGTCAGAGAATGAGAGAAAGAGAGAGATTAACACATCTATTAATTTATTGTTTCTCTCAGACTCACTTGCTTTGGAGCTGTCAAGATTAAAACCTTCACATTTAGACAAATACATATGCATCCATGTGGATATAATTGTTGCAACTCTTAAACAGATAATGATCCATATGCAATTTGGCCCAAAACTGCCTAAACAAAGAAAGGGGAGCTTATATAGGGACTTTTAAAAGTTTAAATAACTATAAAAGAAAAACAGTTCAACAACAAATATGAAATCACATTTTTTAATTCACAAAATAAAGAGCTATTAAATTATTGTTTTAAAATATTTTCACCAAGTTTTCTTTTGGCAGTTTTTTAGGATTCTATGCCAATGAGTTGTTTTTATTTTTCAACTTTTTGCTTTTTTAAGGCAGGACTTGGCTGTCATTTGGCAAATGCTCCATAAGCTGCATTCTGCACTTCAAGCCCACAGAACTTCTGGGGCTCCCCAACCATGTAGAAGATGCTCTGTGTTCTGCCTTGCCCTGCTCTGGGGTGATCCAGCCTCATCCCAGGCTGCAAAGAAAGTGTCATCCCCACCCCTTCAATCACCAGTATGGCTACCCCAAGACTGAGCAAGCTCATATTGTCTGAAATTACAGAAAGCAAAAAGAAAGAAGCAGAAAATCAATATGAGGTGAGGGAACATTGCTTATGATACTTTTTCCCTCACTTAATAAGCTTTCTGGCAGCTGCCTCTTAGAGTTGGGCATCTAAAATCATACTTAAATGCAGACTCATTTATGCAAGTTTATTCTGCATTATCCCCACCCTAACATCTGACAGATTGTGGCTATGTGTCCAAAAAAAGTACAAGCATCAGTGGCTGTGTACTTCTACAAAACAAATTGAAATCACAAGCGCTAATACAAAGATAGATGGCATCATATATTTTATAATACAATGGGCTAAAAATCACTGACATCAAAATGCCCACTGTCTTCCCTATGAAATATATACTAAGTAAATGACTTATCCTATCAAATCCTTTTGTTATTCATTATCATACAGTCTGTGTGTGTGGTGCCGTAAGGAAGCTGCTTTTTTATGGTTATATTCTGACCTTTAAGAAGTTACTTTCTGGGCACCTTAATAAAATACCTGATTCCTTTTTTGTCTAGTGTGCTGTTGGTCCTTAATGAATAGAACATTTCTCATTACTGCATTTATAGCATGAGAGGCAGAACGCTCAATAATGTGCGTTTAAGCCAAGAAAATACAATTGTTTCATTAGAGAGCTTGCAAAGCCTTATAGACGGAGAAGCACAACCAATTCACATGCACACAGAGTTCCTGAGAGAAGGAAGCAGGCTGCCGTGGTTTCCAGAGGTAATTCTTCCAAGCTTTAACACTTTAAACCTTCCAGGAATCCTAAGGGATTTGTGGCTTTTCTCTCAGATGCTTTTGTAGCTATTCGCCTTGCATTACTTAGCTTAAAGATACCTCGCTATGTATTTATATAACAAGCAAGGTATTTGTACGTAATCAAGAACACGCCAAGGTCTCAAAATGGAAAGTCTCTGAAGCATCTCATCTTATCTGATGGCTCAGCTGGGTTCAAAAGTACTTTCTTTAGAACGTTCCTCTTGTTTATTTCAAGGGCTTCGCCCAGAGCATAGAAAGAGAAAGTATAATGAGGGAAATCTCTCTGGGGTGCTACTCTATTTAAATATACTGCTTGGCCCTGGGGCTTCCAAGGGTTTTGACAATCTTTTGAGCAGGCTTTGGAGAGCCTCCCCACACCCTGTTCATTAGCATATTCATGAATCAGCATGGATAGCTAAAGCTCTAATTGCCTAACGGGCCTCAGTGGGCCACCTCCTAAACTCCACAGTGACCAGGTAATAATCATCATCATCATCGCCTCCAACTGTTCAGGAGGCTCTAAGCCAGTGCTTTACCCACATCCAAGGCTCATAACCACCTAAGTACTGCTACGTTTATTTTACAGGGGAAGATCCTGATACTTTGCACATTTGTGGTAGAGCCAATATTCAAACTCGGTGAATCTGCCTTTGATGAATCTACTCTTTCCTCTGCTATGCTTTTAAGAAATCAGATCAATGTTCTCTGGGAGAGGTCCCAAAGCCTGGTGAATTCAGAGCCAGGGACACCAGCCAAACCCTTCTCCCAGATACATGGAAATTCCTTGGAGAGATGGTCAGAGGTACCTTGCTTGAGTAGGTGAAGGTTGCCATCAGGCTCTACTTTTGCACCCAACTTTCAGCAGCCATTGGATTTCAGATGTT
This sequence comes from Tamandua tetradactyla, assembly GCF_023851605.1. Taxonomy (NCBI): domain Eukaryota; kingdom Metazoa; phylum Chordata; class Mammalia; order Pilosa; family Myrmecophagidae; genus Tamandua; species Tamandua tetradactyla. The sequence continues at coordinate 40,066,220 of NC_135352.1, read as the reverse complement.
TTTAGAAGTGGCTCTTTGCCACCAGGAAAAGGAAAGGAATCCGTATTCTCTGGTCTTGTAACTGTGTTTGGTTGCCCAACTGCCCCTCATGTAACAGGTACCAAGATGAGAAATCCAATTGTTGGTTTCCTCTTACCACTAGGGTGACCCCCCTTACAAGGACAGTAATTCATTCAAGTGACCTCAGTAAAAATATTTTGAGCATCATCCAACATCGTACAATGGAACTTTTCTTCTCTTTCCTTCAATCCCCACATCTAATTGGCCACCTCCCCCCATCACACACCTGTACCTCTGAATCCCATCCCCTCCTTGCCATATCTGTAACCCCAGCCTTGGTTGAAGCCTTTCCCATCTCACCCCTGGATTATTTCTATAGCTTTCTAAAGGGTCTACCCTGCCTCCTGTCCTTTGCCCCTCCAACCATCTTGCACCCTGAAGTCACAGGGGGTTTTCTGAAATATCTGGTAACTGATTTCCTCTGTTTTAAAACTTCGCTTGGTTTTCTAATAAGTAGAAGATAAAATGCTTTTAAGCCATTCTGTTTCTGGTATATTGCATTCCAGCAGCTAGCAAACTAGAACATATTTTGGTACCAGGAGTAGGGTGCTGCTGCAGTTTGCAAATACCAAACATGTTGGAATGACTTTTTAAATGGATAAGGGAAAGAATCTGGAGGAGTTGTAGAAGCTTGATAGAGAAGGTCTAGAATGCTTTGAAGGAACTGTTGGTAGAATTGCAGACTCTAAAGATACCTCTGACCAGACATTAGACATAGATGAGGCATGTATTACTGCAGACTGGAAGGAAAGTGAGCCTTGTTTTAAAATTGCAGATAATCTGGCAAAGTTGACTGATGGCTTTGGCTAGAAGGCAGATTTAAAAAGCCATGAACTTGGATATTTAGCAAAAGAGATCTCCAGATTAAATATGGAAAGTGCAGCCTGGTTTCTTCCTCACAGCTTATAGTGAAATGTGACAGGGGAGAGATAAGCTGAGAACTGAACTCTTGTGTACAAAGAAATCAGAAATTGATGTTCTGGAAAATTTTGGGCTTCCAGGAAGGGAGACCCCCAAAGAACAGTGCCCCATGTGAAGATTTGGCAAAATGCAAAACCAGTCAGACATTTCAGAGAAAGCCAGGATTGGACATGGAGTTATCCAAGAAGGATTTGTGGAAACTCCTTATGTCTGACGGGCATGATCCAAGGCTACTGCATAGAAAGCCAATGAGAGTGCTGTGGGACCTGTATAAACACAGCCATGCCAGTCTGGATTGTGGGGCTCAGAGAAGGGACACATTGGAGGAAAAATAACTTCAGAGGCAAAACCATGGAGGCTGAGGTCTGAAGTCAAGAAACCTCGGGCTAGGAGAGTGGGCCCACCCAAGCATGTGGAGAGGGTGCGTTTGCCCCAAAGGCAGAGGGTGGGCCTTCCACCTCATTGCAGTGGAAGAGTCATGCCGCCTCAGGCCTTGGAAAGGGTGAAGCACATTCCTTGGGGTTTGGGGAGAGCCTGGCCACCACCACATGGAGGGGTTGAGTATGTACCCCAGAAATGGCAGAGAGCCTGGGTGCAGCTCTGATCCTTAGAGAAGGTGGAGCCAAGAAAAAGGTGGTCTCCCTAAAGTCGCCCAAGGTTGCGTTTGGAGAGAGGCAGGCCTCTGCATAAGCCTTTGGAAAGGGTGGGACTGCCGCTTTTCTAAAGCCCTTTCTAAATGACTCTCAGTCTTTCAAATCTAAAGGACTTCGCCCTGTGGGTTTTTGAAACTGTGTGGGTCTCGTGACCCCTGTGTTCCTTCCTCACTATGGAAATGGGTATAAGTATCCTATGAATATTAATCCTTCGTATATTGGCAGCAAATAATTTGTTTTGAGTTTTTATACATCCAGAGCCAGAGGAGGACTTTACCTTAGAACAGACCATGGGTGTAACTAACTTTGATAGGAGTTTGTAGTGTTTCTAACTTTGTATTTTATTTATATTGCTACTAAAATGGTTTAAGGGTCTCTGATATTGTGATGGAATGAATATATTTTGTATATGGGAAAAGCATGTTTTTTTTAGGGTTTAGAGGGTGGAATGTGCTTGTTCAAAAGGATGTATGTACCCTAGAAAAGTCATGTTTTAATCCTAATCCCATTTTCTAAAAGCAGCTGTTTCTTCTAATCCCTATTCAGTACTGTATGTTTGAAACTAATTATATCATCTCCCTAGAGATGTGATTCAATCAAGAGTGGTTGTTAAGCTGGAATAGGTGGAGATGTGTCTCCACCCATTCAGGTGGGTCTTGATCAGTTTATTGGAATCCTATAAAAGAGGAAACATTTTGGAGAAAGTGAGAGATTCAGAGAGTGTAGAGAATGCCACAGTACCATGAAGCAGAGAGTCACCAGCTGGCGACCTTTGGAAATGAAGAAGGAAAACACCTTCTGGGGAGCTTCATGATGGGAAGCCAGGAGAGGAAGCTAGCAGATGATGACACATTTGCCACATGTCTTTCCAAATGAGAGAGAAACCCTGACCCTGTTTGCCATGTACCTTCTCACTTGATAGAGAAACCGTGAACTTCATCGGCCTTCTTGAACCAAAGTATCTTTCTCTTGATGTCTTTGATTGGACATTCTATAGACTTGTTTTAATTGGGACATTTTCTTGGCCTTAGGACTGTAAACTTGCAATTTATTAAATTCCCCTTTTTAAAGGCCATTCCATTTCTGGTATATTGCATTCCAGCAGCTAAGCAAACTAGAACACCACAATTTATTAATCAGTTCTACTGTAGATGAGCGTTTGGATTATTTCCAACATGGGACTATTACAAATACTTCTTTTACATGTATCTTGGTACAGACAGGTATATATTCAAGTATGGGACTGCTGGGCCATACAGTATCATATGTTCAGCTTTAGTAGTTACTACTTCATGGTTTTCCAATGGGGTTCAACAGTTTACATCCCCATATGATTGCATGAGAGTTCCAGTTTCTCCACATCCTTCCCAACATTTGACATTGTCAATTTTTTTCTTTTTCCATTCTGTGGTTATAGAGTGTTTTCACGTTTGTTAGCCAGCAACATGGACTTCCACTCACCAAGGCTGACTTGGCCACAGCCACTGCTGAGTGCCCAATCTGCCCACAGCAGAGACTCACACTCAGCCCCGATATGGCACCATTCCCCTAGATGACCAGACCGCTACATGGTGGCAGGTTCATTACATTAGACTACTCCCTTCATGGAAGGGACAGTGATTTGTTCTAACTGGAAGAGACACATACTCTGGATATGGGTTTGTTTTCCCTGAACACAATGCTTCTGCCAAAACTACCATTTGTGAACTTACAGAATGCCTTATCCATAATCATGGTATTCCACACAGCATTGCTTTTGATCAATGAACACACTTAACAGCAAATGAAGTGTGAGAATGAGCCCATGTTCATGGAATTCTCTGGTCTTACCATGTTCCCCATCATCCAAAGGCAGCTGGATTGATAGAACGGTGGAATGGTCTTTTGAAAACTCAATTACGGTGCCAACTAGGTGGCTATACCTTGAAGGACTGGGGTAATGGTTTCCAGGAAGCTGTGTATGCTCTGAATCAGTGGCCACTGTATGGTGCTGTTCCTCCCATAGCCAGGATCCATGGGTCCAGGAACCAAGGGGTGGAAATAGGAGTGGCACCACTCACTATTGCCCCCAGTGTTCTGCTAGGAAAATTTTGCTTCCTGTCCCTGTATCCTTGAGCTCTGCTGGTCTACAGATTTTAGCTCCAAAAGGGGGAGTGCTTCCACTAGGGGAAACAACAATGATTCCATTGAACTGAAACCTAAGACTGCCACCTGGTCACTTTGGGCTACTCATGCCCCTGGATCAATAAGCCAAGAAGGGGATTACATTACTGGCTGGGATGATTGACCCTGAATGTCAGAGGTAAATAGGACTGCAACTAAACAATGGAGGTAAAGAAGAGTTTTCCTGGAATATAGGAGATCCCCTAGGGCATCTCTTGGTACTACCATGCCCTGTGATTAAAATCAATTTAAAACTGCAACAACCCAATAGAGAGGACTACCAATGGCTCTGAAACTTTAGGAATGAAGGTTTTGGTTACTCCACCCAGCAAAGAACCATGGCCAGCTGACATGCTTGTTGAGGGTAAAGGGAATATGGAATGGGTAGTGGAAGAAGGTAGTGCTTAATATGAATTATGACCACGTGATCAGTTATAGAAACAAGGACTGTAATGCTGTTTTGTTCATGTTATAGTATTTAAGTTGTAAGATATCAAGTTTAAGAATGAATATTACCCAAGGACTTGTACTCTATTCTGGGGGAATTTAGTGTGTTTCCAGGTGTGTGCAGGACAGTTGAGTATTGTTAGGTGAGGAAAAAATGTGTCTTTTATTGTTTTCTGTTTAGAAATTAAATATGGTTTAAGGTGATATATATAGCTGCCAAGTTGACAAGGGGTGGACTGTCATGGTCAGGTTCGTGTGTCAACTTGGCCACGTAGTGGTACTTGTTTGTCTGGTTGGGCAAATGTTGGCCTGTCTGTTGTGATGAGGATATTTCAGAGAATTAAATCATGATTACGTCAGCTGCATCCACAGCTGATTCTATTTGTAAACAGCCAAAGGAAGTGACTTCTGCAATGAGTGACATTTAATCTAATCAATGGAAGTCTTTTAAGAAGGATTCAGAAGAGACAGGCTCTCTTCTTGCTTCAGCCAGGGAGCCTCTCCTGTGGAGGTCATCCAAACCCTCCATCAAAGTTGTCAGCTTCACAGCCTGACCTACAGATTTTGGACTCTGTGTTCCCATGGTTACATGAGGCACTTTTATAAATTTTATATTTAAGGATATTTTCTGTTGATTCGGTTTCTCTAGAGAACCCTAACTAACACATATGACTAGAGAGATTTGCCGATATTTTGTTTAGGATTTTTGTAGAGTGTTCATGAAAGGATCAGTTTATAATTTCCCTTTTTGTAATGTCCTTGTCAGATATGGAAATCAAAGATATGCTGGCCTTATAAAACAAGGTGAGCTCCAACCTACTTACACACTAGAATAACATGGAAATTTTGTTTTTAAAACACCACTAGTCAGGACCCTCCTTCTTCAGACCAATTATATTAGAAACTCCAGAAAGTGAAGTCTGGATATCGATATTTTTTTAAAGACTCCAAGTTGCTGTAGTGGGTAGCCCGATGGAGAACCATTTTTCTAGCTCAAATTTTACTTACTTTCTTTACCTCACCTCTCCTTTCTGATCTAATTAGAATTTGCCCCTATTTCTGTACTCCTCTACCTTCTGCGCATCCCTTTTGTTGTATTTTTAACATTGCATTATACATAGTTGGTCTAGTTGTTCAATTGCCTCCCCCTTACAGACGTTAACTACTTAAGGGAGGAACTTTTTCTTTTGTCTCTTTATGGCCTTATTAATATCCAATATATAGGAGTTCCTAAATAAATGTTCATTGACTAGCTTAAAGGATCACTGGTTTCAATCACTGATATGAACTCCTCTTTCATGAATCCCAAGCTGCACTGGGTAAAACTTCACACATCTGTTGGTCTTAGTATCACAAACACAGCTCTGCAAAGACCAAAAGTGAAAGGCTGAAAATTACTTTTCTTAGTTGTTCTCTGGGGTGTTCTTACACTTTAACTTCCAGAAGAAATGACTTAAAAGTAACAGGAAGTTCAGATAAGAAGATGTCGGTCTGGCTAAACTGATAATAGTGCCATAGTCGCACTGGTTTAAAAAGTGAGAAGGCTGAATTCTTGGCATATGCCTACATTTGACTACTTATTGAAATTTATTATGTATGACAAGGCTTTGGTCTCTCAGCTCATAAAACTGTCCTGGTCCACAGTGATACCTGATGGAAGGCCACAAGACTATTTAAAATCATTCTGGTTAGATGTTGATTTAGGACCAAAAATGAAGAAAGTGTACAAAAAGAGTTTAATTACAAAGGCATATAATTCAACTCTGATTCTGATTTACAAAGCTCTACTACAAAACCTTGGACTTGTGGCCATCCTGAGGCAATCACTCCCAAGACAGCCCATTCATTTCAGGACAGTCTTATTTGTTAGAAAATTCTTCCCTGGCCTTTGGTACCAAATATTAAATATAATCTATTTTATTCAAGACAGATCCCAAATATTTGAACAATACTTAACCAAGGAAAGTGAATGAATTTCTAGGATGCTTTGTTATGATCTTCCACCAGCCTTTGTTAGGAACCATATAATTTTGTTAATTTTGCCTGAATTGATTGATTTTTCTCCCTTAATTTCACACACTTGACTTCTTAATGAGCTTTCAGTATATAAAAAATAGAGTTATTTTTCTCTTATTTTGCTACACAGACACATCTCCCACTCTAATACTTGTGTGGTTCATCTTTTACATATCCAGATGTAGCTATCCACTTGTTTCTATTGAATCCCATCTCACCAGATATACCCCAACACAGATTTTGACTTATTAGCAAGTGGGCTTTATTCCTTGCATGGATTGTATCAGCATCATGTATGCCCTCATCTAAGGTGTACAGTCCAATACAAAGGATCAAGAACTGAGCCTTCTAGCACATGCTAGAGGTGACATGGATCCATTAATGAGCCTCATTTGGATGAAGTTATTCAACCAGATACAAATTTACCTAATAATAAGATCATACAGCCCACAGCTCTCCAGCTTGCCCCTAAGAAAACAAGGACTTTTCAAACTTCTTGCTGAAAAGAAAATGAGCCATGTCTGCTGTATACTCCTGTCTAGTAATAGAAGACTTAAGACATTGCACCTTAAGAAGTTGTGCTGCCTATGCAGAAGATGACTTTAATTCCAATAGACAATTCAGCTACTTTGACAAATAAGAGGAAAGATAAGTCCCAGGAAGGGTATACATTCACCCCAGCAATGAAGCCCACCTTTTCAATAAACGGTGTTATCTTCCTATTCTGTTTTACTTGTGGATCTAATCAGCTGATGTCCCTTGATTGTCATGACCTTTTAATTTTTGCCATTTCCAGTTAACTTAGCAATATTACTACTGCTGATTTACTGTGGCTCTTACATAATGATAAAGGCTCTGAATTGGATGCCTGCTAAAGTCTAGACTGTCAAACAGAAAAGAATTTTGCAAATAGTGACTATAAAATATGCACACTAGTGTTTGCTGATGAGGAAAATTCTTCCCTACCAATAAGGTGTGGGGTTGGGACATAACTTTTAGTTGGATGGCTCAGCCAACAAGGGGAACAAAGTATAATTTAAAGGTTAAGAGCACAGGCTCTGGGTCCAGACATTTAAGTCCTGACTCCACTATTTTCTACCAGTCCTACTTCCTTACTGTGTACATCTGTATCCTCATCTATAAAATGGGGTAAAAATAGTTTCTACCTTAGAAGGTTATTGTGATACGTATTTAGAGATTAATTAATGTTAGCTATTAGTATTCTGTGTGTACAACAAACTATCTTCAAATATGATTTTCACTAAGTAGGTTCACATATAAGAAAAGATGTGCTAACCAGTTTATTTCTATACAGTACTGTCCATTTCTATACTATTTTATCTATTTAGCTATGGATAAATATCAGACTGTAAATTCCATGAGAGAAGGGATTTTTCTCTGCTTTCTTTCCTGATGTGTCTTCAGCAACTAAAACACTGCTTGACACTTACTAAGTGATTATTAGCATTTGCTGAATGCATGAATGAATCAACCTGGATTCCTGTTTGTCTGCATTCACTGGCTTTTTATGTTGCCTAAGTGCTTTAAGTAGCTGAAAGGAGAAAATTTGGGTAGAACACAACACTGACACATAGGTAAACACATTAAATTGTAGCTAAGATTATGGTCACTTGACTCCTTTCATGTTTACTGAAGGGATATATAGAGATATGAAGAGGATGGGCTTCTTATACTCATGGAACTTGCAGTCGAATGGGAAAGCAAACAAATAACTGCATCCATTCAGCGTACAGAGTATATGAGAACATAAAACACGGGCTGTACCCAGGTCAGAGAGGCATGGAAGGGTTCCCTGACAAACTAATGTTTAAGTAGAGGCCTAAAACATGAGTAGGCATTAGACATATGAAGAAGGTAATGGAGAAAATGATCCAGACATAGGTATCAGCTTGTACAAAGGCCCTGGGGTAAACAGGATCTTGGGTTTCTTGGGAAAACAGAGAGAAGACCAGTACAGTTGAAATGCATGGGTGTGGGGGGAAATGATGTAAGACCAGAGCCAGAAATATGGCTAGGGATAGAACTCTGCAGAGCTTGTAGGCCGTGCTAAAAGAGGTTTCATGATTCTGGCTGCCCGAAGGAGAACTGAGGATACGGTCATGTTCAACAATTTTGTCTGTGGTCCAGAAAAACGCGGACAGGATCAAGAGTGGCAAGTCCCCTCTGTCAGGGCAGGAAGAAACATTCACTTCAATGGGCCAATTTTGCCACCGCATCAGGAAGACCAATTTTCTCCTCCTGTGAGGAATTTGCCTGTTGAAGAAAAAAAAGGAAAAGGTAGACAATGAGACTGCTTAGTCCCTTTTATGCCGATCAAGGTTATTGCATTCTCCCAGATACCACGAGTAAAAAGCAGTGTGAATACGCCTATTTAATTTGTCTTTCTTCCAGAGGACACAAAGGACTTCCGTATTGTCAGCCTCATCCTCCACCACTGCCCTGTCTCATCTCCGCCCTCGGCACACACGCCCGCTCACCGCACAGGTGGAAAACCTGAATTGCTGGCAAACTAAGTGACTGTCAAATTGTCATCAGGGATTAAAACTAGTATTTAAAACCATGTCTCATGATCCCAAGACTTCAGTTTCACGTCTCCATATTAGACAGAATACTTTGGATGTGTAGGAAGTCTCTCTCACAAAAATCTCCTCTTTCAATGTATAGTCTTTCTTTTTTTTTTTTTTTTTTTGGCATGGACAGGCACCGAAAATCGAACCCAGGTCTCCTGCATGGCAGGCGAGAACTCTGCCACCGATCCACCGTTGCACACCCCAAAAGTATCCTCTTTCAATGTCTATTTTTTTATAATTAATTTTTCTATTTACACGGAAATGAATAGTTAATAAGGGGGAGTGACTCAATCCTCTGACTTTCCATGGCTGAGCTATCCTGAGGTCCAGTCCATATCTAACTGCATCCGAGGCATCTCAACCTGCGTGTCCCCAAAACGCACCCAAACCAGGACACCTAAAACAGAAGTCATTATCACCCTGCCCCCCCAAAGTAATCCTGTTCTTCCCGAGTTCCTCGCTTCAATACCACCTTTTTCCAGTCCCTCAACTCTTCCATCTACTCAACCCCCACATCCCATTAATCAGAATGCCTGTGCATTTAACACCTCAAACGTCTCTCAGATCACCCTCTTCCCCCCACCTCATCCTCACTGCCTCTGCTCCGACCTTAGCCTAAACCCGGAATATTGCAATGCACTTTGAGCATTTTTCCTGGCTGTGCTGCAGTGCCTCCCTACCCCCACTCCATCCCTGTCACTACCACTAACATGATACAGACCCCGTCACTCCACTGTTTAGATCCTTTAGAGACCACCCTCCAACACCTGCCTGTAGATCCAAGCCCTAGCAGCGCAATCTTTTCATGGTGTGGCCCTCGCCTCCCTTTCAGATCCGTCACCTGAGATTCTCCACCTTCCTCCACGGACTCGTCACACCAAACGACTTCCTGGTCCCCCAACATATGAGCAGGCCACACATTTCCCCTAATATCTCTCCTCTCTCTGTCTCTCCACACCCGCCCCCTTCTTCCCTCAGGGACTTTCTTGCTTAGGGCCTTTGAACTGATTGTTCTCTCTGCCTGGGTTGCTTGGCCTGTGGATATTTGCATGACAAATAGCCTTCCGGACTGCCTGCCTGCCTCCTTCTAAGTGAGCTTCACCCTCAAGGCCGGTGTTGGGTAATTTAATGACTCAACTTGACTAGAATAAACTACCCAGTTAGTATATCAAACACCACCTTGGGTGTTGCTATGAAGGCATATCTTTTTTTAGATTTAGCTAACATCTACAATCAACTGACTTTAAGTAAAAGAGAATACCTTCAATAATGCGAGCGGGACTCACCCAATCAGTTGACGTCTTTGAGAGCAAATGCTGAGATTTTTCCTAGAGAACATGTTCTGCCTCACGAATGTAGCATAAAATTCCTGCTGGAGCTTCCAGCCTGCCAGGCTGCCTTAAAGATTCTGGACTTGCCAGCCCCCACAATCCTATCAGCCAATTCCTTAAAATAAGTGTCTTTAACATATGAATTGGTTCTGTCTCTGGAGAGCCCTGACTAATATATCATCCTATTTTAAAATTGCCCACTAGCTCCTCTTGGCACTTCCAGATCCTCCTTTCCACCTCAATTTGTTCTTATAACCTCATCACCTTTGAACAGGTGCTATGTTCATTGTTTATTGCCTGTGTCCGACTGATCCACCCCTCGCCCCCACTTCTAGATGCAAACTCCAGGACAGCAGGGAGTTTTGCCTTATTAAGCTGATTGATATATCCCAAGCACATAAAACAATGCCTGGCAACAGTAGGTACCCAATAAATTTTTGTTGAATAAATCAATGCATAAATATACCTGTTTCAGCTCTTCTTCATATGTTCTTCTCTAAGTCCGAAATATCTAAATTCACCCTATTTACTCCATCTGCAACCTCACAGACTTTTTCATTTCAAACAATACTTGTTTACTTATTGATCTCCATTTCTTCTTAAGTCAGGGGACACATCTTAAGTCACCTTTTATGCCCTTCTAATACACACCAAAAAGTATAAGTTACTTTTACTTGTTGAATTCAATTGACCTAAATAATGGAATCTCAGGCAAAGAGCCTGACACGTAATCAGATACATACTCTGACCATGATTACACATAAGAGCTAATTCCAGGTTACTTTTGTTCCGTAAATCCTTTTGCTTATAACAGGGAGTATTGGTGTGTCTCGATTTGAGTAAGTGGTTGAGGCAGAGGCTAATATTTACAAATTCCATTTCACCAGGATTTAAAGAAAAGGCAACTTGGTCTAACATAGCTTGTCTCAAACAACATGGTTAGTATGTTCTGCATTTTAGAGTTGGGGATGTTCCCTAAATAAAAACAAACCCCTGGTTCAGTTCCCAATGCCTGCCCATGAAAACTAAATAAATAAACAAAAAAGAAACTAAGGGAAGTTAGGTGTGGAAAGACCACTACTCCGTTACACATCCTATAGCAGACATTGTGCCAGGAATTTTACATCCTTTAACTCATTTTATCCTCATCACAAACTTGTGGAGCAAATATTCTTATCTATGTTCTGCAGATGAGTAAATTGGGGTTCTGAGAATTAAATAATTTGTCCCAGGTCTCACATGACAGGAGTTTGATTCAAATTCCCTACGACCTCAAAACCCAAGCCCTTCCCGCAGCTCCATGTTGTTTTCCATCTTAATTTCCCAGAGCTGCTACAATAAAAATACCACAGGCTGGTTGGCTTAAACAGCACAGATTATAGTCTCACAGTTTTGGAGTCTAAGAGTCCAAAATCAAGGTATTGGCAGGCCATACCTTCCCCGAAGGCTGTAGAATTCTGGTTGTGGCTTGTGGCACTCTCTGCCTCTGTCATGTGGTGAAATGTCTCCTTGAGTCTCCTTCTGTGGATTTGACTTCTGGTCCAAATTTCCTTTGCTTATAAGAACTCCATTCACGTTGGATTGAGACCTGCCTGGATGGAAGCTGACCTCCTCTTCAAGAGCCTAAGAGTAGATGAGTCTCTGCACAGGATCAGGGTTAGGACTGAAACCTATCTTGTGGGGGGACATGACTCAATCCCCAAGCCTTCCCCACCACAGTCTGCAGTTGATTCTCAGAGTCATTTTCCTATATATGATGAACTCATGCACTTGTTTTTTGTTGGGGTTTTTTGTTTGTTTGTTGTCCTTGTATCTTGGTGTTAGATTCTCTGATAACTCAGAGCAGACAGTATAGAATGTTGGCCATGGCTTACTTGTTTTTTTTTTTTTAAGTTCTGGAACCTAAATACAATTTAGTACAAGCCTGGGAATGCCACAGAGTGCCACACAGATGCCAGCCAAGTTCACAGGCCTGCTTTGAAAATGGGTCCTATTCAGTGAGATCTCTGGAAAGTTCCCTTCACGCCTGTCACTGTATGGGCTGATAGGGGAATGCCAGGCATTTAAAAGACTGGTCTGATTGATTAGGAGAGCAGTCCTTTAATGCTGATATGGCTTTTGCATTTCCTTTTCGAGGGTTTCTAATTTTCTTAGGCAGTGTAAAAAACCCAGAAGGGAGGAGGTAGCCAGAGATGGCAGGAGGAGGAGGGTAAGAGACACCGTTTGCCATATTATATTTTCAAGCCAGAGTGCATGATACAGCTTTCCTCAGGGTGAACAAGAATAGTTAAAAGCAAAGAAAGAATGCCTTCCTTCTTTTAGGGAGAATTGTTAGGGAACAGCAAACTTACCAAAGCTCTCAGAAGTCTATTCAAAAAGAAAAAAAAATGATGTTAAGTTCAGTAACAACCATCATGGCCATGTGAGATGATGGGCCAGGCAGGAAGGACTGTCACCAGGCAAGAGACCATGTTCAAAGAATGGGCACTCCACCCACCAAGCCAACTGAGCCGGGAAAAGCATCAGTAAGGATATTTGGTAGGCTAAAAGTTTGGCTAGGTATAAAACGTAAAGATGGCAATTGTGCAGCCACATGGTCAAAAGTAGAAAATGTACAGTCTGGTGAAGGCTGAAGTTGCTGCCATCAGCTTCACCTCTGCACATGCTGGACACTCCAAAGAACAGGGGAAGCAGAGCTCAGCCTAAAACCAGGGGCAAACCAATATGTTGGCCTCCTGAACATTGCTGATAGTCTCTAGTTTAATGCCCTGTCATTTGTCTCTGTCGCAAGACTTTTGGAATGAAATGTCCATTCAATCTCAGGAACCCAAGAGGCCTCAGACATCTATTCTATCTAAACTGTGCTCTCGTTTTACTGATGAAGCTTCTCAGACATAAAATTTGGAGAAATCAATTTTTCAGCTTGCATGAGATCACCAAATATACTCTGGATTTTCCAAGTAGTGCGTGATTTGCATGTCCTCCCCAGTTGTTCCCTTGAGGACACCTGTATTCGTCAGAGCATGTGTTCCCATCTGGGGTTTGGAAACTATGAACACCTTTGGTTCAGAAAATAATGTTCAGGAAAACAAAATGTTTAGAAAATGCCGTTTGCCTTTTGCATTTGCACTCAGGTACACAAGCTGGTGAAGGAGAGAGATTAGAAGCATATCCTGCTCCTTTTCTTTTCTCTCTCTTTTTTTTTTTTTTTTTTTTTTTGGCATTCATGGAAATGAATGTTTAGGGGGAGAAACTCTGAACATCTGGAGGCCCCTGTTCAAGCTATTGATAAAAGCAACAATAGGAAGTAATACAGAGAGGAAAGCCAGATGTGTGTTGCGTGGGACAAAGTGGATTAGAATTTAACAGGTCACGGAGACTTTTCATGAGTGTAATAGCTTAAGAATTCTCTTTGAACACTTGATCCAAATACTGCGAACCATGTTGCTAAACTAGTGGGAGTTGCGGGTGGAGGATGCAGTGTGAGAGATGCAGGACGGAAGCGAGGAAGGTGGTGAAGGAGATGACTGCCCAAGGAGCCAGAGTGCCAAGAGATGGGCTCTGGGATAGCACACATCTGACTCCAAGAAAGCATGGATGGGGTGAGCTGCAGAGCATCGTCCCCTTCCCCCTACACTCTACTGCCACATCAGGCAACCCCCACCCCAGTCTTCGGGGACCTCCTCCGAGCCTTCCCCTGACGTCCAACAGTGGTAGAGTTGGTGAGGTAGGAGGTTAAGTAAATGGCAGGGAGATATCCGGAACCTCCAACCTGCCCTCTCTGTGTAAGGAGCTTCAAGACCACAATAAACTCTGGAAACATCGCCTTAAAGCAAGCAGAAAAAATAGTGAGCTCTGTGTTAGGCATAGCTCTTTGTTTACACTGAAACTAGGAAAACGCAAACTAAATTTCAGGCAAGTTGCCTTTCTCCTTCCTTATTCTTTCTTCACACGGAGCTTAACTATGCAAACATCCGGATCCTAACAGAACAGTAAATATTGGTTGATGGAGTTGTACAAAACAGGAACAAGCCAGAAATGTCTACACAGCGTGCCCGAGAAACTCTTGATTCTCAAAGCATTTTAAGCTTAGCCTTCCTCAGTTAAAGAAAAGAATCAGAACCTCTGAACATTTCCTAAAGAAATTAATAATGCATTGCTTGATCCTACAATTTAAGCAATGAGGTTTTTACGTGTTCTTGGCATTTATTTTTTAGCACAGACACCATCAGAAGTGAAGTTTGTTACTATTAAGGAAAGATCTTTTTCACAGAGCGTTAACTTCCTTTTCTCTACTTGCACAATAAAAAGGTGTGTGTTAATAGAGCTATTCATAGTGTGCCTGCTTGCTGCTTAACCTCTGTCCCCTGGTCGAGCTGCTTCTTTGTCATGCTGCTGTGGTTGTTGTAGTTTGCAGTGTGCACTCTCTCCTCTGTTTTGCACAAAGCAATGAAAAATGCACCATGGGAAAGCCAGGGTTGCGGTGGGGGAGGGAGGGTTGAAAAGGGACAGAAGTGCAGTGTCCCAACGCATTAGATTCCTGTTTCTTTAATTTCCCTTTCCCTTTAGAGGAAATATGAGGGTAGGGGAAATTAAGACTCTTTTAAATCCTGTCTGTGTGTGTGCATATGGTGACTGCTGGCTATGGACTAAATTATAGATTTTTTGTGTACTTTCTTCTCTCCAAACAGCTAGATGATTAGGTACTTGACCAGCATCCCCATATGCTTATTAACTTCAAAATCCAAGTACGTAGCAAAAGGCTTACCACCTAGGAGGAAATGAATGGATTATTTTTAAAAGAAAATGTATAAATGAATATTCTTGTCTCTGACAGAGCCTGCCGGGCTCAGGGGGTCCCAGGAAACCACGTTTGTGTCGGCAACTCAACCGCTGGTGTTTGAATGGGGAGCTGGTCTACCTTTTACAACTGGACATATGCTGACATATAAGCAAGAATACTTCACTCCCTTTGCATGTTTTCACCACGTATTATGTCAACCTTTTCTTTTCTTTCCCCTGCCTCCAGGACAGAACGCTGTTCCACCCTGTGAGCAGCAGCTGCGTGGACTGCAATCCAGCAGAGAAGAAGATTTTCATGGCCAGATGTGACCCTCTTTCTGAGACCCAGCAGTGGATTTTTGAGCATATTAACATGACCGTTTTAGAAAAATTTAACTACCACACCAGCTCCTAGAAAGAAAGATAGAAGGAAGAAAAGATTGATTACCCAAGGATTACAAAATATTGCAGGCTGGCTTCTGGGTCAGAGGAGTCAGGAATAACTTTTCCTAGATCCAGGGAGCCTGGTTGAAGGACGTGTAAATGCCACGTTAAAGTAAGTTGTCCTGAAGACCTTCCTGCGTCTGAAGAACTTGGCTGAGAATCTCACCAGCTGCTTCTGAGAACTTGAGACTAGCAGTCCCCTTGCTGGCCAAGGGCAAAGATTATTTAGGGACTTTTCAAAACCACTGCTGAGTTAATAAACCCTAGCCTTTCTCAGGTCAAATCCTGCAGTAGTGAGTAGCTATGAATGGATCCTATTCATTGGGTGGGAGGGGGGTGGAACTGGAGTGCATGCCTGCTCTGACATCCTGAGGATTCCACAGGTGTAGGACTAGCCAAGCTGAAGGGGTGAGCTGTACTCTTTGGTGCCATTTTCTGACTAAGAATGGGTTAAGCAGGTTTAACCCCTAAAAGTGCTGCAGATGATTTTAGAGTGTTCATGCCATCCTGTTTTCTTTCGTTTCATTTTTAAACAAAGATGGGGCCATCTAAAGACTTAAATCATTAGACTTGTATTACAAATGAAGTGGACTTTCAGTATTCCCGTTCTTTTCACATTTGCCATTTTCCTTTCAGAGCAGAGGTAACTTATTGTCCATAAAAGCTCATACTCCATAAATCAACTGAAGTTCTAATTCAGTGCCCTTGTATGAATTCAGTTTTAAAAAAAAATCCTATGCTACTAAGTTACTCCAAAGAGAAAGATTTCACAGAAGCAACAGAACCATATAATGTTTAGCAAAAAGATTTCCCCAGGAAATCTATTTTTACTTTTCTATTATTTTTAAGAATTTTACAAGTTCAATGTTTATTCAGTCATAATTTTTATTAAGGAAGGAAATGGAGTGCGGTTGATGTAATTTGTTTAGGAGATTCTTAAACCCAAATAAATCTACACTCCAAGTGACGTGAAAAAAGCATGGTCACTTGCATTCTGTTTGATTGGTGCTGGGGACTTAGAAATAGTTGTATTTATTTATTTGTTAGTTTGGGGTTTTTTTCATTTGTTTTATATTGTTGATACTGATGATGTTGTTTCTGATTTATTTGGAAGTGCATAGAAAGAACTACCATTAATAAAGTGCTTCTGACACCATTTTATGTTAATGGGATAATATTTCAGGAGTGAAGAAAGAAATGATTTGAAAAATAAATGGAACATTTAACCCTTAAATGAATTTTTCACTTTTCCATAATGATGGGGGTGGAGTATATAGGTATCCAGAAGGGCTCCAGAGGAAAGAATCATGCTCATTAAATATATCTCAAGTTTCTTCAGAGAGAAAAAAGTTTTTACTTTCCTTTTGGTACTGTTTTAACTTTGTTCTCTGGCTAACAAAAATTGATATATCATCTTGGATATAGAATCATTGAATTTTAGAACTGGAAAGATTTCTTATCTAATCCCCTTGCTTTTACAGTTGAAAAACAAAAGTCCAGAGACGATGAGCCTAACTTGTGATAAAGGGAATGGCTCTCCTGATCAGTTCTCCTGAGTAGAACTTTTTCAACTGTGCCATTTTGCTTCATTCACCTTACGCAAGGTGGTTCTGGTTATAAATCAGATTTAACTTGAAATTTCCATTCACTATATGAGAATACTCTGCCTCCCTGAAAAGGTCTACAAGAGTAACATTCACCTTCAAAACCTTACTACATGAAACCTCTTCTTGTAAATGTTCATGATTTTGCCCTCTTCTTGAAACCTAATCAAAATGTCCAGTTAAACTGCCTTGCTGGGGAAGAGCTATTTAGTTATCCTTAGTGATTTTTCTACTTTTCTTTTGAAGAGCTGTTCTGTTTTAAGCTGACAGTCACAGAGACATTTTACGCAGGTCAAGAGATCTTGACACATTGAAGATGCATAGTAAAGAAAATCAATAGTGAGAAATTAGGCTGTGCGTTAAAAAATTCAGAGAGTGAGTGAAGATTTATCTCAAGTGTTCAGAGAGCAATCTATTTGCAGAATTAGATGACCCTATAAAAATTCACATTATGCCATTAAACAGTTGACTGCTATTTACAATTCCATCAAAGAACCAACCCTGGCTTCTGCACCATGGGAAACCCAGTTTTGAAATGATCTCCTAGGTTGCTATCTATACTCACATGAAGCTTGTTATAATACATTAAGTACTCTCCACTGAAAAAGGCTGAGTATTTCTTTATTTTAGTGTAACACCCAGTGATTAAGAAAAATTGATCTCCTAATCTCAGAAGGACTTCTCTCTTACCCTTGAGTGAAAGGATGTCATGTGAAAAGAAAATTAATAGAAACCTGAAATATTAAAGCTAAAATTAAAATTTCAAACTGTCAAGCAAGTTTCAAAGTGTGTGCAAATGGGGAACATACAAATAACAACAAAATGAAGCCCAGATAATCTGCCCCTAAGCAGAAGGGCCTAAAATTGCCAAATAAGCACATTCAAAGAGGAATCTCCAGTGCCATAGAAGGATGGTACTCTGCACTCACTTGAAGTGGCACATCTACCATCCTGAAAAGTATAAAACGACATATGTATATGTATTTGTTTGGCAAAAGAGACTGAATGGTTTTCAAAAGGATTCTTTTTCTGGAATTAAATGATTTAGAAATTGGACAGAAGATTACTGACCTACCCATTTATCAGAACAGGAGAAAAAAAATGTATAAGAAAGTTGATCTAGTCTCAGAAATTGCTACTTCTCCAAAGTAGGAAATGGTCTTACCAGATGTGATGGTTAAGTTATGTTTTAATTGGGCGAGGTTATGGTGGTTAGTTGGTTGGTCACACAAACACTAATCTGATTGTTACTGCTGAGGATGTTGGTGGATTTAAATCACTCCTCAGTTGATCACACCTATGGCTGATTCCATCTACAATCGACAAAGGAGACTACCTTCAGCAGTGAGAGAAGTCTCGCCCAGTTAACTGAAGGCCTTAAAAGGAACTGATAATTTCAACAGACAGAAAGAATTTCTATCTCTACTTCAGCCAGCCAGCTTCTCCTGGGGAATTCCCAAGGAAGGGAAACCTTCTTTGAAGTTCCCAAGTTACAGCCTGACCTACAGAATTCAGACTTGCCAATCCCTATGGTTTCATGAGTCAATTCCTCTAATAAATCATAGAACATTTCAGTTCTGTTTCTCTGGAGAACCCTAATACTCCAGAAGTTAAAATACAGCAAAAGTTTAAAAATCCTTTTTATGTATTTACTGAGTAACAAAAGCCATGCTGACAAACAATTTTGAACTAATTCTGGGATTTAAACATTTTTTCCCAATTTTGGATTAATACCATGGCAATAACGATGTGTTGGCTTCTATGTCTATTGCTCTTTAGTTGAGCATATTAATGCAGTGACATGACTGTTGTAAATCTGTTCACGTCTGAGACCTCAGTGAATAATGCAAGCCCAAGTTAATTTTGTGAGATGATAGCATAGAATTTTATACACAGGATGAAAACAGATGTACAGACAATGGAAGGGTGTATTAGGCTCATTCTGTTCATGCCTTTACAAAACAAAACCAATGCCATCACTTGACATCATTTCTTTTAGGGGCAATTACATGTCTCAAAAGAAGACAACAGCCAAAAAATAAATAAACTAGGACTATAAATATCTATCTTGTGCTTCTTGCTTTCAAATGAAAAACTTCTGTTTCAGTCCTTTTATAACTATCTTTATAAGGAAATACCAAAAAAGAGTATTTTATGGGAAAGCTGGGCAGTATAAAGTCTATGGACCCACCAATAAGCCAGTGACACCTCAATTACACAGCGTGCTGCTGTGTGACATTGCTGGCTCCAGGCACATGGCCGGGCCACAAAGACCACCTGCTTTCGGCTCCCCATCTTAAGTGCCTCAACATCTTTCCCACGGGTGATAGTTTCCCCATCCCCCAGGAGCCACTAGGTTATATTGCTCAGAATTTGGGACCATCCTAATAATATGATATTGTTCACACGGTTTAGTCTAAGGAGCCCGTTGGGTGGAATCTTCAGTCTTCTTACCCTGGCAGAGCTATGAAAGGCTGTGATGCACTAATATAGACAGGTCTTAAGGATGGGCTGGAAATAGGGCATCTTATATAAATCATATGAAGGAACACATCAAAGGGAAACATTTTAAGTGATTCCCTATGATCCTGGGGATGAGTATAAATTATGAAAGGTAAAACTGTCTACACTCTAGACACGGGGCATATGTAATCCTGCTTCTCTCCACTCGCCTCCCTGACAGGTCCTCTCCTGGCCATCATAACTCTCCGCTGGCACCACGCGCGGTGATCACCTCCCCGCCGAGCTGCGGCTGGGCACGCGGGAGTGTGGGCGTGGCCGGGCCTTCCCACGCGGTCGCGCTGGGGGGCTGGTCTTGGATCGATGTCTGTCGCCTTTGGTCTTGGATCGATGTCTGTCGCCTTTGCTCACAGAACCAGGGGCTGTTTGCCGCTCTATCTGGTAGGCTGGACACTGGCCTGAAGCTTTTGTTGGCGGCCACTCGTCCCTGCCCTTGACGCATCAGAGGGTCTGTCTAGTCCTGCGGCTTCTCAGCGGACCGCGGCTCAGGCACGTGTCTGACACTCCAGAGAAACCTGGAAATGTTTTTCCACCCCCCCTGCTGAAGTTAGCCGCCTCTGGCACCCAGACTAATCCACTAGATATGTTTCTTCAAATATTTTTATGTTATTTTTGTGAATACCAACGATGGTGAAAGAGAACGTTTGGGAAAAGATGTTTCGATTTACCGACGCTAGCTAGTCTCCATCCGGCCTGCAAATCGTTTGCTATCGAATTGATGCTGTAGCTATGTGCCCGTCATCCAAGCCACGTGGGTTCCGAGGTAGTGGAGGGGAAAAAAAGGAAAACAAACGCAGCAGATGTAAAAAAAAAAAAAAAAAAAAAAAAAAAGTCCTCTTAGGGGCAAACATCTCACAAAACATCTCAAAGCGAAAGGATACACGTCCGTCATCGGGGCTCGACTCGCCACCGTGGTGAGCGCGGGTGAGAACCAGGGAAACCCAAAACCATCCAACAACCCTCCCAGCAAAGAAGGATTAAAGGAGATGGGAAAATAATGAGGGATGAGGGTTCTATGGGAATCCTGTATTTTGTGCAGGATTGCTCTGTAAGCGCACAACTTCTCTAATCAATATATATATATTGATTTTTATTTATAAATATATATATATATTTTACGGAAGTGAGAAAGTGGTAGGGTTTAGATTGGGAGAGAGAAAAAGGGAACAGCCATGCTTTATTTGCCTTAAGAAAATGTCTTTTTTTTTTTTTAACGTCCTAGAAGACGCAGCAGGGAAGGGTGGAATGACTGAGATGTCCAAGAACAGCTGCACGTGCAGTGAGGAACCACCTCCCGTTCACGGCTCCTGCTCCCGGACAGCGACGGGCAGGCACACACGTTCCTCCAGTGTCTGTCACTTGGAAGACGCGGATGTGTAAGGCCTCAGAGCTCACAAAGTATTCCGGAACTATGCAGAGGCGCTGGAGTGTTTAAAATAAACCGTTTCCGTGGCAATGCATCTCGCTAACCAGTGCCTCTGTTTGAGAAAGGATGGGGCGCTGAGATTCTTTTATTGTGGACGGCAGGAAGGAGCCGGCAGCAGAGCTGAGGGCCTGGTTCCTGCACTCTGGGACGGGCCGGTGGGGTGGAGGCGGCGGACGCTTAGGACCACCCGGGACGAAGGACACCGGGACCAAGCGCGGGCACTTCGGGGCCAGCTGCCAAAGAGGCGGACGAGGGTCTGCGCTGCGGGGCCCGGCCAGGCGCCTTCCATTCCGCAACCACATCAGCCAGATGCCTTGAGAAATTATTGTCTCCTCTCATTTCCTTTTTTGTATTCCCCTATTTCTATCAACCCTGAGTAAACTTCCTCCAAGAAACTAGCTCAAACATCAGCTCAGTGAAATTCCTTTGGTGACTTTAGGATATCAGAGAAGCTTTCTTGTCAGGGCAGAGAGGACCTTTAGAGCAGCAAATCCGGATGTTCCCTCACATCTCTTTCCCCCAAACCAGGAGAAACTGTTGGAGGCGATGTCAGCTGCTCGGTCTTTATCCTCTGACGCCTCCGCACTCACTCTAAATTTCGTTCAGTGTTTGCTGACTGCCAACAAGAGTGGGGCTCCACCTTAGACCAGAGGATAGAAGCAGCCAGGGGGAAAAGGTTGAGCCTGGTCGTTCAAACCTGCCTTCTCCTCCCAGCTGCAGCACTTCTCCCGCTGGAGACTGCCAAATCTTCGACCCTTTTTGCCCTTCCTAGCAGGATCATGGTGATAGTAAATATGAAAAGGGATGTGAAATTGTGCTGTAATCCGAAAAGAAAAATGTAAATGAAAGACATTATTTATCTAATGAGTCTGCCCTCTAGCAGCTTACAGTCTAGCAGAGTGAGTCTTAGATAGGTGACTGCTTTAGCTTCCTTGGCTGCTCAAGCAAATACCATCCGAACAGAAAGACTAGGAACTTAATGACTCAAGTTTTGAGGCCAAGTCATGGCGTCCTCAATGCTTTCTTCCTGAAGACTGGTGTTCTGAGGCAGCTTTCTGCCATCCTTGGTCCTGGTTTCCTTTGTCACGTGCACATGGCGACATCTCCTGTCCCCCCAGCTCTCCTGGGCTTCTCTGTCATGTGCACATGGTGGCATCTCCCATCCCCCCAGCTGTCCTGGGCTTCTCTGTCACGTGCCCATGACAGCATCTCCCCATCCCCCCAGCTCTCCTGGGTTTCTCTGTCACGTGCACATGGTGGCATCTCCCATCCCCCCAGCTCTCCTGGGCTTCTCTGTCACGTGCCCATGACAGCATCTCCCCATCCCCCAGCTCTCCTGGCTTCTCTGTCACATGCACATGACAGCATCTCCCCACCCCCCAGCTCTCCTGGGCTTCTCTGTCATGTGCACATGGTGGCATCTCCCATCCCCCCAGCTGTCCTGGGCTTCTCTGTCACGTGCCCATGACAGCATCTCCCCATCCCCCCAGCTCTCCTGGGTTTCTCTGTCACGTGCACATGGTGGCATCTCCCATCCCCCCAGCTCTCCTGGGCTTCTCTGTCACGTGCCCATGACAGCATCTCCCCATCCCCCAGCTCTCCTGGGCTTCTCTGTCATGTGCACATAGTGGCATCTCCCATCCCCCCAGCTCTCCTGGGCTTCTCTGTCATGTGCACATAGTGGCATCTCCCATCCCCCCAGCTCTCCTGGGTTTCTCTGTCACGTGCCCATGGTGGCATCTCCCATCCCCCCAGCTCTCCTGGGCTCCTCTCTCACGTGCCCATGACAGCATCTCCTCATCTCCCCAGCTCTCCTGGGAACTTCCAAAGTTCATCTTCTGGCTGCTCCCTCTGTGGCTTTTTCTCTCCAGGTCCAAATTTCACTCTGCTTATAAAGGACTCTAGTAATAGGATCAAAACCAATCCTGATCGAGCCGGGCCACACCTTAGCGGGAATGACCTCATCAGAAGGTCCTCCTGACAATGAATGCACACCCACAGGGGTGGATGAAGTTTAATAACATGTTTTACTGTGGTACATAGCTACAAACCACCATGGTGACCATAATAAGTACAAGCCAGATCATTAAATGGGTTGTTATTATAATTATGGCAGAAAAACAGATGAAAAACAAGACTGGGGAAACTGGAAGTTATGGTCACCCTCTTGAAGACATTGAACAAAAGATTCACAGAGAAGATACAAGAATTAAGACTGCATCCACACAGCTAACATTTAGTGGTTCACAACGCGTACTCGGGTTTGACTACTTGGAGTCTTTAACCAGGATGTCCTTTAAAATCCTATGCAATATACAGTTCGACTTCTGCCATTTTTGAGTTTGAGCATGGAGCTTTACTAAAATAAATGCACTGTTATATCTAAATTGTAATATCTAGGCTAGTCACAGCTTAAAATGTCCTTAAAACCTTTATTCATCAAATCAAGGTACCAAAACAACATCATCATAACCAGTTTAATTCGGAGTATATTAAAAAAAAATCTTATAAGGTAGGTGCTTCATAAAGGAAATATATTCTTCTACTCTTTTGTATATACTTAATTATAAAGCAAAGGTAATGAAAGTAAAGCTTATAAAACAATTGAATTATTAGATAACCCCACAATATTAAAATTGTTATTTTGCAATTTGCTTTATGTAGATTGCTAATAAAATTGTACTTCACGTGACAAATGAGGATTTGGAAGGAGGTAGCTGTCAGGGAATTCAGCGATAAGACAAAATAGTGAAGAAGACATTAGGTTTTTATTGCTAATTTACTTGCCTCACTTCGCATTGTACCAGGGGTACTTCCTCCATGAAAGGGTGGTAATCATGCCTGGTAGGCTCACTTGATAAATGTATACCATCTTCAGAATGTGGGCTGAGCTGTGTTTGCTCAATTTTACTGCATCCTGAAACAAATGAAACTGGGGAAACACTGCTATGAAATGAAGCTATTTTCTACTGGGTTGTTCTTCACAAGCTATACTGCAGTCCCAGCAAAAATGAGACCGTAAATTTTCGGATTTATAACCAAACAAATAAAACCAAAACCGAGCCAAAATGAGACAAAACAAAAACGTCAAATGTAAGGTTCCTAAATGGTACTCCAGAATAGACCTGTGGAGACAGATACTTATATATTAGATGCTTAAAATGTTGGCTAAATGGACGGATGGATATTGGATGGATGGCAGAAGTAACGCCTTCGTTCCTGAACTACTCTTGATCTTTCCCAGAACCCACCCTTGAGAGTGGGCAGCAGAGACAGAAGGAGGGGTGGGGGGAGGGAGGAAGAGCCAGTGAGGGAGGGAGCGAAAGGGACAGGAAGAAGAAAGAGAAAAAAACAGCAGCATAAATAGAGGCCCACATTCTGAAACATAAAGAATGAACCTTAACTGGACATTTTGATTGGTATGGTGAGTTGTTTCATAAGTGCTGCTCCAAGAAAGAAAATGACACAATCAAAATGGATCCCACGGTGCAATGGGGAGAAAACAAAAGGCTCCCTGGAAGTGCACACATCCCTACCTACATGAGCCTTTAACAACTGCTTTAACTTTCCCCTGTAGTTCCCCAATGGAAGCAGCACAGGCAATGGAAAGACTGCCCCTCCCCTTTCCCAGAATCTTGCTGGTGGAGTAAAGGCATATAGGAATGATACTTACTCAGGATTATCCCTACTTAAAATGAGGAATTTGAGAAAAAGAAAAGATCCAAGACATATTGAGAAGAATACAAATTATATGTGGGTTTTCTCTTTATTGATGGAAATGGCAAATAAAAATATGCTATATTGAATCATTGGAGGGAGTTACTCATCTTCATGCATAGACCTCAGTTGGGCTGCTGGCAGGAGGGTGATGGAATGAGCACTAACCACTTCCAAGGGAGTCCGGGGCCAGCAGGAGCTCAAGAAGACGAAGAAGCGCAGAAGCCATGTAAGTATACTTACCCAGCAAATTCACACATATCCATTTGCATCCAGGAATCTGTGTTGAAAGCCTTCCAGGGTGGTGACATTGATTTCTAAAGTTAATTAAGCAACAAGAAATGCATGAAGCTGAAGAAGGAGGCAAGTCTGAGACAAGCATGGGGCTATAACACAATTACAAAAGGCTTCAGAAGTAATGGAAGAAGTCTTACTGACTGTTCTTGACCTACAAACTCCACTCCATTTTGCTTATGCTGCTGGATCACACAAATAGAAAAGAATCAAAAGCAGCGGTTGTGGTAATTACTTTCTTAATAGTGACTGTTTTCACCTGATGTAAATTAATATTCTTTAAGTTCTTCAAGGTACGTTGCATTTGACCAACTATGTTTATTCACCCAAATCACCACAACAGGAGGAAGATTTACTAGACATTTAACAAAATTGGTTTTGTTTTTTTTTGGTCTGGTTTGGTTTTAATTACTAAGGTCACCAACTCTAATTTATAGAAGCTAAGCTCTGCTACTAATTAGCTGTATAACCACAGGCAAAAGACCTAATAGCTCAGTGACATTCATTCTTTAATTCCACTGTACTCTAAGTCCCTTACAATTGGAAAAATCTGTGATTTTATACTAATAAGTCCCAAAGAAGATCCATGTTAGGCTATAAGAATTTAGTCTGGAGTTCAGGATGCATATAGTTTGGAGGGTTGAGATAAGAGTAATCATTGGCAATGTTAGCCTGAACAAAGTGATAATATTTACCCAGCATAAAAATGAAAATGAGATAATGAATCATAGGGCAGTCTTGGGTTTCACAGATGGCTGGTAAGCTATTAATTCTATCAGCTATTGATTCATTCCTTTCATTTATTGAGTCACTGAGTGCTAGATACTCCTCATGCTAGTTCACAAAAAACTATAATAATGCTTCATGGCAAAGCTTCCTTATATGAAGCTGTTCCCATAACCAAATTCACAGTGGAGGTGGCCAAATATTCTGTAAACCTTGCCTGGAGGCTGAAAATCTGTTTATCCGATTACAAAACTACAGCCAGATGTAATGTTTAAAGGAAAACCATTCTTAATAGTAATCCTACTCTCCTTTACTTTTGTTTTTAATGAATGACTGAAGTCTGTTCAAAGAAAAGATAAAAAAAAAGAAAGAACCTTGAGTACTTTAGATGTCTTTGACTTCTGTAAAATAAAAATACCTTGTTGTCTTAACTGCAGGATGGAAACTAGGAATGCATGCCCTTGAGAATGGAAAGTACCTTCTCTCCTCCCTTTCCCTAAATATACCCTTAGAAGCACACTGTTTCACTCTTGAAATCTTGACAAGGAAGCATGGGAAAGGGCAACGGTTCTTAATGCCTTGTTCAATCTGTCTGTGTAACTTGACTAGCAATTATGTGCATCACAAATAACATCTAAATAATGCATGAAGTGCCAAAGTGTCTAAATTACTTATTGAGTTACAAGGACTTGAAGTTATTCCTAAAATAGCAGCCATTTTCTGATATCTGATAGGCTTTCTTGATGGTGTAGTAAGTTCTAAGAATGAAGGATAACGCTGGTTCTGATTAGGAGGCAGCACTGGGCATGTGAAGGCATCTGATTAGGAGGTAGCACTGGGCATGTGAAGGCATCTGATTAGGAGGTAGCACTGGGCATGTGAAGGCATCTGATTAGGAGGTAGCACTGGGCATGTGAAGGCATCTGATTAGGAGGTAGCACTGGGCATGTGAAGGCCTCTGATTAGGAGGTAGCACTGGGCATGTGAAGGCCTCTGATTAGGAGGTAGCACTGGGCATGTGAAGGCCTCTGATTAGGAGGTAGCACTGGGCATGTGAAGGCATCTGATTAGGAGGTAGCACTGGGCATGTGAAGGCCTCTGATTAGGAGGTAGCACTGGGCATGTGAAGGCTCCAAGTGGTCACAATGGAGCAAACAGAGAACCAAGACGGTGGGGATCTGTTGGTGAATTCAGCCACCAGCCTTCCCTCTCCTATTCATTACCTCTTCGGATCACTTTGAACTCTGAATGAGGTAAAAATGAGGGACCGGGGCAAAGGTGAGTGCTTTTCAGCCCAGGGAAAGCTATGGAAAAGAGCACGCAATCCATTGAAAATGTAAGGCCATCCATTCTATTCCATTATGATGATGAAAACCAGTCAGGAATAAAGTTCTTAATTGAATCAGGCACAGGCTTTTGAAAAAGCCAGATACACGCTCTTAATTGTCCAATGTTGACTAACTAGGTAGCAGTTGCATTACCAACATGAAGCAGGCTTTCATTTTTCATTTACTGGCTTCAGATTTTTCCCAAAAGTGAAACAATATAAGCGCATTATACAGTTCGCTGACATTTTTCAACCAGGCATGCAAAATGCCAGCTCTACCAGCATTGGAAGGGAAGACAGTTATTCCAATAGCCAATTGTAACAAATCTAGTAAGCAAATAGCCTGGGCCTAATCTTTATAGGCAGTTAAACTGTGCAATGCTTGATAAATATTCCTGTGTGTCTGGCTGCCTTAAAACAAAGGACATTACCGGATAACAAGACAGTTGCAAAAATTAACATTTGTTCCAGAGAAGTTTGTAGTTATAGGACCACAGAAGCTACCCCTGGCAAGAGAGATACCTGTTTACAAAAGAAAGTGATGGTTATTAAGAGAGAGTAAATCACTACTGATACATTTAAAGCCTTCTACAATCAATTTTAAGATAAGTAACATTACCTGAAATTAAGCAAATTGAGATAACTGAAAACTATGGTTCTGCTTTATCATTTTAGTTGTACACCCTGAGGAAAACAGAAAATGCGTCTGAATTTTGTATCAAAGCTCTGCAATTAACTTCCCATTATCAAGCACATTTGATAGAAGCAAGACGCTCATATATAAAAAGGATATCGAAGACCGATGCTAGCCCAGGCAATAGTGGGGTTTGATGTGTTAGATCTCGTGTCTTCTCAAAACCATATAGCCTCTTTTGTGAACCAATTATAAAGTCCTTACCAGAAGGAAGAAAAATCTATACGCTAATCATATTTCCAATTGCACTAAAATGGAAAGAATTTAAGAGGAGAGCACCAGTCTGACTCAGGGCAAAGGAACTGATGTATGAAAGGAGAGGATTAAAGATTCTAAAAAGACTATCTCTCTGAGTAGCAACCGAGAGAAGATGTGCTCATCTTTGCAAAGTGTCCACAGAGTGTAAACAACAGCCAGAGTCATTACTGAGCTGAGCAGGAGGAGTAAATTGGGGTGAAATAAAGAACAGAGAAATTTAAACACTGTCTGTGGTGAGAAGTGCTGCCAGATGGTGAAACATCTCCCCGGGGGTATTGCTGAGACATCTCAGGAGGCCTGTGGAGGTCAGCGTTCACCAGCGGCCACAGGAGCATTTTCCAGGCCTTTGTACAGGAAAATTTCCTCTTCAAATAGAAAGATCATCTCTTTTTTTAGAGATACTTGCCTAAAATTCCTCCCAGAGTAGTGAATGTCTGAGGTGGCAATCAACATAAAGAGTTAGTTTTGGAATAAGTGGGAAAGAAAGCAGGAAGTTTGGGAAAGGGGCAGGTCCTTGGCAAGCGGAGAAGTGGTAGGAAACACCACCCTGTCTAGACTTTTGAGAAAAATGAGGACAGACCGATTTCCAGCAAAAGCTTTCTGCAATGTTATGGATTGAGAGTGATGGCACAGCATAGCCTTATTTTCCCTATCAGTAGCCTCAATAGTCAGTGGCAATCTACCACCAGAATTCTTTCTGTCCTTAAGCTAAGAAGGAATTCTCTAAAAACTATAACAAACTACACTTCGTAGTATTTTCTATTTTTTAACTAATGGTACTTAAAGCAGTGGTTTGAAGTACAAGCGTAGCAACAAGCCGATCTGAGTTCAGATTCCAGCTCTGATATTTACTTTGCAGCCATTGGCAGATTGACATATGCTTTCGATGACCCAAATTCTCAGAGGAAAATGGAGTAATAATATATGTCTTTAGCAGTTAGTGTTCTTGGTTGCAAGAGCTACACCGAAAAACTCGCGTAGGAAAGGAATTTTTTGGAAGGACATCAGAGAGTTCAAAGAATGAACAGTAGAGCCAGGTTTTAAAAAAAATGAATGGGAATTAAGGCAATTGTCTCTCCCTGGCGTGGGCAAGGTTATGCCCCATTAATTGTCAGGATACAGGGCCGCAGTGTCAATTGCTCCCACAACTACTGCTGGATCAGACACAGCTTTAGACTGCTGCCTCGGGACACTGGGTGCTTCCCCCATCCACATGGCTCCGAGCCATTTTGAGGTGAATTCTACAATTTCCTTGCATCTTTTATCGCTCACCTGATAACAGTGAGCATCTAATTGGCCAGCCCTAGGCCCGGGACTATCCTGAAGCTTCCAGAGGGCAGAGAGGAACTCCCTTATCCTCTTAACCTGCCCTGTCAGGAGGCAGATTTCAGCCTAACACCAAAATTCAATAGGAAGGGGCGTCCTCCAAATAAGCAAGGAGGCTTGAATGCTGGGAAGTCAGAAAAAGGACAAATGTCTGTTCCAGTTATGTCTTTGTCTGCCCAACATTCGCCTACATTTTCCTTCCTTTCATTAAACTTCCAAAAAAAGTTCCCACCTAACAAAATTCAATTACCATTTTTTTGTCAAAAATTCACAAGCCCTCGGGCCAACTCTAATCCCTATCTCTGAGCCATGTTAACTCTTCTAGTTCTATTGCAATCCCATCTCAGCTTCCTGTATCCTATGAACTAAACTGCAATGTGATTAAATCTGCCTCTACATTGTTGGAAAGGCAGAGGACAGCAGAAGCAAATTAGTTAACATGTAAGTTTCTCTTTTACAGAAATTAACCGATTTCTGATTTCAGGTAGTGAAAGATCATAACCAAAAGGTATTCTCTATAAAGACATCATAGACAAAGAAGGACAATGAATACAGGAGCCATAGTCATCATTTCTGCAATTGGCCTCCAGGCCATGACCAAAACGCATGCCTTTCATTTTGGTATTTTCATGACCAAAATACATAGATCTTTTATGCTCATGTTTCTTTTTCTGATAGGTCACTCCGGCCTCTGCCCTTGGGTTCCTGCCTGTATGGCATTAGAAGAGCCTCCATCCAGTATTATCTCCTGCTAGAGTAGAAGGGGGAGTTACACCGAAGCATACTCTGAATGTTCAAACAGCAATTCTCTTTTCCCTTGATACTCAGAATCCCCACAAGCAATGCCAAGGCCCTCTATTCTAGTGGCATAAGTAGTCACATCGTAGCCTCAGTGTCCAATTCACTGGAACTATTTTGTTCCCTGGCAGACACATCCTGGATACTTGTCCAGTTTGGGTACTTGTCCAGTTTGCTAACTACCAGGATGTAATATACCAGAAATGGAATGGCTTTAAAAGGGGGAATTTATTAAGTTGCAAGTTTAAAGTTCTAAGGCTGTGAAAATGTCCCAATTAAAGCAAATCTATAAAAATGTCCAAATTAAGGCTCCAACAAGAGGTTACCTTTACTCAAGAAAGGTCGATGAAGTTCAGAGTTTCTCTCACCTGGAAAGGCACATGGTGAACATGGCATCGTCTGCAAAAGCTTCCTCTCCAGGCTTCTTGTTTCCTGAAGCTCCCCTGGGACGTTGTCCTTCTTCATTTGCAAAGGTCTCTGTTCTGGTTTGCTGGCTGCCGGAATGCAACACACCAGAGACAGATTGGCTTTTAATAAAAGGAGATTTATTTTGTTGGTTCTTCAGAGGAAAGGCAGCTAACTTTCCACTGAGGTTCTTTCTTATGTGGAAGGCACAGGATGGTCTCTGCTGGTCTTCTCTCCAGGCCCCTGGGTTCCAACAACTTTCCCCGGGGTGACTTCTTTCTGCATCTCCAAAGACCTGGGCTGAGCTGCGAGTGCTGAGATGAGGAATGCCAAGCTGCTAGGCTGTGCTACATTGCATTCTCTCATTTAAGCACCAGCCAATTAAGTCAAACATCACTCATTGCAGCAGACACACCTCCTAGCTGACTGCAGATGTAATTGGCAACAGATGAGGTTCACATACCATTGGCTTGTGTCTGCAACAGAACTAGGTATGCTCACCTGGCCAAGTTGACAACTGAATCTAACTAACACATATCCACCCCTTGTCAACTTGGCAACTTCAAGCATCACCTTACACAGATGTAAAAAAATTCTCTTGCTGTGGACCTGTGAATCTCAAAACAAGTTGTCTGGTACCAAGATGCAAAGGAGGATATTCACAGGATATAGGTTGTCATTTCCATAGGGAGAAACTGGAGCACAGATATAAAACCTGCAGGGCAAGTGCTGTGGGATCTCAAAGTCTGAAAGTCATTTATCCTTCGGCTTTAGAAAGTGGCAGTCCCACCCCTTCCAAGGGCCTATGCAGTGGCCCGCCTCTTTCCAAATCAACCTCAGGGAACATCGAGGAGACCACCTCTGGGCTCCACTCTCTCCAGGCATCAGGGCCACCCCTGGGCTCTCTGCCATTTCTGGGGCACACGCTCAACCCCTCCACATGGTTCCAGCCAGGCTCTCCCAGTCCCCCAAGGAGCGTGAGGCTGTACAACTCTTCCACTGCAATGAGAGGGGAGACTCATCCTCGCCCTTCAGAGTCAACTCACCCTCTCCACGCATACAGGTGGGTCCACTCTCCTGGCCGAGGTTTCTTGGCTTCAGACCCAAACTTCCATGGTTCTCACTCTGCAAACTCCAATCTCTCCCTTTTGTGTCCTCCTTTGTCAAGATTGGTGGTGGTTTCATTTACACCAACAGTCCCTTCATGCATTCCAAGACTTCGTCATCAATCTCTTCACATTTCCTCCAAAGTCTTCCCCTTAGCCATCCCAAACACCGTTCAAACATATCTGGCATTTGCAAACTGCAGCAGCACCCCACTCTCCGGTACCAAATGTGTTCTAGTTTGCTAGCTGCCAGAATGCAACACACCAGAGATGGATTGGCTTTTAATAAAAGGGGATTTATTTTGTAGGTTCTTCAGAGGAAAAGCAGCTAACTTTCCACTGAGGTTCTTTCTTACGTGGAAGGCACAAGATGGTCTCTGCTGGTCTTCTCTCCAGGCCCCTGGGTTCCAACAACTTTCCCCAGGGTGACTTCTTTCTGCATCTCCAAAGGTCTGGGCTGAGCTGCAAGTGCTGAGATGAGGAATGCTGAGCGGCTTAGCAGTGCTACGTTGCAATCTCTCATTTAAGCACCAGCCAATTAAGTCAAACATCACTCATTGCAGCAGACACGCCTCCTAGCTGACTGCAGATGTAATTGGCAACAGATGAGGTTCACGTACCATTGGCTTATGTCCGCAGCAACAAGACTAGGTATGCTCACCTGGCCAAGTTGACAACTGAATCTAACTAACACAGTCTCTGACTGCATGGGCTCTGGTAGTTCTCATGGCTCTTGCTGTTCTGAAAAAGGACTCTCGCCAAAATGCTTCCTCTTTTAAAGGATTCCAGTAAAGTAATCAAGACCCACCTGGAGTGGATGGAGTCACATCTCCATGGTAGATAATCTAATCAAGTTTCCAAACAGCTGTGCTGAATAGGGTTTAAAAGAAATGGCTCCCTCCACAAGTGTGGATTAGGATTAAATCATGGTTTTTCTAGAGTACATAAATCCTTTCAAACAGGCACAGGACTTAAGGCTGTAACCAACAGTAAGGGTTATAGGAACAGAAACAAAAATTTTAATTGGTAGTTAGGCATAATTATGTACATTGCTTGTTTCCAAGATCCAAATATTTAACTGAGAAAAGCACCATTCATTGGTCCAAGAGCATGCAGTTGATACCAGTCTGCATGCAGCACCTGGCAAGGTGTTACATTCCAGGTAGCACCAAAGCAGACCTTCAATAGACCTTTCAGCAAAGCCAGCTGCTTCTGGATGATGTGGAACGTGTAAATCAACAAATGACTAAGAACCCATTATTTTCTTAATTCACTATAATGTATGTTCTTGGTCAGAAGCAAAGTTGTATGGGATACTATGTATAAGGTTTTCACTAAATCCCTGATTATCAGGAACCTGATCATTAGCCATTTACTATGATGTGTAAATCTTTACATCAGGATGTTGTCCTTTCAAGGCTTAATAGACAGCAGCAAAGAGCTGCTCAGAGTTCCTCCCACTGGAAGGACTTACCTTCAGGCTTTCCCTTCAGGGTCAGGCTAAGTGGAGTTGTATTTGCACAGCTCTCCAGCTTCTCACTCCTGCCAGCCTGGGCTTCAGAGCCCTAACCAAGCTCAAAATGTTCTCCCTTCATTAAGGAGTCAAAAGAAACCCCCATAAAGATGTTGCTACGTTGTAAAATGGGTTTTAGAAGGTTGTACCTATGAAATGGAATTTGAAGCCCTGAGTCCAGAATTTGGTATCTAATAAATACTCCCAAATTGCAAGTCACCATTGTTGCCAAAGTAAATTTTTAGATAAGAGCCAAAGTGTTTGGGCAAGGAAAGGAAATCAACTACAGGTCTTTTCTTGGGTCTAAGTGTTTAATAAGTAAGAGTCCTCAATGAGTGTGTTAATGGATACATGTTCAGCATCCAATTAGCACTGGATTTAAAACCCAACTAGTGGACACACACATATTCTTTTATGAATTACGTAGGGAAAATAATTTAGGTCTACGATGTCATATGAGAAATTCTCAGCATTTCTTTATTTAAATACATTCTGCATCAATTTTTGATAGAAAAATTCACTAGTCTAGCGCACTAGGTTAGCAGGATTCTTTTTCTTCTCATAAATCACCACCCTTTATACAACTGTCCATCCAGATGTCCCAAATTCAGGCATTGAGGCAGTAAGCTCTAAACTGAGGTCACAAAATAGCTTCATAAAGTCAGACTGCAGGCTCCTGTCTCCTCTGTAAAGTGTCCGTGCTGACCGTGGCTTCATGCTGACTACATCTCTAGATCATCTGCTAGTTCATCTCTTCCCAAAACTAATACCGTTACCACGGGGAAAATGAGCACAGAAGACATCTGGAGAAACTCAGAAACTTGAAGGTGAGAGACTGCTTATTACACCTCCTACGTGATGTATTCTAGACTGAAGTTTTGGAGTATTTCTTGTAGCAGAAGTGTTATGAAATCACAATTTCCCCTTCTACAATCTAGCTTTAAAATTACTGAATGTAATTAATTCTTCAGAGGCATCTAAACTATGCAGTTTCTAATTTGATTAATGAGTAAAAATGTTATGGCTTTTCTGTAAGCCTATCGCTCATTTAACTCAATCAAAATGCCCCAAAATGCTTACGGCACACGTTCTAAAGATAGCTGAAGGTTAGAGTTGAATGTTAATTACATCTAGAGGGCCATGGACTAAGGTTTCTGGAAAGTCTCCATTCTATTTTTCACTCCTAAGCTGCCCTTGAATTTAAAGAAGTGGAGACTAATCATAATCTATAATTTTGTGAAAATACGCAATTATGCATTTGCAAATGAAAACTCACCTCAGAATTTTAAAAAGCTGTGTGTTGGGCTACATTTAATGGGTTTCACATGGTAAATTAAAACTTTTACAACAGGAAAATAAAAGTAGTCTCCTGGTTTCAACATATCTGCTACTGAGCAATTTAACAAACAATTCATGAGACCAATCTCTTGGCTAAAATAGTAGGCAGCTCAAGGCTGATTATTTTTCAAAGCAGAATGTCAACAAATAGGGCATTTCAGAACAATCTGTGAGTATATTTCCATATATCACAAGGCAGCAAAATAGCCTCTAATTGAGTATAAGGTCTCCTTGTTACAAGGCATTATGAAGCAACCTTTGCTTTAGGAATATACTAATGATGATGGGATATACTATGAAATAAGGGGAATGGTCTTCAACCTCCCCCACGTTAGTTAAGACAAGACTGGAGGAAAAGAGTCAAAGATTGTACCCAGGGCTGGATCTGCACAGAGAAGAGGTCACCTTAGGGCCTTCAACATCTGGGTGATTGGACAAGTCTTCAAATACCCCTAGTCATGTCAACCCCTACTGGCTTACTTAAATAACAAACAAAATATCTTCCTAAAAATTAACAAGTCCATGCAAATGTTTGAATATGCAGAATCTAATTTGAAATATTTGACTTATCTGTTCCAAATAGAGTAAGGGCAGTTTATAGTCTTTCATTGTACTGTGAACACACCAAATGTACTTGTACTCTGAACTTGTTTATCCCATACTGTCAACCACCAAGAAAGTTTGGTCTTGTGTTGATTCAAATTTCTTGAAGGAAAAATAAAACTTAAGTGGGCCTGACAGCTGTCTGGGTCCCCCAGATTGAGGGAGCCCAGTGGGGGCAGCAGATGTAGGGTCCATACAGAAGGTGAGGTTTCAGCAGCCCGCCAGGACAGTGAGGAAATGAATTACCCAGCCCGGATGAAAGCAACATAAACCAAAGAAAAAGAGAGACCCTCGCAAAGAGGAAATCCAACTGGTTTGTACAAGAGTCACAACAACAGGAGTGTCGAATTCAAGGGCTGAAAGTGAGATTTTAGAAAGGGAAAGGTGCCCGGGAATTATCGGCAGGAACAGGTGGTAAAGTGCAGTTTAAAACTAGGCAAAATGCAGGTGCCCTGGTGGTCCAGTGGTAGAATGCTCGCCTTCCATGTGGGAGAGCCGGTTTCAATTTCCGGACCATGCACCTAAAAAAAGCTAGACAAAGTGACTTCTTCAAAGTGTGGGAAGAATGCTGGGTACTAGGTGCTGGATTGAAGAGCTGGAGGTATGAGGCTGGACAGGATGATACTAAAACTCATTAAATAAATTGCCAGTTATAATACACTTGCTGGTATATTAGTGAGAATTAATTTGCCACAAAAATACTAATCATTTCATTTACTCTCAAAATGTTACTTTGGAATTCAAGGTCAGGTTTAAATTTGCACTTTTCTTCCCTCAAGCAGATGGAAGAGATCTTGGGCACTGGTCTGGAAGGCAGCTTGTTCGGGAGTCCGGCTGTGATGCTCAGGGCAGCCCACTGACCCGAGCTGGCCAGCAGAGTACACATTTGTCACGCGGAGAGCTGAAAAGAACGAGAGCTGCAGGAGAAACATTATGAGCACAAAATCAGGCCATGTGGCAATAATCGCGCCCTGCTGGGAAGCCAGAGCAGCACCTGGGCAAAAGTGAGTCATTTGTGGATAAAGAGGCGGGGGGCGGGGTCATCAAAAGAAGAGGAAAAAGAGACCTAGAATGACAGGTTTTGCAGACAGTGACCACAGCCACCTGCCCAAAACATATAACAAATGGACTCTGGGAAGAATTGCATAAAGCACACACATACAAAAGCACTATATCAGATAGGGTTCTCCAGAGAAGCAAAACAACAGGAGATACAGGCAAACCTCATTTATTGCACTTCAGAGATATTACCTTTTTTTTTTTTTTTTAACAAATTGAGGGTTTGTGACAATTAGAGTACATCAGGCCTATTATCTGTGCCATTTTTCCAACAGCGTGTGCTCACTTTGTGTCTCTGTCACACTTTATTTAAAGCTTTGTACATTGTTTTTTTTAGACATTACAACATTGCACACTTTAAAGACTACAGAATAGTGTATACGTAAGCTTTCTACGTGTTGGAAAACCAAAAAATTAGTGTGACTTGCTTTATTGTGATATTTGCTTTATTGCAATGGTCTGGAGCAAAACCTACAATAACTCCAAGGTGTGTTTATACATACACAAAATGAGATTTAGTATAGGAATTGGTTCATGTGACATGGGGATTGGCAAATCTGAATTCCATAGGACAGGCTGCAAGCTGGGAACTCCAATGAAGTTTCCATGAATTCCCCTGGCGAAGTTGGCTGACTTAAGTAGACATATAATTCTTCCTTCTGATTCCTGAAATCATCAGTTCTACGTTTAAGGCCTTCAATTGATTTGCTCAGACTTCTCTCACGGCTAAAGGCAATCTCCTTTATTGATTGTAGATGTAATCAGCTATAGATGCAATCAACTGAGTAATGATTTAGATCCACAGAGCACCCTCACAGGAACAATCAGGCCAAAAACTGGACACCAAAACCCAGCCAAGCTGGCACATGAAGTTAACTTATACACTCATGCATACACATATGCACGCGCGCGCACACACACACACACACACACACACAGAGTAGCACTCATCAGAAGCACCTCCAGTAGATATCACAAACAGAAAGGGACTCAAAGAAAAAGAACATATTTTAGTAATTATATTTTATGATCACATTGTCAAATCGATTATCTCCATTTGATTGTCACTTTTTCTCTTTGAGTGTTCTCCTGGATTTCCCCAAGAATTGAACAAAAACTTTTCAAGGTATAAATCAATTATCAGTAATTTAGAAGAGTATCTTCAAAGTTCTAAGACTATTAACTAGACAGATAGACAATGAACAAAAGACCTTTCCTACTATTTCATTTGTTCATTCACTTATTTATTCAATCTACCAGTATTCATTGTGTACTCAGCATAAGCCAACACTGTGCACACCTCTAGATTTACAGCGGTAAACTAGACAGGTATGGTTTGTGTCCTCTCAGAGATAACATGCTGGCAGAGGAGTCAGATATTAATTAAATAATTTCATGGTTTTATAACTCCAAATGGGATAAATGCTATGAAATAAGACCACTGGGTGTGTTTTGGTTTGCTAATGCTACCAGATTGCAATATACCAGAAATGGACTGGTTTTTACAAAGGGATTCATTAAGTCACAAAGTTACAGTTCTAAGGCCATGAAAATGTCCAAATTAAGGGATCAACAAAAGGATACTTTCACTCAAGAAAGGCCGATCACATACAGGGTTTTTCTGTCATGGCGACATCTGCTGACCCTTCTCTTCTGTGTTGGTTTCAAAATGGCTCTCTCAGCTCCTGTGGGCCCTTCTGGCTTTTCCTGGGATGTTTTCTTCTCTAATGCTTAGAGAAAAGAGTTCTGTGGGTCCTCTCTTAGCTTCTCCAGGGCAAACTCTGGATTACATCTCTTAATTTAGCATCTCCAAACATCTGTGCTTTCTCCAAAAGGTGCTTTCTCTCTATAAGGACTCCAGTAAGTGGATTAAGACCCACCTTAAATTGGTTGGGTCACATGTTCATGGGAACAATCCAATCAAAAGGTTTCACCTACAGAAGGTCTGCTCTCACAAGAATGGATTGGAAGAGCATGGCTTTTCTGGGGTGCATTATAGTTTCAAACCAGCACGGGGTGCTTTAGGAGTGTACAATGGAGGTCTTGATTGGTCTAGGGATGCAAGAAAGGTTCTCTTGAAAAAATGACATTCTACCTGAGTTATGGTTTTCCTTTTTTAGATATATCATGATTGAAGTAACAAATCACCAAGTTTTACTGTCTTTTTATACCCTCTCAAATAAAAGCATATTGTGCACAATCCTTCCCCCTCTCTGTCTGCAGGTAGGAGTAGCCCAACATCTTTAAAAAGACTATGGTTTCCATGCAAATACCTGCAGCTCCGCAGTGCTGGGTCTATTATACAAGATTAGGAATGGGAAAGGGATTTAGATTCTTCTAATTATTTTTCCTAAGAGCTGAAAATTTTGGTCTTTGGTAATAATCAAACATTATTCTCTACCTGATCCAGAATGCTGAGGAACGAATTTCTCCATTTTCTAAAAATATGAAAAAACAAGAAAGCATAGGCTCTAACCAAAAAAGGCTTAGAGTAAGATTTTACAGGCATTACATTTTCTTTTCTAGGAAGAGAATCACAAATTTGATGTACCTTGCTTAAGAACAATAGTCTATGGACACAATCTTTTAGTACCATCTGTTTTCCATAAAAAGAAAGGATTTCTTAAAGCAGAGAACAAAATCTTTTAGGTCTATAAAAAGGTTATTCTGGGA
The DNA here is from genome assembly GCF_023851605.1 of Tamandua tetradactyla. Lineage (NCBI taxonomy): Eukaryota > Metazoa > Chordata > Mammalia > Pilosa > Myrmecophagidae > Tamandua > Tamandua tetradactyla. The sequence continues at coordinate 40,027,425 of NC_135352.1, read as the reverse complement.
AATTTCCCATAAAAATGAGCTATTGGTGAAAGAGGCTGAGTGGAGGAAAGGGGAAGAATACCAAAGGAATAGGCAACTGTATGTGCAGAGGTTCTGAGGTAGAGGAACATGATACGTTTGAGAACTGAATACTGTGGCTGGAGCAAAAGGAGTAAGAGGGTAAGTGACAGAGATGAGGTCAAAGACGTACTAAATGTTCCAGGGCCTTAAAGACCATATTAATCATTGTGATCTCTTGCCTTGAAACAGTTGAAAGATATTTAGCAGGAAAGTAATAGCAACAGACATGTTTTTTATATATCACATTATCTGCAAATTGAAGAAGAGATTAGAGGGGAGTAAAGCTAGACATAAGAAGACGGGACTGTAGCAGTAGCCCAGGAAAGAGATGATGATAGCTTAGACTTGGGGTAGTAGCAACAGAGATGGAGGAAAATAGAAGAAATTGACAGGACTTGATTATGAACTGAATTAGAGAGGATAACAGAGCTAGAGATGTCAAGGACAAGTTCCTTTCTATAACTGGATGGATGGTGATGCCATGCCCAAGGGAGAAAGTCTTCTAGTCCCAATAGGTTTGGTGGAATGGTGAGGGTGAGAGAGGTGATGTCTTTAGCTTAGAAATGTTGGTTCTGAGGTGCTGTGGTGATTTCCAGGTGGCTACATTTGTTGGGAAGTTGTATATTTGTCCCACAGGTGAGAGTTATAGGGATAAAGATGTTAAAATGGAATACTGGTGGTAAGGCCACCACCAATGAATGAGAATATCTAGGGAGAAAATGCAGAGTGATTGTTAGGGGAGAAAGATGGACATGCAAAGGAGACAGAGAAGATAGAGAGGTAAAAAGAAAATCAGAAGAGTAGCTTCATACAGGCCATGGTTTACAGAGAATTAAAGTATGCCTGTTGGGCGAGTGACATGGAGGTTATTTTTTATCGTAAAGAGAGTTGTCTCTGTGAAAGAGCAGAAACTAGTTCTGAGTGTGCTGATGTAAGAGTGAGAGGTGAATAAATACAGTAAGTGCAGGCAAAAAATCTTTCAAGAAGTTAGCTTTAAAGTGAAAGGGGCAACAAGGATGGATACTAGAGAGAGAAACAGAACTGGGCTGGGTCCATAAAAATATTTAATGGGTGAGATTTGAGCATACCTCAGCACTGATAGGAGGGATCCAATAAAGAAAGAAAGGTTGAAGATACAAAAGAGAAAATGGATTATTGAAAATGTGACCTTCCTGAAAAAGCAGAAGTTGAGATCTTGACCATATGTATAAGAACGGACCTTAGAGAGTAGAAAAGATAAAAATAAGTTGATACATTCCCTCTGATTGCTTCTATTCTCTTTGTAAAGGGCAAGTTTACTCCAGAGCATGAGAAAAGAGATGGGGCGTGGGCGGATAAGAATTGCAAGTTTGAAAAGAGTGAACGTTTAAAATAGTTATTGCAGGGAATGGGTGAACAAATTAATCAGAGTAATGTTGTTGGATTCCAGATGATATTGAGAGCCCATTGATTGGCCATTCATGAAGTTATGATGGTTAATATTTGTCCCATTGCAAGATTTTCTCAGTTTTCAATTACTTGGGAATATATATAAAGGAAATAGCCAGCCACGGTTGAAGTTTCCTCTGAAGATATGAAAAAAGACAGACATGTGTCCATGTGAGGCACACTGGAGTCTTAGAAAGAGCTGCATCAAAAAATGGACCATAGAGTCTAAGTTAGATATGGAGGAAAGTAAAGGTAAAATAGATGAATGAGCAGAAAGAAGCCAGAGCTGTTAATGGATTCAATGCCCACATGTGTTTGAAGTATGGTAATGGTATGAGTAATTGAACAAGAAACCAGGAAAGACAAGACGTTGTGATGGAAGAGTGGGATGTCAAATTTGTGATTTGGAAGTACAGCAGTTTCAGGAGATTTTAACTTCAGGATGCAACTCATGTAGTAGGTACTTGAGATAAAGTGGAGGAAAAAATCCTGGAGAAAGGAAGTCAAGGAAATGGGGGACATGGTGTGGGATAGGTCATGTGTTTATATCTGATGGCAGGAATTGGGCTGAAGAGACTACTATTACACAGACTCAAAGCTCACTAATCAATGAAAGGGGTGGAGTGTGGAGGTCATAACAAAGAGAAAGAAGAGAGGCTAGTAGAACCAAAACGCATGTGCCTCAAAGAAGCATGACTTTCAACAGGGCTGTGGAGTTATTAACCAGAAACAGCAGTGAAGAAGTCCAGAGGCACATAGAAGGTGAAAATGAGTTTCCTCCTCTCACCCCCAGAGCCCTACAGGCGAGACAACCCCAAAGTCTTATCTTCCACTTCTCCAGACCACCTGCCCTTGTTCTTTTGAATCTATCATTTCCGTTTGCCAAAGCCTCTGCAATGACACAGTCATTTCTTTTAAAAATATTTACTATTTAGTATTTGAAAGATTCACACACTTTTGGTTTAACTAGCTCAACTCTTAGACAAAGAGGCTATCATAGGGCAGTAAGAAGTGCTCAGAAACAGTGTTGGAATAACTCTGTACCTTTGTGGTAAGTTTAGACGTGAGTTTAACTTTTAAAGCAGGACCTTCAAGGAAAATTCAGCTGGGACTCGTATTCACAATCTATTCAGTGGGTATCTTTGGATTTTATGCTCAATATGTCTATAATAGTACGCTTTCACACCTCTATATCCCCACAGTTACAGGGTCTTAATCATACTGAGTCACAATGAACTCTTCTTTGATAAGTCGAATTAACATTCCCACATGAACTAGAGTCACTGAATTATTAATAGCCACTTAAGGCTTTTGGTTTTTACTGTGATGTCTACAATGCTTTCCTAAAAGTATAAGAGAATTCAAATAAAATGTCCGTTCAACATATAAATATTTTTAAAGCTGTTCTTCCAGTTGTGGTCTCAATATTTTTCAACATAAGGAAAAATCTAACAACAATAAGAAAAAGCTGTCAAGAATTTCTCCATGAGGTAACTATGACTTTATATGAGGTAACAAATTTAGTAATATTTTAAAGTGTTATTTCACCATACTGAAAAAGAATAATTCTAAACATTTTGCTCTCACTATGTTGGATTTATGGCCCATCAATATCATTTTCTTGGTGGCCTTTGGTGGCCTAAACCAATGCTACTCAGGGAAAAGTGAAATATTGAAACAATTCCGAGATTGGCCTCCTACAGACATGTGATTTTATGGGTTTGCCTATTTGTTTTCACTAGGTTCAGCTGGGAATACAGTACAATAAAATATTCATGAGAAACTTTGTGATAACATACCTATGCAAACCAATGAATAATTTAACATTCAAAAAGTGAGGGGGAAGGTAGAAAGAGAATAAGGCACAGCTATGTTATTTTCAAAGGTGACAGTAAAAATTAAAAGAACCCTAAGGAAACAAGGCCCTAAGAAGGGATTTTTAGAAGAGATGTAGATTATTTATAACTTTTTAAAATGGATTTATGTTGTGAAGTTGTGATAAAGTAAAAAAATTAAATAAATAAGGGAAACAAAACTTATATTTACCATAAAAGATTTGCTTCAAAAGAAATAACTTTGCAATGGAGAGAAGAGACATGAGGTGAGAACATTCAGAGAAGTTACCCTAGAGAAAAATAAAGAAAAGAAGAATCCTAGGTCTACGGTAGATGAAGTTCAGCTAGAGGGAAAAAGAATGTCAAGGGTACAAATTACAGAACTGAAATAAGAATCTAAGATGAGATCAAAAGATGACCCTGAGGATACAAAAGTAGGAAGGAGAAGGGGGAGGCTGTAAAAAGCCTAGAAGTTGAACAGTCGTTCAGTCATAAAATATGAACATGTAAAACAAATAGCACATAGGTGGAGTTTGATACAAGTAAAAGACTACAAAGCTCAAAATATGCTTTTTAAACTTTTTTTTCAAAATAAGACTGATTCTGAAGGGATAAATAAAATGAGTAAGTGGCTGGCATTGGGGCTCAACCCATTGGTCCCCAGAGATGCCAGCAGAAGACCAAGCAGTAGTGAGATCTTTGTATAACCCAGATGTCATCTCGAGGCCCCTGATCCTTGAAATTTAAACACAATCATGTTGGACCCTGTGGTAGTTAGATTCAGTTGTCGACTTGGCCAGGTGAGCGTACCTAGTTTTGTTGCTGTGGCTATGAGCCAATGGTAGGTGAACCTCTTCTGTTGCTGATTTACATCTGCAGTCGGCTAGAAGGTGTGCCTGCTGCAATGAGTGATGTTTGGCTTAATTGGCTGGTGCTTAAATGAGAGATTGCAACATAGCACTGCTAAGCAGCTCGGCATTCCTCATCTCAGCACTCGCAGCTCAGCCCAGGCCCTTGGAGATGCAGAAAGAAGTCACCCCGGGGAAAGTTGTTGGAACCCAGGGGCCTGGAGAGAAGGCCAGCAGAGACCATCCTGTGCCTTCCCACGTGAGAAAGAACCTCAGTGGAAAGTTAGCTGCCTTTCCTCTGAAGAACTAACAAAATAAATCCCCTTTTATTAAAAGCCAATCCGTCTCTGGTGTGTTGCATTCCTGCAGCTAGCAAAGTAGAACAGACCCCAATCCATTCCCTGTGGAGGTACAAATCCACCTCCCCCCCAATACTTCAGTGGCTTCCTTGGGGGCTGGTATTGTTACAGCCAATTCTGGTTTCTGGGTCCTGCTTCCTTGTGCTCTCCATCCTGTGTTGCAATGACCCAAAATTGCAATATCTCCATATCTCCCTGATTTCCACCAAACAAATAAATAAATTGTAATCTCACTCACACTAAACATCTTTGAGGGTAATGGACATTCCTGACGATATGAGGGTCATGGAGTGGAGATGTGTGTAGTAGCTGTAGGTTTGCTAAAGCTGCCAGAATGCAATGTGCCAGAAATGGAATGGCTTTTATAAAGGGAATTTATTACATTACAAGTTTGCACTTCAAAGGCCAGAAACATGCAGAAATTAAGGAATCCAGGAAAAGATACTTTGGCTCAGGAAATACATGTCTGTCACATGGGAAGGCATGTGGCTGGTGTCTGCTGGTCCTTGTTCCCAGTTCCATTATTTCCAGCTTCTGATGCCAGTGGTTTCCTTTCTAAACTTCTGTGGGCCTTCACTTAGCAACTCTCAGACACAACACTGGGTTCTGGCTTGCTTAGCATCTCATGGGAAGACACATGGCAATGTCTGCTGGGCTCTGCCAGTGTCTAGGCATCTGCTCTCTCTGTCAGTACTCCAGCATCTCCAAACATCTGTCAGCTCTGAAGCAACTGTTCTCCAAGAGTCTGCATCTGAGGGTTCTTCAAAATGTTTCCCCTCTTAAAGGGCTCTGGTAAACTAATCAAGACCCACCTTGAATGGGCAGTGTCACATCTCCAACTAACCAAGAGGCCACACCCACAATTGGGCATGCCACACCTCCGTGGAGATAATCGAATCAAAACAGTTTCTGCTCCACAATGTTGAATCAGGTTTAAAGGACATGACTTTTCTGGGGTACACGACACTTTCAAACTAGCACAGTACCAAACAGAGAACAACTTAAAATCACATATTAACCTGAAGTGTCCACATATCTGATAAGGTTTCCTATCCAGAATATATAAAGAAATCCTACAACTCAACAAAAAAATAACCCAATTTAAAAAGAACAAAAGACTTGAAGGTTCATTTCTCGATGCCTGCCCATGCAAAAAAAAGGAAAAAGAAAGAAAAAATGTTTAAAGAGATTTCTCCAAAGAAGATACACAAATGGCCAAAAAGCACATGAAAAGATGCTCAACATCATTAGCCATTAAGGAAATGCAAATCAAAACCACAGTTGTAATACCATTTCACACCCACTAGAATGGCTACTATTTTTTTAATGGAAAATAGCAAGTGTTGGGGAAGATGTGGAGAAATAGGAACACTCATTCATTGTTGGGAATGTTAAATGGTACAGCTACTGTGGAAGACAGCTTGGTAATTCCTCAGAAAACTAAGTATAGAATTACCATATGACCCAGTAATCCCACTTATAGGTATAAATTCCCAAAGAATTGCAAACAGGGACTCAAACAGATATTTGCCCAGAAATGTTCATAGCAGCGTTATTCACACTTGCCAAAAATGGAAATAACCCAAGTGTCCATCAACCAATGAATAGATAAACAAATGGTGATATACTACACAATGGAATCATTTCAACTTTAAAAAGGAATGTTCTGATACATGTGATAACATGAACTAAACTTAATATCATGTTGAGTGAAATAAGCCATGCACAAAAGGAAAAATAATGTATGAGCTCACTCTTATGAAATAACTAGAATAAACAAACTCATGGAATCAGAATCTAAAATGTAGGTTACCAGGGGACAGGGTGGGGGTAGGGAATAGGGAGTTAAGGCTTAAAATGTACAAAGTTTGTATTTGGGGTGATGGAAAAATTTTGGTAATAGATGATGGTGATAATAGCAATTAAGATAATTCAATAATTAAGAGTGCTGAACTATAGATTTGAATATGGTTAAAAAGTAAAATTTTAGAACATATATATCACTAGAACAAAAGTTTTTAAAAAGCAGGACAGTACAGAACAAACAGGGCACTCTAATGTAAACCATAGGCTATAGTTAGTAGTAAAATTAAAATAATATTCTTTAATCACTTGGTGCAAATGTGCCACAGTGATGCAAGGTGTTAATAAAAGCGGATGGGAGGCATGTGGGAAGTATTTTTTTTTTGCATGATTTTTCTGTAAACCTACACCTTCTCTAATAATATACATACATATACAAAAGAAAGCATACTTTAGGGCAGTTTGCCAGCAGCCTTCCACGGCAATGATGCAGCCTCCTGACACTTAGCAAACCTCATGCAATCCTTTGAGCTGCCAAATCAACACTGTTTCCTGCAGCCCTCCATGACCGGAGGTGAGTTTCCTGAAGAGGAGGGAAGAGGGCTCTGCTCCTAGCTTGTCACATTTGTCACCTTGGCACGAGAGCAGGGCTGGTGTGCCCTGCTTATAACCGTGATTACATCTGCAGCCCCTCTCTCCATCAGACTTACCCGTGATAGGGATACGGACCCCCTAGCCAAGAAACAAACCATGTCATCCCCACTATTCCCTTCTCCTCTTCTCGCCAGAGCACAAGACCAAAAGCTGTAACCTCACTTCATTCAGGTAAACTTCTTACGACCCCACCTCTGAGCTTATATATGTCTGAATCCCAGCTTATACTCACACAGCAGTCTCTACTCCATTTATTTATTACATTTTCTGAAATAAGAGATTTGACAATACAAGATAAGAAAATTCTTATCAGAACTGAAAGAAATTGAAAATGTAAGAGAAATTATCTAAGGGAGTGAGGATCTTTCAATGTGTCAGAAACCAAGGGAACCTATTTGTTTTGGTTGGCTAAAGCTGCCAACGTGCGATGTACCAGGAATGGGTTGGCTTTCACAGCAGGCATTTATTAGCTTACAAATTACAGTTCTTAGACTGTGAAAATGTCGCAATTAAGCCATCAACAGGACGGTCACTTCTTGAATTCAGGCCACTGTCATCCAGGACGCCTCTGCCACATGGGAAGGCACAGGGACAGTGTCTTCTGGTCCTTCTCTCCAGGCTTTCATTGCTTCCAGCTTCTAGCTTCAGCGGCTTCCCCTCCCTCAGCCAATCCGGGGACTTTTTCTCTAAGCTGTCCGGTATTTTCCTGTCTTTTATCCTCTCATAAAGTAGTCCAGAGAGGAAAGGATTAAGACCCACCCTGAATGGGGTGCGTCACACCTCAAATAACCTAACTGAAAGTTCCCGCCCACAATCGGTCTACACTCACAGGAATGGATTAGAAGAAAATGGCCTTTTCTGGGGCACTCGACAGCTTCCAACTGGCACACTATTAAAATACAATATATAGAAAACTCAACAGAAAGCACAAAGTCAAAGACTTGAAAGAACAAAATAAATATTCTCAACTACTAGCATATTCATCAAGTACCTGCTAGGAGAAATTAAAGTAAGATATTGGAGGACATATCAAAAGACAACAGCCATGAGACAATTCTGTCAACAGTGTCATGATAAGAGAAGAAATCAAGCAAGATTAAAGACACTTCCTGGGCATTTTAAGTATGCGAGAGAAGAGAGAGTGGCAGTAGGCTTAGGATCTAAAAATAGACTGAAGTTTAGCCAGAAGAAAAGAAAAATGATCTCTAAAAGGAGCACCAGGTAGAATTGTTTCCAGAATAGTGTGTAGAAGTGTGGAAATTTCAAGGAATGCTGCTAAAGGAGGAGGGTAGACGCCGGGGCACGCTGCCCAGACCCCCAGTAAACTTGAAGGTCTTTTTGCCCCATTTGCCGGGAGAGCTGTACACCTTAGGTGACAGTTCCTTTAGGGGTTCCTTCACCTTTAAGGCAGGTCTTGCCCAAGGTCACGCCACTCCCCAGAAGATTCCACATCCACGGGCTGCCCACGTCAGGGTTTAAAGACCCAGCCCACAGCCTAACTCAAGACAATCCTGGAGAGTCTTCCTGGTGCCAGAGTCTCCAGGGGAGGGGATTGGTGGGGATTGTCTGGGTGGCAGCTTGACTTCTCCATCTACCCATTTCTCCTTCCCTCCCCTCCCTTTCCTAGGGAAGGTCACTCCTTAATTAGTATCCCTTCTACCAAGCCCCATCTCAGAGTCTGCTTTTCTGGGAATCGAATTTGTAGTTGGAAGTGATCCAACAATGAATAATCAGACGAATTAACATGCGACCTCACAAGTGAGCAGTATGAATAAGTTACTGAGTCTTTGTTCATATGTTTATAACCTCGCTACTTTTTTGTTTGAAAATTTTAAGGATTTATCTGAGAAAACTTTTGATTCCAATGTCATAGGCAAGAAAAGTCAGTATTAATAATTTAAAGAAATAAATATACGTTCAATAAATTCTTAAAGAGAGAGCAAAAGCAATTAGCTGTTGGGGATACGAATACTGTTGGGAAGTTTCTTGCTGAAACCCTGGTGTGTGTGGTAGAAAGAGGACGGATTGTACCATAAAGAGAGGAAGCACAGCTCCCAAGATTTAAGAGAGATCAAGAAGTAAGATAGAGGAGGTACATGCCATATTCTAGGAAAACACATTAAACGCAGGAGCTGTGGGGAGCCATAACCTTCATGAAGCACACAGGTGCGCCATGAAGGGAGCGTACTAATGACATGCAGGTCTTGGGTTTTAGTTTATTCTTAAATCCTGCATAGAAGAAGGATATCTTGGGTAGGCCACAGTGGCTCACCCGGGTTCGATTCCCAGTGCCTGCCCATGTAAAAAAAAAAGAAGAAGGATATCTTATTTGGTCTGGAGGAGATACTAGGTTTTGTAGAAGAGCCAACCATCTCTTTCAGAGTCGTGTCTTTCTATCATTAAAAAGGCATAATAGATAAATGAAAAATTAAACTCAGACACTGTTGTTCTTTATTAATTGACATGAAAGGAAGTCAATGACATGTCAAATAAAAAGAATATTTCAAAACAGGATGCTCATGATCCCATTAATTAAATGCTCTACCTCTATAGGTAGATTTATGTACCAATTGTCTTTGAGTAGTGGGATTTTGAGGGATTTTCTTTTAAATTTTCACACTGTTTGAGCTTTCCATGACACACAGATTCTGTTTCAATGGCGTAAAAGAAATTATATCAGGTACCCGTTCACCACGCCCTGCCTGGTCACACACTGCCCTTTCGAGCCACTTCGCCAACTGGTCCTGCACCGGGCGCGGCCGTACCAGCTAGGCCTGCCCTCCGGGAATGAAAAGAGCCCCCCTCTGCGTCCCCAAATGGCCTTTGATGCTTCTGCCCTCTCATGCCACAGAAGTGACTAGCAAGGCGTCTACTTCCATGTGCCTTAGATGCTACAAGCTGCACTCAGCTCCCCCAAACAGCCCGGCCACGTCTGCTTTTCGTTCTCGATAGTTTGAAGCTGCCAATCCCCAGCACCCAGGGAAAAGCCCTAGCCCTCCCCTCTGGGTCACAGTAAAGGCAAAAGCCTGGATTCATACTTTCTTCCTTCTGCCCCTGTCCTCCACTGGCCCTCGGGGGAGGCTGGTCAGGTGAGGGGGAGGCCCTCCTGCTCCCCTCATTTTCCCCTCTCCCCTCCAGGGCATTTGATCTAACAGAGCCGCCCTTTCGTGCATTCTCAGCTGGCTGGCTAGCTGTGTTTGCCTTCCCTCACCCAAAGACCTTCCACACAGCATCCAAAGCACCCATGCAATTTTTAATATTGAGTAAACAATGAAATCAAAGCAGACAATAAAGAAGAATCAGTTTTGGAGTAAATATCTTGCTGGGTAATAGGACATGTGAAATGCCATGAGATATGAAAAGAAGAAAAGACTGTCAAAATGATGAAACATAAAGGGATGATAGAAGAAGAAATTAAGGCATTTTTAAAATGAAAGATTTAAATCATTAAGGAATTGAAATAGCTTGGAAACTGTAAACAGTGTAATTCTCTGGAGAGATTTACTGACATACCTCCCCAAAGATATCTCAGGATAGTGAATTTAAACCCTTCTTCCTTGACCTGGAGACATTTGCTTATATTCCAGGGTAATAAGTAATCTCTCGCTCTGGAAGGAAGGACAGACAAATGTCCCAGAGCTCCATAAAAGCTCCGAGTCTCCTAATTTGGGGATTCTTCTCCTGTGATTTATTCCACTGCATGGAGCGGTACCTTACTCCTTGGGCATTTGGGTGTGAGGAACCAATGCATCATGCTTCTCTGGCTGCTGTTTGAGCTGTGAGTAACAAATGATCTGTTTCTCGGACTCAGGGGTCTTGTTTCTTGTGTCCTCTGTCAGTACATGTGTGAAAAATATGGCACTCACTTACTAGCTTACAATGTGGTTAAAATCTTAGAACTTTCACAGTGTTTTCATTTTGTCGGTTTGATTTCATGTTGGGAAAAGTACTGCAAATATTTTGAATTTATCAGCCCAATACAATAAAACATAACTCTCTGAAGTTCAAAATTCAATGCAGATATGAGGAGATGGATTCAGAAACTGGTACATATAATCTTAAGCTCAGATATGATGGATAGGCGTAGCGTTGCATCCTTAAAATGTGATATATGCCTTACTCAGTGGCTGTTCAATAAATAGCTGTCAAAGTTGATGCTTCCACACAGAAATAAAAATTGCATACGTATGTCTCTTTATTCATATTAATGGAAATCCTTTGTTTTTCTTTAGCCTTCCTGTATTCCTTCACCAGATATGCCTTTATTTTGTCCCCAGCTTTCCCATGCAGTTCTTGACCGCTATTTATCTCCTCACTGTGCTAGGGCTATTCCCTATAGCTGTGAATGTTGAGATGTTTGGGTTGATTTATTTTTACGAGGTGTTTTTCAGCTCCAGAAGTTTATCCATTTTTGTCCTGTTTCTTAGAAGAGCAAATAGCAGCCAGTCACCACTGATTGATGGGGAAAGAGACTATCTATCATTCAGTGGCTCCCTTTGTACTCTTCTCTGAGACCTTACTCTGAAGACTATCTGTCCTTCAGCCTTTCTCCCAAATACCCCAAGATAAGTACATGTTCGAAACTTGAATTAAATGTCAGAAATAGCTCTCCTAACAGTGCTCTTAAAATATTCCATATATTCTGGCATGAAAGCAAATAGTTGGAATTAATTCCCTTTATCTTCTTCATATCTGGTCAAGCTGGTCCCTCTCAATTGCTAGTTTTTTCAAGTTGCAGTTTTATTGTCCATTGTCAGAACATTTTTTATTGCTTTATTCAAAAGGTCCACATCAAAATATGCAACAAAGACATTTCCTGGAAAATTGGCGACTGTTGCTTAAATACATATTTACCAGAGAGCTCTAAAGAGCTGCTAGTAAGTTCCTACATTTACATGAGTTTAATTTGTATCACAACTGTTACCTTTTCAATGACTTTATTTTTTTCAAAGCCTAATATTTTTTATTAGTTTTTTAACCTCTTGACTTCACTGCATTCTTTCGGCCCTCAGTGTTCTACCCTTGTCAGGGATAATTCTTAGATGTGATCTGCAGTAGAAGATATTACCTTGTTTCTAGGATCAGGATAGGGTGCCCTTGTCTAACTAGGATTTTCTCAACTGCCATTCATCCTACCTTCACTAGATATTCGAAATTAGACTGCCCCCTCCCCTGTTCTGCTACTCAATGGACTCTCTCTGTTACATAGTGGAAAGGGAAAGAGGAGAAGGATGGAGGGTGGAGGTGAGTCACTGAACATAATAAATAAACCTGATTTGAAAATACGGAGTAAGTGTTTGAAAGAGATATTACCTAGATCAGGATAACCAAGGAACCCTTCTTTGAAACATTATTCAAATGAGGCCAAGGCAGGTGTTTCTGCCACACACCTTGGGGCATCCAATAATTCCTTCTGACCTGATGTATTACACTAGAGGGGTGAAAGAGAGCAGGTATCTCAGGGATTATAGTCCATGGGTAGTGAAGTGCTGAAAGGATGTCAGTCCATCAGATCCTAGCTGAGAATTAAATGGGAACTTCAAGCTCAGCTGAGTCAGGACTTAGGGGTCAACAAAAGACAGGAAGTAGTGGAGAGTGATGATGGAATTCAAAGTGCTTTCATGAAACCTGGGGCTGGGATAAGATCAGTGTGGGTCATAAGGTGAGAAGGATGTGGTCTAAAATAGAGAAGCAGGACTATGGGGGTAGCCGGAGTGGGTGTGGAGAAGAGGGGGCAGGCAGTTATTTTTATCCTGCTTTGTTTCTGTTACTGTTCCTCTAACTTCTTTCACTCTCCCCCTAGCTTTTCTGCTTGTATGTATTTCTTCAGTAAGCAATTCCAGAGATTCTGAGATGCACGGGACATTGTACCACAAAACATGCAAGTTAGATAAGAGAATGTTCTTAGCCTTGCGAATTACCTTATCAGAGAGGATTGTAGTTTAGGCCCACATTTCCTGAACTATATGTGAAGAATCGTTACTGCTCCACTGATCACAACGTGTATTAACAATGGGCAATCACAAAGCATGTTAGCACAGGAAAGGTACTGACACATCCTGGAATACAGAAATCGCTTAACTCATGTTTCATCTATTTATTTAAACAGGGAGTTCTAATTTTTTCTCATAATAATTAATAATATCTTAAATGAGACAAAGGTTGGGTCAAATTAATAAACATATTGCTCCCTCTTTTAAAATACTTCATAAAATTTTCCTTAAAACTATGAAAGCAATGCATGCTCATTGCTAAAAATGTATTATTCTCAACTCGAGCAAACTTTATTTCTTTTTACTTAAACAAGTGAGATCAAATATCTGTTTTTAGGATTCAGTAACATTACCACATTTTAGAATTGACCTAACTATGATGATTCTGCCCTCCCTTTTCTTCTCATCTCCCTTTTTTTATTTTCATCTTTTTCTCAACAGGTCACATTTGAAAATTAAATATATGAATGAATTAATAAGTTATTTAAATTTTTACCTACTGAAGTTTTGTTTTCACTTCACTTATAAATGGAATATAACCATTTCACATTTTGCTTTTTCCTCAGTAATAAAGCAAATTAAATTTGGTTTTAATTTAATGTTTAGTGCTAGAGAATTTTATATAAATGTAAATAAATATAGATATCACCTATTACAACATATATTTTTTTGACTTAGAGAGATTAAGTAACTTATACAAAGTTACTTACTGAAAGACTCAGCTTTCTTGTCATCAGTCTAGTGCTTTATCTAAACATGACACTACTTGAGTGAAGTATATACTTATGCCTAGTCTTCAATTAATTTATTTTTTCAATTCCCTTGCTTCAACTAATTGAACAGCCAATACAGGTTTTTAAATAACAGCTTTATTGAGGTATAATTCATGTATGATAAAGTTCAAATTTTCAAGTGTATAATTCAGTGACTTTCAGTATTTCACAAAGTTGCATTCATCACCATTATCTAATTCCAGAATATTTTCATCATCCCCAAAAAGAAACAAAATGAAACAAAGAAACAAAAAAAACTCAAATTGCTAAAAGCAGGAATGAAAGAGGGACATCACTACCTATCTTAAAGAAATAAAAAGGATTATAAGATATACTATGAATGATTATTGCCAAAAATTGCATAACATGGATAAATTGGACAAATTCCTAGAAAGACAAAAACTACCAACTGAGTCAAGAAGAAATGGAAAATCAGAATATACCCATATCAAGTAAAGAGATTGAATAAACAATCAAAAAACTTCTCAGAAAGAGAACCTAGGCCCAGACGACTTCATTGATGAATTCTACCAAATGTTTAAAGAAGAATTAACACAGTCCTTCTAAAAAATAAAAGAGAAGGGAACATTTCACAAATCACTCTGAAAACAGTATTACCTTCATACCAAAACCAGATAAAGACATCACAAGAAATGCTGGGCTCCTCTCCTGGCTTCTGGTTTCAAACAGCTCTCACAGATCCTATGGGTTCTTCTGGCATTTTCCTCTTCATCTCCAAACGTCTGTGTCTGTGTCAGCTCTGAACTTTCTCTCTTTGAGCTCTTTTAAGAATACCAGTAAACTAATTAAGACCCACCTTGAATTGGTGGAGTCGCATTTATATCTAATCAAAAGGTCACACCCAAAGTTGGATGTGTCACATCTCCAAGGAAACAACCTAATCAAAAGTGTACACAGCCTACAGGGGACATGACATCTAGAAGTGAAGTCTCCCTGGCAATGTGGGACCTGATTCCCAGAGATGAGGCTGGCCCTGGCACCGTGGGATTGATGATGCCTTCCTGACCAAAAAGAAGTGAAACAAATAAGATATCAGTGGCTGAGAGAGCTCAAAAAGAGTCAAGAAGCTACTCTGGAGGCTACTCTTACACAAGCTTCAAGTAGATACTCCTATTTACCATGGTTTGCCAAATTCCAACTAAAACCATTCCTGCCAACCCTAAGGAACATCTAGGACTTTATCTGAAATTCTACAAAGGTTCCATCTACTATGATTACTTCCAGGAAACTAAAACCTCCAGATGGGTTCCTAGGCCAGATAACTCCTGAAACCCAGAGGGGCCAGCCTCTCCAGAACATCAAATAATTCTGTCCCACTATCCTATGTTGTTGACAGCCCTTTCCAACATGAAAGAGTTAGAATGGGCATGCCCAAAATGCCCCTAAAGATTAGTAGAAAGATCAAACAAGAAGGTGGAGTTATAACAAAGAACATAGGCTTTAACAAATGTGTATGGCTGCTGAATCATTATGTTGATATTTCTTTTAGTCATTAGTATCTTGGAGCAGCTAGAAGTAAAACCTAAAATTGTGGAACTGTAACCCATACCAAACTCTGAAATCTGTTCTATAACTACTTGTTGCAGTGTGTTTTGAAATGTATTGCTTTCTTGTATATATGCTATTTAGCATAAAAAAGAAAAAGAAACTAAAAAAAAAAATGTCACACCACAGTTGGGTGTGTCACATTTCCATGCAAACAACCTAATCAAGGAGTGCCACCCTACAATACTGGATCAGGATTAAAAGAATATGACTGCCCTTCAAGATTGGACTAGGATTAAAAGAACATGGCTTTTCTGGATACATAACAGTTTCAAACCAGCACAGGTGTTTACATACTTACAATTGTTATGTCTTTTTGATAGATTGGGCCTGTTAACATTATAAACTGCACTTCTTTATCAGTAATAACAATCCATTTTAAAGTCTATTTTTTCTTCTATTAGCATACCACTCCATCTCCCCTTGCATATTGCTGCATAATATATCTAATTTCCATTGCTTTACTTTCAACCTATTTGTTTAAAGTGTCTCTGTAACAGCATATAGTTGAATCATATTTTTTGTCCATCCTGCCAATCTCTGTTTTCTGATTAACGTGTTTATTCCATTTACATTTAATGTAATTACCAATAAAGTAGACTTAATATCTTCCATTTTCCTATTTATTTTCTGTCTTTTTGTTGTTGTGGTTCCTCTAGTGTTCAATTATTGTCTTCTTTGGGTTAAATAGATATTTTTTAGTATGCAATTTTAATTCCATTGCTATTTCTTTTACCACTATACATTTTTTAGATATTTTCTTAGTGACTTCCCTAAGGATTATCATTAACCTCTTAACTTAAAATAATCTAGTTCAGATTAATACTAACAATTTCAATAGTGTATAAACCTTTGCTCCAATATGACTCTGTTCCCTCCACTCTCCTTAGTACTATTATTGTCATATAAAATATATCTGCATATATTATAAGCCCATCAACACAGTTTAATAATATTGTTTTATGCAGTTGTCTTTTTTTGAGTTTGTTGTACTTTAATGTATATACTCAAGGTACAGGACAATTGCATCTAACACGATTATAAATAAAAGAGAAATCACTTCAGTCATCAAGCGTTCCTGAATGAATTTCTCCTGAATTAATTGCATCTTCCATGTTTATCATCTTTACTTTCTGGGTGTAATTTAATAAGATCATCAATTCAAAGAATAATAGTTGCAGCTTCTATTGCAAATTTCAAACTCTTTAAGTATGGTAGGTTCACACACCCCTTTTTGTTTGTTGAGTCCTGGTTAACCACTGACCAAATCAAGACCAATCCATTTTACATTTTTATGTTCTGAGTTGACTTGAGTCTCATTATGAAAAGTTTTTAACTTTGCAACCAGATCTGTGGAATCTTGGGCAGTATTAACTGCCAATGTATTAGGAATAACAAGAGAGATTGCAAACGCTGCAATAGCAAGCTATTCTTGAGAGCCCCCATGCTGACTGCATAGTTTTCAAGGTATATGGAAAGGACTGTTCCACAGCATCCCTACCTAGAACCACAGATTTTTATTCCAAAATTCTCTTCACCACACACAAAGAATATCAGGTAAAGAGCACTTCATCTCTTCACACATGAAATCATTTGCTCTGCCTAAGATAATTGATGCAGATGTACGAACCTTGGTGTTTTTTAATTAAAATAAGTTCATCATCACAAATTCTCTCCTGCACCACCTCTTCTGCTTGTCCCAGCATTGCCACTTCAGAAGTTTTTCAACTTCCATACTGGGGCCACGGTTGAAAGAACAGTCACTCCAAAAGCTTTAGCAATGCATTAAAGGTCCCATTTAAAAGTTCTTCTAACTGCCATAGCACCAGACTCCACAAAATACTTCAGACATGTATCATCAATTCTACAAGTAGTTAGAGTAACATTGCCAGGATTTTCTGAATTCTCTTCTCGATGATCTGATTCCCTCTGTCAAATTTGGCCCAGTTTTTAGGGTCAGTAATAACCACCTGTACACCAAGCTTCATTTTTGTTTCCTACAGGCTTTAGTCAAGGCAAGCAATTTTTGTGTTCACTATTATTTTGGGCATGCCCTGCAATCCCACCACACAGTTGAGTGCATAGCCATTTGCTTTAGTTTGTAAGCCGCTGCATCGCAATATACCAGAAATGGAATGGCTTTTATAAAGGGAATTTATTAAGTTACAAAATTACAGTTATAAGCCTGTGAAAATGTCCAAACTAAAGCATATAGGGAAAGATACCTTAACTCAAGAAAGGCCAATGTGTCTGGAACACCTCTGTCTGCTGGGAAGGCACATTGGTCACTTGTTGGTCCTTAATAATGAACAGTAAGCACGGTCATGCCTGGCTACCTTGTGTCTCTCCACCAGGCAACCTGAAATACTTAAGACAGAAATAATGTCTAATTCAAATTTGTTTGCTAAAGATCGACTCCAAAGCCTCCACAAAATACATACTCAATAATCTTTTTCAATGACTGAATGACATATATTCTACCTATCCCTGATAAATATCATAGACAAGCAACAGTCTCTTCCACAAAGTATGAACAAGAAATCAAAATAACTTAACCAAATGGAGACCTATAACTGCTAAGGGTTAAGAATAAAATTCCAGTTATTTCTACCGCAAGGTAGAATGATTAGCACATTATATTAGCCTTCTGTTTAGTATTGTATTTCTATGTCATTTGTGTTTTAAGCCCTTATTGTACGTTTCCATATGTCTTTAAAGGAATTCTCTATTTGCAAGAAACAGAAACTGCTTAGAGATAGCTTAAGTAAGACGAAATTCTTTCAAAGAACCAAGGGTATTTCGTGGAAACCAAGTGCAAAGCTTGACTTAGGTCTCCAAGAGACAGAAGCTCAGAGCTAGAAAGTCCAAAACCCAGGTCACCCCTTGCGCCTCTCTTGGACCACACGGATTTTCAACTCTTCTTCATTCCACATGGCTGCACAGCTGTGTATTCTTCTCTTTCTCTCAGAAGACCTACTGTCTCTAGGTCAGCATGCCCAAGGCCACTGGAGTCCAACTTTAAAATACATTCTCTGTTTAGACAGCATCTCATAGAAACGAACGAGAGTTTCTGAGTCCCAGTTTCAAATTCCCATGAGAGTGACTTTTAGGAAAGCTTGGATCAAGTGTGAATCCCTGAGATCATAGCTATTTCAGAGGAACATGGCTATATGGCCTACTCACTTTTCCACATCTATGGGCGCTCACTGTCTAGAAGGAAGTGGACAATGAGACAGTAATGGGGAGATTAACTGCATAGGCATCCATAAGGGACTCACTATGTCCTACAAAGTGATATCTGAATTTAATTTCCAAGCATAATACACATCACTTCACTTCTTAATGATCACTAATGCTCTGAAATTGTTAAAGACTTATTAAAAAATAATTCATGAATTAGTTTTTCTTCCTCATGAACTGATATTTTCATACATATAAATATGTCTAGTATTTATGGTTAAGTATAGCAAATTCTCAAGCATTCACACTAATGAAGCTCTATGTGGATATTCAGATTATTTTGGAAGAAAAAAAGTACTGTCATAAATTTCTCTACTTAAGTAATCAAGTGGCACATAAGAAGAAAGTACAATTCAGATGACTCAAGACATAATTTTTTCATGCCTTTTTATATAAACACACAAAATTTTAGTTGGAGAGGAAGGGATATTCTGTTGTAGTCAGGTAGACCTCTCCACCCAGTTTTCTTTAGTGAGGAAGAGCGCTGCAGAGCAGTAAGGCACACAGCTGGGACTCAGCAACAGAAGGGAGTAGAACTGGGAGAAAAACTAAAGCAACTCTTTCTAGTAGTAGGAGTCGATTAAATACATCATATTTACCCTCCTCTTTAGGGGATTGTAACTAAGCTTTAATGAAGACCAAAAGAATTATTTTCCCCTAAACAAATGCTGCTCAACTCTTCATGAAATAGATCCATTCAAAGTCAGTGACATGTCATTTACATACTATTTTGTGTGCCTTCCTAAAAGCAAAAATACTAACAATATTTTAGGATAGATGCAAGCCAAGTAACCCCATGGATATTGTTCTGCTTCTGGT
The DNA here is from genome assembly GCF_023851605.1 of Tamandua tetradactyla. Lineage (NCBI taxonomy): Eukaryota > Metazoa > Chordata > Mammalia > Pilosa > Myrmecophagidae > Tamandua > Tamandua tetradactyla. Next base: position 40,008,047 of record NC_135352.1, on the reverse strand, counting down.
AAATATTTCTGTGTGCCTTTGATCCTCAGAGAGCTAATAATATGGAAATGTTGTCCAAGCTTGAGCCACTCAAAGGCTGCCTTATGGCTTCCTGCCAGAATTCTGCTATGCCCACCTCGGCTGCCAACATGAGAGAAGGAAACTATCCTTGGCTGAGCACCTACTACAGACACGCATTATCCCATCCACCAGAGCACTTTCATCTCAAGGAAGGGTACCAAAAGTCGGTCACTGCTGCGGACTGAATCACACCCCTCACAAAATGCACGCTCAAGTCTTAATACACACTCTTGTGGGTATGAAACCATTTGTAAATAGGACCTTAAGACGACGCTGTTATTAAAGGGTGACCAAAACGAATCGGGGTATGTCTCGATCTGTACGACTGGAAGCCTGATAAAGAGAGGAACTGTGGACCCAGTCAATCACGGAAAGCCACAGGAAGGAGCCAGAAGTCTTTGGAAACCAGAAGAGCAGACAAAAGGAGAATCAGACCACCACGTGATGGGAGGAGAGATGCCAGCCAAAGAGCCCCAAGGATTGCAGGAAGCCAGCACAAAAACGCTATGACTTCAGGGACAAACCATTGCCTTGTCAACACTTTGATTTTGTTCTTCTAGTCTCCCAAACTGCAAGCCAATAAATTCTGGTGTGTGGTATTTGTCATAGCAGCCCTAGAAAACTAAGACAGACATCTTTAAATATAGAAATAAGAATTAGACTAAAACCTACCATATTTGTCAATAAGTTGCTATTTATAATTTTTATGGCATAGAGCTATAGAGTTTATGCAGTGTACACAATCCTTAGGAGTAAGGACTCTAGAGTTAGACTACCCAGGTTCAAATCCAAGCTCCACCATTTACCAGCTGTGTGACCTTAGGCAAGTCACTTAAACGCTCTGTGCTTCAGCTCTCTCATTGTCAAAATGGGGGTAACAGTAACTCCTACTTCATAGGAGAGTTAAGAGGATTAAATGTGTTAAGCGGAAATGCTTGGAGAAGTATCTGACACAGAATCCATGCTATGTTAGTTTTTGCTGTAATTACAATTTCTACGGTTTCCAGTTAGCCCCTGTGATAGGCAAACCCAAATGTGGGTCCCAGTGTTCCCCACTTCCTGGCATTCACATGTTTGTGTGAACCCCTCCCCTTGTGTGTAGGGGGGCCTGTGATTCACTTCTAATCAGCAGACCATGGCACTGGTGTTGGGATGCCATCCCATGACTAGCTTACACAGAACCGAGACGTCCGCCTCGCCATAGCCCCTCTCCAATGCCTCACGTGCTTTGATGAAGTTACCCGCCACGCTGGGGAGGCCCTTGTGGCACAGGCCAGGCCAGTTCCAGCTGAGAGCCAGACAGGAATGGAAGTCCCATCCAAGAACTCTCAAGGAAAGGGATTCTGCCAACAACGACATGCGCTTAGAAGTGAATCCTTTCCCAGGCCATCATTCAGATGAGACCCCAGCCCTGACCTGTTCCTTGAGGCAGACTAATGAGATCTGAGCAGGGGACCCAGCCCAGCCATGCCAGATTCCCGACTCACAGAAACTGCAACAAAATAAACGGGTCATTTTATACTGCTACATTTTATGGCATTTTGTTAAGCCACAATAGATAGCTAATACACTCGTATGGTGGGTAACACAAAATAGTTGTTCAATAAATGTTATTTTTCTCTTCCTCCCCCATTATATCTGTTTTTTTAATGTGATTTTACCTCAAGATCATTCTTTAAAGCTTGTTTATCATAAAACAGACATGGAATTGGCCCATACTGGGCTTACGTCTCCTTTGGTGATCATTATTCTCTTTTGTTGCCACAATTTCCTCAACAACACTAACCGCTCTTTTTGGAGAGCTTACACGTCATGGGCACAGGCTCTGTGCTACACCCCCTACCCACATCACCTCATCTGATGTGCATAAAAAATCCAAAATATGAGTAATATTACCTTCAGTTCGCAGGTTCACGCTTCCCACACACAGGACTAGTGAGAGATAGAAATGAACTCTTTATCCAGGGGGGGTATCTAGAAATGGCAAATTTTCAAAACAAAACAAAACAGAAGCCACCTCTGTTTATGATCATAGCTGTTCCCCAGATAAACGTCATTTTTGTACAAATAGTCCATAGTCCACAATTATCTCCATGATGGTGATACTTTTCTTTCTTCATTTTCTTTCCTCTAGAAAATGTGTATGCATCAAAGACTACTCCATCTGCCCTTCTCTGTGTCATGGCACTGCAATCCACTGCTATGCTGATACACAGTTACATCTTTAAAACATTAAATGGCGACTTCAATTGCTCAGAAGCAAACCAAATGCTATCCTCAGAACATGCCAAGTACCCTTGAAAACATTTTTCTGCCTAAGTTAAAGGCTTATGAGAAACAGAGCTGAGATTTATGCCCACAAACATCAAGTTCAAATGATGGTTTCCATGAGAGGCATAGCTCACCCTCAAGCACACAGGAGAATTTTCAGTTGTTAGGTGATAGTAGGAATGCTGCAGCCTCAAATATATGTGTGATGTGGCTAGATTACAGCTAATACAAGACGGGTTACTTTAGATTCCCTTTACTCTAAGGCTGTTTACATTTGTAGGTAAGCTGATTCACTTAAGTGAGATATTTTCACTTAAAGAAATACACATTTCAAATTCAAGGTGTAATAATTACTTACAGATTTAAACCCAAGTACTCAGAGCTTGAAATAGGTAGGGTTGAGCTCAGCATTCAATGACAGGTGCTGGGAATAAGTAAACCTCAGGGCACACTCCAGTTAAGGAAGCTCAGTGGGAAGGAGAGCTGACTTGTTCATAATGAGGAGAAAAGCCTCAAGGCTGACATAAACCATAAAGCTTAATGTGTGCAATTTCGGTCATTACATTTCGTATCTGAATGATTCATATAGAAGCATACACGTTATTCTTGTAGGGGAATCTCTGAAAACATAGTATAAAACAGATAAGAACATTTCATCTTAAAAACTAGCATGTAATCATGTGCCCGTGCCTGAAAATAAATTCTGAGGAAGAAAAGAAGAATAGGATATAAGACAAAAGAAAGCAGTATAGATTAGAGTAGCTTGTCCTTAGCCCTGCTCCACGGAAAATTAGAGAAGAGATTAGGAGGGCGACTCGGGAATGCGGCTGCCCTGGGACAGCTCCTGCCCCACACCCGGCAGCCCTGGCTGCAGAGGCCGAGGAACTGGGGGGCAGAGAGGGGGGCCTGGGGCGGGGGCACGGAGCCCGCAGGGGGGCACAGACAGGAGCCTGGGACTAGGAGGTGAGCCAGGCAGTGTTCCTGGGGCGCTACCCTCACCAGTGCAGCCCCGCGACCGGGGATTCACCCCACACCCCACATCCCACACCCCTGAGCCCCGTCACCCGCTCCCATTTCCCACATCCCTGCCCCACCCCCCACCCCAAGTGCAGCCCAGCCCACCTCTCCTGTACCCTCCCGAGCACTGGCTCCCCCTTCCTGTGCCCTGCAGGCTGAGGCCAGTGCATAAAGGCTGAGGGCACCGACCTCTATCCCTAGGCTACACCCCTGCCCCCGCCACAGTGTCCCACGGCCCCACCCCACCCTCCCCCAGGCTCAGCGCATCCCTTTAGCGCACTCCCAGGCCCACGCATGCGCACAGGCCCCCAACACGTCATTCGGCTCTGGGAACCGCACTTTCCCGCAGTCCTAGAACCACGCATGCGCACAGCCTCAGCCTCACTTCCCAGCACTGAGAAACTGCCGACCTGCGCAGCCGGGTCACATCTGCCCCCGGCTCACATCTGCCCCCAGTCCACGAAGGCATAACACTGACCTGCTGCCACAGCTCTACACATGCACACAAAGGGCCCCATGCCCTAGACCAGCTCACACCAGGGTTACGCCCCCCAGACCAGTGCACCCACACAGCTACATCCTCCCTGGCTGCTGGGTGCCCATGTTCACAAGCATCAGTGTAACATCCCCAACCTGCACCCACACCTGCCCTGAAACAAATCACCGCACTGAGTGCCTCACCCCATGCCCTGCTCCCTGCTGTGCAACCATCCTGCAAACACAGGCCTTTGACTACTGAAAGAAATCAGCTCCCAAAGTAAATCATTCAAGATATTTACATGCCATGAAGACAGCAGAAGATCCCTAAGCATATCACAATGAAGACAGATAGAACCCTGACTAATGACCAAATTAAAACACCAAAGGAGACAGATGCTGGAACAACTGATCAAAGATGTTCATCCAACTCTACTTAATAAATAAGTGGGATGGCAAATGACATAAAGGAGATCAAGAAAACAGTAGAAGAGCATGTAGAGGAATTTGAAAAAATAAATAGACAAGTAGCAGATATCACAGAGATTAAAGATTCTGTTGATCAATAGAAAACATACTAGAGGCACACAACACCAGATGTGAAGAGATAGAAAAACGAATAAGTGATTTAGAGGGCAGGATAATTGACTTCAAAGACTCAAAACAGCAAATGGCAAAAAGATGGAAAAAATTGAATGGGAACTCAGGGAAATGATAAGCAAAACTAAGCGCACAAATATAAGAATCATTGGTGTCCCAGAAGGACAAGAGAGGAGTAAAGGGCTAGGAAGGATAGTTGATGATGAAATGGGGGAAAACTTCCCAACCCTCATAAAGGACATAAATATATAAGTCAAAGAAGCCCAACAAACTCCAAACAGAATAAATCCAAATAGGCCTTCCCCAAGACACATGCTAATCAGTCTGTTAAATGTTGAAGAGAAGCAGAAAATCCTGAAAGCAGCAAGAGAAAAACAATCTACTACATACAAGGAAAACCAAATAAGACTGAGTTCAGATTATTCAACTAGCACCCTGGCGGCAAGAAGGCAGTGGTATAATATATTCAAGATCCTGAAGGAGAAAAACTTCCAGCCAAGAATTCTGGGCCCAGCCAAATTGCCCTTCAAAATTGAGGGGGAGATTAAAGTTTTCACAGACAAAGAATTCCTGAAAGAATTTGTCAACAAGAGACTGGCCCTACAAGAAATACTAAAAGGATTTCTGCCAGCTGAAATAAAAAGACAGGAGAGGGAGGTCTGAAGGAGGGCACAGAATTAAAAAGTACCACTAAGGGTAATTTAAAGAATATGAAGACAAAGAAGGAAAAGAATATATAAATCTGACAAATAAAATAGAAGAGATAAGATGAGGGAATCAAGGAACACCTTTTCAGTAGTAACTTTGAATGTTAACAGGCTAAATGTACCAATTAAAAGATACAGTTTGGCAGAATGGATTAGCAAACATAATCCAGCTACATGCTGCTTGCAAGAGACCCATCTTAGACACAAGGATACAAATGGATTGAAAGTGAAAGGATGGAAAAAGATTTTCCACACAAGTTGTAACCAAAAGAACACAAAAGTAGCTATACTAATACCAGACAAAATAACTTTAAATGTAAGATGTCATAAGACAAAGAAGGACACTATATACTAATTAAAGGGTCCATTCACCAAGAAGATATAACAAACATAAATATATATGCTCCCAATCAAGGAGTCCCAAAGTACATAAGAAACATTGGCAAAACTGAAGGGAACAACAGATGTTTCAACAATAACAGTAGGGGACTTCACTACACCACTCTCCTCTATAGATAGAACAACCAGACAGAAGATCAACACGGAAATTGAGAAGTTAAATAACTTGATAAATTAATTAGACCTAGCAGACATATATACATCATTGCACCCCAAAGCCCAAGGATATACATTCTTCTCTAGTGCTCATAGAACATTCTACAGGATAGATTATATGCTGGGATGCAAAACAGGTTTTGTAAATTTAAAAACATTGGAAGTATTCAAAGCACTTTCTCTGATCACAATGGGATGAAGCGGGATCTCGATATCCACCAAAGAACGAGAACATTCACAAATATATGGTGATTAAATAACACACTGTTACACAACCAGTCGATCAAACAAGAAATTGCTAGAGAAATCAGTAGCTATCTGGAGATGAATGAAAATGAGAATACAAATTATCAGAACTTATGGGATGTGGCAAAGGCTGTGCTAAGAGGGAAATTTATTGCCCTAAATGTCTATATTAAAAAACAAGAAAGAGCAAAAGTGGAGGACTAAACAGCACACCTGGAGGAACTTGAGAAAGAACAGCAAACTAACCCCAAAGCAAATAGAAGAAGAGAAATAACAAAGATTAAAGCAGAGATAAATGAATGGGAGAACAAAAGAACAATAGAAAGAATCAATAAAGCCAAAAGTTGGTTCTTTGAGAAAATTAATAACATTGTTGGGCCATTAGCAAGACTGACAAAGAAAAAAAGAGAGAGGATGCAAATAAGTAAAATCAGAAATGAAAAGGGGTGTGTTACCACAGACCCTGAAGAAATACATGAAATCATAAAAGGATACCATGAACAACGATACACCAACAAACTAGACAACCTATATGAAATAGACAAATTCCTGGAGACACACAAACAAGCTACACTGATTCAGGAACAAATAGAAGATCTCAAAAAACCAATCACAAGTAAAGAGATTCTATCAGTCATCAAAAATCTTCCTACAAAGAAAAGCCCAGGGCCATGTGGCTTCACAGGGGAATTTTATCAAACATTCCATAAGGAACTAACACTAATCCTGCTCAGACTTTTCAAAAAACTTGAGGAAAAAAGAACTCTACCTAACTCATTTTATGAAGCTAATATTTTAATATCAAAGCCGTGTAAAGATGTTATAAGAAAGGAAAACTACAGACCAATCTCCCTAATGAACATAAATGCAAAAATTATAATGAGCGTTTAGGTCCAGGATACAGGGGGAAAACTGCTATTGCATGCTACAAGCCATGTTCAAAAGGAAACCATCAGCACTGCCACAGCAACAGCAGAGGTAAATAATGGGGGAAGGGGCAAGAGTTAAGAGGAGGTTTTGATTTTCTATTTGGCAATGTTGTGTTTATTGGTTTTCTTTCTCTTGGGAACAATGAAAGTATCTAAAATTGAGAATATTGATGGACTGTGGACTTTGGGCCTTCTACGTGATGCCCGATGAATGTGAACGGCTGAAGGATGCACTGATGGAGAAGTAGATTGCCAAACAATGACATATACCGATGAACGAAGGTTGTGCTGCTACAAAAGGAACAATGTGGTGAGGCATGCAACGATGTGAAAAATGAGCATGTGGGACATTTGGTGAGATGAAATAAGCCAGAAACAAAAGAACAACAATGGTATGTTCATCTTAAGAAAATGCTTGTAAGAAAACAGGGCCTAGATTGTAAGCTTTCAGAGCAGACACATTAAGTCCTGAGTGGTGGTTAATATTTCTGGATTTTGAGAGGCTGATTTATATATGTAACCTGATATTTAGAGATAAGAACTAAGCTGAACAGGTTGGGGTTAAAGTAATTCAGAACATAGGGGTAAGGAAGACAGTGTCTGCATTTTATTTATTGCTTTTTTATTTCTTTGCTTTATATATATATGTTATATCATACAATAAAAAAAGTTTTAAAAAAGGAAACAATATAGATTTAGCCTTCCCTTCTGTTTGGGTTTCTTAGGTACAATTGGCTAATTCTGAAAAAATTTTTCAAATAATGGTTAGATATCCAAATCTTCTTTGTCCATACATACCACATACTTATGTATATAAAGATATATTGTTCCTTCACTCAAAATTTGAACCATGTGAAAACATTGAGCTCTAGAAGGCAACAAAAGGTATAAGATCACTGAGGATGAAAGAAAAGTTTAGAATAATTTTAATTGGAAAGGAAGCATGGCAGTGATTATGTAAAACTTAAAACCACTAGAATGATGGAAATGGATGGCGGTGATGGGAGCACAACATTGTGAACACAATTATCAGCACTGAAATATATATTTAAATATGATTAAAAGGAGAAATATTAGATTGTGTATATAGTAGTAGAACAAAAAAATTTTTATTTTATTCTTTAACATTTGTGTAGTGGAACCCCACAACACAAACAGTGAACCCTAAGTCAAACCATGGACTTTAATTAAAAGTATAATTATAAAAAATGCTATAATCAATTGGAACAAAGTTCCACACCAATGCAAGGTGTTGGAAGTGGGGGGTTGACTGTAATAAAGAAAACAAATCATAAAAATTTAAAGCCAGCATTTTGGTTGGCCTTCCCATCAGCTTTGAACAAGCAATTGTAAAAAACTTGGGATATAAAAATTAAACTTTGTTAAAATGGATCAAGCTTCTGAAATTAGATTAATATGATACAAATTGTGTTGCACTCCTTTCGGAAAGTGCGTTAAATGACAGAAACGATATTTAAAATGGTGATTCTCAAAATGTGGTTCCCAGGCCCATCCACATCAGCACCGCCTGGGAACTTGGTAGAAATGCAGATTTCTTCAGCCTCTCCCCACAGAAGCAGTAAGGGTAGAGCCCAGCAATCTGCTTTAACAAGCCCTTCATGTGACTCTGATGCAGACTAAAGTATGAGGGCAAAAACATAATTTAAAATAATAGATAACAGCCAGTGGACATAACAGAATAATTGGAAGACCAAAACTTCATGCTTCTGAGACATTTCTGAGAAATAGTCAGCTGACTAGATGAGATCCTCAAAGCAAAAACACAAGGGCGCAGCCATCATCATGTGCAAGAGAAAAGGTATGCCTGACACAAGCCATTCTGGGAAAGGCTTGTTTTACCAGGGGCTCCCTGGGTGATTAATTAAGGTCTTAGTTAATCAATTAGTTGAGGCAGATGGACTGCAACAACCATTGTCCTCAGTCCCTGTATATCCCCAGGCAGCTATGGCCTTGCCTTACAGCAGAGGTACCAGCACACAGCCCGGGGCCCCAGGTGGTGACTGATAAGACAGGTGAGTGGCCCCAGCCAAGGTCCCTCCCCAGCATCATGTGTCACCTCTCCCCAAAAATCATTATTCACAGAAAAAAGTGGTTTCTATAGATAGCAGATATGGATTCTTAATGAAGGGATGGGCTGTCAAACTGACAAAAAACAACATCATGAGAAAGGAGTGCAAAAGTCAATAAGCAGAAGATTTAAAACTAAGAAAAAATAAGTTAATAGGACAAAGAAAAGAGAACATTAAAATCAGCTGCATCAACTTCCAGGAATATGGCGGAATAGGATAGGCTGAGTTCACCCCTGCTCCATGGGACAATGAGAGAAGGGACAGAAAAATGACCAGGACCGCAGTTCCAGGGTGTGAGTGACCTCTCTACACTTTCTAGGGAGGTCCTGGATGACAAAGCTGAAGAATTGGGACAGAGAGAATGGGGCGCGTGTGCTTAGTCATGACCCCACTGGGGACAAGCGGCGGAATCCAGGAAAGTGCAGGCACTGAAGGAGGGGAGTGCCCCTGCACTCCAGCCTACCTCCACAGCTGGCTTGGGCATCTTCCCTTGCAGCTCTGCAGCTGGGAGTTCCTATGGGGAGTCCAAAAGCCAGCAGACTTACTTTCCCTACACCTGTGCACAGTACCTGCTCCTTGACCCCTGAGACAGAATGCTGGGGGTGCTTGGTTTTTTGGCAGAGACTGGGGTCCTGCCCCTGGGAGAAGGGGGAGATGCAGAGTGGACCTGGTCTGACAAACAGCTAGCAAAGGGGGCTCACCTCTACACAGCTCCCCTTTTCCCTTGGAGGTCCAGAGCCCTTGGTATGCATGGACGGGAGAGGTAGGGATGAGAAAGCATGGCCAGTCATGCACCCTGTGACCTGCCATGTACCACATCACCAGCTGCCAAGCATTTCCAGGTGGGCTATGGACAGGGACAAGTGAAATACTCAGTCCCACAGCCCAAGGTCATCCTAGGTGGGAGCCTGGAGGCCACCAGATCTGTCAGACCCAAAGAGTCTCAGCCAGGTGCACACTGCCTACTGCCCAGCAACAGGGTTGGTGACTTTCAGTGTCTCCATCCAGCTCAGCCAGCTGCCACAGTCAGGGAGAGGAGAGCCTGAGGGGAAGAGGAGGCCAAAGCATGCCATCTGCTGGGAAGAAAGAAAAAGTGCAATATGGCAAGTGGCCTAACTGCCTAGCTTCTAACAGCTCCTCAGGTAGAGTTACATCTGTGAATGAGCTCCAGGCCTTGGTTTGGCAGGGAATTACTGGTAAAGCAAGTGCAAAAGGAGACCTTCAATGCAAACTCTTTACCTTAGACAGGTAAGGGAAATTAACTTTCAAAATAACCTTATCAAGATAGTCAAAAGCCCCAAAGGCAACAGAAAACCACAAAGCACATGAAAATGCACACAGACATGGCGCAGCCAAATGACCAAATCAAACACCGGAGAAGACACAAACTTGGAAACAACTAATCAGAGATGTTCATACAACTCTCATGAATAAATTCAATGGGTTGGTTAATGATGACATAAAATATATTAAAAAGAAACTATAAGAGCATACGGAAGAATTTGGAAGAATAAATAGAAAAATAGCAGATCTCCCAGAGATGAAAGATACGGTACACCAAATTAAAAATATACTAGAGAAGCACAACAGCAGATTTGAAGAGGCACAAGAAAGAATAAGCAAACTAGAGGACAGGACAATTGAATTTGAATGTACCAAAGAACCTCTGGTAATACAGATGGAAAAAAATGGAATCAGATCTCAAGAAATGATGGACAACATGAAGCACTCAAATAAAAGAATCATTGGTGTTCCAGAAGGAGAAGATAAGAGTAAAGGGCTAGGAAAGTTATTTGAGGAGATAATGGGGGAAAATTTACCAACCCTCATAAAAGACATAAATATGCAAATCAAAAAAGCCCAATGAACCCCAAATAGAATAAATCAAAACAGGTCTACCCCACGACATATACTAGTCAGACTGTCAAATGTAGAAGAGATGCAGAAAGTCCTGAAAGCAGCAAGAGAAAAACAATTCACACAAACAAGGGAAACCACATAAGAGTGGGTTTGGACTACTCAACAGGCAGCATGGAGGCAAGAAGGCATGATATATTTAAGATTCTGAAAGAGAAAGACTACCAGCCAAGAATTCTTTATCCAGCTAAGTTGTCCTTCAAAAGTGAGAGAGAGATTAAATTTTTCAGAGATAAAGCCTGAGAAAATTCATCAACAAGACACTTATAGTATAAGAAATAAAAAAAAAATAGAAGAGGGAGGTATGAAGGAGGGTACAGAGTTGAGGAGTATCAGTAACGGAAACTTAAAGGATAAAAGGAAAGAGAGGGAAAAGAAAATATACATTTGACAAATAAAAACCAAAGGATAAGATGGTAGATTCAAGAAAAGCCTTTACAGTAATAACTTTGAATGTTAATGGCTAACCTCACTAATTAAAAGATATAGAGGGCAAAATGGATTTTAAAATATGATCCATCTATATGCTGCTTACAAAAGACTCATCTTATACCCAAAGATACAAGTAGAATGAAATTGAAGGGATGGAAAAGAGACATTCAATGTAAGCTGTACCCAAATGAAAGGAGGATCAGTTATACTAATACTGGTCAAAATAGACTTTAAATGTAAAGTTGTCATAAAAGATAAAGAAGGATGCAATATATTAATAAAAGAGACAATTTGCCAACAACAAATAGCAATCATAAATGCTCCCAGTCACAGAGTTCCAAAGTATATGAGGCAAACATTGGCAAAACTGAAGGGAGCAGTTGCGTGCACTAAGCTTACTTTTCAGAAACCTAAAGCCTTCAGATGGTTCCCAGGCCAGATAAGTCCTGAAACGTATCTGGAGAGATGCCAGTCTCTCCGAGAACATCAACTAATTCTACCCCCTAGCCAATATTGTTGACACGCCTTTTCAATATGAAAAAAAAAAAGTTAGAATTGGCAGAACGCAAATATCCCTAAAGATTGGGAAAGGTTCAAAGGAGAAGGAGGCATTATAACAGAGAAGTTAAGAGATAACAAATGACTATGTCTACTGAACCATTATACTGATATTTCATTTTAGTCTCCAGTGTCTTAAAGCAGCTGAAAAGAAAAACCTGAAATTGTAGAACTGTAACCCACACCAAACTTTGAAATATGTTCTATACCTATCTTTTAAAATGTACTTTTAAATTTATTACTTTTTTTGCATATATGCTATAATTCACAATTTAAAATATTTTTTAAAAAAACTAAAGGGAGCAATAGATGTTTCAACAATAATAATGGGAGACTTCAATACACCACTCTCCTCTATAGATAGAACAACAAGACAGCGGATCCACATGAAAATAGATAACTTAAACAATTTGATAAATGAATTAGACTTAACAGACCTATATAGATTGTTACACCTGAAACACTAGGATGTACAATCTTCTCTAGTGCTCACGGAAAGTTCTCCGGGAGAGATCATACTCTGGGACACAAAACAGGCCTTTATAAATTTAAAAAGATTGAAATTATTTAAAGCACTTTCTCTGACCACAACAGAATAAAGCTGGAAATCAATAACCACCAAAGAACCAGAACTTGCACAAATATATGGAGATTAAACAATACGCTCTTAAGCAATGAATGGATCAAAGAAGAAATTGCTAGAGAAATTGGCAAATATCTAGAGATGAATGAAAACGACAATACAACATATCAGAATTTATGGCATGCAGCAAAGGCAGTGTTGAAAGGGAAATTTATTGCCCTAAATGTCTATATTAAAAAAGAAGAATGAGCAAAAATCAAGGACTTAACAGCTTACCTGGAGTAACTAGAGAAAGAACAGCAATATTAACCCAACACAAATAGAATAAGAGAAATAACAAAGAGTAAAGCAGAAATAAATGATTTGTGGGGAAAAAAGCAATGGAAAGAATCAATTAAACATAAAATTCATTCTTTGAGAAAATTAGTAAAATCGTCAGATTAGCCCTAGCCAGGCTAACAAAGAAAAACAGAAAGAATGCAAATAAACAAAATCGGAAATGAGAAGGGGGTTAGTAACATGGTCCCTAAAAAAATAAATTATAAGAGGATTGGCATTAACAACTATATGCCAGCAAACTAAACAGCTTAGAGGAAATGGAAAAATTTCTAGAAACACAAGAACAGCCTACAGTGACTCAAGAAGAAATAGAGGATCTCAACAAATCAATTGCAAATAAAGAGATTCAATCAGTCATCTAAAATCTTTCTATAAGGAAAAGCCAAGGACCAGATGGCTTCACAGAGGAATTTTAACAAACATTCCCCAAAAGAACTAATACCAAAGTCTTCCAAATTTTTGAGAAAAAATAAGCAATACCTAACTAATTTTATGAAGCTAACATCACTCTAACATCAAAACCAGCAATGTGGTGGGACACAAGATTAATGTACAAAAAAAATCTAACATTTCTATACATGAGTAATGACCTAACTGAGGAAGACAATTAATAGCAACTAAATAGCAAATAAAAGAATCAATTGTCTAGGAATAAACTTAACCACGGATGTAAAGGACCTGTACACGAAAACTACATAACATTGCTAAAAGAAATCAAAGAAGCTCTAAACAGGTGGAAAGACATTCCCTGCTCATGGATAGGAAGGTTAAATATAGTTAAGATGTCAATTCTATCCAAACTGATCTACAGATTCGGCACAGTACCAATCAAAATTCCAGCAATCTACTTTGAAGTCTCGGAAGAACTAGCTACCAAATTCACCTGGAAGGGAAGGAGACCCTGAATAGCTAAAAGCATCCCGAAAAAGAATAAAGTGGGAGGATTAACACTTTCTGATTTTTTAATTTATTATGAAGCCACAGTGGTCAAAACAGCCTGGGACTGGCACGAAGAAGTATTGACCAATGGAATCGAATTGAAAGCACAGAAATAGACCAGTACATCTATGGTCAACTGATCTTTGACAAGACCCCCAAATCCACTGAATTGGGGCAAAATAGTCTTTTCAGTAAATGGGCATGGGTGAACTGTATATTTACAGCCAAAAGAATGAAAGAGGACCCTTACCTTACACCCTATGCAAAAATTAACTCAAAATGGATCAAGCACTTAAATATATGAACCATATCATAAAGCTCCTAGAAGATGTAGGGAAATATCTTCAAGACCTAGTAATAGGAGGGAGCTTCCTAAACCTTACATCCAAAGCACAAGCAACAAAAGAAAAAATAAATAAATGGGAACTCCTCACAATCAAACACTTTTGCACCGCAATAGACTTTGTCAAAAAGATGAAGAGGCAGCCAACTCAATGGGAGAAAATATTTGGAAATCACACATCAGATAAAGGTTTGATATCCTCTACACCTGAAGAAATTACACAGCCCAACAACAAAAGAAGAAACCCAATTATAAAGTAGGCTAAAGATATGCATAGACATTTTCCTGAAGCGCAAATACAGATGGCTAAAAAACACAGAAGAGATGCTCATTCTCATTAGCTATAGCTAATGCAGATCACGACTGCAATGAGATACCACCTCACACCTATAAGAATGGTTGCTATTAAACAAACAGGAAACTACAAAGGTTGGAGAGGATGTGGAGAAACTGGGACACTTATACACTGCTGGTGGGAATGTATAATGGTGCAGCCACTATGGAAGACTGTTTGGCAGTTCCTTAGGAAACTAAATATTGAGTTGCCCTATAACCCCACAATATCACTACTTGGCATATACCCAGAAGAGCTGAAAACAGTGACGCAGACACTTGTACACCAACGTTCATAGCAGCACTATTTACAATCCCTCAAAGATAGAAAGAATCCAAATGCCCATTAACAGACGAGTAGATTCACAAAATGTGGTATATACATACAATGGAATATTATGCAGCAGTAAAAACGAAATGAAGTCCCAAAGCACATGACAAGATGGATGGACCTTGAAGACATAATGCTGAGTGAAATAAGCCAGACACAAAAGGATAGATACTGTATGATTCCACTTTTATGACCATGATAAAGGTAAAATCAGAGGCTTATAATACAGAACATAAGGGACCTAGAGAGACACAGAAGCTTGAGATGGGTGGAAAGTTAGCTAATGAGATAGGACTTAATTGTAAGCAACTATATAGATGTAAAGGTGGTTCAGTAGTGGGTCTGTAAGTAATATTATCATATTGAAGGTGAACATGATTGAAAGGAGTTATATAGACTCATGCGTCCCACTGATTAACACTGCAAATATAAATAAGTTCTTGCATGATCTACTTCATGAATCTTGTACAAGGAGTGTATAATTTCTGGGTATGGGGGAAAAATGATATTAAATGCCATGGGCTATGTTTAACAAGAAAACATCAACAGTACTGCAGCGATAACAGGGGTACGTAATGAGGAAAGGGACAAGAGTCAGGGGGAGGTTTGGATTTTCTATTTGGTGAAGGAATGTTTATTGACTATCTTTCTCTTGGTTCAACGAAATTATCTAAAATTGAGGGACTGTTGCCTTTGGACATTGTACATGAGGCCCAGCAGATAGAGGTGGCTGAAAACACACTGACTGAGAAGAAGATTGGCAAATGATGGTGTATCCATATGATTGTGCTGCTACAAAAAGGAATGAAGTTGTGAGGCATGTAACAACGTGAATGAACATGTGGGATAATTGGTGAGGCAAAATAAGCTAGAAACAAAAGAGCAAATATTGTATGATCCCCTTTAGAAAATACTTATCAGAAAACTGGGGCCTGGACTGTAAGCTCTTATAGCAGTCACGTTTCATCTGGAGTGGTAATTGTTATTTCTGGATTTTGAGGGGCTGTTTTGTATATATGTATAGGTATTTGGAGATAAAAACAAAGCTAATCAGGTCAGGATTAAGGTAATTCAGAATATAAGGGTAAGGAAGACATTGCCTATATTTTAGAACTTCACCTCCTCTTTGAGACCAAAGGAAGAAAGATTTTATTTGGTCCGGAACCTAAATTTTCTGTAGCACATAATCTAACTCAACCTGTCAAATAGATCATTTAAACAATCCAAACACAGGGAGCCCAGAATAAGAATGAGGGCTTTTAATCCTCTATAGCTTAATATAATGCCTGAATCAGTACCAAAGTATATTAAGCAGATAATCAAAATGTATTGGCAAAGCCTACTGAGCGATGGGAGAAACAATATGGAACTACTAACTTTGCCCTTGGTGAAACCTCAGATACTGTGCCAAACATTAGGGATACCCAAAGCAGTAGGGCAAGCCCTGGATCTCAAGGCTTGCTCTTGTGAAGCTTATATATGTAGAGGAGAAGCTTAGCCTACCTATAGGTATGCCTAAGTCACCTCCAGAGGACCTCTTTTGTTGCTCAGATGTGACCTCAATCTCTCTAAGCCCAACTCTGCAAGTGAAACCATTGCCCTCCTCCCTACATGGGACATGACATCTAGGGGTGAAAGTCTCCCTGGCAGTGTAGGAGACGACCTCCAGGGATGAGCCTGGCCCTGGCACCATGGGATCAACAAGGCCATCCTGACCAAAAGGGGGAAAAGAAGTGAAACTAATAAGGAATCAATGGCTGAGAGAGTTCAAATAGAGTCGGGAGGCTACTCTGGAGGTCACTCTTACACAGGCTTCAGTTAGACATTGCTACTATCATAACTTGCTAAACCCCAAACAAAACCATTCCTTCTAATCCTAAAGAATACCTAGGGCATTATTTAAGATTCCTACAAAGTCTCCATGCACTAGGGTAACTTTCTAGAAACCTACAACCTCCAGATGGGTTCTTGGACCAGAAAAGTCCTGAAATGCAGAGGGGCCAGCCTCTCCAGAGCATCAGCTAGTTCCATCCCCCATCCCATATTATCGACAGCCCCTTCCAACATGAAAAAGTTAGAAAGGGCGTAGCCCAAATACCCCTGAAGAGTGAGAGAAGATCAAAGGTGATGATGGAGTTATACAGAGAAGATAGGGTTTAACAAATGAGTATGATTGCTGAATTCATTATATTGATATTTCTTTTAGTCTCTAGTATCTTACAGCAGTTATAAGTAAAAACCTAAAATTGTAGGTTTTTGTATGGAATTGTAACGCATACCAAACTCTGAAATCTGTTCTACAACTAGTTGTTGTGATGTGCTTTGAAATTTATTGCATTTTTGTATGTGTGTTATTTTTCACAAAAAAAAGAAAAAGAGAAGGAAGAATATAATAGAGAAAATAGGATTTAACAAATGAATAGGACTGCTGAAGCAAAGTACTGATATTTCTGTTAGTCTCCCGTCTTAGAGCAGCTGAAGATAAAGTGGAAAATTGTGGAACTGTAACCCATACCAAACTTTAAAATTTGTTTTAAACTTTATATAACTACTTGTAAAACTGTACTTGGAAATTTATTGCTTTTTTGTATACATATTATTTTGCACAATAAAAAAATAAAATAAAACATTTAAAAACACATCAACAAACCAATGACAAAGGCATCCACAACATAACAATGTCTTCCTGCATTTCTTGAATCGGAACAGGCAAGATAATCAGAGACTAAAATGTTAAACCCGGGGAATGTGTCAGGCATGGCCTTGTTAGTCCTTTGCCCCTAATTCACCCTTATTCCAGTGGCAGGAACTGTGCTCCGCTTTCCCCGCTTCTGCGTCCATATCTGACATTGCACGGTGTGACTTATGGATCCATAGCACGCTATTACCTTGCCAATAGTAATTCTCTGTTTTCAGCTTACCTCTGTCAGATTGTCAAACCAGGAAGTTTTACTATGAGGAATTAGAGTTCTGGTGGCATATAGGGAAGAAGCTCCTGCGCTTTCGAACTTTTGAGAACACGTGCGTGGTGTCAACTTCTGCAAGTGCACTGAAGCTATGGCCAAAGGTTGCATGAAGGGAGATTTCTGCAGACTGTGACTTTATGCTGCTGTCAGTGGTCTCCTGTCGTCCTTATTCTCTCAGACACATGCTCAGATCATCACTAAACTGCTGACGAGTTTTCACTTTTCTGTGCGATACAGACACTGATCTATGTAAACTCAACTTCACTGTTCCGATTTATTTCACCTTTTAAATATTACAAGAGCTTGTGAGCCTCTCAAACATTTCCACACTCAGAGGTGACATCTTAACCTGCTTGAGACAATTAGGAAGGTCTGGCCCTACCACCTCACTTTCATTTATCTCCTTTACGTCTCCGGGATTCTCAGTTTTTTGGCTGCCACAATAGCCTCTGTGTCTTACACTGCCCTTTTCTCTTCAAGCTAGAAACAATGGGATGGCAAAGATGACTTTACCTTTTTCCTCGGTCTCTTGACCCTTTAGCCTCTTTAATAGGAAAAATCGGATGACTGGCCGATATAACGTTTCCCAAAAACAACAGTGATAACAAGAACACTGATATGAACATTTATCGAGCACTTGTTAGCGCCGTTTAGCTACGCTGGGTGCTTTACTGAACCTCAGCGGTTCTGTGATATGTACCACAATCAGACCTGTTTCACAGGGGAGTGAGCCAAGCCTGGGAGGGATGAAATGCCCTGCCCCAGGCTGCAGAGCTGGAGGATCAGTGGACCTGGGATTTTAGCCCAGGCAGGCTCACCAAGGCTCTTAACTCCTGCCCATGTCAAGTTCCACGTTGCTTGGATTTATTTTTGCATGTTTGAGGAACATGACCTCAAGATGCAGGCTTTCACAAAATGAGTGCTCATGAGCTGACCATCTCTTGTTTGCCCCTCTAAACCCCTCTCCACGCTTCCACATGCAGTTTTGTGCCCTGAGAATGATCCTGGACTGTACAAATGGCTCCCTTACCCTCTGAACTCAAGGGGAGCCTCATAGGGGCTGGGGGAAGGAGGGACGTGAGGCCTGCACACTGATTCCCTCAGCTCCCTCCTGCCAGCTGGTGCCCGCTGCCTGAGTCCCCACCAGGGCGTCAGCTCCTGACAAACTGCCTTCTCCACACTGCCCTGCTGTCTCTGGGTTCTGATGACCACTCCTTCCCTTCATACCAGGTATTACCTGGTATTACCTGGTATGGTCACACCTGCTGCACAGGCTGCAGGAAGTGCACTAATCCCTTGGGGTTTCGCCAAGCCCTGCCCACACCTTTGTAACAAGCCCTTCTTTAAGCCCTCCTTGAACTTTGCAGTCATGACCTTGCCATTGCTTCCTGCTGGGACTCTGATCAACGTGGCCCTCTGCATGCTGCTCCACCCTGACCTGGCTCTGCCTTCAGTTTGCACCCATGCCTCACCTACTTCCTGGGCAAATGCCGCTCCCTTCCACCGGGGGGGGAACATCCAGCTCTGGTTCTCCCCTGCATCTTGCCCTCTCAAGGAGGTCTGCGCCCTGTCTGGTGGGCGTCAGGAGAGAGGAAGGGGGCACAAGGGGCTTTCACTTCGGACCCACGTGGGGCTGTGGGTTTGCTGGTGCTTTCCAAAGTAATTACAACTCTCAAGGACTTGTGCTAATTGTTTTCTCAGAGACAGCAGAGACTAGCCTCATCTGAAGAAGAAACATTTCCTTTATTAACAGGCTTTGGTCCGCACCTGCAGGAACACAGGGTCTTCATGATTGTGCCTAAAATCCCTGGACTAGGTTATCTTCCGCTCTGCCGAGGGCCCTGGGAGCGGGAACACAAGGCGGGCGCAGATTTGAGTGGTGCCCTGGCTAACATCACCAGCTGTGAATAAATTCTTCTGGGTCAGAATTTGGGGGTGGGGATTTGGGAAAATGATCCTCGATTCTTTGATTTCTCCTCTTTTATAAGTAAATTTGGATTAGCAGTCTTGTTTCTTCGGAAAAGACTTGTTTCTTTCTGCTTCGCCTTTTCCCCCAAATTGAAGTAAATATGGTATCCTAAGGAAGACTTTCAGAGAGGTACCCAGTTCAATTTTTAAGGGTCCAGATATTTTCTGGTGGGAAGTTACAAGCTTTGGCCAAGCCAGGAAGGGATTCTGTAGATGGAGAGAATAGCCTGTGCAAAGCCTTAGGGGAGGAGGAAGTACGAGCAGTTTGGAGAACTGAACACAGGACTATATGATTCACCAGGCGTATGTGGAACCAATAGCTGAAGATACCAAGGGTGGAACATCAGGTATGGAATCAGTAAGGCCACATCAGTTGTTCAGAGCTGGCATCTGGTTGGTCAGTGCTTAGCCAGGACTGTCTCAGTTTTTGTTCGAAATGTCTCTCTTCCCAGGCAACCTTTTATGTCACCCTACGCTGCAATAGCAGCTTAATATTTTGGACATCACTTCTGCATTTACCTATATATGCGCACACATATAATGTATTTCACATATCTATATATGTTCTTGGGTCCTTGTTTTACAAGGTCATATCTTTTAATATTACTCTCGCTCCTTTAGTTTTGAGCAGGATTTCTAACCCAGATTGTATTTTCATGTAACTTCTAAGTTGACCTCCACTCACCCTAACAGCCTAAAGCATTTCCCCATAAATGTAGTCTCTGAGGCATCTTGAACTTTCCTTTCTGGCAATCAGAGCAAGTTTCCCTCAAGGATCTCTGAAGCACTCTCCAGACTTTTCTGCTTAGAGAAAATTCCTTTTTAGCCTAGGAAGACAGCAGCTGTCTTAAAAGAAGTGCTGCCATGTCAAGAACGGTGGAAGGCTACTCCAGAAATGGTAAGTTCATTTTAGTTTTAATTTTAGTCCCTGAATCACATATTTAAAACAGACCGATTTGCAAGAATAGCAGATTTCCCAGCTGACTTCTGTGGCAGGCAGAAGTGTTCTTTTTTATCTGCTACTCTCCGAGCCGAACAGCTGTGCTCTGAATCTGCTGGCGAGGCAGCTGCCCTATGCAGCATTCCTGCCGAAATACTTGCCTGCTATGGTGCCACACCTGCACGCTCAAAATGTCACTCGACCAGCCAAACTAAGTGATGCATTCCACGGACAAGTTCACCACCACTCCTTCCTACACATACCTGAAAGTCCCAGGTATTTGTAAGTGACTTACCAAAACAGGCACATAGTTGGAATTAGAGCTCTGCGGTAAGACGTGCTAAAGGCACATTCCATGTCTGGAAACATTTTACTTTGCTATAGGTCAAAACAGTCATCTATAACTCTAAGAGATCTGGCAATTATCTCAAAGGCTGCAGAACTGTCACCACCACCACCATCATCATCCTTTTGCTGGAAAATTAGCTTTGTAAACAGCAGAAACGAGCATCTTTCCAGTTTCATGTCCCAAAGGAATGTCTTTTATGCTCTTCTCCTCTCCCCAAAGACTCATTTTCTGTATCTCAGCTTTCACCAAGTCCATACCAATAGAAAGAAGTTAGGCGTTCCCCTCTGCTCTGGCCCCTAGCCTTCCTATTTGGCACTAATTAATTAACCTAACAAATATTTACTGAGCTCCAGACACAGTGATATGCCTCCCTGCCTCTGCGTCTGACTTTTGGGGGCAATTTCAGACCAGCTTGGGAGGAATATTTAGGGAAGGAGCTAGTCAAACCCCATTATTCATTTATAAATTCTAGCCCTGCTTTTTTTTCCTCAGAGTTCTGAGGAGGAAACCTATATAATATTTATGTTCCTGAAGCAATTCGCTACTTACTTTTCACAGAGCTGTGTACTTGCAGAGTTTGAAAGTGATTTAGCCACCTTGTAACTATACCTTCTGAGTGCTGCCTTTTCCCTCTCTCCCCCACTGAATTTCTTGTATTGTGGTTATTTGCCCCTCTGCCTTCTCCAGTTACAGTGTAAACTCCTGGAGACTGTTTGGGGTCATATTAATCATAGTATTCCAGCATTTAGTTTAGTACCAGACAGGCACTAGGCTCAAAAATTGATTGATAAATGACTGCATGAAGGAATAGTCCCAGAGAGGTAAGTTTGAATTTCTCAAAAGCAAATTAGTGGTAGATTTAAGACTCAGATTCAGGTTTCCTGCCTGGTTGAATCCAGAACTCTATTACATTATTTGTATCAAGCTTAGAAATTGTTAATACTCAGGTGGTGCTGCGCTGGCATGAGAGCTTCCTTTTGGAAGAAATGGAAGGGTGGGTAGATAGCATATTTAGATGGAGTGAAACAACAGCAACAAAGAATGGATGGATGCATTTTAAAAATGTAAAGGTTCCAATTTAAAGATCATGCTTGTTTCACTTCTTAGCAAATCAATGTTTGGTTTCTGCTATACGCCACACACTGTGTTATGCATTAGAAATAGATAGGCTGCCTACAGCTTTTTTAAAGAATGCTTTTTACTGTTAAATATAGCATATATACAAAGAAAAGAAAGAAAAAACAATGATTTTCAAAGCACACTTCAACAAGTAGTTACAGAACAGATTTCAGAGTTTGTTATGAGTTACCATTCCACTATTTCAGATTTTTTCCTTCTAGCTGCTCCAAAACATGCTTGCAGTTTTTTTTTTTTGTTTTTTTTTGTTTTTTTTTTTTTTTTTTTCAGGAGAGGAATTTTTTTTTTATTAATTAAAAAAAGAATTAACAAAACAATTAGAAATCATTCCAATCTACATGTACAATCAGTAATTCTTAATAACATCACATAGTCGCATATTCATCATTTCTTAGTACATTTGCATCAATTTAGAAAAAGAAATAAAAAGACAACAGAATAAGAATTAAAACAATAATAGAAAGAAAAAAAAACAAAAAAAACAAAAACAAAAAACCTATACCTCACATGCAGCTTCATTCAGTGTTTTAATATAATTGCATTACAATTGGGTAGTATTGTGCTGTCCATTTCTGAGTTTTTATATCCAGTCCCGTTGTACAGTCTGTATCCCTTCATCTCCAATTATCCCTTCTCTTTTTTTTTTTTTTTAATTAACGGAAAAAAAGAAATTAACCCAACATTTAGAGATCATACCATTCTACACATGCAATCATTAATTCTTAATATCATCACATAGATGCATGATCATCATTTCTTAGTACATTTGCATTGGTTTAGAAGAACTAGCAACATAACCGAAAAAGATATAGAATGTTAATATAGAGAAAAAAATAAAAGTAATAATAGTAAAATCAAAACAAAACAAAACAAAACAAAACAAAAACCTATAGCTCAGATGCAGCTTCATTCAGTGTTTTAACATGATTACTTTACAATTAGGTATTATTTTGCTGTCCATTTTTGAGTTTTTGTATCTAGTCCTGTTGCACAGTCTGTATCCCTTCAGCTTCAATTACCCATTGTCTTACCCTGTTTCTAACTCCTGCTGAACTCTGTTACCAATGACATATTTCAAGTTTATTCTCGAATGTCCGTTCACATCAGTGGGACCATACAGTATTTGTCCTTTAGTTTTTGGCTGGATTCACTCAGCATAATATTCTCTAGGTCCATCCATGTTATTACATGGTTCATAAGTTTATCTTGTCTTAAAGCTGAATCCATTCTGCCATTCTATGTCTTTTGATTGGGAAATTCAGTCCATTAACTTTTAGTGTTATTACTGTTTGGATAATATTTTCCTCTACCATTTTGGCTTTTGTATTATATATATCATATCTGATTTTCCTTCTTTCTACACTTTACTCCATACCTCTCTCTTCTGTCTTTTCGTATCTGACTCTAGTGCTCCCTTTAGTATTTCTTGCAGAGCTGGTCTCTTGGTCACAAATTCTCTCAGTGACTTTTTGTCTATAAATGTTTTAATTTCTCCTTCATTTTTGAAGGACAATTTTGCTGGATATAGGAGTCTTGGTTGGCAGTTTTTCTCTTTTAGTGATTTAAATATATCATCCCACTGTCTTCTAGCTTCCATGGTTTCTGCTGAGAAATCTACACATAGTCTTATTGGGTTTCCCTTGTATGTGACAGATTGTTTTTCTCTTGCTGCTTTCAAGATCCTCTCTTTCTCTTTGACCTCTGACATTCTAACTAGTAAATGTCTTGGAGAACGCCTATTTGGGTCTATTCTCTTTGGGGTGCGCTGCACTTCTTGGATCTGTATATTTAGGTCTTTCATAAGAGTTGGGAAATTTTCAGTGATAATTTCTTCCATTAGTTTTTCTCCTCCTTTTCCCTTCTCTTCTCCTTCTGGGACACCCACAACACGTATATTTGTGCGCTTCATATTGTCATTCAGTTCCCTGATTCCCTGCTCAAGTTTTTCCATTCTTTTCCCTATAGTTTCTGTTTCTTTTTGGAATTCAGTTGTTCCATCCTCCAGTTCACTAATTGTAGCTTCTGTCTCTTTAGATCTACCATTGTAGGTATCCATTGTTTTTTCCATTTTTTCTTCTTTGTCCTTCACTCCCACAAGTTCTGTGATTTGTTTTTTCAGATTTTCTATTTCTTCTTTTTGTTCAGCCCATATCTTCTTCATGTCCTCCCTCAATTTATTGATTTGGTTTTTGAAGAGTTTTTCCATTTCTGTTCGTATAGTCAGCATTAGTTGTCTCAGCTCCTGTATCTCATTTGAACTATTGGTTTGTTCCTTTGATTGGGCCATGTCTTCAATTTTCCGAGCGTCATCCATTATTTTCTGCTGGTGTCTGGGCATTTGATCAGATCTCCCTGGGTGTGGGACCCAGCTGGTTGAAAGGTTTTTCTGTGGAATCTCTGGGCTCTGTTTTTCTTTTCCTGCCCAGTAGGTGGCGCTCGTGGCAGTCGTTTGTCTGCGGGGCAGTCGGCCCGGGAAACCGCGCGTGGAGGCGGGGGTCGCTGGCCGTGGCTTGGGGGAGTGCCGGTCCAAATTGCCCAGCTGGCCCGAGACGCCAAGCGTGATGGGAGGGCCCCGCTATCCAATGTTCCCAGTCAGACCGGGGAGCCACGTGCGTGGAGGGGACCCCAGACGCCAGCCACCCCAGCCGGGAAAACGTGCACCCCTCGGGTATCTCACAGCAGTGGATTCTCCCTACCCGTTCAGCCGTTCCAGAATGGGGTACGCTGTCTTTTTTGGTCTCTGTCCTGACTCCGGGAGCTGTTTTGTATTGTTTCTGTTTCTTTAGTTGCTTTTCTGGAGGAGGAACTAAGACCCGCGCGTCTTACTAAGCCGCCATCTTCTCCGGAAGTCTGCAGTTTTTTAATAACTCCCAAGATAAGATATTTGATTTACTATGATTTTTCTATTAATTAATCATCTATTAAGTAAATCTCTTCTCCTTTACCTTCTCTTGAAAAGCTCTGGGGCATGTATCAGATTTCTAGAGCTATTTGGCACACATTTTGACAATTTCTAATGTCCACCCATTCATGCATAAATTAGGAAACTGAGACAGACATCTACTTCAAAAGACTGTGAATTTAGCCTCGTTCTCTTTCCACAAAGCCTTAAGCCAATCCCTAAAAGACAATTACTATGTGTATTAGTCAGGGTCTCTGGGGAAACAGAACCAAAAGGAGGTATCAGTAAATGTTACTAGACTTTTATAAGAATTGTCTCATTCAACATGGGGATGCACAAGCCCAAATACCGTAGGGCAGGCTGCAAGCTGGGAACTCGGATGATGGCACCCAATGGATTCTCCAGGAGAGGCTGGCTGGCTGAAGTAGAGATGGAAGTTCCCTTTCTGACTGCTGAAGTTATCACTTCTCTTTGTAAAGCCTTCAACTGATTGGATGAGACATCTTTCGTTGTTGAAGTCAGTCTTCTCAGTTGATTGCAGATGCCATCAACCATCGAAGAAGTACACTTACAGATGCTTTTACTCCTTACAATGTCCTCACATGGTGCCAAACAACTGGGCACCATAACATGGCCAAGTTATCCCACAAACCAAACCATCCACAGTGTAATTTCTGTGTGTATATCACTAATGCATAATTAGGACCAAAATTCCAAAGCCAGCCAAACCAAGACTCAAGGACTGGGTGATAAGAATAAGTCAGACAGATGGATGGATCCCAATGGACTAACTGAGTTGCAATGAATTATCGCCTCCTTATCATGAAAGTACCTGACAAACTGTGAATTTATAGGTGGAGTCAAATAAAATTAAAAACAAATATCTAGAAGAGGGGCCAAGATGGTGGCTTAGTGAGGTGTGGGATTTAGTTCGTCCTCCAGAGCAGCTAGTAAATAGCCAGGAACAGTACAGAACAACTGCTGGGGCCACGGCAGTGACCAGACACACAGAGTACCCCAGTCTGGACCACCTGGATTGGCTGCGAGCCTTCCCAGAACCGTAAGTTCCCCAAGCCTGGAAGCCAGAGCCCCTCCCACAGGCTGCTTTCCAGAGGGGAAAGGAAAGAGACTTCACTGGCAGCAGGGGCTGAGCACAACCAAACTCCAATTGTGGAATTAATTAACAAATTCTGACTACTGAA
The DNA here is from genome assembly GCF_023851605.1 of Tamandua tetradactyla. Taxonomy (NCBI): domain Eukaryota; kingdom Metazoa; phylum Chordata; class Mammalia; order Pilosa; family Myrmecophagidae; genus Tamandua; species Tamandua tetradactyla. Next base: position 39,981,856 of record NC_135352.1, on the reverse strand, counting down.
AATAGACCCCCAGCTCAGCTGAACCCCCAGGTAAAAGCTGAGGTTGCTGGGTTTTGCCCTGGTGCAGAGGGGGCAGGGCTGACAGAAAAAGAAAGAAAAAAAAAAAACACACAGAGATTTTTTTGGATCGGACAGCACAAAATACTTGCGAGGGTCTGGGCCCTGAAGGAAAGGAGGGGCACATAGGACCTGGAGATACCCAGAACAACATACCAACTTAAGCTCTTGATTGGCAAACTCGAGGAGTGGGGCTCCTGCTCTGAGAAGGATTTTCTTTTTCTTCTTTGTGGTTGTGTTTCTACAGCTTGACTGCTCTTTGGATACAGCTGCAGGGATTCTCAGGCTCCAACTACCCCAGGCAAGAGCGGGATTAAGCTTGTTTGGGAGCTTGTCTGGAGGCTGTGCCTGCCCCAGGACAGCGGTGGGACCCAGCACAGGTGGATTCCCTCCCTCAAGGAATTCAGACCCAGGGTCTGGAAAACTGAAGAGATTAAAGCCAGCCTGCAACCTCTCCTCTGTCTCCACCATGCCCCGGCAGGGAGAGTCCGCTGAAGTTAAAGGCACCGCATCATCTTATTCTGGTGGGACCTGCAGGCAGACAAGCACTACATACCGGGAAGACAGAAAAATCAGAGTCCAGAGGCTTCGTAGGAAAGCCTTTCAATCTGCTGGGTCTCAGTCTCAGGAAAAATTGGCACAGGTGACTCTTTCCTCTTGAGAGGAGGCTAGTCTGGTCTGGGAAAATCTGACTGGGGTCTATAATACTTAAGTAGACCCTCCTAAGGGGAAACAAAGGCACCATACTGGCAGGGCAAGAAACAAGAAAACAAGAATGGAAAAATTCTGCTCTGTTAAATAAAACCTAAGCTAGAGGTCTAAAATAAGCTGAACTAAATGTCAAAGAACAGATAGACAACAAAGTCATCCAGCAAGAAAATCCTAGGTAAGAGATGTGAAAACAATCTAATTAGGATAAACTAATTAAGGAAATTAAATGCCTGGACACCAGCAAAAAATAAGGAATCATACTAGAAAAATTGAAGATATGGCTCAGTCAAAGGAACAAATCAACCATTCAAATGAGATACAGGAGTTGAAACAATTAATTCAGAATGTTCAAACAGACATGGAAAATCTCATGAAAAATCAAATCAATGAATTGAGGAAGGATATAAAGAAGGTAAGGGATGAACAAAAAGAAGAAATCAAAAGTTTGAAAAACCAAATCACAGAATTTATGGGAATGAAAGGCACGGTAGAAGAGATGAAAAAAACAGTGGAAACCTACAATGCTAAATTTCAGAAGATAGGGTTAGTGAACTGGAGGATGGAACATCTGAAATCTGACAAACAAAAGAAAATATAGGGAAAAGAATGGAAAAATATGAGCAGGGACTCAGGGAATTGAATGACAACATGAAGTTCATGAATGTATGTGTTGTGGGTGTCCCAAAAGAAGAAGAGAAGGGAAAAGGAGGAGAAAACTAATGGAGGAAATTATCACTGAAAATTTCCCAATGCTTACGCAGGACTTAAAATTACAGATCCGAGAAGTGCAGCCTACCTCAAACAGAATAGATCCAAATAGACGTAGTCTAAGACAGTTACTAATCAGAATGTCAGATGTCAAAGAGAAAGAGAGAATTTTGATAGCAGCAAGAGAGATGCAAACCATCACATACAAGGAAAGGCCAATAAGACTAGGTGTAGATTTCTCAGCAGAAACCACAGAGGCGAGAAGACAGTGGTTTGATATATTTAAGATAGTAAAAGAGAAAAACTGTCAACCAAGAATTCTATATCCCACAAAATTGTCCTTCAAAAATGAGGGGGAAATTAAAAACAAATATCTAGTCTGAATGAAGAAAAAAGCAAGAGGATGTTTGAAGAAATACAACATTCTATACTTTTCTTATCACAGGTTAGAATAGGAGCCTTAGTAATTTGATGAAACTTTTGCTAGTATGATGTCATTTTTGTAGAAAAATTATATACACACACACACCCAAAATTTTAATGTCTAAAGGGCATATAACTATGGTGCATTGAGGATGTAGGGAAGGATTGAGAATGGGTTCAGTAAGGCTTTCCTTCAAAGAAGAGGAGGTTTCCTCCTACTGCCTTAGGAAGCAAAGATGGGAGGTGTCTCCTCCAGGTTGAGCAACCAGCCTGAGCACTGTGAAAACATGGCAGCACACTGTACTTTCGGAATGGGAGAGGAGATTTGTGTGAATCAAGCTTATTCTCCAGAGTGAGAAAAATGAGTGTTAGAGCTGGGAAGCTCTGGATGTCATGCTAAAAAGCCTCACTATTCTGCAGTTATTAGGAAGCTTTGTGATGAGGGTTGATGCAACTTTCCTTGTATGTTTGAACATTAAAAAAAAAAATCTATATACTGTTTTGTAACTACTTTTCCCCCTACTTAAAAATATTTAGTGGACATCCTTCCATATCAACAAATATAAACATATATCATTTTCTTGCTACCTAGTATTCAATTGTATGAATAGACAATAACTTATTTAATGAAATCCTATTGAGGAGTATTTAAATTAGGTTAATATTTAGATTTTATAGACAATACTACCACCGAGTTGTCTTCTTGTCTAATTATTTCCTTTGTTGGAAGTGTATTTTCTAATTCCTTTCAAAAGTTCCAGGTTTTTCTCTTGTATTTCAGAAATTCCTTTTCTTACTCCAAGGTTTTATTGATAATTCCTTTTGTAATGTGTAGCTTTGTATATTTCAACTTTGTATATGTAAATCTTTAATCCATCTTGAGTTTACTTTGGAATACAACATGAGAAGGGGATCTAGCTTAATTTCAAAAAATAGTATGCCAGTTGTTTTGCTGACTATTAAAGAGGCTGTGCTTTCCTTTGTGTTCTGGAATCCTTTTCTTACCATGGACAAAATTATTAAATATATTGGACTTGACTTTTGGGCATATTATTTATTCCATGCATCTATTCTGGATGCTGTACCACAATGCTTTAATTCCTGTAGCTTTACAATAACTTTTAATACACAATTGTACAATCTCCCCTTATTTTAACTAGTTTTAGGTGGTTTCCAAATGTGATATAGGAACTCCTCTTTGTAATCCTCAACTTTTAATAAAGGCCTTTATACGCAATGGCTTTATGGTACTGTTGCTGTAAGAGATCGTGCAATTTGGGATGCCACCCTTAAAGGAAAGGACCAGAAGAAGAGACAATACGCAGAAGTGAGGAGCAAGGGAAAGTTGGAAGAGCTGCTTTAAGAAGACTGAAACCTCCCTTTTGTCCCCAGGAATCTTTAGAAAAATTGGGGAAAGCATTACCTCAGTTTGACTTTGAAGGAAAGGGTGAATACGGATGGCTGCAGATGTTGAGGACTCTAAGCTTATATATACTACATATTTTATATATATATATATATAATTTATTTATTTTATATATATATATATATAATATGTGGGTATTTAGAATAAAGTGTTTATCACTTTATATTTATAATTTTACATTCTGCTTTTTAAAAATTAACATCATTTAACAGGCATTCTTTCAATTTTCATTCTTTATAAACAACTTTATTTTTTTGGTTGTATAATGTTCCATCTTCTAGTATCCTACAATGCCGGTTTGCTCTGCAAAGTTGCATAAACACATTACCAGCGTCTCATAGAGGTCGACTTCAGAGGAAAAGTTTGGGAGCATTAGGCAGGAGTCAGAGAAAAGGTATTTCTCTCTGCGCCTAGAAAATGCAGCACTTGACCTAATGGGTTTTAGATTCCTTTGAGCTTCTTGCAGACTCACTTGAGAATTAAATGTGCTGAGGTGGCTCTTACCCATCTACAAGCTCATCCAGTTATTTACCCTCTATAGCCACTTTTTGAGAAATCAGCACATCATAAGTCCTTTCTGACCCTCATCCTCCTCCATTTGAGAAACCTTGTTTAGTTAAATTGTTGAGCAGTGGCCTGACAAATACGAGTCAGGAGTCACTTCCATTGTTTTATATTTAAGACATTTAACTTTATGATCTTTTTTGGAGGGCATTATATAAAAATGAGTTTTCCTGCTCTCTAAAATCTTATTTTTCACAGTTTATTTTAAAGCTGGAAGGGATTTTAAAGATAAACATTACCACATTTCAGACAGGCTAAGTGATTTGCCTGATCTAATGGAATTTGTCTTCTGCCTTCCAAGTTTAATGATTATTTTTCTCAAGTTCTCTTTTAGTGTAGTGAATCATTCTTGCATTCCATATATAAACTCTACTTATAGAGAGAGTAAGAGGATTTTATTTGCTAATGTCTGTTATCATTCTTATCTGTATTTATGAGTAATACTACCATACATTTTAATTTTCATATTGTATTGTCCAGCTTTGGTATCAAAATGAACTGCCAAATTTTTCACATTTTTCTATGCTCTGGATTAGTTTATGTGGCAGAGCAATGATCTATTCCTTATTTTGTAGACTTGCCTTAAAATGCCCTGACGCTGGCCTATCTTAAAGGTTGTTTTTCTTTCCATCCTCTAAACTTCTTCTATGGATATTGGTGTATTACATTATTCCCTTTTTTTGAGTCAGTTTTTTGTCCTTGAAAATCATCTACCATTATTTAGAATGTTTAATTATTGGAGCAAAATTATACTTTATCTTCTCTTATAATTAAAAAAAGCTTCCTGTATGAGGCCATACTCCATTCTGTTTTATAATGCTGTGTCTTTGCATCTCTTCTCTTATTTTTCTTGTCAGAAGTTCACTTATTTTATTGGTCTTTCCATGCTGCTAGCTTTTGTTTATATTGATCAAGTCAATTTTTCTTTATTAAATTTTGCCTTGTTTTTATTGATCTGTTCTTCATACTTTCTTTGGCTGTGCTTTATTGTTCTTTTTATATTCTATTGAGATGAATGCTTGGTTAAGTTATTATTAACCTCTTTGGCTTTCTATCATGTGTATACAGGCTATAACAGTTCTTACTTCGCAGCCATCAAATTTGATTTCCAGCATTCTAATTTGTGTTTATTTTGTTTTATTTTCTTCCTTTACACAGCCGTTATTCAAATGGGTATTTAAAATTTTTGAAACGGATAAGGCTTTTTATTTATGTACCTTGGGCTGTCATTTTGCTATTAATTTTTAATTTTACTGTTTTGTGGTCAGAGAAGGTAAACCGTGCAATATTAGCCATGAGGGACTTATGAGGTTTATCTTCATGGCTAAATTTCTGTAAATGTTTATATATATTCTGTATGCATGTGAAAAGGATGTATTTTTCACTGGTGAGTAACAATATATATATGTACACGTACATACATACGTATATATATTCGGAGAGAGAAAGAATATAAATTAGATCAAATTTATTATCTTGTTTTTTCCATCTACTTGGTCTGTCTCTTTGTAAGAAAGATGTATCAAAATCTCACATTTAAATTGCAAAATTCTCCATCTCTTATTGAATCTCTATCAGCTTTTGTTTTATGTTTTCATAGCTGTGTTCGCACTGTGTAAAAGTTTATGACTGTTATATATTCTTTGTGCTTTGTATATTTTATCTATATAAAATATGCTTCCTTTCAGCCAGTAAATGCTTTTTCCTGAAAATTCTATTTTATCTAATGTTAATATTGCAGCATCAGCTATTTTACCCAAATTTGTCTGATGAAACTTCTTTTATATTCCTTTATTTTTTACTTACTTGTGTTATTTTGTTTGTCTTAAGGTCTGCCGAACCTAGTGCTGCCTGCCCCTCTCTGGTTCATGTATAATTTTATTTTATTTTTTGATTGCAGTAAGAGAAATTCCATGCGATGGAGATCAAAGTCCTCACCTGCTCTGTATTTCCTGTTGTGCACAGGCTCAAATAATATCTAGGTGCAAACCACCTTCTTACAGCTGTCTGCCTAAAGGCTGGAATTTTTCACAAGCCCCAGCGCTCCCGCCCCCCATGCTGGCCTCGCTTACTGCGAGGACAAGCTAGAGGAACAGGGGGCGGAACCGTCTTGTCCTCAGCTAGCAGGAAGAGGGAACCTGCTTTCTGTCTTTAGAAGGTCTTTTGATTATTTTATTTTACCTGGGCTTTCTGAGATTCATCTATGATTTCTCTATGGAGCCTGAGGGTTGTTGGTATCAGGGTGTGGGGTAAGTGGCACAGAGGTCAGGGCCCAGGGAGGGCAGGGCGCAGGTGTGTCCTTGCCCAGGTGGAGGGGTTCAGGGGACTTGAGATGCAGCTATGTGAGTGTAGGAGCAGGCACTAGTTGTGGGGATTGTAGGACATGGGTCAGGGAAGGGTGATGTTGGGTGGGTGGAGCCCTGGAGCAGGTGTGCAGGTGTAGGTGGGGGGTTGGGGGCAGAGGTGCAAGTGTGTGCAGGGGGGCTATAGCACAGATGCACAGGTTAGCACCTGCCAGGTGTGGGAGAAGGGCGCTTGTGCCCGGGGGTGGGGCAAAGGTGAAGCTGTGTGTGGGGCAGGGGGTTGGGGTGCAGGGACAAGAGGTTGGTACATGGATGTGTGGGCACCCAGCAGGGAGGCTGCGGCTGTGGGCATGCACAGGTCTGTGGGAGGGGGCCCTGGTGTGCGTGTCTAGGGGGCGGAGCATGTGTGGGCACATGCACAGAGCTCAGGGGCAACCGGCTAGGGTTGCGCCTGCTTGGGCTGGGGGCGGGGGTGGCCCAGATGTGCAGGTCAGCTCTTGCCCAGAGCTGGGGGCGTGACTTGGGTGTCTGCGGGCGCTTGTGCATGTTTGGGAGGTCCTTACCCTGACGTGCACATGTGCAGAGCTCAGGAGGTGCCGAGAGAGACTGCGCGACTGCACGGGCTGGGGGCCGGTGTGGTCGGGGTATGAAGGTAAGCGGACGAGACCCGGCTGTGCAGGGGGCAGGGAGGGGGGTGTCTGGGGGGCTGGACATTGGTGCTCGGGGGGAACTCAACCTATCCTATTCCACCATCTTCCCGGAACCCCTTTGCTCATATTTTTTAAATAAAGCTTTACTTAGCTATAGTCCACATACCATATAATCCATCCATTTAAAGGGCACAGTTCAAGGATTTTTAGTGTACTCACATATATATACGCGATCATCGCCATCGTCAGTTTAAAACAAAGAAGCCACATCCCCTTTCACTACAACCCTTCTCCCTGCATCCACCAACCCCCACCCCACCCCACCCCACCCCCAGCCCTAAACCACTGGTTTACCGTCTGTCTCCATGGTTTTGTCTATTCTGGACATTTTATAGAAGTGGAACTATATAATGTGAGATTATTTGCAACTGCCTTTGGACACTTAAAATGTTTTCAAGGCTCATCCTTCTTATATCCCTTTTTATGGCCAAATAATGTTCCATTGCATGAATATGTCACGCTTTGTTTATCCATTCATCAGTTGGTGGGCATTTGGGTTGTTTCCACGTTTTGACTAAGGGGAATAATGCTGCTGTAAGCATTCATGTACAGCTTTTGGATGGACATAAGGTTTCATTTTTCTTGGCTGATACCTATGACTAGGTCATATGGTAACTTCGTGTTTAATCATTTGAGGAACTTCCAGACTGTTTTCCAAATTCCCATGACTCCTTTGTTTTCTCTACCACCCTTAGCACTGCTACAGTGATAATCAACTTAATATCTCAGTAAAGGCACAAAATGCTGGGCTGGTCTCTATGCCAGTCACATCCACAACAAATTCCTTCCCAGAATAAGGATTTTGCCCTCCCTCCCCAATCCATTCCCAAATTTTTACGGAGTGTCTGCAATTAGGCAGAGTGAATTTTGTGAGGGACTCAAATAAGAATTGTGCAGTCCTTCATGGTGGCTCTGTGAGTTGCATTCATCCTATATATTTTATTTAAAATAATAAGTGATATACGTAGGGGGGTCATTATTATCTCCATTAAAATATAGGGAAACCAAAACACAAGAAGATTTATAACTTGCCCTAAGACAATTCCAAGTGGTAATGCCACACAAAACATCACATTTTTCAATCTCTGCCCTCAAGAAAATTATAATCAGGTAGGAATAGACATGCTTAATGCAAGATGCTATGCTATGAATCAAATGGATAAGAGCCAAAATGTAAGAAGAGCATAGTGGAATGTGAGAGCAAATAAATATGAATGAATATCACAGAGAAAAGAGGAAGAGACAAGAAAGAAGAAGAGAAGGTTGCACTGAAGATGATCCTTGGAGGATGCATTGGTGGTTGAGAGTTTGACAGGCCAAGTTCAGTGAACGTACTGCTGGTCTACAAAGCAGCAAGGCACATGGCTTGAAATACATGCATAGGCAGGAAACAGGAGGTAGTTCAGTTTGAGTGGAAAATATTCCCTTATGTTTAGCTGAGTAGTGTTGGGGAAGTTAAGAGCACGCTCAGTGGACACTTCCCAGCCCTCACCCAGGTCCCTCCTTTTCTCCTCTTGTTTGTTTGCTTGCAGGTGTTAGGTGTGTTTCTATTTGTATTGTTTGGTATGTTTCTATCTCCCAGAATCTGTAGGCAGTGGGGTGTGGTTCTAAATCTTAACCAATCCCAGCTGCTTGCCAGGGCATGACATTTGCTCATTGGCAGAGCCCCCTCCCTGTGCAGTGTATAAAAGGTCAGGACTCAGTCGACACAGGTGTCCCTTATCTCTGGCTTAAAGAGGTGTGTGGAGCTGACATCCACCAACCCTGACCTGAACAGTTCTCTCCCTAGGGGGCTGGCCAAAGTGGGGTCATTTCCCCTGATCTTTTGGGTCCTTTGTGCTGTGCAAGCAATAAAATGGTCATTTGTTGGGAGCCTTTATTGTCCCGAGCCTGTGTTCCCAAAAAGGCCATGTAGCAATTCACTCCACAAATAGCAATAGATTATGCTAGGAGTGTAGGTTGGGTCTGATTATAGAAGCCAAATTAAATATATTGGCCTTTATTCAGCTGGCAGTAGAGAAAAATGGACAGGACTTTTATCAAAGGATTGTCATAATCAATGTGGTGCTTTAATATTATTACTTTGTCAGTTCTGCACGGAAAGATTAAAAGGATAGATAAGGGAGCAGAAATACTTGTTTAAAAACTATCACAATAGCCCAAGTGTAAGGTAAATGTCTAAACCAGTGGTGCTTAACCAGGAGCTATCTTGTTCCCCCAGGAGACCGCTGCACTATTTGGAGAGTATCTGGGGAGATAGGCTGTTGGAATCCGGTAGGTAGAGACCGGGGACGAGGCAAACATCCTACACGGTGCAGGACAGCTTCTCATACCAAAGAACCGTCAGGCTCAGAATGCCGAGAGGGCCAAGGCTGAGAAAACTCGCTCTAGATTAAGACGGTCACAATGGAAATAAAAGCAAATGACACAGAGGAGAATTATATTTAGAGAAGAAGTGATTGGATTTTATGGATGATTGGGTCTGGTGAGAAAAGATAGGGAGCAGCTGGTTTGTAACTTGCATGGTTGACAAAATTATAATAGCAAAGACAAAAATTTTTAAAGGAGGAAACGAGTGTAATGAAAATGTTTTTTTAAGTTTCTCAGTATCTCTTCCTTTGGAAACGACTTCCTCCCCAAGCCACGATCATTCTGAACCACGTGTGTGATGAGGGTGGGGAATATGTCCCCGAGGCCACCCCACAGGGCATTTCCTGATTTAGGACTGCACAACCCAAATCCACCAGATGCCTCGTTTCAGTGAGTTGTGCTCTAGGTGTCCATGTGCGTTTCGGTACAGACCAACCAGAGTTCTTCCCGGAGCACCACCGGACCATATAGAAATACGCTAACCCTTCTATGGAATCCCAGGCTCTATAAGGGTAACACAGCTTTGGGACTGCAAACAGGTATCTTGCCATACATGAAGCCAGCCTGTATAAGAATGATATTAAGCAAAGGCAAGCAGAACAAAGAAAGAAATAGGGAGACATAATTCAAGTGCATTTATGTAAACTGTATCCAGCTATGCTTGAAATACAATATTTTGATGTCCCAGTTAGATTAATCCAATAGTTTCCTACTTAGCCTAAGCTAGTTGGAGTTGAATTTCTGTAGCTTGGAAATGAAAAAGTCTCAGTTAGTTGACAAAAAGAATGAGATTAGTTTTAGATATGCAAACAGGTGAGTAGATACAAAAAGGAGAGCTAGAATTTAAGGGACTAGATTGAGCTAGGAGATAAATTTCAGAAATTTTTTTCTTTAGAAGTGACAGTTGCATGTAAAAATAGTTGCAATCAATGCATGAATAGTTGCAATCATTGTGAAATAGGCTAAGGTGAGAAAGCAAGACTTGGCACTTATTTTATAATATAATAAATAAAATGAATTATAAATTGTTATTTGAGTCTCCATTATTAAATTGAGATGATTCAGAGATAGTAATCCCAGTAAAGATACTGGAAACAAGTGATTTGTGCATTATTTTGAATCATTTGTGTTTTTTACCATATGCAGAAGAGCTTCAAATGTGTTCAATTTTGGTGTATCAATGTGTAAATCATTGCCTATTTTCTCTTCGATCTCTTCCCTCCACTTCTTATGCTCTGCTTAGGAGGCTGATTTCTGCAAGACACATGGCCCAGGCTCTCTTTGCCAACTGGCTTCTGGTCAGTTTGGCCAGTAAGAGTCATTGGCAACAGATAGCAGATGGGAAGAAGCCAAGGTATGCCTCTCCTTCTGTGTTTTGGCTAGTATTTCTGGCAGTGGCTGTTTCTCCTCCACTGTGCCAGCACCCCCGGCTGGTCTGTTTTTGGTGGCCTCAGAACCCAGTCAGTAGCCCCAGCTCCTAAACTCTGTTTAGGAATATGGAATCACCTCTTCTTTTTCTTCTTCCAGCCCTACAGGTGCTAGCAACTTCCTGCTATTACTAATCTTTGGCCTCTTCATTTGCCTTTTGCCCTTTTAGCTCTTCCAATACCTTTATCATCACCTTCCCGTGTTAAAGTCCTACTATTAAGCTACCTGATTTGAGTTCTTTTTTTTTCTGACTCTATTCTGACCAATTCATTGTACTGGTCTCCAATTCAAACCACCAGAGATGGAAAGATGGATAGAGGAAACAAAAAGAGCCCATTGACATTTTAAATTTAGTTTGCGTTCTTAAGGGGCATGTTACGTAAGGCTATGTACAAACAAAATAAAAATATAAAACAGTGTTCTGAGGAAGGACAAACTGATAGTAATTGGAGCTATCAAGAGAAGGTGTAATGGAGGAGATAAGACCAGGGCTGAACTCTACAGGATGGAAAACCAAATAGTGGAAAGCAGAATTAGAGATAGCGTTATGTGGAACAAAGGGCAGAGCAAGGAAGCAGGAATAAGAGGATTGTGTTCACTGAAGCCGGAGTGCCGTAGAGGCACCCACCGGTGTGTTTGGTGAGGAAAGGCCCCCTGTGTAGGGCTTCCAATGGCAGGCAGAGGACTTGGTGTCTGTGGGACCAACCCAAGGAAAAGTTAATGAAGAAACCTACCCTTTTAGGAGAGTAACTTTATCTGCTTACTTGAAACACAGAACAAGGTGTCTGAAAGCTGGTTTTTATTCCCATCCCTTAACCCACTACATAATCTGAGAATCTTTAGAATCTCAGTTACCTAATTTGCAGGGGGAGATAATAATAAGTGAGATTCATCTAAAAAGGTTAAAATTTTTCTTGTTGTTTTCCAGATGACTAGGTATTTATAAAGGTTGTTCTGAATGCCTGATCTTCTGTAGGCCTAAGATGAGGAGGTCAGTTTTCTTTTCTCCAATGTCCAACTTACCCAGGCAAAATAAAAATGACTCTAGGTTGCATAAGAAGAATCAGAGGATGTCCCCAGCCCCTCCGGCCCCAACACCCACACACACACCAAGTTCTAGAGCATGCTGGACTGAGTGTTTAACTCTGACCTTAAAAAACTACTCAAATACCCACGAGGAAACGATTTAGGCCTAAGGCATGGGGGAACATATACTGACCCATAAAGTTCTTAAAAACACCATGGTAAAATCACTTTACATGGTAGTAAAATAAAATAGCTTATATATAATTTTAGAGTGGAAGAAATGAAGCAACTCTTTTAACATAGCTTATTAATTGCTTTAATTAAGTGAAAGCATACTTAAACCCAAGAAAAGAGCACATCATTCAAAATGTGATGTATTTTTTTGAGAATGAAAATGAAAAGAAACATTCATGCAAAGATTAAAAATTATTTTAGGACTTATAAGTGGATTCGCATGACAGGTGGCTGATGAAATAAAATTCTACGTCCCATTTTATATTAAAGTGAATTTGTTTTGTCACATGTATTATAATTCACATTAGAAAAGCTAGTAATCATTCTACTGTTACCTGCACTTTCATTGTGCGAAGAATCCAGAGAAGCAATAGCTTAGCTCTGACATGGTGCCAAGAATGAATTGCAGTTGGAACAAACAAAAGATTTAATTATAGGCTTTAAGTGAAAGCAGGAGAAGAACACGTGGGACTGAAATTTTATCCAAGACAAATTTAATTTTTTTTTTTAAGGAAGAGAATACAAGAAGGGAAAGCTAACTGGAATTCTAGCATTTGGAGGAAGAAATCAAGCTTAACGTCTACCCTTCTATAAATTGATATTACTAAAACTAAAAAATTAGATTGGAATTTGAAATCTGTGTTTAAAAAAAAGGATTTTCATCTAAGTTTGAATTCGTTTTGTTACCTACCCCAAAATTAGTATTTCAGAACTGATAATAAAAGGGATACAGTAGATATATGTAGTCGATATGACTCTAGGGAATAAAAACATGAATGTGACTTGAGCATGGTTTGCAAAATGTGAAATTTAATTTATGGCTTGAGCTAGGGGCAAAGTGTTTCATAGAAAAAATATAAAAATAAACCTCTTCACAGAAGGCAAGTTAGATCTTACAGGAGTCATAAAATCGTGTCATTGGGTGATACGAGCAGGCCAGGAAATGAAGAGACATGAATCCAAAGGGCGTCCTTAGTTCTGAATAACGACATAGCAAGTCAAGTCAGCTTAATTGTAGCACTTCTGTGGCTGATGGTACTGAGCTGGCTCCTGAGTTTAACAAGATTTTCGGCTAACCCTTAATTGTTAAGTCATTATAACAACTACTGATGTGTCATCCCTGCTATAATTGCTTCAGGCTTTTCTCAGCACCTGTTTTGCATTTACTGTCTTAAGAGATTTAACACAAAGGTAAAATGAGACTCTTCTGTCAATTGCATGTATACATTTATTATAAAGCATTTAAAAAAAAGAAGAAAAATGGTGCAATGGGAATAACCTGCATCTGTGCAAATGAGACTGACTCTGGTTTCCCGAAGTCAGCAATTGTAAAAAGAAAAACAAAACAAATGCAACCGAGGGCAACAACAAGGAGTCACACACAGTCAGTTCAAAAGCAAGTTCATGAAAACTTTGAAAAGAGAAGAAATGTTTTTCACATGGCCAATTCTTCATTAGGGAAGAGGATTTACCTTGTTAGCCATTTGCATGCTCCTCCCATCCTAAAAAGCCTAGTCCTCGGGGCTATACCACAGACAGCCTGGGACACCGAGGCCCGAGGCCCGAGCAGCCAGGGGAGGTGAAGTCACAGGAGCAGAAGAGAAGCTGCCGCTTTCCTGCGGGCTCTGACCTGGCCGCTCCACCCCCTGCAAGGAGCACATGCTCGTAGAAGATAAGCCTGTGCTTTCGGCAGCCTCTGAAACTTCCACGGACCCTTATCCGAATCCTTTAAGCTGAACCTATGCAGAGAATGTGTGCGAACAGTTCGCTCTACACTGATTCCAGTGGAGCTTTTAGGGGATATCACTATACAGTCTCAATTGTCAAAGCCATATATGCCGTTTGTAGTAGCCCCAGAGTAACTTATTCTCATCATAGTGTTAAAAATACATGTAAATACATGTAAAAGGAAGACGTTAGAATAACCCAAACGCCCCTAGAGAGTGGGAGAAAGATCAAAGGTGAAGGTGGAGTTGTACGGAGAGGGTAGGATTTAACAGATGAGTGTGAGTGCTGAATCAGTTTATTGATATTTCTTCTAGTCTCCAGTATCTTAAGCAGCTAGAAGTAAACCTAAAATTGTGGCATTATGACCCATGCCAAACTCTGAAATCTGTTCTGCAGCTAATTGTTGCCACGTGCTTTGAAATTTATTGCTTTGTTGTAAATATGTTATTTTTCACAAAAAAGAAGAAAGTCGATTGTGGTGATGAATGCACAGCTATATGATGACACTCTGCACCACTGACTGTACACTTTGGATGATTCCACGCTCTGTGAATATACAATACACATCACTAAAAGCGCATTAAAATTTTCTAAAAACTACGTGTAAAGAAGGTAGCTTTGGGACCCCAACACAACCGGCTTTCAGATCTCCCCTCTCCTCTCCGGAGCAAGAAGAAAACGCCGTGATGCACGCGCTGGGTCACGGATGGGTGTGGCCGGGGACAGTCCTTCTGTCCTGCTGGGGCCAGCGGACGGGACGTGTGGACCCCGCGGGTCCCCCTCCCAGCCGCGTGTAACTCCCACCCGCGAGGGCCGCGCTCCGGTCCCGGCCATGCCTCAGCCCCGCGGCCAGCTTCTCTCCTTTGGGAGTTGAAGTTTCCCTTCTTCCTTTAGCATGAGCGCTCAGGGGACAGACAGGAGTTTTGAGAAACTGTGCATAAAAGGATTTCTCATCTATAGTCACTTTATCACCACTTGAGAGGAGTGTAGAAAGTGCATCTCTCAACAGGGACAATCTAGAAAAGAAGGGAATTGAGTTGCTTAGGAGCAGCATTACATTAAAGCCGGGGGAAAAAAGAAAAAGAATAGCAGTGGCTCTTCAGAATCTAATTTTTAAAAATATGATCACAAAAATAATATGGAATAAAGTCAGTAGCTAGAATAGAGGATACATGGGGACCAGGAAATAGTCACAGCACAAATGATAACTTACAGTAAATAAACTTATGTTATTTAAAAAAAAACCTCAAATTCTCAGAAGAAAATTCTATGCTGAGAGTTCTCAAAGTTTTTTGTATATCTACTTTAATAAATAAATGGCAGTGTATATTTTACAGGAAGAAAAATCAATTCACAAGACACTAAGAGGTTGTCAAAGATGACACAGCAAAACCATTCTTGATTTCCAGTTTGCAAACACGCTGTTCTAAGCACAGTTGTTTTAGAGGTCATTTTACATGGAACATGTCTTCTTTCATTGCCAAAGTAAAAGACATAAAAGACTCTACCAAATACATTGGAGCAGGCTTAGGTATTAGAAGGTAAAAATCATTTACTGTTTGTTGTAATTACCTCAGTGACCTATGGGCTCGTTTTCTTAATGTTATAAGCCACTAAAGTCCATTACTTTGCACGTTTTTTGGAAGTCAGTTGAAAGGCAGCAGATGGTTTCATTCATAACGCCCTTGATAAGCAGATTTTCTGATCTCTAGCTTTGTGATGGATGAGGTACAATTTTTGGCATGAGAATTTTATGACAGGCTGCGAGGACAGAAGAAAAAAACAGGTGTCAGTTGATATGAAGTCAGACTTGAAACACCATTTCTATTTTTTTTTTTTTTTTTTTACTTGAAAGCCAAGAACGGGGCTTATTCCCTGAAGAGAAGAGATTTTTTGAAGAGGAAATGCAAACTTGGGTATTTCAGAATAAAATGTCTCTCCATCATAGAAAATGCATGAGTTTCGTGGCTTTTGGAGACGATTAAGGGAGAGATGGGTCTTTGAGAAAGACCTGTTAAGGATACAAATTGTTAGGTTAGAATAGTGCAAGTGTGGCCAATTCTTCTACTCTGTATCAATGGCACGGAGGGCATAGATAATTGTGTCTGTGGACTTAAAAGGCATTCTGAAGATTTATGACCTAAAGTGAATGTAAAATATAAGTCTAGGAATGTCTGCTTTTTGCAGCTACTACAGGTTTGACTTGCAAATGCACCTGATTTGAAGAAATGGCACTTTGTAATCTATCCACTGGCATAGTAGATAATCCAACATTCATTTCACTTCTTTCACCATACTGCTAACAAAATGCATTATGATTTAGCAAAACCAACAGTTATTTGGAGGTACAGGGGCTGGGGAGATGTGAGGTGAGAAAGGGTTGTATAACAGGATGTTGTCTTCTAGGAAATATCCTTGCCTTGGGGTGATATGAAATGATAACTGGTGAAGGCGTTCTAGAAATCCTCATATTTGTTTTTCTCCGTTGATTCCGGTAATATCTGATGGTTGGTATTATCAGTACACACCAACTATATTGCATTTTTATTGCTTTTGCTCTCGTCTTATTTATTATTCCTTCATAACTTTTTACTTAAAACACAGCACGAAGATGTAGAAAGAAAATCATATGGGTACATAAATAATTCATGCACACCTGAAGGCAAAAAAATCATACCAGACAAAAACGAGTCATAAGAAAGGCGAACTAGAAGTTAAATTTAAATGTTGTTGGGAAAAAAATACACCCCCGAGGAAATCTAACGGAAGGAGCCTGAAAACTAATAAAAAACAATGGCACTGATCTGCCAGCCAGGAGGTGTGTAACCGTGTGCTGACCCGCATCACGACAGCTGAACTAATACGTGAAGCATCGCCTTGAACTTGAATGGCTCCAGTGCCGGGAGGATTGGTAACGTGAAGCTACAAACTGTCAGCTCAACACAAAGAGATTTCTGGCTCTATTTACCTAGTATTCTTTACCTTAGGATAACATTCTGAACTGTGGCCACGCTTCTCAGAAGCACTTGTCAATCCACTTACAAACTTCAATGGCAGGCACGTCATGTTTCCTGAGTTAGGAACACCAGAGAGTCTAGTACTGAACAAAAGACAGCAACTGGACTTTCTGAAGATACTATTTGTGTTTTAAAACACAAATAGCACACTGAGGGAGAAAAAATGGAAATAGCCCTAGATATGATGATACTTTGGAAAGCATTTAATCATTTTGCATATACCACTCTAGACTGGTAGTATTTAATAATTTTTTCCTGAAAGTACTGAAGCATATACCAAAATAGAAAATTAGCACATAGTAATCTAATGTCTCAAAAAAATTCTAAATGTGCATATATGTGAAAGGGAGCTGAACTACCTTTTTATTAGTGCTACACTTTTCCATGTTTATATTTCCTTTGATTCTACATCTTGGTAGATTAATGACAATAATAGTAATAGTTAACACTCAATACTTACCATGTGCCTGGAACTATTATTTATCCCATTTACTTTTCCCAGCAACCCTCTGAATTAGCCCCAATTTATAGGTGAGGGAACATAGTACAGATGATGGAATTTTCATAAGAAAATTGTCCAAAGTCATACAGCTGTTTAGTGCTAGAGCTGGATCATATTTCAGCATTCTAAATCCCTTAATATCTACTCTTACACACTATATTATTTTCTGAGCTCATCAAAGAAGAAATTATCTATGATCCTATTGTTATGAGGCAAAATTTGGAATACTTTGGGTCCATTTTATATCCTTATCAATGAGGTCTACTGAACTTAAAAGATTCCATTTCAAAGCCTGGATATAACATGTTATGAAAGTACACTTTTTCACACCATTATCCTCCAAACATAAAATCTCATGTTTAAAATTCAGCAAGCATTTATTGATCACTTACTATGTACCTGGCTTCTAAAAAATAGTAGGAAGGATGGGACAGGAAATAGCTGTACACATATTTTATCTGGGCAATCATCTTTCAGCAAATTTCACTGATGTTTGGCATGTTCAGCTTCATTTAAAAAATAAGTAATGCTATTAATAACAGAATTATCTGGAATCCAAATACCCTAGACTTTCTCTCTGCCTTCAGTCATTCTTCCTTCCTTATAATGAAAGCTCCCTAAAACCAAGGAAAAGGGAGATAGTTTGCAAGTTATTGAAAGATCACATCCCTATCTAGAATTTCTTTCTCTGTGACAGTTTAGATTTGTTTCTTAATTACCTTCAGCCTGGGGAAGGAATAATCAAGGAGATCACAGCAATGGCCGCCAAATCATTGCACATTCCTCACAGGACTGGAGACTCAATGCGGCACCAACTGGCCTGGCCTAAAGGGAGTAAAGAGGAAAAAGAGGAGAAGGGGAAAGGCGGAGAAAACAATGGTGGGGTACAGCAGCAGTGATACTGCCCAGCTCTACAGTTTTTCTCTATTGTTCAGTGGCAAACGCTTTATTTTAATCCCCATGTGCTCTGTTGAGAATGAAAATATTCTTGAAGAATCTTTGATTTCTAAGAATAGTTGCTATTCTAAAGCAGAAATGGAAGTGCACATAGGAAAGCGGTGGTAGGGAAAGAGTAATAGGCATCCCCCTTCCCCCAAGAAAAGCAGTAACAGGAGAAAACCTGAAAATAAGTATAGTACTTTCTCTTACACACATTTTAACAAAAAACTCATTAAGAATTACTTAAACCAGACCCCAGATGAGATCAACCTTTTTGTTCTATTTCAGACCTCCTGATGATGGAGCTTTGAGACTGGATTCAGTTTTCAGAATGAATGTATTTCTCAAACAACAGTGTGGTTTCCTAAGAAAGGCACTTGCAAACTCTTTCAAGAACCATTTAGTCTTCTCTCTTGGAAGTGGGCTCTTTATCCACATGACTTAGCCCAAAATACACATCTCTCCTGAGAAACTTCATGTGAGAGAAATATTTCTTACATAATTTTCTCATGCTTTTTACTTACCATAATCTCAAGTTCTTGAAGCTGGTAGTAAACTCAGAGGTCATGAAGCAGGAGTCACTCCTAAAATCCCCTAAGAAGCCACCAATTATTTTTGCTCAACATCATCTGTGATGGTTCTCTCTTCTTCCTTATGCGGAAATAAAATCTGTCTTCCTTCACGATTTCACTCATAGTGATAAGACCTGCTTCTTGGAGCATTAGAAATCTCTAATCTCGCAGCCACAGAGCAGTTCCTTAACAGCTGAAAACAGTTCTATGCACATAAGCTCATTCTGCTTTCCTGTTTCGCAGAGAAAAGAACATGGGAGGTCAGTCTTAGATTCAAAACCCAGCTCTGCTATTTGCCATTTATGTAGATCTGGATAATACATTCAATGTGTCTAAGCCTCAGTTTTTTAATGAAAAAGTAGAGGAAATGACACTTATCTTGAGGAGTCTTTATATGGTTTAAATTAGGTTGTTTCTGCAAAGTGCCGTACTTTGAAAGTTCTGAATTGATTATGGTATATATTGTTGTTAATATTGTGGCTTTGAATCCCTTTCTTGATTGTTGTTATTCCAACACAATAAAACAGAGGTTCCCAAAAGTGTGTTACAAGGATGCCAAAATACTATCATTTTTCTGTGGGTGTCACGGCATTGGTGTGTCTGAGAATGAAAGCATTGCATTCATTTTTATGTTCTCTTCTGTGCTTTGCACCTTTTTCAGAATTAAAAAACTCTCTCTCCCTTCTCATATACATATTCTCTTATTATTGGCATTTGTCATGGTCAGGTGTTCATGTGTCAACTTGGCCAGGAGGTATTGCCCGGTCATCTGGTCCGGCAAGCACTGGCCTGTCTGTCGCTATGAGGACATTTCATGGACTTAAATCATGATTACGTCAGCTGCATCCACAACTGATTGCATTTGTAATCAGCTAGGGGGAGTGTCTTGGCAATGAGTGACACTTAATCCAATCACTGGAAGGCTTTTAAGGAGGATTCAGAAGAGACAATCACTCCTCCCGCTTCAGCTGGTGAGCCTCTCCTGTGGAGGTCATCCAGACCCTTCATTGGACTTGCAGCTTCACAGCCTGCCCTACGGATTTTGGACTCTTCCATTCCCATGTTTGTCCAGCCAACCTCTCCTGAGAGTTCATTGAGGACCTCCATAGGTTGCCAGCTTGTGGCCTGCCCTACAGACCTTGGACTCTACATGCCCACGGTTATGTGAGACGCTTTTATAAATTTTATATCTATGGATATCTCTTGCTGACTCTGCTTCTCTAGAGAACCCTAGCTAATACAACATTTAAACAACAACTTCTATAGAAATAAAGGATTCTCTAAGAAAAATATTTTAGTTCTTAACAGTGGTTTAGTCCCTCAGCCTTAAAACTGGTCCTATAAGCCTTTTTTAGTCCCCTGTAGCCTACAAATATTATCACTTTCTTGGAAACAATATGGTGTAACAATTTAGGGAAACTAGAAAAAGAGAAAAAAAAGTTAGGAAAATTGCAATAGAATTTATTAGTTTTTCTTAGTATGTGGTTCTAGAATTAACTAAACATTATACGCCAAAAAGGTAAGAAAAGTAGAATGAATTGTATTTGTTTTTTGAATTATATTTTTTATTTGTCCTCGATCCAATATTTCTATTATTACAACCTAAAAAGGCATGTGGTTTTTCAGAGAGCTACACCAGACTGTGAGCTCACATTAGCCTTGCAGGTAACAAAAACATCTAGCAAAACGACAGATTCATTCATCCATTCAAAAACACTTAGTTTTTATCTCCTTCCTCTGTGCAGTATTTTAGATACCTGGCATGCAGAGTTAAACAAGATCAACAAGATTCCTTCTCTCGTGAAATTAAAATTATACCTGAAAACACAGATGACAGACAAGTAAAGTAAACAATTTTTGAAAATGATTAACGCTATGGGAAGGATAAATGATGAAGAGATGAGGGTGTGGAGAGGCGAAGTGTGGGTTAGGGAGGTGGGGCGCGCCCCTCTAAGGAGATGACAGCTGAGACAGTGACGTGGGGCGTGGGTCTGTGCCCGAAGGGGAGTGGGTGCAACGTGGAGGGGAGTCAGGAGAGGCAGCAGGGGCCGGTGTGACTTCTGAAGGCACACAAGGAGCTCAGATTGAAAGTGCCACGCTTCCTACTGCTTTCCACATCCTTTTTCATTTTCAAGGTGGAACCACAGTAAACACGTACAACTGAAAAATTCAAAATTCTGTATGATTGCTGAATCATTAAATTGATATTTCTTTTAGTCTCCAGTGTCTTAGAGCAGGAGGCAGAAAATACCTAAAATCGTGGAATTGTAACCCATGCCAAACTCGGAAATCTGTTCTACAAATAATTGTTGTGCTGTGCTTTGGAATTTATTGCTTTTTTTTGTATATATGTTATTTTTTCACAAAAAAGAGGAAAAAAGCTGAATATAATGATAAAAAAATATTTAATCCTTCTAGCCTCCTATATTCTGGAGTGGCAAGAAGGAAAAATCTGAGAGGGTCGTTTGGGAGCCCAGGACAAACTCTGGGATGTGTCCTGTAACTACTTATTATAGGGTACGCTGAAAAATATTGCTTTTTTCCTTCTTTGCTTTGTATATATGTTAATTATAGAATTTTTTAAAAAGTTTTTTTTTAAAATTCAAAATTCTATTCTTGGAGGACATGATTCCATCAAGTGGGGGCTGTCCCACGGCATCATGGAGTTGTCTCCACTAGTGCAACCACCGGCTTGTAAGCAATGTGAACTTGAATCCTGAGGTCAGTAATAGAAGGATGGGGCAGGTGAAGAAGTAGAATCTGCTGCTGATGGGAAACTGTGAGGAGGTTCATCAACTGGGTAATTCCTTTAGATGTATTTAACCCAAAGCTTGGAAACCCTTAAAAGTTCATGATAAAATTTTAAATCAAGTCAATGGTATCTGCAGTATATTTTTTATTTTTATTTTTTTAATAAGGACTCCCAATTTGCTGCCCTGGCTCATTTCTGGCCAGGAGTATTAATATTAGAACCAAATGGAATGGGGAAAGATTCCTTTAAAATGTAAAAATGCCAGTATTTCTCCTTTTAGCTGAGTACATAGTGCAGAAGAATGCGCAATTATAGGCTTGCCTCAGCTAACATTCTCACAGCTAGTGTGTTCTATGATGTGTAATCCCCATCTCCTCCTACTTCACTAGCCACATCTTTATTAATATTCATATCACTTGGCACAATCTGGGGCGTCTTTGTCATAGCAGCTGCTGGTGCTTCTTTGGATAGAACAAATGGAGACAGAGAATCTGTCCTTATTTCACTCTTGACGATAAGGATTGATTCTCGCATGCTTTTGTGGATGGTAGGAGAGGCCAGGTTATGCCAAAATCTTAGCATCTTGAAGGCCCTCCTCTCACTCGAGCTGCATTTCTGCTGCAGGTTGGAAGGAGGTTGTGCTCTGACCCTCACCAGGGATTCCGGCCGGCCCCGCAGCTGCCAGCTTGAATGCTGCCAATCACTAAATCAGAGGGGAAAGCTGATGGGAGGAGGGATACTGCAGCCCTTAGAGCTTTCACTTTCTCTGGCCAGAAAAATTGCCACACCTAATTCCAAACGCCCAGGAAAGTGCAGTCCTACCAAGTGTTGAGAAAGAAAGAGTCTGGAATTTGTGAATTGCATTGATAATGCCACGGGGCATTACTTGTTAACGGTATTTTTCCCTCCCGAAAGTTAATACTACTTTCAAATGTAAACAATCTTACTTTGACATTTAAGCTAACATGATCAATTGGTGCAATTTATAACAGTGCCTCAAATTTAATAAAGTTCTTATATTATCTGTCAGGTGCCATCATAAGTCTTGAACATATTCCCTACGTATATCACTTTCTTATGTTAAAGAAGTAAATCACTTTAGACTTTTGTGGTAGATACTACTGATATAAAATGCTTCACAGGTCCCTGTGAGGTATTAATTAGCCTGTGATAATGTACTCTTCTCACCTTGGATTGGAATTTTCTCAACTACTAAAATGAGTAATTCTCTGTAATGAGTGATTATTAAGCAATTTTCAGAATTTTTCTGATATTTCCTACTAAATCCTCTCATTCATATATTTGTGGGGAAAAAATATGAGGCACTCACGATTTGTCAACAAATTAGATTTGGGGAATTTATCAGTTGTACATGATTTTGGTTGGCCTGAGCAATAACGGCGGCAAAATAATTTTGTGATCTCTTCTACAGGACTGCTGGGCTCCTTTTAAACTGAATCACTGTCTGTAGTCAGTTTGTAAAGTGTATGGCTAATAGTTTTTTTCAGACTCAGCTTTCTTTACTGCAAATTCTATGGAAAATAACATTGTATTTTCTTTATAAAATTCCCCTCTAAACAACTGATTTTGATCTTCCTTCCCTAGTTTCCCCCAGGCATTCTGGCTTGTGCCTATTCGGTTTGTGTTGACGCTCTATTGCTTGCACCTTTGATGGAAGTGAATATTTTTGTTACTCTTTGTCTAATTCAGAAGGCTGCACTGTGCACTCTCCTTTGTACTAGAATGTATTTCAAACAGTCTTTCAGAATTCCCTCGTGAGGACGACAAAGAAAGTATTCAGTAATTGTTGATGAAAGCTTTGGAACTTCTGCATCATACAACAGAATGGAATTATTAAGAACAAAAGCTGGTCCTTTATTGTTCTTTGTATTCTAAGAAGGCTTACAGGAAACTCAGGTAGAGTCTGAGCATGCTATTGTTAGAACTCAGCAAAGGTACGAGAATATGCACAACCTGATAAAAATTAACAGTATTATTAAAATTCTAGACGTCAAGAATAATTGTCTCTTACAGATAGGTTTCTGTTCTGTCTCTGAGATGTATAGGTATTCAGATATTCAAGAACTGAGTTACTTGGAGATTTATCCATCTTTTCATTATTATTACCATAAAGTCTTCACAAGGTATCTATTATGCACGATGGAATTTTTATAATTTTTTGAAGGCTTGGGATATAATTAGGTCTTTGTTGGGAGCAAAAACTGAATATAACAGTTTGTATAACTTCTTTATTAGTTCATTTATTCCCTACCTCATTAGCTGTGCTATAACTTACAAAAATCCTACAGTAAAAAAGGAAACACTAATTTAGGAAATTCAGGATATGAAAAAACATGAACGACAAGAATAAGGCTATGCCAGCCATTAAAACTGAGAATCACATGTAAAATTTCATCTTGGAACCAGATCTCTGAGTCCCTGTATTACTAGATTTTACACTAAAGTTTATTTGAAAAAAATGAAGGTTATTAAATCATGTTCCTCTCCGTAAACATTATGCTAATCATATACTATTTAAGGGCAAAAATACTTTAGCACTTATTAAATAAAATAAAAAGACTTTATATTTAATTTTAAGATTGTTTATATTTTAGGTACTCACAATATGGTAGCAAGGTATTTCTTGTATGTGGTTAATACATCTGGGGGATACGGATAACAGGGTGCACAGCTGGGGAGAGCGGGGCCATCACAGGGTCCTGAGTAGGGTAGGGCATGATTAGATTTACACTAGGTGGCTGTATGGAAGGTGATATCTGAGAGGAGACCAGTGAGAGAGCCATTAAGTAGTCCAGATGAGAAATAAAGATGTGAAATAACGGAAAAGTAGAAGAGGGTGTGCCGGTTTGAATCTGCTGTGAACCCCAGAAAAGCCATGCTCTTTAATCCTCATTCGATATTGCTGGGTGGGAGCTTTTTGATTGCTTCCATGGAGATGTGACCCATCCAATTGTGGGCAGTGACTTTTGATTACATGGTTTCCATGGAGATGTGTCTCCATCATTCAAGGTGGGGTTGCTTACTGGAGCCCTTCAAGAGGGAAGCATTTTGGAAAAATCTTGAGAGCCACCAGAGCCAATAGAGCCCACAGAACAGACAGAGTCCCGGGCAAGCTGATGAAGGAGCCTGGAGAGAAATCTAGCAGATATCGCCATGTGCCTTCCCTGCCAAGACAGAAACCCTAAACGGCATCAGCCTTCTTCAACCAAGATATCTTTCCCTGGTTGCCTTAACTTGGACATCTTCACGGCCTTGGAATTGTGAACTTGCAACTTATACATTCCCCCTTTATAAAAGCCATTCCGTTGCTGGTATATCATATTCTGGCAGCTGGCAAACTAGAACAAGGAGAGTGGGGGCAAGTTCAAGAAATATATAAGAAGGAAAATGATGGTTTAATAGATGCACAAATTGTCTTAATTTTAAAATCTCCCCAGTGTGTAGACTCTGTACATATTTCTAGAATGTTTTGTTTGAAATATGTCACACCTACAAAGGACTTAGAATATATGTATCTAGTTTAAAGAATAGCAACAAAATGAACCCTCTTTCTTCCCTCCCACCCACCTTGAGTAAGGGACTGGTGTGACCAGGTACCTCAAAGTCCCTACACCCCCACCAAGCACAGTCCCCTTATTACCTCTGTAGCCGCACGCTGAAACTTGAGTTAAGCATTCTGTCACCTTTCCTTAGGGTTTATCCTATGTATTGTTACAATGGTATCCCCAAACAACTGTTGTTTAGTTTTGACTGCTTTTGAGTCTCATATCAATGGAACTGTGTCATATGTACTATGGAGATACTTTTCTTTTGCTCTGTCTTGTTTGTGAGAGACTTGTTTGTGGGGTGAAACAATTTATATTATCTAATACTTGCATGATTATACTACAGTTTATCCATTCTCCTACTTAGAGATATTTGAGTTGTTTCTAGTTTATTGCCATTAAGAATACTGCCCTATGAACATTCAACACAACTGCTGGTCAAGACGTGCAAGGGAGCATACATCTAGATGCGAGACTAGTGCTTCGTGGGTTGTGCAAATCAGCTCCTCTAAGTAATGAAAAATTGTTTGCCAAAGGGAATGTACCAGTTTACATCCCCACCAGTAATTATGAGTATTCCCACTGCTTCATATCCTTGATTATATTTAGTATTATAAAACATTTCTGGTTTTGCTGATCTAATGTGTACATCATTGTCATTAATTTGCATTACCCTGATTACATATGTGGCTGAGCATCATTTTATATGTTTATGGACATCTCTATTTCTTCTCCTCTGAAATGCCTGCTCATAACTTTTGTCCAATTTTTTATTGGGTTGTACGCCTTTGTAAGAATTGTATATATCCTAGATATTAATCCTGTCAGTTGTATATGTTACAAATGTCTTTTCCTAGTTTGTCTTTTTAAGCTCCTTAAATTGTATTTTGATGAGAAATTTACAATGTAGTCACATTTCTTAATCTTTTTTGTGATTTTCAATTTTTATGTTTTGATGAAGAAAGTCTTCTATGATCATAAAGTTAATCTCTATATTTGCTTCTAAAAGTTTTAAACATCTGCCTTTCAGGTATAAGCCCTTGACTCATCTGGGATTCTTTTTTTTAATGTTTTGAAGTAAAAATCCATTTTCATTCTTTTCCCACATGGAAAATCAATTGTCCTAATACCACTCCAGTTTTTACATTTACCTTTACAGTTTTGCCATATATCAGGTTTGCATATGTGTGTGAATTTCTTTGGGGAACCACTGGGCTTCACTGGTCTATTTGGTTAGCACTGCAGCAGTGCTGTACTTTTAAAATTCCTATAGCTGGAACTCCATTAAGGAAATTGCTTCTACTTCATTCTCCTGCTTCAGAAGCATCTTGACTATTCCTGGCCATTTTCCCTTCCTTATAAATTCCAGAATCATTTTGTCAAGTTCCTCAAAAAATCCTCTTGAGATTTTGACTGGAACTGCATTGAATCCATACATTTATTTGAGGACAATTAATATCTTTTATAGTAATGCAATGATAAACTTGGTATATCTCTACATTCAATTAGTCTTTTTTAAATGCTTTTCAATAGTTTTATAATTTTCTCCATTAAAGTGTTTTAATTAGATTTATTTCTAATGATTTCTATTTGTCTTGCTATTATAAATGGCACATATCTATATCCATATCCATATAATCCTTTAAAAGATAAAACACATCATAATCTCATACTCTGTTAATTATATAATATTTAAGAGCAAAAATATTTTAGTGCTTATTAAATAATATAAAAGGAATTTTTATATTTGATTGAAAAATCTTATATATTTTATGTACTCATAATATGGTAGCAAGGTATTTCTTATACATGATAAATATATCTGGGGGATATGGATAGCAGGGAGCACAGCTGGGGAGATTTTCAAATTTAGGAACCCAGGATTTTAAATTAACTTCTTTAATCTTATATCTGTATCTCCTTTTTCCCAGTTCAGAAATTCCAGTGTCCAATGACACTGATACATTCTTCGTTTTCTTTATCTTACACTACACCAACAACTGACTTAGAATAACAATGACAACACTGTCACCAACAATTGGATTGCTGGAAAGTGTCATTTTGAGAATGAAAGGTGGTGCTCTTAACAGCCATGCCAGTGCAGCAGGCATAAACTGCACTGTTCCAGGCAAGCTTGCATAGACTGTGAGCATCGATACTGTGCACAATGGATATAAGTCAAAATACTCTTTTAATATCACTTGAAGTAATTCCTCTTTTTAAACTTTTTAAAAATTATGATATATACAAAAAAGCAATGAATTTCCAAATACATTTTTACAAGTAATTATGGAACAGATTTTAAAGTTTGGCATGGGTTGCAGTTCCATGATTATTTGTTTTTTTCTTCTAACTACTCCAAGACTCTGGAGACCAACAGAAATATCAATATAATGATTCAGCAGTCATACTCTTGCGTTAAATCCTGTTTTCTCTGTTATATTCCTCCTTCTCTTTAAATAACATATATATGCATAAAAGCAATCATCTTTAATCTTTCTCCCACTCTTTAGAGGTATTTGGGCTTTGGCCATTCTAACTTTTTCTTGTTGGAAGGGGCTGTCAATAAAATGGGATGGGGGATGGAACTAGCTGACGTTCTGGAAGAGCTGGCCTTCTGTTTTTCAGGGCTTATCTGGTTCAGGGACCCATCTGGAGGTTGAAATAATTCCCCTTTTTATGACTATTTAATACATTAAATATGTATTTCATTTTGCTTTACAAATTTAGGGATTGCTTGTTTGAAATTTATTTTTTTAAATTATACACAATGCTTCACATGATTATAAAGTAAAATGTGTAAAACAAGGTATATTAGACAAAGCCACCTTTTGTTCCTGTTCCAACCTATATGTAATTTGCCATTTTTTGTATTTTTAAACATACATATCATATTCATATTCTCTCTCTTTTCTTAGGCAAATAGCAGCATACGATGCACATTTTTCCCACCTTGCCTTTCTCCTCCTAATAATATAGCCTGGTGATTATTCCAAGGCAATGTATAAAGATAATGAATTAGGCAAAGTGAGGAAGATAGGGTGGACATTTATAGACCATGCGTCCCAAATTGAAGAAAACACTCACAAAATGCTCCAGTTATGACTGGGGTATAGAAATCCTCCCTAAACTGAGGGGCATAAAACAGTCTTTGGTTAAATCTCAGCAAACATTGACTGTGTGAAACAAGAACAATAATACCTAATTTAGGAGTCTAAAAAAATTAATTGTAGCGCCCAAATCCTGGTCAATAATTACACGTAAGTGGGCAAGGCTTTGAGTTAAAGTAAAATGTGACACAGAGATGGAAACAGAGAGAGAGAGAGAGAGAGAGAGAGGTTTTGGAAGCTACTATGCCTGCTGGTTTTGAAGACACAGGGTGGTGATGTGAGCCAAGGAATACAGCTGGCTTCTCAAAGACGGAACACAAGATGGGTGTTTCACTACAGCCTCCAGAAGGTGCACAGCTCTGCCGACGTCTTAATTGTAGGAATTCTGACCTTCACAACTATAGGAAAATAAATGTGTGCTGATTTTAGCACTTGAAAAAAATTATGAGCAGTGCCAAAATCCTGGCCAACAGTAGCATGTAAGTGGGCTGTGGGTGGAGTGGGAGGCAGGGATTAAAGTTTACTAAGTCTTCAGTTTATTTGGTAGGGGGTTAAGTATGTTGACTAACTTTAAACTTTGTGATATATATATATGTACGTTTAATATATGTCTGTGTTAAATTTCCAAGCAAAACCACTGAAAGAACAAATACAAGAGCTCCTCCAGTGAGCAGTCCCAAGATAGCTCAGCCCAGCCTTTGAGTCATTTCATCCCAGGCAGCAAACATGTGAGAGAAGCCTCCAGAAACCCCCCACTGTTTGAGTCACCCCAGTTTTTCAATTCTTAATGGCGGAGGCTTCCCACATTATAGAGTAAGCTAACTCCAACGAGCCCTGTCTGAACTCATGACTCACAAAATCCATAAGTATAATACAGTGATTCATTAATTTCAAAGAAGTTGTTACCAACAACTTCTGAAAAACTGAAAATAATTTTCTTAAGTATTTGGAAATGGTATGTAGGTTATGAAGATAAATAATTAAGGAGAAATTTGAGTGGAAGACTGAAAACCTGTTGCCCAAGGACAAGTCAATAGCTGCAGGCCTGGAGAAATAGGACACAGATAATCAGAACTTGTGTTTGAAGAGAAATATAGATGATCGCAAGGCATGCAACTGCATTTGACCCTACCATATTGGCTTGGTGACTTCTTGCTTATATCAGACACTTGTAGCGTGTGATTTTGTTATTGCCATATTCATTTCCCACAGAGTAATATGACCTTTGTGTCAAACCCTAAAGTGAGGATGTTTGTTTTCTTATTTTTTTCCCCAACCCTCTTCCTTTACCAACTGTACTAACTGCTAGGAGAAACAACCCCAAACCTCAAGGGTATAATGCAATATACGTGCATTTCTTGCTCAAGTCACAGTCCACTGCAGGCGCATGGGAGGAGGAAGGACGAAACTATTTCGCACACCCATTCAGAGTGACTCTTCCATCCCCTAGACGTGTCTTCCCTGAATGCCGAGCCCCTGAGAAAGGCGGACGCTAGAGGAGGCAGCAGGCGAAGGACCTGTGGGGAGGACCTGGCTTGCCAGTGGTGTGCATGGTTTCCCGCGGCCAGTGCTGCAGGCGCATGAGCGCATCAAGGGCATCTGGGAAGCTCTGTGCCAAGGACAAGGAAGTGGGGTTTGGAGAATGTGCAGCGGTCTCTCCATGCCACCGCACTGGTCTACCAGGGGGACATAAATCGCCTCTCACAAAATCCTGTGATTAGTCCTGCAATTTATACTTTTCTTGTATTTTACACTTTGAAATAGTAATTCTTCCCAATTTATAGATATAAGAAGGGAGTTTATTGAATCTTAGCTAAAGTTACCCAATAAGCTCCGAAGTAGGCAGTAGATAAAAATGGGTGGTAGCTCAAACTCTGGGTAATTGATAAAGGCAAATTTATTGAAACTGTATGGTGAAGTTCCTCTTTTAACTCTCTGATCCAAAAGCCTGAGGATGAATAGTTAAAATGATACATAGTTTTTGAAAAATGTCTGCTTTAGCTACACAGGTGTAAAGTCTTATACATAGCACCTTCTATTTGTGCAATGGACATTTTTTTAAAACCTACCAAGTGAAACAATCTGTACTTTAAGTTTGCATATATGTAATACTATGAATGCAATAAATTATCACTGGAGATTAAGAAAAAAGAGCAATATTATGAAAAAGTCTGATTCCTAATGCTGAGATTTCAAAATTAGAGAAGAGGAATAAACTGTTCAATGTCCAAGCCAATCAATTCGAGCTGCTGTTTTTCCCCTTGATTGATTTGTTTTTGTTATTAAGCATTAAATGACTCATGAAATCATACAGCAACCATTCCTTTGCAATCCTTAATCAATCTATTTCTAGGTAAGAGACATACTTCTGTCACGTGGTAGACTTCACATGGACAACTGGCAGTTGACTTTTATTTAATGCTGAATTACAAAATTGCAGTGTATTATTTCTACCTGACAATATACTGTTTTAGTTTCCCAGCTGCTAAAACAAATACCGCACAATAGGTTGGCTGAAACAATAGGAATGAATTGGCTCATGGTTTTGAGGCTCGGAGAAGTTCAAAATCAAAGTGTCAACAAGGTGATGCTTTCTCCCCAAGACTGTGTCTTTTTTGGAGCTGCCTGTCAGCAGTCGGAGGCTCTGGGCTTTTCTGTGACCTGGCAATGCACATGGTGGCCTCCTCTCCCTTCTCCTTCGGGCCTGGTCCCTTTCAGCTTCCGGCTGCTCACTGTGGCTTTTCTTTCTGTGTCCACTTTCCTCTGCTGATGAGCCTTTCGGCCATAGTGGGAGAAGGCTCCCCCTCATGCAGTGTGGGCTCACCTTAAGGTGTCAAAGGTTCTGCCTACACGTGGTACCCTACAGCTCGGGTCCCGGACCCGCCTTCCACGGGGCACGAGATTCAATCCGCAGCACACTGGAGTCGAGGCTCTTTCCGGTTCTTAGCTTATGGAATCAAGATTTTATTTAGGCTGCACTGCCTGACCATTAACCTGTTTTCCCAACCTTGCTTCAAAACAATTCTGATTTGTTATAGAATTCTACCGCTCCTTCACTTTGTCTCCTTTCTGTGCTCCCAAATCACTGCTTCAAAAAAATTTTTCATTTCTTTTTTTTTCTTTTCTTGTTACACATCACCCATAAAGAGCTTTAGGGATACCTATGGTCATTAGCATTTTTTATTCCTTCCCTTTTTTCTGAAACATGCAGAAATAACCAGGAGCGAATTGTGGCAGTGAATCTCCTTCATAAGTTCATGGTAGAAACCATTTTGGCATAAAACTAAATGAAAGAGAACTAGAAAAGAGTGTTTTCACACTACCTTATAGAAAAAGAAAGGAATATATTAGAAATACTAATAAAATGTGACCTTACCTTTAAAAAAAAAAATCAAGGTAGTAGTGAGAAGAATGGCCAAGCAAAAGATTTACTTTCTGTGACCAATAATCATTCAGTTCAGCTTCTCCAGGCCATACACTCCTTCAGGGCAGGACGCTGTACCCTCTTCCTGGTACAATAAGTCACTTGATCATTGTTGAATAAACACATTATAAAATCAGATATGAATGGTGAGTGCTATGCATGTTTTGAATAAAACCAGAAATCTGTTCCTCTGGAGGTATCAAAATTGGTGCATATTAGTAAGAAGAAAGCTATATTAATCTTTTTAATGCTATGAAAAAGCTCATTTGGATCTTTTCTTTCTTTTTTTTTAAGCAAACTGGGACATTTCTATAAAATTTTCTGAATCTAGATCATTGGTTGATTTTCTTTAACCTGTGCTGCTAGAAAACTGTCTAATAACACTCAAAATGTCTCCTTATGATTAAAACAATTTCATTTCAGGAGCGAAATTGGCCATCTGTTCTTTTTCTGATTACTCAAAGACAAATTCCCCAAACGGGTAATGGCTCATCACTTTTATTACTTTATTAGACATCTTACTATATTTAGAAAACTTTATAAAACAGGGATGTGCTGGTTTTCAACCATTTTGTTTAAAATTGTGTAAACAGAAAAAAAAATGCCTGGAATACACTCCTCTCATTTTTACAGTATAAGGCAACAGATTAACAAGGTTATCTAGTTTTCCACATTGCTTTAGCCCTTTTCCTGTGTGTTGTTACTATACATATACGTATTTGTTCATGTGTCTTTAGCTCCCTCTAATTTGTAAACTCTCAGAAGCCAGACACAATGGCCTCGATTTGGGTAATATAAAACTGAAACTAGTTCTTAATTTAAAAAAAAATCATACCTTTAAAAGCCAAAGTAACCCAAAAATTATCTTATCTTGGATGTAATACTTAGATCTACTTGTTTATTGGTTGTTTATGAAAACATTAAGCAGTCTGATGATACCTGTTTGTAGAAACTATTCTATGCTTAAACACGGTTTTCCTTTTAATTTTGTCCCAGCAGTTTCATTTTGTTTTTTTCTATCTTCCCAACAGATTAATGCAAAAAAAAAAGGGGGGGGGGGCCTCACTTCATCTGTAAAAACCACAACTCTAAGAGTGCTATGGGCAAGCAGAAACACTCAATAGGAAGTAGGGCTGGGGACACGTATGAAATCAGAAGGAAAGATAGATGATAGAGACTGAGATGGTATAATTTAGGTATGTCTACCGTGTACAATGATGGTGGTGATTAAATGTACAAATTTAAAAATGTTTTTGCATGAGGAAGAACAAAGGAATGTCAGTATTGCAGGGTGTTGAAAATAGATGGTTATCCATATTTTAACACTTCAACTTCTGTGTGAAACTAAAGGGAGAAGTGTTTATTTGGTGCAAAATTTATATTTTGACTAGTGCATTTCCTAATTTAACTTGTATGGTCAGTTTAATTCAACACCATAAGTACATAGAACCTTGAAGACAGTATGAGATTTTCTTGGTCTGTCCAGGGTAGTGTGATGCCCTGATAAATCCCAGAGTGATTTGAACAGTGAAAAAAGTCCCCTTTGGGC
The DNA here is from genome assembly GCF_023851605.1 of Tamandua tetradactyla. Taxonomy (NCBI): domain Eukaryota; kingdom Metazoa; phylum Chordata; class Mammalia; order Pilosa; family Myrmecophagidae; genus Tamandua; species Tamandua tetradactyla. Next base: position 39,948,737 of record NC_135352.1, on the reverse strand, counting down.
AATGGGGTGTGAGGGGAAAAAATTCAACTTCCCTGTTTGGAGAATTCCTGATATTCTCCCAAGCAGTGGGGACAAGCAAATGAATAGGCTGAGCCGATTTGCCCCTATGAAACTTATCCCTACAAAGGAGAAGGTAAGCCTACTTAAAATTAGGCCTAAGAGTCACCTCCAGAGAACCTCTTTTGTTGCTCAGATGTGGCCTCTCTCTCTCAGCCAACTCTGCAGGTGAACTCACTGCCCTCCCCACCTCTACATGGGATATGACTCCCAGGGGTGTAAATCTCCCTGGAAACATGGGACAGAAATCCTGGGATGAGCTGGGACTCAGCATCAAGCGATTGAGAAAACCTTCTCGATCAAAAGAGGGAAGAGAGAAATGAGACAAAATCAGCTGTCAGTGGCTGAGAGATTTCAGAGTCGAGAGGTTATCCTGGAGGTTATTCTTACACATTTTATAAATATCCCCTTTTTAGTTTATGGTGTATTAGAGTGGCTAGAGGGAAGCACCTGAAACTGTAGAGCTGTGTTCCAGTAGTCATGTTTCTTGAAGATGATTGTATAATGATATAGCTTTCGCTATCTGACTGTGTGATTGTGAAAACCTTGTGTCTGATGCTCCTTTTATCCAGGGTATGGACAGATGAGTAAAAAAATATGGATAAAAAAATGAATAAATCATAGGGGAATAAAGGTTAAAATAAATTGAGAGATTGAAATATTAGTGATCAATGAGAGAGGGGTAAGTGGTATGGTATGTATCATTTTTCTTTTTTATTTCTTTTGCTGGAGAGATGCAAATGTTCAAAAAGATGATCATAATGATGATTTTTATACAACTATGTGATGATATTGTGAGCCATTGATTGTACACCATGTATGTTTGTATTTCAAGAATATTTGTATATTTGTTAAGGTTTACAATAAAAATATTTTAAAAAAAGAAATGCTCAGTAAATGTTTACTTGCCCACTGACTTTTCAACAGGGCCTAAAGCATTGTGCTATATGCCCTTGAGTACAGTAGAAATGCAATAAGCATAAATGGAATAAATTGAAGGCTAACTTCAAATAGAAAAGCACTGGCTTCTCTTTCCTCAGTCTACTTTCAGGAAAATAACTATTTGGGTATCCATAACATTATCAGATGTGGCAAGAGGGGCTCTGTTCTAGTTTGCTAGCTGCCAGAATGCAACACACCAGAGACAGATTGGCTTTTAATAAAAGGGGATTTATTTTTTAGTTCTTCAGGAGAAAGGCAGCTAACTTTCAACTGAGGTTCTTTCTTACGTGGGAAGGCACAGGGTGATCTCTGCTGGCCTTCTCTCCAGGCCTCTGGGTTCCAACAATTTTCCCCGGGTTGATTCCTTTCTGCTTCTCCAAAGGCCTGGGCTGAGCTGGGAGTGCTGAGATGAGGTATGCTGAACTGCTTGGGCTGTGCTATGTTGAGCTCTCTCATTTAAGCACCAGCCAATGAACTCAAACATCATTCACTGCCGCAGGCACGCCTCCTAACCGACTGCAGATGTAATCAGCAACAGAAGGGTTCACGTACCATTGGCTCATGTCCACAGCAATAGAACTAGGCATGTTCACCTGGCCAAGTTGACAACTGAATCTAACTACCACAGGCTCTAATCTGAAATATGCATATTCTGGGATGTTTAGGAAATCCAAATATTCCCTGTGGTGCTCAATCCACATTCATTGATTGCCTGTTTCCTCCTTTCTCATTTGGTCATTGCTTCCCAAGGCTCTCAGGATTACTTCTAAAAGCCTTGGTTTAGCCATCACCCACCCTGGAACACTCACTCCAGCTCTGTGGACTTGTCTCAATTCCTCTATCTTCTCTCAGGAATTCTGCAATTCTCCTTCAAACCCCACCCTGGTACAGGGAAGGTCTACTTATCGGTCAGGTCTCCTTATAACACCCCCTCCTCCAGGCCTTTTCCATGCACTCAAACAGACAAGATGCCACAGGGGTTCCCACAGCACCCTGCAGTGGGTCCACATATCTCTCCTAACAAAATAATCATCACATACTTTGATTTCTGTCTTCCCTCTGGTCCGCAAGCATTGTGAAGACAGAAAAGTTTTTCCATCTTGCCACCCCTGTATCTCTAGCACCCAGGCTCAGTTTATAACTATTTAATTACATTTAACAAGCTAAATCATGTCTTCAACTTGAAATAGGAGATTCGGTAGAGTAAAGGGAATCCTAGAGTGGGAATCTGGAAAAGTGGGTTCAGATCCTATTATAGGCACCATTTGATCTCAATTCGGTTATTTTGACCCTCAGGCCCTCCTTCCCTAAACAAAGCAGGTAGCGTAATTTATCTTGCTTGTACTACAGTTCATGAAGCTAAGAGATGCACATACATTGAGAAGAGGTAATTTAGTACTGAAGATAGCTGAGTCTACACAGGGTGGTCGAAAAGACCAACATTCAAACTACAGTCTTTCCCTCCCAGCAGTGGGAGGCTGTCATCAGATGTGAGTTGGAAGGGCTCAGGGTGGGATGCGCTGGGTTTGCAGCCTCTGAGGGATGCAGGAGCCCAAGAATTCCTCCAGCTCACTGCCAACAATAGGCCAAGGGGTGCTGATGGTTTTTTCTCCAGCAGTCCACATGGGAGAATGATTTCTATTATTTTCTTAATGAACTCTAGCCATTATACCTCAGTGCCAGGACAATGGAAATAAACATCTCTGGGTCTCCATTATTCTCATTTAAAGGCTAAGGAGGTGCAAGGGTGGTTCAGTGGTAGAATTCTCGCCTGCCATGTGGGAGACCCAGGTTCGATTCCTGGCCCATCCATGCACTTCCCAAACAAACAAACAAGCAAACAAGTGGATAAATCAAACAAACAAAAATTCAGCAAATGGTGCTGCAATAAGGGGATACTCACATGGAAAGCGAATGAAATGTGACCCCCACCATACAGCATGCAAAAAGAAAAAATAAAGTCTAATGAGGTCAGCCAAAGCTGAGGCCAAACTCACCATCTGTTATTTATTATTTATATCCAACTTCAAAAAGGATGAAGCCATTTAGGCTCATAGTCACATGAAACAGGCTCTTAAACCAAATATTAAAAAGTGAAAAGGTCAGATAGTGTTAGAAAAGAGGAACGGAAGTATACCAGGACGCTCAGATCACTGAAACTGTAAATGGTAAGGGTCAGGGTGAAAGAAGGTGAGACAAGGGGTGAGCAGAACATTTACCACTGGTCCTCAATCCAGGGCATTTCATTCCCCTATTTTCTTACTTGTAGGAATATAAATATTACAGGTATCAAAGGGAAAAATAAAGCGAGTCATAGCATCTTATTCATAGGACAGCACCAGGTGTCCTCCTTTCCAATTATTCATTTCTTGGCTCAATAATTAAAATACACCCAAAGGTTGATGCCCTTGAGTGAATGATCACACATAATACAGTCTCAGTCACACCTAAGTGGTGATTAGAACAACTAGCCCAGCCCGTGTCTTTATGACGATGAGTATTCAGGAGAGGCTTATTTCAAAAGTCTGTGCTCCCAGTGAAGTCTGTGGCCTCATGCAGCAGCTCTCGTTCCATGGGTTCCCCCATGGACTGTGTAGATGGAATTTGTGTTGAAGACTTTCATTTTCTTTTAAAAACACAGGCAAAGAAAATCTATCCTCATTTTACTGAAGGTATTTTAGCAACTGCTTGGTTATGATTTTCAATGATTATTTTGCTGACTTCACTCTGTCCTGCCCTGCTCTCACCTCTTTCTTAATACTTGGCTTTAAAAAAATAAAAAAAGAAAACAAAAGAGGGACTTGACCATAATAACTACAAAGCCATTAAAAAAACTAGAAAACATATCCATACTTTAGACAATACATAAATCATCTCAAACAAGATTTCCCCAGAGATTTTATAATTTTATAAAAGATTTTATAATCTTAAATGTCTCACAATCCAAAGCTTACCTTTGCTGTTTGTCACTGAAATAGAAACCTTCATCCAAAATGTACAAGTAATGATATTTTTGTTTTTTGTTTACTTAACTTCTCTGGGCATAGGATTATGATCTCAAGAAACAGTAGATACTTCTGTTTTACTCATCTGAACTATGTGAAAAGCAAAGAATTCTGGCTTCCTAAAACTGTTTCATATATCAACCAACTTATTAAGTTTTGCCACAGAAACACTTTATGCCATGTCAGTGGGCTGCCACTGAAAATGGGGTTCGAGAAGGAGCGGCAGACAGAGTATTGATTGTTTAAAAAACTGCTTTTTTTCTTTAAAAGCCAGTCTGTATACCACCTATTAAGCACTCGCTGGTAACTATATATGAACATAAATCATAAACTAGACATAAATCATAAAACTAGATTTTCTGCCAGCTGAGCAAAATGTGTGTTTTGTTCATGGCCCATAAACACAGACATTTGAGCCCCAAATATGAAACATTAAACAGGTAAATACAACATATGATAGGTCAATGATTCCCAAAAAGTGGTAAAAGAGATGATTAAGTGGAACACAAATGTTTTTAACTTTGATAATTGTTATGTAATTATTTTAATGTGTGCAGAAAAATTAACAGCACAATCCTGTGATTTCATTGGTATTGTTGTTTTGTTACAAGCTAAATTTAAGTTTATAAAAGGTAATTAATTCTAATGACAGATATCAAAGCAATAGTATATGAGCTACCTCAGTTATGACTGAAAATGGCAGAAATTGTATCAAAATGGAAAAAGTTCAGGAAACACCAACATAGGTAATTCACTAGTATTAGTATCATACTTACAGTATAATGTAAGTGTAAACCTGAAATCAAGGTAACTATATAAAGAAGAAAGTATGGTAATTTGGCTCATCAGTTACCACATGGTAAATCACATTAGTAGGGAAATAACAATTTCTTAATATTTTATTCTTAGGCTTTTTAGATTTACTTACTCTACTCAGTATATATTCATTAAATCAATGAATATTTATTCAGCATCTACTATGTACAAGGCCCTCTGATAAGTGATTTCTAGGTAAAAAATCTTTTAAAGACACTATTTTCTTTAAATATAGATATATTAATCTCTATTTAGATATATCTATCTTAAATAAAGATATACAAAATAATTTAGATAATACAGGAAGATATTTGGAAGAAGATTCCCAACAATCTCACTATTCAGCTATAGATCAAAATGCTAACGAGGTTTTCCTTACAGTTGCTTAAAATTACAATATTTATTTTATTAACAGAATCAGAGCGCATTTAGTTTTGCATCATGATGTTTTATTCCCCACTTAATATTCTATTTTTTCCCTTTCTCTATGTATTCAACACTTTTTTTGAAACATGAGTTGAAGGACTACATTATATTATTTAGCTTCACCTACCATGAGGCACATGGCTGAGTTCTGGCCAAAAAAAAAGGTGGGCAGAAGGGATGTTAGGCACCTCTAGGTCTTGTTCTCAAACACCTCCCGGCAATGCTGCACGTGCTTTTTCCCCTCAAACACCAGCTGGAAGCAGGGACTCCAGTGGAGGACCTTCACTCCCCAGGGAGTGCACTCCATGGCAGTGCACACGGTGTCCTTTCCCTTCTTTTCTGCTTCCCTAGACTTTCAGCTGTGTCTTGCTCTCTCTCCACCTGAATTTCATTCTCATAAAGGAGTCCAGTAGCAGGATGAAGACCCAGGCTGGTTGGGCTGGACCACACTTTAACTCAAGCCATCTCATCAGAAGGTCCTACTTAGGAAAGATGCACTCCCACAGAAATGGGTTACCTTTAAGAACATGTTTTTCTGGGGTACTGCCACAGATGCAAAGGAAAATTTCAATGATAGCGTGGTCCTGACTTGGGAATAATTAAACCTGAAAGGATAAAGTGGAAGGAACTGGATGGGCAACGGTGGCTCAGTGGCAGAGTTCCCACCTGCCATGCCGGAGACCTGGGTTCAATTCCTAGAGCCTGCCCATGCATGCAAAAAAAAAAAAAAAAAAGGGAAAGTGGAAGGAACTATGCCAGATGTCTTAGAAATTTCTTGTTTGTATCTATGGCTAACTCAGGAGCCTAGGAAGAATAAATTTGCTGGGAAAAATAAATGAATTCCACTTTGAAAATGCTGACTTTGCAAAGCCAATGGAACATTTAAGTAAAAAATGTCCTGTGCAACTAATGTGTGGAAAGCAAGTCTGTGCTAAAAGTTTAGATTTGGGAATTATTAACATAGTCGAAAATTTGCAAATGGGTTAATCCAGGAAATAAATTAAAAGTGAGGGAAAGAAAAAGAACCAGAAGTGAATTCTGTATCCTTTTTAGATATAGTAAAAGAATCAATGAGAATGAGTGGCCTGAAAGAGAAAAATAATCAGGAGAGCCAAAGAAGCCAAGGGATATGAAACTTTAAATTATTCTAATATGCTATTTAAATTATCCACTAACTTAAAAAAATTAAAATCTTGTATTTTTTTATTTCTAGAAACATGGACTTTTCCAAATTTTGTTGGAATTTTCAGAACTCTTATTTCTTGAAATATATTAATCACACTTATTTTATATTCTGTGTCTGATAATTCCAACTGCCAAACTTTTTATGTCTCCCATCTTACAGTCTATTTTTTCTGATGGCTCTCCCTCATGGGGCCTTGGGTGTCTGGTGATTCTCAACTACGAGCTATTCATCTTCTTAGACCATATGGACGGACATTTTTCAAAGCCTGAGGTGAAAGGGTTCCTTCAAAAACTATTGGGATGTCCTTGTCAAATGCCTGGTGACATTACTGTTCTGGAACCACTTCAGACTCAATTCTTGGTTTGTGGTCATTCTAACCTCCAGATTGTGTGCCTTAAAGTTGAAAACCAGCAAGAGGGCCATTCTATGATAACTAATTTCTTAGATGGATAGTGTGGCATGTGTGAGGGAGGTTTCTCTTCAGGGGATAGGGGAAGTAGGTTAATTTTAATTCTCTCTTGCCTTGGGGATGAGGCTCTTTGGGGGGTCCTCGCCTTTAATGTCCTGACTTCCCATTTTGGATTTGTTTTCTGCCCCTAAACCAATGAGCGCAGAATATAATTGATACTAAGGTACCTCAGGTTTGGCCAAAGCCCTCAACACAAAAGCCAGCTTCAGTGCTCAGTTTATCTCCTTTACTAAGTCTCTCAACTTAGTATTCTATATATATTTTTTGTTGTTGTTGTTATTTCATGGATACACTTAAAAAGATTAAAAATATATTTTGCCTGGATTTTCAGTTGTTTTCATCAGATAAGTTGATCCTGACACTTAAACTGCCATGTTACAAGAGAAATTTTATTTCCAAATACAGATTGTACCATTTGAAAATACATCGAATATATAAAAAATCTAAACAAAAGAGAAATTACCATGTAATTGTTTGCACAGTTTTTCTTTAAATAATCGGTGTTTCCACAGCATTTAAAGAATTTGTTTTACAGATTATTTATATAACTACTTACAGAGAGCCTGGAAGCAAAACAAGCTAAAATTATATGGAACCACAACAGTAGAAGAAGAACCAAAATATATCCAGATTCTGATCTATTCTACCACTTCACTGCCATAACCCTTATTTCATGCAACCGAGATCTCTCACCTGGATTATTAAAATAGCCTCCTCACTGCTCCAAGCCACCTATTCTAAGCCGCTTGAGTTGTGATTCTATTAAGATGCAAATTAAGTTAGATCAAGTCATTCTCCTGCTCTAATATCTCCCATCTCACTCAAAGTAGAAGCCACAGTCATTGCTACGACCCGCTCGCCCCTCCCTCATTCAGGTGCAATGCTCTCCTGCATCCTTGCTTTACCTCAAACTTGCAGGAACATTCTTGCTTTAGTTCTCCTTAGAAGGAGTCTTGCAGCTCCTTCTGCTTGGAACCATCTCCCTTCAGAAAATACCATATGGCTTGTTCCCTCATCTCCTTCAGGTCTTGTTCAATGTCATCTTCTCAACTTAAAAATTGTTCTCCCCTCACCCCCATCCATTCTATCTTCAGCATTTTGTATCTCACTTTCCTGCTTTATTTCTCTCCATAGCATTTATATTTTAATATATTACCCGAATAATGAGTTCATCTTTGTAAACTCTTCAAATAATACTTGGTACATAGGTGATCTACCAGTTTATTCAATAGCAATATATAACAATTTATTTATCTTTATTTTCTGACTCTGCAAGGGCAGGGATTTCTGTTCTTTAGTTTACTGCTATATCTCCAGTATCTAAAACAGTGGCCAGCACAAGAAACAAATTAAAAAAAGCACATGCTGAATAAATAGAAATATCTATAAACATACAATAAAAGATCACAGAAAATGATTCAATTTATGAAAAATCATTTTATACAGTTTAAGAAATAGAAGTCATCCCATAAGACCAAGCCCTCAGAGACCACTCTTTAAAAAGAAATGCAATTAAAATTCAAACTTCAAAACTCTTTGCAATATTCCAAAAGATATGTTTACCTAAACTATAGTCTTTTGACTATTAAAGATCAGCACTCTTGGCTCACAACTCCCTGGCGTGGCTCTCCAAATACTCATTTAACATGTTCAAATAAAGAGAAACTGTACTTGTTCATTGCTAAGTTGTTAGAAAATAACTAAAGAGAAAATGAAATTCTTGGGTATCAGCAAGATGCAGAATGGCACAGTTGGAGAATAAAAGGTTTGGAATGAACAGAAATCTAGAACCTATCCTGTGTCTAATTACTGGATCATTTAGGATAATCTCTGCATAATCTCTACATGTCTCTATTTATAAGCAACTCTGTTTACCTGAAATGCTGAAATGGCTTATGTGCCAGTTTGAAACTGTCGTGTACCCCAGAAAAGCCATGTTCTTTAATCCTCATTGAATACTGCTGGGTGGGATCTTTTTTATTATTTCCATGGAGATGTGACCCACCCAGTTATGGGTGGTACCTTTTGATAAGGTGGTTTCCATGGAGATGTGTCTCCACCCATTCAAGGTGGGGTTGCTTACTGTAGCCCTTTAGGAGGGAACCACTTTTGGAAAGAGTTTCAGTGCTGACAGAGTTCACATAGCCAGAGATGTTTGGAGATAAACAAGGAAAACACCTCCAGGGAAGCCTCATGAAACAAAAAAGTCAGTAGAGAAAACTAGCAGATGTCACCATGCACCTTCCTAGCTGACAGAGGTGTCCAGAAGCCAAAGACCCCAGCAGATGCCAGCCAAGTGTCTTCCCAGCTGACAGAGTTGGTCCAGCTGGCATCAGCCTTTCTTGAGTGAAGTCAACCTCTTGTTGGTGCCCTAATTTGGACATTTTCATGGCCTTAGAGCTGCAAACTTGCAACTTAATAAATTCCCTTTTTAAAAGCTATTTGTTTCTATTATACTGCATTCCAGTAGCTTTAACAAACTAAAATAGTTTATATGCATTTTCTTTTTCTAAAAATAACTGAATCTTATTGATGACCAATCAAAAAAAAAAAACATTCAGAAGATGGTGCATTTTGCAAATTCCAATCATTCTGTCTTTCCGACTGTGGCATCTACCTTGGCCATCCTTTCAGAGATCCAGTTTATCCAAATACTTACTGCCCATTGGGGTCAAGGCCACAGAGAGTCAATAAAACTCACGCCTAGAACCTCACACTCTTTAACCTGACAACTACAACAAACTAATCCTTCTCTTGTCAATACTGATAATCTCTTAGAGTATAATTTTGATGTAATGCGGATGGAATCAAAAGAAATAAAGTTAGTAAAAGGGATAGAGAACCCCACTGTCATATGTAAAATGACAGATTTGGCTAGACTCTAATCGCTAATTTCCCTTCAAGTGCCAAAATCCCATGAAATTCAAGTATGAAATTTACTGAAGAAAGACTCAAGTTCTCAGCATAGAGTTAACACTGTAAATGATGTGAAAAAAAAATCTTCAAAACTGAAATTTGTCAAGGTATTACTGTAAGTCCTGTAATAGTGTATGCATATAAACCTCCACATCAGTGAACAGACAGGTGGTTTTTAAAAAGCTATCAGGTCCCAATAAATCCCAGAGTGCTTTGGAAAAAAAAAAAAAAAGCTATCAGCTTATTACCTTTGATTACAAATGACAGCACTCAGTTTGGTCAGTTAAAAATCTAGAATAGTGTACCATACTCTCCTATCCCAATAAGGGCAAAGTCACCTACCTATAAAATACTTCTGCAAAAATTTAGATAGTAGTGCCTTTCAAAACCCATTAACTCATACTTAATAAAGGATGGGGAAGAAAAAGTATTTCTACTTCCACAAGAACTATCAAATTGTATAAAGACCCTGAAATTCATACATATTAGAAAAAAATAAAGATTTCAAAGAGGGGGGTGGAATGGGAGATGGGTGGTGTATGTCGCAATGGAACCCCAGTTTCTAAGATTTTTTTTGTTTTAGATACTAAACTACCCAGTATGTATAAGCAATATACCTTCTATTACACAACGCTTTTAATCGTCCCCATGCTTTAAACAACAGACATATGAAATACACTTTCATACTCATTAGCTATCTCACACACTCAGCACCTCCCAGGCATGGAGAACATCTAGAAATACAACACCAAATGAGATAAACGCGGTCCTTGCCCTTGAGAAACTTGTTCTAGTAGGGGTGACAGGCAATTGAAAATAGAATGACAAAGTGGGGCTCCACCTACCATGAGAGAGAAAGTACAGGGTGCTCTGAGAGCATGAAGCAGGAGCAGCCAGAATTGACCTGAAAACTGAAATCTGAAGGAAGATCAGGAGGTAAGGCCTTGAGGGGATTAGTGTGGAAACTACTAAGAGTGCCCCAGCAAGGAAATAAAAAGCGTGATGGTCTGGAAGGGAGGGAAGAGAAAGAGCGGTGGCCAACATGAAGCTGTGAGTTAACTGGAGGGGGTGACCGACCAGCCACCAAGCTGCGGAGGTGGGCAGAGCATGCCCACAGAGGTCTTCTTAACAAATTAAGGAGTTCAGGTTTACTTCTAAGAGCAATGGGAAGTTTGTTGAAGAGGTTCAAGCAAAAGTAGCAAGATCCGATTGAATCTGTTTCATTCCCCTCTTAAATAAATGGTTAGATCAGAAGAGCACTTCTGAACTATGGAATTCCGAGAACAGTGCTGAATTATGAACAGCTAGTGTTCTATAACGTTAAATCTAAGAGGGATTTTAAATCAGCATTTTTGCTTTCAAAACACCATAGGAAACCATTAACCTCATCAGATGGAAACCCTAGCAATAATAGCTTTTTATTCCAGATGAGCACAATTCTGGAACCACTCATCTCTTAACCTTAAGGTAGAAATAGTAATACATCAGGAAAAAAAGGACAAAGACAGAATTTGACTTTGTTGTATTCCACACAAGTGTATAAATTCAAGACTCAACCATATATTAGCATCCTAAGAGGATCAGAATTTCAGAGTTGGATGGAATGTTAAAAATCATCCAGCCCAACACTTTCATGTTATAGATGAAGACAGTTCATGGAAGTATTTCTTTGCAGGCAATCATAAACAAGCGGTTATTTAAGACCAGAACTCTTTTTGAAAGACTTTGGCATATTATATTAGTAACTGAATTGCCACAAATAATAAACAGAAAAACAAAACACAACTAGTATTCTGACCAAGATATGGAATTCAAAGACTATCCTTAAGTCTCCATAATGCCCCCAAGGATTCTAACCTCCAGATATTTGCATCCGTGTGTGTCATCCCTTCCCACACCGCACCAGACCTGGGCTTCTATCCCGAGCTCTCTCTCATTCCCCTCCCTCCCTCCTTTAGATAGCTCTCTTTGGGGAAAGGAAGCTGCCAGGCTATGAACAACCCACGGAGAGGCCAATGGTAGGGCAAGGAACTGAGGCCGCCAACAACCCCGAGAGTGAGAGTTGGGGCACATTCTCCAGCCCCAGTTGAGCCCTGAGATGGCAGGAACCCAGCAGTGAGCTTGGCAACAACCTCAGAGACCCTGAGTCAGGGCCATTCAGCTAAACCACTCCTGACCTCTTGACCCTCTGAAACAGCGTGAAATGATAAATGTGTGCTGTTTTAAGCTGCTAAAATTTGGGGTAATTAGTTACACAATAAGGAATCACTAATTGTGCCGGTCTGAATCTGTGGTGGACCCCAGAAAAGCCATGCCCTTTAATCCTCAGGCAGTATTGCTGGGTGGGAGTATTTTGATTGTTTCCATGGAGATGTGACCCACCCAATTGTGGGTGGTAGCTTTTGATTAGATGATTTCCATGGAGGTGTGTCTCCACCCACTGAAGGTGGAGTTGCTTACTGGAAGCCTTTAAAAGAGGAAACATTTTGGAGAAAGTCCCTTTTGGTAGAACCACGAGAAAGCCAGCAGATGCCGCCGTGTTCGCCATGTGCCCTTCCAGCTGCGAGAGAAACGCTGACGGTCGTTGGCCTTCTTGAACCAAGGTATCTTTCCCCAGATGCCTTAAATTGGACATTTCTATAGACTTGTTTTAATTGGGACATTTTCTCGGCCTTAGAACTGTAAACTAGCAACTTATTAAATTCCCCTTTTGAAAAGTCATTCTGTTTCTGGTATATTGCATTCTAGCAGCTAGCAAACTAGAACACATATAAAAGGTAGATATGATCAATATAGTCTCATCAAACTTAAACTGCAGACATTTTTCTTAATATCTGAATAGTGATTCTTTTCTAAAGCACAAAACCAACCACGACTTAAAAAAACTAGCACTTGATAATTATGCCTAACAGTCACCCCCAGAGAGCCTCTTTTGCTGCTCAGATGTGGCCTCTCTCTCAGCCAACTTGGCAGGTGAACTCACGGCCCCCCCCAACCCCTACGTGGGACATGACCCCCTGGGGTGTAAATCTCCCTGGCAATGTGGGACCCACTCCCAGCGATGAGCTGGGACCAGGCACCATGGGATTGACTATCCCATGGGAAGAGAGAAATGAAACAAACTTAAAAGTATCAGTGGATGAGAGATTTCAGAGTCAAGAGGTTATCCTGGAGGTTAGTCTTTTGCATGATATAGATGTCCCTTTTGATTTCATGGTACAGGAGTGGCGAAGTACCTAGAGCTTTTGAGCAGTGTTCAGTAGCCTTGATTCTTAAAGGAGACCGTATAATGATACACTTTTACAATGTGACTATGTGATTGTGAAAACCTTGTGTCTGATGCTCCTTTTATCCAGGGTATAGGCAGATAAGTAAAACAAATAAATGAATAAGGATAAAAATAAATAAATAATGGGGCGATAAAAGGTAAAAATTGGATAGACTGAAACACTGTGGGTAAACGAGAGGTAGGGCTAAAGGGTATGGGACATATGAGCTCTTTTTTTTTTTCTTTTTATTTGTTTCTCTGGAGTGATGCAAATGTTCTAATAATGATCATGGTGAAGAATACACAATTATGTGATGATACGGTGAACCACCAATTGTACAATATACTTGGACTTTACATGTGTGGATATTTCTCAATAAAAATATATTTTTTTAAATGCTAGCAGTGGCATCTTTCTTTTAGGAGAGGTGATTAATAAAGAATAGTTAACAGGATATTCAACCTGTTATTTATAGGCATCTGATTATCATTTAACCTGAGATCCAGGCAAACAGATGTAGTTAATACTGAAGTTTGGTTGCAGATATTAATAACCTGTGGCTACATTTTACCATTTCAATATAAATTTTTTAAAATCTCAGTTGATATGAAAATCTGAATTTAAATTAAAACTACGCATTACTTTCTTCTTAGCTCTGAATAGACTTAGTAGGATGCTGAGTAAGGGGCACACAACCTTTAAATTGATGAGGATGATATACAAAATAATCACTTTTCTAATTAAATAAAACCTCCAAAGCTTTTATCCCTGGAAAGAGAACCTCCAGGAAAAGAGGAATGCAGCTCACCCCTCTTCTAGGTTTCATTTTCCCTTTATAGTTTTCCATCAAGGGATTTATCCAGCATTCTATAACAAAGTAATTATTGAACCTTTTCTGCATGTTAGACAGAGGTACACAATACAGGACTGCACAGACAAAGCTCCATGCCTCCTTCCACTTCTCATCTGGAAGTGGAAAAAAGAAATTAAGCAATTACCATGTAGAGGTAATTATTGATTTAAACAAGTAGTAGGTGCAATGGAACTGTCTAGCAGGGTACATGCCCCAGGATGGCAAGACAGAGGGATGTGGCGGGGAGGGGGGCTGGGCCGGCATGGGGGTGCTTAGGGAAAACTTTCTGTAAATGACATCTGAGCTGAACACTCAAAGATGAGAGGCAGCCAACCAGGACAAGGCAGAGGGTAAAATGTCAGAAGCTACTTCAGGCAAAACGACCTTGTAAAAAACCTGAAGGCAAGTGAGTTCAAGATGCACTTAGAAACGCACATGTTGAACTTGGCTGCCATGGAGAGGAGGGAAGGAGAGCTGAGCACCCAAGAAGATACAGTATGCCTTTAAACTACAGCCCAAAATGAGCCCAAACCCTTTTGGTCGGTTCTCCTTTAGCAGAGCTGACATGGTGAAGAATTTAAAGACTAACAGCTCTTTAGGCCTTGACCTTTTGCAGCCTGTTTGATAACACTTGTTTCTATCCCAGACCCAGAAGGCGAGGACGGCTTGGCAACGATGACAGATGTCGTGGCGAGAGCATCGACGGTCAGGAGACCTGCTTTGAATCCCGACTTGAGAATAATATTAATATAAACCTCAGTTTGTGTAAAGATCAAGTTAAATAACGCATGTGACATATTGTGCATACACCAGGTGCTCAAAAAAAAAAGTTCTCTTCCTTCCTTGTCACCTTGCTGCCCTTCTGGGAGAAGGCACTGTCACCACCCACTGCAGATGACCTTATAATCTGGCAGGGGAAAATGTTTCTCTCCGCCACCCTCTCTGTCCCTCCCATACAGTTATAGTCTCTATCCTCTTCCTGGTGAACATGACCCTGAGGTAGACAAACCAGAAATATTCCAGCATGACAATCCCTGCCATCCAATAACTGTAGTATCCATAAAGTAAGACTTACACTCACACAGAACCAGAAACTTGTCCCATCACACTGTAGGCGGTTAGTATTTGCATATGTACTTGATCTCGATTATTCCTTTTATAATATTGGAGTTAAGGATAGTCATCTCTAAACAGCAGGTAAGAGCCCTGGGTTCTGAAAGGGTAAGTGCCCTATCCTGACCTGAGCCTTGAATGCCACTCATTTCTTAAACAGAGTTCTGTTAACTTGTAGGAAGTCCGCCTCCCTAATGTTGCAAAGTACCTATGTTAAAGTACACTTTTTTTTTGTATGCTGGGGTCACATTTCATTCGTTTTCCTTGTGAGCATCCCCTTATTGCAGCCCCATTTGTGGATTTTTTTTTTTTGGTTTGGTTTTTCATTTGTCTGCTTGCTTGGGAAATGCATGGGCCAGGATGCATTTCCCAAACTCAGGCCTCCCACATGGCAGGCAGTAATTCTAACTGCCCATGCACCCCTGAAAAGGTCTATTTTTTAACTCCATTTAACCATTGTTAGAACTCAGAGAAACGTGGCCTATGTCCCATTCATGAATTCCCAGCAATGTGTCCCTTCACCGTGTATTTTAAATTTTCTGTGAGAAACGGAAGGGGAGGTGGTGGTGGTTGTAGGATCTTCTCAGAATACTATTTCTGCCAAAGAACCATTCTAAATTGTGATAAATATTACTTTCAATGTGCGTAAGTGCCCAACTATGCATACCAGTGAAAATAAAACCTATTTTCTTCATAGTAAAAAACTGTCTCCTCTGACTCAAGATGAGAGCACAAATGAAAGGTTTAATCAGCCCTGCAGACTTCATCTGCTGATTTCAAAGGAAACTTCCCTTATATGATCATAATGAGGATCCCTGACGGTGACCTTGTTCAAGCCCAGTCTGCCTAGGGGAATCCCTGCTTTGCTAACGAGTCCACCTGACTTCCGAAAGCCTCCAGTGCGGTCCTAGTCCATCCTTCCGATCTACCTAAATAAATCTTTCCCCACCTACCCCCTCCTTCCAGGTTTTCTCAGGAGGTGGGACGCAGTTTGTCAGATCAGAAACACCTGGGGACTTATTAACAGCACATTCTTGGGTCCCCAAATTAACTGAATCTTTATCTAAGAGTGGGGCATTGGCTTTTTTTTTCAGCATGACATTACCCAGTACATTCATCCTATGTCAATTAAATATTCCAGGTCTTTATCACGCACACAAAAAACAAGTCTTGAGCTAAGTCCTCCTCATACTTAAAGCAAGTGATTTTTCAGTCAAGCCAGAAAACGCCTAACTATATGATAGTTCATCCTACTTTCCCCATCTTGTCCACGAGGATGACTGTGAATATTTTATGGAAATTCTGATATTAGATGTCTGCAGAATTCCCCAACATACCAGGTATTGTAATCTAAACAATGAACACATGAAGTTAGATTAGTGCCATTCTTTCTTTTTTTTTTTTTAACTTTCCCCCTTTCTCAACATTCCCCGAAGGGGACTTTGCAAATACTTTTTTATTCACTGTTCAAATCATTCTGGGATTTATCAGGGCATCATTCTGGACAAACCTATAAAATCTCATGCCTTACTCATGGTTCCATGTACTTATGGTGTCAATTAAACTGTTCATATAAATTAGGAAACACACTCATCAAAATAAACATTTTGTACCAAATAAACATTTTTTGCTTTAGTAAGTTAAAGTTTTAAAATATGAATTACTACGTATTTTTAACCCCTGCAATACTGACATTCCTTTGCTCTTCATGCAAAAACATGTTTTAATTTGTACATTAAGTCACTATCATTGTACACTCTAGGCGTTCCTAGATTATACCATTTCAGTCTTTATCGTCTATCTTTTTTTATGATTTCATTTGTGCCCCCAGCCCTCCTCCCTCTATCATTCTCACATTCAGCTTCATTCAGTGTACTAACATTATTGTATTACAGTTAGGGAGTATTGTGCTATCCATTTCTGAATTTTTACAATCAGGCCGATCGCACAATCTGTAACCCTTCAGCTCCAATTACCCAATATCTACCCTATTTCTATCTCTGTTCTTAACTGAAATTCTCCAAGTTCATTCACTAATGTTAGTTCATAGCCATGAGACCATACAGTATTTGTCCTCTTGTTTCTGGCTAATCTTTACCTATTTTGGTGATTCAAATTTCTTATTTCATCCTAAAATTTTAAATCAGGGTATTTAAAATACTCCTAGATAGGAGAGTGGCGGTCTTTCAATATCAGGAAAAAGAACAAACTCTCATCACCTTAAAATTTAAAGTCTTAAATCACGCATTTCCAGGGGGTGGTACACTGAAATTGTCATTGCATACCATTTCCTGATATAGTAAAGTGACAGGCCTCTTTATTAGAAGAGATGGGCATAACTGTTATTTCCTCAAATGGGACCTTTCCTGAAAATTTTAGGTCTCACTGGCAGAAATGGTGTTTGAAAAACAGAAATCAAGAAGCCTTCATCCAGTGAAAAAACTGAGGTCTGAGAGAGGCAATGAAGGTGAAGTATTGTTTTAAAAGCCCGAAAGCCTCGATCCTTCTAATTGAAACTTCCCAGGCCGTGAAAATGTTGACGTTCTATTTATTAGCAAGGTGGAAGAGGTGAAGGTTGGCTTTCTTCTAATTAGCCCAAGGGAAACTGAAATACTGGCTTTCCTAGTGAGCTCCTCGAGCCCAGTGATATTTGCACATCTCACCTGGGCCTTTCAGTTACAAAGCCACCTCCTTAAGGAGCCCTGTGAAAAAGCCAGAACAATCAATAAGGAAAAATCCTCCTGGCAATAAATCAGCCACGTGGAGCTGCTGTCGCTGCGGCGCGGGAGCCTGACTTCCTGGTGTGCGTCGGCGGGGCGCGGGGCCCGGGCCGTGGGCGTGAGCCCGGGAGGTGCGACCCGCGTGGGCTCGAGGTCCGGGGGCGGGGCCGGGGATCCTGGCGGGCACGGGCGTTCGGGACGGAGCCGGGGTCCATAACCACAGCAAAAGTTTGGGCATCTGGGAGCTTTAAGCAGCTGAGATGTGGGACAAAGGCGCAGCAGCAGACCTGGGCAAAGTGGAAGTTAGTTACGAGGTCAGGGTGAATGAAACCCGGGGCGCTGGAGGGGGGCTCGCGTGGGCAGCGGTGCAGAGCTCCGCGGGGACAGGCTGGAGGGAAGGGCCGCTCCGAGGAGCGAGGCTCTGGGGTCGGGCGCAGCTCAGCCGCGGCCGCCGAGGAGGAAGGGGCGGCGGCGGGGGGAAGAGCCCGGGGGAAGGTAGAGCCGAGGGGAGTTCCGGATCTGGGCTGGAAAAGGCCGGCGGCGGGGCGGGCGGCAGCGGGGGGGTGGGGGAGGCGGCACCGGCGGCGGCGGAGGCGGAGGAGGAGGAGGAGGAGGAGGAGAGCCCGCGGGGGGGGGGGAGGAGGGAGCGGGGAGCGGGGAGCGGTGGCGGTGGCGGTGGCGGCGGCTGCGCCGGGCTGCGCGTCTCTCGCCGCCGGAGGAAGATGAGGCTGAAGGTTGGGTTCATCTTACGCAGTCTGCTGGCGGTGGGCAGCTTCCTGGGGCTGGTGGTCCTCTGGTCTTCCCTGTCGCCGCGGCCGGACGACCCGAGCCCGCTGAGCAGGATGAGGGTGAGTGACCCGCGCGGCCCCTCCGGCGGGTGCGACCTGCAACTTGTTTTGCTCGCGCGCGCGGGGCGGCAGCGGGGCGGCAGCGGGGCGGCGGGGTCGGGCGCGCCGGGGGCGCCGCAGCTCCGCAGGTGGGCCCGGCTCCCGGCTCCCCGGCACCGGCGCCCGGCTCCCGGCTCCCGGCTCCCCGGCACCGGCCCGCCCCCTCGCCGCCCCTTCCTCCCGCGCTTCCCCGCCCCGGGCGCTGCCGCCTACCCCGGCGCTGAGGCGGCGGCCAGGGCGGTCGCGCTCGGTGCCGGGGCCGCCAGCGCCCGGCTCCCAGGTGCGGGGGCCGCCACGGCCGCGGGCGGGGGGCGCGGGCTTGGTCCAGGCTGCGGCCTGTGGCGCGGGCAGGCCTGAAGGAGGCGAGCGCCGCTTCCGCCGCCGCCGCCGGTCCCGGGGGCCAGGCCCCCTCGGTCCCGCCGGCCCTCCCGCCGCGCCGCCGCCGCCGCCCGCCCCGGGGAGCTGGCAGCCGGGGCTCCCCCCAGCCCGCCCGCCCGCGGCACGGCAAGGGCGCCCCGCCTCCGGCTCTGACGGACAGCGCCGCCTGCCCTCCACGCCGGGGCCGGGGGCCGGGGGCCGGGCGGGACGAGGCGCCGAGGCCTCGCCCCGGCCGACGAGGGGCGGTGGGCCCCGGAGCCGACGCTGCCCCCGCCCGCTGCCGCCTTTCTTCCCGGGGCCGGCGCTCGGGGTCGCCGCCCGCGGGCTGGGGCTGGGGCTGGGGCCGGAGCGGCGGGGGCGCGTGGCGCGGGCTCCGCCTCCCCGGCGGCCGCGGGCCCCTCCGGCCGGGAAACTAACTTGCGCCGGCGCCCCGCGCGCTGCTGCCGGCTCGGCGGGGGCTGCCCGGCCGGGGGCTGCCGGCGGCTCTCGGGGACGCTGCCGTCTGCCGCCCCGGGCTCGCTGGCAGCCTCGGCGCCCCTCGCCTCGGAGGGGTTCCTCGGGCCGCCGGACGGGAGTGAAGCGCGAGCCGCTTCGCGGCCCCAGAGCGGCCTCGGCCCGGCCCGCGGAGCCCGGGGTCCCCGGCGCGGCTGCCCGAGGGGGAAAGGGCGGGAGCTCAGGGCCGCGACGGGCGCAGGGGGCCGGGGGAAGGCGCGTTCCGTGGCCCGGTGCCTCTTCTGCACGTATTATCTGCGTTCTGTCCTGTGAGCTCTTTTATTAACTTTCCTTCCGAAAAGTGTGTGTTGGGAAGTTAGGTTGAGAAGGCTTGTGGCATCCTTTCCCAAGAATGGACTCCCAGCAGGAGCTCCCCTTTTCGGTTCTTCCGTATATATTAAGATTGAGCTTACTCTGAGCTTTAGTATTTGAAGTCTTTGCTTCAGTGGAGTTCCTTTAAATTCCCAGGGTGGGTGGGACATGAAGTCATCTAAGTGAATGATAATAAAAAGTACCAAGTTTTCCTTTTTTAGTGTGTCTGTGGTTTTATACTTCTCTGCTTTCCTGGAGTGTGGTGGCCTTGTTACGATTTTGCTTTCAGAATGATTTGTTAACAAAGGATAATTGGGTATTGCGATTATTTGAGAATATTTGTGATAAGTCATCAAATCGCCCTTTACATAAAGCCAAAAATGTTAAATCTCCATTTTCTCGAGAAGTTGAGGAACAGCTGACAAAACTAGCCATGTTCAGGATGTCCTGCAGTTCAGATGGTGTCTTTCAAAATATGGGGCTTGGAACCAATTCCCAACTGGGGAAATATCATTTTAGTAGTGCTGACGTAGTCAAGGACTAAGCCACCGAATAACTGTAAAAGGAGGTGATAGTTTGATTTTTGATCCAACTTGTTTGATAGGTTGTCATTTGCTCCAGTGTTATTTCCATCATGTGCTAAAGACAATGTCTTAGGTTTAAAACTTAAGACTTTCAGACATAACATTAAAAAGAATCCTTGTAAAGTCCCCTTGGGGGATGGTGAGAAAGGGGGAAAATTCAACTTCTACAAGTGGAGAATTTTTGATATTCTCACAGGCAGTGGGGACAACCAAAGCAATAGGCTGAGCGGCCAATCTTGGGGTTTGTTCATATAAAACTTAACCCTACAAAGGATAGGTTAAGCCTACTTAAAATTAGGCCTAAGAGTCATCCCCCAAGAGAACCTCTTTTGTTGCTCAGATGTGGCCTCTCTCTTCAGCCAACACAACAAGCAAAAAGCAAGCTCATTGCGCCCCCTGCCCCCCCCCCCACGTGGGACATGCCTCCCAGGGGTGTGGACCTTCCTGGCGACGTGGGACAGAAATCCTAGAATGAGCTGAGACTCAGCATCAAGGGATTGAGAAAACCTTCTCGACCAAAAGGGGGAAGAGTGAAATGAGACAAAATAAATTGTCAATGGCTGAGAGATTCCAAACAGACTTGAGAAGTTATCCTGGAGGTTATTCTTACACATTAAATAGATATCACCTTGTTAGTCAAGATGTAATGAGAGGCTGGAGAGAATTGCCTGAAAATGTAGAGCTGTGTTCCAGTAGGCATGTTTCTTGAAGATGATTGCATAATGATATAGCTTTCACAGTGTGACAGTGTGATTGTGAAAATCTTGTGTCTGATGCTCCTTTTATCTACCTTATCGACAGACGAGTAAAACATACAGAATAAAAATAAATAACGGGGAACAAATGTTAAAATAAATTTAGTAGATTGAAATGCTAGTGATCAATGAAAGGGATGGGTAAGGGGTGTGGTTTGTATGAATTTTTTCTATTGGCTTTTTATTTCTTTTTCTGAATTGATGCAAATGTTCTAAGAAATCATGATGAATGTGCAACTATGTGATATTATGAATTATTGATTATATATATGTAGAACGGAATGGTCATATGTTAAGAATATTTGTTCATTGTTATATTTTTTTAAAAAGGTTTTTTTTAAAAAAAGAATGCTTTTGAATCAGTAGAATCAAACACTTTTAGTAACTTTCCAGGCAGGTGGTAATCTAAGCATTTTGAGGTATTGCTTATATATCATAAGAGCATGAGTAAGGGACAATTAGCTGCCCTGAAATAAAAACCAACCCTAAAAATGACTGAGATGCAGCACTGAGAGAACATTGTTTTGGATAAGTTTCTGACCAAATTATTTGATTCTGACTCCTGGGTTTCCCCCTTGCCTTCTGGTTCTTTTACTTTGATTATGACTACACCCATCTCCGCCCTGTTTCTCCTTTAATCTGCTCATGCATGAACTTTTTTGGAACCCTTCAAATGGCCTGAGATAGGCTAGAACAATCCAATTTACCAAATATAAGTTCTGTCTCTACTTGCGCAAGTTTGAACTCTGTGGCTCTGTCCTGTGCCGTTTTCTGTCTTTTACTTTGCGTATTCCCAGCCCTGAGGGCTGTTACAGCTTAGGCCATCCTGGCCTGCTCTTGGTCCTAGCTCTAGGCCTGCCCACCTCTGAGCAGTCTGCAGAATATGACTCATGGTCAGGACAGGAAAAACAGAGCCTGTATGTCTGTCCCACCTTGGGGCCTCTTACCCTTTCTCTGAGGAGAATGATGTGAAAAAATGAACTTGCTGTTCCAATTGTACTCTCAGCTATGTGATTTTTCACTGATTTATTCAAGATAGTGTTCTGTGCCTAGTGGGCACAGGCTGAGGGCTGGCTGAGCAAACACTCCTTGTCCCTAACCTCATGGATTTTGTAGTCCACTGAGAAAGACACATATTAATCAAGGTTTCCCAAATATACAAGTAAAAATTGTGCCACAAGCTATGAAGAAAATAATCTGGGGCAAGGAAATGGAGGAGCTGGGTCATAAAAGCCCTACCTGAGAAATGACTTTTGAGTTACTATCTGAAAATGTGAACAAGAGCAGTCGTTAACCGGTGATGGAAGGAGCACTCCCAAGAGGGAGTAGCGTGTCCAAAGGTCCTGAGGCAGCAGGTGGCATGGCGAGCTGAGAAACCTGAAGAGGACCAGTTTAGTAGGAGTGTGGCGACAAGGCTGCCAAGGTTAACCTTGGCTCTTACAGACCAGGCTAACGGTGAGGTCTTAAGAGCAGTCAGAAGCCACCGAGGGATTTTAAGTCGGAGATAGACATGGTTAGAGCTGTGTTTTGAAAAGATCACTCTGGTTGCAGAAGATATAAAATGACCTAGAGCAAGAGCAGATAGTAGGTGTCCTGTTGAAGGTTATCTAATCGTGTGAGACACGATGTTGCTTGGTTTGGTGAAGTGACGGTAGAGATGGGAAAAAATAAACTGATTCAAGAGTGACTAGAGAGGCAGGTTTGATGATGGAATGGGAATTGAAGGAGAAGGTATCAAGGAGGCTGGGGATGATAGACCCATTTATTACTGAAAATTCTGAAGAGAAAATTTATACATCCTTATGCTGTATTTTATGATTATGGAAAGGCTGGTTTTTTTAGTTTTTGTCCTCTTGCTATTTTGAGGTCAGTGTTTAAGGCCTTCTGTTCTTACCTGAAAAGTACAGAAAGTTCCCTTAAGTAAATTAATAGTGTTTCCCAGATTACAATGGCCATTTCGACAAATCTTTAGGTTAGTGGTTCTGTTACAGTGTATTCTGTACCCGTGAGAAACTGCATGCAAATGAATGCAGTCGTAAAGCCCTTAGTGCCACGGAGGCTGAGGGTATACACTGTGCAACTAATCCTGTTAGGACAGGTTTGAAGGGAATATTGCATAAATGAGGTTGTAACTATGAATTGATTACCGTATCTCAGTCAAGCTCAGCCTTATTCAGTAATGATTGGTTGTAACCTGAAAGACCTGTCCTACACCATGTGATTTTATTTCAAATGGCAACTCCACTTACACTATTTGGGATGGAGCTATCACTTAGTAGCAAAAGTGTGATGTCTTAAATGGTCACTGTTCTCTCAGTCCCCCAGGCTTCCTTCCTGAGGTTGGATTTTTAGTTTCTTTCGCTTTCCCTCCTTTCCTTTCCCCTCCTCCTGAACCCTTAGCGATAAATAATCCCACATTACAAATCTAAGAAATATGGGGTTTACTAACTTCCTGAAGCTAATGCAAAAAATGTATATACACATGCTTTTCTCCGGGGTAAGAAGTAGCAGCTTTCATGTTCCTTAAAGATGCCTATAAACCAAACAAGGCTGCAGACCATTCCCTAACATATAAGCCCTTTGGAGGCAGGATTCATTTTCCCTTTTCATTGAATCTCTCCCCAGTTTGCTGAGCTTACAGAGGTACATTTCAAATTTTTATCAAATAAAATTGAAGTGGGGAACATTCATGTATATCTTCCCCATAGATCTGGGCAAGTTCAAATTGGTGAATTCCAAAGAATTTCATAGGATCTCTCAGTCCTGTGGAAGTGTTTCCCATCCAGGAGTCTACGGTCAGGCAGCAGTCCTGCCACGTACCCCCTATGAAACTTCTGAGCTTGGGCCCTTTGTAAAACAAAATATTTGGAAATTCTAACTTCAGAGTTTCTTTTGGTTTGCTAAAGCTGCCAAAATGCAACATACCAGAAATGGGTTGACTTTTAATAGTGGGGATTTATTAAGAAACAAGTTACAATTCTAAGGCCAAGAACACATCCAAATTAAGGCATCCAGAGAAAGATACCTTCACTGAAGAAAGGCCGATGGCATCTGGGGTTCCTTGTCTTGTGGGAAGGCACGTGGTGCCATTTGCTGGTCCTTCTCTGGGCTCCACTGGCTGTCTCTAAAACATCTCTGGGCATTTCCTTGGACATTTTCTTTCTTTTCCTCTGCCCTTCACCTGGTTTCATCTCTCTGCTCTCTGTCTCCACACGTCTCTGATCTTTGAGCTCTCTGTGTGTCCTCTCTTAAACGGCTCCAGTAAGCAGATTAAGACCCACCTAGAATAGGGTAGGTCACATCTCCAGGAAACAACCCGACGAAAGGTCC
Organism: Tamandua tetradactyla; assembly: GCF_023851605.1. NCBI lineage: Eukaryota > Metazoa > Chordata > Mammalia > Pilosa > Myrmecophagidae > Tamandua > Tamandua tetradactyla. The sequence continues at coordinate 39,924,227 of NC_135352.1, read as the reverse complement.
CACCCACAGTAGTCCTGCCCCACAAGAATGAATTAGAGGAACATGGCTTTTTTGAGGTACATGACAATTTCAAACCAGCACAGAGTAATAAAAAAAGATTTGGACAGCAAGATTTGAACAGCTACGGAATGCGGGAAAATAATTGTGATTATTCGACTTCAACCTAGATAATTGTTTTTGTTTATATTTTAGATTCTAATTCTTATTCCTGAAAAATAAATGCACAATCTGGCAGGAGAAAAGTAGTTAAATTAAGAAATAAAAATATCTAGAGTACAGTGGATAAAGCTTGAAGCCATAAAAAGAATGATTTTATAGTTGGCTTATATATGGTAGAAGTGGGGGGAAGGCTGAGGAGGGGAAAAGCATCAACAGTGTAGACAGAAGTCTTTGTAAGATTCAGGAAATGTATTTATATTATAAATATGGTATGTCTAACTTTAAAAAAAAAAGAGCCTTACTCTTTGTAAAAACAGTCCTCTTTGTAAAAAGCTTCAAATAAAGGGGTCAGAGGAAAAAGGGAAATTTACCTCAAAATCAGTCAACCAAAGATGAATACTGTTAGCATTTAAGTGTGCAGCTGAACAGAAAGAGATAATCTCAGTAGAGATGACTACAAGGAGAAAAGTGTTATCGAAATAGGATTACCTCGTGTAGCTGGTAGGAAGAGAAATCGTGCTGGAAGGAATGGGAAAAGAAGATGCTCGTGCCTTAGAAGGAAGACGACAGGCTACAGCAGAGGTTTTCAAACTTCAGCAGCATGAGACTCATGTAGAGGGTTGTTTCAGTTTGCTAAAGCTACTGGAATGCAGTGTATTAGAAATGGATTGTCTTTGACAATGGGGATTTATTAGCTTACGAATGTACTGTTCTAAGGTGGTGAAAATAACCAAGTTAAGGCATCAGCCAACATCCAGGATGCCTCACATAGGAAAGCACATGACTGGTGTCTGCTGGTTCTTCTCTCCTGGGTTTCGTTGCTTCCAACTTCTGGCTTCAGTGACCTCCTCTCTCAACTCCTGTAGAGGCTTTTTCTCTCTAAGCTCTTGCAGCTTTATCCTCCCATAAAAGACTCCAATGGAAAGATTAAGAACCACCTTGAGTGTGGTGGGTCATATCTCAATGAAATAACCTAACCAACAGGTCCTGCCCACAATAGGTTTGCACCCACAGCAATGAATTAAAAGAACACGGCCTTTTCTGGGGTACACAACAGCTTAAAACCGGAATAAGAATATTAAAACATAGTTTGGGGCGGGTCACGGTGCTCAGCAGGCAAGAATGCTTGCCTGCCATGCCAGAGAACCTGGGTTCAATTCCCGGTCCCTGCCCATGTAAAAAAAAAAAAAGAAAAACATAGTTTGCTGGGCCTCAAACCAGGAACCAGAGTTTGTGATTCAGTAGGCCTGGGGTGGGGTGGAGAATTTGCACTTCTGACAAGTTCCCACGTGCCCAGCAGCATTAGCCACTGGTCCAGGGATGACACTGGTCTAGGGGAAGAAGAGACTTGGGAGGGTTGCAAAACAAAACAAAGAAAGTTTGATTTGGGGCATGTAGAATTTGGTTTTTTGTTTTTCACTTGGGCAGGCACTGGGAATCGAACCCGGGTCTCCCGCATGGCAGGCCAGAACTCTGCCTGCTGAGCCAATGTGGCCCGCCCATGGGGCCTGTGGAATTTTATGGACCACAGGTGCATCAGGTGAAATGCCTAACAGGTAGATGGAGTTCAGAACTAGATCCACAGAGTGCAAATCGTTGGCAGAAATGTGATGGCTGCAGTTTTGGGAGCAGATGGCTATAGTAAGGGAGCTAGTATGGATGAAAGCAAAAAACCTGGGTAGGTAAAAACCCTAGGAGGACGCCTTCCTTTAGGTCCTGCAGAAGGAGTGATGAAAGAAAGCATGGGCAGAGGTAAGTGATTTGGAGAGTATATCTCTGTAGAAAGTTTGAGCAGAAATAATTTCTCAAAGCTTAAGGTTATCAGCAATTTCAAATGCAACAGTGTTTGAGAAAGAACCAATCAGAATTAAGGATTTAGCAAGTGGCTTTGAAATCATTACCTTCTGGTAAACCATCCAGTAATACTTCTGTCTAGAGAGGAATATAATAGCATTTTCATTGGTATCTTAGTAAATAATGGAGGACTGGCTGGGATGAGAAAGAGTTCAGGTAAGTGAATCATCTTCACTTGGGAAGAAATACAAATAGAAAGAGGAAGGGTTTTGCTAGAGAACTGTAATTGTCAAAGAGGACACTAATCTTGTGGTTAATTAGGTGCGTCTCTACTGTGTGTATAGACACACGTATATATATTCCAAGTTGTACCTTATCATGTGGTGATGATATGGTGTGGTAGTTAGGTTCAGGTGTCAACTTGGCCAGGTGAACATGCCTAGTTCTATTGCTGTGGACATAACCCACTGGTAAGTGAACCTCATCTGTTGTTGATTACACCTGCAGTCGGCTAGGAGGCATGCCTGCTGCAATGAATGATGTTTGACTTAATTGGCTGGAAGCTTAAATGAGAGAGTTCAATACAGCACAGCCCAAGCAGCTCAGCCCAGGCCTTTGGAGATGCAGAAAGGAATCACCCCGGGGAAAGTTGTTGGAACCCAGAGTCCTGGAGAGAAGGCGAGCAGAGATCACCCCTTGCCTTCCCACGTAAGAAAGAAGCTCATTGGAAAGTTAGCTGCCTTTTCTCTGAAAAAGTAATGAAATAAATCCCCTTTTATTAAAAGCCAATCCTTCTCTGGTGTGTTGCATTCTGGCAGCTAGCAAACAGAACATATGGTAATAAATACTATATATAATATGACATGATTATCATACATGTTAGGCATTTTTGTACTCTTTGTCTGAAATCCACTAATTTGAAAAACAGTTTAATATTTGAAGTTGGAAAAGAAATTTTATCCTGGAGTGTATCAGGCATTTAATTTTTAATACATTGATTTGGCTGATGTACTTTTATGGGAAATAATAGCTAAACAGTATGCTCAGCATTTCAGTAATCTTAGTTTTTAAAAAATGAGGTCCTCTATTTAATTGTGGCTCTCTGTGTGATCCCAGAAGCAGTACTGAGGCAACGTGAACTGCAGTTATCCTGCACTTTAAGTGTTTTTTGGAGAGGGAAGAACTTCCAGTTGCTTTATTTGCTAAGAATCCTGAATATTTCAAAATGTGAGATGTTCTCGTTGCTGTTCCATTATAAATTCCCTTCTGCGCTCCCCAACCTTTGTAATGTTTTCAAGTGTTGCTCCTGAGAAGCATTTAAACATGTCAATAGGGAGAACTGCTTCAGTTCACTGAGTGTAAGAACTGGTGTGCTGAAACTTGAGGAAAAAATTAACTTTGCGTTATTTAATTAGGTTTATAGAATTGCTGCAGAGCAGCCTGGTTTCCCAAATCTAGAAGGTACAATTAACTGCAGTATTATATCAATACAACTAGTCTGCTAATAGGCTTCCAAGTAAAGCAATTGGAATTTGTTATTACCAAGGATATTTTAAACTGAATGAATTAAAATTAAATCATGTACTATTGGGAACAGTTTTGTGTGTGCGTAGGATAGATGACCTAATCATTTTTTCATCTTTAATTTTTATTGATTCTCTGGGTTTAGGAATACATCTGGACCCCAAGAGGTATGCTTCTCCCTTCAGCCACAAGCTTACATGCTTAAATAATTATTTGGCTTACACATAATTTTAGCATTTATACTTATTACCTTTATAAAATATCTTATAAAATGCTTTAGTGCTTAAGTGTTAAAGTACTTACTATGAAAACTATATATTCATTGGTATTATACATACCTTATAAAAAGAAAAAGTCAGTAGTAGAGTAAGGGTGACTGAAGTAAATATTCTGAGAAATTCCCAAAACTATTTTTTTGCCACTCTTATGAGAAGCTGGATGTGTCAGCATTTCTATTTATTAAATATTTATCTTTGAGTTTTGATTTTCCTTTTAATTAAAACACACGCACAAAAACCTATGATAAGGTGTGGGCCAGCAGGCAGAGTTCTCACCTGCCATGCCGGAGACCTGGGTTCGATTCCCGGTGCCTGCCCATGGAAAACAAACAAACATACTCTCTTAATGTGAGCAGGGGTTGTAAGTAGTTTTTACAACTATGAAAATGCCTAACCATTTCTTCTATTGGAACTATTAATTTAAAACTAACCCGTTGATTCTGACTATTAAAGTGGAACAGTCTTTTTTTTAAAAAAAGTTTTTATTGACACATCTTCACACACATACATTCCATACATGGTGTATAATCAGTGGCTCACAATCTCATCACATAGTTGTGTATTCATCACCGTGATCATTTTTTTAGAACATTTGTGTCACTCCAGAAAAAGAAATGAAAAGAAAAAACAAAAAACTCATACATACCATAACCCTTCCCCTCTTTCTCCGTTGACTGCTAGTATTTCTATCTACCCAATTTAATTTACTCCTTATCCCCACCATTATTTTTTTGTGTCCATTTTTTTTTTACTCATTGAAACAGTAGAATCTAAATGTTGTGTAAGAGACACTTTTGAACAGTTTTACAAAATTTTATGAAGTAATGTGTTTTGAAAAACTATAGTAACAGATGAAATATCATGTTTCTAAGAGAATTTCTGTTTTTGATAAATTCTTTAGAAAACTTAAATAGAACAAGGCACATTTGTACAATGAAGAAAGTCCCTAAGTCGTGATGTTTGAAATGCTCTAGAGGTTCTTTGCTGGTCAGCATTTATTATTGCACTTCAAATTTTTTATTCTGTTGAATTTGAAGTAAATATTTCATATACTTTCTACTGGCATCTATTAATGTAGAAAAAAGAATCCTTCTAACCCTAACACAAAACAAAACTACCAATGTACATACGTGAATCATGCAAGTGTTATTCAGCCAGAATGTATCAAAAATATCTGGATGAAGAGGTTCATTTATTAAATATCAAAGAAGTATGCTATGGAGATTCCATTTCTATTTAGATTTGTAATAGTTTATAGTCAGTTGTATAAGCATTTCAGAAATGACTCAGGCACAGTCTGGGGGGGTTGGTTTAATGTTGCTTATGAAAAGTGTATGTATATTTGTGATGGGCAATGTTTGCCTAAAGGAATTTACCATGCGTTTTGGTTTGCTAAAGCTGCTGGAATGCAATATGCCAGAAATGGATTGGCATTTTAACAGTGGGGATGTATTATCTTAGAAGCTTGCAGTTAGGAGGCTGTGAAAATGTCCAAACTAAGACTCATCAGGGTGACACCTTCTCTGAAGACTGCGTGCTGTGCCCCCCTGTCACGTGGCCGGGCACAGGGCGACCTTGCCTGGGTCTCATCGCTTCCAGCTTAAGAGATACTAGTTTTTAATTATGCTTATTTAGGATGGCTTAAATCCTCCCCCCAAATTCTTCTGGCAGTTTCATATTTTGCTGTTCAATTCTTTTTTTTGGTATGCTGGATGGCGGGGTCACATTTCATTATTTTTTCCATGTGAGTATTCTGTTATTGCAGCACCATTTATTGAATTTTTTGTTTGTTTGTTTTTGTTGGTTTCTTTCTTTGTTTGGGAAGTGCATGGGCTGGGAATCAAACCCAGGTCTCCCACATGGCAGGAGAGAATTCTACCATTGAACCACCCTCGCACCTCCATGTTCAATTCTTATTAGACAATTTGGTGATTATATATAGTTTTTAAAGTTTAATCTGACTGAATTAGCCTTTTAATCTCTAATACAACAAGATGTGTGTGCACATCTCAGTATTTTTACCTTTGCACTCTGTTTTACATCTTTTCTTTTGAAAAAACTCATTTAAGAACCTCTGATGAAAACTCTGCTCACTCTTGCCTGGGTGATCTAAAATGAATAAAAAATCTGTTAGAGTTTTGGCAAGTAAGCTCTCAATTATGGTAGAGAATAAATGATGATAAAGTGCTTTTTAGATTAATGGAATGGAAATGACTGAAATCATATTACTTTACACATGCAGATTTTACTACTATGGTAGGGTATTTAGTTTTGAAACTGAAAGATCACTGTTAAGATTGGGAAACAAAGACTTTGATCACTTAACATATGTAATTGTATTTTAACATTTCAGCAAAGGATTGGTAGAATGAGAAATACAGACATGTAGTTTCATTTACTTTTGCTGCCTGAGTGTACAACACAAGTCCAGTATGTGTAAAAAGAAGGTAGGGGGGCGATGTGTCCATTCAAAATAAATTTGCTTGCAGTCCAGGAAGATCATAGTTTGTGGTGAAGAGAAAAATACTTTTAGCAAATAGTTTTCTGGAATTTTCTGTTCTACAACTGTGCTAAAAGGGGGTGGTTTCCAAACACCTCGGCATTTTAAAGAACCAAGTTTGCTTTATGAAATTAAGAAACCCTTGCTCCTCTTTCTGTAACTAATATTTAGACTACTCTCAGCTTGTTTTTCCTGGTGTCCTCTTTGAAAAATCTGAGGAAGGTTTTAGTAAACATGGCTCCCTTTTACTTTCCACAAATTACTGCCACAGAGAATGCCCGCCGCTCTGTGCAGCCGCCTGCACCTGTGACTTCATTGACGAGAGTCGCAGGCAGAGTCTAATGAATAGGTTCACAGTGGTATACGCATGCTTCATAAGAAGCTGTTGTCATCCTTGACCTCTACTCAATTAACTAGTAACACCAAGGGAAAAGTCAATATTAAAATCTTTGTTATAGATTGGCAAAAATTTCTTCCTGAAGATAAAGTGAATGAATTGAAACATTTGTTCTGATTTACAGCTGCTTCTTTAGCTCATATAACAGGTGCTTGCGTTTTAAAAGCAAACATGTCTTGTGTAATGATTTATGACTTAGGGGGGTTGATAAAATGCAGAAAGGGTAGCTAAAGGGAAGTCGTGACATTAAAAGAACAAATGATTTTTACTGTTATAGACAATCAGAGACATAAGGTAAATAAAGGTAATATATATTGCTCAGTATTTTTGCTTTCTAATGAATTGAATTACCTTTCCTTCTATTCCTTCAATTCTCCAAGGAAATAACTGTAATATATTTAACTATTTTTTTCTCCTGTAAGACAGAGGATTTCTTTCTTTAAAAGGCCTGGCATTTATTGAGTGGTTAGTGGGTTTCTTTGGGTTCCAGTGGGTGTTAAATGTCAGGATGATTCCTTCAAGGTTGAAAATGCCAGTCAGATGTTTTATTGACTACTAGAAGGTAGCTAGAAAAACCAGTCCTACCATTTGGGCACACAGCATGTTGCTTCTTCATGAAGCTGCTTCTTTAGCTCATATAACAGGTGCGAAGATTGAATTTTCTGAATATATCTCATTCTTTTTAGTTAAAGATAGCCAGACCTTCACAGTCCTTTGTCATACCCACAGCTCTTGTGATGAGTCAGTGCTAATGAGAAAATAAAATTTCATTTCTTAAAATAGGGATCATGAACTGTGGTAGTTACATTCAGTTGTCAACTTGTCCAGGTGAAGGCACCTAGTTCTGTTGCTGTGCACATGAGCCGATGGTACGTGAACCTCATCTGTTGCTTATTACATCTGCAGTCGGCTAGGAGGCGTGCCAGCTGCAATAATGATGTTTGAGTTAATTGGCTGGTGTTTAAATGAGAGAGCGCAGCGTAGCACAGCCCAAGCAGCTCAGTACACCTCATCTCAGCACTCGCAGCTCAGCCCAGGCCTTTGGAGATGCAGAAAGGAATCACTCCAGGGAAAGTTGTTGGAACCCAGAGGCCTGGAGAGAAGGCCAGCAGAGACCATCCTGTGCCTTCCCACATAAGCAAGAACCTCAGTTGAAAGTTAGCTGCCTTTCCACTGAAGAACAACACATTTTTTAAAAAATTTTTTATTAATTAAAAAAAATTACAAGAAAGAAACACAAACATTCCCAACACATGCTCATTCCGCTCTACACATACACTCAGCAATTCACAATATCATCACATAGTTGCATATTCATCATCATGATCATTTTCCAGAACATTTACATCAATTCAGAAAAAGAAATAAAAAGACAACAGAAAAATAAACGAAAACAGAAAAAGAATTTTTTACATACCATACCTCATACCCCCCTCCCTTTCATTGATCACTAGCATTTCAAACAAAATTTATTTTAACATTTGTTCCCCCTATTATTTATTTTTATTCCGTATGTTCTACTCATCTGTTGACAAGGTAGATAAAAGGAACATCAGACACAAGGTTTTCACAATCACACAGTCATATTGTGAAAGCTATATCATTATACAATCATCTTCAAGAAACATGGCTACTGGAACACAGCTGTACATTTTCAGGTAAGAACTACACATTTTTAACAAAATAAATCCCCTATTATTAAAAGCCAGTCCGTCTCTTGTGTGTTGCATTCCAGCAGCTAGCAAACTAGAACATGAACCTTTCCCTTTTTTTGTTTTGGTTCTGTGTGATCATTGTGCAGTCCTTTCCCGCTACTCTCATAGGCATCACTTTTTAAAACAACTGCTTGAAGAAGCTATTGCATCCTGAGAAAGGCACAAATCTTGGGAGGGAGAAATGATGAAAGTTAAAGCTCAGATGATTGACTAGGAAGGGAGGAAAATTTTTTCTTGCACAAGACTTCTTTCCTTCATAGAACTGCTGATTTTCCTGGGTGGGCATGGGCTTAATTTAAAGTTTGTCTCCTATATGCAATGATGAGGTAGATTTTAAAATACTAAATAGAATTTTTTTGATAATATTTATAAAAAACAGATTTGGCACAGTGTTCTTGGTACTTTGAAATATTAATATTTTGAAAGTTGAATACTGAAGTTTCCGTGTACATGTCACCATCCCCAGTACCTCTCATCAGCTGACCATAAACACTGGTTCAGTTGTTGCACAGTTTTCCATAATCTTTTTTTTTTTTTTTTGGGTGGGGGCGCATGGTCTGGGAATTGAGCCCAGGCCTCCTGCATGAAAGGTATATAATAATCATTTTAAGTGTTAAAAAAGGTCAGAAAATCTACAGTACCTTATTAAGGCACATTCCTGATTTGTTTCTGGTGCCTTTTTTTAGATCTATATTTGTCTTATTTTCTTTCCTAAATGCATGGATCAGTACCAATATTTATGGTTGTCTTTATTTAGAATATTGAATACATACATTTAAAAACATATTTGCAATAAGTGACTGACACCCCAAATAGTAAACAAACAAAACAAAACACAAAGCCAAGCTTTAACTGGCTTGTGGTGAAGCAAAAAGTGTGAGAATGCTGCTGCGTTTCGATCTGCTGGTCATCAGTGGAACTTGCCTTTGCCTTGCCCAGGGAAGGCTTCGTTTGGGTGAATTCTCTTCACGGTTCTGTGGAAGTACAGAGCACCATGCATAACTCCCATTAAATATGTTTGAAGAGTGAACAGTGCACTCTCTGGCACTGGGAGTCTTGAAAAGACAAAGTCTCTGAGATGCCTAACCTAATATGAGGAGTGGAAACGACTGTAGGGGGAACTAAGATGATAAGTCTCAAAAAGAAAAGTGGAAAGTTCATCTTGGGGGGCTGGGGGAGGTAGTCTAAAATTGGCTCTTGAGCACTACAGCTACTTCACTGAAAGAATTTCCTTATTTTACAAGAATACAGGTATTGTATGTGTATGATTTTCCAACACAATTTGTTTCCTGTCCCAGAGTCTATAATGAAATAAAATGCATTTGGTGTTTAACACAATCAGTAAAGACCCGCAGCTGCAGGAACACTGAACTTAGAATTTAATATTGTGGACTAGTTACCAGGAAGTAGTACACGGTAGATCTGTGCTATAGGGAAAGTTTTATTTCCTCTTAGAAACCTTGCAGCCTACCCATCTTTTGCTTATGTTGTAATGCAAGTCAAGTAAGAGATACAAGCTCTGTGTAGGTTCAAGAGATTCAGCAGTCTCATGGTTTTGGAATAATCTGATATTCTTGTGGCGTTTTCTTGTCACTGTCTCATCATGGTTTTGCAAACCCCAAACAAGTCCATAACTAATTGAAAGGCTTCCTAGGGGAGGTACTTTCAAGTTGATTATAATATTCTTTACTAAATTGGGGCAGGGAACATGAGCTTTAAGGTGTAAGAAGGAGAGCTTGTGCCATCTGAAAGGAGGAAGAGCTTTGCTATGTATGGTACAGACTTACTGGTCAGGCCAATCTCTTGTAGTGGAGTTGGCAGCAGTAAGGATGAGGGGTCTAAACCACATCCATTTTTTTTCCTTTTTAAAAACATTTGGGTCAATAGCCATGATGTAAATATGTTGGAGAAATTGCATCGATGTTTAATTTACCTTATTGTAATATGCAGCTCCCCGAGGAGAACTGGCAGGCTGAAGATAAAAGCTGCCATCACTGTGTATAGAGGACACATACCCACTGACATGGTTGAAATCCTGGTCTGGTCACTAATAATAGCTTTGGTGAGCTTGACCCAGCGACTTAGCTGCAACCTCCCTTTCCACACCTGTCACGCGGACAGAAAACCTACCTCCTCTAGTGTTTTTGTGCTTCTGTTGGGTAGGTTTATGAGAGCCCCAGGACGGTGTTTCACACGCAGTTGTATACATGTTTTTCCCCCTCTTTTCTTTCTTTTTGTATGAGCATAATAATTTGTGAATTTTTAATAAATTCACTACTTTGAACTGTCAGGGGCTGGCTATCTTGCCTTAGCTTCTAGTCTTTTAGACTTTGGCCTTCCAAGTTATGTCCTTACAATAAACCGATGTTCTAAAATGAGGAAAGAGGGAGATACTGTCATTTATTCACTTTATAAATTTCACTTTATAAATATATTCTCTCTTTCTAAATGTAAATGTATGTTCACTGTAGAAAATTTAAAACTTGAAGCAGATAAGAAACTGAAAATTAAAAAATGAAAGAAGTAAGAAACTGAAAATCACTTGTAGTCTACCCTATCCAAAGATAATCAGCATTTACTGTTTGATGTATTCCTTACCCCAATTTAAATATATAGAGACCACAGTATATACTACTTTGTGAGTTAACTTTTTTATTTCACTGTAGAAGTACTTTAATGTATATATAGTTTTTCAGGATATACCCTGTTTTACCTTCTTGGTATCGGTCATTTTAGCACATAAAGAACATTGCTCTTTAGCGCATGGCTGTTTCCCCAGTTGACCCTCACTGAGCCCCTGAGGCAGCCCCTATTTTACCCCCTACGTTGGCTGCAGCTGACTCGCCCCTGGTCTTGGCAGCGTCCTAGAGGAGAAAGGTCCAAGTTGTTCTGGTGGCTTTTGTTTACCAGATGAATACACATTGTCTCCCTGCTCTTAACGCCTGGTGAGACCTGCACTCATTCTTAAACCTCAGACTGGAGGAACTCATGGCATCATTTTACAAAGCGCTGACAGCAAAAGTCATGCTCCCTTTGTTCGTTTCCAACCTGATACAGCTCACTGCTCTTGTTCTATTGTTAACCAAAAATGATTTCCGTTCTGTTGCAGATTCTCCCATATGGCACGCATTTTACAGTTACAGAAAATTCTCCTGATCAGTTCAATTAGGTTTCCTAGGCTTGGCAGTCACCTGCATGTTTCTCCATTGCCTCAGCAGCCTGATGAATCTGCTGTATTTATATTTAGGAATTTCTTTTATACAGGGAATCCCAACATAAAGGATTCCTTAACTTTGGTTGTAAGTCAAATGGTTTTAGGTATAACCCATATTAGATTGCTGTTCCTGTAGAATTAGACATCCAGTGTATAAATTGCATTTCAGTTAGTGGAAACTCATTTCATATCATGAAAATATCAAAATAGGTCCCCCCAGAACAAGGATTTTTTCAAGATTCTTTTGAAATCATTTTGCAGGCTCATAAAACCAAAGCCATATCATATATGTTTTTCAGATTAATTTTTTTGTGTAGGCAAAATTGAATGAAGCACCTTAAAAATACAGATCTAGTAAAGTTTGCCCTGAATACACTGCCTTTTCTTTTGGAACCTCCCTACAGTAATCATGGATATTCTTCTTTTGCTGTAAGAAACTTCTGTGTGCAAAATTAACATCATTTGTCTTGAACATTTTCACCCCCATTCACTGTCCACAGATGCCCGTGTAAATCTTTGAATGGTACCTTCTGGGACCAGATTATTTCTACTGCTGTCCCCACCTTCCCTAGAATAGGTGAAGGGCAGGCCAGCTGTCCAGTTATCAGTTGGCTCTACTGGGCTTTATGTCACCTTTAAGGGGTGGTAACTAGATATTTGGGGTTTAAATTAATTAGAATATATATTCAGCTACTATAATAGAAATCCAAAAAGAAGTTTTTTTTCTCTTAAGCAAACTGTAAATGAGCCCTTCATAATCTCGTATGACCTCATCAGGAATCATGCCCCTTCCATCTGGTTATTTTTTCGTTGCTAGAGAGTTGCTTTCCTCTACAGGGTCTGAAATGTCCCCGCTTTGTCCACCGTCTACCATTAGGAAGGAAGAAAACAATGGGGACTTGGCTTCACCCATTTGTACGCATCACTTTTAGCTGCATCCTAATGGGCAAAATGTGTCAGTTTGAGAGAAGTTGGAAATGTTTATGTTGGGTTGCCATGTGCATAGCTAAGACTTGGAGGGGGTGCAAACTATTTAATAAGAGAGATGAGGAGGAAGGATATTGGAGGAATATCAGTCTTTGCCACAAGGTAATAGCACAGACTTTATATTAATGATCAAGTTATTGTAAAAGCAAGAGTCAGAAGTCACTTACAGTTCAACTTCTAGTTCTATCTACCCTCTCTCCCTGAAAGAGTCATCATGGTATTGGTATCTGGTGTAGGTTTAATCTTATCCAAACATAATATGTGTCATCCTTTGTATTACTTGCTTAACTGTTATTCCAACTCTCTTTTAGAACTTGTCTTCCAAGCTTGCACCAACAAAACCAGGTGTTAAGTTTCCCTTACACACCCATTATTAACAAGCATGCTTTTAAACATGCTGCCTCAATAAATTAATATCAGATTGAATTATGATGGTCTATTAAAATTCTGTTTTGTTTAGTTGTTAATGGATTTAGATGGTCTCTTATCTTTTTTTCTGCCAACTGGAGCAAGCCCTGCTCCCTTATCAAATGCTTTTATCTACAATCAGCAGTGTAGAGGAGGTATGGACTTATCAGGGTTAGAAGAGGTGTTTTCCACAGAGTTATTCTCAGGCCCCTTTGTTGTTGGCTGCAGCTAGAGGACCATGAGAGGGTTTTTGGTCATCAGAGGAGTGGACAGAAACCTGTGGCTTTGTATAACAGCAATAAGGAGAATAGAAAAAGTAAACTGGGAGTATTGATAGTGATAGCAAGATAGCGACAGGGATTGCAAGAAGAGCTGCAATGTGATACGAGAGCTCGGGAGATAAAAGGAAGAGGTTGATCGGAATTTAGAAGCTTAGAGGAGGGCCCTGCAAGGACTTGAGACCTCTGGAGGTGCATGGGGGCGCTGGCTGGCTGCTGGCCATATCTGTAGAGTATAGTGAGCTGGGTGAGGATGCAGCTGGCAAATGCTGGGTCTGGGATCATTTCTGCTTCCCGCCAGTGCCCCCTGCTGATGGAGCATCCCAGGGAGCTGGTTAGTCAAGAGGAAAGGTTTCCAGACCATTCACAGAGCAGAGCGTGGAGGAGAGCTGAGAGGTCACATCTAGCAGGTGGCACATTCCTGGAAGAGTTCATATTGTGAGATTTGGAGCCAAACACTACTATGAAAGGAATCAGAGGGAGTAGATCTGGACTGGATATAGGATGGACATGAATGCCCAAATTTTCCTTTCTTTCTTTTAGAAACTGATTATGAAACTATCGTACATGAATTTCCTAGAGCCTTTTTTGAATTTGTTTTTTTCTAGTGTCCGTGACTTACTTAAAAAACTATTTAGTGGAACTTTCTAGGTGTCTTGCATTGAGTTGGGCCTTGAGCATACAAAGGTGATTAAGAAAGTCTCTGTCCTTGGGAAATTCACAACCTAGTTTCTAGACTAGGCAACCGTGAAGAAGCTTTTCTGTTAAATATTAATATGCAATGAGCTGTACCTTGGAAGTCGAATAGGGCAGACCCCTGGAAGGGAATGAACTTTTGAGCTTTCAGTAGTAGGGCTCTGCCAGGCTGAGGGCAAAGCTTGGGTGGGTGTGTGCTGTTGGGGGATGGATGGGAGGGCAGGAAGTAGTAACTACAAATTTAAGGGGAAAGGGGGAAGTAATTATTAAGATGACAAGTTGCCGTATATTTTCCAGTTACTATATTTAAAAATGTTTTACTTATTTGCCTTAAAAATTTCCTTATTTTGATTGTTCTTGCTTCAGAATTTTGAATTTGATGAGCATTACCCCCGTTTGTTATGATTTTCTGTACTTCAGCCATCTCCTCGCTGAGGTTCTCAACTTTATGAGAAAAAAAGTGTATTATTTTCATTTTATCTTTAAATTGAAACAACTTCATTTCTGTTTTTATATTGGATGCCACTCGCAGAGCAATTTCCAATTTCTTTTTCCCTGCTTACTAAAGGTTGCCGTGAAAGGTTAGCAGAATCACTGAAAAGAAAGGGGCATATGGTGTCACTTTCTGTGTTCAGGTGAGTTCTTGAATTGTCATCACTGAAAAGCAGAGTTAACTGGGAAGGAAAGAATCAAAATGTCCCTGCCTGAGCCTTTCTCCCTTAGTCTTCCTGTTTGTTTCAGTGGGTTAGTGTTTTCATCTGTTTCAGCGGGACCTGTAGTACAGATGCCTGTTACTTCATCGTAAGCCCCTCCTCTTCTAAGTTCTTTTCCCTGTCCGTGGCTTGGAAGGGACAGCCCTGTCCCATGGACCCGGCTGATTGGATCAGTTGGATTTTTCTGGGATTTTTGAGTCATGTGGCTTTGTCTGTTAGAGATGGGGAAGAGTCAGTCTGTGGACATGAAGCCAGCATTAGTCACTTCTAAGACAGAGTTATGAGGGAGAATGCCTAAAAACCTCGCCCAGGAAGCAGGTTCTGCAAAGAAAGGAATGAAACACACTTTATTTCAAGACACAGAGATGAAAAATGTTGTAGAGAGGGACAGGTAGAAAAATACAATCTGCTTCTACCTGGGGATCTTCTGAGTCCCATGAGACCTATCAGTTCTCCCTGAAGCTGAGCTTCAGTGACGTTTGCCTGAATCCTCATGAATATGACTTTTTCTTAAGTTAACTTGAATGGGTTTCTGTAGGTTGTATGCAGATGGTCCTAGAATAGCATATACCCCATAGAGGAGTAAATAATATCCTGCTTTTACCTAAAGTAGTTACAATTATGGAAATTTCATAGGTAAGCCAGAGAGGAGATACCGGAGCCGACCCTGAAATCACGTATACGAAGTTGCTGCCCAACCCCTTCTGTCTCTCTGTTGCCACCTCGGTCTCATCTCTCCCCTAACCGAACTTATTTTTTTAAGGTGTGGCAATCAAGGATAATAAGCATGTTTTTATACAAGTTTGAATTTTGTTTTCCTATAACTTTTTATGATGTCTGGCTTCTTGTTCCTCTCTTGACAGTGAAGAAACATTAACTGTGTGATCTATGGTATGAAATTTGTAGAAAGTTCTAGGTAAATGAATAAGCCAGAAGGCAATAAAATAGAAAAAGATAGGGGTTACTCGCCTCCATTAAAAATTAATTTTTTTCTGGTTAAGGAAAAGTATCCATTTTAACTAGCTTTCTAAACAATATGAATTTAATAAGTTTGAAATAAATCTGCCATTTACTAGAAAGGTACCTGATTATACCTATAATCATTAGATACATGATTATACCAAAAACTATAGGCTAAGTTAAAAAAGGAAAGAAGGCTAAATATATTTTGTTAGGTTAACAGAACTTGTAATTTACTGCATCACTTATTCTGAATTTGGTTATTAGAAATTTGTTCATATGCAATATAGTTATAGAATTGTATAATGAAAGCAGTTAGACTTCAGTTTTGAACCGTCCTATTTGAAAGTGAATTTAAGGTCTTTTTGATAGCCTAGGAACCAATTAAATATTTCTTTAATGGTTCGACTAATTGTTTCATGACTCTATTATTTATTTTACTGTCTGTGGGTAGGATCTGGAGAATTAAAAGCATTAAAAGATAATAGAAAGTTTGGGAGACTAATGATGTAAACTAATTGGGGCTCTTATTTGTCAGACTTAATAGAACGTGTTAATATACAGCATTTATAGAGGCATGTTTTGTACATGCCCTGGATTGTTTAAAGGGGCTGGAGGAGGTAACTTTTTTATCTATGTGGAAAGTCTGTTTTGCTTCCTGAGGGGTAGTATACACCATATTGCAACTTTAAAAAAAATATTTGAAAATCTCTTGGGAACTTTCTTGCCAACACTTTCATATGTGGGTTTGAATATAAAATCAGGAATCCATTATATTCAGAGACAAGGGGAAGATGATGTTAGCGAGAATAGAGTGAAAGTAATATCAGGTTTTAAATCTAAGCACTTGTTTTGGAGGTAATTTTGTGTAAGCCTTTGATTAGGCTTTTATCTTACAGGAGGTAAATTAATTTGGCTATCAGCCATAGATGCATTGATACTCAACCTTGAAAATGTCCTCTCTACTTTTTGCTGCTATTAAAGAAATCGGTAAAGGATTTTGTAAACCGGAGAAACTTCTGGCTTAGATTTCTTTAGCTAAAATTTCTACCAAGAATCAGTGGTTAATGGCAAATATTAATTTTTAGTAATGGTTTATTCTTTAGCTAAAATTTCTACCAAGAGTCAGTGGTTAATGGCAAATACTAATTTTTAGTAATGGTTTATTTATAAAATCACTGTTTTTCATAAGACTTGGTTTCACACACACATAACGTATTTATAAAGTCATTTATTGCTTTTCATTTCACATCCAATATGCAGAGCCTACATTTGGGTTTTGGAATTCATACTGAATGTTGGACTTGAAGTATCTATTATTTCTTGTTTCTTCAGCTTCTCTATTTGTGACTTATTACTAAGTCTATTTATTTATAAATAACCAGATTAAATAATATAATTAAATAATATAAAATAAATTTATAATTAATGTATTAGCTATAATAATTTACTAATTAGGTTATTTATTTAAAGGTACAGAAATGATCTGTAAAAACAGGTAGCACAGTCTTCCAAAGATTGAAGGGAGCCTGAGTGACTGGCTCTAGTTCTAGGCTAACTTTGATGAGAGTTTCATATCTGGAACAATTCTCTGAATTTAATGCTCTTCCACTTCAGAGGATTTTTAGATGCTTAAGTAGGTTCTACATTTCTGGAGTAAACTTGGTTGTATAATATCCCCAAGATCTTAGGATCATTCTACAAAGGGACAAAAGTGACATAAAATCCCCTCTTCTTTCCTAGTGCCTTGTCTTCCTGTTTATAACCTAGAAACATATTTTCTTTTCTACAAGCACTAGATCCTGAAGATAAGTAGTCTCTTAATGTAGGATCAGAGCTGTCCGTACCCTGGTGTTCTCTTTGGACAATCTGTAGTTATCATTACGAACTTCTTATAAGCATGTTTTTATACAAGTTTGAATTTTGTTTTCCTATAACTTTTTATGATGTCTGGCTTCTTGTTACTCTCTTGACAGTGAAGAAACATTAACTGTGTGATCTATGGTATGAAATTTGTAGAAAGTTCTAGGTAAATGAATAAGCCAGAAGGCAATAAAATAGAAAAAGATAGGGGTTACTCGCCTCCATTAAAAATTAATTTTTAAGGCCCACTGTAAGTGTTGTTCTTTTCAAGTAAGCCATTCAGGTAAACACTTGACAGCTTGAATGAGATAAGTAAAAGGACACAAGCTTGGTTTACCCACATGTGTAGGCTCTCAGACATCAAAACACTAGATTTGACATAGAATCCAAAGAAGCTTTCAAAAATATCATATGAGATAATGAGAAGAAAAGAGACTGCATCACTATGTGTCATCTATTGAGAAATTTTAATTTAAACCCTAAAACTGATATTCCTCTTATTTATATACAGTCAAAAGAATAGCTGCCTTTAAGTAAATATGGAAATGATTAATAATCCCAACCACTTACTTTCCTTGCTTTCAGATGTAGATGAAATGTATGCAGTTATTGGATATTTCCTTAATTAATTTGCAAAGAATTTAACTCTCAGACAATGCTAAATTATGTTACTGTTTCCTAGTTCATGTTTTAATAATGGAGGTTGTCTTAAGTTGGAATGTATTTAAATTATTTAAAATGAAAGCATTTTATGTGTTCTCCAAGACCTGCTAAAAAGAACTTGGAATTTGGGGCAAGGGTAAGAAAGTATTGTTTGCTAATATGAAGATTATTGTTATTTGGTTGTCAGGAAAGCAAATTAGTTTGGTTATTATGGTGCAGTAATGTAATCATGGCCTAACCTCAGCCCCTTCCAGGTTTGGATTTTGCTTTGCTTCCTGAACATTTTCTTCATTCATTCCTATTGTGTGAATAGCAGGTTGATATATATTGAAGTTAGATTCTTTGATCGGACAGCCATCAGCGCATTTGAGAGGGACTTGTGTCTCAAAGAAAATGAAAATTATAGTTGTGTGTTTTTTGTTTTTTGAGAGAAATAGAAGAAACTACATTGTTTGGGGTTATCAAGGTGTGGGTAGTAAGGATCTAATTCCATGAATGCCTTCCTTTCATAAGCTCTGGAAAGTTTCCAACGCTTATCTCTGAAGTTATGTACCTGTCTTAAACTAGTGCTGCCCTGTAGGATTTCTGTAACCTAAGCATTTATATTCCATTAAGATGGTAGCATCTGGAGCCTGTTATAGCATGTTCTCTTAGAATAGTAAGGAAATTCCATGTACATGAGGGAAAAGAAAGAATGAGTATGGCTTTTATAAACCCTGGACCAGACTTTTATGATAAAAGTAATTCGTATCCTTATCAGCCTTAATAATTCATCAATGAGAAAAAAAATGTATCTCTTCTTTATCAAACCTTACGTGGTCCAGGGGTGAAAAACGGTAGGACCACTAATCATCAGAGATGTTCTCGTTTTGTTTTGATGTTTAGATTCCGTATAACAGAAGCCTCTTATGCCATACTTAGTTTACGGGGACTGCGTAAGTAGGAATGCAAACTCACGTGGGCACAGGGCATGTGTACGGTAGTCTGCTTCTGCTTCATTTTGGATAACCACACCTCACTTAGGTCATTCCACAGCCCAGGCCCAGGGATGCCCAGGTTGGAGAGAAGCGAGGGGATGAAGAGAAGAATGTGCAGTAGTGGGACAGAGATGGGCTTCGGAGCCACGAAGCTCAAGTGTGAGTTCTGATCCACCTGCTTAGTACCTGGTGGATTGGAGCATATTACTTAGTCTTTTATAGCCTCGTTTTCCTTATCTATAAAATGGATACTGTATTACCTCACAGGGCTGCTGTGAGGACTAGATGTAGCTTAATGCATGGTGTACGCATTGTAATTCCCCACCTCCCCAGCCCATATGCGTTCTGGCAGATGTAGACCAGATGCATACCACACTCGCTTGTTCCCCTGGCCAGCCAGGAGGGCCTGCAGGAGAAGCCAGCGCTCTGCATGTGAGGACGGAAAGTGGCCTCCAGGAGCAGAAACCCTAATTTTAAAACCAGGGTTTCCATTACTTCATAACTGTGGAAAATGATACAATGAAAAGAAATGGCATGTCCAGTCCAACGCTGTCAGTTGTGACTAGAATATTCTTTCTTGCATTTGGCTGTTATTATTCTCTCCCTTGAGAAAAATAC
This sequence comes from Tamandua tetradactyla, assembly GCF_023851605.1. Classification (NCBI taxonomy): domain Eukaryota; kingdom Metazoa; phylum Chordata; class Mammalia; order Pilosa; family Myrmecophagidae; genus Tamandua; species Tamandua tetradactyla. The sequence continues at coordinate 39,904,483 of NC_135352.1, read as the reverse complement.
GTCAAGTAAAAGCACTCCTTTCTTTGGTTTGTTATGAGTTTTCAGACTTAGAGAGACATGAGAAAGTGGAGGGGATTTTTACTTGGTTTATTTAGGGAAAGGGGCAGTGGGAGGCATTTGATTAAGTTAGTCGAACAGTCAACTTTATAGCAATGAATCATCTTTATAACACTGCTGCTAGCTGGCCTTACCTGATCTTACTGAACTTGTTTGTTTGGTGAAGAAAAGATTAGGGAGAAGGGAGCTTCTTATAGCAATGTACACAGAGTCTTTTACATAGTAAGTACACCTCTGTGTGGCTCTTCCAAAAGTGTACTCTTGCGAGATGCTCCATTAAAAATGCAAAAAAAAATATGGCAAAGCTGTGTCTTACTTCTACCTGTTAAAGATTCAGAAGTCTGAAAGGTCTTAAATTTGTTTTGCTTTCTCTAACCCAAAGTCTCACAAACTTATACTGAAAAGAAAATCGTTATTTAGTATGGCCTTGTTAAAATTATAGAGGGTAGAGCTTTCTAGGCAGAGAGAGCAGCAAAGGAATTCAGGCCTTTTGGGGCGCACTTGGAGGACAGTGCTTCTAATAAGGGCAAAGAGCAGATGTACGAAGTATTTATTAAATCAAAAATATCTTTTTTGTATAATAAGTAATAAAATATTATTGCGCATCTGTGTGCTGGGTACCGTGTGCTATGGACGTGGTGGAGACAGTTATATTTAAAGAGTGGAGCAGTTCAGAGGAGAGAGCCTCAGCGCTTAGGGCGCATGGTGACACTTGTAGGGTGGGGGAGCAGGTTGGGGGTGAGGCTAGACCAGACTAAGTTAAAATCCCAGATCTGCTGCTTTCTGGCTTTGAGCACGTTATTTACCCTCTGTGACCAAACACCATCTGTGTCAGCAGAGCCATGAATAGTAACTGCTGAAGGAGATGCTGCCGTGATGATGACGATGTTGTTGTCATCACGGTCACCGGGAGCCGTCGCTCAGCCCAGGTGCCGGGACACCTGTCCCTCATCCCCTCTAAGGGACCCAGGCCCTGCCCCTGAGCGCGTCACCCCGTCATCCACCACGCACCCCCCAAAGAAGAGATTACGATTTGCTTTGTTTCCTGACCGAGTTAATTCTGTCTAACAACAACCACGACAATAGTTTTCTTGAGGCGTTTTATCAACCTGCTTGCCTTGTGTTCTTCTGGGCAAGGGAAGGTAACAGGGTGGGGGCAGGACGGAGCAAATCGGAACCTGCCACGCGCAGGCGCTTGCTGGAAGGATTAGTTAGACGAGATGACGGTTCTGTGGTAATAGTGGATTATCCGAACAGTGACCCTAAGGCACTAAAAGATTTGCCATGTTCCATCTGAATCGACAAAAGTTAAATTTTATCTGGAGTGGTTTTAGCACTCCATTGATTTCTAATTCTTAGAAGATTGGCTGTCTATGTATAGAATAGAAAAGTCTCAGTTGCCATAAACATTCACTTAACCTGAAGAATGCATTCCCTAACCATTTTAGATAAATACAAGATTTTTATAAAGCTAAAGAAATTATTAAAATTCTGTTTGTACAGGGGAGAAGACATTTAGCTAACAAATTATATATCTAGCTTCTGTAGCAGCCCTTTTTGGAATTAATCTAATTACATTCCATTGAAAGTTACTCACTTTTTCAAACATGACAATTTTATGCCAATAGAATGAAAATGTCAAATCTTCTCATCAAAAAACCAAATTTCCCCTGGATTATTTAGGGCATGTAGAAAGCTATTCATATTAATCTAATTTTATTCTATCTGTATATACTTGCTGCCATTTTCTAAACCACTTTGTTCTTAGAAACACTTTCTAAAATCTATAGATTTCTACTCTTTAAGAAAAGAAAAAATGAGTGTCTCACTTGACTTACCATCTTATTCCGGAGAATCCTAATTAGCACACTAATAGCGCTGGCAGCCTCCTACATATTTTAGGATTCCGTGTGAAAGACCAAAGCTATTTGAATAGTACTTATTTTCTACAGCTTGCTGATAGCAATTTTATTCTTTTTTTTTTAATTTAAGTTTATGCCTGTCTGTTCTGTAGGATATGCTAAGAAGTGGGAAGTAAATGTATTTTCATAAAGAATTTTGCAGCACATGTATTTTATAGGATATAGTTATTTCTGATTTCTGTAATCCTGAAATTTTATATTGTAGGGTATATTGTACGTTGCTTTTTATTTAAGTGAAACAAAAATAATATTCTGAATGAGAAAAGGATATAGTAACATTTCTCAAATACGACTTTTGAATCTCAGCTGAAAATAAAGATGTGTGTCACAGAAAAGCCTAAGAAAAGAAAGAAAGAACATTTATGGAATACTTAGTGCTAGGTTTTTTAGTAGAAGTATTCAATTCTTGCTACAAACCTTCAAAATCAGTGATGTTGTCCAACACAAACTTGTTGAAAGTCGATATATTGCCTAATGGTTTTGTAAATGATTGCTTTTGTCTTTGTTTTAACTTTTGTGAAGTTCAGAGCCAATTTTCTTTTTACCTACTTTAAGCAACTGTTACACATTTTGCAGTGAATTTTCTGCTTACCTTTCTTTTCCTGATTATTTTCCTTCATTTTTTCTCTTCATTTAAAAAAAAGATTGTATTTTTACTCTATGTTTTTAGATAGGCCACCTCATATTACTTTCATTATAGGGTGGGGTTCCTGAGTTATTGAGGTAAATAATTACAAACCTGGATGAAGTCACACCGGTAGGAGAGGGAAGAAGCAGATTTTAATGCATACTCAAATCTGATTAATGTTAGAGTACTCACTGTTCCTGATGCACCGTGCTGCCTGGTGGAATCAAGATAAAAATAAAGAAAAGAAATTAAGTGTTTGGAAGGGTTCCCAGTTATTTGTATCAGTAGAATACAATCTGTTTTTGAGCGAAGAGAACTGGGTTATATGTTATATCTCTATGAACCCAAACCAGTAAGTCATTTTCAGTTTGTAGGATTCAGTTCAGCATTAATAGCAAATCTCCTGTCCAGAGCAGATGACCCGCAGGTGATGACAGAGATGACACTTTAGGAAACACCTTTTTCTGGTAACTGCCGACTGAGACGTGCAGCGCCCCTGCTGAGGGCCTGGAGGGTGCAGCCACGGTGGCCAGAGCGCAAACATCTCTATCAACCCCAGTTAGGATCCGCCGTGTAGCCTCCCCTTAGCAGGAAGGCAGAGAGATTCTCAGACCCCGTGACTCTTAGTGGGTTTTGAAGTTTTGAGCAAAGTGACAATTGGATGCCTGGTCTTACACTTCTGAAGAGAGGAAACTCTTTACCCAAAAGAAAACAGCAGATTCTCTCTTTGTGAATTATTTATCAGGAAGTCTGGTTTTGCTTAAGGCAACGGCGGTGGTCTAGAAAGTTCATCATATTCACTGATTTTTCTTCCTTCTGATTTTTATTGCTATTTCTTAGTGTTGTTGATATTGCATAATGTATAGTGTTTTGCCAAAGGGTAACACTTCTGTTTCTGAAGGCGAAGAAGCAGGCAGAGTGTGGCGTGCTTTCCTGGTTCATGACCAGCGCTGGGCGTGCGGCGTGTTCCCAGAGAAGGTTCCTCTGACGCCCAGCTGCTGCCGAGCGGCTCCTCTGAAAGAGAAGAAGTACAGGTCGCTGTGCATCAGGCCTTGTGCACACATCCCAGGAGGCAGACACAACGCCCACTGCTTCTTCCTAAGCGCGGCAGGCACGAGAGGGAGGCAGGGCCTGCGTCTTGGGTCCTCGCACAGTTGTGCAGTGGCCGTGGATCCCGAGAGGCCACTGCAGAAGGGGCTGGCTCCGACGTCCGTCCTTTGGCCTGCTGTTGCCTTTTCTTGGGTAGCTGTCTGCACCTTTTGGGCTCTTCAGTCCCTGTCTGGCTGTCAAAATATGGTTCACGTCCTGCTTCCTCTAGAAGCCCCCCTGACCTGCTCACCCCAGCTCACAGTCATCTCTTCTTTCTTGGCCATCTTCTGCATTTCTGTGACCACACAATTCGGTTCTTGCGTGCACACTGCCTGGTATTTCTTAATAAAAGTTACCATTTTGTTGAAATAACTGGCATGTGCTGGTGAAGTTATTAAGCCAATTCTCTATTTAGGTTGTTTCCAACAGTTTTGTGTTAAAGTTAATGTAGCTAAGTATTTGTGCACATTTTAAATCCTGCATTTCTTCTTTCTTTTTGGTTGCTTTTTTATTTTTTTAAGTAATGTATCTGCTTAAGTGGAGTAATGAAGTTGCTTCCCCCCCTGAGCCAAAGCCTCATGATTTTCTTATGATGTTTCTACATTTCTAGAATTTTAATCGTTTGGTCTAAAGTATACAGGATATAATTTTAAATCACTTGCCTTTCAGAAAGGTTGTTTACTCTTACCATTAACTGAAAACCTCACGGACACTGGATATTATCATTTCAATTCTTTTATGTCAATTTTGTAGGTGAAGAAAGGAATCTCATTGTTTTGCATTTGTGTTTTTAAAGTAGAGGTGAAGCTGAACATCTTATTTATTTGCTGTTACTGGTCATTTGAATGTTACTTCTTTTGTAAATTGCCTATGTATGTTTTCCCCTACTTATTTTTTCTGTAAGTATGTTTATTTTTCCTGTTAAGAGGTCTGGGGGTGGAGACTTAAGAATTTTAGAGCTAAAAATGAAAAACTGCAGTCTATGTTGTTTCTCTGTTTTGTGCTTAACGGCATTAGAAATATGCAGTTCTTCCTATTTTGGCTTTAAGGTTGGAAGATTTCTATTTACTCCTTGCGGGAAATGATGTTAATCTGACTTACCCTCTCTGTTCGCCTCTCATCCTACTAACATTTGAGATTTTTAAATTCATCACATTTACCTTTATTACTTGCAATTGTGCCCCTAATCCTCAGTGTTTGCTCCCTTACCATTCAGCAGCCTCTGGACTCCCCACTTGAGACTATGAGAATCTCTGCACCATTTCCCCTTCTGCCAGCCTCCTCCCCTTTCCCACATTCCCTCCACATTTTTCGTTTGACGCTGTCAAGACTGATAAGGTTGCTTCTGCTCAGGGCCCAGCGCCTCTGTGCCTTGTCCACCCTGAGTGACCCTGTGTCCTGCTTGGAGTAGTGACCCCCAGGTGGGCGCCTCTGTGTCCTGCTTGGAGTAGTGGCCCCCAGGTGGGCGCCTCTGTGCCTTGTCCACCCTGAGTGACCCTGTGTCCTGCTTGGAGTAGTGGCCCCCAGGTGGTGCGTCCCCTGCTGGCTCTCAGCCACTCAGGAGGGTGTTCGCCGGCTTATCTTTTTCCACGTGCCAGACCTCGTTTTCGATATCATCTCTTTTCCTTTAGCGCTCTGATATTTTTAGGGCAGTGTGATAGCATTTGGTCTTTTTTCCAGTCTCTGTCCCAGGCATGCAGTGAGCTCTTTCAGTGTAATAGCATATGTCCACTTTGCTTTTTTTATTTCTTGGTCAATTCCCCTCTTCTCTTTTCTTCCTGCCCTTTTTTGGAGTCCTCTGTTAATTGGCTGTTGAACCTCCTGTTTTGGCCCTTTGTGACTGTTCTCTTTTTTACCTTGCTCCTATTTTCTATATATTTTTAACTCTGTACTCTGGAATATGCCCTTGACCCTCCTGTTACTTTTGGAAAGGTAATTTTTGTTTTCTGTTTCACAGAATCCTATTCTTAGTCCATGGATTTATCAAAGACCTTCCCAAAAAGAAAACTCCAGGTGCAGATGGTTTTATTCATTAATTTATATTTTATCGATGCAGTAGTTCTGAAATCACTGAATATATTTTTTCAGTTTTTGCTTCTTTGTTTTTCCCTGTTGACCAAACTGTCCATTTCTTCTAGGATTCATTTTCTGATTATTTATTTTGTTTTTTATTTTTCCTCTCATACTTGTTTTTCAATATGCCTGACAATCCTTTTGTGGCATCTTATATTTAAAACAGCTAAACTGGAAAGCTTCTGTGGCTTTCTCAGCCTCTGTGTGCCGCGTCTGTTTTCTGGCTAGATCTTCTCCTGTGGACAGCAGGAGGCAGGGCTGGGTGGGGCAGGCTCTGCTTGGGAGTGGGAAGTGAGTGGAGACACCCTCACCTTTACCTCCCCCCCACAACACCTTTGCTAGAAGCCTCAGCTTTAGCTTTCTTCTTCAGCTTTACTTTTGTTACATTTCCTCAGAGATTGGCTGTCCTGTGTTTTGCCTGGGGACAAGATGTCTGCTCTAAATGGGAAAGATGAGGTAGGGTGCTAGTCACTGCAAGTGTCTCACACATGATTTAAATTAATCCCCTGCTTTTAAGTCCGTTGCTCTGTCCTCCGCAGCACACCTGCAGATTGCACTCCCTAAAGCCTCTGTGCTCCCTGGTCTTGCATTTTAATATGCCTTCTCCACTGCAGCACTCAGCCTGGTTTGGCTCCAGCCCACCTAACTGCTTCCCTGGAGACTCCCTGCTGCCCTCTGCCTTTCTCTTCCCTGTTAGGTGTGTCCCTCCTTAGACCCTTGCCTTTGTGTTTTCGCGGGTTCTCCGAAGGTGAGCGTGCTTAGCCTGCCTTCTTGAACTGAACCTGATGGACACTTTGGACGTATAGAATTTTTTAAGTTTTTATGTAACTAAATGTACTGGTGCTCTATCTTTGGTGTCATGTTTAGAAAGTCATTCTCCAGTTTTAAGATTATGTTTTCTATTAGTATTTTTATGAATTCCTCCTTACATTTGAATCTTTATTAATTTCCAGAATTTATATTGGTAAGTAGAATAGTTTGGCAATCTACCTTTTTGTCCAAATGATTAACCAGCCACCTTTCGTTAAGTACTAAAGTCTTACATACGTTTGTATGCATGAACTTTGTTCAGAATCTGGCGCTTATCTACAGTAGTGTCAAACTTAAAATTATTGTGAGTGAAGAATTCATTTTATATCTAAAGCATTTCTCCTCGTTTTGAAAATATTCTGAGCTGCTCTTGTGTTCTCTCTTATTCAGCAACAAGAGAAGTTTACTTTGGTATTCGTGTGTATGAATGAAGCTGAGTGAGTCAGTCCTTCTCTTACCTCGACTTGAGTATTTTTTTTTCAGCTGAGCAGACAAAGTAGAGCTTCTCTGTTAGACTATTTCTGTGCCCTCCTCAGGTTTTGTTCTCACTTGCTCCCAGGGGTAGGACTGAAAAATGCAATACATGCCAGTAACTCTCATCGTCTCCGAATGTACATCCTGCATGGACATTCACGTTGCTTGCTTGGAGCCGAAAGGAAGACGGTCACTTATCCGGATATCACTGCCAGCGCTGCAGGTGTGCCCCCTCACACACACACCTGCAGTGCCTCCTCAGTCCACCTCGCCCTTCTCCCTACCTCTGGCAGTCTCACCCAACCTTCCTCAGGAATTTCTACATGGCCTTGAGGCCATTTTGTCAGATTTTGTCTTTCCCGCCCCTTCCCAGCCTGTCAGCACAGAAAGCTTCTAACCTCAGGTGCCTCCATGCTCAGGCAGAGCTGGGCATCTAGCAGTTCAATAAGTGCTTATTTAATTAAACTCACACAGTAACGTCGCAGCATAAACATGCTGCAGCCAGAAGAGTAAGTGCTTGTTTCCTGCCAGGATGGGTGCCAAGAAACCAGTGCCATGGAATGGAGCCTCTGTGGGTACAACACCTGTGCTTGAAGTAGACAGAATTTCAAGTACTAGAAACTCACCTTCACGGCCTCTTTCATAAGCCTACTTAGAACTAAATGAAAAGTGGCTCCCTTTGCACACGTTTCTCTTCAACAAAAAATTAAAATGTTAAAATTAAATGTTTTCTGTAGAAAATATACTGTTGAAGCCCCATTCCAGTGCTGTCCAGTTAAAAGAAAGAACTATAATGTGAGCCACATATGTACTTTTAAATTTTCTTGTAGCCACATTTTGAAATTTAATAAAAACAGGTAATATTAATTTTAACTTTTTTTGATCTAACCAGTGTATTTAACGTATCATCATGGTCAATATAAAAACATTGAGATACTTTACATTCCTTTTTATTTAAAAATCTCTGTTTGTAAATTTTGCACTCAGAGCACGTGTGAATTTGGTAGCCACGTTGCAAGCGTCCCACTGCCCTGGGCCTGGTGGATGATGCCCTGTTAGACCCCGCGGCTTTCCGGGTCTGGGATCGTCTCACTTTGCCCTGTGTGGAATGTAACCATTTCTAACAGTCTCAACTCAGGATGCACACACAGAACTATCTGGGGGCTTTTTCTAAATATGTGTCCCTGTCTGTACCCCTCACTAGAGCTGTTGAGATAATCGTCCCTGGGATGAGCCCAGGCATGGTGCGTGTTTTGAAAACGTTTTTTTATTTCACTTCTAAGAAAACTCTTCAGAGTGGTCCAGCAACTTTCCCGCAATTACACAGAAAATGAAGCTGCAGACCTGAGTCCCTTGCTGACAAGTCTGACATCTGCTCTGCCGCTTTTCTCACTATTTCTACCATATTGGATAAGAAAATAGACTAATATTGGACCCAGATTCTTAATAACAAGGGTTGGCAGCAAAGGGATTTCCAGGTAATCTTTCGTTTATCAGGAAACATGGAATACCATGCCCGGGCGTGTGTGTGTGTGTGTGTGTGTGTGTGTGTGCGTGTGCGCGCACGCTACACACACTGCCTCAACGCTCTTGTGAACTGAAATGTTACTGCGATGCGCATTTTACACACCTCCACTCTCGGGAGGGCTTTCAGCGCTAGCTTGTGACTTAATCCTTTTTTGAAACTGCCTTTAACAATCTGTATCAAGATAGCAACTGGTGACGATGTAATTATTTTAATGTACCAGTGACCATCAGGACCTAATATAAATGTTCTTCAGCATCAGTTTTCAAAGTGTGAAGAGCCACACAACTGAGTTTTCAGCTTAAAATTTTGCATCTTTAATAACAAAACTTCCTGATGTCGGTTGGCAGTGTGGCCGGCGGCTGCATATTTTCTGGGAGTTCTTGAGAGGATGAAACAGCACCTTCCTTCTCCCTTTCACTTAGAGCTGACAAAGGCAGCACACAAGCTACGCTAGAAGGTAATAAATCTCAGAAAGGTCATCCAGAGGTAAGACAAGGATTATCTCAGACAAAGAGAAGGTATGGAGAAAGTGTTTACTTTCTAGCACTTTTTGTCTGAAGTGACTAAACTTAAAGATTATCCAATAGCTGTCTTCAAGGCAAGTGAGTTTAGCACTTAAGTATTTTCATTGTTCTAAAATTAATCCATGTCCTTGCTTACTGAAAGATCTGTTTAAGTCTACAAAAGTTGCAATCAATTAACAAGGCCTATTAAATAAAAAACAGTATCCATAGTCAAATAACTACTAAATATTTTTTATTAAAACGCGTTTTAAGGGGCTGGGCTGTTGAAACAGATTTTTAACGGTTATCAGGATGGCTGGATGACTCCTCACTAAAAGAGGCTTGAGTTGAGATTATCTAGACTAACTCCTTTTCACAAATGAAAAGAGCAGCTCGACACCCAGAAAGCTGAAGGGCTCGTGCCCGGGTCAGCTGGGAACTGCTTCCAGGCCTGGCTCGGCCTCCTCGGGCTCACTTGCAGACTTTTCTTTTCCGTCAGCTGTGATGAGCTTCTTTTGTTGAAGGTAACGTAGTGCTGAGGTGTGGTGACGTGCTGTAACAAAACAGTTAAAAATATGTTTGAGATCTATTTAACTTACCAGGGCAGTAAAATAAAGACAGTGGCAGCATGGCTTTTTGTGTTCCAGAGTTCTTCCAGTTATTTCCTTCCGTGTTTCTACTATGGAGTATTAGGTAGAAGAAGAATGATTGTTTTGTTGAAATGACTTCAGATTGCTATAAATTTTAAAAATACCCTTTATGGAAAATCCTAAAACTTGAGACCACATTCTGTTTTTCTAATTTAACATACCTGACCACTTCAGAAAAAATGTCCACTTTGGACAAGTGGAGATAGTTGGGTATAGAATGCACTGGGAAGTGCTAGTTACTATTAATTGACTTCTAATATATTCAAATTTTGAAGGGAAAAATGTACATTTTTATTAGTAATTTTAAGTTGAACAAATAATAAAAGACTTCTTGTTTGGCGTGCTCTGATGTAGTCTTGGTATTCAAGAAAGAGAAAACATGATTTCTCTTTTTCAATTCTCTTCTTATCTAGTATTTTTTTTTTTAATGCTGGATGATGTTTTTAATGTTGAATGAAAATTGATAACCTGATCCTCAGCTCTGTGTGCTAGTTAGGTTCCCCAGGGAGGAATTGCTCCCCATAAACCTGAGAGTTTGTTGGAAGCTAGTTCATTTAGAAGGTGTTAAGCATAAGCAGTTGACATTAGAGAAGGTTAAGGAGACTAGGCTGGAAGCTGGCAAAAAAAAAAAAAACATTATTATTTCTGTGCCAATATTTGTAGAACTGGCTAGGCAATGAGACAGTAATCTTTAATACATTTGAGCTGTGATGGACAAATAGAAGTAATTATGAATTTTCTTAAAAGAGTCCCAGATTGATATTTTTATTATGTACAGTACTTAGTAATCAAATAAAGGAGCCTGTTTGTACATATCCTGAAAACTATAATTTGCTACTATATAGTGATTATTTCTTGGTAATATTTGAAGATCTGCAAACAAAAACATATTTGTAACAAAATTTGGTTTTATTAAAGATTAAATTACAAAAAATGCAACTATTCAGTTAATTTAAAACAGACATGCTTACAGCACATCAAATTTAGCTGTTCACAGGTCATTTAGTTTTTGCCAACTTTAGTTTTAAAACTCCTCATTTTCCCCTCGAGTGAGTTACATGGACATCTTTTCCTATTATTACTGAAAATAATTCCTTATAATTCTTATAGAACTTTTAATTTTAGGCTAAGGGCCCTCAGATACTCTTAGATGAATTTTTCCACTGTACCTTTTTGAAATATTGACCCCTGTAATTTATTAATGTTGTATATTTACTCTGTAAAGTTAATCTAGGGGTTTTTCTATTGCTCCGAGCAAATTTGGTAAATTTCAGTTTCTGGTTTGCAAAGAAGAACAGAATGCCTCTGGAAAGAACGTGGGACAAATGGGACAAGGTTGTTTATTTCTTTTTGTTAGACGTAACTAGAAATGTGATCATTAAGCGGTGTGATTAGTTTCCTGCTAAAACATGTACCGTATAATGGATTGGCTTAACAACAGAAACTTATTGGCTCATGGTTTCAGAGGCTGGAAGGCTCGCTTCCCGCTATGGTCAGGATCTTCTGACTGGCCGCCAGTGAGGTTCCTTGACTTTTCTGCACACAGCCACTTGGCTATGCACACGACTGCGTCTTCTCTCTTTTCTAGGTTCTATTGACTTGCAGCTAGGGAGAGGCTCCCACTTTGGTTGGGAAGTGGGCCTGGGTCCCCTGGCATCCCTGCCTGACATTCTGTGCTGTCATTGTAGAGGAAATGTCACAGAGAGGTTCTGGCTGCTCCCTAGGCTTTCTCTTTCTATATTCAATTCCCTTTGCTTGTGAAGAATTCAGCCACGTTGGATTAAGGCCACCCTCACGCAGTTTGGGCACACTTTAATAACACCCTCAAAGTCCTGTTTACAGATGGGTTCATTCACAGGCCCAGGGATTGTCAGGACCTGTACAGGCCCTTTATGGGGAATGTAATTCAGTCCTCAATGGCCTGCCCTCGGGACCCCACCAAGGACGTGCTCTCCCCACATACAAAATACATTCATTCCATCAATGCATCCCAAGAGCCTTAAGCCATTTTAGAACAATGCTAAGCATATAAAGTCTCATCAAGTCATGGGTTTGGTCCATCCTAGGACAAAACTCTGTCTGATGGACCTGTGAAGCCTAGACACAAGTTATCTGCTTCTAATATGCAGTGGAAGGACAGGCATAGGATAAGCATTCCTATTCCAGAAGGAAGAGATTAGAAGGAAAGCAGGGAATGCGGGTCCCAAACAAGTCTGCACCCCACCAGGGAGAATTCCGTTGGTGTTCCGTTCTGAGAGTTCAGTGCAGGTTTTGTTGTCTGGGCCTGCTAGACCCACAGCCCCACCCCACCCAAGTGCTTGCACAGTGCCCCCCCCCCCCACCTCTGAGCACTGGGGTGCAGCGCTGTACCTGCCCCTCCACGCACAGGGGCAGACCTCCACTTCGCACACACAGGTGGGCCCACTCTCTGGGGCCAAGGAGAGCTTTTTGGTCCAGACCTTTGCTTCCAGGTTCTGCCCTTGGAGTTATTCTTCCTTCAGTACCTTCCTTTTCTGTCCCTTTCAATCCAGGCTGGCATTCTTCTGTTCATACAATTTGGCAAAAACCTTTTTGGCTTTGCATACAGCTCACAGGGTCCAGAGCCTCAAGCAGAAGGACGTTCTACAGATTCTTCCGGATAGCTGCATTTCTGTTCTTGACTGCCTCCGAAACGGCTGAGTGCATGCATGAGTCATCTCTACTGTGATCTCTTTAGCAAAGGGCTATTCAGTAAACCCTTGGATAGAGCCCCGATCTCTGGGGGCTCGTTTCTTCAAAGCCCGGGCAGGTCCCTGATGGGGCTGCTTCTGAGCCTTACCCTCGGAGCGTACCATCTAGGTAGGCTGAGAATTTTATAAATCATCAATTGTCGGTTCCTTTGTGCTTAGTAGTTTTTTGTTATATATTTTTTAATTTATTTTTTATTAGAACAGCTGCAGGTTTTCAGAGACATCCTACTGGAAGTTCAGGGTTCCCATATATTCATTTCTCCTATTACGAAAATTTTGCATTAGTGTGGTACCTTTTTAAAAATATTACGCTTACTGCTGTTAACCTTAGCATACTGTTTACATTGTGTTGTGCAGTTCTAAGGATTTCTCCCTGTGTGTGACTTATACACAATCGAAAAACTTCCCTTTTCAAATATACAATTCAGTGATATTAAGTACATATTCCAAGGTGTGCCTTCCTCACCCCCAACAGAAACCCCATACCAATTGAACCTTAATTCCCCATTCCCTTCCCCCACCTGGCCCCTGGTAATCTCTGTTCTGGTTTCTGACTTCATGTATGTGCTTATTCTGCTTATTTCACATAAGTGAGACCATGCAGTATTTGTCTCTTTGTGTCTTGCTTATTTCACTCAACCTTGTATGTTCAGAGTTCACCTGTGTTATAGCATGCATCAGAACTTCATTTATTTTTACGGCTGAATAACGAATGTTCTATTGCATGTATATACAACATTGTGTTTATACATTAATCTGTTGATCCACACTTGTGTTGTGTCCACCCTTCGCCAATTGTGAATAAGGCCTCTATGAATGTCAGTGCAAATGACTGTGCTAGGGAGGTGGTGTGGCCAGCGGGCTGAAGGTGAGTGCCAGGGGACCTGGAGCCCACCTGAAGGACAGTATTCCAGTTAGGGAGTTTTCAGCAAGTGGCCCCTTTGAAAGTCAAGATCACCTTTGGAAAGGATTTCATTGTGTGAAAAATGAACTTTTGCCCAGTCATCCTCTTGAATTATCAGAAAAGAATTTCTAGCTCAACCAAGATAAAATTAATTTTTCCACACTGCGAAACATCCAGGGTCTGTTTGCTCTGCTAAAATTACAAATGGAATTCAAGGCAGTGAATTCCTGGCTCAGCAGCTTCCATTTGTTCCGACTCAAACTTTTCACTGGATATTTTGAGGGGTAATAATGAAACTATCGGATTTGAAGATATTCTTGATGATCCATCAGAAAGTGAAGTAATGGAGAACCACAATTGATGGTTGAGTGTAAACTTGGTTTACTGTAATACGGTTGTGCTGTTAATGAAAATAGTGAATAGCATCTTGTTTAAAGTTGTCTTTCTACTATAATTTCATGTACACAGCAGTAAAAGTACTGACGTGAGAATTTTGGCTGAAATATTATCAATGGTGGTTTGAAATTATTTGGTTGTTTGGTTTATGGCTATGTGATGACATGAGAATTTTGGCAATATTATCAATGGTTGTTTGAAATTATTTGGTCGTTTGGTTTATGGCCATGTGACAATTGCAAACACTAAAGGGAGATGATTTTAAAGCTAATTTATATTAAAGCAGTGGCCTTCTAAATCTTTAAAAAATCATTGCAAATGAATATTATAAATGTGCCTGCAGGTTCCAATTAAACCCATTTTCTAGGAATTCCGTATTTAATTTTGAATAGTTATTATCAGTATTTGAATGTGCGGACTTTGTAGTAGCATCTTCCAGGATAAATATTTGAAATTGATTTCACTGGCAACTTCAAATTAAGAATAATATGAGATGTTTATACTTTATCCTGTTTCAGTGTCATCCAGTAATACTCATGAGAACATTTGCTTTGTTGATACTGTTTTAAATTACAGCCATTCTTTGATTCTTTCAAGTTGAAAATGATAAGTTCAGAGGTTTTAATTTTTGTCTTGTCTTTAAAGTGAAAAAGTAACCAACAGAAGTATATTAAACTGTGGTTCTTATAGAGTTGATATATATTAATAAATATTTGATATATAACCAAGTAATACTGTTAAAAAAGTAAACCTCATCTTTCCTTGTTTCTGCTTTATATACCACAAGATGCTTAAATTTAAAAAATTACAACTTTCATACATACACTCACACAATAATCTCTTTAAAATTTTTCATGATGCTTGTTCTTGTAAGATATTCTTTATGAGCCTGGTACACAGAAATGAAATATTTTTAGAACATTAGTAAGTGGGTCATCTTACACTAAAACAAAAGTAATTGTAATTGTGCTGTGTTTTAAGTAACTGTTATGAAGTGTCAATTAAAAATGTTTTGATTATCAAAATTTAAAAATGGCTATTCTAGTCCCTGCTTTCAGTTCTTTGGGGTATTTACCTAGAGATGAGATTACCAGGTCATCCGATTGATCCCTTTTTATTTCCCTTTCTGTATATGTTTTAAATACTTTCTTTGTGATCTGGGGTTTGTATTAAATTCCCTAAGTCTATAACCTAGTAGTTTGAAAAGATATCAATTTAACTTTGTGTGTAAAGTCTCTGCCTCTGTATCCCTCCAGTTCCCTTCTTTGTATTGTTTTTGTCACGCATTACCTCTGTATATTTTGTGTGTCCATTAGGAGGAAATATGATTATTTCTTATTCAACTGCATTCTAAGTATTATAGGAAATAAGGAACTCAGTTCTATACTGAGGCTGTAGGATACTGGGTTTTCTTTTCCGCATGTAATTCCTTTACTGGAGATCTTTACTTCATACTGCTCCGAGTTGCTCTCTCCTGGCCTTACTTTTTCATCCTGAAGAAGTCCCTTTAGCATTGCTTGTATGGTGGGTCTTTTGGTGAAAAACTCTTGGTTTTTGTTTATCTGTGAGTGTCTTAAACCAGCCTTCATTTTGAAAGGGCAGTTTTGCAGGATAAAGAACTTTGAGGTGGCAGTTTTTCTCTGCCAGGATCTTAAATGTGTCATTTAAGTCATTAAAAACTGCCTTCTTGTCCCCATGGTTTCTGATGAGGAGTTGACACTTAATCTTACTGAGGGTCTCTTGTATGTGACTAATCAGTTTTCTCTTGAGGCTTTCAGAGTTCTCTCTTTATCTTTGGCATTTAACATTTTGATCAGTATGCATCCTGCATATACCTGTTAGATTTTACTGTGTTTGGAGTATGATATGCTTCTTGGACATGTACGTTTATGTCCTTCATAAAAGCTCGGAAATTTTGGACCATTGTTTCCTCACATATTCTTTCTACACCTTTCTCCTTGCTTTCGTAATGCATATGTTAGGTTGCTTCATGTGGCCCCACTGTCTCTGCTCCCTTTTTGAAATCTTTAATCCATCTGTTTCTCTGACTGTATGATTTCAATTGTGCTGCCTTAAACTTCACTGATTCTCGCTTCTGCCTGGTCAGATCGTCTGTTGTATGCCTTTACTGAATTTTAAATCTCCATTTTGTGTTTTCCATCCCTGTAAGTTCTATTATGTTCCTTTTAAGACTTTCTAATTCTTTTTATTCACACAATGTCTCCTTAATATCCTTTAGCTCTATATCCATATTTAGTTTATTTCTGTTAATGTTTTCCTTTAGCTCCTTGAATTGATTTAGGAGATTTGTTTGTGCTTCTTTGATTAGTTGTTCCAGGGTCTGTTTTCTCTGCAGTGTTACCGTGTTCTCTTGATTGAGTCTTACCTTGTTTCTTTGTGTGACTTGTGATTTTTTGCTCAGGTCTGGGCATTTGATGATTTTGATGTGCTAACTCTGGAAGTCACTTTCTCCCTCTTGGCTAGGGTTTTGTTGTAGTTTGGCTATTTGTGTTAAGGCTTTTCTTCACCACGTGGCCAGCTTATGCCAAACCTTTAGCAGCCCCTGTTTAACCTGAGATTTTCTCAGCCCTTCTGTACCTGTCTCGGCCTGGGCGGTGTGCAGCTTTTAGGGTTCGGCTAGTGTGAGAGACTGTTTCCCCTTCAGATTTCCTTCCCTGTCTCCCTCCTCAGGGAGTCCTGGGCTATTCTGTTTGTTTTCATGCACATTTTCTTCCCCGGTGGCTATGATTTGCTGAATGCTCTCCCTGCCCAGGGCTCACTACATCTCTCAGTCTTCTGTTCACTCTGCCTTACCGCAGTTCAGTTTTCCCCTTTTCCTGTGCAGCTTTTCTGCTCCTGGTAACATTGTCTAGGTATCCCTCACCAGGGAGCTTGATAGTTCAAGCTTTGAACTTGATAGTTTAATTCTTATCTTATCCCTTTACTCCTTCGTTTTACTTTCAACTGCAAGGAAGAAGTCAGGCTGTACCTTCCCCACTAAGTTTGGAAATCTCCTTAGCTAAATATTCAGTCTTTGCTTTCAAGTTCTTCCTTTCATCCAGTGTCAGAACACAATTTCTCCAAGTCCTTTACTACTTTACAGCAAGAATCACCTTTCCTCCAGTTTCCAGTAATACACTCAGCATTTCTGTCTGAGGCCTCGTCGGAGGTCCCGTTAAGGTCCATATTTCTACCAGCAGTCTTTTTCAAAGCAGTCTAAGTTTTTTCTAGCAAATGCCTCACAGTTCTTCCAGCTTCTTCCCGTTACCCAATTCCAAAGCTGTTTCCACACTTTTAGGCATTTGTCATAGCAGCACCCCATTTTCTGGTACCAAAACCTTTTATTTTTCTACCTGCTAAGACAACATCATACAATGGGTTGTTTTAACAACAGGCTCATGGTTTCAGAGACTAGAAGGTTTGCTTCCTCCTGGGTCAGCATCTTCTGGCTGTCAGTCTTTGAGGTTCCTTGGCTTTTCTGTCATTGGGTGGTGCACGTGATGTGTCTCTCTCTTCTGCGTTTTATTGACTTCCAGCTTCTGACTGCTCCCTGTGCCTTCGCTTTCTGTACCCAATTTTGTTTGCTTGTGAAGACTTCGGGCACATTGGATTAACGCCTACCCATGTGCAGGTTAGGCACCTTAACTAATATCATCTCCAAAGTCCTTATTTACAAATAGGTTCATGCCCACAGGGCTGGGTATTGGGGCTCAAACATGACTTTTGTGGGGCCTTGATTTGGTCCCCAACACAGTGTATCCTTAATCTTGATGGTTTTTTTTTTTTAGAAGTTTAAGTATTTCCTTTTAAGCAGTATAGTTTGGTGCAGGAGACAGACTAAGTAAAAAAAAAAAAAAGCAAAAACAGAAAACTCTTAGAAAGTGCATTGTGGTGGTATTTCAGTATTTGGATTTTGATAACTAAGAAGCTTTATTTAGAGAAGTCATTAATTTCTGGTTAGCCCAGATTACTCTGTAAGACCTTGGAGCTTCAGGTCTCTTATCAGTAGCTTGCGTGCCCCTGGGACACAAAGTATATTCCCCGAGAAAGGGCAAGATCTCACTGCCATCAAATGCAGTCCACAGGGGACTGAGGGCCTGAGAAAACACCAGATTTTAAGAAATCATGAAACAGAAAAGGAATTGACAGAACCAGATGAGCCCTAAGGCAAAATGAAATGCTTGTTTGCCATGTGTACACCATGTACACTCTCAAAAGACTGTTCCAACCATGAACCCAGATACAGGATCTAAAGCCTGATCGACTCAAATTACTGACATTGGCAGGAGAGTGTAATGCTTTGATGGTATCAGGTAATAACCTGTCATCCTTGCTGGCTTTTGCTTTATGGATTTTTTTTTTAACTTGCACTCCTTGTAGCTCCCGCAATTGGTCAGTATTTCCAAAATGGTATTTAACACCTCTCAAATACAGAGGCATTAACAGCACATCCTGGCATATAGCCCATGGTTTTATTTCAGGAATACACTGGCTGCCTTGGTGTTGGCCAGATGCCAGCTTGTGGTTTGGGCACATGGACCCAGTCCTTTCTGTAACCGTATCACAATAGCCTGATTTCTTTAAACACCCGCCTGAGTCTAAGCTCCTAGAATAGGCAACTGCAATGACTTTTATCTCATGAACTACATCAGCCAGGGACACTGGTAGGTACACAAAGAAAGCTTGTTAAAGGAACAAATCTGTCTGCTGAAGAGGTTCTGAATTGGCATCCCTAAATCTCTGCTATTCTGCTTTAATGCACTAGAGTCCTAGGAGAACTGAACTAAAATAAGAATTGGAGCTTTAGTTGGGTAGGAGCCTACTACTGACCCTAACCCTGAATAGTGCTGGTTATGCAGATTTGTCTGGCTCAAGGAATCTTTGGATGTTGTGACAATTCTTTTGGCCCTCTACTTTTGGGCTCCTAAAAATTGTAAAGTTGTTCCAGGGGCTGGGATTAGAGTTCCAGCAGTAGTGATATTGGTATTTTTCTTTACTATGAATACAGTAATCTTATACTTAAAACACAAAGCAAATAAGCCAACCAAACAATAAAGGCCTGTGTCTGAATCTGTTTATTTGGATGACCTTACGAAGGCATACAATTAAAACATACCCAAGTCTCCATTATTGAGAAAGGTAGAATTTTATGAAATTGAAATTATGAAAAATCTAGGAAGTAAGGTCATATAATGACAGAAAAATCTAATAGTGTTAGGATTAGCTATCAACAGGGTGCCAATCTCAAGGCTTCTTCCAAGATGTGATATAGTAACATTTTACTTTTTTGATTAATAAGATAATTCCTATTGGGCTAATGAAATGTTAGAATTATAGAACCATATGAAATGCTACTCTTCCAGTAATCAGGATTGAGCTGGACTTTATCAACAATGCATTTTTGCAAGCATTCAGTTCTTTGAAACCGATTTTCATGATTACTAAGAATGATATCTATATGTCATTTCTGTGCAAGGTCTGATATATTAACACTCCCTCCCCCAGCTTTAATATTTTTTCAACCAGATTTACTTTAGCAAACATTTTATTCACAAAAAGTACAAACATTGACTTAAACCATGTAAATAGTCAACAGTTTAAAATCATTAGAATCTAAATGAATTGTTTTATTTAAAAATCCAAGTGCTTAAAATAGAGAGGTTTGAGTAGCATGTGGTCTTAAGTTGTAGAGATTCTAGGGCAATACTAGAGAAAGTGTAGGCTTGGGACATCAGAGATGCCTGTGGTTGAAACCCAGCTCTGCCTCTTATTAATAGTATTGACTTAGATGAATCATTTCACCTGAGTTTTCATTTGTCAAAACTGCAGTGGTGAACTGGATTGCATGAGGTAACCGAACACAAAAGCACCTACTAGCATCTTTTCAGTTAGTCAGGATACACTGTTTGCCAAGTCTGCGATGGAGGTGTTCTTCGGAATGTTACTGATGGTGAGGTTTGGTGAGGTGAGAGTACATCATTTCGTGTTTTGGTAATTCATTTTCTTCCTTACTATTTTTAATATATATTTGTATATAGTTTATGAAATTTAATCTGTAGAAAATCTGGTTCTTGTTGTTTTTTTTTTGCCTCATTTTCAAATCTACCATCCATCTCCTGTGAGATTATTATTCCATTATAAGGAATATAGGGCCAATTGGCTCAGTCAACCAGGGCATCAAGGGGGAAAAAGTGCATGTAAATGTGTATGCCTGGTCTTCATGTAGATTTGGTTGGCTTAGCTCTGCAGTCGTAGATCAAATCCTGGCAATCACTTTTCTTACAAATATGACCCTTACTCATAGCGGGGACACAGTTTGTGAGTAAGGGTAGTTGGAGCCAACCTAATGCCTCCATTGGAAAAAAAAAATTGTCAAAATATGAAATTGTGTGTTTTGCTCACTTTAGTCAAAAAGTGTTCTTTTCATTTTACATGATAATAGTCCATTATTGCTACCTAGTAGATATTTGACATCTACTTAGATAAAGGTCAAAATGAAAAATTAAATTTAATACACATCCAGTTTCTGTGCAGATTTGGTGAGGCACAGATACCCTGCAGCCTGACTTTCCTCTGCAGCCATCAAGGAATGGGGTGACACAATTACAGACCTGCATACAGAGGCTAAGCCCTGTTATTAGATAATCCCTCTTACAGGAAGAGAACGCTAAGGGTGCTGACAGTTGTTTATCAAATGCCATCATAAAGCCATTAGGCTCCGGAGAGTTCTTGGATTAAATTTCATAATAACCTTAGTTTCTCTGACCGAATCGTTTCATTAAATTTCCTCCTTGCTTTTGGGGGCAGGGTGGGAAGACATTATGTTATTCAGTGGGCTTGGTAGACTTTGTTTACAAATTTGAATAATAGTAAAGATAATTACAGATTCTAGTTTATCTCCAAATCTTAGTAAAGACATTTTGTATAGACTAGAAGTCATTTCATTTGTTAATGAAATATGGCTTCTGGTATAAAAAATAATGTTATTCAACTTTGCTAGATTAGAAGAGAGTGTTAGAATTTGGGTATCAGGTAGTTTAGGTCTAAATTCTCCTTTAATTGAATAGACTTGTGATTTTTCTGAAAAGTTAAAAAGTTTTATCTCTACTGAAAGTGAATTTGGGAGGATTTTTTTTATTGGAGAACAAGAGAGTGTTACACTTACTTAATATTTTCTCTGAATATTTTGTTTCATTTGCTATAGAAACAAAATCTAGCAGCAGCCTTCTGAGGATGGTGTGTGTGTGTGTGTGTGTGTGTGTGTTTCAATGGAGGGTTGTTTGAAGGAAATTGTATACATGTCCTCTAAAAAGAGCAACTCAGGAAAGTTTCTCAGCCACTTAGATTTCCTGTTCCGTTTTAGTTTGAACATTACTATTCACACTGTGTCAGTTGTAATAGGATTGCTGGTATGCGGTACAAATATAACAGTAAAATAAAATTTCTGTTCATAATTAAATGTAGAGTAAATATTAAAATATCTTAAGCAGGGAGTGAAAAGCATATGTATTCTTTTAAGTTTTGGCAGTTGCCCAGTGCTCTTGTTCATTCATCCGTTTGTTTATTTTATTCAACAAGTGTTTATTGACTGTCCTGCTGTTTCTGGCACAGTGCTGCACGCTCAAGGAGACACCAGCTTCCAAATGCTTGGTCATTTTAGTTATTTTATTTTCCTCATCATGCTATCTTCCTGGAGGTATGCTAAGTGCTGGGAACAGAGCAGTAAAAAGACAGAAATAAACTCTTCCATTATGGAGTTATTCTCTTGCCTGAGAATAAAAATAAATAAAATAAAGAAGCAATCAAGATCGAGCTGAACTTTCAAGTAGAGTAGAGCTATCAATCATATTAGCACAGAGATGCAATCCTTTGCTAAGAGGCCATTGAATCAGTGAAATAAAATCAGAAGATTATATTTTAAGAAAGTAATTGAAATTATGAAACCTCTAGCAAAGAGAACAAAACTACATCTAAAATTGCAGTTCGAGACTCAGACTTGGAGGGTTCTTTAAGTTAACTTAGCATTGACTTATTGAGAACTTTAACATTTCAATAGCTAATACTGCTCAATATTAATATTTCAATAGCTCTTTAAAAAAAATTTCAAAGGCAGACCTACCAGTTTTAAAATCCAGCTCTGACTCAAATGCTGGCAAGCTTTGTTGTCACATCCAGACTTTATTATTTGGGTAAATATTTAAATTAATTGCGATTATCTCACCGATGTGTCATTCAGATTTATTCTCTCCCACCCACTCTCTAATTGCTACTGTTCAGAGATTGCTGGAGATACATTTAAATGTTAACATGACTCATAAAAGGGGCCAGATACTTTGTTTTCACCTTTCTCTGCTCACTAATTCTGTTTCTCAAACTATCTGTTGTGAGGAACCACATTTAGTTTTTTGTTTAGTTTTAAATTTCCAGTCAGTCACAGACCAATGCTTCTATTAAATAGAATAAAGGTAAAATTTAAAAGAAGCATGGAAAATACAAGCCCAAATTAGATTTAGAAGGCATAAAATTAAGTTGTCAAGTTCCTTTAAAGCTTCTAAGTGCTGACTTCTGCCTTCTCTAGTTCCCTGGTCCTGGCACTGCCCAGTTGCACGGCCCTACAGGGTCAGCTCAGGCTCAGGGGCATGTTTGCAGGAGTGCAGTGTTTGTTCCACAGACAAGAGCTCAGCATGACCTCAGTAGTCTATACTCTAGACTTAAGTTTGGTATTGGTTTGTTTTTAAATAGGCTACTTTTTTTAGTTATGGATATGAAACTAGATTTATACATTCTGAACACTTTTTTAGAAATTTTCAACTATCCTCATCTCTTCTTAACCTATTACATTTAAAGAAGACTTTCATGTAAAATACTCTTACCTATATTATCTCATTTGATCCGCTTGACAGTTCTGTGAGGTTGGACAAGTATTATTACCTTCATTTTACCAATGAGTT
This sequence comes from Tamandua tetradactyla, assembly GCF_023851605.1. Taxonomy (NCBI): domain Eukaryota; kingdom Metazoa; phylum Chordata; class Mammalia; order Pilosa; family Myrmecophagidae; genus Tamandua; species Tamandua tetradactyla. Next base: position 39,881,769 of record NC_135352.1, on the reverse strand, counting down.
GACTCAGTTTACCAGAGATTGTATCAATAATTAGTGTGAACCAGAATTAGTGTGAACTAGAATCTAGAATTCCTCACTACTATTTTAGAGCTGAAATAAATGCCCTTCTTTCAATGACTTCCATAAGTGTTTTAAATAAAATTGCTACCAAGTCAAAGCATCAAACTGCTTATTTCTAACTCTGGGTCTTTTTAATTTTTATTTATTTATTTTTTGATATTAGGAGCATAATTTTCTTCACCATGAGAATCAACCTAAAAAGAAATATCCCATCCTAACCTCAGAACTTCTTTAAATCAGTTCCAGGAGCCACATTTACGCACTGGTACATGTTTACCCATGTACGTGCCTAAGAAGAAGGAATTATTTCATTTCATCCAAAACTGGCCCTGTATTGGAGTGCTAATGCTGCCAGAAAGCAATATACCAGAAATTATTAAATTCCTTTTTAAAAGGGAATTTAATAAGTTACATGGTGAATAAGTTACATGTTTACAGTTCTAAGACCATTAAAATGTCCAAACTAAGGTATCCAGAGAAAGATACCTTTGCTGAAGGATGGGTGATCTGGGGAGGCACGTGGCAGGCATCTGCTGGTCCTTGTTCCTGGTTCCGTTGCTTCCAGCCTCTGATGCCAGCGGCTTCCTCTCAAAGCATCTGTGGGCTTCACTTAGCTGCTCCAGGACACAACTCTGGGTTTCATCTTTTAGCTTAGTATCTGCCAGGGCCAGAGATTTCTTCTCCTCAGGTTCTGGCTATTTCTGTGAGTCCTTGCTTAGCACCTGGGCTATTTCTATCTCGTTCTCCAAGTGTCTACACTGGCCCAGCTGTTTCTCCAAAATGTTTGGACTCCAGTAAACTAATCAAGCCCCACCTGGTGTGGGTGGAGTCACATCTCCCTCTAAGCAAAAGGGGCCACCCACAGTTGAGCATGCCACATCTCTATGAAGAGAATCTAATCAGACTTTCCACCCTACAATATTGAATCAGGATTGAAACATGGGTTTTAATCTGGGGTACATAATAGATTCAAACCGGCACAGAGACCTTTGAGTACTGCCTAATGAGTGAGTTTGAAAATTAGGACCATTGATGCTTACCCAGTCATCAAAAGGTCAAATCAGGCAGTCTTTATATTCTGTATAGGATTCCGTTCAATTTTAAATGCAATCATCCTTCATACCCCCTTTTTAATACCATATCCTGCCTTGTTTAGTAAATTTTGGTGAATCAATTAAGTACTGGAGCTTTTTTAAATTTGTAGAAGCAGGATGTCTTTACACCTATAATTTAACTTTGATCTAAGAGACACAGATCATGATAGCTCTTATGAAAACAATTCTGTAACTCTAGAGGAATTCTAGAATTAAAAAACTTTTATTGATTTAAAAGAATCAGACAATGCGTTATTTTGTGTATGCCTTCTATAGGAATTTTTTTACGTCACTTTTGGAGTGAACCTAAGTCTCCCATAGATGAGACTTGTGGTCTAGAATTTGGGTATATGTGCATGTACACACACACATGTATACATACACTGTGATATATAGTAGTGGGTTGAATAGTATTCCCCAAAATTCATGCCCCCTGGTATCTCAGAACATGACCTTATTTGGAAAGTATCTTTGCATATGTATTTCGTTAAGGATCTCAAGATGAAGTTTTCCCAGAACTAGGGTGGGCCCCAAATCCAGTGATTCGTTTACTTAGCTAAGAGGAGAGTCCTGTGAAGACAGAGAAGGCGGTGGCATGATACCACCATAAGCCAAGGAGGGCCAAGGATTGCTAGAGCCGCCAACACTAGACCGGCCTGGAAGAACTTATCCTTGGAGCCTTCAGAGGGAGCGCCGTCCTCCTGACACCTTGATTTTGGATTCCCGGCCTCCAAAGCTGAGAGAATAATTTTTCATTGTTTTAAGCCACCCATTTTGTGATAACTTGTTTTGGCAGCCCCAGGAAACTAGTGTATACATATAGCATCACATTTTCAGGGTCTTGCTACCCATAGCATCTTATTTGTTCTTGTCAGGCATTCAAAGTGCACTCAAAGTATTTTATACATGCCCTCATTTAATACTTGGAGTAACTATGTGAATACATTATTATTCCAATTTTAGAAATAAAGCCATTTTCTTAAGTATATGTAGTCTCTGCTTATTGGACTGCTTTTCAATGAAAAACAGAAGTTGTTTCTTCTGCCACAGGTTGGGTTATCCAGGAAGCAACCTCTGGGATGGCGATTAGTGTGCAGGATTTATTAGAGAAGGTCGACGCCTTGGGAAGGAAGGGACCGCTGCACAGTGGCACAGAGCCGTGAGCCGTGAAGCAGTCTCCTCAAAGCCCGTGGCCAAGTCCACAGAAAGCTCTGGAGCTGGAGTAGTCCCGAGGTGTCGCATTCAGGGGTGGGGCACTTGGCCTTTTTGCCGCAGCCCTCAGCAGTGGTGCGCAGACCGCCCTAGAGGGAGGCTTGGTGCTCGGGGGCGGAGGGGTCTCCTTGGCAGAGGCAGCCCAGTGAGGCTGGCGGCCAGCGACCACCTCCCCTGCACACTTCCGGCCGCGTGGAGAAGTCCGAGAGGACACTGGGCACACATCAGTGTCCCCTACATCCCCAAGGAATCTGTTATACTTCCTCTGTAATAAAATGCTCTTGACTGAGACTTTTGTTTTCTATTGGCTGTTCTTTTCATATTTTATTTTTTATCGAAGACTATACATTCAAAGAAGTTTGCTCTTTTTTAAAAATATATATGTATTTTTATGGCGCTATCTTCACACACCATACAGTCCATCTGTTCTAGTTTGTTAGCTGCCAGAATGCGATATACCAGAAACAGAATGGCTTTAAAAAGGGGAATTTAATGAGTTGCAAGTTTACAGTTTGAAGGCCTAGAAAATGTCCCAATTAAAGCAAGTCTACAAAAATGTCCAATTTAAGGCAAAAACAAGAGGTTACTTCACTCAAGAAAGGCCAATGTGGCGGGCCGCGGTGGCTCAGCGGGCAAGAGTGCTTGCCTGCCATGCCGGAGGACCCCGGTTCGATTCCCGGCCCCAGCCCATGTAAAAAACAAACAAACAAACAAAAACTAATAAAATGATCTCTTTAAAAAAAAAAAAAAAAAAAAAGAAAGGCCAATGAAGCTCAGGGTTTCTCTCTCAACTGAAAAGGCACATGGCGAACATGGCAACGTCTGCTAGCTTTCTCTCCAGGCTTCTTGTTTCATGAAGCTCTCCCAGGGATGTTTTCCTTCTTCATGTCCAAAGGTCTCTAACTGTGTGGGCTCTGGTAGTTCTCAGGGCTCTGTTGCTGTCTCCAAAATGTTTCCTCTTTTAAAGAATTCCATGTAAACTAGTTGAGATGCACCTGGAATGGGTGGGGTCACATCCTCCTGTGGAAACAGCTGCCCCCACAGGATGGATCAGGATTAAAACATGGCTTTTCTAGGGTACATGATCCCTTCAAACCAGCACACCATCCAGAGTATATCATCAGCGCCTCACAACACCATCACTTAGCTGTATATTCATCACCGTGATCACTTTTAGAACGTTTGCATCACTCCAGAAAAAGGAACACAAATGAAAAAACCATACGTCCATACCCCTTACCCCTCCCTCTCGTTGACCACTAGTATTGGCAGTCTATGTAATTTTTTTTTGTTAACCCCTTATTCCCCCTATTGTTTATTTTTTGCCCTTATTTTTTTTCTCAAGTGTGTATGTCCTGGATCAAGGGAGCATCAGCCACACAGTTTTCACAACTACAGGATCACACTAAAAGGTATATATAGGTAGAGAAGTTTGTTCTTATATTCCATTCACCGTATTCTTATAGTCAGTCTTTTAGCCCAGTTTTATCAACTTTTAAACTCCTTAAATGATACTGGGTGGACCAAAATATTTATGTGCAGGTAACTTTTTACTATTTTTCCAAACATCAAATTTTTAGCACCGCTAATCCAGTCCTCAAACTTTTACTCTGCTTTGCTTTCCAGGGAACATTGTCAGGGAGATCAGTGCAAGAGAAAGTCCTCATTTTAATTCAAGTCTAAAAGCTCCTGAACTTCAGGCCCTTCCTTGTTAAACATCGTCTGTGACACTCAGTGTTCCAGCAGTCCGTCCTCTGTTTGGATGTGGAGGCAGGAGGGCCGTGTGTCCTGGATCCCCTGGTACGCAGAGACCCTCTTCCACCCACTCGTTTGGGCCTGTGAATGCAGGGGCTGGAGACACGGGGCTCTGCTGGCTGACTGCCACACAGCAAGTCCCCAGCAAAAGAGGTGCCTGAGCTTTTCATTTGAATTAGGTCAGGCTGTGTGTTTATCTTCTTGTTTGGAGAGTATGTCTAGTCTTGATTTTTATTGGAAGATCTCCAAATGCTTGTAATATTTCAGCCCTGTAGTTTTTAAAAGTGAATCTTCTCTGAGTATTCTGAAGTTTAGCACCAGGCAATAAAATTTGTTTGCTTTCCAATATTTATATAAACTAGAAATTAAATTATTTAAAGTTATGCATATGTCAAATATATTTTACTAAAAGGTTAAAAGCTAATATGATAATTAAAAAAAAAGCTAAAAATTAATGCTGAAATTCAACCACTCCTTTTAATTCCTTCTAAGTTACCATGTATTTCTGCAGATGTGGAAAGAAATCATAATAAGAACTTTTAATTTAACCTGTTTTGATCTTTAAATTTAAATTTAAATTTTAGAACTTGGGGTTCTCCCTCTTGAATATCTCATTTTAGAGATTTCATACAACATAATTCTCTCTTTACTTTTAGTGAGTGATAGTTGAAGATTGACTGATTGATAATTGCACACCTTACATTGTGTTTTTTGAGCTTCATTTTGGTTATTAATTTGCTAAAGCTGTTTTGTTTTCTAATACTACCTAGTTTGATTATGTTCTCAAATTCAGAATATTCCTAGCTATACTCTGTGCATGAACTTTCAGCCCATCTTTATGTGGTCACAAGTATTGTTTCTCTGAGCCCTCTCAGCTGTGCTTGTCATGCATTCTTTTCTTTTTCTCCTTAAATTACGTGTGGTGACCTCTTTGGCAACCAACAAATTTAATTGGTGACTGTGACGCAGAACTTCCTTGGGTGTAAGTAGTTGCCAATGGCAAATCTTTAATGTGATGAAAAAGCAGATTAAAGGGACATGAAAGCATGCATTAATTGGGCATTTTGAAATCCTTCTGCCCCACCCCCACCCCACCCAATTAATTGTTCTTGTAAATGTGTGGGTTCCTAGGAAGTAAAAGTCGTTATCCAGTAGTCCTTTTTGCAGTGATTCAATACTGAGACTAAATGCTCAGAATTAGGAGTCACACCAACAGGGTCCAAGCCCTGGCTTTGTCACTTCCTGTTTGTATGACATTGGACATGCCGCTTAGTCCCTCTGATCCTCGCCTTCCTCAGCTGTAAGATGCGGGAATAAAATTACAGGAAACATCCCACAGGCTTGTGGTGAGGACTGAAGCATGTAAGACCCTTAACAGTGTCTGGCTATTTTATTTTTTACAATCAAAGTTTGCACTGTTGTCCTCCCAAAATCCTGTTTAAAAATATAGGACAGATTATTCTTTTGAAACATGGAGCCCGGCAGACATCATACTTCCTATTTTGTATATGTGGTTAATAATCAGGAAAACAGAAATGTTAGAGAATTTAGGGGAAAGGATACATAACAGAAACTCTTGCTATGCAAAAGGTGCAGAAGACATGAGACTGTCCTCAACTAGAGCTTTCAGTCTGGTTGGGAAAGAAAATCGAACATACAGGACAGTCAGAGTATTAAAAAATATTAAGGAATAGAAATGCGTAAAGGGGGAAATCACTGGAATTGGAACAGATAGATGGAGGGGGCTGAATCTTTATAAATGGAATTGGAACTGAACGTAGAAACAGAGGAGGAAAGTAGGACAGTGCTGTAGGCTGAGATCGATAACATGAGCCAAACCCTAGAAGCAGGACCGAACAAGATTTTTTCGATCTCCTGAAGAGCCACAGCTGACTAAAGTGTAAGGAAAAAAGCTGGAGTGGATACACAGTGGGGACGTTTGAAGCCCAGGCTAAGGGGCTTGCGCCTGATGTCACAGAAGGCTAAGGGGACTTTTTTTTTCTTCGATGTTTTTTTATTGAGATATAATCAATGGTTCACAGTATTATCATAAAGCTTGCATTCATCATTACCACCAAAGTCAAGATATGTCCATCACCCATCACCATCCCTTGTGCCCTTTGCAATTAACTCCCCTAAGGGGACTTTTTAACCCCTAAAATGCACTGTGAAAGCGATGTTTAATAAAGGTAAACCGAGTGCAGAACTCAGGTACATTAAATGGAGGAGAGTGTGAAGGCAGCAGTGAAGAGGCTGTTGGAGTACTCAGACAGCAGTGGTGAGGACTTGAGTCCAGGCGGCAGCTGGAGGAATGGAGGAAGAGAAACTTGTCTGTGTCTGTACCCATTTCCTCTTTCTCATTACAGCAGAGGTGTATTGTCCTCCTGACAGGCTAGTCCCCCACCTCTGCTTTGGCTTCCATCCCCTCCCACATGCTCATGAACTTTCTACTCTTGATTTCTCTTCTCACATGTATACTAAATCTTCCCTTGCCATTGGCTTTAAAAAATGTTTGGGACTTTCCCCTTAAAAACAAAACAAACCCCTCCCTCTACCTCACATTTCCTCCAGCTGCAGCTCTTTCCATCTCTACCCTTCCCTTCCCAGACAAGCTTTTCAGAAACGTGTATTCTTACTTGCTTCATTTCCCCTCATCTCAGTTATTCCTCAAACCACTCAAACTGGGCTTTTGACTCCATTTACCACCAAAATAGGTCTCTCTTAAGTTACCTCCCCATCACCAAATACAATCCTCATCTTACTTAGCTCCTAAACAGCATTTAAGACTGTTGAGTGTTCCCTCTGTCTTAACACGCTGTCTCGGTTATTGTTTTTCTTCCCAAGCATTGTGCAGCACTGTGTCTCCCTGGAGTCTCACCTCCTCTTCCCGTCTTTTAATGGTTGGATTCCTCAAGGAAGGGTTCAAGGCCCTCTGCTCTTCTCACTGCGTAATCGCTCCAGGGACAGCCTCGTTCAGGGCTTTGTGTCAGCTGTTATGTACATAAAGACGTCTACCAGGTTTTCATGCTCCAGTCCTGGGCCCTACTGAGAGCCACTTTCTGTGTTTCCATCCCTTCTTGGATGTTCCAAAAACATCTCAACTCGGCACAGCCTGTCAAAAAGGGAACGCATGACCTTCAACGCTGGTCTTCTTCGGTGTTTTCTCTCACCAAATACATCCAGTTAGACAAGTTAGAAACCTTTGTCACCCTGATACGCTGGTTGTCCAGTGTGCTGACTTAGCTTCCTAGTTACTTCTAGAATCCGTCCATGTCTCTCTCCACACTCCTGCGGGTTCCCGCCATCTGCTCCCTCATCCAGCCAGAGTGCTCTTTCTAAAGTGCGCCTGCCTCTTCCTTCCAAAACATTAAAGCTGTTGGCTGGCTTCTCACTGCTCTCCTCTTCAGGCAGCGTTCCTTACCAGGGACCCAGGGCCCTGCTTGGTCTGGCCAGTCCCACCTTCTGCTGCCGCCTCTGGCTCCAGGCCCCTTCTCCTGCGCCCTAGCCATGGCGAGTCCTTGGACTTTAGCCATGGTGAGTCCTGGGTGCTCCCCTCAGGCTTCCTGCCGCAGGGGCTGAGCACAGCACGGTGCTCTCCTGCAGTCCTCTCCCCTGCTCTCTACCTGGTTCACGTCTCCTCATTCTGCAGCCCTCTGCTCGGTGGTGCCTGCATCCTCGGGCAGCCTTCCCTAACTTTCTAGACTAGACGAGCCTCCTTCAAGGCTCTTAGAGCAGCGTGTTGGTGTGATGCTGTGATTATCTGTCTTCCCCCTGGACCGAAAGCTCCATGAGAACAAGGAGGGCCTACAACTGTGTGCTCATCGTGGGATTCCTGTAGCCTGCCGGGTACATGGTCGGCACTGAATACGCATTTGATGAAGAATCCATAGGAGTGAATAGTTCAGTCCATCAGACGTTTCAAAGGCATGTCTCGGCATTACAACCACAGGATCACAGCGTCGCCTCTTGCACTCCAGATGAGCAGAGAATAGTCTGGTATTTCCATTGCAGCTGCTCAGACGTAATGGTGAATGGTGAGTCGTTTCTGGGGCTGGGCCAGTGCTTTCTCTCACTGCGCTGCTGGGTGAGGCAGGCTGTAAAACCGAGACTGAAATACTTGTCCAGCCTACCCCTTCAGGCCTTGTAATTCTCATTAATTTACCATCATGCCTGCAGTTCTTTTTTTCATAACTCTGTTGACCACTCCTTCTTTTTTGAAATCCTCTCCCTTTTCAGCTTCTCTGATATTTTATCTCTAATTTTTTCTCTTATCCTTCTGAAAACATCTCAGCTCCTCCTCCTATTCATTTCTCCATTAGAGTACTCATTCCAGAATTCACCTGTGATCCGACGTGCTCCCCTCTCATGCCTACCATTTCCATGAGTGTGAAATCTAACCCTCCTGGCATTTCCTGAGTGGCTGTCTGGGGTACCTGCTGGTAGCTCGACTTTCATCTCCTGCCACCTCTACTGGTTATAAAAAACCACTTGGATTTCCCTGAACATTCTTGTATGCCTTTGTGCCTTCACCTCCACCCAGAATGAATGTCACGCCCCACTTCTCACCCCCTCCTCCATACCCACCTCCCTCCCTGGCCACCTCCATGCTGAGGGGGTGGGGGTGGGGGAGTGGCTACTGCTTTCAAAATACAGATCAAGTCTTAGAACCTTTGCAGGTATCCCCTTCCCCAGGAGACAGGGTCTTCTTCACTGACAGCACTTTGTAGTCCATTTGACATATACAGACCTGTAATAAATGTGTGGATGCTGAAAGGACAGTTCTTTTAACCTTTTAACGATGCATATAAATACTAACCTGACTGCCAAATAACACTCACGCAAGACCAAAGTATCATTGGATCAGCCATTCCCTTTTGCGATCAGGCCTGTTGATGGTTGAAAACTGAAATTTATTACATAGATAACCTTGATCTACTCTGAATGCATTTTTTCTGTCTCATATAGTTATGTTTCCTTGTCACATCCTCCTAAAATAGATTTCTAGTCATGGCATGGTAGTGAAATGTTGTTCCATACTTTTAAGTGATAGATCTTCCCTAAAATCTTTGCAGAACATTCTTTCCTGGGGTGATTTTTTTTTTCAAATTTGCAAGAGAAAATGATCTTACACCAATCAAAATGCGTGTGTTCTAAAGCCCCATATTGCAATATTTTTTATGGGCTGTTATGAAAGCTCAGCTTCAGGGCAAAGCAAGGAAGCACTAAAAAGCTATTTTTTGCATTTCCTGTTACAGAAAGTAGTAACACTTCGTGTGGGAGTGCTGTATTCATTCTAGAATTTCTCCCCCAGAGGGATAATAGGACACTGCTATTTTGACTTTCAAAATGGTATTACAAACATTCACTCCCAACACAAATACCACATTTGACTTCATCTGCTCTTACTCAATAAAATGTTTTTTCTTAATAATTCCTGAAAGGAATTTTTTGTTCACTCTGTTGGTGACATAATTTTGTATAAAGCTTTTAGGAAGATTTGGTAATCATTATGTGGTTTCACTGGGATTGTCAGATGTGAAGGAGGATTAGGAATTAAGCATTCTGCTTGGCTTTGGCTGGTATTAAATTATTAAATGCCTCATCATACTGGGAACAGGAGTCAAAGGACAGGAATAAATGAGCACTTCCCTGAATAAAGATGTGTGAACAGTGGGGTTCCCAGGGATTGATGTTGGAATTGCTCTTTTAAAACATTATAAAGACAGTCTAGGACATTATAAAGACAGTCTAGGAAAGAGAGTGAAGAGAGATCCTAGGCTCTTCTAAGTAAGGAAGTAGAGCTGATTGAACAGCTGAAAGAAAGTTCCAGAGTGCTGTGTGAGTGGGCAGAAAAGGAGCAGATGTGACCTCATTTTCAATAAATTCGGTTTTTAAGTAGTTCCTCTCTTTTCTACCTGATGAAATGCTGTGATTGTTCATTTGAAGGATGTATTCAGCAGGGTTAATTTCTCATTTCTTATCCTACCAAGCTATTCAGTTTTAAAATGTATATTTCTTATCTTCATATGCATACATAATATATGTGTATGTATAAATTATTCATGTGTTTAAAAATCTTCAAAGACTGTTTTATAATCTTTCCCTCATTGCCTTGCTTCATTTTTTTCAACTCACTCTTTCCCAGTACCTTTTTTATTTTTAGACAGGTTATTTTGTAGGACTAATGTAATGTTTTTATTGTCAAATCCTGACAGCCTTATTAAAATATTTTGTGAAAATTTTTTCTGTATTATTTTTAGAGTGAAAATGCCACATAGGGGCTTTCTTTTTAAAATTCTATGATTACTTAGCTCCCAGAGAGTTAAAATCTACCCACTATAGTCTAATTTTCAGATTTCCAAGAGTATCATCATCTGCCCTTGACTCCCTGTGGGAGATAGGGGCCATTGGTATGCTTTGTGTTTATTGCCCCGACTTAATGTCTGTGCTGTTATCACTGAAATGACTGCATTTAATGACTATAACTTCATCAACTTTTGAAATATACTACAAAAAGATTATTGGACAATAGCTTCATTCTTGGAATTTGATTCGATTATAACATTAAATAGTCACAATGAGAAAGTTTTTTTAAAATCTGTGAATTCTCTGTATTTGGTCCAATTCATGAATTAAGGCATGAGTCCTTATAAAGTCTCTGGAGAGCAGTGTTTGGCTTTCACAAATATGTTTAAATTTCTAGTGTTTCATGGGCATCTGGGTTAGTTGTGCTGTGATGATGGCTCTGCTCTAGTTCATTAAACTGTCTTGCAAATAAAAGTAGTTGTTTTTTGTGAAAGGGTAATCAATCTGTGGTTTGTTGTTTTCTTGTTGTAGGTAGTAACCTGTATTTTGGTTCTTTGATTACCCATTTTGTTTTCTAATTTATTCCCCCTTGACGGTTACCCAGTATTTTTCTGACCTGATTTAGAATCTCTATCCTGCTATTCTTTTACAAGGACCAAATTTAGCAGGAAGCCATTCCCAAGATAAATTGCCCTTGAGAACTTAAGACTAACAGCAGAGTTAGAGCAGACTTACTTTTTCGTGTTTAAATAAAGTGCTTGTTTTCCGTGAAATACCAAATTGCACTTGCAGATGAGATTTACCCAAATCTGATGAAGAAAAGAAACTAAAAAAAGGATTATTCAAATTTTAGATTTGTGAGGGCAGCAAGGTTTTCAGTTATCTCCTTTGGATTCCCAGAATGCTGGCTTAAACCAAGCCGAAGGGTGGTATAAACTAGTGGGTCCAGAGTCGGTTCGTATTCTGGCAGGGTCATCGCAGGTGACGCAGAGCTGGGTATTTGTTACTCACGAACAGGCAGGGGACCTGCTGCATCCTGGGTCCCTGAACACGAAGATAAACACATGCACTGGGGACCTCCGAGAGCCTCCCTGGGGTGGGGAGACATGTGCGCAGGTATGGAGAAGGTAGTGCAGAAGGACCACTGTTAGGACTACTCACAGGCACTGCGGGAGGAGCGGGGTGGCCTTGAGCCAGGATTCCTGAGTTTAAAGCTTCTGGTTTGAACTATTATGTGCTTTAATGATCATTTCATATTTACCGAATGAAGCACTAGAGGTTATGGTGTTAACGCAGAGAAGAATTCTGTGTGAAATCTGCCTTTTTCCAGCTGTGATTTTACTTAACATGCTGAAAATGGAAAGTTTTCATTACTTAAGAATTTGCTATTTATTCTGATATTTTAAATATGTAGTGCATTAAGATGGTTTTAAAAAGTAAACTTCAGCATAATTTTAACCAATTCGATCACCTCCATTAGTCTGGATGAACTAGTTTTTGCAGTTATGCTGTCTGCCTCTAAGTAATAAGGATTTATTACCCATATTTACTATCATTGCCAACTCCACTTTTAAATATACATCATCCCTGGAATTATTTAGAGTCCCAAAAGATCACATTTAAAAATAAAGTATTTTTATATTTTTGAAGTTTTCCTTGTTAGTAGAACTTATTATCTGTGAAGCACTTTAAATAAATGCATGTCCTATAGAGAAATTGACATTTGTCCATGAAGTTTGGGTTCTGGTGAAACAAGGGTAATATTTCTTGTCAGTTGAAAGGTGATTTTCCTAAGCCCTGAATGAAGAAAAAAGGAAATTCACATCCAGGGTTCAATGATGTGAATGAGATTAGATGTCAAGAATTTACAGAAGTATTTATTTGAAAAAGAGGTAACCATGGAAATGGACACTGGCTAATTTAAAATTTGGAATACCATCAATGCTTAATAATTATCTAAAGATGGAACATATGGTGCTGATGTTTCAGTATTTTTAGAAATACTAAGTTGAAATAAAAAGTTGAATTGGTGGAAAGAAACCTGTTTAATTCTGTTTGGGTCCTTCTGTGATTTTTAAACACTCAGAAGGGACCGGAATTTTCTACTCTAACCAGGCGGATTTCATAATTTACCTGGAGGAAGAGGCCTTCAGTGGATTAGAAACAGCTGGGTGACAGTGTGTGCCATTGTCTACTGTCTAAAAAGGGAATTCACAAAGGATACTTGGAAAGGTTAAAGTAGGAGCACATTCCAGGCATTTCACATTCAGAAAAAGTAGATAATTCTAGATGGCGTTATCTTCAATAAGTCAAATAGTTGACTTTCCAAAAGTAGTTTGAATTTTTCTATTGAGTATATAGTATTTTCAGTACATATAAAAGCCAGTCAGATTAAAAAAAAATATCTCATCCTGATGATGGGAAGGAAATAACTCCAAACTAAGTTGAAATTGGGCAAAACGAGCCTAAGGCTTAAAACCGGCCTTATCTAAATAGTCTATAGTTGAGCATGATTATTCTGCAGCATAAACAGAGATCTTCAGAAATTTATTATGCCAGTGCTGATGGGTACCTCTTTTAAGAACATCAAGTGGTGCACATGACCATCCAAACCTGCAAATACTGATTAACTTGAACAACTGTTACCGGACAACGGCCATGGATTCAAAAGCCCAATGCTCTCAATAACCAATTCCTGAGACATGGGGTTTCAAAGAGTTTATTACTCGGCACGTAGTAGGAGAGCAGACGGCCTAGCAGCTACCTGCTAGGGTTCAAGGTTTCAAAGGATTTTAGCAAGAGGAGATGAGGTCACTTTGGATAGCAGGTTCACAGTAGAGAAGGAGACAATGTTATCATTGTCATTTCAACAGGAGAACTTCAGCTGAAAGGAGGGCAGACAGAGCTGTCACATCTGCACTAAGGTGGGAGCCAAAAGGAAGGGAGACAAGTTATCTTTCAGTAGCAGAGTTTAGCCTGGAGATTTCAAATGTCTGGGGCTGAAGCTAGTTAATGACCGACTTCAAATTCTCCATTAGCTTTAGGGCCTTTTCCCTACAAAAAAAATGAGCAGATAAAGGGAGTAACAGCTCTTAACAGTCACAGAGGCACAAGATAAAGGCTTTTAGAAGCATTTCACATATCAGGACAGCTGAATTATAGTTTAGGGATTTCAGGTATTCCCCTCTGTCTACTCCAATATCCCAGAAAGCAGAAAAGAATATGATTCAGTAAACAAAATCATCCCTTAAATCCTTATTTCTCGGTTACACAGCTATGAGATTTTATCGGGAGATACTCTTTTGTAATGGAAAATCTTCCTTTTATTTGAATGATTAAGTGTTCAAAACTGTGAAATGGCCAGCCTCTTTGGAAGACATCTATTAATTTCACCATTGAGTATAATACAGTATAGATCATAGTATATGCTGCATTGTACAGGTCCATCCTATAAAACTGGACTGGGAAGTTTGCTTCTTTGGTTAAGGAGGGGCGGGTGGTATTTTAATTGGTTCAAAATATCCCCTTAGAAACCTGGTAAAAAAGTTTTCCAGTAAGTCGTTAAAACTACAGCAGTACCTTACCTGCTTATAACTGTGGTTGTCCACGTTTATCAGATGGAAGTTTTGAGAGAAAATAAAGGGACCCTCCATTACCTATTATGCAGTAGGCAGAGATGCGTGTTCTACAGTCTCAGTGTTTCCTTTAGTAGGCTAAATTTGAATTAAACTTGTTTACTGGATATTACTCATCCTCTGACTGGTGGTTATAGTATAATATATAGCACTGCAATTGCTAGCCTGGATTCCTTCTGATAGAGCAGTTACTGTGATGTCAACCACTGCTATTTTCTCCTTTTTCTTTTAGTTTGTATCCTGACCTGGCACTTGAAAAAAAAAAAAAGTAGGAACCCTCCTGAGTCTATTGCTTTCTCAGATAATTATTCTTACCAGAATGTCATACCTTATTGGTACACATTACTGCTAAGCCATTCTCAAAGCTTCTATAAAATTTTATATTTATATAAAGTTGCATAAAGGCACACCTTCTTTTTCATTTCTGCTGTAGTTGGTCACCGGCAGTGCCATTGGATAGTGTAGGGGTCTTAAAATGTACTTGGAATTAGACCCTTATGACATCCTAGATATGCAGGGGCTGTCCAGGTCTCTGATCTTGGGTGTGTCCATTTTATTCCCTGAGTAAGCATGAACCACGTGACCCACACCCTCCTCCCAGGCCCAGCCGGGCCGCAGCGTGAAGGTGTCCAGTTCGGCACGGACTGGCTTAGAACCAGCTCTAGCTGGTCCACAGGACACAAGGGCGCTGAGGCCAGAGCCCCCCACGCCCTTCCACGTGTGGGTGAGAGGCTGGGCCTCCCAGTCCACCAAACACCCTCTGTCTGCTGGGCCGTGGTGCCTGCGTTACCAAAGACCATGGGTTCTTCTCCCGATGCGCTCCATAACCGATTCCTGAGACCCTGGGGTTTCAAAGAGAGAGAGTCGATTGCAAGGTGTGTAGTAGGAGAGCAGACAGCCTCATGGCCCCACATCTGTCTCCCCGAACTGCAGTCATTCAGGTAGTTTTATAGAGAAAAGGTGGCCAGGGTTTAGAATCCTGAGCACGGTGGCCCCAGCTGCTGTGGTTAGAGGTGAGCTGCCCGTGCAGCATGTGCAGAGTGATGACACGCCCAGTCGCTGAGTGTGTAGAAGGGAAATGGCGGAATGAGGTACAGGTGACTTACAGGTTAAAGTCTAAGCCACTGGGCAGGTCAGCTGGGCCCACTTAGATTAAACCAGTCTCCATCTTCAAGGTAATTTGGGATTTAGGGTGCGTTAGTTCCCGGAGGACCCATGACCCTTATTAAGAAGCATTAGGGGCTGTCTTTAGTGATTATAAGACTCTAAAGTTGAAAAACTGGATAACGAGGTACAGAGAAAGGTTAGTCACAAGGTTTTTACAATCACAGGCAGAAGATAAGGGCTATACAACCATTATTTCAGAGATTAAGGCAGCTGGATTACAATTCAGAGATTTCACGTATTTCTGTGTCTACTCCAGTAGGCCAGAAAGCAAAAAGGAATCTTTATATAATCAAAATCATCCCTTAAATCCTGATTTCTTGGTTACCCATGCTTTATTTTTAGAACTCCCTTCCCTGCTCCTTTGTCCCCATTTTTTTATTCTCCTAGTTAAGTGGTTAAGTCTAGTTAGAAAAGGATGCTGGTGTGATTTTTTTTCTAATTTCAAGTGCTTTTGATGAAGAGGGTTTTTAAATGACAGAATGAAATTGGACTTGTTATGCTTTTAAGTTCTGTGGGTCATGAATTATAAGCAACTAGTATGCATAGTGTTTGCTTACAGTTATTTCCTAACGTGAAATATTAACCTCTCAAGGTATCTTCGGACTGTGCATAAGCTCTTTATTAAGAATTTAGTTTTCTAGGATTTACCTGCAATTTCAAATCCAAACAAGCTCATATAACTTTCATTTGCTCTAAGGACCGTTTTTCTAAATTCCTTTGCAATCATATCATTTCTACCAAGGCATGACCATCTTGAGAAAATATTATACATAATGTAAGATATATATATTTTTGCTCTGTAAAATATGAAGTAGACAGTGAAGAGTCTAACCTGATTTCTGATAGTCCATAAATACCATCTGATAAGTGATTATACCTTTCAGAGCATTTCCACCTATGTGAACGGTACTAATCCTGGAAGATTCTTTTCCATTCTAGCCAACAGTGATTCATTGATTTTGGCTCTACGTTAAATCATCTGGCACTTATGAAGGTATCATAGTACCAGTGAATCACAAATGCAACTACTGATTCTCATTCACTCTCGGAAGGAGTCTGTAGTTTTCTTTCTCAGAACAGTTAAATATTACGCTGCTTTATAGCCATTCTTTGAATCGTATAGTTTAAGATTTGACATAATTATTCTTAATTGAATTGTGGTTAGACGAAACGATTCTCCTATTTAGTTTTGCCTTTATATTTAATGACATACAGGTTTTGAGAAGTGAGGAAATTCAGTTTTTCTGATGACTATTATATAGCATTAAGAGTAGAATACTGTACAGAGAATTTTAAAGTTTTGTGTGCTGTTCTCTTGCTGGATTCATAAGGTATTGCCAGAAAAGTTCTGTCTCAAGACCCTCTCTCTCATTCCATTTTCTCCATTTTCTCTCTCTTTCCCCTTTCTTTTAAGAGTCTCTCTTGTGACCAAAGCAGAAATTTTAGGATTTCTGAAATATTTATTAAGTAAATATTTATTAAGGAATTACTGCATTCCAGGCTAAGTATCGGGAATGCTATGGTGTGCCTGATGGACATGACCTTTGCACTTCCAAGGAAACTTACAGTCTAATTCAGGGGTCAGCAAACTACAACTTTGGCCAAATCTAGTCCACTGCCTGTTTTTACAAATGAAGTTTTATTGGAATACAGCCAGGCCTATTCACTATAGGCTACGGCTGCTTTCACCTGTAAATAACAGAGTAGAGTAATTGCAACAGAGAATTGCAGCAAAGCCTAAAATGTTTACTATTCAGATTTTTTACAGAAAAAGTTAGCCAGTCCCTGGTCTGTGGGTAGTGATGGAGAACTAGGTGCCGGGCAGAGCCTGGAAGGCCTCAGTGACCCTGCTCAGGAGCCTGTGCTCTCCCGAGGGCATCTGGACACCGGGGGGATGTTTTCAGCATGGAAAGTAACATGTTAATGTTTGAATTTTAGAAAAGTCTCCATGGCTGCTGTGTAGAAAAAATAGTAAAGTAAAAATAATAAAGTAAGTATACTTGTTAGTATGAAAAGCAGTAAATTATAAAGAAAACCTACTCACGAGCCAGGCTGTCTGGATTCAAATTTTGGCTCTATCACTTACTGAGTCTGACCTTGGGCAACTTCTGTGTCACAGTTTTCTGTCTGTAAGACTGGGTAGATAATTCGTGGGCTAAATAAATTAATAATATATGGGAAGCTGTTGGAGCATAGTGTTTGCAATCATCACCGTTGCTATTTCCATTGTAGTTCTCTTCATAAGAGATGAGGATGGCCTGAATTAAGGCACTGGCGGTG
This sequence comes from Tamandua tetradactyla, assembly GCF_023851605.1. Lineage (NCBI taxonomy): Eukaryota > Metazoa > Chordata > Mammalia > Pilosa > Myrmecophagidae > Tamandua > Tamandua tetradactyla. The sequence continues at coordinate 39,864,260 of NC_135352.1, read as the reverse complement.
AGGATAAAGAGAAATAGCCGATTTCATGAGCTGCGCAGGTGATAGAGTTGACAGGAATTAGTAATTTAATGCCAAGAGAGTAGATAAAAGAAAGCAAGACGTTGAGGCTAGGGTGCAGATCTTGGACTTGATCCGTTCAGTGGGTGATGGTTCCAGTCCCGGAGACAGGAGCACAGTAAACCAAGCAGGTTTGCACGTCAGGTGGATGGTGAGTTCATTTCAGGGTATGTTCAACTCAGGTGCCAGAAAGGTATAAGTAGAAATGTTTGGGCAACATTAATTATGAGGGTTGGAGATAAGTCTGAAATGCAGGCTAGAGAATGATATAAGAATTATCAGTATAAAACTGGTCAGTTAACTTGGAAAAGAATGAGATAGCCCAGAATGAGCTAGAATACTAGTAGGCTTCTAATAGAATCCCCAAAAATGTTAATGATTTGGAAAAGGATCCTTAAGTCAACAGACAGGAGTCAAAGAACTTTTGGATGAAGATAAGCATAAAGTTTGAATCCATTAAAAATTTGAATCCATTAAAAATGTTCTAATTTTACACATGTATATTTATAAATACATATACTGTCTCTAGAAGGATGCACAAGAAACTGATAGGTTTGGTTGTCTCTACAGAAGGGAAGGCAGGAAAAGTTTCTTTTCACTATGTACCCTTTTAGATCTTTTAAAGTTTTTATCATATGTTTGTATTACCTAACCAAATAGATTTTTTTTAATTTGTTATTATTGAGCTCTCTAAACGCAGTGCTTCTTTAGCCAGTCCTTACTGTAACTTCAGCATCAACTAAATTCACATCTGAAGTAACTTGCTTTTCTGTAGAGATTTTTGCACCTGAATAAACTACCAGTGGATAAGATTACCTAGAGTGCAACATCATATTTGGAGCCTTATTTCTGTTCTGTTTTTTAAGCAAAGCTTTTAACTTGGCTTCCAAGAGAGTTCTAGCACTGCAGAACGGTTTTGATCAGATGGTGCTAATTCTATTATTAGTATGTGAGGGAATCATATAATCTTAGTGTGGAATGAAGTGTCAGACCAGTTAGCCTATTTTGCAGTTGCTTTCGGTTTACCTTGCCTTTTCCCCGGCTGTGCTCGCTCCATATCCCCTTGTCTAATCATAACTAGCAGCTCTCCATGTAAGCCGGTGGTACTCAAACTTGGATGCATATGAAAATCACCCAAGGAGCTTTTAAAAATGTGATGCCCAGACCAATTAGCTCACAGTTTCTGGGGTTGGGGCACATCACAGTATTTTTTAAAGCCACTAAGCTGATGCTAATGATGAAAAACACTGCTGTGTGCAAAACCTTCACATTTAATACTTGAGAAGCAAAAGCATTCAGGATTTCTGACTATGACATCTGCCTGGGTGATGAGGAGGGTTCAGATAGAAGAGGGTGGCCCCTCCCCAAATACCCAGTCACACAGAATCTGTTTTTAACTGTGTTACCTCTAGCATGGACCAAACTAGGTACTGGATATGGTTTTAAAGCCCAAGCTGATCTAGTTACAATTATTTAATTCTTCTTTATCGTTTTGGAATCCTCACTGAGTAGGAACTACCAAATCGGGATGGTTGAGTGCATATCTCCACCTTGTTCCTGCCATTCAAGACATAGAGCCAGTCCAGTGACGGGTGGCATCTGATTCCCACCGCCACCACATTGCCAGATGTCGCTGTGAAAAGGCTGTATTTGCCATACATTGGATGTTGGGAGAAACCAAAGACTGCACAGCGTGACCTATTTTTAAGTGCCTGTTTTAATCAAAGGTCCTAGAACCTGCTCAAACTCTTCACAATTTGCTTTATTGGGAGGTCTTTGATAGGGAGTTAGGTTTACAAGGGCAGAAGCAAAAAATGCACCCATTCATGTGTTTTGGAATGGTAAGGTGAAGGAATAGCCTGTTTCTTGGTATTTCCTTTTCATCCTGGAAGATGTCTTCTAATCGCACAGGAAGCCCTGATTGATAGCCTGCCTTCTATTTCATGTTTTAACCCATTTTATTATTGCCTCAGCCTCTTTTATTTCTTAACATGAAAATTGCTGTCATAAACTCTGCGGTGGTGGTTTGCCTTCATGTACTCATTGTATATCCCCCTCCTTTTGTGTAGGAAGGCAGAGATGTCAATAACCCCATGCCTAACCGAGGAGGCAATGGATTAGCTCCTGGGGATGACAGATTCAAACCCGTGGTACCATGGCCTCATGTTGAAGGAGTAGAAGTGGACTTAGAGTCTATTAGAAGAAAAAACAAGGCCAAAAATGAACAAGAGCGTCATGTTGGAGGAGATTCCCAGAGAGACGTAATACAGAGGCAGTATCTCACATTTAAGCCTCAGACATTCACCTACCATGACCCTGTGCTACGCCCCGGAATCCTCGGTAACTTTGAACCCAAAGAACCCGAACCTCCTGGAGTGGTTGGTGGCCCTGGAGAGAAAGCCAAGCCATTGGTTTTGGGACCAGAATTCAAACATGCTGTTCAAGCCAGCGTGAAAGAGTTTGGATTTAACATGGTGGCAAGTGACATGATCTCGCTGGACCGCAGCGTCAACGACTTGCGTCAAGAAGAGTAAGCGCACGTCCTCTTCTTTTTAAAACGGGGCAGCTTTTGTGTTGATGGATATTTAGGTCTAGTTAGATTGTGAGAATGGGGGAAATATTTATACCTTTATTTCAGAGAGGCAAGAGGCTCCTTTGATCTGCGAGACGGTCAGGAGGAGGTCTCTCCTTTTATGCCGTCATGCTGAAGATGGTACACACGAAACCCTGGGGTCTTCTCCATCAGTGCTGCTCGCCATGCGCTCCCCAACTCACACTGGTCTGCGAATTTTTTACCACCAGCCCACAATGAGAAAATGAGCTCGCACCAGAACGTAACTCAACCACACTATCATATATTTCAATGTTTATCTCAGCTGACAATTTTTTAGTAGCAAAATTTCCTTGAAGTGTTGAATTATATTCTGGAGCAAGTTCCTTGTCTTGTTGTGGGACAATAAGAAATAGTAATTCTGATCTAGAGGTCTCTTGTATAATCAACTAGACATCCGTGTTTCCTTTATTTCCCTCACTACTGGAAATAGAAATTGAAGCTCCTAAATATAGGCAAAAGGAGCACCTAACTAGATAACCCTATGGCTTAAACTTTCAAATTATTTTCATTCAGTATGATTTTAACATGAAGAATTTCTAACTCTTAACTTTTCATAGACAGTGATGATGGAATGAACTCAGCTTTTTTCTTTCAGTTTATTCACTAACCTGTTTTACTGCTATAGGATCTAAATAGCCTTCATTAATGTGGATGCAAATTTATTTCACTACTACTAGAAAACTTTCAAAATTGTATTCCCGATGATGTACACTCAGCATATTCATTTTAAAAGGTTAAAACAGAACACACACACACACCAGCAAGCTTTAAGACTATTAGGTAAAATTCCATATCTAATATAGTGCTATTCAGCAGACTTCTGGCATTCATATATTCATTGGTAAAAATTATAGGGATGATTGAACTATGCAAAGAAAATAGGAGTGGAAATATAGAACCATGATGATGAGAGACACAGATGATGAGAAACATAACTTCTTATTGTGCAGAGAAGAGGTAGAGTGTCTCAAGAGGTTTCCAGAAAAGACTCTTGGCATGTTTTAACCCTAATCTAAGTAAACCCTTGCCTGGTTGTAGAGTGAAGAACCAGGCAAGTAAAGGTGGATTTCAGATAAATAGTGAAAAAATTTTTAGTATAAGTATGTTCCAAATATTACATGGGACATGCTTATACTAAAAAAAAAAAGTCTTTATTCATCTGAAATTCAACCCTACTATCTGACAACCCTACTAGTCAAAGAGTGAGGATGGTGGTTGTACAGTTAGAACTGCCACATGATAACCATGCAGTGTCTCTTGTGCCTCATGTGGAGTCTGTCCTGGAGATATTACCCTAGTTATCTTAAACACAGCACTCAGTCATACTACTCTAACCCCCTCTTACAGAAGTTACTTTGGGAAGCTATTGATGGCATTCTCGCCACTATAATGGGAGAGAAGGGAGGAGAGGGAGAGAACAAGTCTAATATTTTCTGATTTTCTACTACACACCTGGGCTTTTACTGTTAGTTATCTAATGCAGTGCTCACAGCCAAACAGTGAGACATTATTTCCTGTGTCAAATCTGAGACTCAGAGTGTTGTGACTTCTCTGTGTTCACCCAGCTAAATGGCAAAGCTGAGATTCAGTGCTTGAGAGCCCCTTGTTTGCAGCACACTGTACCCCGCGGTGTTTCTTCCTGCACAGTCCGCCCAGACGGAGAGCATGGACGTGCTGCACTCAAAGGGTGAGCTGAGCAGTGTGGAAAACTGAGATTCTGAACATTTAGCGCATGAACTATTTATAAAAATATGGCATTTAAAATACCGATATAAATGTAGCTAGCTTTTCAATCTAGGAAATATGCTAAGAACTATAGTAAGAAAATCAAATTATGTACAAGATGTAGAACAGTGCACAGGTTTTAGAGTCATCCTTTGTATCTCCTGCTCCTTCACCCCTCACATCCAACAAGGCCTCCTGTTTCTACCACTAAAATATATTTCAGTTTCTTTCCTCTCCAGTGCCACCACCTAAATCCAAGTCATTATCCTCTTTCCTGGAACCTTGCAAGAACCTCTTTACTGGTCCACTCTTGCATCCTACTGTCTGTCATGAACACAGACATCAGTGTGATTTTTTTTTTTTTTTTTTTTGTTTGCATGGGCAGGCACTGGGAATCGAACCCGGGTCTCCATGGCATGGCAGGCAAAAACTCTGCCTGCTGAGCCACTGTGGCCTACCCCAGTGTGATCTTTTAAAAACACAGATCTAGCCTATTCTGTGCCTTCTGACTACATATAAAATAAAACCTGAGCTCCTACCCTGCAATTGCTCCCATGCTCTGACCTTCCCTTCCCTGCCGAGCCCCTCTAGAGCGCACAGTGCTCTGGCTGTGTTGGCCTCCTCTTGGCTCCTCCGCACGTGCTTTCCATTTTCCAAGAGTGCATCCCCCTTCTTACAGCTGATTCCTCCCCATCCTTTGGGTCTCAGTTGGATCTCTCTAACTGTGCTTTCTAATTTGGTAATGCCCTGCTTTAGAATCTGTTGTTCTTCTCTGGCCATTTCATTCATAGCATTTATCAAAGTTCATGAGATGCTGGTTGATTTTATTATTTTTTGACTGCCTTTCTTGTTAGATAATAGCCCCTGAGAGCAAGGACTGTATCTGCTGTTTTTTTTTTCCAAAGGAACATTTTTTTTTATTGTGAAATATAGCATATGTATATAAAGTAATGAATTTGAAAGTACATTGTAACAAGTAGTTAAGGAACAGATTTCAGAGTTTGGTATGGGTTACAGTTCCAGAATTTTAGGTTTTTCCTTATAGCTGCTGCTAGACACTGGAGACTAAAAGAAATATCAGTATAATGATTCAGCAGTCATACTTGTTTGTTAAATCTTCTCTTCTCTGTTATAACGATTCCTTTGGTATTTCTCCCTGTCTTTAGGGGTATATAGGCTATGCCCATTCTAACTTTTTCATGTTGGAAAGGGCTGTTGATAATATTGATGGAGGATAGAACGAGTTGATGTTCTGGAGAGATTGATCCCTCTAAGTTTCAGGACTTATCTGGCCTAGGAATCCATCTGGAGGCTGTAGGTTTGTGGAAAGTAATCATAGTTCTTGAAACTTTTGTAGTATCTCAGATAGAGCCCTGGGCGTACTTTAGGGTTGGCAGGAATTGTTTTGGTTAGGGTTTGGCAAACCATGGTAAATAGAAATATCTAGCTGGAGCTTGCGTAAGAGTAGCCTCCAGAATAGCCTCTCAACTCTATTTGAGCTCTCTCAGCCACTTATACCTTATTTTGTTGCATATCTTTAACCCCTTTTGGTCAGGAAAGTGTTGCTGATCCCATGGTGCCAGAGCCAGTCTCATCCCTGGGAGTCATCGCCCACGTTGCCAGGGAGACTTTCAGCCCAGGATGTCATGTCCCATGTAGCAGGGAGGGTAATGATTTTCTTTGCAAAGTTGGGCTGAGAGAGAGAGAGAGAGAGAGAGAGAGAGAGAGAGAGAGATCACACCTGAGCAACAAAAGAGGTTTTCTGGACATAACTCTTAGTCATAACTATAGGTAGGCTAAGTTTCTCTGCCCTATAGAAGACTTCACAAGAGCAAGCCTCAAGATCAAAGGCTTGGCCTATTGACTTGAGTCCCTAATGTTTGAGACAGTATCAGGGGTTTCATCAGCAGTAAAGTTTAATGGTTCCATATTTTTTTCTCAAATCCCTCAAGGGACTTTCCCAATACTTTTTACTTATCTATTCAACATACTCTGGGATGTTCCCAAGTATTACATTAAGCTACACAGAATTACAAGCCCTCATTCCCATTCTGGGCTCCATGTGATTGGGCTGTTTGATCTATCCAGACAGGTTGAGTTTGATTATGTGCTATGGGGAAATTTAGGTTTTGGACAAAATAAACCTCTCTTTCCCTTGTCTCATTGCATGGGGGAAGTTCTAAAATATAGACAATGTCCTCCTTACCCCTGTATTCTGATTTGCCTTAATCCCACCCCCATTGGCTTCATTCTTACATCTAATTGAAACCTGATCTCTTTTCAGTTTCCTTAAAAGTTGTTGTAAGTGGCAATGCTTGACTTTCAAACCTGCAGAACTCCTACTCTGAGTGTCACACAGATAGCTAGAGTTTCAGGGAAATACCTGCTTACTCATTTATAGTCCAGCCTCTCAAAGTCTAGAAATAATAATTTCAGCTCCGGACTAAATGTCATTGCTAAAAAGCTTACAATGTAGGCACCAATTTTCTTATATGTATTTTCTAAAAGAGGCCATACAATATTTGCTCTTTTATTTCTGGCTTATTTTACATCACATAATGTCCCCCAGGTTCATTCACCTCCTTGCATGCTTCACAATTTCATTCCTTTTTGTAGCCGCACAATATCGAGCATATGTGTTCACCACAGTTCACCACGCTACTTCTCAGTCAGTGTGTCCTTCAGCCACCTCCATCCATTGGGCATCATGTACAGTGTCCAACGTCAACAGTCCACCTCTCACATTAGTCTCACTTAGTTGTATAATTATCAGTACAGTTTATACAACACAGTTGTATAAACGTCAATTTTAGACAATTTTCATTGCTCCCAAGAAAAAAATAACCGATAAACACACCCTCACCAAGCAGAAAATCCAAACCTCCCCTTAGCACTTGTCCTCCCCCACCGCCTGAATTATTTACCCCTGGTATTGCTGTGGTACTGTTGATGTCCTCCTACATAAATTGTAGCAAGTAATAGTAGTTTTCCTCCTAAACCCTGGTATTAATTACTCTCTTACAAGATTCATACCTTTGAAGTAGTTCATGTAAGAACTTATGTACATTTGTAGAGTTAATTTGGGATACATGGCTCTGTACACCCCTTTCAATCATGTTCACCTTCAATATGGCAGTGCTCTTCATAGGCCCACGAATGAGCTGCCTTCACTTCTGTCCATGCCCTTATGAGTTCAATGTCATTAGATACTCGTTCACGTACCTCTAGTTTCCATGTATCTCTAGGTCCCCAATATTCTGTATTATAAGCCTCTGAATTTACCTTTCCATAAAAGTGGAATCATACAGTATCTATCCTGTTGTGTCTGGCTTATGTCACTCAGCATTATGTCCTCAAGATTCATCCATGTTGTCATGTACTTCAGGACCTCATTTTCATCTTATTGCTGAATAATATTCCTTTGTGTGTATACACACACACACACACACACACACACACACACCATATTTTGTTGATCCACTCGTCTGTTGATGGGCATTTGGATTGTTTCCATCTTTTGGCAATTGTGAATGATGTTACTATGAACACTGGTGTGCAAATGTCCGTTTGCGTCAGTGTTTTCAGCTCTTCTGGGTATATACCAAGTTGTGGTATTGCCAGATGATAGGACAACTAGATATTTAGTTTTCTAAGGAACAGCCAAACTGTCTTCCATAGTGGCTGCACCATTATGCATTCCCACCGGCAGTGCATAAGTGTTCCAATATCTTCAAATCCTCTCTAACCTTTCTAGTTTCTCATTTCTTTAATAGCAGCCATTTTTAAAGGTGTGAGGTAGTATCTCATTGCATTTCCCTTTGGTAATGAAAATGAGCATCATCTTTTTCCAAAGAGCAAATACAGATGGTTAAAAAGCATCTAGTCATATGTTTAGCCCATTTTAAAATTGGGTTGTTGATTCTTTTGTTGTTGAGTTGTGTGATTTATTGAAAATATGAGCCATATCATCCTTTACCTAGAAGTCTGATTTACCTCTAGTGTCCATTTGGAAAGGGGCACTTAGGCTCTGTGCACCAGCTCAGTGGTCTCTGTGAGCAGGGAGAGCTCCTTGACTGGCGTCTGGGTTCCCCAAGGGAGCTCCGGGCTGTGGGGCTGAGGGTGCCGAGTTGCCAGGCTCACTGCAGGGCAGACACTTCCCTGGGCGCAGCCTCTTGTCCCCAGTGTAGTCTCGACCAAAGCCACTCACCCCGTTATCTGTGCCCCAGTTCCTCAGCTCTTTCATCCAGGACCTCCCTATGTGGTGTGACAACCCTCTCCGGTCACTCGTGACGTGGAACCACTGTCCCGGTCATTTTTCTGTCTCTTCTCTAGCTGTTCCTTGGAGCAGGGGTGAACCCAGCCTGTCCTATTCTGCCGTCTTCCCGGAAGCCCAGGGCTGTCCTTTTTCACCAGAGCTGGCACCAAGGAGCCCAGTCGCACCTAATCAGTCAGCATCTGCTGGGAGAATGAGAGACGCGCGATGAGGGGTGTCTGCCAGAGGCCAGACCGCGTCTCCACTACCGCACGTGAAATCCTAGACCAGTTACTTACCCTCGCTACTTCCAGTTGCCTGAACCTTAAAACGGGCCTCCTGACACTTATCGCTCATGATTGGATTAGAATTAAGTGACAGGATAAACTAAAAGTATTTACCGTAGGCCTGGTGGTTAGAGAGTTAAGTATTATTTTGACATACTTTCTTGTCAAGATTTGAATGTTTTAAGTTGCCATTTAATTTTGATGTTTTCTTTACTTTCTGAGAAACATGAATATCACACACTGCCTTAGCTACATCATCTTGCTTCTGCCTCTAAGATAACTTAAGCCTTCATCTCTCCTTGAAAATTTTAGAGACACTGATTGCCGTCTGAAACTCCTCTCGCTCTGAGGCCCCCTGACCGTCCTGCAGTTTTCCAATTTTTTCTTCCCAACTCCTCTCCCTCGCTTTTCATTCCTCTCATTTCTTCTTCCTTCTTTTCCTCCCTTTTTTCACTCCTTCCATCCTTCCTTCAAGCTTTGCATAAGCTAGCTGTTTCCTATGTTTTTTTCCTGCATGGCTGGAGTAGCACCTAGAAATAGCATGTTCTGTGTTTCTATGTGTCATTCCTGTAAATATTGTGTTGCTGATTAAATAGAAGTATCTGAGCTTATCTTAACAAATGCTCCTAAGCCTCTCTTAAAATTCTGTGCTAAGTGAGAAAACCCTTTTTTGTAAAATACTTCAAAATACTCACACATAACAACTCTCAGAAACTTTTCTTAAAAACCTGATTCTTTCTCACACCTTTTTAAAAAATGAGATAGGCTTCATTCCTTTTTGGACACTTAAAATTAAATGTGGAGTGGGCAGGCAACAGCGGCTCGTGGCAGAGTTCTCACCTGCCATGCCAGAGACCTGAGTTCAATTCCCAGTGCCTGCCCGTGCAAAAAAAAAATTTAAATGTAGAGCATAGCAAATCATTTTAAATAGGGTGTTCATAAATTAGCATGTGTACAATAGTCTTAAGAATTTTCTCTAAAAAAAAAAAACAATAAATAAAACATCCCTAAATTTTACATACGTTCTAGTATACATATTAGCACTTTTCTGACTTTATTGGCAATGTATGAAAGCATACCATGCATCCGTATCACTCAGCGTACCCCTCCCTCGCCTTCATCTCCCATGGAGAATTCGCCTCTGGCTTTCTGCAGCTTTGGGAGTGGAGACCATATCAGCTTTTATCTCTTGCCTCTCTCAGGCAGGTAAATGAGCCACCCGCAAAGCTTAGAAGCCAAGAGTTGGGCTGTTTGTCCAGCTGTGATATCTGATGCTGCGGTTAACGTGTTCGTTCTTGTGGCTGTTCCAGGCTCTGGCACATCAGTGCTCTCCCCCCGAGAAGCAGGACAGAACTGCCCAGCTGCCAGCGCGACTCACACTTCTGTATGTTGTAGCTTTGAATCACATTCACTGAGTAATTTTCTGGCAGTTGCTTGCTTGTTAAAGAGTGATTAACACTATTTTGAGGAAACTGAATGCCTACCTCTTTTTTTAAAGAGTTAAGCCAATAATAACCTCACCAGCTTTGACACTTATTTTCTAAGAAAAACATACATGATTTTCTTCACAGTTCAGCAGATTTTGAGTACCTCCAGTATGGAAGGCATCGCGCTAGGCTCTCCAGAGGATTCAACAAAATGAGAAAATACAGACCCTACCTCCAAAGAGTTCACCATCTACCCCTGGGAGAAGAGAAAGAATACCTTAATGTAAGGCAGAATAGACGAACCTGAGGAAAAGTGTGAGCAAAATGATGTGGTTCAGAGGCGTGAGAGACCACGTCAGGTTGCAGCGGAGTCAGAAGGGGATTCATGGGGTCTTAGGGCTGAGCCCGAAGGACGAGTAGGGTTCCCCTAGGACGCAGATACAAGGGGTGAAACTGAGGACAGGCGTTGACGAAGAGGAAGCGAGTGGTGGTGTTTATTTCGTCAGAAAGCGAGTGCCGCTGAAGAGCGCTGGTAATGGGCGGGTTATGTTGGGAAGACTGCACAGGCCATTCCCAAAGTCTAAACTGAATTTGGTAGTCAGGGGATAGTCACTGAAGGCTTGTGAAGAGGATTTAGGAATGTCAGCCTGGCAGAGGTGTCCAGAGTGGATTAGGAGGTAGAGGTGACCCGTTAGGGGGTCAAGGTAGGAACTTCAGTGAAATTTACGGAACCAGGAAAAGGAGGGGCAGTGTAGGAGGACAGAAGAGTTAGACTCAGTAGGCCTTTGCTGTTGGTTGGGTAGAATCAAAGATAATGCCAAGGTTTTGAAGCTCAGTAACCCAAGGAAACAATCATGCCGTTCACGAAGGTGGGGGCTTGGGATTGAAGCAGCTGCTTTGTTCAGAGCTCCTTTGTCTAAACTGGTTTGCTCCCTGGCTTTAGGTGAATTCCTGCAGAGTCAGTCAGGGCATGGAGCCTGTTTCAGGAGAGAAGCAAAAAGTTCTATTGGTGAATATGTTAGATTTTCTTCTAATAAAGTTTAGGATTTTATTTCCTTTTCTGTGAACTGCTGATGCATACACATGAAAATTATGTTACCTTTTTTGTGTGCCCAAGCAGACAATCAGAGACATACAATCCAAGGTATTTTGTTTCAAAGGAAAGAATTAAATATTGTGACTTGTTTAACAAACTCATCTGCCTCTAATAGTTCACCTTTCTTCCCACCTACACACCATTGCACTTGTTTTGTAGAAAGCTCTCTTAGTTGCATTTACAAAGTGAAATAATAGACATAAAAGTGCTTTGAAAATTCTAAAAGCTATGCAAATGTTAATATGGTTAATTATTAATAATTTTCTTAAGCTTGTCTGTGGGAAATGGAGGGTTATTTTGTAAAAGATATTTTACATTTTCACACTCATGCCTCATGCACCAGATAATTCTCTTCTTACTTGATTCTGAAATAAATACTGATTTTTAAACTCTAATTTTATTTAAGGTGAATTGTAACTGTGAACTTCTTTCTCCATTAATGTTAAAGGCTCTCTTTGATACCTACCTGGTTGTTTAGAATATAGCATTATGTTTTATAAGATAGTTGCTTTTTCTTAAATGTTGATTTAATTAAAATGCTTTAGATTTTTTTTTCATGTGAGTTTCTACATATCATGACTGATAGGTTTCAGTTATAGCTAACTAAAGCTCGAAAGAGCTGCTCATGAGCAATTAAGACAAATTCTTAAAATAATGTAAAAATAGTATATATACATATATATGTGCAAATCATTTGTATGCCTATGTATTTTGGTACTTTGTCCCAGTTTCTGTTAGAATTTATGATGGTTCTGTAGGACCCCGTACCAACTGCACCAATGGCTATTTTTAACGCACCATCCTTTTCTCTCATAGATTGCCCTCCCTGACAAGATTAGAGCTATTCTACAGGAAGCACATTTGAAAGTGGTTTCAGATGACCCATGATTGACACGTTGCCTTTTCTTTATATCCAAAAAGTTTTACTGTTACTGACCTGAAACTTTTTACTTTTAGAAACTACTTTTTGTGAGTTCAGGAGACTTACAGATCCATTTTAAAAACATATTGTGTTCTGATTCCTAGTTTCTTTTCTTCTTTCTCTCCTAGACACCCACTACAAATGCACAAACAAGCATGTACACTGCACTTTGGGACTTTCTCAGTTACTATAGCAGAGCTGACTTCTGTGTAAAGTTCCAGCTGACAACAGGAGATGTATTTAGCCAAACTGGAATTATTGCAGAGATGAAGGAGTAATCTATGTCAGCTCAGTTTCCATGGCAGTTTAGGGGACGGGATTCAAAGAGTGAGGCCACAGAGTCTGGGACTCAAAGTGAGTTGCCCTCTAGGCAGTGAGCAGCAGAGTGCTCCTTGATCTTGAGTGCTCTCCTCTCCTGGAGCCCTCTTCCCTGGGGGCGGCCTGAGATGCCCAGTGCCCTTGGAGGAAGGCTCCTCGGCCCTTGGGGCCTCACGTGGTTGATGAGCTCCTTCCCTCTCTCTGGTCATTGTCCACGTTGGTCTCTAAGAGGAAAGTTGACCTCCCCCACCCTCCCCCCACCCCACACCGCGTGCCTCCTGTCCTTGCCGTCACCACCAATGTCACCAATGTAGGAGGTCCTCTGACTGAGAGTGTAAACGCACACTGTCTTCTTGGTCTTTTTCCCAGCTCACCTCCCCCAACCAGAAATTCAGAATAAGTTTCCTGGAGCTGGTTAGAAAAAATATTTACGGTGGCACTCCCTGCTGTCTGATAATGTCCAGTTGCAGCGATAGTCCATTTCAGGAAAGCCTCTACGCTCTATTTTCTCCCCAGAACCCGTTTCCTACCCCTAGCAGCACCGACATGGAGTGGAGAGGTGCTCACTGCTCGCTTTCCTCCTGAGCGGCTGTGTGGAGCCAGCAGTCATTTCAGAGGGTCAGTCACTGTCCCTGCTACCAGGGTGTCAATTCCGCACGGAGAAGCACCTCTGACAATGGACCCACCCATGCCAGAGTGCAGTGTGGTGTGTCAGAATGTAAGCCCCTCCCTCACTGGGTTGGCATGACCCCTCGGAGACGCAGCCAGGACGATTAGGTTCAGCCAGCTCACGGCAACGTGTGTCTTTAAGGCAGATTAGCCCTTGTGTGCTCAGCAAACAGGGAAGTGGAGTCAGGTCACTGTGGGAGGCATGGTGGTTCCTACGTTTCCTTGTGCATGTTAATGTTCGAAAGTGATCACAGCAGGGTTTCTCACAACTAAAGAGACAGCCACAACAGTATATGGAGACCTTAAGAAAAAAGCCAGCAATCTGCGCAGGTATTTCTCTTCTGTGCAAGAAGTGGTGGGTTTAGTGGCTTCAAGTGCAGTGGAACAACATATTACCACCATGTTATGCTACCTAGGAAAGCTGCAAGTCTGGACAAAGAAGCTGTGAAGATTTCTCCTCTTGTGTGATAGATGAAGAAGCTATGCCTGGGTTATACTTTGGTTTTATGTTATTTATTTATTTTTTATCTTTTTTTTTGTCCTCAATTATACTTTTAATTTTGGTGAAGTTGGTCTCTATTAGAAACAAATGTCTCCAAGGAGCTAAATCTCAAAAAACAACATCCCCCCCCCCAACCCTCTGGGTTTTAAGGCTACAAAGGATAGATGGTGGTGCTAAGTACAAATGCCAATGGAGACTTTAACTACGCTGATGGATACTGTTTTCATTAGGGCTCCAAAGTTCCTTAAGTTTTGAGCTTTCTAGCTCTATCCCTGTTTTTACCCCACAATTTCTATTTTTTTAAGTGAATGAGTTTGCAAAATGGAAAGTTTAGCAGGATATATAAGTATGGGATATTCGTGTGTGTGTGTGTGTGTGTGTGTGTGTGTGTGTGTGTGTGTGTGTGTGTGTGTGGCATTGCATTAGAAATGTCTGTATAGTATTGCACCTGTTTCAGTTTGCTAAAGGTTCTGGAAAGAAATACACCAGAAATGGATTGGCTTTTACAATGGGGATTTATTAACTTACAATTTACAGTTCTTCAGCTGTGAAAAAGTCCCAATTAAGGCATCAACAGGATGATATCTGGACTCTGAAGACAGGCTGCTGGCATCCAGGAAGCCTCTATCACATGGAAGGGCGCATGGCTAGTGTTTGCTGGTCTTTTGCTCCCAGATTTTGTTGCCTTCAGCTTCCGGTTCCAGTGGCTTCCTCTGTGGGTCATCTCTTAGCTTCTCTGGGGGCTTTTCTCTCTAAGCTCCTTGTCTTTTTCTATCCTTTATCTCCTCATAAAGGACTTCTTTAATCCTTTGTGTCTTTTGTCATGTCTTCCCTCAACTCATTGATGTGATTTTTACATTGATTTAGCATGTTTTTTTGAACATTAATTAGTTGTTTCAACTCCTGTACCTCATTTGACATGTTTGTTTCTTCCTTTGGCTGGGCCATCTCTTCATCTTTTCTAGGATGACCCAGAATTTTTGTTGGTGCCTCAGCATCCAATTTCCTTGATTAGTTTATTCTGGAGTTTGTTTCTGCTCTTTCACCTAGGTTTTCTTGTTAAATGGCTTTGTTCTCTGTTTTTTGATGTTCAGTACAACCTATTCTAGACTTCTAGCATGATTTCTATTTAAATAGAATTTTTCAGCTCTTTGTTTTTCAGGTTCTTGCCCTGCCTAAATGGGGCATTTTTTGTTTTTTTTTTCTTTTTAGGATGATTTCCCCCACATATGATCAAACCCCATCAGATTTTCTCAGACAAGACAGATCTTAGGAGGAGGATGTGATCAGTCTCACATTTCCCTGGGGATGAGTCTCAGCAGCTTGCAGAGGTTGCAGTGACACCCCTGGGCCCTGTGCTTTCCCGTCCTGCCCAGCGGGATGCTTGCCGGCCGGCATGACCCTTGGTGTACAGCCTTGTGCTACCTATAATTGTAAGCAGGCCTGTACCTGCCAGGGCGTGGGTGAGGTGGGGGCTGAGGTGGGAGGCGGGCTTAGCCCCTGGGGTCTGAATTCTGATTGAGGACCACCACTTGAGCTGCCCCACCCATAAAGGCCTGTTCTTGGAGAGAGCGGTAAAGAAAGATCAGCAGCATCAGTTTTTTTTCTTAAGGATTCTGAAAGTAGTAAATAAGAATAATTTTTAGTATCTCTTTTTGAATAGATTTATAAGTGTGCCAGTTTGAAAGTATTATGTATCATAGAAAAGCCATCTTTTAATCCTGATCCAATCTTGTGGAAACAACCGTTTCTTCTAACTGTTTAAACACTGTACGTTGGAATCTTCTGATTAGATTACCTCCACAAAGTTGTGACACGTCCAACTGTGGGTGTGACCTTTGGTTGCATGGAGATGTGACTCTACCCATTCCGGATGGGTCTTGATTAGATTACTGCAATCCGCTAAAAGAGGAAACATTTTGGAGAGAGTCAGGAAAGACAGAAGCCTCAGAGCCGATAGAGTTAGGGCACAGGTAGATGCTTGGAGAACAGTTGCTTCAGAGAACAGCGACATGGATGTCTGGAGATGCTTGGAGACCAGCAGACATTGCCATGAGGTGTGAAGCAAGCCAGAACCTGGAGAGAGCCCAGGAAAGCCAAGAGATGAAAACCAGCCCTGGAGAAGCAAAGTGAAAAACCCCCACAGGGACAGAGAGTGAAAGTCACAGAGCCCAGGAGCAAGGGACCAGCAGATGCAAGCCACGGGACTACCCAGCTGACAGAGGCGTTTCAGACCAATTGACCTCTCTTAAGTGATGGTAACTTCTTGTTGGTGCCGTAATTTGGACACTTTCAGTTCTTTTAACTGTAAACTTGTAACTTATTAAATTCTCCTTTTTCATAGCCATTCCAGTTCTGGTATATTACAGTCCGGCAGCTTACAAACCGACACAGTAAATTCATTATCTTTGCTTGCTTTAAACTGAATATGTAAAGATGCACCTGATATATCATAAATAGGATTGCCTTTTCAGCCTTCGTACAGCAGATAATGTTAATGTGCTATAAAGTAAGAAGGGCTCAGTGCCAAGGCCAGGCTAATTACATGAGGTAAAATTATATATGGAATATTGTTTAATTAAATTCTGTAATACTTTTTAGTGTATCCTGGGAAATAACCTGTAGCTTTGCTTTCCTCTTCATTGACTCCTGGGAGAGACCCCGTTCTCCAAAATGCAGCTAGTGTGAAGGAGGAAAATCACATTTTTAATAATCTACTAGCTTATTGTAGAATGAACACTTCTACTTTAATCAAAACAAAAATACCCTTGATTTCTCCAAAATAGCAAGTAAGTCCAAGTGAGCAAATTAAACAAACAAACAAAAGACATGAAAACAAAAACGAAACCGGATAAAGGGCTCTGGAGAAGGATTTGAGGATCTGAACAATACGTTCTTAAGACCTGGGATGCACAGCTGCCACGTTAAAGGAAAGAGCTGTAAAGGCTTCAGTAAACAGAAAATGAGGTGCGCTTCCACTGTGTTTCATCATTTGCGAGTCAGGAGCTCCTCCCAGAGAAGACAGGTCTAAGCTACAGGGGCTGGAGGAGGGTCCGTGAAAGTGGGCTGAAAAACTCCTTCCTTTAAAGCCCTTTCTGAAGTCTGTGTGAATCACAGCTGCTTAGGAAAGCTGCACTGGGTGTTACTATTTAAATCAAATAGAAAGAAGAATTTCTTTCCTAAGTAGGCAATAAAACAGTTTAGATGAGCATGTGGTTGACTCTTGACCTCAAATCTTCTGTCACTGTGTAGCTAACTCTGTCTCTGTGGATCATACGCTAGAAACTGGGGCTGCTGAGAAGTGCTGGAAGTTAGAGAGTGCTAGAGGACGGACACCAGAGACATAGAACGGCCCAAAAAGGCAGGTTCCAGCCCACAAGTATTTATTTACAGTTGTTTACATGATTGCTCAGAAATATTTCTCAGTCACTTTCAATGAGGTCTAAGCTGTCTTTTCCACTTTCCTGTAATTGACTCTGTCCTATGAATGTCTGCTTTCCCTTATTTTAACATTTTTGCAGCAGCTAATGAAGAAGAGGGTCCTCAGTAAATAGCATAAGAAATGATCAGTTTATCTTCCTGATAGTGGGCGCCTCTGTGTATCTGGCAGTGTGCTAGGTTCTTTAATACATTATGTCCCATCCTTATAACGATAACAAAACAGTGTATTTTTATTTTCACTCTATTTTTAGATGATGGGATAGAGCTCAGAGAAGTAGATAACTTGAAGGTCACATAGTTTCTAAACAGTAGCCCTCTGACTCAGACCCTGATTTTGCCCCGCCTTGCCTTATTAGTGATGCTGAACGGACGACTGGGGTGGGGGAAAGAAGGGGTCCACAGGAAGAGAAAAATGGAAAAGGTTAAAAAGGTAAGAGGCAAAGATTCCATATCTCCTTAGTGCAGAATTTCCTCCTGATTCTAAGACAGGCATTTTCATCTTTGGCACTGTTTGCTTTTGGGCTTAGATAATTGCTTAAAATTACTAATACTTGTGTGTGGTTGTGAGTTGGGGGGGAATTATCCTAATAACAAGAAAAATATACTAACCTGTGAAGATAATTTTATAATGTAATTGTCAGTATCACTGTAAAAAATTGACTCTTAAGTACTTTAGTTACATATCACCAAGTATCAGGCTGAATTATGTTGAGATAAAATATACAATAAGATACATAGCCTGTTCAGATCCTATAGACTTTTAGTTCTTCAACATTTTGGTCTCAGGACCCATTTACACTCTCAAAAATTATCGAGGACCCTAAATTATCAGGCTCTTTTTTGGGTTATTTCTATCAATATTTACCATATTAGAAATTAAAACTGAGAAGTTTTTATGAGTATTATTTCATTCAAAGATGACAATAATAAGCCCATTACATGTTAAAATAAAGTATTTTTGTGAAAAATAACTTGTTTCCAAAACAGAAAAAAGTATGCTGAGTGGTATTTTACATTTTAATAATTCCTCTGACATCTTTATTATAGAAGGTAGCTGGATTCCATTATCTGCTTCTGCATTCAGTTTATCACCATGTGTTGTTTCGGTTGAAATGTATGACGAGAATATGGCCTTACACAGATACCTCTTTAGAAAGTATTCTTTTCAAATAATCATGGATATTCTTCTTTGATACTACACCAGAACTCAACAAGTAACACCAAAACTCAACAAGTGGTAGTTTCTTAAATGTAGCTGCAGTGTAGAAGCTGAAAACTTGTAAGTGGATTTTTCATACTCTACCACTGGCTGTCCTGCACTTTGACCAGCTCTTTTAACCTTGAGATTTGGGAATGGCGTGTGTTGGTCACCTGGAAAATGCTGGTTCCCTGAGAAATGCAGCTCCTCCAAATATTGACATGTTCCCCAAAACCACATTTGCTAATATCACCATCAGTCTCGCCAGAAAAGTATCTAGCTACTAGGAAGCCTGTTGAACTCACATTATTCCCCAAATTCTAAGTTTTGCTTGAGCGCTCAATTTTCTGTCATTCCTAACAAATGCTGTCAGTTGTTCCTTAAAGTAACAGGCTCCCTTCATGCATGTTCAAGAAAATGCCTCATAGCCCAGTCTGAATGATTGTAGTTTGCTGGTTCTTCTTTCAAGTGAAAATGGCATTCCTTGAAAAAAGCTGCTGGTTCGGCTCACAGCCCTTTCACACAAGTGCTTTCCCCTGGGGCAGCCATCTTCAGTATGTAGCTTGAAGTTCTTTGTGCTGACTTCCTATTTTGTCTCACCTTAAAAAGGGCATGCACTAAAGGGCACGCTTTAATAAAATTAATAACTGTTACTGCTCCGTCAAGGACATCCTAAAATGAACGTGGCCTTGTTTGAGTCTGAGCTGGTGGCAGTGAAACATACGATCGGCATGGGGTACTACTTTGTGTCCTCAACGTTATTCATGCCAAGGCTCCAGCACTTTTACCTGCCTTTGCACATGTACCGCTAGTGCAAATGTCAGCCCTGTGTAAGGGCCTTGGGAACCCAGGGATCCAGGGGATCACCTGTGAGGACCCCTGTTAGAGCTGGTAGAATAAACTAGACTAGCAATAATAAAAATAATAATATTAGGACTCTTCAGAAAAAATTTGTCTGAAGAATACAGTAGACTAGTAATAAAAATAATAATAATGAGACATGTCAGAAGAAATTTGTCATCTTCAGTCTTCCAGTTTGATTACTGACAAATACATTATTTTACAAAGCTAAATTAGATCTCTTATACCTGATGCATTGGTAATTT
Organism: Tamandua tetradactyla; assembly: GCF_023851605.1. NCBI lineage: Eukaryota > Metazoa > Chordata > Mammalia > Pilosa > Myrmecophagidae > Tamandua > Tamandua tetradactyla. Next base: position 39,844,646 of record NC_135352.1, on the reverse strand, counting down.
TACCAGATTCTGTGATAAGCAATGATTTCAATACTTAAGATGCTTACAGAAGCCAAAAATTTTATTGAACCTTAGCTAATAAAGAAAAAAACTTGATTTTATATTGTAAAAGTGCAGAATACCTGCAAAATGGAGAATGACCTTTAGCATAAAATCTTGTTTCTACACTAATTACATAGTGCTGATGGATAAAGTAATAGTAAAAATGTGGCCAGCTTAATATTCCTGGCACTGAAATGTTTTGAAATGTTTTAAAATGTTATAATGTGGGCGTGCCTCGGTGACTCAGCAGGCAGAGTTCTCGCCTGCCATGCTGGAGACCCGGGTTTGATTCACAGTGCCTGCCCATGCAGAAAAAAAGAAGTTATAATGTGACCAGCCTCTGAATTTGAAGGAATAATTTGCTTTATCTACATATTAATCATTAAAAAGATTCAGAAGGAACTCACACGAGCGAGTGAGGATTCAAACTCAGGGATTCAAAGTTCAACTAATTATTATTTGCATACTTTATTATAATATCACCATTTTTATTGATCTCTTTTAGGATTTGAGGAATTAATAGCACAGTGCCCAAAAGTTGTCTGTATTCTCTAAAGTCTAAAGATTATGCTAGATCAGTGGCTGAAGGCCTACCTTTCATGCAGGAGACCCGGGTTCGTTCGATTCCTGGACCGTGCACCCAATAAATAGATAAATAAATAAAGATAATGCTAGAATAAATGACAATGGATCATATAAATGCATCATAGGAAGATATCATTAGTATTTATGTGATGGAAACTTCGGGTGAGACTCTAGTCTGATGATCCACGTTAGCTTCTAAATTGCTAGCTCATGGGTTTGGGACATCTGAGAAGCTATTCCATTTAAGACCTCCTTTAGGAAATATTGACCAACTATAGGCAAAAAAAGGATTTTATCAAATGTGAATGTATTTAGCTAAAATAATTGCTTTGAAGTTAAAGGTAGTTTTAAGACCAATTTTTTTTTTATGAGGAAAATATAGCAGCCTGAGGAAATACTTTGATTTTGCCACCCCATCTCACCCTTCCATTTCCAACAGAGAAACATCTGCTATATGAAACCTGAGTAGACCGAAGAGACTTATTATTTCTTTTTTAATGACTGTAGAATTCTCAGTAGATACACAGTAGAGTTAGAGGAATTCACTCAAAGCCAAAGTAGCTAAGATATGTGTGGTTACGATACAAGATAAAATGCTTTGATAAGACAAAGCCAGCCCAGCAAGGTGATGGGTTGTCTTATTTGCCCACTGATGTCCATTGTGAGGTGTGAAATGTGAGTGTACACACCTTTTGGTGTTGATTCTGTGTCTTTGTCCTAATATGTTAGCATGAGTTCTTTGGGCACACAGTAGCATGCTCCTATCTCAGTTTCCTTATCTGTAGAAAGAGGGACTTGTCAGTGTTTGTCACTTGTTTTGGCCACAGAACTCCTAGGATCATTCGTAGGCTTTATGCCTCACTTCTAGGCACTTCCTTGAAACCCAGTGGACTCCTCACAGCAGTTTGAAAACCACTGGACTAGATGTCTTCCAGTGTCCCTCTCGTTTTGTAATGAATTGTTTCTGTGTCTCCACATCCCCCTGGGTCTTCCACAGTGTTTCTCTAGACACAAAACTGAACAGAACCGGCCAGCAAGCAGCTGGTGTGCAGCTGTTATCACTCTAGCTCCGCGGAACACTTTTTCTGTTTGGGTATTGCCTCTTCCTGCTTCCTGGAAGGGCTGAGGCCTGGCAGCCCCTGGCTTCCTCGGCTCTTCTTGGAAAGTAATGATAGATGCACCATGTGTTCGCTTAGCTCTGCAGCATCTGCAGAAGCGAGCACTGCTTTGATTCCAGCACTTCAGCAACTAGCACTGTTTGGTAGGACTTGCACTTGGTGTCCAGCCACTCAGCACCGTGCCCAGACTGGCTGTCAGCATCAGCCTGGCTGCCAGGATACCGGGCAGTTGCTTCAGGATTTTCCCTGAAGCAGGAAGGGCACCTGGGTGGATTAGCTAGAAGATTTTATATTGCCAGACTGAGCCCTGCTAGCATCTCCAGGTTATAATCCTGCCGTTAGACTGCCTCCTTCTGCTAACCTTTCTAAGTGCTAGCTCTGGGACTGCAGGAAACCCGTTTTACTGCATCAACCAGAAAGTGAAAGTCCTCTTTCTCCTTTCAAGAGGCAGCTTCTATTAACAGCTTGGTGAGTATATCTCATGTTCTTTTCCTATACATTTATATGCATATATTCATGATTTTTATAACCTAGAAACTTATTTTTACATTCTCAAAGCTCGTCACCCCCTACACTTCCTTATATGCCCTAAGCTTCAGCCTCAGCAGCCTTCTCTGTGTGCTGTAAGGCTTGTGGCGTGGGGAGCATGCTGTCTGGCACATGCAAGCCGCAGTACAGGTTTAGCTATTTGTGGTAGCAGTGATGGTCACGTAGGCTTGTGCGTGTGCCCTCTCGTGCTCGCTTCTGCTCTCTCCCTCCCTCTCTGTGCACGACTTGATCCAGGCAATCTGGGATTGCCCTTTGAAATCCTTCCGTACTCCTGTTCTTAATTTTTGCCTGTTCCTTCTCCTTTCTCTGAGTCTAGATCTCTGCTCTTACATCATTCTCAAATGGCCCAGATAAACAGCTGGCCGGAATAGATGGGGGTCAGATGCATAAGATTGCACTTGCGGAGTCACATGGTAGCTCTTATGGGAATGGCTTGGGCACATAAGAACCTTGCTTATACTATATTAAATATTTTCATGCTCATAGAATTTTAGAGATAAAGGAGACCTGAGAGTCTGTTTGGTATCATTCTCTTATTTTGTGAATGAGGTCTCTGAAGTCCAAAGAGTGAGTGACTATCCAGTATTGCATGGCTGCCAGGAGTGAATCCAGACCTCTAGGTCCTTTCACCATACCAGGCAACAGCTTAAGAAATGTCATTTATCAAAGGTCATTTACAGAGCACTAATTGAAATGTAGTATTTATGGTATGCATTCACAAAGCATTTTCTAGTAATAAAAGTTTCTACCTAGGAGCTAAAAGATTTTCAGTCCTGGAGTGACTCTCTTTACCTGTGTGTATATAAAATTCCAGCCCCCTGCGGCCACAGCTTCTGCTTACATCTACGTTGGGTCCCCCTGGAATCAGGAATATCTGACCATGTTAAGAGGACCTGTGAAGTGCTTAAACTAAGGATCCAGTTCTCCCCAAGAGAGGGGGGAACCCAACGGGCTTTTTAAGGAAAGAGGTCATCCTAAGAAGAGGGCAGAGGGCACTGAAGACGGCCCAGGAGCGGAGGGAGGGTCGCTGTTGACGGGGTGGACAAATGTACCATTACTCCCTGCCTGCCTTGGATCATCCACCAGGCTGGCCCCTGGAATTCAAACCTGAGTGCCAGGAAGATGCCATGAGAGAGCCTCTTGTTAACACGTCTGTAAAACTCCGGGATGGCGAACGTCCATGCCGGTGGGGACAGCATGTGGGGCAGCCGAGCACCTGGGAGCTGTCGGCCCAGGAAGCGTGCGGCGACCCGCCAGGCAGGGGTCCTCAGCAGCGCCTTGCTCCAGGAGGCGCAGTGGCGGCAGGCGCCCCTTGGGCGGGCCACTGGGAGGAGACCGGAGGCACCTCCTGGAACCCGAGAGGACAGGGTCACGAGTCCACGGAGGTGGCCTGGGGAACCCCACAGGTGGAAAGAGTTATGACAATGACAGCCAGCACTGAGCGAGTCTCGGGTCGCTGTTGGGAGATGCGGGCAGTAGTACTTGGCTCCTGAAGCTGCTGTGAGGACTAAACGCGGTCAGGAGCCCACGGGGCTCGGTGGGTGAGCTGAGCCCCGGCGCCCGGGCTGGAGGGACCTGCAGAAGCTGGCCTGCGTGTACTCGGGTGTGTGCTCAGCCTCCCCGTTAGAGCACGTGACCCGCAGTGCTGACTTTCATCCTGTCTGCTTCATCTTGTCTCCTAGTGCATGAGAAGTGCTGTTGTCCTAATGAAAATGAGAAAAAGCAAAAAAAAGAAAAGTCCTTCCTCTCAACAGAAGGTAGAGAAATAGAGCGGGAATACAAACACAATTAGCAAGGTTGAAACTTGCCTAAAAGTATGCAAGGACTGAATCTGTAATTTGCACCTTTAAGAAAAGTGAAGAAAAAATTAACATATACCATGGCTATAGGGTTTAGTACGTAAGTAAATGCTTCATAATAAAGAGCACATACCACATTTCTAAAAACGCAAATCAGCTTTCCAATATAACCCTGAATCTTCTAACTTAAACAACTTTGCAGCCGAGACTGTCATTTAGGCCTGTGGCCACATTGTCCTCTACAGGGTGTGCTCGCCTGTGCATCAGCCTCATCTCTGCGGCCGGCCCTTGGTTATCGCTGCTGCTGAGTGCTCAAGACCTTTCTGTCGCGTTCTGTGAGCAGCTTCCTGCAGTTTCCAAGGCGTATTTTTATCCAAGGGCACATTTTTATTTTAAGGAATGTTCCTGACTGTGCTGGTTTGAAAGGCTGTATGAACCCTAGGAAAGCCACGTTTGAATCAAAATCCCATTCCATAAAGGCAGGATAATCCCTATTCTATACTGTATGTTTGAAACTGTAATCAGATCATCTCCCTGGAGATGTGATTTAGTCAAGAGTGGCTGTTAAACTGGATTAGGTGGTGACATGTCTCCACCCATTTGGGTGGGTCCTGATAAGTTTCTGGAGTCCTATAAAATAGGAAACATTTTGGAGAATGAAAGAGACTCAGAGAGGGCAGAGGAGAACGACATAGCCACAAGAAGCAGAGAGCCCACAAGCCAGCGACCTTTGGAGATGAAGAAGGAAAACACCTCCCGGGGAGCTTCATGAAACAGGAAGCCAGGACATAAAGCTAGCAGATGACGCTGTGTCCGCCATGTGCCCTTCCAGCCAAGATAGAAACTCTGACTACATTTGCCATGTGCCTTCTCACTTGAGAGAGAAACCCTGAACTTCATCGGCCTTCTTGAACCAAGGTATCTTTCCCTGGATAACTTTGATTGGACATTCCTATAAACTTGTTTTATTTGGATATTTTCTCGGCCTTAGAACTGTAAACCAGCAACTTATTAAATTCCCCCCTTTTAAAAGCCATTGTGATTCTGGTATATTGCATTCCGGCAGCTAGCAAACTAGAACACTGACTTACCCTGACTTTTTTATGACCCTACTGATTAAAGTCCTGTTCTCTGGCACAATAACTGTTTTCAAAGCATAAATCTAATTTTAATAGAGAGAATGTGATTCTGTCTTTATCTCATATATCTTGCAGGCTAGTTTGGCAATCAGAAGCATTTGCCAATAGAATAGTAACTCATCCTCACCTATTATGCTACCCCTAAGGAGCAGCACGAAAGAGTGACAAACGTTATAGTTGACCTTTTATAACTGTCTCTATTGGTAAATGTAACTTCTATGCATCTGCATTTTGATGCACTTTAGTATATATGAATTTGGAGCTCAGGTTAGTCACAGAAATATTTTGTATGTATTTCATGAACAAAAGCCCAATACCCCATTATATTAAACTCAAATATCAGTAGGACCAAAATGGCCATTTAAATAGACCAGATATTTCTCACCTGTTAATTTATGCCAAAGAGAAAAATCTGATAATGTGTTTAGAAATGTCAGGACCAAGAAAGCGAAGACTATTTTACCCATTCAAGGGACAGAAATAAACTGACCTAATTACTATAAATTTCCCCATAATTCATCCCCCTTTCTTCGTCACCATCCCTGCTTCTCCACTTTACCCCCACCTCCTCCTTTTACAGATGTCTTACTGCTCAAATGGGCTTGGGAAGGAAGGTGAAATCATGCCAAGATGTTTTCAGCGGCTGCTGTAGTCACCAGGACATGTTCGCACTGTGTGGAATATTCATTAGATCTGGGGCTGAACTAGGCCCCACTGATTAGCAGGCCTGATCTGAACTTCAGAGGGTACTGCTGACCTGGCACGGGTGCTGCTCGCTACTCCGGCCCCAAGTACACCGCCTTACCTAAATGGTTAGATGCTATACTGAACCTGTTTAATTTCCTGCTAACTAGCCCAGACTTTTATCAGGAACACTTAATAATTTTAGATTTTATTTTCCTTCCTCCTAAAGAGAAGCAGTTTAAATTCTTCCCAGGTAGCATACAAACAAAAGAATGTCGCACCTTCTTTACTCGGTTTTTCTTGGTCTCAAGGAAACATATCACAAAGTCCGAGAGACCATGGAGGCCAATTATGGTAACACAGGAAAAGGAATGAATGCTTTCTGAGAAGAATGCATGGTCCATTCTTCTCCCGTGGGATCCAGTGAGAGCAGACAGCTCTCCCCCACCCCCGCCCCCAAGTGATGTGGGGAAGTAGTTTACAGAAGTCTTGTGAAGAAAAGAGCAAGATAATACAAATGTGTGCATGTTTCTAGAGCCCCAGAAGAGAAAATGCTAATAAAACATACTTTGAAGTACAGCCACTAGTTTTAAAAATACTCAGAGGTACAGAGTGTGGTGACTGGCAGTATGTGAGATAGGGATAGTTTTCCTGGAGAAATCTTTGGCATTTAGGCAGAAATAATTTGGAGATAAATAAAGGCAAAACTGGTTTTCTCCTTTAGTTTATCATTGTCCATGGTCCCCAAAATAAAGATTTAACGGATTGACAAGAGCTTCAGAAAATGAGGCATCAGGTAAGGTATCCAAGGGATTCTATTAAATGACTCCTGTGAGGGTTTACAGACTGAAGAAAAAAAAAAGTACTTAGTGACAAGTGTTATATGAAAAAAATTGGGGGGAAGAAAATTGGAGTTCTGTGTTCTCACATCTTAGCTTAGGTCATGAGGAAACTGCAAAACACACAGACACTCACATTTCCTTTCTTTAATGAAGGCATCAGTGTAAAAGAGCATGTGAAGTCAGCGCTGGGGCCCTGGGGGGGCACTGTGGCCTCACCCCCCCCCCCCCACGAGCAATGTCACACATGGCAGGACGTAGAAGCAGCAGCTGTCAGAGAGAGGGGACCTGAGAAGTCAGTGAAATGCATTTAGACACACACAAGGTCTCTGGATTACTGTGAAGTGATGTCCACTCACCCCTGTCTACAGGAATTCAGAAGTCAAACTTTTTTACTCTTGAGACACATAATTGAGTTTATCAATTGCTTTAGAATATCTAGGATTTTTTTTAAGTCGTTTCAGAATACCTAGGATTTCTTAGTGCTTTGATGGATTTTTCAGAGGTGGAATTCTTCCAAGACGCGAAATACTTCATTTCTAAAATGGTGATAATTAAACAGATTTACTCAGTAATATCTGAAACATTGTACTGGAACTCAGAAGAGCTGACTTTCCAGTTTGGATTTATAAACCACCAAAAGTTGGTAATTAGCCAACTTTTCATCCTCCAGAACTGTTGTGTCCTTGTTTCTGTTTTCCTTTCCCATGTAAACACATTTTACCTGCGCTGGTGCCCCCCCCACCCCCACCCCCAAGGAACGACAGTCTTCTTGACAGCTTTGCTCGGTGTGTTCCATCAGAAAAGTGAAAGAGCCATATAATTAGATGGGATTACGTGGAATAGCCAGCTCCTATCAGAAGGTGGAAAAAATAGTAGAAATGAAGTGCAGAGGCACCTTAAGCATTACTTGCAAATCTGTCAAATACCATAATGTTGAATCAGAAGCATAAATAGCAATGTTTTATGAATTGTGCCCTTGCTTCTTCTTATAATAGATGCAGTTCAGCAAAGCTATCTACAAAGTTGATCTAATTCTGTTAGTAAGGTATTGCTCTTGCTCTCTGAAGAATGCTTTCATGTCATAGTTTTAAGAACAGAGGTATAAAAAAAAAAAAAAAGAACAGTGGTATGAGAGCAGAGCTCCAGCCTTGTGGTGTGTTGATTATGAAGCTGCCAGAGTAAAGTTCTGGTCACTTGTAGCAACTTTATTTTTAAATGTTTTGAAAAAAAAATAAAGAAATATATATGTTGGAGAAAATAAAAATCACCTACAGGTAATCCTGCCACCCACGTGGGATTTTTTACAATGAGATCCAACAGTACATATTATTTCATATACTGCATTTCTCTAATATAGTAAACATTTTTCAAAAAGCTGTATAGTAGATGTTTGAGTTTGCTGAAGCTTCCGGAATGCACTGCACCAGAAATGGAACAGCTTCTGAAAAGGGAATTCATTAAGTTGCAAGTTTACAGTTCTAAGGCTGCCAGAATGTCCACATTAAGGCAAGGCTATAAAAATGTCCAAAATAAGACCTTGGTTCAAGAAGGCTGATGGTTTTTCTCTTAGCTGGAAAGGCCCATGGCATCCTCTGCTAGCTTTCTCTCCAGGCTTCTTCCCCGGCTTCCCCGGGGGTATTTTCTTCATGCATCTCCCAACGGTCTCTGGCTGTGTGGGCTCTGTTGGCTCTGAGCTCTTTCCAAAATGGTCCCCTCTTAAAGGGCTCCAGTAAGCATCCCCACCTTGAGTGGGTGGAGACGCATCTCCATGGAAACCATCTAGTCGTAAGTTACCACCTACAAGTTGGGTGGGTCACATCGCCATGAAAACAGTAGAAAAGCTCCCACCCAGCAGTATTGAAGGAGGATTAAAGGACATGACTTTTCTGGGGTCCATAATAGCTGCACGCCAGCACAGTAGGTATTTCACTTTTTCTCTCTATTATAAATAATACTTTGATGAACAACTTTTTGGCTAAATCTTTGTGCTCATCACTAACTACTGAAATAGGACAAATTCCTAGTGAAATCTCTAAATCAAAGGGTGAGTAACTGTTCACATTTACTGGGTAGTATTTTTTCAAGTCTGGAATCTCTTCCCCACTGCCCACCATATCCCTGTTGCACATTGCTCTATCAGCTTCTACCTCATACAGATAGAACAAAGAACGTCAGAGAGTAGGTTGGCTTTGGTCTTTTCCTTTTTGGGGAGGTAGTGGTAATAGTCTCCTCCTGTATATAGGGCTATCCTTAGACCAGGGAGAAATTCAGGGACTCGAAGGAAAGAAGGCAACAAATTGGTAATACACTGTCTGGAGATAACAGTTAAAGGGACCTCAGCTTGTTGTATTATATGTGTGCCCTCCTCGGGTTGCCTACCAGATTTTAAATAAACACAAATGTTCCCTAAAATTGCAATTTGAGATTTCCTGGCATTTGTCTTCCTCAGGGAGAGAACTAACATACCATTTTAGCTCTTAGCTTATCATTCCATTCCATCTTTGAGCCCTGAGTTTTTTGATAATTAACTTCAGCTCACTTTTGGTGACTAATTAGCCTTGAAAGGATTTGATTTCCTGGAAAATGACAATGAAGCAAAGATGTAAGAGAGAAATAAAGATAATCCAATTAATGCAAGAATAGGCGACTACTTTAATGATTTCTCAAATAGCATTACCAAATTTTCTCCTACAAAATATTTATTAAACATCTTATATGTAGCAATTATCTCATATACTAAATGAATAACCTGGCCTCCTAGTACCTTTAACAAGATAAATGACTAAACATAGCTAAAATACTCATATAGCCCCAGAAGTTGCTGGTGTACACTATGTACTCTTCTCCACACCTGTAATTAGAGTCTTACAGTTGAGAGAACCTTCAGATGATCTAGTGCATTTCTCCATTTTACTGAGGGATGTTAGTATCAATCTTTTTTTTAAGACTTCCATAGATAAATATTAAACAGCCCACAGTAGTAACTCCTTCAGCATCAACAGTTCTCTGTTGGGAAATATTTACTAACTTGCACACCTACAGTTACCATGCTACCCCTCTAAGCTTCTACCTCTTCTTCAGTCATCTGCAGTGTCAACATTTGGTTTGGGGAATGAAAGTTCTCCATATGGTTGATGTGATTTCCTTACTCTAGTTAGAGCATATTAAGAAAGCATAATCACTCACCGAGTGGTGAAACATGGAATAGGAAGATGACTCAATAAACATTTTTAAGGAATGTTTGCAAAGTGTGATTTTCAAATCTGTGTTGAACTTAAATTCCCAACTTGGTCTCTGCAAATTGTTTTTACTGACTTGCACTTTACTATGATGTGATCCGTCGACGTCGGCAGCCTCCATGAAAAGTGGTGAATGAAGCTCATCATTGCATTTACCATAAGGAGGCCCCCTGGAAAAAATCCCATCTGGACTTCACACCAGGAATAGTTGTACTTCAGAACCAACTGTTTCGTTAAATACAAACCCTGTCAGAATTTCCATGTTCGAAAATTCAAGCCCAGTTGTGCCCCACCCATAAGAAGTGTCTGTAGGGGGATGGAGGGCAGGTCACACAGGCGTCATGTTGCACAACTCAGGGTGACGTCGTCCACAGTGCACTCTGCATGAACTGTGCCCCGGGGTTGTGCATCGGGAGCCCTGGACTGTGCACTTTTGAAGCCTCATCCTTGACCCCTCCTCCTTCTTTACTCATCCTCTTTTTTAAGAACCCATTTTTTTCCCTCCTACTTTTGATTTTTGTAATTGGTGTGCCTTTATAAGCTACACCAAGCCCTTTGTGGAGTAAAGTACAGCATAAATAAATAAGTTGAAGACCCAAGCCTTTGTCAGCTCTTGTGTTCGTGTCTTCACAAATTATGCCTCAGCTATGCCTCAGCACCCAATTTTGATCCTTAAGCCTTTTGGCGATTGTTGTTTCAGTTCATATCTTGGTGCTTGATAAGCTGGTACTTCTTTAAAATCAGAATATGGTTTGTAAGCTCATATTTGAAGTGAAAGTCCAATTTAGCTATAAACATATGGCTCACACTGTAAAATGCTATTTTTTCTTATCCAGGGAGTTTTGAAAAAAACAGACAAGAATATATGTCCAGTACTAGGATTCCCTGCCAGATTTTTTCCCTAAATTAGGGTTTTAGATTTCAGATCATTAACTGAACATATCTGTCTGAGTATATTTTCCTTTTCAATAAAAAAAAATTTGGAGACAGCTGCCCAACAGACTGCGTGCAGTTTCCTTCATTTTCCCTGCTTAGTATCATCAACCCTTAAAATCAGATAGAGAGCCACAGAGCTGTGCACAGTCATTTTATTGGTGACCATATATTCCCTGGGTGTTAGATGTAAATTAAAAAATCATTTTCATGTTTGTTTTGAAGCATATGTTTGTAAGCAATTCTTAGTATATCTGTGGTTTAGAGGGAAAAATCTTAGAGTCTTATAATTTGTTTTTTTGTTTTTTGACATGGGCAGGCACTGGGAACCAAACCCAGGTCTCCAGCATGGCAGGCAAGAATTCTGCCACTGAGCCACCATCAGACCGCCCCTTATGATTTGTTTTTAAATTGCATCTCCTGCCACTAACTGTGTGACTTTTAAGCAAATCATATAACCTAGAGGAGCCTTAACTTACTTATGAGTGAATCAAATGTACAAATGCCTGCCCTCCCGACCTCACAGAGATAACTGCAGACTCCAATGAGATCATGTGAATGAAAATGCTTTGGAAATTGTAAGAATTCTTAGAACAACATTTCTCCAGTCTGGGATAAAATGAGGTCACAATGACTAATAGCAGAAATGCCATTTGGATCAAATACCGTCCACTCTAAGAATTTTAGCTTTCTCAAATTCTTCCCAGCTAGGTCTGGAATTCATTGGGGATATTGAACACATGCTTGGGAACTAATCATCTTGGATTTTGTAAGGGCTCTTATGTTCCTTGTCCCTGGCTCACTGAAGCAGTCTTTCCATTGCCGTCATGCAGCCCGTGCACATGGAATCCATTCGTCAGGTCCTTGATGCTTCAGTATCCTCACCAGAGGGATGGATAGCCACTCCCTGTGACCACTCTTGAAGCCTGCCAGCTGTAAAGGCCTCACATCTTCTCTTGTAGTATCTCAGAATGGAGAAAATGCCGTCACATCACATTGGGCTCGTTAAGACCCCAGATGGTGTAGGAGGGGCCTCAGTGGAATGGCTGAGATGGAAATGTCCTCCTCTGGAAGCCATGCCCGAAGCCTCCTGCACAGAGTTTGTGCACATTATTTAAGGTCGCTTAAATAATGGTGGTGGTGTCACGTTTAGGCACCTCTGCCTTGTTTGGAGCAGTGCATTCTAACCCTACTGACTGCCTTCGAGGGTCATTGGCCGCTGAGCTCCAGATGGGAACCTGAGGGAAAGGCAACATGACAGCTAATGCCTGGGCAGCTGTGGGGGTGCCCGGAAGTTAGGGGAAGTGGAAATAAATACAAATACGGGCTTTTCACAGAGCCCTGCATCACAGGAGGCCATACATGACCCAGGCAGGCAGTGGCACTGCTCTTTGTTACCCACTACCTAAAGTTGTGGTTTTTACCAGCTCTTTTTAGACCTCCCTTGCCTTAGAATTCAGCTACATTGGGCTGGAGAGTTTCTTTCTGGTCTTTCTTCTCTGCTAAGAATTGTCTCTTTCCCCCAAAACACTGATAATTCGGACTTTGAAACACCTGTGCACCTTAGCTCTCTGCCCTTAAAATGAAGTCTGCCTCAGCAGAAGCTTGGGGGCAGCGATCTGGTTGGAACCAGGGCGAGGGCAGTTGTCTTAAAGCCACACACACTTGGCACACATGTTTTTTATCCGGCCAGAGCTGACTGGGAGAGGTGGACCTGATGGAGGTTATCGGCATGATGGGCTAAAGCCCCTCATGGGCCCTGCCTCCCCGCTGGCGCTGGTCTCTTACCTTCAACCATGGTCCGATGCAGCAGGGGTTCTAGTTATCAGCCTTGTGTCTCAGTGAGCTCGTTTTATCCAGAAAGGTGATATGCTTGAAAAACTTTTGCAGGCCCAGCCATAATTGATTCTGTTTATTTATTTTGACTTTCAGCCCCAATAGAACAGGAATTAAATTTATTATCCTCCGTTTCATTTAATTTTTATTTCATTAATGAAGGAAGTGAGTAGGTATTCTGTGATACAGTGCAATGTTGAAAAAAGCAGTATTACAAAAATTTTTTAATTCAAATCAACAAATATTTATTGTAAAAACATAATACATAAAAATGCTTTTCTAAGAGCAGAACTTCTGATGATTGGCTTTACTGACATTTTCATCTTGCAGTTTGTTAAGGAATAAAGAGTTCTGTTATTATGGACTTCATTTTGACCTTCAAGGTAAGCTTGATTGATAAAGAAGAATCAATAACAACATGGGGGAAAAGTAAGTAGGTCATTTTAGAGTTCCTAATAGGGGAAGGGATTTAAACTCTTCAAGACATCAAGGGAGAGTTCTGAGGAAATGATAAAATAAAAAAACATAGCCTCTTCCCAGAGCCTGCACATGCCAAAAAACAAACAAACAACAAAAAAAAAACTATAGCCTCAATTTTATTGGGCCTAGTCATACAAGGAATATATTATTAAGAAGGAGATAGTCTGCATGGAGGTTAAAATAGGGGTGGCAGAGAAAAGATAGACTCTCCCAGCTGTCCAGTGGAGAGTTGGCCCCAGCCAGCCAGCCTAAATTTACTCTGTTTAACAAACCCTGTGGTGGAGCGGGATATATATGCATGGAGCTTTAGAACTGTAAGGTACTAGTTAAGACCTTAGATTCCATTTCACCAAGCAACCTTTTGATCGTAACCAGAATTTGCAGGCAGATTTTCTGGTGATGACTGGGCTGTGTGAAAATTATTTTCTAATTTCCAATTAATATTTTGCATTTCAGTCTCTTATACGGTTAGCATGTTATTCCTGTAAGATTAATCAATTTTGTACATTGATAAAAATGGTTTATAGATTCTACCATGTAATGCCATCTAATAAAGTAATCTCTTAAGTTATCCTTCTGTAACTTCAACAGTAACCTTAGGTGGATCGCCAATAATCTCAAATTTAAAGATAGATAAAAATATAGTGAAAATCTGTTTACTTCCTTGAAGTCATAGGTAGTGAGCGAAAGCTTACAAAAATGTTGAGAGTAGCATGTTAGTTATGGATTATTTGCAGGCAACAAATCTACTGAAACAGTTTAGGCTGAAAAAGTGGGGGGAAGGGTTCCTAATTAAAGGAATATATTGGGGGCCGGTGTGAGGGTAGTTCAGTGGTAGAATTCTCGCCTGCCATGCGGGAAGCCCAGGTTCAATTCTGGCCCACGCACTTCCTAAGCAAACAAACAAAAGAAACCAAAACAAACAAACAAACACAAATGCAACAAATGGTGCTGCAATAACGGGATACTCACATGGAAAAACAATGAAATGTGACCCCGCCAGACAGCACACAAATTTAAAAAAAATAATAAAAAATGGAGTAAAGGAGCATCTTTTAGAACCCAAGGTCAGGATATTCATGGGAGACTTGGGATGGAGAACAGAGAGGTTGAGAACCAGAGCTGTCTCTCTGAGAGGGCAAACGCACCTCTGCGTCTCTCCGCCTCTGCTTTCCTGCGGGACTGGCTGCCCAGCCCTTGCCTCTTGGTCTCGTGCCCATTCAGGGACCCCAACAGAAACCACGTCGGGTCCCAGAAGCCTGAGCTCAGGGAGCGGGGTTCAGATTGAGCAGCTTCGGCAGCTGTCCACCACCAGTCCCTTCTGCTGGGCCAGGCTTGGCATCACACAGACTCTTCTCCTCAAGAACTGCTCTTTAGGGAGAGTCCTAGAGAAGGGGGCTCACAGGGCTGTGGGTGATGGGCAGTTTTCAGAGGGCAGGAGATTTTCCAGACACACAGCCCAAGCGGTATTTGCTAAAGGTAACCAGAAAAAGAGAAAAGATTTAAAGAAATCTGTTTGGAGTAAAATAAAAAAAGAGCAAAGAGTAAGAAATATTATTAAGGTGTGTTACATGATGTTAATGTATGAGAAAAAAACGAATTTATGCAATGCTCTTTTGTTTCCTGCTTAGCTACCTGCAGAAATGATCTCATTATTGATAATTACATAACGAACCTGTTTGGGGGGAATTAAATCCAAAAATAATGAGGACAGAATAAGAATGCACTTGTGTTAATTTATTTGAGGCCTTCAGGCACAGATTAATTATATTGTTAGATATCGAGGAACTTGCCAAATGAGTTTTAAGAGGAAGTGCTATCAGTAATCCAGAGGTATTGCAGAAGAAGAAAGAGTTTAGGAAACTGGAAGTGGGAAAATATCACCTTATTATTGAAAGAGGAGCGAGAAAGTTTGGTTCTGGAAATTTGACATTGATGCAGAATAAGTTCCTAGGTCATTTATGAGTACTTAAAACAGCCACCACTAGGTACCAAAGTCTGCCCATGGAAAGGAGTCAGACCAAACTCGTAACCGGATCTAAAAGAAGACATTAGCTCACACTAGTGGACCAGGAGACTGTGTGACACCTAATACATCTTCATTTTAGCAGGATATTTGAGTAAAGTCTTCCGATCCCTGTGGACAAGATAAAGTAATGTGGTGTGAATGGTAGTGCACTTAGATGAAATTGATGAATGGAGTGGTATCTCCTTTCAGGGATAACACGTAGCCTTAAAGTACAATATTTAACTTTCTCATATTCATCTATATCAACAGGGGATGAAGAGATAGAAATCGTACAAATCCAATTTCCAACATAGAAAGGAGAAGGGATTATTCTGTATACCAACAGACTCATCAGAGAGTGCAGAACTTGCTGGAGCATGCATGTAAACCAACAATATAATATGTGATAAGTGTTAAAATGTGGTAATTTATACTGGCAACTGGAAAAATACAGTGGGAAATATTGAGCTCAGCAGAAATTTAGGGAGAAAAGTTCTAGGGATTTGTGAGCCAGCAATATTATATGGTTGTAAAGAAAATTAAGCAGTGCCAGTGCAATTTTAGGTTATGCTTACAAAGGAATTATATCTAGAATATGGCTTTTAATATTGTCCACTTAGGTTAGCAAGTCCACATTTGAATTATTATAGCAATCTTTCTGGGAAGTACGTTGGCAAAATGGAGCACATTCAGAGAGCAGTGATAAGGAAGTTGGATCTGTACATTTCTTTTGAGACTTAGATTCTTTATTTTACTATGGGAACTGTACTGTAAGGAATAAAATCTGTCATGACATTGCTTCTGTTCTCAAGTTTACTTTGTTTAATTCTAACCACAGTCACAGAAACAGAACACTTAGGTAAAGTCTACACCGCCCTCCCCATCAATCTCTTGAACTTCAGCAGTAGGTTTCACAGTGATAATTCTACTTTCATTGAAAGTGTATATTGGTTTCTGAGCACTAAGTTAAATTTTTATATTCTACATTGCTAATTTATTCAGCCATTGGATAGCAGCACTTTTTTATATAGATTGTAAATATTTTCCCTTGTCCTTTTATCGTGGGAATGAGCAAAGACGGTTTAGATAGAGGCAGGGAAGATTCTCTATTTAAAAATGCAAGTGGGTAGTTAGCAAATAAGTATGTCTCATATTGAGGGTTTGTTTCCTATGCCTAATGAATCTTCCCCATTAGATTTGGACTGCTTGCAAAATAAAGGAAGGGAATCCCAATTGACCCTTTATTAGGACTCTTGGTGAATGATCTAGAAATAAAATGCAACCTCAAAAGGTAGAGGGGGAATGAATGCACACATAAGTACACAAGCCTACACACAGACATCGCCGTGGATTAATCATAGCATATATTGATTGTAGAGACTTGCAGTTTTAGATTTTATTTATCCATAAAGTCTAAATACATCAAGATTTTATATGAAACTACAGTTAAAAAACATAGCTGGTACAGAGAGATTGATTGCAAGTAAAATTCTGCTGAATACCAAGTACCTGACCCCCACAGCTACCATGAAATATTCTGTAAAACTCTTTAAGAACAGCTCAATAGCTTTAATCATTGCAAGTCTATAATCTCAGTGTGAATATGTGAGATCAGAGCTGTTCTTTAACATAGCTTGAAGCATTACTATCCTTGATGTTAGAGAATGTAAAAGTTCTCTTGGAAAATGAGAAACCAGAGAGCAGAAATCAGTCAAAAATCTTTAACAGGACCCATCCTTTTTTTTTTTTTTAAATGTGGCATACTTGTTTCACTTGGCCTTCTTTCTTTTTAGAACTTACTACAAATTCTGTATCAGGAAAGTGAGTGAAATTATGCAAAACGGGGTTTTCTTCTAGTTCCAAAGTGCGTCTTTTGATACCAAGTCTTAACATCAAGGCTATATGTATTATAAGCACATATATTTCTATATATGTGTGTTCATAATACATATAAGCACATATATAAAATGTTTTATATTTTATATATAAAATATTTAATTTTTATATTTTAAATATTTAAAAAACCATATCAAATCATGGTTTTAATTTCTCTTTCACTGATGACTAATGAAGTCTACTACTAAAAGGCTTACTGGACATTTAGATATCCTCTCGTGATGTACCTGTTCATGTATTTTGCTCATTTATCTATTGAGTTATTTGTCTCATTTTAAAATGACTTTTAGGAAATTGTGCATATTTGGGATATGACTCCTTTATCAGATGTATGTAGTGTGAATATCTGCTCCCACTATAGCTTGCCTTTTTACTTCCTTAATTTTTTATTATAAACAGAAATTCTTAACTTCGGTGTAATCCAGCTTATCCATGGTTTCCTTCACAGTGCTCTTTGTGTTCTGTTTAAGAAATCTTTGCCTACCCCAAGGTCCTGAAGATATTCTTCTATATTTTCTTCAAAAAGTTCTTATCGTTCTTCCTTTCACATTTAGAATTTGGAATTAATTTTTTGTTTATGATATGAATCAGGTCAAAATTCATATTTTCCATATAGACAACTAACTGACCTATCACCATTTATTGGGGGAAATAACAGCATTTTCCCAATGCACTTTAATATCACCTTTGTCAAAATCAAAATCAAGTGACTTTACGTGTTTTGTCTGTTCCTGGACTCTCTATTCTGCTCTATTGATTTATTTATCATTGCATAATTACTGGCTTACTCAAGCTTTTTTCTTTTTTTTTCCTGCATGGGCAGGCATGGGGAATCGAACCCAGGTCTCCGGCATGGCAGGCGAGAACTCTGCCTGCTGAGCCACTAAGCTTTTATAATCCGAATATTTGGTAAAGTCCTCCAGTTTGATTTTCTTCACGATGACTTTCACTGCCCTTGGCTCTTCTTTGCATGATTTCATATAGAATTTAGTCAACTTATCAATTTCCATTTTTAAAAAAAGTACAAGGATTTCAATTAAGATTGCACTGGATAGGGTGGGCCACGGTGGCTCAGCAGGCAAGAATGCTTGCCTGCCATGCCAGAGGACCCGGGTTCGATTCCCGGTTCCTGCCCATGTAAAAAAAAAAAAAGAGAGATTGCACTGGATAACTTTGGGGAGAACTACTATCTTTACAATATTGAGTCTTTCAATCCAAGAACATGATGTATTAACTTTGCGAATATTTGAGTCTTCTTTAATTTCCACTATCTTCAATTTTTTAAAAACTTTTCCCTTCAGCCAGGTACCGTCTTCAGCAGTGCCGGGTCTGCCGTGAGTCAGAACTGTCATCTGCCCTGCCGAGAGCTACAGCTCAGAGCCCGGTGGTGAGAGGCAGAGGATGAGAAAGGTGGCCCAGGTCTCCCTCTGGCTTATGGTTAGGTGGCTTTTTAGTCTATTGGCCCTGCCTGTGTCAAGGTAAACATACTTTCTCGGTCTGGGTCAGTGCTCTCCAGAAACACCCATCTTCTTACAAGATCTACATTCCTCTCCTGCTGTGTTTTTGCATTTATTATTCTGAAAGAGCACTCGGGCCCTCGGACTCTGAGCTCCACTTGAAAGCCTTCTTTGTTTAACCTGATGCTGAAGGATGCCATACCCCACCGGCCCTTCCTCATTCCTCCAGTGGTCACCGGGTGGAAGGGCAGGGAAGAAGGGGAAGGAGGAGTGCTCCTGCTGCGGGGCAGTGCTCTCTGAGGGCCTGGTGTTCGCTGGGTGGATTAACGTCCATATCTAGTCTTAGACCTCAGATCAGTTCTTAGCCTTTCATACACAGCCTAAGCTAGAATTCGTTTTCTTTTGTTTTATATTTAGCCTCATCACTATTTTTATAAACTCAAGACAGCCTGGGTTTATTTCCTGGCTTCATTACTTACTAGCTTTATAATCTTGTGCAAATCATTCCTGTCTGTGCCTCGGTCTCCTCATCTGTACAATGGGTATTAATAGGGTACCAACCTCAAAGTGGTATTGGTCAATGTAAGTAAAGTAAATAGAGTAATGCCTGGTATATAAGTATATGCTGTAATTTGCTATTATTCTTCAAATGCCTTTCTTTGTAACTTTTCCTCCTTAACTTGTATAGTTTTTATATTTTAATGATCTGTTCCCTCCCCACTTCTTTGGTCTCAGTACTTTTTTTTATCACCCATCTGGTATGACCTTTCACATCACTGGCTCTAGGAGGCCCCTGTGACCACAAAACTTGCAGCTGAGGCCTACCTGTCATGTGCTCCCTGCTTCTACACTGACACACTCAGGGGAAGTACAAAGATTTTGCTCCATGTCTCTCCCCCTGTAAGACTGTGGGCTTCATACGGCCGGAGACGGTGTCTGTCTTGTTGGCTGTCGTGGTTCAGGCACCCAGCTCAGAGCATGATATATAGTAAGTGTTTAATACCTATTTTATTTTTTTGTTATGCTGTATGGCAGGGATCACACTTCATTCTTTTTCCATGTGAGTATCCTGTTATGCAGCACCATTTGTTAAATTTGTGTGTGTTTGTTTTTTCTTTCTTTGCTTGCTTGTTTGTTTGTCTTTTGGAAGTACATGCACCGGGAATCAAACCCGGGTCTCCTGCACAGCAGGCAAGAATTCTACCACTGAACGACCCTTGCATCCCCTTAATACCTATTTTTTAATGAGAAAGTGTTAGGTATAGTAAGATGAAATAAGTTACAAACTCAGTCTCTGTGTGATTGTAAAAAGTCTGCTGCTCTTTTTGTCCAGGGTATGGACAGATGAATAAAAAAAATGAAAAAAATAAACAGTAGGGGGGATAAAGGGTAAAATAAATTTGGTAGATGGCAATATTAGTGGTCAGTGAGAGGGAGGAGTAAGGGATATGAGATGCATGAGTTTTTTCTTTTTCCTTTTAATTTCTTGTTTTCTGGAGTGATATAAATTTTCTAAAAAATGTCTATTCGTGGTGCTGAAAACACAACTGTGTGATGAGATTGTGAGCCACAGATTATATACCATGTATGGACTGTGTATGTGTGAAGATTTGTCAATAAAAACATTTAAAAAAGAGCAATTGACTATACACATAGGATGGTATGTGAATAAAACTGTTAAAAAAAAAAAAACTCCGTCTGCTTTTCTATTATAACAACCTCTAAAACATAGACGGCTCAGACCAGGTTTGAAAGGAAAAGGAGTACCTGGAGGAAGGGTGTTTCCCTTTTTATTGGGCCAGACCCTATTCTAGATGTGGTTACTGTTCTACATGCTGGTAAAAGTTATTGAGCTAGTAATGCTAATTATTGTTTTTATGTATCTTGGTTTTAAATTTAATTCAGTCTTTGGTACAATTTTATTTGCTGCTTCATGAAAAGCCTTGGTATAAAAAAAAACTTTCCCTTCAATTTATCAAGGACAAGATGATAGGCTGCAATTGCTAGCTGTGAAAATCTGCTCCTGAACATCTCACTCCTCTCCTGTAGCCAAACAGAAAAAATATATAGATATATTTATATTATTATATTATTTATTTTATATATTAATGCTTCTGTGAAATGCACTGAAACTTCCCTTGTGTCTTTATCAGGCCCTGTCTTGGGTTTCTTTCCCATTAGGAAAAGGTTTCTGGCAACTTCATTCCTGTAATGATTGTTTCAAATACTTTTGTGTAGAACAGCTAAATATCTTTCTTTACTCAATCTAATAGCTATAAGCTATATTAGAACATTGTTTATGCCACAGTTCAGCCCATTTACTTTTTTTTTTCCCCTAAATAGTGTAACTCATTTAGAACAGGGCAGCTTTCAAACATAGTTATATGGTGTCTATTCACAGCAAGCAAAATAACTTCCTTGCACCAAAAAAAAAAACCCTCAAGTTTCAAAAAAGAAAATGAAGATATACGTCATGAGAAAATAGCAAAACTGATAGCTGTAATATCTTAAGCATCCCCAGCTGAGGGTCATAAATTCATGAATTGGTTCTCTTTATAAAACAAATACCTGTTGGTTAGGAGCTAGCTTTGTTTGGGAGTATCTGCATCTCATAGCACTTTCTCTCTTACATCTTGTGTTTTTGTTGAATATAAATGGTTGTATTTCATTCACTTACCTTAGTTAAGTCAATTATATTTAATCCATTCAGAAAACAGTCGTAATAAGTTTGTAACCAACAGGCTTCCCCTAAGTAAATAGGATGATGTTTTCCTTTGCAGATGCAAGTATTGGCATTACGATGAAAACCTGCTGACGTCCAGCGTTGTCATCGTCTTCCATAATGAAGGGTGGTCCACCCTCATGAGGACAGTCCACAGTGTAATTAAAAGGACTCCGAGAAGATATTTAGCAGAAATTGTGTTAATTGATGACTTCAGTAATAAAGGTAATGGCTATACAATGAACATTTTATCTATGAAATAAGTTAATTATCAGTAATTGAAAAAAATGTGATCTCAACATTAGTAGTCTTTAAAAATTAAAAGTTAATGTCTACTGATAGTTTTTAAAACAAGTTGGCAGTGTACCAAGCGTCGTCTATGAATTGCTTTGTTTAATCCTGACAGTGACCCTCTGCAGTGAATATTATCATCTCCATTCTACATATGAAGCTGTGCATGAGCTGTGAATGAGCTTGCCGTCAGTCAGAGAGTTAGTAATACACAGCCAGGTCCAAATCCACAGGCTCCTAAGTCTGTGTATTTAACCACTACCTTACCTAAACCAATTCTTTGGCCCTTATAAATTTTATAAAAAGTTGAGTCATAGAGGTAATTTATTAAAAGACTGAAAATGCAATTGCATGTACATCATGACACTACCTGAAGGGCCATCCATAACTTGTTCAACTGAAATCCACAGACCTATTTCATATCTGTATTTTGCATTTGAATGATGATGCGAGTATTGAATTTGACCAAGAACCATGGGCTATTTTTATTTATAATTGGAAGCATCTGTTAAAGCTTATGTTATTCTAAATTTGATTTAGGATATTGAATAAAAGGAAAATATCTGTTTTATTTTTTATTCTTTTTAAGGAGCCAGCTAATCCAGCATTTAGGGAGGCACTGGTTAGTCTTGGTTCCACTTGGCAAGAGAGAAATTGAGCAGTGGTTTTTAAGATAAGTGGGGGTTTCTTAAGTTAATTTAAATTTTTTCCTTTAAATAGATAAATTATTGTAAGCTGAATATATCTGCTAAACGGCACAAGTGTCAAAAGATAGAAAATGCTACAGTTCAGACCCCAAATCAGCCTACTAAATAAAAATATAATTGCCCTGCTAAAACGCAAGCCTGGATATTTATTTATTCTTCCTTGATTGTTCACAAAAGTGAATTGAAACCTTTGAAAACTGACCAAAGAGCTCAGACCACTCAGGAGTAACAACAGGATATATTTGCATTTCAACAAACACATTTTAAGAGAATCTTTGTGTACTATGGTGCTAAATGTAATGTTAGAAGTAAAGACAGATCATGGGTAGCAGGAAAGACAGTTCAAAATTTTGTGACTTTATAAAAGCTTCCTCCACACTTGATTTAGAGCTCTTACAGGCTCAATGACTAGTTAAGCTCTGCTGTGTTTGTAAGGGCATGACAGAATCTTGAGCTTGTACAAGTGTTAACATGAAGAAGTATTCGCATGGGTGTCTTGTCCTCTTCCGCTGCTCCTTGTGCAACTAATCACTTTTTTTTTTCAACTAATCGCTTTTAATTACACTAGAGAATATATAGCTTCAAAATTTCAGTCACATCAGAAGCATTAACTTAGACATCTTAACTTGGCAGCAATTTTCTATGACAGGGATGTTTTTTCTAAGAATATTATTCCTGTCTCTCTTACAACAAATATTTGAAAATATGTTTTAAAGTGATGTTATTGGTATGCACAATATTTTAGATTTAGAAAAATCTGAATCTACAAAATAACTTCGAGAAATCCCCTGTCTAGGATTATACTGATCTTAATTATTTTTTTCTTTTTTGGGGGGTGCATGGCCTGGGAATCAAACCCGGGTCTCTCGCATGGAAGGCGAGCGTTCCACCCGGGCACCTGATTATACTGATTTTAAGATCTCAATGTTATGAATACAAGTAAAAGCTGAAAGTATGCTAAAAAAATAAATAAAATAAAATAGTGGCGATAAACCAAAAAACAACCACCTAAAAGAACTTCTTGACCCAAGAAAAGGAGAACTGAATTTTGGACAGTTGTGGACATTTTGTCCATTTTACTTTTACGTTTTTATGATCACTGCTCCTGTTAGAAGTAGCAGATGTTCAGTCTCTTGTACTATAACATGGAGGCAGTCCCACCCGGGGTCTGCTTAGCTGAGAGTGCGCAGCGGGGTTGATTACCCTTGAACAGAAGTACCACAAGTACTTTCCCAAGTTCAAAACAACCATAAAATCTGTCAGTCCTAGTAAAATCATACAGTGTTTGGGTCATCTGACTTGAGTGAAAATGTGATTTTTTCTTTTCCAACTGTTTTAAGAAAGTAAAATGTTAGCACAGTCTTTCTCATAAAGACGAAGCTGGTGTAAAGCCTCCCAGAGGAACAGACGATAACTGGGGTTCGTAAGGCTGGGGTTTCTGGGGGTCACAGCGTCCTCCCTAAAGGAGACTGGGCCTGTAACAGAGCGCGGTCCTGCAGCCCCGGGCTGGGGAGGGCCGGGAGAGGGCAGCCCCGCTACAGCCCCAAAGGCTCCCCTCCACATGGCACTTGCCCTGCCAGCAGCCCCGGCCGCAGCCTCTCCTTTGCTCAGCCCCACGCTGCCGAGCGGCCTGGTCTCTGACCGCCTGGGTCTGGGCCGGGCCTAGGGAGACATGGGTGCCCAGGCCACTCTCAGCTCTCCTGCTCACGGGGGCCGGGTCCCTTCCACCCCCATCCCGCTGTCCCCAGCGAGCCACCCGGCCCAACCTGGTACCAGTGGGCGGGGAGGATGGTCAGTGCCCCAGGAGAGGAGGCGACTATTTCACCCACCAGGATCTGCCCAAACAAGCCACAAGCCCACGCCCTCGGGCTCCTCTTAATCCCGGCCTGGAACGGGAAGAGCAAGCCTCGAGTCTGTTTCTGGCCATAAACATTTAGTTAGGCTGCACAGCCAAGAGACAAGCGCCCGCTAGAATACAGAAAGGGCACTGAAAAAGTAACTTAGTACTGTACCAAAGTGAAAATGAGAAGGTAGGAGCCCTCTTAACTTGAAGGGAAAAATTTTCTGGGGGGAAAATATAATTCATCACGAGAATTCAATTTATAATACTCATTAAAACTGGGTGCCATAGTAGAAAAAGGAAAACCTTTTTCTTCTCAATTCTGAATGCCCGTGTGTGGGTGTCTTGCTAGTAACAGGCTCCCTAGGAATGAGTAATGTGTTAACCACTTGCTCTTCTCTAAATACAGCTGGGGTTTTTTGGTTTGTTTTGTTTTTTCTGTTTTTCTATTCATAGGCCAAATTTTTTTTTAACGATTTCGTAATAATTTTTGTGTCCTGAAAAGCATCCCTGAAGTCACCAGGAGCTAGTTACAGCTGCAATGAGCCAAGTTCATGGGCTCACAGTGATATAAACAAAAGCTATTCTCATGCAACAAGAGGCCAAGAGGAAACTTTGGCAAACATGTCTGATTTTTATAAAACAAAATTTCCTCTCCCAAGTTGCAAAAAAAAGAAAATTTTTTTTAGTATGTATTGACCTGACAGTGCTTCAACTACAGAGAAAATGATATCTTTCTATTGGTATCAGCCAGTTTGATGGATCCACACTCGTCATACCAAGGCTGCGTGTATGACTTCAATGCTGGGGAAAGATGACCCACAAACCAACAACCTGTTTGTCCTGTAGTTAGCTTTCCCAATATCAAAGCAACCTTAAAAATCATCTCCTCAGTAAAATTACACAGGATTTGGGCAATCTGACTTGAGTGGATATTTGATTTGTTCTTTCCCAAATATTTTAAGAAAGTAAAACTTTATCATGGGGGGTTCCAGTGAAGCCACATACTGTTATTGATGGACAGTGCATTCCAGAAATCCTTAACCATTGCTTCTGCCAGAAGAAAGATGCTGGCTTGAACACATTTAGATTTGATAACACATGAACTTAAAAAAAAAAACTAACATTTCTTAGAGTCTCAACTGTCAGTTGGCACAGTCTTCACTCAATTTAATGTTTAGAGAGATGTTTGATAATTCTTAGGCTAACCAGTTCTTTATAGGCATTTCAAGCTCAAAATCTAACTTAAATAGCACGGCTTCACCTTACTTCTTTGTAGATTAAACACTCCATCTGATCTATGTAAAATTATTGTTTGCCGAAACCTGTGTCTTAGGAAGGTAATAGTTTAATTAATTTATATACACAGATTTAACTTAGAATGTTGATTGAATTTCTGTTATTCATAGAACACTTAAAAGAAAAGCTGGAAGACTATATTAAGCTGTGGAATGGCCTAGTGAAGTTATTTCGAAATGAAAGACGAGAAGGTTTAATTCAAGCACGAAGTATTGGCGCTCAGAAGGCTAAACTTGGACAGGTAGGAAACATTTGGATTTGGGAACTAAAAGACCATATACCCTTTTAATCACCCTTCAGGCTTTTTAAAAATAGGAATGAGCATGTGATCTTTAGATAACTTATGCCTTAGAATTGATTATAATACTAATTTTTATTAGCAACTCATTTTAAATTGTGTATGATATATGATGTACCGTATGTGAGGAGTATTCTTTCACCCTGCCTTTCTCTTTTTAAGGTTTTGATATATCTTGATGCTCATTGTGAGGTGGCAGTTAACTGGTATGCACCACTTGTAGCTCCCATATCTAAGGACAGGTAACATTCCCTTGCTTTTTTTTTCTTTCCTGATTGAAAACTAAATCTCCTTCCAGAAGGACAAATAATATCCACATTCTTCTGATTCCAGTTCTGTTCAGTGCCTCAGGTTTTGTGTGGCCGGTGTCACCGTTGAGCTAGTCGGTCCTGTGCTTGGGTAGAGCTGAGCTGATGCTTAGGGCTGACTCCCATGTGGGCACTCAGGCATTTGGGATAAGTCCATGGCGTCTCATTCTAGAACACCTTGCAGTTTGGGTTGTTGAAGACACCGACTCTGTCTCCAGAAACTTTCTCTAAGAGTAATAGTAACTGCCCCTTCACACCAGGGTAAGGGATCTAAAGACTTGAAAGAGCATGCTTTAAAATTAGAGCCTTGGTTTTTTAATGCCCTTTTATATGATTAGGTAATAAGGACTAGCTGTTTTGTCAGATCTTTGGGTTCCTATAGAAACTTTAAAAATTAAAAATAGACAGCTAGTAAAATTACACAGGATTTGGGCAATCTGACTTGAGTGGATATTTGATTTGTTCTTTCCCAAATATTTTAAGAAAGTAAAACTTTATCATAGTAGGTTCTGTGGAACCCATATTCTATGGAAATATGATGACCACCAGGTAGTTTCTGGAAATCTCTAAAACAATAGAAGGCAGAATCAGTCTCCTAGATCCAGAAGTCTCTGTGCTTCTAGTCCAGAATTCTGTTTCACAATCTTGGAAAATAAAACATGTCACTGTAGCGAATCCGAGTCAAAGGAAGAACTACCTGCTTGCCTCCAGTGTAGCCGCCATCAGAGGATCTGATGTTGTTTAAAAACATTTCTCGCATGCTATCTGATTTAATCCTCATAGCAACCCTGCAAGATAGATATTACTAGCACTATCTTGCTGAAGAGGATGCTGAGGCTTAGAAAAATTAAGTAATTTTCCCCAAGTCAGATAGGAAATAAATTATTGACTAGATCTTTCTAGGGATGCTTTACTTTCCACCACTCATTTCAGAATGTGAGAATGATAAGAAGTGAAGAAAGATGAATCTGACCTTTCCCTCTTTGGGTGACCTTTAGGGCAGTAAGGACGTGGTTTTCCTGGGAGCCCTGTGGTGAGCCCACGGAACCCCAGTGACCTTGCCCTGCTCCAGGGGAGTTCCAGCCCTGGGGGATTCAGGCCTACTTCCGCCATACACAAGTGCTGCACCCACAGCTTTTTTCCTTCTTCTTGGTTTCTAAACATCCAAAAACACCTTAGCATGATTATGAAAAACTGCAGTCTCCATTTTAAGAAATGCATTTTAAAATCCTTCCTGATCAAATGAGCAGTGAAGCAAGCAGGGACCAGATTATCTTTGTAATGTTGTAGTTCCAGCGTTTTCATGGAGCCCAAATACAAAGGAGTTTTTCACTCCACATTCTCAGGTTTGGGGAATTTTTTGCTTGTTTGTTTATTAAAAAGCAAGGATACTATACTTTTTTTTTGCAAGAAAGGCTATTTTATGTAATAAAAGGGAGACGCAAAGAAGATCAAGTAAAAGTATTGAAACACATTTTCTTAATAACTGCTTCTGAAGAACTAGAAAGCAACAAGAAGTTGAGAAAGCTGCTAACAGTGGCAAGTGCTGCCTGCCTGTGCACACCCACAGACACACTCATGTACTTAATAGGCAATAAGGAGGGAAAATAATAGGTAGAAAAATATCATAAAGGATGCAAAATTGTCAAGAGAAAATTGCCTGTAGGACACCAAAATGAACAGGAGAAACCACTATAAAGCTCGGTGACATGGCTTTTTATCTGGAAGCCTAGAGAAAAGCCCCCTTACAAATACAGGCTCCTTGACTTTTATGGGCAGTCATTTACTTATTGGGTATTAAGGTCCCCTAATGCAAAGACAAAGAAGAAACAACAAGTAGAGGTAATGTAGTTAGGCAGGCTGAAGTAGTCAGCCTTGGGTTCTTAAATGCGTTTTCATTTTCTGTGAATGTTTCAGAACTGCGTGTACTGTGCCTCTAATAGATTACATAGATGGGGATGATTATTCCATTGAGCCCCAGCAAGGTGGGGATGAAGATGGCTTTGCCAGAGGGGCCTGGGACTGGAGCTTGCTATGGAAACGTATTCCTCTAAGCCACAAGGAAAAGGCCAAAAGAAAGCATAAAACTGAGCCCTATCGGTAAAGATTGTTACCTTACTTTCTTACATTGAATGTTTGTTTATCTAAGTCCTTTTTCTTTTCCTCCCTCATGAATTCGTAAAAACCCGTGGGCCTACCCATACCCCTCCATTTCATCTTTGCTGCCATCATCAACCCAACACAGAACCGTTTGCACTGTGCCAATTATAGATGTCATAAACGGCAACACATATGAGATTGTGCCTCAAGGGGGTGGTGATGAAGATGGGTATGCCCGAGGAGCGTGGGACTGGAGTATGCTCTGGAAAAGGGTGCCTCTGACCCGTCAGGAGAAGACAAAGAGAAAGACAAAAACCGAGCCGTATCGGTAATCACTAATGACTTACAGATTTCCCTTTCCTCCAGTAGCTGCTAACATACTAACCTGCTGCTAAGCGAAAATGTTACTGAACGGTAGATGCTGTCTCAGATTTTGAAAGGCTTCTTTCCTTGCACTGACCATTTCAGAGCTTTGAATTCACATTTGCTTCTTTGTAATTGCTTCTACCCTAATGCACGCCGCTACTGAGAATTACACTTTTTCATTGGGGGAAAAAAACCGTGTTCTGTGGCGTTAGTTCCAAGCACAAGTGAAAAACAAAGAATCTTTGCTATCCTGACCTATTAGATTAGACATCAGATTTTATTCTTTTGACAATAAAGTCATTCTATAAATTTAAAATAAATTACTTAAAATCCAAGACTTTTGTTTTCACTTTGATGCCTTGGTTGTCTTATTAACAGTAAAAGGCACTGGCAAGAGATTTTTGGTTTTGTCTCCCTTTTGTTTTATATGCTAGCTCTGAAATACTAATCTTGTCTCAGTTAAATCTGATGAATAAAAATACATGACTGACTTTGGGAAATGTTACATAGAGCCCTTTATTGCTTCATCCTCAGAGGAACATTGATTAAAAGGAAACTAAACCTTCTTATGGTCTTCAGATAAAACATTTTATGCTACTCTATTTTTCTGCTCTTTAATTGGAACATTTTGATATCTTTTTAAAAAGTGACCCCAAATGAAATGTTTGCCTCAAATGCTAGTCTAGGTTTTTCTTAAATGTGTCTAACTTTATCTTTCTGATCTTCTGGTTTTGCTTTTGGTCTTTATCTCCCTGTTACACTGCTGATCATGGGAGAGCTCTGTGGTAGGAAGGTGCTTCCAATGTCATGGAAATGCTGGTGAGATTTGGGCATATCATGATGTCAAGATATAGCACTTCTTACTGAAATGGCAAACATAAGGAAATTATAGAACTTTAAGCTTTATTTGATACTTTTCACACCTTCATTTTGGAGTTTTTATTCTAAATAGTCAGGAATCCACAGCTGGTAGGGAAAAAAAAGGAGGATGCTGATTACATTTATATATCTACCAATTCTATGGGATAGAAAATAAATTTTTAAATGTGAGATAAAAAAATTTAAGGAGTTTTCCCTTAAAATAACTCACTGGTTTTCAGGTTAAGATACATTTTTCAATATGTACTGAGATAAGTAGGAATAGTTTTAAAAATCATGTACAGTTATTTTAGAGTAATTTTAAATGACAGTAAAATAAATGTGACATTGAAAATAACCAAAAATGTAATAATGCTGTTTACTAAGTTAGGCAGTCTATTTATGAAGAAAATGTATGAAAAGAATGACTTTCCATTGAAAGTGGTTTTCCTTTCATATTGAGAATCAAACTGTTCAACTCATTATACATCCACTCAAAAAATATTTATTGAGTGCTTATACAATGTGCCAGACACTATTTTCTGGAGATAAATTTTTTAAAGTGTGTTCTTCCATAGCACTTAAAATATAGTAAGCGAGAAAGACATAGCAAATAACTCTGGATAATATGGAGAAAAAGTATGGGGTGCTTGGGGCTTTTGGAAAAGAGAACCTAATCCACCACGGAGAGTCAGGGAAGGCGTCCCTGAAGAAGCTCGTGCCGGCTGAGACCGCAAAGCTGAGGGACAGCCCTAAGGAGAAGGAAGAGGGTTGTTTCAGGACAACAGAAGGCATGGGAGAAGGTGCGGAGACAGAAAGGAGTTTGGCATTCTCAAGGTGAGGGCAGAGCAGTGAAGACCTCATTTAGGGAAATGGGGCCAGGTGAGCCTCGAGGGTGGGGAGAGACTGACTCACGTAGGACCCACGTTGAGGGGTTTGCTCTGACTGCTGGGGAGAGATTAGATTTGAACAGGGCAGAGTAGAGTAAAGGAGACAAGTTAGGGACACGCTGCAGCAGTCCAAGCCGGGTGCTTGGTCTAGAGTGGTGGCAGTGAGGTTGGAAAGGAGACAGATTCAAGATATATTTTCAGGGTGAAATCAGTAGGACTAGGGATAGATAGGAAGTTAGGTGTGATGATGGTGAAGGTATCTTAATAGAGGAATCTACTTAAGAATCGTGATGCATTAACAATTAATTGTTTATATGGAGGACAGGGAGCAGGATGAAAAAATTATTTCAGCTATCACGTCTCCCAATGGCGGGAGTGACTTGTCCCTCAAAAGCTACCAGATTTTTTTTTTCTTTTTTCCCTAAAAAGTACCAAATTCAAGAACCCATTTCAGGAAGCCCCACAAATCACCCCTTTGCATTCCTACCTTCTGACACAGTAAATAGCTATGTTTAATTCTCCTGTGTCACTTCTGTGCAATATTTGCAAACTCTGAATGAACTGTGGCTGTTCCACAATGATCTACACCCTTATTTGGCAAGTCCCTGAGCTATAAAATTAAAAAATGACAGACTACTTCCATGGTGTATGGTTTCGTTCATCCCAGAATGACTCATAAATCACTGCAGGAACAGTTAGCAGGCCACGGCTGTATGGCTCAGTGTTTTTAGGAGTGAAAGAGAGAATTTTTTTTTACTAAAACTAAAACTTGATTTTTAAATCTAGAAAGATATCAAGATGCCCTCTAATGGCGAAATGGAGCAGTGCTCTAATTTCTAATGAACTATGTAATTGTTTCATTTGGAAATTGTAGTAAATTTATTAAGGAATAATGAATAGATTGTTTTATGAAGGTTTTATAATTTCTTAATGTTTTGCCATCAGTTTTTTCTTTTCTATGCATTATTTAGGCTGTATTCCAAAAGGCATGTGTATTGTAAGATACTAAGGTTTGTTTTTAATTGTTTCTGAATTGTTTCTTTCTCTCAGGTCCCCAGCCATGGCCGGAGGATTATTCGCCATTGAACGAGAGTTCTTCTTTGAATTGGGTCTCTATGACCCGGGTCTCCAGATTTGGGGTGGTGAAAACTTTGAGATCTCATACAAGGTAGCATTTCATTTAAGCAAATTCAGTTTTCTAAACAGTTACTGACTTCCATGACTTTTAGATAAGGCTGGTTTCTTTGGAAAAAAAAAGGTATAATGCATGTCTCCAAAGTATAAGGAGTGACTAATAAAAATGTATGCCTTTTGGGGAAAATAAGGCAAAATAGAAATGCCAGACTTGCCACTTCTTTACGTGGCTCAGTTCAAAAGGCCAGCAAGCTGTAGAAATGAAAATACTTGCCCCCTCCTCAACCCTATACCCCATGGCTTTCTGTGCACTGGAGCTTTTTATTATAGAAGCCCTTTTGGGAATCTGCATGTGTTGGGGCCACAGTTTGACCATCCACTGACATAGTCACCCTTTATCACTATAGGACATGATGATTCAGGGCAGAAGCAGATTCCAGCAGTGCCTGTGCATCCGCAGACTGCCATTGGAAGTGTCTGCCTGCAGCATCTCCCCTGTTGCTGAGGCAGCCTTGAGCAGTATTACGGCCCATGCTCCAGCCTCCTTCTCCAAGAGAGGGAGGGAGAGGGAGAACTGTATCAGAGTTTGAGTTCAACAAATATTTATTACCTCTTATCTTAAATGCCCTGTACTTAGTAGTGTGAGGGACAGAGAGGAGTAACAGTTATTGCTCTCAAGGAGCTTACCATTGATAAGAAGAGATCAGAATTCTGTGGGAGTGCATGGTACAATAAGAAGGCAGAATAGTATTCAGTTGGTATGATTAATAAACAGCATCATGCTGGAGGCAGAATTTAGGCAGGGCTAGAAAGATGAGCATGATGACTATGCAGAAATGAAGGAAAGGGAGGGGACCTTCTAGGCAAATGGAGTGGGAAAAGTACAAGGGGGGACATAAAGAATAGGTTCAAGAAACAGGAGCACAGTTTGGCAGAGTCAGAGTAAGGAAGACGTGAGAAAATACAGTGGACAGGTACGTTAGGGCTATGTTGATGGGAACCTTTAATGCTGAGCTGAGAGGTTTTTACTTAATGTGATAAGCAGGAGAGAACCATCAAAGAAAATAAGTAAGAGATTAATATGACCTAAAGCTGCCCTTGTTCAGCTAGAATAATATGCTTGCACTAACTAAGGAATAGAGGTGAGGAGAGAGTAGCTGGAGGTGAAGAACCCAGCTAGGAGGTTATTCGTAGTAATCACCCAGGTAGGAAATGTGTTAGCAGTGTAAATGGTAAGTGATGTTAGAAATAAAGAATGTGCATGACTTTGCAAGATTTCATGGGGAAAAGGCTGCTAGCAGCTACATATATACAGAAAGAGGCTTCTTAGCAGTTTTTTGCAGTCTTCCCTATTGTATTTGTTATTATATGAGTTTTAAAAATGAGCACATTATTTTAGGATTTCTTTAGTTTATCAACTCCCCATAGACATTTTATCTAATTTAGATGGTATATGTAAATATATAAGACAAATTGTTGCATTTGAAAGAACTTCCACATGTATTTTTCCTTGGTAGATATGGCAGTGCGGTGGCAAATTACTATTTATTCCTTGTTCTCGTGTGGGACACATCTACCGTCTTGAGGGCTGGCAAGGAAATCCTCCACCTGTTTATGTTGGCTCTTCTCCAACTCTAAAGGTGAGTCTTTCACCACAAGGGGAAAGGAAAGGGAACTAACGTTTATGTACC
This sequence comes from Tamandua tetradactyla, assembly GCF_023851605.1. Taxonomy (NCBI): domain Eukaryota; kingdom Metazoa; phylum Chordata; class Mammalia; order Pilosa; family Myrmecophagidae; genus Tamandua; species Tamandua tetradactyla. The sequence goes on along the minus strand of NC_135352.1, from coordinate 39,811,535 downwards.
ACATGCTGTAGTTGCCATTTATCAAATGACAGCTCATTGAATGGGGTAGATCTTTTCAGCAGTCATGCTTGAACTCACCTTTAACTGAGACCAAGTTTACTCCTAAACTATCTTATTGTTCTTAAAGATTATTTGTTATACTACATTCTGATTAAAATTAAAGGAAGACTGTAGGTAAGTAGTTGAAAGGAAAATACCAGCTTCTATGATTCACACATGAGTAATACTTTTTTGTTTAGTTTTAAAAAATCATATTAGGAGTTAGAGTGTTTAAGAAATCAAGTTATTGAACACTTCTTATGATTAATATCTTTTGTCCCTCAAAGATTTACAGATTCTTATGAATACCCTCTTTCTTATTGCATTCTGCCTTCAAATTCTCCCATCTCTCTCACATAAAATAGAGGGCAGTTACATAATGACAGTTTTAATTGGAGCATCCAAGTTTTAATATAATGAATAATATTTCTTTTTTTCTTTTTTAAATAATATTCATATGATTAATTTATTAATCAAAATCATTATCTCTTGTACCATACATGAAGGATTAAGATCATTTATATTTTATCAAAACTCATGGACCTACAGGAAAAAAATAAATAAATGTGACTTGACTTTAAAGGGTATCCCTAAACAGAGCTGTTTTAGTGAGTGAGGGGCCTCCCAGCCTCTTCTCCACTCACAGCTATTAGAATATTAAATCACAGTTTCTTCTTTATTTATTTTCTCCATTCTATGCGATGTAGGTTCTCTCTCCTAGGTTCCTAAAATGAGATCTATCCTAGACACCTTATCCCAAGAGAACAGGAGTTTTTGGCTGGGGAGGGCGGTTGAAGAAGCAACATCAGAGTGAAGATTGTGCCGTTGATGCAGCCATTGCCCAGCCACCCTGAGCCCTCTTAGGACCAGTACCTGCACTTCTGGAACAAACCAAGGAAGTTCCCCACAGGGGCCAAATGTCCCGACGCTGAAAGCATGGAGCCCTTCTTCATGGCAAAGCCACTTTGAAGTTTCTTTGGTTGTGCTGCTTGCACAAATTCTGAAAAGCCTATGGTTCTGAGGCCCCTCTTTTTCTGGAGACCTTAGTGAAGTCAAAAGCAGAAGAAAGTTCATTATTAGCTGCAGTTTCAACTTGGGACAATTCCCAAAATAGAAGCAGAGACAGCTAGACTTTAAGAACCAATAGGATTTCTATCTGACGAACTACCTTAGAAATGGCCAAGTGGAGCCCCAGGTACAACAGGGGGTGAGATTGAAATACCTACGATAAAACAAAGATAGAACCAGATTAACACTAGGCCTGATTGGCATTGCAGGAAAAGAACTTTCCCTTGCATTTGGGCCCAGAGTCATGAAGGACTAATGACAAGTCATACTGATTCAAGGAGGTCTGTGTTACAGAGGAAAGAAAAAGAGATGAGAAGGAAACAGTCCTCCATTCTAAAAATTAACAGTAGAGACCGTACAAAGTATCTAACAGATGTACATTCAGCCTACACTTAGTGAGTGCCTGGTGTGTGCCAGGCTCTTTATTTCCTCCAATTTTAGCACCATCCACTTCAGCTACCAGTGTGCCAAACCAAAGGTGCCACGTCTGTTTCTCCAGCCCATCTGTGTCTTCTGAGTTCTGGACCTTTACAGCCAATCATCTGCTAGAATTAGCCTTTCAGATGTCCCAGAGGTATTTCAAATTCAACATAGTGAAAGCTGAACTTGTAAACTTTTTCCCCAAAGCTCTTCCATTTCCTATATTCTCAGTTCACCCAGGAATGAAACTTAGGGGATATGCTGAGGTTGTTCTCTCCTCCGACTGTGCTGTGCACCGAAGATCCCTCCTCGTGCATGTCTCTTACACCCACCCATTCCTACGCCTGGCGCAGGCCCTTACATCGCTCCCAAGCTATTAAACAGCCTCCCCCGGCGCACGGCCACCAGGTCTACCCCTTCTGTCCTTCCTCCGCTCACACCAGCATGGTTTCCTAAAAATTACAACTGAAGTCAGTTATCTGCTTAAAATATTTTTATTATTATTATTATTATTTGTTTTTTGTTTATTGTTTGCTTACAATCTTTTGATGGCTCTCATCTCAAGGATAAAATTCAAAGTCCTTAAAAAATAATACCACTAATCACATCGTATTAACTAATAATAATTAACACATATTAAGTGCATGTTCTGTCCGGCACAATTCTAAATGCTTTACAGAGATTATTTCTTAATTTTCACAACATATAATGAGGCAAGAACTATAATTATTCTCATCTTCAAGTGAGGAAACTGGGGCAAGTTTTCTTTCAGTGAATCTTGCCGTCCACTTGTGGCTCCAAATGTGCCATTACCTCTCCTAATTCATTTCTTTTTCCCTCAGCCCTGAATATCACTCCCACCTAATTAACTCCTTCAAAACTGAGCTACATGAAGCCCCTCTCTGACTCTCTTCACCCCAAACAAATAAACACGCCTCCTCCTTTTTGTCACCATCACATTATGTATGAGCACTTAACTCTGTGTTCTTTAGTGTCTACAAGTCATGGACTTTGTCTAAGTTTTCTCTCTACATCCGGCGCAGAGATGAGAGATACTACATAGATTCAGAATATTTGAAAAAATATCGTGTGGGCTTTTAGAATTCTGCTGCTTAAAAACTTCATTGAACCCAGAGGCTTTTGCCACAACATCCTTACAGGGGCAGGATCACCCCTTGATAATTATCTTGAAGCCTAGAAAAAGTTCTTCTGAGTGCTGGGTGTTCCTACTGGGGATATAGCTACAAACTGTGGGTCACAGCAAAATCCAGCCCTTTCTTTGGTAAATAAAGCTGCACTGGTGCACAGCCACACCCATTTGTTTGCATGCTGTGGATGGCTGCTTCCTCACTACTACAAAACAGTGTAGTAATTACAACAGACCAGATGGCCCACAAAGCCAAAAATATTTACTGAAAAATTTTGCTGATGCATGATATAAAAGTCAAGGGAAAAGTCTGAATATGTACTAATTTCATGGTATATATATTCACACATGCATACATTCAGTAAAGCCTCAGAATTTAGGTCTCTGTCAGTTATCACAATATCAGTTTATTTTATGGTTGTTTGGCTGCTTTTCCATAAAGTACACTAGCTAGGGAAAATAGCCAGCTAATTCTAGTTATACTGAAATGGTTTGATATAATTATAACAAAGCCACCTGCAAAAATAGTTTTCTTAAGCAGAGTTGTTTTTCATGATGGTTTCTAAAATGAGATTTTTATCTACACATAACCAGTAGTGTGGTCCAGTTAAGTTCTCATAAACCCTCTCTAGGCTGTAATTTCTTCCTCTATATATTTTTTCTTCCAGAAAAACATATGTGACCCTAGGATATCTGACCTTTCACTTCAGTGATATATATGAATTTATTGAGCATGCATGACAGATGGCATACTAGAGTTAAAAGCTCTCTCACATTTTGTTGTTTAATTAAATACCAGGTCCTGTTGGAACGAGTTTTGCTATACATTGGCCATAGTTCACGTCTCTAAGATAGACTGTGTATCACATTCCAAATATTTTTATTTTTCACAGCGGTATTTTCCTTTTCACAGAATTATGTTAGAGTTGTGGAGGTCTGGTGGGATGAGTACAAAGACTACTTCTATGCCAGTCGCCCTGAATCAAAGGCGTTGCCATATGGGGACATATCTGAGCTAAAGAAATTTCGAGAAGATCACAACTGCAAAAGTTTCAAATGGTTCATGGAAGAAATAGCTTATGATATCACGGCACACTATCCTTTACCACCCAAAAATATTGAGTGGGGAGAGGTAAGTATCAGCCGGTATTCAGCACTCAGAGTGTGTGTGTGTTTGGGGACTGGGTTTGGGAAGAGGCAGTGAGAGATGGAACTGTGTAAGTAAAAGAGCAACATTCTTGAGGAAAAGTTTGGGTACGAGCTGTCTGGTAACTTCTGCCAGACAAATACAGCTACTCAGACCACAGTCTCTCCCCAAGAATTGCACGTGTGGCCCCTCATCTGGAACACTGTCTGCTCCCTTCCTTCTGCTCCCCTGCCCCCACCCCCCACTCCAACTCCCTTTCTTGGCTAATGCCCATTCATCCCACTCACTGCTCTTAGAGATCACCATCCTCAGAACCCTTTCCTACTCCTCCCCACGCCACCAAGAAGACTCACTGCTCTTAACTTAGAGATCACCATCCTCGGAACCCTTTCCTACTCCTCCCCACGCCACCAAGAAGACTCACTGCTCTTAGAGATCACCATCCTCAGAACCCTTTCCTACTCCTCCCCACGCCACCAAGAAGACTCACTGCTCTTAACTTAGAGATCACCATCCTCAGAACCCTTTCCTACTCCTCCCCACGCCACCAAGAAGACTCACTGCTCTTAGAGATCACCATCCTCAGAACCCTTTCCTACTCCTCCCCACGCCACCAAGAAGACTCACTGCTCTTAACTTAGAGATCACCATCCTCAGAACCCTTTCCTACTCCTCCCCACGCCACCAAGAAGACTCACTGCTCTTAGAGATCACCATCCTCAGAACCCTTTCCTACTCCTCCCCACGCCACCAAGAAGACTCACTGCTCTTAACTTAGAGATCACCATCCTCAGAACCCTTTCCTACTCCTCCCCACGCCACCAAGAAGACTCACTGCTCTTAACTTAGAGATCACCATCCTCAGAACCCTTTCCTACTCCTCCCCACGCCACCAAGAAGACTCACTGCTCTTAGAGATCACCATCCTCAGAACCCTTTCCTACTCCTCCCCACGCCACCAAGAAGACTCACTGCTCTTAACTTAGAGATCACCATCCTCAGAACCCTTTCCTACTCCTCCCCACGCCACCAAGAAGACTCACTGCTCTTAGAGATCACCATCCTCAGAACCCTTTCCTACTCCTCCCCACGCCACCAAGAAGACTCACTGCTCTTAACTTAGAGATCACCATCCTCAGAACCCTTTCCTACTCCTCCCCACGCCACCAAGAAGACTCACTGCTCTTAGAGATCACCATCCTCAGAACCCTTTCCTACTCCTCCCCACGCCACCAAGAAGACTCACTGCTCTTAACTTAGAGATCACCATCCTCAGAACCCTTTCCTACTCCTCCCCACGCCACCAAGAAGACTCACTGCTCTTAACTTAGAGATCACCATCCTCAGAACCCTTTCCTACTCCTCCCCACGCCACCAAGAAGACTCACTGCTCTTAACTTAGAGATCACCATCCTCAGAACCCTTTCCTACTCCTCCCCACGCCACCAAGAAGACTCACTGCTCTTAACTTAGAGATCACCATCCTCAGAACCCTTTCCTACTCCTCCCCACGCCACCAAGAAGACTCACTGCTCTTAACTTAGAGATCACCATCCTCAGAACCCTTTCCTACTCCTCTCCACACCACCAAGAAGACTCACTGCTCTTAGAGATCACCATCCTCAAAACCCTTTCTTATTCTTCCCCACGCCACCAAGAAAACTCAGTTCTTTCTCCCAATTAGTCTGTCCGTGCTTCATTACCTTAATTTCATTGTATCATTGGGATATAGTGTAATAACACAAAGAGCCTTATATGCAATAGCAAACAGTGCTTGCAGAATGGATGGATGGATGGATAAATATTAACTAAAAATACTTGAAGTCAAACAAAGGCATTAATCTGTGTTATTTTTTCATTTCTTTTTCATATGCCTTATGCACATGAGTGGGTGACAAGATAGATCTCACTGAGAAAGGAGCATGTGAGCAAGATTTGAAGGAGGTATAGGAGTTAGCCAGGCAGATGTCAGAGAGAGTGCATTCCAGAAGAGGACAGGAAGGGCCCCAAGACAAAAGCATGCAGGAGTAAGACTGAGACGAGTAAGGAGGGCAGTGTGGCTTTGTCCAGAAGTGTGACTGTTTGGTGGGACTGAATGAGATCATCTAGGGAGAATATACAGGTAGAACAGAGAGGACAGGGTCCACCTCTAAGGAGCTCAGCCATCTAGAGTTTGGGAGTAACAGGAAAAGACAGCTAAAGATACTTATGCTACTGTCTCTCATCCTGAAATCCCTTCTTCAGTTCTCCAGCTAACAAAGCACCTTTGTATCCTTCAAAATTCAATATAAATGCCATGTCTTCTATGCATCCTTCTCTTATCTACTTGTGAAAAAGAATGAATGAGTTTTTTTGTCTGTACCTCTTGTTTTAGTATCTTTTTTCTATATCCTTATTTCATCCCTATGTTCTCTTACAGCAAATTGTGTCTAATTCCCCAACTGTATCAGGATACCATTTGGGGTACCTTTTAATCACCTGGACTACATATTGAATATAGTGCCTTCCATGTACAAGAAAGGAATTATCTTGGTGATCTTATCCAGTCTCACAGCTTTATAATCGATGCCTCTCAAATTTCTATCCTCAATCCAGATCTCCTCAGGTCCCGGACTACTTGACATCTCCATTTGGTTGTCTAATAGTCATAATCTCAACATACCCAAAATTGAACCCCATATCTGCCTTTTCCAGCCCACCTTCACTGACTGCTCAGTCTTCCTTGAATCCTCTTTCTCTCACACTTTTCATCCAGTTCAATATATATCAGAATCCACACGGTTCTTATTCTGGTCTAAGTTACCCTCTCCTCTGACTCGGACTCATTTTGCAGCCTGTGTTTCCAGCCTATCCTAAACACAGCAGCCAGAGTGATCTTTTTAAAATCTAAGTAAGGGCATGTCATTCTCTGTTAGAAAACCTCCAGGGATGCTGTATTTCACACAGAGTGAAGCCAGAGTCCTTTCTAGTGGCCTCCAAACTCAAACTCTTCTGCAGAACCCAGCCCTGTTCTTCTCCGACTTCATCTGCTGCCTCTTCTCCCTGCCCTGTTCCAGCCACACTGCCCTCCTTCCTCCAGCCTGCCCTGGCGCCCTTCCCGTCCTCCTCGGAATGTTCTCTCTCACACCTGCCTGGCTAACTCCTATACCGTCTTCAAGTCTCTGCTCAAATGTCACTTTCTCAACGAGATCCACCTTGTCACCTCCCCACCCCACCCCCCAGAACTCTTAGCATTAACTTGCTCTTCTTTTTCTGTTTTTCTATAACACTTATCATTTTCTAACAAACAATTCACTTTTCAGTTATTTTTATTGCTTTAATTCTGTTTTTCCCTTCCTGGAACGTAACCTCCCTGGGACAAGGATCTTTACCTCTTCTGTTCATTGATGTATCAGAGCCTGCAGTGTGCCTGGCACACAAAAAGCATTCATTTGAAATTTGATGTGTAAAATGAATGCATACATGCGTGAATGAATGAATTTTAGATCATTTCTTTATTATCTCATCCCAAAATACATCTTCAGTTTAACTTTTCCCTATCCTGACACCCACCTAGCACATTACACTTCAGTTCTCAGCACTCCCTGAACAAGTGAGAGTTAACCCCTACCTGTATAAAAGCCATATTCCTGGGGCAGTCTTCAGAGCAGGTGGAGTGAGTGGCCCCCTCATCCACTTACCTCAGTCCTAATGTTTACATGTCTTTTTTCTTTTTCCACTCCACTAAGAGTCCTTAGGACTACGTCTCAGTCCTTTTTATATCTTCAGAAGTTCTTTCCACAATAGGTGTATTTGCTGGCTGGATGAAAGAATAAAGCATTTTATCCAAATACTATAGTAATTTATAATTGAAATATATATATATATATATATATATAATATTTCCAAAAGGTTATTTTATACAAAATGTGCATTCCAAAATGGAAACCTGTTTTTACTTCTCACCTACATTATCCCTAATCAGAGAAGAGCTTCGCTGCCTGGCCCACGGGCCGTACCCTGTGCCTGGAGCCCCCGGGGGCAGCCTTACAGAACCAGTCCTGTTCCCGGTAGGCCCAGGGTCAGCTACCACGGTGGGGCAGTAACTGCATCCTGTCTGCCTCTCACTTGCATGAATTATCATGATCTGGAAACTCTACTACTTATTTTTTTCTTACATGGCATTTTATGGAAATATTTCAAGGCCACGGTCCTCAGTTGAAACAAGTCTTCCAATGTTTACTCCAAGGGTATAAATTATTTCAGTGATGTCTGGTATGCTGTAAACTATTTAAAGACTGACAATATATACTAATAGCCTGGCACTACACATACCCAGATCTCCACTAAGAACTGCTATATTTAACATGAAACTTTTTTTTTTGCATGGGCAGGCACCGGGACTCGAACCCAGGTCTCCAGCATAGCAGGCGAGAACTCGGAGCCACCGAGGCCCACCCAACCTGAGACTCTTTTACTCTGATGTTAGAGCGTATTAAAAATGAAGTAAACTTTGCCTGCTCTTTGGTTCTTTGTTCACTTTTTAGATCAGAGGACTTGAAACTGCTTACTGCATTGATAGCATGGGGAAAACAAATGGAGGCATCGTGGAACTAGGACCCTGCCACAGGATGGGAGGGAATCAGGTAAGTGACATTGCTTTGTGTTTAAACTGGTCAGTACTGAAAGCCGCCAGTCTTACTGATCATGGAGTTTAGCTTGGTTTTTAACTTGTGAGTTTTATTTGTCTTGACAAAGTAAAACAGTCTGGAAATTGACAGTGCTAAAACATTCACTTAAGTGAGGGGATAAGAGTACTATTTGTTTTCACATAAGTAATCAGAGTCTAGAAATTATGTCTAATATAAGAAGTTCAAATATATTCTTGTGTGGGTACATCTTTCCATCACCACCATAGCTATGTAAGCCTAGCTCCTTAACAATTATATTTGCAAATACTGTTCAGTAATTACAATTTTTTTCTATAAACTGGGATCCTACCATCAGTAATGTATATTTCACTAGTATATTTTCTTATTTCCTTAATGTAGGTATTTTTCTTGTCTGTAAATTAGATTGTGAGACACTTATCAGGTGTTTGCCAGTTTTTCATTTTCTCACATTGTTGGTACATAGTAAATATGAATTAATGGCCCATTCTATATCTAAAAGGCTAAGGAACTTAATCATTTAAGTGTTAAATAGGAGTCTTTGCTGACATCAAAATAAATATAATTCCTGGCTTATATGTATATAATTCTGAATGCACAGAAAAAATAAGATAGTCATTGAGTTCAATTATAGGAGTTAAGTTTCTTTTTTAATGTATATAAGTAGGAAAAGTACTTCCTGGTTTTTTCTGCTCTTTTTTTAATAGCTTTTCCGAATCAATGAGGCTAATCAACTCATGCAGTATGACCAGTGCTTGACAGAGGGGTCTGATGGATCAAAAGTTATGATTACACACTGCAATCTAAATGAATTTAAAGAATGGCAGTACTTCAAGGTATTCCGTATCTCAACTCCTAAATAATATTGTATGCTATCTCATTTTCAAAAACATCTAGTATATGGAACTTAGATGAATAAGTCTTAAAACATGCATTCAAACTGACTAGCATTTTCCTCTCATTTAGTCATATGTAAAGGTTTTTCTTACCGCTAGGTGACTCGCTGTTCCATAAAGAAGCATGACTTTTTATTCTCCGGTGCGTTATTGTCATGTAATGAGGTCACTGTGCAATCCATGAGGACCCATTGCAAATTTCTGTAACACAAGAAAATCAGTGTTCTGTGAGGCAACCATCTTCATCCTTCCAATACCAGAATCTAATTTAAAACATCTAAATGAGTAATTAATTAAAGTAAAATATATAGTTATGCCATGAAAAAATATGTGGCTTATATCTCATGATGGCCAGCAGGTGGAGATAGAGACAAACAAATTAAAATGTTGGAAATCTAAACTTTTCAAACTTTCTAATCACAACAGAGTAAATGTAGCCAGGTGCTTGTTTTAAAGTCCACATTTAGTTATTCATGTGACACTGGGGCAGTTTTTCTGTTTCAGCTGTGATTAATAAAAGTTATGTAGCAAGCTGAGAATTATATTAGGCATTTCTGTATAGTTTTCAAAACCTAGACTTGATAAAGTAAATCAATTTATGTGAAATAAAAAGTTGGGAAAGCCATATCAAAATGAAAGAAACTGGCAATCTTCAACTTTACTTACTCATCTGATATTTGTTATCATATGCCATCTGTTTCACAAGTACTTGTATGCTATATATATAGTAAAATTATGACACTTATCACTCCTATTATCATCACTCACAGATAACTACTATGAAGTGGTAAGGATGCATCAGTTGCTGATTTTTTTATTTTTCATTAGTTAGGAAGGAGATTAATATAAACCCTGAAGAAGAAAGCATTTATTTTTCACAAAGAAAAAATAATAGCAATAAATGATAGGAAGTCAGAAAAAATATTAGTAAAAGCCCAGCAGACCAGAAACTACCATCAAGAAGTAATGAATAAAAAATGGAATATACATGTTTTAGGAATTTTTTAAATATAAAAAGTGTAGCATTTAATATACATATGCTTCAGATATGAAATATTCACTGGGCCCGATGATGTGGTAGCCTTTGGGGGGTTTCAAAACGAGCTGAAGCACATCATATTCTAATGGTAGGGAAGAAAATAAATGCAAAACTTAAAGTAAGCAAAATTCTGTAGGACAGAAAAAAAGACATTAATAGGAAGAATTACTTTTGATGAGTTTCCCAGAGGAAGCATCATTGCACCACATCTTGAGGTATTAAAAAGATTTCCATGGAGGATAAATTAAAGAGAAAAAAAAAGTGGCCAAGCAAAAGCATGGCATGAAAATAAATGGAAATTCTAGGAGTCAGGTTTAGTTTGGTATTCCTAAGTTGTACTCCATATGTAAGAATATTGAAATTCATTTTCTAAGTTTTAGAAAGCAGTTGACATTATTTGAAAAGCACAATGACAGGAAACCACCCATATTTTAGGAAAATAATTCTGGAAACATTGTGAGGTTATGGATTGATGAAACAAGGAAATCCACTAGATTAGCAGTTCTCAAACTTTTTGGCCTTTGAATCCTTTTACGCAGTTATAAATTATTGATTCTTTCCCCCTCAAAACTGGTTTTTTATGTGGGTTCTAACTAACAATATTTCTGAAATTGGAAATTAAATCTGAGGAATTTTTTAATTATTTATGTTTTCATGAGAAAATAACAATAATAACCCTATTACATGTTAACATGTTCTTAATGACAAATAACTATTTTCCACACCAAAAAAAATTAGTGCGAAAGATGGCATTGTTTTACATTTTTATAGGTCCTTTTCATCTCTGATGATTCTCATACTGCTTCTGCATTCAGTCTGATGGCAGTATGCTTCTTCAGTTGGAGCATAGGAGAAAATCCAGCCTCATGCAAACACACAGTTGGAAAAGAAAGGGGGTAATCTAATAGCCTTTTCAGATAAGTGTGGCTGTTCTTTGGTACTACACCAAACTCATTAAGTGGAGTTCTTAAAGGTTATTTGCAATGTGAATCTGAAACCATTATCAGTGAACATTTGGTCCCATGTTACATTAAAACCCATTTGTCTGGATTGCCTTTATGTGGCTCTTTTACCCATGGTGATTTTGTAGCATTACACATTGCACATTTGGAAAATAATGGTTCACTGAGATATATAGCTCTTCCAAATATTGACACCTTTCATTGTATAGTATCAAAGAGTCTCACTCAAATATGACTCATCTGAAAAGACTTTAAATATTCTGAAGCTGCCAAGTTCATGATAAGTTTTCTAAAACTCTTCATTTTTGCTTGAAAGCTCAACTTGTATCAGTGACAACAGATGCTGTCATTTTTCCCCTTTGAAGTGACAGGCTCACATCATTGAAAAAAATGCCTGCCCCTCCCCAAGTGGGACTGTTTGGTAATGAGTTGTTCTTTCAAGTCAAAATGGCATTCCGTGAAAAAAGCAACCGGTTCCATTCAAGCATGTCAAACAGTCACACAAGTGCTATGTTTCACGATAGCCGGTGTGCTTCATTATGCAGAAGCGCATTTTTGCATATTTTTCCTTTCACTCAGGATATTTAAACAGTATATATTCAGAGGGTTGAGATTTAATACAATTAGTGTTTAACTCCTTTGGGGGAATTCTTCAGTGAATGTGGCATGTTCTTTTTTTATCTGTGAAGAAGTAACTAGCACAGCTTAGTGCCACTGCCTTGATTCATGCTGAGGCCCAGGCAGTTTTACCCACCGCTGCTTTTGCATCTGCAGCATAAATGCCAATAGTGAGAAAGGCACATAAGGCCTTTGTATTATCGTGAAGGTAGTTTTGACTCCTTTTGATCCTATAAAGGATCTTGAGTAGCCCCAGGGGTCTACAGAGCGCACTTGGAAAACTGCTGAGCTAGAGGGCTGCTGAAGAAAAGTAGGTTATCCTACATCAGATGATAAGGGGGAAACTAAGCCATCTGCAAAGGAATAAATATCAAAAACATTGCAAATTCAACTGATAAGTCCTCGGTGACTCGTGGAATACGAGTGGCGAGGGAAAGTGGTACGATAGGCCTCTGCCTTGGGGATGGAAGGCTGTATTGTCCTAGCCAAGACAGAAACTAGAGAAGTAGGTTTGGAGGGGAAGATGATGATTTTGGATTTGTGTACACTGAACTTGAGATACAAGCAGTACATTATGATTAAAAATAAAAGGATTTGGCAGACTGACAATCAAGAGAGAAATCCGGAGATTGAAGCATGGTTGGTGTAAGCTTGTCCAGTTTTCTTCAGTTGTCTCCTTGTGGAAGCCAGGTACTGACTTCTGTCAGTGAAATCAGGAGGCCAAATTTAAATCCTCTTTTCCCCTACTGTGTTTTCCAGAACCTGTACAGATTTACTCACATTCCTTCAGGAAAGTGCTTAGATCGTTCAGAGGTCCTACATCAAGTTTTCATCTCCAATTGCGACTCCAGTAAAATGACTCAAAAGTGGGAAATGAATAACATCCGTAGTCTTTAGAAAGAGCAAGAGAAACCAGTAACCTACCTACTGACAGGTAAATGTACAGGACTGAAACCGCCTGAAACCTGCTGCAGCTATTATTAACTTGTACAGCTCCAAACCTGGAACCTCCTAATCAGTTTGAAGGACATTGATAAACTGTGATTTTACGATAACATTATCATCTGCAGTTACTGTTTACAAAACTGCTTTTACCTTAAACTTTGTAGATGTTTACATCGTTTTGTTCTGTTTTAAGATGATGTTGGTTATTTGTGTATTTAGCTCTGTTTAACTAGAGCAGAGTTAAAGCATTGTTATCTTCTTTGGGATTACACTCAGGGTCTGAAAGGCAGTTTGATTTTCTTTTTTTAACACACTTGAAAAAAAGGTTGGAGTAACCAGACTTTCATATATAACTTGGTGATTATCAACCTGTTGTGTCTTTATTTAATTTCACATCCTTTTGAAGCACTGCCACAGGTTATCAGCCACGGTGGCCTTCCTTCACAGTCATGCTGCTTTTTTGAAAGGTGAATTTCAACACATTTAGTGCCTCTTTCATTTCTCAATATAGATTTCAGGAACTTTTGATGAAATTTATAGTATGGTTATGATGGAATTATCACCTGGAAGAGGAAGACTACTCAGAAATGAATTTATATGTTACCATTTGCTATCAAGTTGAATGTTGTATGGCTTGAAAAAGAAATGACAACATGGAACATCCCAAGACTATTCCATAGGGTTTGTAGATTGTGTGGCATTAACGCCCTTACCTGCTGGCATTTCCAATGCCTCCTATCAAGAGTAACCCCTCATATAGCCAGGAGGTCTCCCAGCGTAGAGGAAAATCATCCACTGACATTTGGGATTTACTTTTCGCCAATAACTGTCACTTTAGAAAACTGTAAATAATTCTGAATTTTGAAACCTTGAAAGGGAGATAGTAAAACAACAAAACACCACTGTAAGCACGTCAAAGGTTCATTCTAACCTAGGTAAGAATTTCTAAGCCTTTGTTAGATCAAGCCTGACAAAACTCCTCACATTATAACCTAAGCTGTGTAACCTCTGAAGCCAAGAGTGAATTGATATTTCATTTATCGTCATCCAAATAAAATTCCCTGCACATTTTTTTTTCATTTGAAAGAAAGGTATCTAAGAATACAGTTCTATAACAAATCTGAACCACTTTCTGTTAGATTGGGTGTTAGTTCCCAAGTGTTTATCTTTTTTTAGAAAACATATTTTTATTAGTATTTTTTCAGTGAAAAGATTTTTTTTTTTTAAACATTTTTCAAGACAGGTCCCACCTACTCTAGAGAACCAAATACTGTAAATGGTCATTTAGATTTTAATTTCTAAATAGTCTTTTATTATAAAAAAAATTGAAAAGCCTAAGTTATAAGTGATAAAAAATGTTGTAAGGGGAAGAATAACAAGTGAATTAAGTAGTTTTGACCCTGGATCATGATATCACTACAGTGAATGGAATTTACAAAGTACTACTGGAGAGAATTATTTTTAATTGGAGCTTAAAATCAGAACCTGCATTTGTTTAAAAGAAAAGCCTACAAATTTGTTTCTTTAAGCTTGCCTCCTAAATTTGGAGTCAAAGTTAAAAACAGTTTTACTTATAATTTTGAATTGTCGATTTGTATTTTGCTACTGGTCTGTGATCAGCCATTTTAATTTTCATTCATCTCTAGAGATATTTTAAAAGGAATATTTATATGGTTATATAATTGTAAAATAAATCAACTATAAAAGAAGAAACTAAGATAGAATTGATACTTTAATTACTTGTGTGTTTGCAAATAGACGCCATTTTCCATGTGGAATAGATTATAACCTTGTTAACTATGCATAGGCCTAAGAAAGGTGGCACATAAACTGTGCATGCGAATTTTAAATGGTTATTTTGTTCATTAAAGGAAGATACTCTATGATTAATTCTATATATTGAAATTGGAAATCTTACCAAACACACAAAAACATCAGAAGCTGCTGCCATAATGACTATTTTCTACTGTAGGCTGCTTTGGAAATAATAATTCCCATATCCTCGCTTTGTAAGTTGACAATATCACTATGCATTTCTACACATTTTATAAATTTGATTTATGCAGATTTTGATACACTGTATGTTTCTGTAGAAATTGTATAAATATTCAAAATTTTATTAGGGATAAATTTGAGAAGCTTATGTATATCTTAATTCTGGGTTGCTTGTTTTTTAGGTGATAAAAAAATAAATACTGTATTTTAATCCATGGGTTTTTCAGTACCTGTAATCATTTATAAATTTAACCACTGCACATTTGAAGGGAATACTTGATTTTATTGTTTAGAAGATACACTAACATAATAGCTAAAAAATTATAAACCATGGTTATAAGTTGAATATGTGCTTGAGTGTTGGTGAGAGTTCTGTTTTATGTGCTTAGAATACTCAGAGTTTATCTGTCTGTAGGAAGGAAACTTCCTCTCGTTTTTGCCTCTCGTTGTCTATGTATAGCCATTTGAAAAAAGGTCACTTAGCCAATTTTAAGAAATAACCCAAGCAACATATATCTGTAATCTTTCTTAGTGGTCTATTTTACTTTATACTCATTTCTTACAACCAAGAATTTCTTTAAGTCAAAATTATTTACAACTGGACAGCCAGAGTGAGTGGGTAGAGAAGTGAAGGCGGCCTACCCAAATGAAGTTAGAAGTAAGCCACGGGACCTTGTGGTACAATATACCACATCTCGAGAAGATAAGGCTGCTAACGGATTCATGTGCGTGACAGTACTGATTTGGAAAACTGTTTTTACTCTCAACTGACTTTCTAT
Source organism: Tamandua tetradactyla (assembly GCF_023851605.1). Lineage (NCBI taxonomy): Eukaryota > Metazoa > Chordata > Mammalia > Pilosa > Myrmecophagidae > Tamandua > Tamandua tetradactyla. The sequence goes on along the minus strand of NC_135352.1, from coordinate 39,795,831 downwards.
TGCCATGTCTTCCAATTCCCAATTGCTGCAGATAGGCTAAGAAACTTTAAAAATGACATAGCACTGGACTGGAGTAAATTGGGGGCTAACTTATTCCTTAAGGATACCGCATGTAATAGGGATCTGAAATGTGTTTCATTTCTGCACAGAATGTAACTGAAAAAACCCACATGTAATTCAATAGAAAACATGACCGGTACCTAACCAGAGCCAGACCCCTATTAGGCCAGCAGTTTAGATATATAGAAATTAATCCATCTGAAAGGTACTAATACATGTAAAAGGTATTAATAAGTACTATGAAAATGCCTATTAGTCATTAAAAGCAATCTGTTGCAAGAAAATGGACAGAAGCCGGAGGGAATATTTTGGGTGAGGGGAACACTGTGCCTGGATTTAAAGATTAAAGGAAGGAGTGTCTTTGCAATTCTGATTTTTAAAATTTTGAGATACCCATAATTGAGCTTGGTGAATTTCAAGTTTTGGAGTGAACTAGGTCTGGGACCCATATTGGAGCAGAGAAGGGATGGAGGGCTCCTTAATTTTGAAAATAAAATGCTGTCACAATTCAAAGGTAATATAGCATAGTAGGCTCGGAACCTTCTCCATTTGTTTTTTTGTTTTTTGGGGAGGTGTGCTGGGAATCGAACCCTATCTCCCACATGGCAGGTGAGATTTCTACCACTGAGCTACCCTAGCACTGCCTTTCCCATTTGGTTTTGAATCCCTATTCCATGACACATTACTGTGTGACCCTGCACAAGTTACTTCTATGCCCATTTCCTCATTTGCAAAATGGAGAAAATAGTACCTATCTCATAGGGATATTACTGGAAATGAGTTAACATACAAAAAGTGCCTAAAATAGTTCCTGGTTTATAGTCAGGGTAATATAAATTTTAGCTGTTATTTAACTATCTGACTTCAAAGTCTTAAAATCTATCTTTAATTAGAAGAATAAGACAGCTACACTGTAGACTCTGTATAAAAGGTGAAGTTGATAGGTCAGACAGGTTGCTAATATCAAAAAGTCCAGGAGAAATTTCATTTAAAGAAGATAATTTAATAATAAGCTATCTTAGATTCTTTAAGATACACTTAATTCTAGCCAAAGGTTAAATTAGACCACTGAAAACTACATTCTTAAGGCTGTGTGTGTTTATTTCATGTAATATGAAGAAATGAAGCTCAGAAGTTAAACCAGGAGAGTAATGTAAGTTATTGTTAAGGAAAAAAAATTTCTACCTCAGGTAAACCCCAGATTTAAAGATTAAATGCCCAAAGCAGAACTAAATCTTTTAGTAGGAAATAGGAATGAATAGATTTCCACTTCTGGCCTTGACATAGTAATTGGTTCTGGACTTATCCTGCTCTCCTAAACAACTATAAAACTGGACAGAATACATGAGGCAGCTACTTTGAAGGATTGGCTAGCAGGCAAAGCAGACTGATATTTGAGAAGGGAAGCACACTAGGTGAACCTCAGGTTCACCACGTCTGACTGCCTGGGGGAACTTTCCCAACCATGAGTTTGTTTGAGCTGCGGAGGCAGAAAGCAGGAGTTAGGGTCTGCTGAGATACCTACAGTTGAGAGCAGGTTACTGGAGGGTTGTGCCCTTGAATATCAGACTTGTAGAGGAATTTTTATTGCACCGCTATTTATAATAGCAAAAACTCCGGAAACATCCTAAATGCCCATCAACAAGAGAATGGGTCCATTTTAAAATCATGCAATGGAATGTTATACAATGAACTAGATATTAACAAGTAAGTCTTAGTAATATAATACTGAGTGAAAAAGATAATTTCCAAAAGATTTCTGAGGCAAAACTTTATATAAATTTCAAAAGCAATTATAAGCATATATTAAGTTACAAATTTATATGTAAAAGGCTAAATAACTTGCCCAAGTTCATAGATTTAGTATTGAAGTCTAACATATAATCAATTCCAGTACTCAATATCCTCCAGACACTGGGAGAAATTTCTGTTAAGTGCTAGGGAAAATCTCCTAAACATAAATTTCCCAGGTTAACTACTTTCATTTTCCTCCCACCCTTAACGGTTAAGAATCTCCAAAATCAACACTCCCGTAGCGATTGTATTAACCTACATATTTTAGCGTATATTCTTTTAGCTAACATCTATTGAGCGTTTGCTGTTTCTTACCATTATCTCATTTAATCCTCACAAAAATAGATCTAATTTTACAGATTAGGAAATTGAGGCTAAGAGAGATTGAGTTCTGATGTCACCAAACCAGTAAGAAACAGCCCCATTCAAATTCATCTGATTCCCAGGTCTATCCAAGCACCTTTACCACCTCAGTTTCTTTCATAACCTTGTTTTCCTCTGTGTGTTTGTATTTTAGTTTGTTCTTTTTATTATTTGTATAAGCCATTTCATCTCTACTGAAAAAATAGGGAGAATTGAAGAACACAGAAACTTAAATGACTTATTGCCCATCTCTTACCTGAGTTGGAACATTGTCCGGATTAACTGCTACATCTTCCTGAAGGAGGGGATCAGATGATATAAAGATCATTTCCAGCTCTAAAATTTGATGCTACATATTAAGGGTTATTTTTCTTTCCTTTTAATGTGACAGTCTAATTGTGCTCCTGAGCCAGTGTTCTGTTTTTGTGTTAGGATGTGACCCCTGAAGAAATTTGAACTGTAAACCTTAAATAATAAAGGCCCAGGAGCATAAAGAAGTTCCACTAAAACCCAGAAATAATGTATATATTTACCTTTACTTCAAGATAAAAAAATTAGATGAGTTTCCAGTCAGGGAGAAGGGTTTCTTAGGCAACATAGAAATAATGCTTAGTTGGAAGGCACCGTATAACTTTTTTTAACATATTAAAAGAAATCGCCTCAAATTAGCAGGAAAGGTGCATTGTGCGTACAAAATCTAAAAATCTCATGAGTAGCCTTTCTGAAGAGCCAGTATTATAAAGGCATTTTGCACAGGAGTATTGAAGTTGTAGAGGTTCTTGTTGTAAGACATTGTCTTGTAGCTCACAGGCTGTCTTGTGTCCCTTTCTCCCAGAGGCCACCAAACTAGAACTGGAAAAGTTATCAACAGCAATGATTTAAACATTATTAATCTTTCACTTGCCTACACTGTTTATGTAACAAGTTGCAAAACTGGTGGCTCTTGGGCAGAATCTTGCGTATTTTCTTTAAACACCCCTCCCCCCCATTTGAATTCATTCCCCAGATTTTAAAAATTAAGGCATCTACATATCTGGATCCCCTTAAAAATTGAAAGATCTGGGAATCCTAGACCAACATTTTTATACAGCAATAGGGTTGCACTAAATACCAGCCTATCCCTTTCTCCCAGAGATTTAGTCATTCAACCAATATTTAAAAACACCTTTGTTCTGGCACCAGGGATACAGCAGTGTACAAAAGTAAAGCAATCACTGCCCTCAATTTACTTTCTTGTCTGCTACTCACTTCACCATACTCAGCCCTTTTCCCGTCTAACCCCTGTAGGTCTTTGCATTTCCTGTCAATATCCTGCCTTTCTCTAAAAATGCCAGTCTCCAATAAGAATCTCACAACTCATTTATAGAGAAGTATTAAGTTTCATTTTAAAAGGACTGGCTCTTATGCAATGAATGGCCTAACAATTTCTTTAGCTCTCTTCTTGCTATACCCCCCAAAATAAAACTTTTATAAAAATATTTTTAGCAGCATATGTAGTAATAGAAAGTCAGGTACAAGCTAAGCTACATTCATACTAAGGCATGTTTGTTTTACTGTTTACAGTAAATGACAATTAAAAGATATACTTACCAACGCAAAAAAATATATACTTACCAAACGGCATACCGTCATCTATTGAGCAGTAGGCAAATACTTTACTATGTAAGAGATCTTAGGATCTTCTAACCCATACATGTTTATGTATATGTATGCTTGGGCATGTGTGTGTGTGTATACACATATGTATGTACATATCCTTTTAAATTTTGTACCATTATATAGACCAATTTCAAAAATGAAAAATAAAGGTTTCCTTAAAACATATCCCCAAGTAGTGGTTGGTCTGAGATTGAACCTAATTCTTACCCCCATTTTCAGTGATTCCAAACATATCCACTCCTGAAGTCATCTGGTCTTGATTATTCAGAACTGGTTTAAATCTTGCAGATGGATTTGAAGTTTTGATGCACACTGAATTATCAAACATGAGCCAGGCTAGACCCATCTCAAAACCTGAGTTTCCTCTGGAGCAGCTCTTGGACTGAGTTGTTTTTAGACACTTGAAATATATTTTACATTTAAAAAAAAGAATGAAAAATTCCTAAAAAGAAAGGTAGCATAGAACTCTGAGAGGTCTCCCTCCTGAGTCTAATTCATATCAAAAAATCCTTAGAGACAGATTAATCTCCAATTCAATTTTACAAACTCCCATTAAATATCTCCTCTATGCCCCTGGTACAATTTAAATACTTCATAATATTCTCATTTAATCATTAAAACACTAAAGTAGGCATTGACCCCTTAATATGAAAAAACAAGCTTAGAGTTAAAATTCATAGTTAGCACTTGGTAGAGGGAACTGGGATCCAGCCCTAATTATGTTAAGACTCAAACACATTAAAGTTTTTAGCATACTAAGTCACCTAATACGAGGAAACTGAAAATTAGTTTCCATTTTATGTTCAGTGAAAACCTTATATTTGAATGTCTAACTATTGGGATATAATTAATGAAGGGCAATTACTAAGAAATTTGAAGATTTTACTTGAGTCTACTTATTCTGATAATTATGTTAATTCCTCACTTCCGTTTAATGAAACTTTGGTTAGTATTTCCTGTTTATGAAACAAAATAATCCTTACTAAATATTTATTGCAAATATGGCATAAGAGTGGCCAAGGCTCCCACATTGGGTAATAGGAATCCTGACATAATAGGTAACCAAAACTGTCAGGTCTAATTATACACTTGTAAACAAATAGGTTTCTTCTGTATTTAACAGTCAACTTTCACTTACTAATCAACAGATCTTTCAAAAGTCACCTAAATTCAGATACAAGTAACTGCTTCCTCATGGGAGTAACTATGCCTTCCCCTGTCAATATAAATTATAAAATTTAGCCAAATTACACTTGTGGGATATCACAAAAAAATCATCTCAAATGCCTTCTTAGACTATTGTTACCCAGAATTCTAAAGCTTAAGACCAGACTATTTTGAAAAGATAACTCAAAATTCACCCTGGAGTTCTACCTTGGGCTAGTCCAAATTATTAATAGAAAGTATAGTTTTGTTACTAATGACTTTTCAAAAAGTATGCTTTTTTTAGGTATGGCTTCACTATACTGAATCCCTCACATTAAAGAAAAAATTTTCCCCAAAAACAAAGTGCAGCTTAAAAAAATCTCGGGGGAGAACAGGAATATTAACAACAAAACATTCATTCTGCAAAACTCCACGAAATGTTAAAAATTGAGTTCATTAAATTCCAGATCTGGTTTTTAAAGAACACTTTATATATATGATTTATATGGGCATGTTTGAGATTCTATTAACCATCAAAACATTTTACGAAATCAACTATGTCTAAGAAATATTAGACAGAAATGGAAAAATTGACATGGTTCCAGACCATAAATACTTTTTATGGTTAATTTAACATTAAGACAAAGACAATAGAAATAATATACATAATTTTATTACAAAATTTTTTTTAAAAAAAACGAAATGCAACATCCTAAAAAACCCAAAATTTACTACTGATACTAATTCCTAGGAGTTTGCTGTGCTACCATCCAAAGTCAAGAAATTAAAGAAACCATTAAATAGAAACATTCAACATCAGAAGCTTTAAAATCTAACTATGTAGTAGCCCCTCAAAAAGCTACAACCTGCATTTTTAAAAAAGTATTTTCTCTACAAAGAATCTTATCAGCTATACAAAAATCTGTACAGTTTTTATACTGAAGCTAATATTGAGCTGCACTTGAATTCACATTCTTAGCAAAACAACTGCCTGAGCACACACGCACACTCCACACACATCATTACAGGTTAGCCATTTATTCTTCATCTTCATCCTCTTCCTCATCATCTTCATCTTCTTCTTCCTCCTCCTCTGCCTCTTCATCTTCTGGTTCATTCTTCTTCTTTGAGCCTGTTGGCCTGCCAGGGCCCTTCTTTCCGGCTTCACTTTTGCCCTTGGCACGGTATGCAGCAATATCCTGAAATATTGTAAAAAAAAAAAAAATTTTTTAAATCAGCATCCGGTGTCATTACTCAACTGTGAAAACTATTTAGCTGTAAACAACCTAAGCTTATTGACCAATAACGCTGATGACTGTCTATAAAAGTATTCAGAGTTTAGCTGTTTTGAGGGCATTTGTTCTCCCTAAGCTGCAGAAAGCCAAAGATGTAAAACGACTGGATATACTAAAATCAATGATTATTTTCACTACCAAAATCCATTCTCCTCATTTTGAGTAGATACTTCTACATAAAAATCTTTTTTAACTAATAAAAGGCCTAAATAACCACAAAACAGATTTTATGTGAAGGGATTTACCACAAACACGGATTTCAATCGTAAAAAATAAGGACTCAGTTTGTGTTGCTCATGCTGACAACCACTGATTTAAGATGACCTCAGCTTCCTAACTCTCCTACAGTCTATACACCTACTCTAACTTACTTAGAAAATACCTACTTAATTTTAATAAATATTTTTAAAGTTATTTTCCTTAAAAAGGTAAAAAAGACAATGTACCTTCTCATATTTCTCCTTTAGCTTGGCTGCTTTCTGTTCATATGGCTGTTTATCTTTGGCTGACTGTTCAGACCACATTTCACCCAATTTTTTTGCAGTATCCCCAATGGATAGGCCTGGATGTTCACTTTTGATCTTTGGACGATGTTCAGAGCAAAACAGGAAGAAGGCAGATCTGGAAAGAAGGAACAGAGTCAATCGACTGAAGGAAAAACCCAAGTGGCAATTTGGTCGGCTTTTAAATCAACTTACGGTGGCCTTTTCGGGGCATTGGGATCTTTTTTCTTTCCTTTTTTATCACCTTTGGGAGGAACATAATTTTTCATCTCCCTGTCATAACGAGCTTTGTCACTTTTGGCCATATCTTCAAACTTGGACTTTTCCTTTGCAGACATTGTCTGTGGGTATAAAATCAGGAGTAGAAACAACTGTTAATACAGCAGAGTTGTAAGCGCCACACACGAGAAAGGCCCCAACGTGTCATTTCCTTGAGGATCACATTTTCCTTAGCTGCGAGGACTTTGTTTTAGGGATCCTAAAACTACGCATAGAAAAGCCTGCCGCGGTCTGTCTGGAACCATCAACTATGTGAGTGAGTGAGTGCGGGAATCCTGCAAGCTCCGAGCTGCACGTCTGCTCGGGGCCCCGGCCCGAAGCCTCACACCTGAGAACCATTCGCCCTGCCCCGGCGCCCGCCTCACCTTCCATCTCTCCGAACATTTCTTGGAGAACTCGGCGAAGTTGACCGAAGAGTCCGGGTGCTTCTTCTTGTGCTCCTCCCGGCACGTCTGCACGAAGAAGGCGTACGAGGACATCTTGCCTCTGGGCTTGTTGGGGTCTCCTTTACCCATGGTGACGGCCGGCGCCTGCCGCGGGGGAGAGGGCCTCGGGGTCGGCGCGGGGCCCGGGCCGCGAGGAGGCGGCCGCCGGCGGGGCTCCGCTTCCCGCGCAAACGCGCCCTGCCCTGCCCCCGCCGCCCCCGGCCCCGCCGGGCCGAACGCTCCTCGCGGGCGCCCCCAAACCCCCGCCCCTGACTCAGCCGTGCCCCGGGCCCACGACGCGAGCCCCACTCCAGCAAGGGGCGGCCTTGTCGTCGCCTCGCCCCGGACCTCACAAACGACCCCCAGCCGGCCCCGGCGAGCCTGCCGCCGCCGCCCGCCACGGCCCCCGGCCTTCACCCGCCCGCTCCCCACATCCCGCCCGCCGGGTCGAACGCCGAGCGCCCGGGCGCCGAGTCCGGACTGAGGGCCCTGAGGAAAGGGGGAACCGCGGGCCGCTCACCCGAGGGCGTCGGGGGCGCTGCTTACCTGCTGCGAACCGCGGAACTTTGCCTCAGAGCCTCGCAGAGCACACGGAGCGAGCGCAGAGCTTCCTGCCCGGGGCTCCGGAGTGAACTGGTTTCTCGCTAACGCAATCCTCAGCCTCTTGTTTTGCAGAGTTCTCCGCGCCACGGTAACTTGACGAGCCAGGCCGCCGGCCACACCCCCAGCTCGCTGATTGGTTCTGGTGATTATTCAAACGCAGAGAACCCCCGCCCCGCCGCCACGACGGCTCCCGATTGGCCGATGTCTCGCCAGGCCCCTCCCTTCAACCCCAGCCTAGCAGGTTCGGTGGGTCGCCCAGGTCGTTAACTCCCAGACCCGTTAGAACCGGTCAGGAGAGGAATGTACTGCTCGATCCTGATTGGCGGCGGGAAAAGGGTTTAAAAAATGGCGGGCCTGGCGCTGAGTGGCTGAGGCGGTAAACGGGGGGAGTGGTTGGCCGGAGAAGGAGAGCCCCGCCAGATTTAAAAATATGAAGTCGAGAGTCGGGGGGTTGTTTCCATGGTGGTCAGGAGCCGCGGCGCGGCGAGCGGGCGCTAAGTCAGCAGAGGCGGCCTGCCCGTCCTTCCCGCACCCGGCGGCCGGCGTCGTCCCCTCAGCCCGCGCGGGGCCCGGCGCTGTCTCCTGGGAGCTGTAGTCGCCCAGCCCCGCGGCCCACGGGGGCCTGCTCCGTTCACAGAATAACACACAGGGAGAGACGGGCGGGGGCCTCGCGGAGGGACCCCCCGCCCGGCCTGTGGCCCCTGAGCCTGGGGTGGAGCCCAGGGCAGACGCGCGGCGGCGGGGAGCGGGAAGGGGTCGGCGCGCAAGCGCGCAGCGGGGCCCTCCCGCCGCTCCGTTCAACCGCGAAGCGAGGCGCTTCCCGCCGCGGAGTCACGCCCACGAGGACCCTCCCTCCCTCTCCATTTTGTCTCGGCGTCAAAGACCGAGGTAAACAGGGGCGCCCTCCGGGTCCGGAAGGGGCGGGGCGGGCGGCACCTCCCTCGGGCCGGGGCCCTGCGTGCGCGGTCCCGGCCGCCTCCGCGCTGTTTACTTCCTGGTCCCTCTGCTCTGGTAGCTCTTTAAACTTTTTTTAAAAACGTTTCCATGTCAAAGACTCCTCTGAGAATCCGCTGAAGGCTGTCCGTTCCCTGCCCCTGCTTGCAGACGTTCCCCGAGGCGGGCGTGCGGCCTGCGCGCGTTTCGGGAGCGCGCCCATAGCGCCCGGGCCCCCGGGAAACTGCCCCGCTGGCAGCCTGGGGTGCTAGTTTTGCGTTGCGTTTAACTTTGGGGACTTATTTTTCCTCCTCCTATTCCATATGTTGCAGTGACAGACGGTTCCAACAGATTTTAAGCTCTCTGTCGTCTTCTCCGTAATTTCGTTGGCCTTTGTTAAACTGTGGCTCCTATTTGGTGTCTGTGTAGTCATCATATTCCATAGTACCTCGGGACCAGCAGCCACCTACCTAGATTTACTGAATCCTTTTTGTCTATTATTTAGATCGTTTTTATCTAAATATAAACTAGATTCTTCGAAATGTGTTTCCGTGGCCCTTAGTGTCTCCTAATTTTGTTAATCATACTCCAGGTTTATAGCGTTCCTACCTGCCTATGAAGCTTTCCATACCTGCAAAACCAGTCCTTGTTGTGCTCTAAAAGTACACAAAAATATAAACTGACGAATCACACTAAATTATTCAAATAGTAATAAACTGTGATTTTCCTAATGTGTTCAAGTTTTTAAATTTACTTTAACATTTTATAATCCTTTTAGAATAATATATTTTTAACTATGGTATAAAGTTGTACTTATGTAAAAAACTGGGCATTTATTCCATCGATAAATGCCAAAAGCTTAGCAGTAGAAATAGAAGATGAAAAGTCTTTGTTCTCAGAAAACTTGCAGTATAGGAGACAAAAATTCAAAACTACAGTACAAAGCAATAAAATGGTTTCATAAACTATGTTTTTCTTTCACTATAGTGCAAATACTGAATTTATTCACGTTCCAAATCAGCAACTGTCTGAATTCTCTCTACTGTTCCAACACTTCTATTTTCTATTTTCTTTTCTTTTCTTTCTGTTTTCTCCTATTAACTGCACTAGCAAAGAGTTTAATTTGAGCAGCTATTGTCCAAAAAGGTCTTTTAATGATACCTATGAAGTAAGGAGAGGCAAGGGACCATAAAGGTAAAGCGAAAGTAGACGTTAGGCTCACTGACTGATCTGCTTTAAAGGAGCAAAATTTGAATTTATCTTAACCTGCCCTTTTATTGTTGCAAATAATAGAAACCAGAAATGTTAAATCTGCAAATGCCAAGGCTTGGTGTATAATTGAATTCTAGAGAAATTCTTTCACCCATTGTAATATAGAAAGAAATGAGTTGTGCTGAGGGTACTAAGAACTCGACCTTGTCAATGTCTTCGTGTCCTAGGGCTGCTTAACAGCATACCATAAACAGAATGTCTTAAAACAACAGAAATTTGTTGCTTCACTGTTCTGGAGTCCAAAATCAAGGTGTCATACTCACCCTAAAGTCTGTAGGGAAGAGTGTTCAATGCCTCCCTTCTGGTTTCTGGTTAGCCAGCAATCCTTGGTGTGCCTTGGTTGTAGCGTTAATCAGTCTCTGCTTGTTGTGTCACACGGCTGTCTCCTCTCCCTTTCTTTTTTCAGGACATCATGTTGGATTCCAGTTTGACATCATCTTAACTAAAATATCTTGAAAGACCCCATTTCCAAATAAGGTCACATTCACTGAACCAGGGGTTAAGGTTTGAGCATATCTTTTTCAGGGACACAGTTCAACTCATAATAGTCAACTCTACTGCTTAGGAGTAAACCAATTTTAAAGATTATTCCAAATACCTTCATTTAGCCTACTTGATTACCTATATCTTCCATACGCTGCTCCCTAATGGTGTCCTCAGGATATCCTGAGTCAGTAATTTAAAACTAATATCTGCAATGGTAATGTTAAGAAGTAGGAGCAATTCCAATTTCCTTTCTTTACTCCATCACAGCCGAGTTTAATCTACCTTTTACCATTGTTCACTCTCATGCCAGTAGTTCCTGACCTAGAAATTACACAGAAGCATCAGTGAAGAGAGAAATGAAAAAAGGTTTAAGTGAGATGTATTCAGTAGTTGATTGAATAAACTCCTTTTTTGTAAAGACTAGATGCAGAATCTGGTGGCAGAAGTCTAGATCTAAATGTAATTCTGAAAGGATGGATTAGATACGTGGAAAAAGTAAGTCTGGACACCAGACTCTGAATCACTTGGTGAACGATTCTGACTTTATCGGAAAACTGAAATCTCTGATAAAGAGGTAATACTGAAGGTCTTTTCTACTCGTAATTCTAATCTTATTGTGCTTCTAAAAGGGCAAATAAGATTGTATTTATAAAACTCAACCTTAAAACCAATATTTTATTTATTTATTTATTTATTTATTTATTTTTGGCATAGGCAGGCACCAGAAATCGAACCCAGGTCTCCGGCATGGCAGGTGAGAATTCTGCTGCTGAGCCACAGTCACACAGCCCAATTTTTTAAGGAACACATCAATTGTTATATTCTAAAAATAATTCCCCAAATGTATTTTATTAAATGATGCATCACTCAAAAAGATGATGAAGAGGAAAGTGTTTATGTTCTTCATACATATGCACACACACAGACACATACACAAAGTATAAACAAAAACTAGCAAGGGCTTCTGAGTTTGAACAGTTAACATTACTGAGCCTTTGGTTGACAACCTATAAAATGAGGTGTAGAGGGCAATCTCTAAGGTACTATCCACTCTTAAATTGTATGCTTCTATAATGTTATGAAACTGTCATCATAATGTGGGAAATGTATTTTTACTTTTGCAATTGTTATGCAGTCAGGAGTTATAATTTAAAAATTAAAAGATAAAGAACTTGGATGCTAAGAAATCCTTTATAAGAGTACCAATTAGTTTGAAGCTCAGTTACTCAAAACAGTATATGGTAAAGGAAGAATTGATAGCTTCCTGTTCTAGTTTGCTAGCTGTCAGAATGCAATATACCAGAAATGGAATGGCTTTTAAAAAGGGGGAATTTAATGAGTTGCTAGTTTATAGTTCTAAGGCTGAGAAAATGTCCCAATTAAAACAAGTCTAAAGAAATGTCCAATCAAAGGCATCCAGGGAAAGATACCTTGGTTCAAGAAGGCCGATGAAGTTCAGGGTTTCTCTCTCAAGTGAGAAGGCACAAGGCGAACACAGTCAGGGCTTCTCTCTCGGCTGGACAGGCACATGGCGAATACGGTGTCATCTGCTAGCTTGGTCTCCTGGCTTCCTGTTTCATGAAGCTCCCCGGGAGGCGTTTTCCTTCTTCATCTCCAAAGGTCGCTGGCTGGTGGACTCTCTGCTTCATGGTGCTGCAGCATTCTCTGCTCTCTCTCTGAGTCTCTCTGAATCTCCAAAATGTTTCCTCTTTTATAGGACTTCAGAAACTAATCAAGACCCACTCAAATGGGTGGAGACATGTCATCCCCTAATCCAGTTTAACAACCATTCTTAACTAAATCTCATCAATCAGGGAGATGATCTCATTACAGTTTCAAATATACAGTACTGAATAGGGATTATTCTACCTTTAAGAAATGAGATTTATATTAAAATATGGCTTTTCTTAGGGGGCATACTTCCTTTCAAACCAGCACACTTCCCAAATGTAATAAGCTATGTAGACCAAGCTTTAGATTACATGGTAGTGCTCAGTCATTGTTTTGTGCTGTTAAAATGAACTTATCAGGCGTTTTTTATCCCCAATATGAGACCAGTGTATCACTTTGTTTCCCTGAGTTCAGCATCTCATGAAATGTAATAACATTACCATTTAGCAGTAAACCAATTATGAGTTTCAGATTGAAGCTGTTTCCAGGGTAATTTATATGTACATAATTTATATGTGTATATAAATAGTTACTCTGCAGCCCTACATAACCACTAATCCTGTCCCTATGTATTAATATTTACATTTTATGTAAATGGAATCATACAATATGTAGTATGTTGTATCTGATATCTTTCACTTAACAGAATGTACTTTATTAATTATTGTTTTTTTGTTTGTTTAGTAGGTTTACAGAAAAGTCATCTAAAAAGATACAGCGTTCCCATATACCTCCCTATTGTTGATACTTCGCATTAGTGTGGTACCTTTGATACAACTGATGAAAGAATATTAAAATATTACTGTTAACTAAAGTCCATGGTTTACATTAGTTGTATTTTCCCCCTATACGACGCTATTGTTATGTAAGGTCGAGTAGGGATAAAAGGATTGAGAAGTGACAGCTAAAAAGTATAGGGTTTTCTTTTTGGAGTACCGCAAATGTTCTAAAACTGTGCACTAAAAACTACTCTGCACACATTAGTTTTTCAAAAATGAATCTTATATTAGAGTTCAATACATTCAAGTTGTTTTAAAGGCAGAGAGAAGTTAACTGAAGCATATTATCAAATAAACAACATCCACTTGTGGGTAGATCACTGATTCTGAGACCTAATTGTATAACCTCTACCTACAGAGATTCAATTTAGTGATATTCAATGATATATTTTTTAAGAAATGGAAATACAGGCTAAGAAAAAAAAACACCCTCATGCTGTTGATAACATTTTCAATGAAAGATGTTTTTTTATTAATTTTTAAATTTTTTTTAAAATATGACAACAAAGAAACAAACATTCTTAACATATGATCATTCTATTCTACATATGTAATCAGTAATTCACAATATCATCACACAGTTGCATATTCATCATCATGATCATTTCTTAGAACATTTTCAGTGAAAGATGGTTTAAAAAAAAAAAGCAACAACCCACAATCAAAGGTATTTTGTTTTTTTCTTCCCCCCAAAAAACTATTATTTTTGTGAGTTGGGATAAATTAAATGTTCACAAAAAAGTTACGTACTTTTAAAATCCCCCGCTGCTGCAAGTAGGGACCAAAAAAATGGGGGGTGGGGGGGGCTGAAATTGCAAAAATTCTATTTTTAAGGATATTGGAAATCTATAGAAGAAATCACCAAATAACTTGATGAACTAAAATTCAGGATGGAGAAGAGTGCTTCCTAGGTGTACTAATTATTTTTTTTAGGACATTTGTGGATTTTAGGCATGAAATTGTAGAACAGTCTGACTTTGGGCCAAGAAAAAGGACATTTACTGAGGGAAGGAGAATCTGGCAAGCTTAAGGCAGTTGTGTAGAACTGGCACAATGAATCAGAAATTTGAGAACCCTTAAAGTTAGATATTGATCTGTTTTCCACACAGACACCTGATGAATTCTGAAGCAGTGTGGGAGACTAGGTGTGCCAAAGCTTTTAAAAATCAGGGTGAAATCTCCCAAGTTTCATGTTGTTTAGGAGACAGAAGTATTGCTAGAAAGAAGAGGTCTGACACAAATACATGACTTGCTCTTCCTGAAGACGTGCCAGATTTTGAAACTGCATAGGCAGGAATGTAAAGCAGTAAGCTTAAAACCTCCAAAAAGCAGAATTGAATGTTCCATAATATTTACAATTGGGAGACCAAGACCATCAGCTCTCAATCATAAGCTCAAGTGACAATGTCTGAGGACTTTTTTTCCCTAAACTTTCCCTTATCATAATTAAACTTTAACCCTCATTTGGAAAGTAAGCACTAAAATCCACTCAGACAGTATCATTACATTATTACTTTCAACCAAAAGAAGACCCAAGATGGGGTAGGTGAAGAGTGACAGCTTCTATACCTTAAACTCTCAAGTTAAAATAGGCACTGAGAGAGAGAAACTCCAATTCCCAGGAAAGCTGATCCTTTACCATTGGCACTAAAAGCAGAATTAATGTCTAAATATTTAAAAACAAAAAACCCAGAGGTGGCCTAGGTCTTCCTAAAACTTTGCAACCCAGTCTGATTCCAGCAAAATCCGTCATTGGATAGAGATAACCAAACCCCCACCCTTACGCCTAATAAGGGCATTGATTCTGCCTAATAGAGTAAAGGGAAAATCCTCTTTAGTAAAAGATATCTGGAGTCTCTATAACACCTTCCACAATATCTAACACAAAAAAGAAATACTATACACGAAGAGACAAGAAAATGTGACTAATAATCAAGAGAAAAAGCAATAGAAACATCCACAGTTGATCAGGATATTGGAGTTAGCAGACACAGACTTTAAAACTGTGATTAATATGCTTAGGAGATATAGGAAGTGATGAACAGTTGAAAGGACAGAATATTTCAGCAAAGAATTGGAATGCATAAATGATCCAATGGATATTCTAGCACTGAAAAATGTCAAAATATTGGATGACCGTTTGAGATTAAATCATGTGCCCCACAAAATGCATGTTCAGGTCCCAACCCCTGGTCCTGTGGCGGGTGAACCCATTTGTAAATAGGACCTTTGAAATGTCATTAGTGAAGATGTGCCCAAATTCATTATGCCAAAACTAAATGTCAGCAGGTGGGAAGTATAGGGGAGAAGTATGTATTCTTTGTGAAAGAAAAGAAAATGTCTTCATACAGATTATGGTGTCAAAGGCACGTCTATTTACTTAGCTTGGATTGTATGATGTGCAAATAAAACTGAAAATGAACAGAGAGAAACAAGTGCTAGAGAAAATGCAGTTCACTGTCAGTAGGGAAACTGAGAGGTACAGCCCCTTGGAGGACAGTGTGGTGGTTCCACAGGAGACTAGGGGTGGGGTTGCCATGTAATCCTGCAACCCCATTAATCAGTGTATACCTGGAGAAACTTGGGACATGAATGGACATTGCACACTTGTGTTTTGGGCATCAGTTTTCCTGATTCACAATGGATGGATGTTGCCTAAGGGTATGAGACTGAGGAATGGAAGGGGAAATTGTGGTGTATGCATAGAATGGACTATTGAGCAGCCACAAGAAGAAATGAAGTTGTGAGGCATGCAACTAGGTAAATGAATATATTAAGGACTGTATGTTGAATGAAATGTCGGAAACAAAAAGACAAATATTATCATGCCTCACTCATACAGACTAACTATAATATAAAAACTTGGTGAATTGAAGTTGAGAGCATGGATTCTCAGTTCAGGGCCAATTGTAAAGCGCCCTAGATTGTAAGCTCTTACAGCAGCCACAAATATTCAGGAGTTGTAACTGTTATTTCTAATTTCTAAGATGCTAAGCTGTTTGTATGTAACCTGTCCATTCCCTAAAACTTCGGTTATTTATGTGACACCTGAGACTCAGAGCTCTGAAGCTATGAAAGTCAACAGTGCCCCATATAGGAACTGTTTAAAAACTTGAAAAAGGGATCAGACTTTGACTGGAGACATTGATGAAGCTGATCTGGATAGAACTTGGGTAGATAGAGTACAGGGTAAAGGGTGATATCGTCCATATTTTAAAACTTCAACTTCTGTGTGTGACCAAAGAGAAGTTTAGTTGGTGCAAAATTTATATTTAGATCACTTCCTGGAAGATGGTGGCTTAGTAAGACGCGCGGATCTTAGTTTCTTCTCCAGGACACCTACTAGGGGAGTAGAAACGATACAGAAAGCGCCCAAAGCCACAACAGAGATAAAAAAAGACAGCGTACCCCATCCTGGAACGGCTGGCTGGCTGAGAGAAGCAGCTCGGGTGAGATCGCCGAGGCGCGCGGGCCTTACCGGGCGGGGTGGCAAGCAGCCGGAGTTACTCCCTTCCCCCTTCCCGGGCCGGCTGGGAGAATTGGAGAGGTGGTCCCCTGAAACCAAGGCGACTGGCGCCCACACCACGCACAGCCCCCGGACCAACTTAGAGAATTAGATCGGAAACCCCCAGGCCGTGGAGAACGGTGACCCCGTGACTCCCGGGGAACGTGCACTCTCTCGGGTGGGCCGCTGCCGCTGGCGCCCTCCCGCCACGCTTGTTGCCCAGGGCCGACTAGGAAATTCGGACGGGCTCTTTCCCTGGCTGCGGCGACCAGCAACCCTCCCTGCGTTCGGACCCCGGGCCGGCTCAAGCCGCTTCGGCTAGCGAACCCCCAGGACGGCGAGAGTTTTCCAAAGTTTAAGGTCCCACAGCACCTTTTACTGGTGGGACCCGCAGACAAACGTGTGCCACGAGCGCCACCTACTGGGCAGGATAAGAAAAACAGAACCCAGAGATTTCACAGAAAAATATTACAACCTTGCTGGGTCCAACACCAAGAGAAATCTGAATAAATGCCCAGACGCCAGCAGCAGAAGATAACTGTCCACGCTCAAAAAGATTGAGAATATGGCTCAGTCAAAGGAACAAACCAATAGCTCAAATGAGACACAAGAGCTGAGACAACTAATGCTGAATATACAAACAGAAATGGAAAACCTCTTCAAAAATGAAATCGATAAATTGAGGGAGGACATGAAGAAGACATGGGCTGAACATAAAGAAGAAATAGAAAAACTGAAAAAACAAATCGCAGAACTTATGGAAGTGAAGGATAAAGTAGCAAACATAGAAAAAATAATGGATAGCTACAATGATAGATTTAAAGAGACAGAAGATAGAATTAGTGATTTGGAGGATGGAACATCTGAATTCCAAAAAGAAACAGAAACTATAGGGAAAAGAATGGAAAAATTTGAACAGGGTATCAGGGAACTCAAGGACAATATGAACCGCACAAATATACGTGTTGTGGGTGTCCCAGAAGGAGAAGAGAAGGGAAAAGGAGGAGAAAAACTAATGGAAGAAATTATCACTGAAAATTTCCCAACTCTTATGAAAGACCTAAAATTACAGATCCAAGAAGTGCAGCGCATCCCAAAGAGATTAGACACAAATAGGCGTTCCCCAAGACTCTTACTAGTTAGAATGTCAGAGGTCAAAGAGAAAGAGAGGATCTTGAAGGCAGCGAGAGAAAAACAATCCGTCACATACAAGGGAAACCCAATAAGACTATGTGTAGATTTCTCAGCAGAAACCATGGAAGCTAGAAGACAGTGGGATGATATATTTAAGTTACTAAAAGAGAAAAACTGCCAGCCAAGACTCCTATATCCAGCAAAATTGTCCTTCAAAAATGAGGGAGAAATTAAAACATTCTCAGACAAAAAGTCACTAAGAGAATTTGTGACCAAGAGACCAGCTCTGCAAGAAATACTAAAGGAAGCACTAGAGTCAGATACAAAAAGACAGAAGAGAGAGACATGGAGAAAAGTGTAGAAAGAAGGAAAGTCAGATATGATATATATAATACAAAAGGCAAAATGGTAGAGGAAAATATTATCCAAACAGTAATAACACTAAATGTCAATGGACTGAATTCCCCAATCAAAAGACATGGATTGGCAGAATGGATTAAAAAACAGGATCCTTCTATATGCTGTCTACAGGAAACACATCTTAGACCCAAAGATAAACATAGGTTGAAAGTGAAAGGTTGGGAAAAGATATTTCATGCAAATAACAACCAGAAAAGAGCAGGAGTGGCTATACTAATATCCAACAAATTAGACTTCAAATGTAAAACAGTTAAAAGAGACAAAGAAGGACACTATATACTAATAAAAGGAACAATTAAACAAGAAGACATAACAATCATAAATATTTACGCACCGAATCAGAATGCCCCAAAATACGTGAGGAATATACTGCAAACACTGAAAAGGGAAATAGACTCATATACCATAATAGTTGGAGACTTCAACTCACCACTCTCATCAAGGGACAGAACATCTAGACAGAGGATCAACAAAGAAATAGAGAATCTGAATATTACTATAAATGAACTAGACTTAATAGACATTTATAGGACATTACATCCCACAACAGCAGGATACACCTTTTTCTCAAGTGCTCATGGATCATTCTCAAAGATAGACCATATGCTGGGTCACAAAGCAAGTCTTAACAAATTTAAAAAGATTGAAATCTTACACAACACTTTCTCGGACCATAAAGGAATGATGTTGGAAATCAATAATAGGCAGAGTGCCAGAAAATTCACAAATACGTCGAGGCTCAACAACACACTCCTAAACAACGACTGGGTCAAAGAAGAAATTGCAAGAGAAATTAGCAAATACCTCGAGGCGAATGAAAATGAAAACACAACATATCAAAACTTATGGGACGCAGCAAAGGCAGTGCTAAGAGGGAAATTTATTGCTCTAAATGCCTATATCAGAAAAGAAGAAAAGGCAAAAATTCAGGAATTAACTATCCATTTGGAAGAACTGGAGAAAGAACAGCAAGCTAACCCCAAAGCAAGCAAAAGGAAAGAAATAACAAAGATTAGAGCACAAATAAATGAAATTGAAAACATGAAAACAATAGAGAAAATCAATAAGGCCAGAAGTTGGTTCTATGAGAAAATCAATAAGATTGATGGGCCCTTAGCAAGATTGACAAAAAGAAGAAGAGAGAGGATGCAAATAAATAAGATCAGAAATGGAAGAGGAGACATAACTACTGACCTCACAGAAATAAAGGAGGTAATAACAGGATACTATGAACAACTTTACGCTAATAAATACAACAATTTAGAGGAAATGGACGGGTTCCTGGAAAGACATGAACAACCAACTTTGACTCAAGAAGACATAGATGACCTCAACAAACCAATCACAAGTAAAGAAATTGAATTAGTCATTCAAAAGCTTCCTAAAAAGAAAAGTCCAGGACCAGATGGCTTCACATGTGAATTCTACCAAACGTTCCAGAAAGAATTAGTACCAATTCTCTTCAAACTCTTCAAAAAAATCGAAGTGGAGGGAAAACTACCTAATTCATTCTATGAAGCCAACATCACCCTCATACCAAAACCAGGCAAAGATATTACAAAAAAAGAAAACTACAGACCAATCTCTCTAATGAATACAGATGCAAAAATCCTCAATAAAATTCTAGCAAATTGTATCCAACAACACATTAAAAGAATTATACATCATGACCAAGTAGGATTCATCCCAGGTATGCAAGGATGGTTCAACATAAGAAAATCAATTAATGTAATACACCATATCAACAAATCAAAGCAGAAAAATCACATGATCATCTCAATTGATGCAGAGAAGGCATTCGACAAGATTCAACATCCTTTCCTGTTGAAAACACTTCAAAAGATAGGAATACAAGGGAACTTCCTTAAAATGATAGAGGGAATATATGAAAAACCCACAGCTAATATCATCCTCAATGGGGAAAAATTGAAAACTTTCCCCCTAAGATCAGGAACAAGACAAGGATGTCCACTATCACCACTGTTATTCAACATCGTGTTGGAAGTTCTAGCCAGAGAAATTAGGCAAGAAAAAGAAATACAAGGCATCAAAATTGGAAAGGAAGAAGTAAAACTATCACTGTTTGCAGACGATATGATACTATACGTCGAAAACCCGGAAAAATCCACAACAAAACTACTAGAGCTAATAAATGAGTACAGCAAAGTAGCAGGTTACAAGATCAACATTCAAAAATCTGTAGCATTTCTATACACTAGTAATGAACAAGCTGAGGGGGAAATCAAGAAACGAATCCCATTTACAATTGCAACTAAAAGAATAAAATACCTAGGAATAAATTTAACTAAAGAGACAAAAAACCTATATAAAGAAAACTACAAAAAACTGCTAAAAGAAATCACAAAAGACCTAAATAGATGGAAGGGCATACCGTGTTCATGGATTGGAAGACTAAATATAGTTAAGATGTCAATCCTACCTAAATTGATTTACAGATTCAATGCAATACCAATCAAAATCCCAACAACTTATTTTTCAGAAATAGAAAAACCAATAAGCAAATTTATCTGGAAGGGCAGGGTGCCCCGAATTGCTAAAAACATCTTGAGGAAAAAAAACGAAGCTGGAGGTCTCGCGCTGCCTAACTTTAAGGCATATTATGAAGCCACAGTGGTCAAAACAGCATGGTATTGGCATAAAGATAGATATATCAACCAATGGAATCGAATAGAGTGCTCAGATATAGACCCTCTCATCTATGGACATTTGATCTTTGATGAGGCAGTCAAGCCAACTCACCTGGGACAGAGCAGTCTCTTCAATAAATGGTGCCTAGAGAACTGGATATCCATATGCAAAAGAATGAAAGAAGACCCATCTCTCACACCCTATACAAAAGTTAACTCAAAATGGATCAAAGATCTAAACATTAGGTCTAAGACCATAAAACAGTTAGAGGAAAATGTTGGGAGATATCTTATGGATCTTACAACTGGAGGCGGTTTTATGGACCTTAAACCTAAAGCAAGAGCACTGAAGAAGGAAATAAATAAATGGGAACTCCTCAAAATTAAACACTTTTGTGCATCAAAGAACTTCATCAAGAAAGTAGAAAGACAGCCTTCACAATGGGAGACAATATTTGGAAATGATATATCAGATAAAGGTCTAGTATCCAGAATTTATAAAGAGATTGTTCATCTCAACAACAAAAAGACAGCCAACCCAATTACAAAATGGGAAAAAGACTTGAACAGACACCTCTCAGAAGAGGAAATACGGATGGCCAAGAGGTACATGAAGAGATGCTCAATGTCCCTGGCCATTAGAGAAATGCAAATCAAAACCACAATGAGATATCATCTCACACCCACCAGAATGGCCATTATCAACAAAACAGAAAATGACAAGTGCTGGAGAGGATGCGGAGAAAGAGGCACACTTATCCACTGTTGGTGGGAATGTCAAAGGGTGCAACCACTGTGGAAGGCAGTTTGGCGGTTCCTCAAAAAGCTGAATATAGAATTGCCATACGACCCAGCAATACCATTGCTAGGTATCTACTCAAAGGACTTAAGGGCAAAGACACAAACGGACATTTGCACACCAATGTTTATAGCAGCATTATTTACAATTGCAAAGAGATGGAAACAGCCAAAATCTCCATCAACAGAAGAGTGGCTAAACAAACTGTGGTATATACATACGATGGAATATTATGCAGCTTTAAGACAAGATAAACTTATGAACCATGTAATAACATGGATGGACCTAGAGAATATTATGCTGAGTGAATCCAGCCAAAAACTAAAGGACAAATACTGTATGGTCCCACTGATGTGAACGGACATTCGAGAATAAACTTGAAATATGTCATTGGTAACAGAGTTCAGCAGGAGTTAGAAACAGGGTAAGACAATGGGTAATTGAAGCTGAAGGGATACAGACTGTGCAACAGGACTAGATACAAAAACTCAAAAATGGACAGCACAATAATACCTAATTGTAAAGTAATCATGTTAAAACACTGAATGAAGCTGCATCTGAGCTATAGGTTTTTGTTTTGTTTTGTTTTGTTTTGTTTTGATTTTACTATTATTACTTTTATTTTTTTCTCTATATTAACATTCTATATCTTTTTCGGTTATGTTGCTAGTTCTTCTAAACCAATGCAAATGTACTAAGAAATGATGATCATGCATCTATGTGATGATGTTAAGAATTAATGATTGCATGTGTAGAATGGTATGATCTCTAAATGTTGGGTTAATTTCTTTTTTTCCGTTAATTAAAAAAAAAAAGAGAGAGAAGGGATAATTGGAGATGAAGGGATACAGACTGTACAACGGGACTGGATATAAAAACTCAGAAATGGACAGCACAATACTACCCAATTGTAATGCAATTATGTTAAAACACTGAATGAAGCTGCATGTGAGGTATAGGTTTTTTGTTTTTGTTTTTTTTGTTTTTTTTTTCTTTCTATTATTGTTTTAATTCTTATTCTGTTGTCTTTTTATTTCTTTTTCTAAATCGATGCAAATGTACTAAGAAATGATGAATATGCAACTATGTGATGTTATTAAGAATTACTGATTGTACATGTAGATTGGAATGATTTCTAATTGTTTTGTTAATTCTTTTTTTAATTAATAAAAAAAAATTAAAGGACTGCATAAAAAAAAATTAAAGGACTGCATAAAAAAAAAAAAAGAAGCAATATACTTACAAAAAAAAAATTTATATTTAAATTTATATTACCTAATTTAACTTGTGTGGTTAGTTTAGTTGAACACCATAAGTACTTGGAATCTTGAATAGGGCGTGAGAACTTGTTGGTTTTTCCAGGTTCGTGTGATGCCCCAATATATCCCAGAGTAATTTGGGCAGTGAATAAAGAAGTATTTGCAAAGTCCTGTTGTGGGGTTGGGGAGAAAGGAGGAAATATTCAACTTCCTCATTTGGAGAATTTCTGATAGTCTCACAAGCAGTGGGGACAACCAAATCAATAGGCTGAGTCCTCAATCTTGGGGTTCGTCCCTATTAAACATCCCAGTAAAAATAGGCTAAGCCTACTTAGAATTATGCCTAAGAGTCACCTCCAGAGAACCTCTTTTGTTGCTCATCTATGGCCTCTCTTTCTAAGCCAACTTGGCAGGTGAATTCGCTGCCCTTCCCACTACTTGGGATATGACTGCCAGAGGTGTAAACCTCTCTGGCAACATGGGACAGACTCCCAGGATTCGCCAGGACCCGGCACCATGGGATTGAGAAAGCCTTAGTGACAAAAAAGGGAGAAGAGAGAAATGAGACGAAATAAAATTTCAGGGGCTGGGAGATTCCAAACAGTCAGGAGGTTATTCTTATGTTGTTATATAGATATCCCTTTTTAGTTTATGGTGTATTGGAGTGGTTGGAAGAAAGTACCTGAAACTGTTGAGCTATGTTCTGGTAACCTTGGTTCTTGAAGACAATTACATAGTGATATAACTTTTACGATGTCATGTGTGAGCGTGAAAACCTTGTGTCTGATGCTTCTTTTATCCAGGGTATGAACAGATGAGTAAAAAAAAATTGATAAAAAAATAAATATTGTGGGGGGACAAGGCAAAATAAATTGGGTAGATTGAAATACTAGTGTCAAAGAGAGGGAGAGGTAAGGAGTATGGGATGTATGAGTTTTTTCTTTTTTCTTTTTCTTTTTCTGGAGTGATACAAATGTTCTAAAAAATGATCATGGTGATGAACACACAACTATGTGTTGATATTGTGAACCATTGATTATACACCATATGGACTATATGTGTATGAAGATTTGTCAATAAAAATATTCAAAAAAAAAAAAAAAAAAAAAAGAGGTGCCCAAACTGAATGAGGTGGGACCCTAATCCAATTTGGCCAAAGTGTTTCCACGTAGAGGAAATTGTAAACAGAAAGAGAAGCCAGAGGAGAAGCAAGAAGCTGGAATTCACCAGATATGAAGAAAAGACACCTCTATGTGCATTGAGTGATGGAGAAGCCAAGAGCTCCAAAGATCAGTGGCCAACCAAGAGAGACCAACCCCAGAATTAAGCAAGGCTTTTAGCCTTTGAAACCATTAGTCCATAACTTCCTGTTGTTAAACCAACCCACTGCATGTTTTCCCTGTGGAGAAACTAAAACAATAGTCGTAATGCAGACTGACCCAACTAAAGACAGGATCACTAAACTGAAAGATGGGTCTATAAAAGATATACAAATTAAGCACGGGGGACGTGGTGGGGGGGAAGGATAGAAATAACAGTCAATAAATCTAATGTTTAACTTGATTCTCAGAAAGAGAGGAGAGAGAAAAAACAGTTACTTAGAGATAATGGTTCAGAATGTTCTGATACTGATGAAAAATAGCCTGTAGAATTAAGAAGTTCAGTAAGTCCCAGGAAGGGTAAATACAAAGAAAGCTATATCTAAGCATATCATAATATAAGTGTTAAAAACTAAAGACAAAAAGAGAATCTTAGAAGGAACCAAAGTAAAATGACAATAACTTGAAAAAAGCATCAATAAATCTGAAGACTGAATTACAGCAGAGCTATGAAAAGAAAAGGCCATGGAGTGACATCACAAATTGCTGAGGGGGACAAAAAAACTGCTAGCCTTGATTTCTGTGTCTAGGGGGAAAAGTCAAGACTTCAGGCAAAATAAAGATGTTTTCAGACAATCAAAAACTGAGAAGATTCACTGTCAGTAGTTTGCTTAAAGAAAATGGTCCTAGATGGAAGCATGGAGAATCATAGTGCACAGATAGAGGTAACTATATGAATTATTTAAAAAAAAAAAATTCCTTGTTTTAAAAGGCTAAAAGTCTTGTGGCTTTTTATAACTTGCCAATAAAATATATGACAATAGCATAAAGGGTAGGAGACGGGCAAGTGGAGTTAAAAGTGTTGTAAGGATCTTTTGTTTTATAAAAGAATAATAATTTGCATTAAACTGTAATAAGCCATGTGTGTTCTACCTTGATCTGAATGTTTGTGGTGGTTTGGAGGTCTATTTAACCCAGAAAAATGTGTTCTTAAACTTAATCCACTCCTGTGGGTATGAACCCATTGTAAGTAGGGCCTTTGATGAGGTTACTTCAGCTGAGATATGGCCCCAAAAGGGTCTTAATCCTATTACTGGAATCCTTTATAAGTGGAATGAAATTCAGAGAGACAAAGAGAAAGCCATACAGGTAGAAGCTAGACACTGAACATCAGTGGAGCCCAGAAGAAAACGGAGAGGCCTGGAGAGGTAGCCTTGAGCATTGTCATGTGACAAAGGAGCCAAGGACCAAGGATCGCCAGCACCCAGCCCCATGACTCCAGTCTTTGGAAACAAAGCATTACCATGATGACACCTTGATTAGAATTTTCTTAGCCTCAAAACCATGAGCCAATAAATTCCCATTGTTTAAGCCAACCCATTGCTTGGTATTTCTTTGAGCAGCCAAAGAATTAAGAGTACTGGTTACAGATGTGTGTATAGACATACATACATGCATGTAGATATATGCATGTAAAAATTCATCCTCCTGCATACTTGAGATTTATATACTTTATTGTATGTGTTTTGTGTATTAATAATCATTTTTCATCCAAAAGTAACACATCTTTGTGTTTTAACAGATTGACCAGTCAATGGTATGAATACCATTATACTATAATATAATGACTGCTTCTATACCTACAAAATAAGATATTGCAAAAATTAAAGTTGAACTCAAATTCTATGTGAAGACTGTACAATCTCTCAAAATACTTTAAAAATTCATAATCCCATAGGATACTAGGCCTTAACATTAGTCTACACCAAACAGCCAATGACTAATCACTAACAAATAAACATGAAAAGATGTTTAACATCTTAGGGAAATGCAAATTAAAGCCCTAAGATACCATCTAGCACCCACTAAGATGGCTGTAATGTAGAAGAGAAATTATAACAAGTGTTGATTAAGATGTGCAGAAACTGAAGTCCTTATGCATTGCTGGCAATAACATAAAATGGTACAGTCACTATGGAAAACTGGAAGCTCCTTAAAAAGTTACACATGTATTTACCATACAACTCAGTGATTCCACTCCTAGGCATCTACAAACACAACATGGAAACATTTATAGTAGTTTTACTAGTAATAATAAAACCTGGAAGCAATCCAAATGCTCATTAACTGCTGAATGGATAAATAAGTTGATATATATTCATACCCTGGAATGCTGTTCATAAAAAACATGGTATGGGGAGGAAAAAGGAACAGAGGCTGATAAAAGCTACAAGGTGAATGAACCCTAAAACGTGCTAAAAAAAGAAGCCAGACACAAAAGATTACATATTGTATGATTTATTTAATTGAGATTTCAAGAAAAGGAGATCTATAGACAAAAAGCAGAAGAATAATGCATGAGGCCTGGGGATTGGAGCAGGGACTAACTGTAAAAAGGTTTGAGGAAAAATTTGGGGTCATGGAAATATTCTAAAACTGGATGATAGTGATTATTGCACAACTATAAATTCAGTAAAAGTAATTTTGTTTATATTCACAGTGGGTGAAATTTACTGTATATAAATTATACCTTAATAAAGCGTTGTTTTATTTAAGGTCAGTGAATTTTATTTTTCCACTTGTTCAACACTGCATTCAAAATAGTCAAGGACAATTTAGACCTTAAATATAAATACTGCAGAATATAGCTGTAGAAACTGCAGAGATCATTTGAGAGAAAGTGAATACAATTAAGCTATCTTAGGAACTAGTAGTTAAGGGTATCAACAACTCTTAAATTTTAATGGAATTGTCCATTTGGCCCATATTCAGTTGAATATTTGTTGATATCTTATGAAACATAACTAATTACCTCATAACTTCTTTTTTGAGAATAATTTTTTTTTTTTTGGCTTTTAACAAGGGGAATTTAATGAGTTGCTAGTTTACAGTTCTAAGGCCGAGAAAATATCCCAATTAAAACAAGTCTATAGAAATGTCCAATTTAAAGGCATCCAGGGAAAGATACTTTGGTTCAAGAAGGCCGATGAAGTTCAGGTTTTCTCTCTCAAGTCAGAAGGCACATGGCGAACAGAGTCAGGGCTTCTCTCTTGGCTGGAAGGGCACATGGCGAATACAGTGTCATCTGCAAGCTTTCTCTCCTGGCTTCCGGTTTCATGAAGCTCCCCGGAGGCGTCTTCCTTCTTCATCTCCAAAGGTCACTGGCTGGTGGTTCTCTGCTTCATGGTGCTGCAGCATTCTCTGCTCTCTCTGAGTCTCTCATTCTCCAAAATATTTCCTCTTTTATAGGACTCCAATAAACCAATCAAGATCCACCCAAATGGGTGGAGACATATCATCCCCTAATCCAGTTTAACAACCATTCTTGACTAAATCACATCAGCCAGGGAGATGATCTCATTACAGTTTCAAATATACAGTATTGAATAGGGATTATTCTACCTTTATGAAATGGGATTTATATTAAAACATGACTTTTCTTAGGGGGCATACTTCCTTTCAAACCAGCACATCTAGGAACTATTTTTCTAGAAGCTAAAACTTTCCTTTGGTGAGAATTTCAATGATATAGTTTAGTGTCTATTCTACTTTCTCTAAACAGATTGCCAGACCAGCTCTCTTTGACCAGCGTGTTGTGAATTCCATGGTATCTGATGTTGAACAGGTTGACTTGAATAGTATTGGATCTCAGGCCCTTCTCACCATTTCGGGCAAGGCAGACACCGAATCCGATATCTACACTGAACGTAAGTCTGGTCTCTGTTTCAAGCAGAGTTTCCCAACTGTGGAGCCATTGACATTTTGGACCAGATAATTCTTTTTTGTGGGGGGCTAGCCTGTGTATTATAGGATGTTTAGTTGCATCCCTGTCCTCTATCCACCAGATGCAGTAGCAGCCTCCCTGCAGCCATGACAAGCAAAAATGTCTCTAGAAATTGCCAAATGTCTCCTCAAACACATAATTGGACTTGACTGAGGATTCCTGGTTTATAGAAATATTTTAATAAAATAAAATTGCTCTCTGTTTAAAAAACAGTTGTTTTTTAAACCAAAAATATTGAAGAAAATAAAAACTATCCCTCACCTCATTACCTAGCAATGGCCATTTGTAAGTTTTCTTTCAGTTTTACATTTCACACGTGCACATTCACATCAGTTGTACACTATTTGGCATCAAATGGTGTATGAAACATGTCATTATCACAGTACCATATATATTTCTTCAAGGCAGAGATCCTCTGTTTAGGTTTGGACTATCACACAGAGTTTAGTAAACCACTGTGCAGGGCTACACACAGGCTTGATTTCCCAGGAGTTATAGTTCACCTTCTTCCTGTGCAAACACAAAAAGTGCACCCTCTTAAAGGCTGCAGCGCAAAGGATGGACTGCTCCCTGGGGACAGTCCAATCTCACCTCTATTCTCTGTTGTGAGAATGATTTTATCTATTGTGAATAGATGTTTCCAGACAAATTTGTGTTATATTTTCACAATTTTGATCTAATATTTAACTGTAGTAGTTTGAAGCTCTGTGTACTCCCAGAAAAACATGTTCTGAAATCTAATCCATTCCTGTGTGTTTAAAAAACCAGTATAAGTAAGATCTTTTGATGAGACTACTTCAGTTAAGGAGTGACCAACATCATTCAGGATGGGTCTTAATTCTCTTACTGGAGTCCTTTATGAGAGAAAGAAATTCAGATAAAAAGAAAACCAGGGATGACTTCCGGAGAAGATGGCAGCTTAGTAAGACGCACGGGTCTTAGTTCCTCCTCCAGAACAGCAACTAAAGAAACAGAAACAATACGAAACAGCTCCCGGAGCCACAACAGAGACCAAAAAGACAGCGTACCCCATTCTGGAATGGCTGAACGGGCAGGGAGAATCCGCTGCGGTGAGATACCCGAGGGGCGCGTGTTTTCCCCGCCGGGGCGACTGGCGACTGGGGTCCCCTCCACGCACGTGGCTCCCCGGTCTGACTGGGAACGTTGGATAGCGGGGACCTCCCGCCACGCTTGGCGTCTCGGGCCAGCTGGGCAATTTGGACCGGCACTCCCCCAAGCCGCGGTGGCCGGCGACCCCCCCTCCACGCGCGGTTTCCCGGGCCGACTGCAAGATTCGGATTGGCAAGTTAAAGGAGCCACAGCATCTTTTACTGGTGGGACCCGCAGACAGACGAGCGCCACCTACTGGGCAGGAAAAGAAAAACAGAGCCCAGAGATTTCACAGAAAAACCTTTCAACCAGCCGGGTCCCACACCCAGGGAAATCTGATCAAATGCCCAGACACCAGCAGAAAATAATGGATGACGCTCGGAAAATTGAAGATATGGCCCAGTCAAAGGAACAAACCAATAGTTCAAATGAGATACAGGAGCTGAGACAACTAATGCTGAATATACGAACAGAAATGGAAAAACTCTTCAAAAACCAAATCAGTAAATTGAGGGAGGACATGAAGAAGACATGGGCTGAACAAAAGAAGAAATAGAAAATCTGAAAAAACAAATCATAGAACTTATGGGAGTGAAGGACAAAGAAGAAAAAATGGAAAAAACAATGGATACCTACAATGGTAGATCTAAAGAGACAGAAGCTACAATTAGTGAACTGGAGGATGGAACATCTGAACTCCAAAAAGAAACAGAAACTATAGGGAAAAGAATGGAAAAACTTGAGCAGGGGATCAGGGAACTGAATGACAATATGAAGCGCACAAACATACGTGTTGTGGGTGTCCCAGAAGGAGAAGAGAAGGGAAAAGGAGGAGAAAAACTAATGGAAGAAATTATCACTGAAAATTTCCCAACTCTTATGAGAGACCTAAATTTACAGATCCAAGAAGTGCAGCGCACCCCAAAGAAAATAGACCCAAATAGGCGTTCTCCAAGACACTTACTAGTTAGAATGTCAGAGGTCAAAGAGAAAGAGAGGATCTTGAAAGCAGCAAGAGAAAAACAATCTGTCACATACAAGGGAAACCCAATAAGACTATGTGTAGATTTCTCAGCAGAAACCATGGAAGCTAGAAGACAGTGGGATGATATATTTAAAATACTAAAAGAGAAAAACTGCCAACCAAGACTTCTATATCCAGCAAAACTGTCCTTCAAAAATGAAGGAGAAATTAAAACATTTACAGACAAAAAGTCACTGAGAGAATTTGTGACCAAGAGACCAGCTCTGCGAGAAATACTAAAGGGAGCACTAGAGTCAGATACGAAAAGACAGAAGAGAGAGGTATGGAGTAAAGTGTAGAAAGAAGGAAAATCAGATATGATATATATAATACAAAAGCCAAAATGGTAGAGGAAAATATTATCCAAACAGTAATAACACTAAAAGTTAATGGACTGAATTTCCCAATCAAAAGACATAGACTGGCAGAATGGATTACGACCCAGCAATACCACTGCTAGGTATCTACTCAAAGGACTTAAGGGCAAAGACACAGGCGGACATTTGCACACCAGTGTTTATAGCAGCATTATCTACAATTGCAAAGAGATGGAGACAGCCAAAATGTCCATCAACAGACGAGTGGCTAAACAAACTGTGGCGTATACCTACGATGGAATATTATGCAGCTTTAAGACAGACTAAACTTATGAAGCATGTAATAACATGGATGGACCTAGAGAACATTATGCTGAGTGAGTCTAGCCCAAAACTAAAGGACAAATACTGTAAGGTCCCACTGATGTGAACCGACATTCGAGAATCAGCTTGGAATATATCATTGGTAACAGAGACCAGCAGGAGTTAGAAACAGGGTAAGATAATGGGTAATTGGAGCTGAAGGGATACAGACTGTGCAACAGGACTAGATACAAAAACTCAAAAATGGACAGCACAATAATACCTAAGTGTAATGTAACTATGTTGGAACACTGAATGAAGCTGCACCTGAAATATAGTTTTTTGTTTGCTTGTTTGTTTGTTTGTATCTTTTGTTTTTGTTTTTTTTCTTTTTCCTTTTTATATATATATATATTTTTATTAGTATTATTATTTTAATTCTCTTCTCTATATTAACATTCTATATTTTTTTCTGCTGTTTTGCTAGTTCTTTTCCTAAATCGATGCAAATGTACTAAGAAATGATGATCATACATCTATGTGATGATACTAAGAATTACTGAGTGTATGTGTAGAATGGAATGATTTCTAAATGTTGTGTTAATTTCTTTTCTTTTTTTTGATTAATAAAAAAAAATTAAAAAAAGAAAGCCAGGGAAACAAAAACTGAAGGGAATTGTGGTAGTTAGGTTCAGGTTTCAACTTGGCCTGGTGATGATGCCCATTCTGTTTCTGTGGACTTAAATTATCAGTATGTGATATTCATTTATGGCTGATTACATTTTTAAAAATATTTTTATTGATAAACAACATACAGCACAACATTCTTAACATTCAAACATTCCATACATGGTGTACAATCAGTGGCTCACAATATCATCACATGGTAATATATTCATCACTATGATCATTATTTAGAACATGTGCATCACTCCAGAAAAAGAAATAAAAAGAAAAAAGAAAAAACTCATACATACCATACCCCTCACCCCACCCTCTCACTGACCACTAGTACTTCCATATTTTAACCTTTGTTCCCCTTATTTTTTTTCTATATCCCTTACCTTTCATTGATCACTAGTATTTCAATCTATTCAATTTGTTTTAACATTTGTTCCCCCTATTTATTTATTTTTAATCCATTTTTTTTCTCATCTGTCCAAACCATAAATAAAAGGAGCATCGGACATAAGTTTCTCACAATCACATAGGCACATTGTGAAAGCTATATCATTATACATTCATCTTCAAGAAACATGGCTACTGGAACACAGCTCTACAGTTTCAGGCATTTCCTTCTAGCCTCTCTAATACACCTTAAACTAAAAAGGGGATATCTGTATAATGTGTAAGAATAACCTCCAGGATAACCTCTCGACTTGTTTGAAATCTCTCAGTCACTGACACTTTATTTTGTCTCATTTCTCTCTTCCCCCTTTTGGTCGAGAAGTTTTTCTCAATCTCTTGATGCTGAGTCACAGTTTATTCTAGGATTTCTGTGTCATGTTTCAGGGCGGTTTACACCCCTGGGAGTCACATGCCACGTAGAGAGGGGGAGGGCAGTGAGTTTGCTTGCCGTATTGGTTTGAGAGAGATAGGTATGACTGATGAC
The DNA here is from genome assembly GCF_023851605.1 of Tamandua tetradactyla. Classification (NCBI taxonomy): domain Eukaryota; kingdom Metazoa; phylum Chordata; class Mammalia; order Pilosa; family Myrmecophagidae; genus Tamandua; species Tamandua tetradactyla. Next base: position 39,763,329 of record NC_135352.1, on the reverse strand, counting down.
ATTTGCAGTCCACTAAGGGGAGTGCCTTCTACAATGAGTGAGGTTTAATTTAATTAGCTGGAGGCTTAAAAGAGAGAGGTTGGAAGGGAGCTCAACACAGCACAACACAAGCAGCTCACCATACCTCATCTCAGCACTCGCAGCTCAGCCCAGACGTGTGGAAATGCAGAAAGGAATCAGCCTGGGAAAAGTTATTGGAACCCAGAAGCCAGGAGAAAAGGCCAGCAGACATCACCATGTGCCTTCCCATGTAACAGAACCTCAGATGAAAGTTAGCTGCCTTTCCTCTGAAGAACTATAAATTTTTAACTAAATAAATCCCCTAATTAAAAGTTAATCCATCTCTGGTTTGTTGCATTCTGTCGCTTTTAGCAAACTAAAACAGGAACAAAACCCAGAAGAGTAGGGAGAGAGCAGCAGAGGCAACCAAATGCCTTGCCATGTGGCAGAGAACCCAGGGATGACAAGCAGCCAGTCTTCAAAAACAAAGCAGTGGCTTGTTGCCTTCCTGGACAGTCTCATGGCCTTAACCTGTAAGCTGATAAATTTCCATTGTTTAAAGTCAACCCACTTCATGGTATCAGCTTTGAGCAGCCTAGGAAACTAGAACAGTAACCAGTGATAGTTTTTTAAGTTTAGTAATGATTTAAAATGCAAATTCTTTTTCTAAGAACTCACGTAAATAAATATAAAGATAATAAAATTACTACTTTGTCTTCTATTTTAAGTATTTTTATTATCATGCTTAATGCTTTGATGACATCGAAAAATATATTCACAGACTTCTGATCATCCAAGATGGCAGTGTAAGATGCTCTAGGATGCTACACCTCCACAGAAATTGGAATAACTAGCAAAAAGTGGCAGAACCATAACCCTGAAAATTCCAGAAACAGTTAAAAGGTTGCAGTAAATGAGCAGTGCTGAATTAAGAAAACATACTTTTAAAAATGATGGGAAAAGCTTGTAGTGCCATTGCTGTCCCTCCCCAGCCCATTTCATGATGCAGTTTGGAGCCATCTTCCGCTCCCATTGTGGGTCCCTTGTCAGTTTCCAGAGGGACTCAGGTATCCTCTATGCCCATTTGGCAGCCTAAAAGACTGAACCAGCTAATTCCTCTCAGATTTGCCCTTGCAGAACTTGTCCTGCAGGCAGAACCAGTTTGCTAACGGCTAAAGCTGTGTTACAAATGATTAAGTCAACGTGGCCTGGTGCAAAAGATTATCTGCTTCAAGTCATAAGAGAGGAACCAGAAGTGTGAAAAAGTCGATTTCATAGGGAGTACATGAGTCATTCTAATTCGTGTAAATAGAGAAATTCCTAAGGTATGAACAAGCACAGCCCAGTACAAGATTCAGGCTCATAAAAGAGGAGAGGATGCTGCACTTCACATTTGCCTCAGGCTGATCGTCTTGATAGGAGAACTAAACTCTGAAAAGGAATACCAGCCAATGTAAAGGCAATTTACAAAGACTATTAAAGGTGTCCCCCTACCCTGCCATGGTTTGTTTATTTTTGTTAACTCCTGGAATGCAAGGTAACAACCTTAAGGAATAAAAAGGTCACGGTCTAAACCACAGAGTTAATCTCTTATAACAGTAAAACATAAACTATGGTAACAAAAGATTACCAGAAAAGCAAAGTATTCAGAAGTGATGGTCCATCTGGATGAACAGGAATAAAATCCAAAACCCATAAATGAAGAAGACCAGACTATGGAAATAATGGTCACAGGTTTTAACAAAATGATCAACAATATGGACAAGGTTATAAAGGAAAACACAGAGAACTAAGGGATACCAGAAAAATGATGAATGAACAATATGAAAATCTCAATAAAGAGATAAACATTTTTAAAAGGAGCCAAACAAATACGGAAAGCCACAATATTGAAATATTGACAATCACAATAATCAATATGAAAAATTCCCAGAGGGTGTCAAGGGCAGCTTGGAGCTGGCAGAAGAAACAATCAGTGAACTTGAAGACAACTAAATGATTCAAGTTAAGGAGTGGAAAAAAAAAAGAATTTAAAAAAACAAACACCCTCAGAATCAACAAAGAAAAGGCCAAATCTCACTTCCTTGGTTTTCTGGAGTATAACAGAGACTGGAGAAGGACTCTACAAATACCGAGTTGAAGAAAAAGAAGAACAAAAAATTCTGGTAGGAGATTTACTTCCTGGATAAACCAGTCCAGATCCCTCAAGCTCAATCAGTCCCCTGCATTTGGGAGTCAAATCGATAACACGGCCCGGATCTCTCCTGCCATGGATGCAGAACATAGAGCCACTCATAACAGCAGGTTAGAACCCTATGCATATACACGGGTAAAGGGACCCAAATCCACAGAGACCCAGGGTCAGACACATGGCTGAGCAGTGCCACATATAGAAGTGCCCCCTGGAAAAAAAGAGATGGTGGCAGAATGGCTAGCAAGAGGTGCACACATTCAAGACAGTCTCTATTTGCTGGATCAGCTAGATTTACAATGAGCACAGAAAGTACTACAAGCTATACTAAAGAACAAGAAGATAATGGCTCAGTCAACAGAACAAATTAAAACTTCAGAGGAGACACAGAATTTGGAACAACTAATCAAAGAAGTTCAAAAAAATCTGGATCAATTCAAGGAAATGAAGGGAAATATGGCTAGAAATAAATTAATCATGGATATTGAGCTAAGGGATATTAAGAAGACAATATGTGAGCATAAAGAAGAATACAAAAGTTTGAAAAGGAGCATAACAGAAATTTTAAGGATGAAAGACATAATAATGGTGGTTTAAAAATACACTAGACTTAAGACATAAGGCAGATTTAAACAGGCAGAAAAAAGAATCAGTGAACTAGGAGAGAGGACAGTCAAAATCATAGTCAGAAGAACAGATAGAGAAAAGAATAGAAAAAAATGGAACAGTGTCTCTGGGACTTGAGTTACAGCATAAAGTGTACAAAAATAAGCATCATGGGTGTCCAAGAAGGAGAAGAAAAGGGAAAGAGGGCAAAAGGGATATTCGAGGAAATGACAGCTGGAAATTTCCCAACTCTTTTTTTCTGGATGTCATAAGTATCAAAGACACACAATGTCCTCCAAACAAAATATACCCTAATATACTTACTCTGGGACACATACCAAACAGAAGGTCAAATGCCAAAGATGAAGAAAATGTTCAGAAAGCAGCAAGAGAAAATCAATTCATTATATGCAAGTGATTCTCAATAAAACTAAGGGCTGGATTAGTGTGAATAAGAGAAGATACCAAAAGAGTGTATTCAAAACCCAGTAAAACTGTATCCTTACTATATAACCCAATAGTCCTATAAGAATCCTATAAAAATTCCTATAAGAATCAATACAGTTGAACAGGAAAAAGTCATATTTCCAGAAAAATGGGCAACAACAACAAAAAAAGAGGTAATGTGGGACAAAAACAATATACAGAGGAGAAACAGAGAGACATGGGAGCAGAGATGTATATGCTATTGAAGGTAAGTTGGTGTTTTACTTTGCTAAACTACTCAAAACAGATACCATGAAACAAGTTCACTTTTACAACGGGAACTTAAGAGCATACACGCTTACAGTTCCAAGGCTGTGAAAATATCCAAATCAAGGCATCATCAAAACGAAACCTTCCTGAATACCAGCTGCTGATGATCCTGGATTCCTGTCACATGGCAAGGCACCTGGTGGCATCTGTTGGTCTTTCCCTTCTGTTCCAGTTTCAATGCTTCTAGCTTCTTGCTTCCATGGCTTTCTCACTCTTGGTCTAAATTTCATTCTCTTATAAAAGACTCCAGTAGGAGGATTAAGATCCATCATGAGGGCAGGCCACGGTGACTCAGCAGGCAAGAATGCTTGCCTGCCATGCCAGAGGACCCAGGTTCGATTCCTGGTGCCTGCCCATGTTAAAAAAAAAAAAGATCCATCATGAATGAGGTAGGTCACATCTTAAGATACTACTCACCAAAAGACCCTACTTATAATGGGTCTACACCCACAGGAATGGATTAATATTAAGAACATGCTTTTCTGGGGTACATACAGCTTCAAACTATCACAATCAGTATCTTTTCAAATTAGCAGGTTATAAGTGTAAGTTGTGTAATACAAACCCCAAGGTAACCACAAAGAAAGTAATTTTAAAATATACAGAAACAGGCATGAGAAAGGGATCGGTCAAACATTACAAAGAAAAGGAGATTGCAATAAAAGAAAGAGACAGAAAAGATATGACACACAAAACCAGCAACAAAATGGCTGAAGTAATATTTGTACTGCCTTACAGATTGTATAAAAAAGCATAATCCAACTACATATTGTTTGCAAGAGACTCATCTTAGTTCCAAAGACACAAATAGGTTAAAAGAGAAAGGATGGAAAAAGAAATCCGTGCAAATCATAACCAAAAGATAGTTGGGGTAGCTGTATATAGACTTCAAGTCAAAAGCCTGTTACAAGAGACAAAGAAGGACACCGTACATTAATAAAAGGGTCAATCCACCAAGAAGAAATAACAGTCATAAATATTTACACATCTAACCACAGTACCCCAAAATACATGAGGCAAACACTGGCAAAATTGAAGAGATAAGAAACCTCTATAGTAATCGTTGGTCCAACTAATAGTTGGAGACTTCAATATACCACTCTCATCAATTGATAGAATGTCTAGACAGAAGATCAGTGTGGAAACAGAGTTTGAAAATATAAGTGAATATAGACCTAACAGGCATTTATAGAACATTGCACCATAAAACATCAGGATATACATTCTTCCCAAATACACATGGATTACTCTTCAGGATAGACACATATTGGATCACAAGGCAAGTCTCAATAAACTTAGAAAGTTTTAAATTATACAAAGCATTTTCTCTGACCGTAATGTAATGAACCTGGAAATGAATAAGGCACAGAACTGTAAATCCACAAATAAATGGATGTTAAATAACACACTCGTAAACAATTGTTGTGTCAAAGAAGAAATTTTTAAGGGAAACCACTATCTTGAGATGAATGAAAAGAACACAACATATCAAAACTTTTGGGATGCACAAGGACTGTGGGAGCTGCTACCCCTGACCCTGGAATTTCCTGGACACAAGACCCTCTCACAGCTGCTGGCTCCCCGATACTGTTTTCCCTGTGGCCAGCAGGACCACCTCACCTTTTCACGCCCTGCCCTGCTTAGGGATGGGAGAGCAAGCTGAGAGAAGGTGGTCCCTGACAGCTGAGTAGAGAGGCCTGTACCCCAAGATGGAAGGTGCACCAGCAAGGAGCCCATATGGCCACAGTGGAGCAACCTTCTTTAAAGAACACGACACTGTGACTTAGAAAGAAGAGTACTGTGCAGCAGTCCTTGTCATTTACTTATCTCAAGTATTTTTGTCTTTTAAAATGTCACTGTGTTAATAAGCAGTGTTTTCTGAGTCCCTCCTCTGGTCCAGGGACTGTTTCTAATCCCTGTCCCTGCACCTTTTCTCCTCCTTTGAGGAGCATGAAGCCCATGGAACTGTAAGGAAGGTGCAGGCTGGCTGGCAGCAGGGCTGGTACCCAAGCTGTGGCCCAGGCTCCATGACCCTGTTGCGTGTCTGCCTGTTCTCTCGTTTCATGTTCTGACACGGTCACATGTAGCTTCCCAGCTGGTTCACTTCCACACCTGGCCCCACCTTGCTGTGTCTACCTGACCTCCCTGTACCTCTGTTTTCCCACCTGTGGAATGGGCTAGTGAAAGGACCTGCCATGTAGTGCTGCTGCAGAGATTCTCAGGGCTTAACCAAAGGCTTGAAGCCCAGTGTGAGAGATAATGAACACCCATTTTGAATATTAACTCTGCATATTACTATTGCTTGCTGCCTGGTGTTCCTTTAATGCACCATCATTTGTTTACTCCACCTTTAGGCTTTTGCTAATCCTTTTTGGTTTTCAGTATTATAGCGGTGCTCCATTTATGGTCATTGTAAATACAAGTGCTAATGAGTTAAAAAAAAAAAAAAAAAACTTATGGGATGCAGTGAAGTCAGTGCTGAGGAGGAAACTTTTAGCCCTAAATGCTTACATTAAAAAGAAGAGCTTAATCAAAGACCTGGAGGAACTAAAAAAGGAAGCAGAAGGAAAGAAATAGCAATGATTAGAGCAGAAATCAATGAAATAGAGAATAAAAAAATAGTATTAACAAAAGCAACAGTTGATTCTTTGAAAAGGTTAATAAAATTGAAAAAACCATTACTAGACAAAGTGAAAAAGAGAGACGATACAAATAAATAAAATCAGAAACAAGAAGGGGACATTAGAACTGACCCCATAGAAATAAAAAGATATGAGGATATGCCAACAAATTAGACAACCTAGATGAAATGGATAAATTCCTAGAAACACACAAACAACCTACAATGACTCAAAGAAGAAATAGAAGCTCTCAACAGGCCAATTACAAGTAAAGAAATTTAACCAGTCATCAAAGACCTCCATACAAAGAAAAACCCAGAACAAAATAGTTTCACAGGGGAATTTTACCAAACAGTCCAAGAAAAACTAACAGGATGGTATTGGCATAAAGATAGACCTATTGACCAATGAAATCAAGCTGAGGGTTCAAAACAGACCTTCCCATCTATGGCCCAATGATTTTTGACAAGCCTGCCAAGTCTACTCAATTGGGAAAGAATAGTCTCTTTAACAATTGGTGGTGTGAAAACTGGATTTCCATATGCAAAAGGATGAAAGAAGACCCGTATTTCACACCATATACAAATCCATATACAAATATTAACTCAAAATGGATCAAAGCCCTAAATACAAGAACCAGGACTATAAAGACTTCAGATCTTGTGTTAGGTAATGGTTTCTCAGACCTTACACCATAAAGTACAAGCAACCAGAGAAAAATAGATAAATGGGAGCTCATCAAAATTTGTAACTTCTGTGCCTCAAAGAATTTTGTCACAAAAGTGACAAAGACAACCCACTGAATGTGAGAAAATATTTGGAAGCCACATATCTGATAAGGGTTTAATATCCAGACTATATCAAGAAATTCTACAACTCAATAATAAAAAGAGCTTAAAAATGGGCAAAAAACTTGAATAGATCTTTCTCTAGAGAGGGTATACAAACAGCTAAAATTCACATAAAATGATGCTCAACATCACTAGCTATTAGGGAAATACAAATCAAAGCCGCAGGATGTCATTTCATACCCACTAAAATGGCTACTTTAAAAAAAACAAAACTACTTGTAGAGGATGTGAAGAAACAGGAACATTCGTTTATTGCTGGTGGAAATGTAAAATGGCCCAATGACTTGGAAGACAGTTTGGCAGTTCCTCAGAAAGCTAAGTAGAGAAGTACCATTTGACCCAGCAATCCCATCTCTAGGTTTAGACCCAGAAGAATTAAAAGTGGGGACTCGAAGAAATATTTGCACGACAATGTTCATAATGGTATTATTCACAATTGCCAAAAGATGGAAGTAACCCAAATATCTATCATCGATGAATGGAAAAACAAACTATGGTATATACATAAAATGCAATATTATGCAGCCATAAACATGAAGTCCTCGTAGCATGCAACAGCAGGGATGAACCTTGAGTTCATTATGCTGAGTGAAATAAGCCAAACACCAAAGGACAGATATTGTATGATTTCACTGATATGAACTAAATATAATGAGCAAATTCATAGAATTAGAATCTTGATTATAGATTATCAGGTGATGGATTGGGTTTAAAGAATGGGAAGTTAATGCTTAATTGTACAGAATTTCTATTTAGGATCATTTTAAAGATTTGGAAATGAAGAATGGTAATGGTTGCACACTATTGTGAGTGCAATTAACAGCATTGAATAACAAGGCAAAAATTTAGGTCATACATGTTACTACATAAAAATTAAAACAATAAAACAGAACTGTATAACACGGTGACTGTATAACACGGTGAACACTTATTGTAGATGATGGACTATAGTTTACAGTACAAGTATCAGATTGTTCTTTCATGAATCATAGCAAATGTCTGACACTAATACAAGGTGTTAATAATAGGGTGGTACACGGAGGGAAAGTACACCTAATGCAAACTATGGATGGTAGTTAATAGTACTATTTTAATAATCTTTCATGAATTGTAACAAAGATAATGACCGTTTGAAAACTACAATTACAAGAAAGTGTAATTTGTAACGAATGTTACGTACCAAAGCAAGGTGTTGGTGGTGGGGAAGTGTAAGGGAGTCCTATAATTTAGCATGATTGTTCTGTAAACCACAACTTCTCAATATAAAAAAAAATACAGAGAAGTGGAAGGCATATCAAACAGGCATTGAGATTTCTGGAGTGAACTGAGAAGTAACAAAGGTTTTCCTAATGCTTTAGTAAGCACAGCTATGTAGATTCTTGACTTTGGCTTTTGAGGCTTATATTCTACTATATGATGGATTTTTATACTTATCTAAGTTGATTTTACCTGCTGTGCTCTCTGAGAGTGTCTTAGGTCACATATGACTTTCATGTTAGTGGGCCAGTGAAGTTTATGGTTATTGGCAAACAGCTGTTTTCATAGCACCCTGCTAGGCCTAAGCAAGTATGTGTGAGTTTTAGCACGAATAAAATTAGATGCTCAGAGAAAGCATCCAAAAAGTGAATGAGTTCCAACAAACACAGAAGAACCTGACTGGCTAGCCTAAACAAGCAAAGCCACAGCTGAACAGTTGAGCTAGACTCACAAATCTGTAAGGCCTTCAGAGATCTTAGTGTAGGGAAGGCCAGGAGTCCCTTACAGATGCAAGCCTCAGAAAGCAGACAGCAGCATCTTGCTCCTCTTATGGATGTGTGGCTCCCCCTAAATGAACACATTTCTACTTATTAGGACTGTTGGGACCCTATTATGAGCATAGGAATAAAAGCTTTTCCCTAAACAGACCCATCAAACATTAGGGCAATTCTATTCTTTGCTGCTTGTACTGCATTTTTTAATAAGGTCTGCAGTCAAGGACTTAAACAGCACCCTAGTTTCATGTCTGTTATAAAACACTGATGTTTGACCTTCTACCTTTAAACTGTTACTTCCAGGCCTCATTAGACATCGTAGATAGGCATTGAACTGGTTTGACACTTATGTAACCCAGAAAAACTATCTTCTTTTAATCCAATCTTGTGGGGGCAGACCTGTTCTTGGGTGGCACCGGGAGATGAACCCGGGACTCCAGCATGGCAGGTGACAACTCTGCCACTGAGCCACTGTTGCAGTGCCCTGGATGGTGGGTGGGACCTTTTGATTAGGTTGTTTCCATGGAGATGTGACCCTTGTCCATTCAAGGTGGGTCTTAATCCACTTGCTAGAAGTTCTTTAAAAGGGAGACATTTTGGAGTAAGCACAGATGCTTGGAAAAAGAAAATGCCCCAACAGAAGCCAGAACAACCCACAAGAGCTGAGAGAGTTTTTTTGTTTGTTTGTTTGTTTATTTTGAGAGAGAGCCATTTTAAAGCTAACCCAGGAGAGTAGGGCCAGCAGACATCGCCATGTGCCTTCCCATGTGACAGAGGAACCTGAACACAGTTGATCTTCTTCAGTAGAGGTATCCTCTTGCTGATGCCTTAATTTGGACATTTTCATGGCCTTACCATTTATTTGTAAACCAATAAATCCCCTTTGAAAAAGTGAACTCATTTCTAGTATATTGCATTCCAGCTGTTTAGCAAACCAAAACAGGCATGTTTATATCCCATCCATTTGTATATATATTTTTATCTACCTCAGGGCCAATGGAAGAATCTATGTAGGTACTAACCAATTAGACTCACATGGCTTATATTCAGGCTCTTAATGACCACCCCTATCAGGGTGGCTTTGAATTTGTTCATTCCAAATGGTCTGACCAGCTTTATCTGCCGACACTCAGAGGGTAGCTTCATTCATAGGAGGGAAGTGGCTTTTTATGAATTAATGGTAATGGGGGCTCTTTTTATAAAGACTATGCTATATTTTTGGACTAAGGTAGAGAAACAACTCAATGAAATTATTGCAAACCCAAAGGCACTTAAAAAGATTATGCCTGGAATATTGTCTCTAGGAATCAGGTTTGGTCAAAAATCAAGGAAAACTCTGTTGCCTTTAAAAGAATCCTTCAGTTTTATTTTCAGAATAGGAGTGGCAGAAGAATAAAAAACAATCAGACGGGCTTACTGCACTGGAGAAAGACAGAAGTCTCCTTAGGAGAACATGTGACCTCTTTGGAGAGAAGGGAGGTCTCTCGGGGAGAGAGACCAAAACTCTATGAAATGGAAAATGAGCTCTTGAAGTTCAGGATAGACAGGTATAAAATGGAAATTGGAGATACACCTGGATCTAAATGTCCTTTAAAAAGCATTAGAAAGTGCATTAATAGAAAAATAATTAATTAATTAAAATAAATAAAAATTTTAAAAAACATTAGAAAGTGAGAAAATGTACCCAGGTTTTATGTATATTATAAAACACTAATGTTTGAACTTCTTGCTTTAAATTGTTACTGCCAAACCGAGTTGGACATTTGGATAGGTACATCTAAATCCCATCCATTTGTAAATTACTTTTATCTACCTACAGAGCCAAAGGAGGAAGCTCTGTAGATTATTAAATTATATAAATGATAAACAGGAATCTAACAGAAGAGGAGAGGCATGATCTCAAAGGGTGGGCTAGAATGACTTCCCAAAAGGGGACAGGATCTGGAAAACTACTGAGATGCAGTCTCTAATGGCACAGCCAGACTTTGTAAGGGCAATTGGGGAGCTACCTCCTAAAGATTGGGGCTTGTGACTTGCAGGGGACTTAATTATTGGACTTTAACATTCTTTGGGAATTTGATAATGGGAGATAGTTTATATTGAAATGGTTGTGTGCATTTTATTGACATATTTTCATGTTTTAATTTGAAGTAATTACAGAATCTCAGCTTCTATGTGGCACAACATGACTACATATAATTTGGGGTAGGGGGTAGAATAGTGATTTTTCAGCCATAGGCATAAAAAGGTCTTGGAAATGATTCAGTTTATGTCCTCTTTTGGTCCATTTCAGAGCTTTCTGGGGAGCAGATCTATACAATACACATTGTGAACTAGGAAAGTTCACAAAGAAGTGGTGGTTAGGATTGGATGGACAAACTTCTGAAAGTAGGAGAGAAGTTATCCTGGGCAACTTCAAAGCTCCTCTTAAAGAAAATAATCTCATCCTTGGAGAACTCTAGGTTTAATATTTAATTACAGTAAGTTTATAGAAGAAAACCTACAGAATGGTGTCTGGGAATGGGGAAATGCCTCTTCACCTCACTCAGTCCTTCCCTGAAGTCCTCCCCTATGGAGGTAAAATGACATCTGACTGGTGAATTTCTAAAGAAACTGGGCACTCCTCTTCCCGCCTCCTTCTCTCTCTTTCTCCTTGGGAGTCATTCTGCCCTCAGATGGCACATATTCTGCTCTGATCTCTGCCGTGTGGCAAGAGAGAGGAGGCCTGTGGTTTAGTGGGTAGTGTACCTAATTTCTGGGGTTCCTTATTGCTGAGAGAGGGGAGCTGCATTCCCTTATGCCACCTTTATCTGTGGTCAAGGTGATGCCATGGTTCTCCACCTGGCTTACTCTTTGGTCTTATTTATAGATTGTTTCATAGCTTGGGTGAGGAGGACTAGTACTATTTATTAGGCTCCCTAAAATTCCCAAGAGGATGGTTTCAGAGATTAGGTGAGTTTAGAGTAGGCTTTGAAGGATGAATAGCATGGACAGAATTAGGGAAAATAATGAGAACTCCAGAAACAGGAAATAGTATGTGAAAAAGTACAGATGTTTTAAACAGGACAGTGTAGCCAACCAGTGAATCTCACCTGAGTTTTGGTGTCCAGAGTTTTTATTTCAGCTAGATTATGCCAACACTGTTAGCTGCCCATATGGCTGATCTTAGGTTTCCAACCCTTCCAGCCACTCTGAATGTAGAATAAACATTGCATAGCCCAAAGCCCCCATCATAAACCATATTGTTAGAACGTCCAGTCTAGCCCCAGGCCCCCAAGTGAATAAATACACATTCCTAGTGGTGACCTCCCAGGCGTCCAGGACAAAGACCAAGCTTCTGTTTGGATAAGGTTAATTCTTGACTAAGTGTTTCCCAAATGCCAAAATAATCCATTTGCTGGCTATATTGCTATAAAAAGTAGAAATTAATAACCTATTATTATCTGACTACCTGCTACCTGAGTCTTATATTCAATACTATTTTGTGATTTTATTTCATAGCTGTAATTGATTCGTTAAGTTTTAAAAATTAAGGGTGAAAAATTTCATCTGTTTTATGGCAGCAACATTGTCATAAATTTTCATCTTCTTTAGGAAAACTATGTTACTCTATTTCACATTTTTCTCACTGTATTTTTAAGTGTAAACTGTGCATATGACTTTTGTATTCCTCATATCTGAATGAATTGAATTTCTGATCTATTAACAGGAGAAGGATAGAAGGGATAAGATAGCTTTACAGGATTCATCTTTTGTAGACTCCCTGTTCTGTTGCTATAGCAAAAGACTATCTTCTTAAGATATGAAAACTCTGTGAAGCCACTCTTCTTCTGCCTCACAGAATCTAACCTGGTTCTGAATGACTTCTACCCACTGTCCTGGGCCTCCTGGTTGAGTCACAGGTGGTGGGAATTTTGACTATCTATTCCTTCTCTTTCCCTTCCCAGTGTTTAAATCCTGTTCCATATCAGCCTAGTTGATAGCATTTCCTACTCAGAGTACAGCTACTGCTTGGCCCCATTCCCATTTCCAGTTCTTACCCCAAAATATTCTTTTGATTTCCAGCATTAGTTTCCTGCCCAATGCCTTTGGTCTCAGTAGCCTACTGTAGCACTCACATGTAAGTTTGGAGTTTCGGGATTTTCTTGGTCAGATATTTGATGAAAATTCAGTTGCCTTGAGTTTATATTCCCTTTCCTTGTTGCTATGGATAGGCTTCAGAAAAGGAATGAAAAGGCTCAGAAATAAAGTTCTCACAGAGCACTGATATAATTTATTTTTGTTCCATGTTTTTGAAATATATGAAGAAATCCCCTGAAAGTATTGATTATTGACTTCAGATAATAAACAATATTATAATTTTCAATGGACTAATTAAGGACAATTATATAACTTTTCACACTTTCTTTGACACTAAGGCTATGTCTAGAAGATAATACCCCAAGAAACCTTTAGCAGAAAATCATTTGAGGCATACAATATAGATAAAAATAACTTTGAATGGAAGAGCCTTGGCTAGAAGTAGCATTTTATTCTGGTATGCTATAATAAGGAGTTTTAGTCAAAACATTTCCCCACAGGTGTTTTGGTTTATTAAAGCTACCAGAATGCAATATACCAGAAATGGGTTGGCTTTTGTAAAGGGAATTTTTTAAGCTGCAAGTTTACAGTTCTAAGGGTATAAAAATGTCCAAACTAAGACATCCAGGTAAAGACACCTTAATTCAAGAAAGGCCAATGGGTCTGGAACACCTCTGTCAGCTGGGAAGGCACATGGCTGGCATCTGCTGGGGTCTTTAACTTCTTGTTTCAAACAACTTCCCCAGAGGTGTTTTCTTTCTTTCTTTTCTTCCTTTCCTTTCCCTTCCTTCCTTCCTTCCTTCCTTCCTTCCTTCCTTCCTTCCTTCCTTCCTCCCTCCCTCCCTCCCTCCCTCCCTCCCTCCCTCCCTTCCTTTCTGCTTGTGTGGGTTTTGAAGCTTATTACAAAAAGTTTCCTCTTAAAGGACTCCAGTAAGCAACCTCACCTTGAATGGGTAGGGACACATCTCCATGGGAACCACCGAATCAAAAGCTCCTACCCACAACTGGGTGGGTTGCATCTCCATGGAAACAATTTAATTAAAAAATTCCAACCCAACAACATCGACCAGGATTAAAGAACATGGCTTTCCTCAGGTACATAACAGTTCCAAACCTGCACAACAGGCAACTAGAACACAGTACAGGAATGTGTGATAGGATCTTGTTCCAATTCAGTTGAATTATAGATGAGGGGATGTCCCAAGCATTCCTCTTTTGGTCCTGGGGATGTTAAGCTTTGTTCAATTTATTTTTTGAAGTCTAATATAGTTCTGTCTTGATAGTCAGCCTCAAATAATTTGGTACCAAGAACAAACTCCAGCATTACCTGGAACTGTTTTTTGTATGTTTCCTGTTCTGATGAGAAAAAGAAGCAAGGTGGAATCAGCAAAGACATATCGTCCAAAATGTTAGACCTCAGATATTGCCAGAATGAGGATATTGTTTCCACATTATACTGTGCATAGCCAGGCAACTTAACATAAGAGTAAAAGGAAGAGCTGAGCATTTGGTAGTCACGTGGTCTAGGGTTGGAATCTAATATGCATTAAGGTGGTAACCCTTGTCAAATACTCTGGGTTAGGATCCCAAGGAGCATAGTCCCAATGAATGGATATGAACTAGAATCCCTGATTAGTTCAGAAATCCTCAAGCACTGGTTCAGGACTTTAGGTACCCTTAAGCATCTGATAGAAGGAAATTAAATTCCTCTCTGTAGGAACATAATATGACCAAATGCTTCAAATTATTTTTTTAACTTTTTTATTCTATAATATAACATAAATACAAAAGCAAAGAAATGAAAAAGCAATACTTTTCAAAGTACTGTGCAACAAGTGGTTACAGGACAGATCCCAGAGTTTGTCATAGGCTACCATACGATCCTCTCAGATTTTCCCTTCTAGCTGCTCCAGAATATAGGAGGCTAGATGTGTTAGTTAGATTCAGTTGTCAACTTGGCCAGGTGAGCATACCTAGTTCTGTTGCTGGGGACACAAACCAATGGTACGTGAATCTCATCTGTTGCTAATTACATCTGCAGTCGGCTAGGAGGCGTGTCTGCTGCAGTGAGTGACGTTTGACTTAATTGGCTGGTGCTTAAATGAGAGAACGCAATGTAGCACAGCCTAGCAGCTTGGCATTCCTCATCTCAGCACTAGCAGCTCAGCCCAGGCCTTTGGAGATGCAGAAAGAAGTCACCCCGGGGAAGGTTGTTGTAACCCAGGGGCCTGGAGAGAAGACCAGCAGAGACCATCTTGTGCCTTCCACGTAAGAAAGAACCTCATTGGAAAGTTAGCTGCCTTTCCTCTGAAGAACCAACAAAATAAATCCCCTTTTATTAAAAGCCAATCCGTCTCTGGTGTGTTGCATTCCGGCAGCTAGCAAACTAGAACACTAGAGGACTTAAATTTTTTTATCATCACGATTGACTTTTTTCCTTCTTTTTTTTGTGGAAAATAACATATATACTAAAAAGCTATGAATTTCTAAGCTCAGCACCACAATTAGTTGTAGAACATATTTCAGACTTTGACATGGATTGCAATTTCAGAATTTTAGGTTTTTACTTCTAGCTGCTCTAAAATACTGGAGACTAAAAGAGATATCAGTGTAATGATTCAGCATTCATAGTCATTTGTTAAATGCTATCTTTTATGTATAACCTCACCATCACCATTGATTTTTCCATACCTCTCTTTAGGGTTGATTGGGCTATCTCAATTATAAATTTTTGATATTGGAAGGGTCTGTCACTAATATGGGGTAGGGAGATGGAACTATCTGATGTTCTGGAGAGGCTGGGCTAGGTTTCAGGACTTATCTGGACCAGGAACCCATCTGGAGGTTGTAGGTTTCTGGAAAGTTACTCTAGTGCATGGAACCCTTGTAGAATCTTATATATTGCCCCGTGTGTTCTTTAGGATTGGCTGGAATGGTCTTGGTTGGGGGTAGGCAGGTTATCATAGGTAGCAAGGTCTAACTGAAACTTGCAAAGAGCAACCTCCAGACTAGCTTCTGGACTCCATTTGAACTCTCTCTGCCACTGATACTTTATTAATTACATTTCTTTTCCCCCATTTGGTCAGGATGGAATTGTTGATCCCATGGTGCCAGGTTTGGATTCATCCCTGGGAGTCATCTGCCACATTGCCAGGGAGACTTTCACCCCTGGATGTCATGTCCCACATAGAGGGGATGGCAATGATTTTACTTGCAGACTTGGGCTTAGAGAGACAGAGACCACATCGGAGCAACAACAGAGGTCCTCCAGAAGTAACTCTTAGGCATGCCTATAGGTACTCTAAACTTCTCTGCTACCTCTATAAGCTTCACAAGAGTAAGCATCATGATCAAGGGCATGGCCTATAGATATAGGTGTCCGTAAAGTTTGACACAGTATCAGGGGATTCCCTGATGATAAGATTTAATAGTTCCATAGTCTTTCTCCCCTCCCTCAGGGGATGTGGCCAATACTTTTTGATTATCTGCTTAATATACTCTAACATGTTTCTAGGCATTACAAAAATCTAGATAGGATTAAAGGATCTCTTTCTCATTCTGTGCTCTCTGTGTTTCAGTTGTTCAAATGAGCTATACAGTAGGTTGAATTACATTATGTACAAAGTTTCATAATTTCAGTTCCAAATCAAATAAATCTTTATTCCATTGGTCTCAAAGAGTATGTGTGGTTCTAAAATATAGACATTGTGTTCCTTACCCCTATGTTCCGTATTACTTTACCCCAACCTGTTCAGCTTCACTCTTATCTCTAAATATCAGGCTATATATATAAAACAGTCTCTCAAAATCCAGAAATATTAACCACCACTCTGGACTTAATGTGTCTGCTCTGAAAGCTTACAATCTAGGCCCCTGTTTTCTTAAAAGCATTTTCTTAAGGTGACCATACCATTGTTGTTCTTTTGTTTCTGGCTTATATTGTCTCACCAAATGTCCTACATGTTCATTCACATCATTGCATGCTCACAACTTTGTTCCTTTTGTAACAGCACAACCTTTGTTCATAAGTATACACCATTGTTTGGCAATCTACTTCTCTGTCAGTGCACCCTTCAGTTACCTGCATTCATTGGGCATCATGTAGAAGGCCCGAAGTTCACAGTCCATCAACATTCTCAATTTTAGATAATTTCATTGTTCCCAAGAGAAAGAAAACCAATAAACACAACATTGCCAAATAGAAAATCAAAACCTCCTCTTAACTCTTGCCCCTTCCCCCATTATTTACCTCTGCTGTTGCTGTGGTAGTGCTGATGGTTTCCTTTTGAACATAGCTCATAGCATGCAATAGCAGTTTTCCCCCTGAACCCTGGACTGAAACACTCTTTATACAAGAATCATATCTCTGAAGTAATTCTTACAAGAACTAATTCATATTTCTAGTGTGAGTCACTGGGACACGTAGGTCTACAAAACCCCTTTCAATCTTGTTCTTCTTCAATATGGTAATATTACTTCTAGACCCACTAGAGAATCACCTTCACTCCTATCTATTCCCTTATATTGGAGTTCAAACTCATTAGCTAATAGCTCACCCATCTCTACCTTTTATGTATCTCTAAGTCCCCTATATTCTGTATTATAAGCCTCTGATTATACTTTTATACTGGTCATAAAAGTAGAATCATACATTATCTATCCTTATGTGTCTGGCTAATTTTGTTCAGCATTAGGTCCTGAAGGCTCATCCATCTTGTCATGTGCTTCAGGACATCATTTTGTTTTACTGCTACATAATATTTCATCGTATGTATATGTTGATCCAATCATCTATTGATGGGCATTTGGTTGGTTTCCATCTTTTAGTGATGGTGAATAATGCTGCTATGGAGACCGGTGTGCAAATGTCTGTTTGTATTGTTGCTTTCAGTTCTTCTGGATATATACCAAGTAGTGCTATTGCTGGGTGGTAGGGCAAGTTTCCTAAGGAACCACCAAACAGTCTTGCATAGTGGCTGCACCATTATACATTCCCACCAGCAGTACATAAGTGTCCCAGTTTCTCCACATCCTCTCCAACATTTATAGTTTCCTGCTTGTTGAAGAGAAGCCATTCTTATAGGTGTGGGGTGGTATCTCAATGTAGTCTTGATCTGCATTTCCCTTATAGCCAGTGAAAATGAGCATTTCTTCATGTGCTTTGAGCCATCTGTATTTGCTCTTCAGAAAAATGCCTATTCCTATCTTTAGCCCATTTTATAATTGGGTTGTTCTTTTGTTGTTGAGTTGTAGGATTTGTTTGTATATACAGGAAATCAAACATTTGTCTGATATATGATTTCCAAATATATTCTCCCATTGAGTTGGCTGACTCTTCAATTTTTGACAGTCTTTTGAGGTACAGAGCATTTGATTTTGAGGAGTTCCCATTTATCTATTTTTCCTTTTGTTGCTTTTGCTTTGGGTGTAAAATTTGGGAAGCTACCTCCTATTACTAAGTCTTGAAGATGTTTCCCTACATTTTCTTCTAGAAGCTTTATGATGCTAGTTCCTATATTTAGGTGTTTCATCCACTTTGAGTTAATTTTTGATTAGGGTGTATGATAGGGGTCCTCTTTCATTCTCTTGGCTATTGATATCCAGTTCTACCATGCCCAATTACTGAAAAGACTCTTTTGTCCCAGTTCAGAGGATTCAGGGGCCTTGTCAAAAATCAATTGCCCCTAGATTTGGTGGTCTATTTCTGCACTCTCAATTTGTTTCCATTGGTCAATGCTTCTATCTTTGTGCCAGAACCATGCTATCTTGAGCACTGTGGCTTTATAATAGGTTTTAAAGTCAGGGAATGTTAATCCTCTCACTTTGCTCTTCTTTTTTAGGATGCTTTTAGTTATTTGGGGTCTCTTTCGCTTCCAAATGAATTTGGTAGTTAGCTTTTCTAAATCTTCAAGGTACGTTGTTGGAATTTTGATTGGTACTGTGTTGAATCTGTAGATCAATTTGGGGAGAATTGACATCTTAACTATATTTAGCCTTCCTATCCATGAGCAGGGAATGTCTTTCCACCTATTTAGATCTTCTTTGATTTCTTTTAGCAATGTTATGCAGTTTTCTGTGCACAAGTCCTTTACATCCCTAATTAAGTTCATTCCTAAGTATCTGATTCTTTTAGTTGCTGTTTTGATTGGAATTTTTTCCTTGACTGACTCCTCAACTAGGTCATTGCTTCTCTATAGAAATCTTACTGATTTTTGCACATTAATTTTATATCCCTACACCTTGCTGAATTTATTAGCTCAAGTAACTTTGCTGTAGATTTCTCAGGATCTTCCAAGTAAGTATCATATCATCTGGAAATAATGAATTTTACTTCTTCCTTTCCAGTTTGGATGCCTTTTATTTCTTTGGTCTGCCTGATTGCTCTGGCTAGAACTTCTAGCAGAATGTTGAATAATAGTGGTAACAGATCTTGTTCCTGATCTCAGGGGGAAAGTTTTCAGCCTCTCTCCATTAAGTACAAACTGGCTATCAGATTTTATATATTCCTTTTATCATATTGAGGTAATTACCTTTGATTCCTATCTTTTGGAGTGTTTTTTGACAGAAAACGATGCTGAATTTTGTCAAATCCTTTTTCCGCATCAATCGAGATGATCATGTGATTTTTTTCCCTTTCAATTTATTAATATACTGTATTACATTAATGGACTTTCTTGTGTTGAACCATCCTTGCATTCCTGGTTTAAACCCCCACTTGGTCATGTTGTATAATTATTTTAACGTGCTTTTGGACTGGATTTGCTAATATTTTATTGAGAATTTTTGCACCTACATTCATTAGGGAGATTGGCCTGTAGTTTTCCTTTCTTATAGCATCTTTACCCAGTTTTATATTTAAATAATATTAGCTTTATAAAATGAGTTAGAGTTCCTTTTTCCTCAATTTTTTGGAAAAGTTTGAGCAGAATTGGTGTCAGTTCTTTCTGGAATGTTTGATAAAATTCTCCTGTGCAGACTTCTGTCTCTGGGATTTTCTTTGTAGGAAGATTTTTGATGACTGATTGAATCTCTTGACTTGTGATTGGTTTGTTGAGATCTTCTATTTCTTCTTGAGTCAGTGTAGCTTGTTTGTGTGTCTCCAGGAATTTGTCCATTCATCTAAGCTGTCTAGTTTGTTGGCATACGGTTGTTCACAGTATCCTCTTATGATTTCTTTTTTTTTTTTTTCAGGGTCTGCGGTGATGCACCCCTTCTCATTTTGATTTTGTTTATTTGCATCTTCTCTCTTTTTTTTCTTTGTCAAGTCTTGCTAGTGGCCCATCAATTTTATTGATTTTCTCAAGAGAACCAACTTTTGGTTTTATTGATTCTTTCTATATGTTCTTTGGTTCTCCCATTTATTTATATCTGCTTTAATCTTTGTTGTTTCTCTTCTCCTATTTGTTTTGGGGTTAGTTTGCTGTTCTTTCTCAAGTTCCTCCAGGTATGCTATTAAGTCCTTCATTTTTGCTCTTACTTCTTTTTAAACTATAGACATTTGGGCCAATAAATGTCCTGCTCAGCACAGCCTTTGCCACATCCTGAAAGTTCTGATAAGTTGTATTCTCATTTTCATTCATCTTCAGATAGTTACTGATTTCTCTAGCAATTTCTTCTTTGATCCACTGGTTGTTTAAGAGTGTGATATTTAATCTCCATATATTTGTGAATGTTCTCATTCTTTGGTCGTTATTGAGATCCAGTTTCATCCCATTGAGATCAGAGAAAGTGCTGTGAATAATTTCAATATTTGTATGTTTACAAAGACCTGTTTGTGCCCCAACATACGATCTATCATGGAGAATGTTCCGTAAGCACTAGAGAAGAATGTATAGCCTTGTGCTTTGGGGCACAATGACCTATATATGTCTGTTAAGTCTAATTCATTTATCAACTTAATTAACTTCTCTATTTCCCTGTTGATCTTCAGTCTGGGTGTTCTACTTACAGAGGAAAGTAGTATATCAAAGTCTCCTACTATTATTGTTGAAATGTCTATCACTCCCTTCAGTTTTGCCAATGTCTGTCTCGGGTACATTGGAGCTTCTTGATTGGTAGCATAAACATTTATGATGTTATAGCTTCTTGATGAATTGACCCTTTAATTAGTATATAGTGTCCTTCTTTGTCTCTTATGATATCTTTACATTTAAAGTCTATTTTGTCCAATATCATTATAGCTACTCCTGCTTTGTTTTGGTTACAACTTGCGTGGAAGATCTTTTTCTATTCTTTCACTTTCAACCTATTTGTATCCTTGTGTCTAAAATGAGTCTCTTGTAAGCAGCATATAGCTGGATTATGTTTCTTAATCCATTCTGCCAATCTGAATCTTTTAATTGGTAAATTTAGTCCATTAACGTTCAAAGTTATTACTGAAAATGCATTTCTTGATTACACCATCTTACCTTTTTTATTTTATTTATCAGGTCTGTATCTTCTTTTCCCTCTTTCTCTTTGTATTATTTAGATTACCCTTAGTGGTACTCTTCAATTCTATGCCCTCCTCCAGACCTCCCTCTCCTGTCTTTTTTTTTCAGCCACAGAACTCCTTTTCTTATAAGGCCAGTCTCTTGTTGACAATTTCTTTCAGGACGTCTTTGTCTGTGAAAACTTTAACCTCTCCCTAAGTTTTGAAGGACAGTTTGGCTGGGTACAGAATTCTTGGCTGGATGTCTTTCTCTTTCAGGATTTTGAATATATCATACCACTACCTTCTCACCTTCAGTGTGCTAGTTGAGTAGTCTGAACTCAGTCTTATTTTATTTCCCTTGTATGTAGTGGATTGTTTTTCTTTTGCCACTTTCAAGATTTTCTGCTTCTCTTCAACATTTTTTAAAATTTTTAAAAAAATACCAAAAAACACCAAACAAATGCAAACATTTATAATTTTTGATCGTTCTGTTCTACATATATAATCAGTAATTCACAATATCATCACATAGTTGCATATTTATCAGCATGATCATTTCTTGGAACATTTGCATCTATTCAGAAAAAGAAATAAAAAGAAAACAGAAAAAAATCATACATACCATACCCCCCACCCCTCCCCCTCACCGATCACCAGCATTTCACTCTAAATTTATTTCAACATGCTTCTCTTCAACATTTGACAGACTGATTAGTATGTGCGTTGGGGAAGGCCTATTTGGATTTATTCTGTTTGGAGTTCTTTGAGCTTCTTTGACTTGTATATTTATGTCCTTTATGAGGGGTGGGAAATTTTCCCCCATTATATCCTTAACTATTCTTCCTAGCCCTTTACTCCTGTCTTCTCCTTCTGGGTCACCAGTGATTCTTATATTTGTATGCTTTGTTTTGACTACCATTTTCCTGAGTTCCTGTTCAATTTTTCCCATCTTTTTTGCCATTTGCTGTTTTGAGCCTTTGAAGTCAATTATTATCCTGTCCTCTATATCATTCATTCTTTCTTCTGTCTCTTCAAATCTGGTTTGTGTGCCTCTAGTAAGTTTTTTATTTGGTTGACAGAGTCTTTCATCTCTGTGATATCTACTATTTTTCTATTTATTCTTTCAAATTTCTCTTTCTGCTATTCTACTTCTTCTTGATCTCCTTTATGTCATTTGCTGTTCCACTTATTTTATTAAGTAGAGTTGTATGAACTTCTCTGAATAGTTGTTCCAATGTCTGTGTCTCCTCTGGTGTTTTAATTTGGTCATTAGGCGGGGCTCTATCTGTCTTCATTGTGATATACTTAGTTATCTTCTGCTGTCTTCATGGCATGTAAATATCTTGATTGATTTATTTTGGGAATTGATTTCTTTTCGTAGTCTAAGGCCTTGTATTTGCAGGATGGTTGTACATTAGGGAGCAGGGCACAGGGTGGGTACTCAGTGCAGTGATTTATTTCAGGGCAGATATAGGCGCAGGTTGGGGATGTTATGCTGGTACTTGTGAAGGTGGGCACCCAATGACCAGGGAGGGTGTAGCTGTATGGGTGCACCAGTCTGGGGGGCATAACCCGGGTGTGCACTGGTCTAAGGCATGGAGCCCTTTGTGTACATGCATAGAGCTGTGGCAGCAGGTTAGAGTTATACCTTCATGGATTGGTGGCAGATGTGACTGGGCTGTTCAAGTCAGCTCTATCTTAGAGCTGAGAAGCATGGCTGAGAGTCATGCATATGCACGGTTCTAAAACAGCTATAAAGTGTGGTTCCCAGAGCTGAATGACGTGACTGGGGGCCGTATGCATGCGTGGGCCTGGCAGTGCCATAAAAGGAGGTGCAGAGCTCAGGCAGGGCGAAGTGAGACTGTGCGACACCGTGGGGGGGGCGGTTAGCTGTAGGCTAGGTATGGAGGTTAGTGCCCGCAGCCTTTATGCTCTGGCAACAGCCTGCAGGGAACAAGGAGGGGGAAGTAGTGCTTGAGAGTGTCCAGGAGAGGTGGGTGGGGCTGCACATGGGGTGGGGTGTGGGGCAGGAATGTGCAGTGGGGGCTGGTGGGACGGGGGTGCCTGGAGTGCAGGGAATCGGAGCGGATGACAGGGTTTGGCGCGTGGGGTGTGGGGTGAGTTGCCTGTCATGGAGCTGTATTGGTGAGGGTAGCGCCCAAGGAATATGGCCTGGCTCACTTCCTAGTCCTGGGTTTCCATCGTGCACTCCCGCAAGCTCTGCACCTCCATGCCAGGCTCTCACTTTCTGCCTCCCAGTTCCTCGGCCTCTGTAACCAGGGCTGCCGCATGTGGTGCAGAAGGCTCTCCCAGGGCAGCTGCACTCCTGAATTTTTTGCCTCAGTCGCCCTCCTGTCCCTTCTCTTAACTTTTCTGTATAGCAGGGCAAAGCTCGAGCTAGTCTACACGGTCATCTCCCCAGATGTTCTCAAATTATATTTTGTAATTAATTTTTCAAGTAAATAAAAAACAACCAAAAATAGTGGGGCCAAGAACAGTCAGGACAACATAAGCCAGTACAGCAGAAATAACAGACAAACGAAATAGCCTTGATAACAAACACAGTCTGAAAACTGTTACGTTTACTTTGTTCATGAAAGAAAAACTTATAAATTTTGTCAAGGAAATAGAAGACATAAAAAGTTGGCCTTTGAAATTTGATACAGAACCAAATAGGAATTGCAAAACTAAAAATAAAGTAACTAAAAGTACAAAAAGTATGAATACATTTTAGAGAAGATTAGGCACAGCCAAAGAGAAATAGTAACTGGAAAATAGATTAAAAGTAACAATCTAAAATGAAGGAATAAGAGACAAGAAAATAAAACACATAGAACACAGAAAAGAGATAAAGAGAATAAAGTGAAGAGACTTAATAGATATTGAATTCGAGCCCTGAAATGGAGAAGAGAGAAAAAGGGCAGGCACCATATGTGAAGAGATAATGGCTAAGAATTTCCAAGAATATTGATTTAAAAATATTAATCTTTAATTCAAGAATCCCAATGAAGTACTGTGCTGGTTTGAAATGTATGGACCCTAGAAAAGCCATGTTTTAATACTAATCCCATTTTGTAAAGGCCGTCGCTTCTTCTAATCCTTATTCAGTATTGTATGTTTGAAACTGTAATCAGAACATCTCCCTGGAGATGTGATTTAATCAAGAGTGGCTGTTAAACTGGATTAGGTGATGACATGTCTCCACCCATTTGGGTGGGCCTTGAGAAGTTTCTGGAGTCCTATAAAAGAGGAAACATTTTGGAGAACGAGAGAGATTCAGAGAGAGCAGAGCAGAACGAAATAGCCAGAAGAAGCAGAGTCCACCAGCGAGCAACCTTTGGAGATGAAGAAGGAAAATGTCTCCCAGGGAGCTTCATGAAACAGGAAGCCAGAAGAAGAAGCTGGCAGATGATGCTGTGTTTGCCACGTGCCCTTCCAGATGAGAGAGGAAACCTGACTGTGTTCACCATGTGCCTTTCCAGATGAGAGAGAAACTCTGACTGTGATCGCCGTGTGCCTTCTCACTTGAGAGAGAAACCCTGAACTTCATTGGCCTTCTTGAACCAAGCTATCTTTCCCTAGATGCCTTAAATTGGACATTTCTATAGACTTGTTTTAATTGGGACATTTTCTCAGCCTTAGAACTGTAAACTAGCAACTGATTAAATTCCCCTTTTTAAAAGCCATTCCATTTCTGGTATATTGCATTCTGGCAACTAGCAAACTAGAACAAGTACAAAAAGGATTTTTTTTTAAATGCATAGTACTTGAAGTGAAACTGTAATAATCAAAGACAAAGAGAAAAACTTAAGCCAGAAAAAAAAGCTAAACATCCCTCAAAGGAACTTTGCATTTTCTGGAAGGAGGACAAAGTAATGATTAAAACTGGACTTAAATTAGTAAAGAAAACATGTTGTAATAAAGAGGGTCAAAATAATTAAAAAAGAATATATAATTTCCAAACTAATTGGGGGGGCAGAAATGAAACTAAAATATAATAACCCAAAATAAAGCATGAAGGGAGAGTAAAAAGAACATAAGTAGGCATGACAAATACAAAGCATAAAGATGATGGATAGTATATTTAAATTCAAATAAATTAGTAATCATATAACTATAAATGAACTAAATGCCTTAGTTAAACACAAATTTGTGCAACTAGATTCTGAACAAAACCATGTGCTTTAGAGACAAATGTAGGACATGAGGATACAAAAAGGCTGAGCATAAAAAGATGAAAAAATATATCATGCCAATACTAAGTAAAAGGCAGATGGTGTAACTATATTAATACCATACAAAACAGGATTTAAAGTAAAAACTATACAGAGGTAAAGAAGGTCATTTCATAAAGTTAAAATATTCAGTTCCAGGTTGATACAATTTTAAATTTGTGTGTACCAAATAATATGGTCTCAACATAAGAACAGCAAAAAAAAAGATATAACTAAAAGGAGAAATAAACAAATCCACAAGCTATGTGGGAAGTTTTAACCAATCTCTCTCAATACTTAATAAATTGACAAAATTAGTCAGTAACCACACACAAGAGTGAATAGCACAATTAATAGAACTGAACCAATGGACATAAATAAGACATTGACCTAGCAGCAGAATATGCATTCCTTTAAAGCACAAGCAGAACATTTTCCAAAAACAAATTCTTGGTAAAAAGCAAGCCGCAATAAATTTTAAAGGATTTAAATAATAAAAAGTTTTTTAGTAACAATGAAAATATGTTAGAAATCAGTAAGAAAAGGGTTACGAGGTTACCTATGTATATTTGAGAATTAAGAAATTTACCTCTAAATAATTTCCATGTTACTGGACAGATGTGGTGGATTCTTGCCCAATGTGCTAAATGACCAATTCCTGCGACACACCAGGGTTTCAAAGAAAGAAACAGTTTATTGCTAGGTGGGAAGCAGGACAGCAGATGGCCTATTGGTCCAAAACTCTGTCTCCTCAAACTGCCATAGTTCTAATATTTTTATAGTATTCAAAGATGGACAGGATTTTTTTTTAGTATGATGAGCATAAAGGCTCCAGATGATGTAATTGCAGGTGATTTAATTATTGAGCATGTGTAGATCAATTAGTCACAGCATTTGTAAGAAAATGGCAGCCTTAATATGATCATGGGTGTGGCTTTTAGTATTATAATAAGGTATAGGTGACTTAGAGGCTTGGGTCTAAGCTACTGTGTGTGTCAGGTGGTCCCATTTTGGTTAGATCCAGTTTCAGTTATCAAGATAACTTTGGAATTAGAATGGGTTAGTTCTGGCTAGCCCAAGGCCAGTCATTAATAAACATTAAAGGCTGTCTTTAATGATCACAAGATCCCAAAGTAAAAAGAAAAAAAAGCAGACATGATGGTATGATGGTTAGGTTCATGTGTCAGCTTGGCCAGGTGATGGTGCCCAGTTGTCTGGTCAAACAAGCACAGGCCCCATCTGTTGCTGTGAGGACATTTTGTGGACTTAAATCAACACATTGATTGCATCTATGGCTGATCACATCTGCAGTTGGCTAAGAGGCATGTCTTCCGCAATAAGACACATTTAATCTCATCAGTTGAAGACTTTAAAGAAGTCAGAAGACGACTCTTTCTCTGCTTCAGCCAGCCAGCTTCTCCTGGGGAATTCATAGAAAACCTTCATTAGAGTCGCCAGCTCGTGGCCTGTCCTACGGAATTTGAACTCATGCAGCCCTACAGTTATATGAGACTTTTATTAAATCTTATATTTAAAGATACCTCTGGTTGATTCTGGTTCCTTAGAGAACCCCAACTATTACAGATAGGTACAAGTGAGGGTCAGTCGCCAGGTTTTTACAATCATAAGGGCAAAAGATAAAGGCTATACAATCATTATCAGAGATTTAAGGCAACTGGATTACAGTTTAAAGATTTCAGGTATCTGTCTACTCCAATATACCAGAAAACAAAAAAGAAGATCTAATGATTCAACAACCATAATCACCCCTTAAATCCTAACTTCTCAGTTATAACTCCTCCCTCACATTTGATAATTCTCTAAATCATGCAGGATTTCTGAGAGATGACTCTTCTAGCTTCATGCCGAGAAAAGAGCATTGACATTATGGAGCAGAGGGGTGAAACTGGTTGTTGTTCTTGGAGAGACTGGTGCTGCTGGGTTTCAGAGCTTATCTGGTATTGGAACAATCCAGAGTATCTAAGTCTCTGAAAAACGAACTTAATAAGTAAAACTTTTATAGAGCCCAGGGTATCCTTTAAAGTTTCCAGGAATATTGTTGGTTGGAGCTTGCTATACTGTGGTAGTTTGCAATATCTGGCTGAAACGTCCATAGGAGTAACCTCCAGAATGACTTCTCACAACTCAATTTGAAATCTCTTAAGTCACAGAGACTTTATTTCTTTACCTCCTTTTGGTGAACCCATCCCATGATGCCATGGCCAGGCTCATCCCCTGGGAGTCATGTTCTGTGTTGCCAGGGCCAGGCTTATCCCTGAGTGTCATGTCCCACATTGCCAGGGAGACTTACACCCCTGGAATTCATGTCTCACGTCTGGGGTGGGGGGGAGGGGCAGTGGTCAGAATTTGGCTGAGGAAGAGGGACATTTGAGCTACACAAGAGATTTTCTGCTGATGACTCTTAGACATTAATTATAAGTAGGCTCAGCTTTGCCATTACAGAAATAAGTTTCATAAGGGTAAAAAAAAACCAAGGCTTTTCTGGGGTACATAATGGTTTCAAACCAGCACAAGTAACATATAAAAAAATGAAATTACACCTCTATCTTCCACCAACACACAAAAAATCCATCATAATGCTAAATGGGAATGGCAAAACAGTGAAGCATTTAGAATATACTGTTGGAAAATATCTTCATGACTTTGAATAAGGAATTATTTAAGTCACAAAAATCATCAGCCCTATATAAAAAGGTATAATTTTTTCAACATTAAAACAAAGACTTATTTAACTGAAAGTTGTCACTATAGAGTCAAAAAGCAAGCTATAGAGTAGGAAAAGACATTTGAAATATGTAAAATTGGCAAAGGGCTCATTAAGGATATATAAAGTACTAATACAAATTGACAGAAATAGATGCACACCCAATAGATAAAATAGACAGAAAATCTGAATAGAAACTTCCTGAAGAAAACCATATGGGCTACTATGAGGCAGTTTAATATGAGGTGAATGGATTAGGCTTCAGAGTCCCTCACTTGGACAAGCCATTCAAAAGGCCTAATTTTATATTTATAATTTTACATGCTTTTTCAAATTGTACAAACTTGAGGCCCTCAAACACCTGATTCCAGTCTTAACCGTGAATTACACTTAAAGCAAGGAGTTCTTACCTGTCCTGCATATGGAAATCTGTAAAAATAAATAATGAACTATGGTTATGTAAATTTCTTTGAACAAATAGACTCACTGAAGATGTACTTTAAATCTGGCAATGTCACCAACTCCTGGAATCCTTTCTACTTGCCGGAGATTAATCATTCCCTCCTGTGTGCTACATCTATATTTCTCTAGTTTTATTGAGGCATTTAGCATGCTTTTTTGAAATGTGCTTGTTAAGCAGCCTGCCTCCCAGCAAGCTCCAAAATAGCTATGAACCTCTCTCAATTATTTTATTCCCAGGGCCTAGGAAAGATCATAGTATGCAATAAATATTAAATTGGATCTTTTTATTTTTGCTTTTTTAAAACTTATTTTTTATTGATATATATTCACATACCACGTAATCATCCAACGTGTACAATGGTTCACAATATCATCATATACCTGTGCGTTTATCATCACATTCGATTTTTTGTGTGTGAAAAATAACATATATATATATATATATATATATATATATATATATATATAAGCAATAGATTTCAAAGCACATCATAACAATTAGTTATTGAACAGATTTCAGAGTTTAGTATGGGTTACAATTCCACATTTTTAGGTTTTTACTACTAGCTGCTCCAAGACACTGGAGACACTGGAGATTAAAAGAAATATCAATGATTCAGCAATCACACTCATTTGTTAAACCTTACCTTGTCTGTGTAACTCCACCATCCCTTTGATCTTTCTCCCACTCTTTAGGGGTATTTGGGCTATGCCCATTCTAACTTGTTCATGTTGGAAGGGGCTGTTGGTAATATGGGATGGGGGATAAAACCAGTTGATGTTCTGGAGAGGCTGGCCCCTCTGCTTTTCAGGACTTTTCTGGTCCAGGGACCATCTGGAGGTTGTAGGTTTCTGGAAAGTTACCCTAGTGCACAGAACCTTTGTAGAATCTTATATTACACTCTAGGGGTTCTTTAGGATTGACAGGAATAGTTTTGGTTGGGGGTTGGCAAGCTATGATAAGTAGCAATGTCTAACTGAAGCGTGTGTAAGAGTGACCACCGGAGTAGCCTCTCAACTATTTGAAGTCTCTCAGCCACTGATACCTTATTTGCTGCACTTCTTTTCCCCTTTTTGGTCAGGATGGCGTTGTTGATCCCAAGGTGCCAGGGCCAGGCTCATCCTTAAGAGTCATCTCCTATGCTGTGAGGGAGACTTTCACCCCTGAATGTCATGTAATTGGATCTCTTTTAAAACACTTTATTTTGGGTAAAGGAGGCAAAGCCACAATTCTTCACTGAATGTTTTATATAATTGATACATAACTAAACACAGATAAGTGAATTAATTTAGTCGAATTTTGAAGGAAAGGGATAGGCGCAAGAACCAAACAGTAACAAATAAAAATACAAAGATAAATTTGAAAATTCAACATTCCACTATCATGCTTTCTTCAGATTTTTTTTTTCATAAATAAAAACTTACAAATACAGCAGAAACCAGTTTTAAGCCATTCACTTGGCCTGCCTCCCAAGAGGTGACCAACACCCTGAAGTTGGGGTGTGTCCATCCTACATATGTTCTCATTTTTACCATTTAAGAAAATATATCCATAAATAACATCCAGCATGATTGTTTTTACTCTAAGACAGCGTTCTCTAATAAAAATATGCGAGCCACAAACGTAATTTTAAATTTTCTAGCAGCCACATTAAAAAACATGTAAAATTAATTTTAATATTTCATTTAACCCAGTAAACCCAAAATATCATTTCAACATAGAATCAATATAAAAAAGGTATTTATAAGCTGTTCAACATTTTTTTGGTACTAAGTTTTGAAATACCATCTGCAACTTGTACTTAGAGCACATCTCAATTCCGATGCTAAATTTAGATTTCATAAAACTTGAGTTGAACAAAGATTCAAATAGTCAAGTTGTCACAAACATATTTAAGTTTTTTCCCAAAAGTGAATCGAGTTAAAAAATAATTATAAAACTATTGCAGTCGCAGTAAGGACATTTCAAGTGCTCAGTACCCGCACAGGGCTGGCGGCCACCCCATCGGACAGTACAGCTTAAAAAGACAACATATCGTACTTCGCATGCATCTATCTACATTTTACCTGCTCAACTTATTTAATATTTTAATTTTGTTTTTTCCTTTGCCAGATCCTAGAACTAGATGCACAGGTGGAAACGATGGCTTTGAATTTCAGCGCAGATGGCATTTTACACTTTATTTTTTAATGGTCTCTCACTAAATTTACAAGAACATTCCAAAAACCTACTAGCCAAAATACAGTATTTCTATTCGAACATTAGAACTGTTTAACAATGAGACTGTTTATGTACTGATTTTTAAAAACGATGAGCTGTTTAAGTTATTGCAAAGCTGAAGCTTTCCTATTAGGAAAAGCTTTCCTATTAGGAAGCTCCCCATCCTTCTGCTCCGCCCCGCAGAAGCACACGCGACACGCGCACAGGCACACGCGGTCACTCCGCACCGCAGGCGCACAGGCACACTCGGGCACACAGGCACACGCGGTCACTCCGCACCGTAGGCGCACAGGCACACTCGGGCTCACAGGCACACGCGGTCACTCCGCACCGCAGGCGCACAGGCACAGACGGTCACTCCCGCACCGCAGTCGCACGCGCGACCCAGCAAGCGCGGCTCCACTTCGCCCCGCTGGCGGAGCCGGGTGCCGCGCCTCGAGCGCACAGCTGGCCTGGCCCAGGTGACAGCTCCACGCCTCCCGGGAAAAGGTACTGGACTCCGCCTCTCGCCACAGCCCCGGGAGGAGACTGCGCGCCCGGGAACGGAGCGCGTTCCCTGCAGGAACAGGCAAAGGTGTGGAAACGGTGCTCGGCTGCGGCGTTTGCGAGGACACCTGCTAGGGTCAAAGGTCGGGTGGGTGCGCTCCACGGGGCGCTTCAGCGCGCGAACAGACGGGGCTGCCATCCAGTCGGGGTGTGAGCTGCGGGACTTCCACGCCGCTCGAGCTTTTGGTTTGGGTTTCCAACAAAAGCGTGGTCACACCATAAACTCTTTTTCCACAGCGACCAGAGAGGCACCTAAAGCGTTCGTTCACACACTCTACCCACTTCCTCTCCTCCTTTCTTTCTTTGTCTGAAGAGTCGGTTGCCGCTTGGTCTGAATACACCAAGTCTGCGAAATTCCAGGAGCTAACCACAACTTAACTTCTTAGAGACTACAGAAGAGCAAACACCATCATTCCCAGCCACACCATCCTGCGAGCCCCGGCCGGTACTGAAAAGAGAGGAAAAGTCAGTGGGCTTCCTAGACCGACCCCTCGCCGCGCGATGCATGCTAGGATAGGTAGTTTTCCAACCTTCCGGGCTCAGGCTGACCCTGCACAGAGAACTACAATTCCCGGGGTGCATTGCGGCAGACGGGAAGGGCGGCACGGTGTTTATCACACTACGCTTGCGCGATCCGAGGGCCGACGAGAGGCGGGGAGAGGTGGAGGCGCCGCGGTCTAACTATTCAAGAGTCTCTAGGTGACAGTGAGCGCCGTCGCCACTGCGCACCCCTCGGGCTCTGGGTCCAGACCCTGGGCACCGTCCACTGCCGCGGAGCAGCACACGTCGGCACGGTGCCGCCACCGGACTCGGGGTGCGGACGGCATCGCTGCCGCGTGGCAGGTGCCTGAGGGACCCGGCCGCGACCCCAGTGTCGCGGAGGCGCAGCGGCCAGGCGAGCGCGGATTCTGCCGGCGGGACATGAACGGCTTCACGCCTGAGGAGATGAGCCGCGGCGGGGACGCGGCCGCCGCAGTGGCCGCCGTAGTGGCCGCCGCCGCCTCGGCCGGGAGCGGAGCCGGGGCGGGCGCCGGGGCAGAGGTGTCCGGAGCGGGGGCCGTCTCGGCGGCAGGTCCCCCGGGCGCGGCCGGGCCGGGCCCCGGGCAGCTGTGCTGTCTGCGGGAGGACGGCGAGCGGTGCGGCCGGGCGGCGGGCAACGCCAGCTTCAGCAAGAGGATCCAGAAGAGCATCTCCCAGAAGAAGGTGAAGATCGAGCTGGACAAGAGCGTAAGTGCCGGCCGGACGGCCTTGCCGCCTCCGCGGGGCTCCGGGATCCGGGCAAAGACGGGGGGCAGGACCCGCCCCGGACCTGCTGCCGTGCGGGCCCGTGCTGGGGTCCCTGGTGAGACGCGCACCGCCAGGTCGCCGCAACTCGGACGCCCGCCCCCTCCGCGGCCTCCTCCCCCTTCCTCCCGGTCGTGGGACGCGGAACAAAGGGAGCCGCTCGGAGGGCGAGGAGGGGACTCCCGGGGCCCGTCCGCGGGTCTGGGTGGAGGCGCCTTTGTGCTGTCCGAGCCGGCGCGCTGGGCCCCGGACCTCGCACCCCGCGGGCGGGGCGGTGCTTCCCGGGCCCGGTCGGGTTCTCCCGGGCCAGCCCCGCCTTGTAGGGCGCGGGCTGGGAGCGGCGTCGGCCCTAGGGCGGCGCGTGGCCGTGCGGCTCCGCTGCGCCGGTCGCCCGCGGGCAGCCCTCCCGCCGGCCCCTCTCCCAGGCGCGGGCCGCAGCCGCGGCCCCTCTTCCGAGCTCGGGCTGGCCGCGGTGAATGTGATGTCAGGACGTAGCGCGCGGCCTTCCTGTTTTTGAACTTGCGTTTAGGTCGGAAATAAATTTTAAAGTGCATTTTCTTTAACGGGTCAACCTATGAATCCCTGTGTTTCATATTTGTTACTCCAACTCTCGAGATTATGTCATTAAAAGTTTTTGAAAAGTTAATTTGCGATACTTCTCACATGTTTAAGCAGTTCTTTAGTCGTGTTAGATAATTTTTTAGGTGAACTTGGATAATTTCAGATTGTTTCCATTGGCAAAACGTGTTACAGATAAAGACATTCATTTAAAACTCAGAAGAAACCTCTGAGTTTTGATGACAAAACCCAGAGGGTTGGGCTTTCTCTTTCTCCTCTCCCCTCCCTCCTTTCCCCACGGGCGCCCCCCGCCCTTCCCCCTCCATCCTGTTAACCGGATTACCAATTTTGTCGGACCTGGTATGTTTTAATAGGATGAGTGCGGGAATAAGAATGGAAACAGGCTGTATTCTTGACAATGCCCTGTTTTGACTGTTGTGTTTATTTTTAATAGTTCACCGTGACCCATGTATTTCAGTAATAGATAGACACTACATTTTGTCGTAATCATAAGCAGCCTGTAAAACTTTTCTGTTTCAGGCAAGGCATCTCTACATTTGCGATTATCATAAAAACTTAATTCAGAGTGTTCGAAACAGAAGAAAGAGAAAAGGGAGTGATGACGATGGAGGTGATTCACCTGTTCAAGATATTGATACCCCAGAGGTAGATGAACATTTTTATATGTTAAATGTGTATCCTAAATAATTCATTCTTAAACTTTTATAGAAAAGATTTGAGCACATTTTTAAAGTGGTTAAAGAATTTGAGAAATCTGAAAATGAAAGCAAAATTAAATACAGCCAGTTAACATACAGTTACACAGTGTGACTTGTTATATTTCAGTTGACAATTATTGCATCTCTATTGTCTTATAATTTTTTTTGTGCCCCAGTTTTTAATGTATTTATCCCCGAAAGTGTTTAATACATTTATAGGTGTTTTGATAATGGAATTACATTAGACGTACCAGTGATATTTCAGTAGTTTGAATGAACTAATTTATATACCTTACTTCTTTCTAGGTCGATTTATACCAATTACAAGTAAATACACTTAGGAGATACAAAAGACACTTCAAGCTACCAACCAGACCAGGACTTAACAAAGCACAGCTTGTTGAGGTATATGAATTTTTAACTATTTAGACTTTAAGTGAGCCTGTTCCCACCAATTATATGCTAATGAACTAGTTAACATAATAATTAACATAGTGATATAACAATACATCACTTTTTTGTAATGACTACTCAGTGAACTGTGTGCGATTTTCTTTGCTTCTTCTAATACTGGCTTTAAGAAATACTGAATGTTAATTTTCTGTCCTCATTCTAAAATTTGTTAGTTTTAAAGTTCCATTCACTCAGTGAACATTTATTGAGCACCTGATCAAGGCATAATAAAATAAATTAATAAGCTCTAATGTCTTTGTCAGTATTTGTTTTGGGGGGTTTCTGGTGACATATGTTTATAGAAGAACCCCATACAGTATGCACATAAGTTGCTGATTTAACTGTTTCAGAATTTGTCTTTGTTGATGTTAGTTTGCTTTGGTTGAGACATCCATGTTTTCTTTATATCTTGAAGAGGCAAAGATTAAACCCTTTTTACTTTATGCAAGTTTTTTTATACAGGGTTTTACTAACAGTTTGTCTTGATATAGGACTTTTATTGGATTTAGTCCTTTAATGAGTTTTGAAAAGTTGACTGAGTGTGTGCATTCTCGGGAAATAATAGAACCAAGAAATCTGTGCATTATATTAAGATGTTTATAGATGTATACATTTAATCTTTAATCCTACTTAAAATTAAAATCCTTAATCCCCTCGACAGACAAGAAATTGTAAATGTATAAATCAATTTTTTCCTATTCTTTAGCTTGAATTTAATGGTTATCCAATGTTTTTTAAAATGTGCATATTGAGTAAGGCAAAAGATGAATAGAAGGTATAATTCTTTTGCGGGATGTCTTTCAACGTTGACAAGCTGCGGTGAATGTGGGTGGCTCCAGGGTAGGATGCTCACTTGCCATGCTATAGGTCTGGGTGGGATTCTGGCCCATGCTCCAAAAAAATCCAGTGTATTAACTTTTTAGCCCGAATTTCATCAGTGAAAACCCAAGTTTTCTTTACATTTGATTTTAAAGATCTAGTCCTTCTTGGATTGTAAATCATATTAATAAAATATAAAATATTTCTCATTGTATATTATAAAACATAAATATAGATATTACCTACCGTGATGGAACTATATCAGGTACTAACTGAGTAATGGCATCTTTGTTTTGGGACAGTTGGGAACTGAAGAACTGATTAGTGTTAATGTCATATTTAAATAAATATATTTTAATGCATAAATCAAACCAGAAAATTTTGATAATCCAATCTTCTAAAACAATAATGTTATTTCTAGAATTGTTTTCTTTATTAAAAATGAGAAATGGTGTTATAGTTTCGTCAGAAAGTAGTTTTAAAGTCAGATATTTAAAAGTGATCCCAGGCTTATCCTCTATAAGTCTCTGAAGTATATTGTGGATGGACTTTTTCTTTAAGCTGTTTCATCTTCTACAATCTAGTTGTACATGTAAGTACCTCACTTTAGTCTGTTACATTTCTTTGATAGTTGCAGTCCATATGTTAGATCAGCACAACAAAAAGGCAAGAAAAGGGATAAACATTCTTCAGTGAACATTCCTCTTTCTCCTCTCAGTTTCCATCCACAATTTTTAATCAGAAATTTTTTAAAAAAAACCTTTACAAAGAGTGCTGCCAATGAATGAAAGTACGAAGGACATATCTGTAAGTCATTTCATGACTTGTCTCTAACATCAAGAATTTCTTCAATTTCATATTTATCCTTTTGCATGCATAGGCTCTAAACCATTGCAGGTATGATGCAGTTGGACTTTTAACATTGTTTATTTCATTGATATTTAAAGTTTTAAAAGTAAAAGTATTTACTTCCTAATCTAGATTCTTAAATTTTAGATCAATAAAAGGAAATAAAATTTCTAATCAATGTACGTTTAATTGAGTGGACTGAAGTCACACTCTTATTCATAACACCTATACGTATATGCTTTTCACCCTGTTACTATTTTGAAAGTACATGGTTTATGATTAAGATGTAGCTCTTAATCATCACATAGTACTTTTGCTTTTGATGAAGCAGTATTTTTTTTACCTAGTTTATGAAATATGTAAATATGTATAATTTAATTTCCTCAATTTTTTTTCTTTATAGATAGTTGGTTGCCACTTTAGGTCTATTCCAGTGAATGAAAAAGACACCTTAACATATTTCATCTACTCAGTGAAGAATGACAAGAACAAGTCAGATCTCAAGGTTGATAGTGGTGTTCACTAGGCGAGATGGAATTGAGACTAAAACTTGGATGTTCAGATATTAAGACTGGTCACTGTTTTTTCATATGTAGAAATGTTCTTTGTGTATTTTTTCTACAGAGGATTTTCTCTGGTTTTATTTTCTTTGTCTGACTAATAATTAGTTGGAAACTCATGTAAAATGAGCTTTCCTAGATTAAAAAGTATTTTAAATAAAGGTTATTACTATTATAGTTGTTTCAGTGTATTTATTTGGTAAAGCTTGTTTTTTTCTTTTTTTTTTTTTTTAACCAACTTTTAGGGGCCAGTATTGAGATTTCAATACAAAGATTGTTTTGTTTCCCCCCTTTCCTACTCTTTTTAAATTCCAAGAGATTAACAGATTAAAGAGGTATAAAATATGTAGCACATTTACTTCTTCCGGAGCAGTTTCACTTGGAATTAAATATATCTTACATAGCAGTTTTATTTTAAAGAGCTTTATAGAGCTAACAGGTTTGAAAAATAGATTTCCACTGTAATACAGTTTTTTTATTCCTCTTTAAAATTACTATTACTTGATGAAGCATCAGAAAAGCAAATAATTTTATTTATATGCTCACATCCCTCCAAAGAAAATGTGCCAGCAAAGATAAGCATAATGCTGAAAGTTAAAATAACATAAAAGTAAGTAGTTTTAATTGTTAAAATTTTGTCTTAGAGAAGAGATATTTCTATGGCATAAATATAGAAAGTACATCTATAATGCCTCTTAATTTTCAGTCATACACTGGACTGTTTATATTGCAAATTAACACTAATATGTTAGAACTAAAAGTCTAACAAGATCTTCATTTGAATTTTGGTTAGACAGAGCTGTGACTTGATTTTTATTATATTTCCTTTTTATGTTTCATTCTCAGTCAGTTTTCTATTAAACATTTTTAACTTCTGCTTTTTCCTGAGAGTATAATTGCTTAGCCAGATTCTCATAATTACAAATCATATTTATAGCTTATGACATGCAAAAAAAAAAAAAAACAAGCTTCAGTGAAATGCTCTAAAATTCTGCAGATTTTAGGCTGGAAATAGATGTGGCTCAGGGTTGACATTTTGGGCCAGATAATTCTTTATTGTGGAATGCTGTCCTGTGCAATGTAAAATGTTTAACAGCATCCCTGGTGTCCACCCACTAGATACCAATGCCACCTCCAAGATGTAACAACTACAAATATCTATAGACATTTCCAGATATTCCTTTTGGGGGGCAAAATCATCCCTGGTTGCAAACTACCAATGTAGCTAAATTTGAAATGCTAGTTCATTAGATGATGAGTTTTGTCTATTTTCTAGTGTTCTGAGTGCACTGACTGCCACAGATGTGAACGGTAAGCGCCTGGTGTGTGTTCTTGCTTTGGGTATTTACAGATTTACTTGCTAGTTTATTGATGAACAGAGGCTGTGATAATTAGTATTATAGAAACCTCATTTTTGTAATTCCAGATACCTCTGAGAAGTTCTTTCTTAGCTGTACCAAAATGAACCACATAGCTACAAAATGTGGTGGTTTGTTTGTGAAAGTATTAC
Organism: Tamandua tetradactyla; assembly: GCF_023851605.1. Taxonomy (NCBI): domain Eukaryota; kingdom Metazoa; phylum Chordata; class Mammalia; order Pilosa; family Myrmecophagidae; genus Tamandua; species Tamandua tetradactyla. The sequence goes on along the minus strand of NC_135352.1, from coordinate 39,725,140 downwards.
TGTCACATTTTTAATTTTTACCTGAAACTATAGGCTTGATTTTTAAGTAAAAACTTGGCTATAGGCGTATTTTTTCCTGTGCTTTGACAGGAATACGCCTATGGGCGTATTTTCCTGTGGGAAAAACTTGAAATTATTTGCTTACATTATAGTATCTTTTTATGCATATAACCCTTGACTAAAAATTTTAACTTCAAATAATTATTTGCATATTATAGTTGTATAAAAAGTGAAAGTAAGAGTTCTGGGTGGTGATGATCCAATGAAATTAAATACTTGTTAGAGCAAATTAAAACATGAAAAATGGGATATTATGAGAACTTGTAGAATCTTCTAACTAAAGCTAAGGAACAGAAGAAGCCACAATAAGAAAGTTTTATTGAAAAATTTAAAAGTTTTGCTATTGGGATTTTAAATAAAATTAACAGAAGTGAATTAAAACTCATTTCTGTAAGTGTACCGTTTACTTTTAATATTAGAGATTCAGAGAAGACTGTATTGGGATGGGAAGTAAAAAACATACTTAGTGTATATCAGGGGCTCAAAAATTAAGTTATTTGGTAACCACCCTTTACCAAAAGATTTAGTAAAAGGCTAAAAATTAATACCTGTAATACATATCTTTAAAGTACATGCTGTATATTATGTTTGCAAAAAGTTGATAGTACAGTTAAGATTATGTATTAAGCAAGTGATGATGGTCAAAATTAAATTTTTGTCGTTTTACTGCTTATACATTTAATTGAGTTTTAGAATATCAAGAAGGGTCTTGCTTTTATGAAAAGCATTTTCCTACTTCTGCTAGTTAGGCTGAATACACACATAGATGTACTTATATACACACATATAACCCTTCTTTCAATTGTGAATACTGTTCACTACAGAATTCATTGCTGAAATTGACTATAAGTTAGACTTCGGCTATATGCAAAATTAATTTAGAATAAATTGGATTTTCCTTCTGGGAAGATTATTTTAGAGGCTATATATAGTGCTTTACATAGAGGCTTATTTACATTTTTAAGCACCTGTCATAATCTTTTACAGAAATGAATTATTGTGGAAAGAACTCATGTATATCTGTTGGCAATTATAAGGAAGTTAAACTTACCAAATGATGTGTACATGTTCCATCTGTCCTCCTTTACCAATAGTTGTTGTTCATTGTTTTTGTCCTCCATGGTGCCGTCTCTAATAATCCTTAAGAATTAGTACCTAATCCAGCAAGCAAAATTATTCGAGTCCCTATAGGATTATGATGAGGGAAAGAGAAATTTTATCAAGAAAGGGTGAGCTGTTAATAGGTTTTCCTGACACTTTGGTGCTCAGCACTATGGGATTCTTACTAAAAACAAGGATATAGAAAATAAAGATAAAATGCAAACACTTTTACTTAGTATTAGCAAATATAAGAAATCTGAAAAGTACAATGGTATAGCTCACCTAAGTAAACGTTTGGTTTCCCAAAAAGGCAGTAGATTAGATGATGCTAGTAATGTAGTGAAGACTAAACACACAAGTAGGGCTGGCCATATTAAAAAATTCACTGAAAATAGAGCGTTAGACAAGCTACTCATCTCTAAACCTTAATATTTTATCCCTAGAATGGGGATAAAGACAGTACTACCTCATTCAGTTGTGGTAAGACAGTGTTTAAAACAATGCCTGGCCCACAGTCAATTTCTAATAGAAGCATAATTGTCTGTTCTTCTAGGTAAAGCTATAGGAAAAATGAATGATCTAATTAATAAGATTGAATAAAATGATTGCTTTTAAGAACATTTATCAGTTCAGAAAAAGTTGCATAAGCTATGTGAACATTCATGTTTTTCCATTTAATAATTCAGAAAACATTTATGTGATAATATAAAGTTAGATGTATGTTTCCATAATATTTTCATTTGTAAAAGAATATAGCTGAATTTCATATCACAAAGTAATTTCCAGAAGGGATGCAATGTGTTTAAGAATAATCATTATATCTGTAAAATTTCATTTATGAAATATTAGCTTTTTTCCAAATACTATTATTCTACTCAGGTTTTGATTGCACTAATAAAGAAATATTTATTACAAATCCATTGTTGCCTCCACAGCTGCCCTCTTGCTAATGAGCCATTTACAAATAGAGACACTGGATCTTTCACACTTTTGTTTTCAAGTGGACTGTATACCAATCAGACAGTGAAACAGCATTCCTGATGGTTTTCTTATTTACCTATTCCATTCACTGTTACAGAAGTGATGTGAGACTTCTATTATTGAGTTAATCTGATTTTAATACCAGGTAATTTGGTGAAGGAAAAAAAGCCCAAACAAATCACATGCTATGTTGAGAAAACAATTAATTTGATTTCTTTATAGTTCTACTTCTTAATACATTTTGTAGGAGGTTATATTATTTGAAAACATGTCCTGACTTGTGTTTGTAGATCTTACGAGAAACTAAATTCTGACTAAAAATTGTTGGCCAGGCCGGTAACACTTACTGAACACTTAATATATACCAGATACTGTTCTGCATGTAGTCTTCAGAAATGGATCAGGGACCTCAGAAGATTCTTTCAATGAAATAATGTCACTTTTGTTCACAAAATAATATCTCCTAGATTGGTTGCATGGTATGGTGTTTCTCAAACTTTCCAAAGCAATATTTTATATAGCAATCTATAGTTCTCTGTAGCACAAGTTTCACATTTTAAAGTAATTATTTGTTTGTATTTATAGTACTTTTGTAGCATTCAACTTCTAAGGAGACAAGTTAATTTTATTCATTACCATAGCCTCAAAACTTAATATTTTATAGAACAAAATGTTCTAGCACGAAGTACTTTCTGAAATCACCTCTGATGGTCACTATTAGTGAATGCATACGTCTTAAAGATCTGATTGCATAGTCCAAACCTGCCTCTAGCAATTAAAAAATATCCTTGACAGCACCTGTTTTATTTTTTTAATTCATATGACTTTTTTTAAAATAATTTTAAAATTCACATACCATACAATTCATCTAAAGTATTCAATCAGTGTTTCTAGGAAATTCAAGAATTGTGCATACATCACCACAATCAATTCTAGAATATTTTTGCTATGTTACACAGTCCCGTATTTCATCCTCTGGCTTTTCTAGTTTCATATATGACCCTAAACATTCCTTTTCACCCACAATTGCACCCACATATCACTGCACTCACTAGAATGTGCTACGATCACCTCTACCATTTCCAAACATTTATAATCAACCTTAATACATATTCTGCACAAATTAAGAGTCAGCTCCTCATTCTCTGCCCTCATTCTATCTTCTGGTGACCTATGTTCTAGATTTCTAACACCATAAGTATGCTAGTTATATTTAGCTCATAATTAGTGAAGTCATTCAATACTTATCCTTTTGTGTCTGACTTATTTCAAAATAATGTCCTCAAGGGTCATCCAGTTAGTCACATGCTTCATGACTTCATTTCTTCTTACAGCTGCACAATATGCCATCATTTGTATATACCACAATTTGTTTATCCATTCATCAGTTGATGGGCACATGGGTTGTTTCCATCTTTTGGCAATGGTGAATAATATTGCTAAGGACATCAATGTGAAAATGTCTGTTCACATCCTCCCTTTCAATTCTGAATATATACCTAGCAGTGGGATTGCTGGTTCATGTGGCAGTTCTTTATTTAGCTTCCTGAGGAACCAACAAAGTGTCTACCACAGTGGCTGTACCATTTCTACATTCCCACCAACAGTGAATAAGTATTTCTGTTTCTTTGCATCCTCTCCAAACTGGTAGTTTTCTGTTTGTTTTGGTTGGTTTGTTTTGTTTAATGGTGCCGTTCTAGTAGGTGTGAAATGATATCTCATGGTTTTGATTTGCATTTCCCTAATAGCTAGTGATGTTGAGCTTTTTATGTGCATTTTAGCCTTTCCTATGTCCTTTTTGGAAAACTTTCTATTTGTGGGTTTTTTTTTTTTCCCATTTTTAATGGGATTGTTTGTCTTTTTATCATTGAGTTGTAGGATCTCTTTACATATCCTGGATATTAAACCCTTATTTGATATGAGATTTCCAAATATAGTCTCCCATTCAGTAGGCCACTCTTGCCCCCTCTTGACAAAGTCCTTTGAAGCACAAAAGTATTCAGTTTTGATAAGGTCCCATTTATCTATATATTTTTTGTTGCTTATGCTTTGAGTGTAAGGTCTAAGAGACTGCCTCCAACCACAAAATCCTGAAGATGTGTTTCTTCTAGAAGTGTTATGGTTCTTTTATATTTTTGTCTTTGATCCATTTGAGTTAATTTTTGTATTGGTAAGAGATAGGGGTCTTCTTTCATTTTTTTTTTTGCATATAGATACTTAGTTATCTAAGCACCATCTGTTGAAGAGACTGCTCATACCAGTTGAGTGGGCTTGGCAGCTTTGTCAAAAATCAATGGCTCACAGATGTAAAGGTCTGTTTCTGAACTCTCAGTTTGATTCCATTTGTCAGTTTGCCTATGTTTATGTAAATAGCATGCTGCCTTTACCCCTATAGCTTTGTAATATGCTTTAAAGTCAGGAAATAAGGGTTCTCCAATTCCATTTTTCTTTTTCAAGATGGTTTTGGCTATTCAGGGACCCTTACCCTTCCAAATAAATTTGGTAATTGGCTTTTTCAGTTCTGCAATATGGGCTGTTGGAATTTTGATTGGGATTGGGTTGAATCTGTGAATCAATTTGAGTAGACTTGACATCTTAATATTTAGTCTTCCAATGCATGAACATGAGTGTCCTTCCATTTATTTAGGTCTTCTTTGATTTCTTTTAGCAATGCTCTGTAGTTTTCTGTACACAAAACCTTTACATACTTGGTTAAGATTATTCCTAGATATTTGATTCTTTTAGTTGCTATTGTCAATGGAATTTTTTTTTCCTAATTTCCTCCTGAGATTGATCATTACTAGTGTGTAGAAACACTACCGATTTTCTTAAAATAATTTTTTATTTTATTTTTTTAAATACCAAAAAACACCAAACAAATGCAAACATTCCTATTTTGATCGTTCTGTTCTACATATATAATCAGTAATTCACAATATCATCACATAGTTGCATATTCATCATCATGATCATTTCTTGGAACATTTGCATCTATTCAGAAAAAAAGGAATAAAACAAAAACAGAAAAAAAATTTATACATACCATACCTTTTACCCCTCCCTTTCATTGATCACTAGCATTTCAAACCAAATTTATTTTACCATTTGTTCCCCCTATTATTTATTTTTGTTCCATATGTTCTACTTGTCTGTTGACAAGGTAGATAAAAGGTTTTTACAATCACACAGTCACATTAACACTACTGATTTTTGCCTGTTATCCTTGTATCCCTGCCACTTTGCTGAACTTATTAGGTCAGTAGTTTTTTTGTAGATTTTGCAGGGATTTCTAGGTATGGGATCATATCATCTGCAAATAATGAACATTTTACTTTTCTCTTTTCAATTTGTATACCTTTTGTTTCTTTTTCTTGTGTTATTGCTCTAGCTAGAATTTCTAGCACAAGGTTGAGTAATATTGGTGACAGTGGGCATTCTTGTCTTGTTCCAGGAAACTTTCAGTTTTTCACCATTGATTATGTTAGCAGTGGGTTTTTCATATTTTCCCCTTTTCATGTTGAGAGAGTTTCCTTTCATCCCTATCTTTTGAAGTATTTTTATCAAGAAGGGTTTTGTCAAATGCCTTTCCTGCATCAATCGAGATGATCATGTGTTTTTTTCCCTTTGATTTGTTAATGTAGTATAGTATATTAATTGCTTTTCTTATGTTAAACCACCCTTGCATATCTGGGATAAAACCCAAACGATTAGTGTGTGTAATTCTTTAATTGTACAGTTGGATCTGATTTGCAAGTATTTTGTTGAGGATTTTTCCATCTTATATTCATTTGACAGATTAATCTGTAATTTTATTTTCTCGTATCTTTATCTGGTTTTGGTTTTAGGGTGATGTTGACTTCAAGAATGAGTTAGGTAGCATTTCCTCTTTCTCAGTTTTTTGGAAGAGTTTGAGAAGGATTGGTATTAATTCTTTTAGTAATGATTATTAGAATGCAAACCATCTGGTCCTGTACTTTTCTTTGTTGGGAGGTTTTTTATGACTTTCAGTCTCTACTTATAATTGGTTTGTTGAGATCTTCTTTTTCTTCTGGAGTCAGTATATATTGTTCATGTGTTTCTAGAAAATTGTTCATTTCACCTGAGTTTTCTTGTTTTTTGGTGTACAGTTGTTCATAGTATCCTGTTATGATCTTTTTTTTAATTTCTGTTGGATGAGTAGTAATGTCCCATCTGACTTATTTATTTGCATCCCCTCTCTTTTTTCTTTGTCTGTCTAGCTAAGAGTTGTCAATTTTATTGATCTTCTCAAAGAACCAACTTTTGGTTTTGTTGATTCTCTATTTTTTTGTTATCAATTTCATTTATTTCTGTTCTAACCTTTGTTATTTCTTTCTTTCTGCTTGCTCTGGGATTAGTTTGCTTTGCTTTTCTTTTTCTAGAAAAAAGATAAATACCTTGCTGTTTTGGGGTACATTGCTCCATATTTCTAGTAGGTGTAGTTCATTTATCAAATTATCAAGGTCTCTGTTTGCTTTTTGATACTCTATCTAGATGTTCTATCTATTGATGTGAGTGGTATATTGAAGTCTCCAACTGTTACTGCAGATGCATCTATTTCTCCCTTCAGTTTTAGTAAAACTGAGAATGTTTGCCTCATGTATTTGGGGTTAGTTGCATATATATTTATTATTATTTCTTCTTCGCGGATTGCCCCCTTTTTAATATATAAAGTCCTTCTTTGTGTCTTATTTGTGTCTTTGCATTTAAAGTCTATTTTTTCTGATATTAGTATAGTCACAGCAGCTAATTTTTTTTTTTTTTTTTTTTGGAGGTACTGTTTGCATGGAATATGTTTCCAGACTTACATTTTCAACCTATTTGTATCCTTGGGTCTAAAGTGAGTCTCTTCTAGGCAGCATATAGATGGCTCATATTGTTTTCATCCATTCTGCCAGTGAGTGTCTTTTGATTGGGGAGTTTAATCCATTAACATTCAATATTATTACTGTAATAGCAGCACTTCAACCATTTTAGCCTTTGGCTTTTAAATGTCATATCACATTTTTCTCCCTTTCTATACCCTTTTAGTTATCTTTACTGATCTCTTCATTTCTATGCTCTCCTCCAAGCCTCTCTCTCCTGTCCTTTCCTTTCAGCTTGCAGTACTTCCTTTAGTATTTCTTGTAGGGCAGGTCTCTTGGTAACAAATTATCTCAGTTTCTGTCTATCTATGAATATCTTAAGCTTCCATGTGACTTTTTAGTTCTCATTTGTGATATAGTTCTTTTAATATAAAATCTGTTTTGTTTATTTTTCAAAATAAATCAGGGGCATGTACTGTGGTTTAGAGCACACAGTTGTGTGTGAGCACATATATGTGTGTGCATAGAGAGGGTTGAGGAAGCTTGAGTGTGATGGTTAAGAGATTTTCATTTTTAGAACCAGGATATTGGAAAGAATGTAGGCATTGGAACTAGAACCTTTTCAAATTCTGTCTTTCTACCTTGAATTTTAGCGAGTATTTTAAATTTCAGTTAGCATCTGAAAATACTTCAAAGTTTGCTTTTTTTTTTTTTAAGAGAGTGAAATGGAAACCTACTTAAACATTTAGCATGCATAATGTGCACTCAAACATTGACCCTTTTTCCCAGGTTACTAGAAAACTTATAATTTCCCTTCTAAGAATGTTAATTTATACCTAGGACTTCCCATTAAGTATGCATTGTCAATACTGTTAATTAGGAATTGAAAGTGTTCTCAATCTTTGAACCAAAATTATGTCTATTCACCCTGGGAGAGATAATTATTTTACTGATCATAATAAATAATGCCACAGACAAAAAATTTCCAGTCAAAATTTTAACCAGTGACAACAATGTCCACAAAGAAAAACTAAATTGAATTAACTTTTATTACTACTTGTTTAACACAGATTTACTTGTCCTAGACAAGTAGGAGTTTGTAGAATCTGTACTTTATTATGCTGGATAGAAACTAGAAATGCAGTTACACTGACATAGTGTACTTTGTGGGAAATTAGGGATGGAATTCTCTGGAATACATGAAGATTCTCAGTGATTGTTGCAAGGGATCACAAAAGAGATCTTTGGCCCAAAGAAGACATCTCTGAAAGAAATTAGAACATCAGTTAATTTCAGCTGAAAACTGAGGTACATGTTAATCTTTTCTGGGTTAAAAATGGATAGTTCTTTCCAGAATTTCAGATATGACTATTCTTTTTATGTAAATAAAGTACAAAGAGAACGAGTGGGAGGGCTTGCTATAGAAGCAACAAAGACCAAGTTTTTCTGTTTTCCCCTCATTTGCCATTGATTTTTTTTTTTTTTTTTTTTTCCTCATGGGCGGGCACCGGGACTTAAACCCGGGCCTCCGGCATGGCAGGCGAGAATTCTGCCACTGAGCCACCTTTGCACCACCCTAAAGTTCTCTTACTGCCATTGATTTTATGCTATCATTTTCTATAAAAGAAAGGAACAATTTGGTATTTCAAAACCTTACAGTCATGTAAACTTTCGTTTGTCTAATATTGGTGGACATGGGCCATGAAGTTTAAATCTGCATGTAAGAAACAGAAGATTGAAAACCTAGGAAAGTCATTAAGTAAAATTCTAAGTTATACAAGGGAATGGAGAAATGTTAAAAAGCCACTCAATTCTCTAATGGTTGGAAAGATCATATAAGGTAGCATATATAAAAATACATGGAATAATATAAAATATTATATATATAAGATATTATGATTATGGCTTAAAAATATATAGCAAGGTAAATCTGTTGCTGCTATGAAAATGATATCCCAAAATCGGATAAAAATCACTGATACATACCCATGTTGCTATTTTCATCTATTAACATGGGTTATATTTAAAATTACATCATCAAATCAAAGCAAGTCCATTTCAGTAAGTTGGTTTCAAGTCATACAATTCCAAAACTGTAACCATGGTATTTAAATATTAGCTGGCATTTCATTTATGTAGGCAGAAACAGTTAAGTCATTTTACATGACCAATTAACTCAAGTTCTTGGTGTCAAGTACAGGGACTCTTAAACTTTAGTGTGCATCGAAATCACCTGGAGGTTTAATTGTACATGTATCCCACCCCTGGAGTTTCTGATTCGGTAGGTTTGGGATGGGACCCAAGGATGTGCATTTCTAACTACTCTAATCACACTGTTGCTGCTATTCACGAACCACACTTTGTGAGTTGCTGGTTTGGTAGAAAAAAATTTGGTCCAAGTCAGAAGCCTTGGTGTTGGTATTCACTCATTACGTGGGATAGTGCTGGTCATGTCACCTTTAGGAAGGTGATGTATGCCCTTTCCACATAACAAGTTTCTTAGAAGAATAAAAATATGATGGTATATATTGAAAATAATTTGAAAAAGCTAGTTTCAGTATGAAATATCCAAGATCATAGTATTTAAAAGATTCCCTATTACCAGAGGAAAAATATTTTAAAATCAAGAGCTAAAAATACCTATTGATTCATCTACCATTGTTTTATACTTAAAATAGGCCTACTTTCCACATCAGTGGCATTTAGTTAGCTCATTTCTGATTAACTCAGGAAACTAGAAAGCTTTTCTTTGGCCATTACTAAACTTTTCTGTCCAGTAATAACTTGACCCTGTCCACTGTGATCGTTTATCTAAAGCATTTTATTAGTTTTCCAATGGTTTAAGATGGCAGCCTTCATGTTGTGGTAAAAATCTAACAGAGAATTTTAAAAGATTCTTAACTTTCTGGATTTCATTTACTTTTATTAAACTCTGTCAAATTCCATTTCCTAATGGTGATGATTGAAAAAAATAGTTTGGGTTTTGAATAGGATTTTACTAAAAAGGGCAATTAATTTAAGGAAACTCATTTTGGAGAAGGCATTTTAAAAAGAGCTGTTATGCATACATTCCATAGCAATATATTTTGTGATTTCACGTCCTTACTTTGGGCAGCAGAGCAGTTCACTGAAATTGCAGTAACAGATCATCTCACATCCTTTCCCATCCCAGAAATGATTCTGGACATTTGCATCGATCTGTGTCAGGTCAGCTATTCCTTCTGGAAGACTGTGACAGTTGCGGTCCTTCAGTATCTTTCTGTAACAGGAGAGGCGGTTTGCAGGCATGACTTGCACTCTTGGCAACAAAGTTAGCCCAATGGTGATGGTGATCGCAAGTACCATAAATTTCATTTTGGCCCTGAGATAGAAGAAAAACCAGAATGTGTTATTTGTTCATCTAAAACATTCTGAACATAAAGTTCTATAGCATTCTCATAAACTCTTGAATAGGAAGAATGGGAGTTGGTCTTTTCTATTCTCCTCTTTGAATGTGTTTCTCAAGGTGTACTCTTATGACTATCCACATAAAAACAACGACATATTTGTTAAAATCAAACACCTGGGCTTCACAAAGAACTATCGAATGAGAAATTTCAGAGGGTAGAGTGGTGGCGAGAGCGAGAATCTGTATTTAACAAGGACCCGAAGTGATTTTTGTGTGTATATTCAATGGATTAAAAACTGCTGGTGGAATAAACTCAGGTAAATTTCTAGAATAAATAACATCATTGAGCACAGAAGATCTTGACTTTGCATGTCCTACATCCTAACAACAGCCCAATGTCAAAGAACCTGTGTCCCATCCTGGAAAAAACAAAAAAGCCTATTTATCCTGACACTGACAGATAATAATCCATAGATATATTTATCGTTCACATTAGTTTTTGAAAATTCCAGAAATACGTTTAGAAGCCTGTTTATTTGTGTGCAAATTTTTAATAACGCTGTGAATTTTTATCTACATGAACTACTTCCTCTTAGCCTCAGTTGGAAACAGAGGTTCAGAACTTCCCTAATAATTGTGTAGCCTGTTATTGGGCAGCTACCATGATGCTCGTTACTGACTGACATAGTTCTAATATTTCCCTTATTGTAAAATATTCTTCTGGAGTTTCCACTCAGCTGTCCTAGTTTGAACCCTTGAGGTTGAATCAAACAAGTCTAATTCCTTTCCTAGGAGAGAACTCTTCTTGTGTAGTATTTGTATACAACTATGGAATATTCATCAACTATATAACCAGACCTCTCTGGCTTTCCTATTTGGCATGAAGAAAATAGAGGCTATTGTAGTAAAGACAGAATAGGAAAATAGAGGAGGAACCTGTCAGAATCCATAGCTATTCACATTTCCTCTCATTGACAGGCCCCAGTGTATCCTTTCTACCATGGAGCATTAAAAAGAGCGACGGATAGTTGAAGGATCTTTCTCTTTACATACTGTACTTTGAAAGAAAACATTATTGTTGGAAAAACATTTTAACATGAAGATTTCAGCTCTTAGATATGTCTCAGAGGTGAATTATTTTAGCTAAGATGAATTTTTAAATAAACTCACTTAAATTGCTTTTTATAAGCTGATAGATGAAAAGTGTGCCCTTGTACTCCCAAGAACTTCAGATTTTCATCTCATATTCTAATTTAAATTAGTCACTGTTTGCTTTACATCTGTATTTTCTTAGAATTATAAATATTCATTTTAATTCCTACCTCCAAACATAAGTATAAGAAAAGACAAAATGAGATCAACTTCATTTTATATATTTTCAGATTTGCTGGAGCATGACATTACTATTTTCCATCACAATCCACCATGAACATAATATGCCTTTCAACTGGCTTTTTGCAGATCATAGCTTAAATTTCACATTTTTGAAAACATAATTTTCTGAGGTACTCTGGTTCTCAGTTATGCCAACAGTATATCCCATGTAAAAATTAACTATACTTCTGGACATCTTTTTTTTTTTTTTTGGTTAACCTTCAAAGAAGGGTAAATTGAAGCTACAATTTATTGAGCACTTACTATGTGCCTGGAATCACCACAACCATTAAGCTTTAAAAAATCTATCAGGGTATAGGACCAAACCCCATTAAAAAGGAAAAGTTTTTTTAAACAGCTTTAGTTGAGGTTAGGTTTTGGCTAATATATATCCTTATATATATAGGATATATATATATCCATGAACCCTTCACCACAATCAAGGTAACAAGCTTATCTATCATCTCTAAATTTCTTTGTCATCTCTCCTCCCCTTCCCTCCTCCAGCTCCCCTGAGGCGTCCCTGGTCTGCTTTCTGTCACCACAGATTAGTTTCCATTTTCTAGAGTTTCATATAAATGAAATGACACAAAATGTACTCTTTTTAATGTGGCTTTTTTCACTCGATACGTATTTTGAGATTTATTCATGGTGTTGTGTGCCTCAACAAAAAGTATTCCATCGTTTAGCCATTCATCTGCTGATGGACATTTGGGTGTTTTCAGTTGGGACCATGACAAATAAAGCTCTTAGGAACACTTATGCACAGTCTTTGTAAGGTCGTAGTTCTCATTATTCTTGAGCAAATGCCTAGGAGTGGAATAGCTGGACCACATGGTAGGTATAGTTGTAAGTTTTTAAGAAATTGCTAAACTGTTTTCCAAAGTGGCTGCACTGTTTTAATTCCCACCAGCAGCGTATAGAGTCCCAGTTCCTCCCCAGCATTGGATGTGGTCAGTCTCTCCAACTTCGGTCATTCTAATAAGTGTGTAAGGGGATTTCATTTTCTTTTGGATTTCCTTAATGATGGATGATGTTGAAAATCTTGCCATGTGCTTGTTTGCGCTCTGTGTATCTTTTCTGTTTAAGTGTCTGATCAAATCTTTTTTGTTTGTTTGTTTATGGAACTTTATTGAAGAAAAATACGTCAATTACTAGCAGACCTATTGATTATTTATCCACTGACAACTTGCATCATTTGTTCAGTGCTATATTAAACAGTATATTGGAAGATAGCTTAACTAATAGCTCCAAGCTTCCTAACAATTTAAATGGAAATTACAAAAGGTTTGAAATCCTATTTTGGAATACAAAGGGTGTTTGACTTCAAATTCCCGTTCTCTGTAGAACAGGCCATTCCTTTATTGACATGCATGACATACATCACATGTTCTGTTCTGCTGATGCTATAAATTCAATCCTAATTCTCCAGCCACATCAGTAGTGAGCATAGAGTACATTATGTAGCCTCAAATCTCTAACCGTGAAAAGTTAAACAAGAATGGACTCTGCTGTAGAGTAGTACTGCTTCCTTTGATGGGACAATTGAGCGTCCCTCTCCCCCCGGGTCATGTGACTTCTTCAGTGTGTTAGAGCATGACGATGGTTTTAGTCTCATAACCAAGTTAGAGTGAAGCCTTTGGCCACATAATACATATGCTACGTTTTTTTTAAAATTCTGAATCTTGGGCAACTGTTATAACCTTACAGTTTCTAAAAGCAGCTACTGTCTAAAGCTGGAAGTACTCAAGTCTTCTCAGATAAGCATGTGAATGAATGGAGGGAGGTAAACAAAAAGTAAAATTAAAAAAGATGTTCTGACAGGGAAGCAGCGGGATAAGAAAACTAAAAAAGGAACAGTAATTTAAAGTTTATTCCAGCTATAATGAGGTTATTCTGACTCTGAGGCAGCAGCACATGGCATACTCCTGAGTCCAGTCGTGAGACATCCTGTTGTACTTATCTCTGTCTGTTCTGTAGATCTGAGCAATCTCTGGCATCTAGGTTCAGATCACGTAGCAGTGAACAAAAGAATACAAGAACTTTAGAACTAGTTAAAGCAGGAGACCACTGCGATCTTAGAATAGCGAGGCAAATACTGCCCTAACTGTGGATATCTGGATGGTAAATTCTTGTTAAATGCCACCTGAGGTGTTTTGAAGGGGAAATCTGTAGGAAAATGAATTGTCAAGAAGAGCACACCGTCTTGACACAGGCGGCCATTAGGTCCGGTGGTCGTGGCTTGACAGTAACCATCAACCTGCTGGACCCGCGACCTCGGGCCGCGCCAAGTCACCAGGTCCCTTATTGAAGTGGTCAGCGTCACAGTCTCGTGTGCGCCCAAAGGTCCAGCCAAAGCTCTGATTATAGGGCGGCCGGGCGGAGTGTACCTTGGGGTCCCCGGGGTTCCGCGGCGGCAGCACCCCCTCCCCGCAGGCCGGCCTCGCTCCTTCCGCACCCCACGGCCCCGCCGCCCCCCACGGCCGCCCAGCGCCGCTCCGTGCGCGTCTTTTGCAACTCCCCCCACCCCGTTTAATGGGGTTGCATGTTTTCTTAATGTCATTGAATTGGGAGAGTTCTCTAGATGTTCTGGATACAAGTTCTTTACCAGGCAGATGCTTTCCAGATATTTTCTATCACTTCTCTTTCCATTTTGTAGGCGGTAATTTTCAAAGAATGAAAGTTTTTTAGATTGACGAAGTCCACTTTATTAATTTGTTCCTTTATGGTTTGCGCATTCATTGCCATAGCTAAGAAATCAATGCCTCTGCCAAGGACACAACGATTTTTCTATATAAATTCATCTACAAGTTTTATAGTTTTGAGTTTTGCATTTAATTCCATGGTCCAGTTTTTAGTTAATTTTTTAAATTTTTTTAATTAATTTTAAATTTAAAAAAAGACAGCAAAGGAACAAACATTCTTAATATATAATCATTCCGTTCTACATATATAATCAGTAATTCACAATATTATCACATAGTTGCATATTCATCATCATGATCATTTCTTAGAACATTTGCATCAATTCAGAAAAAGAAATAAAAGATAACATAAAAAGAAATAAAATGGAAACAGAAAAAAAAATTATACATACCATACCCCTTACCCCTCCCTTTCATTGATACTAACATTTCAAACTAAATTTATTTTAACATTTGTTCCCTTATTATTTAATTTTATTCCATATGTTCTACTCATTTGTTGACAAGGTAGATAAAAGGAGCATCAGACACAAGGTTTTCACAATCACACAGTCACATTGTGACAGCTGTATCATTATTCAATCATCCACAAGAAACATGGCTACTGGAAGACAGCACTACACTTTCAGGCAGTTCCCTCCAGCCTCTCCATTACATCTTGGATATCTACTTAATGCATAAGAAAAACCTCCAGGATAGCCTCTCAACTCTGTTTGGAATCTCTCAGCCATTGACACTTTGTCTCCTTTCACTCTTCCCCCTTTTTGTCCAGAAGGTTTTCTCAATCCTTTGATGCTGAGTCTCAGCTTATTCTAGGGTTTTTCTCAATCCCTTCATTCTGAGTCTTTGCTCATTCTAGGATTTCTGTCCCACGTTGACAGGAAAGTCCACACCCCTGGGAGTCATGTCCCACGTAGACAGGGGGAGAGTGGTGAGTTTGCTTGTGTTGGCTGGAGAGAGAGACCACATCTGGGCAACAAAAGAGACTCTCTTGGGGGTGACTCTTAGGCCTAATTTTAAGTAGGCTTGACCTATCCTTTGTGGGGTTAAGTTTCATATGAACAAACCCCAAGACTAGGGGCTCAGCCTATATAGTTAATTTTTGTATATGGCACAAGATACGGATTGAAGTTCTTTTACATATATGTTTGGACTCTTTCAGCACCATTTGTTGAAAAGACTTTTCTTTCCCCATCTCTGCCATTATGGAAGTTCTGATTACTGTAACTGTATAATAATTCTTAGAATCTGGTAGTTATCCCTGCAACCGTGTTCTTTTGTTACAAAGTTGTTTTGGGAATTCTAGTCCTATTGCATTTCCGTGTTGAATTTTAGAATCAGCTTGTCGATTTCTAAAGAAAACTCCTGCTGGAATTTTGATTGAATATACATTGAATCAACAAAGAAATTTGGGAAGAATTAACATCCTAATAATATTGATAAATTATTAATATTAATAGATTATTAATAACAATAATATTGAGTTTTGTGGCCCATGAACATATTTTTTCCATCTTTTAAATTTTAACATATTTGTGGCTTTGCAACTGCTAGTTCAGTCTTGCTTTAACATCCAGTGAGATAAACTCTGCCTTTTAACTGCCTTTTAACATTTCATGTGATTATCAACGTAGTTAGATTTAAGTCTATCATCTTAATATTTGTTTTCTATTTCTATTTTCCTTGTTACTTTTTTGAATTTTCAGTTCTATTTTAATTGAAGTTTTTATAATTTAATTTACCTTTCTCTGTTGGCATATAAGCTATAATTCTTTTTTAGAAAAAATTAATGGTTGTTTTAGAGTTTAAAGTATATATCTTGAATGTCAGCTTCAAATGATATTATACCACTTTACATATAGTCTAGAGAACTTTGCAAAAGTATGTTTCCATTTCTCTCCTTTCCATCTTTATGCTATCATTGTCATGCATTTTCTTTATACATAAGTAATATACCACGCATTATATTGGGTTTTTGTGGTTGTTTAAAAACTCTATTGTGTTTTAAAGATTTAAATAATTAAAAAAATTATACATTTATCCATGTAGTTTTCATTTCCATTGTTTTGCAACCCTCCGTGTAATCTCTATTTCCGTCAGGAATTCTTTTCTTTCTGCCTGAAGGATGCACTTTAACATCCATGTACTGCAGCCTTGCTGAGTATGAATTCTTTTAGCTTTTGTATGTTTGATAATGACTTTATTTCACTTTTGTTTTTTAAAGATATTTCCACTGGGTGTAGTATGAGAAGTTGACTTTTTTTTTTTCTTTCTGTAGCTTAAAGCTGTATCTGTTGTAATATCTTTGCTAATTTCAGTACCTGTATCAGTTCTGGATTGGTTTCAATTGATTATTCTCCTGATTATGGATCATGTTTTCCTGCTTCTTTGCATACCTACTAATCTTTGATTGGATATCAGAGACTGTGAATGTTTCCTGATTAGGGGCTGGATAGTTTTATATCCTTGTGTTTTGTTTTGAGCTTCAATCAACTTACTTGGAACAGTTTGATTCTTTAAGGTCCTGATTTTATGGTTGGTTAGGCAGGTCCAGAGAGTGTTCAGGCTAAGGCTAATTACTCTCACAACTCATCCCAAATCTGACTGAATATTCTGTAACACCCCACAAATTACGTGTTTTTTCATTCTAGATCTGTGACTGTTTTTGACCCTGTGTGCCAGGCTCTCTTCTTTAATCCTTTTTGATATATATTTGTCCTGGTCATGGGAAGTTTCATCATATGCATGTGCTAATCCGTTTTTATTTTTTATTTTTTGCTAAATACTTGAGAGGGGACCTCCATGACCTCCAGGGTTTTGCTTGGGCAGCTTTCTTCTCCCTGGCGCTCTGTCCTGTGAACTCCAGCTGCCTTGATCTTCCCAGACTGTCAGCTCCATCTCAACTCTAGGAATTGCTGGCATCTGTCTGGGCTCCCTCTCCCTGCATCGTGACCTGGAAACTCCCATGCAGTAATCTCGGGACACTGTAGGGCTCACTTCGTTTGTTTCCTGTCACTCAGAAGTCAGGGTCCTGCACTGCTTGGAATCCAATGTCTTGACATTATTTCATGTATTTTGCCTTTGTTTTTTATTTTTGTTGTTTCAAGAGAGTAATTAAATCTGGTCCCTGTTACTCTGCACTGGCCAGAAGCAAAGTTTTCTATATCAGTCTTGCTATAAGTAGCTATTTTTAGAGTAATATGGAGGAGAGAGGCACAAATCTTACAAATTCTGAAAATGAGCTATATGGTACTCTGGTAATTTTTAATGCTTAAGCTAACTTCTCAGAACTGTATTTCTTCCTTCTACTCCCTTTCCCAAAAGGTTCCTCTGACTTCCATCTTTTGGGTAGGCTAAGTAGCTATTGAGCACAAAGTACAATCAGTAGTACCCATTGTGGTTTGCTTGGGGAACTGTTCAGGCAGCCCTTCCTACTTCTGAAATGATGCTTTTTTATCTTAAATTTCACTTTCCCTCATGTCCTCTTAATCTGCCTTACTTGGTCTATTCTTCTATGGCCTTATTGTTATGTTTTACCTTCTAAATTGTTATGTTTTATGCTTATATCTCCTCCTCTCTCTCAAATATAAGCTCCAAAAAGGCAGGAATTTTGTCTGATCTGTATCCCAAACAACTACAACAGTGCTTGGCACATTGATAAATGAATAAATACTATATCCTTACCTTTATATGTTTATAGTCAGTAAAGTAGGAATTTCTCAGATTGCTAAATCCAAATTAAAGAAGTAAGTGATTTGTCAAATCTTTAAATTCGCATGCTACCAGATACTGTTGTTTTTCTTAATATTCTGACTTTAAATGTAGTTCCCAATTTCTGTATTCTTTTCCAGTTTTTTGTCAAAACTAGTATTTACTCTTGTCAGCTGGTCCATACCTGATTTTTAAAAATATGTGTGAGTGTATGTGAGTGTATACATTTATTAGAAGTTTCAACAACACAAAATGTCAACTCCCTTGTCTCTAATCTCTCTCCCCAGGTTCCCTCTCTATCAAAGGGATTAGGTTGAGGTTGTAAACTCTTTTTAATCTCCTTTTCATTAATGTGTTTCAAGAAATTTTCTATTATTTTAAATCTTTGGCATTTTCATGTTTTTAAATCTTTGATCTTCCTAATTTTTCACTTTGCTGTCATGTTCTTATTTTTAGTAATCTAGCTAATTTTGCCTAATATTTGTGACTTTTGGATAAAGTAGTACATTGAGTCAACTTGCCAATTTATTACTTTTCTTATCTTTCCTGCAAATTAGTGTAGTTGGTTCCTGAGCTTATTTCATGACTGTTAGCTGCTTCGACTTTCCTTCCATTAGATGGTTCTTTACCAGAGCCGTGAGCCTGATTGGATATTTTTTAAGAAAAATAATTTGCCTTAAAAATATGTAGTGATACATACTCATTGCAGAAACAAGGAAATTACCAAAAAGTGTAGCTAGAATAAAATTCAACAAGCATTTCAATATAGAGTGAATAGTGGTTAACATTTTGACGAGTTTCTGTTTGGTATGTTAGTGCCATGACTTTCACTGAACATTGTATCTCCCGTGTAACATGAGCTTTTTTTAAGTTTATATTCTTAATCATGCTGACTTATCTTTACTCAGGATCTTGATTTTATCTTTTTTAATATAAAATATTCTTTATTTTATAAAGCTATGGTATTAGAGATGGTAGATATTTGTTCTTTTTACTGAGCTTATGCTTACATGCATTTTTGGTTTTCAAATATTTTCTTTTACGAAATAATGGTAATTAGAGGTGATAGATGTTTCCTTAAGTCTCTTTACTTGCAAAAATAAAAAAAAGTTGGTCACCCTGTTTTGTACTTCCTAGTTTGTTCAAAGTGTCCAATTCACAGATTTTTAACAAATTTATTGTTATGCTACCATCACCACAATCTAGTTTTAGAACATACTGCCTCACATTACATACAAATTGGGATATGTAATATGTTGTCTTTTGTGTCTGGCTCTTTTCACTCAGCATAATGATTTTGAGATTCATATATGTTGTAGTACATGTCAGTAGTTTGTTCCTTTTTTATTTCTGTATAGTTTCTCATTGTATGGGTGCAACCACATTTGTTTAAATCCGTTCACCAGTTGATGGGCATTTTCCAGTTTTCTGCTAATGTGAATAAAATTGCTATGAATATCATGTACAACTCTTTCTGTAAGCATATGTTTTTATTTCTCTTGGGTAGATACCTGGATTATATAGTATACATAGGTTTAAATGCTTAAGAAACTGTCAAACTCAAAATAAAGTGTCAATGGCTGAGAGATTCCAAGCAGGGTGGAGAGGTTATCCTGGAGGTTGTTCTTGCATTGAATGGATGTCACCTTGTTGGTTGGGTTGTGGTGGGGAAGCTGGAAGGAGCTGCCTGAGGGTGTGGAGCTGTGCTCCAGTAGCTATGTTTCCTGAAGATGATTGTATAATGATACAGCTTTCATGGTGTGACTGTGTGATTGTGGAAGCCTTGTGTCTGATGCTCCTTTTATCTACCTTATCAACAGACGGGTAAAACAAATGGAGTGGAAATGAATAATAGGGGGGAACAAATGTTGGGATGGGTTTGGATTGAAATGCTGGTGGTCAGTGGCGGGGAGGGGTGGGGGGTGTGGTGTGTGTGAATTTTTTCTGTTGTCTTTTTGTTTCTTTTTCTGGGTTGAAGCAGATGTTCTGGGAGGTGATCATGATGATGAATGTGCAACAATGTGATGATGTGAATTGCTGATCATATGTGTAGAATGGAATGATCATGATAAAAAAGTTAAAAAAAAAAAAAAGAAACTGTCAAACTGATTGCCAATGTGGGTGTTACATTACACAATCCTACTAGCATTGTATGAGGGCTCTAGTTTCTCTATATCCTCACCAGCACTTGATAGTGTCTGCCATCTGATTTTAGCCATTCTAGTGAATGTGTAGTCACATCTCATTGTGGATTTAATTTGCATTTCCCTAGGGATAAATGATGTTGACTGTCTTTTCATGTACTTATTAGCTTGAGTTTGATCTAAGCTTCCATCTATCCTTAGGCTTCATACAATTCTTACTATAAATGAGAATCAGCTCCGATAAGGGATCTACCCTATTTCTTTTACAATGTGTTTCAGGACTAAGCATTATAACCAATCAGTATAGAGCTGACTGATATTCTATGACCCTGCTCCCCTACCCCCCATCCTAAAAAATCTGTGGTTAGGGAGGCTTGAGCAAAGGTCAGGGTTAAGTAGTCGGAAAACAGTCTCTTTTACTACTATTTACTTTGAAAAAGAATACCGCTAAGATGTCCCCCCTATTAGAATCATTTACTTAAACTCTAGTGTCTGTAGCAGTTTACTAGAGGGTATTAAGAAGAAGAAAATGAGATGGTCAGGGACAGAACATAGGGAAACATTCACATTTAGGGACAGGGTAAAAACTAAGTCTGAGGTTATAAACCAGCGAAGGTAATTGAGAAGGAATTATAAGATAGTATGGTAATGAAAGTGGGGAAAGGTAAGCGATTGGAAGGTTGAGGCATATTTGGACAAACTCTTCTCAAAGGTTGATATTAATTGAGTTTTATTCCCCAGAGGGTCTCCACCCAGAGCATCCCAGCTGCATAAAAGCAGATGAATTAAAAGTCTGAATAGCACCACTCCCTGACCTTCACAGTCCCTCTCTCCGATGATATCCGTGGTATCTCCTCCACTCAGACACTGTTTAACATTGTGAGAATATAGGGTTGCCAGATGAAATTCTGGATCCCTAGTTACATTTGAATTTCAGAAAAACAATGAATCATTTTTAGCATAAGTTTGTCCCAAGTATTGCATAGTTTTCTACCTCTTGAATTAATTTTGATAATTTATATTTTGCTAGAAAACAGCACATTTTACCTATTTTTTTTAATGAAATAAAGATGTATCCTTGTCATTAAAAAGAAATCTTTCTTCTATCATTAGGGTCTTTCTCTATGCTACCTTCTCTGCAAAGGAGAGGTGTTCAAAAAGCACTCACTGCAGGAAGGAATGAAGAAATGAACTGCTGGAAAAGTAAGTGGGTATGTTGCCATACCATGTATTTCTTACTGTGTCCATGCCAGAGCATAAAATAGCATTTCTGCCACAGACTCAGTCACATAGTACGATGGAAAGTTCCACACCTGGCAAGTACTTACTGGTAGTTTTGTTTTTTTTTTTCAACACTTTATAAATTACAGGTTTGAACTGAAGTCTTCTCTTCTTCCTTTACTTAGGTGCAGAGAAATACCTTTAACTATTATTTAGCAAGTGGAAAATGTCTGAACGAGTATTTTCCTTTGACATGTTGGTTGCTCTGCATTAAAGGACATTAACCTTAATCTTTGGCAATCCACCAAAATTATAAATTTTCAAGTGTCGACAGGAGTAAAATATCTTAAAGCCAATTTGAAGTGAATTGCTGTAATTTTTTTTTCATATTTCAGTTTAAATAAATGCACTTAAATTCCTCCTGGAGTAGATCCAGATTACAGGAGAAAACAAAGCCAAAAACTGAAGCTCTGACAGCATAAGTGGGAGATCATTGGATAGTTATTCACTGGTTCATTGGATTCAAGTTTATATAATTAACATTGTTCCAAAAGTTGTATGACACCATTCATATTCCAGTAGTGGCGTAATTTTTAAGAGGCCCAAGACTTTTCCAAATAAGCAATAAATAAATTATTGCCATCTCCACATAAGAGGGAAATGGCACATTTTGGCTCTGTGAGGGTATTTGGCACCAGCAAACTTCTGAATGGTTGAAGTTAAATGGAGACTCAAAAAAGAAAAATCATTCCATTTAACATCCCAAACTAACAGGAATATATAGTTTAAAGTGTTCAGACATTTATGGTGAAATACTCATACAGGCAGCTGATGTCAATTCTGGGCACTGGTATTATGAATAATGGAATGAAATAGAGTCGATGAATTAGACAGAAAAGGCAGTCCATTTTCAAATTTCTTTCAAAAGGCAGCAAAGGAGAAGCTAATGCTAAAAAAGCAAATGAAAACCACAACCCAGAACTTGACATTTGAAATATCAGAACTATAATTGGGAGAGATTAAAATTGCTGCCCAGTCTGTAATGTTTCCTATTCATCTTTCTTGGAGAGTGAAAATCACTGTTAAATATATTTTAAATTTTCTCTTTGTTCTTATTGACTTAGAAGATGTTTTTATAAGAATGAGCAAGTCTTCATGTAAAACTTGATGTGTATGTTAAAAAAAACAGAAATAGTATTAAGATGTGGAGAATCCTTTCCAACAGTTACCTGCAATCGACTCAAATCCCAAGAGCTCTTCATCCTGGAAAAAGAAAGGCCAGATGCCCCCAGAGGGGACCTGCCGCCCGCCCTCTCAGAGCAGGCTGGAAGGTGATAGTAACACTCGGTCTTGCATCATTTTAGTTGCTTTCCTGGCCACAATTAATCATCAATACTGAAGAAAAGGACCAGCTTTGGGGAGAGCTTCTTGTAGCCTATGTAAGGAAGTTCAGGAATCTTAAAGAGGCGTTTTTCTAAACCCCAAGGAGGAAAACTGTTCCCTTTCTCTTAGCAGCACAGACAGCGTGCTGTGTTGCACGGTGGGGACAAGGATGGATTCAATGAATTCCCTCTTTGTATCACACATTTTTACCAGTTTCTTTTCAGGAATCGGGATTTTTAAAAAGCAACAGACATTTCTTTTATTGCATATTGCAATTAAGTTCATGCAGAAACGATACCATAGAGATATACACACTGAATTTGGAAAGAACGTATATCTTTGAGCATCCTCAGCTGGTTCTGAGGCATGGAAGAACAAAGTCCTGTTGTGTGGGACCAGATTCGGAGTAGATTTGGGGATGAATAATCAATAGCAAGGAGGAAGTTGCCTCTTTTTTAACCTATGATTAAATGACCTTCCCAGTCCAGGAATATGCATCTTCTACTCCCTTTTACTCTGATCGCTTTCTCTCTCCTGGGAAGCATCATCTTGCACAGAGTGCAGGCACTTCTCCTCGGAGAATTCTCTGCCCCTGTATCTCTTTCCCTTTGACTCAAGGCATACAATCATTTCTGCTCTAATTGACAGCAGCAGTTTTTGAGTAGAATAAATGTCATAAAATGGTTTTTAAGAAAAAAAAATTACATACCTTTTCCTTCTTTCCTTTTGGTCTTCTTGGCAGAGGAACCTTCTTAAAAGCTCCAACTCGTTGGTGAGTTTGAGCAAGGACTGAGGAGAGGAGGTACTGCAAGGAGGTCCCTTACAAATGAGCCTTTGTCTGCCTTGTCTCTTGCCTGGGATTGGCAGACTCACTGCTCCAGCCAGGACTAGGGGGGAGAGGGGAGGAGAGACAGGGTTGCTAGAACTGCCTTCCATGGATTCTTCCAAACCAGACGAGAAAGAACCAAATAGGGTTTTTTATTTTGCAGAGAGAAATAACTAGTCTATACAAGAACCTCAAAGAGGCAGACTCTTGGAGTAATAAAACAAAACCTGAGGTTTTAGAAAAGAACACAGAGTGATTTTTTACCTTAAGAGAAGTGTGTTTGTGTGTGTGTGTCAGAGAGAGGGAGAGAGAAAAGGGAGGAGGAGTAGCTAGGACTGTTATTATAACATTTTGGTAGAAGATAGATTCCAATTCATGTTCCATCCCTCCAGCTCCTTACCCAGAGAGTCATTACCAGCCAATGGAAAGCAAAAACAGAAATAGGCAGAAATCTATACTCTGTGCCCAGGAAACAAAGGCATACAGGAAATTTGTGCTCAGTTTTGTGCAAACTGCACAGGAATTGTAGTGTCTGTTAACTATCCTTTAGTTTTCTTGGTATTTTTAAAACTTCCATTTGGAGTAGTCTCCCTAGAGTTGAAAATATTGGAATAGAATAGGAATTATCCAGAAAGAGAATGGCGGGGGGTAGTACTAAC
Source organism: Tamandua tetradactyla (assembly GCF_023851605.1). Taxonomy (NCBI): domain Eukaryota; kingdom Metazoa; phylum Chordata; class Mammalia; order Pilosa; family Myrmecophagidae; genus Tamandua; species Tamandua tetradactyla. The sequence goes on along the minus strand of NC_135352.1, from coordinate 39,700,764 downwards.
AAAGGCATGGAGGTGAAGGAGAGGGTGACGCCTTTGGGAGGTTACCAGGAGTTTGGTATGGCTGGAGGTAGGAGATGGTAGGAGATAAAACTGAAGAGATAGGACAGGACGAATCAAGTTCACATGACATGCCAGAAAAATAGGCTTTCATCTTGAAGGTGAACGGAAAGTTGATGAAAAAATGTTATAGGATGAACTCCACGGCTGCAGTATGAAAGAAGGATGGTGAAGGACGAGAGACTAGAGACAGGAAAAACAGAAGCAATCTTGCAATAATCCAGAAGAGAAAATATTTAGGAAGTGAAACTGAAAGGCTTTGGTGTTTTTGGTCAGGGCAAAGTCAGTTGAGTGAAGGGGAGGAGAGTTTATTAACTTTCAAAGGCCTGGGCCCCTAGGTGGGTTGTGCTGATGTTCACCAAGAAAAAAAATACAAAACGAAGCACAGTTTGGCAAATAGAATGAGTTAGCTGAGTTTAAGGAGCCCTGGATACAACTTAGAATGCCTAGTAGGTAGGTGAATAAATGGCTCTGGAACTCAGGAAAGAAGTCTGGGTAGACAATTAGAGTTTATCAACAATATAAATGCCAGTTTAAGCTACGGCTCTGAGTAAACCCACTTGAAAGTTACTGAGCTCTTACTGTGTGCCAGACACTTCACACATCATTTAAATTCTCCTTGCTAGCCTGTGAAATAGGCACTGTAATTACTCCCATTTTTCAATTGAGGAAGCACCAAAAATGTAAAGTAACTGTCCAAGGTCCACCCACAGCCAGAAAGTGCAAGATGCCGACAGTGTGTCCAAGCTGGTCGCTGTTCTGCTGTGCTGCCTCCCAGAAGAGCTCGCAGAGGAAGAACAGACTAGGGCTGAGCCCAGAACCTCAGGAACCGACATTCGAGGGAGGGTGGAGAACCAAGAAGGAAACACACCAAAGGTAGCCAAACAAGTAGTAGAAACATTAGGAGAGTCTTGTCATGGAAGTCAAAGAAGGAGCATTGAAAGAAGAAGGGGGTTGCGTGGAAGGTCTCTGTGACAGCAGAGTTACGGGAGGAGGGCATGCAAACCCCAATGGGGGAGGAATGTCAGGGAAAGTGAAGGTCAGCAAAACCAAAGGCAGGTACCAGTCCTGAGGAAAATTAAACCTCTGGTCTCCATTTCTTTGAAACTGGAGCAAGTGGCATGAAATTCTGTAAAGGAAATGAGAGGCGTGTGTGCAATCGTCTTCGCACTTCCTCTGCATATATATCATCAAGTCTCCTGTGATGCTCGCTAATAATAGAGTTTGTTTGTGTGACTTAAATGTGTGGAAAAACATGAATATGGAGAGGAAAATGGAAACAACTCACCCTTTGCTCCATCTTTAAGAGCTGTTCATCTCCTGACCGCTTCTAGACAAAGAGTTCCAAGGCAAATCGATTTGCCCTGTATGGGTATCCTCTCTTTTCCTTTGTTTTACTCTTTTTTCTCCAGTGTTTCTAATATTTTTCATTTCCCTTATTGCGCTGCTCATTTTTCTCTTTGTATCTGAATTCGCAGTGACTCAAAATAATTCATTCATTCTTGTACTCAGCAATATTTAAGGGCACACACTCTGGCCCACTGTAGTACACGATAGTATACAGCACATCCTTGGTAACTGCCTAATAACCTCTGGATCATGTTCCTGGTCACTCAGGAAAGTTTCCCCCTAAGAAGCACATTTGCACTCTAGCTTCCAGGTGCTTTGGTGTGTTCTCAATCATTTACTTATTACTAGCTGGATTTCCCATTGTGTCTATGGAAAATTATTAAACATCACATTTTAAGATGTCTGCTGCTCTCCAACATCTTGTCCATTATAACAAGAGTTGCCTATTTGAGAAGACATTGAATTGTGAATTGCAAACCAAGGCCTGCAATTGGAGAGTCTTCCCTTTTGGCTTTATTGGGTTCTTGCATGTGGACCCTTAAGACATTTGTGTTATCTCCCACAATGGGCTGTTAATTACCCAGTCCTCTTATCTCTTTGAGGCAGCCCCTGGAGCCTTCCAAAGTGAACCTCCTATGTGGCACCTATTCTCCAGATTTCTAGAAAATACATCCAGTTATATTTTTATGTGATGCTCTAACAGCAACTAGCTAGATAATAGATCATTATCACTCATGTCCAGTCTGGCTTATTACAAATAGAAAATGTCCTTCAAAAACTAGTGATGGAACCAATTCATGAGTAGGGGGACATTTGATGTAGAACTTAAGCAATTAGGTTAAAAAATTGGCATTAATTTTGAAAAACCATCTGTTGAGTGTTCCCTAAAAAATCAAACGGTACCAACAAAAAAAATACTCATGAAGTATCAGAAGATATCTCAGATATGAATTGCTTCAGGTATTGGAAGTCTTAAGCTTGTGAACAAATAGGAACATATACCAACTCTTCCTCTGATTTCTACCTGGTTGTTCATGCGTAAGCCCTGACTTAGAGCAATCTGTTCCCCCATTCTACACATGACCCCTTTCTCTCATTTCCCTCTGGCTTAATGCCTTCTGGAATCTCCAGGGAGGCAGTGTGGGGCTAAGCAGCAGCTCGTTTCAACCTTCACAGTTCAGATTCTCCCAGGAGAGAAGGGCCTGCTTTATGTGAGTCTCCTCACCCAAAACAATTACACTAGTTGCAAACTAATTCACAGTATGCTTATTGAAATAATAATGAGCTACAGACAAAATTAATTTTCAAGATTACCTTTAAAAATATTTCAGCAATTAAAAAAAAACAACAAGCTATTTTAATAATAGCTTGTTTTATTAAAACAATTAAAAAAAAACAATTAAAAAAAAACACAAGCTATTTTAATAAAAAAACTCCCTTCAGAGTTCCTCTGAACTTGGAACACTTGTGTTTAGAATGGTTTTTTTTGCAACTGGCTTAAACAAGATACTCTCTATTACCCAGCTTAGATTTATACCACCGAAGTGAAACTTAGGAAAACAGACTCCAGCGAGGAGTCTCAGACGAGGCCCTGGAAGGGACAGCAGAAGTACCCAGGGGCTGTTGTATAAGATGTTGAACCAAAGTCACCACCAACACGGGAAGAGCAGTGCTTCCCAGTGGCCTTTGTGTGGAGTGCAGTTCCCGGGGGCCGGGGGTGGGGTGGGGGGTGTGAGTGTTGGCGGCGGCAGGGGATGACAGTAGGGGGTCTTCTTGATCAAAAGCTTTTCATGAACCCAGCAAGCACAGGCCTCTTTCCCTGGGAACAGAGAGGAAGGCACCCGCTGGGAGGGCTGTGATTTGTACAGCATTTATAGAGGTTGGGAGTGCCATGAGTAACAGGAGTTTTACATGGGATAGAAATCAAATCAGAAACATGAGCATGAGGAGAGAAGTGTGTCAAGGAAAACCATCCACTTTTAGGAGCCTAGGGATTATTTAGGATGAGTGATAATGTTAAAATGAAAATAAACTTTGGCAAGAAAAGAGGCCAAGGTAGAAAAGAACTTGAAAATAACTCCTTTAGTTTCTTGGCTGCCTATGTGGGGCATGTATTGGACTGGGAAAACGTAGAATCCCAGCAATGAAGTGACCTTTTGATTAACTGAAGATGACCCTCACTTGTGAAGCCTAGAGACACTGGAAGACTGAGGAAGTACGCCAACATGCGGTCTTTTTGCAGATCCTGAGCTATTGCCCTATGCTCCCGAAAGTTGTTTCACAGATAGAAGCATCTGGTAGGCTGATAATGATAACCATAATAACAATGATACTAGTAATAATGATGGCATTAACTGTCATTGCCAAGGATGCTAAATACTTTAAAATGTTGGCTCACTTATTCTTATACACTTAGAGATGGTTTTACAGATGGAGGTACTGAGCTCCGAAAGAGTAGGCAATTTGAGCAAAGTCACATGCTGATAAATAGTAGAGCTGAAAGTGGAAACCAAGGCCTATTCCAAAACTATTCCCATAGCCTCAATAAATAGTAAAAGGAATAGAATGAAAGACTGGAGATGCTAAAATAAAAATACTATTGAAAAAAATTTTTAGCCTGGATGACTTCTGGGGAAGAAGGCAGAGTAGGGAGCTCCAGGACTGAGTCCTTCCATCTATTAACTATTAACAGGCAGAAACTGCAACAGTGATTTTGAAACTCCAGGCCAGCAGAACCTCTATAGCATCCAGGGAAGAGTAGGAGGAAGAGGCTAATAAACTACGGTAAAAAACGGTATATTGCTCTCTGTGGTAGTTAGCTTCAGTTGTCAACTTGGCCAGGTGAAGGCGCCTAGTTCTGTTGCTGTGGACATGAGCCAATGGCATGTGAACCTCATCTGTTGCTGATTACATCTGCAGTTGGCTAGGAGGCGCGCCTGCTGCAATGAATTATGTTTGAGTTAATTGGCTGATGCTTAAATGAGAGAGCTCAATGTAGCACAGCCCAAGCAGCTCAGCATACCTCATCTCAGCACTCGCAGCTCAGCCCAGGCCTTTGGAGATGCAGAAAGGAATCACCCTGGGCAAAGTTGTTGGAACCTAGAGCCTGGAGAGAAGGCCAGCAGAGACCATCCTGCGCCTTCCCACATAAGAAAGAACTTCAGTGGAAAGTTAGCTGCCTCTCCTCTGAAGAACTAACAAAATAAATCCCTTTTTATTAAAAGCCAATCCATCTCTGGTGTGTTGCATTCTGGCAGCTAGCAAACTAGAACACTCTCTCTGTGCAGCAGCTACCAGCGCCTATTCCCCACTCTTGCAGCAGGCTGCCATAGGGTCCAGGCCCTGGCTAGCTCACTGATGACAGAAGGGGACATAAAAATCCCTTTCTCTAACAATAGGGGTGGGTACAACCAATCACTGATCCCAGCTTTTGATTAGTGAATTTGGATTGCTGGGGATGCAACTCTGAGGGCAGCTATTGTGCTATCCTGTCCTGGACAAGGGTTATGGCAGCTATTATTTCAGCCCATCTGTTCTAGTTTGCTAGCTGCCAGAATGCAATATACTAGAAACAGAATAGCTTTTAAAAAGAGGAATTTAATAAGTTGCTAGTTTATAGTTCTAAGGCTGAGAAAATGTCCTGATTAAAGCAAGTCTATAGAAATGTCCAATCAAAAGCATCCAGGGAAAGATACCTTGGTTCAAGAAGGCCGATGAAGTTCAGGGTTTCTCTCTCAAGTGAGAAGGCACATGGCGAACTCAGTCAGGGCTTCTCTCTCAGCTGGAAGGGCACATGGTGAACACAGCATCATCTGCTAGCTTTCTCTCCTGGCTTCCGGTTTCATGAAGCTCCCCAGGAGGCGTTTCCTACTTCATCTCCAAAGGTCGCTGGCTCGTGGACTCTCTGCTTCATGGTGCTGCAGCGTTCTCTGCTTTCTCTGAATCTCCTTTATTCTCCAAAATGTTTCCTCTTTTATAGAACTCCAGAAACTTATCAAGACCCACCCAAATGGATGGAGATATGCCTCCAGCTAATCCAGTGTAACAACCACTCTTGATTAAATCACGTCTCCAGGTAGATGACCTAATTACAGTTTCAAACATTCAATACTGAATAGAGATTAGAAGAAACAGCTGCCTTTACAAAATGGGATTAGGATTAAAACATGGTTTTTCTAGGGTCCATACATCATTTCAAACCAGTATACCATCACAGACAGGGGTGGAGGTGGTGGAGATTTAAAGACACAGCACTTCCTCAGGACTGCAGGGGACAGTTAGCTGAAAAGCTGCATTTGCTGGGCAGGCCAGGAAAGCTCCACTTTGGGGAGCTCATCAGGATCAGCCCTTCCTGATCCCCTCCCCAGGGCACTTTGAAGCCAGTCTGCACCCTCTTTGTGGGTTCCTGGCCCTAATTTGGCTTGGAAAGACTGAATTGGGAAAGTCCTCTCCCCCATGCCCCTCTTGCCAGAATTTACCCTCCAGGCAAAAGCAACTAGAGACGTTGAAAGGAGAGGAAAAACTACAGAGGTGGACAGCCTGGGACAAAAGCCTGCCAGCTTCAAATACCCAGGAGGGGAAGGTCTGTCTCCTGGGAAACAGAGGGAACAACCAGTCTTCTATAAACAGAGGAACTCAAGAACAATTATCAAGCAAAAGTTCAGGACAAGACAGAGGCCCAGTAAATCAGGGAAAACCCTGCACAATGCAACTGCCTTGGGCAGACCTTCCTGGTAGGAGGGCTGAAGTTCAAGAAAATGTCTGTATTATCACAGACTGGTTACAAAATCAAGAAACAGACACCTCAGGGAATAAATCCCAGAGTTAGCATTTGAAAATATTAAAATATACAATGTGCAACAAGAGTACATGACAAGGAGACAGGAAATGATGGCCCATCTGAAGGAAAAGAATAATACAGAAAACATCAATGAAAAACATGAGAATGGGGACATATCGAGAAAAGCCTTTTTAAAAATGATCTTAAAAATGCTCAAGGAGATGAAGGAAAGTACTGAGGAAGAACTAAAGGATATTGGGAAAATAATGAATGAACAATATAAGAGCCTAAGGAGAGAGATAGAAATGTTAAAAAGGAACCAAACGGGAAAAAATATGGAACTATTACCACCAGGGAAATCCCTGATACTGTGTCAAACTTTAGGGACACCCAAATCAATAGGCTGTACCCTTGATCATGAGGCTTACTCTTGTGAAGCTTATGTAGGAGGAGCAGAGAAGCTTAGCCTACCTATAGGTATGCCTAAGAGTTACTTCTGGAGGACCTCTTTTGTTGCTCAGATGTGGCCTCAGTCTCTCTAAGCCTAACTCCACAAGTGAAATCGTTGCCCTCCCCCCTACATAGGACATGACATCCAGGGGTGAAAGTCTCCCTCGCAGCGTGGGAGATGAATCCCAAGGATAAGTCTACCCTGGCACCATGGGATCAACAATTCCATGCTGATCAAAAGGCAGAAATGGAGTGTAAATAATAAAGTATCAGTAGCAGAGAGAGTTCAGATAGAGTCGAGAGGCTACTCTGGAGGCTGTTCTTATGCAAGCTTCAGTTAGACCTTGCTACCTATCATAACCTGCCAACCCCCAACCAGGACCATTCCAACCAATCCTAAAGAACACGTAGGACAATATATAAGATTCAAATGGAGGCCTGGAACCCTCAGTAGTATATGGACAGGGAGATGGGGACAAGGAAGTAAGCCAAGCCACATTCCTTAAATGCACTAAACCCACACATCCTGCCTCTATCCTGCAACTGAATCCCATCACCTGCCCCCCCCCACCATGCTCTGGCACCCCCGCTCTGACCCACTCTCCACTTTCTGGTGTATCTCTGCCCCACATCCCCACAGATAGAGTCGGGAGGCTACTCTGTAGGTCACTCTTAAAGCAAGCTTCAGTTAGACATTGCTACCTATCATAACTTGCCAACCCCCCACCAAAACCATTCCTGCCAATCTTAAAGAACACCTAGGGCATTATATAAGATTCTACAAAGGTTCCACACACTAGGGTAATTTTCTAGAAATCTATAACCTCCAGATGGATCCCTGGACCAGATAAGTCTTGAAACCTAGAGGGCCAACCACTCCAGAACATCAGCTAGTTCCAAATCCCTACCCCATATTATTGGCAGCCATTCCAACATGAAAAAGTTAGAATGGGCATAGTCCAAATACCCCGAAAGAGTGGGATAGAAAGATTAAAGGTGATGGTGGAGTTATACAGGGAAAATAGGGTTTAACAAATGAGTCTGATTGCTGAATCATTGTATTGATATCACTTTTAGTCTCCAGTATCTTAAAGCAGCTAGAAGTAAAAACCTAAAGTTGTGGAATTGTAACCCATACCAACCTCTGAAATATGTTCTACAACTAATTGTTATGCTGTGCTTTGAAATGTATTACTTTTTTGTCTATATGTTATTTTTCACAAAAAAGAAAAAAAGTTGATTGTGATGATAAAAAATATTTATGCCTTCTAGCTTCCAATGTTCTGGAGCTGCTAGAAGGAAAAATCTGAGATGATGGTGTGGTAGCCCATGACAGATTCTAGGATCCGTCCTATAACTACTTGTCGAAGAATGCTTTGAAAATTATTGCTTTTTTTTCTTTCTTTGCTTTGAATATATGTTATATTATATAATAAAGGAAGTTTTTTTAAAAAAGGAACCAAACAGAACTAATGGGGTTAAAAACCACAATACCCCAAATGAAAAATGCCCAAGAGGGTTTCAAGAGCAGATTGGATGTTAAAATAAATTTGATTAAATGCTAGTGATCAATGAAAGGCAGGGGCAAGGGGTATGGTATGTATGAATTTTTTTCTGTTGTCTTTTTATTTCTTTTTCTGAATTAATGCAAATGTTCTAAGAAATGATCATGATGATGAATATGCAGCTATGTGATGATATTGTGAATTACTGATTATATATGTAAAATGGAATGATCATAAGTTAAGAATGTTTACACTTGTTTGTTGCTATATATTTTTTTAATTTAATAAATTAATTAAAAAAAGAGCAGATTGGAATTGACAGTAGAAAGAATCGGTGAACTTGGAGACAAAACATTTGAAATGAATCAGGCTAAGGAGCAGAAAGAAAAAAATATATCAAAAGTGAAAATAGCTTATGACAGCTATGAGACATCATCAGGTGCACCAGTGTAAGTATTATGGGAGTCCCAGAGGGGAAGAAAGAGGGAAAAGTGCAGAAGGAATAGTCAAAGAAATTATGACAGGGAACTTACAAATACAAGCAAAAGACATGAATATGCACATCCGAAAAGCTCAGAGAACACTATACAGGATGAACTTTAAGAAAAATACATCTGGACATGTAGAGATTACACTATCAACTGCAAAAGGCAAGGAGAGACTTCTGAAAGCTGCAAGAGAAATGTAATTCTATGGTAAAGGGAGTCCAATTAAATTGAGTGCTGATTTCTTGTCAGAAACGAAGAGGCAAGGCAGTGGGTTGAAATACTTAAAGTGCTGAAAGAAAACAACTTCCAGTCAAGAATTTTATATCTGGTGAGACTCTTTTTCAAAAGAGAGAGAGATGAAGACATTCTCAGATAAACAGAAGCTGAAGAAGCTCATCACCGCCAGATCTGCCCTACAAACAATGCTAAACGGATTTCTTTAGATTGAAAGGAAAGGACACCAGATCATGGTTCAAAGCAGCATAAAGAAATAAAGACTTGTGGTAAAGGTAACCATTTGGATAATTATAAATGCTAGTAGTATTGTATTATATCGTTTGGTATGTAGCTCCACTTCGTATTTCCTACAGGTGCTACAATTCAGGTGCCTAGAAAGTAATGATAAATCTATGGTTTTGGATATACAATGTACAAAGATATAAGTGGTAACAAGTTCTTAAAAAATGGTGGGGGGACAGAGGGATATAGGTAAAGTATATATATATATATGTATATACTTGCTATTAAAGTTAAGTTGTATCAAACCAAACATTATTGTTATATATTTAGGATTTAAAAATTTAACCCCATGGTAACCTCAAGGAAAATAGATGAAACATACCCCCAGAGAGAAATGAGAAGGCACTCAGTGTGGTACAACACACAAAAAGGCAAATAAATACAAAAGTAGGCATCAACAGAAGTAAGGGGCAAAAAAGCTATAAGACTTACAAAGGCTAAATAACAAAATGGCAGATGGAATTCCTGTATTATCAGGAGTGATTTTAAAAGTAATTGGATTAAGGTGTAAATCTCCCTGGCAACATGAGACAGAAATCCCGGGATGAGATGGGACCCAGCATCAAGGGATTGAAAAAATGTTCTTCATCAAAAGGGGGAAGAGAGAAATGAGAAAAAATAAAGTGTCAGTGGCTGAGAGATTTCAAACAGAGTCAAGAGGTTATCCTGGAGGTTATTCTTATGCATTATATAAATAACCCCTTTTTAGTTTATGATATATTGGAGTGGCTAGAGGGAAGTATCTGAAATTGTAGAGCTGTGTTCCAGTAGCCTTGTTTCTTGAAAATGATTGTATGAAGATATAATGTTTACAAAGTAACTGTGTGATTGTGAAAACCTTGTGTCTGATGCTTCCTTAATCTAGGGTTTGGAAAAATGAGTAAAAAATACGGATAAAAAATAAACAAATAATAGGGGTAACAAAGGTTAAAATAAACTGGGTGGATGGAAATACTAGTGGTCAATGAGAGGGAGGGGTAAGGTGTATAGTATGTATGAGTTTTTTCTTTTTCCTTTTTTACTTCTTTTTCTGGGGTGATGCAAATGTTCAAAAAAATTATCCTAGTCATGAATGCACAACTATGTGATGATATTGTGATAATGTACTGAATGTGTGTATGTTAAGAATATTTATATGTTGCTTTATCAAAAAAAAGTATTTTTTTAAAGTAATTGGATTAAACTCTCCAGTGAAAAGGCAGAGATTGGCAAAATTGATTTTAAATGCATGAACCAATCATACACTATTTACTAGAGACTCACCTTAAATTCAAAGACACAGGGCAAGCCACAGTGGCTCAGCAGGCAGAATTCTTGCCTGCCATGCCAGAGACCTGGGTTCGATTCCTTGTGCCTACCCATTCCCCCCCAAAAAAATTCGAAGACACAAATAGGTTGAAAGTGAAAGGATGGAAAAAATATATACCATGCAAATAGTAACCGAAAGAGAGCTGGTGTGCTTACTTCAGCAGCACATATACTAAAATTGGAACGATACAGAGAAGATTAGCATGGCCCCTGCGCAAGGATGACATGCAAATTTGTGAAGCATTTCATATTTTTAAAAAAAAAATTTTAAAAAAGAGAGCTGGCATGCTATGCTTATATCAGATAAAATAGACTTTATGTCAAAAATGGCTACAAGAGACAAAGGTGGTCATTCTTTACTGATAAGGGTGGCAATTCAACAGGAAGAAAGAATAATTATACATATATATATGCACCTAACAGCAGAGCTGCAAGATATATGAAGCAAATACTGAAATATTTGAAGGGAGAAATTGATGGTTATACATTAATAGTAAGAGATGTTAACATGACATTCTCAATAATGGATAGAACATCTAGTCAGAAGATCAATGAGGAAGTACAGAACTTGAATAATACATTAAACCAACTAGACCTAACAGACATGTATAGAACACTGCACCCAACGAAAACAGAAACACAGCCTTCTTGAGTGCACATGGATCACTCTCCAGGATAGACCATATGTTGGGTCACAAAACAAGTGTCAATAAATGTAAAAATATTAAATTCATACAGTATATATTCTCTATCCACAATGGAATGAGGCTAGAAATCAATGACAGTGGGGGAAATGGAAAATTCACAAATATGTGGAAATGAAACAACACACCCTTAAGCAACCAATGGGTTAATGGGGGAAATAAGAAGCAAAATAAGGAAATATCTTGAGGTGAATAAAAATGAAAATACAGCATACCAAAGCATGTGGTATGTAGTGAAGGCAGTGTTGAGAAGGAAATTTATATCCTTGATTGCTCACATTAAAAAAGAAGAGAGAATTCAAAATCTAACCTCAAAACTGGAAGAACTAGAAAAAGAAGAGCAAACTAAACCCAAAGCAAGTAGAAGGAAGGAAATAACAAATATTAGAGCAAAGGTAAATAGAAAAAACAATAGAGAGAATCAACAGAACCAAAAGTTGCTTTTTTGACAGGAACGATAAAATTGACAAATTTTAGCTAGACTGACAAAGAAAACAAGAGAGAAGACACAAAAAGCAAAAATCAGAAGTGAAAAGGGGGGCATTACTACTGACCTGCTGAAATAAAAAGGAACATATGATCAACAACTATATATATCAATAAATTAGATAACCTATGTGAAATGGACAAATTATTAGAAACACACAAATTATCTGCACTGAACCAAGAAGAAATATAAAACCTCAACAAATCAATTACTAGTAAAAAAAATTGAATCAGTTATCAAAAACCTCCCAATAAAGAAAAGTCCAGAACCAGATGGCTTCACCCAAGAACTCTACCAAATATTCCAAAAATACTTGACTCTCCCAATTCTATTCAAACTCTTCCAAAAACTGGAAAAGGATGGGACATTCCCTAACTCATTCTATGAGGCCAACATCACTGTCATACCAAAACCAAATAAAGATACACAAGAAAACTACAGACCATCATCTCTAATGAATATAGATGCAAAAATCCTCAACAAAATATTGGCACACCAAATCCAACTGCATATTAAAGTAATTAATACCATGATTGAGTGGGATTTATCACTGGTATGCAAGGTTGATTCAACATAAGAAAATCAATTAATGTAATGTACCATAATAACTGAATGAAGGAAAAAAAAACACATAATCATCTCAATTGATACAGTAAAGGCATTGGAGAAAATACAGTACCATTTCTTGATAAAAACACTTAGAAGACTAGGAATAGAGGAAATGTCCTCAACATAATAAAGGGCATATATGAAAATCCCACAGTTAACATCCTACTTAGTGATGATAGACTGAAAGCTTTTCCTCTAAGATCAGGAATTGGAGAAGTATTCCTACTGTCACCACTGTTGTTCAACATTCTACTGGAAGTCCTTGCCAGAGCAATTAGGCAAGAAAAAGAAATAGAAGGCATCTAAGTTAGAAAAGAAGAAGTAAATCTTTGCATATTTGCAAATGGTATGGTCCTATATACAGAAAACCCTGAAAATCCACCACAAAGGTCCTAGAGCAAGAGAAAAATGAATTCAGCAAAGTGGCAGGGTACAAGATCAACACTCCCAAATCAGTAGTGTTCTACATACAAGCAATGAACAATCAGAAGAAGAAATCAAGGAAAGGATTCCATTCACAGTAACAACTACAAGAATCAAATATCTAGGAATAAATCTAACCAAGGATGTAAAGGACTTCTACCTAGAACTACAAAACATTGTTAAAAGAAATGAAAGAGGACCTAAACAAATGGAAGAACATTTCATATTCATAGATTGGAAGACTAAATATTAAGATGTCAATCCTACCCAAAGTAAATTATAGATTCATTGTAATCCCAATCAAAATTCCAACAACTTCTTTGCAGAAAAGGAAAAGCCAGTCTTCAAATTTATATTGAAAGATAGGGAACCCTGGATAGCTAAAGCCATCTTGAAAAAGAAGAACGAAGTTGGAAGACTCACACTTCCAAATCTTAAAGCATATTACAAAGCCACAGTAATCAAAACGGCATGGTACTGGCACAAGGACAGACATATAGACCAAGGAATTGAATTGAGAGCTTGAAATTAAGCCTCACATTTATGCCCAACTTCTTTTCGACAAGGAAACAAAAGACCACCAAATTGGGACGAATAGCCTCTTCAACATGGTGCTGGGAAATGTGGATCTCCAATTGCCAAAAAAAAAAAGGAGGGCCCGTACCTCAAACCATATACAAAAATCAACTCAAAGTGGATGAAAAACTTTCGTGTAAAAGCTAGAACTATCAAACTCCTAGAAAAAAATGTAAGGAAGCGTCTTTACAAACTTTTGTTAGGCAATGGTTTCTTAGACTTTACACCCCAAACACAAACAACAAAAGAAAAAAATAGATAAATGGGACCTCATCAAAATTAAAAACGTTTATTCCTCAAAGGACTTCATCTGAAAGTAAAATGACATCACACACAATGAAAGAAAATATTTGGAAACCACATATCCAAAAAAGGACTAATATCCAGAATATATAAAGAAATCCTTCAACTTAACAACAAAAAACATGGAGCCCAATTAAAATATGGGCAAAAGATTTGAACAGACAGCTGTCCAAAGAAGACATACAGATGGCCAGAAAGGACATGAAAAGATGCACAACACCATTAGCTATCAGGGAATTGCAAATCAAAACCACAATGAAATGGCATTTCACACCATTAGAATGGCTATTTAAAAAACAGAGAGGATGCAGAGAAATAGGAATACTCATTCATTGTTGGTGCCATGTAAGATGCTGCAACCACCATCCTGAGGGCACCCACCCCTCGCCCGGGGTTCTCCATGCACCCAGCATCCTGTATATCATGCCGTGTGCCCACAGAGTGGACCTGGAAAAAAGGATGGTGCCAGGCTCGGGCTGGAGCTGCTGCTTTGGGCACTGCTCTTACACAGATTTAGTCACATCAGACAACTGCCATAATGTTTTCAAGTCACTCCCCCCAGAATACCTCGGCTGCCCCAAGTCCAGCGAATGCCAACATCCCAGAATGTGGCAGCGTCCTGCAGTCCACGTGGTCTCACTCTTTCTTTTACATCTCTACTGTTAAAAGACTTAGGCCAAGAAACACCTGTGCAGTTCCATCTTCTGAGCCCAATCCAAATGGCATCTAAAATCCAGGGTGGCGAGGAGAAGACAAATCCTCATTGAATCTGCTGGTTCCACAACAAAATGTTGAGCATCCTAAATTTGACAGGTTTGAAGACCACATGAAGGATTTGACTAGATGATGAGTGCCCATGTTAAGTCTGCTGGAGTTTCATGTAGATGATGAGGAGAAACAGCATCCAAAATAAAGAATGATTTCCTTAAATGTGGCTGAAGAAATATGGACACTTAGAACTTTGCCTTGAAAAACAAATAGATTTTATCTTATCTAGAGAGTACTAGAGATTCTGTTTTCATTAGGTACATTAAATATATAGGGCTATGAAATGATTAATAATATAAAAGCTTTCATGATTCTATTTATATGTACATTAGAAAAGAACCTCCAGGTGTTAATATAAATTCTCCACGTATTGTTTCACCAATACTAATTTAATGCTGATAAAACTCTAGATAAAAGTTTTGCAATGTTAAGCTATTACTGCTCTCTTGGGAACGCAACTCTTATTTCTGAAGCTTTGGATGTGACATTGTCTTTGACTTTTTATGTAGTAATTGATATGTGCCAGTACAATGATGTATTGGAATCTATCCCCCAGTGCAATCATAAATGAATAAACCTTGCTTATACAGTTATAAAATCAAATGGTAGGCATTTCCCACACATTCCTATCCGACAACCACACTGGATTTATTTAGCTAAAGAGCAGAAGTACATCAACCTCAACCAATTTCAAAATGCTGCTTTTTTGTTTCTGCAGTTGTTGAATGCTTTTTACAATTTAATAAGTGATCTGTTTTGAAAGTAGAATTGACAGGTCTGGAAATTTTAAAGGCAAATGTGAAAGAGCCTAAAATAATGTAAATCTAGAATTTGGGAAGTGAAGGCTGGAACGGATCCTGCATTAATTTCACAAAAACTTGTATACTCTCTCTGTAAATATTTTTTTTTAACTTTATGAATCAGAATAGCCACGTTTGGAACATTTTCTGAATCAGTTATTATTTTATATAGTTAAAACTTGGTCCTAAGTTTAAAGTTGGCTTGATTCTGGAAAGTAAATCTTTTACCACTGACTCAATGCACAGAAACCTATTTAAAAATAGACACTCCATGAAGTTTTTTTTTCACATGGTCACACACTGATGCTTAGATGTTCCAGTATTTAATATGGCTACAGTAGTCTTGACAGCCGGTCATTTTTCCCCATCTTTAGAAACTTTATATGGGAACAACCAGATCCAACAGATCTCAAGCTACTGTGTGTGTGAATGAACACTCCCTTTTGCTTCATATCTGAATGCTATACATCGGTTTTAGATTGTAGATTGTGTTGTGTATTTATGCTTTGATTCATAGTAACTTCTCATGTTATGGAATTTGTTTGCATTGGACATAAACTGTAAATGAAACATGGTTGAAAGAGCCAGTACAAAACAATAACAAAAACAAAATAAAGGAATGGTTTAGATTGACATGAGATTGTATAAATGGGAACAGAATAAAAATTTTTAAAACATCATGGAACTTCACTACACAAACAGTGAAACCTAAGTTAAATCCTAGACTTTAAGTAAATAGTATCATTTTTTAAATGCGGTATCATCTATTTATTGTAGCAAATGTGCCACACCAATGCAAAGTGATGTGGTTCATGGGAATCCTGTGTCTTATGCATAATTGTTCTATAAACCCACCTCTCTAATTAAAAAAGAAAATCTGTAGCCCACAATTTGAACTTAAATGAACAGACAATCTTTCTGAATCATAGAGCAAGCCATGATGTACTTAATGTGTCTCCTCAATCTATTTTCTGATAATACTTGGCTTGAAACAGTTCTTATCTGGACACTTAAAAACTTAATTCAGCTGAATGAAATTGCCTAAAAGGCGAATATGGAAATTTGCAAAAATGTCCTGTGGGCATGTCCTCCTAAACACTTTTTCTAAATGGTTGTAATTCTAGGAGTAAATTATAGTGCCAGGCTCTCAGTAAACGCTGGAAGGAAGGGAGGGAGGGAGGAGGAAGAAAGAAAGTTCTTGGGTGGAGAATAGATTCTTGAGGACTATTTGTCCTTCACAATGATTCGCGGAGGGCCTGCTGTGGTCAGTGGTTGATGCTGAAGCGGCATTAAGCACCAGAGGTCAGCAGCTGGCCCCGCCGCTTCCTCCAGGTCTTCTCCAAGATGTGAGCTCTGGGCAGCCTAGGCTAAGTCCTGTAAATCTCCGGTGCTTTCACTTGTAAAATAAGGGGTTTGGTTGATGAGCTTTGTGGTGCCTTACATTTCTTTCCCATTTCCTATGGGTTTATGTTTTCCAATATATTTTTAAATAAATTATTATTTTTGAACAGTATCGATTTACAGAAAAATTATGAACATGGCACCCAGACTTCCTAGATGCGTCATACCTAATTTCCCCCAGTATTAAGGTCTTTACATTAGTATCGTACGTTTGTTACAATTAATGAATCAGTACCGATACATTGTTATCGACTGAAGCCCAGACTTCATTCCAATTTCCTGGGTTTTTACCTAGCGTCCGTTTCTTGTTCCAGAATCCCATCCAAGACTCCCTTCTGTCTCAGGTCCCCTTAGGCTCCTTGTGGCTGGGATAGTTCCCCAGATTTTCCTTGCTTTTGTTGATCTTGACAGTTTTGAGGCATACTAGTCAGGTCTTTTGTAGAAAGACTGGGACTTGCCTGATGTGTGTGCTATCATTAAACCTGGGGTATGTGTTTTTGAGAGGAAGAGCACAGAGATAAAGTACCATTTTTTTCCCCTAACAGTGGTACATGCAATCACCCGACTTACAGCTGCTGACACAAGTCTTAATTGCCAGCTGCGGGAGCGCTTGCAGGATTCTCCCCAGTGCCCTGCCCTGTGTTCTCTGGAAGGAAGTTCCTTGGTGGCCCACACTTAAGGAGCGGGGAGTTATGCTCACCTCCGGAAGAACAGAGTAGCCGCATTAACTATTTGGATTTCTTCTGCGCAGGAGATTTGCCTATTTATGCTCATGTATGATAGCAGTATGGACTCTCGGGTATTTATTTTATACTATGGATTATAGTCTAATAATATTTCAAAAATTTTGTTTCTCAAATTATTTCATCTTTGGCCACTGGGAGTTCTTTCAGTTGGCTTCTGATCCATTTGACATACCCCAACAAGGTGTATTGTGTATTGTGTGTATGTGTGTGTGTGTGTGTGTGTGTGTGTGTGTGTGCGTGAACTCCTTATTTCTGTCACTCTAAGATGCTGCAGGCCCATCCTGGTTATTTCCTGCCCCAGTCCTTGAACCAGTCATTTTTCCAAGGAACCCTGGTTCCTTTTACTGTAGCGTGACATTAAAAACCAGGATCTGGGTAGGAGTGTGCTCAGTGCTGCTGGTGTGTCAGTGCTTGCAGGTCCTCCCAGCTGACAGAGCAAGGACATATGTGTGTGTTTACTCACCCGTGTATATGCACATCTAGAAATATTCCGATATATAACCGTCTATATCTATATCAAGTTAGTCATGTATTCATATCGATATCTCTAACTCGAATCCACTACCACATGGGTCATGCTGGCCTCGTCCCCATGCTTTCCTGTCATCTCTCCCTCCAGCAGTGAGAAACCTGTCTCCCCCCATTCTGCCATTTACCGAACTGTCAGTTTCGGTTTGTATGGATAACTACCGAAGTTATTATCCCGTATCCCTTTGGAAAACAACGTTATCAACTAGAATAAGTGTTTACATACAGTGTCCTTTGCCCTTAGTTTTACATACTCCACTCATTTCCAAATTAGGTCAGTACCACCTAAAATCTAGGCCTACCCACGGACACACACACTTCGGTAAGGTTGTTTCACGCAGTTGCAGTACAGTTAGATTGTTCTTCATATTCCGCCTTCCGTCTTAGGGTCCCCAAACCTAAATAGTTTTATTAAATTTTCATACATTAAGGTTCACTCTGTGCTGTAAAGTTTTATGGGTATTGACAAATGCATAGTGTTATGTATTCAACAACATTATCATACGGAATAGTCTCAACACCCTAAACAAACACCTCCTGTGTTTCACTTATTCAACCCACCCATCATACCTTAGTAACCAGTGATATTTTTACCGTTGCTACAGTTTTACCTCATCTAGGATGTCACATAATTAGAGTCATACAATATGTAGCCTTTTTATCTTTCTTTCTTTCACTTAGAAATACACATTTAAGTTTCTTTTTGTAATATTCCATTAAATGGATGTAATACAATTTGTTTACCTATTCATTCACCTATTGAAAGACATGCTGGTGGCATCCAGTTTTAACAAATATGAATAAAGCAGCTATAAACATTTGTGTGTGAGTATTGTGTAGACACCCATTTTGAAATCAGTCAGTATCTGTTTCAACATTTTTTTTTAGGAATTAACTACACCTTGTTGTTTTGCAATTATCTAGTCTTTATATGGCTTCTCAAATAAAACTATTTAGAAAATAATAAACGCTTTCTATAATTAATCTGCTCAGAATCAGGCACTATTTTTTAGAAAAGAATAAGCAAAGAACCCTTAATTATTTTATGGAAATAAACGTTAAATGTAGGGCAATTTAGCTATTTACATTTAATGTTCTTTGAAATATGAGCAGACCTGCGGTCTGCTGAGGCCATTTCATTTACATTGCAAACAGGGAAATTTATAGGTGTTAAATTAGCTGTAAAAGTGTTCCTTTATTGCTCCCTTACTACAATAAAACAAATGAAAAATTATACCTTTGGAAATCCAACACAGTATTAGATAACTAAAACCAGCTCCCTTTATGTGTATACATATCAGATAGGACACATGAAATGTGAAGAAATTGTAAGCAATGGAAATATTTTCCCTGGATATTTCATCTCTGAATACATGATAAGTTTTACATAAAGTCCTATTAAAACATAACTTGCTATTCCATAGGATGTGGGTATAGATTTTGGTGGGAGACAAATATGTCCACTGAAACTCTAAAACATAGTAATAATTCTACAGAAGAGAAAACAAAACAAAAGAAAAATCCCCACCTTTCTATATCAAAGTGCCTATCAAATGACACATTAAGCTTTGTCTTTCATCCTAGCATACCAAAGAGGGCTCCTTCTTTGGGAATGAATAAACAAAAATTGCCCCTGGATTGTTACCACCTTACTGAATTTTTACAATTTGGGTGATGTGTGTTGAGTGGCCCCGTATAAAATATCTTGACATGAGAAAGCTTTAAAACTGTATGCTATGGGTCACTTTGCGTTCTAAATTTCTTGACATAAAATGTTTGAGAAAATGGAGAAGGACAAGTACCAGTGAGAAGGAGGGGCTTAAGAATGTTGTACTAGTTCAACATATTTCTACTTTACATATAAATTATGCCCTTTTAGTGTCGGAAAACTAATGAGTCTAAAGCCATGTCAGCAAGTACTGAGATTTTTCTTCCCTGAACTTAACAACTCAGTGATTTCCCAGCTAGGAGCCTGCCTCCCTGAGAGGAGAGGACTGGTTCACAGAGAAGCCTGGAGAGTTTTAGGACTTCAATTCAGTAGAAGGAATTCAGGAGAGAATTCCTGGGAGTCTGAATCTTTTGGAAGCAGACCAGGCATTATGATGCATTAGATGGGAAAATGTGTATATAAGAGCCCATGCTCTTTTTTTTCAATTTCAAAGTACATCGCAACAATTAGTTGTAGTGCAGATTTCAGAGTTTGGTATGGGTTATAAGTACACAATTTTAGGTTTTTATTTCTAGCTGCTCTAAGATACTGGAGACTAAAAAATCATACTGATTCAGCACTCATACTCGTTTGTTAAACCCGACCTTCTCTGTATAACTCCACCATCATCTTTGATCTTTCTCCCACTTTTTAGGAGTATTTGGACTCTGCCCATTCTAACTTTTTCATGTTGGAAGGGTTGTCGGTAATATGGGATGGAGAAGGTTCGGGAAAGATTGGCCCCTTTGCACTTCAGGACTTATCTGGCCCAGGGACCCATCTGGAGGTTGTAGGTTCTGTAAAGTTACCCTAGTACATGGCACCTTTGTAGAATCTTATATATTGTCCTAGATGTTCTTTAGGATTTGAGCTCATGCTCACATACCACATTATATTAGTGAAACTCTTCTGCCTCTCCCTCTATTGCCCCTTCCTCCATTTGATAGGCGCCCCTCAGATGCTTCATTGCCTCCAATATCCTAAAATGTTTGCTGCCATGAAAAAGTATAAGTGCTAAGTTCCATTCCTTTCCACATCTTAACTGTCTCTCAAATGGGAAGAAATATGATAAATCACTTGGGCCAGAATACTTACAATAGATGGTTTTTAAGTATCCTCACTTCCCAGAAGCATTCCTAATGCTTTGAAACCTGATTTATTTTAGCTGGAGAAGCCAGGACGCGGCCCACCCGTCCCCACCGTCCCCCGAGGAGGAAGACGCCTTCTTGAACAGTTCCCCGAATGCCCTTACTTAACCAATACCAGGTGAGTAGACACAGTCAACTTTGGGGAAAGGACATTTTGAGGCCGTACCAAAGTTGCTTCTCCTAGTGCCTCTGGTTTGACGAATCCAGTCCCCGTGGGCCACAGGGTGGCGAGGAGAGAAGGGATCCACTCGCCCCTTCCCCTTTTCCGACTCGGTCTAGTGAGAACTCTGCAGAGCTGACAGGACCGTGCGGAGGTCGGCCCAAGCGAAAACACTAAAGATCCCCCAAGGAGGCAGAGGGAATCTGGCCCAATGATGTAGGCTCATCACCAAGGCCTAGGGGTAGTGGGGCAGCTGGCTCGAGAACCAGCGTGTGGCTGCAGCTAAACACCCAGCCGCCTCGGGAAAGCTGTCACGGGATCAGTGGCCGACTGTGTCCAAGTGCCGAGTGCCACCCTGTCCAAGGGCCTGCGGCAGCAAGGACGTCCTCACAGCAATGGACAAGGACATGCTGGGCCTGTGGCAACTCGTTCCCTATAGCAGCACCATGCAGAAGCAATGATCAAAACCAGAACCCATTGTGGACTGGTGGATTCTCTCTACATGGGATATTGAAATGAGACTAATCCCTTTGGACTAAGTCCCCAGGGTTCCTGGACAATCTGGGGAGTGGGGAGTCCTTAAGAGAGACATGCTGAGTTATCTACAGTCTGGAATATTGGAGACATGAACAAGTAATTGGAAGAATGAAGAGAGATACCCCAATTTTTAATCTAAAACTGATGAAGGAATCCATACAGATTAAATTTAATATGTCAGTTCATTGTGACTCTCCAAGAGCTGCAGAGTCTGCCAAATTTATTTGAACATTGAAACTTTTTTTTTTTTAAAAAGTAAACATCTTGAGAGACTGGGTTCCAAGGAACACTCATTGGAAAATGCTTCTCTAATGACAACCTGTTAGATACTAGGTCAGAACGAAGGAGCAGTAAATTGGGGGCAGGACCATTTCCCAGCACCGACCCACGTGGTAGCCTCACTGTCCCGGGGTGGGGGAGCGCCACGGTCCTCTGCTGCTGCTCATCATGTCCAGTAACTCCCACCTCAGGAGGCAGCATGGGCAGGGAGAGGGCCCAAAGCGGGATCACCCCTTTCTCCTTGGCTCGCTCTATCCTATGACTCTGAGTAGTGACCACAGCCTAATCACCCTGGTCAGCCCCATGGAAGTGGGCCCTTCCATCTGTGTTATTCTCATGTGTATCCTCAGTGCCTGGCACAGCGTAGGTGCTCAATAACTGTTTGTTGAATGAGTGAACTTCTGGCCTATCGCTGTCCTGGAAAAGTTACTAAAAATCTCATTTAGGTCCTTCTTTTGCAGTTTGTGTCTGTGGCTACAGAGCAGGTGGCAACTGAAGATTCAGGAGGTGTGAGGACAGGAGCAACTGGGATTTCTTCACTGGTTTTAGTAGACCCAACCTGAAGCAACAAATCATAGCTAACAGTTTCCTCTGTCAATCAAATGAAACCCCTATTTTCCCCATTCAGACCCAGCTGGGGTGGGGTCAGGGCCAGGAGCGCCGTGTGACCACACAAAAGCCCACCAGCCAAACACCGGTCCCCGTTTGCATATCCCTAGTCTATGGATGATGTGCAACATGCTGAACAATCCAGTGGTTTCTGCATAGATAAATGCAATATGTTTTTATAAATCAATATATAAATAACATTTAAAATGTTTCCTTTTTATTTTCTAAATAAACTAAACTGTATATCAGGAAACTGCTTGCCATTTGATAGGGTGGGCAAGGTAAAGTGTTCATCAAGTCATTCTAACAATTTCTAAACCATTGTTGATTTTTAGACATTATTCTTTTTAATATTTCGTGAATTGTCACTAAACTAAATGCTCCCTGCATCTAAGCCATGCTTTTACCTAAGGAACCACATCAAACTCTTCCAATGATTTCCCCATTTGACCGAGCTCGCTGGGCCTGGGAGCAGACACCTGCTGCCTCAGTGACTGGGCGGGTTGGCCCTGGTGTCCTCGGTGCAAACGCTCCTCTCGTGGCCTGCGCCTGGACAGCCTTTGATCCCGCCCACCGGAAACGCCACCGCCCGTGTGGCCCGGCGCACTCCTGGGGGCTGTGTTTACCCCAGCCGCCTCTCGGGTCTGCTTAGCTCATGCCCCCATGTCCAGATTACTAGTCCTCAGCCCCATTACTGCCTACACAGTGACCACCGGGTGATGTCACCAGATGATTATGGTCAAACTTAAGCTATTTGCCAATCAGCAGGGCAGTATCTCTATGGTTTACTCTGCAGTAATACCAGGCCAGAGTGTGTTGGCTGAATGTTGGCCATTCCCCATCCTTGCTGAGCATCAGAAAGGTCCAAAGTTTTCTCTCACCTATGTTAGAATAAGGCCACTAATGCCGTTTTCTTCTCTTTCGTGATGTCCACCATCTCTTCTGTCTCTTAACTCCATAAAATGGCTCCCGTATTTATGCATTGATTTCTGGAAGCAACTGCTGTTTTTACTTGACCTCTTAACATAGCTCAAGTGGGTTGCCGTAGCTACTGCTCTATCTCTTAGCTGGAACGGGAAAATCCCTCCATTTGCCCGCGTGGCACAGTGTGGCCAGGTCACGGCTGCCTTCATACAGCCCCGGGCAGGTGGCTGCCCTAGCAGAAGGCGGCCTCAGCTTCGTTCCACTCCCAGTTGACTCTTGCCTCTCACAGCTCATCAGCTTCTGGATTAAGAATATACATTTTTATACTCTTTCTCTCCTCAGTAATTTTTTCCCCAATAACTTGGGAACTCAAGAAAAGGCCTTTTATTCCAGGATCTAGTAAAATTGCTCAACGTGGCTGGGCCTCAGAACCTCCAGCTGAGCGGGACCCGGCCTGAAAGAGTGTGAAAACGCCGTTGAATTTGTTCCGCGTTCAGATGAGACTCCTCAGCTTCTGGGTCTGTTTTGGGAGAGGCAGCCCTTGTCCTGAAGCAAGTTCTCAGGCCCTCTGTCCCTCAGGCCAACTCCGTAGATCTACCGGCATGCCCTAGTGGGATTAATTCTTACAAAATCCATAATTGCTCCGGCACTCCCGCCACTGCTGTGGGCCACTCTTGTGAACACGCAGGCACCTATTTCTTTGAGGTTGACTCTGTAAGTTGCATTTCAAAATAGAATTTTAAAAGGGTGCACGGGTAGTTCAGTGGTTAGAATGCCCACCTTTCATGTGAGAGACCCGGATTTGATTCCCAGATCATGCACCCAAACAAGAAAAATAATAAAAAATAGGATTAGAAAAAAAACAACAACAAACAACACCTGATATCACAAGGAAACCACTTTTAGTTGCTCCATTTCCTGGAGCTACAGCTGGCACAACACCTGAGATGTGTTCAATGCTGGTGGCATCAGGACTGTGTTAGAAGCTGATGGCCCACCATGTGGGTGGGAGGGGCAGGTGGTTTATTCACTGCTTCCTTTGGGATGGTGAGTGTTGGAGGTGAAATAAACAAAACTCATTCCACCGAATAACTGGAGCTGGATAAGGCAATGGGACACATCTTCCTGTCTCCAGGCAGGCGGTGGGAATTTGTCACACACATATTCAAGTCCCCCAGAATTGAACAGTCATTCCATCAGTGGAATGAATAAAACCAGCACCCGAATGAGGAGACTTGCCAACATCACCCCATCTGAGAGCTGGTAATGAGGGACTGCAAAGATTGGGGATCTCCCCAGAACAGTTAAGATGAGGCAGGTCTAGATTCTGCAAAATAAGACAGCACGTAAAACCAAGCCACGACAATTGTATTGTCTAGTGTTCCATCTGGAGAAAAATGGGGTGAACAGGGATGGGGGTGCTGTGGTTACTCTACCTTGGTTAGAAAAGGAGAGACTAGTAAGCTGAGAGCAGACTCTGAAAACCAAGGTGCAGGGTAAATGTATTGAGCTAAGTGGCGCGCATGGGAGCAGAACTGAAAGAAAGCTCCTGCTCAAAGCCAAGTGGTGGGGAACCAGTTTCTACACCTGCTTAGGACAGAGAGAGGGTAGGGGGCGCCGGGAAGGGGAGGCAAGGAGAATGTGAGCTCTGTGAGCATTTGGGGCCGGGCGTCCTGAAGTATTATAAATCTGCAAAAGCTGCCCAGGCAGAATGTTTCTGTCGGAATGGGCCTATTCGGTGAAGATCAGCAGACCTGCTGGTGTCAGGATGACTTCGTCTTAATTAGCACTGCAAGGGATCCTTAGCAGGTCAGCCTGTTTTGGTTGCTTTTTGTTTCTTCTTTGCAGTTTCCTGAGTAAAATGGGAGTTGAGATATTCGTAAGCTATTTACCATTCCAGCTTTGCACTAGCCCGAGAGAATTTGTTGCTGATTATGTAACACCGCCCAGAGGAGAGAAACACTTTTCCTGGGAGCTGCTAGAGTTCAGCTCATCCCTTCCACTCAGGACACGTTCCCAGTACATCTAAGCCTCCCTTACGTTTATCCAAATCCTTTTGCCCTGGATCCTCGTCTGCCAAGCAGTATTCTGATTGTGAACCTGATCGCCCAGGTAACTTGATAACGGGTAGAATATGCCCTATATAGACTGAGGAAGCAAGTTTTGGGGTCACTGGAAGGGGTCACTGTACACCTTTTATCGATAAATAAATTTATGTGCTAATTGATGTTAGTCTCTTAAGGGTTCGGCTGCCACACGTAAGTCCCAGCAGCCGAACTGCCCACAGCAAAACCCGTTCTTCGGACATGAACGCTGGTTCCAGCCCCAGGGTGCGCGGGCCGCTTGCTCCTATGCCCTGACAGCTGGTGAGGCGCCCCCCAAGCCCCCCGCCCCCAGGCAATGCCAGCCTTCTTCCCTGAGGTTGTTCTCCTCCTGAAATTCCATTTATGCCATCCCAGAAAGTCATATCCCTACTTGCTTTAAAATCAGCAGGGGATAATTTCAAATTACCTTCTCCAATGAACTGTAGAGCCCCTAGCCTGAGCCTTAGGGCAGACGCTGCATTCTCTGTAAACACGCTGTGAGCGCGTGGTCCGGCAGGCAGCAAGCGTACAGACGCCCGTGTGCCCTGCCATCCTCGCCAGCCTGACAGCTGGGCCACGGGGACGGCCTGAGGGGCCTCTCGTGGATTGGCAAGAGGTGGGAAGCGAAGGATTGTCGGACCCGACACAGTTGTGGGTAGACCCCCTCGTGCCCCTTGATGAAGCAACTTGAAAAGGGGGAGTACTTCGGGCTAAATGAAGAAAAGCTAGGGGGCTCTGATCCCCAAGGGCAGAACTAGAAGGTAACTGGAATTTCTTTTGCCCTTTCTCCAGCTGGGCCCATAAAGAGACGTGTGGCATCGCTCTTTGTCCACGTTCCCCGCAATCGGGAAGAACGTATGCTTCCCGGGCCTGCCCTGCCATTCCCATTTCTGACTCTTGTAAAAGTGGCCCATCATCATTTCAAGGATTTTTGCCTGTTGCCTCCTTCCTAAGGGTAAGTGGTTGACATCAGGCAACACCTCTGTGGCTACTGACCTGTCGTTGATCTGCTCCAGGACATTTGTCCATTGCAGAGCATTTGTCCATTAGCTTTTTGGGACAAATAGTTTTTGCCTGTTTCCAGTATAAGATGGAAGCAACAGTGCCCCAACCCTGGAAATTATCCACCAGCATGACATTCCAGAAATTGCTGTGTCTCCCTTGAAAAGAGAAGTTATCTTCCCTTTCGATTCAAAATGGAAATATTCATATCGCCAACACTTATTTTGGAGAGTTAGCCGAAGGACAAGTGATGCATATTGGGAGAATTCTCTTGAAATAGACATTTCATTAAAAAAAAATAGAAGATACATTCACTGAAAACCAAGATTTATGAAGGCTCTGCGAGGTGGCAAAATGGGGTTTGCAATTCAGGATGTGTTTTGCTCTCAAGGGCTGTGGCTAATTTCTCATGAAGCAAGGTTTCAGTTGGCTAGCGATTGAGCAATTAGGACAGAGATGCACTGTGTAACTCCCTCTTCCTATTTATTTCTTGTCAACCAGTGGGTACCCTAAGACTCAAGCTGTAGGCCAGCTTAATAAATTTCATTTTTCAATACCTCACATTGTGAGAGCTCAACAACTCTTGAAGAAAACTGGCCAAAGGTAAACATCTGCCTCTATGCTGATGTTGAATTTGTCTGACAGATTCCCATGTCCTAATATCCTTTTTGTTAAAGGGGCAGAAATTCAATTACATTTAACTTTCATTTACTGATGTCTTATTCTTAGCCACACTTCTTTTATTTCTCTTGGCTGATCTGTGAGACGGGTACTGTTTCTCTTATGTTATGGATGGGAGTGAGGCTCAGAGAGATTAAGTAACTTGCAACAGAGGGTGGGCTATCGGAGCCTAAAACCAGCATATTCTCTTTTGATCAGCTCTCTCCAGGAAAGATGGAGTAATACCGTACCGTGGGATTTGAGGATTTCAGCCCAGGTCTACCTGAACCCAAACCCACTCCTCCTTCCACTATAACATACTATGGCATTAACATACAAAAGGCTGGAGAAATGCCACGAGATTATAAAGGACCCACCAATAAAAATTAAGTGAAAGTGAACATTTTTTGAGAAAAAGCAGATTGTTGTATCAGAGCGCCTCACTGCTTGACACAGCAAGCAAGTTCTAGGAGGTCTCTTCAGCCCATCGCCTGCGCACCGTGGAGGAACCTCCGTCCTCCGTACATAAGAAGGCAGGAACAAGCAGCTTCATCTCAGCGTGTGTGAGAAGTGCAGAGACAGCACCGATACCGCCACCCCAACATCATCTTCCCACTTCTAGTGAGTGGATCTGACATTCCCCTAGTTACCCTGGGGTCGTCTTTCATGATGTCTTGTTCCGCTCCAAATTCCTTTATTTAAACAAATGTTCCGACTCTAAATTCCAATTACTCTGGAGAGTCTGTGTCTGCAGGGTCTCCCCGTTTTTATCCTCGCTCCCGCCTTCCTGGTTCAGAACCTCGTCATGTGGATTTGGGGCTGTTGAAAGAGCTCCCTGAGCAATTCTCCCCCTTGCCAGCCACTCCTAGCTCTGCTGCTAGATGGGCCACCCCACAGCACCCCTCTGATGGTCTCACACCTCTGCTAAAAAAGAGATGCTTCCAAATGCTGAAGTGGAACCCTCCGAGATATCTGGGGCAGTCACCGGCTCCTGAGGTCTTCTTCCATTTTGTGGGCTCCTTCAAGCAGAGAGCGCATTTTATATTGTTAGATGCTGTGCCTTCAAAGTGGTGTTTTATGAGAAGCTACCAGAGCTAAGAGTTCTGCTTTACAATGATCTATAAGAAGAAGAAAATAAAAATAGCCTAGAACTCGGGGCTTCACAAAAATCCTTGGTCCTTTTTCTTTAGTTGTTGTCTAGCGCCACCTGGTGTTATAACTAAAAAAGCAGATCTGAAGAAAAAGCAAAAACCTACTCGACCTATTTTATTCCGAACTGAGGGACTTTAGGACTGGAAGAAACTTTTGAGATCAGTTAGATAGCTGACTCAACTTTATGGATTAGTAACTTTTCAAGGATTTAGAGTCAGAGTGAATTCAGATTTCTTGAATCCAGGGCTTTTGAATTTTATAACACATCCCATAGCCTCCAAAGGAATTGGATCAGAGCCATGCTACCTTTGAAAGAGGATAAAAAAGGACACTTTTGTATTGATCCTTTATTAAAAGTCAATTATTATGCTAAGCGCATTTACAAGTGTGACCTCACTTATTCTTCTTAGGTGTTCTGTGCTTATTCCTCTTTAACGAACGAAGATTCAGAGCCGTGATGGAACTCATTAGGGTTATATTGTATTATTTGTTCACAATTATTCATTCCTTCCTTGCCCTTGCCATAATCCTGTGTAGGCAGAATTCTGCTCTCTCTTGACTTTGGAGTTGGCCAATTTGATTTTCTTTGATCAATGGAATATGATATGTGGCAAATGTGAACAGAAACGTGAAATTGCATGGTTTGCTTAGGCGCCCTCGAGCTTTGTTTGACCTCCTCCACACGAGCAGAACCTTCGCGAGTGGCCACCTCTTCAGCCCTGCATTCTGGAATGAGACCTCACAGGAGCTGAGCTGAAACCACTGAACTGAGCCCGACAGGCTTGCTGCTGGCCCACAGTCAACCTGCAGCACCCATGAAGCACGAACAAGAAATCAATATGTGGTTTTTAAGCCACTGAGAATTTGGGGTTATTTATTCCCGCAGCAGAGGCTGACCAACCACACAAGGTTTGAAGCAAATCTGACGACTCCAAAATTTCTTAAGAAACTCTCTGTGTAAAGCAATACTCGCTTCCAACACAATGTCTAATGTAACTAAGTTAGGACCTAGTATGTGTTAGATCTTATGTTACTGATGTTCTGGCCTCTTTCAAAGTCTTTGCTTAATTCCCCTCTCTTACTGAGAAGCTTATTTATTCTGAGCACTTAATTAAATTCTGCAGCAGGCTTCCCCAGCTCCACCGCCTCACACTCTTGAATCCTCTTACACTGGTCTACATCGTTTTCTTTTTGAAAGCACTCATTACTTTCTAAAATACACTATAATTAACTTTATTTATAATGTTGATAGTTTGAAGATCTCCCTTGCTGGATTTTAAGTGGGAGGAGTTTTTGTCTGTTTTGTTTACCAAACAATACTGAACACGTAGTAGGCGCTAAAAATGCATTTGTTAAATGAATGAATGAAAACGTTTTTGAAAGAATGACAGCTATTGTACTTTAATAACGTGACCAGCAGAGGTCACAGATGAGTTCTGTAACTGTCTGGGGCCTGTTACTATGTTTATGTCTGTGTTTATATAAGAATCGGCCCACCCTGAGTGTCTCAGGGGTCAGTTTGGTGGTGCAGTTGGCATAAATTATGAAAATTGCCGAAGGGTACAAGTTGGTGACACCTCAGATTGACTCCCTCTCCATATAATGTTTAATCTTGGGAGCCAAGCAGGAAAAAAGCAAATAGAAAATAGGATGCATGGTGGGGCACAAAGTGTTGGTTGGCTCTATTGCTGTGTCTATTTGTATATATTGAAAATGTTTGTTTTCAATTGCAAATTGAAATAACAACCCCTCCTCAGAAGAGAGAGAAAGAGTGTGTGTGTGTGTGTGTGTGTGTGTGTGTGTGAGAGAGAGAGAGAGTGTGTGTGTAGAGATAACAGCCTCTTGACTCGAGGACATGGCTGAGTTTTTCTTCTCCCTTTTTACAACAAAAGTAGGCAAATCAAGGCTCACAAGCAATGGTTCTGCCTGAGTATGCTTTATTCTCAATCGCTTGTGCCTAGATGTCACAGCAGCTTATCATATACAGGCAGGGTGTACAGAAATGGTGACACTGGATCAAGAATGAATCATTTTCTTTAAATTGCATATTGGTTTAGATTGATTAGCTCAAGGGTAAACATTTGAGAAGGAAGGAAATTCACTCTCATTGATTACCTCCCACACATCAGGCATTGTGGTTAAGTACTGTCACTGTTATCTCATTCACTTCCTGAAGTGAATGAAGACGGTCCAATAATCGTAGACACTCAATAAATGCTGAATAAATGAATGAGGGGGTGAGAGATGTAATGATTGCTAGGACAGAAGCTGTTTCTTTGTTGTGTTGTGTTTTGTTTTTAGATGTTGGTTTGTTGTATTTCCCTGACAGAACTGAATCCAGTTCTCTCCCAGGGTTGGGTGCATTTCCGGTCAGTGTTCTTTGATCACTGTGGACAGCCACTGGCCCGGCACTGAAAAGTCTCCGCAGAGCGTGCGCCCTCTCAGGAGGCACTGCGAGGTCAGGGGTGGGCAGAGAGCTCAGATGAGTGGACGTTAACCCTGGCCTGACTGAGGGACTTGGCCCTTCCCTTCTATTCTGTACAATGAAAATAATAATTCATAACTCCTACCCTTTCTGCTTTGCAGCCCATCACAAGAAAAAGATGAGATGCCATATTTGCAAGTTTTTTTAGTTATTAAATGGAAAAGTTGGTCAGTAGATGGGATTCTAAAGAAACTTTTTCTAGGAAGCCCACTGGAGAAGGAAGGCACAAACTGCATCCAGCAACACGTGTTGCCCTGACTTGCTTTGTCTAAATGAGGAGAGGAACACAACAGAAACATAATCTCGGGGCCATTCTGTCTCCGGTGGGTGCAGATTTCAAGATAGAAGAATTCCTTGGATTGGAATATGAGATGTAACGGTTTTCTTGAGTTTTAGTGTTGGTAGAGTCTGATAATATAGTTTTTACTCTGCTTTGAGGCTTTTAGCGAGATAAATGTGAGGGTAGATTCTCTTGTGTGATGGTGTGAAAAAAAAGTATGCACACTAATCCAAAATGGTTCTCAGTGTGGACCGGGCAGAGGCAGAGGTTGGGAAGAGTTCCTTCTAAGAGTGTGTGGAAGCTCATTCTTGCTCCCACTGAACTACAATAGGACTTTGTTGAGGTTTGAAGGGGTGTGTACCCCCAGAGAAACATGTTCTTAAATCCAATCGATTCTTATGGGCACGAGCCCATTGTAAGTGGGACCCTTTAATGAGGCTGCTTCAGTTAAGATGTGGCCACCTCCATCAGGATGGGACTGGAGTCCTCTATAAGAGAATAAAATTCAGACAGAGGGAAAAAAAAAAGCCACAGAAGCAAGAAGAGGCAAGCAGTGAAACCCGGGAGAGAAGGGAGAGACTGACCTGAGCCACCATCTGCCTTGCCTGTGACAGAGGAGCCGAGCAGAGTGGGCAGCTGGCCCCAAAACACCAGTCTTAAGGAGAAAGCACCACACTCACACCTTGATTTGGACTTTCCTTCAGCCTGAGAGCCATAAGTGGATAAATTCCCGTCGTTTAAGTCCACCCATTTCACAGTGTTTGCCTGAGCAGCCTAGGAAACTAAAACCGCCTTCTCTCCCTCTCCTCTTTCTTTCCCTCCTCTTCCAGCTCTCAGAGCTTTCACAGACTGTCAGTCATGCTACCCATTCATTGTAAGCCAGATCACTACCCAGCATGTAAAGATGCCAAGTATGAACAGATTAGCGGTTCTCAGTCAAATCCAAACAAATATATACATGATAATGTATTTGGCTGAAAAATATTTTTATATTTTATAGCCTGTTCAGATTTGCCAGTGGTTAGCAAAGATTAAGCTTGCCAAACTTTAATGTGGTACAAATGCCATGTTTAAGGCAAGTAGGAGGGCTGTTACGGGATCTGGCAAATCCAAAGCTCTATCAACA
Organism: Tamandua tetradactyla; assembly: GCF_023851605.1. NCBI lineage: Eukaryota > Metazoa > Chordata > Mammalia > Pilosa > Myrmecophagidae > Tamandua > Tamandua tetradactyla. The sequence continues at coordinate 39,668,808 of NC_135352.1, read as the reverse complement.
GCTGTGGTTTTCAAATGCTTTGTGAGACTGGAAAAATAAAGTACATGTGCATTTGGAGTGGGCATTAATTCTTCCATTAATTTTTAAAATATGACTTCAGATTGCTAGTAGTTTCGGATGGTTTTGTAGTTGCAATCAATTTTATATTAGATGTGATAAAAACCATAAGGTCAAAATTGATGGAGTTCCTAGTTAATCCCCAAACATTAATTAATTAATTAAGCGTTTATTGAGTGACTATGGTCAAGCTCATGTGTTGGTGGTAATTCTGGCCAATCATGTCACATCCCTCCCCACCCATACTTTTGCCAGAACTGCCCATGAGAATAAGTATTAATTTGAATTCCACCTATTTCTATTTATCTCCACTAAAGAACTCATCTTTAGAAATGAAAAGGTCAAAAGAAAAGAGAATTGTCACAGGGTTAAGAAAGAAAACAATGATTCTAAATCGTTAAACATTGACTTCTGTGCAGTAGAATTCTGTACTATAGTTCTAACTACCTGATGTCAAAAGCCATTTGAAAAGTGACAAAAGAGTAGGTCTGATTAACATTTTTGTTTTATTTAGTGACTTAAATTCAAATGGCCTTCATAAATATGACTGTATATGACATGGACTATTATTTATCAATATCTTGGCTTTTCATTTTATATTTAAAAAATCAAATCCACTTACTGTAATTACAATCCTGAACAATCAATTAAAATTTTCCTGCCAGAGATAATCTAAAGTCCAGTTTACCTGTATAGGGTCAGAATTTACTGTTTTATAAGCGCAGGCTCAGGTATCATGTTTTGCCTCTAGTGCTGGTGTTAGTTTGCAGCTACATTCAAGAAGATTTTGTAATAACCCTGAATCTTGAATAGGGTGTGAGATCTTGTTGGTTTGTCCAGGTTAGTGTGATGCCCTGATACACCCCAGAGTAATCTCGGAAGAAGATTTAAAAGTATTTGCAAGGTCCCCTTAGGATCTAGTGAGAAAGGAGGAAATTTTAAACTTCTTCATCTGGGGAATTCCTGATATTCTCGCAAGCAGTGGGGATAACTAATTCAATAGGCTGAGGCCTTGATCTTGGGGTTCAGCCCGATGAAACTTATTCCTACAAAGGAGAAGCTAAGCCTACTTATAATTATGCCTGAGTCACCCCCAGAGAACCTCTTTTGTGGCTCAGATGTGGCCTCTCGCCCTCTAAGCCAACTTGCCAGGTGAACTCACCGCCCTCCCCTCTACATGGGATATGACTCCCAGGGGTGTAAATCTTCCTGGCAACGTGGGAAAAAATTCCAGGGGTGAGCCGGGACCTGGCATCATGGGTTTGAGAAAGCCTTCTTCACCAAGAGAAGAAAGAGAGAAATGAGACAAAACAAGGTTTTAGTGGCTGAAGGATTTCAAACAGATTCGAGAGGTTATCCTGGAACTTATTCTTATTCATTATATAGATATCCCTATTTAGTTTATCGTGTATTGGAGTAGCTAGAGAGAAATACCTGAAACTGTTGAGCTATATTCCAGCAGCCTTGATTCTTGAAGATGATTGTATAACTATAGAGCTTTTACAATGTGACCGTGTGATTGTGAAAATCTTGTGTCTGATACTCCTTTTATCCAGGGTATGATTAGATGAGTAAAAAAAAGTATGGACAAAAAATAAATAAATAACAGGGGGTGGATAAGAGAGAAAAATAAATTAGGTAGATGGAAATACTAGTGGTCAATGAGAGGGAGGGGAAAAGGGTATGGGATATATGAGTTTTTTCTTTTTTCTGGAGTGTTGCAAATGTTCTAAAAGTTATCATGGTGATGAATACACAACCATGTGATGTTGTTGTGAGCCATTGATTGTATACTATGGATGGACTGAATGTGTATGAAGATATCGCTATAAAAATATTTTTTTAAAAAAAAGACATGAGTGATCCATGATTCAACTTGGTTTATTTCACAAAAAATTTGGGAGGGGCCAGCATGAACATCATGACATTGGATTGTAGGAAGAGAAAAAAAGAATCTCAGTCATTAAAGTATTAATTGTAGGCTTAAACAATAAAACTAAAATGACTTAAATAATTTCAAATATTTTCACTAACACAGTTGATAATTACAAAATTGATTCAATCACAAATTGTTGCCTAGTAAAGTCCTTTGAATATGTTTTTAATGCAGTGATAAGATGTGGTCCACAATTTGCAACTATAAGTTTCCACCTAGTTTGGGTGTCCAAATCATTGTCTTCTTCCTAGAGGTCAAGGCAACCCCAGAGATTTTTTTTTTAATTTAAATGAAACAGTGTTCCCAAGAAGAGGAACACTGTACTTTAACCTTTTCTGTACTTTAACCATTCTTCTCTAATCAATTTGACCCATTAGCTTGTATGATTGATGAAGATTTGGTAGGAGTTAAATTTAGCACTCTGGGGAAATTATTCTAAATTCTAAACTAAATTCAAATTATTAATAACAGGAAAGCCTTATATTGGAATTCTCCTCTATGTGAATCAAGTGCTTTTACATACTGTAATTCATTTTATTTTTGTCGCTTTTAGTATCAAACATTTCCCTTATAGTATCATGCTGTGGATATAATCCCTCTGACAGAATTAATTCATCCTGGGGTTGGTTCTTAAGGAAAAAGTTGAGCAGGCCATGGAAATTTTAGCTGTATGAGGACAGTGTAAATAGGTTAAGTTGTATTTTCTGTATTTCACACTTTTAACATTTGTTTTCTGGGGGATTTTTTGGTCTTGTTTCTTAAAATGGCAAAGTAGGGATATAAAAGCTGTTGGGCAATAATTCACTGTACTACAAATAGATATTTTCATTTTGTGACATGTCACTAAAAAATAAAAAATATTATTAGCCAATTCTTACACCAACCCATTGCAGTAACCATTAAAATCGTATGAAGTAAACCTTGGATATGGAGCCAGCGTGCATGTGCTTGGCAGAAAGCACTGCCCAGAAGAGCCACTGAGGCAGAGCCTGCCTTCTGGACCATAAGCCCCCAGGCCGTTTTCTCTGCACGCTGGGATTGGGAAATGTGTGGCACTCAGCATGTGGAATGATCTCACAAACCAAAGCAGGAAAGATGTTATATAGCAATGGTCAGTCATCATCTATTTCTGTCAACTTTACAAGTTCCTATGCCAATCATCAGAAATAAAATTACATATATGCTTTATGATTTCTTAGCCCACAAGAATTTGCTGCTGTTGGCATACTTCTGTGACTCTGTAACATCATCTGAGAAATTTAAGGTTGAATAACCCAGAAGTAAAAGCATATTGTTGAGGGAAAATTTTTTTAAAAAAATCAAGTTATCAGTAAATTGTCAATTTTCATGAGCACCATTTTGACTTTTTAATTTGGTCTTAAAAAATTCTTTTCATTTTCCAGAAGATTTCTCATTAGTCGTTAGGAGGATTTTACTCATATTTAGCTGTAAACTCAGAAGGCAAAGCTGTTCAAAAAGGTCACTGTTACTGTGGGTCCATGAGAGGGAAGGGTAAGGGGTATGGGATGTATGAGTTCTTTTTTTCCTTTTTCTGGAGGCAAATGTTCTAAAAATGATCATGATGAAGAATATACAACTACGATGAGATACTGTGAGCCACTGATTGTATAAAACAGTTGGACTGTACATATGAATGTTTCTCAATAAAAATATCAAAAAAAAAAAAAAAGATCGCTGTATGCTTTTCTTGAGTTTGATTCAATAGCAAGGAATTTTCTGGTCATTCTAATTGGCAGCTGGCTTTCCAGCGCTTTTCCAACGCAGTAACACAGCTTTTCTCCACTTCTGTAAGTCTCACATGTCTCCTGGACCTCTTCCTGTTTCCCCCAAGGGGGAAGTGTGGTGCTCACTCGGTTCCCAGACCTGTACGCACTTAGGTCTCTGTGTTCTTTTGGTCTATTGGCTCAAGTCCCAACTCGTTCATCAAGAGAACTTGATTCCAAACTTTCATTCCTGAAACCTGCATCCCTAACCAATCTTTTATCTTATATAAACTTCCATGTGCCAATCCACCCCTGCAATGGTAAATTAGTCCTATTTCTTCACTTTTTGCCTGTTGTATTTCCCCTACCACTGCATCTTCTCCAGGGACCAAAGAGGGTCTTTCACTAATTGCTATTTTAAGAGTAATCTTTGATATTTACTGAGCCTTTCCAATGGGCCAGAAAATCCAAGAACTTTACGTGTGGAACAAGGACCTCAGGCCTGGCTATAAACACTCTCTCTGCCACTTTGCCTTCACTCCCATGCCAGGGGCATCTGGGGCCCTTGGGGCAGTGTTGCCAGATTTAGCAAATAAAAATAGAGAACTCCTAGTTAAACTTGAATTTCAGATCACGATTTAAAAAAAAAAAAATAGTGTAAGTATATCCCAAGCATTGCATGATACACTTGCCTTAAAAAAGTATTTGTTCTTTATCTGAAATTCAGATTTAACTGGCTTCCTGTGTTTCATTTGGCAACCCCATCTGGGAGTCTCTGTACACTGCGGAAGTGAGCCAGCAACTCTGATGTCCTTGGGCTTCTCCACACCCATCCAGATGTTTGAAGTTGGGGCCAAGCAAGAGAGGGGCAGAGAACAAAACCCTGGTATCTGATTCCCTCTTCTCCTCTCCCCCACGTCTCTAGACTTTCAGATTTCTTTGCCTGGTGTCTTTCTTCTCTCTACCCAAGTTTGCTTACAACTCTCGACTAGTCAGCCAGTTCTCTTGTTGAGATTTGCTCAAAACACTGGGATTTCAAGAATCATTGTGTTGCTGTGGACTTAGAATTCCTGTCTGGATGTCAGGAATAAATGTTAGCTATAAGTCATTTTGCATCCTTGCTGCGTAACTACCGCCTCCCCTCCCCCACCTGTAGCAGCTAGCTGGCTCAGGCTAGTAGGATACCTGAAAGCGCAAAAGAGAAACACCACGGATATATTATGGGGGGGGGGGGGAGGGTTCCCCCATTACATTCTGTGCATCTTTTAGCTTGATGTCTGTCTTCTCCCTTTCCTGTCTTCCCAACCTGGAATTTAGACTCCATTGAAAACATGAACCTTGTCCTGGGAACATTGAAAACTCCTGGCACAAAGTAGTGGCCAAATAAATATTTGTTGGATGAACAAACTCTCATTTTATGGAGATGAAAATGAAGCTTATGAAATTAATTTGCCCAATTTGCACGACAGAGCGAGGCCTCATATGCGGATCTAACTGGTGAGCTGAGCCCTGCACCACTGCCTATTTCTTCTGTCTGCTCGCTAGCAGCTCATACAACCGTCTTGGTGTATTTTTTTTCTCTTGAAATTTTGATCTAAATATGGAAAAACAAAAACAAAAATTTCATTTGTTTACTTCTTTAGCATGACATTAAGGACTTTCGTTTTGCGAGATTAAAACCAACAACTACAACAAAAAGCTTTAAAAAAAAGTAAAGACAAATCTTAAGTTGAATGAAAGACAATCTCAAAGCATAAAACCATGATTTTAATAAAGTCCCAGTTTCAGGTGCTACAATAACCAGCAGGCTGTGCCCTATTTCATGTCCTGTCCAAGGTCCAACAAATGCCTCAATCTTCAGATGATGATTTCTTGGATGGGGCTATAGGTAGCCTACAGGAAACCTTGGTGTGAATTAGAGAAAGGTTCACCTTCTGCTGATCAGCACATCCCAGCTCCAGGCACACAATTTCATAAGAGGAATGCAGGCTAAATGGCAGTCCCCACCTGCCACCTCTACCAGCCACTCTCATTGGCTGAACAATCCACATGTCTGCAGGTAATGGCCCCTTTCTTGGCATATCTGCCCTTGGACCAGAGTTTTGGCCATCATGTCTATTGAAAGTTGGGGATCTTTCTTCTCCCCCCCCCCCCCCAAGACCTTGTTTTTCCCTCTGGGTATCTTCTCCCTCCCTTGCAATTTGAGCTGTTTACCATCCATCGAATCTTTTCTGAGAATAATTACTCAAAGATTTCCTTCTTTCCAACCGCAATAATTCAGGCAAACTCAAACTCTCCAGACAGCCAAAGGCCCTTCCACTCATGTCTGGCTTCACCTTTCTAATTCTCCATTGACTTCCAGGACAACTCAGCACCAGTAAATGGCCTTTCCTTTCTCAGACCAGGTCAATGACTCTACCTACCTCTTGAGCTTTTTATGATAATTCAAACACTGGAACGTGATCTTCATAAAATTCTCCTCAGAATAAACAGTATAAAAATTTCTTGACTGTACAATTATAGGTAGACACTGTAAACCCACATATAGTGTGTGCATATGTGTGTGTTTTTAAATGTATAGATGAAAAAAATAACTATTTGAGGCAACATGAAATAAGTTTGAAGGTATCATGACATAGTAGAAAGAGCACAGGCTTTAGAACAAATCAGAGCTGGATTCCACTACAGCTATATCACCACTGGGTGACTTTGGGAGAGATCCTTAATACTCCTATGCCTCGGTTTTCTTGTTTTGGAAAGGGAATAAAACTTAAATAGTAGAGTTACTATAAGAATTGCATATGGTTATATAAAGCACCTAGTAGAAATCCTGGGTTGAAAAGTACTTAATAAATAGCAGCTTTTACAGAGATTATAAACGTTTTTTACTTCTGGTTTTTTTGAATGATCTTATTAAAAGGTGGTTACGCTGGGATTAATGGGCATATATATATATGGTATGTGGGAAAAATGAAGTGGAAATTGTGTAAATATCCAGAAAATGAAAGACAATAAAATCAATTATTGACAATAAAAGACTTTATATGTGTGTATGTGTTTGGGATAGAGAAGAAGGAAAGAGCCCAGATACAAGATAGCTGGTGAATAGAGGACATAGAATTTAATTATCTAGACTGACCAATTTTAGATTGATTAAATCCATTTAACTTTACTTTAGAAAAAAATCAGAGAGATAGAGAAGGAAATCAAGTTTATCCTTGAACAACATAATTTATGTCAGAAATTTTAAAAAGAACTGCATTTGAGAGCAAAAAGGAACATCAGTGCATCAGCCACTTGATTTTGATGACAGAAAGCTCAAACTAAAATTATTTTACAAACAACATTGCTTAGGAAATGTTTATTAGAGTGACATTTTCAAGCCTCTCTGGGATTTAAAAGTGATACATTTCTGTGGTACCTTTGGTTTCACTGTATTATTTGAAGAGAAATTCTCACTGTTAAACTAGAAAAAGGAGAATTGTGTTCGTTAGTTCATGAAGAGAGATACCTCGTTTGATCTTGAACTTTTCCCTTCAGGATATCCTTTATTGCAGCTGGGTAACTAAAACAAAGCAATGGAATGCATGGCTGAGACGGGTGAGTCTTCAAGTAGATGAAGGGTTATTATGGAAAAATCTGGTCTCCATTAAAAATAAAACAAGAGGAAATGCATCTCAATTGCCAAAGGAAAAATTTAGGTTACATCCTAACACTCTTTATGTTGGTAGGCAATTAAAATAGAAGCCCTAGAGAGGCTAAGTAATGCCATTCCAAGGAAGATCTGTAAAAATATGAGAGAAATTGTATTACCATTAGTTTTTAAAATCATAAGGCATAGGTGGTGTGATGGTGGCTCAGTGGTAGAGTTCTTGCCTGCCATGCCGGAGACCTGGGTTCAATTCCCAGAGCCTGCCCTAGCTAAAAAAAAAGCCTTAGGAATAGTCTACCCAGCTTAAGCAATTTGTATTATCCTACCCATTTTTCCAAGATCACTATTTTTCTTTTCTAAATAACCCTTTGACTCCTATTTCTCAATTTAATAAAATAATTTATATATTTTTAAATGGATTGTTGGGTTTGACTAAATGGGTCAAATCAAAATTTTGCTGTTACAAAGGCACAGTCTTAGAACTCTCCCACTGGAGAAGAGTCCCATTTATGTCAAGCCAAAGAAAAACAGAAAATAGTAAGAGTTTCAAATATTAACTTTAAAGTCTATATCCTCATTTTCCCAGGATGAGCCAAGATTTCTTTGAAGATAGGGACTGTTCCCTTTCCCCCACCACCCCAAAGCTGATTCCAAGAAACCGTCTTAAGAAGAAAAACTTCACACTGAGTTTTGTTTTGGAGCATGCCAGAACACTTTTGAACTATGTTTACGAGGGTAAGGAGGAGAAGGAGTTGTAGTTTCCATATTGGATTGAGATTGGCAGATAATTGCACAAATCTTTTCACTTTCTGAAGAAGATCTTTTCAGTGGAAGTCTGTAAGAGATCAAAATTGGTTATCAAATAAGTCTATTTTCAGAAGTGACTTCATATCTAAAGGAATCTTGACAGTTAAAACAGAAATGTTCAACGTATAAATATTTCAAAAATAACACAGGACTTTCATTTCAAGCATCATTGCTAACTAGTTAATCTGAAACTCCTCTACTACAAATCACTTAGATATGTTGGATAAAAATATAACAAGAATGCTTTTAAATGCTAAAAAAAACCTGAGGGAAATCCCACAGAAACTGATGTTTTGGCTATTCTGGATTTCTTTGCCATTTTGGTGAACAGTGGGTTTGTGTTTCTTTTTTTTTCTTTTAAAAGGTTTATCGTAGCATATATACAATGCACAATTTCCCATGTTAACCACTTTCGTGTGTATAATTCAATGATATTAATTGCAGACACAATATTGTGTTACTATCATCACCACCATTCAGTACCAAAACTTTTTCACCACCCCAAACTGAAACTCTGTATCCATCCCCCTGCCCTCCCCCAGCTCCTGACAACCTATCCTCTATTTATTATCTCTGTGTATCCACTTATTCTAGGTATTTCATGTAAGTGAAATCATACAATATTTAACCTTTTGTGTCTGGCTTATTTCACTCAATGGGATGTCTTCAGGGTTCACCCAAGTTATAGTATATATCAGTGCTTCATTCCTTTTTTAGAGCTGAGTAATATTCTATTGTTGATTGTCCTGGTCAGAATCTGTGGTGGTCCCCAGAAAAGCCATGCCCTTTGATCCTCATTCAATATTGCTGGGTGGGAGCATTTTGATTATGTCCATAAAGATGTGACCCACCCAATTGTGGGTGGTAACTTTTGATTAGATGATTTCCATGGAGGTGTGTCTCCACCCACTGAAGGTAGAGTTGCTTGCTGGAATCCTTTAAAAAATGAAACATTTTGGAGAGACTCCCTTTTTAGTAGAGCCACGTGAAAGCCAGCAGATGCCGCCATGTTCGCCATGTGCCCTTCTAGCTGAGAGAGAAACGTTGAACTTCGTTGGCCTTCTTGAACCAAGTTATCTTTTCCCGGATGCCTTAAATTGGACACGTCTATAGACTTGTTTTAATTGGGACATTTTCTCTTCCTTAGAACTGTAAACTAGCAACTTATTAAATTCCCCTTGTTAAAAACCATTCCATTTCTGGTATATTGCATTCTGGCAGCTAGCAAACTAGGACACTGATATATACCACATTTTGTTTATCCATTCATCTGTTGATGGGCATTTGAGTTGCTTCCATCTTGAGCTGGTTTGAATCTGTTGTGTACCCTAGAAAAGCTATGCTCTTTAATCCTCATTCAGTATTGCTGGGTGGGATCTTTTTATTATTTCCATGGAGATGTGACCCACCCAATTGTGGGTGGTAACTTTTGATTAGATGGTTTCCATGGACATGTGTCTCCACCCACTTAGGGTGGGGTTGCTTACTAGAGCCCTTTAAGAGGGAACCATTTTGAAAAAAGCTTTAGGGCTGACAGAGCCCACACAGCCAGAGATCTTTAGAGATACAGAGGAAAACGCCCCTGGAGAAGCCTTTTGAAATACGGAAAGAAAGCTAGCAGATGTCACCCTGTGCCTTCCCAGCTGACAGAGGTGTTCCGGATGGTGTCAGCTTTTCTCAAGTGAAGGTAACCTCTTGTTGGTGCCTTAATTTGGACATTCTCACAGCCTTAGAACTGTAAACTTGTAACTTAATAAATTCCTTTTGTTGTTGTTTTGTTGCTGGTATATTGTATTCCAGAAGCTTTAGCAAACTAAGGTCCACTCCTTGGCTATTGTGAATGCTATTGCTGTGAATGTCGGTGTACAAGTATCTATTCAAGTCCCTGTTCTTAATTCTTTCAGAACCTGCAGATCATATGGTGATTCCATGTTTAATTTTCTCAGGAATCATCAAACTTTTCCACAACGGCTACACCATTTTACATTCCCACCGACAATACCTGAGTGTTCCTATTTCTCCACATGGTTGCCAACACTTGCTATTTTCCATTGTTTTGATAACAGTCTTCCTAGTGAGTTTGAAATGGCATCACTTTGTGATTTTGATATGCCTTGTCATAATGGCCAATGATGTTGAGCATCTTTTCATGGGCTTACTGATTGTTTGTATATCTCTTTCAGAGGAGCATCTACTGGGTTTTGGGTTGTTTTTTGTTTTTTTTTTTTTTTTATTAATTAACGGAAAAAAAAGAAATTAACCCAACATTTAGAAATCATACCATTCTACATATGCAATCAGTAATTCTTAACATCATCACATAGATGCATGATCATCGTTTCTTAGTACATTTGCATCGGTTTAGAGGAACTAGCAACACAACAGAAAAAGATATAGAATGTTAATATAGAGAAAAGAAATAAAAGTAATAATAATAGTAAAAAAAAAAAACCTATAGCTCAGATGCAGCTTCATTCAGTGTTTTAACATGATTACTTTACACTTAGGTATTATTGTGCTGTCCATTTCTGAGTTTTTGTATCTAGTCCTGTTGCACAGTCTGTATCCCATCAGCTCCAATTACCCATTATCTTACCCTGTTTCTAACTCCTGCTGGACTCTGTTACCAATGACATATTCCAAGTTTATTCTCGAATGTCCGTTCACATCAGTGGGACCATACAGTATTTGTCCTTTAGTTTTTGGCTGGACTCACTCAGCATAATGTTCTCTAGGTCCATCCATGTTATTACATGGTTCATAAGTTTATCTTGCCTTAAAGCTGCATAATATTCCATCGTATGTATATACCACAGTTTGTTTAGCCATTCTTCTGATGATGGACATTTTGGCTGTTTCCATCTCTTTGCAATTGTAAATAATGCTGCTATAAACATTGGTGTGCAAATGTCCGTTTGTGTCTTTGCCCTTAAGTCCTTTGAGTAGATACCTAGCAATGGTATTGCTGGGTCGTATGTCAATTCTATATTCAGTTTTTTGAGGAACCGCCAAACTGCCTTCCACAGTGGTTGCACCATTTGACATTCACCAACAGTGGATAAGTGTGCCTCTTTCTCCGCATCGTCTCCAGCACTTGTCATTTTCTGTTTTGTTGATAATGGCCATTCTGGTGGGTGTGAGATGATATCTCATTGTGGTTTTGATTTGCATTTCTCTAATGGCCAGGGACATTGAGCATCTCTTCATGTGCCTCTTGGCCATCCGTATTTCCTCTTCTGGTAGGTGTCTGTTCAAGTCTTTTTCCCATTTTGTAATTGGGTTGGCTGTCTTTTTGTTGTTGAGTTGAACAATCTCTTTATAAATTCTGGATACTAGACCTTTATCTGATATGTCATTTCCAAATATTATCTCCCATTGTGTAGGCTGTCTTTCTACTTTCTTGATGAAGTTCTTTGATGCACAAAAGTGTTTAATTTTGAGGAGCTCCCATTTATTTATGGGTTTTGGTTTTAATGGCCATGAAAGTACAGGAGACAAATTTTTGAGCTCATGAAGGCCAAGAAATTGGAACTAAGACTCTGAAATAAAGAATACTTGAATGACTATATATCTCGGAAAAAATCAGACTGAAAATGTTTATCCCTTCCCAAAGAAAGACTTACGGAAAATCTTTTTGCTTGGTCTGATCTATTGGTGGGAGTGGAGGAAAGGAACCCCCTGAGAATATGTAAATTCAGGCCATCCTCATTGAGGTTTAAGGTTTGAGTTTATATCATCTGGAGGGCCTAAAATCTCCAAGAAAATAATAGAAAAAAATAGTCTCAGTCTGGTACAACACTGTTACCTGCAATGGAGGCAATTGTAAACCTTTTCTGAAAAGACACATCTTCAATCCAGGCTGCACAGATTCCTGTAGATAAAATCTCACCAAATATTAACCCATAACTCCAAATTATAAAATACATGAGGAAACAATTAGAAATTGTAACAAGCAGCTATAACAAACAATATAATTAGACCCTAAGGATTCCATAAACAAACTATAAAATAAGTATGTTTGAAATCATTAAAGAGAAAAAGAAACCAATAAGGATATATTTACTCGGCATAATTTTTCAGGCCTACAGATAGGTAAATTTATGCACTCTCCCTTAAACATTTTTGCTCATGAAATAGAGCAAATAAAATAAATCAAATAGCTCAGGGCCAGAGTCCTTTGTAGGGAAGAGTGCGTGCTGCATGGTGTTCTGAGGCCAGCCCTGCTCCTGTACGCTGGGGAGCAGTGAACAGAACTGAATGTGCAGGGATCGGGCTGCTGGCCTTCAACTGGGAACACTGAGCAAACAGACATTGAAATCTGAATTCCAGCTGAAGTCAAACTTAGAAAGTAGATTAATTAGTTCCAAAAGTGTAGAAAAAGCAAGAGCCAAGTGAAGGAGAAGGAAGAAGAGCCAGTGAATTTAGGAGGAGGAGCCTGTGGTATTGCCTACGACAAAGGAGCACAGAGGGAAGCAACCTTTTATAGATCACCTCTAGAGGAGCTTGTGGTTGGGAACCGGTTTGGGCAAAATTCACAAGTGTTTAGACTGTGAGGTGAAGCCAGATCCAGTGAAGGAAATCCAATTTCAGAGAGAGACTTTGTCTGCTAGGGCTATTATTAGGAGGTTTTAGTCTCTGGGTCTTTGTGTGTGTAACTGGGCCTGGTTGCTCCTTGCTGTGCTCCAGCGATTTCCATCCTTTGTTATGTGGGAACTGAACAAAGAGCACCAGTCACCTGTCCCAACTCGTCAGCTTCCAAAGAATGGAACAGAAAGATTTCACGACACCGGAACTGGGTCTTGGGTTTTACTTTAACATGATGTTTTAGCATCATAGCAGGTTTGTAGGTGGCACACCATGAGGGAAGGATGTGTGCTGAAATCATGTGATGGTTACTTTCATCCACATTCAACTGTATTGTTTATAATTTTTTCAAACCTCTTTTAGGATAAGGAATAGAACCGCCAATTAAATAAATAAAATAAGTTCAAATTACTGTTGCTTAAGAAGCTGCCAGATTTGCAGAAAGGAACTGACTGTCTTCGTGAACAAACACCTAACTCAGAGGTAAAAGCCAAATTAGCATAATTTGGTGGGAGGTACTTGTTTAGGGACATTATGGTATTAGAAAAAGAAACACTAGTCAAAAAGGAAGAATCCAGAGCCAGCCCTCATGAGAATGGAAAATCATTAGGCAGTTACTTTTCCTCCCTGCCTCCCTTCCTTCCTTTCTCTTTCTCTCTCCCTTTCTCCCTCCTTCCCTTCCTTCCTTCATTCATTCCATCCTCTTTTCTCCCTGCCTCTCTCTCTCTCTCCAAACCCTCTGTCTTTTTCTTTCTCTCTCTTTTTTTTTCCTCTTGTTCTTTCACCCCTTCTGATTACCTCCTTTCCTCTCTCCTTTCCCAGCCCCTGGTCTATCCAGTCTCATCCTGGCCTCTGTTTGCAGACCACTTTTTCTAACCACTCATCTTCATCTGCTAAATGATTTGTCTACATAACCCTCGAGTTCAGCCATTGCACTCTGTATCTCAGTCCCAGTTTTGCATCAGGTGTTACAGTCAAATGCCTCTTTCAGCCTGAGACAGGCATGGATGGGGCAGGAATAATCACAGTTATAATAATCCCAAAAGTTACAGAGAGATAGAGAATGGAGTTTCTTTTTAATCTTCTGAATCAGAGTGGAACCACTCTTCAGACACTAGGATAATTTTAAAGCTCCGGTGTGTGTTTAGGGACAGATGTTCATTTCAGGGCATTCTGTGTTGATTTGCACAATTTCACATAAAACTTCCCTGTTTTCTCATATTTTCGTGAAGCTGGTGGTCTTTATTATAACTCATAGTTAGTATTTCTCCTGGAAGCAAAATGATGAATTATTTCTTAGCCCAATATGGTAATGTGCAGAGAAGGATCTCCTTTTTTACACATATAAGGAAACATGAAAGAAGAGTAGTTAAATTTAATACTTTGCAGATGGCCTTCAAGTCTTCTTCCTAATTATTTTATTTCACGTGAATATATTCTCTTTTTTTCTAGCATTAGATGCTTAGAGTAAAAAAAAAAGTATTTTGGACTTCAGTAATACCTTTTTTTTTTTAGAATAGCATTTACAAAACAGTTTGCATATCCTGATGAATATTATATCCTTGAAAAAATAAGGAATCCAAACTAAATGCATTTTAGAAATATTTAATTATACAAAATAAAGCAGGTCCTTTTATTCCAGGCCCTCTTTAAAATGACATTTCAAGACAGAATTATAAATATGCAGTTTCCCCAAATGTATTTGATCATCAAAAGAGCATTTCAGATGGAAGCAAAGTCTTTGAACCTCGTGTTTCTGCCAATGAAGTTCCACTGCTTTCTTGACCCAGGGAAGTGGCTGCTGGGCCTGTCGGGAAATCACTCTCTCAGCCCCACACCATCCCTTCTGTACTCTGCTCTGGGATGCAGGGACTCAGCTCTGGACCCACATTTCCCTCTGGTCACTGGCTTCCTGAAAATGTGTCCAGAAGGAGACTGGACAGCAGGAGACAGGGAGAGGATTTTCCTTCTTCCTGTTTGTTTGCTGTTTCTAGACGTCACCCCAGAGTGGACTTCTCACTGGACAGCAGGAGCTGGTTCTAGTCTTGCTACCCTTCACAGCCCCAGACCCCATGGCACTCTGATTGGGGTAGGGGGTCCGGGTACTGCCTTCCCCCACTCGAGTCAGAGCTCTGATCCAAGGGGTCTCCCAGGCTTCCGGGCTCCTGGGGGCCCAGCAGTGGTTTGACAGTGCCCCTGCCCCGAGAGCTGGGTCCCACTTGTGGCCCCTCATCTGGCTTCTAGTTCTGGTAGCTCCTATCTGTTCCCTCCATTTCCCCAAGGGTAGTAGCTGCTTCCTACACTTAATCTTACTATCTCAGTGTCCCAACTAACTTTTTTAGTCCTCCAACACCTATAACAAGTTTCCTATATCAAATTCTCTCTGTTAAAATACCTGCTGCAGTGTCTCATTTCCTGCCTGGACCTTGAATGCAGGAGAGCTGCGCTTCAAAGGAGCGGCTTTGGGGTTGGAGGGAGTTTGGAGGGTCATTGGAGGAGGTAGGGGAGGAAAAGCCTTGGATTGTTTCCTTGAGTCTAAAGAAGTGTTTTTCAACTTTAGAAATTTCAGTAAACTCAAAGGAATTTCATTTTGAAAATTTCACAGCATCTCTTGAGACAATAGGAGACATTCTGGAGTGGTTATAGAAATAGAATTGTAAATTCCTTTCCCATATATTGCCTTAAGTTACCTGTCAAGATTAGCAAACACGGAACTGAATGCGTCCTTCTGCAGAGATATGTTTGTCAGGACTATAAGCCACTTAGAAGCCATTTTAAGAAAGTAGAGGGAGATGGCGTGAATTGTTAGTGTTGGGAGTAAAATCCAACCAATATGTTTTAAATGTAATGTCCAAACATATATTTTTAAATATTTGATTTAAAAAATAACTAAAGCAAGTCTCTAGTGCTCAAATATGCTGATCAATAGAATTATCTGGGGGAAAACATTCAAAATACAGATTGCCGTGTTTGACCCCAGGTTCAGGGACATGAGACTGTCTTGGGTTGGGACTCCAGAACTGGTATTTTTTTTTTTTTAAATCTCATAATGATCAAGGGATTCTGACGGCTGACAGGTTTAGCATGCATCGTCATATAGAATTAAAATCTTTTTATGATATTAATTGTATTATTGTTTTTAAGAACATAGATTCAGAATTCAATTCTGTGTTTTGTTTGGTTTTCAATGAAAAGTATGAGCTCAGAGTGCCACCGCGCCGACAGGCCCTATTGTGGCAGGGTCCGGGGGGAACCCTGGGCTGGGAAAGGGCAAAGTCCCGGGGCTTCCCTCGGAGGTGGGTTTTTGAAGGATTTTGATCATCCTCTAATAATGGATCCTCAGAGCCAAGGCAGCCCTGGCTGGTTGTTTCCACACTGCAGTGCCATCTCTGCCTGGCTGCAGGGGTTCCAAGGGGCACCCTTAATGTTGGATGTTGGTGCTCCCATCAAAAGAGGGCTTTCCTGATGGGTGCACAGTGTTTTCAGGTTGTTGCCTCTGTGAGAGTCTAAGAACCATGAGGCATCCTTCCCCCCAAAGACACAGTCAGATATATCCACAGACACTGGGGGCACATCCCACAAACCGGAAATGAATCTTCATGAGCGGGTTCAAGGATGAGCAGCAAGGCAGAGTCTCATCTCCCTGTAGCCTGAGTCAGTTTGCTTGCTGTGCGTGGCTTTGAAATGCAATACAGAGCAGTGGAAAGCCTGACATTTCCTCATGAGAAAGTGACAAAGCTAATTGTTGTCCAGTAGATGCAATCAGCTATTCCCCCTGTGGAGTCCGATTTGGACAATATCATTGGGTTGCTTGGTGTAGAATAGTGTAGTGTGTCCTGGATTTGATCAGGCAATTCACCAGGTGTGTGGCTTTTCAATAGTAGAATCTGTTGACACAAAAATCCCCAGCACTTTGGGTGATTCGAGTGCACTCTCATAATTTGCTGTCGTTTTTCTCCCTTTGTTATTTCCACATTCCACAAAAATCCATCACTTCTCTCTGAATTAATGTGCTGCTAGGGACTTATGTCCATGCCACCCACTCTGTGAGGCCAACCTCAGCCTCTCACACTCACAGAGCCCATTGTTCCCTCCTCTCGCCCCGCGCTGTCCCGAAGCCCTACCCCTCCAGCTGGGAAGGCCGGGAAATGGCTCCCCGGAGGCCATTTATCATGGCCATAAATGCTCTGTGCTCTGCTAAGTTCCAACAAAGTTCATCTACAAAGAAGTGGAACAATTGCTGTCTATGCATTTTGGGGGGTATATATATATATATATATATATATATATATATATATATATACCATAAAAGTACGTAAACTTTTTGCGTATATGTGATGGATGAACTTAGAGTTGTGGGTGCACAATTTGTGTATGTAAATTGTTTGGGGGTGGGTTTGTATGTTTATCAGAATCTGTATGCTAGGGTAAAAAAGACATCCTGAGAGTTAAAATCTGGAGTATAGGTTACCAGGAGGTATAAAGATGGTGGCGAATGGGCAGATGCTGCTAGAGGTGTGTAGAGTTTTCATTAAGGTTGATTGTAGGTGTCTGGAAATGGATAGGGGTGATGTAGCCCAATACTGTAAGTGTAATTAATTACCAGTGATGAGCGTGACTGTGGCTGAAAGGGGAAGCCTCGGGTTGTATATAGCACTAGGAATAAAGCTAGAGGATAAAACATGAGGCTGTAACATAGTGAAACCTGTTGTGGACAATGACTGAGTAATTGTACAAATACAAGAAAGTTCTTCCATGAACTAGAACAAGCATATGTCACTATTGCAAGGTATTAGTAATAAAATGCAAATAATGCAAACTAAAGGTGTCATTTAACAGTAACATTGTAATAGTCTTTCATCAATATAACAAAGGTGCTATACCAAAGGTAAGCATCAGTTAATATGGGGATATAAATTATATGAGATCTTTTTTTTTCTCAGAGCGATGAGAATGCTCTCAAATTGATTGTGGTAGTGAATGCCCAACTCTGTGATTATGCCAAGAACCAATGATTAGTACCCTTTGTATGGATTGTAAGCTGGATGAATAGAACTGTGAATAGGGTGATAGGGTGTGTTTAAAAAAAAAATGCTAAATTTTCATCTAGGTCAGGGGAAACAGATTGCCCCGTTGGATAAAATTTAAAGAGCCAGTGGGAGGCAAAAAATGAAATTCTGTTCTAATTGTATGAAGAAAAAAAAAAAAAAGACAACCTGATGGCTGGGTGAGCCACCAACTTCAGAAAGTTCACAGACATTCTAT
The DNA here is from genome assembly GCF_023851605.1 of Tamandua tetradactyla. NCBI lineage: Eukaryota > Metazoa > Chordata > Mammalia > Pilosa > Myrmecophagidae > Tamandua > Tamandua tetradactyla. Next base: position 39,650,783 of record NC_135352.1, on the reverse strand, counting down.
CTGCTTAAATGTTTGGATTCTAATTAATTGCTCTTATCCACTTTTCTTCCCAGCATCCCAGATGAGGGTTTTGTTTTTTGTTTTTAACTGTTTTAAAAAAATTAAGTTTTTCTGTTGTGAAATATAACATATATACAAAAAAGCAATAAATTTCCAAGAACATTTTTACAAGTACTTATAGATCAGATTTTAAAGTTCCGTATGGGTTACAGTTCCACGATTTTTCATTTTTTCTTTCAGTGGCTCCAAGACACTAGAGACCAAAAGAAATATCAGTATAATGATTCAGGAGTCCTATTCATTCGTTAAAGCCTAACTTCTCCATTATACTCCTCCTTCTCTTTAAATAACATACGTACATAAAAGGGCAGGCCGTGGTGGCTCAGCAGGCAGAGTTCTCGCCTGCCATGCCAGAGACTCAGGTTTGATTCCCGGTGCCAGCCCATGCAAATAATAATAATAATAACAATAACAATATATATACATAAAAGCGATAGATTTCAAAGTTACAGATGTGTTGATTTTAATTACTTCACCTATTCAAGCATCTCCGAGGACTGCGCCAGGGTTCGTGAGCAGTCCGAGCCGGCTTCTGGCTTCCCCTCCCCCGCTTGCCCACACACCCGAATTCCCCCGGAGCTTTCATGCTCAGTAATGAGGCCCGATTCCTCTCGTGGAGTCCAGGAAGACATAAAGACTTAAAAGAAAGCTTGTCTCTCTGTTGACATCACGGTCTGCTTTCATCATCTTTCTATCACATACTTTCTGCCAATTTATTTTAGCAAGCAACGAAATGTTTCAGAGCGTGCAGTCCTATTATTGAGCGATTTTAGAATAAGGTTCTGATTCACCATGAGAGGCACCCAACAAAACATACGCGCACACACACTCACGCCCAGTATGTCAAAACAAAACACTGTGGGCGCCCTTTTCTTGTTTTTAAGCTTCATTTGCTCAACAGCATATTTAGTAAAGCACACATCATTTATTTTGTTTGACAACATTTAATACAATAACTTACACACAAAGAAAGGCCCAAACGTTTAGCCAGAGATGTCATCAAATAAGGGAAGTTTTGTAATAATCGTCTATTGGCTTACACTTAGATTTTAAGAGATGCCTTGATAAAAAAAAAAAGCCTATTAACTCATTTTCTCTTTATGAACTCTGTTTCTGAAATGACCAAGTGAACACCCAATTAAAGTGGTAATTTCTGGGGTCAAACATTACCTCAAAAGAAAAGTTATAGAAGATGCTGGGAATCATCAAATTTTGTTTGAGTTAGTATATGACATCTTTTAAATAAACTGATATTCTGTCCCTTTAACATATTAAAGATACACAATTTAGACATAGTTTCTTCCTGGCTTCCTTAATCTTAATTGGAGGAAAAGATGATCAAGACAGACAGGAAATTAAAAAGAAAAAAAATTATATATATTGTGTCTACATGGGTATAGGACAGAATAGTCTCAAACATTGTGATGACTTTAACTTCCCTTCAATTGATCAGTAAGGTCTGCTTTACCACTTCATTCCAAGAAACACCGTGACTCATGGGTTTTTGCTGTGGGTGACATCAGACATGCCAGCTGGCATACCACAGGTCAAAATTGTGATTGTGTAAGCCTAGCCATTCTAGAGTCAAAAATAAGTAACCAAAGGTTGACTCTGCAATTTACAATTAAATACCACATTAAAATAGCTGTCATTTGTTATACTTACATTATTCTAAATTCTAAGTTTTGATTGGAGATGAAAAGATATTTGATAAAATAATGGAATCTGAGATATATATTGACCAATCGATGACTAAATGATTAAGCACAAGCCTCTTAATAAAAAAGCACCTAGATGATGAGTTACAAGAACATCACCCAGATGTTCCTGTGATTAATGAGATTTCGAATATCCACAGATCTCGTTTTTTTCTACCAGAACTCATATTTTAAAAGAAAACTTTTATTTTTGCAATGTAGATTTTTTTCTTCCAATTGTTACTCTTGGGACTTATTGTATTTACCTAACTCTTGTAAGACTTCATTGTGATATTTTGCTTGTTTCAATGTAAGACTTAAAAGGTTGGAGATATTGTAGTGGACACCAATTGTTGTAGATTGTAAGGCAGAGATTATTATGTGCTCACCAAACTTGACTCTTCGTCACCCAAAGTGCCAGTTCCAAGGGCCCCTTGCGACTAGAAGGGGCCATGCCACGAGTCCTCGCCAATGGAACGTGACCAAAAGTGATGTGGACACTTCTGTGCCAACCCCCTAAGAGACAGTCATGCATGATCCTCCATTCTCTGTCTTGCGTCTCCCCCAGACTAATGCAAATAAGCCCCGGGATCTTGGAAAATATGTGTTGAGAATGGCAGAGACACAACATAGAAGGAACCTGGGTTCCAGAAGTTCCCACTTGAAGGAGCATTGTCTGCAGGCCAGGAATACCCATTTCTGTGATTGAGCAATAAACTATTTTAACGTTAAACCACTGAAATTTTAGGATTATACGTCACTACAACAAATGAAGCTGTCCAGCATGTGAAAATCTTCTTATTTGGGGCGAGTGGGTGGAGGTAGGTCCTCACTTCCTACCACTTTTGCTAAAAGCTCACAGTAACCCTCCCCCCTTGTCCCTGAACAGCAAGGACATAGACATGTGGCCTGGACCCAATGAGATGTCCCTCCTGGGGCCTTGGACACTTGAAGAAGTGACATGATTAATTGTTCTTATTTCTTTGTTTTAAACAGGGGCATGTGAAACTGTCTCCACAGAACTCGGACTTTCCTCTTAGGTTCTAATGTGGCTGCTTAACCTCATGTGTGTCACTTAACCTAACTAATTGATGTGAATCTCTCTAGATGAAATTTTAAAGATGACTTCTGAGGTATTGGCTGTGTTTCTGCAAAAAATATTGGGATGGTTTTGTCAAAAGTAGGAAGTTCAGGTTTCAAGGTGTGCCGAAGCAAACTTCTTAGTTTCTCCCTATTTTCTCTGCCTGATAATTGGTAAACCCTACATTGTTCTTTGAACGCTCCATGGCTTAGCAGGGATTTCAGCACGTTTGCCATGAAGAGCCTCCATTTTCAAGCACTTTTTGTTACTTCTTTGCTACCCTTCACCCTGGGATAAGTGATTGGATGGGACAGCGTTATTTCTAGGGGAATGGCCATGTTTTGATACGGGTTAGTGCGAGTTTGAGATTTGAGCAGGCATGAGAAATCTGAATGTTGGTGGAGATGTAGAATTTCTGATCATGTTTCAATCAGTTTACTTTAATAACGTTTATTTTTTCAGGTATTGTGTTAGATGCTGAGAATTCAGAAATGTGAATACAGAAATGTACAAATAAATAAATCATAGTCTAGACTGTCCTGTGGATTTTGGACTTTTCCATTCCCATGGTTGTGTGTGACACTTTTATAAATCTCATATTCACAGAACTCTCCTGTTGATTCTGTTTCTCTAGAGAACACTCTTTTGATTTTGTTGATGATTTTTTTGTTTTTGCTCATTTCCTAGTTATTTGAGCTGGGAATTTAAAATATATTCTTTCATTTTTATTGATAAAATAAAATCATAGTCTAAAAGGGGAGACATATACACAAAAAGACATGCCCACTGTGCTGTTGAAAGTAGGGTTTGAAGAAGGAAAAGAGTTTTAAATCCAGGGGAGAAAGTCAGAGAGATGATCAAAGGATGTTCCCCAGAGAAGGAGATGATAGCTGAGCTGTATCTTGAAAGGTAAATGTAAGTTAAAATAGAAATAAGATTATTCATTACCCAAACAGGGGTGATAGCACATATAGTGGATTAAAAAATATATCTTCTACACAGAAAACTTTATTGCCTTACTTTTTTTTCATCGAGGTGCAGTCTCATGAAAGAAAGATACTTACTATAGCTTTCTTCTAGAGGAAGGTCTCCTTCACAGCTCTAATCCAGACAATCCTCCTTTATTCTTAGCTGTGAAATATTTAGAGTCCATGTGCTAAATATATACCACATTAGCACTTCCTGGTGCAAGGTCTCTCTCTAATCCCAGCCCCTTGGCCTCGTTCCAAATGTGAACATGGAACACCTGTAGGTCTCTCATTTTTTTCTATGATTTTTGGTCTAGGACTGTCCTTGATCTAAAAGAAGTATAAAAGATCCTCGCATTAGGATCAAAACTGACCTCATTTGTTCATTCCCCAGGCTTTTGAATGTTAACTATGTGTCAACCACTGTGCTAGGAGTGGAGAAGAAAAAGATAAATACAAGGTGTTTCCTATCCTCAAAAAGTCTACAGTCTAGTAGAGAGAGAGACAAAGCAAGTAATATGCAAAGATCATAGAAGTCAGTGTGAAAGAGACCATGCCAACCTCATTTATGGCCCCTTCTCCACACCTATTTCAGGCACACACTAATTACTCAAAAAATAGTTGCTGACTTTAATAAAAAAGTTTGAACATCATGGGACAGAAGGAATTACTTCCTATCTTAAACTGCCTGAAAGCTGGACTCTTGGTCCTTGCCTGCTGGACCTTTAAAATACAGTATACTTAATTCCTCAAGCCTTTGATTCATTGTCAGCTTTGAAATTCATTATTTAACTCTGCTGAGATCCCTACCACCTTGCCTTATTTCCGTTGTGACTCTCACCCATGTGGCTTAGAGCATAGACATGCTACTTCCTAGGAGCAACCATCTCTCCGATGTGTCTCTTAGAGCCTCCTGCCCATGGGCTGGGACACATTTCTGGGGCAGATATACCCTTGATTTTTTGGTGGGGCGGATGATGCCAGATCTCTCTCTTTTCTTTAATCTATTATAACTGCTTCCTATAGAAACTCATGAGACATCTGAAGTATTCACCTTAACTTCAAACAGTGTTCTGAGGAGTCCTGTAGGACAGATGGGATAGGAATTTGACTAATAAGTCTCCATATTTTTATACCCTTTCAAGATTTACCTTTTAGCAGTACAGTACTGGTGCACAATAGTGAGGATTTAAATACCAGGTTAGGAGAGTGCCTAAAAGTGGTAGCCGGACAGCAGGAATAGTCACAGGTTCCTTCCTGGTTTAGCTCAAGGATGTGCTGACCTCGTTCAGTGGAAAGCCTCATGCCTGGAGTGGGACTTCTAGCCTCACCTTTTATCGAGAGTGCTTTTCAGAGCTCTTAGAGGACACTGGAATAGGTGGGAAGCAAAGAGAAGAACCACGGAATAGGGGAAGATGATACAGGTCTCGTCAACCAAGTTGGACAACAAAGATGAAATTCCCACATTTTCGCCTAGCATCAATCCTGGTAGTATGTGATGATGAAGGCTAAGGAAGACATGAGGAAGCGTAGTGGGAAAATCCTGTTGCGGGACCTATGGGACCCACGACCACGTGCAGAAAGATGTCGTATTGTATCTTCAGGTATTGCTCACCAGTCTTTTAAGAGTGAATATCGAACACAAGGAAGGTGAGACAGAACAGTGTCCACTTAGGATTCTGCCTAAGTGCTCCATGAGACATTTGAGGAGAGAATTTGGGTACTTTGAAAATATTTCTGTCTTGCTTTTTAAATCACTCTTATCCTCTGAATTCTCACAGTAATTGTAACCTTTGACAGACAATTGACATATTCAGTACTGTTTAACATATATTCCATTAGCTCCACTATTCAAGAGTAGAGAGCTCGTTTTTTTAGAGCAACTCTATTTTGTTGAAGTCACTGTGATTGACTTGTCATTATCTATTCTGCCCCAAATAACTCTCTACACTAGGAGTTGGCAAACATTTTCTGTAAAGGGCCAGAGAGTAAATATTTTAGACTATAAAGGCCATATGGTCTCAGTCTAATGTCCCTCCGTTGATTCAGGTCTTTGATTTCTTTTAGCAATGTTTTGTAGTATTCTGTGTGTACGTTTTTACATCTTTAGTTAGATTTGTTCCTAGATATTTGATTTTTTTGCTGTTATTTTAAATGGATTTTTTTCTCTTTATGTTGTTCATTGTTAGTGTATAGAGACACTGCTATTTTTTGCAGGTTGATCTTGTACTTCTCACCACTTTGCTGAAATCATTGATGGTTTTGGTGGATTTTTTAGGATTTTTTGCATATAGGATCATGTCATCAACAAATAGGGGAAGTTTTACTTCTTCCTTTCCAATATAGGTAGTTTGTGTTTTAGGACCTTGTCCATTTCATCTAGATTACCTAATTTGATGGCATAAAATTGTTCAAGGTATCCTTTTATAATCCCTTCTATTTTTTATTTTTTGTGGTTGGTAGTAATGTTTCCCATTTAATTTCTGATTTTAGTCATTTGTGGCTTTTCTTTTTCTTTGTGGATTTTATTGATCTTTTAAAATAGCCAACTTTTGTTTTGTTAACTCTTGTTTCTTTCTTATTCTCTATTTCATTTATCTCTGCTCTAATATTTGTTATTTCCTTCCTTCTGCTCACCTTGGGTTCAGTTTGCTCCTCTCATTCTAGATCCTTTAGTCGTTAGGTTAGGTCTCTGGTTTGAAATCTTTCTTCTTTTTTAATGTGAACATTTTTAGAGCTATAAATTTCTCTCTCAGCACTGCCCTTGCTGCATCCCATAAGCTTTAATAAATTGTGCTTTCATTTTCACTCACCTCAACATATTTCCTAATTTCCTTTGTGATTTTTTTGACCCATTGGTTGTTTGAGTACATTGTTTAATTTCCACATATTAAAAAAATTCCAATTCCTCAGTCATTGATTCCTAGCTTCATTACACTGTGGCCAGAGAAGATACATTCTCAATATTTTTTAATTTATTGACACTTGTTTTGTGATCTAATATATGATCTATCCTGGAGAATGAATCATGTGCCATAGAGGAGAATGTATATTCTACTGCTGCTGGGTAAAGTGTTGTATGTATGTCTGTAGGTCTAGCCAGTTTAGAGTATCATTCTAACTTCTAATAGAAGACTATTCCTTATTGATCTTCTGTCTACATGTTCTGTCCATTATTGAAAATGGTTGAAGTCTCCTAGTATTATTGTAAGACTATTTCCCTCTTCAAATCTGTCAATATTTGCTTCATATATTTTGAGACTCTGCCATTAGATGCATATATATATTTATAATTGTTCTGTCTTCTTATTGAATTGACTCCTTTATCAGTATTGAGTGACCTTCTTTGTTCCTTATGGCAATTTTTGCCCTAAAATCTATTTTATCTGTCATTAGCATAGCTACCCCAGCTCTCTTTTGATACTATTTGCTTGATATATATTTTTTCCATCCTTTTACTTTCAACCTATTTGTGTCTTTGAATTGAGAGTGGCTTTCTTTTTTTCTTACAGTGCATTTTTTGTTTATAGACTTGCAATCATATCACTTACACAAAACTTACACCATGTTGTATTTCATTTTTTGTTCCATTTGGTGTTAAAATGTAAATTTTATCCACAGTACTAGTTTGGGTGCTTTTAACTTCAAGTATCAGGAAATCTAATTAAAACTGGCTTTAACACTAAGGACAATTATTATCTCACACAACAAGAAACTCAACAACAAGGCAATTCCAGGATCAGTTCGTTCATGGACTCGGTTATGTCTTCAGGGACTCAGATCCCATCCTCATTCGGCTTTGGCATCCCTAACCTTGGAATATCCTCTTAGACTGCTCCCTCACAGTCCCAGAATAGCTGCCATAATTCCAGATATCACAGGCAGATGACAACATCCAAGAGCAAGAAAGCAGCACAGCCCTATTATATCCCTTTTTTTTTGAGAGTGAGTCTGTTTTAATAGCATATATTTGGTTCATGCTCCTTAAATTCATTTTGCCAATCTCTGCATTTTGACTGAGAATTTAATGCATTTACATTTAAAATGTAGTAAAATGTAAAACTACTGATAATGCAGGACTTTCTTCTATCATCTTGCTATTTGGTCTTTATGAGTTTTATACCCCTCAATACTGTCAGTAAATTCCTTTCATATTTATTTGACTTTTAGTATTGGACCATTTTGAGTCCCTTCTCATTTTTTTCTGAATTTTTTCCCTGTACTCTCTTTGTGGTTACCATGGAGCTTAAATTTAATATCCTAAATCTATAACAGTCACAACTGATTTGATACCAACTTAAGCTCAATAGCATATGCATGCAGTGTTCCTAGAACCCTCTCCCCACCACCTATTTGTCTTAATCTTTCCCTCATTTTTGAAACACATTTTTGCCAGATATAGAATTCTTGATTGGCAATTCTTTTCTTTCAGAACTTTAAATATTTCACTCCACTGCCTTTCTGTTTGCAAGATTTCTGATGGGAATTGACACTTAATCTTATTGGGACTCCCTTGTAAAGAACATGTTGCTTTTCTCTTGCAGTTTTCAGAATTCCTCGTTTTCATTGGCATTGGACAGTTTGATTACTATGTATCTTGCATGGCTCTCTTTGACTTTATCCTGTTGAAGTTCTTTGAGATTCCTTAATGTGCATATTTATGTCTTTCATTAAATTGGGGAAGTTTTCTGCCATTATTTCTGTGAATAGTCCCTCTACCCCTTTCTCTCTCTTCTCCTTCTGGAATTTCCATAATGCATATATGGGTATGCTTAATGGTCTCCTTTGTGTCTCTTAGGCTCTATTCCCTTTATCAAATTCTTTTTTCTTTCTACTCCTCAGCCTGAATAATTTTAATCATCTTGTATTCAGGATCATGGATTTTTTACCAGCTCCAATCTGCTGTTGAAACTCCCATGGAATTTTCCATTTCTCTTATTGTGATCTTCAACTCCAGGAGTTCTGCTTGGTTCCTACTGAGAATTCAAAGATACTCTCATATTGTTCATTCATTGTTTTCCTCATATCCTTTAGTTCTTTTTCCATGTTTTTCTTTATCTCCTTGAGCATAATGAGGATCTTCTTTTTTAAAAAGAAGCCTGGTATGTCCAAAATCTGCTTGATGGCTTCCCGACTTTCATCTTGTTCCTCTGGTTGGGCTGCCATTTCCTCTTTCTTTATTTGTCTTATAATCTGTACAAAATCTTTTTGTACACAAAAGTGTAATGTACACTTTACTATTTTAAAGAGTCAACTCTGGGGTTTAGTCCCTGAGCTATCTGTTCCTTACATTTGTATTCAACCAGAGATATGACATAGATTTATTTGAGTAGTAGGAAAAGAACAAAAACACACGTTCCACAGTCTTTGAAAATTGGCTCTGCCCTGGTGGTGGTTTGCTTCAGAGCTTAGCCCTCCTATCAGGAAAATCAGCCTGATTCACATGCAAACTACAAGGGCCTCTCTGCTTTATCTGATTCTACTTGAAGCCATGGAGTTTGCTTCTTTTCCTGGGCTTTCACCTGCTCATGGCCTTAGGAATTCCCCCATTTACAGTTTACAGGAGTTTGAATGCTTCCTCCACTCCCCTTGAAATAGACTTTCACCCCTCCTGGGTGCTCTACTCCATGATTTCATGGAGGGTGTCCTTTGCCCCAGGCTACTTTGACTTAATTGTTTGTACTACTTTATCTGCAAACTGCTTCTCTGTCTTCCTGACAAATACTTAAAGGCAACCCAAGACAAATTTCCTGTTCAGTCTTTCAGGCCTCCACTGACCTTGGTGTGCTCCTAGGGTTTACTCCATCCCTCGGGAACAGGGCCAGTGTCACCCATTGGCAGCAAGCACCACCTAAGTTATTTTTTTTCATGGGCAGGACGAGGAATCGAACCCAGGTCTCCGGCATGGCAGGCAAGAGCTCTGCCACTAAGCCACCATCACACCACCCTTCACCTAAGATTTTTAAGACTGTTTCTTCTTTGTGTAACACCTACCCAGTTACTACAACCCTTTACCTATTCTCTGAAGCTTTGAGGAAGGTGACTGTGTCAGTTTTGGTAGTTGTTCGAAGTTTCTATGGGGTGACAGAATCCTGGAGCATATTATGCAGCCATATTGTCATCTGGTAGCCTGCCAACTTCTGAAACCATAAGTTATAAAATAACATAAAGGTGGATATTTATGTAATCTTGTTTCAAGGAAGCATCTTGAAAGGTGATATGAAAATTAAGAACTGTAGACAAAAATAATGACACATGTAACCACATAAAATTAAAATTCCTGTTTGGCAAAATCAAAACAAAACAAAAAGAAAGCTCAGCATCAACAAATATAAGAAGAGAGAGGGTAACCTGAAAAAAAAAATTGTTTTGCTTTTCTATGACAAACAGACGTGCTCCCGTGTGATACCCCAAATCTCGCTCTCCGCTAACCTTTAGTCCAATCTGCATCATTTCTCACCTGGAAATGTACAACAGCTTTCTTACCAGTCTTTCTTCTTCCCTCTCACCTATATAATATATACTCAAACACAGCCAAGCGAGCTTTTAAAAACATAGATCAGGTTATATTATTTCCTGATTAGAACCCTTTAATAGCTTTCTTTCAGTTTAGAATGAGATTCACACTTTGAACATCTGGCCTAGAAGGTCTAAATGCTCTGGCCTCACTTTGTACCACTTCCTCCTTATTTTCTACATTCTATCACGTATACCTTCCTCTCCTTAGAGCAGTTCTTCACGTCTTTGGCTCCTTCTCACCCTTGAGGATCTCAGCTAAAATGCTCCCACTGTGAGATGTCTTTCCTGGCCCCTCCATCTAAAAGCTCTCTCCCCTCCTCACAAGCTGATATTATCCTCTCCATTTATTTGTTAACTTGCTTATTTAATGCTCCACTTTCTCCCACTAAAATGTGCATTCCATAAGGCTATGTATCCCTGCTGCATGGTGGAACCCATCACACAGTAATCAGTCAGTACCTATTTATTGATTACTGGTTGAAGGGAGGCTATTATTAATATATGTATTCTTATTAATCAATTTTTCACAGGAAAAATGAGCAAAAACATGATGAGACCATTTACAAAAGGAGAAATGGAAATGATCAAAAATATTTTAAAATAAAACTCCTTCAAATAACAAAGAAATTCAAACCAGAACAAGACATTGACATTTTTATTTACTCCCTCAAATTGCTGAAGATTGCCCTGAATGCTCATGCTGGTTAGGTGCAGTCTGGTGGACGGCACTCTGTACGGTTGATAGAAGTCAATCTTTGGAGGGAGTAATTTTGAAATATTTATCAGTAAATGTTTAAAATATTTATACTTTTCAACCCAATAATTCCACTTCCAGCAATCTATCTTAAGAAAATAATGAGAGATGCTCACAAAAATTGTGCATAGATATGTTTATTGCTGCGTTATTTGTGATGTCAAATGATATGGGAATAATAAAGTACAATTTTGGTCTATTCTGTGCCACTAAAAAACATGTTTTAGCAGAGTGGCCTCCAAATTTTTGATTATACAGCTCATCAGTACATGTTTTTAACCTCAATATTTCTATGACTTTTTCTTGGTGCTTGTTACAGGCATGTATTTCTGATTTAATAAATTAAGGATGTTATAAAAAATACACAAAGTAGGAACTTTAGAAGGATGAGATAAGAATATATAAATGGAAGTTTTACTTTTTCTCTCTTATCCTTATGTAGCATGCACTCTACTCTGGAGACCAGTATTGTAGAATAGTGGTTTTCAAAGCACAGTCCTCACGTGATCGGAGTCCCCAAAATCCTTGCAAGCAGGTGAGCAAGGTGAAAATATTTCTTGTAATAATAATACTATTGGGCAGTGCCACGGTGGCTCAGCAGCAGAATTCTCACTTGCCATGCTGGAAACCCGGGTTCGATTCCCAGAGCTTGCCCATGCTGAAAAAACTTTTTTTGCCCTTTTCCCTGGGGTGATATTTGCACTGATGGTGCAAAAGCAACAGTGGGTAAAATTGCTGGCACCAAATCATGAAACAAGGCAGTGGGTCCAACTATGTTAGTAGCAATTGTGTTCTTTAATGCCATGCACTCACAGGGAAAGAAGGTCAGTGTTAATTACGAATGCTCTTGAAGAAGCAATACAAATCTTTCCTTGTATTAAATCTGAGCCCTGAGTATTCATTCTTTAATAGTCTACACTTAAATGGGAAGGTGTCATACAGCATTTGTGCTGCATCCTAAAGTGTGAAGTTGGATGGAAATTACTCTGTCATTGAGTTGCAAGCTGAACTAGTTGCTTTTTTCATAGAATGCCACCTTACTTGAGAGAATTGTTGACAAACTATGGTTATTCAGATCGGATTTTGGCAGATATTTTCTCTAAAATGTACCAAGTGAGCCTGTCACTACAAGAAATGTTGCCAAAGATACAATAAGAACTTTCAAGTGAAATTTTAAAATTTCAGAAAACTTGTATCTACCACCATGAGCTTGATAACTTTCCAATACTTAGAGGCATTTTTAATGAGATCAGTGGTGTTATTAATGAATGTGAATGTTTTGTATTGTTTTATGAAATGTGTCAACATTTAGAAGATATAGATACCTCAATTCACTAATGCCTTCCAAATGTTCTTAGGCATTATGTTATAAAATGATGCATAAGTGAAAAATCTACCCAAAGTGCAAGATGGACCAATGGATTTTAATAAAATGGGAACAAAAAGTTCATTTTTATGGCTTCAGACGCTGCATTATAAAAGCCTTTAAGAAATCACCACTTGTCAAGTCATGGCAAGGACCAAAGAACAATAGCCATAATTATCAGAAAAGTCTATTAGTATACTTCTCCCATTCCAGCTACATGTCTGTTGGAGGCTGGAATTTATTCATATATTTCAACCAAAACAACACATCATAACAGATTGGTTGAAGAAGACATGAGAATGCAGGGTGCCTGGGTGATCCAATGGTAGAATGCCCACCTTCCATGTGGGAGACCACCTTTGATTTCCGGGCCATGCACCCAAAAAAAGAAGATATGAGAATCCAGCTGGCTTCTACTAAGCCAGACATTAAGGAAATTTGTAGAAATGTTAAAATAATGCCACTCTTCCCACTGATTTTTTATTTTGGAGAATGTAATAATTATTTTTCATTTAAAAGGTGTTAACACAAAATGAATTAGTAACTATTTTTTTTATGTTTCTCTGTTTTAACTTTTAATATGGTTAATGCACATAACTTACAAAACCAAAATTCTTGCTTCATCATTTTTATGACTATGAAGGTTTCCTGAGACCAAAAAGTTTGAGAGCCTCTAGTTTAGAGGAATACGAATGATACATAGAAATACTGGAATTCTAGTGTCTAAGGGGAAAAAAACAGAATACTGAAATGAATATATGGTGATTCCTATTATGTAAAAAATATATGTGCACAAAAAAAGACTAGAATAGTGGTTATGGTAGAATTGTGGTATTTTATGTTACTCAAATTTTCTTTTACTGTCATGCATTTTCCAGGTTTTCTACAATAAAAAGTTTTGCCATTGTAATCAGGGAGAATGAAATTTCAGTTCCAACCTCAGGATACTCATTTGCCTTCTAACAGTGGCAGTCTCAAAAGAACATTATGTTTTCGTCTGATAAGTCATGTGTAAGGATTTAATGTATCTGACTACAAGACAATGTCTTTAAATAAGTAAAGTTTCCAAGATCAAATGAGTGTTTTCCTTTCTAGTAGTTCCCTTTGAAGGCTAAGCATATTTAAAAAATTTTTTTGGGGAATCTGTAGTCAAGAATCGTCTTTAGAGAGGGTTTATCAACCACAAGAAATTCGTCTTATATCTTTGTAGAGATGGGGCATTCTGTCTTCTTCCCTCCGCTGCCAACTCAAGCTAACCATGAGCGGTTGTTGAGACTGACCTGGAGAGCTGTTAGAGTATTTGGGGTGGGATGATGGACCAGACGCAGGTTGGGGCAGCCCAGAAGACTTCCCCAGTCTCCCAGTAAAAGCATATCTATTTGTGAGTTGCCAGATCCTTTGGTAGATGACATAGGTTTACTTGACTGTGCTCTAAAAAGGCGAATTAAAGGAAATTGAGAAATGAATTGCACTTTAGTTTTTATCTCTGCTCTGAACATAGCACAATGCTGAGCACAAAACAAGAGCTTAATTGATAGTTATTGATGAGGGCATCTGTGTAGTACTACATAATGCTACTTGGGGCCTGTATTGTTAATGCTGACTCATCATTTACCTAAAGAGAGACTGAGGATTCTCAGTTCATCTAGACAAATCGTGAATTCAAACTTTTGAAATAGCCTAAAAATTGGTCTCCTACAGGGTGACAAACTCGTCTTGGTTTACTCGGATTTTTCTGATTTTAGTACTAAAACTCCCATATTCTGGACAGTTGGTCACCCCATCCTCCAGGGACCCATCTTACCTTAGAACAATGCAATCATTTAGTTGGACCTGGCTTCTCTAGCCGAGACTGTGTGTCCCAGACCAACCAAAGTCGGATTGAGGCATCTGTTGGCCAACCTGTCTGACCTGCTGCTGGGTGTCCTTGTCCTGCAGATGAACAAGCCAGAACAAAGGATTCATTGCACAGAGACAGGGCCCAAATAACATGGTCATAATTTTCCCAAGACAAATTTGGGGTCCTTGCTTACCCATCCACTCCTTTTTAAGAACTATTGCTTTCCAGGTTGCATCATCAATTCTATTTTACCCTACAACTTAGAGAAGGATGAACAGAGGAGCTTGAGATGACCTTCCTAAGAGCAAGGTTTTATGCCAGGATTTGAAATGCTGGAAGAGTTGTGTCCCTAGAAAAAGAAACCCCAGCCTTACCACTAGCAAAATGAGGACTTATTTTTATTTTTATTAATTTTTGCATTTAGAGAGGAATGGAGATGTCATCCATGTCCTAGACACATCTTCATTTGTGGATTTTTTTCTTATTTAGCTCTCTTAATTGGATGAAAGTATGCTGCTGCTGATTTATGGATCTCCAGTTGTGCCAGGCATCATTTTAAATGTGCACAGCTGCTCCACAGTAGTTTAACTTGGCAGATAGTATTAAACCATTGAATTGGGTCATTTATTTGTATACGCACACAATAGCCTCCTTGTGCAGGTTCTTCAGAAATCCTTGCAGGAATGGTTTGAAACTGGGCATATAAGGCGTCTTTAGAGAGTGATTTTTTTTTTGAGGGGGAAGGGGAAGCTGTTCAGAGTTCCCAGAATAAAGAATGAGATAGCATTTTGTGCCATTGATAAGTTCCCAAGGGAATCACAGAGACAAGCTAAAGTGGAGAGGTTAACAGAGTGAGAGGGCTCAGGCTTATGTTGGGGAACTTCAATTCCAGGGGTCCTTCAGGCAATGTAGGACATGTTAGGGCTGACAACAGTCTCACTTTCTTTATGACATGTTAAGGGGAAGCAGCTAAAAGAGGGAGGTGATCCAATACAAGTCACTGAAGGCATAAATAACTTGAGAAGCTCTGTTGACAATAAAAAATCTGGCATTCACAGCAGTTAACAATGTTATCTTCAAATTCAGAGGGCCCTGAGATTTGTCACTGGTGTCCTTTGTAGTCGAGGATGATGCTGTTGACACTGTGGTTATACCCGTATACAAGTGCAGCTAAAAATACCCGGGCAGGGCGATGATAAGCCCGTTCTGCAGGGTGTACGTGGAAAACCTTTTTTTGGTTTGTGACCGTTGGCCTCCTCGGATATACCTAACCAAGCTACAAAGTCTTTGTTTCTCTGCAGCAAACCCAGCTACTCTGGCTGCACCTCTTGTCTCCAGCGTTCCACAGATGTCTCCACTGCTTGAACTTCTCTCCCCTGGGATGGTGTGAAGATGGCACCTCCTACCAGGTCTGCTTACTGTCTCCCATGTCAAAGCTAACCAGGCAGCTGGTCCCACCTTTTTCCTCTGTCATGGGTTCCAAGAGAATTGCTTTGAGGCCGGCCAAGTTCCTCTATTGCTTCGTTTATTGGTAATTTTATTTTACCACTTGAAAATTTAGTGTTTTCAGTTGGAAAGTTCCTAAGGGCTGAAAGAATTTTCCCCTTTTTCTCAGTTTTGCCTGCCTTAGAGCAGGAAAAAGCAAAGAAAATCCTTTCAGCCAAAGTATGCCTCTTCTGTAGGTAGACAAGGAACATACTTAGACAGTTGGTTGCCTTAAAAAATGTTTCCACCTCAATCCGTACTCAAAATAATTCTTTTAAGACTAGGAAATTCCAAAGGGCGTTCTCTGAAGCCTCTAATTGTGGGTGTTCACAGGTATTGGAAATATCCCAGAAGCTTCCCTGTGCCGGCTGCTCAGGCTACTTGCTTTGGGCAGCAGTTGTATGAGGTCAGGGAGCAACACTGCTTATCTCCTGCTGATAACAGGCACTGCCTAGTAGATGGCTGTTTTGCCTCTTTGGCAAATAAATTTCTTTTTACGTATGGATTCAGGATAGGGGCTAGGAAAGATAATAAAAGGGCCCCTTGCACAGGAGACTAAAAGAACTGTCAGTGTGGTGATTTGGCCGTCATACTCATTTGTTAAATCCTATGTTTCTGTCATAGCTCCACCTTTGCCCTTGATCTTTCTCCCAATCTTCAGGTATGTTTTTCTTAATTTTAAGTTGGTTGATGAAAATTTCTGTACAAATACAGGCTTTACAATGATTATTTTGGATACTTCATTTAAATACACCTATGGGTAAGCTAACTAAGATATCCATTTTTGGTGGTTTTATGTGTATTATTTTTTCTTGATAAAAATATTTAAATAGATAAGAAATTAAATTTAAAAGGCCCCCTTTATGGTGCCTTGTCCTTAAAATGTACCACAGGAGAAGCTGTACATTCTCTTGGGTAAGAAGACCAAAAAAACCTTACTAGCTTTTTAATCTCTGAGTGACTTCTTTTATCAGCTATTCTTCCAGAAGTCTCTGAACTGGGGCAGCTTCCAGCATAAGAGTTGTGGTGAGCATAATTGAGAGATAAGAGGGCTGAAGCTTGAGTCCCACCTAGGTCGACAGGTTTCCCTAGAGAAGAAAAGCTTGACCCAGGGCATCTGAGTGTCCAGGAAAAGATACTGGGCATCAGGAAAAAGAAGGGTTTTCAAATAAAGAAGGGGAAGGAACTGAAAGCAAACTTTGCCTTCTTCTCAATTTTGCCTCTCTTTGTTTGATGTCGTCCAATATAGACCCATTTGAGATAATTTGTTGTTATTGTTTTAAACTTTTAAAATTGTATAATACAACATATTTACAAAGCAAAGAAAGAAAAAAAGCAATATTTTTCAAAGGCACTCTTCAACAAATCGTTACAGAACAGATCCAGAGTTTGTCATGGGTCATTTGAGATAGCTTTTGGAGTTGTTTCTCCAAGGAAAGTTTTGGAATCAGCTTTAGGTTCTCCTTAGTCCTCCACGGATGCTGAAAGGGAGGCACAGGTTTTTCAGGACTCCAGTGCATGCATCAGAAGTCTTTGGTCTCCTAGTTCTCCTGTTTTTTTCAAGAGAAAAGGGGGCTAAGAGAAAATGCCTAAGAGGAACGAAGAGAAAGGGAATTAACAATAAGTGAGCATCCAATGTGAGGAATGCTTTGTTATTCTCATTTCATACATGAGAAAACTGAAGTTCTGTCACTGAGACAGGATCAGGTATCAGCTAGAGCAGAGCTGGGACTGCAGTGACACCATCTGCCTGGGTGAGCAGGTCCACAAGTTAGGTCAATTCTGACTGTTCTCTGCATTTTCCTTCTCCAATTCTGTCTCCAAAGTTCTAATCAAGAACTTTGTCAATAAGATAGAAAGTTCTCCTCAGGAAGTTTGAGGACCACAGGCTAAAGAATAAACCTCAGCTATATCCTGATACTAAAATAGTAAATGGTAGTGTGGCTAAAATGGTGAAGAATGAAAATGCCACCTGTGTGTCTCTTGGCCATTTTGAAGGTACTATGCAGAATCTGTGATTCTAAGACCAACATCAAGATTACTTTAATTAATAACCTTTATTGGATTTGTTGAATCAAAGTAATGTTCTCACATGTGAGTTGGACAAGAAGTCAGAAGGAAATATCTAAAAATCGTAAAAGGTTTGGGCTGATAGGCATCCAAGAGGTTACAGATTACAAGAACTGATATCCCTCTAAAACTGATGTGTCTCTAATATTTTATCCTGTGGAGAGCCGCCTCCCGGGTCAGGCCTAGTGGACACGCCGCAGCCTGCCCTAGAGTTCCCCCCGCCCATCGAGTGAGCCAAGATGGCGCCCGCATCCTGTTTCCGCTTTATACGTATACCCGACGTTCGGGCCAAGATGGCACCCGATCGTCACTTCCGCCCATGATGTACACGTCCGCCTCTCCTATCCACCTATCCCAGCCTTGTACGTGTAGCTCAGCCATTGGTAATCACCACACTATATCTAGGACCCCGGGCGGGAAGTCGGGGAGACAGCCCGCAGAGAGCCGTGCTTGACGGCCGCATAGAGGTTGTCCCCCGCAGGGAGTCTCCCCCCTGCGTGAGAAATGTAACAAGGTGTGCAAGCTTAGCTCCAGTAAAACTTGGCACTTACGACAAACCTGGAGGAGTGTGTCCGAGTCTTTTTCTTCAGCGTCTTCCCCCGCCGGCCGGGGACCAGAGACCAAGAGAAGAAGCTCCGGACAAGTGGTGGCCCGTACGGGGAACATCCTCGCGCCTCTCCTGATTCCTCTCAACCTTCGCGCCTGATCACCGCGAAGAGGTAAGTGTCTTTGCTTTACTTGAGGGTTAAGGCCCGTGGGTACTCAGGCCACCCCGGGGGAGAGCTCGGTAGACGTCACCGAGCACGCTTGAAGCTAGTGCCGACTGCAAGCATGGGGCAGTCTGAAAGTTCCCGGTCTGCCTCGTCTACGGACGGTTCTTGCAGAGGCAGGCCGTCGGAGCCAGGCGCCTCATCAGACAGCTCGGACTCAGCATCAGAGGACGGTAAGGGTGTGGGGACAAATGAAAACCCGTTAATTGAGCTAGAAACCTGCCCACGACCTTCCGCCCCGCCCGCACCCGCGAGCGTGACGCGGGGGCCTTTGGGGGGAGGCCCTGGTGTTTCCACCTTAGACCCCCGATACGGGCTCCCCCTAGTGGCCGACTCGGGTAACTGTCATGATTCTTTTTCACCCCCTCCAGAAGGTAACCCTGAATTTCCGGAGCGCTGGCAGGAGGAGGGACCACTTTGCCTACCTCCGCCGCCCGCGTATACAGCCCCACAGGGCCGCTCGTTAACTCTTGGTAGGGGGAGATTCTTTTGGAGATGGAACCCTTTTAATGCGATAAGTGCTAATCAGCCAACAGGCATGTTTCCAGTCCTTATTAATCCTCCCGGTAATAACCAGTATGAGGCCTATGACTATAAAGTGTTAAAAGAATTAAGACAAGCTGTTCATCAGTATGGCCCGAATGCACCATTCACTCTAAATATGGTTGAGAACCTCTCGGCACTAAACCACACGCCCGCAGACATTTATCAGCTCGCTCGTGCTTGCTTGCCTCCAGGTCGGTACATCGACTGGAAAGCGTGGTTTGAGGAATTAGCGGAAGAACAAGCGGCAAAGAATGCCGCAGGGAGGCGGGGTGGGTGGAATGCCGACATGCTACTAGGAAAAGGCACCCACGCCCACAATCAGACGGGGTATCCACAAGAAGTCTATGCTCAAGTCTTCCGCTGCTTTGTGGGAGCATGGAAAAAGCTGACCGGGGAAGGGGAAGCTCAGGCCTCGCTTACCAGCATTCACCAAGGACCCACCGAACCATTTGTAGACTTTGTGGCAAAAATGCAGACCGCAGCAGAAAGAATCTTTTCTGACCCAGGGGTAGCAGAAACAGTTATCAAACAGATGATATTCGAACAGTGCAATAAAGAATGTAAAGTTATTCTTGCACAAAATCGAGGGAAGTCCCTGACAGATTGGGTTCGCCTCTGTAGAGATGCTGGTAGCCCTTTAACTAATGCAGGTCTTGCTGCCATGCTAGCTAGCTCTCTACATGTGGACACAGGAGACTCGGGGGGTCCTGTGGTAAGGCCTAAAACCTGTTTTGGATGTGGCAAACCAGGTCACTTTAAGAGGGAATGTCCCGGTAGAGCCCCTAATCAGCGGCAAAATGAACCCCGAGTCCAAAGCAAACTCTGTGGCCGCTGTAGAAAGGGACCCCATCGTGCGGAAGATTGTAGATCAGCCTTCAGCGCAGAAGGGGAGCGTCTCTCTGGAAGACCAGAACAGCCCTCAAAAAACGGGCGGAGGGGGCCCCCCAATACGGAGGGCCCCCGCCCTGCTCCTCTCCGCTCCGTGCGTCCCCCGGGTCCGCAGGATTGGACCTCTGTGCCACCTCCCGACTCGTATTAACCCCCTCCATGGGTGTTCAGCTAGTGAAAACTTCCTTTAAAGGGCCCTTACCCCAAGGGGCTGTTGGGTTAATATTAGGGAGAGCGTCCATGGCCCTAAAAGGACTAACAGTTATACCAGGCGTGGTAGACTCAGACTTCACCGGCTCCCCCCAAATCATGGTTCAGTCACAGCAAGGCACCTTAGTCATTGCAGAGGGCGATAAATTGGCACAACTCCTGCTCCTGCCTAGTTTACATGCTGCCTTTCCAAGCAGACCCGACCTAAGGGGAGACAGAGGATTTGGATCGTCTGGGGAAATCTTTGAAGGTTTACATATGTCCCTAGAGAACCGACCCATGTTGACACTCAAGGTGCAAGGCAGGCCCTTCCTGGGCCTGCTGGACACCGGAGCTGACCGATCTATTATACGGCAGCAAGACTGGCCCGCCTCTTGGTCGCTATGCAAAGCGGAAGAAATCCTCACAGGGATCGGGCAGTGCTCTGCTCCCATGATAAGTGCCTCCGCCCTTCACTGGGCAGATGACGAAGGACATCACGGCTCTTTTCAGCCTTTCGTGCTGGCTTTACCCGTTTTCCTATGGGGAAGAGACGTACTGACACAAATGGATCTTACCCTAACAACTAATTATTCCAAAACAGCCAAGGACCTTCTAAAAGGTATGGGATACGTCCCCGGAAAAGGATTGGGGGCCTCCCTGCAAGGACGCCCAGCGCCTGTACAGACCATACCCAATCCAGGCAGGCAGGGCCTGGGTTTTTCGCGGGGGCCACTGAGGGAAGATTCCCACCTACCCCAATAAAAATAACTTGGAAAACATTGACCCCTATTTGGGTGCCTCAGTGGCCCTTGCCGCAGGAAAAGCTCAATGCGCTACACGCGCTTATATCAGAACAGCTAAAAGAAGGTCATATCATTCCGTCCTCATCCCCTTGGAATACACCTGTATTTGTCATAAAGAAAAAATCAGGGAAATGGAGACTATTACATGATTTAAGAGCCATTAATAACTGTATGGAACCCCTAGGACCTGTTCAAACGGGGTTACCCTTGCTCTCCGCCTTACCGGAGCATTGGCCTGTCTTTATACTAGACCTTAAAGACTGTTTTTTCTCAATCCCACTTCACCCTGAAGACACCCCAAAGTTCGCCTTTACCATACCTTCCCTTAACCAGGAAGGGCCTAGTCAACGATTTGAATGGACAGTCCTGCCCCAGGGCATGACCAATAGCCCTACTATGTGTCAACTGTACGTTGCCGCACGGTTAACTGATACCCGGCGACGTTTCCCTCGAGTGAAAATCGTTCACTACATGGACGATCTTTTACTAACTTCTGCAGACTTACCCCTCCTTCAGGCAGCGCTGTCACATCTAGTGCTGACGCTCAGAAATATCAATCTCATGATTGCTCCTGAAAAAATTCAAATGGCTGATAATGCCACCTTCCTGGGAGCGAAGCTTTCGCCCACTCAAGTCTCCCCCCAAAAGGTGTCTCTTAGAACAGACACTCTTAAGACCCTAAATGACCTGCAAAAACTAATGGGGGATATCAATTGGGTTCGCCCATACTTAAAACTACCCAATGCCACACTGGCACCTTTATATGATTTGTTGAAAGGAGACCCAGATATAACCTCTCCCCGGCTTCTCACTCCCGAAGCACGGCGAGCACTAGCTAAAGTAGAGGAGGCACTCAGCACCGCTGTCATAAAAAGAATAAACCCCCATGAACCTTTTGAAGCCTGCCTGCTGCCCACAGAACTGCAGCCTACGGCAGTGCTGTGGCAACAAGGACCACTACTCTGGGTCCACCCCGGAATCTCCCCCGGAAAAAGTTTAGAACATTATCCCACAGCGGTTGCAGAATTGGCCTCAGAAGCCCTCAAAAGAGCAGTGCAACACTTTGGCCAACACCCTAAAAACCTCAGAGTGCCATACTCTTCCCGGCAACTCGAAACGCTTACTGGGTGCATAGACCAATGGGCTATTCTCAGGTGTATTTTTGCAGGAAATATTGACAACCAATACCCAAAAGACCCCCTCTTGCAATTTATTACCCAACATCCAATAATTTTTCCTAAAATAACTTCACCTAAGCCACTAGTGAATGCCCTCACCGTATACACGGATGGTTCCAGCTCCGGTTCAGGAGCATACTGTGTAGAAGGGAGTACTCCCAAGACAGTATTTTTTCAACCACAAAGACCTCAGTGGGTAGAATTACAAGTCATTATCACTGTCCTGAAAGAAATCACCGATCCTCTGAATATTGTATCAGACTCCCTTTACGTAGTGAATTCTGTAAATATTTTAGAAACGGTGGGCGTTATAAAGCATTCTTCCTCAGTAAGACTATTCTTCCTCAAACTTCAGGAAACCATATATTCCCAGCAATGCCCCTTCTTCATAACCCATATAAGAGCTCACTCAGGCCTGCCAGGTCCCATGGCGCAGGGAAATCGCCTAGTAGATAAGGCCACTCGGCAACCACATATTTTCCCAGTGCTAACACCATATCAGCAAGCACAGGGATTCCATACTAAATTTCATGTCAATGCAAGCACCTTGGCCAGACGGTTTCAAATACCGCGCGCAGCTGCCCGAGATATAGTTAGAGCCTGCAATAATTGTTCCGAGCAAAAGGCAGCCCCTTCACTGGGCATCAACCCCAAAGGTCTCATCCCAGGTGACATTTGGCAAATGGATGTCACTCACCATGCGGAATTTGGCAAAGTGAGATATTTACATGTATCTATAGATACATACTCCCAAATACTATTCGCCACGGCTGAGACCGGAGAAAAAGTTCACCAGGTTATTTCGCACTGCCTTGCCGCTTGGGCAGCATGGGGCAAGCCAAAATTGTTAAAAACAGACAATGGACCAGCTTACACCAGTCAAACCTTTCAAAGGTTCTGTGATACTATGGAGGTGCAATTAAAGCATGGCATCCCTTATAATCCTCAAGGACAGGGAATCATCGAAAGAGCACATAGGTCTCTTAAAGACCTGCTCAAAAAACAAAAAGGGGGAATAAGCCATGGCCTATCCCCGAAGGCTCAACTGTCAGTGGCTTTATTTACATATAATTTTCTAAATGAAAACCCACTAGGGGTGACACCTGCCCTTCAACACACCACCTCAAGCCCACCGCATAGAGGTCTAGTCCGGTGGAAAGATATTCTGTCAGGACAATGGAAAGGCCCTGACCCGGTACTTAGTTGGGCCAGAGGCTCTGTTTGTGTTTTTCCCCAGGAACCAGGACGTCAACCTGTGTGGGTTCCGGAAAGACTGGTGAGAACCGTGACGTCGCCCGAGGACGCCAAGGAACTGTTGCCCAGAAAATTGATAAGCCTCCAACCAGAGCCACCGGATCCGGTCTCCAACTCTGCTGATGATGGCGACGACCGAAAAGATGACAACAACAGTGCAAGTGACCCTCCGACCGAGTAGAAGAGAGACTAACTTTAACCCCACTTTTCCCACTACGAGCTACTGTGGGACCAAGTCACCTCATGGTTCTCTTGGCCCAGGTTGACCACTTGGATTCTTTTAGCAGTGGGACTCTTAGTAACTCTGCTCATTGTTAAATGTTTGTTAGAACGCTTGTTCCAGACGCAGCAACAGCTACGCGTCACCACTATGTTGGCTATGTCACTCGCCCCTGATGCTCTTGGCAACGACCGTCCCGCTACCCAGTCCTTCCCCTCACTGTATGACCCGTCCCGGCCACTCAGGGCGGGGCGCTCGAAAACAGGATCTGCTGCAAAGCCCATGGCCGTGTCCCGGGTGTAAAAGGCGGCACCAGAAGTCATAATTTTTGTCTAAAGGATGATCTCTACGGCGGAGTCACGGTCCTGGCCAGACTAGACTCCGGCCATTGCACAGAGACACCTAATGACGCTCTCGGCTCTGGTTGCCGCTCTCCTGCCCCCCTACATAACCCAGTTGCGAGGCGAAGCACTGCAGGGAGAGTCACGTGGTTTCCAGCTCACGGGCTCTCCGGTCTCTATATGAGGTGAGCATTCTGGTCGGTGCCAGAGGTTCAGCCGCAAGATGGCTGGAGCCTAGTCCAGACTCCCCAAAGCACCAAATCATGTAGTGGGCCTCTCAGGCTCATGGGAGCACACTCATCAATGGAGACACTGGGTCAAAATGAATAAAAAAGGGGGAGATGTGGAGAGCCGCCTCCCGGGTCGGGCCTAGTGGACACGCCGCAGCCTGCCCTAGAGTTCCCCCCGCCCATCGAGTGAGCCAAGATGGCGCCCGCATCCTGTTTCCGCCTTATACGTATACCCGACGTTCGGGCCAAGATGGCACCCGATCGTCACTTCCGCCCATGATGTACACGTCCGCCTCTCCTATCCACCTATCCCAGCCTTGTACGTGTAGCTCAGCCATTGGTAATCACCACACTATATCTAGGACCCCGGGCGGGAAGTCGGGGAGACAGCCCGCAGAGAGCCGTGCTTGACGGCCGCATAGAGGTTGTCCCCCGCAGGGAGTCTCCCCCCTGCGTGAGAAATGTAACAAGGTGTGCAAGCTTAGCTCCAGTAAAACTTGGCACTTACGACAAACCTGGAGGAGTGTGTCCGAGTCTTTTTCTTCAGCGTCTTCCCCCGCCGGCCGGGGACCAGAGACCAAGAGAAGAAGCTCCGGACATTATCCCATGTGGCATCCTTCTTTTTCCATTAGATTTTTAAATGTCAGGAGCCAACATCCTCATGAACTGTGACATATGGGACCCTTCTAGTTCACAAAGCGCTTCCTCATGAATTGTTCCATGAACAGTTTGTCTCTAGGGAATCCTAGGATGAGCATCACTCCCTGTGCTACCTTCCCTTTCTATCAACTGAGGAAATGGAAACTGAGAAGAAAATTGCTTTCCCAAAGATACCAGGACTAGTGAATGGGAGAGCAGGATCTAGAAACCAGAACTCTTGACACTGATCAGCTGCTCTCAGCATTGCTTGCTCCCTCCTCCTTATCACACAAAAATATTTGGTAAGAATCATACTTCCGCATAATACAGGTCACCTGAAGCTGAGACCTCAGACTGGAGTTGGGATTTTTTCTTGTTTTAGTTTAGAATTGGGCTTAGGAGAGTGGACAACCAAACCTATAGGCTGAGCCCCCAGTCTTGGGGTGTGTTCATATGAAACTTAACCCCACAAAGGATAGGTCAAGTCTACTTAAAATTTAGGCCTAAGAGTCACCCCCAAAAGAGCCTCTTTTGTTGCTCAGATGTGGCCTCTATCTCCAGGCAACACAACAAGCAGTCTTACCACCTTACCCCTCTTTACGTGGGACATGACTCCCAGGGGTGTGGACCTTCCTGGCAATGTGGGACAGAGATCTGGGAATGAGCAGAGACTCAGCATCAAGGGATTGAGAAAAACCTTAGAATGAGCTGAGATTTAGCATCAAGGGATTGAGAAAACCTTCTCGACCAAAAGGGGGAAGAGGGAAATGAGACAAAATGTTAATGGCTGAGAGATTCCAAACAGGGTCGAGAGGTTCTCCTGGAGGTTATTCTTATGCATCAAGTAGATATCATCTTGTTATTCAAGATGTAATGGCTGGAGGGAACTGCCTGAAAATGTAGAGCTGTGTTCCAGTAGCCATGTTTCTTGAGGATGATTGAATAATGATACAGCTTTCACAATGTGACTGTGTGATTGTGAAAACCTTGTGTCTGATGCTCCTTTTATCTACCTTGTCAACAAAGGAGTAGAACATGTGGAATAAAAATAAATAATAAGGGGAACAAATGCTAAAAGAAATTTAGTTTGAAATGCTAGTGATCAATGAAAGCAAGGGGTAAGGGGTATGGTAGGTATAATCTTTTTTTTTTTTTTCTTTCCTGTGTTCGTTTTATTTCTTTTTCTATTGTCTTTTTATTTCTTTTTCTGAATTAATGCAAATATTCTAAGAAATGATGAATATGCAACTAAGTGATGATATTGTGAATTACTGATGATGTATGTTGATGTTTTATTTTGTTTCTTTATTTTCTAATTAATAAATAAATTTTTAAAAAAGAAAAGAAAACCTAGGGCTCAAACGAGACACTATAAAGGTTTCATGCACTAGGTTTGCTTTCCTGGAACCTGTAATTAGTTCCTAAGTCAGATAAATTCTGAAACCTAGAGGGACCAGGACTATCAATTAATTACATCCCATTCTTTAGTATGTATGCTCCTTCTCAATGGGCATTGCCCAAAGATCCCCATAGATTGGGAGAAGGATTAAAGGAGAAGGTATAATGGAGAAAATGGGATTTAACAAACGAGTATGGCTGCTGAATCACTATATTAATATCCCTTCTAGCCTCTAGTGTCTTGGAGCAGCTAGAAGAAAACAATCTGAGATGATGGTATAGTAGCCATGACAAATTCTTGGATCTGTCCTATAACTACCTGTTGAAGTGTGCTATGAAAATTATTGCTTTTTTTCTTTCTTTGCTTTGTATATGTTATATTTTACAATTAAAAAATGTTTAAAAAAGAGAATTGGGCTTAGGGACTTGAGTCACGGCTGGACATATGCGTGGGCTGTGAGAAGGACACCTAAGCACACAACCTAGGCCAGGACTGACTGCTAGCAGTCCCGGGGTACCCAATGCTCTAAAGCATTTCTAAAGCACCTATGAAACTGTTTTGAAGTGTTAAGAGCTTTATGTTCACACTGTCAGAAAATATTTGAAACAAGCCATCCCTAACTGTGTTGATGCAATATTCCTAGGAGACACTACACACATGTCTACATTGGGCTAATTTCTTCATAAAACAGAATTGAATTCAATTGTTAGAAACAGGTTTTATTTTGGACTATGTGGTAGCACGTACGTGGATTGACCACAGCCCCCCCTTCTCAATGTTTTTGACTGTCATGGAGACAAAGGATGGCACCTTTTTTAGGAAATGTGATTTATAATCGACTTCACACCCAATGAAAATTGGGCTTGTTTATTAGGACTGAGTTCACCTAGAAGACCTAAATAGCAGTGTTTTAAAGAAAGCAGAAGTTTATTTCTCCATCATGTAAAAGAGGTCAGGACAGAGTTCGTTTAAATTGGTATGGTGGCTTCACAATATCAGGGACTCTGTTCTCTTATCTGTTTCTCTATAGTGCATGATTCTATTTCCAATTTCACACTACAGTCTAAATGGTTACTATAACTCCAGCAATCATCTCTACATCCCAGGCAACAAGGAGGAAGGTGGGCAAGAAAAGAAAACTCTTCTTTTTAAAAACACTTATTATTATTATTATTATTATTTGCATGTGCAGGTACCGGGAATAGAACCCGGGTCTCTGGCATGGCAGGCGAGATCTCTGTCTGCTGAACCCCTATGGCCTGAGAGCACTTTGACTTATTTCTCATTGGCTAGGACCTAATGAGGCTGAGAAATATCGTCTTTGGTTAGCCATCATGTTCTTAAGTAAAAATTCAAGGTTCATTTCACAAAAGAGAAAAAGAGAGAATTAAAATTTTTTTTTATTTTTATTTTTTTATTAACGGAGAGAAAAAAAAAGAAATTAACACAATATTTAGAAATCATACCATTCTACATATGCACTCAGTAATTCTTAACATCATCACATAGATGCATGATCATTGTTTCTTAGTACATTTGCATCGGTTTAGAGGAACTAGCAACACAACAGAAAAAGATATAAAATGTTAATATAAAGAAAAGAAATAAAAGTAGTAGTAATAGTAAAAAACAACAACAACAAACAAACCAACAAGCAAACAAAAACAAAAAAAAACCCTATAGCTCAGATGCAGCTTCATTCAGTATTTTAACATGATTACTTTACAATTAGGTATTATTGTGCTGTCCATTTTTGAGTTTTTGTATCTAGTCCTGTTGCACAGTCTGTATCCCTTCAGCTTCAATTACCCATTGTCTTACCCTGTTTCTAACTCCTGCTGAACTCTGTTACCAGTGACATATTTCAAGTTTATTCTCGAATGTCCGTTCACATCAGTGGGACCATACAGTATTTGTCCTTTAGTTTTTGGCTGGATTCACTCAGCATAATATTCTCTAGGTCCATCCATGTTATTACATGGTTCATAAGTTTATCTTGTCTTAAAGCTGCATAATATTCCATTGTATGTATATACCACAGTTTGTTTAGCCACTCTTCTGTTGATGGAGATTTTGGCTGTTTCCATCTCTTTGCAATTGTAAATAACGCTGCTATAAACATTGGTGTGCAAATGTCCGTTTGTGTCTTTGCCCTTAAGTCCTTTGAGTAGATACCTAGCAATGGTATTGCTGGGTCGTATGGCAATTCTATATTCAGCTTTTTGAGGAACCGCCAAACTGCCTTCCACAGTGGTTGCACCCTTTGACATTCCCACCAACAGTGGATAAGTGTGCCTCTTTCTCCGCATCCTCTCCAGCACTTGTCATTTTCTGTTTTGTTGATAATGGCCATTCTGGTGGGTGTGAGATGATATCTCATTGTGGTTTTGATTTGCATTTCTCTAATGGCCAGGGACATTGAGCATCTCTTCATGTGCCTCTTGGCCATCCGTATTTCTTCTTCTGGTAGGTGTCTGTTTAAGTCTTTTTCCCATTTTGTAATTGGGTTGGCTGTCTTTTTGTTGTTGAGTTGAATAATCTCTTTATAAATTCTGGATACTGGACCTTTATCTGATATGTCGTTTCCAAATATTGTCTCCCATTGTGTAGGCTGTCTTTCTACTTTCTTGATGAAGTTCTCTGATGCACAAAAGTGTTTAATTTTGAGGAGCTACCATTTATTTATTTCCTTCTTCAGTGTTCTTGCTTTAGGTTTAAGGTTCATAAAACCACCTCCAGTTGTAAGATCCATAAGATATCTCCCAACATTTTCCTCTAATGTTTTATGGTCTTAGACCTAATGTTTAGATCTTTGATCCATTTTGAGTTAACTTTTGTATAGGGTGTGAGAGATGGGTCTTCTTTCATTCTTTTGCATATGGATATCCAGTTCTCTAGGCACCATTTATTGAAGAGACTGTTCTGTCCCAGGTGAGTTGGCTTGACTGCCTTATCAAAGATCAAATGTCCATAGATGAGAGGGTCTATATCTGAGCACTCTATTCGATTCCATTGGTCGATATATCTATCTTTATGCCAATACCATGCTGTTTTGACCACTGTGGCTTCATAATATGCCTTAAAGTCAGGCAGCGCGAGACCTCCAGCTTCGTTTTTTTTCCTCAAGATGTTTTTAGCAATTCGGGGTACCCTGCCCTTCCAGATAAATTTGCTTATTGGTTTTTCTATTTCTGAAAAATAAGTTGTTGGGATTTTGATTGGTATTGCATTGAATCTGTAAATCAATTTAGGTAGGATTGACATCTTAACTATATTTAGTCTTCCAATCCATGAACACGGTATGCCCTTCCATCTATTTAGGTCTTCTGTGATTTCTTTTAACAGTTTTTTGTAGTTTTCTTTATATAGGTTTTTTGTCTCTTTGGTTAAATTTATTCCTAGGTATTTTATTCTTTTAGTTGCGATTGTAAATGGGATTCGTTTCTTGATTTCCGCCTCAGCTTGTTCATTACTAGTGTATAGAAAAGCTACAGATTTTTGAATGTTGATCTTGTAGCCTGCTACTTTGCTGTACTCATTTATTAGCTCTAGTAATTTTGTTGTGGATTTTTCTGGGTTTTCTACATATAGTATCATATCGTCTGCAAACAGTGATAGTTTTACTTCTTCCTTTCCAATTTTGATGCCTTGTATTTCTTTTTCTTGCCTAATTGCTCTGGCTAGAACTTCCAACACAATGTTGAATAATAGTGGTGATAGTGGACATCCTTGTCTTGTTCCTGATCTTAGGGGGAAAGTTTTCAATTTTTCCCCATTGAGGATGATATTAGCTGTGGGTTTTTCATATATTCCCTCTATCATTTTAAGGAAGTTCCCTTGTATTCCTCTCTTTTGAAGTGTTTTCAGCAGGAAAGGATGTTGAATCTTGTCAAATGCCTTCTCTGCATCAATTGAGATGATCATGTGATTTTTCTGCTTTGATTTGTTGATATGGTGTATTACATTAATTGATTTTCTTATGCTGAACCATCCTTGCATACCTGGGATGAATCCTACTTGGTCATGATGTATAATTCTTTTAATGTGTTGTTGGATACGATTTGCTAGAATTTTATTGAGGATTTTTGCATCTGTATTCATTAGAGAGATTGGTCTGTAGTTTTCTTTTTTTGTAATATCTTTGCCTGGTTTTGGTATGAGGGTGATGTTGGCTTCATAGAATGAATTAGGTAGTTTTCCCTCCACTTCGATTATGTTGAAGAGTTTGAGGAGAGTAGGTACTAATTCTTTCTGGAATGTTTGATAGAATTCACATGTGAAGCCGTCTGGTCCTGGACTTTTCTTTTTAGGGAGGTTTTGAATAACTAATTCAATCTCTTTACTTGTGATTGGTTTGTTGAGGTCGTCTATTTCTTCTTGAGTCAAAGTTGGTTGTTCCTGTCTTTCCAGGAACCTGTCCATTTCTTCTAAATTGTTGTATTTATTAGCGTAAAGTTGTTCATAGTATCCTGTTATTACCTCCTTTATTTCTGTGAGGTCAGTAGTTATGTCTCCTCTTTCATTTCTAATCTTATTTATTTGCATCCTCTCTCTTCTTCTTTTTGTCAATCTTGCTAAGGGCCCATCAATCTTGTTGATTTTCTCATAGAACCAACTTCTGGTCTTATTGATTTTCTCTATTGTTTTCATGTTTTCAATTTCATTTATTTCTGCTCTAATCTTTGTTATTTCTTTCCTTTTGCTTGCTTTGGGATTAGTTTGCTGTTCTTTCTCCAGTTCTTCCAAGTGGACAGTTAATTCCTGCATTTTTGCCTTTTCTTCTTTTCTGATAAAGGCATTTAGGGCAATAAATTTCCCTCTTAGCACTGCCTTTGCTGCGTCCCATAAGTTTTGATATGTTGTGTCTTCATTTTCATTTGCCTCTAGGTATTTACTAATTTCTCTTGCAATTTCTTCTTTGACCCACTTGTTGTTTAAGAGTGTGTTGTTGAGCCTCCATGTATTTATGAATTTTCTGGCCCTCCGCCTATTATTGATTTCCAACTTCATTCCTTTATGATCCGAGAAAGTGTTGTGTATGATTTCAATATTTTTAAATTTGTTAAGACTTGCTTTGTGACCCAGCATATGGTCTATCTTTGAGAATGATCCATGAGCACTTGAAAAAAAGGTGTATCCTGCTGTCGTGGGATGTAATGTCCTATAAATGTCTGTTAAGTCAAGTTCATTTATAGTAATATTCAGGTTCTCTATTTCTTTATTGATCCTCTGTGTAGATGTTCTGTCCATTGATGAGAGTGGTGAATTGAAGTCTCCAACTATTATGGTATATGTGTCTATTTCCCTCTTCAGTGTTTGCAGTGTTTTCCTCACGTATTTTGGGGCATTCTGGTTCGGTGCGTAAATATTTATGATTGTTATGTCTTCTTGCTTAATTGTTCCTTTTAATAGTATATAGTGTCCTTCTTTGTCTCTTTTAACTGTTTTACATTTGAAGTCTAATTTGTTGGATGTTAGTATAGCCACTCCTGCTCTTTTCTGGTTGTTGTTTGCATGAAATATCTTTTCCCAACCTTTCACTTTCAACCTATATTTATCTTTGGGTCTAAGATGTGTTTCCTGTAGACAGCATATAGAAGGATCCTGTTTTTTAATCCATTCTGCCAGTCTATGTCTTTTAATTGGGGAATTCAGTCCATTGACATTTAGAGTTATTACTGTTTGGATAATATTTTCCTCTACCATTTTGCCTTTTGTATTATATATATCATATCTGACTTTCCTTCTTTCTACACTTTTCTCCATGTCTCTCTCTTCTGTCTTTTTGTATCTGACTCTAGTGCTTCCTTTAGTATTTCTTGCAGAGCTGGTCTCTTGGTCACAAATTCTCTCAGTGACTTTTTGTCTGAGAATGTTTTAATTTCTCCCTCATTTTTGAAGGACAATTTTGCTGGATATAGGAGTCTTGGCTGGCAGTTTTTCTCTTTTAGTAACTTAAATATATCATCCCACTGTCTTCTAGCTTCCATGGTTTCTGCTGAGAAATCTACACATAGTCTTATTGGGTTTCCCTTGTATGTGACGGATTGTTTTTCTCTCGCTGCCTTCAAGATCCTCTCTTTCTCTTTGACCTCTGACATTCTAACTAGTAAGTGTCTTGGGGAATGCCTATTTGTGTCTAATCTCTTTGGGGTGCGCTGCACTTCTTGGATCTGTAATTTTAGGTCTTTCATAAGAGTTGGGAAATTTTCAGTGATAATTTCTTCCATTAGTTTTTCTCCTCCTTTTCCCTTCGCTTCTCCTTCTGGGATACCCACTACACGTATATTTGTACGGTTCACATTGTCCTTGAGTTCCCTGATACCTTGTTCAAATTTTTCCATTCTTTTCCGGATAGTTTCTGTTTCTTTTTGGAATTCAGATGTTTCATCCTCCAAATCACTAATTCTATCTTCTGTTTCTTTAAATCTGTCATTGTAGGTATCCATTGTTTTTTCCATCTTTTCTACTTTATCTTTCACTTCCATAAGTTCTGTGATTTGTTTTTTCAGTTTTTCTATTTCTTCTTTATGTTCAGCCCATGTCTTCTTCATGTCCTCCCTCAATTTATCGATTTCGTTTTTGAAGAGGTTTTCCATTTCTGTTCGTATATTCAGCATTAGTTGTTTCAGCTCCTGTATCTCATTTGAACTATTGGTTTCTTCGTTTGACTGGGCCATATGCTCAATTTTCTGAGCGTGATCCGTTATCTTCTGCTGGCGTCTGGGCATTTAGTCAGATTTCCCCGGGTGTTCGACCCCACAGGTTGAAAGATTTTTCTGTGCAATCTCTGGGTTCTGTTCTTCCTATCCTGCCCAGTAGGTGGCGCTCGTGGCACACGCCTGTCTGTGGGTTCCACCAGCGAAAGTTGCTGTGGGTCCCTCAACTCTGGAAAACTCTCGCCGTAGGGGAGGTTCGGCAACCGAAGCATCTTGGAAGAATGCCAGCTGGCCCGGGGTTCCAAACGCGGGGAGGGTCGCCGGCCGTCGCAGCACAGGAGAGCGTCCGGCCAAATTAGCCAGTCGGCCCGGGGCACCAAGCGTGGCGGGAGGGCGCCAGCTGTCACAGCCCGGGAGAGTACACTGTTCCCAGCCGACGGGGGAGTCACGTGTTTGGAAGGGATCCCCCGGTCACTGTTCTCCGCAGTCTGGGGATTTCCGACCCAACTATCTCAGTTGTTCCGGGGGCCTCGTGTGGTGGGGGCACCAGCTGCCGCGGCCTAAGGGGACCGCCTGTCCAATTCTACCAGCTGGCCCAGGAAGGTGGAAGGGAGGGACTCCGGTCGCTTGCCGTCCCACCCAGGAAAGCCCGTGCCCCTTGGTGATCTCACCGGAGCTGGTTCTCCCAGATAGTCAGCCATTCCAGGATGGGGTACGCTGTCCCTTTGATCTCCCTCGTGGCTCCGGGAGCTGCTCTGTATTATCTCCACTCCCCCAGTAGCTGTTCTGGAGGAGGAAAGGTGAGGGCGGCAAGGCTGTCGAGGCTGGTGGCGGAGGAGCACGGTGAAGGCGGGGGAAGAGGGCACCGTGGTGGTTGGAGAGCAGCCGGAGCAGGAGGGGGAGGAGAGGGGAGAAGGAGGGCGGGCGGCTCGGCTGCTGCGGGGCGTGGGCGCCGCGCGGCGGGCCGGTGGAGAAAGAGAGGGGAGAAGGAGGGCGGGTGGCTCGGCTGCTGCGGGGCGTGGGCGCCACGCGGCGGACCGGCGGAGAAAGAGAGGGGAGAAGGAGGGCGGGCGGCTCGGCTGCTGCGGGGCGTGGGCGCCGCGCGGCGGGCCGGCGGAGAAAGAGAGGGGAGAAGGAGGGCGGGCGGCTTGGCTGCTGCGGGGCGTGGGCGCCGCGCGGCCGAGAATTAAAATTTGACAGCCAAAAAGTAGTCTGCTACAGCTCTCAGACCTATTCCCTTTTTCTTGTTCCTTGTCCTCCCTCCATTCTCTTTCCCCACTTCCTCCCAAATATGCATTTTTATAAAAAGATCCTGCTGCCTGAGAACCAAGGTCATGCAGAGCAAAAATGTTGAGTGAGCTGGAACTGGATCAAATTAGGAAATTTGTCGTATGATGATTATGCCATGTTATCAATATCATCTATATCATCATCAATAAAACTTATTGCATACCTGGAATACAGAGGGCAAAAATATCAGGGTTGTTAAGAAATATAATACAGGATTCCTGCCTCAAATTCCTGACTTTCTCATTTAGAAAAGATGTGATTCCTGTAAAGCTACTGTTAAGAACTGTAAAAGTCTAGAATTTTCTCCTATCTGCAAGGTAATTAGTTAACCTGCCACAGTGTCATGGGTAGTGGAAGAAGACACAAGACTCCTAGGTCAAAGATGAAAGATTTTATTAAAACAACAGCAATAGTCAGAGCAACAACCTTCTCTTGTACTGGCTCCCCAAGCCCCAATACCTACACATGACATGAAGAGGGCTGGATGGCATCTGCATACACAGTGGGTTGTATTACAGGTGAGGAATCCTAAGACAAGAGTACCCAAATCTTTTTTAATGGGCGGTAAACGTGCCTGCCCTTTGCTCCAGAGGGGAGACACTACCTCACTATCTCTAAGCTCAGGATGTTTGCTATATAAAAACCCTTCTAGAGATAATCCAGACAAGGGTAGTCAACGGCTGTGCTTGAAAGGTGTGCAGAAACATGAGAGTACCGTGGGGGAACGATCACCCGGTACATAAGAGGCAGGAAAAGCCAAGTGCTAATTCCCAGATTGTTATTACAACCATTCTCCTAGGAGTGGGAAGTGAGCACTGGAGGCTGGGCAGTCTGGCAGCTGGACCTGGAAGGGGGGCAGCACCTGGATCAAGGGAGGAGAGAGTGTCTGCTTATACATGTAGATATGGAAACAGGAAGGTGCTGAGGCATTTGAAAACGTACAACAGATCAGTTTGTTGAAGGGAAAGTTGATTTAGGACAGCTGTGGAAGGTTGGGTCCCGTCTCTGCGGTGGGGGTTATGAAATGCCTATGATTTTGGACCATTTACTGCAGTGATGAAGATGGATAATAAGGCTAATTGGCTAGACAATGTAGGTTGGACCAGAAGGGAGGAGATTAGGTGCAAGGCAAAGAGACTGGTAGAGGGTTAGTGCAACAGTCCAGGCAAGAAGTAGTGAACACTCCTATTTTTCTACATGGCAGAAAAATATATTTGTATTTCTTCAGCTTAGACTCTTTACCAAAGAGCACCAAGGCAAAACTTTCTAGGTTAGTTTGTCTTTGAGGATTGGTTTGCAACGTAATCAATGAATCTATCCGAGTAAGTGGCATTGACCTAGACTTTCTCATTCCAAAGGGGTCGTCCAAGTATGATTAGTGCTGGATTCT
This sequence comes from Tamandua tetradactyla, assembly GCF_023851605.1. Taxonomy (NCBI): domain Eukaryota; kingdom Metazoa; phylum Chordata; class Mammalia; order Pilosa; family Myrmecophagidae; genus Tamandua; species Tamandua tetradactyla. The sequence continues at coordinate 39,615,144 of NC_135352.1, read as the reverse complement.
CTCAGGCATTTTGAGATCAGGCTGTTCACAGAAGGGGTCAGGGTCAGGTCTAAGAGATCTCAGGAGATCCTTCCTGACCAGGTAAGGGAGGGCTTTGGCTTGTCACCAGTTGATAGAAATGATTGAAGTTCAGAGAAGACCATTTACAATATCAGCCCTTCAACGTGAGAAAAGCTACTGCGTAAGGCTTGTCCCCCAGAACCCCAGGCTGCCAACAGGCAAATGGTTTGACCAGGGCAAGCCCTGATAAAGTAAGTATTCCCTTAAGCCAAGGCTTTAACCCAAAGTTGGAAAATTCTGTGTCTCATAGAGGTTTCTTATTATTTCTTAGGTAAGAGAAATAGCTCCTTAATCTTATGGTAAGAAATATGGGCAGAGAGGCAGGTCTCACACCTGCCTCCCCACAAATGAATGAAGTGAGACCTTGCGTGCTCCCGGGCTCCCGGCCCCCTCAGGGGCCCCCCACACTCACAGGTCCCCAGCAGTTGTGCAGTGAGGCCACTCGATCACCAAGGGCTTTAGAAGACCACCGTGTAAGCAGACTCCTAAACATTTTTAACAGAGTCCATGGCTGTCAGGAGTCAAACTTTATATATTAAGGGGACATTAAAAGTGTGGCTATTTCCCATAATTTATTATGCACATGCTCATAAACACGTTTCACTTGTCACAGAACATATACCTGTAGTAAGCCTTCCAGGGGGGACTGAACTAACACTTACCTAATGAGAAGGCTGATGTTTTGCGATGTCAAACCCACAAAAGCTCCAGCCTTGAAGGGGAGCGAAGTTGGCTGTCTTATTTAGCGCGAAGCCCCCTGCCCCACCTGTGGTGTGTGGCCCACGGGTTAGGAATCACTGCACTTGGCGAAGGAACAACGGTCCCTCTGGGCCTTACTCAGACCCATCATTAAACTGTTCCTAAAAGGGAGCCTGGAAGTTCTCACATCAGTGGGCAGTTTAAGCCTTCAAGAACTGGAGTGAAATCGCGGGCTCATGTAGAGAAAAGCAATCCATCATAAGTGAAAAAAGTAGTCAGATAGCGTGGTGAATATTTACTGATGGAAAATTAGCACACCTGGTGCATCAGGTTTGCGGGCACCACACTTCAGAGGGGATGTCATTTTTTTTAAATGTGATGCCTTCAGAGGAGAGTGACCATAAAATTATGTCATCTCACGAACAGTCAAAGAAATGGGATATTTGTGGAGAGAAGACTTGGGAGGTCACGGTATCTGGAAGATTTTCCAATGAACGGGGGAAGTAGACATCAGTGACAGAGCATGGAGACCATTGAAAACAGATCTAAGCTCAAAAAAGAGAGCAGGGAGCACTTTCTAACAGGTCTCTTCAAAAATAGACCAGGTAGCGAGGGGTAAGGGGTGTGGTAGGTATAATCTTTTTTTTTTTCTTTCCTGTGTTCGTTTTATTTCCTTTTCTATTGTCTTTTTACTTCTTTTTCTGAATAATGCAAATGTTCTAAGAAATGATGAATACGCAACTGAGTGATGATATTGTGAATTACTGATTATATATGTTTTATTTGGTTTGTTAATTTTTTTAATAAATAAATATATGCTTAATTAAAAAAAATAGACCAGGTAGATTGGGAGACACTGAGTTCACTGCCCTTTGAGACATTCCTTTGACTATACAACCCATGGAAAGAGCATTATAGATGGATCTAAGCATCAATCGTTGGACTAAATGACTTTAACTCATTTTCAGTCTCAGGATTGTGATTCTACGTATGGAAAACTTGGCAATAGCGCATGCCTATGAAACCTTCACAACTTTGACTCACAATACATATTTAATTAAAATCTTTTTGTAAGAAAATTCACTTTATAGAATAGAAAACATCTGAAAGTGCATTTTTACATTTTATTGTAAATAATTATGTGAACTCATTTGGTCTCAATGAATCTGAAGTTCTCAAAAAATCTATCAACATCTCCTCCCTTCCCCATGCCAAGTCTTCTTCCTGGGATCCTTTATTTTCCAGTTTCCTTTGGTTTGTCTGCCGTCATCCAGAACACACACATACACACACACACAAATATTGCTCAATTTAACATTTTGAGTGCTTCATCATATGTAAAATTTTTGTATTACATGATGTCCACTCATTTGTACATGACTCATTCAAAGTTGTAGAGGTCAAATATGAAAATCTTATATTTCCATCATTAGCAAAGCAAGAGGTAAGAACAATTGAGAATCTGTACAAAATTAGGTAGGAATTAGAGAAAATACTTGTAAGAATTTAAGAAAAAGTAGGAGAAGTAAAGGTTGCTCTGCTCCAAAGAGGTAGAATTTGAATGCTTTTGCTTAGAATCCGAGAAGATAATTTACCTTATGAGCCGGTTTGAACCTGTGGTAGACCCCAGAGAAGCAACATCCTTTAATCCTCGTTCAGTATTGTTGGGTGGGAATTTTTTAATTGTTCCCACGGAGATGTGACTCACCTGATTGTGGATATTAACTGTTGATTAGAGGGAGATGTGACTCCACCCATTCCAGGTGGGCCTTGACTGGAATCCTTTAAAAGAGGAAACATTTGGAGAGATTGCCTTTATAGAGCCATGACAGAGCCTACACAGTCAGAGACATATGGAGATGAAGAAGGAAAACACCTTTTGGGGAGCTTCATGAAGCAAGAAGCCTGGAGAGAAAGCTAGCAGATGTCGCCATGTTCGCCACGTGCCTTTCCATTTGAGAGAGAAACCCTGAAGTTCTTCAGCCCTCTTAAACCAAGGTGTCTTTCTCTGAATGCCTTAGATTGCACATTTCTATAGCCTTGCTTTAATTGGGACATTTTCATGGCCTTAGAACTGTAAACTGTTAACTTATTAAATCCCCCTTTATAAAAGCCATTCCATTCCTGGTATATTTCATTTTGGCAGCTAGTAGACTAAAACGCCTTCCCTGTGCTTCATCAGAGTGGAGATGAGAAGAGGAGCAGGTGTCAGAGTTCCTGCCTCCAGGAGTCTCAGACTAGAGGTTTTTCTTGCTTGCTCTGGAGTCATCAGTTGAACACCTTTCCTCAGAGGTGCTGGGAAAAGGACTTAGAGAGGTTCTTTTTCCCACCTGTATGTCAGAGACCAGAGAGGAGTAGAAGAGAATCACAGCCTCGTTACCAAACCCAGCATCTCAATGTGCTGCAGGCCAGGCTGACCTGAGCTCTGCTGGTGCCCATGGTGCTTAGAAAAGCGTCCCACAGAGGAAGGGGTCAGGGCCTCTAGGCACAGGCCACACCCTGCCGCAACTGTGGAGGAATGAGGAAACATTTAGATCTCTTGTGGGGAAACTCAGCAAATTCTGATGACAGAATAAAACACAATAAATGGTGCCCTGCTATGATGCTGAAGATGACACCTTAGTGGCAAAGAAAAATAAGGGGTTTTCTCACATTTCAGAATATTCAAACAGTAGAGCCAATTCCTCAAGTTTCTTTGTTGCTAGGCAAAGAAAAATCTTTTTTTTTTTTTTTGCTTTGGTCTTGACTTTGTTTTCCACATATAGTCAAAATATTGGGTAACCATGCTCACTCATTAAAGGCATAATGCACCCTTGGGTCCTCACTGAGTTGTTGGCACTCTCCCACTTCAAAGGGACATCTCTGTCCCCCACAGAGTGTGGATAGCAAGAATTGCATTCAGAGACCCCAAGAAGACCTCAAAGCATGGAACATTCGTGACTCCATTTTGAACTTGTTTTATCTATCAGCCCCAGCCATTTCCAGTCTTTAAGGCATATCTACATGTTTAAGAAAACACTAATCATGTCTTAGAGCCAGCTAAGGACCGAATCACAGTTATACCTACCTTACCTGGAGAGTTCTGATCACCTGTGTCTCTGTCCCGTCGCCCCTCAGCCCCCCCCACCAGTCCCCCACCCGCCCTCCCGGTTTCCTCTCCACGTCTCTCTGAACTGAACGTAGTGTCCCCTCGCTCCCTGGGTGACAGCACCCTTTCTGGATCAGATCTATGGCTGAGAATCCAGTGAGAACTGTGGGTTGAACTGGACCTTAGAGGTACCTGGTGGGGCACGAAAGCAGAGACAAGGAGTTTGCCGTGTGTTCTCTAGTTGGGGATGGAAGTCTCCAGATCCCTAATTGCCCTCAGGCCGCCTAGGACCGAGAAAGATGGTCTGAACTCAGACAAAGTTGACCGTGTAATAGAGCCACTGTGTGGGGTGTGTCGGGGTGAGGGAGCTATCCCGAAGGCCTCTGAGGGGAATGTAAGAGCAAAAAAACTTAGTCCAGTGAGTGAAAACAAAAATCAGACAAACAATGACATTGTTTAGTCCTGCACCTGTCCAGTGGAAATCTAACGGGAGGCACATATGTAATTTAAAATTTTCTGGTAGCCACATTAAGAAAATAAGAAATAGCACGTGAAATTAATTTAAATGTTATATTTTATTTAACCCAATATATCCAAAACATTATCATTTTAATAGGCAGTCAATATAAAAATCGTTAATGATTTATAGTTAAAGTCTTCAAAATCTGGTGGGTATTTTATATGCATAACACATCTCCATTCTGACTAGCCACATTTTAAGGATTATATATAGCCCCATGAGGCTTACATTAGACAGTGAAGTTTTAATCAAAGGATCAGTCCGTTAATTCTGTGGTCTGCAACTCTTCAATAAAGTTATTAATGTTTTATTAACCTGTTGCTTTGGAGTCTATACACATTCTTTTCCTGATTTTCATTCAACTAACTGTTGACCTCCATGGGCAAGATCCATGTGCTCCAGGGTTTTATGCTCGAGTGTGTGACACAGGCAAAAAATTAGTAAAGAAATAAGAATATAAAGTAATTTCTGCTAGTAAGAAGTGATAGGGAGAAAATAAAGCAGAATACAGGATAATATTATCTGTCAGGCTGTCTAACTTCTCAGCCAGGCTAAACTTGTACTTTGCTTGAGAGAGTCTTCCCTCTGCCCTGGGGAAGGCACATATGCTAGCCCTGGTGTATACGGTTAGGTCTGAGAACTCCTCCTGGATCCTGAGAGTTACTGTAAACTTGCATTTCCAGACTGCCCATTCTTAATAACAGAGGTTCTGTCAGGTAGCAGCAGTCACAATGGTCTGCAGAGACAGCCGGGGAAGGGGGAAGCTAGAATTGAGAATTGGAGACATGGATTCTCACTCAAGATCGGCAATTCATTAACTCCAAACAAGCCCTTCAGCCTTCTTGGTCTTAATTTCCTCTGCGGTCTGAAGTTCCAAGATTTCGTGAGTCTATGTTTATACCAAAGAAACTTTGTGGCTCGTAGACCATGAAAGACTAACGATGGAGAGGACCGAGAATTCCAGAAGGTCGGGAGAACCTGTTGAGTGGGCAGGGCTCATCATAGGACCATGGGAAGCACGGCGCTCTCATTCTGAGCAGTAGATCAACAAAGAAGCTGGTGGTACAGGAGGCAACCGAGCCAGAATCAAATGAGCAGAGGGGGGAAAATGCTGATTCAAGGAGTAGTCAAGCAAAATTTATCACCAGATTTAAAATTTTTGAAAGCACTTGTGTTCAGGTGAATTGACCACTCTCTAAAATATTTTTTGTTGTTGGGTGGAGGTGTTGAGGAATAGGACTCCTGTTCTAGATTGCTAGCTGCCGGAGTGCAATATACCGGAAACGGAATGGCTTTTAAAAGGGGAATTTAATAAGTTGCTAGTTTACAGTTCTAAGGCCGAGAAAATGCCCCAATTAAAACAAGTCTATAGACATGTCCAATTTAAGGCATCTGGGGAAAGATACTTTGGTTGAAGAAGGCCAACGACGTTCAATGTTTCTCTCTCAGCTGGAAGGGCACATGGCGAACATGGCGGCATCTGCTGGCTTTCACGTGGCTCTACCAAAAGGGGACTCTCTCCGAAATGTTTCCTCTTTTAAAGGATTCCAGTAAGTGACTCCACCTTCAGTGGGTGGAGACACACCTCCATGGAAATCATCTAATCAAAAGTTACCACCCACAATTGGGTGGGTCACATCTTCATGGAATCAAAATGCTTCAACCCAGCAATATTGAATGAGGATTGAGGGACATGGCTTTTCTGGGGGCCACCACAGATTCAGGCCAGCACAACTCCCAATTGCTTTTGTAAGAATCTGAAACCAGTTTCCACCCCCACTGAATCTAAGTACTCCAAGTAAAGGAGAAAATTAAAATTACCTGGATAGATAAATAAATAGCTTTTATCTCAACTATCTAGGTATTTTGGGGGAAATATTTGAAGATGCTTTTGTTCACTTTATGTCAGCACTCGCTAGTCAGAAGATTTAAAATGTACTTTAATGAATGGACAAGTTACAGGTCATGGCCAGGGAAAAGGGGACTAGAAAGTCCTTGTGGTTTTCACAAAATGTGCTTAATGGATTCAGTTACAAGCACTATTACTTGTATTCTCTCAAGTATCAAAATAACCTCCAAAGTAACCAAAAATTGTGGCTGTAAAGAAACTCAATGAGAAAAGCTCCTACCTTCTGTCAAAAAATAACTTTCTCTATTTTAAAAATATATGGGTGTGCATAGGTGGCACATTCAATGTCTGTGACCTTACCTTTCTGTGCAGAGGGTAAGTGGTCTCTCTTCCCAGGTGTGAAAGGAATGCATTTTCTTTTCATCCAAAACCCTCCTCTGAATGGAGAGGAAAACCACCAGCAACAGGGGACACTTGGAGCTACCTGAAACCAGACCTACATCCCCTTGGTTTAAAGAGCAGTATGGCTAAAATGGTCAATCTGAAGTTTTCTTTATTTGTTTTAAAAAAGGGGGGAGCATTAAAAAAGAGAGAAAAGAAAAAAAAATCTTCTTCAGAGCGCTTACGCTTGTGGTCAAATGGGATAAGCTTCTTTTTTGTTTGGCACATAAACTTGTCCCAAACAATGTAGTCAAAGGAAAAATTCCCAAGCACCGATGCTGGGTTTGGAGTCATTTGTCAAGTTAATTATGATATATTTTCTTGCCTTGAGGAGCGTCAGCTGGAATATGTTACATTCCATCCTAGGAAGGGAACCCAAGTGAATAATTCCCAACAAACTATTGTTCAGTCTAGAGAAGAGGGTGAACCTCCAGGTTCTTTCATTCCTGTTCATAATACTCTCCCATTATCTTCAAGTTGGGAAGATGTAGTCTAATGGGAGAGCGAGGAGCAGGGCCTCATACACATCTGAAACTAATAGAGACTTGGCTTTCAGGGGAGACCAAGATTCTAGTCAGAAGGCGATGCTGGGTTTGATATAATAGAGTCACTTTGAAAGAATGGAAAAAATAAGTCAGGTTTGCTAAATGTTTGCCATGAACTTAAAGAAGGAGGCTAACTCAGTTTCTGTGCCCAGTACCACATGTCTGAAATGAATGGATTTCTAGTAATGGAACTTTAGCATTCAGCCATGTTATAATGCAATTAATACCCACAAGCTGCAAAAATGTAGCGAATCGTGAAGCTGGATATCAGCTTGAAGACTAGATCAGATTGAAAATGCAAAATCTTGTGATTCTGAAATGTTATTATGCTCATGTTCTTCATTTAAAGCAAAATATACCAATATTCTGTTTGACTTGACACACTTGTTGTAGCCATCTAACCCATGAATGTACACAGGAAGAAAAATGACTCTGATTGCAATTTAGCTCCTCTAGTCTCCAAGTTTCATCAGCTGTAAGTTTTTTCTCCTTCTCTCTCAAATTTGGGCCTAATACCAGTGAATGGGGGACATATGTGTCTATATATGAAAAGTAGGAAATTGGGCATTTTTTGGATTATTTGAATTGGAAAAAAACATTTTCTATGTATTAGAGACAGACAATGGAAGCAACATACTTAAAAGAAAATACATTTTTCCTAATAATATGTATTTCCTCCATTCTCTCTTTGTATGAGCTTCAGCAAATAGCCTACAAAGGAAAGTACTTTCCTATTGTACTAGAGAATCACATCAGCTAGAGATTTTTGGCACTGCTCCAACATCTAGACATCCTTTATATTATGCGAACAGAGTCACTAGAATTTAACCTAAGCAACTGCTCCACGCGCCGGATCGAATGCTCCTAGGAGACCAGCAAGCACAGGGCAAAGCAGCTGGGCCTTGACATAGTTCATTGCGGACTTTAGGGTTCTTGTAAGCATGGGTTGGGTGGAAAAGTCCTAACTTACTGACAAAACTTGCTAGTCTCCTGAGACTAGATTTTTTTGCCTGGGATTGTTTTAGGAAAACTTTCCCAACAATTCAGAAAAGATGCTAACTTGGACATTTGCCCATAATTCTTATAACCCCTCCCAGCTACAGCTAACCATTAGCTTTAGAACACTCATGTTAAAATGGTCCTCTGAGGTTTAGTCTATCTAAGCCGACTGAATCTGCTCCCAACTCTATTTCACCTGAATTTTAAAAGCTACCTGTGTTCTGATATTCCAATTATGTTGAGTCAAGTAGAGTCAGTCAAGCCAACCAGCCTTGGGAGTTGGTGGAGGAGAGATCATTTCAAAAATGATCTAAAAAGAACATGATTTTTAATTACAAAAGAGTAGGGAGTAAGAAGGAGATTTCCCCCCAAATAATTGCAGAAATAAGGTGTTAGAAAAATTGAATTAGTAAAAAATATCGGTAAAATGATATCTGGATGTGAAGTCAAACAGTGTCTCCTTCCCTACATATTTTAGCCCAAACAGATCCACCAAATCCACCCACTTATCCATTCATTGATGAAAATCTTTTGTTTACTGTGTGCCAAGCACATATCTGAGTGTTAAATAACAGTGGTGTGTAGGGGAAATGAAGGAGGAGCGTCCCCTGGCCCTGATAGAAATACCAGTCTCAAAGATGGCCATACCAGACGTGGACAATCGCCTGTGGGTTTTATTGTTTCTCTACCACTGACATTTTCTAGCAGTCCCCAAGGAGGAGATTGTGACTTAAAATACGCCTGATAAATTTCATTGTCCTACTCTGTTTGCAACTGATCAGCATCAGAAAGGAAACATGTACAATGGAAAATCAAGCACACTAATGAACAATGCGTGGCTTGTAAGTGAGCTCATCTCTACTCTAAAAAACACTCAGAAAAGCAAACTGTGTGTTTCAAGAGACACAATGACACTACAGTTCAAGAGCCTATTCCAACAAGGACGGTCACATCAGGAGCTGAGCCTTAGCCATCTTTGTACTTGTAATGGCTAATACTATGCTTTGCTCAAAGTAGATGCTCAATAAATCTTGCTTTATCTAGAAGCCTTTTGCAGGGATATATATATATATATAATAGAGGCTCAGAAGTATCTGTAGTGCAACCATCCATGTAACTTAAAGTTGATTTTGCCACTGTATATAAACACAGCAGCCTGAGGAAATTTCATTGTATTTAGTTTGGAAATCACTCAAAGCAGAGTTCAAAATTAAGAAATTGGATACTATCTTGGCTGTTGGTGATAGGCCATGAAAAATAAAATAGGTCCTTTAAATAGTAAATACAAAAAAAGCTCAGGAGTTGTCCAGTAGAAATATTTTTATAAATGTCTCTGTAATCAACAGAATCTTTTGGAATTCAGACAATATAACACACTCAGAATTTTGTTATAAACATAAAATGTCTAACATCATAATATAAAATAAATGTAGAATACTTAATTTTTATGACTTTGGTTTTTTCAAAAGAAAATAAAGACTCTGCCAATTTATCCCACAACCACTTTCCATCTGTGTAAAGTATTAAAATAATATATGCTATTAAAAATTATTGGGAATCCATTAAATTGGCAAGGTCTCAGATTTCATGTATTAAGAATTTTGCTTTGGTGGGAAGCAATTTCCGTAAACTCTCTATCGGAGCTAGGTGTTTTGGGATGTGAACAGCACTTTTCTTCCAACAGGAGGGAAAAAGTTGTATAGATAAATTATATATATATATAAGCCGAGTTCTGTCAGCACAAGACACTAGGAAAACAACCTTTAAGAAAGGAGAAGAAGAAACCATCTTCCCAGTCATGGATTCTCCCCTTTAGAGGATTGAGCTACACTGAAGGGGAAGTCTGTACTCTAGGCCTTAGCGTTTACAGCAGGAGCTGTCAGGAGAGGCGTGTGACTGCGGCTTCACTGTCTATGCAAAGCTACTGTTTCCTCTACCAAAAGCACGTGCTGCCACAGCTGCCTGGTGGGTGTGAGTGTGTGCGTGCGCGTGTGCACTACTTCTCTCTCCAGTAAGTGAGTCAAAGCCTTCCCAGGGGTCTCGCCTTCCGTTCCGAGGCGGAACACCTGGCACAGGCCAGGTAGAGGACCCACTCACTACTCACCCCCCACCCAGCCTGGTGGGGAGAGCCCAGGAGGAGACTTCAGGTTAGTGACCTGCTTCCTTCCCATCGCTTCTTCCACCCTCTCTGGTTTTCCCCCTAGATATCATTTGGTAAGCACCTCAGTATGCATTTACCAGGTGGCAGAAGCTATTATAAGGACAGAAGGTAACAAGACTTTTCATCTGTACAGAACATACGTGGAGCCGCTACTCCGTACAGTCCACCATGCAAATGGTGTGGGAGACTCACGCTGAGAGACACCTTCCCTCCTGGTGGAGTTTCCCGTTGGACATTTGGTCATATTGATCTGTCCGCAGTCGCTGGGTACGAACAAGTGGTCATAAAGACTATGAAAAAAAAAATCACTCTTCCACCGAAGGGAATTTAAAAATAAAGACCCAAATTGGATCACTTACCATTTTTCTGTTATAAATGTACATCATACGAACATTTGCTTACTAAGATGAGTCTTTGTTTTACACAATGTTGTAGAAGTCACACGGCTGGTAATAAATGGCTCTGGGCTGTTCCAAAGGAAAAATAAAGAAGTCTTATGACCCTTTTTCCCTTTTCAATACAGTTCAATGCTATGGAAACTTGATTAGTTATTTTTTAGCAGCGTGGGAACTTTTAAGAGCCCAGTCATCATAATTAATATAATGGAATATATAATTTATTTAGTAATTTTTAAAATTTAAGTATGCTTATGGGTTAGCACCAAAAGCTGAATACTAATAAATATCAGTGGACTCACATTAAAAACAATCCTCTATGAGGAGGAGACTTTAAACACATTTTCCCCCTAAAATCAAAGAGCATGAATTAAGAAGTAGGAGTGAAAACCCACTAGTTTGATTGTTTTTTTTATAACCTTTTAAGGTTAAATAATTTTGAGGAAAGAAAACCTGAAAATGTTATATATTTTTGAAAATTAGAAGAAACATGGCAAACTCTGCTCATGTGATGAAATAACGTTGATTATGGACAAAGAGTTTTAAAAGTTTGTTACTCCTAGGTACCAGGATTAGAAATGCAGTGTAGAATTAATTGGCAAAAAGAAGTTGCCTGAATTATTCATGAGAATAAAGCCCAAATCCTTTGAAGAATTGAAAACATCTAGTGTAATGGCAAGCACACAGTAGATTCTTAATAACTACTGAGCCTAACTGGGAGAAAACAATGCATTTTTGGATTGGAGGGTAAAAACGCTTTCTAGAATCTTCTTGGCTTCTTCATGGAGGCTAAGCCTCCAAGGGATTTCACATCTGACCTGGATTCTAGATAAAATCACCCTATCCCTAGGGTAGCTAGCTCATTGTATAGAAATTGGGCCAGTCTTCTCTAAAGTTTATGCTAAAAACTATATACACATGCAATTTTATACACAAAATTTAATTCCATAAAAATATAAAAAATGTTAAATGGCCATATCAGAATTCTTAAAAATTAGGCAAACCAGTCATTGAATTGAATTACTTGGTCAATATAGTCAAAATGGTGCAGACCCAGCCCAGGAGAGGGACCTAATCTCTGAAAGCGGGAGGTGGGAAATGGGCTTTAAAGTCAAGAATCCTACTAACCTCTTATACCACCGAAGTTCCTGCCTTTTCTTACCCTGGTTTTTCCAGTAACTGGGGCATAAACCTTTCAGGCATTGTTCAGTGAGTATCTTACAGAAGGCTCTTTCTTTGGAAAAAGAAAACAAAGAAAGAAAATTCAGTGGCTACCATGTCTATTTATTAACTTAGAACTAGGGAGTAAACTAATAACATGCAAGGTAGACTTATATAAATTTTATCTTTTTCATAAATCATTTCCTTTACCCAGTGGTATTTCAGGTACATTAACCATAGAAGTATTGTTTTTTCTGCGAAGCTTTGTTATACTTCAAAAACATAAACATGACTGAAGTTGGCAAAATTAGATCTTCCTGTGCCCACATTCTCCAGCGCCAATTGGACGTCTATGACCAGGCACTAGGCATTCAGAAACCGAGGAGAGAAACCTACTTTCTGCCAGCTGGGAGCTCCCTGTCTGATAAGGTGAGACAGCCAATAAGTGAATTAGGAAATAAAGTGGTGGTTCCATTTGCTTAGGGCAGCCGTCTTTTACACCTGTGGTCCCAATATACTGAGTAATTGTTCCTTTGCTTTATTGCAAAAAAAAAAAAAGAGTCCTAATTTGGGCAATAATTGGTGGACACCTAATTACAGGCACCATAGAGAAGTCTCTATAAGATATGGTTAGGGAGAGACCGGTCAACCTAATGGGGGTGGAGGAGAGGAGAGCCCTCAATAGGTCCTGGGATTGGCCATGAGAAAGAAGCTCTACTGGGCAGTGGGAGAAAGGGAAAGAGAGTGATTATTAAACTCTAGGCAGCAGGCCAAGCACGGCCCAATTAATCCTCACAACAACCTTTGGAGGTGACTGTTGGACCCCACTCCCCATGTAGGTGAGCTCTGGAGGAGGAAAACACATAAAAATATACAAGCTGTATATTTCAGATTAGCCCAGTTGGTAATGTTTGCTGAGACATTTTGATTTTCCAACTGGTCATTCAAGGGGAACTGGCTACAAGAATTCTCTCAGCTTAACATAAGGCCTCTCAGACAAGTGCCTACGTGTTGTTATGACACGAGATTATTCCACTATTCCAAGGGTGCTCTGTGAATTGATCTGTTTCCTCACAGACTATTTAATTTTTAAATTTCAATCAGACCATAACTAGGAAATGCCATTTAGCATGTAAGTATCCCACAGATAAAGCAGTGGTGAATGGTTAACCAAAGGAGCCCAAATGTAGGCACCATTGGGGAAGAGGCCAGGTGGATACGCACTCAGCTCCTCTCTCGGGGAATAATCAGAACAACACAAAGATCCCCAAATTAAAGAAATCCTGGTCCAGAACATTAATAATGTGATAAATCTTTTATGCAAGGACTTCTGTCATACAGTTTTAGAATAAAGGAGCTGGCTAATTCCACAGGGCATTATAGTGACATTTAAAATTTTTATTCCATAAATTCAACTGTGACATATTGTCTCTTGCACTGTTGAATAACTGTTCATATTCATGCAGTAAACAAAGAGGGAGAGGATAATGACTTGCTTTTCAACCAATTGGAGTGTATCTTTTGCTTTGTCTTTTTTCCTGTGAAAACTATTTTAATTAATAAGCCATTAATTAAATAATGTGAATGGGGGCAGATTCATGGATATTTGGAAACTTGATTAGAAAGTCGTCAAGTCAAAGCACAAGCCACGTCTCTGACATCAAAGCCCTGTAACACTTAGGGAAGCAGATCACTTGAAAATCAAGAAGTTATGAAAATCAACTTTGTAAAATTTATATACAGTTTAAAGGAATTGGATAAAGAGTCAGGAACTCTACACTTTCAGAAAATTTGGTCCTCCAAATTAGGATCTGTAAATTCTTATGATTACTTACTGGTCACTGACTAAAATTACACTGTTTCTAAGGGAAGACACTTTAATGACCACTTCATCGAACCGACTTCTTTCCATTGTAGTAAACTGAGGTTGTGAAGAGTCATGTGACTCGACAGAGCCAAAGTCAGTTACTGACAGACAAGTCACCAGGTCAGCACTGTGTCCCAGGAAAGAGACCAGAGTTGTGTCTGTCATTGAATTTATTTAGTTAATACAGTTCACATGCTTTTTTTTGAAGATGTGTTATATGCAAATCTAAAGCCTTTTTTGGAAAACCTGAGTTTGTCTGATAAGAAAATAAAAATACAAACATCTTTAGTTACTCAAGAGAAGAAAATAAACAAGATGAGGAATTCTTGTGTGGTGGGTTTTAATATTTTGAAATGCTAGTTAGCCTCCCTCTCTCTTCCCTCCTTTTCTCTTTTCTCTCTCTCTCTATATATATGTGTATATATATATATATATAGTTTGCATTCCCTCCCCCTCCTCCTCCTGTCACTTCCATCCAATTAAACTAGGACATTCTCTGCTTATTGAATCAAGGAAAGGATGTGACAGCAAGACAGAGAACAAAGAACTACTTCCAGGATTTTGAGTTTCCAGAGCCTAGGCGTTTAGGCATCAGTCAAGATTCAAGCATAACCCAGGGGTTCTAAGTGGGCAGGTTCTCCGCCCCCGCCCCCATCCCTTAGGCATATTGAAAATGTGCTGTATATAAGTGTGGGCGGGAGGAGGTGCTTGTCACAGCAACTGGGAAACACCATCCCCATATAGCAGGTGGGGCCAGGGATGGACCGTCTTACTTAACACTGAAGGGTTGGCTCCAAGTGCCAAAGCACACCTGTAAAAATCCACTGGTGGAGAGAAATGATGTTGGAAGCCAGCCTTCTGTGCTCTTGATACCAAAAAAGGATTCCTCAGGTTGCACGAAGTACAAGTAAGGGAAGAAAGTATGAGAGGCAGACAATGACAGGTTCCTGAGAAAGAGCCCTGCATCCTGCTCTTGGGAGATGGGCAAAAACCTGCCTAGAAATGGCAGACAGAGATATAGGAACTAAAGGGCAAACAGATGAAACTGAAGAGGACTTCACGGGGATTGAATTTATGATCTTGGACAACCAGGCTGATGGGCAAGTCAGTGGCCATGAGTGGACAGACAGCATGGAGAACTAGGTGGACCCCTCCATGGTCTTAGCTCTATGCAAGCTACCCCTGAATTTTAACGTGACACCAGGGTTACTGAATTTCTGAATTCACTAAATGAGAGCTTAAGAATTTAGGTTACATTTCTTGCAAACCAAGACTCGAGCCTGAGTTAAAAACCCATTGTTATATCCTTCCAGCTTTCTAAAGGCTAGTCAATCACTTTGACTTTCATAATAACATTCTTTGGCCATTTTTTCATGTATGAGAATTTTCATCATTAATGGCTTGAATTAGCATTATCAGGTATTGCCTTATATCTGTCAATGCTTTATTTTACCTTGAACAGAAGGATGAAATTAGTTGTCCAGCCTATGAGAATTTGAAGTTGAAGATGGCAGCACCACATAAGTAAAAGGAGTTTCTTCAAATGAACCAGTAGATACAAGGTGAAAGCTCGAGACTGCCTCCCTTGACTCTTCCATTCAAATTCTCTTCAGCAACAGGAATGAAAATGGTAGTTCAATGCCCATATATCTCATATCTTCTTGCAGCTTCTAGAGTAAGGAAATCCTGTTTCAATGAGCTGCTGAGTAAATAATTGCCTGAAACCATATGTGGTTTGAAAGTTGAGCTCTTTATAAAGGTGTGACTTACAGCTCTCTTAGAAGAAGGGAAAAAATTATTCACTGCCCCAGGAAATTTTCCATCTCATCTTCTCTTCCCTCTTAGGTGTCTGCTTTCCTTCTGTTCTTTATAAAATGTTTCTGCACTGTTTTGGAGCAGGGGGATATCAGTATAGCACACACCCTATGGAGAAGCAGGGGGCTGCTCTCTTGAGTACAGACCCAAGCAGTTTTCAATTGTAGGGTGATTACCTCTCTATTCGGGGAGGAGGAAGGGAGGTGAGTTAAATGAATATAAATTGCGCTCCTAGCCTGTGATATTTCAGCACATGGCCTTGTTCTTGTTTTTCTTTAAAGGAATGATGTTAAGCCCAAGTGGCTGGGTTTGGCTCCCCAGGACACCTGGATTTTCGTATTTGAAAAATTAAACTAATTGCAAAAACATAATTCCTACTTAATATAGCTTTCACATGTAATATCAATTTAACTTGATTATTCCCAGTATTAATTTCAAATTCTAAAAATAGTTTCATGTACTAGGTAGCTCACATAGGATCCCATCTCTTCATTTTACTAACTCAACTACAGATAAATGTTCCCTGGGATATTCGAGCAAATCCATGTAATCCTAGGAATGTAGTCCTTAAGTATCTAACCCCTTGCTGGAAAAAAAAAATACCAGTCCTGGTCTTCGTCACATTTCTGTACTCTACTGAGCCCAAGGTTTGGGCAGTTTCCAGTTTTCCAGCCTCCAGAGATTTCAGCTGCCTGTAAAGCTTCTGAATTTTCTTACTTTTCTCACATGTCCATTGTGGAACATCTCACAGTTATAGCTCTCTTTCTCTTTCCCTTCTCATACTGAGAATTAAAGGTATGTGTTCTGCAGTCTCAACAATACTGGCTTTTTAGTGAAACCACAGGATGAAATAATAAATAAGGTTTTAAACAATGTTTGGAGAGGGCGCAAGCCATGTTGTACATTTCAAGGCTGATATTCTTGCAGAAGCCATTGTGGAAGATGACAAAAGGCAAATGAATCACAGATGAGGGTGAAAAAAAACAAACATAATGAAGAAATGAACAGACACAGATTTTGGAAATGATCTTCTATTCCTAATTAAGCTTAGTACCATGGTGTTCGGTTAATGTTATGTTTTCTCTCACATCTTTTGACCTTCTTAAAAGAGGAAGCCAAGAAGCCATTTGAAGGGACCCACGTTTCAATTTCAGTGTGCGGCATAATTACTTCACAGCCCACTAACCTTAGACCTGCAGTGAGGCCCAACTTGTTGGTTTGCTGAGTGTTTCCTAGATTTCATTTTGTTGTTCCTGACAGTATGGTATTCACTTCCACAGCATTCTACGTTGTTCCACCTCTGAGTCTGGTATAAAAGAAAATGAGTGGATAAAGGAACTACAGAACCTATCTCTGGAAACCCACTAGTGTGATTCTGAGCACAACCAGACTGCAAAGTAGCAACCAAATATGCCTAACCGCTATAAACCAGAATGGTACCCAAACTATAAATTTATGACCACAAAATGAATAATTATCTAAAGTCTTAATGCAGATGGTGGTTTGTTTTCATAATTTTAGGTGGAAAATATCAAGCTTGATTAGAACCTTGAAAAGTAGAGTATGATTCTTTATTAAAATCAAAGCAGCCTGCCCCAATCAAGTTGGGGGAGTGGGATGGTTCAGGGATCTGTTTCCCTTCAGAAGCTCTGAAAGGGGACCAAGAACTGGAAGAAACACCTTTCTATCGTATAGTAGAATATATATACAAGGCAAAGAAATGAAAAAGCAATAGTGTTCAAAGCACTCTTCAACACGTGGTTACAGGACAGAGCCCAGAGTTTGAGATCCTCTCAGATTTTTCCTTCTAGCTGCTCCAGAATATAGGAGGTTAGCGGGCTTTAATACTTTTTTTATCATCACAATCAACTTTTTTTTCTTTCTTTCTTTTTTTTGTGAACATTAACATATATACAAAAAAGCTATAAATTTCCAAGCGCAGCACCACAATTAGTTGTAGAACAGATTTCAGATTTTGTCATGGGTTACAATTTCACAATTTTGGGTTTTTACTTCTAGCTGCTCTAAAATATTGGAGACTAAAGGAGATGTCAATTTAATGATTCAGCATTCATATTCATTTGTTAAGTCCAGTGTTTTATGTATAACCCCACCATCACCTTTGGTCTTTCCATACCTCTCAGTGGATTTTTTTGGGCTACAGAAATTGTAAATTTTTGATATTGTAAGGGTCTGTCACTAATATGGGGTAGGGAGATGGAACTATCTGATGTTCTGGAGAGGCTGGGCTAGGTTTCAGGACTTATATAGACTAGGCACCCATCTGGAGGTTGTAGGTTTCTGGAAAGTTATTCTAGTGCCTGGAGAAACACCTTTCTAAAAGCTACAGAAAACAGCCAAAGGATTTCAGTAACAGGTAAATGCTGAACCAAGGAAATAGCCATTTAATATTGTAGGATTGGCCACAATTCAAGGAAAGATGGCAGAGTAGGGAGTTCCAGGACTCAGTCTCCCACAAAAACAACTATTGAGCAGGCAGGAACTGTCTGAAACAACGTTTTGAAATTCCACAGGCCAGAAGAACACTGTACAGTATCTGAGGAAGAGCAGGAAGAAGAGGCTGAAAAATTATGGTAAAGGACAGTAAGTTGCTCTCCCCATACAGTGGCTACCCAGCACCCATTCCCCATTCTTTCAGCAAGCCACTGTGGGTCCAGTCCCTAGCTAGCTGCTGGTAACAGAAAGGGACTTAAATCCTCTTCCCCGAAAATGGGGGTGGGCACCACTGATCCCTGATCATGGCTTTTGATAAGCAAACTTGGATCACTGATTCCTAGCTCTGAGGGCAGCCATTGTTTCAACTATCCCCAGACAGAGGGAGAGGCAGTGCAAATTAAAAGTGCTTCCTCAGGGCTGTGGAGGGTAGTTAACTAAACGGCTACATTCGGCCAATGAGAGGAAAGGGTAAGGGATATGAGATGTATGAGTTCTTTTTTTTTTCTTTTTCTGGAGTGATGCAAATGTTATAAAAATGCTCATGATGAAGAATACACAACTATGTGAAGATATTGCGAGCCATTGAATGTATAATATGGTTGTATTGCACATGTGTGGATATTCCTCGAGAAAACATATTTTTTAAAAAAAGAAATAAAGATCTGTGGTAAAAGTAAACATTTTGGATAATTATAAATGTCAGTATTATTGTATTTTATTGTGTGGTATGTAACTCCACTTCATACTTGCTACAGGTGCTAAAATGCAAATACACAAAAAATAATGATAAATCTTGGTTTGGAGATATACAATGAACAAAGATATAATTGAGAACAAGTACAAAAGAATGGTGGGGGAACAGAGAGTAATAGAAAAAGTATATATGTATGTTATTTAAGTTAAGTTGATATAAAAATCAAATATGAATTTTATATATCTATGATGTCAAATTTTAAACTCATGGTAACCACAAAGAAAATAGATGAGAAATATATCCAGATAGAAGTGAAAAGGCACTCAATATGGTAACACACACAAAAAAGCAAATAAATAGAAAATTCAGATTTAATGAAGTGAGGGACAAAAAGGGTATGACTTAGAAAGGCCAAATAGCAAAATGGCAAAAAAAGTTAGGTGTTAACAATAGTTAGTTAAAATGTAAAGGGATTAAACTTTTCAGTCAAAAGGCTGAAATTGGCAGAATGGATATAAAAGCATTACCCAATAATAAGCTGTCTTCAAGAAACTCATCTTTAATGAAAAAATACAAGTAGGTTGAGAGTGGAGGGATGGGAAAATATTTACAATGCAAGTAATAATCAAAAGAGAGCTAAGATGTCTATATTAACTTAGGATAAAATAGACTTTTAGTCAAAAACAGGAGGGAAAAGGACAGACATTATATACCGATAAAGTGAACAGTTCAACAGGAAGATGCAATAGCTATAAATATATATGCACCTGCAGCAAAGCTACAAAATATATGAAGCAAATACTGACAGATTTGAAGGGAGAAATTGATGAATCTACATTAATAATAGGAGACTTTAACATATCACTCTCAATAATGGATAGAACGTCTAGTCAGAAGATCATTAAGGAAATACAGAATTTGAACGATACACTAAACCAAGGAGACCTAACAGACATATAAAGAACACTTCACCCAACAAAAACAGAATAGATATTCTTCTTGAGTACATATGTATCCTTCTCCAGGATAGACCATATGTTGTGTCACAAAACAAGTCTCAGTAAATATGAAATATTGAAATCATACAATGTACATTCTCTGACCACAATAGAATGAAGCTAGAAATCAACAACAAAGGGAGAAATGGAAAATTCACAAATATGTAGAAATTAAACAACATACTCTTAAACAACCCATGGTTTGTAGAGGAAATCAGAAGTGAAATTAGGAACTATCTCGAGGCAAATGAAAATGAAAATAAAAACATACCAAAACTTTTGGAAGGCAGCAAAGAAAGTGCTGACAGGGAAATTTATATCTAAACACTTACATTAAAAAAAGGTGAAAGCTATCAAATGAGAAACCTAACCTCACAATTAGAAGAACTAGAAAAAGAAGAGCAAAATAAACCCAAGTGAACAAAAAGAAGGAAATAACAAAGATTAAAGCATAGATAATGAGATAGAAAACAAAACAAAAAATAATAGAATCAACAAACCAAACTTGGTTCTTTGAAAAGATGGATAAAAAATGACAAATCTTTAGCTAGCTAGACTGACAAAGAAAAGAAAAAGCTAGACCAATAACGAAAATCAGAAATGACAAGAGGGACATTGCTACTGATTCTGATGAAATAAGAAGGATTAAAGAGGATACTATCAGCAACTATATGTCAATAAATTAGATGAAATGGACAAATTCCAAAAAATACACAAACTACCTATTTTGGGTCAGGAAGAAATAGGAGATCTCAATGAACCAATTATTAATAAAGAAATAAAATCAGTCACCAAAAACCTCCCAATGAAGAAAAGCCCTGGACAAGATGGCTTCATGGGGGAATTCTACTAAACATTCCAGGAAGATGTAACACCAATTCTGTCCAAACTCTTCCAAAAAAATTGAAGAGAAGGGAACACTCCCTAACTCATTCTATGAGGCAAACATCACCTTTATATCAAAGCCAAAGTTACCACAAAAAAAGAAAACTGCTGACCAATATCACTTATGAACACAGATGCAAAAATCCTCAACAAAATACTGGCAAGCCAAATTCTACATCATATTAAAAGAATTATACACCTTAATCAAGTGGGATTTATCTCTGCTATTCAAGGTTGGTTCAACATAAGAAAATCAATTAATGTAATACATCACATAAAGGAATGAAGGAAAAAACACATAAGCATCTCAATTGATGCAGAAAAGGCATGTGAAGAAATACAGCACACTTTCTTGATTAAAAATCACAGAACACTAGAAATAGACGGAAACTACCTGAACATGATAACAGGTATATACGAACACCCCCCCACACACACAAATAACATTCTACTTAATGGTGATAGACTGAAAGCTTTCCCTCTGAGATCATGAACAAGACAAGGATGACCACTGTCACCACTGTTATTCAACATTGTACTGGAAGTTGTAGCCAGAGCAATTAAGCAAGAAAAAGAAATAAAAGGCATCCAAATTGGAAAAGAAAAAGAAAAACTTTTGCTATTTGCAGATGATATGATCTCATATATAGAAAATCATGAAAAGTCCACAACAAAGTGCCTATAGATAATGAATAAACACAGCAAAGTGGCAGGGTACACCATGAACACCGAAATGTCAGTAATGTTTCTAGAATGGACAACCAGAAGAAGAAATCAAGAAAAAAATTCCATCCACAATAGCAACTAAAAGAATCAAATATCTAAGAATAAATTTAGCCAAGAATGTAAAGGACTTGTGCACAGAAAACTACAAACACTGCGAAAAGAAATCAAAGACAACTTAAATAAATGGAAGGACATTCTTTGTTCATGGATTGGAAGACTAAATAGTGTTAAGATGTCAATCCTACCCAAAGTAATCTCATCGCAATCTCAATCAAAATTCCAAACACCTTCTTTGCAGAAATGGTAATCAAATTTACGTGGAAGGGTAAGTGACCTTGAATAATGAAAGCCACCTCGAAAAAGAAAAATTAAGTTGGAGGACTCACACATCCCAATCTTAAAATTTATTGCAAAGCCACAGTAATCAAAACAGCATGGTACTGGCACAAGGACAGACATATAGAACAATGGAATAGAATTAAGAACTCAGAAATCAATCCTCACATTTATGGCCAACAGATTTTTGATAAGGTGGCTGTATTAGTTTGTTAAGTTGCTGGAATGCAATATACCAGAAATTGAATGTCTTTTAAAAAGGGAATTAAATAAGTTACAAATTTTAAGTTCTAAGCCTATAAAAACATCCAAACTATGGCATCCATAAAAAGATACCTTAATTCAAGAAAGGCCAATGAGTCTGGAACACCTCTGTCAGCTGGGAAGGCATGTGGCTGGCATCTGCTGGTCCTTGCTCCTGGGCTCCATTGCTCTCAGCCTCCATTCCTGTGGGGGTTTCTCACTTTGCTTCTCTGGGGCTGGCTTTCATCTCTTGGCTTCTCTTGGTTCTCTCCAGGTTCTGACTTGCTGAACATTTCATGGGAAGCCACAGGGTAATGTCTGCTGGGCTCCAAGCATCTCCAAACATCTATATCTCTGTTCTCCAAGTGTCAGCATCTGTGTCAACTCTGCTATCCCCCAAATGTTTCCTAATTAAAAGGAATCCAGTAAACAAATTAAGACCTACCTGGAATGGGTGGAGTCACATCTCCATCTAATCAAAAGGTCACACTCACAACTGGGTGTGCCACCTCTGTGAAGATAATCTAATCAAAAGATAGATAATAAAGACTGAGATGGTATAATCTAGGAATGCCTAGAGTGTACAATGATAGTGACTAAATGTACAAATTAAAGAATGTTTTTGCATGAGGAAGAACAAAGGAATGTCAATATTGCAGGGTGTTGAAAATAGATGGTAATCCACCTGCAATATTGAATCAGGATTAAAAGAAATGGCTGCCCCCACAAGATTGTATCAGGATTAAAACATGGCTTATCTGGAGTACGTAATATTTTCATCCAGCACAGTGGCAAAGACCACTCAATTTTTTAAGAATAATCTCTTCAACAGATGGTCCTGGGAAAACTGGATCTCCATTTTCAATGAAAATAAGAAGGACCTGTACCTCACACCATATAAATAAACTAACCCAAAATGGATAATAGAGCTTAAAAAAGCCCAGAACTATCCAATTCTAGAAAAACACATAGGGAAGCATATTCAGGATCCTGTGTTAGGCAATGGTTTCTTACACTTTACACCAAAGCACAAGCAACAAAAGAAAAAATAGATAAATGGAACCTCATCAAAATAAAAAACCTTCTTTTTGACAACATAAATGCCCTTTACACTTTTAAAAATGTTTTTATACTTCAGTAAAATAAAATATAAAATAAATATTTTAGAGATGTTGAGGATTACAAGAGAATGTATGTAATACACAATACCTAGAATATAATTCTATCCAAATTATGATGGCCAGTATAATTATTTCCTCTATGCAATACCTATTTCCTTATTCATCACAAGTCATCCTAAGAAGATCTCACTTGTATACCAATATTCATAGCATTATTTACAATACCCATAAGGTAAAAACAGCCTAAGTGTCTACCAACAGATGAATGAATTAATAAAATGTGATACATATATAAATGGAATATTATTCACTGTAAAAAGAAACAAAGTTCTGGTACATGCTACAACATGGATGAAAGCTTGAAGACTTCATGGTGCATGAAATAAGCCGGACACAAATGGACAAATATTATGATTCCACTTATATGAAATATCCAGAATAGGAAAAATCGTAGACAGAAAGTTGATTAGAGGTTGCCAGGGGCCCATGGTGAGGGGCAATGGAGAGTTACAATTTAAAAACAATAAATACATATTTGTGTCTGTATGGATATCCCACTTCTGTTCCTATAACCTTGAACAATACCTCAGTTAATCAAGGTACTGCCCTCCTAGCGATCAAAATTCATTGACACCAAATTTACTGCCTCAGCAATTTCTCTGATTAGCTCTGCAACTGAAGGCTTTAGAGAATGCACAGAAACATCTCAGTCCAGATGACCCTAAGTACAATCAAGTAAAGACAAGCATCAGTGCTCCCATGGGACAATATGACCCACAGTCTGGACACTGGAATACAGACAAGTCAGGCCATGTGCCTTTTCAAAAAGTTTTATTAAAGGTTTTTATAAAGCCACATCCAGGCTCCAGACTCAGCTGCCATGGAAACACTCTTACACAGTAGGAACTGGTGGGGACATGGCAGGTGGCTCTGGCTTCCCATCCATCTGCTCTGTGATGGGAATGGTGGGCCGGGGCTCATCTTTGGGTTCCACAATGCTCACATGGTCAGTCAGGGGCTTCTTAGAACCAGTCTTACCGCTGGGTTCCCAGGGCAGCATGAGCTTCACTTTGATGCTCAGCACACCCTCTCTGAACAGCACGTGGGGCATGGTGGTTTCAACATGGTGGTTATGGGGTCCCCGCTGAGGATCATTAGGCTGCCCACAAACTTCATGGATTAAGCCCTCTGTACTTGGGGTTTCCAAGACTCCAGGACCTCATAGCCCTTCGTCCCACCCTGTGATGAATGCAGCATGCATAGCAGGTCCTCTGCCCAGCAAGTCCTCCTAGGAGCTGGCACTGCAGAGACTGTGCCTGGGAAATGGCTACCTTCTCAGCATAAGGCGCTACACTGCCCTCAAGGAAGTGAAACCTCTTCTGAACCACAGCAGTCAATTCTCAGATCTGCTTGCTTTTCTCGCTGAGAACATTCTGTATCCTGGTGGCCAGAATAATGATTTCTGTCCTGCTTGGTGTAACTCAAACCTCAGCTCCAGAGTATCCATCTTCAGGTAGCCTCTGAGTGAGAAATTCACACAGTTCAGCTCTGAAGAAGCCACGAGCAAACTTCCTCTTCTTGGAAAGATGCACTGCCATCATGCTGCCACACACTACTGGGAAAAAAAATGAAAATTAAAACCTTTTATTCCTCAAAGGACTTTAAAATGAAAGTAAAATGACAGCCTATACAATGGGAGAAAATATTTGGAAATGCCTTATCCGATAAAGGATTAATATCCAGAATATAGAAAGAAATCCTTCAACTCAAAAACAAAATGATTTAAAAATGGACAAAAGACTTGAATAGACTTCTCTCCAAAGAAGAAACACAAATGGCCAAAAAGCACATGAAAAGATGCTCAACATCATTAGCCATCAGGGAAATGCAAATCACAAACACATACCCATTAAAACAGTGGGTATTTTTAAAAATGGAAAATTACAAGTGTTGGAAAGGATGTGGAGAAATAGGAATATTCATTCATTGCTGGTGGGAACGTAAAATGGTGCAGCTACTGTGGAAGGCAGTATGGCAGTCCCCCAGGAAGCTAAGGATAGAACTATCACATGGCCTGGCAATGCCGTTACAGGGTACACACCCAAAAGAATTGACAGCAGGGACTCAAATAGATATTTTCAAACCAATGTTCATAGCATCACTACTCACAATGGCCAAAAGATGGAAGTAACCCAAGGGTCCATCAACCAATGAATGGATAAACAAAATGTGATATGTATTCAACACTAAAAAAGAATGAAGATATGATACATGAGACAACATGGATGAACTTTGAAGACATCATATTGAGTGAAATAAGCCAAACATAAAAGTACAAATATTATATGATCTTACTGTTTTGAAACAATTAGAATAAACAAACTCATAGAGTCAGAATTTAGAATACAGGTTACCAGAGGATAGTGTGGAGATGGGAGTGGGAAATTAAGGACTAAAATGTATAGGGTTCCTATTTGGAAATGATGGAAATGTCCGCCGCTTACATGGGACATGTCTCTCAGGGGTGCAAACCTCCCTGGCAATGTGGGACGGGACTCCTGGGGATGAGCCTGCCCTGGCACCATGGAAGTGAGAAAGACTTCTTGGCCAAAAGGGGGAAGTTAAATCGAACAAAATAAAGTTTCAGGGGCTGAGAGGTTTCAAATAAAGTTGAAAGGTTATTATGAAGGTTATTCTTATGCAGAATATAGATATCCCTTTTCAATTTTTGGTGTATTGGAGTAGCTAGAGGGAAATACCTTTAACTGCTGAACTGTAATCTAATAGCCTTGATTCTTCAAGATGACTGAATAACTATAGAGCTTTTAAGGTGTGAGTGTGTGGGTGTGAAAACCTTGTGGCTGATACGTCCATTGCCTAGTGTGTGGACAGATGAGTAAGAAAAAAAAAAGACCAAAAAAGAAATAATGGGAGGGTGGGAGGGATGGGGTATTTTGGGTGTTTTTATTTTCATTTTTATTCTTATTCTTATTTTATTGTTTTTGGAGTAATGAATATTTTCAAAAATCTATTGTAATGACGAATGCACGGCTTTGTGATGATACTGTGAACCACTGATCGTACACTTTGGATGATTATATCTCAAAACAGTAATTGAAGGAAAAACACATGATACTGGATGGGATCCAAGAATGGTAGAAAAGGGTCAAAAGAACATTATTGGGAAATAAGAAAAAATTGGAATATAGAATGTAAGCTTTATAGTAATGTTAAATTTCTTGAACTTGATCACTGCACTTGAGGTAGCTACACAAGTGAATATCTTTGTTCATAGGATATGTACATGGAAATATTGTCTGTTAAAGGGTATGATGTGTGCAACCTGCTGTTGAATGGTCAGAAAATTAGATGTATAGATAGATAGATGACAGATAGATAGATAGATAGATAGATAGATAGATAGATAGATAGATAGATAGATAGGATGATATGGCAAAGGTGGCAAAATGTTAAAATTGGGGGATCTGTGAATCTTGAAGTTGGAGTATGTTGGAGTTCTCTGTAATGGGTTTCATATTATTTTTGCAACTATTCTGTAAGTTTGAAATAATATCAAAATATAAAGTTAAAAATACCAAAAGCAAAATCAGTTAGATAAAAATAAACTAAAACACTCTCTTTAGGGAAATGGATATTTGCGTGGCATCGAATTATCACCTGCTGGTGAGTTGTGAATTGCCAAGGGAAAATTGTACCTTAATAGTGAAGACAGCTGTGGTCGCCACCCTGAACGAAGTGATCAATCTTGGCATCACTGACAGTGGAGGGACCAGGCTTAATGCATTCCTCACATTATGCTGCATGAACAACAAGCCTCAGGTATGTGATATTCTAATCTAAACAAGACTGTAGAGTTACAGGATATGCAGAAGATAGAGGAACCAGCTAAATCACCATGAGGAAAGAATAAAATAAATCCAGAATTTGGAACATTCTATAACACAACTGGCCAAGCCTCTTGGAAAAGTCAACATCATGGGGAAAAAATGGTGGGGTGGAGGAGGCTCTTCTAGATTAAAAGAGGCTGGAGACATGACAGTTATAACGTGTTCCTTATTTGGATTCTAAGTTGGGAAAAAAAAACTATTAAAAACAAGATTGTAATCTGAATATGGACTGGGTATTAGGTGATATTAAGGAATTACTATTAATTTATTTACTTGGGATAAAATGGATTTGGTTATGTAAGAAATTACCCTCGTTTGTGCAGAAGTGCTTGGGGCCAATTTGCTTTAAAATAGTCCAACAGCAAAAAATGCAGACAGATAAAGTAAATATGGAAAAATGATAGATATTGGTTAAAGGTGTTGGGTTATGGGTGCTTATGTACTACTTTTCTACTTCTCTGCATGTTTAGTAATTTTTATAATGAAATGTTCAAAAAATACCTTTATTAGCTTAATGATGTCTGAAAATTGGATGTCTCAAAACTGATTTCTCTCCATTCAATAGGACCAGACCAATCGGCCAATTTCACCAAAATTAAAAAATAAATGAATGAATAAAATACTAATAATTAAAAAAAAACCACATCCTCACATGAAAAAACATCTACTAGCAACAATAACAAAAAAGGCAATAATTCAAACTAAAACTACATCAATTTCCATTTAATTGTCTTTCTCTTGTGAGGAAAAAACAAAAACTTTAGGTAGTAAAAGTGACTGGTTTTTGTTTGTTTGTTTGTTTGTTTGTTTTGGGAGGTGCATGGTCCGGGAAATGAACCCGCATGCCTGTTTTTTATGTAAGTTAAAACCAATATAATTTGATTACGTGCTTTTTAAGAAGACAATTTAAAAGTGCAAATGATCCTATTCATCAAAAATTATCTGTTCAATCAACTTCTCAGTGTGTACTGGTTAAAAATATAGAGTACCTGTCAATAAAAATGAAACTAGACTTAGGAAATTGCCCATAATTTACAGAGTATGGTGCTAGTTTGCACATTAATAAAATGATTTACCCCTTGTCATGGTCAGTTTCATGTGTCAGCTTGGCCAAATGGTGGTACCTGTTTGTCTGGTTGGGCAAGTGCTGGCCTGTCTGTTGCTATGAGGACATTTCATAGAATTGAATCACCATTACCTCAGCTGCATCCACAGCTGATTCCATTTGTAATCAGCCAAGGGGAGTGTCTTCTGCAATGAGTGATGCTCAATCTAATCACTGGAAGCCTTTTAAGGAGGATTCAGAAGAGACAGACTCTCTTCCTGCTTTGGCCGGCAAGCCTCTCCTGTGGAGCTCATCCAGACCCTCCATCAGAGTTGTCGGCTTCACAACCTGCCCTGCGGATTTTGGACTCTGTGTTTCCACAGTTATGTAAGACACTTTTATAAATTTTATATCTGGAGATATTTTCTGCTGATTCTGTTTCTCTAGAGAACCCTTACTAATAAACCCCTCAGATCTATTTTTAACCAGCCTGCTTTCCTATCGGGATGTATACATAGAATATGATAATTAAATAAAAAAATTATAATTTACTGTATTTATTTGACATAACATTGTCCTGATTTGGTAGTCAAGCAATGATTTATAACATCTTTGGAATTCATTTCATGTACAATAAAGAGATTATCAGTTGGGCATAAATAACATGACATAGGACTAGGATTTGGGAAACCTTAGTGATACATACAGTAAATAAAAATGTTTGACTTCGGACCAGTCTTTAGTCATCTTGAGCTTTAATTTCCTCACCTATATAGGCCCAGAGCTATACTTGTTCTAAAGCTTTTAATTTGAGTTGGAGTTATTCATGAATCCCCTCACATTAAATAAAATAATTCCAGTGTGTTGATGAAGAAGCATTTTTTATGAAGAGAGGTGTAGTAGATTACATATGACCACAAATCTTTGCTGCTGTTTCCATTCAAAGGTAATACCTTTTTCCCCACCCCTTCATCTGGGCTGAACTTGTGACTTGCTCTGACCAACAGAATGAGGCAGAAATGATGTTATGTGACATCCAAGCCCTGGACTCAAGATGCCTTGCAGATTCTGCTTTCATTGAATTGGAATGCTGCCGCCATCATGTACATTCACAATGGCTGGCCAGCTGGTAACATATGGCCTAGCTGCTGATAGCCAGGAACTACCACCAAAGATATGACCAAGGCTATCTCGGACCATCCAGTCTCACTTAAACCATCAGATGACTGACGATGTCTGAGTGGTCCCAGATAAGTCCAGCAGAAGAACCTCCCAGCTGGGCCCGGTACAAATTGCAAAATTGTAAGCAAATGAATCATAGTTGTTTAAGCCATGTATTCGTCAGTGTTCTCCAGAGAAGAAACAGAACTGAAACAGCACTCTTAGATGTATAATAGGGATTGGCTTACATGACCTTCAGGATTGGCAAATCAAATTCTGTCGGGGCAGGCCATGGCTTCATGGAAACCTGATGAAGGCAAAGTTCAGTTCCCCAGGAGAAGCCACTGTGACTTGAAAACTCCAGTAAGGTTGACATGGAAGGCCCCAGGAGAAGACAGTTGGCTGAAATAGAGATAGAAATTCTTCTGACTGCTGCACTCCTCACTTTTAAGGTCTCTAATTGTTTGGGTAAGGAGACCTCTCTCATTGCTGAAGGCAATCTCTTTTGTTGATTGTAGATAGATGCAATCAACTGCTTAGTGACTTAAATCCATCTATGAAATACCCTCAACTAGCAATCAGGTCAGTGCTTGCTTGACCAAACAACTAGACTTCCTAACCTAGCCAAGTAGTTAGTTTTTTTTTTTTTTTTCTTTTCTTTTCTTTTCTTCTTCTTTTTTCTGCTTTGGACCATTTACAATAGTAGCATCATAATTTTATTTTGAGGAATGTCCCCTGCTTCTTTTTGGAATCTCAGGCTAAGTGGTCAAAGTCAGGCTTTTATAATTTACTAAAATATTTTTAAGTCTTAGGCTGAGTGTGTCTGGCAGTGACCACATCTCTCTGGAATTTTCTGATGACCAGGTGGACCTCTTCCAGGATTCCTTTCACTTCTGATTTTCCATTCAGCGCCACTGAATGGAAAGTTGGCAAGAATTAGAAACAGGGTGTTAATCCCCCTCATCACTTCCTCTCTCTTCTGAAAGATGAAATTATCATGTGGGTCAGTGATTCTCAACCTGGCTGCACATTCAAATCACTTGGGGCACTGTAAAAAAATACCAATAGCTGGGATCCCACCATAAGAGACACTGTATTAATCAGTATGGGGTCGAGGCCACCTAACATACATATTTTTAATTCTGGGGTTATATTAATGTGCAGCCAAGGCTGAGAACACTAATGAGGTAAGTCATGGATTTTTCAGATGTTGTGAGTTTAGTAAATGAGACAGCTGGCAGATGCCTGAACACTTAAAGCCCCATCATGAAGATTTTGAATACTTCTTTTCTCTAATCCATTAAGTTTTAACACAGGCAATATACTTCTAGCATGTCTAAACAGGATAATGACAACCAGAACTATGATATTACTTTCTGATAGTTTATATTCCTCTCAACACAGCTCTAACATCTTTAAACAAGATGATGCCAGACACAAAAACCCTTTGAAAAGTTCTGAAGACAAAGTTTGGGACATTAGCTGTTCTGAAATTCCAAATGAAGAAAAGCCATGTTATTCGTCATGGTTTTCCTTATTAGTTAAGGGAGTAATTTAACTAAAGGAGAATATATAAAATGAGAAAATAATACCAAATAATATTTCTCCTTCTTTGGTCAGCTTTCAGGATGTTAATTGTCTTAGTCAAAAGGCAATTGATAACAATAATTTTGAATTTTCAGAGGCCAGAAGTATACTTGTACAGCATCCAGGGAAATGCAGGAGGAAGAGGCTATAGTTTCTGTCTCCCTGTAGCAGCTACCAGTATCCATTCCCTACTAATGCAGCAGGCCATCATGGGGTTCAGTCCCTGGTTAGCTGCTGGAGACAGAAAGGGACCTAAAACCCTCTTCTCCAAGACCAGAGATGGATACGGCTGATCACTGATCCAGCTTTTGATTAACAAATTCAGATCTCTGTGTCCCAGCTCTGAGGGTAGCTATCATTGTAAGCCATCCAGGACAAAGGCAGTGGCAGCCATTATTTCAACCCCACACTGGACAAAGGCAGCAGCAGGCATTTTCTTAACCCCAGCCTGGAGAAGGGTGAAGGCAGTGGAAATTTAAAGATACAGCACTTCCTCAGGGCTGGAGGGGACAGTTAGCTGAAGAGCTGCATTTGTTGGGCAGGCCAGAGAAGCTCATCTTTGGGGGCCTGTTGGAGAAGGTTTGGGTGCCTTCCTGATCCTGTCCCCAGGGAATTTTGGAGAAAATCTGCACTCCCTTCATGGGTCCTTGGCCCTGTTTTGGCTGGGAAAGACTGACTTTGGAAAGTCCTCTCTGGAGTGTCTCTCCTCCTAGAATTTGTTCTCCTGTCAAAAGTAGTGTGAGACAACAAAAGGAGTGTAAAACATTATAGAGGCAGACAGTCTAGGATAAAGACCTACAGTGTCATACACCCAGAAGAAGGAGATCTGTCTCTTCAGAAACGGAAGGGACAACCAGACGACTATCAACAAGGGAACTCCAAAACAAATTGAAAAAGCAAAAGCCCAGGACAGTACAGAGGCCAGAAAGACAGTGAAAAATCTGAACACTGCCGTTGCCTTGGGCAAACCTTCCTGATAGGAAAGCTAAATCTCTAGAAAATTTCTGTCCTATCACCAGCTGTTTACAAAACCAAAAAACAGACATCCCTGGGAGCAATTCCCAGAGTTAACATTTTGAAAATATTAAAATACACATTGTGCAACAAAGAGTATAAAAAAAAAAAGAAACAGGAAATGATGGCTCGTCAAAGGAAGATAATAAAACAGAGAAAACACCAATGAGGAAGATAATAATGTGGCTATACTAAACCAAGCCTTTTAATAAATGCTCTTAAAAATGCTCAAGGAGATAAAGGAAAGTACAGGATATCAGGAAAGCAATGAAACATGTGAGGATCCAAACAAAAAGACAGAAATTTTAAATAGGAACCACGCTGGAGTTGAAGACCATACTAACTGCAAGGAAACATGTCCAAGAGGGTTTCCAGATCAGATTGAAGGGCCACGGTGACTCAGCAGGCAGAGTTCTCACCTGCCATGCCGGAGACCCGAGTTTGTTTTGCACTGCCTGCCCGTGCGAAAAAAAAAGAGAAGAACAAATTGAAGCAGTCAGAAGAAAGAATCAGTGAACTAGAAGACAAGATACTTGCAATTACTCAGGGTGAGGCACAGAAAGGAAAAAGGCATTTTAGATATGAAATGACCTAAGAGAGCTATATTCGCATCATGAGATTCCAGAAGGAAAAGACCTGTGACGGTTGGGTTTGTATCAGCTTGGACAGGTGACGATGCTCAGTTGTTTGGTGAAGCAAGCACTGGCCTAACTGTTACTGCAGGGACATTTCATGGACTGAAATCATCAGTCAGTTGATTGCATGTATGGCTGATTACATCTATGTGATCATAGGAAGATTTAATCCAATCAGTTGAAGACTTTTAACAGAGAGATGACAAACTCTAAATCTGAGTGTCAGTTGTCACATAAATATATGAAGTTTCTGGAAATGACCAGGTTATATACGATCAGCTCAGTATCTCGGAATTTAGAAATAATGGTTACGATGCCTGAATATATGTGACTGCTTTAAGAGTTTACAACCTAGGAACCTTTACAATAGGCCCCAACCTGGTAACCCATCTCTCATCTTCAATACACTGAGTTTTTATATTATAGTTAGTCCATATGAGTGAGGCACGATTACATTTTTCCTTTTGTTTCTGACATTTCATTCGACATACAGTCCTTAAGTTTCATTCACCTAGTTGCATGCCTCACAACTTCATTTCTTTTTGTAGCTGCTCAGTAGTCCTGCTCTATGTATCCTTCCCTCAGTCATTGTACCCTTAGGCCACCTCCATTCGTTGTGAATCTCAAACACTGTCACCATAAACACCAGTGTGCCAATGTCCATTCCTGTTCCCACACTCAGTTCCTCCAGGTATACACTGAGCAATGGGGTTGCAGGATCAACCCCACCCCTAGGCCCCTGTGGAACCACCACACTGCCCTCCAAGGGGCTGCACCTCTTAGCTTCCCAACTGACAGTGAATAGGTACAACTTTTTGCATTTTTTCTAGCACTTGTTTCTCTCTGCTCATTTTTAAACAGTTTCACACATCATACAACCCGACTTAAGGAAATAGACATGCCTTCACCACCGTAATTCATATGAAGACATTTCCTTTTCTTCCACAAAGCATCCACACCCCTCTCCCACGCCCCCTGTCTACTGACATTTAGTTTTGGCATAATGCCTTTGTTACATTCAGTGGAAGCACATTACAATGTTACTGCTGACTGTAGACCCTAGCTTGCACTGATTTTTTTTTTCCTGTATGCTATCCATTTTCAACACCTTGCAATGTTGACATTCATTTGTTCTCTCTCATGCAAAAATGCTTTTTTTTTATTTCTGTATTTAATCACAACCATTGTCTACTCTAGGAATTCCTAAGTGTTTTAGTGTGTAAAAGCTCCTGGAATGCAATATACCAGACACGCTCATTTTTAAAAAGGGAATTTACTAAGTTGCAAGTTCGCAGTTCTTAGGTCATGAAAATGTCCAAATTAAGGCACCAACAAGAGGGTACCTTCACTCAAGAAAGGCTGATGCCATCCAGAACAGCTCTGTCAGCTACGAAGGCACGTGGCTGGTATCTGCTGGAGTCTTTGGGTTCTGCACACCTCTCTCAGCTGGGAAGGCACATGGTAACAGCTGCTAGCTCTCTCTATCAGCTTCTTCAATCGCATTCCTCGAGGGCATTTTCCTTCTTCATCTCCAAAGATCTCTGGCTGTGCGGGCTCTGTTGACTCTGTCCAAAATGGTTCCCTCTTAAAGGAATCCAGTAAGCAACCCCACCTTAAATGAGTGGAAGCACATCTCCGTGGAAACCACCTATTCAAAAGTTACCACCCACAACTGAGTGGGTCACATCTCTATGGAAGTCATCAGAAAGATCCCACCCAACAATATTGAATGAGCATAAAAGAACTTGGCTTTTCTTGAGTACACAATAGACTCAAACTGGCACACAAATTTATACTATCTCAGTCTTTATTCTCTATCTTTCCTTGTGGTCTTATACATGTCCCAGCCCTTCTCCCTCAATCATACTCACATTCAGCTTCATTTAATGTAATTATTTTTTTGGGGGGCTACCATCAAATAGTATTGTGCCATCCATTTCTGAATTTTTACAATCAGTCCTGTTGCACAATCTGTATTCCTTTAGCATCAAATGCCCAATCTCTATCCTATGTCTACCTCCTAATAACCTTCAGTGTTCTTAACTTCAACTCTCAAAGTTCACTCATTAATGTTAGTTCATATTAGTGAGATCACACAGTATTTGTCCTTTGTTTTTGGCTAATTTGACTCAGCATAATGTCCTCAAAGTTCATCCATGTTATTACATGTTTCATGACTTTATTCTGTCCTACAGCTGCATAATATTCCATCACATGTATATACCACAGCCTGTTTAGTCACTCTTCCATTGATGGATATTTGGGCTGTTTGTATCTCTTGGCAACTGTAAATAATGCAGCCATAAACATTGGTATGCAAATGTCCATTTGTGTCCTTGCCTTCATTTCCTGTGAATATATACTAGTAATGGAATTGCTGGATCATATGGCAATTCTATGCTTAACTTACTGAGGAATCATCAAACTGCCTTCCAGAGCAGTTGTACCATTTTACATTCCCACCATCAGTGGTAAGTGTGCCTCTTTCTCCACAGCCTCTCTAGCAATTGTTCTTCTCTATTTTTGTTTGTTTGTTTGTTTTTGATAATGGTTATTCTGTGGATGTCAGATGATATCTTGCTGTGGTTTTGATTTGCATTTCCCTGATAGCCAATGAAAATGAGCATCTTTTCATAGGTTTTTAAGTCATTTGTATTTCCTCTTCAGCAAAGTGTTGTCCATGTCCTTTGCTCATTATTTAATTTGATTTTTGTCTTTCTGTTGTTGAGTTGAAGAATCTCTTTATATATTCTGGATCCTAAACCCTTATCTGAAATGTGGTTTCCAAATATTGTCTCCTATTGTACAGGCTGCCTTTTTACTTTCCTGACAAAGTTCTTCGATGCGCAAAAGTGTTTAATTTTGAGAATATCCCACTTATCTATTTTTTTTTCAATGCTTATGGTTTGGGTATAAGGTCTAGGAAACAGCTTCTTATTACAAGCTTTAGAAGAAATTTCCCTGCATTTTCTTCTAAAAGTTTTATGGTCTTAGCTCTAATGTTCAGGTCTTTGATCCATTTTAAGTTCATTTTTGTATAGGATGTGAGATATGGATCCTCTTTCATTCTTTTGCATATGGATATCCTGTTTTCAAACACCATTTATTGAAGAGGCTGCTCTGTCCTAAGTAGGTTGACATGATCCTTTATCAATGATCAATTGTCCACAGATGAGTAGGTCTATTTCTGAACACTCAATTCTATTCCATTGGTCAGTATATCTATCCTTATGTCAGTAACACACTGTTTTGACCACTGTAGCTTCGTAATATGTTTTAAAGTCAGGTAGTGTGAGATCCCCTACTTCATTTTTCTTTCTCAAGATATGTTTAGCTATTCTGGGCACCTGCCCCTCCAGATAAATTTGGTTATTGTTTTTTTTTTTTTTTTTTATTTCTGCAAAGTAAGTTGCTGGGATTTGAATTGGTATTGCATTGAATCTATAAACCAATTTGGATAGAATTGACATCTTAACTATATTTAGTCTTCCAATCTATGAACACAGCATGCCCTTTCATTTATTTTAGGTCTTCCATGATTTCTTTTAGAAATTTCTTGTAGTTTTCTGTGTATAGGTTTTTTGTATCCTTACTTTAACTTAATCCTAAATATTTGATTCTTTTGGTTACTATTGTATATGGGATTTTTTTCTTGATTTCCTCCTCAAATTGTTCATCACTAGTGTATAGAAACACTACTGATTTGGGGGTATTGATTTCATACCTTGCCACATTGCTGTACTTATTTATTAGATCTAGTAGCTTTGGGGTTTTTTTGTTTGTTTGTTTTTTGTTTTTTGTTTTTTTGGATTTTCAACACATAGTTTCATGTCATCAGCAAACAGTGGGAGTTTTACTTCTTCTTTTCCAATCTGAATGCCTTAATTTCTTTTTCTTGTCTAAATTCTCTGGCTAGAACTTCCAACACAGTGTTGAAAACAGTGGTGACAGTGGGCATCCTTGACTTGTTCTTGATCTTAGAGGGAAAGTTTTCAGTCTTTTCCCATTGAGGATGATGTTATTTGTGGTTTTTTCATATACTCCCTTTATCATGTTGAGGAAGTTCCCTTCTGTTCCTATCTTTTGAAGTGTTTTCATCAAAAAAGGATGTTAATCCAGTGGTGAAAGTCTCCCTGGCGACATGGGAGAGGACTCCAAGGGATGAATCCATACCTAGCACCTTGGGGTCAACAATTATATCCTGACCAAATGGGGGAAAAGAAATATAATTAATAAAGTATCAGTGGCGGAGGGAGTTCAAATAGAGTCAAGAGGCAACTCTGGTGGTTGCTCTTACACAAGCTTCAGGTAGACCTTGCTACCTATCATAACCTACCAAACCCCAACCAGGACCATTCCAGTCAATCCTAAAGAACACCTAGGACAATATATAAGATTCCACAAGGATTCCAGGCACTAGAGTAACTTTCCAGAAACCTACAACCTCCAGATGGGTCCCTGGTCCAGATAAGTCCTGAAACCTAGCCCAGCCTCTCCTGAACATCAAATAGCTCCAGCCCCCATATTAGTGACAGACCCTTCCAATAGCAAAAATTTAGAATTGCCATAGCCCAAACAACCCCAAAAAGAGGTATGGAAAGATCAAAGGTGATGGTGGAAATAAACACAGAAGATACGACTTAACAGTGGAAATAAACACAGAAGATAGGACTTAACAAATGAATATGAATGCTGAATCATTAAATTGATATCTTTTAGTCTCCAATATTTTAGAGAAGCTAGAAGAAAAAACCTAAAATTTTTAAATTGTAACCCATGTCAAAGTCTGAAATATGTTCTACAACTAATTGTGGTGCTGTGCTTTCAAATTTATAGCTTTTTGTATATATGTTATTGTTCACAAAAAAAAGAAGGAAAAAAAGTCGATTGTGATGATAAAAAGTATTTAAACCTGCTAGGCTCCTATATTCTGGAGCAGCTATAAGGAAAAATATGAGGAGTTTGTATGGAAGCCCATGACAAATTCTGGAATCTGTCCTGTAACCACTTGTTGAAGAGTGCTTTGAAAACTATTGCTTTTTAAATTTCTTTGCTTTGTATATATGTTATACTATACAATTAAAGAAGTTAAAAAAAAATAAAGGATGTTCAATTTTGTCAAATGCCTTTTCTGTATCAATCAAGATGACCATGTGGTTTTCCCTCTTTGATTTGTTGATATGGTGTTTTACATTAATTGATTTTCTTATGTTGAAACCAGCCTTGCATACTGGCATAAATCCTACTTGCTCATGGCGTATAATTCTTTTAACGCTCTTAGAGTGATCACAGTGACGAATAAACAACCATGTGATGATATTGTGAGCCACTGATTGTATACTATGTATGGACTGTATGTGTGTGAAGATCTGTCAATTTACATATTAAAAAAAAAAAACCTTCCCGCAAAGAAAAGCCAAGGATCAGTTGGATTCACAGGTGAATTTTGCCAAACATTCTAAGAAGAATTAACACCAAACTTGCTTAAAGACATCCCAAAATTGAAAAGAAGGGAACACTTCCTGTCTCATTGTATCTTATGAAACTAAAGTCAATGTTTCAATTTCCTAGGTTGCTGAAAGAAGATATGATGAAATGGGTTGGCTTAACAATGGAAATTCTTAAACTTTTTTTGAAGCTGAGAAAAATGTCCAAATCAAGTCATCATCAAGGTGATGCTTTCTTCCTGAAATCTGGCTGCCAGCAATCCTTGACTGTTCTGCCACATGGCAAGACACCTGGCAGCATCTGCTGGTCTCTCTCTTCTGGGTTTTGTTGCTTTCATATTCTTGCTTCCCTGGCTTTCTCACTTTGTCTAAATTTCTTTCTCTTACAAAGGACTCCAGTAAGAGGATTAAGACCCATTCTGAATGAGGTGGGTCACACCTTAAAGAAGTAACCTCTTATAAAAGATCCTACTTATAATATGTCCATACCTACAGGAATGGATTAGCTTTAAGAACATGCTTTTGTGGTACACATACAGCTTTAAACCACCACAGCCAGATAAAGATACCACAAGAAAAGAAAATGACATGTTTATGAACATAGATGTTAAAATGTTCTACAAAATACTAGCCAACTGAATCCAATAGCACAAAAAAGTATTATACAGCATGATCAATTGGATATACTCCAGGAATGCCAGGGTGGTGAAGAAAAAATAATGGAATGTACTACACCACATTAATAGAACAAAGGAATAAATCCACATGGCCCCCTCAACTGATGAAAACAGGCATTTAAGAAACACCAGCATCCCTTCTTGATAAAAACATTTAGAAAACTAGGAATAGAAGGAAACTTCCTCAGCAGGATAAGGCATATATGAAAAGCCCACCACTAACATCATATCAATATGAAAGACTGGAAGCTTTTCCTCTAAAGATCAGGAATAAGAAAAGAATGCTCACTGCCACCCCTGTCATTCATTTGTTCTTTTCAATGAAGAATATACCCATATATTTATTCTATATTAAAAAATAAATTTCAAAGAACAAAAATATGATCCCATTTTTTGTTGTTGTTTAAAAATAACAAATGTATGTATAATACAAGTTCTTTCTGAAGGCCTGGAAGCATCTGTACAAACTGCCACCCATGCTTGCATTTGGAAAGCTGTTTGGGGAGATGAACATGGCGGACCAATGAAGACCGACTTCTCCTTTTCATTTGCATACTTTTTAATTTTGATTAATTAGGCATGTATTAGTTTTTAGACTTCTTTAAGAGGCAATAAATGCACATTTTAAATTAAAAATAAAAGGCAACTGAGAGGTGAAACACACTATATTTTAAAAATGTTTTCTCTCTTCACCACCTATACCACCCCACGTGCATAAATGGTGAGATCATGGATTTGTTAGGTGATTTGGTTTGTTTTTATTTTTTAATACTAATTGTTAATTATTATCACCAAATATGCAAATGCAATTTTCCATAAGGCTATTATTCTCCTTTCTCCAAAGAAGGAGCTTAATTTCTGGCTAGTGGCAGACTTAATTTTGGTGTCATTCTCAGAAGCAGGCTGAGTGACAGGCAGAGCGGGACATTTAGGAGTAACCGGAAAGCCATCCCTGTAGCTACATGACTTATAATGAATTCCTCCTAAAAGGACACACTGAGAATGGCTGCATTTTGGCCACTGCTGGACAAGCTGGGAACGGACAAGCAGGACTCTACAATTCAGTAGGACACTAATGCCGTTGGATACTGTGTGCAGGGAAAACCAGCCTGAGTTAGAGGTAACCCACGGGAGAAGCTGGGGGTGCGATTTTCCTTAATACTTATTCAAGTAATAAAGATCTGGGAGTAGAGTATTCTTAAACCCTATTGCTGATCTGCTGTGAGTTAGCTGTGTAGAAGCTGCTATTTGGGGAAAGTAGAAGTCCAGCGCTCTGCTTTCTGTAAGACTAAAAACAGAAAGGATAAGCGATACTCTCATTTTAAAACGCTGCAACTGCTTTCAATCAAGCCGGCCCTTTTGGACTTACATACATCATTTCAATAATTCAGCTTTGAAAATGTTTTGCAATATGGTTTAAAATACTAATGTGTTTCTCCATTTTCTAAACAAAGCACTTGTGGACAATGTTGTTAAATAACGTTGAAGGGTGGGTTTTGAAACTGCCGACACTAAAGAAACTAGTGTTGGTTTTCTCTCCAGCCCTAAATCATGCCATCTTGAGCTGGGATTACAGGAATCTGAAAACAATGCATAGTGGAATGAAAAGAAAATGTCTGACAAAACAAGGCAGAGCTAGCATCAGAGTGAAGACAGTTGATATAGGGTTTCCTAAATCTCATGGGTTTAACTGGACTGTTATTTTAATGTCCCTTTCATTTTACATAAATATGCATACCTAAATACACCCAAATAATTCATTATCCATTGCTGCATATCAACAGAAAGCAATGTATACCTTTTGTCCCTTTTTCAGAATGAGAATTTCAGATTCATGTATAAGTGTTTATAGAAGTTTTTAAAAATATATTCAAATTATATGTCTGCTCCTACCAAAATTGCGCAGTCTTTCCGAACAACCCTGCAGACTTTCATGGAGAAAAGAGAAGAATTCCATTGCTTCAAATTAGCAGAAGAGCTATTAGTTATGACTGAAAAGAAATTGTGTGTTCCTTCACCCAGAAAAAAGCGCGTTCCTTGTATAACAGTGTGCCCCAGGAGAGCAACCGTGTTCAGATTCTGGGTATAATCATGGATTGCCTTTTCCTTAGTAGTAAAAACCCTACCTAGTATTTCTAATGTTTTTTCTGTTTTTGTTTTTGTTTTTTGCCAGAAACTCAATCTCCTGATTTCATCCTAAAACACTCAAGAAACTAGGCATTCCATCTTTGGTAGAATTCAACCCGGATTGGACAAATGACTCGAATCGCAAGACATTCCTCCTCATCACTTAAGTGAGTTACCATGAATTGATTTAAAATGTCAAACATGATTTAGGTAAAACACGCTTGAAAAACAATACTGTTCGGTTAAGAAAGAGGTTAATAAGGAAAATATAATCCCCATTCTAAAGCCTGTGGAATGCAAAGCCACATTTATTTGCATGTGTGGTATCTGTAAAAGGACCAAGGAATTTTATTTTGGTGTTTTGAATTGTTTATTATGTATCTTTTTTTAATTCCATATACTAACAATTCCCAGAAGTGATGGAAATCAAAAGACGGAAAAATATAAATGCATCTGGGTTCTAAGAAAATTACCAGTTGCAACATCAGCTCTAGCCACAGTTCATAAAACAGGTGATTATGGGACAATAAAAAAAAATTATTAAATCCGTAAAAATCCCTTGAATCTTGCCAATTCTGTGATAGCGCCTAGAAGTCTGACACTTCAAACTAGTCCATGCCAAATTTTGCAGCAAAATTACACTAATCGTGACGCTCAGTTAAGGATATGGTTTTGATATTCCAGGCGGCATGACCTGAAACACACTGGATAATTTCTTTGATGTTATGTTTTGTTAAATCATTTTCCAAAGCGTCAAACAAATCAATTATTTAAAAACCAATCCTGGAAGGACGCAACTTTTCAATAGACCAGTTTCACATTTCACTTTTTTAGGTTATTTTCTCACACACTTTACATTCAGGAACTTCTTCCTTAAAAACACTGGGTTTAAAAACGACCCCAGTTCCTCCGCGGCCTGTGTTGGGAAGCTACAGGTCACCCACAAGCAGCGACCCGGGCCCTCAGGGCCAAGGGACTTCTCAACAGAGAGTCAGTCATATTCCTGTTTGCAGACCACACATTTCCATTGCATTTGGAATTGCTGCCCTATTGCAGCAATGTGCTAAATGTTACCTTTAATGATAATGGTTAGGATTACCATTGCTTAAACTTTTATTTCGATGCTTTGATTTTCAATTGGATTTGTCCTCCTAGGCTTTAAAATATGCAATAAAAGTGAAGCAAAGCTCTAGAACGCCTGTACGCCCTCTCCCAACAGCTCCACCGCTGGCAGATCCCTTTAAATACGCGGAGCGACACAGCTTCATTGCACTCGCTTCCCCTCGGTTCCCAGGCGCAGGCGCAGGCGCCGCGCTCTCCGCCCGCCCCGCCCCGTTCCCAGGAGGAGGGGCGGCTGCTCTGATTGGTGCGTTGGGAGAAAGAACTGGGCATGCGCGGCCCGGGCTCTTTCCCCCCCCACCCCCCCACCCCCGCACCCCGGGCTGTATCCGGGGAACCGTCCCGGATTCGGCGGCCGGTGTTGACCGTGCCCTGTGCGGGGAGGCTCCGGGTCCGGCTGTGCGGCCGCGGGCAGTAGGCGCCAGCGCATCCTGGCTTCCCTCGGAACAGCTGATATGTTTCCATCTGTCGCATAGCTGTCACCACAAGTCAGTCCCAAACTCCGGCTGGGAAGAGACGTGTCTTTTGTTACACCTTGAAAGGTGGCAGGCCCCTCACATTAATAAATTAACTAACAATTAACGTATATTTTTGAAAGGTTTAACAGCATGTCCATCCGGGACACCTGCAGCCCTGCTGGGCGTCTTTACCCTGGGGCTGAGAGCTGCCTCTTTCTGCATCGTGCCTGCCATCGGGTGGAGGGACCGAAGACCAGGGCAGTCACTTCCACTCGCAAGATCACAGCTGACTGCCAAGGACCAGGCATGTTTACTCCTACGGGGTGCCACCATGCTTTTGTGAGCGATGGCCCTGCCTACCAGAGCAGCGATCCTTCTGGGTAAAGTTTCAGTGACCTACTCACTCTTCTCTCTGCTCAGGGGGAGCTGATGGACTGAAGAATCAGTTCCGGTACAGGGTTGGTACAGCTGCTGGTGCTTTGTCTATTTTTATTGACAAATCACATTCATACAGTCCATACATGGTGTACACTCAGTGGCTCACAATATCATCACATAGCTGTGTATTCATCACCAGGATCATTTTTGGATATTTGCATCACTCCAGAAAAGGAATTAAAAAGAAAAAGCTCATACGCCCCATACCTCTTACCTCTCCCTCTCATTAGTCACTAGTATTTCAATCGACCCAGTTTATTTTACCCCTTATCCTCCCTATTATTTATTTTTACCCATGTATTTTAACTCATCTGTCCACATCCTGGATAAAAGGAGCATCAGACACAAGGTTTTCACACTCACACAGTCGCATTATAAAAGTGATATCATTATACAATTGTTTTCGAGAATCAAGGCTACTGGAACACAATTCAACGGTTTCAGGTACTTTCCTCCAGCCACTCCAATACACCACAAGCTAAAAAGGAATATCTACATAATGCATAAAAATAATCTCCAGGATAAGCTCTCAACTCTATTTGAAATCCCTCAGCCACTGAGAGTTTGTTTCGTCTCATTTCTCTCTTCCCCCTTTTGGTCAAGAAGACTTTCTCAATCCCATGATGCCAGGTCCTGGTTCATCCCAGTTGTTCTGTCCCATGTTGCCAGGGAGATTTACCCTCCTGGGAATCATGTCCCATGTAAGGGGGAGGGCAGTGAGTTCACCTGCTGAGATGGCTTAGAGAGACAGGCCATACCTGAGCAATGAAAGAGGTTCTGTGAGGGTGACTCTTAGGCGTAATTATAAGTTGTCTTATCTTATCCTTTGAGGGAATAAGTTTCATAGGTGTGAACCCCGAGATTGAGGGCTCAGCCTATTGATTTGGTTGTCCCCACTGCT
Source organism: Tamandua tetradactyla (assembly GCF_023851605.1). NCBI lineage: Eukaryota > Metazoa > Chordata > Mammalia > Pilosa > Myrmecophagidae > Tamandua > Tamandua tetradactyla. The sequence continues at coordinate 39,571,567 of NC_135352.1, read as the reverse complement.
TGCGAGAATAGCAGGAATTCTCCAAATGGATAAGTTGAATATTTCTTCCTTTCTCCCCAGGCCCCCAAGGGTATTGTACAAATACTTTTTTATTCACTGCCCAAATTACTCTGGGATATATATGTCCGGGCATCACACTAACATGGACAAACCAATATGATCTCACGGCCTATTCAAGATTCCATGTACTTATGGTGTTCAACTAAACTGCCTATACAAGTTAAATTACGTAATGTGCTACCCAGAATATAAATTTTGCACCAAATAAACATCTCTCCCTTTGGTCTCACACAGAAGTTGAACTCTTAAAATATGGAAATATCATCCTTTACCCTGTATTCAGATCTACCCCAGTCCTATCCAGATCAGCTTCATTCATATCTCTAGTTGAAGTCTGATCCCTTTCTTAACTTTTTAAACAGTCCCTGTATGGGGTAGTGCTGACTTTCATAACAGGGCTCCGAGCTGCAGTTTAAGCAGGAAAATCGACAGAGGAAGCTGCCTTATTGTCTACCACACTGCAGCATGGGTTTGCCGCGCCAGTGCCCATCCAGCTCTCAATTCCTTCTGAGCAAAAGAGACTTTCCCAAGGAACCCGCCATTCAACACTCGGCCTGGAACCTCAGCACTCCCTATCGTCCTTCAAGCTGTTTATAACCTTATTGGGATATGAATGTCTAGAAACTAGAGAATAATTCAGGACAATCTACAACTAAGTACCAAAATTAGGAGAACAGTCATTGGGCCTTAGATTAGATTTTTTCCTGGATGCTCCAAGAAATGGTTGTTTTTCCTGCTTTGCTGTGAAAATCAGAAAGAGCAGCCGGTGAAAGAGCGGCTTCGTGCCCAGAGAGGCGGCAGCCCTCCAGGATGCTCGCTCATCCCTTCAGCCTCACCATTCATGGACAGCAGACCGCCTCTCCTGGATCAGGTGTGCCGCCCCCAAAATTCCCCCAGCCGAGTCATCTCACCATCTGCACAAGTGGTGTCTACTCTACACATGTCCACCCTAACCCAGTCCTCAGGCACAAAGCACCCAAACAGGAAGTTTGCATCATTCCCTGCATCAGTACAGGAGACAGAAAACATTCTGGATCTTTCATGCTCAAAAGGGTTTAATACGAGTTATCAGGTGGAAGGTCTGGAGAAGCAAACTCAGAGGCAGTCACCAGGCTTTCGCCCTCTGGGTAACACCATATGCTGGTAAGGAACAGGCTGCTGATATCATATCCCGTCCCCCCCAAGCACACGCACATACACACACACATATGCACACAAGGGCAGTGACTAGACAGTGGACACGGAGCGTGGCCACTGCCCACACTCACATCCTCAGAGTCCTCACGTGACCCACACAGCCCAAGAGATATCTTCCTCTTCAGTGCCTTTCAAATGCCCCTACATTCATAGGTAAAAGCTAAATGACACCCAGAACTCTTGCTGTAAAGGTGACTGACAATTACAGATTATACTCTTCTAGGCCCACAGTACAAGATGGTAGGGAAATCTAGGGACGCTGAGGGCTGCAGGCAATAATTAGCTCAGCTTCCCTACAGAGACTGTGCCTTAATCGCACTCCTTAGTGGTCTGTGCAAGAACAAGTTACCTCTGTAGCCACACACCCTTGAGTCAACCTCCTTGTCAGTCTCCCTCAAAATGGGAAAGCCCAAGACTAATCGCTGAGTGTTCCTATTGGTACCTGAGTCATCTCATCCTCAGCCCTGTGTGTTAGGGTATTGACATGGGGGTGGAGAAAGAGAGAGCAGAGTGTTAAGCCGGTATTAAGTCCAGTAACTAAAGCTTGCCTTCATTTGTTGTGCCAGTCACCTCCCTGCTCCACACCCTTCTCAGGATTTTACAGAACAGTGTTCTCACAGTGTAGTCCCCATACCAGCAGTATCAGCATTACTTGGAAACTGGGTAAAAAGGCAGATTCTCAAGCCCCACCCCAGATCTACCAAATCAGAAACTAGGAGTGGAACCCAGCAATAAGAATTTTAACAAGCTCTCCAGATGATACTGATGCCAGCTTAAGTTTGAGAACAGCTGCTATATGGAAATATACAATTCAGGAGAAGAAAATGGGAAACGATGATTACAAGTCAGGGAAAAGCAGTATCAGTGGCAATACAGAGTTCTAGTAAAGCTAGGTGGAGCATGCAGCCAGATGCATGTTCCATAAAATCCAAATCTAAATCTTGTTTTCCTCTGGCTGACCACATGGTGCAGGAACCCAGTGCTATGATCAGCATGCTTTTACGTGAAGAGATAGAAGGAAGTCATGCAAGCAGGGTCTTGGCACTGCTGACCAATCCCAGTGTCTAGAGTCGACAAAAGAGGGAGACGCTAAGCATTCCTGCATGCAGGCTCTAGCAGGTCCACTTACCAGGAAGGAGGAGAAGGCACCTAATAGATGTATCACCTTTTATCACAAGACCACCTAACCTCTAGGGTATATGGTTTAGTCAGTGTCCTGAAACATGAACAATGAAAGTAGTATCTGCTTCTCTTCAGCACCCCAAGAGAACAATCACTAAGTATCAATCACCGAGCTCCTAAATTGCTTCCTATCATTCAAGACTATTCTACTTGGCCCCATTAAGAAAATGGACCCCTTTTCCAAAATTTCTGAGTCCAGGCATTCCTCTCTTTGCCCTCTCATACCCGGTTTGGATAATCCACCTTCCGCATTGGTCTTTGCTCCAGAGTTCCTATTCTAGTAGTTTTCCCATGGGCGCCAGTTCTCTCCTAAGCGTGGGGCCTGAAGCTTGACATGATCTCCTGTCCAGTCTTACTGGCATAATGAGGAAAAAATTAGATTTGAAAGCTATTTGAAAAGCAAAAAATTAGATTAAAAAAATTAAGTGCTTGCCCCTCGAACTCATTTTTATCAATGGCGAAGCTCAGAGTCAATTCTGTAATGAGGTCAGGTGTGGGTCAGGGTGGGCACCAGGGGGCAGCAGGGGCCTCAGCCTCACAGGATCAAAGGATATGGCTTTTCTGGGGTACATACCCTAGAAAAACCATGTCCTTTGATCCTCATTCAATATTGTTGGGTGGGATCTTTCTGATTGTTTCCATGGAGATGTGCCTCCACCCACTCAAGGTGGGGTTGCTTACTGGAATTTTTTAAGAGGGAACCATTTTGTAAAAAAGCTTTAGAGCCAACAGAGGCCACACAGCCAGAGACCATTGGAGAGGAAGAAAAATAAAAATGCCCCCGAGGAAGCCACTGAAAAGCCTGTAGAGAAAGCTAGCAGACATCACCATGTGCCTTTCCAGGTGACAGAGAAACCTGAACATCATCGGCCTTCTTGAGCCAAGGTATCTTTTCCTGGATGCCTTAATTTGGACATTTTTATAGCCTTGCCTTAATTTGGACATCGTCACAGCCTTTTAACTGTAAATTTGCAGCTTAATCATCTCCCCCTTTTAAAAGCCATTCCATTTCTGGTATATCGCATTCCAGCAGCTTACAAACTAGAACACACCCCAAACCTGAAGAGCAAAACACTGAGTATAATTTTGTTGTAGAACATGGAGTTTCCCAGAAGAATAGACTTGAAAGTTTTCTGAAATGTAAACCGCAGTAAGAAATACATTTGACACTGCAACCCAGTATACATACATCTGTGTATGTATATGTATGTGGAAAAAAGATTCATAAAAGAATATTTATTTTTACCATTCTTCTGATATTTTCTATTCTACTCCATTTTATTTTTGAAATGCTAGTCAAAACTCCCATTATTAATTTCATGAGTTACTAATGATTGGCAACCTGCAGTTTGAAAGGCACTGCTCTAATGTGCTCAGTATAATAAACACACTACCAGCACTATTAAAAAGTGGCATTGGTAGCACACTGCCATCATTACTAACACTGCTGAGTGTTCTGTGTGTTTATGTGTGTGTTACTGTCATTTCAATCAAAAACTTTAAATTGCTATAGGCCATAATACCAACGCTATGCTCTTAGCATTGTGATGAATACAAAAGAATTACTTTTATTGAATTCATCTTAACTTGAAATTTGGTGATGATTTGCAACAGCAGCCCAAGTGGATGGCTAAATTTTCATTTCCAGATTAGTATAGTTATTTTCCAAATTTCAACAAACATTTTTGTTCCATGAAATTAGCTTCAAGTCAAGTTGACCGATATAATTTAATGGGGCTTCTCCCTTCTCCCTGTCAAGTAACAGTAGTTCAAAGATTGGAACCATTTCAAGAATTATGGTGTTTGAAAACTGAAATGTGTGCCTTCCAGAGTAGATTCAGACCCGCAGCTGTCAGATGAGAGACCCTCAAAGCCCTCCTTCCACAGCTGGGAAGATGTCTGCTTCTTTACAAGCAGGCATGTGCTCTGTCTCTCAGGCCTCGACCACACACAGCACATGGAGACAGGATCCCGCACCCATAGGTATGTGTGTGCACACTGAGGCATGCACGGCTGCTCTTCCCACGTGCCATCTGCAGCACAGACACGTACAGGATGCTCGTAGATTGAAACCGGCCTCAACCTCTCCTCACTCTTTCTCTAAATCAAAACCCACCATAAACACCACAAAGAGCCAGGAAACCTCAGGGTCTTAATCACTTCCTTTCCCCAAGCTCCACGTGGCACACAGGACACTCCGTTTCCCTTTAGGCTGACTGTTATCCTGTGAGGAGCGTGGAAGAGGAAGAAAGCAAATCCATCTTCCAAAGGGCGGAGAGCCCAGAGAGAAAACTCCCGGTCCAGGTTGTGCTGTTCCACCCCCCTCCTCACTCCACTTGGCCCAGGCAGGGAAGTCCTCCCCTTCCAGTGGGGGCTGGGGGTTGGTGCCACCTGGCTTTTAGAAGAAGGAGAGAGTCAGGGGCGGGGGTAGGATGAGGTTGAAGAGTGGTGCAAGCTCTTCCTTCCACCGTGACCCCAGCCAGTGGGAACAGAGACGAGTGGCCTTCCAGAGCCCCCAGGGCAGCAGGGCTTCGTGGGTATGTAGGGAGAGTGAGGAAAAAGGAGAGTACAAAGGTCATTCATAAGCTCAGCAATTGCCCTTTGGACTTCAGGAAAACACCAATGATTGAAAGATCTAAAAATAGGGAAATGAAGCATTCAAACTGCATTTAATAAAGATCACTCTGGCTGAAGTGATCAGCAAAAGAAACGATGGGACATAAAGAGCTAACGGCAATTACTCAAGTGGGTGGGGTGGTGGGGTGAGGAAGGCTTGAATTTGAAAAAATATTTGGAAGGACCTGGCAATAGTGGCCAGGATACTGGACTGAACAGTGAAGGGTGGTGGTGCCATGCATGGAGACAAGGAGAAGAAAGCACAAGTATGTAATGAGAATGAGAGAGTTCTGTTTTAAATATGTTAAGTTTTCAAACTCTAAGCACACCTACATGGGCATGTCCTCCAGAAGGAAGTTGGTAATTGAGGTCTAAAGCTCCTTAAAGAGACCTGGACTGTGGAGAGATACAGACAACTTCAACATATAGGTGGTAGATGAAACCACAAAACGGTTATCAACAAATACTAGTATTTGCTAATAACATTTGCTTACTATGTATTCAGCCTGTGCAAAGCACTTTTATTGGATAATCTCATTTAATCCCCATAACGACCTCACAAGGTAAATATTACAATTAAGTTTTGCCCTCAGAGAGGGTTTCATATCAGAAGAGAAGACACTGGAGACATGATTCTGAGACATGTGGGAGAGCTATTTCTGCTGTATAGTTGTAGAGAACAATGTATGCAATCACCCCAGTTTAAGCACAGACATGTCTTCCCCCGTAGCTGAATTCTTAGATCCATCCTTGCTTCTCTGCTGCCTCGAAAGGTGCTAGAAGGACTAGCTGGGCTGGACAGCCCATTCCCACAATGCCTAAGGAAGGGGCCTGGAGATTCCCAATGAACTGGTGCTAGTTTGTGGTTCTTTCAGACCCCAAGTCATCAAGGGCGCCAGTCTGAAGGCAGCAGAGAAAAAAAGACTGCTTCGGTGCAGAGAAACTGCCTGTTATGCTACAGGGAAAGCATATCACAACTGTTCCTCTGACACTTTGGATTCCAGCCAGATAGCAGCAGTTGGTCAACTAGGGTCAGGCAGCCAGGAGGGAGGAAGTATTCTAGACTTAATTTTCAACATGGCAGACAATTTCCCCAAGGCATTTTCTCAATCAAGAAGGCACTCCCCAATCTACCCCCACAATGGTTATTTTGGGGTTTGTTGTGTGAGGGGAGTTTCAGGATCAGTTGAATATTATTCTGAACAATGTCTCTACAAAGTTTAACGAGGTGCTTTGTCTTCTCCTACGTTGGATTCAGGACCAATAAAACAAATGAGACTTGTTGTCATATTCCTCATTAGAGAAACCACGACCTTCTCCCAATAACCCTTGAGTGCTCCAAGTCTCAATGTAGGCAAGTTTGAAGAAAAAAAACATCTCTTCGGTACCATGGTACTGACTTTGAGTTTTGTTTTAAATTCTTACTCCTGAACCCAAGGCTGTTATATTCTGGCCTAAGTAAGAGTGAGAAAGTAAGATGAGGAGTTGGGATGGTTGGGATGGTAGAAAAAGGTATCCTGAAGGCTTGGTTCATGTGTACCTAAGCCTGTCACTGCGACTGGTGGACCCCAACTTGGGGTAAGTTTCTTGGAGGAGACTGGCACTGAGCAGGAAGCTACCTGGGCTCCCCAGCTGAGTGACCTGGGGAAATCACCTCTCTGAGCCCCAGTGTCCTCATCTATAAGATGAAAGAGCTAAAGCATCCCTAAAACCCTTTCCAGGTTTAACATTCTCTGAGTATAAAACTCAAGAATAAGCTGGGTTTTACTGCTGGCTTTGCTGCTTTCCCATCTGGTATGGGTAAGGGGTTCATAAGATGTTGCTGCATGTTATAGCACGGGAGACTCTGAGAACAGAAATTGGATTTATGAACCAAACATATCACCTGGATTAAAAATTAATATATCATAAATGTGTTGGTGTGCATGTGTGCTGAGCGAAGGAGACAGAGGCAGGAGATCCAGAGAAATTGACTTTGATAAAGACAAGCATTGGGTTGATGGCAAAGCCAAGTCTAGAGCCCAGGTTTTATAACGACTTGCCAGGTAACGTCCCCCACTGGTCTCTGCATCTAAGTCACCAGAACACTGGAAGGTTTGACAAGAATCCTATTTAATCAACACCATGTGTGTTGTGTTTCCTTCTCACACCATCATCAATACCGTGCTGGGAAAAGACTCGTATTCCAGTGACAGCGTGGATCTTCTTTAATATGGGAGTCCCGGGAATTTACCGCTGTCTTTAATACTAACTTTGCATGTAAATTGGCTGAAGGATAATATCCTGAGATCATTTTTCAGAGGTGGTGAAAGGCGTCCTTTTAATTGAAGAAACTGAAAGAAGAGGAAATTACCCAGCTTGTCCTTCCGCTGAGGGTGACGTGGGTATGAGTCCAGCCGGCCCCAGGGGTGGGGACAAGGGCCTCCCTCAGTCCCTCAGGGCCGTGGGTCCTGGGCAGGGAGCTTCACCTCTTTAAGTCTCAGGTTCTCCTTCAGGGAAATTCAGAAATCCAACTAGATCACTTTTAAGGACCCCTGACATTCTGAGGTTCCGTCTTGAGGAATTCCTGAAGCAAACTGCCTACACTCTCAGCCAGCTGTCCTCTGCCTCTCTGCCAGGTAATTTTAAAGGCTGAGTCAGTGATTCAGATGATTCAGTGATTCAGATGATGAGGATGGCGGTGGTGGTGATGAGGAGGACAGCAGCTAATGAGGCGGACAGCAGCTAGTGAGGCAAAAGAGGAGCTTTGCAACTAAATTTTGTTTAGACTGAAGCAAAAACGTGGCTTGGCCAAACTCTGACTTCCCCTCCGTTTGTCCCATGTTCATCTAGTTAAACCCCTATGAGGTGCCCCCTCGGCACCGGACAGCGGTCAGGGCCCGAGAATCGGCCAGAGCAGCAGGGGTCGTGCCCAAAGCCACCCAGAGCAACCAGGTCTGACCCGGAGTCGCCTCGACTCTGCCACCGACGACGGCCCAGGGTTCCGGGACCCGTAGCGGCCCCCGCAGCCGCCCACCTTCAAGGTCCCGGGCTGGATTCGGTTCCCCAAGGGCTTCACGGACGGCCTCGGCACAGCCACCAGCCGCCGCCCTGGAGCGCGAGGCGCCCTAGGTATTCGGCCTAGAGCCTGCCGCCCGCTCCCATTTGGAGGGAGAGCAAGGGGGGGGGGGGGGCGCGGAGGGGTCTAACAGAAAGGAAAGGAGAAAAACACTGAGAAACATGCTTTGGCAGGCAAGGCCTTCACAGACTACCATATGTGGTCCACATTGAGCAGCCCGGGTCTTTGATGTTTTTCTCAGTGTAAAGACTTGACTCTCACACCGCGTCTAAGTACTACAGACCTTAAAACTACGAGGCCGGGACGCGTGGACCCGGCTCTGAGTGTTTAATTTGTCCCCCACCCAAGCGCCTGCCGCCGCCCGGCGCCCCGCTCTGCACCCCGGCAGCTGGACGCACTGCCAGCCCCCCAGCCCGGCGCGGCCCAGCCCCCCGGGCGCAGACTTGCCCGCCTTTTGGAACACCTTAGCGCCAACCTCGGAGGTCAGGACCTTTCCAAACGCGCGGCGGGAACTCCCCAGATGCTCCCCGCGCCCAGGTCGGGCCTGAAGGATTCTCCCCACCGCGGGCCACGCGGCCGCGCCTGCTGCGGCTACGCCCCGGGCCTCCGGTTCCCAGAGTTGGCGCCCACCCGGCGCTCAGCGGGAGACGTCGGCAAGGCCGAACCTAAAGGGGGTTCGTGGAGGTGGCGGGGAGGTGGGCATTTTATGACACGCAGAGTGATGAATCACAATCCAAGATCCCCAGGAGATTTGCACTCTCATCTTTGGGGAGTTTATTAAATAGTCACGCGCTCCGATTGGAAATTCCTTCCTCCATTTGCTTCCCTGTACCCACCGCCGGACAAAACGACTCGGGTCCCTCCGGGGAAGGGCCTTGCCCTCGGGAAACCGGGAGGCCCCCACCGGCCGCGAGGGAGAGGCCCGGCGGCGGCAAGTTCCCGCGGCCAGGAGCTAGGAGGTCCGGGTTCCCGCGCCACGTGGAGCTCAAGCCAACTGCGACCCTCTGCAGCGCGCGGGGCCGGGAGGTCAGCCCTGGGCGGCGGGGTCCCGGGCCCTCGGCATCCCAAAGTTCCCGGGGTGCGCGCCACCCGCCGGCCGCTGCGCCTACAGACAATTCCCAAAAGTCAAAAGGAAGGTTGGTTCCCAACCGGGAAGAGCCACGACTGTGGCCGACAACGCTGCGCCGGCCACCCCAAGGTCCTCCCAGCCGTGGTCCAGCCCCAAGGCCCCAGCACGTTCGGGAAGACGGATTCCAGGTGGGGGAAAGCCCCAGGGAGGCGCGGAGACAGGCCGCCCTGCCCGAGGTCCCCGGGACTGGGGCACCGCACGGCCGCCCCTTTCCCAGAGTTAATTCACCCGGAGCGAGAGGAGGGGCCGCCCTGCTGTCTGGCCCCTGGCGGGGCTCTGCTCCTGGTGGCAGAGCGATCTGGACTCTGGCGGGTGGGTTGGGCTCGAGCCGATCCTCGAGGGACAGGAAAGGAGCGCTGTAGGGTCGGGGGCCAGCGATGTGCCTTGTTAGACGGGTCAGCTGGGGCAGTCCCTGTCGTCGCCGAGGGCCTGCTGACCAGGAGGAATCGGGCTGTGTCCGAGCCAGAGCGGATCCCCTTGCGGGAATCTCGTGTGTGAGCCTGAAATTACCTAGAGAGGCTCAGGATACACACGCGCTCGCCCTTGCTTCCATCGCTCGCGAACAATTGCCCCTTCTCCAACAGAACATCTGAAGTCAACCAGGCTGCACTGTCTGAGCGCCTACTGTGTGCTCGGATCTTTACGGGATACAAGACCGGAGAAGGCCAGGCTCCTGCCTGTGAACCTAACTCAGGACTGGGAATTAGTGCGTCCTTTAGTGGAGGGAAAGAAGGGCGCCCACTAAAAATACTTCTAGGGCTGCGCGCTTTTTTTCCTGGAATGAATCACAGGCACCCGGGGGAAAATATAATATTGCACGCCTGGAGTTCGGGCTCCACTTCCTTTTTCTGGCCCTCCCTCAACCCGGCTTTCCCTAGTCAGGAGGAGATTCGGAATTCCCAAAACGGGGGGTGGGGGTGGGGGGACAGCTAGCCCAGGTAAGTATGGGAGCCACATGGTCTCACGAAGGAATAAAAGGAAAATTGTCTCCAAATGAAACCAGCAGGTGGGGGCGAACCAAGCCGAAGAATAGGAGATCTGACTAACCCCAAGGCAGCAGATTCCTTGCCCGGTGGTGAGGTGTGAGAAATAGTCAACATTTGGAGTTCTGGAGTTCGAAGATTTTTGGCAGCTTTTAGATAACTTCCTGATCTGCAGTAAAGTTCACATGACCGAGAGAATGTTTCCCCGACTCCGTTGCCTGGCTCCCTTCCTCTCTCTCCAAGTCTGCAAGTTTGAGAGCTTTGACTGGGTGCAGAAGGGTGGCGCGGGTCGACAGTGGGCGCTGGGAGGAGTCCTGGAGGGCAGGGACAGCTCGGGGCCAACGAGGGCAGTTCCGAGCTCGCTAACCTGTTGTCTCCCCAGCTGTCACCTGCAAGGCGACCCGAGGCTCCCATTTGTGGAGTGGGAAATCCAGGCGGCCCTTTCCTGCCATAACCGACCGTCGCAGTCTCCGGCTCCCTTGGCTCCCCTTGGCTGCGTTTCTGGAACTCCAGTTTGCAGAATTAGGACCTAGCCACAGTGGAAGTATATACAATATGTTTACTTTCCTTCGTGGACAAAATCTAAAGGGGTCTGGTGAGTACCGAAAGGGGCGCTGCCCAAGTGCAGCGCGCTCTGGGCCAGTCCCACACCCGCCGGCCTTGAAGCCCTCTGGGTTTCCGCAGGGGCGAAGAGGGGCGTTGAAGCTCCTGCTCGCTGGCGTCTCCGTGGCCAGGGTCCCTGGGTGAGATGTCCTCTCACCAGCGCGTTGGCGAGCCGGCCCTGGCGTCCCCACCCCCGCCTCGGGGCACAGTAACGCGCAGGGCCGGCTGGCACGCGCTGCGGGTGGCGGGGGGAAGGTCGGGGTTCCACCTGTGTCTGGGGGTCGGGGTGCTCGCGTCCGCCCCAGCCCAATTCGAAGGAACGCTCCCCGGGGAGGTCGAGATTGGACTTCCCCGACGTGCAGAGGCAAGGTCGGGGAATTGGCCGAGAAACAACTGCGAGAGCGCAAGAACCAGACCTGCCGCCGGAGCCAGAGAACGCCAGCCCGGCTATGCGGGAACGCACGCGTTTGCGAGACTCCAGGCCGATACCCTGAAGTCTGCGCGGACGGGGGGTGGGGGGCGCTGCCGGCCTGGGAGCCACATCTGTGGTGGGAAAATGGAGGTTGTTTCGGAGTTTCTAGAAGATGTGGGGATTTTCCCGAAAACACGAGGGAACGCACAGAGAGCAAGGAGCAGCGCTTTCACATCCCTAGCAGGCAAATGTTCCCGTTTTGCGAACATGAAACAAATCCAGAGGGGCCAAGATGCTGGCTCCAGGTCACAAAATAAGTAAGTTCCGGGGCAATTCCCGGTCCAGGTGTGCCTGGCTCCGGGTTGCGTTAAGCACTGGCCACTTGGTCTCTGACAAGCAGCTCCAACGAGATTTTTGCCGATCTTCCTATTCTACTCTATTAGCTGAGCCGCCCAAATGCCGGACGGCTTCTGAGGGGGTGTCATGCATTTCATAGGGGAGACAATCCCAACCAGCTGGGGGGGACTGGAGGCCGGTGATTCTTCTAAAACAGCCAGGAGTGTCTCCCTTTGCCCGCGGACCGAAAGCATCCTATAGTCAAATTCTTTCGAGTACTCGCCTTCCAGCCCCCAACAGTAGCAGCCCCCGGAACGCAGAGCCCACGCGCGGGCACCACTCCGCCAGCACCCAGCCGAGGCCAAAGAAACGGTCAGCTGGGGCGCAGAGCCGGAGCTGCGCGGGCTTTCTCATTTGGATCCATTCCTTTGAGGTCTTGGCATGAGAAACCACTCTGATCATTAATAACTAATAAGATCATTCTGGTCCCAGGCACTCGGGGTGGCAAGGACCCCTGGAGCCCTCGCGCAGGAGGCGGAGGCGCGCAGCTTAGGTCCTCGGCATCCAGGGGGTCCCCGACGGGACCTGCCCGCCTGGCCGACGACTTCACCCACTCTCACCCACTCCCACTCACTGCCACCCTCTCCTCACACTCCCACTCACTCCTACCCACCCCCACTCACTCCCACCCACTCCCACTCACTCCCACCCTCTCCTCACTCACTCCCACCCTCTCCTCACTCACTGCCACCCACTCCCACTCACTCCCACCCACTCTTCACTCACTCTCACTCCCACTTACTCTTCACTCACCCCTACCCACTCCCACTCACTCCCACCGCCTTCAACTTCCCTCCCCACCGCCAGTGCGGAGAGCACACCCACTCATCTGTAAAATCGTGGTCCCTTGTAAAAGAACCCCAGGAATACTGACCAAGGGAATTGGGCTCCAAAATCCAAAATGAGTGAAGCAGAAACAAACGGTCTCTATGGAAAGGCAGATACTCAGGCAGACTTCAGAAAGCCCCTCGAATTGGGTGCGCAATTATTTTTCTTCCCCGTCTTCCTACAGTTTCATGTCCTTCTGTTGACACGGCCCTCCCACCTCCCGGTTGACTTCATTGATTTCTCAGGGTTCCAGACCGCTGGCGCACCCGCGAGCAGAGGCATCACCTGTATCCTCGCACGAGTCCAACGTGAAGCGGTAACCCATCCTTGTCCCACGGCCCGGCGGGCTTGGCGTGGTCAGCCTCTTCCACACCCTGTTCCCACAGTCCAGGGAGCTTCACCAGCCACAGGAAGCTGCAGGAACTGTGGCAGAAAATGATAAGGAGGAAAGAGAAATACAGGAGTGCAATGGCACTTTCTGAACTTGGCTTTCAGTTGCCTGTCACCCTTATTTGTCACCACTGAGTTAGGTCATCAGAAACTGTTTGCAACCGAGGAAGATAAAATTTTACAGGGAAGGGAGGAGAACTGGTTAGTATTTAGGAAATCACCACTGTCCTTCTCCCCCGTTCCACAGCTGTGAGATGAATTAATATACCCTGGTTGGGTTTTACAAATCCCATTGAATGGCCACTCAGTTAGCTGCTTCCACATATGCCGCTTCACGGGCAAGGAGGGCCCTGAGATCTTAGATAAACCAGAAATTCAGGAAACAGAACTGATACCATCAGAAGATCACTCCCAGCATGGGTCAGGGTGGCTCAACAGGGGTCAATGTGGCTTTAGGGACAAGGAAGGGCATGAGGGATGCAATGGAAGAGGGGGACCCTTTAAAATAATTTGCCCACGTGGAGTCTATGCCCTGTGCAGCAGATTGCCCAAAAGAGAAAGATGTGAGGTTCATCTTCCCAGTTCTTCTTGCTCATCCCAGCATCAGGAGAGTGAAGAAAACAGGATAGGGAAAATAGATAGCCAGTGAAGAGGATCTTCGCTGGAGCTTTGTAGAAGCTTTGAAGAAGTCTTTGTAGGAGAGGAGACAGAAAACAATCTCCCCAAGCAACTCCCAAATCATAATGGCCTCCACTATTCCCCGCTTCCAGCTTTGCCTTTTCTGTCTCCTCTCTCCTTCTACAGGTGCTTCAAAGCCAAAGTCTAAAGCACTTTCTCCACAGTGCAAGGAAGCAGTCACCCGACAGACTCTCCACGAATGAAAAGGAAGCGCAGGACATCATCAAACAACTTCTCCACAACAGCTAGGAGGTGGACGCAGGAATGACAACACTTCGGAGGTGGAGCTTCACTTCCGAATGTTGGCACACCACCATGTGAGTTCAAAGAAAAGGGAGGAAAGCTATCCAGGGCCCCACAGGCAGTTCTCCCCCAGCTTGGGGGTTAGTGTTTCCTTCTGCTCACTGGACAAACTGGTCCTGACAGGTGGAGAAATGGCTGTGGTGGCACTTGGAATTTAGGAACCAATTCACTCTTAATCCCCTCCTAGCCCACCCCAACCTCCTAAACCTGAGCTGTCCCTGCTCCAGGCTGAAGTGGGGAGCTTGGAGCTCAGTTTAGATGATAGTGATAGAAGCAGAAACCCAAATCTGATGAATTTGAGTTTAAATAATCTCAAATCATGGTGGGATGGGGGAAGATAAGTACATTGAGGGACACACGTGTAGTAGACACTGGGCTCCTATGATTACGAGACTCCTGGTAACACTGCCTTTCTCATGGATTTTTTTGAAGTGCTATAAATGTGCTCCACTGCTTGAAATGCGACTTAAGTCTTAGAACTGGATTTTCCCTTCACCTAAATCACTCCCCAGGAGTATATGTTAGAGGTCCATGGTAGGTAGCCCCAATCTTTTCCCCAGGTGACAAGGAGAGCTGGCCCAGGCTGCAGGACAACTCCATGTGCTACCAATCCCCAGGAGTTTGTTAGAAGCACAGAATCCACCATTATGACAATGCAGAGACCTGGGGGGGGGGGGGTGTTTTGTTTCATGTACAAATCTAGGGCTCTAGCCAATTCCATCCTCTCAGCACCTGTTTCCTAGCAGGTACACTGGGTTTGTGAAGATCAAACAACAGGCAGGCTGTCAAAAGCCTGGCACTTAATAGGTGCTCATTAAAAATTCCATCGCCCATGCCCTGGAGGAAGAGGCAGGTAGATTTTATTGCTTCTCTTTTCTTCATGGGAAAACTGAGGTGGTGGAGGTCGCGGAGGAGCGACAGAGTAGCACCGTAACTCCTCTCTGTCGGCTCTGGTGGCGGCATCAGGGCCGCCGGCCTTAGTCCTGCTAAGGTGACGCCCTCTAACAGCGGGTCGGCGGGGGGACTGCGCCATTCGGAGCCCAGCCCACTGCAGCTGCGCGCGCCGCGAATCCGACAGGCCGGGAGCCGGGAGCCGGTGACTCGAATCCACAGACTGCTAAAGGGCAAGCGACTCTTGGTGACCCGAATAGGGGCTCAACCCTGACGGGCCGTCGGCTTTCTCCTCTGCGCTGTAGCAACCCCACCCGCGCGACGCCTGGGACCGGCTCTGGCCGTTTCCCCCAGGTCTGTCCAGCAGGCGGAAGGTCTCAGCGTTGCTGCCAGACGGCCGGACAAGGAGGCGAGGGCCCTTGAGTCCTCCTACCTCGGGGTCCATTAGCGCCAAAGGCCCTCTACCGGGGCCTGGTCCCCCGAAAGGAAGGCCGGAAGGCGGTCGCTAACTGTGAAGCCCAGGCCCCTTTCCTAGCCCAGGGTCTGCGCCAAGGCCTTGCTCTTTAAAACATCGCCAGTCCAGCCTCGCACCATTGCCAAGACCCAGGCCTGTCCCCAGGTCCTTTCTTCCCACGACCGCCCCCTCCTCCCCCTCGAAGCTGTGAGCGAAAAGCGAGCGCTAAGGTGTTCTCCGCACCCGGGCGCCCCCACCCGGCGCCCCCCACCCGCACCCCCTTGCAGAGCTCAGGACCAGGCCCGAGCAGGTGAGAAGGGAGCAAGACGCCGAGGACCCGGCTGGATCGGCGCAATCCTCGCTCGCATCAGCAGACGGCAGACGGGTCTGGAGCGGCGGCGGGAGCGCTGGCCTGGTTCACGGAAGTATTTAACCCGGTCAGTGTCATTCTTGCCTAACTGGGTGTGAAAAGTAACATGAAAGTGAAATGCTGGGGGGAAATGGGGCGTTTCCGAGGCAGTCAGCGAGGCCCCTCGGCTGCCGGACCTGGAAGGCCTAAAGTCCCTGCTGCCCCGTGGGGGGCGCCAGGAGGCGCTGCTAGGGGCCGGGGGCCGCAGGGGGAACCTGGGGTGGGTGGGGAGGAGGCGGGTGGGAGGTGGGCGCACAGTGGCGGGGGGAGGGGAAGTGGGGTACAAGCCAGCAGCGTAGGAGAGGAACCCCAGTAAAGCTCTGCAGATCGTCCGCCCCCGGCTCCTGGCTGCTGAAATTGACACAGTGTGACTTCCAAGAACTTCCCCACCTCGGCCCTAAGTACGGAGCAAAACTTGGGGCTCAAAAGTAGATACCGTTCATGATGAAAGCTCGATTGAAAGCGAGATTTCGCTAATTTTAGGAAACAGCCTACCAATCTATTGGGCCAAGATGACAGGAGGTACCCGGATTCTTTCTATAGCGGGTGATGGGGGGGCGACTTCCTGGATTGATGGACATTTCTCTAATGATTACAGTTGGAAAGCTCACAAACCCGCCGGCCGCAGCGCCCCGAAGACAAGGCCCGCTCCTCGCGGCCTGACAACAGCTCCCCCCACCCCACCCCACCTTCAGCCCCCCACTGGCACTCGAGTTGGGGCGGCTCCAGCTTCAGGGCCCCAAACGCGGTGTCGCCGGCCGCGGGAAGCGCAGGCGGGCAACAGGGGGCCGAGTGGCGGCCCGGAGCCTGCTCCTCCAGCTCGGGCAGGGCCCTCCAGCAAGGCCCGGGGAAAGGCCCGGGGCCCAGCCCGCGCCGGCGCAGCGGAGAAGCAGACCCCTTCCCCGCCTCGCACCCAGTCGCCAGCCTCCCCGCCTTTCCTGGGGGGTCTGCGGCCGCCAAGCGACCACCCGAGCCCCAGGGCTGGGCCCAAGGCGGGATGGGGGGGGGGAGGCAGCAGGCAGCGGGGTGTCCCCGCATGGGGCCTGTGGCGGGTGTGGGGACGCGTCTGCAGGCGCGCTCACACTCTCTGCGGCGGCGCCGGGGTGGCCGCCTCCCTCCTTAGGGCGCTCGCACCCTACTAGGGAGCCCCCGTGCCGCTGCGCCCCGCTTTTGGAATCAGACCCCACAGCACAATATTCTACTTCGCAGGCGCTGAGGAGCGCTCAAGAGGTGCTGGACCCGATCGCCTGGGTATTCCTGGGTAAAAAAAAAAAAGAAAGAAAAAAAATTCTAATCGTAAATCAGAGCTGCAGGACCTGCTCTTGCGAAGGGCGCTGGTGAAGGAAGTGTGTATGAGTGTGCGCGCACGTGTGTGTGCGTGTGTGTGCGTGCGTGTGTGTGTGTGCGTGTGTGTGTGTAGGAGGGGCAGGAACCGACGCTCACGCGGAGGGAGGATGGCAAAGCGCCGGACGTGGGGGGAGCAGCGGCCAGAGGAGCCCCCGCGAGTCCCGGCGTCCGGCTGCCGCCCCGGGGCTGCCCCTCGCCGGCGTCCCTGGCGCGAAGGCCCGAGCGCGCGGCCGCAGTTTGGTCCCCGCGGCCCCGGGACGTCGCCCAGCGCCGGGCGCACGGCCCCCGCGGACCTCTGTGCCGGGCTCGGCGCGCTCCCGGGGCTTCGGCCGGCGGCGGTCGGGCCGCGTCCCCTTCCTTTCCGCCCTGCGTCCGCGGTGAGCTCACTTCCTCCCGGCGCCGCTGCCTCCCGCCGGCCGGGACCTGCTCCCCGCCGCGCCCGCGCGCCCCCCGGGCCTTCCTGGGGCGCGGGGCCGTAGCCGAGCGACTCCGCGAGGGGCGGGGTGGAGGGCAGAGCCGAAGCCTCTCTAAAGGGGGCAATGGCTCCCCTTCGCTCCCCTTCGCTGCCCACCGCGGCGCGCCCGGAGAGCGGCGTTTTCCTCCCGCCGGCGCGCAGGGAGGCCGGGGCTGGCCCGAGGGGCCCACCTCCAGCCACCTTGGTTTGGGCCCAGCCGCCGGCGTCGCTCTTTCCTTCCTTCTTTCCTTGCGTCCTTCCGTCCCTCCTCCCTTTCTTCCTTTTCTTCTTTCTTCCCTGCCCTTTTCTCCCTTCGTTTTCTCTTTAGTTTTCCTCTTGTTTATTTGTTTTTTTAAAATCGGGCATGTTTAAAAAGTAATTTCGCATTTTTTTTAAGTCAGGAGCGGCAGAGGAAGACTTATAAATAGAATTGATTTAATTAGCTGGTAATGCTCCTCTCATTCCCCTATAATTAAGCAGAGTCTAGTGGCCTTCAGGACCCACAGCCGATTACTACAAGCATACTTTACATTTCCATGGAAATGGCTGTCCCCAGGGTATAATCCAGGATCTGGTGACATTTATTCAGGTTTCTTAGCCGTGCGCTGGGGCCAGAATATCGCTGAACGAGGGAGGTTGTGGGGCTGTTGCTCGGCTCCCCTGGCTGGTATTTCATTTTATTCTGCCGTGTTTCTGCGGCCTAAGGAAAGAGCCAGTGGGGTCCAGCCCCTCGGATCTGGCCAGGGCGCCCTCGGCCTCGTGGCGCACTGAGACCCACTCCAAAGGAGTAAACTTGGTGTGTCGTTGTCTTTAGGCGTAAATTCGTACAAAACCCAGCACCTCCTTGGTGGGTCCCCACCTCCGAGAAAGACACATCCAGCTCAGGCAGCATGTTCAGCCCAGGCCGCGGGCCGGATCTGGTAGCCCTAAAGAGAGACTATGTTTAAAGCATATTTCGTCGTTCCGCCATCTCTCTGCTCGCGAGCCCTCTTCCCCCATTTCATTTCTCCGTGCGGTGGCCCACCAGCCTCGCCCCTGCAGTTCCCTGGGAATTGGCGCTAGCCGGGGACCAGGCACAGCCTATCTCGCTCCCAGGAGTGCGGCCCACTCGGAACCTGGACGCCGCGCACTCACCCTAGGCCCACGCGGGGCTGGTGTCCCCCAGCCCACCTCTGCCTCCCGCCCAACACTCTGGAGGCGCATGTCCTTTTTTGTCACCAGATCCAGGAAGGCTTTTGATAAGAGCTGCTTCCCTTTGGGAAAAAGCATGCCTTTCCCCTAGGAGAGGAGAATCTGGTGTCCCTGGCTGGCTTAAAAAAAAAAAAAAAAATCCAAGACAAAGTATCTGTGGTGAGAAAGTATGAGCCTCTCATAGTTGTCTTGGGGTCGAGTAAGGACGTTTGGAAAATGGTGGAGATAGGACGGCTCAATTAACAACCTCCAGACTGTCATTTCTCTGGCTACGGCTTTTCCTCCCTGGCGGTCCGCACCGTTTTTTTTCCTTCCCATCCCGTCCTACAGCAACTTCCTCTTTATTTAGGTTTGTATCTTCCTCAAGCAAGAGATCACTGCAAATAACTACCTAAGGAGGGGAGAGGAATCCGCCACTCCCAGCTTCACTAATTGGTGACCACAAGCCCAACCTTTTCTTTAGGCTTGAACCTGCTCATGGTAAAGAAGTGGTTGGATGAGTTGAACTTGAAAGCGGGCTTCCATGCTTACATTCGATACTGTTCAGGCAAAAGTATTCTTTTCTGTTCGTGAACATTTGAAGAAATATATACATTCTGGGCTTGTTCTGTGCCAAGATGCAGATGAGGCCATGGTGAGCTTCTGGCCGTGCCCTCTTTAGCTGCTCCTGGGAGACCAGCCCTCCCTTCTAGGCAGGAGAGAGAGCCTGAGGGGTAGGTCTCCGGAACACAGCAACCTCCCAGGCACAACCACTCATGCTCACATGATTCATTAGGAGCCTTAATCCTCATCGGAGCGCTAGCCTCAGACCCTGACCCTGCCGATTCAAGCTCTGCCTGTGAAACCCCATAAAACTGGCCAAGGAGCTGGGCACCATGTGCAAACATTAATCAGAGTTCTGTGAGGCTTTGGTTTCCAGTCTGATGAACAGCTTCAGGGCTGCAGGGGGCAGAGGGTTTGGGGTCCTTTTCACCCACCAATGTCCTTTGGTCCTCCCAGGGCATCATTTGAGCACAGTGGGTGATCTCAAAGCTAACCCCCTTCAGAGGGCTGCTTAACTGCAGGGACTATGGTTAAAACCTGGCAGTGGGTGATCTTCCCTGGAAGGGCAGTTAAGAATCTGTCCCAAAGGAGGAAAAGGAGATCAGCTGTGAGTTTCCAGTGTTATTACTGCATCCAGTAGGATTATGAGAGAGGAGTGGAAGAAGCTCAAAGTGAAAGAAGAGAATTTTGGTTTTGGTTAATGGAGAGCATGGTTGCTTAGCAACCCATCACACACACATACAGGCACACACGCACACACTGTAATGACTATAATCCATCCTGAACCTGAAAATACTTCCAGCCCGCAAGGATAAGGAAAGGAGTGGGAAGGAGGCAGACCCGGGTAGAGTCAACCTAATAACCACACATGCTGGCCAGGTAGAAGAAAGATACAAACACCCCAGTGGAGAGAATGACTCCATCCCAGGCAAGGAGCCCTGGGCATGGCACTTTTCCTACAAGGGGAGTGTGCGTGTCCTCTTCTCCATCCACACCTGACACCTAGGAGGAGGATGGTCAGGCTCAGACCCAGGTAGACTCTCCCAGGGCGGCACTGATTTAACTAAAGGTGGTACCTACTCCGTATAGGCAGTGGTCATCTCTGGCTTTATCTTGTTGAGTTGCAAAGGACAAAATGCCTGAAGTCTATCAAGGCTACACATAGTAACATATTACACCGCACAAGTTATCTTCATTGTTTTATATAAACGCATATTCCTCAATTCTTCCCCCCTCTATTTATTAATCTATACAACATAGCTACAGGCTAGAACATGGCAAAACCTCTATACCAGGAGAAAATTTATTGTCTTTTACTTATTTAATGCATAACAATTCAATTCTTTTCAATTTGAGTTGGAGGAGGGGGAGGAGGCATGCCCTAAAAAATGAAAAACGACAAAAACAACAAAAATGTTCCCACATTTCTAAAATCTGTTGGCTTTTCTCTTGCTGCTCACTTTTCTTCCTTCCCTTCCCTCCTTTTCCCTTATTCTTTGGCTGAAATCACTGGGAAAAGACAAACCACCCAATTTGGAGCCTGAGGGATTGGTTGCTCTGCAAAGGTTCCTGTCTTACTCCAATATTTAAAATTGCAATCAGGGGCCTCGCACGTCCTGACCAGACTGTATTTCGTGTGAACCTCTTACATTCCTTCAAACTTCCAGGGATTTCTCCCTTTCCTCCTCCTGATTGGCAGAACAGATAGAAGTGGAATAATCTGCTTCATCCTAGAACCATGGAGATTCTGTTAGTATTTGCTGTTCTATGCATTAGAAAGCTCTGGAAGGAGACACAAGAAATAAACAGCAATTTAGTGAGGGCAACTGGACAGCTATTGAAAGACTTTTCACTTATACATTTTGTATATTTCTAGCCACGAGAATGTATTGCCTATTCAATAGAGATGAATCTATCCAGAGATACACACATATACACAGATATATATGAGAGCTATTATATGTTGAATACAGTTAGATATCACATATTGAGGAGGAGGATTTAGAGATAATCTACAGAGTATGTGGGGCTTAAACATGTAATAAACTTCTTTGTTCTTTAGTGGGTCATAAGGTGGAAACATGACTAGAAAGGAATACTTCTACAACAGAAGAATAAAAGTTCAGATGAGGCGAAATGCAAACTCCTCCTCCTTCCTCTTCCCAAAGTGGGGAGTTTTGCCGATATTCATTTGCTCCTCCCGTTAAATGGGGTCCCTGGGAACACCGACTTGCAGGGCTGGCCAAGCTGTCACTCCCAAGACTAGAGGCAAAGCCAGAACACGACGGAAAAGGGTTGACATTTGTAAAATGGATGTTTGAAAATGGACGTTTTATATTACAAGGAGGACAAGACTTCCCTAGAAATGACCGCCTCTCAGGGCCCTAACCCCACCACCACACACGCGGTGCCTCTCAGCCCTCTCAAGGCCAGTGCAAGATGTCTGCCCTCTCCCAAGACTTTAACCAGGCATAAACGTTCTTGTTGGGCAAATCCTACTCTGGAAACTTAATGTTTTAAACCTACACGATAAAAGAGAGATTAAAAACTCCCTTAGGGTATAAACTCAAAGAAAAGGGATCAACTAAGAAGAGTTGAATAGTCCACCCCACTGCATCCCCAGGCCATTAAACGGAGGCCTGGATGCCTGGATGCCCCAAAGACTTTAAGTTAGAACTGCTGCATTCTTCAAGAAATGTGGAAATAAGCAAATAAATCCACCCACCCTCCCAAAGGATGCAACTCTTTGACTTACAGTGATGTTTATGTCTCCTAGAGCTTTTCTGGTTGCACAGCCTGCTAGTAAACAACTAAACCCAACTTTCATGGCGAAGGTCAAATTGCAAAATGAAAGCCTTTTAAAACGATGTCTTATTTAAAGGTATGGCATCTAGAAAACCACATGGAGCATAATCTCTGCATCTCCCCTCTTGTGTTAATACGCAGATCTTCCCCTGAAGCACAAAATCAGATTGCCTTTTCCCATAAAGGCAGGTGGTTAACTATCTGATTTCCAAAGGGATATGCAGTTATCCTGGAAACTGGGAGCGATTTCAGAGGAGCAAGAAGTAGCACAGATGGGCCAATGGAACTGGGGAAAATGGTGCAGCAGGGAGAAAAGGCAAGGGACACGAACAATCTCTTGGATTTCCAAGCTTTTTTGCTGAAGTGAAACCTTGTGATGCTATAGTTTTCAAAAGATGACCAGGGACAGAAAGTAAAATTGCTTTTTTTCCCAAGGCATGCCTGTTCCCAAATAAAGATAAATCTTCAGGTTGAAGATGTTTCTCCTTCCACAGAGACTAAGCTTAGAGCCAATTCTCATCATTTAGTGAAAATAACAGGGTGACTATGGAGGCAACAGAAGGAGTAAAGATGTTCGTGCTAAAAAAAAATCTTCAAGATGGGGTCTGGCGTGGAGGGGAATACTGGAACGGGTTCTTCATATTTCACGTTTCAAAGACAGTCTTCCTCCCAAAGGATATACTTTCATTAGGTCATAAATGCAGCAACAGATGCGAGAAAAGGAGGTGAGTGAGTGTGTGAGTGTGTGTGCGTGTGCGTGCATGCACTGTCCCAGTGTCCGTGCTCGGGTGTGCACATTGGGTGGGGCCCTTGTGGGGTGAGGCTCGGCTCAGGGAGTTGAGGCAGCCCTGGGTGAGGCTTCCTAAGGCGCGCGGGTTTAGGGCTTCGCCTTCACTTTCTCAGTTGAACATATTTTCCCGGTGGGTTCCATCCACAGCTTTCAACTGCCTAGAGCCCAGGTATGTGCTTACCTATAAGAAGGACAAAAAGACAGGCGTCCCCCCCCCCACAGGGTTTGTTACACATTTAACTCGGGAAGTTCATTAGTTGAGGCCTCAGTGCCCGAAGCTGGGTGGGAGGCAAATGAGTTATTTGGGGGCTTTCGCTTCCCTGCTGGACTCCAATTCCCGAACTGGACAGGTTTCCCTTCGGCAACGCCTGAAGGGCCAACCTGGGTGTCCCCGGAGGTTGAGTGCCCTTCAGCTCCCTGCTCCCTGTTAGAGACAACGCCGAAGTTTGCACACATGGACTCGCCCTCTCTCCGCTGGGCCGTTGGCTTCCCTCAGCTCAATGCTGAAAGCGAATCCGCGCTGTACACCCAGCTTCAGCAGCCGCGTCTCCCAGCACGGGGAATCGTCACACCCACAGCGCTGATCACGCTTAGAGATTGGTAGAAGTTAAAAAACTGTTATGAAAGTACCACCCGGTTGATATATTGTCTGACTAGGTCAGATTAGCAAGGCGCGCCTATCCTATGCTTAAATCACATCCTGAAATGAGAAGAAAACGTGCCAGCACAAATCCACACGCGACAGAGAAAAACTGAAGCCGTCATTCTTTCCCTCTGTTTTGATTTCCTGCTCCTAAACAAAGCATGGGTATCAAGGACGAGTTAGGGAATGCGCATTAAAAGGCTGTAGGTCGCTGTCGTTTAAGCCCAATCACAGTTCAGAGTTCAAGGAAAACTGCCTTTAATTGACACCGTGTATATACCTCTGGTCCTCTCCGGTGCCCTGGCAGAGACGCCCCAAGAGTATTTATTTCTGGGGCTGGAAACCAAACAACCGACCCCGTCTGCTACGTAAGAGAGCGCTCCAAGATGAACTGCCGGAGAGAGGCTTTTTGACCCCGGTGGAAATTAGTCATATTGACAGACGCCCCGGGAAGGTAAATTAGCCCGCGCTGACGCTGCGCAGGAGCCGCCCGGGGTCCGACTCCGCCGAGGCGCCGAGCGGGCGACAGGCTCCCGGCTCTTGTCCCCCCGATTCCGGGAAAGCTCCGCTTTGCTCCTCCGGCCCTGGGATTTCAATGCGGAGGCGACGGAGGAGAAAAGGACCCGAGAAAACCCAAACAGTCGAGGGAAGGAGGCAGGCTGCGCGCGGCGGCGCGGGTGAGCCGCGGCCCCAGGGCGCAGGGAGCCGAGTCCGCAGGGGAGGGAGCGCGGGCGGAGGCGGCGGGGCGGGGAAGGGCCGCGCGGCCCGGGGCGCCCAGACCCGCCACTTGGGAGGTCCCGGCCCCGGCGCAGGCCCCGCAGGCCCCCCGGGAGGCTCGCGGCTCGGGCGGGGTCACAATTACACCTCGACTGCAGATGAGGACTTAAAAACCAAGGGGCCGGCTGCAGTCTGGAAGCAAGACCCTGCGGTCATCAGAGAGGGGCCAGGCCGCTGCTCGGGAACCTTTTACAAGGCATGTGGGTACAAGGAAAAAAAATAATCAAAATAAATCACTTTCATTCAGCAAGGGCAGTAAAAAATAAAAGCTGCCTTCCAGAGGGGGCGAGCGGGAGTTTTGAAATTGCAGTGTGTTTTGCTTTTGTATAGCTTTGCGGTTTTGCCGGATAACCGAGAGGGAAATTGCACGGGAAAAGGCGGCTAGATTGGTTTCTCTCGGGTGAGTGCTGTCATGCAGGCTCCACAGGTTCCCTCAAGCCAGCCCGTGTCCCAGGACTGCCAGCGGCCGGATACATCCACACACTCATCACACAAACCCGAGGAGGACACGTGCGCGACCAGTCTGCTTTTGACACAAAACAGGAAAGCGGTGTGCCGCCTCTTTTCTTTAAACACAAAAGCAAAACCGAGCCAGCCAGGGGAGCCGACTGGAAGACATGAGAAGCACCCGATCTTTCCAGCGCCTGGGCCCGAGGGCTTCTTTAAGAGAAGCCCGCTTGGCCGCAAACGACCCGGGGCAGGGCGCACAGACAAGGCGAAATTCCCTCGGCCGCCGCCTCCTGGACCCCCGGCCTCAGCCGGGCCCGAGTCCGGGAAAGCAGCCCAAGGCCCGGCGGCCCTGCTAGTGGGAGACGCGCCCTTCCCCGGCACCCCGGCCCCGGCCCTGCGGCGCTGGGCTGTCCTCTAGGAACAGCGGAACCCAGGCTCTCCAAGCCGCCCTCACCGGCAGGGCGTGGAGGATAGACGCGGCTGCAAGGCACCTTTTAAGAACAAGTTGCTCATCTTCAAAGTAAAACCAAACAAAATTTGTTCTCTCCAAGTTCCCCTCTTCCTGGTCTCTCGCTCTCGGGTCCCCGGCGCGCGGCCGCCTAGCAAGCAGCGTTCTGCAGTGAAGGGGACCCTGGGGCAGGGATGGGTGTAGCGGTGAAATCCGTTTAAATTCGGGGTGCAGGGCGCTTTTCTCTGTGCCTCCCATCCCCCACCCCCTTTCCCAGCCGCCGTTCCCCACGGGCCCGACTGGACACACTTGGAGGGGCTGGGCGTGGGGCGGGGTGGGGGCGGCAGCGGGTCTCGGGCGCCCGAGAAGAGATTTTTATTCCTGAAGTTATTCATTTTTTAAATGAAGGCTTAAAATAAGTCTGGATGTTTCTGCAACTGAATTTCCAACCTGAAGCGTCTCCAGGAGTAGGCACTGGGGACTCAGGGTCCTAATCCCCAAGAGGCAGAATATTTATTGTGCATAAAGCCGAGTGTCCATGCGCCCCCTCTCAACCCCGCGAGGCCCCAGTCCGGCCCCCCAGCTTGGGCTGCAGCGGAGACTCCCGCAGCCCCCTTCTGCTGCTTTCCACCCTCCTCCTTCCGTCGTGGACAGTGCTGGGCTCCTGCTGACTCGAGAGACCTGCCTTCTCGCCGTTTCCCTATCCCGCAGATAGCACCCACCCCTCCGGGTGCCCAGGCGAGCAGGACCGCGCCACCCAGGGAAGGGAAGGAAAGGAAGAGGGAGCCAGGCCAGATTATTCTCCGCTTCCGCCTTTCCGCGCCCCTCCCCCCTTCCCCGCTCTCCGACTGGGGAACGTTGGGTCCCGCAGCCCATCCCTGCTCCTGCAGTGCTGCAGAGTGATCCCCGCGCCCCTACCCACCGGCTTGCCTTCGGGGCCCCTCGGTGCTGGGTCGTCGGCGCGGCGCTGGGGCCGGGCCCCCAGGAGCCCCCAGGAACCCCCAGGCCCGCCGGTCCGTGCTCTTAGCAGCCGGGCCGCCCTGCAGGGCGAAGATGATCGGAGGAGGAGGATGTGCCGTGAGAAAAGAAGGGGGGTGGGGGGAGGATGGAAAGAAAAAAAAAAAGCTCTAACATACACACAGGCAGGCAAAACCAACTTTGGGGTTGGATTTTTTCAGTTCACGCGAAGCGACCTGGAGTATCTGGAGAAGGTTTTTGAAGACGCTTAGGAGGGAGGGCGAGTTTTCTGCTGAGAAACTCAATCTGCCATACAGTAGCGGCCCCATCTGGGATCTGTCACTGCTGACAGCACCACAGGGCACAGCCATGATCCTCTGCACAGCCTGCGCTCCTCGAAATACCCTCCTTAATCAAAGGATGTCTGCGCGCCGGGGCGCAGCTGACCGCGCCAGGAGCACAGCCGCCAGCGGATTCCACCCCGGCCCCGCCCCGCCCCACGCACAGACATGCCCCTCTCTCTACCCCGAACCGTAATTAAAAGGGGGAAAAACACCGAGGCTGATGTCATAGCTCTCAGAAGATCATAAATGTAAGAATCACACTGAGAGAATCCCTGAAAATGACTTTAATGAATAATTTTAGAGACAGTTATGGCTTTGGGTGATTACTGGGCAAGAATATGGAAACCAGATCTGCAGCGCGAAGGCGATAGCCCGGGTCTGGCGGCCACTCTCTCCCCCTGAACCCCGCCAGCTTTCCTTCCTCTGCCAGTTCCCGTTACAGGCTTAGGTGCACTTTCAGGTTTTCTTTTTTTTAAAGCAAAAATAACAAACACATTTTAGTTTTCCTGCATTTGTGCCTTTTCCCAAAGACAAAAATGTCAGCTCAAGACGAGATCAGCATCAATAACAACCCATTTTAAATTGAAGGCGGCGGTGCAGGGACGTCAGCGGTTGCTGACTTCCCTCTTTTTACAAAGGAGGGATTTACTGCCATCTTAATTTAGAATCTCTTTTCTGGCCTCTTCTCTAGGGCAACGTCTTCAATGAAGGTTGAATATTCTTTCTGTTCCTGGGCAACTGCACAGTTTGTTCACTGTTCTAAATCATTTCAGACGATGGAGCAGCCGCGGGCCCAACCTCTTTCAGGAGAATCTGCAGGGATACCCGATTCTTTCGGTTATGTTTATCACTGGGTTGAAAGATAATTTGGAGCTACAAGCGAGACTGATAATTTAAAACACTTTTTCCATTACAAGGAAGCATGGGTTGGGTCTGGTTGCTCATGACTGGCCGTGCACTAAAGACAAGTGGGTTGTTAGTTGGGCTGGCGAGGGCCCTCTGATCCTTTACATAAACGACTTAGATGCCTACAAGCCTGTCTCCTTTGCTTGGAAATATAAACTGGAGCTCTCTGGGCCTGTGGTCCATGTTGAGTCATCTCATCTAGTTCAAGAAAAAGTTCATTTATATTGTGACCGTGAAAAGCAACAGCAATGGGTTTTTTTTTTAATTTTTGTTTTGTATTTGTCTTAAAAGTGGCCTGAATGATGGTATTTGCCTGGACTGTGGGAAACTGCCTGCTGAGAAACCCTCTCCCCTCCTAGAGGCACAGAGGGTCCAGGGAACCCAAGTCCTTAAGGGTACAATTCGCTAAAAGCCTCGTTCCCCATGTCTATGCCCCAAACCACAGACTCAGTGTTTCTTCCCTCTTGACTGGGGATAAGAAGGGGTGGGAGCAAGCCTTCAACATGACAGTTTTCCCTGACTTAGGGAGGAAATGGCCTTCTTTCCATTCTAGATTACACGAAGACACTGCAGAGTTGCAGTGTATTGAGTTGCCACAAACAAGCTAGTAGGAGAGAACATTTGGGAAGTTTGGTTGGATTCTCTCTTTATTCATTTATTTTTTGCCTTTGACACTCAAAATAGATCTTTTTGTCACTGCATTCAAATCGCAGGCTTTGCCTTCTTTCCCGCTCTCTAGCTAAATTCACTGTAGCTTAGACCCAACACTCAGCTTGCCTTCAGCAGCCGGGGCAGACACAAATGACATCTTCAGAGTTGCCCAGAATCCTTGCCTTGCCCAATTGCATCAAGGTGAAGAGCGGACTCACGATGTGGAGAATTATCTCCCTGTGGAGATTTTAAATAATTCACCCCTCATTCCACCCCATCCCCATCCTTAATAAGGAAAACCCAGGGGAACCACCCAGTACTGCAATGGCCACCAAGCCAGTGTGACGGCTTGGGGTGGGCTGCCAGGCCGGGAGTGGTAGTGATGGTGGTGGGTGTGGCTTCAGGTAAGGGTTCCCCAACATCCTGTGGGAACTTTGGAAAATTGCAGACTCAAGTCCCGCCCCTGACCTGTTGACTCAGACTTTCTCGTGGACGTAGGGTGAAATGGGGGCTAAATGTGGAATTTCGTAAAGTTTCCCCGGTGATCTGTGATCACTAGCCAGACGTGAGAGGCTCGGATCCGAAGAGTTGGGGAGCTGGTTTCATCCCAGCACCCCTTAACCCCGCAGGGTGCCGTGCAGGAGGTCTGTTCATCCTTCTGTCGGTCCAGGAATTATACAAATATATCCGGCCTCTGCTTTGGGGCTTTAGAACACAGGGAAAAGCGCGGTCGCCAGCCATCCTCGGCCTCGAGGGCAAGTTTTTGCCAATGCTTGAGCCGAGGGTAACTCCTGCGGCTGCGGGGCGGGACCGAGCACCCAGGCCCAGTACACCCACCAGCCTTTACTGGCAGGTGCAAGGGCCCGGGCCCGGCCTGGAGCTGGGCAGAGAGCTCTGGAACGAGTGCCTGCCGGACCGCCGGCTAGGCATCACCCCCTGCCATCCTGCACGAAGGTGGTAGGGCCGAGTGGGTGCCTAAGAGCCGAACCTCCGCCCTCTGCCCCCACCCCCGGCCTGCACCCTCACCCCACCCCCGGCGATCCGCGCCAGGCGGGCAAAGCTCCGCGAGGGCCCGGCGGGTCAGGACCGAACCGGGGTGAGATCCGAGGTGGGACGGCTAACCGGCCCCGCGACGCCCGGAACAAGGCAAACCAAAACCGTCTTCCCGGCTAAAAAGACCTCCTGAGAAAGGCCCCGCGCGCAGGCGGGCGGCGCGCTGCAGCTGCCGGCTTGGCCCGGGAGGACTTGGCGGCGCGGCCGCGCGTTACACCCAGCTCGGCCGGGGCGGCTCCGGGCCGTCTGCCCTGACGTCAGCGGGCTTCGCGGCCCCGCCGCGGCCAGATCGGCGAGCGCGGGCCGGCGCGGGCGCGGCGCTAATCACTCCCAGATGTGCCTAATAGCCGAGATAAAGACGGACAGAGCGCCCGGGAATAAATTTGTAATCAAGGCTCTACCATCTGATCATCAAAGAGGCCCAAACGCGGGGAGAATGTGAGGGGAGTGTGTGTGTGTGTGTGTGTGTGTGTGTGTGCGCGCGCGCGGGGGGGGGGGATGGTGGTGGGGAGGTTGGGGGGGTTGGGGAAGAGGCGGGGAAGTGACTTCGGCAAAGGTGGAGCGAGGAGAAGTGGGAGAGAATTCAGTGACTTCTGTGAGGCAGACATGGCGTGCGCCTTCACCCCCAGCAGCCCTGCAGGAAGGAGCCCCTGAGCTGTTCCAGGCCAAGACCAACTGGGCAAAGGCAGTTGCTAAATGGGAAGAGGCGCCTTGCGCACTGGCTGGGGGTAAGGTGGCGCTCTGGGGGCTGCCGGCCCGGGAAATGAGGATTCATCTCTTTTCCCGGAGTTGCCCCCTCTCTAAACAGTTTAAAAAATATTCGGTCTCCCCTCCCCAGAACCTCCCCCCCCTCCAGACACAATCACTACAGCAGCAATGCACAGCGCAGCTGAGCTTCCTCAGGGAGGGGGCTGCCAGGCCGAGGTCTCTGGCCCCAGCGCGGGGCACCTCCAGGGTCTTTCTCTCCAGAGGATCCGTTAGCTCGAGCAGGCGGAGAGTCCTGTGCGTGGTGACACTCGTTCGCTCACGCTCACCGCGCCCGCTTCTGAGCTGTAGGAGCTGGACCCGCTGGAGGGAATGGGTTCCCTCAGGCCCACAGATCCAGAGAGACATGCAGTGCCCAGGGTCGGGGTTCAGCCATGTCCTTGGCCCACTCCGCAAGCCTCCTTCCAGATCATCTCCGCTGGGTACCCTCAAGCCAGGCCCTTTTCCCAGCCCAGGCGCGCGGGTGGACTTGCAGGCCAGGAAAACGCAGAGCGGCTTCCCCCGCTGCGGAAGGGAAAACCCCAAATCCCGTGCCCAGCGTTAGATGCAGAGTTTCCTTAGTCCTCCTGGAATAATTTAGCGGTTTCCCAAGCTTTGTAATGCAGGCCCAGTTTACTGTCCCCTGCACACACATCTCAGACCCTGACAAGTGGCCCGTAATCTAAAGGCAAAGCTAAGATCTTAGAAGGCGCTGCGAGACCTTCTTATGCTTCCTGCAGCTTTGCATGGGCGCTCACTCGCCCTTGGAGCCCTCGGCACCCTCGGCACCCTTTCCTGCGAATTCCGCTTGCGTCCAACTCAACTCCAGCTGCTCTAACAAGCCGGGTGGGGAGACCAGCTCCACGATTCTCGCAGACCCGGGGGGCAGCGCGCAGGCGGGTAGGTCGGGGTGGATCGGAAAGCTACAATGCCCTGCACCCAACTCATGCACACACACACACACACACACACACACACACACACGTTTTCCAAGGGCCCTAGGCTGCATCACGGCTGCAGCCAGCTCCTGGTGAAGGCAACCAGAATCCCGCCCCCGCCCCCTCCCCATACCTGAGGAGAGCTGCCTCAGCCAAAAGGCCAGTCTAGGCGCTCAGTGTCTTCCGCAAACTGCCCCAAGGGTGGCGCTTCTCCCCGATCCCCAGGGGATGGTCCTGGGATTTAGAAGGCGGCAGAACCCCAAGTGGTTTTGCTGTTATCTTCTAGTCTGCTCACCCCGAAAAAAAATAAAAGCCCTAAAGCCGCAGTCAGAACCTCCGGTGGGGGAGAAAGTCCTGGAGAATTGCGACTGAGAGCAGAGATGGTGCTGGGGTCATATCCTTCAGGATATCCCCAACGCCTCCCCAAGCGCAGATGAAAATGAGTCTGCAGGAAAATACATTCGCACACACACAAACGCACTCACACTCAACCCTGAGGCCGAGTCCCCGCCCGCGGGCGCTCCGGGGTTATCAGGCGCTCGGCCTCCGCGGCGGTCTGGGGCCTGGGGCCTGACAGCCAGATCCACCATCAATTTACCTTCCGCCGCCCCGGCTTCCCATTTAGCTTTTAACGTCAAATCCTACATTTTTGTCGGCTCCGGCCTGTCTAGAGCGCTTGTGATTTCGCTGAGGAGTGATTGCTTTTAACAAAATGGCAGCAACCACATTATCCGGGCAATTAAAAGAGAGGCCTAGTAGCCGGACCCGTAAGGCGGGTACTTGGAAACCTCGTTTTCTTGTCTTCTCTTTCTTTCTTCCTTCTTTTTAAAGAAGCAAAGAACAAAGGGAGTTAAGAGAAAAGTACGTTGAAGAGAAAAATACGAAAATGCAGAAAAAAAAACGCCCGCCCATCACTCGCTTCCGCAGGGGTTGACAACGGGCCGCAGGGATGTTGGGTGTCTAGGAGCGCTGGGGCAGCTAGAGTGACAAGAAATTCGGGGTGTCCTGCTGGCTGGGGGGAGTCCTGCCGGTTAGAGGATTCGACCGCCTAAGGCGTGGAGGCAGCTGGGGTGTTGGGACCAGCCGGGGGCCGGGCAGGCCGTGTTGGGCGGCGGGCTGGAGTGTAGAGGAGGTTGGAGTGTCCGCGGGGGCTGCCCGGTGTGCGAGGGAAGAGGCGCGGGAGGCGGGAGAGGGGGCGGGCAGCGCCTGGCCCCAGCCAGACAAAGAGGCCGGAGTTTTTGGAGCGCGGCTTTAAAAGCACGTGTGCTAGTGAGCTGTCGCGTAGGTCGGTGCATCAGGGTCTTCCTGCCTCCCCTCTGCTGGTGTTCAAAAAACCAGAAAAAGTGTGCTAAAGCGCGGCTGGAGAAGTAGCAGCTACCCAGGGAAAGCACAGGCTCACGGGCGTGGCGCAGATGACTCCTCTCTGGCTGCTCTTTGAAAAACACCACCGCCTCCTCCACCATTTCCTACACACCGCTCTGGCACACTCCTTCCTTCCAGCCCTTGGGCCCGGCTCCTTTCTCCTGAGAGCCGAGGAAGGTGAAGAAGCAGACAGCGGCTGTGGGCAAGAGAGGAAGGGCGCCTCTCGGGCACTCCGACAGGGATCCCGGAGAGCCACAGAAATTCACGGCGCGCCTACGCCCGCCCCCCGGTGCTATAAACAAAGGCAAGTGTCTGTAAACACAGCCCCGCGCCCACCGGGCCGGCCCAGCGCCGGCTGACCCGAGGGGAGAAAGTTCAGATCGCTTTGGCTGAGTTGTTCTAACCCTTCGCCCTGGCGTTGTCAGCCGCCCCAGCCGCGGGCCGCAGAGCCGCGCGCTCCCCTGTCTCCCAGCACCCGGCGCCCGGCGGGGCGCGCCGCAGGCCGCAGACCCTCTCCCGCAGGCACCCCGGGGGTTTCGGGGCAGGGTCTGGGCCCGCGGCCGAGGTGCGACCCCCGCCCCCCCCAAGGATAGCCTCCAAGCTGGAAATCCTCTGCCAAGCTCCCCAACACCAGAAGGATACACAGGCGCGTTTCCGGAAACGCAGCGCGCAGAAACCCTTCCACCTTTCCGCACTCCCCCGCCGGGTCCTCCCCGCCGCCCCGCCACTCCCGAGCCTGCGAGCCCCTCACCACGCTCCATCTTCTCCCGCTCCGCCCGCGGAGGCTGGGGTCTGGTCGGGCCCCGGGCCCGGGGCAGCACGGGAGCGCCCACCCGCGGGGTGTGGGGGGCCGGCAGCCGGGGGCTGGGGCGCGAGGGCGGCGGGAGGGCCCCGGCGCTCGGCTGGTCTGGGCTAAGGCACCCGAGACTCCAGACGTCGCACAGTTAATATTGAGTTCCCGGTGACTCCTTGTAAATCTACCTCCCCTCACCCCAGCCCTTTAAATCCGTGATGTTGTTCGCGATTTCTTACTTGACGTAAAACTCCTTGTTACCTAATCATGGACATTTCTCGAAGGCCCTCCCCTCTTTCCATGCCCGAGTCCCTGAGCCTGCTCACACAGGGACCCCGCGATCGAGACTACCAGCAAAAGCTTCTCTTTTCTTATTTCCCCCCTCCCCCATTTTTCTTGGATGAAAGCCCTATTCATTGAATTAAACACTTCTGACTAGTTTCTGAGGCTGCAATAACGCCCGGAACCTCCTGTACCGACAAAGTTCCTGAACAAAAACCGAAGCCACCGCCAAGTGGCATGTGTGGGATTTCCCCTGCACCACGGCCCAGGCCATGCTGCAGCCTAGACCTTCCTTCCGGAGACCACTCAGTCGGCGCGCTCCCGGGTGAGGGGCTGGGGAGGGGGAGGGGGAGGGGCCCCATGCTCTTTGGCCTGTTCTCCACCGAGGACACGTCCCCTTAAGGGAACCTCTTCCCCCTGAGTGGACACAAGGGCACGATGATGCTGGGTCGAAACCACTGACTCTTTCAAATAAAGTTAGAGGCAATCAAGATAATTTAGTTTACTTCTGCATATTTTAAATATTATGGAAACAAGTATAACAGCTTTGTTTTCAAAACTTTTGAGGTATCAACCATGAAAAGATTGGGGTTTTTTTTTTGTAAAAAAAAAACACACAGTGGTTTATTGAATACTTACAACGTTTACACCTTCAATATTAATTAAATTCCACTTATTTTTAGAGGACGGAAGTGCACAAAACAAGTAGCTGTTGGCAACATCTTGAAGAGGGAAGGGCCACAGATGAAAGGACAGCACTGGATGCCCACCCAACAGAAACGTTAGCGGCCCCGTTTACTGCATTGAAATAAAACTTTATAATTCCCAGGAATATTTATATCCAAAAGGTCAAGTGTTAAAGATACACTCCACATACGCACTATTATCCACTCTTTAGCAGGTAAGGGTTGGGCAGGCGGGGAGGGGACCGCGCTGGTGTCTACACAGCAAGGAGGGAACATTCACACAGAATCTATGAGACGCGGGGTTCCCTTACCACGCGGAAGTGTCCTCTTCATATTAAAATATGGAATGCTTTTCTTCAAATATCCACTTTTTGTTTTGGAGTGGGGGTGGGGAGCGGATGCCTTAAAGGGGACAAGAGAAGGGAGGGAAATTGCACATAAATAAACCGGATGATTCCAAATGCAAGTAGTCCTCAGAACGGAGCGCGGAGGGCTTGCCGGGAGTCCCGGTCTGCAGCCGGAGCCGCGGCCCTGGCTCGCTCTCCTCCTCCTCCTCCTTCTCCTCCTCCTCCTCCTCCTCCTCACTGCTTCAGCTCCAGAGCCCAGACGTGCTGCGGCCAGCCCGTCCGGCCTTTGGTTTTCTTGTCGCTGCTGCTCACTGTGCTTTTCAAGATTTCGTTCTGGGCAGAGGGGAGGCGAGGGGGAAAAAAGCGGAAAGAGAGATTCAGAAGGTGACCTGGCAGCGCCCTGACGCTTTCCCCGCCTCGGGAGACGGTGAGGGAAGCAAGAGGGGGCGAGGGCGAGGGGGCAGGCGGCTCTAAATGGGACCTCTCCAGAAAGCAAGGCTTGCGCGGCCCAGCTCTGTGCAGGCCTCCCGGAATCTGCAGAGCCCAGCTCCGGGAGCCACAAGTTTATAAAGCCCCGCGCGTTCTCAGTCGTTCCTGGAGGCGCTTGGAGCCTTCCTCTGACTCAGCGGGCAGGGGCAGAGGCGAGGGCCCGCGCTCAGTCTTTTTTTTTTTTTTTCCCCTGTTTTCAATCGCATTCCCCGGGCTACGCTCTGGAAAAGACAGAGCGAAGGAGGCCCCTGGGCCCGGCCTGGGCTACGGGTCCGCGGCTCTCAGCCTCAGCGCGACCCGGCCTCTCCAAGGCCTCTTAAAACCCTGATCATATGGGATGCCACTTGATGAGGCAGCGACCGAGGGGTCGGGAGGGGGCCCCCAAAACAACAACTCAACAAATGAAATTGTTTCCTAGGCCTTCCGGGCTATGGCTCTGGCAGGAACCTGAAAAAAAAAAACGTTGAACCTCTCGTTTATTCTTGTGTCACTGTTAAACAAGAACAATGAGCACAGTAATATTCACTTTTTTCCCCTTTGTCTTAAAAGGTACAGGCTCATGCAAATAAAAACTAGAAATACCTGTGCATTGTATTCATCTTGGAAATTACATTTTACCCTCACCACCAAAGGAAAACTTCTGCAGTTAAATTTTTAAATTTTAAGTTTGCCTTTCCATCTTCCGGACACAAAACGAAAAGAAACACCAAACTGTCTTACGGTTCAGCAGCCGAGCTCTCCGGAAGAGGAAATGCGATCATAGTGAAATAATTGGAATTCAGCATTTCTGGGCGACTATGTTTAGATTTATCTCACAGCAGCTTGCATCCAAGGCCAAATGAAGGCTCTCACCCGCCCCGAGTCAGGAGTTTGAGCCGGTCGCGGTGTGGGGGAAATGGCTCGCGCTGCGGATCCTCGAGGCCCGCCCCAAATGCCCGGGGGAGCGACTCGAAGGGAAGGTCGCAGACGCGCAGCGGCCCTCGCCCCCTCCCCGGCCGCCGCCCGGACCCTCCCCGCCCCCATCTCGTCCGCGTAGGCAGGAAACCATCCCCACAGCCTTCTCGGGGCGAAGCCTGGCGCGGGCGGCTCAGCCCGACGGGACGAGGCTGGCCGGGAGTGCGCGTCCCCGCAGCCACCCCTTCCCCACGCGCCCCCGGGCACTGACCAGCTCTTTCTTCCTCTTCTCCTCCTTCACGTCTGTCTTCTTGATCTCCGCCTTGAAGGCCTCCGCCTCGCCGTTCTGGTCGTCCTTGGCCAGCAGGTCCATGAGGTAGGCGATGTAGCTGGTGGCCAGGCGCAGCGTCTTGATCTTGGAGAGTTTGGTGTCGGCGGGCACGTTGGGGATGCACTCGCGCAGCTCGGCGAAGGCGCTGTTGATGCTCTGAGTCCTGCGCCGCTCCTTGCGGTTGGCGGTGCCTCGGCGCTTCACGGGGCGCGGCCCCCCCAGGCCCGGGGGCCCGGCGCCCGGCGGCACCCCCCCGTAATGGGAGTGGTCCAAGCCCGCCGCGCCGCTGGCGTACTCCGGGCTGTAGGACAGGGCCATGCTGTAGTCGGGGGGCGACATCTCGGGGTGGCCGATGAGCCAGCCGTGGAAGTAAGGGTTCTCCTCGTGGCTGCAGCGGCTGGCGGCGGCGGCGGCCGCGGCGGCGGCGGCGGCGGCGAACGGATAGCCCTCATGGTGCACCACCGGGTGGTGCGGGAAGCCCCCGACCAGACTCATCTCGCCCCCCGCGCCCCTCCGCGCGCCCCAGCGTGCGCGCAGCCCCGCCGCGCCCTCGGCCCGGGCCCCTGCCTCGGCACCCGGCGATCTCCCGCAGCCCGCGGGCCCCGGGCGCCCGGGCCCGACCCGGCAGGCACAGAGGGGGCTGCTGCAGCCGGGGCCGCGGCCCCCCGCCTGGCCCGCCTCAGCGGCGCTGTGGCCGCGGGCTCCCCATGGGCCACGGCGAGCTGGTCCCCGCACCCTGCGCCCCCAGCCGCCGGCTCCCGCCTTGCTCGGAGCTCCCGGCGCTGGCCCCTGCTTCCGGAGCGGCCGCGGGGAGGTGGGATCCTCTAGTGCTCATGCAAAGGTGTCCCGGCTTCCGCGACGCTGCTGCCCGGGGTTGCAGGACTCCACGCCGCGGCCGCGCTCCCGCCGCTGCAGTGTCCCGGGGTTCCGCGGCGAGTCCCGGCGGCGGCCGGAGGAGCAGGCCCGGCCCTGGCGGGAGGGCGCGCGGGTCGACCGCTCACCGCGAAGCCACCTCCGGGCGACCCTCCCCTTCGCGCCCCTTCCCCTCCCCCCACCAGCCTGTTCTGGGTCCTTGGGCGCTTAGCGCTTTAATTAGTTGTTTGGTGGTGGTGGTTGTTTTGGTCCTTGAATGTGATTTTAGCTGTGGGTAACGCGTCCTCGCTCCTCTTGGCCACTCTCGGAGGGATTTCAGAGCGATCTCAGCGCATCCATTTTCTCAGATCCGCTGCTTCTTTGGGGGTAAGGGTCTCCTGGAGTCCAGCAGGCGCCTTGGGGCGCGAAGGCCGCGACTCGCGCTCCTCGAGGGCCCTGAGCGGCGGGCGAGGGGGGTCCCGGGTCGCTGCGGCGGCGGATCTCTGGGGCTGGTCGCCGCAAGGGGAGCGAACGGATTTTCCCAGCGAGATCTCCATGTACAGCTACATCTTTAGGACAGCTCGGGTTAATATATGTCGTCAGAGGCTCGGCACGCCAATCGCCGGGCGCCGGGGGCGGTGCCTCGCGCTCTCCGCAATAAAACTTTTTGATGTTCGCGTTGCTAATTGCGGAGCTCCTCTTTCCTGATTGGCTGCCCTTTCATAACCATAAGATAATTAAAACGGGGGGGGGGGGGGGCAGGGTTAAAAAAACTTTTTTATCAGCCAGAGGTTAATGCAAGTGTTTAACAGATGCTTCACTATTAAAATATTTTTGCCCAAGTCTCAAATATTGAAGCCTCTCCCTGCACAAGGTACAGTATAACTACGCTTTCTTTTCTAGTTCCAAACAACAGCATCAGCAACAACAAAACCTCAGATATTACTTTTCGAAGTGTTTTGCAGGTAACCGAGAAAGTAAGCAGGCAGCGAGGCGCAGTTGTGTGCGGGGGTCGCGAGCGCCCCCACGAAGGGGCGACGGGGAGCGGGCGCTGGCTCCTGGCCGGGGGCCGGGCGCGGCGAGGAGAGCCCAGTCCGCCCTGGCGGGGCCCCCGCTGGAAACGCCCGCGTCGGTGGCTCTCTACTCACCCACCGCGGGCCCCGCTCCAGGCCACCGAGGGTAGCTGACCCGCTCCCGCGTGCCTTTTGGAGACGGCGGGGGCGAACCCTGGACCCCGCTGGAGCCCACTGTAAACGCGATTTCCATATCCTCCCGGGAGACCGTCCCCAGCGAAGACCCCGGGCGATTTCCAAGCGCCGGCACCTCGTCGGCCCGAACCCGCGGTGCGGCGGGTACCGGCGTGGCTCGGGTTTAACTAGCCTGCTTGGTAAGTAACTGAATATTTTTTACAGCGTGTTCAGAGCTTATTTTCCAGTTTTTATGAACAAACATATAAATATATCTCTGCATTCCTGCCTCCCCCATAAAATCGGGCATCTGTGGAAAGGAGGTTAAGTTATCGGAGGGGAACCATTAAACGGCAGTTTAAGAGGCAGGCCGGGAGGACGGCTCGTGGATGTTTAGACTGCTCGCCCTGCGGATCTTGAAGACGTTCCACCGGAAAGGGGCTCCCCACGTGTAAGTCGCCGGCCCGCGGGGCGGAGGGGCCGTGGCGCCCGCGTGGCGCGCGCGTCCTTGGAAGGCTGTGGCGGCTGCGGGGCGGACAGGGCGGCGGCGGCGGCCTCCCCCGCGGGGCTCGGTGCGTGTGGGTGCTGCGGCCTCCTGGACACCGGCGTGGAGAAGGGCGTCCACAGGAGCCCACGGGCCGGGCGGTGGAGCGAGAGCCGCAGAGCCGAGCGCAGAGGAGCCGGGCCGGGCCATGGCGGCCTGCGAGCGCGCCGTTCGCCCCCGCCTGGGACCCGCCGCCGGGCCCGCGAGGGTCGCCCGGGGGACGCCAGCCGCTGCGTTCTGCGCCTCGCCCCTGGCAGGCAGGCAGAGTCCGGCTCCAGGCCGCCAGGGGAGACCCGGGCTCCTCACACGTGAAAGGTTCGGGGAGAACAGACCCTTCTGTCAACTCCCCGGCCCGCCAGGTGTGCCTGGTTCGGGGGTGGAAGACGCGGGCGGGGCGCACGTGGGCAGGGCGGGGGGCACCTACGGTCGCAGGGCCCGTCTCCACCCGCGGCCATCCTCAAGCCTCGGGCAGCGGCACGGAGAAATATTTCTTTTAGGTTTGCCGCGCCTGGGCGGTAGAGCACCCGAGGGCACTCCGAGGGCTGTGAAAACCTTGGCAGGGAGTCGGTACTGGGTCCCCTCTGTCCCCTCAGCAAAGGGTCACTTTCCCGGACGCCCCCAGCAGAGCGTCTAAAGGCAGAGACCCGGGGTGGGGAGTAGCGGAGGTCAGGCCCGCCGGTAAGTGCCAGGGCTTGGAACAAAACAGCGCCCTACAGATTCGAAGCCTGCCACGACTTAGGTGAATCTGCAGTTTCGAGCAAAAGGATAGCCTTTTTTAAGATTTGGTTCTTCAAGGAAAGAACACAAGAAGTGTGCTGCGTTCTGTTTACAGTTCCACCGGGAAGGCAAACCCTGGACGTGTAAATACGCCGAGTTCAATCCTTTGACATTTGATACATTAGGAAAAAGTCTGTTTATAAAAGCAGGTCTAGGCTTCTGAAGCACGTAGACAAAGTAAGATGTTGGTTGCATCTGAGCCGGGAACAGATAGAACTTCAGGGAAAGTAATTGGTGGTCTGCTCTCAAACCTGGATGGCGTTTTGGGATCTGAAGGAAGGAGGTAGAAATCAGGCTTTGGTTTGGCTTGGTTGGGGGGTTGGAAAAATAGCCCCAGTGGAGAAGACCTCAGAACTTGCCACCCCCAGCCTGTCCTGTGCTCTTTTAATTGAAATAATAATGCTAAAAAGTAGGCAAATTTCTTTATGCCTCCAGATAGCATGGCAAATGATAAAAAGAAAGGAACTATATAAGAGAGTAAAAAGTCATACGAGATGCTAATTGGAACACCAGTTCTCATTGACCGAGTTATTATCAGTTAATTACTGCGGTCCTAATGTCCATGGCTTCAGGTATCTCAGAAACCGAAACCCAGATGCTACAGTCTCAGGGAAGGGCCTATAGGCAGCTTGGACTGAGAGGACAAATTGGGCAGCTCTTGTGGCATCCCCAACTGTAGAGAGGCCAGCCTGGCCTTGACCAGCCAAACCCCACCCTAAAGACACGGCCAAAACGGTGCACTTTCTCTTCTTTGCGTCGTGTATGGCACGTTTTGCTGCAGCTATCCCAGAGCGCTGGCTGAGCCTGCTTTGCTCTGGAAGGTAGTGAGGCCAAGATGTCCTCTAGGGTTTGCTCTCAATTTAGGTGACCTCGCCTCCTGGGAAGTGATGATGATGGAGGAGATATTACTGCTGCTGGTTAAGGGCAAAAAGGAGGAGGAAAGGGGTCTGTTTAGGTGTCAGCCGTGAGGCCCCACCCTCTAGCCCTGGTCTGCGCGAGGGGCACATGCTCAGAGTCCTCAGGAAGCCCCGGGAGAGGCAAGGGTGGGGGCGGGGGCCGCCCTGGGTGTCTGCGGGAAGAGTCCAGGGAGAGCGGGCTGCTCGCACCTCTTCCCCCAGGCCGCCCAGCGCCGCCGGGTCCCTTCGCGAGGGAGGCAGCCGGGGTTGGGGGAATGTCTGTGATTCTTGCCTACTGTCGTGGTTGTAGCTGATGTAGCCCACTGCGCCGCGCCTCACATCTGCCTCCAGCCAACAGAAACGGGTCCAAACATTTATTTTTCGCCCATGTCTCTTGTCTTCTTCCCTTCACTCCCACCGCTTCCCCCTGGAAGAGATTCAAAGAACACGGGAGAGGCTGAACACTCCCTTGCAAACATTTTGGTCTTGTGAGATATTACTTTAAAAATCAATCTAGTTTAACCTAAATATTTTTTTAAACTTCGGTCTGTTTTTAGGGAAAATACAGCTCTTTTCAGGGTATTTATTATTTCAAAAGCAAGAGCAGTTTGTATCTTGTGTTTTGCTCATGAGAACTCAAAATAAACTGGACCTGAAAAGAACCAGGCCGGACGGTCATAAACACACATTTTATGTTTGTGGAATTACGGCACAATTCGCTTCCTCGTTTCTCGATCTCCTTTTACCTTGTTTTCTCAACCAGTAGACGAGAAGTGACTCTAAGTGTTCCTTTAAATATCGTAGTGCTTTGATATACAGTACACTTCAGAAAATGCTAAGAAGCCCTAGAAAGGGCATCAAAACCAGAAGATGACAGGAAAGTAAGGGGTTCTTGGAGCTGTAAAGCCAGGCCTACCCTTCCTAGGACCGCGCTTCCTGCCACCCCCTGATGGCTTTATATTCCTGTCTGCGTGGGACTGAGTCAATTTATGTGTTAGCCACTTCGTCCTAGAGCCTTTAGGGTACTCAGGACAGGCATATCATCTGAGTGGTGGCAAAGATCTCCCTCTAACCCGGGTTTTGTAGTCCCTCCCTTTCTTGTTTTCCTTTTCAGAAAGAGTTGTCTTTGGACATGGCATGTGAGAGAGGCTCCAAAAAATGTGGTGCTGCTCAAAGTACACACCTACAAAGGAGACTGGGGTTTGATTGGACCTTTAGGCTGGTTTCAGAAGTGAAGAGCTGAAAAAGCTATCCATGGCTCTTAGGAGGTTTTAGTTCTCTTGAGTAATTTCTTTTTGGAGTCCAGATGGGGGCAGGGCATTTAGTGAGTGGTCCCCCTCCCCTCCTTTTCCGGGTCCAGAACAAATCAGTAGCGATTTGGGGAGAGGGTAATGACTGGTCTAGCTGCTTTGGTGAAAGTGGAGGGACTGCTTGCTCATGAATCTTTAGGTCCAGTTATGATTAAGAATCATTTAACTCAGTGGAGAAAATCAAGACTTGCTTGCTCCCTGTAAATCTCTTCTCTCCATTTAGCTTCTCTCTTTTCCCCTTCCTCCTCTCCCTTAATTTGCCCTCCAGTTATGTTTATAGGTAGGAGGTTTTTGATGTCACTGAACCTGAGACTAGAGAGGAAGAATGAGATACTGGTTCAGCTTTAAGTTTTTAAAGAAAGATCCTACTATGCAGCTTTACAGACAGTGGCATTTGCATTTTCTCCAAAGAACCAAGGACCGGATCCCCAAATCAGCTAGTAGATTGGAGAGTCTCTGCTGCTCTGAAAAGTTTTCATTGATAATGAAGATCTAGATACTTTGTTAGATATGTAAAGACTGAGTGTGAAACTAAAATACTTACTCAGACTGAAGGGGTCAATGAAAGGGCCTCACAAGAGGCAACATGATATATTCATGGGAAATGTTATTAATATCATTACATTAGACCTAGGAGGTACTGTAAATCTGATCTTTGCTACTTAGTAGAAAAATAGCAATAGAATTTAGAGCAAAAGTGGCATAAGAAAATACATCCCAAGTGATTTATGTGAAATACTCATCAACACTCTTGTTTCTAGCAAATTGCATACACATCAGCAAGATTTTCTTCCGAGCCAGGAGGCAATCATGTAACATTCAAGATGAGGAAGTCATTGGGATTTGGCATATATACTCTATGGGAACAGTAAGTCATAGACAGCAGTCAGGGGTCTAAAATACAATATCAAAGAAAATGACAACTTAAAATGTGGAGCCTTGGAGAAGCCGTTTATTTGAGGAAAGGCCTGCTTGTGGCTTGAGATTCCCAGTTATAACTGCAGCGGTTCTTGCATTCCTGGGAAGTTGTGCTCTGTAGCTTCCTTTGCAAATTCACAGAGACATATTTCTTTAGCCCTGGCAGTTTCTTCCAGACCTTTTCTACTTTCTTCTGGGGCTTTTGCTTATAGAAAAGGGACTCGAGCCAGGATGGTTAGGTTTCAGGTTAACAAAAAGAAACACTTTTATTGTCAATATTAATGGAAAACCTCGATTTTTACAAGGCTTGGGTTTAGCAGTATGAGCAGATCAAAAGCCACTTGGCTTGATTTCTCAATATTCTCTGGAGCTTAGACAATTAACTGCAATTTTGCTCCCAATGAAACAACACAAAAGACTTTGTTACAGAAACGTTAAACTTAGTCTTTTGGCAGAGGTTTCTACCTGTGTCTAGCATGACAGAATCTCATAAACTTGCCCACTGAACTAGAGTGGAGTTTTGAAGGAAACCTCCTTAAGAAAATGTTGTGTGAGGAGTGCCCCCAGTTGCAACGCCACAAGCTTGTTGCAGTGTGTGCATTCCATGCTCGCCTTTTTGGCCTGGTAAGGATCCGGGAGACTGAGGTCTTCCTGGTAATTTGGGTACACCAAGTCTCCAGTTAATGATAGATAATCAGCCTTTGGGTCATTCGGTCATTCTCTTATTACAAACCCCTCCTGCTCTCTCTGATCTCCTTTCAAACTAAATTTCACACAAACAAATAAAGCAAGACAGGGACAAGTTCTTTCAAAAAAGAGGGAGAAATATTAGAAACTCCTGATACTGAACTCTAAACAAGGAAAGGCAAGCTAAAAGAGGATAGGAAAGAACATCTTATCAAAACGAACATGTTGTGTACAAAACATTAAAAGAAAAGGCTCTGGCTTCTGTTAAAGTGACAGAAAATTAAAATAAAAATAATTGCAGGCAGAAAAGTTATAATATAAACAGAGAAGGCAGGATGCTTGCTGGAAATGCGCAGCACTAGGAGGTTAATTTGTTGTTACAGATTATACATCTGCACTGTGATTGGAGAGGTGCAACTTTGTTCCATTTTCCAGAAGAGAATGGTTTTCTCTTTAATTCTTGTGTGAGTGCCCACTAAAGCTAAGCAGGCCAAAACCTCGAGGAAAAAAAGGGAATTACTTTCTGTTTGCACATCATTCAACTTCAAACGAAGGAATTGGTTGCATTAAAAAAAACAAAAAAGCAGAATTCCATTCAGAACATATTTAGAAACTTCGCTAAATCGGTGTGACTGATACTTTTTTGTTTTGCTGACAGAAAGTGCAGTTCATTCTGGGAAGTACAACCAAAACTAGTCCTCCCCCACCCCTTTCCTCCTCCCCTGGGGGTCTTGGCTTTCGGAGTCTGCATCTGCCTGGGAGTCCAAGAAAGACAAACTTCAGATTGGCCAAGGTACATCTCTGACCAGATTCCACAAAGCAGGAGATTGTGTGGCTGGAGCAGTTAGGAGCTCTGGTGGGCTCAGGTGGGCTCTGGTGGGCATGTCTCTAAAGCCATTTGCCAGACACCCATCTCCATGGCTCAGAAAGAGTCAAAGTCCAGCCACGGGTGTCACCCCCAAACCCTAGGCTTTCAGTCCTAGGAGCAATTGGAACTTTGGCCCTGGTGGCAGCAACTCCCTGCTCTCCAAGGTGGAGTGGCAGCTGGTAGGCAGCTGCAGGTGGTGAAGTGCGACTCCCGCGTTGTAC
The DNA here is from genome assembly GCF_023851605.1 of Tamandua tetradactyla. Taxonomy (NCBI): domain Eukaryota; kingdom Metazoa; phylum Chordata; class Mammalia; order Pilosa; family Myrmecophagidae; genus Tamandua; species Tamandua tetradactyla. The sequence goes on along the minus strand of NC_135352.1, from coordinate 39,527,493 downwards.
CCAACTGCCAATCTGGCACCCCTTGGCTGGCCAACATGGCTCTCCAGCAACCCATCTCAAGAAATCCACCCATCTTTGTTTCTTCAAGGCCCAATTGAAATCCTCCTGGAAAGCCTCTCCAGACACAGCTTCCACTCTTTCTCCCCCCCCCCCGCCAATCAAGCTCCTCTCTTCTCTTCTGAGCTCCTCTCTCATGCTCCACTCGTCTTCCCTCTGGAAGATCTCTGAGCAAACGTCTTTTCACACCTCTAACTGGGCTCCTTGGGGACCCCTCAAAGCATTGCACCCAGCAAGTTCTTAAACAGCCTGCATAAAGGGGAAGATTGAGAGAAATATGGCGAATCCCGCATGTTCCAGTTGCAGTTGAATGGATTGTTTTTATTTTGAAAGCTATTGGAGCTGGTAGAGGAGCTTGAGAGTAGTCCACTAGGGAACAGACCTTCCCTCTGAACCACTGCGCTGGCTTTGGGTCCGTGGCAGCGGGCGCTGTTTCCGAGGCCAGGTATCCCCTTCCAAAATCCTGAGCTCCGGAATAAAAGCTGGGCGGGACAGACTCCCAGACACCCGCAGACTGGCTGGGTGACCTCGCGCAACCCTCTCAATCTCTCTAAGCCTCAGTTTCCCCATCTGAACAACGGGGGTGGTGACACCGAACTCGGGCTTGTGTAGGGAAGACGGAGGGAGACCAAGGCGTACAAAAGAGCAAGTTGCCAGGCGCACAGGCTGAGCTCCATGAGCATTCATGGAATTTCTCTTCCTGCCTCCACGGCTTCTTCTCCTTTCCCTTCCAGCCCCAGCAAGACTCAATCCGACCGCGTTGGGTGCAGCTGGGCCAGGTGTGCCCTCCCGGCGCCGCCTGCCACCTCCTCCAGATGCGCTGCCGGGCGGGGATCACCAGGGCCGCGGCCCTCGCAGGACCGTGGGCGCGCGCGGAACTCGGAACACGGGCCGGGCCAGGGCCGCCACGCCAGCCTAGATTTAGGCCGCCGGCTCCCCGGCCACGGGTGTGACTGCTGGGCTGCCCCATCCATCCGGTTACATTTTCATCTTGCTGTCCACCCCTTCCTCGGCTCCCCGCCGCTCAGGCCCGGGTAGGTCACGGCTCCCGGGCGCAGTGACGCCTCAGCTCGTCTCCAGGCCGTTTCGCCCAAGGCGGGCAGGAAGGGGTTAACCGCCCCCCCCCCACTCCCGCCCCCCACCCCCGTCGCGCCCCCAGAGCCGGGCGAAGGCCGCCGCTTCCCTCCTGAGGTCTCATTAGGGAAACCCTCACCGCTATTTTCAACGTTTCCTCAATCAAGTGCCTTTAAATAGAGCTGCACAAACAAATTGGCGGCAAAAGCGTAGATCTTGTCACGATTGAGACCAATCCAATATTTCAGCCTTGTTTGCTTTGCAATTACGGGCTCGCTTGTGGCTGCGGTGCCACCGGGGCAATTCTGCAGGCGTCCGCTTTCTCCTCTGCACCCTCCGAGGGTGAAGGAGGCGACCCGCCGAGCCGCAGGAGGGAGAAGGAGGTGGGGGCGCCGGGGCAGGCGCGGGAGGGGCGGCGGGTGCTCTGCTGACGCAGGGCAGCGCCCAAGGAGAGCCCTGGGCTCCTGGCGGAGCCACAGAGGCAGACCCCAAAAATTTGCAACGAAAGTTGCAATTCACAAATGGAATTCAATGCTGCGCCCTTGCCCAGCTTGCTCTCTGCCCCCTTGCTTTCCCCTCTCTTCTGTCCCGGTTACATGCTTTTTTTTTTTTTTTCTCCCCCTTTCTTTCCCTTTTCAGTATATGTTAGCAGTGAATTTCCCCGTCTCCCTCGCTGTTAAACTGCTAGTATGATTTGTTATATTTTCCATAGCTGCTTATTCTTGTTTGACTTTTGGTACGAAGTCACCCTAAATCTGCTGCAGAGAGTAAAGCTCCAAGCCCTTTGGATGGGCTCCCGCCCGCGGCTCCTGCCGGCGTGTGGCAGCCCCCAGCCCACTTTTAATTCTTGAGGGGTCACTAGTCTGTGTAAATCAGCCCCTGGGTAGGCTCGTCACCGCGCAGGCACAGCCTAGTTTGTATCAGCAGAACAGTAGTTAACTTAAATCAGGTCCTAAGCCTTATATTTCACAGACAATTAAATCTTGGCTGCTGCTTAACAAAATCGTAATATTTACTCTGCTCTATTCCGAGGAGCACTTTTAAAGTAAAAAACAAATACTACATTTCAAAAGGAAAATATAATAAATCTCTTTTTATGGAATCTTTCTGCATAAGTGGAAACAACATGATTTAAATCCCTGACCCCCTCCCCGCCCTTTCCAGGAACAGCTGAAGTTATACAGATACTGCCTTTTAATACCCACTTTCCGTATCTGCTGAGAAGCATCTGCATTTGTTGCATTCAATTTAGTTCCCACGATTTCACGCCCCACCCTGACCCATATAGCCGTCTATAAGGAGGATTATTGGATGATTAGGTCTTGGATGGAAAGTCAGCTTTTCGTATGGATTCAGGAAAGATGGGCATGAGGTGGGTAATAAGTTTTTGAGTTTCTGTTACTTTCTAAATGACTTTCCACTTTCTTCGCACGTGGATTTCTGAAGGAGGTGGGAATGTTGAGGCAGAGAAATATTTTTATGAGGCTGTGGAGTACATAATAAACTATGCTTCTTTATTCTTTACAAATGTGTAGAGTATGGACCTATTTTGTTTGCTGGAGGTCATAAAATAAATTCTTGGCCATTATGGCCAATAAGCAATCTCTCACTTTAGAAATTATTGGTTTATAATCCCAACTGGATTGTAGCTTCTCTATTCTGGGTCACCCAACTATTACAGTATTTTGGTCCTCAATTTTATTTAAAGTAAACCTCAGAAATGACAGTTTTCTAAAATTGAGGAGGGACAAAGCTAAAGAATATGACTTCGGGCCATATAGACTTGCACATCCATGTGTATTTCCAGTAGAACTTTTCAGATGACAGATTACATCAGTACTTCAAGAAATAAGATGAAGTAGCTAGAAAGGGTACCATTTCTTAAGAATTTTCTCTTCACCCTCAAAATTGGTCTGGCTTATTATTCAGTGCACAAATTTTATAATATTACTTTCATGTGTGTTAATCTGTTTAGTATTAAAACTGCTAGAATGTCTTAACCATTAGCGTGCTTTACCACACCACTTTCAAATGGTGATCTGAGATAATTATGAACATTGTGATATTAATCCCATGTTAAGTGAACAACCATGAAAATAGCCTTAAAGCATTACTATTTTCATATAAATGCCAACAAATACAATTGTAGAGGGAAAAGGATTACTTTTTATTTGATATTAGCTTATAAGGGTATGGCTACATTCATTTCTTTTAAATCAGAGCAGTTTTCAATATTTAACAGCATCTTTCTCATCACAGCATTTTGAAATGTCCACAAACCACAGCAACTTTTTTACTGACAGGTATATAGTTTTTCTACATTATTATTCATTAAACACTTTGAAAACTCATTCAAATAGAATAATAGTCAAAAAATATAATATAGAGAGCAATCATTGGGTTCTTACATATTCATTTAGGTAAGCCAATGTTATTAAAATTAAAAACATGTGTCTGGCATATAAATGCTTCTTTAGAAATTCTTTTTTTGGATGCATAGTTATTATTTTTTAAACCAACTCAGATTTTTAAGTGCCGATTTTTCACTTTAAACAGGCCTTGCATTGTTTTAAACAGTAGCTCCTGGAACAATACTTGCTCTTAGTATTTTCAACTTCTAAATAACAATTGGAATTGGATGAGTGCTTTCAGCTGGGAGCATTTTCCTAATACCTTTGTAGGTAATAGGATTGCCTATTTGTAATGGGTTGCAACCAAACAATGTCCTGGATAGATTGCCTACCCTCTGCAGAATCAACCAGAAAATATTTTTTTCTGTGAGATTGCATGTGGTCCATCTAAATAAAACTCTGTTAAAACGCAAAATGAGAGAAAATAAGTGAGTGTTTTCTCTAACTGTAGTTATGAAGTGATGGCTTAGAGAAGACTGCAACAACAAAAAAAAAAAATAAGAAAGGAGGAATGTAGAAACACAAATCAGAAAAATCAAGTTTGGTTGGGCAAGATCTGGTTCTCTTTGTCTAAAAACAGGAAAGTGTGTGTGTGGGGGGTTGGATCCAAATAACCACATAGCTTGTTTTTTTTTTTTTGGTTTACTCAATTCAGTGATTTTTAGAACTGATATTTCACTGCATGAAGAAGCCCAATCAAGGAAACATATACAAATTCTTGGCTATAAGAAAATATTAGTTACCATGATTTTAAATAATTAGTTTAAAATATAAGAACCTTTAATTCACAATGCCATTGCTCTTTCTAAAAGAAAAAGCTTATGGTATAACAATTGGTATAAAAAAACTGAACTTCTTTTTCAAACTGGAATAACAAAACATATCCGTGAGATGCTTTCCTTAAAGTCTGAATTGCTAGGGAAAAAAGTGAGGGAAGCTTTTTTGAGAAGAAACAAGGCAACATTAACAGTTATTGATGTGGGATAAATAAAGCAGGAAACCTCCTCCTTACATTCCTAGAAATTCTTTCTACTTTTTCCAAGCATTGTTAAGTTCTATGCATCTTATGCCATTCAAGTCAAGATGATGTCGGCAATAAAATTACAGAGTCTAATCAAGTGATATTTTTGTTTTAGTACAAAATTTGTATGTTGGACAGTTGAACCGAGTTGTTTGAAAACTGAATTTTTCTTTTTCAGATAGAGCAATATTTAACAAAGTGTTTACAAAGATAAACATGATAGCTTGTCAAAGATAAAATAGCCATGATAGCAAAGTGGCCTCTGAGTCTGTGTGGTATGGACTGCACTTTATAAATTATAGTGTTCTAAAAATCACGGCTTGGGTATTTATAATGGGGACATCTGGGAAGAGAAACACAAGAGTTCTCAACTTGTACAGCCAAGAACACAGAATCACATAAAGGAATTGGTCCTCAAGAGCATTTCTCTATTGAAATTGCCATTTCTCTTTTCCCCCTCCAATACTTTCACTTGCTGTACTTTACTAAAAAGCCACAGAATTGTATTACTGCAACTCACTAGGCTTTTCTCTCCTTCCTTAAAAACCTTAATTAATACATAGTAATAATACAGCTACATTAACAATTAAAGAATTCACTCAGCTGTCCCTGTTTTTTTTTTTTTTTTTCTCTTCTCATTGCTAGCTATCTGAATATTTGGGATTATCTGGGTCACTAGCTGAAATTTTTCTTTGCCTTTGGTGCTAGGAGTTTTAGTACTTATAACCTCAGCTACATCTGAGTAAATGGTAAGCTGTATGCATTTTATTTCCTTATTGTTTATGCCTTGCTTCATGTAAAAATGGATTTAAGGTAGTTAGCTTCACAGCTCTGGTAAAGTGAATTTTTAAAGTCTGATTGTAAACATAAATTCCTATAAATACAATTGTAATGCACTTTTGATGTTTTTTATTAGATCCATGATGTGTTCTGGAAAATATTTAATTCCATGATGAAACGAAATCATGTATAAATGCAACAACTTAAAAAATTAACTTTGAGTTTGTTGCAAGGAAATGTTACTAATAATATTATATAAAACTGTTATTATGAGTGTAAAGTAGCGTAATATAGGTCTCTGGATCAGAGTTGAATCTTGGCTATAACATTTAACATCAGTGTAATCATTGGAAAATTAGTCAACCTTCCTTTAGTTAGCACAACTACGAAAAGTGGATGATAACTGTAAATTCTGTCCCAGTCATGCCACTAAGGGATGAGCATTTCGTGAGGTGATTCATAGGAATGTCTTTGCAGACGAGGTGGCACACAGCTGTCCTCTCTTCTTTGGCATAGCTTCCACAGCGCTAAAGAGGCATGCCACGGCCACCTTCCCGAGAGCCACTCCATGTGGGCTTCATGGAGTTTTGTAGGACTAGTGTGCACTGGCTTCTAGCCTTTAGAGTTGGTACGGCAAAGGCAAAGATTTTTGATAGTCTTAGAGACTTTAAAAATGTATGGAGGATGTTAGCGATAGCAACTGGCCAGACTGGCAGTGGAAATTCAGCTTTACGCCAACTTGGTCATGTGTGTTGTGGTCTAAAAGGTCTAAACTGGAAAAAACGACAACTTAAAGAAATAAAGTACTTTGTGAGTGGGTACCCAGCGGTAGAACATTTTTGAACTCCTTCTTTAAGTATGTTTATTTGCAAGTTGTATGTGCATTACTTCACTGATGTGTTCTATACATTACAAATCCATAAAAAGTATAAGCTCAAAAAAGATAAGGTAAAGATGAATTAACAGCAGGTTTAGAAATTGTAAGGTGAGATTCAGCATCATTGGTAGGGGATGGAAGGCCATTATTTCAGTCTTGGTTGGTCATTGAAAAATATTTTAGTTGATTTACTCTCTGATTTGTTTGTCAATGTTTCTGTGTTGTTTTATTGCTGACAAAAGCTCTTATGTGAAGGAGCAATGTCAGTCCTGCCTTTTTTTTTTGCATGGGCAGGCACCAGGAATCGAACCTGGGTCTCCGGCATGGCAGGCGAGAAGTCTGCCAATGAGCCATCGTTGCACCAACCAGTCCTACCATTTTTAGTTATAAAAAATTTAGCATAAAGTTTTGGATGTACAGAGCAATTATTCATAAATACAGGATTTCCATATACCACCCTGTTATCGACAGCATGCATTGGTGCAGAATATTTGTTACAACTGATGATAGAACACTTTTATAATTATACTATTAGCTATAGTCCATGACTTATCTCAGGGCTCACTGTTTGTGCAGCGTGATTCCATGGGTTTTTTAAAAAAATTATTCTGCTACGTATATGCAATCTGACATTTCTTCCTTTAATCACAGTCAGATATACATATATTTCAGTGCTTTTAATAACCTTGACGATATTGTGCTAACATCACCAAAACATTTCTATTGTTTGGATAGGAACCCTGTACATTTTAAGCCTTAACTCCCCAGTCCCTAGTCCCACCCATTCCCCTGGTAACCTCTATTCTAGATTCTGACTCTATCAGAGTCCTGCCATTTTCATTTTGCTGTTTTTATGCCTGTATTCTTCAATCTAAGATTCTTAGCAGCAATGTTTTAAGCCCCCTTCTCCATTTTGTGATGATTAGTTTAATTAAAACTGGATTATATAATCTGCTTTCACCTACCTGAGCCAGATAAACTGGAGTGTCTATCAGCACGTGGAAAGCAGTTTGCTCAAGAGGGGCCAATGTCAGGCCCCACAGTTGAGATCTCCCCGCTTCCCTCAGGATACCTCGTGTGCCCCAAATAACTCTTGCCACTGGACCAAGCAAGGGTGTTGGTGCCAATGGTACATTAAATATTAGTAAATGTTAAAAAAATTATTGTAGTGATACATAAACAACACGACATTTCCCATTTTAACCACTTTCACGTGTACAATTCAGTGATATGAATTATATTCCCCAAATTGTGTTAGGATCCCCAACATTCATTAAGTAAACTCATTTTTGATTGCATTCATAAAAATGCACATAAAGAGAAATTCTGATAGAGTCTTCCTGCCCCCAGATCTTTGAGGATCGCGCTGTCCCAGACTCAGAAGCCAACGTGGTCCTTGTTTCTGAACCTTGATGTTCTGCGGTGGAATGAAGGAGACACTGAGCTGGGCTGGACCTGGCTTTGCCTTACTGTGTTGGCCGCGTAGTTGTACTTTAACGCTCTTTATTGCTTACAAGTCACTTTCACGTGTTTCCTTCATTTAAACTAGCATCTCTGTGAGGCAGGTAAAGCAAGGGCTGATTCTGTCTGCTCTAGAGATGGAAGAGATGGAGCATCAGTGGTTTTGACTGGAGATGTGAAATAATTGCCTGAGTTTGCATAGCTGGTGACTGGTAGAGCTCGGCCGGAACTTTTTTCCTGAAAGGAAGATCATGCTGTTTCTGTTCTGTCATCTTAACTTTTTAAACATTTTTAAAATTGAGATAAAATCCATAAAGTAACATAACAGTCACCATTTTAACCATTTTAAAGTGTACGAGTCAGTCAGTGTTAATTGACTCTCATAACAATTTTCAGATTCATTTGGCTGAAGGGAGGCGATGCTATAAGTTGAACAGAGCAATAGCTCCAAGTTTTCTTGTGAATGGATTCAGAGGAAGTACATATGTATGTTAGAATTTATAGGAGTAAAGGGAGTGATGGGAAGGGAATTGACATTTATTATATATAACTATTATATCCTACTTTTTTATATGCAATATCTCTTTAACACAATAATTAATCCCATTTGTAGGTTCTTAATTTGGAGGAAGTAGGTTTTACATATAAGGAAATTGAAGTTCAGAGATGGTAAATAGTTTGTCTAAAGTGTACAGCTTTGAAATTGCGGAGTTTACACTAAAGGTACTGACATTAAAAATATTGCTTGACATCTTCAGGTAGTTTTAAAATAATAAGATGCACTAATTGTGAAAGCCATGCTGCCAGTTTCTTAAACTGGATCTCTGGTTTTGGCTAAATATCAACTATCAACACCAAATGCTGCTGAGGAAATGGAGAAATTGGGTCATTCTGACATTGCTGGTAAGAGTGTGAAATGGCACAGCCACTCTGGAAGACTGTTTGGCAATTTCTTTAAAAACCATACATACGACTACCACATGACCCAGCCAATTATACTTTCGTGTATTTATCTCAGAGAAATGAGAACTTAAATTTACGTGGAAACCTGTGCATTTATGCTTACAGCAGCTTTATACATAAACTAGAAACAACGCAGATGTTATTCAATAGATATATGGATAAACAAACTTAACCATTAGGTTATCAGTTAGCCATGCACGGTTAACCGTGGTACACCTATACCGTGGAATACTAATGAGCAATTAAAAGGAACAGGTATTGATACGTGCATCTTTGGATCAGCAGAGAATTATGCCGAGTGAAAAAGTCAATCCCCCAAATTATATACCAAATATGTAACTGTGTACTGTAATGTATAACATTCTTGAAGTGATAACATTACAGAAATGGAGAAAAAAAGGGAGAAGAGTTGGGAGGGAAGTAGGTGGGGCTATGAAAGGGAAACAAGAGAGATCCTTGTAGTGATTGGAAATGTTCTGAATCACGAATCATTGTCGATATGCTGGTTGTGATATCACACTATAGTTTCCCGTTGGAGGAAACTGGGTAAAAGTTTGTGGGATTGCTCTGCATTGTTTTTTACAACTTCATGTTAACTTACAATGATCTTAAAATAAAAAGCTTAATTAAAGCCGTTCTATGTTGTCCAAAACTGACCTGAAAATAAGGGAAGGATGCGACTGAGAAAAGGAGTTGTTAACTTTAAGAATGATGTTCAGCACATTACTCCGATTTTTCTGAATTTTTTAATGGATTATAGTGCATTTTTACTGCTATTTTGGGGGAGAAAACATTAGACCTCTCTTTCATAAGACTTTTGCTTTGCAAACCATGGTGACTTTTTAATTCACTAGCTGACTGATTTACACATTAGAATAAAACCAGATTACATTAGATTGTCACAACTTATCTTAAAAGACAATTTGAAAAGAGTCTTTATTATCTTTATTTTCTCTTCCTTCCTTCCTTCTATTTCTTCTTTTCTCTTCTTATCCCATTTGAACTCATTTCCCCATATTGTACTGTTTTATCTAAAAGACAGTAAAGGTGCACCTGCAGACTGAATTGGCAATATCATACTTAAAATGAGAAATAAAAAAATATATTGAGTCTCCATGTATCTTATGCTTGCAGTATGCTTGGGTGCTCTTATTTTTAGAGAGGCATAGTGGAGATTGTAAGTGTTATTTAAGAACATTTATTGACAATTTGTTGGGAAGATAAAGCAACATTCCTATTACAGAGCTTTGGTCCCACTTCTGTAGGCCACCAGTGCAATCACAGAGTCCTCGGCCAACACCTGACAAGGCCAGAGGGTGATTTAGTCCTTGCAGAGGAGCTGCCGTCATGACAAATAGGGGTTAAATTGCGAGAATTTCAAGACGTATTTTTGGAAAGGATTAAATAAATCAGGGACTTGCTGACAGCAAATAGTATCTTTGAGTGGCTGATGTGAAACACAGAATCAGAGAACTGAGATGAATCCCAGGTGGTCCTTATGAGCCGGAACAGGTCCCAGTGATTTTATGGCTAAATTTAGGCGTCACTTCTGCATCATGAAATGGTCTTTAAGTGATGGTTTATTAATTATAATCCTTAGAAAATATTGTGATAAAGTCAATGGTGGAATTAAATTACGCTAATCTAGGAACACTGTTTATAGTTCCCTTAAATGATTTCCCTGATAGTAGGATTAGGAGGCTCTAGAACTGTTTCTTTATAACCTCACTAATTTCTATCATTGTTTGTGTTAATATTATGTTACCTTTTCCAAGAAAGTTAAGGTGCATTAAATTCACAAATGTCAGAATAAAAATGAATTTAATTTACACTCTTTTATAATTTATTCACTTATAATAGTGAATAATAAACTTTATTGAAGGATACCATTTGCTGATGTTGGAATGAAACCTTTTCACTCAACTAGCTCTCACTGGAATGACAAATGCCAGGATGGGAGAATAGTACATGGTGTTTGGAGAAACCCTGCGGCACGTGGAGGCATTCCAGCTGCCCTCAAGGGGCAGTGCTGTGATGGGGCTGGTGGGGCATTTTGGAACAGGTGGACACTTCAGAACAAAAATTCCTAGTTCCATTCCCATTTGGGAGACTTTAGCATGACCGGCCCACTTCACTTCAGTTTTTCAAGACTAACTGGACAAAGGGAAAACAAAAACAGACAAATCAAGACCTCCAACCCAACAAGAACTCAAAAACTATTTTTTAATACAAACCTAAACAAAAAACTGGTCTGATTTTATGAGGTTGGCTTGAGATCAGGAAAAATGATAAACTTTGGGGGGAAGGAAAGAAATCATCAAAGCCAAGAGAAACTCAAAGTAGGGTTTAATAGCAGCTATCGTATTGCACCCAAGACTTGACCACTTTTGACACAGCTGGTTCGTTTTAAGGTGAGCTTGTTCCTGTCCCACTCGCACAGCCCTCCACGGTGACCCATGTGCACACACCCAGGCACCCTGGCCACTCCTGATGACTGTAAACCTGTCAGAGAATTGCCACAGGGGCAGGCAAATGGAAATGATGAACTCCAATATAACATTCAGCTGCATCGTTGTCTGAGTGTAAGCCCGGTGAACAATTAGCAACACTGGGAATCTCCTTGTAACTGTCAAAAATTGCATTGCTGGCGGTTTGCGTAAATTATATACATGTGGGGAAGTTATATTTATGTTTAATGGCAAGAGACCTTGGGTTGTAACTTGGATACAACTTTTAAAAATAACACTTATGGGCAAGAGTGGTGATAAGTTTTGCACTCCGGGGGATTTTTTTAAACAAGGCAACCCCTTGGCTCTTTTGGAGAGTTCATTTTATTGACTGGTGAGCTGTGTCTTCTCACTCACTAAAAGGAGGAAAATTTATAATAGGGGTGAAGATTCTCACCAATGATGGACATCTCCAGGATTGCAGGAGGTCCTGGAAGTCAGTCAAGGCTCTTCTTCCTCCTCCGGGAACTGGATGCTGGGATAGCAGCACTGGCGATGATAATGATAATATATTATTATCACTGGCACTGATGATGTGTCAGGCCCTGCTCTAAGTGCTTTCCTCCTATTGAGGATTGTTTTTATATTTAGCAAGACACTGTCGTCAATATTCGTTTCCTAAAGCTGCTGTAACACGTGACTGCCCACTAGGTGGTTTTATGACGTGCGCATTTATTGTCTCGCAGTTCTGGAGGGCAGAAGTCCCCAATCTAGGTGCGGCAGGGCCGTGCTCCCTCTGAAGCCCGAAGGGGCGGACCCTGCCCCGCCTCTTCCAGCTTCTGGTGCTTGCCGACGGTCCTCGGTGGTCCTTGGCTTGAGGAGGCACCACACAAAGTTACCCCCGCGGTCACATGACCTTCTTCTTGTGGTTCTGCCCCCGTAATCCTCACGTGGCACCCATCACATCAGGTTGCTGCTCCCCCGAGCTTGACCTTATCTCAACTGGATTACACCTGCAAAAACCCTATTTCCAAATAAGGCCACGTTCACAGGTGTCGGGAAATAGGACTGGAACGTATCTTTTTTGGGGACAGAATTCAACCCACAACATTTCCCTATTTTATAGACATGGAACTGAGGCCCAAAGAAGTTACCTGACTTCCCAGGGTCACACAGCTGGTGACTGGCACAAGCAGGGGTGCAGCCCAGGCGGTCTGGCTGCGGAGTGTGTTTTCTTAAGTGCTGTCATTCACTCATTTGCCATATATTTATCGAGCACCTAATATATGGCAGGCATTGGGCTGTACACGGGCAATGCCTTAGTGAATCAGGTAGATGCTTCTGTCTTCTTAAGCTTGTAGTTTCTTGGGCATAAAGGCTAATGACTTACTGTATAAAGAACTTGATGTTGTGAGAAGGTATTCGTCAATGTTGGCATGGCATGTGGATTGTGGTATAAGCGTTCATAAAAGTGGGGTCCTGACTCCCTTCTGGCACTGCCTGGGTTGTTTTCCTCTGCTGTCCATCTCAGTGAGCAGGAAGGGGGCTCACGGATGTGATCCCTTAAGTCAGGCCTCTTTATGCTCTCTGCCGCGGGTTTCAGGTCATGGGCTAGCTGGGCAGGTGGTCTCCAGGATCTGACTCTGCAGCTAATAGTGGCCACAGGGGTGAAAGTAAGGTTGAGGGGATCGTAGAGTGCATGGGCATTGGTTCCCTCATTGGGTTGTGTTTTGATACATAATGTAGGACCCAGGAAGAGGCTTCACCAATGCAGGGATAGCCTCAAGAATAGATGTAAGAGGCAGCACTAGAAGCTCTCTTCCTTTCTGAAAATGGAGGTTCCAGCTGCTTTCCTGTAAAATACAGTCACTTCTACCTGACCCCTGCCTAACTAATCCTCTCTGGTCTTTTGGCAGTTTTAACTCTATTTCTTCCTGGGATTCAAATTCAGAATGAAGTAGATTCAACCATGTAAGGTAGAGCTGAGACTTTTTTTTTTACATTTTTATCTGGAAATTCATCTGAGATCTCTTCTATAGTACACACAATTTTGATTATAGGTTGTGTTCGTGATTGGGATTCATTCTCCAATAAACATTTATGGAGTTCCTTTGGTCTATAAGACCTTGATTGAAGCAAACTTAGGATCTTAGGAGTCTATGATTTTCTTAAACTTAGGATCTTAAGAGTCTATGATTTTCTTAAAAATTCTAAAAATAAAAATGCTAATTTTAGATTCATATGTATATTCAGGATAAGAAAGGAAATAAGAAATTTGAAGATTTTTTCAGAGAAGCATTTACCATCTGAAGGAAAATTGTCAATTTAAAACATACTAATACTAATGCGTAAACACATTTGGTAATGAGACATATTAAATGACAAACATAAACCTCTTCTGAATATGTAGAATGAATCAAAATTTTATTCATATTAATGGTAATGGGGGGACATATGTGCACACAAAGAGTCCATGGCTAAAGGTAACTAGTGTGTGATTAAACCCAGCAGAATAGAGTTTGCCTCCATGCATTTTGGTTCATGAAGAAAACTTGTAAAATCATATTGAATTAATGACCCACTTTCTCAAAAGGGAAGATGATTGGTGTAACTCTTTCCTAACTTGTAGCTGTCAATTTGTTTAGTTTGGTTCTAGTGGGAGCTAGGCTGGAGAAGGGAATGTTTTGTAGGTGAGGCTCTTATTAATAAGAACCATATTCCATTTGATGTTCCCTCAAATTATATGTGTTTTATCTTACTAAACACTGAACTGTTAAAAGTAATAAATCATCCTTTTCTGTGGCCCACAAATGATCAACATTTGGGATGATCAAAAAAATTTTGCCCTAAAGATATTCTCACTTCTAGACCAGCTTTATTTGCTGGTGCTGATTTATAGCTGAAAGCACCACTTCATATTTTTTCCAAGCATCAAAGTCATAATGTGTTTTACAAATACTCAAAAGTGCTTAAAAATCTATGCTTCCTATTTTTTATCCTTCTATAAGTAAGTATTTAAATTGGTTAAACAGATGGCTTTCTATTTTTGAAAAAAAAAGCTGTTAAGAATATTCACCTCATGATGGAGAACTCATAGGTTAAATTTCATTCTGGAGTGCACTTTTACAACCAGGTAATTAACCTTTGAAAAAGAGGGTATTTGAAGGAAATAAGGAAAATCTTGACAAGATGATCTTACTAGTGCTAGGATGGTAGACTTTTTAGAAGTGAAGATTCTCCATGAGGTTAAAAATTAGACTTCACATTATCTTTAAAATGCAACTAGTTTGATTTTCAAACTTACCCAGTTTTCTCCTTTTATTATAATAACCTCAGGAAATAATACTTCAAGGGGTGTTTCTTCATGACAATTGGAATTGGCACAAACATTTCTGGTGGGAGGATGGAGGTGTTGACATTTATCAGTCAGTGTGTGTTCACTGAGTGCTTACCACATGCAGATGTCTCTTCCAGGTTTGTTAAGGGGTATAGAAAATTATAAACTGTAGAACCTTCCCTTGATAAGTATATAACTTAGTCTGAAAAGAAATGGATGAATGAAAAGTTAAAAGGAAAAATAGAAAGGAACAATAGAGTGTTGAGGCAGCCCATGATTAATTGTTATGGGACATTGAGTTAATAAGGCTAAGTTAAAAGAATGAGAGACCATTATGCGTTGGAGTGAACAGGAAAAATTCCTCTCTTCGAAGCATGCACTAAACCTTGAGGGAAAGGCCAGTTTTGGAAAAGCAGAATTTAGGGACATGGAGGGAGAAGAGTAGCCTAGAAGGGAAAAGAATTTTATTTTGAACCCAGACATCTGGGTTCAAACCTTGCTTCCATGACTCTATAACTGTGAAATGTTGGAAAATTATTAACTTTTTTGTGTATCTTCAGTAAAATGGTAATTGCAGTAACTTCTTTAATTTTTTTTGTAGGAAGTGAGATACATTTATAAAATGGTACATGGTAAACCCTCCATAAACGGTGCTCTGCTCAGTTGAAGAGGACATTCTGAGCAAGTATGGGGGAAGGAGATAGCCAGTCATATTCATGGCGCAGTGAGAAGACTATTTTGAGTGGAGGAAAGTATTAAGTAGTAGAGATAAAAAGGAAGATAAATTAGGATCCAACTCATTTATTCATTTATATCTTCATTCAATAACTTGCTTAGTTCCTTTTGTGTGGGAAGTCTTTTTCTAGGCAAGGAATGCAAAACAAGGAAGATCCAGCCTTGAGCTTCTGTTGGTGGAAGGTCTTGGGTGTCAAGGTAAGGAACTGGAACTTTATTGAAAACGATAGTTTTGGATGGTTAAACTGTGATCCAATATGAGTTCAGTTGTTTTCCTCTGGTGGCTGGGATTAACGTTGTGACTCAAATCCTCCTATAGCTCATTCCTGTGACTGTCCATTCAAATGAATGAGGAAGAAGGGCTTGTGGGTGGAACATCATCTCATCTCTTGAAGTAAAACCTTAGCTTTGAAACTGCTCACATTTTTCATGTGATCTGGGATTTTCTGCACTCAGGGAGTATTCAATGTACACTTTTTTTTTTTGGTGGCTAGTTAGCTCAGGTGGTCAGGTGGTAAGGGCACTGAGCTAATGAGAACCAGGTCACAGGTTCAATCTTTGGGTGGGCCTGAAAGGTTTGCTTTTGTTCAGTAGTCACAGATCTGGTCCAGCCAGCTGTCTAGCATATGTCTGCCCCAGGTCATAAGAGGACAGGGCAGGAGTGTGTGGATGGACACGAGAAAATCCATCACCACCATTAGAAAAAGTCAAACCAAGCACGGGTCTACTAATGGGGGTCAATAATGTTTCATTTAAATGGGGTTGACATTTTATTACCTCCTGTGAGCGGGCCTTTTGAATACCAAATTTAAATGTTCCCAAACATAGATTAATGACTTAAATATTTAAAAAGTGGCCTAATATAAAAAGAGAAAGTTGCTATATCTATTTGGTTACCTTCCATTTTCCTTAAAGTCTGTGAAATAAGAAATTTACTAGCTTTTTCAGTTAGTGGTTGATAATGATTACTTTGATTGAAGAATTAGCCATTTTATTAAACTTTTTGATAATTAGATCATTAAAATATTAGCTAAAAGCAGATACCACTAATTCTGTACTCTTCAAAATTTTGGCCATTACCTAGCCCATCCGTCCCTTCTTTCATTTTTTAGGCTAACTACTCCATTATTTAGTTTCATGCCTTATTAAATTGTAAATTGAACCCAAACCAACTCCATTCCAAAGTGCTCTCCACCAGCTGTTTCTTTCCTCAGAGTCTTCATGGACATTGAAAAAGGCACTTGATTAAGGAGTGGGCAGAGAACAGAAGGGAAATTTTTAAGAGAACAATGGAGAATGATACATTGGGGATCATTTTAAAATCTATTTGTTAAACAAAGATTATAGCAATAATAATGGAAATATATATTTTAATATTTTGAATAGGTAATACATTCACGAGGTTAAAACCTAAAATATAAAATGGCATATTTGCTCCCTCTATGTCCTGTATATGCCCAATTCTACCTCCCTTGTATAGCTACTTTTATTAGTTTCTTCTAGACCCTTCCATAATTTCTTTATGCAAATATATCTTATGCTCTCTCTTCTTGACACAAAAGACAGCAACATTTACACATTGTTCTTAATCTTGCTTGTTTCACTTAACAATATATTTCTGATATTTTTCCATATACATGGAGATTATCCTCAGTTTTTTCAGTTACATGCTTTTCTACTGAATGGATGTACTAAAATGTATTTATCTAGTCCACTATCAATGGGCATTGAGATTGTTTCTAGTAATTGCTATTACAGATAATAATGCAATGAATTTACTTTGGTATGCATTATGCAGAAAATTTCCTTATTCATTTTTTCCCCAAACAGTTTATAGCATTCCTTTAAATGGCTAGATCTTTAATTTATTTCTCTAGTTCTTTGTTGATGGACGTTGAGTTTTCAATCTTTTACAGACAATGGGGTAATGAATAGCATTATACACATATTACCTTACATATGTGCAAGCATATATGCAGAATACCTAAAAGTTGGTTTTTAGGTAAAAATGAATATTTTAATGAATTAAAAGCCATAAAAAACCTACCATCACATTATACAACCAACTTTTCTCATTTTTTCAAGTTCCCTCTATACCTAAGTCATTTTAGCTTCATTGTAGGATATAAAGATTTATTTTGTTTCTTTTTCACTTGGCAATAAAATATAGACATTTGTAGGATATATAACCTCAAGCTATCACAAGAATTAAAAAGTTTAGAGAAATCCAGCAGGGAAGAAACTTTAGTGGAATTTGACAGGGGGTTATGATTATCCTTTAGGTGTCAGAGGCATAATGAATTTAAAATTGGAAAAGTTAGGATTACAGAGAATGCTTGTTTGAGAAGTATGAGCCTTTGATAAAGGCTTGATTGAAACGCTTGCTTGTGAATGATGTTTTTCAGTTATGTCTAATGTTTAGTTATTTTTCGCTTTGGGAAAAGTGGGAGAAAATCCCCACTCACTGAGTTTGAAATTTTTTTAGAAAACAAGTTCAGTGTCAATACTGATTAAAATTGGCAAGGGTAATTTAAAAAATGTGCAATATGCAGATGATTTTACTTTATATCTAATTCAGCTAAGGATGAGAGCAAGAATTCTAGTCATTATTTTAAGTGAAGAAGCACAAGGTGGAACAGAAGATACAATTCAGAGTGTGACCAGAGCGTCTTTCATTAGTAGTTCTCAATCTGTTCTACACACTGATAACAGCTCCTAGAATTGCCAGTGTGGAGATCTCCTGTTATCTGTGGTAAGAGGAATTGAGTAAGCCTTAGAAAAAAGACTGGGTTAAGGTAGAACACTCTAATTTGGGTTCTTTTTCCCTTTTATTTAATTAGAGAAGATAAAGGTTTATAGAAAAATCACGCATAAAATATGTAAAATTATAGTGTTCCCATTACCAGCCAATTATTACACTTACATTAGTCTGGTGGATTTCTTATTGCTCATGAGAGAACATCTTAAAAATTGTGCTATTAACTGTGTTTTTACTTACCATAGGTTACTGTTTGTATTGTACAGTACTATGCTTTTTAAAAAGTTTTGTTCTAGTAACATTTACGCAACTAAAATTTCCTCTTTTAACCACCTTTACATATGTAATTCATTGCTGCTATGACTTCATAATGTGCTATCATCACCACCATTCATTACCTAATATTCACAAACTGGATAGATATTGAGTACATTTATTCCCTTGCCTTCTCCCGTCCAGCCTTGGGTACTATATTCTATTCTGACTCTATGAATTTGGTTACTCTTATTACTTAAGTCAGTGAGCTGATGCAGTTTGTCCTCGGTGCCTGGTTATTTCACTCAAAATGCTGTCTTCAGGTTCGTCTTGTTGTCACATGTATCAGGCCTTCATTCCTTTATATCTGAACAATATTCCATTTTTGAGTACACCACATTTGTTTATCCATTCACTGTTGTTAGACACTTGAGTTGCTTCCATCTTTTGGTAATTGTAAAAAATGACAACTATGAACATCAATGTGCAAATATCTGTTCGAGTCCCTGCTTTCGGTTCTTTTGTGTATATGCATAGAAGTGGAATTGCCAGGTTATGTGGTAATTCTACAATCAGCTTTCTGAGGATCTGCCCAACTGTGAGAAGATCTAGGTTATTTTGGGGCCACAGCAGTCAGATTCACTATAGAGTATTCATTTATTCATAAATCCATTAATCCAATTCATTGATCTCTCCCTGTCTTGTCAGAGTCAATATTGATTGGATACTTAAAATTCTAATCATTGTGTTGAAACTGTGAAAAATATAAGAAATACAAGGTATTGTTTATACCTGGCGGCTTTGTAAAGAAATCAAGAAGTGGACGGGATACAATAAAAGATTGTACTGTAAATGCTTCAAGAATGAAATAGTTTAAATGCTATGTCAGTTCCAAAGAAGAAGACATTAGACAAGAGAATGCAGCATTTGCCCTGGTGTATAAGACAACTGGAGTAACAAAAAGACAAGCTAATAGATTTGACTTACAATTCAGTGGTTGGTTCAAAGCTTACATTTGTCAGAGTTTGTAATTGGATAAACTGGCTGAGGCTGATGAAGGGACCCACTGTCCCTACCAGATGCTCGCCTTTCTTCAGGGTTAGGGCTGACATGTCACACTCTTCCATAACCCGGCCCTGTGTTGTCCATTGAAGCTGGATGGGATGTTGGGCAGAGGATTTTGGTGTTTTTCTAGAAGCCTATGAGGGCCTGTGACCTCACTGTAGCTAATGATATAAAAGGATCTTTTAATTCATGATTGATTTTATCAGCTCATTCTGGCATGTGCTTTGATGAGCTTACTGTCCCTCTTCTCAGACAGTCCCAATGCTGCAAGCCCCCTGTGCTCGTGTGAAAATATTATGTACCCCAGAAAAGCCATGTTTTAATTCGGATCCATTTTTTGTGGGAGCAGCCATTTCTTTTTTTTTTTTTTAATTTATTTATTAATTAAAAAATTAAGAACCAAAATAAAACATCAACATACATAATCAGTAATTCACAATATCATAACTTAGTTGCATATTCATCATTTCTTAGAACATTTGCATTGATTCAGAAAAAGAAATAAAAAGACAATAGAAAAAGAAATAAAACAAACACAGGAAAGAAAAAAAAAAAGATTATACCTACCATACCCCTTACCCCTAACTTTCATTGATCACTAGCATTTCAAACTAAATTTCTTTTAGCACTTGTTCCCCCTATTATTTATTTTTATTCCATATGTTCTACTCCTTTGTTGACAAGGTAGATAAAAGGAGCATCAGACACAAGGTTTTCACAACCACACAGTCACATTGTGAAAGCTGTATCATTATTCAATCATTCTCAAGAAACATGGCTACTGGAACACAGCTCTACATTTTCAGGCAGTTCCCTCCAGCCTCTCCATTACATCTTGAATAACAAGGTGATATCTACTTGATGCATAAGAATAACCTCCAGGATAACCTCTCAACTCTGTTTGGAATCTCTCAGCCATTGACACTTTGTCTCATTTCCCTCTTCCCCCTTTTGGTCGAGAAGGTTTTCTCAATCCGTTGATGCTAAGTCTCAGCTCATTCTAGGGTTTTTCTCAATCCCTTGATGCTGAGTCTCAGCTCATTCCAAGATCTCTGTCCCATGTTACCAGGAAGGTCCACACCCCTGGGAGTCATGTCCCATGTAGAGAGGGGTAGGGTGGTGCAGCCATTTCTTTTAATTCTGTTTCAACACTGTAGGCTGGAAACTTTTGATAAGATTATTTCCACCGAGACATGACACACCCAATTGTGGGAATGACATTTGATTTGATGGAGATGTGACCCCACTCATTCCAGGTGGGTCTTGATTAGTTTCCTGGAATCCTTTAAATGCGGAAACATTTTGGAGAAATGACAGAAACCTCAGAGACAACAGAGCTGACAAAAACTTTGGAGCGAGCTGACACAGATACTGATACTTGCAGAACAAAGATGCAGATGCTTGGAGATGCTTGGAGATCAACAGATGTTATCATAAAATGTTAAGCAAACCAGAACCTGGAGAGAGCCAAGGGAAGCCAAGCGATGAAAGCCAATCCTGGAGAAGCAAAGTGAGGAGCCCCCACAGGAACAGAAGCTGAAAGCAATGGAGCTCAGGAGCAAGGGACCAGCAGATGCCAGCCACATGACTCCCCAGCTGACAGAGGTGTTCCTGACCCATCAACCTTCCTTGAATTAAGGTATCTTTTACTGGATGCCTTAATTTGGACATTTTTATAGGCTTAGAACTGTAAACTTACAACTTATTGCATTTTCCTTTTTAAAAGCCATTCCAGTTCTGGTATATCACATTCAGGCAGCTTACAAACTAACACACCCACCATGAATCTTTAGCATATCTGATAGCAGTAAGCCAAGGCAAAGCAGCATGGCATAAAGCTGCCTAGACATTTCTCTTACGTGGCCTCTTTAAACAACCCATCTGACCTCCACTGGTACCCATCTTGCATCTGGAACAGTTTTCCCCAGCTTTGTCCTAAAATAACTGTGGAAAAGACCTAGGAAGGCATATGGGATATCATTCTAAGTGGAAGAAACAGGACAAGCAAAGGCATACACACAGGAAATTGGTTCTGTTGGTACAGCAGTAGGAGAAAAACTATGATATTTAAGCTATCACTCTAGATCAGGGCTTCCAAGTTAAGTTTTTATAATAATGGAAATGTTCCATATCTGTTGCTGCCTAGTGCTGCAGTTCCTAGTCATACATGGCTATTGAGCAGCTTGAAATGGTGGTAGTGCTAATAGGTAACTGAGTTTTGAATTTTATTTAATTTTAGTTCATTTAAATTAGAATATAATTATCTGTACGCGAGCTAGTGGCTACCATATTGGACAGGGCAGGTCTAAACAATTCTTGTGGGTTCTGAACATGCAAAAACCATAACATTTAAGTTGGTACTTTGATTCTATGAATGGGAGAACTAAAGGCCAGAAAGTGAACTACCTCGTCAAAGGGCACCTAAGTAGTGAGCCGCAGAGCTAGAACCTTCCCTGTTGGTGTCCTGACGCTCACCTTGGTGAACTGTCAAACTTTCCATGCTGACTCCACACTTATGAGAGCAGAGCTGTGTCTAGACACAGTTAAACATGGCTGTAGATTGAGAAAGTGGCCAAGGACTTTCTTGAAATTTAGTCCTTTAAATTAACCAACCAAGAGATATTTGCTGAATACCTACTAGGCACAGAGCAGACCCCAAGGACTGAGATCAGCCTGGAGGGGTTGACAGCGGGTGGGAAATGGCCAGAACTCACAATTGATTGGGAAAACAGAGTAGATACGTTTGTCACTAGTCCAAGGTAGTCCAAGGTAGTGAGCCAGGTGAGCATTACCTGGATAGGGTTATGGACATTTAACAGAGATCACCGTGGGTGAGCCGTCACGGAGAGCTGCAGGAAAGGAAAGACTTGATCTGTGCCTCGAACACATCAAGTGTGACATTAACACCATTTAAACGTAACAATGTTGTTATGAAGCAAACTTCTAATCCCTAGTTGATTTTGTATTCTTGCATTCTGTATTATCTATCTATTTATTCATTATAATCAGCGATGCTGTCTCTAGGGCTTTTAAATGTGAAAGGAAAGTGATTTGTTTCAGGATTATTTTCCCATAGAATGGCAACTTTACAGAATTTCTTTGTATCAAAGCTGTTGTATTCTTTGTTATTAGATCACAGATAGGTAAATTAAATAGCCATAAAAGACTGTATATTTAAATCAGGAGGAAAATATTGGCTATTATATAATTGTTGGGAAATCAAATCTTCACTTGGCATGCTAAAGTCTAAATCTAGTACTGCGTGACAACATTTCTAGAGTTTTTTCCCATTGGTAGGCAAATTAAATAGAGCCAAGTGCTCACAGAACATTCCACCGAGACAACAGAGAGGAATGGAAAGTATTAGAAACATGACAGTGTTTGGAAATGGAGACATCGATGTAAATAAAGTGAGAAATGAAAAGTCATCTATTATTCATACTTGGTCACATAGTTGAAATTTCTTAATTTTTTTGTTTTTCTAACTTTATAAAGATAATATATGCTTATTATATTCACTGAGGATAATAAAACAGAAGTTAGAAAAGCAACTAAAGATCACTCTAAACCAGACTATTGCTAATCCTTCTTTTCCTTTTTCTTTGAAGTCATTCATTTAAAAAAAACTTTTTTATTTTGAAATGTTTTCAAGTCAATAAAATGGTTACAGAAATAATATAAATCCTATACAGAGAATTCCAACACTTCTCTATTCTCTTAGGTAATCAAATCCACCAATTTTAGCATTTTTCCACATTTGTTATATCATCTTATCTATCCATCCATGCATCCATCCATCAATCAATCTATTTGTCTATCTATTTGTCAATCCATTTTCTGCATAGTTGAGTGCAGGATATATACCTCGTGCTCCCTGAATATTTAATACTACCATGTACATTTCCTAGGAACTAGGATTTTACTTATGTAACTACCTAAAGTGCAGTTATCAAGTTCAAGAAATTTAACATTGATGTGCAGATTACAGTTTATATCCCAATTTTTTCATATGTCCCCAAAATGTCTTTTTGGGCTTTTTCTACTTCTTTGTTGCATCCCATCCAAGATCACATATTGCATTTAATTGTCACTGTATCTTTAATTGCTGATTCTTTGTTTTAATCATGGGAATATATATACCGCATAAATTTTCCCACCTTAACCACTCCCAAGCACACCATTCAGTGGAATTAATCACATTCACAGTATTTCTATACCTTCCCTGCCATCCATTACTAAAACTTTCCCATATCCCCAAACAGAAACCCTACATCCATTATGCATTAACATCCCATAGTCCTGATTTCCTTCTCTGCCACTTTCTGTCCGTATGAGCTTGCATATTCTCCAGTATTTTCTTTTAGTTACCCTGGGGCTTAAATTTAACACCTTAAATCCCTAACAATTCCATTTGCTTTGATACCAATTTAAATTCAATAATATACCCGAACTATGTTTCTATAATCCTCCATCCCCATCTTTGTGTAGTTTTGTCACAAATGGAATGTTTACATTATGAATCCCAAATCACTGATTAATCATTGCTTTTTTTTATGCATTTGCCTTTTAGATCCTGTAGGAAGTAGAAAGTGAACTTACAAACCAAAACTATGATAATATTGGCACTCGTATTTACCTATGTCTTTACCCTTACCAGAGATACTTTATTTCTTCACATGGCTTTGATTTATTATCTATTATCCTTTTCCTTCAACCTGCAGACCTCTCTTTAACATCTCTTGCTGGGCCTGCCTAGTGGTGACAAAGTCCATCACCTTTTTGTTTATCTGGGAATATCTTAATTTTTGAATGACAGTTTTGTTGCAGGTAGAATTCTTGGTGGCTATTTTTTGCTGTTAGCACTTTAGATATATTATCCCACTGCTGGCTTGCCTTCATGGTTTCTGATGAAAACTCAGCATTTAATCTTATCGAGTCTCCCTTGTTTATAACACATTGCTTCTAGCTTGCAGTTTTCAGAATTCTCTTTTTATTTTTGTCATTTGACAGTTTGATTATAATATGCTGTGATGTGTGCCTATTTGGGTTTCATTCTGTTTGGAGTTTGTTGAGCATCTTGGATGTGTATATCCATGCCTTTTGTTAAATTTGGGAAAATTTCAGTCATTATTTCCTTTACTATTCTGTCTGCTCCTTTTTCTCTTCTCCTTTTGGGACTCCCACACTATGTATATTGTTAGGCTTGATGGTGTCCCACAGATTCCTTAGGCTCTGTTCACTTTTCTTCATTCTTTCTTCTTTCTGGTCCAAACTAGATGATTTCAATGGTCTTATCTTCAAGGTCACCGATTCTCTCTTATGCCAGCTCCAATTTACCACTGAACCCCTCTAGGAAAAATTTTAAAGTATGTTACTTTTGTCTTCAGCTCTGTTTGGTTCCTTTTAAAATTTTTCATGTCTCTATTGATACTCTCTTTACGTTCATCTGTCATTTTTCTGACTTCTTTTAGTTCTTTGTGCATGGTTTCCTTTAGTTATTTGAGCACATTTAAAACCATTATTTAAAAGTCTTTTTCTTATGTGTACCGGGTCTGGTTCTTGTCATTGATGATTTCTAATGCTTTAATTTCCTCCTTCGCGTGGCCATCACTTCCTGTTTCTTTTATATTTTGTAATCTTTTCTTGAAACCTGATGTTTTGCCATGTTATCATTGGAATTTAGACCCTGAGGCATGTTCCTTAAGCTTGTATCCAGCTAGTGTTATGACAGAGCTTTCCTTAAATGCCAGGAGCTAACAACATCAACAAAAAGGATTAAAAGTCTTTGCAGGTTGACCTGTGTGAGTGCAATTCTTCAGCGCGTATCTATACAGAGTTTAGGGAATAGCTCCAAGTCAAAGTATAGGGGCTAATCCTAATCCTTTCTGCACTTACCCTGGGCATGTGCATGTGGCCCTAGGAATTCCCCTACCTACATGGATTAAAATGTCCCTTCTTCCCCAGGAGACAATTTTCCCATGGTCCAGGGCACTCCACTCTATGTTGTCCTATAGTCAACAATCTCTTGCCCTAGGCAGCATGACTGGATTGCTCTCCCATAGCATTCTGTAGGAGAGTTCCATAACCTGCCTTGTATATGCAAGGCAAACTCCGGGTCAGTGTGGCCCTCAGGCCACCACCAGACAGATTGGGCTAGACATACCTGATCCAAGTATATGCTCCCTCCAGAACTGGGGCCAGTAGTATGCACTGGGAGCACAGGTTGGTTCTGTGCCAAGTCGGTGAGGGGTGGGGAAAGGGTTAGCTAGGGCATCGTTATATTGTGCCATTTTTAGGTCACTTTTTTATTGATTTAGCATGTTTCCTGTTACTGCAGTCCTTTAACTGTTTTCTGAAGCTTTGAGAAAGATGTTTCTGCCAGTTCTTATGGGTTGTTCAAAGCTTTTGCAGGGGTACAGAGCCTTGGAGTGCCTCATTCTGCCATCTTAATTGGAGCAGGGGGCAAGCACATATTTTTTATTTCTAGATAGTTAATATTGTATAGAAGTTTGTACCCTAATTTTTCACTTTTTGTGTTTTGATTGGAGAATTTTTTGAGTTAAGCCCTCTTGCTAGGGAAACACATGTAAGATTGGAAAAGCATTCAGGCATTTTCTGTCTTTGCAAATTCTTTAAGGACAGCCATGAATTATGTCTTGCAATCAGTTGTTAACGAATTCCAAAAGTTTTCTTTGTTGGTGTGCTTCGGAAAGGAGGAGTATCTTATTCAATGATTAGCTGTTGATTTGAACCGTCTGTCAGTCTATTCCAAGTGCCTCTTGTGTCCATACTTGATTCACCCAGAAGCTGCCAATGTGGAAAATATCGGATGTCATCAATTGGCAAGGAACCGGAAGCCTTTACTATCTTCTTTGCTTATATAGATCAGATTTGGTCCGCGGGGCTTCTGGACCATAATTCAAGAATCATCTTCTCTTCTCAGTGAAACACATCGATATGATCACGCTATACTCACTATATGGGCTTTCGCCCTGCTTTATAAATGGCTGACAAAAATTTCACGTTGTTTTGTTTAGTCCTCCAAAGGGATTTGGCAATTTGGTAATTTTTAAAATGTTTGTGTTTCTTCTACAATGATCTCTTAGAAATATTGCTAAGACTGTTTGATCCACCTTGGGTAACTTAAAATGATACTTAGTACTAACTAATCTTGAACTTTATAAATCAATTTTTCATTCTCAGAGGATTTTTTTTTCCTTACGATGTTGTTTCCTGCACAATTATTGCCTCCTTTGATCTCACACTCCATTTGGTCTTTCAGATAAGGGAGACCAATAATTCCTCAGCTATAACTTCAGCAATACAGATAGCTATCATGCTTTGTGTGACATGCAAGTCATTATTCAGTTGTGGATAACCACCGTGCATTAAATGTTTTACAGCCCCATCCTTCCATGGCTCACTGAGTGAATATAACACTTACAACTCTTTTTGTATCCAGGATGGAAAAAAAACCACTATAAAATTGCATATAATAGTTAAATTACAACATTTCAAGGCATCTTAGCAGATGAAAATAGTATAGTGAAGTAATTTCCATATATGGTTTATTTTACTTTATTCTGCCCAATAAGGGGGCCTCCTCTCTTTGATTGAAGTAAATAGTAATTCTCATTATTGCCTTGAGGATAAACTGGCTGAATATGCAGAAGCAAGATTCAGTCTTCAGAAATCTGAAGCTCAGCATTCACTGATGTTCCATCATTTCTCCTTTATCCACTTTATCATGTACGACTGAGTTAATTGACCGGCACGAAGACCTCTTTCGAATGTAATAGAAAACAAAAGATTGTTCAAAATCTGACCACATGCTTGAGGACAATCTTTTCAGTTCACCAAATAAAGAGCTGGCAGTCTGGACATGAGTGGAAGAGCAGTTTCCTAATTCTGAGTCTTTGGCAAGCTGGAATTCCACCTGCTAAAATTTAACAGTGTAGAGATTGTTATCCAAAGGATGGATTTGTAACTTTCTGTTTGGTGCTCAATAAAACAGACTGTATTACTGTGCTGGAAAAATTTAACTTGCTGCTTATTTGGGTATTAATCTATCAAAATATTTCCTGGACTCCTTTAAGAAATTAACAAAAGAGCTTTTATACATTTACCATCAGAAAGTTCTTGGTTCATGTTGATATTTTTAATTCCTTGATTGAATGGTTTTACTTCCTAGCTTAATGTAGAAATTATTTTCAGATTATTAGCGAACTAAGAAAAGGTTAATTTGTAAGTTGAATTGGATTTTTGTTACAAACTGAAAAGCCCCTTTTGTAGCCCAAGAACATTTTTTTCCTGGACTCTGTTTCTCCCTGCCACCCCTCCCCCTGCACCCCACTACTCTCAGACAAGGCTCTGCCATTCTTTACTTACTACTTCTCTCCAGTGAAGTGGCTACTCTGTGAGATGGAATAAACTCATCTTAAGGCCAATTGATTAATCTTCATGATCAAACATTTTTAGGAGGGATGTGGGTGTCTGATATGATGGCAAAGCAGAAAAATTGATAAAAGCATAATGTTTTCTGGCATAGATAAAGGATAAAAGTTTGTTTAAAACTCATATTTGAACTCTAGCTCAAAAATGTTTTTATATTTGTTATTAAAAATCAATTGAGATAGTAACATATAGTAGGCTCTCCTTTAATATCCACATTTACCATAATCTCCAGAAGAAAAGCTTTTTTTAAAAAAAATTGTTTTCCCAATCATGTCTAGGGTTGATTTTGCTTCTTTGCGTAAAATTCTCAGCAGAGGAGGTTCCAAGTTTGTTTGAATTTGGAAACTAATTTCTCAAAAAAGGTAGACTTAAAAAAGTATGGATTGGTTCCAATCTTAAAAACACGGAACAAGAAATGTTTGAGTTTTGCTGTCTTTTTTGCTCTAACTCAATCCCCATGTGTATGCACAGGACTTGTGTGTGTGTGAGCTATTAAAAACAAGTGATTTTAATGGCAGAAATGTCCTCAGGGAATAATAACTTGTCTACTCATGCAAAACGGAGGATTATTTAAAAATTATCAAGTAAATTTGGACTTACAGAATGCCCTGATGGGGGATCTCAATACCAGATTCCAATTCCTTCAATAATGATTTTTAAAATATGAAGATAAATATTCACTTCATGAACAGATCCAACTTAAAGATCTATTCATGTGTACTAATGTTATTAACCTGAACCTACCTAGATGAGGTTTTGTCAGAATAAAAATCTGTATTTAACAGTGTCCTTTTCCAAATCCCCTGCTTTGCATCCGCCTGCATGGAATATTGTTTTGCTGAGTTCTAATGTGGTGAAATGAAAAGAATAAGAGTTTAGGAGTCAAAAAACCTTGGTTCAGAGTTTCGTAGCTATGGGTTTCAGGGAAAGATGTTTTGTTTCCCTGAGACACAATTGTTTTCTTATGTAAAAGGGGATAAGGCTATCACTTTTCTATCAGGGTTGTTAAGAAAAAAATAAAATACATGAGGGTGTCTAACAATGTTTCACACATAGCAGGGTATTCAGCTTAGTTTATGGCCACAGAATATGAAGGATTCATTACTAATGATTAAACTCAGATATATATATGTATTTTAAATTCGAAACTTGGATATTTTTGCAATGTGAGAGCAATCTTATTTTAATGGGGTTATCTCATTAATAGTCAATGTGGTCCAGCAGGGGGTATTTATATTATTGTTTGGGCTGTCTGAACCAATTCGCCTGAGAAAAGGAATAGTAGACATCCCACCTCTTTTAAAGCTTAGTGGAAAATGGCCTGGCTGCCCTGACTGTTTTCTTTCTGGGGATCTTAATTTGTGTCTAATTCCTTACCTTGCAGTGGATATTTTCTCAAATATTTTTACTGTGGGCTCTCTGGGGCCCCATGCAGCCTTCCCATATGACCCACACACCTACAACTCCTTGCACAACCAGAAGTTCATTTCCTTTCTAAAGTTACAGTAAATTTCAAAGGCCTGGGAGATGGAAAGGGCTGCTGTAGAGAAGGAGCTGAGACTCTTTGTTCATGCAGTCTGCCGTTTTTTCCCCACTGCTCTCTGAGAGCTCCAGGAGGTCTCAGTGATAACAGTGGGTCTTCGTGGTAGTAGGAGAGGCTGCCCCTTCTATTTGAAAGTCACTGCTGTGGCATGTTCAAAACTCTGAAGAGGAAAAGGGCATCTGAGGGAAAGGCATTGTTCTCATTTGGTGGTTGTTCGGCTTCTTGAGTGGTGCAGCCCCGTTGATCTGTGAGTCCGAATGTAGGCTGTCCCCTCAAACCCTACAGCCCCTCGAGTGGTCACCCCATAGCCACAGGGAGCAACATTTTGTGACAAAGCTTGGTGGTCTTGAGGTTTCCTTGCCTTTTATAATCATTAGGAGGGAGATGTTTGGAATCCTGTAACTTTGGGTTCAACTTCCTCGCCAAGTTGTGACGTGCAGTCTTACATTTGTTATTCAAAATAGGGATAACAATAATAATACTTCCCTCGCTCTGTTTAAGTGAGATAAGATGCGGTGTCTCTTATACTTGGCACATAGAACTTTCTCAGATGGATGCTTTTTACTACTACTAATAACAAAAACAAGTTTTAGGATTAGGAAAGTCTTGGAATCATGTCCTTTCTCCTAGTTGAGCAAAGACAAATAGAACTGGTGGAAGTGCGGGGTGAGCTGCCCCCCATCCTGGTGGCTTCCATCGTAGGCACGTCGAGTGGAAGAACTGGGCTTCCAGGTCCTGCACCTGATCCGGGGTTGAAGCCACTGCTGGTTCTGACAGTCACAGGAGCCCTGGTAGATGGAAGGTGACTGAGACTGGCCGAATTTTCTTCAATGGTTTCTCAATGAGCCATAACTCTTACAGATTCACTGCTCACATTTGGCCTCCAAGCAGATCTGGCAGTTTCCATCCATGAAGCAGGCCGAGAAAGGAGGGTCTGGAAAACTCATAAAAGCAGAGTGAGTGGTAAAGGAAAATCAATCTTTTTCTGCTTTGGACCCAGTTGATGAGAATCATTCTCCCCGATTCTCCATAAATTGGAACAAGGCTTAGGACACTAATCCTACTGTAATACCAGTTGAAGACGAACACTGACATTTGTGACATTTATATAACAGTTCAGGTCTGCTATTAAATCAAGGCCTCCAACTGTTTAACCTTTGCCCTTCTATACTATAGCCTTTGGTCCAGTGCATGCCAATGTA
This sequence comes from Tamandua tetradactyla, assembly GCF_023851605.1. Classification (NCBI taxonomy): domain Eukaryota; kingdom Metazoa; phylum Chordata; class Mammalia; order Pilosa; family Myrmecophagidae; genus Tamandua; species Tamandua tetradactyla. The sequence continues at coordinate 39,497,053 of NC_135352.1, read as the reverse complement.
CTGTCGATGCATTTCAGCTTTCTGATACCACGTGCTATTTAGTTTTGAACTGCGCTGCACTAAACATAGCATTTGTCTTAAAAACTTTAAAGTCTGATATACTTCAAGATTCTTAGATTGTTTTTAATCAGCTAAAGGTAAGTAAAAAGTTGAGGTAATTTTGCAAAAATATTCCTATGGGTGGAGGAAAGTATGTTTCTTGAACTAAAATTATCTAGAGTAAACCAACGCCATTCATTTATTCAACAAAGTTTCTTAAGTGCTTTTTGGGTATCACACGCTACGCTAGAGCCCAAATGAGAAAGATGTGCTCTTGCCCTTAAAGAACTCTAGCTATGTAATTCTCTGGCTCTAATCACACTGCTTCATACCTTGATTTATATGCACATTAACTTGTTCTTCTCCTAGTTGAATGGAAAAATTTCAGTGTTTTCAAAGGGGCTGTTTCTTCAAGTTGTAGTAACTAATGAATTAGAGACGTAAGGATATGGATCTTTTCCACTCATTATGATCTTAAAAAAAAAGTTAGTGTTGGTATTAAAGTCAGGGATAACTTTTGTTTCATCTCTTGGATATTTTACTAAAGAGGGGAAAATATTTGCTTTTATATTCTTTATCACCACGTACCACTTTCTGAGCATCAACAAATATACTTTACCAAAAGGTAAAAAGTGACCCAAATGTCCAACAACACATGATTGGATAAAATATGTTGCCTATTATTGAGCTGTAAGAAGGACTGACGTTCTGAGATGCAACATGAATGAACTTTGAAAACATTATGCTGAATGAAATAAGTGAGGTACATAAGGAAAAATATTGTATGATGCTACTTATATGAGATATTTAGAAACAGGTCCTGTATCTGGTCCTCATGCTTTATTAAGTTCCCCTCTCCCTCTTCTCCTCCAGCTCTGCCGCTCTTCATAATGCATGGCCCCTGATCCTAAATCAGGAGTGATTTTGCTTCTCCCCACTTCATCTTGTAGGTAGATCTTACAATGCACAAGGCAGCCTTCTCTCCCCCTACAAGAACTTTGAAATTCTCTGTCTTTACAGCCTAGAGCCCATTTCCAGGATCTGTGCTTCTCATCCCTTGGGCCCATGTGCAGAGGGGCGTGGCAGAGCTTGGTTTTGTGGAATGGGGGTCCACATGCATGTGTGAGGCCCATACCAATGCCAGGGATGGAGGAGAAGAGGGTGGGGTGGTCCTTGTACCACTAGGGATCAACGTGGAATTCCCAGGAGTCTGAGAATTCTAAATTTGAACCTGGTTGTTATGGGTTAAGTTGTGTTCCCCCCAAAGATATTTGAAATATTTGGAACAAGGTCATTACATATGGAATTAGGCACGTTAAAATGAGGTCATGTTGAAGTAGGGTGGGACCTTAATTTCATAGGAATAGTATTCTGTAAGAAGGAGAGGGGAGACGGACGGAGAGAAGAGAGCAGCACTTGAAGATGGAGACAAGAAGGAAAGAAGACCATGCGGAGATGGAGGTAGAGATTGCAGTGCTGGAAGCAGAGGAACACCAAGGTTGCTGGCAAGCACAAGAAGCTGGAACAGGCAAGGAAGGATTCCTCCCTGTAGGTTTCAGAAGGAGCATCGCCCAACCAACAACTTACTTTTGGATTTCTATCCTCCAGAACCACGACACAATGAATTTCTGTTGTTTTAAGCCACCCAGTTTGTTATGGCAGGCACAGGAAGCTAAGACACTGGCTTTTGAAGTTCTTTTGAAAGTTATATCTATCGAGGCAGGAGGATAAAATATATTTTATTAATTGATTGATTGATAATTTTAAATAATTAGACATATGGCATGTGGGCCTTTGGGCTTTTGCTCTGGGCTCCATGAGGTTAGGGATGGGCCTGCCAGGGAGATTCCTAAAACCCTTTCCATATCTTGCATAGTTTGGTCTTCATATTTCAGACTCAGTTCTAAGGACCCACCTTCACTTAAGGTAAAAGATGTTTAAATAGCTCCATTACCACATGTCCCATATGTGGAGAGTCCACATTGCTTTTGTTTTGTTTGCTAGTCTGCTCTAGAATTTGTGATCTTTTCTGTACGTGAAACATTTTTAATGACTATCATCATGATGATTCCGTTTCTGGAGAGCTCCATCTCCAGCTCAGGCGTGGACCTCTGGCAGACATGTTAGCCTCATCCAATCCTAGCAGAGGCCTCCCGAATCTCTTGCAGTGAATTTGAAACTGATAGGCAGAGCCAGTCCCTGTGAGTGGCTGTAGCTCAGTGCTGTTAACCTGAGAGCTTACGGGCAGCTGTCGTTCACCTCAAAGAAAGGCATAGTTTAGGCAGAGAGACAGAGACAAAGAGAGCACTGCCTGGGTTCTTCATGGTTTTCCACTTCCGGAAAGATCTTTTGGTTCCATTTGTTACCTTAGTTTCTTAAAAAAAAAAAAGAGCCTTTTTTGCTTCCGCTTGATTGAGTTGGTTTTTGTTATGTTATGACCCCAATTTCAAGACTTTTAGAAACTTTTCTCAAATCTCAGTGTCTTACTTGCTTTAAGGTCTGGCCTTGTTCTCGCCAGTGTGTGGACTGGCGTACAGTGGGTGGGTGCATTGCTGGACATCACCCTTTGCCTCCCTTACTGCTTGCAGTTGGGGCTTGATTCCTAGGGCCTGTCCGACATTAGCGGGTGCGCCAAGATCTGGACCTCAGGCCCTTCCAGTTGCAAGAAAGAGGATGATTCCAGCCACATCCTTCAACATGATGTTCTCTATTTTCCAGATATTTGCACATCCAGGTAAACATCCAGGCAAGACTCCCTAAGTAAATGAATACTTGCATTTTGGGAACTTATGAATAATGGATGAAGACATAAATTTTCACCTAGGCATAGGCAGTCTTATTAGGTGTAATCTTGAATCTACATCCCTGCAGACAAAGTGGAGAGGACTATACATCTAAATATTAAGATCCCGGTCCAAGGTCCACACTCAGAGGACGTGAGCGGAATTGAGGATTAGAGCAAAAGCATGCGTAAGTGCGAGCGAGTGTGTCTATGCACCTGCTCCTTTCCAAGAGCATTCTGTACATTTTTTCACTTAATCCTTTCTATAACCACATGGAGCAGGTACTATTATTTCCATTTTTACAGATAAAAAAACTGAAGTCCAGTTGGGTTAAGAAAATGTTGCCCCTGTTAATGTAGTAGGTGAATTTTGGATTCAGGTGTCTCTGACTCAAAAGGTAAGAAGGTGGCGGTAAGGAACTCAGGTTGAAAAAATACAGACACCAACAGTTTCTGGTGGAAGAGAAATGCTGGCCATGACAATTGTTTTAAAGGTTTTTTTTTTTTAAATAGAGGAGTTGTGGGTTTACAGAAAAATCATGCATAACATACAAAGTTCGCATGTATTACCCCATTATTAATACCTTGCATTGGTGTGGTGTATCTATTGCAATTCATAAAGGAACATTTTTATAACTGTATTATTAACTATAGTCCCCGGTTTACAATAGGGGTCACTATTTGTGCTATGCAGTCCTATTTTTTTTTTTTGTCTGTCTGTTTGTTTGTTTGTCTTTTTTTTTTCTTTTTCCTATTCTTTTTTAAAATTTTATTCTAGTAACATATATAAAACCAGGAATGACTATTTTTAAAAAATGTGTTTGTGTCACGCAAAAGATAGCTCCAACAAATTACTCAGAAATTCTGTTACGTTATTTAACAAATTCAACAATTGTGAACTAAGGCTCATCTGGCATTTCTTTTTTTTCTTTAAACTTTGTCTTACCTGACGATCTAAGTCAGCTTCCATGAGAGTCTGCTAATTAATTAATATAACCACATTTTTTGGTAAGGGCAAAAAAGTAAAAAAAGCTTTTATGCCTTAGTATAGTTAAGACAATTAATGAACTGGGTTGCTTACTCTCCTTTATGGCCTTGATAATATTCTTATTCTTTTGATTTCTTCTCTCTGGTTTGTCCTCTTTTTTACCCAGGCTACTCATTCCATGCCTATTCATATATTTGGTTGGGTTTGTCTGAAGTTTTCTTACAGTCTCAAGATGATTGTCTGGCTAATCTGACATGTATACTGATATCATTGTTAAAGTAACTGGAAAAAAAAAAGGCAAACAAGTTTCAAAAGTCAATTCCCTGATCCCCTAAACATTGTACTTACATGTTTCCAGGCCTATTCTGGCCACAATCTTAAATCTAAGCACTGAACCTAATTACACATCTATGGATAAAGGAGATGTTTAGAGTTAGTTTGTTATGATCCAGAGAATTCTAAGTCATAGTTTTATGACTTAGTTTTGTTTATTCCTAAAATTCCCAGTCTGCCAGGCGTACCCAGGATCATGTCAAAGAGGAGAGTCTTACCATGCATGGTTGTTGAATAATTAGATTTTCCCCCCAAATTACTTCGTCATGTGTTTTCATCAATAACTAACAACATTTAAACTCACAGGTTTTGTCAACTGTAGGAGAAAGGTAAAGGATTAAAGAGCAGTATCCACAGTAGAAAAAAATGATGAATCTTCTCATCACTCAGCAGCATGGGATGCTCCAAATGTATTTTTCTTTTCTCTTGGAGTTATTTATTGGGCAGAAGGGAGGGTGGACAGATCTTCTTTTGAAGTTAAACATCTTGCTTGGGTGAGCAGATATATTGCATCAAATCAAAGTAATAAAAAGACAAAATGCTTTATTAAATCTTCTTTATCACTATATTGTGCTCCAATAGCATGATCTAATTAAAGACACAGTTGAGCTTCTTTTCATCTGAAGGGGAGTTCAGAGGCTTTCCTTATTAAAAGGTTTGCACAGAAACAAATACATCGCTGTATCGCTTCCAAGTTTCTCAGTGGTGCCTCCTTCCTGTTTTGCTCCAATTGTTATGGATATCTTGGCTGCCACTTGGCTTGATACTAATTAATCCTTTTCATCTTCAAAGTTCCCCTGAGGCACCGACGGGGTTGAAATTCATAATACCACTCCGAGGTAGGCACTGGACATGCTATATTCTTTTGGTCGATATGGAAACAAGAGAAAAACATTAAAATTGTGTTTACTTTAATGTGGATGATGATCATTTTGTTTTTTGGTTCCGGGCTCCCAAAAACCTAAGTTGGCACTCCGCCTGTACTTCTCTCCCTGCACTCCTGCTCAGATGCGGCAAACTTATCCCAAACAGGAGCGTCTTCCAGCAACCAACCAATCACCATCATCATCAACCAACCAATCACCACCATCATCAACCAACCAATCACCATCACCATCATCAACCAACCAATCACCATCATCATCAACCAACCAATCACCATCACCATCACCATCATCAACCAACCAGTCACTGTCATCATCAACCAACCAATCACCATCACCATCATCCACCAACCAATCACCATCATCATCAACCAGCCAATCACCATCATCATCACAATATAAACGCAGCGAAGGGTCCAGGTCAGGGGTTACCCGTACTCTATTGGATCCTCATTTGGACCTTGTGATTTAACAAGCGTCTGTGAGGTCTTGAGTAGTGATTTAATTTAAAAATCCTGAATAATGCCCTTTTTGTATAGACTTTTGTTCAGGTTGGACTAAATGAGGAATCAGAAAACTGGCAGTTTCCATATAGGTTCTCTCTGGCCAGCCAAATTGGTTTATAATTTTTTTGCGAATTTTTAGTTCTTGAGCTGAGGGTCGGGCTTCCTTGTCCATCCTTCCTCCCGTCACCCTCTGTTGCTGTAAGCAGAGTTCATCTGTGTAATGCATGCTCCATGCTTAACTGCTGATGGCTCTGGGTTTACTCACTAAGCCGCGAAGGGAAGGGTATCTTATTTCCCAAACCAAGGCAGATGTGGCAAATGGGTAAAATTGGTAACTTGTTGACTTTCTTTGGCATCATCTCACCTCTGCTCCCAAATGAGCGCTCTCTCCTTTTCCGTGTGAAATTCTTATTCTTTTATTGCATTCAGCATTCTCAGAGAAAAGTAATCTGACAAACAGATCCACATTACGTCATAAGTGACGGAAACAAGCTTAATCTTTTATCCCTCAGAGCTCTCAGAGGCTTAAAAGAGAATGGTAACCACGCCCTAATCTCTGGCATCTGCCAAGCGGATGGATTTTTGACTCTTTTTTTTTTATTTTTGTATAATGGCATGATTGAGGTGTCTCAGATCACATTATATAGTTGGCTTGTACTCTGTGTATGTTTATATGTATGGCAAGCACCTACTCAAAAATCTATTTCTCCTAAATTCCAACATCTATGTCAAAACTAGAAAATTGGAAGAAATCAACATATACATGTTAAAAATAAGTCTAAAACATTTATTGCTTGCTTATCCTTCAAAAGTAGCACACAGGAAGAAAATGTTCTGAGGGAGTAGAGCGAAGGAAAGCTTCGCAGACCCGCTCACATTTTTATTTCCAGCCTGAATTTCATCGTCGCTGTGCTCGCTCTGGGAGATTCAGACAGAATGGAGATTTCCAGCTGTGGTGAAGGGGTCTCGACTGAGGCACTGGGTGGGCCACGGCAGCCACGAGAGGGGCGTGGGAGACAGTCCAGCTTGTGACCTCACCCGGCGTGGGGTCGCGGGCTTCAGAGGTGCGAGGACAGAGCTGCTGCTCCCGGGCCCGCGTCCCCGCCTATGACTCCACGCAGGTCCCCACGCGCGGGCCGCACGCGCGAGGCACTCTCTGGGGCACATTCATCTCGCTTAATGCCTTTGGACTTCCATGTCTAATTTTATAGGATTTCGGCTTTGGTTTAACAGTAATGTGTGACTCAGTTTAAATTAGAGTTTATTTTACTTTTAGTGACGTTTTCACAACTGATTTGAACTTGGGTCTCTCGTTGGAGAAATATTTGGAAAGAAATAACACCAAATTGCACGGTATAAATGCCATGCCATTCAACTACGTAAATAGCAGCCGAGATGTTTAATTGAAAATGAAACACTAGGAAAATGTAAACATCATTTTTGTTCCAGTTGCTCTAAGTGTAGCCACAATGACACAAATGAACACAATAATTGATGGTGGAAGTTAGAGTTTGTAACAGGGTCCAATAACTCTGGTGTTTCCCGAAACCTTTTTGGTAATTGCTGTCCTCTTCAATACCATTCAGTCCACTTTTTTCTAACTTTTTAAATTTGTATAATATAACATATATACAAAGCAAAGAAAGACAAAAGCAGCAGTTTTCAAAGCACTCTTCCACGAGTAGTTCCAGGACAAACCCCGGAGGTCGTCGTGGGTTACCATATGAGCTTCTCTGATTTTTCCCTCTAGCTGCTCCAGAATATGAGTCTAGAAGGAATAAATATTTAAAAGTTATTATAATTGACTTTTTGTTTTCTTTTTTTTTGTGAGAAAAATAATCTTATATCCAAAAAAGCAATAAACTTCAAAGCACAGCACCACAAATAGTTGTAGAACGTATTTCGACATGGGTTACAATTTCACAATTTTAGGTTTTTACTTCCAGCTGCTTTAAAATATTGGAGATTGAAAGAAATACCATTTAATGATATTTACTGATTCAGCTTGCATTTATCAGCCAGCTGTTGGTGTTTTGAATTTGCTTATCTATCTGTGTAGTTGTAACTCTGTGTTGTATGAAGCAACTTCTGCACCCTCAGAAAAACCCTCACAGGTTATATCTGGACAAGCCTAATACTGGAAAAAACAAACGTTCTTATGGGGTAAGGAATGTACAGTTACTTTGGGAATGGTTTTCTAAAGGTATGTACTTTTTTGGGAAGGATCTTCTGTTCCGATTGTGGGCTATAATAAGAGAGGATGAAATCGTACTACTTTTGATTCAAATTTCTGTGTAAGTGGAAGATTAGTTCAGTGATTCCAGCTGAGTGCATGCTTTTTCTTTAAATTACAATAATGAGAGAACTTCAATTTGAAAAATCTGTATCCAGAGAGGAATTCTATCTTAATTATTAAGAGCATAAATGCTGAAGCCAAACCTCTTGGATTAGCTATGCAACTGTGGACAAGTTACTTAACTGTCTGTTCCCTTTGCTTTTCCTTCTGGGCTATTGTGAGGATTAAATGTGATAAATAGATAAAGCATTTAGAATAACGCCTGCCATGTTAGGGCTATAGAAATGTAAGGTATTGTTCATTTACTTAATAAGTATTTATTAAGAGCTTTTATTGTTAGCATCTATTATTTTTGCCTTTTATGGGAAACAGTAATTAGGAGAGTTAGAACCTTAAAGGAGTACATCAAGATAGATTTTCTCATTGCCTTATTCCCCAGTGAAGACCACTTTTTGAAGAGTTAGGATAAGATGGAAATGTGCAAAATTTCTGACAAAATTCTAAATGTGAACACTTTTTAAAAAATGTAAGGCAATATTTGGACTTTAATAAGCAAATATCCTGTAAAGTATTATTTTGACCTTTTAAAAAATTGATCTTTATTTTATTGAAATGGTAAAAGAATCACAAAGAGTAAAGTTCCATGCTGTATTGCATTTTTGCCATCTTTTAGTGAGCTATTTATGTGCAAATAATGCTTTTGTATTGCAGAGTTTGTGCACAGGCAATCAAAGTATAAACTGATAAGAATCAGGCAAAAATAAAAAATGAAAAAGCCTGAATTAAGCTCACCAAATATTGGAACACAACTTGAAAATACTATTTTTAGTTGAGAAATGGCTGACTGTTATCTTCTGGAACATGAGTCAAAGATCTCGGGATAGATCAGTTTACTCTCTCTTGCAGACACGTCCCTCTTTGTGACTGGAGATGAGCAACCCCCAAGAAACTTTTTATAAGTTTACTTGTTGCAGCGAAGACGTGGGTACAGGGGCACATCTATTTGGTTTGCCATCCGAGGCATTTCATTTCAAAGACTCAAGGTGGAATTTGCCCGAAAAAACAAATTATTGCCTAAATTCTATGGCTTTTTAAAAGGAAATGAAACCAGCACACTTGTAGTGTAACTTTGCCGTCTGTGTGTGTGTGTGTGTGTGTGTGTGTGTGTGTGTGAGAGAGAGAGAGAGAGAGAGAGAGAGAGAGAGAGAGAGAGAGAGATAGTCCAATATCTACCCTCCCTTCATGTCTTACAGATCCTGGTCCTTTACTGGTGAAGTCTCCCTGCGTGGGATTCTGGGAGGAATATCAGCTCGCTAACTGGCCACAAGGGTCAGACCCTCTATCTTCCTTTCTACTCCTAGGTGGCCATGAGATTTAGATTTGGGTGACTGGTCACTGTCTTCTGAAGCGCTGAGTCTTAAGGCAGTAGGGATGGTTGGGGTGGACATTCACGGTGGCAGCACTGCAGTGGGGTTGGAGTAGACAGCCCAGCCTGCCTGCTGCTCTCTCCCAGGCTGCTCAGCTCCGATGGGCCCCTGGGTTATTGACCATTTCCCCAGCCTGGTCTTTCAGCTTTCCACCCGTTTTACAAGCCTCCGTCTACTTCCATTCAACCTCCTTCCTGCTTTTTGATTTCTTGTGATAGAGTAAGTTTCTGTTTCTTGCAAGCAAGAACTTTCACTGTTATGACAATTTTCAAAATCCAGGTATTAAATAAATGCTGAAAATGTTCAACATTTTATTGTAAATTTTTAGTGTAACCAGTTGCAACCAATCTTAGGATGATGCGTCCTTAAATAATACTTTATTGGAAGCTATTTGCTATTATGCCACCGTATCAATCCGCCTGTAGAATTTCACAAATATCTTTTTGCCCAAACATATTTTGGTTTGACTGTCATCTCTCCTTAGCAAATGATCATGCACACCATAAGTTGGGTCTGCATTTCAGCATCGTTGTTCTTATTTTGGAATTAGAATTTTGGTATTGTTGAATGCTCTATGCTAATGTTTGGAGGGAGTGTGGGCAGGCAGGTCAACAGATGTGTACCGGTTTCAAGACTGTGCTATTCAAAAGTGAAATGCCTGCAGTGGCGTTATTAGCTGAGATACTGTAGATAGTTTTACATGTCGGGAACAATGAACCCGTGTCCTGTGGGTCTGATTACTAGCGTCAGGGAAGGTCTGTTCTGTGTAGACCCCCTAGCAAAGCCTTCAGAAAAGTTAAAGGTCCCTGTTTTGCCATTAAATTGGGAAAGTAATGTGCCCTTTTTTGATTGACTATAAACTTAGACTCGGGGGACTTTGTTCTCAAAGGTGAAAACAAATACGAGTAGGAGACAAGTTGTTTTCCTTACAAGTTCTTAAACCTTTAGTAAGGACCATTTTTCAAAAGATTTCTTAAAATAAAACTGAATCAACATTGCCTTAAGGTTAATGCAGGAAAAAACAAATTTGGACATTTTCCTTAAAATACAGCACAGAAGAGAGAGTTTACGTGTTTAAGCCATTGCCCAGAAGAGTGATAAATTTGATATTTGATAGGTGAACCCATTTTAGGAGCAGCATAAGGAGTTGTAATTATAAAAGATTTGGAGAGCAATTAAGTGATTGAAGGTGAATTTATGAGACATCCTGATTATTATAGATCATAGATCCTTGAAATAAAGAAGTAATTAGGTGAGAGTCACATGCACACAGTAAAGTAGAGGCATTACTATTAATACAGAGTGATACCTCACTTCTCCATTAGCGGTGAACAGGGCAGATGCAGCAGGGTGTCCACCTGCCCCAGCCTCCTCACTAATTAGCTTGACTAACCCGAGGCCACTTTTGTATATGGTAAAGCAAAGAACTCAGACTGCAAGAACTCAAGTTTCTTATCAGCTCTGGAATTCCATGGTGCTAAAGTTATACGTTCACTTGTTTGAATTGTTTGATTACGTTTCTCTTTTCTCAACAAGGAGGAGAAAAGGAACAGAGAGAAATGTGACGTCAAAGCAGTCGAAGAGTATAATTCAAAGTGCCGGGCGTCTGAGTGGATGTGGGAATGCAGAAACCTCCTAGTTCATATCCTCCCAGTAAAAGGAGGATGATGAGGCAGCGTCCCGCTGGTGGCATCACCCAGGAGAAAAATTTATGCCCCAGGGAAGTCCTGGTGTCAGAGCGGAAAGTGCTGGCTGAGCCATGTTGCTCTCTCGGTCACAAACAGCCCCGGGACTTTGGACAGATTATGCTGCCTCTCTGGACCTCTGTTTTCTTAACTTCAGAAGAGGAGGTGGGACAGGCCGTAGAAACTCTTCCCGGCTCTTATATTCTGTGATCCAAAGAAGCAGCGCTTTGGGTATGAAATAATGATCAGATTTGTCTAGCAATTTGAGGTTATCTCTTCTTTATTTGCTCTAAACTATAGTCACCCCAAGTTGTGAGATAATTCCTAGCCTGGAATTAACTTTGCCATTTTAAATTAAAACAGGAGGTCTTTGGACTTTTTCATGGAAAAAGAAAATAAAATAACTAAGCTCATGGTCAGGCAAACTGGAAAGTTGTGGGAAGATAAAGATTAGACATTTTTTCTGCCAACGGCAAAAGAGTTGCAAGAAGAAAGTGGAAAAAGAAAAGAAAAGAAAAGAAACAAGAGAGAGAGAGAGAGAGAGAGAGAGAGAGAGAGAGAGAGAGAGAGAATGCACACGGGAAAAGGTGGGGGAGGAATAAGTGCAGCCTCTCCTGGGTCTGCAGGTCTTTGAAGTGAAGCCAGAACCACAGCAGGGGATTGTGGGATAGGAGGTCAAGAGAAAAAATAGATGGAGGCCCTTTGCGCAGAGGTTAATAATTCTGTGTCAGAAGTGTTGTATCCGAGTAAAATGCCTTGTGCATTTTTAGTTCCTTTTTAGAGGAGTAAACCAACTCTGTGGAAGTTTCCCAAGGTCCTCAGGAAAGAAGAGTTTTCTGGTTTTTAGCCTAGAGAAAGATATTCTGCAATTAGAGGATCTGTTTTAATGAGAAATCATGAACTTCAAAAAGGTTCTGGTGTTTCACATTAAAAATTATTCGAAAGCAAGCTGGGTTTATTATTATTTGGGGGTGAAAGAGGTGGCTGAGTGAAGCAACTGACAATTACCTGGAGGGGCTTTGGCTCACCAGATCTGCAAAGTTTCCACAACTCAGTGCCCTGTGATGCTGCAAATGATGAATGAGAAAAATGAGCTTTACTCTTCTTAGGCATTCTGATTCCTAAGCGATTCCAGCCAAAGGTCATAGCAGAGGTAAATTTAAGCATGCTTGGCCAGACCTATTTTCTCATCCAGATAGCTTAGCAGATGATTGGCCGAAATTAGCAAAGGTTACTATGGAAGCATTAGGGAAGCATATTGAAAATGTACAGACAGTAGCTCTCATGGTACTTCCTTGAATGAATTACCCAAAGTGCTTCAAATCACTACCTTCCAGGGAAAATAGGTTTTTTTCCCTTTCATTTTTTAAATAAGAAAGCCAAAATATTTCTCTTTGGATCTCTCAGGTTTCTTTGTGGGACAGTGAGGTGGTCGCGTTTTTATTTGTGTGACTTCCATGCAACCACGATGGCCACAGGGACGCAGGAAACCTCCACCTCTGCCTGTCTAACTTACCAGGACTTTTAAAGGAAAGACTGACACAATTCATACATTTATCACCTCTCTGGTGACTGACTACGCTCTTCAAGGTCACTTCTAAAACGTTTTGGATCTCTGCGTTTGTAGCTTCCAGTTACTGGTGACAAATTTCAAGCAGAGAGATCAAGACATAACTAATCTTTAAGTATTTCCTGAAGGTTAAGACCAGAGGATCTGAATAAAAAGTAGCGGATCCCTGCTCTGATCTTTTTCTGACATTTCCCACATCCACAAGGCAAAGGGCAGGGTGTAGGGTGGAGCATAAACTGTTCCATACTCTTAACCTTCACTGAGGGGCAGTGGCAAGTGGTTTTCACAGGCAGGGAAAAGAATAAAACACACAAATGATGCAATGTGAATTTCTGTTTATCAAGAACATGTCTGTAAAGAGGCCGTATGAGCACAGGTGTAATAAATGACCAGATAATCACCACAAATTTCGGTTAATGGTATTTCTGAGAAGCAAATTTCGATTAATAATCTTTCTTTTTTATTCTTTTATTCTTCTGTGCTCTCCCAGGGCTGTTATTGTAAAATGACTAATTTAATCCCAATCTCAAAACGGTTGGAAATCTGTTTAGTCCTTGAAAAGGGATTATGTTTTCTCTTCTTTTAATCTATGGGCAAAATTTCAAATGGAATGTAGCATTTTACAGAGATGAGGACAAGCGAATTGCGGTTTTCTCATAGGATGGATGGTTGGTTGTCTTTGTATTACGAAATTGTTCTCCTAGAAACGAGGTCACGTCATGCTAGACTTAATAATTGCTGTGGGTATCTAGAGCATGTCTCAGATCAATAATGACAGAGGCAGCCTGATAGCAATTTATGAACCACAGTCCGCTTGGGGAATATATTTCAAACCATAACTTCATCTAAACTGTTTATCGGCTAAGCTTGCTCAAATGTATGGAGTGGCAAAAAGTTTCTTTGACATTAGGCTTGTTATTGTCCTTTGATTTATGTACTAAGCAAAATGTGGTAAATAAAAAGATTGCTTAGTGATTTAGTTTTTTAAGGAAATGATTAGAAACATTTGCCAATGTTAATCATTTTATACAGTTTTCTTCTTTGCAAATTAAAAAATATATATGGTTTTCATCCAGTGAGTGATTTTAGAATAACAAACACTTAAATGATCATTATAATAAGCAGAAATGCATACAGCAAGGAGAAGTTGCTATGAACTATTCTGAAAACTCTGAACTAAATATGTCCCTCTTCTTGAATTTTGCATGCCCAGCAATTTACAAAATAACCTGTTTATAATCTGTGGCACATCTATGGTGGTAAATCTGACTTATTAAAAACACGGCCATCACATCTTAGTTGGTTTTAGCAGAAACTTCCATGTGGAAAATACAAAGGACGATTCTCTTGAAAAGCATGGTTAGAGAACATTCCCGGATATAGACCCAACAATTTTTATTTGCTTAGGAATGCAAATATTGACTTTTCAAACATTTTGATGATGGAATATTATAGAGGTGTTAAATACATCAAAAGGCAAACTATAAGACAAATTCCCTGAATAAGATTGCATTTAAATAGTTCAGTCTGGAGTTTTACATTTTACTTCAACCTGAGGTTTTCATTCTTGAAATTACTTAACCAGAATTTCATATTAGGCATGGTTTTGGGCAGAATGCACATAAAAAAACTAAATATAAGATTATAAAAATTGGCCATGAATTCCCAAGAACTGCATTATATGTTTTTAAAAGATTTAGTTAAGAAGAAAAAAAATGGATATAAATGGAATTCCTTCACACATTGAAGGGAAACAAGAAACCCATTTTAATGCAAGGGCTGGGTTGCTCAAAGAAGGACTTTTCTGTTTCCAATGTATCTTTTTCTGAGTGCTTAACTACTAAGTTGATGAGTACCATAAAAAAAGCCACAGATATGAAAGGACAAATGAGTACGCAGATATCTATATCAGCATTGTTAACTTGTTAGTGAATCTGTTTCCTTGAAAACAGGATACAATGAATCTGTGTCTATTTAATGGAAAGTGGCTGCATTTACTGGAGGATTAGAAGAAAACACTCCCCCATAGAGTCAGAAGCTCTGAGCTGCTATCCTTCAAAGAAAGACTGTTTCCTAGACTAGCCAATATTCCTATGGAGCAACCTATGCATATTGATAAGTTATCGGATTCCTCTCCGGAATCAGCTGGTCAGGAAGGATGCAGAGGGAAGGGCAGGGAAAGGAGGGGGTGCGCTGATAGTGGTTTTGTCTGATGGCCAAAGTAGGAACGGGGTGTAGAATTGAGAAAGGAACAATAAGAGAGGTAAAAGATAGGAAAAAGAACGGGAAAGGAAGAGAAGGAAATCAAACAGAAACAAAACAAAGCAGGCAGATGATAGCTAGAGGAGAAAAAAAGTATCGATTTATAAAATGGAATAAAATGACTTCTGTCATTCCAGATCTCCAGGGACTTTAGAAGAGGGATTCCGAACCTGGATTTCATGGGCTTTCCGATGTTTCTGAACCTGCTGAAATTGTATACATATTTTATGAGTGTGTCTATGTGCCTATTTCTGGGGAAAGGGTCCTTTTCTTTGATCTGATTGCCCAGGAGGTTTCAAGATTCAATAAAAGTTAAGAGCTCCTGCTTTAAGGGATCATACATACACTTTAAAGATCACTGCCTTTTAAGGAGTTATTGAATGTTTGGATTTTACTGTAGATAGTCAAAGAATATTATTTTCTAGCATTAAGTTTTGAGTCTGGGAAGATTTTTTTTCAGTCTTTCAGACTCCTAGAATGCTAGCTATTCAGTCAAGTATTATTGATTGACTATTTGTCTTATATTGTCAACATTTTTCAATCTGAGTCCTAGAAGAGCAGAGAAACGGTGCACCATAGGGAAACGGGCACTAATTTGAACACAGATACTGCCTGGAATGCTAACTAATGGTGTGAAACTGGACAGATTACATCTCTTCATTAATACTGTATCCTTACCAATAAAATGGAGATGTTGATGATTACCTTCTAGAGCTATTTTAGAGTTTAACAGAAATGCAATAATAACCTCCATTTATTGTATTTTTCTATCTTCCAGGCACTATGATGAACATTTATATGCTTTATGTAATTTTTTTCTCCCAAGCATTGTACAAAATTGGTATTATATTTGTTTTAACTTTACAGATGGGGAAATGGAGTCAGAGAAGTCAAAAAATGTGCTCAAGTTCTTGAAACTAATAAATTGTGAAGCCAACATGTGATCAAAGACCACATGACTCCAGAAGGCATGTCTCATCTTAAAACATGAGGCAAATCGAAGCAAAGTACCTGGTGAAGCAGGTGTTGAGCGGATGGTAATTAGGCTGCTGCTGCCGCCGATGGGGGATGATCCCATCATGTGTGAGGAGTGGTTGGCATGGCCCTTCCTGGACTGAACTTGCCCTTATTTCTGAATGTATTGTTGTCTTATTTCCTTTTACAGTGAACGCTATGCTACTCTGTTCGGCTCTTCTCCCCTTCCTGATGGCTTCCAGTGTTCTAGGGGAGAAAGGATGATAAGAATTTTGAGAGTTTCAGAAAAAAGCTGATTTTCCATTACCCAACCAAAGTTGTTTCCTAGAAGTTCCGGGAGAAAATATCTCTCCCCAAATATCTGTTTTTCTATCAGAATGAGGTCTAATGCTTTGGAAGTGTTACTTCTGCAAAATAGACCCCAACTTCTCCATATATCAGAAAAAACCCTGGAGATGTAATATGTAACACCTTTCTTTTTTATCTAACCACCTTCTTGTAGACAATTATATAACAGGTTATATTATTTGGGACTTTATATTCAAGGAAAGCGTGGAATTTTTCCTTTTTTGACTGAATGTTCATGGATATGTTTAGTGAACTGAAGTCTTAGAAAAGCACAAATATAAAAATGTATTTTTTTAATTTTTTTTTATTCTTATAACCAAACTTCTCTTTTTGGTCCCCTTAGCATGCCATTAATTAATAAAATGTCCAGTGTTGGCCATGAGAGAATTTTATTATCCAGATTTTGAGAGATTTGAGAAGATAATGTCCCTGGTGAAATAGAGCCTTTTTTTTCCTTCCAGAGGAGAATGGTTTGCAGAAAGTGCAAGGACACATCTGGAAGGTCTTAGCTTATCTTTAGTGCCCTCACCCCATTCTGGACTCCGTGGAAAGGCCAGTGAATGGGATTAAGACTCAGTGATGGCACGTCAGTCACCATGAGGGATGAGCTACAGCATCCTTTAATTTTTTTTCCTTGGGTCATATGTGAGAAAGAATTTCCCAGCATTGGTGAGTGCTGTTGACAATGATCTGAGATACAATTTCCCCCCCCCCGTGGATGTGCTTAAAAATAAAATAATGGTCTTCTCTACTCACATTTTAAATGAAACTCTGAGGAGAAAAAGATAGAAGTTGCCTTAAAGGAAGTTGCTATTTCTATACTTTATTGTTAGTCTTAATTTCTCAACTCTCTGTATTGTCCTGGTTCAATTAAACAGTGATCTGAGTACTTTTATTTTTACTCAAGCTCAAGTCAAGATAAGAGCTATATTGATAGACAAAATGAAAGAACTCTTTGCTTCTCACTGAGTGGTCAAGCTGATGAGTTATTTCAACACTGCGCCCTCGTGGCTTAAGTACCTTTTTCCCAATTTCATTTTATTTCTAAATAACAGTGTTTAGATCCCAGGATATAGCAGCAACTCACTACTTTTTAAAGCTATTTTGATTTGAGTAGGCTAATAAATTATTTTTAGGAAAGTGGTTTCAAAGTCACGTTACTTAATACATGAGCTCTGCATTTGTCAGGAAAGTTCTTTTCTCCTTAGGTACACCAGGACCTCCCAGTTTGAAACACAGTATGAATAATTCTCTGGGGCTCCTGAACGGCTAGGAGTGAGGGTTTCCTGACCCAGTCCGCCCTCATCTTCTCTTACGCCCCGCACGCCCCCTTCTCCGAAGCAATGTGCGGCATGGACTACAAAACTGGTTTTCACTGGTGCCTGGTGGAACCTTAATTCCTCCCTGTCAGCACATCCCTAGGCCACTCTCAGGTTTGGATAAGGACTGGATAAGCGGGTGAACTTCTGGGTCCTTTTCCAAATGAAAGTCAACCTCTAGACCTCTGGGAGTTTACCCGGTCTTCCTCACTCTCCTGAGATGAGTTTGGAATGGATTTTCTCTTAATGGATGCTATTTGCGGGTGGAAGAGGTAACGATTGCACTGCTCAGAGTCATGCCCACAGCTTCAAATAAGGGAAATGAGCTAAACAGGAATGTGAGAATAGATGTGACCCTGGCGGGGGCGCGACTCAAGGGTGGGGGGACTTTTGATCGGCTGTTGAATGGAGATACTCTATTTTACACACAGAAGTCACCTCCTGACAGGAGAGTTGTGCTTGAGTGGTGATTTTAAGAATAATATAGCTGACAAAGAAATATGAAAATGCATTACGTGGTGATATAGTAAAATGAATCTGTGATGTTCAGGATTAATTACTGAGGACTGATAGCGGAGAGAAAAGGCCATAAAACATCACAAATACAACATGTAGAAACCTCTCTCCAAGTAAGTGGAGCTGTGCCTCCTGCTGGTTTGTTGGCAGGAATTCTCTTTTGGGAAAATCATACTGAATTCCATGATTTGTGAATCTGGCTCTAGGACTGTACACGTGATAATCACTGTTTAGAACAGCTACTTTCCGTTAGAATAAGTAGTTGCATTTCTGTTTGTCCCGGTTACGGCTTTCCTACTGAGGCCAGAACTAGTCCAGTAACCGGGACAAACAGAAATGTAATTATTCTAATGGAAAGTAGGTGTTCTAAGAACTGAGAATTTAAAAAGATGTTCCTGTTGTTTTAAAATACTTCTCTTTCAGTGATTATAACGCGGAAGCATCCTACCCCCTCAGTTTTAGCTAGTCCTGGTTTGTTTAATACCGCAAGTTTTAGTAAGTGATTAGTCCCTAGATATGTGCTCAAACCTGCTGTGCCTCCAAGTATTCTGGCAGTGCTGATGGTGCACATACATAAAGTCGTGGCCAGGATACTCCTTTCAGTTAAGCCTATGCTTCCTTGCTTAGCTGTGCTTGATTCTAGAAACAGAAAAATGTTATCACAACATCTTTAAGAACAAACAATCATGCAGTGACATCCTTTATTTATTTTTTATTTTTTTGAAGATTAAAAAAATATGTATATATGTTTATTTTATTAGCTAACATACCCCCTTTCCTCCATCCCTATCTTCCTGGGTAATCTCTAATTTCTGCAAATTTGCTGTTTCTATTCATCTCTTACATGTGATATCATTACAAGTTTTTGTCTTTTTGTGCCTTGCTTATTTCACTGAACATGTTTTCAAGGTTCAGTGAAGGCTTCCATTTTGCAGCGTGACTCATAACTTCATTCTTTCTTATGGCCAAGTAATATTCCGTTGTATGTATGTACCACTTTTGTTTATCTGTTCCTCTTTTGATAGGCTCTTGCGTTGTTTCCACATGCTATTTTTGCTATTGTGAATAATGTTGCTGTAAACACTACTAAATAACTTTTCACTATCTTTGGGTGTATGCCTAGAAGTGAAAATTGCTGAATCAAATGATCATTCTATATTTAACTTCTTGAGGACCCACATTATTGCTTTCCACTGCACCATTTTATGTTCCCACCAACAATTCAGTAGAGCTCCAATTTTTCTGCATCCTAGCCAGCACTTCTTTCTTTCTTTTTAGTAATCGCCATTCTTGTGGGTAAGAAGTGGTATCTCATTCTGTCTTTGATTTGCAGATCCTAGTTGCTAATGATGTTGAGCATCTTTTTATGTATTTATCGTCCACTTGCATATCTTCTTTGAAGAAATGTCTTTTCAAGTTCTTTATCCAATTTTTGACTGGTTTTTTCTTTTTTAAACATTTTAAAAAAATTCTGAACTATAACACATATATGTTATGTATATGTATATAAAACCTCAATAAATTTCAAAGTACATTTTAACAGGTAGTTACAGATTTCAAAGTTTGGTATGGGTTACTGTTCCACATTTTCAGATTTTTCCTTCTAGCTGCTCCAAACACTGAAAGCTAAAAGGGATATCATTATAGTGATTTAACAGTATGTTAAATCTTATCTTCTGTTGTAACTCCTCCTTTTTTTATTTTTAACTTTTTTATTGTATAGTGTAACATATATACAAAGCAAAAAAATAAAAAAGCAATAGTTTTCAAAGCACACTTCAACAAGTGGTTACGGGACAGATCCCAGAGTTTGCCATGGGCTACCATATGATCCTCTCCTATTTTTCCTTTTAGCTGCTCCAGAATATAGGGATTAAATATTTTTTATCATCAAATTAGGTTTTTTTTCCTGCTTTTTTGTGAAAAATAACATATATTCAAAAAAGCTATAAATTTCAAAGCACAGCACCATAATTACTTGTAGAACATATTTCAGACTTTGACATTAAAATTCCACAATTTTAAGCTTTTACTTCTAGCTACTCTAAATTACTGGAGACTAAAAGAGATATCAATTTAATGATTCAGCATTCATGTTCATTTGTTAAACCCTGTTTTCTCAGTATAACTCAACCACCACCTTTGATCTATCCATCCCTCTCTTTAGGGGTGTTTGGGCTATGGCAGTTCTAACTTTTTGCTATTGGAAGGGTCTGTCACTAATATGGGGTAGGAAGATGGAACTATCTGATGTTCTGGAGAGGCTGGTCTAGGTTTCAGGACTTATCTAGACCAGGGACCCATCTGGAGGTTGTAGGTTTCTGGAAAGTTACTCTAGTGCCTGGAACCCTTGTGAACTTCTAGGTGTTTTTTTTTTTTTTTAAACTTTTTTTTATTAATTAAAAAAAATTAACAAACAAAACATTAAGATATTCCATTCTACATACACAATCAGTAATTCTTAATATCATCACATAGTTGCATATTCATCATTTCTTGGAACATTTACATCGATTTAGAAAAAGAAATAAAAAGACAACAGAAAAAGAAATAAAACGATAATAGAGAAAAAAAGATAATACATACCATACCCCTTACCCCTCGCTTTCATTTACCACTAGCATTTCAAACTAAATTTATTTTAACATTTTTTCCCCCTATTATTTATTTTTATTCCATATGTTCTACTCTTCTGCTGATATAGTAGCTAAAAGGAGCATCAGACACAAGGTTTTCACATTCACAGAGTCTCATTGTGAAAGCTATATCATTGTTCAATCATCATCAAGAAACGTGGCTACTGGAACACAGCTCTACATTTTCAGGCAGCTCCCTCCAGCCTCTCCACTACATCTTGAACAACAAGGTGATATCTACTTAATGCATAAGAATAACCTCCAGGATAACCTCTCGACTCTGTTTGGAATCTCTCAGCCATTGACACTTAGTCTGATTTCACTCTTCCCCCTTTGGTTGAGAAGGTTCTCTGAATCCCTTGATGTTAATTCTCAGCTCATTCTAGGGTTTTTCTCAGTCCCTTGATGCTGAGTCTCAGCTCACTCCAGGATTTCTGTCCCATGTTGCCAGGAAGGTCCACACCCCTGGGAGTCATGTCCCATGCAAAGAGGGGGAGGGTGGTGAGACTGCTTGCCATGTTGGCTGGAGAGAGAGGCCACATCTGAGCAACAAAAGAGGCTCTCTTGGGGGTGACTCTTAGGCCTAAATTTTAAGTAGACTTGACCTATCCTTTGTGGGGTTAAGTTTCATATGAACAAACCCCAAGACTGGGGGCTCAGCCTAAGCCCTAGGTGTTTTTTAGGATTGGCTGGAATGGTCCTGTTTGGGGGTTGGCAGATTATGACAGGTAACAATGTCTAACTGAAGCTTGCATAACAGCAACCTCCAGAGTAGCCCCTCGACTCTATTTGAACTCTCTCTGCCACTGATATTTTATTAGTTACACTTCTTTTACCCTTTTTGATCCAGATGGAATTGTTGATCCCATGGTGCCAGGTCTGGATTCATCCCTGGGAATCATCTCTCATGTGCAGTGACATTCTTACTACAATCGAGGATGTTATGAAGAGATATAAGATTTAATCTCACTCTGAGGAAGGAATACAAGACAGGTAGATGGCATTATAACTTGTTATATATGGTAGCATAAGCCAAGTGTCAAATGTGTGAATCTGATGAACAATGCTTCAGGAGTTTGGGACCTGAGTTAAATCTTGAAGAGAAGGTGGCCTATTAGAACAACAGTGGGGAAGATGATTCAGTACAAAGATAATTTTATTTTCGTTTACAAATATTAACCTATATCTTTCTTGGAAAGGGGATCGTATGCCCCAGCTAGTTGCAATGTGATTCATAATGCCTGCTTTCCCCTGCAGGACAAGTATATTTTCTTGACCTATCAATGTTGGGCTTGGCTATGTGACTTGCTTTGATGAGTGAAATGTGGATGAATGCTGACATATGCAGTAGCAGAGCAGATGCTTTGAATGTGGCTGCCCTGTGACATATGAGTGCAGCCTGTC
Source organism: Tamandua tetradactyla (assembly GCF_023851605.1). Taxonomy (NCBI): domain Eukaryota; kingdom Metazoa; phylum Chordata; class Mammalia; order Pilosa; family Myrmecophagidae; genus Tamandua; species Tamandua tetradactyla. The sequence continues at coordinate 39,475,083 of NC_135352.1, read as the reverse complement.
CCGGAGAGTGGCAGCTCTTTGGGCAGGGGTCCCAGGGTGAGATGCTGCGTAGAGTAGAGCTGGAACCTGGAGCAAGGCTGAGCTCAGCAAAAGCCTACGTAGAATATGAATGGAAAGAAATGTTTTTGGGGTAATCTGTTGAGATTTTGGGGGTTGTTTGGTACTAAAGCACAGCTGACCAATACAGGAGGAGAATACAGCTTGAGAAATGTGTGGAGACAGAAAGCTACATGTTTGAGGGACTATAAAAATCTAGTTTAGCCTATATAAGGGATTTGTGTAGGAGATAAATATGGACAAGATTATTTATGGAAGCCTTTAATAACCAATTAAGGGTCTTGAATTTATTTTATGGGCAATGGGAAAGCACTGAGGGTTTTGATTAGAGGAGTAGAATGTGCAGAGTATTTTAGGAAAATTTGTCCAGCAGCAATGTTAGAATGCAGTAGCAAATGAGAAAGGAACCAGTCAGGAATATTATGTTCTTAAACATGGCTTTAGAAATATTTTTGATGAAAAATGATTGTTTTGTTGGAAGAAGGTGTAGTTCATAGTTACACATAGAAAAATGCAAAGGGGAAAAACTAATGGGCAAAACAACTTTAAGATAAAAAGTTCGTATGACCATGGTCACAAAGATGTTCAAATATCACTTTTCCTAGGCAGAGCAGAACAATATGCCATGGTTTGTTGGCATCCTTTTCAAGGTGGCCCTTCATGTATCTACACTTAGCACCCGAGGCAGAAGCTTGCTTCAAATTCAAGAGTGTCCCTTCTTTCTGCACGTATATTCCAACTCAAATATAATCCTTTCCTTTGTTCTGGAGATTTAATAATAATGCATGTTGTTGTGGTATGTATCCTTTGAAATTATGAAGTAGAGGAGAAGTATTTAAGACTCAGCAAATTTGTAAACTTGTTGCTAGTCTGTAAAAGTGCAGAATCTGTAACACACAGCACACGTGACCTTTCCATCCATATGACCTGGGATGGAAGTTGACATCATGGGGGAGATGGGAGGGGCTACTGGTATTACACAATATATGAAGTTCACCAGCTTTCTGTTTTGTTCGATACTTCATTTGCTTTGGGTCTATCCATGAGATAGATCTTTCATATCTGAGCTCTGCAATTATTTTCATGGATTCTACGAACTGTCTTGCATTTCCCTAGCAAGACGTGTCATTTGACAAATTGGCTCACTGAGGATGGATAACAGAGGCTCATGAAAACACAGCCAAAACCAAGAAGGCCATCTTAATGTTGAAAACCTCACCCAGGTCTGGACATGAATTTATTTCACTTCTAATCCCTCACTAGTGTTTTCTTGATTGCAGTGAGACATTTTAACGCACCCTGGTCACAGAGTTTGCCTCAAATCTCATAAAGCTGGGCATGTTACTGCTTTGTGAGCTGACAAGTTTAATAGATTGGGAATACCCATGCACGTTGCATTCGTTTAAACAGGGAAAAATCCTTCTAAGCAGCCGTAGCTACAGAAATTCAATTTAGTTTATTTAGAAGGAAATGAGAGACTCGAATTGTAGGTGTGGAGTCTTACAAGTCTTTCAGGCTGATAAAGCTCAGTTTGGGGGATTGTTGGAACTACATTAATTTGCTTCAGCCAAAATTGTTTTTGTGAGCACATTCCCAAACTCACAACCATGTTTTGATAAGAAAAATCTCTTTCTCCACAAGTTCTCAGGTCCAACTCATCGGGCTCCCTGCCCCTATTCTGCAACCTGTATCAGGCTGTTATGAGGTTCAGTTCTTGGTGATATGTTTTCAATTTGAGTCAACTTGATGAGAGAAAAATTGCTAAAAAGTGGGAATGAGCTGTGAGGTGAATAGGGTTTTCCTATCAAAGTGGAGGTATTTTTAAAAGCATTTATTATTTTAAACTAAAACATTTATAGAAAGCCATGAGTGTGAGGTGTAAGATTACCAGTTGCTGGCTTGCTATATTGAAAAACTGAAGTTCGTAGGAAATATTTACTGAGGCTCTGACTCGCAAGCGGTTTGTACATGGGAATAATTTGACCCAGGAGGCGTGTCAATTTAAAACAATAGTTTACTAACATAGAAGTAACAGGCAATTAGGATTCATAAACGTTGCCATGACTGAGACGTAATTTGGGGTCTTAGAGGGAAACAATTCTATTGTTAACAGAACAGAACTTAAATGCCATACACCCATGTCTCACACGTGCCCTGAATGTCAGACACGAGAAAACCATGCCTCCGTTTTCAATATTTTATGGCCTCTGATGTAATATGGTTACATACTACATATTTTTTTTCTGCGTTGAAAACTACGAATATTGTCTTGGACATATTTGTTCCATAAGAAAGGAATGCTTAGTTTACAAGTGTAAAAAGCCTGACTTTGACTGAGGGTTAAAGAGATATCGTATAGCTAAATTTGCTTCCTTAGGAAAGGTCAATTTTGTATGGCATTTTCTGGAAATTTGGAACATATGAAAATTAGGGTCAAATTTCCTTGTCAGACAAATTCTGCAGATCTGAGGGAAATATATTTAATCTAATTGAGAGAGACCATTCCTTTTGTGTGAGTTCTTAGTGGGCTCACAGTGTTTTTTCCTAATTTTTTGTTGTTGAGTTCTTTCTACCATAATGAAAATGTTGTGGTGAATCAAAAAAGCAAACTGCAAGCAGTATTTATGGTATATGAAGCTACATGTTCTTAAAGTTATGTGTGTGCGCGTGTGTGTATGAACAGAGAGATGTCTTAAAGGTTGTTAATAGTTAACTCTGGATGCTAGGTTTTGGGTGATTATTTTCTTTGCATAAGTTTTTAGAGGGCTTGGTTTTCTTTTGTTATTGTGAAATATGCCATACATTCGAAATAGGACAAGCGTACAGTTTAAAGAATATTAATATAATTAATACCCATTGCCTATCTAAAAATATAGAATATTAATTTATCTTTGAAACCAACCTTCCCTCTGTCCCTGCCTCCACTATGGAGGTAGCAACTTGTTTGATTATTTGCATTAATTATTTCTTTGTTTTTATTTCTAATTTAGCCACTTGGGAAGTGTGTCCATAAGGCATGTATGGTTTCATTTGTGATTTTTTTTTAAACTTCATATAGATGAAATCATACTGGATGCATTCTTCTGTGACTTTCCTTTTTTACTTACTGTATTTTTAAAATTGATCTGAGTTGATGTATGTAGCTAAGTTTTTTCTTTCTGAGTGGATAATATAAGTTCAATCACAAAAAATCAATGAACTTATAATCAGTTTTAAGGAAACTTCATGTATAAATTTAAAAATACATGTACTAGAGGAGTTTTCAAATAATCATGTTTTGGTGAATTGAAATATTTTTGTCACTTCTAAGATATCCACATGGAGATTGTGTAAGTAGCTGCGTACCAAATGTGATTTTGAGGGATCACTGGCGATAGCTCATATCAGAGAAATACCTCCCTTTTCTGCCTCTCATGGTCAGCCACTGTGTCTGAAATTCAACCATTAGATGTTCTTTCCTTGAGATTTCTGGAATCATCTTCCAAAAGGAAAAGTGTAAACCATTGACTGTTCAGTGTAAATTAGTTTAACCAGTGACCAGCTTTAGTACTTGGAAAGCAAAGAGCAGGGTCTTAAGAACAGAAGAAAAATACAGTTCTAGAGCATGAGATGTGTGGAGGGCAGGCTTCAGTGGGAGATTTGAATGAAGAGCTCCGGGCATCCCAGTGGCAACTAAAGACAGTGAGGAGACAATAGCCATGTGTGTGAGACATAGAGAAAGGAGGTAGGAAGGCAACACTTTACCCACTTTACAACCTTGCCCATATGTAGTGACCGGTGCTTTGTGTTAAGCATTTGCAATTCAAAATATAATCAAGACCCCCAGAGCTTTTTTTGAAAGAACCTTCAGTCTAATCGAGGAATCAGACATACCAACAGCCATGTGTATCAATGTCCCATATGGCTACTGATGGAGCATAAGAGAAAAATAGACTGTTTGGCAGGCTTCAGTGTGGCATCTGGGTTTGTGCTGAGACTTGCATGGGAGTTGGGTGGACAAGGAAAGGAAGGCCATACTTGTCAGAGGGAGCAGCAATGCAGTGGCATAGGGACAGAAGAGTACAGGGCTCCAGGGAACTGTGAATACATATGGCCAGAGTGTAGGGTCCGTCCTACACTATCAGAGGAACAATTCTCAAATCTGGCCACATCGTCCACCTATTTGAAATCATTGGGTTCCTCTCCAACACTAATCCTGCATGGCACATAATAGTATTTGCACTGCCCCCCGTCTACCTCTCCTACCACACTGTTCATATTATTTTCCGGTAATGGTTCACCTCTCTGCAGCTCACTTCCCTCATCTGTAAAAAGAGAGAACAACATTAAGACACCTATTCTCAACTTCCTGCTTTTCTAACAGAGACTCTGACAATAACCACAAACATGTATTAACTGGTGGATTAGTATAACATCTCAGAAAGAGAAGATTTGTCTTCAGTATTGCTACTGAATTATAGAGTTTCAGAAGCATCCAGGTTCCTGTTAAAGAAGATGAGTTATCCATGAAGATCCAACTGGAGGCATCTATGAGAACACCAATTAATCAGCTCTCAGATATTTTAGTAACCATGGTGAGCAAGAAACTGCATAAACATTAGGCCACATTATTAATCTTTTGGATTAATAATGCTTTTGGTCTTACTTATACAGTGCACCCAAAATATAAACTTTTGGTTGTATTTCTTGCATTTTATAACTTGGTCATAAGTGTTTGGAAACTAACTATTTGAAGTTCATACACAAGGTATTACCTTATCATACTTTGCTGTCTTCTCTTCTGTTTCAGTAAAGTACAAATATAGTAGAAGAATCATCTTGTCTATGCAAATAAACATAGTAGGTGTTCTAGCTTGCTAGCTGCCAGAATGCAACACACCAGAGATAGATTGGCTTTCAATAAAAAGGAATTTATTTAGTTATAGTTCTTCATACGAAAGGCATCTAACTTTCAACTGAGGTTCTTTCTTATGTGGGAAGGCACAGGATGGTCTCTGCTGGCCTTCTCTCCAGGCCTCTGGGTTCCAACAACTTTCCCTGGGGTGATTCCTTTCTGCTTCTCCAAAGGCCTGGGCTGAGCTGCGAGTGCTGAGATGAGGTATGCTGAGCTGCTTGGGCTGTGCTATGTTGAACTCTTTCATTTAAGCACCAGCCAATTAAGTCAAACATCATTCATTGCAGCGGGCACGCCTCCCAGCCGACTGCAGATGTAATCACGAATGGATGAGGTTTACATGCCATTGGCTCATGTCCACAACAATAGAACTAGGCACCTTCACCTAGCCAAGTTGACACCTGAACCTAACTACCACAGTAGAGCATGTTAAATTTTGGAACCATCAGCCATAGATTAGAAAGCATTAAGGTTGTAAGAATAAAATTGATACATTTTCTAGAAATACATAAAACTTGTGGAACTCAAATGTTATTTAACATATGTTTACTGGCACTGGCATTAGGTGCTGCAGAGGACACTGAACTTGACATAAAATATTCCCTTTTCTCCTCTGTGTTTATGAATGTAGCATGACTCTGTACTCTGTACTGAAGAATCAGAGAATGGAGAATTTCCCCTCCCTCTTCCCACTTCTCACTGTGTGGGAAATTCATAAAAAGCTCATCAGCCCTGTACTCAGTTCAAGGTATGTAGTGAAGAAGTGAAATAAGGATGCGCACAAGGAGATTTACCTACAATGTTGGAGTCTGCACTTTATTCTAGATCCTGACAATGAGTATGATGGAAATTTTCCTCCACTACTCCTTTCTTTCCATGCCCTTAACGTTATCTTATACTTCCTGATATTCCAAAGCAAAACCCTGTAAGATACTGCGTAGGGCACTCAGGCTCCATTTTCCCTGATCCCTCAGGGAAATCTTGAGATTTCCATGATCTCTCAAAATTCTGGGCTGCTTCATTAAGGTGAGGCTGCTGGATTGCTGCCCGATTATGTTTAAGAGCATCTCTCTGTTATTATCAGGTCCTCTCCGGATATACTCATCCTGGGAGATAAATAAAGATAGGGAACTCACTACCGCTACCGTCTGGGTCCGAGTCACTGTGTGTCTCACTGGTTATCGCAATATCCTTCCAGCTGCTTTTGCTCTTGATTCTCCTTCAGCCTCTTCTCAACTCGGCAGGCAGCGTGCTTGGTTAAAATGCCTTTTCTCTGTTAAAACCCCACAAGACCCTACACTGTCTGCTCACTACCCCCACTCCCTGCTTCCATCCCACTGGCTAAACCTACCAGTGCCCTCCCCCTTGCTCACTACACTTCAGGCACACTGGTTTCCTTGTTGATTCTCCAACCCCTGAGGCACACTCTCTTCTCAGGACGTTTGCACTCGCAGGTCCCTCTTCCTGGACCACTCTTTGCCCAATATCTGGCCTACTCCCTCACTGCCCTCAGACCAATGCCCCAAAATGTCCCTTTCTCAATGAGGTTTTCCCTAACCTGATCACTCTGTGTGCGAATTGCATTTCCTGTTCCCCTTCACTACTTCGTTTTTCTCTGTAATGTTTCTTGCCTTCTAATACGTCTTTACCTTTTATTACTTTTCATAGGATACTCTAATTCCAACCTCAGATTTAGTGAGAACAGCACTGACTTTTCATTCAGGTGAAGAGAAGCGACACACATTTTCACATGGTATTTTCTTATTAAGAACCACAATATTCAATGCTTGAATTTTGTCTTTTTAAGCTGTAGACAGTACATAGCGAGTGCACGTTTAATAATCACAGACTGTTCTCAGTCAGTATTAAAAGTGAAAAATGTTCAAGCTTTCCAGAAACATTCCCCTTAAGAATACATATCAGAAATGCCTTTTAAATATATCTGCATGGTCTTAATATACCTCCAAAGAGAGAAGAAGTCTTTGAGTTGCCAGGCTTATCTTTGGATTAGGGCTCCTTTTATAATTGAGGGGTCTGCCCATATTTGTAACCCAATTCTTTGTCTTAATCTTCAAGTATTTGAATTTGTATCAGCTGGTCAATGATTACAGGTACTTCCTCTTTCTCCTTTGATGTAAATCAGGGAGAGGGCAACAAAAGGGTTCTCTCTTCGGAAGGAATAATGGGGTCACCACAATGGCAGAGGTTAGTAATTGCAGTAGAGACTGTGTGACCTGAAAAACCAAAAATATTTGCTATCTGGGTCTGTACAGAACAAGTTTGAGCACCCTTGACATTAGCATGCAACCATTTTGAGTTGGAGAAGATAGCCAAAAGGCAGTTGGCCATTTGGAGAAGGAAAAACAGCTTGATGGGTCACAGAATGACTGCGTTGCCCTAATTAATCAATAGATAATGTCATATTTTCTGAATTTGTACAACTTCTGGGTCTTATTACATTTGTGGAAAGTGTAAATTTTTCTCAATAAAACCGTTTATCCTCTTTGACATATTGAAATTCAGAATGGTTTCATTTTTAATTTTGGATTGGCTTTTAGGTCTCCATGACTCCTGCCACTATTTTACATTCCTGTGCAGCTTTTTAGATCAAGTGCTATACTATAAATGATGCTGCAGTTTATAACACAAGTTATACTCTATTTTGCCTGCTTTGTATGTGTCAAATCTTGGTGAAATTAAGCCCTTATTGCAGTTAGCTTTGCTGCTTCTCAAACGTAACTACTTCATGATGGAAACACAGGTAGCTATAATGCTGCAGTTAATTTGGTCACCCAATCAGGTATTATAATAAAACTTGCTTCTTGGAGTTTCTTCAGAACAGAAAGCACCTGTAGATTTAATGTTCGATCATATTTCTGGAACATCAAGATAGTTTACATGGAGGTGTATGATAAATAATCAAAATTAAATACTGTGTTTAAAGTTTGAAAAGCTTTCAGATGTATTTTGGAATCTTCGGGAAGACTCTACGTAGGAGGTTTGTTATCTGTGTACATTAATGAAGTAGTTATCATAGGGGCAAGGAGTCAAATAAAGACCTCTGATATTTATTAGAAAATACAGGAACATGTGACATTTTTAGTATTGAAGGCAGCTACAGTGGTCTGAAAAAGTTAGTTGTCTCTGTAAACATATCACAACCAGATTTACTTAGGCGCTGCAGAAAACAGCACACATCTGCCTATAATACAGAGAAGGATACACTATTAAATCACAGAGAATGCCACCTGACACTGCACTGTTGTGGTAAATTTGATCATTAAATCAAAATGTAATAGTAATAATACTCTACCATATATAGAGTCTTAACATGTGCCAGACACTGTCCTATGTGCTTTCTGAGCATTACTTCATATGCCCTTTACAAGAATCTTCCTGTCCCTATTTTGCTAGTGAGGAAACTGAGACTTGGAAAGATCGAGTAACTTCTCAAGAACACGGGGCGAGGAAGTGATGGAGCCAGGCTTTAACTCCAGTTTGCCTGATGTTGAAGCCTGGCTCTTACTACTACTCTAGATAGGTAAAAATTTAGCTTATTGACTATGGGGAAAATACCTGACTATATTCTCTCTATTTGTTTATGTTTACACCTTAGATGATCTGGTTAAAGAGTGTGCTGTGCTACCTTGTTTTATGCGCGTTTACATCCAGAATTCCCCATTACAGAACATTACTTACTAGTAAAAATAAAAAACATTTTTTCTAAGTTTTACAGTTATTTTTCTCTTATTTATCCATTGCCTCTATTTTCTACTATGATGTTGAAATCTTACCTATTATGCAGGCCTTAAAGTGTGCTTTCTTATTAAAACAATGAAAAACACAGAATTCCAGTGTTGTTCGAGACAGCTGCATTATGTTGAGATGACTTCGGTCTGGAAGGTGTTCATTTTACTGGACATTTCTGGAAACAAATATTTTAGCTTGATTTATGGTGCTGAAATAATTATTGTTATTTTACGGAGTCCGCACATTTCCACTGAAGGAACAGCATTTGGAAAACATCTTCCAATTGCCCAGGCACTATTCCCTGCACTGAATTATTTAAATTTAATTAAACCACGTAGTACTTTGTGTCAACAAATTTTAGATAATGCTCGTAAAGAGACTTGAAGGTGAAAAGTGCAGTTACAGCAGGAATACATGTTGCAGATATGATGCCATCACACTGGATATTTCAGAGTGATGTACAAGCACGTTCTTTGTACACATTTATAAAAAGCTACTCATTATGGTATCTCCATACAATGCTCCTTCCGTCTCCACGATCATGTGAAACTTTGGGATTTTGGGGGACAAATTTAAGTTGCTTCACTCTGATTACCTTTCTCTTTCTCCCAGGTCCTGTATTGTTTGCTGATGGAGCAGAAAATTATTAAAGAGCATCTAGGAATTGAAGCATGTAGTCACATTGCCCATGCAATGCATATTCAACTGGAATTTTTACTTCTGCTTTTGGGAGGATATAGAGGAAAGGAGTAAGATTTTGGGTAAGCAGTTAATACAAGGAACAGTGCTTGCTTAATTCAAATGATCAATAATAGATGTACTGATCTATTATCATTACTTAATGATAAAATTATTTTTATTTTAATAATAAAATTATTTGATTTATTATTAAATAATTTTGGTTCACTGTGGGCTCATCAACATTCTACCCATTCCAGAGAAGGTTTAAGGTGGCACAGTGGCTGTGCAAAATGAAATAAAGAGCAGGCATGAAGAAAAAGTCAAGCCCAAGGGAAATATAATGTGTAGGTCAAAACTATGGGGAATTTGAAAAGAACCATTTAGACCAATGTGAATAAAGTTGAGTTCAATTTGGCTCTGAACTTGCTGGTAACTAAAGCAGAAAGGAAACATGACTGGTGACATCTAAATTGAACTCTCTGTAAAGAAACTATGCAAACATTTCAGTGTTTTTTCCCCTCCATTCTATAGAGCAATAAAAATCACAAAGGGCCAGACCTTATGTGACTCATACCTTGATGTCTTAGTCACTTTTAGGGAAGTAAATTAATTCTTTCATGCCACAGACAACATCACTAAATGTGTTATTCTGCTATCTTAAATGGCACCTGGAAAGAAAAAGTTCCTCTCATAGAGTAAGTAATTTACAGCTTGGATATAATAAACTAACGTGACAGGATCTGACTGGTTGATTCTTAGATCAGTTATGAGGACCAGCTTCAATGATGCGGTTTAGAGCTAAATGGAAATATTAATATTTTTCTCTGTATTTCCTCCATGCATATTCCTGTATCAGGTTTTTATTCAATCTGTGAGCTCTGATTCAAGTATACTAGCTCAGAACTGTGAAGGGTTTGATATTTTATCCTACTTGCAAGCTGATAAGTTACTTACTGATAGAAGACATGAGGCTCCCAGGTCAGAGACAAAGGATAGTTTATTATTCACAGCAGTGACAGTAACCAGAGTACAGACATACTTTGTTCTATTGCACTTTGCTTTATTGTGCTTCACAGATATTGCATTTTTTTCCATAGATTTAAATTTGTAGTAACCCTACATTGAACATGTTCTATAGGCATCATTTTCTAATGGCATGTACTAACTTTTTGTCTTGTCTCACATTTTGGCAATTCTCACAATATTTCAAACTTTTTCATTATTATTTTATCTGTTGTGGTGATCTATGATGTGTGATCTTTGATGTAACTATTGTAATTGTTAAGGGGAGCCACAAATAACACCCACATAAGATGGCAAACGATCGATAAATTTTGTGTATTCTGGCTGCTCCACTGACTGGCCATTTCCCCATTTCTCTCCCTCTCTTCAGGCCTCCCTGCTCCTTGATACCCAACAATATTGAAATTAGGCCAAGTAATAACCCTACAATGGCTTCTGGGTGTTCAAGTGAAAGGAAGAGCTGGACATCTCTTACATTAAATCAAAAGCTAGAAATGATGAAGCTTGCTGAGGAAGGCATGTCAAAAGCTGAGATAGGCTGAAAGCCAGGCCTCTTGCACCAGACAGTTAGCCAAATTGTGAATGCAAAGGAAAAATTCTTAAAGGAAGTGAAAAGCGCTACTCCGCTGAATGCATGAATGATAAGAAAGCGGAACAGTCTTATTGACGATATGGAGAAAGTTTTAGTGGTCTGGATAGAAGATCAAATCAGCCACAACATTCCCTTAAGCCAAAGCCTAATCCAGAGCATGGTCTTAACGCTCTTCAATTCTATAAAGTCTGAGAGAGGTGACAAAGTTGCTGAAGAAAAGTTTGAAGCCAGCAGAGGTTGGTTCATGAGGTTTAAGGAAAGAAGCCATCACATAGCCTAAAAGTGCAAGATGAAGCATCAATTGCTAATATAGATACTGCAGCAAGTTTTCTAGAAGATCTAGTTAAGATAATTGATGAAGGTAGCTGCACTACACAACGGATTTTCAATGTAGATGAAACAGCTTTATATTGGAAGAAGATGCCATCCAAGACTTTCATTAGCTATAAAGGAGAAGTCAATGCCTGGCTTCAAAGCTTCAAAGGACAGACTGACTCTCTTTGTTCAGGGCAGCTGGTGACCTGAAGTTGAAGCCAATGCTCATTGACCATTCTGAAAATCCCAGGGCCCTTCAGAATTATGCTAAATTGACTCTGCCTATGCTCTATAAATGGAACAACAAAGCCTGGATGACAGCACAGCTGTTTACAACATAGTTTACTGAATATTTTAAGCCCACTGTTGTTTCTATTGCTCAGAAAAAAAGATTCCTTTCAAAATATTACTGCTCATAGACAATGAACCTACTCATCCAAGAACTCTGTGGAGATGCATGATGAGATTAATGTTTTCATACCTGCTAACCGAACAACCACTCTGCAGCCCATGGATCAAGGAGTAATTTCAATTTTCAAGTCTTATTATCTAAGAAATATATTTCATAAGACTATAGCTGCTATAGATAGTGATACCTCTGATGGCTCTGGGAATAATAACTTGAAAACTTTCTGGAAAGGATTCACCATTCTAGATACCATTAAGAACATTCACGATTCATGGGAGGAGGTCAAAATGTCAACATTAACAGGAGTTTGGAAGAAGTTGATTCCAGCTCTCATGGATGACTTCGAGGGGTTCAAGATTTCAGTGGAGGAAGTAACTACAGATGTCGTGGAATTAGCAAGAAAACTAGAACTAGAAATTGAGCCTGAAATGTAACTGAATTGCTACAATCTCATGATAGAACTGTAACAGATGAGGAGTTGCTTCATATGGATAAGCAAAGAAAGTGGGTTCTTGAGATGGAATCTGCTCCTGGTGAAGATGCTATAAACCTTGTTGAAATGACAACAATTACATAACATTATTTGATAAAGCAGTGCAGGGTTTGAGAGGATTGATTCCAATTCTGAAACAAGTACTACTGTGGGTAAAATGCTATCGAAGAGCATTGCTTGCTACAGAGAAATCGTTCATGAAAGAAAGAGCCAATCAATGAGGCAAACTTCATTGTGGTCATATTTTAAGAAATTGCTGCAGGAAACATGACCTTTGGCAACCACTACCCTGATCAATCAGCAGCCATCAACATTGAGGCAATACCTGACACCAGTTAAAAGATTGTGCCTTGCTGAAGGGTCAAATGATTGTTAACATTTTTTTAGCAGTAAAGTGTACAATGTTTTTTTTTTAGATATACAGCTATGGCACACTTAATAGACTACAGTATAGTGTAAGCATAACTTTTATACGCATTGGGAAACCAAATAGTTCATGTGATGTTTCACTGCAATATTCGCTTTATTGTGGTGCTCTGGAAGTAAACCCACAAGTTCTCTGATATATTCCTATATTAGCCTTTGTGTCAGTACCCCAAGCCCCAGTTCCTACGGGAAAGCAAAAAGGGCATATAACGGATCGCATTACAGGAAAGATACCTTGACCTTAGGGAAACTGAAACTTTTATCATCGGCAATAAGCATGGCTGATCCTTTACGAGAGAGAGAGAGAGAGAGAGAGAGAGAGAGAGAGAGAAGGACTCCATCTGCAATGACAGTTCACTATATAGACAACCGTGAAAGGATAGCTCGGAACACTAGTTGTGCCTTTGCTCACAAGACATGCAGAAATGGGAGACCTATGGAGAACTGTTGTCCAACCGTCCCCTTGCTCCTCTACATCTATTTAAATGGGAGACCTATGGAGAATTGTTGGCCAACCGTCCCCTTGCTCCTCTACATCTATTTAAATACTATCCATCCCTGAAAATAAAAAAACAAAAATTAATTCCTACCTTCTTTTAGCCTTTTGGATGCCTACATTTAAAGAAATCGCTAACATTTAATTGTAATTATTGCCTTTATTAAGATTTTATTATTAATTTTCTAATGCATGCTGTTCTAGTTTGCTAGCTGCTGGAATGCAATATACCAGAAATGGAATGGCTTTTAACAAGGGGAATTTAATGAGTTGCTAGTTTACAGTTCTAAGGCCAAGAAAATGTCCCAATTAAAACAAGTCTAAAGAAATGTCCAATCAAAGGCATCTAGGGAAAGATACCTTGGTTGAAGAAGGCCGATGAAGTTCAGGGTTTCTCTCTCAAGTGAGACGGCACATGGCGAACACAGTCAGGGCTTCTCTCTCAGCTGGAAGGGCACATGGCGAACACGGCGTCATCTGCTAGCTTTCTCTCCTGGCTTCCTATTTCATGAAGCTCCCCGGGAGGTGTCTTCCTTCTTCATCTCCAAAGGTCGCTGGCTGGTGGACTCTCTGCTTTGTAGTGTTGCTCTCTCTGAATATCTCATTTCCAAATGTTTCTCTTTTATAGGACTTCAGAAACTAATCAAGACCCACTCAAATGGGTGGAGACATGTCATCCCCTAATCCAGTTTAACAACCATTCTTAACTAAATCACATCAACCAGGGAGATGATCTCATCACAGTTTCAAATATACAGTATTGAATAGAGATTATTCTACCTTTAAGAAATGGGATTTATATTAAAACATGGCTTTTCTTAGGGGGCATACTTCCTTTCAAACCAGCACACATGCTTTCCTGTTTCTAGTGATTTCATATAAGAGAGTATCTTCTTCTCAAGGGGGACCTAAGGTCCTTGGGGATAGAAACTAGTCTTAGAGTTTATTTTGTACTCACTAGAGCATCAATACTTCAGATGGTAAGTAGAAAATGTATATGAGTATGAGAAAAGACCACAGTATGAAAAATTGCCCCTGAAATATATTGGTCCACAATTTCCAATTTTTCATGCTATGGTGACCAGTGACACAGAATTCCTAGGATAAAGAATCTGAAAGTTTTTTATGGTTTCATAGCCTGTAGCATGCCACACTTCCACAGTCAACACTTGGCTTGACTTGAGTTTATCTTAGTGTGATATTGACTTGTGTTGACTTATATCTGATTAAACACAAAGAATGGAAGAGATTCTTATGAGACAAGACTGTCTGCTTTTTCACCCAGAAGGTTTTTGGATAAATGGACTCCTGGATGTGTAGAATCAGGGGCAGCAAGGGAGAAGGCAAAATTCTGTGGTGACATAATCCATGTCAATGCTAATTAATCAAGCAACAAATTTATATTTATTATAAGCAAGCTAAGCATCTGCACTCTTAGTCATGTCAGCCTAACTCCCAGTACAGAAGCAGTGAATGAGATTAGCATGTGTATTGAAATATTTGGACAACCTAAGTGAATCTTTTTCTCTTTTTTTTCTCCATATCTCTAAAAATGAGGAAGAACAAAATGTATTAAAATAAAAATAAAAGGCTCCACTACAGAACATTATTTTACAGCTATGAGAGAATTATAGCATAGTGGAAAGCACAGGCTCTGAGCTGGGTTACAATCTGGACTCTATCGCTTGTTAATTGCAAGTATGAGGAACTCAAGATTAACTATGTCAGTCTGGTTAAATTACATGGAATTGCTGAGTTACCTTATCAGTAGATGTGGAGAATAAAACCTACTTCTTAGGGTATTTGAAGATTAAATAGGATAATAATTGCTAAGTACTCAGTGCTGTATTTGGCATATTCAGTTAAGGCCAGAATGGTGACTTTAACTGTTATCAGACAATTGACTCACTAGGATGGTTCATGTTGGAAAAGTGGGGAGCTGATTGAAGAAGAATTAAAAAAATCCCTCCGAGGTCTCCCTCAAGGACCTGGCTAAAGTTTTATTGCTGGCCAGGCACCCAGCAGACCTCAGAAAAGGAGGATGAAAAGATAACTGCTATAATGGGTGGTCCTGATTAGTTGGTGATGGATTAAATAAAGCAAGTCCAATTTTCAGGGCCATGGAGAAAAATAAAAGAATTTGGTAGCCCTATCAATCTTTATAAACTTTCCATGCTGAAGGTTGACAACCTCCATAATTATCTGTGATGTACTATAAAAAGGCATTGCCTGAATTTCACTTTGCCCTTTGAAACTTTGCGTGCCTGTTAAATAGTCCCATTATCAAGTAAAAACTTATGCAGGACGTTTCTTTGTCATACTGAAATAAGGTAATTGATAGTTTTCCAAGGTAGTCTGAAGGGGGTAAGTTACATTTAAGTGATTGAAATTCATTGGTAAAATGCACAGGAATTAACATCTGTTAAAAGAATTGTGCTTGGCATGCAGGTGTTTCAATATTTGCATTTAGTATGTGTTTCAGAAACAGCCTCTGAGAAAAACATTTATATAACAATCTGGTGGTTTTATTGTCTAAATCTGTGAGGATTGTCGTTTTGTTACTCAGACTTTGTGACCCTCTTGCAAGCCGTAAACGGTTTAACGAAGTGAGTATATTGAGAAGGATGACATACTTTCAAACTTTGGGGAAAGAGTATTGTATGAGAAGAATCAACCTTTCCCCCTTGAGACTGTGCCTAATATGTGAACAGCAAAAACAATTACATTGGTGATTTCAAGAAGTCCAATAAATTCCATTGCACAGTCCCACTTTTAAATATTACATCACTCAGCAAAAGCTTAGGCTCATATATTAGCTGAAATGAACTACTGGTGAATGAATTGCCATCGGCTCAGTTTTGTGAATGGAGTGCACAGGCAGGGATGTGGTCTGCGCCTCACTGCTTAACTTTGCCCTTAGTGACCTCCTGTGAAGGCCAAGCCAGACCTCCTAATTTCAACAGCCCCAGGATCGCCCCTCATTGTGGCGACTGCCTTAACTATTCTGTAATCCACATTGTTAAAATAAATTGTGCTCTGGTCCATTTGTTTTGGAGGTAAAGGGGGAGAAATAAATGCAATGTTTCTCCAGGGATTTGTGGTTTAAAATTAGAAGGAAAATAGAGCAATCAACTGGTTTCACACGCTGCCAGATTATACCTCAAGAAAATGAAAACTGGGTAAATGCTGAGTTATAAGTGGTTTCAGCTTTATAAAAACCACTCATAGCACACGATGGCTCACTGTGGTTAATTACTTTTTAAGTGTTTTAAATTTACTTAGCTTACAGTAATATCCAGTCAGAAACTGTGCTTTGTGTATAGATAATTTACTTTATTTTCATTTTTGTATTTTAATTTTTATTAAACTAGTAATAGAAGAAAGGCACTGCTTAACATGATAAAAAATAATCAATTGCAAATGATCATCAGACATTGTACTTTATAGTGTCACACTAAAAACATTTCTATTTAAATCTAGAATAAGACAATAATACTTGTTATCACTGATACAATTTAGATATTTCCTGGACATTTCCTAGAAATTTCCAGGAAAAAAATGAAAAGAAAAAAAGTACAGATATTTTAATGGAGAAGTAAAAATTTGTGCAAGTGTTATAAATGCCAACTTAGAAAATACTAGCTTTTGGTTTATTCTGCCCATCTTTTACTAGTTTCCCAAGGACAAAGATTATTGGTTAAAGACACTTATTCTTTTCCTAATATAATCATTTAATGGTGAAAGTTTCCCTCTAAGCACTGGTTTAGTTACATCTTACAAATTTTGATATATTTTCACTTTCTTCTAGTTATTTTTGTTTCCTTTGAGATTTCCCCTTTAACTCATGGATCATCTAGAATCATAGTATTTAATTTCCAGGTGATTGGGGATTTTCCAGTTTTCATTCAATTATTTTAAATTTGTTAAGGTTTCATTCTGTCTTGATTTCTAGTTTAATTCCATTATATATAGAAGGCATTCTTTGTGTGATTTCAATTATTTTAAATTTGTTAAGGTTTAATTATGATGCAGGATATTCTCTATCATGGTAAGTGTTCCATATTCTCTTGTAAAGATGGTATATTCCATTGTTTTTTTGTGAAATGTTTATAAATCGTGATTAGATCCAGTTGATTGGTTGTATTCAATTCCTCTCTATTCTTGTTGACTTTCTATCTAGTTGTTTCATCAGTTACTAAGAGAGGAGTATTGAAATCTCCAGTTACAATTGTTGATTTGTCTACTTCTCCTTTCAATTCCATCAGCTTTTCCTTTAAATATATGTATTTCATTTTTAACTTTTTTTTGTAGAGTATAACATGCATACATATATACAAAGCAAAGAAATAAAAAAGCAATAGCTTTCAAAGCACTCTTCAACAAGTGGTTACAGGACAGATTCCAGAGTTTGTCATGGGTTGCCACATGATCCTCTCATATTTTTCCTTCTAGCTGCTCTAGACTAGAGGGGTTAAATATGCTTTTATCATCACAATCAACTTTATTTCCTTATTTTTTTGTGTGAAAAATAGCATATGTACAAAAAATTATAAATTTCAAAGCACAAAAATCAGTTGCCGATAGATTTAGTGGTCTATTTCTGCACTCTCAATTTGATTCCATTAGTCAATGCTTCTGTCTTTGTGCCGGTACCATGCTGTTTTGACCACTGCGCTTTGTAATAGGTTTTAAAGTTAGAGAGTGTTAATTCTCCCACTTTGCTCTCCTTTTTTTAGGATGCTTTTAACTATTCGGGGTCTCTTTCCCTTCCAGATGAATTTGGTAGTTAGCTTTTCGAAATCTTCAAAGTAGGTTGTTGGAATTTTGATTAATACTGTGTTGAATTTGCAGGTCAATTTGGGGAGGATGGACATCTTAACTATATTTAGCCTTCCTATCCATGAGCGGTGAACGTCTTTCCACCTATTTAGATCTCCTTTGATTTCTTTAAGTAATGTTATGTAGTTTTCTGTGTACAAATCCTTTACATCCCCAGTTAGGTTCATTCCTAAGTATTTGACTCTTTTAGTTGCTATTTTGAATGGAATTTTTTCCTTAGCTGACTCCTCAGCTAGCTCATTGCTTGGCCATAGAAATGTTACTGATTTTTGCACATTAATTTTACATCCCGCCACCTTGCTGAATTTGTTTATTAGCTCAAGTAACTTTGCTGTAGATTTCTCAGGATCTTCCAAGTATAGTATCATATCATCTGAAAATAGTGAGAGTTTTACTTCTTCCTTTCCAATTTGAATGTCTTTTATTTCTTTGTCCTGCCAGATTGCTCTAGCTAGAACTTCTAGCACAATGTTGAATAACAGTGATAACAGTGGACATCCTTGTCTTGTACCTGATCTTAGGGAGAAGGAATTCAGTCTCTCTACATTGAGTATGATGCTGGCTATCAGTTTTTCATATATTCCCTTTATCATATTGAGGTAGTTACCTTTGATTTCTATCTTTTGGAGTGTTTTTATCAGAAAAGAATGCTGAATTTTGTCGAATGCTTTTCAGTATCAATTGAGATTGTCATGTGATTTTTCCCTTTTGATTTGTTAATGTGCTGTATTACATTAATTGATTTTCTTGCATTGAACCATCCTTGCATTCCTGGTATAAACCCCACTTGGTCATAGTGTATAATTCTTTTAATGTGTTTTTGGATTCAGTGTGCTAATATTTTATTGAGAATTTTTGCATCTATGTTCATTAGGGAAATTGGCCTGTAATTTTCCTTTCTCATAGCGTCTTTACCCGGTTTTGGTGATAAAATGATATTAGCTTCATAAAATGAGTTAGGTAGAATTCCTTTTTCCTCAATTTTTGGGAAAAGTTTGAGCAGAATTGGTGTTAGTTCTTCCTGGAATATTTGGTAAAATTCTCCTGTAAAACCATCTGACCCTGGGCTTTTATTTGAAGGAAGATTTTTAATGACCAATTGAATCTCTTTACTTGTGATTGATTTGTTGAGAGCTTCTGTTTCTTCCTGAGTCATGTAGCTTGTTTGTGTGTTTCCAGGAATTTGTCTATTTCATCTAAGTTGTCTAGTTTGTTGATGTATCATTGTTCATAGTATTCTCTTATGATTTCTTTTATTTCTTCAGGGTCTGTGGTAATGCACCTTTTCTCATTTCTGATTTTGTTCATTTGCATCATCTCTTTTTTTCTTTGTCAGTCTTGCTAGTGGCCCACTAATTTTATTGATTTTCTCAAAGAACCAGCTTTTGGTTTTATTGATTCTTTCTATTATTCTTTTGTTCTCTCATTCATTTATCTCTGCTTTAATCTTTGTTATTTCTCTTCTCCTTTTTGCTTTGGGGTTAGTTTGCTGTTCTTTCTCAAGTTCCTCCAGGTTTGCTGTTAAGTCCTCAATTTTTGCTCTTTCTTGTTTTTTAATATAGGCATTTAAGGCAATTTCCCTCTCAGCACGGCCTTTGCTGAATCCCATAAGTTCTGATAAATTGTATTCTCATTTTCATTCATCTCCAGATAGCTGCTTATTTCTCTAGCAATTTCTTCTTTGACCCACTGGTTGTTTAAGAGTGTGTTATTTAATCTCCATATATGTGTGAATGTTCTCATTCTTTGGTGGTTATTGAGATCCAGCTTCATCCCATTGTGATCAGAGAAAGTGCTTTGAATAATTTTAATATTTTAAAATTTATAACAACCTGCTTTGTGCCCCAGCACAAACAGAATGTTCCATGAGCACTAGAGAAGAATATATAACCTTGTGCTTTGGGGTGCCAATGACCTATATATGTCTGTTAGGTCTAATTCATTTATGAAGTTATTTAACTCCTCTATTTCCTTGTTGATCTTCTGTCTGGCTGTTCTATCTATAGAGGAGAGTGGTGTATTGAAGTCTCCATTATTGTTGAGCCATCTATCACTACCTTCTGTTTGCCAGTGTCTGTCTCATGTACTTTGGGACTCCTTGATTGGGAGTGCAAACACTTAGGATTGCTATATCTTCTTGGTGAATTGACCCTTTAATTAGTATACAGTGTCCTTCTTTGTCTCTTATGACGTCTTTACATTTAATGTCTATTTTGTCTGATATTGATATAGCCATTCCTGCTTTCTTTTGGTTACAACTTGCATGGAAGATCTTTTTCCATCCTTTCACTTTCAGTCTATTTGTATCCCTGTGTCTAAGATGAGTCTCTTGTAAGCAGCATATAGCTGGATTATGTTTCTTAATCCATTCTGCCAATCTTATCTTTTAATTGGTAAGTTTAGTTTGTTAATATTCAAAGTTATTACTGAAAAGGTGTTTCTTGATTCCACCATCTTATCTTTTTTTATTTTATTTGTCAGATCTGTATATTCTTTTACCTCTTTGTCTTTGTATTCTTTAAATTACCCTTAGTGGTACTCTTCAATCCTGTGCCCTCCTCCAGACCTCCCTCTCCTGTCTCTTTTTTTCAGCTGGCAAAATTCCTTTTAGTATTTCTTGTAGGGCTGATCTCTTGTTGACAAATTCTCTCAGGACTTCTTTGTCTGTGAAAGCTTTAATCTCTCCCTCAATTTTAAAGGACAGTTTGGCTGGGTAAAGAATTCTTGGCTGGAAGTCCTTCTCTTCCAGCGTCTTGAATATATCATACCACTGTGTTCTCACCTCCAGGGTGGTAATTGAGCAGTCTGAACACATTCTTATTTGATTTCCCTTGTATGTAGTAGATTGTTTTTCTCTTGCCACTTTCAGGATTTTCTGCTTCTCTTCAACATGTGAAAGACGGATTAGTTTGTGCCCTGGGGAAGGCCTATTGGGATTTATTCTCTTTGGAGTTCTTTGGGCTTCTTTGACTTGCATATTTATGTCCTTTATGAGGGTTAGGAAGTTTTCCCCCATTATATCCTCAACTACTCCTCCTAGCCCTTTGCTCCTCTCTTCTCCTTCTGGAACAGCAATGATTCTAATATTTGTGTACTGTGTTTGTCTATCATTTCCCTGAGTTCCCATTCAATTTTTCCATCTTTTTTGCCATTTGCTGTTTTGAGTCTTTGAAGTCAATTTTCCTGTCCTCTATATCACTTATTCTTTCTTCTGTCTCTTCAAATCTGGTGTTGTGTTCCTCTAGTATCTTTTTTATTTGGTTAACTGACTCTTTAATCTCCATGATGTCTGCTATTTTTCTATTTATTCTTTCAAATTTCTCTTTGTGCTGTTCTACTGTCTTCCTGATCTCCTTTATGTCATTTGCTATCCCACTTATTTTATTAAGTAGAATTGTATGAATGTCTTTAATTAGTTATTTCAACATCTGTGTTTCCTCAGGTGTTTAGGCAGGGCTGTATCTGTCTGCATTGTGAAATGCTTAGTGATCTTCTGCTCTCTTCATCACATGTAGATATCTTGATTAATTTACTTTGGGAGTTAATTATTCTGACTAGAACTTCCAATTCAATGTTGAATAACAGTGTTGACATTGGATATACTTATGTTCTTCCAGATGTAGAAGGAAAATCTTTAGATTTTCATTGAGTACAATGTTAGCTGTTTTTCATATATGCTCTTTATCATATTAGTGAAATTTCCTTTTATTCTTAACTTTCCAAGTGTTTTCATCAAGAAAGGATATAGGATTTTGTCGTGATTTTTTTTTTTGCATTGATTGAGATGATCATGTGTTTTTTCTTTGTTATTTTAATCTGGTGTATTACATTAATTGATTTTCTTAGGTTAAGCCACCCTTGAATACCTGGGATAAATCCCAGTTATTCACGATATATAATTATTTTAATGTGTTGTTGCATTCAGTTTGCTTGTGTTTGGTTAAATTGACCAGTGAAACCATCTTATCCTGGGCTTTTCTTTTTTGGGGAGATTTTTTTAATACTGATTTAATCTCTTTACTTATTATTGTTCGATTGAGATCTTGTATTTCTTCTTGAGTTAATGTGTTTTTGGAATTTGTACGTTTCTTCTAGTTTATCTGATGTTTTGGCATACACTTGTTCACAGTATCCTTTTATAATCTTTTTCATTTCTATGGGATTAGTAGTAATGTCTCCTTTTCATTTCTGATTGTATATATAAACATCCCCTCTCCTTTTTTCTTTGTCAATGTAATTAAAGGTTTGTTGATTTCATTGAAGTTTCCAGTGAACCAACTTTTGACTTTGAGGATTCTTTCTATTGATTTTGTAAAATTTTCTATTTCATTTATCTCTGCAGTAATCTCTGTTATTTCCTTCCTTGTGCTCACTCTGGGTTTAGTTTGCATTTCTTTTTCTAGTTCTTATAGTTGTGAAGTTAAGTTTCTATCCTGAGATCTTTCTACCTTTTTAAAATAATCATTTAGAACTATAAGTTTCCCTCTCAGCATTGCTTTTGTTTCATCCCACAAATTTTGGTATTTTGTATTTACAGTTAATTCTTCTCAAAATATTTCCTAGTTCCCTTGCAATTTCTTCTTTTATGCATTGTTTGTTTCTGAGTGTATTGCTTAATTTTCACATACTTTGGATTTTCCAGTCATCCCTCTGTTATTTATTTCTAGCTTCCTTTTATTGTAATCAGAAAAGATTCTTAGTATGATTTTAATCTTTTCAAAATTATTGAGACTGGTTTTGTGACCTAAAATATGGTCCATTCTAGAGTGTGATTCTAATGCACTTGAAAAGAATATATATTCTTCTGTTGTTAGATGATCTGCTCTCTCTCTATATTGTTTAGGTCTGTTTAGTTTATAATACTGTTCAAATCCTCTATTTCCTCCTGTCTGGATATTCTAGTTATTAGTGAAAATGGTGAATTGAAGTCTCCTATTAATATAGAACTGCCTGTTTCTCTCTTCAGATCTGCAACATTGGTTTCATATTTTGGGGGCTTTGTTACTAGGTGCATATATGTTTATAATTGTTATATATTCTCGATAAATTTATTCTTTCTATATCTCTCTGTGATCACTGTCATTTGATTCTTGATGTGTAATGCTTTGTAAATCATTATTTCATTTGTTTTGTTCACTGCTTTGGTTGTTTCAGGTGACATAGTATATCTGGTCCTCATTTCTTCATCTTGGCCAGATACAGAAGTTATCAAGTAACCTATTTTAATGGGCAAGCTTGTAGACCAATGCCTTACTGCATGTGGTTAGAATCACATGGAACACTTTTTAAAAATACCTGAGACTCTGATTTAATTTGTCTGGAGTGGTATTATGCCACTATAGTATTTGTTTCAGTTCTCCATTGCATTATAATTACCACAAATAACATTATTAAAAGTGCTGGTTACTTTAGCAAACTGATGCTCATGAAAGTCCTTTGGTTTGTCTATATTTTGACATATGACATTAAGTCATGTCATTTAGTACTCTCTGCTTAAAAATGTAAGACCTCTCCATAGTGCTTATTCACCTCTCCAGAGAGAGTCAGTGATGGATTCATAGTCTTATTTTCTCTCACATCTTTTTTTTCTTTGATTTCACAATCTGAGTGGGATCGCTTTAAAAATATTTTATTGATAAGTCTAATATACATTCTTTTTAAAAATATTTTTATTGATAAAACAACACACAAACATACATTCTTAACTTACAAACATTCCATACATGATGTACAATGAATGCTTCACAATATCATCACATAATTGTGTATTCATCATTCAGATCATTTTTTTGAACATTTGCATCACTCCGGAAAAAGAAAATAAAAAGAAAAAACTCATACACATACCCCTTATCCCTTCTTCTTATTGACCCCTGGTATTTCCATCTACCCAATTTATTTTAGTCTTTGTTCTTCTATTATTTGTTTATTTTTTGTCCGTATTTTTTACCCATCTGTCCATACTCTAGACAAAAGGAGCATCAGACACAAGGTTTTCACAATCACACAGTCACATTTTAAAAGGTATATCATTATATAATCATCTTCAAGAAACAAGGCTACTGGAACACAGCTCTACAGTTTCAGGTACTTCTCTCTAGCCATTCCAATACACCATAAACTAAAAAGGGGATATCTATATAATGTATAAGAATAACTTCCAGGATAACCTCTCGATTCTGTTTGAAATCTCTCAGCCACTGACCCCATTTTTTCTCATTTCTCTCTTCCCCCTTTTGGTCAAGAAATTTTTCTGAATCCCTTGATGCGGAGTCCCAGCTCATTCTAGGGTTTATTGTCCCACATTGCCAGGGAGATTAACATCTATGGGAGTCATATCCCATATAAGGGGGCAGGGCAGTGAATTCACATACAGAGTTGGCTTAGAGAGAGCGGCCATATCTGAGCAACAAAAGAGGTTCTCTGGTGGTGACTCTTAGTCCTATTTTTTTTATTTAAAAAATGTTTTTTTTTAAATTAACAAACATAACAATATACAAACATGAACATTCTTAGCTATGAACAATCCATTCTTTGTATGTAATCAATAACTCACAATATCACCACATAGTTGTATATTCATCATCATGATCATTTCTTAGAACATTTGCATCAATTCAGAAAAAGAAATAAAAATAAAACAGGAAAAAATCATACAAACCATACACTTATCCCCCTTTCATTGATCACTAGCATTTCAATCTACTAAATTTATTTTGATATTTGTTCCATTATTTATTTATTTTAATCTATATGTTTTACTTGTCTGTTGATGAGGTAGATAATAGGAGCATCAGACACAAGGTTTTCATAATCACACAGTCACATTGTGAAAGCTATGTCATTATACAATCATCTTTAAGAAACATGGTTACTGGAACACAGCTCTACAGTGTGAGACAGTTCCCTCCAGCCTCTCCATTACACCTTAACTAAAAAGGTGACAATTCTATACTTAACTTCCTGAGGAACTGCCAAACTGCCTTCCACAGTGGTTGTACCATTTTACATTACCACCAACAGTGGATAAGTGTGCCTCTTTCTCCACATCCTCTCAAGCACTTTTCATTTTATGTTTTATTGATAATGGCCATTTCTGGTGGGTGTGAGATGATATCTCATTGTGCTTTTGATTTGCATTTCCCTAATACCCAGGGAAGTTGAGCATCTTTTCATGTGCTTTTGGCCATTTGTATTTCCTCTTCTGAGAAGTGTCTGTTCAAGTCTTTTGCCCATTTTGTAATTGGGTTGTCTGTATTTTTGTTTTCGAGTTGAACAATCTTTGTATATTCTGGATATTAGATCTTTATCTGATATATCGCTTCCAAATATTGTCTCCCATTGTATGTGCAGTCTTTTTACTTTCTTAACGAAGTTTGTTGATGCCAAAAATGTTCAATTTTGAGGAGTTCCCATTTATTTCTTTTTTCTTCAATGCTCATGCTTTGGTTGTTATGTCTAAGAAACTGCTTCCTATTATAACATTTATAAGATATTTCCCTACATTTTCTTCTAAAATTTTATGGTTTTAGATCTAATGTTTAGGTCTTTGATCCATTTTCAGTTAATTTTTGTATAGAATGTGAGATATGGATCCTCTTTCGTTCTTTTGCATGTGGATATCCAGTTCTTTAGGCACCATTTATTAAAGAGACTGTTCTGTTCCAGGTGAATTGGCCTGACTGCCTTATCAAAAATCAATTATCTATAGATGAGAGGGTCTATATCTGAACACTCTATTCAATTCCATTGGCAGTATATCTATCTTTATGCCAGTACCATGCTGTTTTGACCACTGTAGTTTCATAATATGCCTTAAAATCAGGTAGCATGGGACCTCTGACTTCATTTTTCTTTCTCAGGATACTTTTAGCTATTCAGGTCACCCGGCCCTTCCAGATAAATTTGGTTACTGGTTTTTCTATTTCTGAAAAGTAAGTTTTTGGAATCTTAATTGGTATTGCATTGAATCTGTAAATCAATTTAGGTAGAATTGACATCTTAACTATATTCAGTCTTCCAATCCATGAACACAATATGCCCTTCCATTTACTTAAGCCTTCTGTGATTTCTTTTAACAATTTCCTGTAGTTTTCTTTGTATAGGTCTTTTGCATCTTTAGTTAAATTTATTCCTAAATATCGTATACTTTTGGTTGCAATTGTAAATGGAATTTTCTTCTTGATTCCCCCCTCAGATTGTTCATTACTACTGTATAGAAATAGTATAGATTTTTGAGTGTTGATCTTGTAATCTGCCATTTTGCTGTACTCATTTATTAGCTCTAGGGGTTTTGCTGTGGGTTTTTCGGGGTTTTAAACATATAATATATTATCTGCAAACAGTGAGAGTTTTACTTTCCAATTTTGATGCCTTGTATTTTTTTTTCTTGTCTAATTGTTCTGGCTGGAACTTCCAACACAGTGTTGAATAACAATGGTGATAGTGGACATGCTTGTCTTGTTTCTGATCTTAGGGGGAAAATTTTCAGTTTTTCCCCATTGAAGATGAGGTTGGCTGTGGGTTTTTCATATATTTCTTTCACCATGTTGAAGAAGTTCTCTTCTATTCCTATCCTGGATTTTCAACAAGGAATGATGTTGAATTTTGTCAAATACCTTAGGCTTAATTTTTTTTTCAGTGGTTAGAAGCATGAATTTTTAAATTGTATGTCAGTATACAAACTTTAACACTAGAAGAAAACAACCAATGTTTTTCAGAAGCTCATCAGATCACCACACATATAAACAATTCTAAAATTATTCAGCTTCTAGATTTTCAGGAGGATGAGTGAGAAATCTTTGTTAAATCTTATCATCACCAAGTTCATTTTCACATCTTGAAAGCCTTCATTTTTCATCTTTGGTATTGATTTAGTCTTGGCTGTTGTTATTCATAAAAAAGATGAGCTTGCAATAAATGGAAACATTAAAATGGTGTAAGATAAACCATGTATGACTAAAACCTCCATTTTTATTTTAATATTTTTATTGTAAAAACAACATACAATCATACACACATTCTTGACATACAAGCATTCCATACACGGTGTACAATGAATGCCTCACAATATCATCACATAGTTGTTTATCCATCACCATGCTTTTTTTTGAACATTTTCATCACTCTAGAAAAAGAAAGAAAAAGGAAAAATAAAAAACTCATACTTACCATACCTGTTACCCTCTTCATCTCATTTACCATTAAAAGTATCTTAATCTACTCGATTTATTTTAACCTTTGTTTCTCCTATTATTTTTTATTTTATCCATATTTTGGATAGGGACAGGTATCCATATCTATCCATATCTAGATAAAAGAAGCATCAGACAAAAGGTTTTCACAATCACACAGGCACATTGTAAAAGCTATATCATTATACAATCATCTTCAAGAAACATGGCTACTGGAGCACAGCTGTACAATTTCAGGTATTTCCCTCTAGCCACTGTGTACCCCACAATCCAAAAAGGGGATATCTATACAATGCGTAAGAATAACCTCCAAGATAACCTCTCAACTCTGTTTGAAATCTCTCAGCCACTAACACTTTATTTTGTCTCATTTCTCCCTTCCTCCTTTTGGTCAAGAAAGTTTTCCTAATTCCTTGATGCTGGGTCCTGGCTCATCCCAGGATTTTTGTCCCACATTGTACACCCCTGGAAGTCATGTCCCACGTAGTGGGGAGGGAATTGAATTCACCTGCAAAGTTGGCTTAGAGAGAGAGGCCACATTAGAACAATAAAAGAGGTTCTCTGGGGGTGACTTTTAGGCCTAATTTTAAGTAGGCTTAGCCTATCCTTTGCAGGAATAAGTTTCAGAAGGGCAACCCCCAAGATCTAGGGCTTGGCCTATTGATTTGGTTGTCTCCACTGCTTGCGAGAATATCAGAAATTCTCCAAATGGGGCAGTTGAGTATGTCCCCCTTTCTCCCCACTTCCCCAAGGGGACTTTGCAAATACTTCTTTGTTAACTGTCCAAATCATTCTGGGATCTGTCGGATCATCACACTAACCTGGACAAACCAACAAAATCTCATGCCCTATTTAAGATTCCATGTACTTATGGTGTTCAACTAAACTGACCATACAAATTAAATTAGTTAATGCACTACCCAAATATAAATTTTGCACCAAATAAACACCTCTCCCATTAGCCTCACACAGAATTTGAAATTTTAAAATATGGATGACATCATCCTTTACCCAGTCTTAATCCTATCCAGATCAGCTTCATCCATATATCTACTCAATGTCTGATCACTTTTTCAACTTTTTAAACAGTTACTGTATGTGATACTGCTGGCTTTCATAGCTTCGGTGCTCTAACTCTTGAGTTTCAGTTGTCAGATAAATACCTGAAGTTTCTGGTAGAGACCATGTTATATATAAACAGCTCATTATCTCAGAATTTAGAATCAACAGTTACACCTCCTGAATATATGTGACTGCCATAAGATCTTACAATCTAGGGCTCTTTACAATGTGCCTAAATCCCAGGTATATCACTGAATTTTTATATCATAGTTAGTCCATATGATTGAGGCTTGATAATATTTGTGTTTTTATTCCTGACATTTCATTCCACATACAGGCCTTAAGGTTCATTCATCTAGTTGCATGCTTCACATCATTCCTTCTTGCAACCGCTCAGTAGTTCATTGTTTGTATACACCATAGATCCCCCTTCCATTCCTCAGTCGTTGTACCCTTAGGCCACCTCCATTCATTGTGGATCGTGAACACTGTGGCAAGAAACACCAGTGTGCAAGTGTCCATTCGTGTCCCCACACTCAGTTCCTCCAGATATATACTGAACAACAGGGTTCAGGATCATATGGCAATCCCCCCCCCCCCCCCCAGCTTCCTGTGGAACCAGCACTTTGCCCTCCAAGGGGCTGCACCTCTCATTTCCCTACTGAGAGTGGATAGGTACATCTCTTTCTCCCCATTTTCTCTAGTACTTGCTTCTCTGTTCATTTTTAAATAGTTGTTTGTTTTTATGGGGGGGGGAAGTGCAGGGTCTGGGAATTGATCCCAGGTCTCCTGCAGGGTGGGTGAGAATTCTCCCACTGAGCTACCTATGCATAACTCATTTTTAGTTTTATTCACACATTATGCAATCCAGCCTAAGTGTATAGACATGCCTTCACCACCATACTCTATCTGAAGACATTTCTTTTTCTTCCATAAATAATCCACGTTGTTTTCCCAATCCTCCTACCTGTTAACATTTAGTTTTGGCATAATGCCTTTTTTTTTACATTCAGTGGAAGCATATTACAATGTTACTGTTGACTATAGACCCTAGTTTACATTGATTATACTTTTTCCCACATACCATCTATTTTCAACACCCTGCAATACTGGCATTCCTTTGTTCTTCTTTATGCCAAAAGATTTTCTTTTTTTGACATGGGCAGGTGCTGGGAATCAAACCCGGGTGTCTGGTATGCAGGCAAGAATTCTGCCACTGAGTCACCATTGCCCGCCCAAGATTTTTTAATTTATACATTTAATCACCATCACTGTACACTCTAGACATTCTTAAATTATACCATCTCAGTCTTTATCTTCTATCTTTCCTTCTGGTTTCATGCCCCCAGCCCTCCTCCCTCTATCACACTTATATTTAGCTTCATTCAGTGTTTTTATGTTATTGTACTACAATCAATTAGTATTGTGCTATCCATTTCTGAATTTTTGCAATCAGTCCTGTTGTCTCTCACATCTTAACTGGTATTTCACGAACTTGTAAATGTTTCATGGGTCACATAAGGCCACATAAAACTATAATTCACGTGTTTCAAATTGGGAAGAAAATAGTATTCATTTGATTTAATATTTTTAATTTTAACTTGGCATTTTATACCCTGATAAAAAGACTATAACATCCCACATTTTAAAACTTTACTCACTGAGTTCTAACTTCACTTTCTTCTCAAAGGATGCAAAAATAGGTGTAACTCAATGTTGAAAATCTACCTATCTATTAACAAGTTTGACTCAGTGAGATGTAATACATTTTTTTAGAGACTTTCTAGAAATATCCAATCCCGTTAGCTGTTTAGGTTGCAAATTGTGTAAAGTAGTCTAAATATCAGCTTTCGAGATTACTATCTTTAAGGAATTGGTCCTGTACACTATATACATGCAGGTTTCAATTAGAGTTGGAAATGGGTTAAGCATCTGAGACCCTCTTATTCTAGGTTTTGGGACTCAGGTAAGGCAAATCTGTATAAGATCCCATTTTACTCACAACATATTCATGTGAAATAAACAATAACAACAGGTGAAAATTAATAACAAAAGCAACAATGATGAGGAGATGAGTCATCACAAGACAAAATGAAACTTGAAAATTCTTTATGTATGGATGGTGGGGAGACTCTCTATCTTACAAACTTGCTTTAGTGATTTTGCTGGTTGAAACTGCCATGTACCCCCAAAAGCCATGCTTTACTTCCTCATCCAGTCTTGTGGGTGTGTGGGGGAAACCTATTGTTTAGGGCAAGATGTTTTTGATTAAGTGGTTTCCATGGAGATGTGTCTCCACCCATTCAAGGTGGGTCATTTACTGGAGTCCTTTAAGAGGGAACCATTGTGGATAAAACTCAGAGCCAACACAGACAGAGACATTTGGAGATGCAGAAAGAAAACACCCCAGGGGAAACTGAAATCAGAAGCCAAAGGAGCAGTGGACACCAGCCAACAGAGGTGTTGGCTGACAGAGGTGCTCTGGAGGTCATGAGCCTTTCTTGAGTCAAGGTATCTTTCTCAGGATGCCTCTTGATCTGGATAGGGACTCCAATTTCATACATGCCACATCTGCTATTTCTGGGGCATCCTACATGATTAGTCATTTTTGCTACATTACTATAATCATACCTTACCCTTGAATAGCATGCAACAAAGTAATTTGCATCTTTTTAAAAATGAGGAATATTACATTGATGGGATTTCCTTAATTCCTTTATTTACCATTTAGGAAGTTAATAGTATTATACTCCTAGCCTAAAAGAATGCAGTTTAATCTAGAAGAAAGCATTCTTAACCTAAAATGAACTTCTCTGAATGTCTCTGAATTGGAGAACCTGAAGAATGTCTCTGAGAGACAGAAGAAGGAGATATTTCTAAAATGGGAGCTCTCCACCCACTTGACTGATGCACTAGCCCATACTGAAACATATTTCCTGAAGTTATTTAACACATTAAAAAAATACGTGTGCTTCCTTCTTTGAAGGGTCCCAACGGCAGTAGTATCTTGGAGCCTCTTGCTTCCTGGGATACTGTTTGGGTCAGAGTCTTCCTGCTCTACAGCCCCAATGTTTGGGGCATCAAAACAGTGACAAACAAATCACATTCTTTAGGAGTTTTATTCACTTGTGCTAATTTCAGTATTCTTTTCTTTAAGATCCATTTCAGTGAAGTTGCTCAGAAGGAAACCTTTCACACATTTGTTCCTAAGAAAATGTCATTAACGAAAACCCTATGGATTCCTAGCTTCACCTGCTCTCCAATGGTTTGTACATGGTGTGGCCTACCACATGCTGCTTTTGCAGATTTACACCTTCAGTGGAAACTTGTGTGCTGAAGGCTTTAGAATGGTGGAAGGAGGTAGGAATGTGGGGGTGCGGGGGGAGGAGAGAGAGATTTTATTTTTGGCCTGACTTAGGGGTAAAGGAAATAATCACAAATGTTCATGACATTGGTGTTCAGGTGAAGTGGCCTGTCATGTTTTTTAGTTTTTCAGGATTTCAATGGCAGTTCTCTTAAGACAAAACCCACAGAGTAAATGCACCGAAGAAAAATTCCAGAAAAGTTATTTTGAAAATTGTTGTTTTGTAGTGACCGGCCAGGGATGCGTGTTATTGATCTTTCACTAGAGCTAATGACTTCAATCCAGGTTTTCTAAGAAAATTAATGATGGCCTGAGGTTAATGGCCTTCAGCCAGTCTCCCAGCCAGCCATTAATCCCCAGGAAATGCCCTGGGCCTTGATCACTACTGAGTAAACAGTACAAAAGTGGGTAGTTGGCTTGTCAGATGGCAGTATACACTGCCTTTTTCTCTCTCAGACCCCTTTATGACAATAAGAATAACATATTAGGGGGAAAAACACAGCAACTTCACTACCAATGCAAATAAATAGTCTTGTTTAAACAAAACCGCAAAGAAAATATTAAACAAACTTGAACTCTGTATGTTTGAGTAAGAAATAAAGGAGGTCGGCAAGCTCAGAATTCTTAGACAGCTGTGTTAGAGTTATGAATGAAGTAAAATGTAAAGCCAAATATTGAATTGGGAACAATGCAATTACTGTCATATTAGGTATTTCAAGTTAAAATCAGGGTTAAATAAACACATAATCGACTACTTTAATGACTGCCAACAGAAAATGGTATTGAAATTTACTTTTAAAATTAACATCTTACATTCTGATAAAAATCTGTAAATATGTTTTGAAAGATTTCAAATAAATATGATGGATAGGAATACTTTTCTTATCTTAAAATATCAAAGGATTTTTATAGCTCTTTTCATGGGTTATTTTGCATGCCAGGATCTTCAAAAAGCCAAATAGTAAAATGAAAAACATGTGTGGGAAATTAGTATTGCAGTGGCCCTCAGCTGCTAAAGGGGATGCTACTGAGGTGGGAAGGCCTCCAAAGGAATTTTCCTTTTTTGTTAATTGTTTATTTATCAAGAGAAATGATTCCTTAGCCCACATATTCAAGTTTCATCATTCAGGAATATAGATAGTTTAGGAATTCAGTCCAGTGAAACTCTTTACATTCCAAAATCACTTTGCACTCTGAAAAATATCAGCCTTCTTCATCTTCTAAAAATGCGTGGACTCATAATTTCTGTGGAAATCTGCATATGTCTTCTCTCTTGGATCAGCCACAGCAAACTCACCAAAAGCTGCAGTCCTCAAGACATAGTGAATGCTCCAACTTTTTGAAATTGCAGATGCTGGCCAAAAGCCCTGGCATCTGAGATTTCACCAAACCACTGTGAGGCTGGTAATTCTCCTTAATGCGAGGTCCTTCCCTACTGATGCAGCAATGGATGAATTTCTTTTACTTGAAAAGAGATGTGCTTGAATAATATCATCTTAAGTTCCAAATTCATGTATTGAACTTTGTCCCAAAGTTGGTTCTCAAGTATTTGTTGACTAAATAAATGTTTCCCCTTGCCCTGAGATTTCTTTATGTTTTTTGGAAATTAGACCTTTATCTGAAATATGTTGCAGGTGTTTTCTCCTAGATTGTCATTTACCTTTTGCTTTTACCTTTTACTTTGTGATGTTTTTTGAGCGTGCAAATACTTATTTTTTCCCCAACTTTTAATTCTCCCTCTGGATTTTGACTTTTAAGTAGAAAGGCTTCCCCCCACACTCAGGTAATCAAGTGTTCATTGATATTTTATTCTTGAACTTGTGGAAGTTTTTCTATTTGTCAGTTTGGATTTTTGACCCACTTGGGGTTTACCCTGGTGTATGGTGTGAGGTATGAAATCTGATTTTGTCTTTTTTCAAATGACTATCTAGTTGTCACAGTAGAATTTATTAAAAAGTCCATCTTGTTGCCATGAATGTGAAATGCCATTATATTCTAAATTGCATATGTCACTGAGATTACTTACTCATGTATATGTATATATATGTATGTATGTATTTTTAAACTTCTAATTTTGAAATAATGTCAAATGTACAGGACAGTTGAAAAAAATAACACAAAACCCATACAGAGCACTTCAACATAACTTCCACCCAGAGACACACATCCTCCAGCTTTTAACTGTTTGCCCCATTGTTGTTGGGTTTAATTTTTGATTTGCTATTCTATTGTATTCATCTGTCTGTTTATTCATATGCCATATGTTTTGATATACAGGACAGCTAGACACTTCCCTTGTTGTTTTAAGGGGTTCATCAGTTAATTTTGCATGATATTTTTCTCCATGGATTTTTGAAGCAACTTGTCTAGCTCTAGGAAGAATTACCCCCAAAAACGTCCATGCCTTAACTGGGACTTGTATATATGTTACCTTACATGGCAACAAGGACTTTGCAGATATAATTGAGGGTAAGGATCTTAAATTGGAGAGATTATCCTGGACTATCTAATCTATAAATTCAAAAAGTAGAGAACCTTTCTTAGTTGGTTCAGAGAGATGTGACATGAGAAGAACTTGACTTGCATCCATCACTGTTGGCTGTGAAGATGGGGAAAGGCGCCCATGAGCCAAGGAATGTGGGTGACCTTGAGAAGCTGGGAATGGATCTCAAATGACAACCAGTAAGAAAACAGGGATCTTGGTCATTCAGACGCAAGGAACTGAATTCTGCCAACAGTTTGAATAACCATTCTTATCCTCCCTTAGAGCCCCGAGAAGGGAAAGCAGCCTGCCATCACCTTGATTTTAGTTTGGTGAGACCTATATTGGATTTCTTACCTACAGAAGTATAAAATAGTTAATCTGCATTACTTTAAGCCATTAAGTTTGCAGTCACTTTTTATGGCAACAATAGAAAACTAATACAAATTCAAACTTGATGTTTTCAAATTTATTTTCGTAGAGTTTTGTAATATGCGCTGTCATAATTTTCAAAGTTTCTTATGTTTGAGTGTTTATTTCCTCTCTGTCATTCATTATTTTCTGTATTTGTGTTGCTCTTTTTTATGTTTGATTACGTTAGCCAATTTTTGTCTATGGCTACCTTCAGACTGAGTGAAAACAAGAGGCTTGGATGAGAAGGACAAAGGACACATCCTTTATTTGATCTTTGCCACTGATTTAGCTCCCATTATCATGGTAATGTTTTGGAGAGGTTCAGGTCAGTCTTATTTCCTGCTAAATCTGTCTCCGAAGAAATGTCTTGTAATTATGTGGAGTTAATCCTTCTTGCAGGGTCACTGAACTTAGCAAGGAAAGTCCAAATTTTGCCAATATTCTAATTTTTTCCAACGATCCTCACTCATAGTCTCTCTATCAGTGTGTAATTTTTATCACAAGGTATTACGTTTATAATTTATCAAATGATGTACTGTGGCGTAATGTACTGTGGCATAACAAGGGCCGCCAACTTTCCAGCCTGTAATGTCTGTTTCCTTGCTGCTCGCCACCCGACCACAAAACCAACACTTTATATTTTAGGTTTTGTTAAGGTATCCTGATTTCCAAGTACCAAATTCTTTATTTGTAAGCTATCTCTTCTGTTAGCAACATAAAGAATAAAATTACAGTGACTTAAAAAGAATCAAGTGTACTGTCTCTCCCGTAATAACCCAGGCATAAGCAGCCCGGGGCTGTGGGGTGGTGGCTTTGCTCTTTGGTTGCTCTGTCACAGTTCCTTGGGGCTGCTCCATCTGCCTGGCTGCCTCTGACTCCTGCCACCACCTGCCTGGCCTGAAAGTCGCCCAACATCACCTCTGCTCCCATCCGGTCTTAGAGGAGAACTTAGTCGCATTCCTACATTCCTTTACCCCTACCTGAAAAGGAGGCTGGGGAATCGAGTGCTTATTCTCAGTGTCCAGTTTTCCAGATCAAATGCAGGGAGAACCTCACAATGGAAGAGGGGAGAATGGATGGCAAGGCCAACTGTTGCTTTGGGCCACATCCTTTTTCTCACGGTTCTTCCCATTTTTCCCTTTGAAAATAAGGATAAGGAGAGATCTTTACAGTTTAAAGTCCCAGAATTCCCTTGCAGTAAGTTTCAAAAATCTCTTGTACTGATACTGAGAAAAATTTAACCTAGTAAGTTGTTTTTTCAGTTTTTGGATTTCTTCTCCCCGATGAAAATAGCCCTTTCACTTTCATGGTGTATTTTATATGTAATAATGATCAATGTTTTAAAAAAGTCAGCAATAAGGAAGAAAGGAAATATTCAAAATCTCTGCACACAGAAAAAACTACTGTTAACATATTGGTGAAAAATCTTTCATATTTGTAACACACACACATTTATTTTTTTGAGAAGTAAATTTACAGAAAAGTCATGAAGAAAATACAGAGTTCCCCTCTGTACAGTTTCCTCTATTATTAACACTTTGCACTAGCATGGTACTTTTGTTACACTGATGACACAGTATTCATGTGCTATTCAATTCTAATTAATTAAGCTAATAATTATAGCCCATAGTTTATATTAAGGTTCACTGTTTGTGTGATATGGTCATATGGTTTCAAAATTTTTATTCTGTTCACATATGTACAATCTAATACTTCCCATTTTAATCACTTTCAAATGTACAATTCAGTGGTGTGAATTATGCTCACAATGTTGTGCTACCATCACCAAAACTTTTCCATCACCCCAGACAGAAATTCTCTACCAATTAAACATTAATATCCCATTCCATACACTCACCTCAGTCTCCGGTAACCTATATTCTAGTTTCTGACTCTATAAATTTGCTTATTCTAATTACTTCATATAAGAGAGATCATACAATAATTGTCCTTTTGTGTCTGGCTTATTTCACTCTGCATGTGATCTTTAAGTTCCATCCATGTTGTCATATATAATAGAATTTAATTCCTTTTTATGGCTGAATAAAATTTGGTTGCATGTATATACCACATTTTGTTTATCCATTCATCTGTGGATGGACGCTTGGGTTACTTCAATCTTTTGGCAATTTACATAGACACTTTTACCAAAGATTTTAGTTAATTGTGATCATGTAATACATACTGCTTTTATTGCACACAACTTTCAAAAAATGTGGTTTTCTTTTTGCTCACTACTACTTCTTCCAACAACCGAATAATCCAGGGCTCTAGTTTTACCAATCTGGTAGGTATTTTGGCTTACTTCAACTCATGGTTATATAGTTATATTAATATCTATATATGAATACTTTTATACATATTTATATATTGCATCAATATTAAATATTTTGGTATTATCTGGAAAATGAAATTATAATATAATGATGTACTATGTCTTTTTCTTTTCATTCTTGATGTATTGTGGAAATGCTTTTAACAGTTGATTATAGTTGAAATCATGGTATGGTTTTTACCACAACTTATTCAATTATTCTACCCATTAACGCACATTCAGTTTTTGTTTCCATTTTTTGTCACTACCCAAGAAATCTGCTGTAATTCACCTTTTATGGTGGTGCTTTATTGTTCTGGAATTGATTCCCAGCAATTGGAATGCTGATTTGAAGGGTGTGTGCACTTTAAATTTTAATAGATATTGCCAGATGCTTTCCCAAAAGTCTGCAGCAATTTATATTTCCACCAGCAATGTGTGAGTATATATTTTCCCACATCTCTATTAGCAGTTGGTGTTATCACACTTTATATCTACCAATATCATGTGTGTAATAATCAAGTAATAATCATCATTGTTAGTTTTAATTTTTCATTTTACAACCATTGTAATTGCATGTGTGCAATATATACACACATGAATCTCAGGGGTTGTAAAATATACATATATATTTAACATTTTTGTACACTTTAAATTTTATAAAGTATACATGCATATAAAACATACTAACCTATAAATGTATATATATATATGCATTTTATATTTTGTAAAATACATATTTAACATTTTTAGACTATGTAAAGCATGTATTAAATAACAGGCTACTTTTAGTGATCAAGTGATACATAGCACACTGTAATTGCCTGAAGAAGACCACATCAGCTGTTTGAAAAATAAAAAATTCTGCCTATAACTTTATGATACCAAATAATTATCTAACAGCCTTTTTATTTTCTGAAGCAATTCCAAAATTTAAATTGCCTAATTAAGTAGGTGTTTTGTTACCATTTAAGCACAACAAATGAATAAATAATAATTTTTTACTACCAGATAAGAGTTTACTATGCATCCCATTAGTTCAAAATAAGCATGTTTATTTTTTGCCATGTTAAAAAATGCTTGAATTTCTTTTTTTTTCAGATCCAATATGACACTTAATAAACATATTTTCTTAGCATATTAGAAAGAACACTTGGCTTGGTATCCAGATATCTGAATTCAAATAACATCTTTACCATTTATTATCTTTTTTCAGTTTGAAAATGTTAATTTTTCTTTTAAATGAAGTTTTATTGAGATATATTCACATACCATACAAACCATCCAAAGCTTACATCACTGACTCACAGTATCACCACATAGCTGTGTATACAACCCCATAGTTGGGTTACTTTTAATTTTTATCAAATATTTTGATAGTTGAGTTAGAAAAAGGTTGCTTGTAAACTCTTCTAGATTATATAGGTCTATGAGGGATAAAAGTAATTGTCTGTGATTCTGGTCCTGCAGCTTTGAATTGGGTGAATGAACTCAAATACTAATAGAAATGCTTTTGTCATAATTTAGATTAATAGTTATTTCTTGACAGGAAGATATCACCTTTGGTTACGTTAAACAATTGAAACCATT
Source organism: Tamandua tetradactyla (assembly GCF_023851605.1). Taxonomy (NCBI): domain Eukaryota; kingdom Metazoa; phylum Chordata; class Mammalia; order Pilosa; family Myrmecophagidae; genus Tamandua; species Tamandua tetradactyla. Next base: position 39,436,688 of record NC_135352.1, on the reverse strand, counting down.
GATTATGTTAAGCATAATTAATGTATCAAACATTAAAACCAGTCCTTCTAAGTGTAAAAGGCTTGGGTTAGGTGCTGTCAGAAGACAGTAGGCCAGATCAGATAATTTTCAAATGCTGTTAATATACTTATTATAAGTTCTGTGTATTTAAAGTCTGCAAACTTACATATCATTCCTTCTATGTCATCATGTGACATAAAATATTGCTCCAAAGTATTATAGCCTGTCTCTGTTATGCTAGTCGCAGCTTTTCAAATCTGTTGAAATATCCCAAGCATGTTTTTACATAAGCACTGCATTTTAATTTGGTGGTTTGTCACAATTTGAAGCTTTTTATTTAATATGAAAAAGGGATACAAAATTATCTCAAATTGCTCTTAGAAATTCAAAGTGCTTGATTACTGTAGCTGCAATATACTTATGGATACCAGATTCAAATACAGGTATTTAATTGCAATAGAAGAATTTTTCCTCTGGCGGTATTAAGATTTCTCTTAAATTCTTAGTGGCTTGGAGGCTGCTATATAAATGGTCTGAACGCTACATGAACTTTTTAACAGAAAGACATACAAAGTTGCAGCCAATTGTTTTTGTATGATAAAGACGGAAACTGCAAAATAAATTCGATTGCTCTTGTGGCGTTTTAAGCAAGCAAAAAATTTAAACTGAATATGAAGAAATTGGATTTATAAGCTTTATTATCAAATCCACTACTGATGTGCTGACTAATAAAATGGAAAATGTGAGTTTTTATTGGTTTATAAAAAGGCATGCTATAGTTTCACGAAAAATATCTTGCACCGATTGAATACAGGTGGCTACTTGTTTAGACTTTGAAGACGTAAAGGCTTAGTAGAGATGTCTGAAAAAGGTAATATGGCCCAATAAAAAATCTTCCTTTCTTTGCTCATCAATCCTTTGGGTATTCCATGTCAAATAAACGCTACAACAATTTATAGTAAAAGTACACAGTGGAAGTGCCAACGTTAACACTTCTTAGGACTGGATACCTGCCAGATTTTTCACACCAATATTTAATGTGAACTAAAATGTCGTTTCCATTGGAAGTGTGAGAAGGAGCTTGCTTTCCTATATTTGGCAACGGGCTTATGTGAAGTATAAAGTCAAATACTCGTGATGTTCTCTTTATTTCAACCATGATAAATTGTGTTCATTTGTTTAAGTGCATGTGGCAGCTTTAGTGTTCCAGCTATAAATTTTGGTTAACTTCTATTGACATGCTGTATTAAACTTAAGAAAAACAAATTACACTTCACCCATTTTAATTGACTAAATGTGTCAAAAACACAGTAAGTATAACATGAAAGGTCAGAGCCTTCTTCTACTCTGTAATGGGTGTCATGGCAGGGATCCAACTTTTCTTGTACATTTCATTTTTCATGAAGTTTTAGGACAAGGCATACGTTTAACATTCACTTCCACTTCTCATTTGTACTTCAAAGTTTATCATGGGCTGTGTTACTACCAACAACACTTTTCTCTTGTGCTATTTAAAGTTTCCTTCACACTGACGTGCGTGCCCAGAAAAATACTGATGTTCTCCTGTAAACAAGGTCTTGGGAATGGACCTTGGCATTTTGGGGAACAAAATGCTGATTTATAGCACACCCATACATCACTGTAGCACGCCCTGGTAAAGCCCTGGCTTACCCACCTAGTCCCCCTGCTCACTTGACCGTTTACAAACAGCCATGGGGTTAGGTGTTGAATTAAATTTGGTATACCGGATTTCCTTGGGATTTTATTAAAACGTACCAGTTTTAGCTCTTGAGCTCTTTGTCCAAAGGTATATATAAATCACTATTCCTTCCTTAATTTGCTAGCTTGATGCCTGATGGATAAATAATATTAATTAAGCTTTCTCTCACCTACTGCCACCAACCTCTCTTTTCTCCCCAGCATTTCCTCTTGGTGTGGTATCTTTCTCATAAGTAGCTCATTTTCAGGGGTTCCCGCACTAGTTACCAGCGTACATTTATGTCTTGAAAGACTCAGAATGGGGCAGGTGTTTATAAAGCTTTGTGTTTTGTATTGGAGAATTCAGGGATTCTCAACCTAAAGGTTTATTCCATTTTATTACTAGTTGTACGCACCTCATTCCTTCGCCAGCACGAACCCACACATTTAACATTGGCAGTCACGTGGGCATGTGAATATTTTCTCCGTCCTGATGGATTTTGGGGAGGGAAGAATAATAGAGAATCTTCCTTATCCAAGAAGCTCAGAGACTGAGGGATGAAGCAAAATCAGGGTTTTTGAGTCTCTTTAAAGAAAAGAAGAGACTATATGCCATTTCCTCAACTCCAGGGACCTCTGCTAGCCCGAGGATGTCCTGAGAGTGGGTTGGTCCTAAATCAGGGAATGACAAACTTACTATAGAGGACCAGACAGCAAATATTTCAGGCCTTTGCAGTCCAGATGGTCTGAGTCACAGTTACTCTACCCTGCCATTGGCAGCACAGCCGTGCATACCATGCAAACAAACGAGTGTGGCTGTGTTCCAATAAAACGTTGTGTGCAATGAAATTTGTATATCATATAATTTTCATATGTCATGAAATATTCTTCTTTTGATTGTTCTTCAACCATTTAAAAATGTAAACACCATTTTCTTGCAGCATCCAAAAACAGACAAGAGGCTGAATTTTAGCCCATGAACCCTTATTTGTCAACCTTTGCTCTTAACTAATGTAATAAGTTGCTAAGAGGTCCATGAAATTTAGAGTAGGGAAGCTTCTTTCTTTCTTTCTTTCTTGGAGAAGCTGTGGGTTTACAGAGTAATCATACATAAAATATAGGATTCCCATATACTACCCTACTATAAACTATAAACACTGGTGTGGGGCATTTGTTACAATCGACGAGAGCACGTTTTTATCATTGCACTGTCAACTTTAGGCCATAGTTGCACTTAGGGGTCACTACGTGGTCTAGCTCCATGGATTTTTTAAACCGGCTTTATTCTTTCACCATATATACAATCTAACATTTCCCCCTTTTATCACATTCAGGTAAAAAATGGAACACTTCACAAATTTGGTGTGATTCTTGCATGGGGGCCATGCTAATCTTTTCTTATTGCTCCCATTTGAGTATGTGTGCTGCTGAAGTAACAGCTGCTCTGCCATTTTCACACTCAGCTGCGTGCGCGTTCTTCTGGCTATCCCTGTTCGGGAACCATGCCGGCGACGGGGTTCTGGGAGCATAGTTTTCAACTCAACCAAGTGACATACTATAGACCACCAGCCACAGAGAGCAAAATCAGGGGAAAGGGCAAGTGCATTTCATTTCATTTATTTTTTTAAACTTTTTTTATTGTATTATGTAACATATATACAAAGCAGAGAAGGAAAAAAGCAATAGTTTTCAAAGCACTCTTCAACAAGTAATGGACAACAGATCCCAGGGTTTGTCGTGGGCTACCATGCAATGCTCTCAGATTTTTCCTTTTAGCTGCTCCAGAACATAGGAGGCTAGAAGGAATGCTTATTTTTTTATCATCACAATTTGACGTTTTATTCCTTTTCTTGAAAAATAATAAATATGCAAAAAAACAATAAAATCCAAAGCACAGCACAACAATTAGTTGTGGAACAGATTTCAGAGTTTGGTTTGGGTTACAATTCCACAATTGTAGGTTTTTATTTCTAGCTGCTCTAAGATACTGGAGCCTAAAGAGAGATCAGTTTAATGATTCAGCAATCATATTGATTTGTGAAACCCTACCTTCTCTATATAACTCCACAGTCACCTTTGATCTTTCTCACACTGTTTAGGGGTATTCTAACTTCTTCATGTTGGAAGAGGCCAATCACTCTGTGGTATTTGTCATGGCAGCCGTAGCAAACTAAGACAATACATAAAAAGATACACTTATGACAACTCGTGTAAAAGTATAAAATTTGGATGAACCAAAATGATATGACCTTCTTGAAAATGAAATCTATGATTCATTTCCATCTACAAATAGTCGACTATAGATTTCCGTACAGTCTCTTGTACTCTGACCTCTCTGCCCACTCTTTCTTGCTAAGCACTTAAGTTTAATGGTGCTAAGACAAACTATTCCAAAAATAATTAATTTTATTTTTATGAAGACTATTAAAAAGTCCTTCAAAGTTTTCCCCTGATAACACCCATGTATAGATGCTGCTATCATTAGCAGGAAGTGTTGGCAGGCGTCACTTACATTCTTCCTTCTGGCTCCCGGTTTTTGAAAAGTACGATTTTCTCACGGTTCACCGTGTGTGTAGAGAAGGAATAAGAATGACCAGAAGCTTTTTAAGGACAACATTTTCTTTTTTTTTTCTTTTTTAACATGGGCAGGCACCGGGAACCGAGCCTGGGTCCTCGGGCATGGCAGGCAAGCACTCTTACATGCTGAACCACCGTGGCCTGCCCAGGACAGCATTTTCTTAAGGAAAGAAATACAAAGTGGACAAATGTAAAGGAGAGATACTAAGGTTCTTTTTATAGCAGCAAAGGAGGAAGTGGTAAAAGCAACCGAGAATGTTAAAGCAGAGTTGATAAGATAGAAGCATTATGCTTACCCAAGGCCAGACATGCTGAAATAAATACAAATATATTTATCATGCAAAAGTTTGTAATTTTAGTAGAAGCCCCACACAACTTCTTCACACTGAATTGTTAGATTTTAGGGAATACATGCTCATATAGATAATTTTTACCACGTTAACTACCTGTCCCTATCAATGCTAAGTAAATGCTTACTTGGACCAGAAATACTTAGATAGTTTGGCATGGAAAATGTGAAAATACCAAGCTGATAATAAGGAAGACCAAGGCTACACCAGGACTTCTGAAATGAATACTTTTACATGCTATATTTACTTGCCTCAAAATGAAATAGATGCATTCATATAGTTGTAAAACTTGAATTTGAACCTATACTGAGTTTAAAATGGCCATTTTTGTCCAGTAGTAGATGTCAAGATGATTTGGGCAAGGAAAGCAAGCTAAAAATAGCTCCATGTATATTCTAAGTGAAGTCCTCTCTAATGTTATTATAAATATGAATTTTGATGGATCAGTGGATCTTATGCTTGGTGGTTAAGAAATAAATCTGACTAACATAGTTTCTGGCTTACGCAGATTTTAGTGACTACATGAGTAATTCCAAAAGTGGTATAGGATGCCTACTGAGTTGAACTGTGTCTCTACCAAAACATGTAGTGAAGTCCTGACCCCCAATACCAAAAAATGTGAATTTATTTGGAAATAGGTTCATTGCAGGTGGAATAAGGCAAGTTGAAAGGTCATCCTGGAGTAGGGTGACCCATTAGTCCAGTATACTGGTGTCCTTACAAGAAGGGGAGAGACACAGAAAGACACACGGAGAGAGGACAGTCATGTGCCCTCTGGAGCTGGAGGCGGAGACTGAGTTCTATCACAAGTCGAGGATTGCCAGCCACCAGCTGAATCCAGGAGACTGGCATGGAACAGATTCATCTCTACAGACTTCAAAGGAAGTTTGCCCTGCCAATACTTTGATTTTGGATTTCCAGCCTTCAGAACTGTAAGACAAAAAATTTCTGTTCTTTTCAGCCATTCATTGTGGTACTTTGTCACGGCTGCCAAAGGAATCTAAGACCTATCGCGTGCCTAATACTGATAGATTCTGGGCTTCCACTGTTATTTGGAAAACCTATGGTGTGGTCTCAGCTTTGACCCATGGTCATAGATTTATGCTGACATCATTCATTAATTTGTTCACACAATATTTTTGATCACAGACTCTGTGTTAGATACTGTATAAAGTGTTTCATATGTCCTCATGGAGTTTACTATTTTGTCTTTGGAACAAACCAACATGATATTTCAGAATGCATTAATAATCTTGGATATCCAGTATTCATTAAAGTTGAGCTATGCCATTATTGAGTTTTAAATCACTCAATATGTAGAAGTTAAATTTTGGCAGATTACAGTCTTTGAGGACTGCCTGCTGACAGCACACCACTACAGTGTTTTCCATTGCTTCCATTGCTAGGAAGACAGGAGATGCACATTGTATCTAAAGATTTAGTTCTCAAATGTGGCTTTTAATGCTCTACATAATATCCATGTATCAAAAATTAGTGTAAAGAATTTTCAAATTCCTTCCTGGTTATTCAGACAATTCTTCATATAAAGTCTTTTACTTTATGGGTAAGTGTCACCCCCACAAGATCACTGCCTATCTCACTTCATCATTTCTTGGGATTCTCAGCTGCACTTCATCATATATCATTGCCTTTTTGCTTGCTCTGGTCACTCCGTCTCACACTTCATCACTTTCTACATTCTTTGTGGGCTCTCAGTTCTGTTGTAGAATTTGTCTCCATTGTCTACTAGTCCATTGGTTCCATATCAAATATAAATTAATCAAATTTACTGGTCTATAGCACAGTTCTATATAATGTATCCAAATATGAAACATTCAACTGATCATTATCAAAAAAAGGAATTGTTTCTATGATAAAATATGGTCAGGAGGGCAGGTCACAGTGGCTCAGCAGGCAGAGTTCTCGCCTGCTATGCTGGAGACCTGGGTTCGATTCCTGGTGCCTGCCCATGCAAAAAATAAATATATATGTGGTCAGGAAATTACTAAATGGTGTTGTGTAGTATTGGGATTTATTATTCTCTATGTCAAGACCATGAATCCAAGCAGACAACTTATATCCAGGAACCTGTATTAAGCTGAAAGAAGCAAATATACTTGCTGACTTCATGTTACTCTTGCTGATACCTCACTTAACGTGGGTACTTGGAGCACATTTCAGAGTAACGAGTCTTCTTTTGGTCATCTTCTTTACCCAAACAGTGAGTGATTTCCTCCATTTGGATTGACTACTACAGGCTGAAAGTTTGTGATCTAATGTGGATCATCTGAAAAAAAATCTCTGTACAAAGTCAAAAGTACTGTTAAGTGGTTTTCTTTTGATTTAAGTAGATTTTCCTTGAGTGAATTGTTCTTTCAAGTTTTCCGTTGCTTTCTAACGTAAAGTTTCCAATAGTGTATTAGTTTATTATATAAAGGAATGAATCACAGCAAATGTAATATTTTTATTCACAGTCATCACACTTTACCCCTTCAGATTCTTGGGTATGGTTATGTGTAATTTATGTGTAATTTACCACTCTTTGCTGCTATAATGCTCTCAAATTACCCAAGTAGATTTCCCATTACTTCATATCTACTGGAATCTCAGGTTGTACATGTAGAAAAAAGCAAAAAGCAATCTTTTTTGCTTTCCTGTGAATTTCAATGTGGTTTGGCAAACCCTAGGGGAGGGCTGGTCAGCAATTTCAACATCTAATGTGAAAGGATCATGATTTATGATTATACCACTAAATAATTCCATAAGTTATATTCATAGACATGATGTCTCTCATTGATGTGACCAGCTCATTTAATTAATCTTGGTGCAAATTTGAATTTATACTTTAAAGTAAGGAAAAAACCCTATGACTATATGAGGCACTTTTATTATTATTTAGAGTATTACTTAGTATAGTATTTATTATTCAGAACATTATTTCAGAATGTTAAAAATTAAAAAATCAAACTTCTACCAAGTTAGGATTAATAATCTTCCCTAAAATCTCTTTGGATACCTCATTATTGTCTATGTGCTAAATCATGATATTAATCACATATGTTGCAAATAAATAATCAGGTTAGTGTGGTCAGTTCTTAATTTTGTTTTTATTTTACTCTTTGGTCTACAGAATTTAAGACTTTGTTTATTTAGAGGATGATGAAAAAGGTCTGCTTTTGGAGTACTCCATAGGAGTGCGCCATAAAAATTTACAGACAATGCTTTTTTCTTTAGTCAAAACAACACATTTCATTTATTTTAATGACTTTTGAGGTTGTAACTGTCTGTTGGTCTATCATGTAATTAAAATTACTTTTTCCATCTCAGATAAATCAAATGACTCCCTCAGAACTGTAGATGTACCAAAGTGCAGTCTGAAGCATTTTGGCATTTGTTGTTGGTTTTAAACTTAACTTGAGGTATGTAAGTCAAAATACAAATGGATTGGTGAGTCTTGACTAACTTTAGAAACCGTCTTTTTCCATTTAATTTCAGGCTTCCAAGAGCACAAATATTAACTGCTGCAGAATAAGAGGATAATGGGTTATGTAATAATCAAGTATTTACACAAATATAATTAGATTTATCTAGTATGACCCAGCATTAGAGAAGAATATTTGAAGGGATGAACTATGAAACTTGGGTCAGAGAAGGGAGAAAAAAGTGAGGAAGAAAAAGCCGATTTCTCTGAGGTTATCAGCAGCAATGGAAGTAAGAGGTCGCACAATCTTCAAAAAGAAGAGTGTTGGGTTTTTTTGATTGCTGGAGGTGATAGATGTGATCTTTTAGATTTAAGGGAAGGAAAACCTTTGGTGCCTATAAGAAAATTAAAACAGTCAAAAACAGTTTGCGTTTTCTTTTTGTCACAAAGGGAACACAGTATCTGAGAATTGTGGATGAGGACTCAAGGTTGCAAACATACCAGCTGTGGTAGGTATACACACTGGGAAATAATTGTCTATATTGTCTATAAGAGGGTAAGACTCTCTTCCCTAGAGGCTGCCAGTTCTACAGAGAAGGTCCTTGTAGGGTTGCAGAGATTGAGTTCCATGAAAGCTGGTGGAGAGAGAGTGAAGTCCTGTCATTTCAGATCTGCTGCACTCAATCTGAAGTTGATTTTTACTTTCAAACTGAAGTGATTATAGCAAATGGTTGTTTTGGCATTTTTACCCTTCATTATCATGCCACAATATAGCTTAGCACATTACATGTTGTCTCTCTCTCATTAGGTTTTGGTTCTGTCCATGGTAAGGACAACATCTCACATAAATTTGAAGCTCCAGGGTATAGCAGTGTCTGCCACATCATAGGGGTTCAATAATGTCTATTTACTCCTGTAGACTTAATCAGAGAAGACTTCATGAACTAAGTACATGACCTTTTCTGTTAGGGTTTTCTTATTCAACTTATTTCCAATGAATAATGACTGTAATTCATTGCATAATGACTGTAATTCATTGATTATTAAGTAGGGTCCTCCCTTAATTGCAGAATTTGGGATATTGCTTTGTTGTTATCCATGTGAACCTGCATCTGAGGAGCTATATTAATTGATACAGATTCATTTATTTTACTAAATTCTGACCAAAAGTATATTTTGTCTACTGAAAATATGCATTTGAAATGTCGTTTATTCGTCTTATTGAAGATGAGTACTTATTACACAGTTTTGATGGTAGAATAATTCCAATAGTAGGGAAATATCTCTGTATATTTGCTGAATCTTCTTAGAGGGCTAGGATGCTTTCAATCTTTAGATGTTTATTTATAACTCTTCTGAAAACATTATACCCTTTGTTTTAGAGGCTATGTGTACTGAACAAAAGTGGGGGGTTGAACCCCTAGCTTACTTTTTTCCTTAAATGACTCTTTACTAGTCTAAAATCACTGGATACTTACTCAAATAACTCAAGTGTGGCTTGAGTACATCTACAAGTCTGAGGGAGTCATTTAATTTATCTGAGATGGGAAAAGTAATTTTAACTACTTGAACATTTGTGTGTAGAGGCTGGATGGACTAGTTCCTTTCAGGCGCACAAGCAAATGACAGAAATTGTTGGAATGTATGGTTGGAACCCGTTCTGTAGTCCTCAAGGTGTTCTGTTTCATTTTCAATTTTAGGTGCTGCCTTCTCGTCTTTGACCTAAGGGGTTTCCTTTCTCTGTCTGTCTTTCTGTCTATCTAATTTATTGACTTGCACTTGGTGAAGGCATCAGCCATGTGGGTATCTAAGAGAATAGGCCAAATACAGTGCAAAGGTAGCTGTGGTAAGAACAAGCATTACATAATAAGAATTTACGTAATAAAAATAAAGGAGGTCCTTTACTTTTAATGTTTTCTGATAACTGATCGTCTTAGTTTCTTGGTTGCTAAAAAAATAAATAAATAAAATACAATGGGTTACCTCGTTTGGGATGTTGGGTCAAAATGAAATAGTCTTAGGTTAAGATACTGAATAATACAGCCACCATTAGTGTCACAAACAAGAAAGCGCCCCATGCTTCAATTCTTCATATCCTCAACCCCATTTCTGAAAAGTTTTGCATTTCAATTATTTTAAAGTTTCTTTGTATATCTCAGTTTTTAATAATGTTTTCATTTTTAATTTTATATTTCTAGACTCGTACTCAATCTGTAGATACCTCTGTGTTTCAAAAGATGAGTATTTTCATTTACACACTGTATCTGCCCAACTCCTAACTCTAATCTCTTCCTAGAAAGCTAAATATATATATATATATCATGAATCTTGCTAAATATATTTAGTGTTTATATTATTTTTGAATATGTATAAAATCTTATTGTTGCTTTGTAGTTTTTATTTTTCATTAAACAATTATTTTTTCTGGAAAAAAAATACAATGGGTTAGCTTAACCAATGGAAATGCACTGGTTCACTGCTTTGAGGCTAGAAGCCCAAATCAGGCATCAGCAAGGCTCCCTGAAGATTGTGGCTTTCCGAGTCTGGCTACGAGCAATCCTTGGGTCTTTGGATTTCCTGTCACATGGCGATGTACTTGGTGACATCCTCTCCTTTCTCTTCCGGTTTCACTGACTTCCAGCGTCCGCTCCTGCTCATAGCCTTCTCTCTCTCTCTGAATTTTATTCTGCTTACAAGGGACCCCAGTAATATAGATTAAGGCCCAACCTCATTCAGTCAGTCACATGCTAACTTAAGGTAACATCTTCAAAAGGTCCTATTTACAATGGATCCACAGGAATGGTTTAAAATTAAGAACATGTTTTTTTCTGGGGTACGTAATTCAACATATCACATTCACATACATATAACCCAGGCAAGTTGAGGTATCTGCTTCCCTAAATGTCTCTTATAAATACCAACAAAATTCCACTTACTCTGAGGGAACGTGGGGATGTAAACATTAATATTGATTAAATCATGAACCCAAGTGAAAGTATTTCTATATTCCGTGTCCATCACAAATAAGCATGTTCTACACCGCTGAAATCTTTATTTTGGCCACACACAGATTAAAAAATCCTGCTAACGTCAGAAGCCAGATGTATTACTATTCTATAACAATTTCAATATTTCAGGTTTAGTCTTACTGATGGAACCATGTTGCTTAAAACCAAGACAGATTGTTTCTTTGAAATCTGCATCAGAGGATCCTTGGCTGGTTTTTTGAAAATTTCATAAAATGCAGGTTTAAATGACTTTAAATTTATGAGCCGAACCCAGAAGGAATATTCTGAGGGAAAAGAAATATAAACTTAGAGCAATTTGCTATTTTCACTTTTAACTGAAAAATCAAAATTGTATGGTGGGATACATTTTTATCAAATTTCACGAAGTATAGTAATTATGTTAATGTTCTTGATTTCTAAAGCAATTGAATGCTTCCTTTTCCCACATTAAATACATTTTAAGAAAAATTAAAATAAATATGCACTCCTAAACAGCTGTTATTATAATCCTTCAGAAAAACCAGTGTAATGCTTTTTTCATTCCTGACTGCTTGTCTTGTTGACAAGCATTTTCCAAATTTTCTTGGCTTCCAAAGAACAAAAGTAGGTGGGTGGGGGGTTTGGGAGCATAAAAATCTTTTACTTGCTACCATTACGTTAGACAATTTGCTTTCATGTTTTGAGATTTGGTTAGTATACGTTTTCCTTATGTGTCAGGAAAGTTGGACTCACCTCTTAGCTCTGACCTTCTCTCTGAGTGAATTATTTTTCGGTCATTTTCTCCTGTGTCTGCTCCTCAGTTCATACCAACCGAAAGCAAGCTTTCACTTCACTTTAGATGTTGCTGACCTGAAGTTTCATTTTGAAGCCTGTTTGTACTCTTAACTATCCTGCTACATAAGCCTGGTCATCTATGTAGGAATACTGGCAATAGGTCGTAAGAAGAACCTTGTTATTGAAGAACTCACAGCTCAGATTAAACTAATCTTGGGTCTACCATCCTGCCTTGAACTCTATCGCACCATGATGACCCAAATGCCTCCTTGTGTTCCAAGTCTTACACTCATGTAGCTTAAACCCTGGGGTACCAATTCATATAAAAGAGACTCATGAGTGATTGATTTATAAATTGGATCTTCAATTTATTTCTGTATAGCAAAATAAATGTCTACAGGATTACAAACATTGATCATTTGAAGAGGGTTTCCTGTTTTGGGAGATAGATTCACTTAGGAATTCCATTAATGAGTTAGAAAGTTACTATAATTAGAACAAGAAAACAATGTTCTTAGTGGCTTTTCCTTTAAATTACTGTGACTGAATGACTACAGTTTATTACAGTAAGATTATTTGCGTTTCAGTAAATAACATTGGTCATTGAAAGTCAATGTTTAACTTCTAGATAGTGCTAAAGAGATACTGGACGATTTTTAGTCTATTTCCTAGACTCCATGCTTACCTATCTCTTATTTTTCACTAATTAATTATGGTATTTAAAAAACTTTCTTATTTAAATTTGATAAACACTCTAGAACAGAACTAACTAAAAAAACCATAATGTGAACCATTAAAGTTCACTGTATTAAAGTTTCTAATAGGTGTATTAAAAAATAAAAAGAGGTAGGTAAAGTTAATTTTAATAATATACTAATAAATGTTAATATGTTTTTTATAATATATATTAATGTCACAGATAATGATATACCCAAAATATAATCCTTTCAATGTGTGGCTAATATAAAATTATTGAGACATTTTACAGTCTTTGTTTTCATGCTAAGTCTTTGAAATCTGGTGTTTATTTTACTCTTACATCTCACTTTGGACTAGTCACATTTTACGTGCTCAACAGCCTATGTGGTTAATGGCATCTATATTAGATGGCACAACTTTAGACCTATTTGTTGAGAATTTAAGAGACAGCATTCACCATCAGCAAGGTGAGCTACTACTACAGATGGCTGAGGTCACCAGCTGAATGTTGGGCTATTTTACATTTTAATTTCAATGTGTGATATGCTCTGACCTTGCTTCTGTCTAAGATTCATGTCATTCTATTACAGACTTCTGACTGACGAAGTGTCTTAGGAGGAAATCATTATCCAAGTTTCAATCAGGGAATATTTTCCTAATAAGTCTTGCTGGAAACATTCCTTTTCTTCAAAAGATATTTATGAAATTGCCTACTATGTGCAAGGCATTAAGAGGGAAATATGAGTAAGGTTGTTTTAGCTTGCTAAAGTTGCCAGAATGCAACACATCAGAGATGGATCAGTTTTTAACAAGGGGGTTTATTCAGCTAAAAATGTATAGTTCTTCAGAGGAAAAGCAGCTAACTTTCATCTGAGATTCTCTGTCACATGGGAAAGCACTTGGTGAAGTCTGCTGGCCTTCTCTCCTGGCTTCGTGGTTCCAACAGCTTCTCCTGGGGCGAGTCCTTTGTGCATATCCAAACATCTGTGCTGAGCTGTGAGTGCTGAGATGAGGTATGCTGAGCTTGGGCTGTGCTGTGTTGAGCTCTCTTTTGACCTCTCTCTTTGAAGCCTCCAGCTAATTAAATTAACTCTCACTCATTGAGGAAGGCACGCCAGCCGGCCGCAAATGTAATCAATCATTGATGAGTTTCACATACTGATGATTTAAGTCCACAGAAGCAGAACAATTGGGGTATCATCATCTGGTCAAGTTGATGGCTGAACCTAACTACCACAATTGTTGAGTTATCATAAATATAAAAAAAAAATCTCTAACTGGATTAAAGGGAAATGCTATCATTTGTTGGGTTCTTACTATGTACCTGACATATGTGATCTCAGTTACCCTTTAATAATCTTTTGAGATTTATACCAACAAGAAGACTGATACTTAGAAGATTTGAGTAAATTCCCAAGATCATATGGTTCACAATTTGGTCTAATTTTTAATGATGTGTGATATAGTTTAATCTTAATTCAGTGCATATTTGATATTTAAGAAATTTCAGAGCAAGGCAAAGTGTGTATAAATTTCGTTAAGCTTAGTTCTTAAGAGTATGGGTTTTGCAGTAGAATGCACTCACTTTTAAGTTTCAGCTCTCCTACTTACTAGTTTATTTTTATAACTTTGGAAAATTTTTTAAACTTCAGAAGCCTGTTTCCTCATTTAGAAAATGGAATACATAGTAATCACTATCTCTTAGGGTTGTATAAGGACTGAGTGAGCTAATTCAGGAAAAGCACACCCATGCAAGTGTATACGAATGACTCACCAAATGTTCGCTGCTTGTTCTTTTTTTTTTTTTTATCATAAGCAGTGACTGGCCTGGTATATGTTAGCTCTTCCAATTTATAGGAATTCTTCTTGACTACTGAAGAAATCAGAATGCATTTTTATACTTTAAATGTGACTGACCAGAGAAGCCTGAAGTACTTTTCCACAATCAAGTGTGCAAACTGTGTTAGAGAATGAGAAGCAGTTTCCAGAAGTGGATCTGGCATTCACCAACAGCAAGAGGAGAGGACAGCGCTGATGTCTTTTCTACCTAAGAAGTAACAGTCTTATCCTTCAAAGGTGGTGGCCTTGATTTCTCTCTGAAAGATACCTGAAACCTAGCCAATGCTGCTTAGGTTTCAACCCACCACCTGGCTCATCTAAGAGGAGATAAAGAGTAGGGTTTTTCAAAGGTCACACTTAAGTCAACACAGTTTCCACCCCCCCCCCCCACATTTTTGCTGTGGCTGAAGATTGTATTGAGACAATTACAACAGAAAAAAACAAACAAACAAAAAAATGAGCCACAGCACAGAACAAAAATAGAGAAGGAAAGGAGACTAAGAGCTTCTGTCTAGGATTCAAATGTTTCTACTCGTCAGTTAGTCTTAACCTTTTTGATAATTATATTAAGTGTAACAGCAAAGAAACAAAACGGGATAAAGGTCTTAGAAGTTATATTGATATACTATGTGTGGTGCTCAAAAATGGCACGGGATATCTTGTTGAAGCTGTAAAAATATATTAGCATGTCATGTTATCTTCATAAATTCTTCTCACACACAGGGTGGGAGGAGTTCCCCAGGATTCCAAGGCGCGTTACCAGCTCTGCTGGCCACTGCAGTTCATCAATTGCTTTGTCACATATTTGCAGGCTCACGGTTGGGACTGGGGCATTATGATTCTGGAGGGTTTGATAATAGGTGAATTATTAGCTGTTGGGGACAGATTTGTTTCTGAGACTTTCTGTGACGGTCTCTCATATAGGAAGGCAATTATTCTCATGGAATTTGCTCCTTTCGACTTAAATAGATTTCGAATATAGATTGCAAATTTTTTTCCCAGTGAAATTTAATTAGTGGCTAATTATGACTGGTAGAGCTTTCCAAAAGTTCACCAACTGTGCTGAGAGTTCAAACATGTCAAATGTTAAACACCCTCACGATGGGACAACCCTCTGTATTCTTTGGCATCATACTTGCACACGTCTTGCACAGCTTCCTTATGTATTATTGTATGCTGAATTTGAGATTTTAACCTTTATTGGAAGGCAAAAAGACTTTCAAAATTTATTTTTCATAGGTTGGACAATTTTACTTTCTGGTGTTTGAGCTTTTGTCTAGGGCTGTATAATTTTGGGAAACAAGTAATTTATTTAAAGGAATATTTAAACAGCATCCAACTTTGATAAGGATTTAAGGAGTTTAATGCTTTTTGTGGATGCTGTAAATCAGGCCAGATGAATCCTAAGATGTGTCTATGCCAGGTTATTACTTCTAGAAGCTTCTCAAGGAAGCCAGATCCTATCCAGGGCAAATTAGGCAAAATCAATTTCTTTTCCAAAGATGAACATTTGTGGGAAAAAGAAAAGTAAATATTGTCTATTTATCAGCAGACAATACCACAATAAACTTAATAAATTCTTCTCAAAACTTCTATTTTAGAAGTTGATCTTCATATTTAGATAAGTTCTTTATTTCATGTACTGTTCTCAAGTCCAAATTTGGCTTGTTTATTAAAATATTAATGAATTTTTTGTGTGTGAGGGAGGGAGGTTGTACGAATAAAGGAGTGTTTTCAAAAAAGCAACACAAGACGCAGTTATAGTGGATAATTAGATAATTACCTAGCTAATTAAGCCAAAGCCAAACTTTTTCTCAGGAGTACAATGTTGTCAGATTTTGCAGTTTCTCTTCTCTGAGTTTCTGAAGACTGGATTAATGAGAAAACTGCATCTGCAATTTCCAGACTGAAGGATGGAGAAGGGGAAATGACAAAACTTACAGACAGAGAAATGCCACCTGGGAAGAAGAACTGCTATGTGGCACTTGCATCTGTAGCAAACATTCCAAAATACTGGAATTAATTGAAAACATTATTAAAGAATTGTATGCTTTTGCTGTATTGGGATATCAGAGTTTGGTGGGTGGTGAGCATTTCTGGTTCAGTAAAGAATTATGTGGCTGAATGATCTGGGCTGAGACATTTGAACTACTGAGGTTTCATAATTGAAATGGGGCATGAGCCTTATCCACTCATATATTCATCCACCAGTTATATGAATTATTTCTAAGTTATTTTGAGCTTTTCGTCAGTCCTACTTTTCTTGCCATTTTAGAGAGCTCTTGGGCTAAGACAGACTCATTGATAGATTTTCTCAATTTTCTGGAAACTTATGGTCTATTCTGGAAAAGCGGAACTCAGAAATAGAGAGAAAGGGAGGAGATCCGTGAAGGATTGAGGTGATTTGACTTGGATAGGCAGTGAAGGGGAGTCCCAAAGTCCAGGCAGACATTGGTGAACAGGTGTGGAGAATTAGATGTGTCTGGCGAGAGGTGTTAGCTGGCTATTCTCTCCCTTATCTATTTGGCTAACTCAGTCCCTCACTCAACACGTGTTTTGGGGGCATCTACCATGTGTCTGTCACTGTGCTAGGGACAGAGAAGATAAATGTAGTTGCTGTTTTCATGAAGTTTAAGGTCCAGTGGGACAGCTGGCATTAAATATGTGAACAAACAAATGTTTATGCCAGCAAACTGCGGTAAGTATTAAGAAAGAGAAGGAAGGATGCTGTGAGAAAGATTGTGGATTGGGGAACGCAGTCTGAAGCAGAGACATGCAGACTGAGATGTGAAGGACAGACGTATTAAAATGCACAGATGCACTTCTTAAGTAGAAAATGCTCAAGTTAGACTTTTCTACCAGTCTGCCTTCTATAGTTATGAGTCTGAGAGGAAATGCTCATTTTATCCAGCAAGTGTATCAGTCAGGGAAAGAAACAGGTGCCACATGCAAACTAGACTTGAGGAGAGTTTAATAAGGGGTCATTCACTAAAGCTGTAGGGAGGTGTGGGGACACCCCCATGGCAGCGGGCAGTACCCTCAGGCTGGTAAGAGCAGAACCGTTACAACCTCTAGGCCCAAAGAGACAAGGGGAGGGCAAGGTTACCCTGCCCGAAAGGAGAAATTAGTGCAGGGTGGGTGGGGGTTGCTTTGGGAGGAGCAGTGACCCAGGTTGAAGGCATAGCAGCCTGGGGTGACTCCCCAGTGTGAGCATCAGGAGGCTACCTCCTCAGCACTTGCAATTTTTTTCTTCTGCTCTCCGACTGAAAGCCAGAGGATGATGTGCTCCAGCCAGCTTGGCCTCTCAGTGCGAAAAGGAGGCTGCAGGAGATGTAGCTTGGAAGATATTTCACACAGTAAGTCCTCACAAAGCACCTACTACAGACACAGCTCATATGGGGGGGCGCACAAGTTATAGTAGACTCGTGAAGAGATTTATGACGATTTCCTCTGTGCCGAGTCCATTTGTGGTGTGATCTGTCAGAATCAGAAATCTTGTTGCCTAGATACTGTTAGAACAACCCTCTCTTCTAATGTTTCTCCCCAGCGGTTGTGTTTTCATCATGTTATCCAGACCATGCTGGGTAGAGAAGCTGCACGTGACTGCATTGGCGGGATAAGGGGTCAGAAATATCTCAGCTGAGCAAGGCACTGCCAGAGTTACCCAAGCACTTAAGGCATATTCTTATTTTGCCTCTTTCCCTCATGACAATTGCTCTGCTACACAACTTCTTAGGGTTTCATTGTCATTTTCTTCTCAGCAAGAAAATTGTAATGTGTTGGGAACACCAGCTGACATTTGAGCAGTGGGATTCCTGTGTGAGTGGAAGGAATGGCTGTATTTACCAAATAGCCCCAATTCCCTTGCTGCATTAGTTTCAAATGCTATAGGAAAAAGACAGCTCTGAAAATTTATGAGCCTTAACTTGCCCTTCGTTACTCGGTCACAGAGTAAGCGATGAGCGCGCAAGCCTACAGGACACATGCAGGTCCAGACATCCTTGTAATTTTATAGGGAAGCTTATTCCCTGCAGGAGGTGCCAAGAGGTCACTCATTCACCTAAATAGTGTTGTTAATAATAAGGATAAGAAGAGGTACAATATTCTTTAGTTATAGCACTCTCTCCAAACGTGAGAATCTCAGTTAATTCTTACAGTGGCCCTGTGGGTTGAGCGGGGCACGCCTTTCTAACTGCCTGTTTTTTTTTTTTTTTTTTTTTTTTGCATGGGCAGGCACCAGGAATCAAACCCGGGTCTCAGGCATGGCAGGTGAGAACTCTGCCTGCTGAGCCACTGTGGGCCGCCCACTAACCTCCTTTTTTAGATAAGAAATTGAGCCTAGAGTCTGCCTGAACTGCCGGAGTCTTATGAGTGAGAGGTGAAAGAGGTGCCAGAAGCCAATTCCAATTAAAAGGAAATCACAAGTTAACCAATGGAAGATTTCAGAGCAGAAAACATCTTGGCATCTTATTGTTCTTAGAAAGATAAAATTTGATTCTAGAGCATTGGGATGTTCAGGAGATTTTCTTTCACTGAATTTTGTTTATAGAACTGTCCATAGACAAGACAACTGTGGTGTTGGAAATAAAATTACACTATGCTTTAATCACTATTCAAACATATAGTCCCTTGATTTTTCCCTTCTTAGAATACTAGCAGCGGAAGTGGAAGCTATTTGAGGACAGTGTCGGGTCTCGCTCGCTGTCACAGGTGCTTACTGTTAGTAAAATGAGGACCTGTTATGGCGGCGTTTTGAATAGAGGAGTTGTAGGATCTGATTAATAGTTATAAAAAGGTCCCTTTGGCCACTATGTTGAGAACAGGTGTGGAGACAAGGCTGAACCAGGAGAGACCAGCTAAATGGCTGTTACAATAGTGCAGGTGAGGGAGGCTGAGAATGGCTCGGATCAGAGCAGTAGCAGAGAAGGTGGTGAGACGTGTTAAGACTGTGGACATATTTTGGAAGAAAAGCCTCATGATTTCCTGACAGTTTAGATGTTGGTTGTGAGAGCAATTGGAGTCAAGGATGAATCCAAGTGGTTCGGCCTGAGCTACTGCAAGGAAAGATGTGCCATCAGTGAAAGTGGGGGAGGCAGAGGTGAAGCTGGTTTGGAGGAAAGATCAATATTCCAGTTTCAGGGAGGTTGAGCTTAAAATGTCCATTAGACATTAGTAGTAGGTTTTTTAAAATTGTTGCATAAAAAATTACTGGAAATTTAGTGGCTTAAGACAATAACCATTCATTGGCTTTTGGTTTTGTAGGTCAGAAGCCCAGGTAAACCGTGGCTGGGTTTTTACTTAAGCATTGTAAGGCTGAAATCAAAGGGTCAGACTGCTTTGTTTGGAGGTTCTCGGGAATAATTAGCTCAAGGCTTGTTCATGTACTAGGATTCTCAGGGGAACAGTACCAACAGGATATATATCATACAGATTTTATTTTATTTAACATATAGTGTAATATATGATATAATATACATAATATATTATATGATAAAAATATAATATAAATATTATGAAATTTATTATAAGAATTGGCTCATGCAACTGTGGGGATGGGCCAATCCGAATTTCTTAGGGCAGGCTGTAAGGTGGGAGCACAGTTGGAGGTTTTTTTTTTTTTTTTTTTGTAAGGAAGTTGTAGGTTTACAAAAAAGTCATTCCTAAAGTGTAGGGTCCTCATATACCACCCTGTCATTAACACTTGCATTAGTGTAGTACATTTACTGCAATGGATGAAAGCACAGTCTTATAATTGTACTATTAACTATAGCCCATAGTTTACCTTAGGGCTCACACTTTATGTGTTATAGTCCCACGGATTTAAAAAAGTTATTTTTATTATTTTCTTAGAGAAGTTATAGGCTTACAGAAAAGTCATGTAAAAACTGCAAATATTCACATATACTCCCCTATGGTGGACATTTTGCATTAGCATGGTACCTTTGTTACAATTGAAAGAATATTAAAATAGCAATATTAACTATAGTCAAGAGATTACATAGGTGTATTTTTTTCTGCATTTACCATCCGATTATTAACACTTTGTATTAGTGTCATACATTTCTTATAATTCCTGAAGGAGGGTTCGTGTACTGGTACCATTAACCTCAGTCCATCTACTCACATCGGGGTCACTGTGTTATACAGCCCCATTTTTATCTTCCAACTTTCATTGCAGTAACATACACCACCCCAAATTCCCCTTTCATCCGCACTCACGTACATAATTCAGTGCTGATAATTACACCCGCAATAATGTGCTACCATCACCACCCTCCTCTTACAAACCTTTACAATCAAACCACATAGATATTCTGTGCAAATTAAGCATCAGTTCCCCATTCTTTACCACTGGTAACCTATATTGCAGATTCTAACTCTATGAGATTGCTTTTTATAATTAGTTTCTATCAGTGACATAATATAATATTTGCCCTTTTGTGCCTGATTTATTTCACTGAGCATAGTGTACTCATAGTTCACCCATGTCATGTGCAGCAGGACGTCATTCTTTATACAGTTGAATAATATTCCATCATTTATTTATACCACATTTTGTTTATTCATAAATTGATTAATGGATGTGTGGGTTGCTTCCATCTTTTGACAATTGTTAATAATGGCATCTATGAACATTGGTGTGAAAATACCTGTTTAAGTTCATGCTTTCAATTCTCCTGGGTGTATACTAGTGATCCAGGATTGCTGGATCATTATTATATTTAGCTTCCTGAGGAATGGCCAAACTGTCTTCCACAGTGGCTGCAAAATCTAACACTTCCACCAGCAATGAATGAGTGTTCGTATTATCTAATTTTTAAATAGTAGCCATTCTAGTGGGTGTGAAATGGTGTCTTATTGTGCTTTTGATTTGTATTTCCCTAATAACTAGTGATGTTGAGCATCTTTTCATGTGCTTTTTTTTTTTTTAGCCGTTTGTACATCTTCTCTGGAAAGATGTCTATTCAAGTCTTTTTCTTTTGCCCATTTAAAAAAGTAGTGTTAATAAAATGAAGTTTTATTGCATGAAGTTATGCATGCCATTAGCAATGATAAAATGTAATTTTAGAGTTTTGAATGCTGGCTCAAGATTATGGCCATTAATTCATGACTTTCCACTCACATACATATTCCTGCCACTAAATATGGTCATTAATGACCTGAGGCCATTGTGAGTCACTAGTTTTTTTTTTTTTTTTTTCCAGCAGTTTTATTCACACACCATATAAGCCATCCTAAGTATACAAGCAGTGGCTCTTGGTATCATCACATAGCTATGCATTCACCACTATAATAAATATGAGAACCTTCTCATTTATTCAGAAAAATCCTATAGCCCTTAAATCCCCCTATTATTGATGCTTATATATGTATAGTGCCTTTGTTATAGTTAATGAAAGATTATTACAATGTTATTGCTAACTAAAGTCCTTAGTTTGCATTAATTGAATTTCTTCCTATAAACCACCTTATTATTAACACCTCCTAATAGTGATGAATGCTTGTTTTAGCTCATGCAAGAACTTTCTTATATTTGTACAGTTAACCACAGTCATCATCCAATACAGGTTTTGCTATGTTATACTGTCCCAGGTTTTATCCTCTAGCTTTCCTTCTAGGACAGACATGACCTTAGCCTTCCACCTTCAACCATACTCACATTCAGCATATTAGTTATACTTACAGGCTTGTGATACTATCATATTGTATTGTGATGTCCATGTCTGGATATTAACAATCAGTACAATTAAGCATCCTGCTCTCCTTAAGCATCATTTGACCAATCTCTCCCCTTTTCCTGTCTCCTGATAACCTGTGGTCTCAGATTCAATTCCCAGCATTTGCTCATTATAATTAGGTCCTCTTAGTGAGACTGCAGTATTGGCAATAGGAAACAGAAGTATTTTTAGGGAAGAATTAGGAATAAGGGAGGCAGTGAAAAGTCAGGGAGTCAGAAAGGGGATCATATGGCTTGATGCGGGTTGTTATCAGGGTACTGACATATTTTGAGTGGTGGGTTCATGAATGCTTATTACACTATTAAAACTAACTAACTAAGTAATCAGCCAGATAAATAAAGGTGGACAAAGCCTGGACCAATGGTGACTTTTCTTAGAAGCCAAGAATTATGATCAATCTAAATGCATGCACCTTTGGTACAAATAAAAAAGCAAAAAAAAAAAAGAGATGCAACCATAATTACTATGTGATTAGCACTTTATAATTTATAAATAATTTCCACATGCATACAAGATCTCAAAAAGCATTTGAAATATGTCATTTTACCCTCACAACGATTCTATGAGGTAGGGAAATATTCTCATTTTCCAACTAGGACAGGGATTTGGAAATACTAAAGGAAAGCTATATTGCCTGTGACCACTTGAATCTAGGTATTATCCCAAACTTCAAGCTAAACATTATGCAGTAATAATCTCAGAATTGTCTAAAGTTTAAAATCATTGACTGTATTTGGATATTGTTTGATTTGACTGACTATGACCTTATTAATTGCTTTTATGTTTTGAACGAATTCATTGGATTCTTTTAAAATAATGTATGTAATAGCTCTCAACAGATTTGAAAATTAAGTTTTTTGTGCAAAATGTGCTGCATTAATGCATGAATGAATCCAAGTTTTGACTTTGATTGTAATACCAGGCTGTTACTATCTTCATCCCTTTAACACCCATTAAAATCAGAGAATGTAGGCAGCTTACAAAAGGCAGAAGACAAAATTAAAAAAGAAAAAAATGAGCAAAGAAAAACCAACCAACCAAACAAAAAGAGGCAGAAGACAGATTACTTCCCCATCCTCTCTATTCTCTCATGCTTGATGATGGGTTGAATGGAAACTAATTGACAGGAATAGCCATATAAACGAGAGTCCAAGCTTCTCTCCCAAGAATGCATCCTCCCAAGAGTAGATTAACTTTAATATAACTATTTCATTGGAGAGTCTTCTCAATTGCACCATTTATTCTTTTAAAATGTCAAATAAAGGCTGATACATCATCAAATTTCCATTTAACATAGTTTATTTCACCTTCCTAGCTAAACTATTCATGTAAAAAAGGAAAAAGAAAAGTAGGAACAGCTACTTTATACTTTTTTGGTTTATTATTTTGCAGTTAAATAAGAACCTCAGTTTTAAATTGTTTATTTTTCTGTTTCACAAAAATTTCTGCACATTTCCGTCCTTTCCCTTCTGTGATTGGTGTTATTTGGAATCTGCTGAGAGTCACATCAAAATTTAATCCACTCTTTTGGAAAGCAGTGCTGTGTTCTACCAACACCACATTGGTTCCATTTTGGTAAACAATGCCAAACAGCATCAAATGTTTAATCACCAAGATGGCAGGGTGAGATGCTCCAGGGTTCTTACCCCACACAGAAATTTTAAATAACCAGAAAAAGTCAGCAGAACCATCTTTCTCAGAGCTCTGAAAACAGTAAAAAGATTGCAGTAGCTGGATGATGACTAAATCAAGAAAAAGCAATTTAAAATTGATAGGAAAACCTGTGGCATTGTTGCTGCCCCCCTTTCCCTCCCAGCTTAGCATGGAGTCTGTCTGCACACTCATTCTGGGTCCCTGCTCCTGGTTCTAAGGGACACCAAATAGCCCTTATGTACACACTAGGATGCATCTTTACTAATCTCCTTTCCCTTCTATGATTGGTGTTATTTGGAATCTGCTGAGAGTCAGAAGTGGCAACTTGAAAGACTGAATAGGACACAAGTTGTAGGCTTTCTGCCCAGAAATTGCCAGCATGGAGAAGCAGCCTTGATGGCAGCTAATACACTACAAGAAAACAGGCACACAGCAGCTGCCTGAGAAAAAGGATTACTAGCCTTAAGGCATACAATACAGCACCTAGAACCTGGAGGAAACACAATTTCTTAGGGGGAAAGGCACAATCAAGGCAAATAGGAGAATTCTTAAGGCCATGTGTTCATCTCTAGGACAAGATGTATGCTTGGAAAATTCTAGGAAGACCCTGCACCTTCACCTCAGGCTATTGTTTCGACCCATTGCTAGCTAGATGGATTAGCTATGAAGAAGATCACTTGCATGGCCGGTCTGCAAAGACTGGGAAATGTGTTTCTTGTCCTTTCTTCTTCTCTTTTTACTTTGGCTAGCCTTGGGCATTAAAGGAAATCTCAGTCATAACACTGGAAGAAAACAAGCTTAAAGAACAGATATTTCAGTGACTAATTTCCAATGATAACTGTTACATATTAAAATGTTGTCTGTGCAAAAAATACCACAATGTATGCAAAGAAACAAGAAATGATGTCTTATGAGAAGGAGCAAGAAAAAAACAGTAGAAACCATCAACAAGGAAGATCAGTCTTTGGACATACCCGAGAAAGACTTTAAAAAATTATCTTATATGTGCTCAAAAAACTAAAGAGAAATATGAACAAAGAACTAGGGGAAACCCAGAAAATGATAGATGATCATGAAGAGAATTTCAACAAAGATATAGAAATCATTAAGAGGAAAAACTATTCCTATTTTTAGGTGACATGAAATTAAATATAGGAAATCTCAAGGAAGCCAAGAAAGTTAACCAGAGCTTATAGAGCCAACAAAATGGTGGGATACAAGGTACACAAAAATTGATGTTTTTTCCATATACCAGCAAAGAACAATCCAGAAATGAAGTCAAGAAAACAATTTTATTTTCAATAGCAACTAAAGAAGGAACTATCTAGGAATAAATTAACCAAGAATCTTTTAAAAATACAAAAAAGATACTGGAAGAATTAAAGAATATGTAAATAAGTGGAAAAACATCCCATGTTCACGGATTGGAAGATAGAGTCTTGTTAAGATATCAAAATTACCCAAAGCAATGCATAAATTCAATAAGCTAACAATCAAATTCCTTACAGCTTTTTTTTTCACTGAAATGGAAAAGCCAACTATCAAATGCACATGGGAAGGCAAGTCAAAACTAACTTGAAAAAAAAATAGCAAAGTTGGAGGATTCACTTTTCTTTCTTTTTAAACTTTTACAAAGATACAACGGTCAAAACTATGTGGTGCTAAGATAAAGACAGACATATAGATCAATGAAGTTGAATAGAGTTCAGAAATAAACCTACCCATATATGACCAATGGATTTTTGGCAAGGGTCCCAAGGTCACTTAATGGGGGAAAGAGTTATCTTTTTAGCAAATGGTGCAAGAAAAACAGAATATCCATGTGCAAAAGAATGAAAATGGATCCCTACTTCTCACCTTCTACAAAGATGAACTCAAAATGGATCAAAGACTTACAAATGTGAGCTAAAATAATAAAACTCTTAAAAGAAAACATAAGGAAACATCCTCAGGAACTTATTTTAGTCAATGTATTCTTACCAAAGTAGGAGTAATAAAAGAAAAAAATAATAGGGAAAATTGGACTTTGACAAAATTTAAAACATTTGTTCCTCAAAGGGCATTATTAAGAAAATGAAAAGATAATCTACACAATGGAGTAGTTGGAAACTCTGTATCTGAAACAGATTTAATATTCACAATATCTAAAAAAGTACTCTTACAACTCAATAACAAAAATATAAACAACCCAATGATAAAATGTGAAAGGGCTTGAAATAAATATTTCTTCAAAGAAGATATACAGATTGTCAGAAAGCACATGAAGCTCAACATCATTAGCCAATAGGGAAATATGAATCAAAACCACAATGAAATACCACCCAACACCCACTAAAATGAGTATTATAAAGAAATGGAACATAATAAGTGCTGGTGAGGATGCAGAGAAATAAGGATCTGTGTACATTTGTTGTTGAGAATGTAAAGTGGTGCAGTTGCTGTTGAAAATATATTTTGGTGGTTCCTCAAATTAATCATAGAATTACCATATAACCCAATTTCCCACTTCTGGGTATGTTACCAAATTGAAAGCAGGGACTTAACAGATATTTGTACACTGATGTCCATTTGTACAGTCATTTCACATGGCCCAACATTGAAAACAATTGAAATGCCCATCAGCAGGTAAAAGGATAAACAATACGTGGTATATACATACAATGGGGTATTATTCAGCCCTAAAATGTAATTAAATTTAGACATATTACTACATGGATGAATCTTGAAGACATCATACTGAGTGAAATAAGTCAGACACAAAGGGACAGATATGTCCCTTTCGTATAAGTGAGCCCACTTATATGAAATAATTAGATTGTGCAAATTCGCAGAGATAGAAATTAGACTACAGTTTATGGGGGGTATGGATAATTGGGAGTTAATACGTAGTGGGTCCAGGTTTCTGTTCTGTGTGATGGGAAAACTCTGATAATGGATGATGGTGAGGGCAGCACAACACTGTGAGTTTGATGAATCCCATTGAATGGTATGATTAGGTATTGCTGAGATGGGAAATTTCATGGTGTAAATATATTTCCACAATTATGCGTGATTGTTCTGTAAACCTGTAACTTCTCTAACAAAAAAAGAGAGGGATAAAAGCTAAAGAGATAACAACAACTAAATACAACACATGATCCTGGACTGGAACTAATAATAGAGTAGAAAATGCCCAAAAAGGACATTATTGGGACAACTGAAAAAAATTAGAATATAGACTTTGTGCTTGACATCAATTTTAAGGTTCTTGAATTTGATTATTGTACCAAACTTGATTAAACAAGTGATTATCTTTGTTCTTAGGAAAAATACATGAATGTGTTAGATGGTAAAGGAACATGATATATGCAACCATCTGTCAAGTGTTTAGGAGATAGC
Source organism: Tamandua tetradactyla (assembly GCF_023851605.1). NCBI lineage: Eukaryota > Metazoa > Chordata > Mammalia > Pilosa > Myrmecophagidae > Tamandua > Tamandua tetradactyla. The sequence goes on along the minus strand of NC_135352.1, from coordinate 39,409,552 downwards.
CAGATGATAAATAGATAGCTAAATATGACAGCTAGGTAGTGAAGTAGTTAGAATGATATAACGAATATGTCGACGTATTAAATCTGGGTATTTGGGTAGAGGATATATTGGAATTCTTGGTATCATTTTTGAATTATGTTTGCAACTCTCCTTTAAGTTCGTAGTTATTTCAAAATAAAAAAGTTTAAAAGGGAAAAGTTCAATATGAAGATAGGTTATTTGAAATATGAATGCTTCCAATTATTTACTTTCCTGGATTCACAACTGACATATAAACCTTTGAAATTTCAGAACCTACACAAATTGTTTTTTGCCACTAGGGTGACATTCTTTGATAAGCAGCTTTTAGTGCCCTGAATTATAAGTAAGTGAACATACCTTTTAAACCACTTAATGGTCAAGTCGAGGGTAAGTCTGAGATAATTAATGTGTCTGAAAATATCTTCAGTAACTTATAAAAAGTACAGTTTATGGATATAGTCAGGAAGTGAGCAGGGTAAATACCGAAGGGGAGAGAGTTTCAGGCAGATGGAAGTGCAAATTCAGAGGCCTGATATGGAAGTGTCCAGGGGAAGTTCTAAGCAGCAGAGATTCCCTGTGGCTGGGTGACCCTCAGTGGCGGGTAGAGCTCCTGGAAATGATGTCAGAGAGCACAGCTCCTGGAGGGCCTAGGAGGGTTTTACTCTATGTGCAACAGGCGCATTGGAGGGTTTCGAGTAGGGACTGATGTCGTCTGATTTATGATGAATGAGACAAATGAAATAACTTTGGAACTCTCCTAAAGGAACTTAAAATCTATTATTCCAAGCTCTACCATATAAGCAGTCATAAACATTCTGATGGAAAAAGAGAATTTAAAGAAAGCTATTTACCAGATTTTCTAAAATATCAGTTTTGCGTATGGACTATGTAGTGTGTAAATTATTAAAAGTGGCAAATAGCAAATTTAAATGGAAAATTATAGGCTCACAAATTATAAAAAGGAAGTCCTAAAGAAATGTAGCATTTATAAATTGAATACTCAAATCAAAGAAACGGAGTTTATTCATTTGAGAAATGAAATCAGTGGCTATTTTTCACTTCAATCATTTATAAATAAAAATATCAAGATATGATGGAAACACTATATACAAGGATATAGATTACTGTTATTTGAATTGTTGCTCCCTAAGAATATTTAATAAATATTTACAGTAGACATTTACCTGAAATAGGGGCATAGTGATTGATTGATAAGCAAATCAATCTGAAGAGTTGAGAAATAGGAATATAATGATATGATCTTAAGATGTTATAGTGAGAGCTCCTTTTTCTAGTCATAGCATCATCCTCATGTAGTAATTAAGAGATCTGGATTGTGATACTAATTTTGCTGCTAGTGTAGTAGGCAACTTTGAGCAAGGCAAAAATGTTGATGGTAGCACTTAATGTTCGTTGAGAGCACACTCTGTACCTGGAACCGTGTGAGCTACCTGCTTTATGCTCATGTTTAAGGGGATTCATTCATAGTTTTCCACACTAGAATTCTGAAGCAAATGAGAGATAAAACAAAAACAATGGTCAGTAATTTTATATGGTCTCACTGATGCTAACTATAAATGAGCAAACTCTGAGAGTTAAATTCAAGAGCAGAGGTTATCAGGAGATGGAAAGAGGGTGGAGAATGGACAATTGATGCTTAAGGACTACAGAATGCCTAATAAGGTTGATTGTAAATGTTGGGAAATGGATAGCGCAATACTGTGTGACGGTAGCACAGTGCTCTATGTGTAAGGGACAAAACAGTGTGGTGTGGTTGAAAGAGGAAGGCTAAGGTTATACGGAAGGAAAGCTGGAGAATTAGAAACTTACTGTGTAACAGTAAAATCTAGAGTGGACGATGATGGTAGTTAATTGTACAAATATAAGAAAGTTCTTACACGAACTAGAACAAATGTATGTCACTATTACAATGTGTTAATAATAGGGTAGCAGATGAGAAAAATATAATTAATGCAAACTACTCTATTAGTTAGAAGTAACTGCAATATTTTTTCATTAATTGTACAAAGTGTAAAAACGCGATACCAGAGCTAAACATCAGTGACAGGGAGGGATAAGGGGTATGGGATTACTTTTCTCCAGGAGAAATGAGAATGTTTGCCTATTGATTGTGGTGGTGAGTGCATAACTATGTGATTGTCCCAAGAGCCATTGCTTGTATTCTTAGGATGGGTTGTATGTTGTGTGAATAAAACTGCTTTAAAAACCCAAAAACAATGGTCAGATGGAGAATCAAATATTACCCTCATCACTAAGAAGCTAATGTCCGGCAGTGTGCTTTAGGTGTGCCACACCAGCATTCCAAATGCGAAACGCCAGAGTTACATTTATTTCGGCATCCAGTGTCAGGCCGTGCAGGTCAACTGTGGGATTTTCCAAATGAAGGGCCACCCAGGAGGAGCAGCTTTGGCACTCGGTGGGCAGCTGTCCCGGGAGAAAGGGAGAGGAAGCAGGGGGAGCTACATATATGCCTCCTCTCAAAGTCACCAGCCAGGTAACTTCACTCTAACGGGGGCAGTGAGGGGGCAGTGAGGGGCTGGGAAGGGGCCAGAAGTATTGAAGGAAGCTGCAGGCATGAGGAGGAAATGGTCCCCAGGGTAATGCATGCATTAGCTTTATTTAACGCTCACAACGGCCCTAGGGATAGACGTTATTGTCATGATTTGCGAATGTGGAAACACAAGTACAGACAAGGGAAACAACTCGCCCTAGTCCCACAGTGAGCACGTAGGGGAAGCAGCCTTTACTCCAGGCTGCCTGGATCCCGGCTCACATGTATCCCAACTGCTCCTGCTGCTCTAATCTTTTTGAGCTGGGATTTCTTATCTGAAAAATGAAGGGGTTAGACTTGAAAAAAATCTCTAAAAATTCCTTTCAACTTTAAAATGCTACAATATTTTGGGTTTATTGTAGAAATATCTGGGGTGTCTGAACCATTTTAAACTCCTCAGGCAAGGAATAATAATATTATATACAACTTAAAACGTTATTTTGGTGAAAAATCATAGTAAGTAATTGTAACCCAATTCTGTTTCAATGTGGAAAACTTAACAATTTAAAAAGGAGCAGACAGATGGAATTTTGCTAATGCGTCCAAGAAGGAAATATGATTTCACATGCATATTATATACAAGTTTATGAATGCAGTCATGGTGTCTGGAAACTAGGTAGGAAACTATGATGAAAATCAGTGAAGTAAAATATCAAAATAAAGCATTGCACGACAACTCCTAATGGAGAGCATGCTGGCGCCTTCAATAAACCTCTTGGGAGTATTAACGTGCTGCCTAAGTGGCTGAAGGGTTCTGAATTTACCCGGTGATATTCATATATCACAAAATGAATGTTAGCTGGCAATAATTCAAGAAACAACATGTGTAACATACCACGGGTGAGATGCCAGAGTTGCGTTCATGTTCAGTAAACTGTGACATTTTACTTCGCTTCAAAAATAAGTAGTCCCTCATTTATAATTTCTCAAGAACTTGTTAGGCTAAAGATTTAGGATTAGAATTTCAATTGAGGATGTAATATGCAATTTAGGTAACACACTCACCTTTGTATTTGTGAAAGGGTAGGGACATTAGCAAAGTGTTACCAGCGAACCTGCTTTCAGTGTCTTCCCTGCAGCAGAGAATTTACTCCACATTTAAAGACACTCTGGGCAATTTGGAATAATATTTTTGAAGAAAGATTTAAAAAAGAAAAGCCACCCTCATCTAATACATTTCTAAAAGTGGCTTTAAATCAACATCAGTTCTAATTATGCAACCAGTAGTTTAATTAACCTCAGTTTTGATGGCAAATTAATTTGGTAGTTGGCAAGTGTCAAATGCCTTTTTTCAATGTAGTAAATTGAAGTTCTAGCCGACATTCTCCTCCCTCTCCACCCCCAATTCAAAAGAATGACATTATCTCTTTAAATTAAAAAATAGATTTCTGATGAGCATTTACGTAAAATTTGTCTTTGTCTTTCCTTTTTGCACAGGCTGCTTGGGTAGTTTGTACAGCTGTGGTTCTAACTCTTGGCTTCTACCTGCCATCTTCTTTAGCAGCACTATTTTTTTCTTTTTGTCTTCTGCTGGCAATTCAGGGGTTCGGTCTGAGGATTTTTTTTTTTTTGGTTCAAAAGGGCTTTTATTTGCCTCTAGAACTTTACATATCCTTGTTCTTCCCCCAAAGTGGGTGCATGCTGTGAACTATAAGCTGAAATTATTGCTTTGAAAATGATGATATGAATGAATATTTTAAATTTTTTGATTTCCATAGAGTCTAAGTGTGAGAATGATTTTCTGATGAAACAATTTAATATGCATATACTGTACATTTCTTCTAATGATGTGCTTATTTAATTGACTAACATCTAAGGGTAGAGGCAATGAATTAGGAATGGGTTAAGTTGGCATATTGAAAGGGTATATGATAAATGCAAAGTAATTTGGAGCAAAGCATTTTAATAAAATAAATAGAAAAGTTCCAGGATTCTTTCTCTATCACAGCATTTTATGAAGTGTAATAAAGGCTTTAAACATATAACATAAATTAAATTAAAGCTACATTATTTGACTCCTAATAAATTCCGTTAATGACTTGTTAAAAGAAAATGAAGAGGGTGGGCCATGGTGGCTCAGTGGCAGAGTTCTCGCCTGTCTTGCTTGGGAACCGGCTTCATTTCCTGGTGCCTGCCTATGTTATAAAAAAAAAAATTAAAAAAAAGCAAATGAAGAGTAGGTAGTGAAAACTGCATTGATATGTATTAAAAAAGCCCTCTGACATCTGTAATTACTACAGAGATGCCGGAGAAGGGACTGCCTGAACAGGGAGGCTTCATTTGATGCTTATTTTGAGATGTGTGGCCTGGACCTCTTGTGAAATCTCCTCCTGTGATTTCTCTGCCTGTAAATGGGTTGCTTAGAATCCGATGGTTCCTGATCAATGAATAGTGACTGTTCACTAGGCCTTGGGTTCATCAACAGCAACAACAGCCACATTTACAGGCATTTAATCCACATAACAACCCGGTAAATTAAGACCATGATCACCTTCATTTTGTGCACGAGAAAGCTGACCCTCAGTATTTGGGTCACTTGCAAAAGATTATCAAATAATGCAATCTAAATTGACAAATATTTACTGTGCTCCTGCCATGTTCTGGAAACCATGCTGGTTTTGAGGACTGACTTGAATAGAAGACAGTCAGTGTTCTCCATTTCCATAGTGTCTTCTGGGGCAAACAGATGACTTCTGAGGCCACGAGAGCACAGAAGGCTGCGAGCTAACACAGCAAGAGCGACTTCACACACACTCATAGAGAAGGCTTAGCAGGCAGCGGGTACAGAGCTGGCTTAAAGAACTCGCTAATTCATGTGTACCTTGCTAGTGGAAATAAACTGTATGCATCTTTATTCTTTTACCACTTTATTCTTTTACCCTCCTTTGGAGGGACCAAAACTAGTTTAGTTTCTCTAACTATACTCTAGCTTAATAGAGAGGAAGTGCTCCTTTATGTTGCACATGTGATGCCAGAATAAACCTACATTTCTTTTCAGGGCTGTTCTTAGAAGGGTAATTATCTACTGTGCCAAAGAAAACACATACTTGAAAATACCATTGAAAAATTTTCTACATACATGGAATCCACAGCTAGTTGTTTATAAGATCAGGTTACTACTTCTAGACTCTCAATTTTAATATAAGATGTTTTATCCTCTGAAAAATACTTTATTTGTCATTTTAAATGTTTTGACATTTGGAAGTTCAGCATAACATATTATTGCTAACCATGTGGAACGAATACATGAATTTATAGCATCAACAGAGCCATCTGTAGACCGAACTAGATTTAAGAATGAAATGCAGAAGCTCTCAGCAGTGGGCACGGACCATCAGGTCACTGTTTGCCCAGCATGCCTTTTCTAGGAACGGGTTTCCACTTCACATTCGATTGACAGCCGTGGTGCTGCCATGTTCATACATGTGACAGTTGATTGGTCCCAGGTGAAGCATGACCTAGGACGAGTCAATCATGTTATATCCCACTATCTGACCTCATAGGTTAGGCTTGGCTAGGCAGACTCCATCCTTGGAAATGCTGGTTCTAGAGCCCAGATTTCTGTACTGTGAGATGTAAAGCTTAGGGCTTTTGATTGCCATGTTTCCCAACAGAAAAGCAGAAAAGTCATGTCGAAAGAAAAAGAGAAACGAAGCAGATATACAGAGAGGAAAAGAGATGAATGGTGGTGAAAGTGAGTCCTTAGAAATTTGAGATCCTTTTCCAGTTTTCCCTGTCCTCGTTTTCTGTGAGTTTCCACATGCTCCTTAGTAAATATCCATTCTCTTCTGACTTCATTCTAACTCCCACTGAATTTCTCAGACTCCTGACTGAGCTTACTGCTGGTAGAGTAAAAGGGCAAATGTTCACTTTTGCATAGGAATGAAGAAGTGAACATTTGCATAGGAATGGAAATGGTGTTCCTACTTAAATGACATTAGACTACAGGCAGGATTCCTATTATTCATTAGATATCGGATGAAAGGTTATTTGCTGCTTTGTGCAGATGCTGTTTTTGTTAACTCTTTAGAGTGGGTGGTTTTCACTGGTTTGGGGAACATTCTCAGCCCATTGTCAAGTGTTTGTTTCTATATTCTGACCTTGACTCAGGTCTCTGGAAGTAAAAGGATCTCTCTATCTCTTTATAGGGTGCTATAGAAAGGCTGCATTAGAATTGGAGCCAGCACCCTAACTCTCTTGTTGGCTGAGTACCCGCTGCTTGCTGGGTGCAGCTGCACAGTTTGTGTTGATGGTGACAGGAGTTTTGCTTCCTCCTTTTGGCCTCCTTGAGTTGTCCTGGATATATAGAGTTCATTTTGGGGCCCCTGAGTTGTAACTTGGGAACTTCACTGTTTGAAAAATATTCTAGCTATTGGAAACTCTAGACACATATTACTTAACTCTGTGATTTTCATATTCTCTTAAAGCACCTGTGAGTGTATTACCAGTGCATGGAACATCTTTTCCCACCCACCACAAGGCTTCTGTATCTGCTGGTCTCTGCCTGGAAGGCTCTTTCCTGAGATGCCTACTTGATTTGTTTCCTCACTACACTCTTGCCTCTGCTCAAGTGCATATTCCTTAATAATGCCCCCCTGACTATCCTGTCTAATGACTCCCCTTACTCAAGGAATAGTGTTTGTTCCTTTTCCTGGTTTTATTTTATTCTTGAGCACTTAATCAACATTTGATGCATTGGACATTTATTTGTTCATTTGCTTATTGTCTGTCTGTTCCTTGAGAAGTAAACTCTATGAAAGAGGGTCATGTTTATTGTGCACATTGTTTATTCTGGCGTTTATTATAAGCACTAACAAAAATTGATTGAATAAGCATAAGAAATGCTACTGCTGCATTTTTTTGAATGCCATTCATACATTTGGGGGGGGGGGTTGGGCTTCCTGCCTTGTGAATCTTTCCTTCCCAAGAAAGCAAGCCAGACAGCTTATTTCCAATCGTCCCTCGCAACTGGAGTACCAATCAGATGCACTCACACAATATTCTAATTCAGAGGCAGGCAATCACTGGAAGTATGCTCTAGGAGGGACCATTTGTGTGTGTGTGCAAAGGCAAGAGATGTGGATATTCTAGTGGCCAATGGTCAGTGGCAGTGGTGTGACCTGTAGTTATCTGTGCCCAGTGGATTTTCTGTGGAAAAGCTCAGTATTGGTTTGGGGGTTGTACCTGTGTTCTAGGGTTGTACTGGGCTGTGTGACCTCTAGGTTTATTCTCTGCTCCTCCTAAGAGTTTTTTGAGTTATATAACTTATATTCTTGAATAAATTCCTTTTTCCTTTAAATTAGCCTGAGTGGATTCTGTGGTCTGCAACTGAGAATCTTAATGGATACACAGCCTTTGAATCTAGAGGCTATATTCAGAAGTTTGCAGTTTTAAATTTAGCAGCTTATAAGAGAGAGCACTCTAGGGGGAATTTTGTGCTCATCGGTCAAGTAATTTTCAATGTTTTTTTTTTATTAATTAAAAAAATTAACTAGCACAACATTTAGAAATCATTCCATTCTACATATACAATCAATATTTCTTAATATCATCACATAGATGCATATTAATCATTTCTCAGTACAGTTGCATCGATTTAGAAAAAGAAATAGAAAGAGAAAGAAATAAAACAATAATAGAGAGAAAAAAAAAAACCATACCTCAGATGCAGCTTTGTTCAGTGTTTTAACATAATTACATTACAATTAGGTAGTATTGTGCTGTCCATTTCTGAGTTTTGTATCCAGTTCTGTTGCACCGTCTGTATCCCTTCAGCTCCAATTACCCATTATCTTACCCTATTTCTATCTCCTGATGGTCTCTGTTACCAATGACATATTCCAAGTTTATTCTCGAATGTCAGTTCACATCAGTGGGACCATACAGTATTTGTCCTTTAGTTTTTGGCTAGTCTCACTCAGCATAATGTTCTCTAGGTCCATCCATGTTATTACATGCTTCATAAGTTTATTCTGTCTTAAAGCTGCATAATATTCCATTGTATGTATATACCACAGTTTGTTTAGCCACTCTTCTGTTGATGGACATTTTGGCTGTTTCCATCTGTTTGCAATTGTAAATAATGCTGCTGTAAACATTGGTGTGCAAATGTCCGTTTGTGTCTTTGCCCTTAAGTCCTCTGAGTAGATACATAGCAATGGTATTGCTGGGTCATATGGCAATTCTATATTCAGCTTTTTGAGGAACTGCCAAACTGCCTTCCACAGTGGTTGTACCATTTGACATTCCCACCAACAGTGGATAAGTGTGCCTCTTTCTCCACATCCTCTCCAGCACTTGTCATTTTCTGTTTTGTTGATAATGGCCATTCTGGTGGGTGTGAGATGATATCTCGTTGTGGTTTTGATTTGCATTTCTCTAATGGCCAGGGACATTGAGCATCTCTTCATGTGCCTTTTGGCCATTTGTATTTCCTCTTCTGAGAGGTGTCTGTTCAAGTCTTTTTCCCATTTTGTAATTGGATTGGCTGTCTTTTTGTTGTTGAGTTGAACAATCTCTTTATAAATTCTGGATACTAGACCTTTATCTGATATGTCATTTCCAAATATTATCTCCCATTGTGTAGGCTGTTTTTCTACTTTCTTGATGAAGTTCTTTGATGCACAAAAGTGTTTAATTTTGAGGAGCTCCCATTTATTTCTTTCTTTCTTCAGTGCTCTTGCTTTAGGTTTAAGGTCCATAAAACCGCCTCCAATTGTAAGTTTCATAAGATATCTCCCTACATTTTCCTCTAACTGTTTCATGGTCTTAGACCTAATGTTTAGATCTTTGATCCATTTTGAGTTAACTTTTGTATAGGGTGTGAGATACGGGTCCTCTTTCATTCTTTTGCATATGGATATCCAGTTCTCTAGGCACCATTTATTGAAGAAACTGTTCTGTCTTAGGTGAGTTGGCTTGACTGCCTTATCAAAGATCAAATGTCCACAGATGAGAGGGTCTATATCTGAGCACTCTGTTCGATTCCATTGGTCGATATATCTATCTTTATGCCAGTATCATGCTGTTTTGACCACTGTGGCTTCATAATATGCCTTAAAGTCAGACAGCGTGAGACCTCCAGCTTCGTTTTTTTTCCTCAAGATACTTTTAGCAATTCCGGGCACCCTGTCCTTCCAGATAAATTTGCTTATTGGTTTTTCTATTTCTGAAAAATAAGTTGTTGGGATTTTGATTTTTGCATTGAATCTGTAAATCAATTTAGGTAGGATTGACATCTTAACTATATTTAGTCTTCCAATTCATGAACATGGTATGCCCTTCCATCTATTTAGGTCTTCTGTGATTTCTTTTAACAGTTTTTTGTAGTTTTCTTTGTATAGGTCTTTTGTCTCTTTAGTTAAATTTATTCCTAGGTATTTTATTCTTTTAGTTGCAATTGTAAATGGAATTTGTTTCTTGATTTCCCCCTCCGCTTGTTCATTGCTAGTGTATAGAAACACTACAGATTTTTGAATGTTGATCTTGTAACCTGCTACTTTGCTGTACTCATTTATTAGCTCTAGTAGTTTTGCTGTGGATTTTTCAGGGTTTTCGACGTATAGTATCATATCATCTGCAAACAGTGATAGTTTTACTTCTTCCTTTCCAATTTTGATGTCTTGTATTTCTTTTTCTTGTCTAATTGCTCTGGCTAGAACCTCCAACACGATGTTGAATAACAGTGGTGATAATGGACATCCTTGTCTTGTTCCTGATCTTAGGGAGAAAGTTTTCAATTTTCCCCATTGAGGATGATATTAGCTGTGGGTTTTTCATATATTCCCACTATCATTTTAAGGAGGTTCCCTTGTATTCCTATCTTTTGAAGTGTTTTCAACAGGAAAGGATGTTGAATCTTGTCAAATGCCTTCTCTGCATCAATTGAGATGATTGTGTGATTTTTCTGCTTTGATTTGTTGATATAATGTATTACATTAATTGATTTTCTTATGTTGAACCATCCTTGCATACCTGGGACGAATCCTACTTGGTCATGATGTATAATTCCTTTAATGTGTTGCTATTCGATTTGCTAGAATTTTGTTGAGGATTTTTGCATCTATACTCATTAGAGAGATTGGTCTGTAGTTTCCTTTTTTTGTAATATCTTTGCCTGGTTTTGGTATGAGGGTGATGTTGGCTTCATAGAATGAATTAGGTAGCTTTCCCTCTGCTTCAATTTTTTTGAAGAGTTTGAGGAGAGTTGGTACTAATTCTTTCTGGAATGTTTGGTAGAATTCACATGTGAAGCCGTCTGGTCCTGGACTTTTCTTTTTGGGATACTTTTGAATGACTGATTCAATTTCTTTACTTGTGATTGGTTTGTTGAGGTCACCTATTTCTTCTTGAGTCAAAGTTGGTTGTTCATGCCTTTCTAGGAACTTGTCCATTTCATCTAAATTGTTGTATTTATTAGCATAAAGTTGTTCATAGTATCCTGTTATTACCTCCTTTATTTCTGTGAGGTCAGTGGTTATGTCTCCTCTTCCATTTCTGATCTTATTTATTTGCATTCTCTCTCTTCTTCTTTTTGTCAATCTTGCTAAGGGCCCATCAATCTTGTTGATTTTCTCATAGAACCAACTTCTGGTCTTATTGATTTTCTCTATTGTTTTCATGTTCTCAATTTCATTTATTTCTGCTCTAATCTTTGTTATTTCTTTCCTTTTGCTTGCTTTGAGGTTAGTTTGCTGTTCTCTCTCCAGTTCTTCCAAGTGGACAGTTAATTCCCAAATTTTTGCCCTTTCTTCTTTTTTGATATAGGCATTTAGGGCAATAAATTTTCCTCTTAGCACTGCCTTTGCTACATCCCATAGGTTTTGATATGTTGTGTTTTCATTTTCATTCGCCTCGAGATATTTACTAATTTCTCTTGTAATTTCTTCCTTGACCCACTGGTTGTTTAAGAGTGTGTTGTTGAGCCTCCATGTATTTGTGAATTTTCTGGTACTCTGCCTATTATTGATTTCCAACTTCATTCCTTTACGATCTGAGAAAGTGTTGTGTATGATTTCAATCTTTTTAAATTTGTTGAGACTTGCTTTGTGACCCAGCATATGGTCTATCTTTCAGAATGATCCATGAGCTCTTGAGAAAAATGTGTATCCTGCTGTTGTGGGGTGTAATGTCCTATAAATGTTTGTTAAGTCTAGCTCATTTATTGTAATATTCAAATTATCTGTTTATTTATTGATCCTCTGTCTAGATGTTCTGTCCATTGATTAGAGTGGCGAATTGAAGTCTCCAACTATTATGGTAGATGTGTCTATTTCCCTTTTCAGTATTTGCAGTGTATTCCTCACGTATTTTGGGGCATTCTGATTCGGTGCGTAAATATTTATGATTGTTATGTCTTCTTGTTGAATTGTTCCTTTTATTAGTAGATAGTATCCTTCTTTGTCTCTTTTAACTGTTTTACATTTGAAGTCTACTTTGTTGGATATTAGTATAGCTACTCCTGCTCTTTTCTGGTTGTTATTTGCATGAAATATCTTTTCCCAACCTTTCACTTTCAGCCTATGTTTATCTTTGGATCTAAGATGTGTTTCCTGTAGACAGCATATAGAAGGATCCTGTTTTTTAATCCATTCTGCCAGTCTATGTCTTTTGATTGGGGAATTCAGCCCAATAACATTTAGTGTTATTACTGTTTGGGTAATACTTTCCTCTACCATTTTGCCTTTTGTATTATATATATCATATCTTATTTTCCTTCTTTCTACACTCTTCTCCACACCTCTCTCTTCTGTCTTTTCGTATCTGACTCTAGTGCTCCCTTTAGTATTTCTTGCAGAGCTGGTCTCTTGGTCACAAATTCTCTCAGTGACTTTTTATCTGAAAATGTTTTAATTTCTCCCTCATTTTTGAAGGACAATTTTGCTGGATATAGGAGTCTTGGTTGGCAGTTTTTCTCTTTTAGTAATTTAAATATATCATCCCACTGTCTTCTTGCCTCCATGGTTTCTGCTGAGAAATCTACACATAGTCTTATTGGGTTTCCCTTGTATGTGATGGATTGTTTTTCTCTTGCTGCTTTCAAGATCCTCTCTTTCTCTTTGACCTCTGACATTTTAACTAGTAAGTGTCTTGGAGAATGCCTATTTGGATCTATTCTCTTTGGGGTGCGCTGCACTTCTTGGATCTGTAATTTTAGGTCTTTCATAAGAGTTGGGAAATTTTCAGTGATAATTTCTTCCATTAGTTTTTCTCCTCCTTTTCCCTTCTCTTCTCCTTCTGGGACACCCACAACACGTATATTTGTGCGCTTCACATTATCATTCAATTCCCTGAGTTCCTGCTCAAATTTTTCCATTCTTTTCCCTATAGTTTCTGTTTCTTTTTGGATTTCAGATGTTCCATCCTCCAGTTCACTAATTCTAACCTCTGTCTCTTGAAATCTACCATTGTAGGTTTCCATTGTTTTTTTCATGTCTTCTACCATATCTTTCATTCCCATAAGTTCTGTGATTTGTTTTTTCAGACTTTCCATTTCTTCTTTTTGTTCATCCCTTGCCTTCTTCATATCCTCCCTCAATTTATTGATTTGGTTTTTGAGAGGTTTTCCATTTCTGTTCATATATTCAGAATTAGTTGTCTCAGCTCCTGTATCTCATTTGAGCTATTGGTTTGTTCCTTTGACTGGGTCATATCTTCAATTTTCCTGGTGTGATTTGTTATTTTTTGCTGATGTCTGGACATTTAATCAGATTTCCCTGAGTGTGAGACCCAGCAGGTTGAAAGACTTTCCTGTGAAGTCTCTGGGCTCTGTTTTTCTTATCCTGCCCAGTATGTGGCGCTTGTCTGTCTGCTGATCCCACCAGCAAAAGATGTTGTGGCTCCTTTAACTTTGGAAGGCTCTCCCTGCCGTGTGCATGGTGGAGACAGTGGAAAATTTGTAGGCTGATTTTAATGGCTTCAAATTGCGAAGTCCTGGGATCTGAATTCCTTGAAAGAGGGATTCCGCTTGAGTTGCGTTTCACCCCTCCCCTGGGGAAGGGTCAGGTGGTAGAGAGCCCTGAAAGCAGCCTGTTTCTATGTTTGGGGCAGTTGCAACTTGTGTAATCCCGGTGCTGAGCCCAGAGGCAACCAAGCCTCCGTAGAAACAGCCGCAGAAGGCTCTGTTTCACCCCCTTTCCTCTTTTTCAGTTAGCCCAATAGGCGACTTCTGCCTTGATCAGTTTCACCTGAGCTGGGGGCCTACTTCTAGTAGTCAGAATTTGTCCATTAATGCCACTATTGGTGTTTGGTTGGACTCAGTCCCCACTACTGTTGGAGACTCTTTCCTTTCCCTCCGGGTAGCTGCCTGTGGGGGAAGGGCGCTGGTCGCCGGTCGCCGGCTGCCACGGCTTGGGGAATTCGCTGATCAAGACCCACTGCCAGACTGGGAAGCCGCCTGTTGGGGAGGGGCGCCGGTTGCTGGCCGCCACGGCTTGGGGAATTCGCTGATCGGAGACTCCCAGCAGGTCCGGGAAGGAGGGAGGGATGGGCACCAGCCGCCAGCCACTGCGGCCAGGGGAAGCGTGTGCTGCTCGGGGAGCTCACCACAATAGAGTCTCGCAGCGGGTCCAGACAGTCCAGACTGGGGTACGCTGTGTGTCCGGTCTCTGTTGTGGCTCCGGGAGCTGTTCTGCACTGTTTCTGGTTATTTAGTAGTTGTTCTGGAGGAGGAACTAAGACGCGCGCACCTTACTAAGCTGCCATCTTGGCCCCTCCCCCCTCACTGTTTTTTTGTTTTGGTAAAGAAATATATTTATTTCAAATGAAATTTTACAAGAACATGGACACCCAAAATGTAAAACAGATACAATTAAAGCTTCTCTGGGTGAGGGGTGGTGGCGTGTGAACCCTCCATCCTTCTCCCATAAAGGCTCTGAGCCCTTCCTCGGGACATTTAAGGCACGGGTGATGGAGCTACCTGGTTCTCCAGCAGAGGAGATGGATACATAGAAAAGTACAAAGACGCACATGTGTTTATTGAGAGAACAAGAACTAGATTCTGGCTATTTCTACACCAGTCCAGAGTTTTTGTATATGTTATTATGCAACCTCTAAATAAAAAAAGAAAAGTAAAACCCCTCTTTCAAAGTTTTCTTTTATTGTGATGATAAATGCACAGCTATGTGATGATATTGTGAACCATTAAAATAATAATAAAAAAGAGAAGACCAGATTTTAAAAAATGTTCTTTTGAGCATAGTTTGAATACCAAACACACTAGTCTGCTTAAATTTAGGTTCTAAAATTGAAACATTTTAACAAACTCAACTTAAATACTTATATCATAATTCATTTAGGAGTACTTAAAGGTTAATACTTTTTAAAATGAATAAACCTTGTGGTTTTTAATTTAAAACAAAGAAACAAACCCATAAACGTTTTTCTTAGGCTAAAACCTGTTTGAAATTTTTCATCAGTATGTATAATCTCATTGCTATATATTTTACTCTTAAAATTGAGGAGTACTGAGAAACAAATTAAAATAAAATGAACACATGTAGACCATTTAGATAAATTTATCCTTTTGAAAAATCTAGTAATATAAAATGAATAAAACAGAGAGATACTTTCCTATCTTTTCTTGGTGTGTGTGTGTGTCCATCCTTTCTATGACCATGCAGACATACTAAAGAAAACTAGTGAAATGAGGTCCTTTATTTAGCTACAGCAATTATAAATTCAGTTTTAGCAATTTTAAGTAGCGGATCCATTTGAGTTCGAGTGAAATATTCTGAACCTGAGAGAGCACACTATTTCATGGGAAATATGATAAAGTTACAAGTGATCGCAATCTCAGTCCCGGGCATTTGTGATTTGTTGTTATTGTGATTACATACTTCAGTGTAAATTCTTACGGAGGAATCAGAAGTCACAATTGCTCATAATTGGAACAATTTTATTCTCTCGTTTATTTGTCTTTTGCAAATGATAATATTTTGTGTCTGGTGATTTGGAAACCAGTTTCTTTTTATGACTCAATACCCAAAGGGCTATCATTTTCCTATTAAATTACTGTTCAAGCTAGTATGACAAAACAACTCCACCCTTCTTTTCCTACTATCTTTATAAGTATTTAAAACATCTTAAGCTTCTTACTTGAAATCTTTACTTTTTTTTTGACTGCGGATAATGAAGAGAACAATTTATCCTCAAATAAACTTCTATTTTGCTTACTTAAAAAAAAAGAGGAACTCCTGGGATTTAGGACAATTTCAGGATTAATGCACCATCAACTCTCTCTTGTTGTTAGAGGTAGGAGAAACACATAAGTGAAAAATAGTCTTTATAGTTCAAGATACCCACTGTGCACCTTGGGTCTGCTCACCCCCAGTCTCATCACTTTTGTAGCCCTGTGGATGCTGAGAATATTCAGTGAGCCAAAGCGCATCACATTGTATTCAGACTTCAGACTCCTCTCTTTCCTCTGAAGACCAAGACTTTCTGTTAAATCTGCCAGGCAGTGTCTTAGTTTGCCCAGCTGCTATGACTAATTCCGCAGTGTAGGTTGGCCTCACAACAGGAATTTAATGGGTTTTGATTTGAAAGGGTGAAAGTCCAAAATCAAGGCATCACCAAGACCATGTTCTCTCCCCAAACTCGGCAGCATTCTGGTGTCGGCTTGATGCAATCCTTAGAGTTTCTGGACCACAACTCTATTTCCTGTAGAAGGCAGTTTCTTTCTCCTCGTGTCTGCTCTTCCGGTTTCCTTAGGCATCTGGCTTCTTGTTCGGCATACTATGACTTCTGACTTCTGGTTTCTTTTCTTTATAAGGCCTCCAGTTGTATGATTCAGTTGAACCAGACGTAAATAGGATCTTATAAGAACCTATTCACAAATGAGTCCACACCTACGGGAACATGGGTTAAGATTAAGGACATATCCTTAGTTGTGACATGTAATTCAATTTACCACCGGGAGTAAACTAACAAAATGAAGACATTTCCAGGAGGCTTCTCAATTCCTCATGTAAAGAGATTATTATTTCTTAGATTGATAATTTTACAACCAAGGCAAAATAACCAAGGACCACTATATTAAAACATAATTATGAATTAAATCAGTAACACTGAACTCTTATTGTGGGCCATAACTAACCTTTTTGTTTTTGGTTTATTCAACCATGAATTGGCTGCTACTCAACATGTTTTCATGTTCATAAATTTTAAGAATAATTAAGCTTTCAATCATCCATTCTGTCAACAAAATTCATTCATTGCTTAATCTGTGCTAAGAATCATGACCAAAGTTACAACCAACCATGAGATTCAAACCACCATCCCTTACCCAAATGTATTTAATATTGATCTCTATGAAGATGTGGAATATGGAATGGATATTAAATATATATTTTAAATGTACCCTATCCACAGTCCTGCCTCAGAAATTAAAAAAAATTAATTAGAGAAGTTGTAGGCTTGCAGAGAAATCATGTAAAAAACGCAGTAACCCCCTATTAGTCACACTTTGCATTAGGGGGGTACTTTCGTTATGAAAGAATACTAAAATTGTACTACTTATAATAGTCCATAGCTTACATTAGGTGTATTTTCCCCTACATTATTAACACTTTCTATTAGTGTGGTAAATTTGTTATAATTCTTGAAAGAACATTTTTATGATTGTAGTGTCAAGTATTATCCATTGTTTACAATAGAGTTTGTCGTATTTTACAGTACTATGTGTTATCTTTTAATTCTTATTCTCCTGACCTCAAATTTCCTGTTAACCACATTCTATATACAATTCAGAGCTGTTAATCACACTTACAATAATTGCTACAATCACCACTATCCTTTCCTAAACCTTTACACAATCAAACTAAATAGAAATTCTGTAAATATTAAGCATCAACTCCCATTCTCTCACCCCATATTATTCCCTGGTAACCTACCTTGTAGATTCTAACTCTACGAGTTTGCCTATTATAACCAGTTCATATCACTGAGATAATACAATAGTTGTTCTTTTGTGTCTGGCTTATTTCACTCAACATAATGTCCTTAAGGGTCTTCCACTTTGTTGCATGCATTAGGACTTCATTAATTTTTTATGGCTGAATAATACTCCATTGTACATATATACCACATTTCGTTTATCCACGCATCAGTTGATGGACACTTGGGTTGCTTCCACTTTCTGGCAATTGTGAATAATGCCACCATTGATGCTGGTATGAAAATATCTGTTTGACTATCTGCTTTCAATTCTTTTCTGTGTACACCTAGTCACAGGATTGCTGGGTTATTTGAAACTTCTCTACCTAGCTTTCTGAGGAATGTCCAAACTCTTCCACAGTGACTATACCATTTTACATTCCCACCAGCAATGAATGAGCATTCCTAGTTTTCCACATCCTTTCAAACACTTGGAATTTTCTGTTTTAATAATAGTCATTCTCCTGGATGTGAAATAGAACTCATTGTGGTTTTAATTTGTATTTCTCTAATAGCTAATAATGCTGAGCATCTCTTTGTGCTGAGCATATTTAAAAAAAAATAGTATTTTTTTTTGCTGTTTGTATATCCTCTTTGGAGAAATATCTATTCAAGTCTTTTGCCCATTTTTAAACTAGGTTGTTTGCCTTTTTTATTTTTGAATTGTAGGATTTCTTTATATATTCTAGACATTAAACCTTTGTTGGAAATATGCTTTCCAAATATTTTCTCCCACTGCATAGGTTGTCTTTTCACTTTCATAACAAAATCCTTTGAGATGCAAAGGCTTTAATTTTGATGTGGTCCCATTTATGTTTGTGTTTTTTTTTTCTTTTGTTACTTGTGCTTTGGATGTAAAGTCTAAGAAGCCATTGCTTGACACAAGATCTTGAAGCTGCTTCCATAAATTTTCTTTTAGGAGTTTTATAGTCTTGCTTCTTATATTTTGGTCTTTGATTCATTTTGTTAATTTCGTGTATGGTGTGAGATAGGGGTTCTCCTGCATTGTTTTGCATGTGAATCAACAGTTCTTTAAGCATCATTTGTGGAGAAGACTATTGTTTCCCAATTGAGTGGACTTGGCAGAATTGTCAAAAATCAAACGGCCATAGATGTGAAGTCTCAGTTTGATTCCATTGTTTGTTATATCTAACCATGTGGCAGTGCCATTTGGTTTTGACCACTGAGACCTGGTAATAAGCTTTAAAGTGAGGAAATGTGGGTCCTCCAATTTTGTTCTCTTTCAAAATATTTTTCTCTATTTGGGGACCCTCTTGCTTTCCAAACAAATTTGATATTTGACTTTTCCATCTTTGCAAAGTAGGCTGTTGGAATTTTGATTGGAATTGCATTGAATCTAAAAATCATTTTTGGTTGTATTGAGATCTTGATATTTGGTCTTCTAATCCATGACCACAAAATGTCCTTTAATGTAGTTAGTCTTTTATGATTTCATTGATCAATGTTTCATAGTTTTCTGTGCATGAATCCTTTACATCCTTGATTAAATTTATTCCTAAATATTTGATTCTTTTAGTTGCTACTGTAAATGGAATTTTTTCTTGATTTCCTCTTCAGATTGCTCATTACTAGCTTATAAAAACTACTGATTTTTGCATGTTGATCTTGTATCCCATTCCTTTGCTGAATGCATTTATTTGCTCTAGTAGCTTTTTGGTAGCTTTTTTTAAATTTAGGATTTGCTATATATAGGATCATGTCATTTGCAAATAGTGAATGTTTCACTTTACTTTTTCCTTTCCAATTTGGATGCACTTTATTTCCTTTTCAATCATAACTGTTCTGGCTAGAGATTCCAATACAATATTAAATAACATTGGTGAAAGGGGGTATCCTTGTTTTGTTCCAGATCCTAGTGGGAATACATTCAGTCTTTCACCATTGCATGTGATGTTAACTGTGAGTTTTTCATTTATGCCCTTTATCATGTTGAGGAAGCTTTCTCCTATTCTATTTTTCAAGTGTTGTTATCAATAAGGCATCCCGGATTTTGTCAAATGCCTTTTTTCTGCATCAATAGAGAAGAGCATGTGGTCTTTCCCTTAGTTTTGTTAATTTGGTGTATTACATCAATTAATTTCCTTATGTTAAACCACTTTGCATACCTGAATAGATTCCTCCTGATCATGGTGTATAATTCTTTGACGTGCTCTTGGATTTATTTGCTAGTATTTTGCTGAGGATTTTTGCATCTGTATTCATTAGAGAACTAAGTCTGTAGTTTTCTTTTCTTGTAGTATCTTTATTTACCTTTTGCATTAGAGTGATATTGGCCTCATCAAATGAGCTAGGTATTTTTCCCTCCTTTTCAATTTTTAGGAAGAATCTGAGCAGGATTGGAATTAATTCTTCTGCATAAGAAATGTGAAGCCATCTGCTCTGGGGCTTTTCATTTTTGGGAGGTTTTTGATGACAGATTCCTTGTCTTTATTTGGAATTGGTCTGTTGGGATCTTCTATTCTTCTAGAGTCAGTATTGGTTATTTGTGTGTTTCTAGAAATTTGTCCATTTCTACTAGGTTGCCTAATTTGTTGACATACAGTTTTTCATAGTATCCTCTTATGATACTTTTTAGATTTCTTTGGGGTCTGTAGTAATGTCCCTCCTCTTATATCTGATTTTATTTATTTGCATCCTACTTTTTTTTGTCAGTCTAGTTAAGGATTCATCATTTAAAAAAATCCTTTCAAAGAACCAACTTTTGTTTTGGTTAATGCTATATTGTTTTTTCTAATTCTAAAATTCACAAATTTCTGCTCTAATCTTTATAATTTCTTTCCTTCTGTTTGCTTTGGGGTCAATCTGCTGTTCCTTTTATAGTTCCTTGAAGTGTGTAATTAGGTCTGTGATTTTAAACATGTTTTCTTTTTTAAAATTTTAAACATGTTTTTAATGTACATGTTTAGGGATATAAATTTCCCTCTCAGCACTGCCTTTGCTGCATCCTGTAAGTTTTAATATGCTGTGATCTCATTTTCATTTATCTCAAGATTTCCCTTGCAGTTTCGTCTTTGACCCACTGAATGTTTAAAGAGTGGGTTATTTAACTTATATTCTATGGATTTTTCAGCTCTCTGTCTGTTATTGATTTCCAGCTTCATTCCACTATGGTCAGAGAAGACACTTTGTATAGTTTCAATCTTTTAAAATTTGTTGAGCCTTATTTTGTGACCAACATGTCACCTTACCTGAAGAATGAGCTATGAGCACTTGAGAAGAATGCACATCCTGCTGTTTAGGGTGCAATGTTTTATATATATCTGTTAGGGCTGGTTCATTGGTCAAAATTTTCAAATTCTGTTTCCATTTTGATTTTCTTTCTAGATGTTCTATGAATTGATGACAGCAGTGTATTAAAGTCTCCCACAGCTCTATAGAGGTGTCTATTTTTCCCTTTAGTTTTGCCTGAGTTTTCCCCATGTATTTTGGGGCATGATTAGGTGCATAAATATTTATGATTAGTATTTCTTCTTTGTGAATTATCACTTTTATTGATATATAATGCCCTTTGTGTCTTGTAACAGCTTTTTATTTAATTTCTTTTGTGGGATATTAGAACAGCTACTCCAGCTTTTTTGTTGTTGTTGTTTAGTATTTGCGTGGAATATCTTTTTCCATCCTTTCATTTTCAACCTATTTGTGTCTTTAGGTCTAAGATGAGTTTCTTGTAAACATATAAATGGATCATGCTTTTTAATTCAATCTATCAATCTGTGTCTTTTGATTGGGGAGTTTAATCCATTAACATTCAGTGTTATTACTGCAAAGACAGTACATGTCAGCCATTGTTTCCTTTGGTTTTCATATGTTTTATCTTTTTTGTCTCTTTATTCCTTTATTGAAACCTACTTTCCTGTGATTGATCCCTTTTGCATTTCTGATTCTGTGTATTTGAAAAATACTTCTCTTTGTGGTTACCCTGGGATTTATATTATGCAACATACATCTGTAATTTACTTATTTGAAAAACTGATTTAGCTTCAGTAGCTTATACTTTCTCTACTAATAGTCCTGTATTTTCTCTTTTCATGTTGTTTTAGTCCCACTTTACATCTTTACATTTTTCAATTTCATTATCAAGAAATAGGTGTTTTTCTTGTTCAATTGTGTTCTGATTCATATAGAAATTCATGAGTAGTGTTGTGTATTGAGGAGAGAATAATAATGAGATTTGTATTAGCCATTTAGTTACCCTTCTATCACACTATTCCAAGCCTCTTTCTCTTGTTCTTTTATTTGCAGAACTACCTTTCGTAATTCTTGTAGAGCAAATTTTTTGATTGATGAATTCTGTTTCTGTTTACCTATGAATATTTTACCTTCTCCCTGATTTTTAAATTTTAAAATATTTTTATTGAGCAATAGCCACACATGTACAGTCCAACCATATTATACAATAATGGCTCACAATATCATCACATAGTTGTGTATTCATCACCATGATTATTTCTAGAACAGTTCCTTCAATTATTTTTTTGCATGGGCAGACACTTGGGAACTCCCTCATTTTTGAAGGACAGTTTTGCTGAATTAGGAATTTTTGGCTGGCCACTTTTTTCCTTCAGTACTTTAAATAAGGCATACACTGCCTTCACACCTCCACGATTTCTGATGAGAAATAGAAGCTTAGTCTAACTGAGGATCCCTTTTATGCAGCGAATTAGTGTTCTGTTTCTGCTTTCAGAACTTTCTTTTTTTTGTTGGCATTGACATTATGATTAGCATGTGTCTTGAAGCAGTTCTACCAGTATTTATTCTGTTTGGAGTAAGTACGTTGTGCTTCTTGGACATTTATATTTATTTCTTTCATTAGAGTTTGGAAATTTTCAGCCATTATTTCCTTAAATATTCTTTGTGCTCCTTATCCCTTCTCTTCTTTTTCTGGGACACCCATGATGTGTATGTTTGTGTGCTTCATGCTGTCACTCAGATCCCTGAGACACTGCTCATTTTATTCCTTTTTTTTTCTTTATTTGTTCTTCTGATAGTATGATTTTGATAGCCGTATCTTCTAGTTCGCAGTTCTTTGGCCCATCCAAATTTGCTATTATATGCTTCTGGTATATTTTAAATCTCTAATATTGTGCCTTTCATCTCCATATTTATACTGTTTTCTATGCTTTCAAATTCTTCTTTGTGCTCATACAGGGTCTTATTAATATCTTTAAATTCCATATCCATATTTTCTTCCTTCTCCCTGAATTGATTTAGGAGAAACTTTTGAAACTAATCTTTGATTAGTTGTTCCAAATTCTGTGTTTCCTCTGAAGTTTTAAGTTGTTCCCTTGACTGAGCCATATCTTTTGTTTCTTAGTATGGCTTTTAATTTTTTCTCATATCCAGAAATCTGATTTTCTTGTTGAATTAACTCTGAAGGTCAGTTTATCCCTTTTGTCTAGGGTTTTGGGTTGATTGGCTTTGTGTTAAGGCTTTTCTTTTACATTTGTTTCAATTTATTCTAGACCTTTAGAGCAGCCCCTTTGTTCAGGCTTCTTCAGTTTTGTTCATCTGATTCCTGCCCTAAGTATGTAGTACATTTTTTTGCGACTGAATGGAACACTTTATTTTTTGGCATTTTAAATAATATAATCATTGTAAAGCCTACATTTTTACAGTAAGTTTCATAAACCAATTTAAGCAAGGCAAAATATCTAATACAGATATAAACATTTCTTGAATTCTAAATATTAAACACTAACTTAAATACCATTTGATTAGCTATCAAAGCTGTATACATTCTCAAAATATCAAGTAGAAAGTTATTAGAAACCTCAACTTTGCTATCATAATGATGTATGTTACAGAACATTTTCAAGTTTTTGGTTTCAAGGAAATAAAACGATACAAGTATTTTTTTTTACAATTAACATGAAAATCTTATGATATAATATTTAAAATCTTTTTAATCTAATTTTATAATAGTTACTTGTGCTTTCTTTTGGTTACAGCTTATATAGACTTAATTTCCATCCTTTTACTTTCAACTTGTTTGTATCCTTGGGTCTAAGATAGGTCTTTTGTGAGTAATATGTAGATAGATCATATTATTTAATTCATTCTGTCAATCAGTGTCTTTTAATGAGTTTAGTTTATTAACATTCAAAATTATTACTGTAAAAGCAGTTCTTGGGTCTAGCCTGTTACTTATAGCGTTTATTTATCTGATCCATATTTTTTTTCCCTCTTCATCCTTTAAGATATCCATTGATAATACTCTTCAATGCTGTACCCTCCTCCAGACCTCTCTCTCTAGTCTTTTTCAGTTGACAGGGCTCATTTAATATTTCTTGGAGGGCAGATCTTTTGGCAAAAACTTGCAGCTGTTGTTTATCTTTGAAGATTTTAATCTTTCTCTCAATTTTGCAGGACAACCTGATAGGATAAAGAATTCTTAGCTAGAAGTCTTTCTCATTCAGAATCTTAAATATATCATAGCACTGCCTTCTCACCTCCATGGTGCCTGTTTAATTGTCAACTCAGTCTTATATAGTTATCGTTGTATGTAATACATCTCTTTTCTCTTGCTGCTTTCATGACTTTCTTGCTTCTCTTCAAGATTTGACATTCTGATAAGTATATGTATTGGAGTAAGCCTAGCTAGATTTATCTATTTGGGGATCATTGAGCTTGTTTGGTTTGCGTATTTATGTCTTTTGTGAGGTTTGGGACGTTTTCCTCCATTATCTCTTCAACTAGACTTCCTGTCCCATTTACTCTTCTCTTCTCCCTCTGGAACACCAATAATTCTTATATTTGTATGCTTCATATTGTCTATCGTTTCCTTGAAATCAGGTTGCATTTTTTCCATCTTTCTCTCCATTTGTGCTTTTGAAATTCAAGTTCATTTGTCCTGTCTCCTAATTTGCTTATTCTTTCTTCTGTCTCTTGAAATCTACTGTTGTGAGTCTCTAGTACGATTTTAATTTGGTCTCTTATTGTTCATATCTGTGATGCCTGATATTTTTTGATTTATTCTTTCAAATTTTCTTTATGTTCCCTGATGACTTCTTGGTATCTTTCATATCATTATGAACAACCTCCTTAATTAGTTGTTCTGAATCCTGAGTCCCCTTGGATGGTTTAATTTGGGCATTTGGCTGAGCCATATCTGCCTCTTCTTTATGCTCCCCCAGTGTCTTCTTGTCTTTTACTTCATTCTGAACAAGCCTAAGCAACCGTCCTAAATTCGGTGTCCCCAGGTTATTTATTTGATCATTTGGCTGAGCCATGTCGGCCTGGTTCTTCACATGCTTTATAATCTTTTGTTGTGGTTGGGGCATTTTAATGTCTTAATAAGGTTATTTTGCAGATTTATTTTCCTCCCACATCTAAGATTTGGAATTGGGACTCCAGCCAGGGCTGCCGACCCCAGCATGCTCCAAAATCCACCAACCCTGGGACTTGGGGACAAGCGGCAACAGAGACACCTCCTGTGTGGCCCTGAGTCTCCTCTCCTGGATGACGCTGGGCTGTGGGACCAGGCATTTCAGCCTCACTTGCCCACAGCCAGTCCAGAAATGTCTGGAGGCCAGTCATGGTACTCAGCTCATCTGTCTTCCTTGGCCTCACCTTTCCATCCTTCTGTGGTCTTCAAAGGCCTCCATGAGGGAAGGAAGTGGTACCAGGACCCAAACAGGTCTCTTTTGCTGGTTGGATGTTGGACTGATATGCTCCATGTCTTCCCCTGCTCCCCAGAGAAGGGCCTCCCTTAGTCTTTGCCAATAAACAAACAATACTGTGGGATCAACAATTCCGTGCTGACCAAAAGGGGGAAAAGAAGTGTAACTAATAAAGTATCAGTGGCAGAGAGAGTTCGAATAGAGTCAAGAGGCTACTCTGGAGGTTGCTGTTACACAAGCTTCAGTCAGACCTTGCTACCTATCATAACCTGCCAACCCCCAACCAAGACCATTCCAGCCAATCCTAAAGAACACCTAGGGCAATAGATAAGATTCCACAAGGGCTCCAGGAACTAGAGTAACTTTCTAGAAACCTACAATCTCCAGCTGGGTCCCTGGTCCAGATAAGTCCTGAAACCTGGCCCAGCCTCTCCAGAACATCAGATAGTTCCATATTAGTGACAGATCCTTACAATATGAAAAATTTAGAATTGCTATAGCCCAAACACCCCTAAAGAGAGGGATGGAAAGATCAAAGGTGATGGTGGAGTTATACAGTGAGGATAGAATTTAATAAATGAAACTTAATACTGAATCATTAAATTGATATCTCTTTTGGTCTCCAGTATTTTAGAGCAACTAGAATCAAAAACCTAAAATTGTGGAATTGTAACCCATGTCAAACTCTGAAATTATGGTTCTATAACTAATTGTGGTGCTGTGCTTGGAAATTTATAGCTTTTTTGTACGTGTCATTTTTCAGAAAAAAAGAAGGAATAAAGAACGACAACCAGGTGCCCAGAGCAGCACATCACAAGGGCAGGAAGAGGCACTTCACCTTGACTAAGTGGAGACAGCGCAAAGGAAAAGCGTCTGTTATCTTCCAAGTTCGCCACGGGCACTGGCAGCTCCCAAGCCCAAGGGAAAATCTTCCCATAGGCTGCAGGTGGAGGCGAAGCTGAGCACATCCCCCTATTCTCTCCATTCCGATTTCTCAGTTTTTCACCCAGGGCCTTCCTCTGCAGGTAGAAGACCCTCCAGGATCTCTTGCACCCTGGAACTGCTGTCCCCGTCATTTTACTATGGCGTCTGTCATTGCTACATAGAACCAGGGTGAACTCAGTCTCTCCTAATTCTCCATCCTACCAGAAGTGCAGTACAATTTTTAATATTGCACTTTTTGTGGAATTGTTTCACTTCCAGGGAAAAGCTTCCTTTCCTCTGTTCTCCTGCAATCTTGATCTGTTTGTTTTCGGTTGTTTGTTTTTGTGCAGAATTTTCTACCCAGCATCTATAATTTGTTTAAATTCTGTCCGTCACTCATTGCCCCTTTTTAATTACACTTTTCGTTTCTGGGACCTGTGCTGTCCCTTACTTCAATTTAACCCAGCACCTTTATTTCTGTGAAGCATTTCTTTCTCCAGTTTCTTCCTCATTGAGGTGTCCTGTCCAGGGGAGCCAGATGGGATCAATCCAGAGATTTCTGGTTGCTCCAGAAATGCTCGTTTTGTGTTTAGGTAGTCCAGCTTACAGAAACTGGAGTGAGTGCACACATCTCTTAACAACCATTCTGCCAGGGTCTCTCTTCCCCCCCCCCCCCCGGGGGCCATTTGTGTGCAGTATGACTTAGCAGCTTTTGTTCCACCCTGAGTCCATAGACTCGGGTCCCTGTGCCTGACTATGTGTGGGGTTCATACCTGCTGTGTGAGTGCCTCTGTAGTCTGCACCCATGGCTTGAGGTTGTCACCTCTGCGCAGTTCCCAGGCTGCACTGGACCAGGTGAGGGGGCGGGCTCTGGACTGATGGGTCCCGATCAAACTTTACTGCCTGATCTTGGAGATTCTTCTTCTTCAATTCAGCATTTGTGGAGTACTTCTCCAGTCTCTTTTACTCCCTAGATTTCTAAGGAAGTGGCACTTGCCCCTTTATGAGTTGATTCTGAGGGATGATTCTCTGGGGCATGTCATACATTGCCATGCTGATGGCATCATCTCCTGCCTGAGAAATTTGCAAAGCTAACTAAGGTGCTTGAATATTTTCACATTGATGTCCATAGTTGCAAATTCATAATGGCCCAAAGATGGAAGAAACCCATTCATCAACTGATGGATGGATAAACAAAATGGGGTATGTATATGTTCTAGCTTGTTAGCTGCTGAAATGCAATATACCAGAAACGGAATAGCCTTTTTAAAGGGGGGATTTATTAAGTTGCAAGTTTACAGTTCTAAGGCTGTGAACATGTTCAAATTAAGGCACTAACAAAAGGTTGCTTTCACTCAAGAAAGGCTGATGAAGTTTGGGGTTTTCTCTCTCAGCTGGATTGGCACATGGCAGCATCTGCCAGTTTTCTCTGGCGGCTTCTTGTTTCATGAAGCTCCCCCCACAGTATTTTTCTTCTTCATTTGTGTGGACTCTGTTGGTTCTGGTGACTCTAAAGCTTTTTCTTCAAAATGGTTCTCTCTTCAAAGGCTCCAGTAAGCAATCCCACCTTGAATGGGTGGCGACGCATCCCCATGGAAACCATGTAATCAAAGGTTATCACCCACAGTTGGGTGGGTCACATCTCCATTGAAGCAATCAAAAAGATCCCACCCAGCAATATTGAATAAGTATTAATGACATGGTTTTTCTGGGGGGGGGTGCATAATAGGTTCAAACTGGCACAATATATATATATATATATATATATATATATATATATATACACACACACACAATGGAACCTGGGTCTCCCGCATGAAAGGTGTACATTCTACCACTGGACCATCCGTGCATCCTAGATAGTGATATTTTTGCTCTTTTTAAATGAAAATATGCTCAAGTTTTAACACTTGGAAAATAGCATTTTATCTTATAATCCTTTATATCACAGGTCAACAAACTATGAGCTGTGGGTCAAATCTGGCTGCAATTTTTTTTTTTTTTTTGCATTGGCAGACACTGGAAGCTGAACCCGGGCCTCTGGCATGGCAGGCGAGAACTCTGCCTGCTGAGCCACCGTGGCCCGCCCTGCAATTCGTTTTTATAAGTAAAGTTTTATTGGAATATATCCAATGTATCCGACTATACATAATTGAGAATATATATAATTTGAGATCATGATAAAAATATAAAATACAAAAGTGGAATTCGAAAAGAAGAAAGGCTAAAAAGCAAATAGAAATAGAAACTTTAAAAATTAATGCTCAAAATATACGTAACTGGAAACCGAGAAAGTGAACAGACTTCTGTAGATCCATGTAAAATCTGTCAGCAGGCATTACCAATTCCTTATTTAAAGAAGATTTAAGTATTGATCAAAACAGTGAAAATGGGCAAGGGAAATTATTCATATCAAATTCAACTCAGACACAGCTAATATAACTCTGACACACTCATTAGCTGTGGAAGAAAACTACATTCATAAAACCTGCAAATTAGAAGGGAAAGCAAACTTCTGGAACTCGACTCTGTTTATTGGATAACGATCCTGTAAAAAGACTGCCATATTCTTCTGACAGAAAGAGAACATTTCTAGCCAAGTACAATCTGGGTGAAATCAATATTTACAACTTTCCATTGGATAAACATGGCAGAAAATTTTTTATTCAATTTAAACCAAAATTCTCTCAACCTGGGGAAAAGATGTTATCTTCTAAGTTCAAAGATAAGCTATCTTGTTTCTGTTGTATATTTCTCCACCAATGTTCACGATTGGTTTTGGCTCATGAAGATATTTTGATTGGAATCACATTCATGATTAAAAGACCATGAAATGTCATATGTGCATAAAATAGCAACTGCTAGGACTGAAAAAAGAGTGAATAATGACAATTGATATTTTTCAACAAATAATTTCATAAAGAACAGAATATAGAACTGTCATAATGTTCCTAAAATCTTGAAAAATGATACCACTTGTCCAAAGGCAATGACATTTTTTTGCAGCAATAATGTTTACAGAAAAATAGAAAATTTCTGATTTTGTACAAATAATTCCGAATTTGTTAATAGAGTGGCTGGACATGTAAGATGAATAAAAAAATACTGAAGAATATGATTTGTCTCCTGGATGGCGAATTCAAATTTGTTCATTTAACTGGATTTCAAATGTCATATTGAGAAGATCCTCAAATTTCAAACTGCGGTTTTCAGTGGAAAACAGATTATGGATTTAATTTTAAATTTATACTATCCATCTATGGTTCTGCTCTTGCTATCTATATTAGGAAAAGTTATGACCACCTCCCCCCCAAAAAGATGTGCTTGACTATTTCACTTGTAAAAGAACTTAAAAAAGTTCTTTTGAGCTTTGGAGAAAATGATTTTCCTAAATACAATAAACTGCATGTGAATTATGCAACAAATGTGGCAATTCATTTAAAATGGAAGGGAATTAGAACAAGAAATGTTCTATGCAGAAAAAGATTCATGTGTAATTCTGCAATTAATTCCAATAAGATTATTTTCTGGCCATTAGAGAGCCGGCTATGGTCTCATCTGAAGAGAGATTGGAACAAATTGGGCATCACACTGTTATTTTCAGTTCTCTTTATGATACTTCAGCAGGGACAATTTAAAAAGAAGAACCTAAAAGATCTATTTAGCTCTAGATATTTCTTTAAGGTACTTTGAAAATCTGATAAAATGATAGATATTTAGATCCTGGAATAAAATTATTTTGTAATATTTTTGTGATAATATCACCAGCATCTGCATTATAATCTTTGAACACAATTTGTAATTCACATTTTGTTTCTGAATCTAAGTGTTTTAAAAATTTCATTGACAATTCCAGTTGCTATTGCCTCAGCAGAGCAAAGTGTTTCCAAATTAAAGCGAATTAAAATAAAAAAATTATTTGAGATCTTCAAAGACTTAAATTCTTAGACTACCTGATTTGGTGGCCGGTAAAACATGACTATGTAAAGTTTTTTTTTTAGTATAATAACATAATTAGTGAATTTGCATAAATGAGGCCAAAAAGATTTAATTTTAAAATTATGTTATTTTTGTGCTTTATTTTTATTACCTACTAAATCGTTGCCAGCCCGTCCACAGAACACCCAGATATGTACAATAAAAGTTAAATGCAGTATTGTTTGATAGTTTGCCAACCTTGAATCATATATAAACCATAGCTTTACCTGTATTTTTCAACTGTGTTTTTAGGAAGACATTTTTGTTAAGGAGGAGAACAGAACACCTTAGATATTTCATTTAAGAGCTTGCTAGCTTGCTGTAAATTGACATGTTTAGATACGTCCATCTGTCCCCTTGGCCTGGCCTGTCGTTAGGGGCGAGCCTGCCGGCCTTACCTTTTGCACGGCTTATGAAGAGGCACACTGGGTGGGATGAAATGGGAACGCGTGCTGACAATCAATGAAGTGAGGTGTTAGTGTATTGCACTCAGCCTTCTCTCTACTGTTGTTCCATTTCAAATGGTTCTCTATTTTCTGTGGCTAAGAAGTGGGGTTATTCCTTCACCCTCCCACTCACTGCTCCGTGTTTTCTGTTGGACTTTATACCTCCTGGCTTCTTGACTGAAATAGGTGCTCTGGCTTTGGGTGAATGCACCTAAGTAAGCGTCCTCTGATGAAAACGCAGGGAAGTTGGCTTTTGCCTTCTCCCTACACTTCCCGGTGAGGAGAAATGCATTACCGTTCAGGAGAATCAGGAAACCATTGTAACCCAGACTTATTAAACTTAACAATTTATTGAAGCAGTTAGTACGTATCTTTCAGTCAGTACATATCTTTTATGCTGAAGTTGTTAAAAATAACAAAGCCC
Organism: Tamandua tetradactyla; assembly: GCF_023851605.1. Lineage (NCBI taxonomy): Eukaryota > Metazoa > Chordata > Mammalia > Pilosa > Myrmecophagidae > Tamandua > Tamandua tetradactyla. The sequence goes on along the minus strand of NC_135352.1, from coordinate 39,378,613 downwards.
ATTATCTTGAATGTGGGAAACCGAATCATTTTCAGATATGTGATTAATTGTGTGGGCTTGTTCCTTTTAAGGACATGTGGTAAACAGTATGCCATGGGAACTTCCTCAGCGTGTGTCCAACCATGTAGACAAAAGTTAAAATACGGCTCACAGTCTCCCTGGCATTCATTAGCATAGCAAAGAGAGCAGGAACCAACCACATTTCACATAAAAAGACTTTAGAAATCTGTGTTTGCTTACATTAGTATTATTCAGTATGTGGGTGCCAGCTATAAGCTTAGAAAGATTTATTTATAGGTCTATCACCAAAATGTGTTCTTCATTAATTCATATTTTTCTCAGCCTCACATTATTTCTCGAGCCCATCCAGGTGGTTTTTAAAATGTGGACGGTAATTTAAAACTGAGCAAATTCGTGCACGCCCTGTTTTCTAGTGCTTAAGGATAATTGAATGGAAAGAGAAACTCCCTACCGCTCATTTGATATTTTGTCAATTTGTTTACCTTTAATTAACCTGAATACCACAAATGTAAGCTTGGCTGGACTTTTTGAGTTAAAATCCACATTGGGAAGGAAATAAACCTTGAACGTCTTGCCAGAGGTATTTAGAATTATATTTCTCACAAGATTAAAGCTGAAAGTCAAAAGTAACTGCAGTTTATTCAACAATATAGTTTAGTGAAACTTTGTTATAGTGAACATTTCCTCATATATGATATTCAGTAAAATAGAAAAGGCCTCGGCTAAAGGCTCGTAAAGTGACATTTCCTCCATATAATATTTTTCTCTATGTAATGTTCAAAAACCGTAGTACCCTGGAAAACATTATAAAGGACTTTCCTCGTGGATCAGATTGTTCAATTTCAGGAGTGTGTCCTTCTGGTTTGCGTTTCAGAGCTCTTTTTTTTTCATAGAAAAAAAGCCACATAGTTTGCTTTTTAATACTTCTAATAGGACACATCAAGAGAAAGCTTACATTCCTGGGTGACGGTCAGAAATCTGCATACACTTTGATTCGGATAAAACTTCAGTGACACTTTTCCTTTTTTTTTTTCCTGTGAAACATGTCACCTACGCTGCTCTTTGCGATTAATGGGATGTTTGGCAATGATCTGACCATGAGAAAATTTTGTGTGTAAATTAACGTGACCCTCTCCAATCTGGAGAATATAAGTTGTGTTTCTGCACTGCATCATAGAGGCAAAGCTTCCGTTTTAAAAAGATAACTGGTCTGTATTGCTATGGCATGATTTATAACATGCAATATTCTTCAGCCCAGTAAATGACTCAATTATACGATGAAAATATTTTTCTACCTCCTTACCGTATGGTTTTCAGTTTCCCAGTAACAGAACTCAAGCATCTAGTAAACAGGTATTCATGTACAATGAAACTCATGCATAGATAATTCACCTTCTATTGCCATATTACCGGGTGGTTTGTTTTAGACATAGTGTTAGTTCCAAAAGGGCCTTCTCATTCACTTAGTACTTAACATTTCATTTACTCAAAAACGTGCTTGAGTGCTTTCTACGTGTCAGGCACTGTGCTAGATTCTACGCATAACAATGACCCTGTTCTCAGTTATTCGAGTTTCCAGACACTTTACTGCAATAGACTGATGAGGGGAAGCTCAGGAGTCTGTGGGGACAGACAGCTGGGGCTCTCATCTACTTTACGTGGCCAGGGAAGAGCTTACGGGTGGTGGGTATGGAGGATGGAATCTAATCTGAAAACTGAAGGATGGTGGGGACAAGTTAAGGGAAGGGGTGAGTGATGGTTGAACATTCTCAGACAGAGGGAACAGCAATTGCAAAGTCTCAGAAGCCTGAGAGAATGTGATGTGTTTAAGGAATCAAATGTTTGAGCCCAAGTTTGAGGGGCAGAGGAGCAAGGCAATGAGGGCAGATTGCATGTCTTTTCTCAGCATGTTGCAGGCAGTATAAATTATTTTTAATGTAAGCTCAAGTAAACCATAATAAAAAAGTACATCTGTTTGGCAAATTATGGAATAGATTGCAAATTTAAATGCAGCATTTCACATTCATAGTTGATTGCATATTCAACCTTGCCAGTGGTGAAATCTAGATCTTCTCAAGGCAAAGAGAGATTTTAAAGGGTCTTTGATAATCTGGATGCCGAAGAAGGTTTTGTTGTACTTTTGGGTCTAAGTGGGGGTATTGGGACAAGGACACACATTTGAAATCTGAAAATGTGCCTGCAGGATGAAAGGTAAGTCTCCTGCAGTCTACCTGTATTTCCCAAATCGGCAGGGAGAGGGACACTGCCCAGTGCTTCTGTACTGAGCTCAGCTTGCTTGCTCAGTCCTGCCTGCCTGGTGGGGAGCACTCATTGGGCTCCACAGCCAGCGGGGAAAGGCTGTGACTTTCTGGGGTTTCCTCGGCTTTTTGTGAAGCAGCGAGAGAGGTAATGGAATCCAGGTGTGTGTCTCAGACTATATATTTTTTTCTTTTCTTTTAGAAGCAGAAAAGAGAGGGGTTACTGCCAACTCTGGGAGAGAGCCCCAAAGGTGGCAGCGTGTTGGCAGAGCTGGTGGCATCCACACTGGGGGTGTCACTTGGGGAAGCGTAATTAGGGACGGAGGCAGAGACTGGAGATGTTCCCTGGGGGTGGCTGCTGTGACTGCGGCCAGCAAGGAGAGAGCAGTGAGCTCTACCACCGCCCCAAGGTCTTGCCTTCCAGGAGCTCACAGGTGGCTCAGGGAGCAGGCGCCGCAGCCAGCACGCGAGGTGATTGGTAGCAACCAACACAGCTGACGTCCACTTAGGCGTTGCGCCTTAGCAGCTGCGCCTTAGCAGCACGAGCTCACCTAATCCTTCCGCCAAGTCTGCCGTTAGGGAACCGAGGCGCAGAGATGCTGAAAACCCGTCTGAAGTCACAAAGCAACCCAGGACAGAGCTGGGATTTGAACAATGAACCCCAGTAGGGTTCATGTAGGAAGCCACAGAATTCTCCTGATCGATGTCTAAAGAGATGAAGGTGAGAGAAACAGCTTGAGATCACATGTGGACTGAACTGTCTAGTCCAGGGGAGAGATTTATCCCATGAGGTTAAGAAATTTATGATTTAAAGAAAGAAATTTATGATTTAAAAGAAAGCCTTTGCTTTCCCTTTCATCATGTAATTTGTGCTCCATGGGTCTCAGAATGCATTCCAGGTAGTTTTGGACTAAAGGAATCATGTCCATGGTCTGATTTGAGGTAAGTTCCCGCCCTTCTACTCAGAGACGTCTACCATATCCTGAAAGCGCTTAGAATTCCTGTAGTAATCATTCTTTTAGATGATGAAGCCTTTCTTTTTTCCTTTTACAGAATTCTTTTAAAATATAAAACTTCCAGTTTGAAAGGTAAATTGAAAGCCCTTGAAGGGATGGCAAGTATGCATCACTGGATCCTGAGAAGGTTTTCAGAGTATGAAGGTTAAGGGAAGCTGAAAGGGAAAAGAAATAGTAATAAGTGTGTCCCTCAGATGGTGTTAGTGAAAGAGTGCTTCTTGAAATCCTCAAATTTATTATGTGGCAGCCTAGTATCACATTTTCATAACATTGTGACCAACTCTGCATATGAGTTTTACTGGATGGGTTCTTTTATTGCGATTACTTTTCTAGAATGTTGATTGGCTAGTTCAGGAAAAGCTAATTGTTTTAAAACATTGCTAACCATTTTCATTTTTTTCCCCCTGAAACTATTTTGTGACCGAGACAATGAACAAAAGAGAGCTTACTTTGAAATTTATCCATGTAGGACTATGAGATCACCATGGAGCAAATGGTATAACATAATAAAATAAATTAAATGTCTTTGGAGTAGTCAGACATTCCTCTAAAGTATGGTGGAAGTTGTGATTGTAAGACCATAGCGAAGGCTGTCGCTGCCTGAGATTGATGTTGCAATTCCAGTAACATTCCATGGATGATTGAATTTATCTTCTTTCTCTGCTGGATCCATTGCTCTGATTGTCAAATTACGATAAAAAAAATTACAGCTAAGATCCTAAAGCATCAATAGGTATAAACAAATCAGACCCAACATATTAAGGAGCTTATATTTTAGGATAACTGATGAAGATGTGCAAATAAAATAATTTACAAAAGAATCACAGTTAGTTGAAAATAATTTAGAATGAAAACATAAGGCTCAGAGTACTTGTGGGATTAGGCAAAACAAAACCAAAACCAAAAAAATCTGTTTTTCTGAGTAGGCTTTTTGGGTGGTTCAAGAAGTAGTGAGAAAGTAGAAGGTTGATAGCTGTGACCTTGAATTTCCTCTTCTGTAAAAAATGTAGACTAATGATTCTATTTTTTGCACCTCTCTGAGTTATTGTGAGAATCAAAAGACATTGCTTGTGAAAGCTTTCTCTAAGCCCAACCCTGCAAGTGAAATCATTGCTCTCCCCCCTACATGGGACATGACATCCACGGGTGAAAGTCTCCCTGGTGACATGAGAGATGACTCCCAGGGATGAGCCTGGCCCTGGCCCTGGCACTGTGGGATCAACAATGCCATCCTGACCAAAAGGGGGTGAAGAAGTGTAATTAATAAAGTGTCAGTGGCTGAGAGAGTTCAAATAGAGTCGAGAGGCACTGGAGTCATAAAACAAGAGGTCACTCTTATGCAAGCTTCAGTTAGATATTGCTACTTATCATAACTTATCATAACTTGCCAACCCCCAACCAAAACTATTCCTGCCAATCCTAAAGAATACCTAGGGCAATATATGAGTCTACAAAGGATTCCATGTACTAGGATAAATCTCCAAAACCTATAACCTCCAGATGGGTCCCTGGACCAGATAAGTCTTGAAATGCAGAGGGGCCAACCTCTCCAGAGCATCAACTAGTTCCGTCCTCCTATCCCATATTATTGACAGCCTCTTCCAACATGAAAAAGTTGGAATGGGTATAGCCCAAATACCCTTAAAACGTGGGATGGAAAGATTAGAGGTGGTGGAGTTATACAGAGAAGGTTGGGTTTGACAAACGAGTAGGCTGAATCATTATATTGATATTTCTTTTACTCTCCAGTGTCTTGGAGCAGCTACTAGTGAAAACCCAAAAAATGTGGAATTATAACCCATACCAAACTCTGAAATCTGTTCTACAACTAATTGTTGCGATGTGCTTTGAAATGTATTGCTTTTTTGTATATATGTTATTTTTCACAAAAAAGAAAAAGGTCAATTGTGATGATAAATGCACAGCTATATGATGATATTGTGAACCATTTATTGTATACTTTGGATGATTACATGGTATGTGAATACATAATTTAAATCAATAATTTTATGAAATAAAAATTTAGTGTCCAAATTGAGATGTGCTATAAGTAAAATTACAGACGGCATTTAAAAAATTTAGCACCAAAAAAGAATGTCAAACAGGTTATAAATAACTTTTTCTTTATTGATTCCATGTTGAAATGATATTTTGGGTTTACTGGGTTAAATAAGATATTAAAATTAATTTTTTATGTTTTTAAATGTGGCTACTAGAAAATTTAAAATTACATTTGTGGCTCTTCATATTTTCATTAAATAACATTGTCTTAAAGTAAAAACAGAGTCATACTGGATGTTATTTATGGATATATTTTCTTAAATGGTAAAAATGAGAACATATGTAGGATGGACACACCCCAACTTCAGGGTGTTGGTTATCTCTTGGGAGGCAGGCCAAGTGAATGACTTAAAATTGGTTTCTGCTATATTTGTAAGTTTTTATTTATGAAAAAAAAACTGAAACAAGCATGATAGTGAAATGTTGGATTTTCAAATATATCTTTATGCTTTTATTTATTTTTAAAAATTCATGATAATGTTTGATTCTTGCTCTTATCTCTTTTCTGAAAAATGAGACTAAATTAGTTCACTTATATCCATATGGTATAGTTATGTATCAGTTGTATAAAAACTTCAGTGAATAATTGTGACTATGCTTCTTTTACCCACAAGAAAGTGTTTTAAAAGAGATCCTAATTACATGACATTCAGGGGTGAAAGTCTCCGTGGAGGTGTGGGAGATGACTCCCAGGGATGAGCCTGGCCCTGGCACTGTGGGATCAACAATGCCATCCTTACAAAAAGGGGGAAAAGAAGTGTAGCAAATAAGGTATTAGCGGCTGAGAGAGTTCAAATAGAGTCAAGGGGCTACTCTGGAGATCACTCTTATGCAAGTGCCAGTTTGACATTGCTACCTATCATAGCTTGCCAAATCCCAGCCAAAACCATTCCTGCCAATCCTAAGGAACACCTAGGGCAATTTATAAGACTCTATAAAGGTTCCATGCACTAGGCTAACTTTCCAGAAACCTACACCCTCCAGATGTGTCCCTACACCAGAAAAGTCCTGAAATGCAGAGGGTCCACTCTCTCCAGAACATCAACTAGTTCCATCCCCCCATCCCACACTACTGACAGCCCTTTCCAACGTGAAAAAGTTAAAATGGGCATAGCCCAAATACCTCTAAACAGTGGGAAAAAGTTCAAAGGGGATGGTGGAATTATAGAGAAGATCTGGTTTAACGAATGAGTATTAGTGCTGAATCATTATACTGATATTTCTTTTGGCTTCAACTACTTTACAGCAGCCAGAAATAAAAACTTAAAATTATGGAATTGTAACCCATATCCAACTCTGAAATCTGTTCTGCAACGAATTGTTGTGGTGTACCTTGAGATTTAGTGCTTTTGTGTATATGTGTTATTTAAAGAGGAGGAGTATAACAGAAAAGATAGGATTTAACAAATGAATACGACTGCTGAACCATTTTATTCATATTTCTGTTGGTCTCCAGTGTCTTGGAGAAGTTAGAAGAAAAAGATGAAAAATCGTGGAACTGTAACCCATACCAAACTTTAAAATCTATTCTATAACTACTTGTTAAAATGTACTTGGAAATTCATTGCTTTTTTGTATTTATGTTATATTCCACAAAAAAAAAGTTAAAAAAAAAAAAGAAAAGAAAAGAGACTGTATGTGAAAAGCCTAATCTATTATGTGTCAGATTTTGCCATTACGAACTTTGTTTGGAAGCATTGGGTTGGGCGGTAGATAAATGTTTGGGGATTATTATCATCTGCTCATGCTTCAGGGGACAATGTGGTTTCATGGACACTGTGGACTGTGGGGAGTTCATGAAGCTCTTGAAATTTCATTACAATGTCTATGTGCGATTTTCCATGGAGTGGGTCCGTATGTTTATTCAGATTCCCAATCCTCTCCAATCCCAATATGTTAAGAACCGCTATTCTATATATTGATCTGATAGTAAAACAATTTCACAGGACATTTTGCTTGATGGAGATTTCATCAAGTCTTAAAAACTGTGGAGTGTATATTGGGACCAAAGAGGACGCAGTTCTATTTGGAACCCTGGTGCTCGGCCAGAGTCTTCCCTATCACGGCTGTACTTTGAGTCAATAGATGACCCTTGGATTTGACTTGAAACTTCAAAAGAAGTACAAATGTCATGGCATGAAGTGTCCCCAAAATAATATTTGCATGACATTTTGGAATATACAGAATAAAATTTGGGCATGTGTATTTGAATCTTAGTGAAAACTTCATCTTCTTGCATAACTATAAGAAAAGCAAACTACAAAGAACTAAAGGGCAGATATAAAATACTGAATTTGTAAAATACTTCCAAATAAGATATTTTTACTAATTTTAAGGTGAAAGTTGAGTTTGCTTCTATGAAAATGCATTATTTTGTCAGATTTAATGCTTGAAATGGTTATGTGAAATTTTTGATTGAGACTTAAGAACCTCTTCAATTTAAAAAATTTTTAAATTCCTCATTGGTTAGTGTGATGGATAAGTTCACATCAGCTTGGCTAGGTTATGGTGTCTGGCTGCTTGACCAAGCAAGCACTGGCCTGATTGTTACTGTGAGGATATTTTGTGGATTTGAATCATCAGTCCTTTCATTGTATGTGACTGATTATACATGGAATGAAAAAAGGAGATTGTCTTTAGCAATGAGAAAAGTCTCATTCAATCAGTTGAAGGCCTTAAATGAAGAGCTGATGATTTCAGCTTCAGAAAGAAAAATTTCTATCACTACTTCAGCCACCCATCTTCTTCTGGGGGATTTATGAAAACCTTTAACAGAATACCCAACTTATGGCCCTAAAGAAGTCAGATTGCCAACATAATGAATCAGGTCACATGAGCAAATTCCTATAATAAATCATAAGTCTCATCAATCAAATATCTCTTATCTGTTTTGTTTCCCTGGAGAACCTTGACTAATACAATGAGAAACTTAAAAATTAAAAAAAGAGAAACTATTTGCTATTTTTGAAGGACAATTTTGCTGGATATAGAATTCTTGGTTGGCAGTTTTTCTCTTTTAGTAATTTAAATATATCATCCCATTGTCTTCTTGCCTTCATGATTTCTGCTGAGAAATCTACGCATAGTCTTACTGGGTTTCCCTTGTATGTGATGGATTGCTTTTCTCTTGCTGCTTTCAAGATTCTCTCTTTCTCTTTGACCTCTGACATTCTGATTATTAAGTGTCTTGGAGTACGTCTATTTGGATCTATTCTCTTTGGGGTACGGTGCACTTCTTGGATCTGTAATTTTAAGCCTTTCATAAGAGTTGGGAAATTTTCAGTGATAATTTCCTCCATTAGTTTATCTCTTACTTTTCCATTCTCTTCTCCTTCTGGGACACCACAACAGGTATATTTGTGCACTTCATATTGTCATTCAATTCCTTGAGTCCCTGCTCACATTTTTCCATTTTCTTCCCCTATAGTTTCTGTTTCTTGTCGGATTTCAGATGTTCCATCCTCCAGTTCACTAATCCTATTTTCTGCCTCTCAAAATCTACCATTGTAGGTTTCCATTGTTTTTTTCATCTCTTCTACTGTGCCTTTCATGCCCATAAGTTCTGTGATTTGTTTTTTCAGACTTTCAATTTCTTCTTTTTGTTCATTTATTGCTTTATTTATATCCTCCCTCAATTCATTGATTTGGTTTTTGATGAGGTTCTCCATGTCTGTTGGTGTATTCTGAATTAATTGCTTCAGCTCCTGTATCTCATTTGAATTGTTGGTTTGTTCCTTTGATTGGGCCATATCTTCAATTTTCCTGATGTGATTTGTTATTTTTTGCTGGCGTCTAGACATTTAATTACTTTAACTAGATTATTCTGGAGATTGCTTTCACTTCCTTTACCTAGGGTTCTCTTGCTGGATGGATTTGTTGTCTATCTGTTCTTTGACATTCAGTTCAGCTTATTCTGGACCTCTAGCTTAGGTTTTGTTTAACAGAGGAGAATTTTTCAGTTCTTGTTTTCTTGTTTCTTGCCCTGCTTGTATGGTGCCTTCACCCCCCACCCTTAGGAAGGTCTTCTTAGGTATTATAGACCCCAGCTGGATTTTTGCAGACCAAACTGGCCTCCTATCAGGAGGAAAGAGTCACCTGCATAGGTTTTCCCTGAGGGTGAGACCCAGCAGGTTGAAAGACTTTCCTTTGAAAACTCTGGGCTCTGTTTTTCTTATCCTGCCCAGTATGTGGTGCTTGTCTGCCTGCAGGTCCCACCAGCATAAGATGATGTGGTACCTTTAACTTTGGCAGACTCTCCCTGCTGGGGGCATGGTGGAGACAGAGGAGAGGTTGTAGGCTGGTTTTAATGGCTTCAAATTACCAAGCTCTGGTGTCTGAGTTTCTTAAGGGAAGGATTCCACCTGAATTGGGCTTTACCCCTCCCCTGGGGAAGGTACGGGCTCCAGACAAGCCCTCAAATGAGCTTCTTTCTGCCTATGCCTGGGGCAGTTGCAGCCTGAGAAGTCCTGCCACTGATTCCAAAGGCAGTCAAGCCTTTGTAGAAACACAGCCACAAAACCTCTGTTTCTTTTTTCCGTCAGCCCTGCCCCCTTGGCACTGGGGCAAAAATGAGCGACCTCTGTTTTGACCAGGTTCACCTGAGCTGGGGGCCTATTTTTAGTAGTCAGAATTTGTTAATTAATGCCACAATTGGTGTTCGGTTGGACTCAGCCCCTGCTACATGTAAAGTCTCTTTCCTTTCCCCTCTGGGAAGCAGACTGTGGGGGAGGGGCACTGGCTGCCATGGCTTGGGGAACTCACGGTTCTGGGGAGGCTCGCAGCTGGTCCAGCTGGTCCAGACTCGGGTACGCTGTGTGGCCCCAAGAGCTGTTCTGTACTGTTTCTGGTTATTTAGTAGTTGTTCTGGAGGACGAACTAAAACGTGCGCATTGCTAAGCCGCCATCTTGGCCTGACCTCTCATTATTTGCTATTAACCATTAAAAATTTACAAGATTTGGAAATCTTGCTTATTTTAAAAAATTAAACAGGTTTTCCCTTTCTTTATTGAAAAAAGTGTTTTATACCCATATAAGTGAATTTCAAATCTAAAGAAATTTTTTTCACATCAAATTATTTCAAACTAAGGAAGCTCTAACTTTGAAAATGTGTATTCATCACACAGCAAACTTGGACAATACTCAATGTCCCATAAGCTGCTAATGGTTGCAGTAATTCAATATATGTGAAGACTCAGAGTTGGGACCACTCACTGCTTATTGTTGCATCTACCAGGAATCCCTGCCCTGCCATCCTTACCTGAACTTCCCCAGCCCCCAACCCTGTGACTCTTGGACTCAGTGCTCTGTCCCTAGCTCTTTTTCATGGGTGCATGGGATACTTACTGTTCCAATAGCCCCACCGGCCCTTGTCCAAGATGGTGGCTGGCTGGGAAATAGATGTGCAGGTGGTAGTACCTCTTTGGCAATGTTCAGGCACTGAGGAGGTGTAGAAAGTGCTGGAGAGGCAAGTTGGTAGCATACAAGGCACCAGCCATGGCTGAGGCAGCTTGATGCTAGAGGCTGTGTCTTGTGGGTTCTGATCACTGGAGGCCCTTTTCTTCTCTGAGGGCTGAAATCAATCATATAGCACACTTGAAAACCCATCCAGGGTATGACAGTTGAAAAACCTTGGACCAGAGTTTCTCAAACATTGGTGTGCATGAAAGCCATCTGAAAGACTTGTTAAAACAGATTGCCAACTTCACCTCTAGAGTTTCTGATTTAGTGTAGTTTAGATTCTGATTGTGTGATGGAGTGCTACGACGTTCATGTCTCACAAGTGAGTGGCTGCTTTCCATTCTTCTGAATGTATACTTAGTAATGGGATTGCCAGGTTGTATGGTAATTCTCTACTTAGATTCCTGAGGAGCTGCCAAACTGTTCTACAGTGGCCTCACCATTTTACATTCCCATCAGCAATAAATGAGCTGCTCCTAGTTCTCGGCATCCTCTCCAACACTCATAGTTTTCTTTTTCTTTTAGAACAAGAGCCATTCTAGTAGGTGTAAAATATTTCAAATACTTTCTTTGTGGTTACTCTGGGGTTTATACTATACAACTTACATCTATAACCTGTAATTTAGCTTCAAGATCATATACATCATTCCACATCCCTGCTTCCCCTTTTTATCTTGTTTTTGTACCACTTTACATCTTTGTATTTTGCATCTCTATTAGCAAGAAATGTGCTTTCTTTCTTGTTCAATTTTATTCTGATTCTTGCAGTAATTGAAGAGTAGAGTTATATGCTATGAGGATACAGTACTCTTGGGTTTTGCATTTACCTTTTTAAATTACCCTTACTAAATTTCTTCATTTCTTTACATTATTAGCCACTCTCTCCTGCCTCTTCCTTTCTAGCAGGTCTTTTGCTGATGAACTCTCTAAGTTTCTGTTTAACGTGTGAATGCTTTAAACCCTCACTCATTTTTGAAGAACAGTTTTGCTGGCTAAAAAATTTTTGGACGTTTTTCTCTTTCAGTACCTTAAATATATAATACCACTGTCTTCTTGCCTTCATGGTCCCTGATGAGAAATTGACGCGATCTAGTTGAGGAGCCATTGTATATGGTGAATTGCTTTTCTCTTGTTGTTTTTAGAATTCTCTCTTTATCTTTGACATTTGACTTTCTGATTAGTAAGTGTATCAGAATAGGTCCATTAGAATTTATTCTATTTGGAGTATGTTGTGCTTCTTGGACTCATATATTTATGTCTTTCATAAAAGTTTGGAAATTTTTGGCCATTATTTCCTCATATATTCTTTGTGCCCCTTTTCCCTTCTCTTCTCTTTCTGGGATATCCATGACATGTGTGTTTGTCCATTTCAGGTTGTCTCTCAAATCCCTGAGACACTGCTCAATTTTTTCTGTTCTTTTTTCTATTTGTTCTTCTGACTGTATTTGTATTGTTCTGTTTTCTGTTTCACTGATTCTTTCTTCGCCTCTTAGATCTGCTGTTGTGTGCCTCTAGTACATTTTAAATCTCTACTCTGGTTTCTTTCATCCCCATACTTTCTGTTATGTTTCTTTTTATATTTCCAAATTCTTTTTTATGTTCACACATTGTCTTCTTAATATTCTTTATCTCTTTAAGCATCTTTTCCCTTCATATCTTTGAATCGATTTAGGGAATTTGTTTGAACTGCTTTAATTATTTGTTCCAACTTCTGTGTCTCCTCTGAAGTTTTAATTTGTTCCCGTGAGTGAGCCATATTTCCTCTTTCTTAGTATGGCTTGCCACTTTTTGCTGATATCTGGGCATTTTATTTTCTTGATGAGTTAATTCTAAAGGTTGCCTTTTTATTTTATCCATTTTCCTGCCAATCCTTGTTTCACTTAGTAGCTGAGGATGACTTAGATTGTGTTTCTTCTCTTTCAAAAACACCAATAATTTTTGGTGTTTTGCCTTGAGAGGGAAAAAACCCAAACTTTTTATATAAGAAGCAACAGGATAAATGATGGGTTTCAGTGAGAACTTAAGTACAGGGTCAGTATTTAGTGGAATCATAGATGACTTTGATAAATCACTTCACACCTCTATGCCTTAGTTTCCTCATGTAGAAAATAAGTTCAATGGGCAAAATCAGTGGTTTTCTCCACTGGTGTTTCTCCACTGTGTTCCACAGAGACCCAGGTGCCTTGGAGAAGCACCTGGGGGAAGGTGGGGAAACTTTGCCACTTCCTTTAGAACAACTCTACTTTTATCTGCATAAAAGTTTGTGCTGCTAATATTTTGAAAATCACCATTCCTGGTAATCATTACAAAACATTTAAAAAAAGTTCTGTTGGGGCGGGCCGCGGTGGCTCAGTGGGCAAAGTGCTTGCCTGCCATGCCGGAGGACCTCGGTTCGATTCCCGGCCCCAGCCCATGTAAAAAACAAATAAACAAACAAAATACAATAAAACAAGAAAATGTTTAAAGATGTTTCCCTTTCTTCCTTCTATCCTTCCTTCCTTCTCTCTGTCCTTCCTTCTAAAAAAAAAAAAAAAAAAAAAAAAAGTTCTGTTCACTGGTCATAAAACTGTGTTGCTCATGTCTTTCCACCAATTGTTTTTATGCCACATTCCTCACGGGAATGCTCTCCTCCCTCTCTGTTGACTAGCATTCTTTATCCATTTTTAAATATTTGGTATATAGGCTTACAACTAACAGTCTGTGTTTGTGTGTGTATATATATGTACCATTAATTCTTCAGGCACATGAATTCCATTCATTCTCTCCGCAGATGTATGTTAAGCTTATGTTAAGCACATAAGGGAAAAATTATTTTTGATGAACGAGGGTATGTTTACATAGTTTAATCAGTGAACACATTGGTATTAATATCTGTCTACATCCAGGTAGGCAAGAATAAAACTTTAATTTTTTCTAAGCAAGTACATTTTTGTTTATATCCCCTCATTTTCACCAGGGTGAGAGAAATTTAATCTTAGTCAATTAGGGTTTCCTGTCTTCCCCAAGGTTCCCTTTGAATTTGGGGGTGTACTTAGTGCTGAGGCACAGGGATGTGGGGACATCCGCATCTCCATGGATTCAGGTTGTTGCTGGACAACCTCAGTTCCTGCTCAGATGATTCTCAGAAGTGGTGAGATGAGATCTCTTCTCCCATCAGGCCAAGCTCTTTAAAAAATTTTGTCTGGTTTTAGGAAGAAGCATTACATCCTTAAACTGAAATTTCTTTCAGGAAGATTCTCTCTGAACGTTTGTCTATGCTGTGTTCTTTATGTTTCTCCAAAGCTTTTACTCTTAGAGACCTATTCCATGAAGATTCCTCAGTCTCTATTTTCAGTCCTGGGCCACCTGCCTCCTCTGGCACTGGCACAGAATGTCCTAGACACTGTTGAAGGATGGAAAAGGTGTGGTTAGGATAGAGAACTATAGGTCTTGAGCTAAATGGCTTGCACAAATTGTGTTTTGGGAGTCTAGTGTTTTATCTTAGATAGTCATATGAGTTTTGCATTCAATTTCACAAAACATTTATTCTATCTCAAAATAAAAGTATATCAAGATGCTTTCAATTAAAAAATCACATATTCCCCCAATCTTCATATAAAATTGATGCATTTAGAAAGATGCTTTGTGTTGTGTTCCACATCCGCAGGCCCTGCCCATTATAACATGTGCTTCATGTCTTCCTCAGGCGGATGCTGGGATCATCTTCAGAAGATTCCAGTTCAATCCAGGAGGCCTGTGGAAACAGTGTTGGAAGGTAAGAGGTGAGATCAATACACCATGCAAATTAAAGGAAGATCATTTTTGTAAGAAATAGGATTCCTAAAACAATGAAGCTAGCTTTAGGAGTGACATAAAAATCAATGCTGTTAGCTTCTGAGGATGTAAGAGAAGTACCTTTTGGGCAACCTTTCATTTCTTCTCTTTTTGACACTTTTTTTTGGCTACAAGTTGTCAGTGAGTCTTTTATTATGATGAAAGTTACCTGATTTGCTACTGCCATAATATAAAAAACAAACCTTCAGAAGAAAATTGCCTCTTGTCTTGAATTTTAGTATATAATTAGGATTAGGTAACGTCAGTGAAAATATTAAAAACGTTTCTGATTTCAGCACTATGAACTAATACTTACTTACTCCTAGAGATGACAGTGAAAGGGAAATTTAAACAAGAATAGGTGACAAAAATAATGGAGGACTTTCTCTTACTGATTATTTTTATTGCCTTAGCACATTACCAGGTTGCTGTATAACAAAGGAAAATCAAACTTGTTTAAAAAATCATGTGAAAGATCCACATTTCATCAGGGTTGTCTAAGGCAATAAGCCACATCCATGTCTTAGACTTGTAGACAGATGTGCACAGAAAGTAGGGTTGCATAATAAATGGAAACCAACTAATTGTGTGTGTGAGATAAATGTGACTCATTAGTAAGCCTGGGGGAGAGTTCTGAGTTTAGGGGTGTGCAGAAAAACAATGATAATAAGCCATTGTCTTCAGAAGACTAAGAACCCTGTAGAAATAGTGATGCTTAAGTGTCTTATCAAACTTAATGGCAAGTATTGGCTACTGAAAAAAATTAACCAAATCCTTTCATAAGTCTTTAGGTAGAATGGGAAGATGCCCTCACAGGGTGAATGCTTTCAGAGGGAAGGTGGAAGTCTGCCTCTATAGAGCTTGGTGGGGAGGTGGGAGCCAGTCAGCCTTTGAAACGGTCCTAATGGATGAGGACCCAGGTTCACCTAATATTCTGAAGGGGTAAAATTTTACCACCCACTTTCCTATGGGGAATACAAATACTAAAACTTAAAGAAATGGAGTTAAGCCTCTATTCTCTATGTTTCAAGGTAAAATGTTGAGTCTTCAAAAGACTGGAATTTTCTTTTCTGCATTGAGACTGACATTCATGTCATAGCCAGGACTAAATTCTCCTTATGACTTCTCGAACTATATTTTGGTTAATTATCAACTGCAGGGTAGTGGTGTTCAGTGGTGCTTTTGTTTGAAGTAGTTGTGAATGGACTTATGTTTATGTCTCTTGTTAGGGAACACAAGCTCTGTTCTTGATGCTGCTTTAGTGTGCCATTAGTAGATTCTTCTACAGATATGGGAAATGGAGTGCAGCCTTTTCCAGTCAAATCTTGTCTGAATAGAAACTACACCTATTTTAAACAACTCTAAGAATTCAGGGCACTAATATTTGTTAAAGAGGTAAGAGCTGTGGGTAGATATTGGACATCAGTAGGGAAATGTTAGAAGTGAATAAAAGAAAAAATACTCTGAGAAGCTGGTATATTATCCCTTTGAACTAACTATAGCCAATGGAATAAACAAATCAGTGTTTCCTCTTTCCATACCTTGGGACAAAGAAATATCTTCCCAACATCAAAGTATTGTATTAAAGTGAAATGCTGCTACGCACTAGTTAAAAATAGCAACAAACAGATTTTCCCATCTCCTTTATATATTACTGTATAATTGTTAACTGTGAATTCTAACAGTTAACAGCTGAAAATTAGATACAAGCTTCTGGGATTCCATTGATTGTTTTGTAAATATAGCATAATGATATGTTATCCAGCCAAAGCCAAGGGACTGGACTGTGTGATCACTCATGACCTTTTCTAGTACCAATGACCAGGACTTACTTGGTGAAATGCTATCATTAAATCTTTTCAAAGAAACTAAAGATAAACCTGGATTGTAACAGAAAATAATGCAGACTTCTTAATATAGATCAGTTTGTTTCTAAAATAGGGTCCTGGGTCAATGGGAGAAAAAGGAAGAAACTGAGTTGGTCTGGAGACATTCATCCATAGTTCAGATTTAGAAGAAGCCTTTTCAGCTTTACAGAGGAAAAGATTCATAATTCAACAAATATATATTGAATGCATACTATTGTTCTAAGCTTTTGATATATGGTTGAACAAAACAAAGAAGATCCTACCTTTATGGAGCCTAATTTTCAAGCACACACATGGTATCAAATGGAAATAAATGCCCCAAAGATATATGTATTAGTTAGGATTTTCCAGAGAACCCAAACCAGCAGGATATGTATGTTAATATTAAGATTTATTACAGGAGTTATAATTCTTCCTATAATAATTCCCGTGGGGACTGAAAAATCCAAATACTGTAAGGCAGGCTGCAAGCTGTAAAATAGATACGGATGAAGTTGAATTCCCCTGGAGAAGCCACAAGCTGGGAACTGATGAAGATGATATTGAAGTCCCCAGGAAAAACTGGCTGCTGTCATAGAGGTAGCAATTCTTCTTTCTGACTGCTGAAATCTGCAGTTCCTGCTTGAAGGCTTCCAACTGATTGGATGAGGAGAGTCCTCTCATGGCTGAGGACAGGCGTCTTGGTGATTATAAGATGGAATCAGCAGTAGATGAAATCAACTGACTAATGATTTAAAGCCATCTGCAAAATACCATCATAGTAACAATCAGGTCATAGCTTGCTTGACCAAACAACTGAACACCATACTCTAGCCAAGTTGACACAGAAAATTAATCATCACAATATATAAATTAGGAGAAGATATTAGAGAATGATGGCAGGAGTGATATTTCAGATAGAGTTGTCTGGGGTGGTTTATTTCAGGAGGTGGCATTAGAACAGAGACCAAATGAAGTGGAGGAGGAAACCATGCCAAGCAAGTTGAAGGAAGGGTGCTCTAAGCTAGAGAGAAGAAATGTAAAAAAATCCAGAGAAGGGGAATAAACTTGGTGTCTTCAAGTAGTAGCAAGAACATCAGTGTGACTAAAGTGAGAAGGAGGGGATAGAATGGTGGCAAGAGATAAATTTGGAGAAGAATCAAATTATTTGGGGCCTTACAGTAAGTAGTTTTCATTTCACTCTGAGTGTGTTGGGAAACCTTTGGAAAGATTAGTAAAGGGTAGTGATGTAATTTGATGTATGTCTTAAAGAGGTCACTCTGCTACTATGTGGAGAGCAAGATTTTTGGAGGGGAAGATTAGAAACAAAAAAAATCAGAACCCTTCAGATGAGAGCTGATGGTGGCTTTGATAAGGACAGCTCTGGAAGTGGGAAGAGGTGGTCAAATTTGTGACCTAATTTGAAGTTACAGCCAAAAGGTCTTAATGAATGCAATATAGGATATGAGGGAAAGAGATATGTTGAGATGACCCCTCAGTCTTTGGTCAGATCAACTGATGAATGGAACCATTTATGAGATGGGAAGAACTGGAAGAGGAGCAGGGTGAGGCAGAGTGAGACATTGGAATTTTGTTTCATACATTTCAGCTTTGAGATGCTACTTTGGTTTACTAATGCTGCCAGAATGCAGTGTACCAGAAATGGATTGGCTTTTACAAAGGGGATTTATTAGGTTACAAATTTACAATTCTAAGGCCATGAAAATGATGAAATTAAGTCATCAATGAGAGGATACCTTCACTCAAGAAGGCTGATCATGCCTGGGGTTTCTCTGTCACATGGGAAGGCACATGGCTGGCATCTGCTGCTCCTCTGCTTCTGGGTTGCACTGCTTTCAGTTTCTGATTCCAGTGGCTTTCCCTCTGAGCTGTGGTGGGTCTTTGCTTGCTCATCTGGGGACCAAAATACAACTCTAAGTTCTCTGTGTCCTGCAGATCTTCTCTCAGCATCTCCAGGGCATCTCTCTCTCTTTGCATCCTCCACTTGATTTCATCTCTGCTCTCTGTATTGGCTCTGACCTCTTTCTGTGTTTTTGGTCTTTTATTCTCTTCCTAGAGGATTCCAGTAAAAGTATTAAGAGCCACCTTGAATTGGGTGGGTTACATCTACATGGAAACAATTTAATCAAAAGGTCCCACGCAACAATGGGTTTGCACCCACAAGAATGGATTAAAAGAATATAATTTTTTCTGGTGGCTCATAAAAGATTCAAACCAGCACAGGGGCCTTTTAGACATGCGAGTGAAGCTGTTGAGTAAGCAGTTGAATATTCGAGTCTGATATTTAGGGGAAAGGCTGAGGTTTGAGATTAAAAACTAGGGAGTGATTAGTATATGGATTATATTTACAGCCATGGAACCAGATGCTTTATTGGGAGTGAGTGTAGAAAGAAGACAAAAGAGGGTCTGCGATTGAGTCCTATGGACCACTAGCTTTTGTACGTGGAGAGGTTGGTGTGTGGGAAGAAGAGACAGATGAGTGGCCTGCTGCTGCTTATTTATCCTATTTTCAGGCAGTATGTCTACATAATCCAGAGGAAAGAGGACTTAATAATGAGGATTAAATCCACTGCAGTATATTCAAAACCTCAGAAGTCCTTTACAACGATTACTTTTCAAATACATCAACCACATGAAAACCTCATTATAACCAAACTATAACTGGTCGATTGATGAAAGGATGATGTGGAGCTGTCTTAGTTTTAGAAATAGTGTAGCAGTAATGTATAGAGCTGTGGGATATCACCTGTATAGCTAGGTTGATGGTCGTTAAAAACAGTATTTAGGTGAATATTTCAAGAAAAGGTTTCAATGTAAGTAATAAAGCAGGGTTCCAATATTTCTTTCTTCAATTAGAAGAGTTAAAATCTCTTACGTTGTATTTTGGATCCAATTTTAGGTGGTATTGAAAGCAATTTACTTTAAAAATGCATTCTTAACCCAAGTGGAAACATAGCAAAGGATACATACAGGCAAGTCACAAAGGAAGGACAATATGAATACATACAGAATTTCAATAGTAATCCAGTAAATACCAATTAAAATGAAATACCACTTTTAATATTTTGGAGTGGCAATAACTTAGAAAGACATGTATATGTCCCCTCATACATTATTGGTGGGAATGAAAATTGAACAACTTTTCTAGAATGAAAGTTTGGCAATCTACGAAAGGCCTCAAAAATATTCATATTCTTTTTTTTTTTTTTACATGGGCAGGCACCAGGAATCGAACCTGGGTCCTCGGGCATGGCAGGCAAGCGTTCTTACCTGTTGAGCCACAGTGGCCCGCCCAATATTCATATTCTTTTTGGAGTAATTTTACTTCCAGGAATTTATTCTAAAAACATAATCTGATCTAGATAGTAAAATATTTACTGCAGCAATATTTACAGAAGTAAAAAATTAGAAAGTTTAAGCATGCAGTGGTAAGGATGGATTTATTGGATTATGGTATATTTATGTGATATGATTTATCTACATGTTTTTGAAGACTAATTTCATGATAAATGAGCAAATGCTCGTTATATGTCTAGAGAAAAAACAGATTACAGAATAATGCACACATTATGATATTAATTATGTATCTATGTACACATAGATACATGCATATATACGTAGAAAAAATCTTGAAAGACTTCTGTCAAGACATTTACAGTGCTTTTTTTCTGGGTGGTGAAATTGGGGTGATTTTTAAATTCTCCAAATGTCTTTTATATTTTCTAAAATTTCAAAAAAATCATTTATGCTTTTATTTTTAAAATTATTAAAATTGTGAATATTTTGGAAGGAGATAAAATTCTTGCCCTTTTGTTTTCTTTACAATACCATGTTATTATGAAACTTATTCTCTTGTTTGCTATCATTGGTCATTTGTGGTTTAGAACCAAACAACTTATTTGTAACTCATATACAAAGGGTTCTCTCATCTTCTTTCACCTTGATATTGTGACAGTATGGTTCTGCTTGCTACTTAAAGACCATTATTTATCATGATACTATTATTATATTGCAGCTATACATTATACTATAAGAAAATGAAATGTGGAAATAACTAGTAGTTAGCAGAGTTGAATTAGGCAATTCTAGTTCTTGGCATTTCGCAAATGATAAATAATAAAGGGTTGAGTAAATATGTTGAATCAATTGATTTATTCCTTTTTGGTATATAAATTCTAATCTGATAGAGTATTATAATACCAGACACTTCCTTAAGCCAGAAGCTTCAATTCTGTATACTCTCAAACTTAATCTGTAAATTGTTGTGATACAGAGACCCCTTAGTTCATAGCTAGGAATTCAGATGGAGTGAAAATGCTTTTCTGTGATTAGTGAATAGAGGAAGCATGTGAAAAGTCATTATAGATGCCGATGAAGGTGGCCAGTGAGCTATATAGAAATGCCCAACCTTCTATGGTAAAGATATGTATGCATATATATGTCTGTATATGAGTGGATGTATTTAACTGGCTAAGGTATTTCTTTTTAAGTTTATAAATGGCATGTGTATCAAAGGGAATTAATTATGCTTTTCAAGATAAGATATTTCTGGCCCTAGAATAGCTATACAATGACTCAGAGTAAAGTGCTTGCCAAAGCAGTAAGCTGATAGAGGCAGCACCATATGCAATTCAAGCAAAAAACCCCCAAAAAACAAAAAACAAAAACCCAAATACCCAACTTTTCCCCAATCACCTCTGACATACTGGCTTCCCCTGAATGATCCAGATTATTGCCCCAATATTTCATTTCACTTTGACGACAGAGATCTGATTTTTGCATTTTGTTTTCTATGGTGTAGAACATAGAAAAAAGTACAAACCACTTTCCTTATGGAACTAAGACACCAAAGTGAAATGAAAAGTAACTCACCTAAAAGCTGTAGGAAAAACCAAAGACCTAGTCATGAAGTTAGGATTTCTTAACTTCTGTGAGAAGACCTCTGGAAGAGGAATTTAAATCCACGGGAGGAAGGTTTTAGGTTTTTCATGAGTTGGTGCCCGTATAATTACTTCTGTCAATGTTGGTGAAAATAATGTGACAAAAGTGTTATTTTTTAAAACAAAAAGCAATATATTTCTACACGATTATACCTTAAGGTTGTGATTTATATTTAGAAGTTACATTGCCTGGTCACCTTGATATTTCAGAACGATTTCTCAAATGTTACAAAAAAGAATTTGCACCACACCATTAGAAATGGTGATTTCAGAAGGTTTTAGTGGCTGAAACCAAGGAAGAGACAAAAACTCTTTAAATAAAGGGTGTGCTTTGGTAGCCTGAGCTTGTGTAGGCTTAGTGGACAGGACTAAATAAGGTTTAGTGCTAATGTTGAATCTTTCAGGACACCTATGAGTATTTTTCGGCTGTTTTGGGTGAAATACTTGAATTTCCCCTATTTGGTCTCTGATTGTTTACAGTTTCCTGTTGAGACTGCAGTACGTTTGAATTGTACTTAAAACACATAAATCTCCCTTCAAAGGTAGCTTGGGAGGCTGAAGTGTGGCTGGAAATTTTAAATAGAAAGGGTAAGCAAGGTCTATGGAGTCCTCTCATATGTAGTACTGCATTTGTATCAATTACAGCATAATCTAGAATAAAATACCTATGATAATTTTGCTGAAAAAAAAGTACACACAGTGTTGAAAATAAGCAACATTTTTGTAATTATTAAAGATCTTATTTATTTTGAGCTACCTTGATGTTGCAGCTAGGGAAACGATGATTTGCCATCTCGCCCCAATTCCCAGGAATAAACAAAACACACACAGAAACAAAACAAACCACGGACTACTTTACTTCTTAATCACACTGGTTAATTGCAATTTCTTATGTGGCTCCAATTTTGAGAAAAGCAAAATCTGTAACCTTCTCTGATTTATCCTTTAAGAGCTTGATTTCCAACAGTTTCCAGTATTCATTCACATTTCCCTTCTTTTCTTAACTTGTTATTTACATCACAAAACTTCACATTTTTTAAAATCACAAATTGCAATTCTTATACTTAAATCTTATAATAAGCTAGACTGAGTTGAGCCCCACAGCTCCAAAGTGAGCTGAGCTCACTTTTGTTTGCATGAGACTGTTTTAAGGCTGAATAAAGGCTGCTTTGGCTGATCCCTTTATTTGTCTGGCCACATGTGGCTGGTTTTTGTCTTATCCAGAAAATGACTTCAGTAGCCAGTGCTTTTTATTTATGGTACTTCACAGCCACTGCAGGCTTTGTTTTACTTGGAAACTTATTTCCCACTTTCTGTCTATATTATAATGATTTGGAGGAAGTGTGTTTCTGTGCACTATAATTAACACACTACTTTTAACATTTGGATTAGTGCCAAGAATTGAATAGATATCTGAAAATGAAGTAGACGCTTGAAAGAGCCTTTCCCACAATTGATGAAAACTTTACCTTTTCTGTGAGTCGTGTGTTATACGATAGAGTAATATAGTTAATTAACATCTGCATATTATTATCAAAAAACTCCTTCACTCAATGCTGTCTTCACCTATCATTAGTCATTATTTCCTGAGCGTCAGTGGCATCCTGGCGCTCAAGGCTTAGTTGCAATAACAATTAATCCTGGCTTATTTTTAGCAATGATTGGCAGTATAGGGGATTGTGTTGACACTTCTATTCTCAGCTTACTGGCTTACATATTAGGCCAAAGGTTGTTGTTCTGGGCAGAGACATGTGGGAGGATATTAACTGGTGTTAGAATATGAGTGGAGACAAGAAGGGAAAATTAGAAAAAAAAAAGCATTTGTAAAGGAGATGGGCTGTGGGAAGGGAATAGATGTTTTTCGTACCCTGAGGTTTCTTCCATGTAGCATCACCCTCCTGGCTCCTCTGTCTCCTCACTCACTCTGCAACAGAGAGAGGTAGCATAGGGAGGCGAGTTAAGAACTTTCCCTTCTTCCTTTCCCTTGGGAGTGAACTTCTCCTATTCTTCTTGCCCTCTGCTTCTCTGTGTCATAAATCTAACAGTGCCTGAGTCCCTGATGGAAAAGTCTTTCTAATTCTGGAGTTCAATATTATGAAGTTCACTTGTGTGCACTCTCAAATAGCAGCTTTATAAGAAATGGAAGTAATATTTTGGCAGCCATGTGACAATGTTTTTGTCCTATTTCTCAGTTGATCCAGTATCTGGGAATAAGTCCTCTAAAACCACAAACAAAGATTATTTAAAAAAAACAAAAACAAAAAACCCTATGTCTCCTGTTCTGACCATGATGTAGTGATTGTAACCAGACTTGGCCTTCTGCTATAAATAACTAGAAAAAGTGGAAAAAAATATATAGAATGACTGTTTCAGACACTGGATAACAGGGAGCATAGGGTCGTGATTCCTAAGAGAAGGAAAGAAGCATGGTGAGTCATGTGATTGGTCTGTCTGTGGGAAGACACTTTTTAGAGCTTAGTGCAGGGAGGGGAGATAGAGGGAGTGCACAGTAATCTTGCTGAAGTGAAGAGACAACATTTGGGGAAAAGTTGGTCCCTGGAAGTTGTGCGGTAGAGATGAGCAAGCCATGCAGATTAAAAAAGAAAAGAAAACAAAACAACTTCAGAAAATACCAGAGATAGTTCAGGGATCCTTTTGATATTATGGCTGAAAACTAAACTGTTTTCAGTGTAAAACTTCACAAGGCCAGGCAGAGAATAAATGGTAGAAATTGTACCTCACTAACAACTTTGTGATCCATTTATAAATAACTTTTTTCCTGTTCCTCTCAGCTTCATGTTTTCTGTTGCTTCCAGGTCTTCACAGATGCTCTTGTTTTTGTCTGCAATATTTTTCTTAAGCCTTTTCTCTTTGCACCCTTGTGCCTCCAGATTCCCCACCACATTTTATTGGATTTTTCCCATCAGGCCTTCCCAGATCTTCCTTCCCAGCCTTCCTGTCTCCTCCAAAGGATTATTGTACCTGCAAGAGAATCTCAGTGTATCTTATCATTCTGAACTGTGACTTCTCACTTAATTAATTGCATGCCCCCTCACTAGAAGATCATAAGTGAACGCTTTTCATTGGGGATCAAGTTGTGCTGCTTATTTTTGGACAATTTATATAAATATAAGGAATGCTCTGAAATTTTTTATTACCTTGGAAGGTGTAAACAACAATAATGCCAATATAAAGTAAAACCTGATAGACTTTGAATAAATATATGCACAATCAATGTACTTTACCTGTGATTATACATTGTCTTATGTCATATCAAAACCTATACTTTTATGATTTTTTTCATTCTGTTGGCAAGGAGAATATCACCATTTGTTTTATTAATAAGTATTGATTCTCTATAGGATAGGTTAGGAATAAAAAAGAAATTACAGTTTTCTTTTCATTTTATGCATAATAAAATTAATAATAAAATTTCTTTCTTTTCACTGAGAGGAATTTCGAGGATAGAGGAACGGACATTTGCTTGAGAACTGATGATTTAAGGACTTCAGGATCTTAACTAAATGCAAAACTGGTGGTTTTGGACTGTGCTAAGTTATTCTGCATGCTTTTCATTTTTGAATAAAGTTGTGATCGCCTGTTCTTTACGGCCCTTTTACTATGAACACTCAAGCGGTCAGGACTAAAATTATACCATGCCATCACCAAATGTCCAGACCCAATCCTTATTAGGTTAGCAGCAAATTTATTAGAAATTAGAAGGGGTCATTATGCCCTTTTGGCGTGGGTCTTGTAGCACTGTATTTTACGTTGGTAAGAAAACAAAATCATTAAAATAGTGTTATTCATGAATAGTCACTAAACTATGCTATAAGCATTCTCCTCATTTAACCAGATCTGAAGTTGAATGTATTTGTTCATCAAGCTATGCACATAGAAGTGGCAAAGAATTTTGGGGTGCTTTAAAAATAATCTATAGTCATGTGCACACAATTTAGTTTTTCTCATTTTTTTAATATTACAGTTGAAAGGAAATCAACAGTAAAGTTGATATGGTCAAGTATTGCTGAGTGCCATTGTTGTGTCAACTCTGACAAACAGAACATATGTGTAAGTGCACCGCTCCCCCAGCCCTGAGGCCGTAAGGAGGAAGAGAAGTATCAGGCATATGGAAAATGAATTGGATCCGGTATATTGATGTTTTACAGGCATATAAATTCCCATAAAAGAGACCATTAGTATGGATTGAAGCTTTTATTTTTGTAAACCTTAGCATTTTATTTTATTTTTGTTCAGAGTAGTAAAGGGTCAGTTTATTGATGTCATCCATGAATTTCACCAAAATTTATTCACTTAGGGTATGTCAGGGACTGTGCTAAGTGCTGGGGCATCAGAGATGAATAGCACGCAATCTGTTACCCAAACGAGTAGAGCTCATTTGTAGAGGCTTGGGTGCTCTGTGCATCTAGGTGCATCAGTTGGAGGCTGGGGCTTCTTCCCTTGGAAGGACCTTTATTCACATTCCCTGTCCTTCATTTGAAGTGGGCGTCTCACTTGGTGCCTTTTGGCATCCCTGTGGATAGGGTGGCAGAAAACACAGGGTGAGTTGTCCTGCCCTGATTTAGATGGTTCTGTTTAAAATATTCAAAGGATTCCATATTTGGCTCTGGGTTATTCTTCAAATAAATACATATATTAGGCTTCTAGCATAATCTTTCACTTAATTTAGAAATTAAGCGGTATTTCACTGGTAAAATACATGTGTTGTTATGAAGTGTCAAGGAACATTATCAGTATGGTTGATGCCTGTTGTGAAAAACGAAAGGGGAAAAGCATACAACAGGCCTGAGACACTCACTTAGAGCCTCTCTGCCAGCTGCCCTGGGCTCATGTTGAGACACTGCCTCTACATTGGTAAAACCCACATACCAATAGGATATATAGATTTCTCTGGGGGCTTTATTTTTTTGTTTTGTTTTGTTACTTAAAGGTTTCCCCCATTTTCCCCTTAGGAATAGAAATATGTTTTTTCCACTTTATAGGCAAACCACTTCAATAGAATGTGGCTGGCAGCCATATGGCGCTATATAAATCCAACAATTAATTCAGCAATGAAAACTGCTTGTAGCAAGTTCTGAGTATGCCGTCCTGGGTAACGCTTTGATGACAAATAAGGAGATAATTGCAAAGAAAATGATAGTAGTACTTACAAAAACTATGCTCCTTTAATGATATTGAGATTATTATTAGTCATCTATTTAATGTGAAATCCATGGCACTTGTAGGAGGTACTTAACACTTTTTAAGTATAATTTTATAGCATAAATATGGTGTTAATTTTCAAGGAGCTTACAATCTACTAAACTTTTGAATGAGTGCTTATATTACCCTTATCTGAAAATCCTAGGTCTAGACTTTTTGCTGGCATGCCTTCCAGAACTGGCTTTATGACAGTATTTCAGGACCAGAGCTTCTAGCCAAAACTAATAAGCATGGAGCTGCTCAAAGGTAGAAAAAATCAAGTTATCTAAACATATTAGAATCTCATAAATGTTTATTAGAAATTTGGGGGAAACAGCCCATGCCGGTTTTTGTTTTATCTCACTAGGTTTTATCTCACAGATTGTCCCATCTCTGGGTGATTCCTTCAGCTCTGACATTTGCAGAATTGAAGCTCTAATCATCCAGTCATCAGTTTTCATATGCAGGGAGCACATGTGGTGTGAGCCTAAGATCCTGTCCCTTCATAACTTCTTGGCATCAAGGTTGAATAAAAGGAAAACAAAATTCATTTTAGAATTTAGAATTTTAGAGAGTTTATTATGAGCATTGTTTACATTTTACTAAAAGGTAACTGTATTAATCTCTGTCTGGGGATATCAAATGCTTCATAACTACGGACAGAGTGAGAGATGTGCATAGTTATATGAACACTGAGATGAGTATTTCCCCTGAAAAAATCCGAATGGTGTATTTTTGTCTAATGTTACCAATGATTTTCAGCGATGCTACTATATAAGCAGGTAGAGATTTATTTCATGTATCATAAAAATATAAATTGTTGAATTTAAGAACTGAAATTTGTGATCAGGTGCTGAACTAATAATAATTCAAATTAATGACATTATTATCAGAAGTGGTAGAAGCAGTAATAGTTACAGTATTCTACGATGACAGGTGTGGGGTATACACAATACACCAATATGTCTGACTTCTGGAAGGACATATAAATACCCCCCCCAAATTATTCTACTAGGAAGCCCCTCCCCCAACCCTGGAATTAGTGAATATGATTTTTTAAAACCACTAGAATCTATTTATAATGCCACTAAACATTTCCATATATATATGAAGTATGACAGCGAGCAATTAACTGAAGTGGGTCCCAATGCGATGCTTTTCCGAGAGCTCTCTTACATGCTCACCAGTAATGTAAAGAGGTACCAGTACGGAGAAAGGAGGAAAAAATGGGACTGTTTTCTCTAGACCTACTCTCCGTGCATCTCTTGACCTTCTAACAGATTGGCATGGTATGACTCAATACGTAGAAATCATGGCATAATCCAGGATGTTTATTGTTTTATTTAACTTGGAACCCAGTTTCCAGAGTATTTCCAAAATGATATTAATTCCTTGGAGAATACTAAAAATGTAGTATTAATGGTAAAAGGGAGAAGGTTAGGAAATTTTTAAAAGGCATTAAAATATGCAGTAAATATTCATATAATTCTTCTGCAAAATCTGTTTTACACTAGTTATTTCAATCAACTTTGAGCTTGAATTCAGACTTAGAGATACCTAGGTTTTCCATTTCAAAACATAATACTCTTTTTGGCTATAGTAGAATAAGTTTTGAATGCAAGAATTTTTAACATGGAAGAAAATCACTCACCATCATAGAGTCTTATTGGGATTCAAGAGAGACCCAAATCTGGGCTGTGTTCTTGATTTGTATTGTGGCTTAATGAAAAATCTCTTAATCCTTTTATGGCTCTGGCAATTTTTCCTCATCTATAAAATGTAGAATATAATAATTACAACCTACTTTTGGGGGATCTTGTAAAGACTAATGAAATAAAAAGTAGAAAAATTAATCTTGGTTAGCATTTCCTTTGAGAGGCTGGCAGGACGCAATGCGGTATCTAATTGCAGCCCAAATTTTTCAGGAGGAAGAAACTAATATCCATTGGGTCTCCTGGACTTGATGCATCTTAGTAGGAATATATGTTGAAACAGATTAGAAGCCTAAATTTTGAAAGTATGAAGAAACATTATCCTTTACATAAGATTTACCACTTCAGTGTTAAAAATCCAACCAATTTCTCAATCATTGTCAAGACAAGCATGATATGCATGGTTCTGTTTGGTGTGCTTTGATTACACTTTTTTTGCTTCAGTTTCTATCATCCTTTATGTACCCAGCATTTGCACGACACTTCCTAGTGTTTCCTGACTGCACCAGGCACTTCCAAGATTCCCAGCTTTCCCTTATGTTGTTCCTTCTGTCTGATAAGCCCCATCCTCACCACACACTCCCTCAATAAACCGATGAACTTCTTTTTATTAGTTGGTTCATCTTCTCTATGTACCAATCGCTTAATCTTCCAATTGCCTCAAAGAATGCCATATTTGCTTAATATCTTTCTCTCTCAAATATTCTGTGAGCTCCGTAAGTGTAGATTTCTTTTCTGTTTGTCTTTGTGTCTCAGAGCCCAGTTTAGTGCCTGCTAAGGTAGTGAATAAATGTTTGTTGATTGAACAAAGTAATAAATGAATGAAACTCTGATATGAACTATGTGGTGTCTCTCTGGAAGCACCTGGAGTGGTACTACTAATAAATTAACCACTTAAACCTTGCCAAAGTTTGGAACCAATTGAGAGATGGAGCCAAAAATCTAGCACCCGAAGATCAAAATGACAGTTTTGGTACTGAGGAAAGTGGCTTGGAGGACATGACTTAGGTATGTGGCAGTAGTGGGTTCTAATGGAGCCTAAGAACTAGAGATAATACTTCCTCTGTCAATAGCAGCTCCGGGCAACCACAGGCTTATCCTGTTAAGGTTCAAAATTCTTGGTCACTCTGTTTATAGCATAGCTGGAAGTAGACTAGAGCCTATGCTCTCTGCATGTGGTTAAATTCTAAACAGGAAAATGGCAGGAGCTGATCCAGGCTTGCCCACTTTTTGTTCCAAACTTGTCAATCAGCTCAGTCTACGCGCCTCCCTTGGGGAGGAATTAATGTAGGGACAGAGAGGCTAGAAAGGTTATTTGAGTGGATGTCCTTCTATATGGAAGCATGTAAACACGGGGAAAAAGCTCCCCAGCTACTCCTGCAATACTACTACAAATTCTTTTTCCGCATGTACGTTCTCTCTCAATGGTATCTCTCTTTCCTCAGCCATCGAGGCTTAATTAGCTAGAGACTATTTTAGTCTATGGATTATCTCCCAAAGGAGCAGCTGGCTCTGAACCTCTAGCCTACGGTTTCAGTCCTATAACTACTTGCTGTTATCTTATGTTTTAAATGTTTAAATATAAAAGAAACAGTAATTACTTTGAAAATTACAAATGATTCTAATATATAAAAATGAGCCTCCCTAAAAGCATCTCTGTACTGTAAACTTCGTCCCTGTCTGAAGATAACGACTATTTATGTATATGTTTCCATATTATTTTCTAGGTATTTATGAATAGGTAGACATAAAGATTTTGAAAATTACAAATACTAGACAATAACTCATAGGCATTTTACTATTTCTTTCTTTATATATTTACCTAATTATTTTTAACAGTCCTTGGTATGAATATTTCATGATATCTTTCACTGTTCCTCTATTGCTAGATATTTGTTTCCAGTTTTTTAGTACTGCAAGGAATAAAGAGTCTATACACCTATCTTTTATTACTTATGTAGGAGAGAGCCCTAGAAGTGAACCTGTTGAGCCAAGTAATTTGTAAAGTTTTGGTAGATATTTCCATGTTGTACTTTAAAAGTCTATTCTAATAGGGTGGGCCATGGTGGCTCAGCAGGCAGAGTTCTCGCCTGCCATGCCCGAGACCGGGTTCGATTCCCGGTGCCTGCTCATGAAAAAAAAAATGTCTATACCAATATATCAGTGTTCCCATTTCCAAAGCCTTATGGACTTTTCAAGTTTGCCTATTAAGTGGGTGAGTCATATCTTATTGTTTAATCTGTATAGATTTAGATATCTCTACTAGTTCATAATTTTTGCCCATTTTCTTCGGCAGCTCAATTTTCAAAATATTCTATGAATTTTAAGGCTTTATCTGTTAATAATGTTGCAAATATTTTGTTACAGAAGTGGTTTTATTTTTACTTTGCTTAATAGCTCATCTTTTACCTACAGATTTTTTTCAAATGTAATTTTATTGCGATATATTCATACATCATACAAACCGTCCAAAGCTTACAATCAATGGTTCAGAGTATCATCACACGATTACACATTCATCACCATGATCAATTTTAAAACATTTGTATTACTCCAGAAAAAGAAATAAAAAGAATAAAGAAAACCCTAAACATCCCAAACTTCTTAACCCATCCTCTTATTGACCCCTAGTATTGCATTCTATCCAACTTAAAGACATACAATAAAGGTACATTAAGTAAGACAGTGTAGTATTGTCAGAGATAGATGTATAGATCAGTGGACAGGATAAAACTTGCAAAAGGAAAGCCATACCAACACAGGCAACTGGATCTATCTTTATTTATTTATTTATTTTACTATATAATATACAATCATGATCAAAGATTAGGGAAACTGGATTAAAGCTCAAGAATTTCCAGGATTTCCTCCCAGTTATTGTAATACATTAGAAGCTAAAAGAGAAATATGTGTATAATGAGTGTGTGTCATAATCAATTGTGAAACGCTACTTTCTCAGTTTCAGCTCTCCCCTTTCATTTAATCATTCTCTCCTTCTCCACAGATATCTGGCAATGCGTGTTTTGTCTTTTTCATGTTGGAAAGGGATGTTGACCTTATGGGGTAGAGGTACGAAATTGGTTGATGTTCTTGGAGACCTCTGGGTTTCAGGGCTTATGTGGCATAGGAATAATCTGGAGACCTTAAGTTTCTAAAAAATAAACCTCCTAGGGAAAACATTTACAGGGTCTTAGATAGAGCCTAGGGTATTATTCAGGGTTTTCAGGAATACTGTTGCTTGGGGCTTGGTATACTGAGGCAATTTGCAATATTTGGCTAAAGCTTGCATCAGAGTACTCACCAGAATGACCTCCTGATGTTTTTTTTTGTGTGTGTACTGTATGGCAGGGGTCACATTTCCTTCTTTTTTCCATGTGAGTATCCCCTTATTGCAGCAACATTTGTTGAACTTTGTTTGTTTGTTTGGTTTTTCATTTGTTTGTTTGGGAAGTGCATGGGCTGGGAATCGAACCCGGTCTCCTGCATGGCAGGCGAGAGTTCTACCACTGAACTACCTTTGCATCCCACTCTTGACACTATTTGACATCTCTTAGCCAATGAACTTTTCATTTGTTTCATTTCTCCTTCCCCTTTTGGTCAAGAAGGCAATCTTATCCCACCATGCCAGGGCCAAGCTCATTCCTGGGAGTCCATGTACCACGATGCCTGGAAGACTTATATACCTGGGAGTCATGCCCCATACAGGGGGGAGGGTGGTGATTTTATTTGCAGAATTAGCTTAAAGAGAGAAGCCACATCTGAGCAACAAAAGAGGCTCTTTGAGTGGTGACTATTAGACACAGTGACACGTAGGCTTAGTTTTGCCATTACAGAGATAAGTTTCCCAAGGGCAAACCTCAAGTCGAGGACTTGGCTTATTAAATTGGAAGTCCCTAATGCTTGAGAGTATTAGGAATTCCCCGGGTGGGGAAGTTTAACAGTTTCACATTTGTCCCCAGTCCTCAAGGGAACTTTGCTAATACTTTTTAAATTGTCTGCCCACAATACTGTAGTATTGGGGGTTATTATCTTAACCTGTACAGAACAACAAGATCTCATTCCCTATTCTAGGTTTCGTGTCATTAGGTTCTTTAAAAAACTGAACAGATGGGTTAAATTAGGTAGTGTGCTACAGAAAATCTAAATTTTGGGGCCGGTATCTGTTGGTTTCATATAGAAGTTGAGGTTTTACAAATCAGACAATATCATCTTTTACCCTGTATTCTGATTTTCCTTTGTCCTAATCAGGTCTGTTTCATTCATATCTCTAAAGTCTGATGTCTTTTTCACCTTTAACAGTTGCTGTATGGAATAATGCTGACTTTCAGAGCTGCAGAACTCTAATTCTGAGTCTCAGTGTCCACAGATACCCAGTTGTCCAGGGAGCTACCAGGTCATACACAAAGAGCAGAGCATCTCAGGACTTAGAAATCACAGTTAAACTCAGGAATAGTTGTGACTGCTGTTTAATCTTACAATCTAGGAACATTTGCAGTGAGACCCGTTAAACATTATGTACTCCTTAATCATCAATTTCCCAATCTCTATCCACTTTCTGTTCCCTGATAAATTATGCCCTTGAATTCAATTCTCAGAGTTTGCTCATTATAGTTAGTTTATAATAGTAAGGTCGTGCAATATTTCTCCTTTCGTTTCTGGGTTATTTCGCCAACATAATGTTCACAAGATTCATTCACCTACTTGTATGTCTCATAATTTCTTTCCTTCCTCCAGCCACTCAATATTCTATTGTATGCACATGCTACAGTTTCCATTCATCAGTCTATTTACACTAAGGCCAACTCCACCTATGAATAGTGCCACCATAAACACCAGTGTGCAAATGTCCATTCATATCCCTGTTTTCAGTTCTTCCAGTACACACCTAATAAAAGGGTTGCAGGATTATATGCCCATACACTCAGCCTCCTATGGAACCCCCACACTGTCCTCCAGAGGGGCTGCATCATTCTACTTCCACCAACAGTGAATAGGGGCATCTCTCTATCCACATCTTCTCCAGAACTTGTATCTTTCTTTTTATTTTTTAAACAATTTTATTTACACACTACACAATCCATCCTGCCTACAATCAATGGTGCCAGTATAATCACATAGTTATGCATTCAGCACCATAATCGGAGAACATTTCCATTTCTTCCATAAAGAAATAAGAAGAAAGCAAAATAAGGAGAGACAACGACAACAAGATCCTATACCCCTCCCTTATTTCCCCCTCTTATTGGCATTTAGCTTTGCTATATTGCCTTCATTACACTTAATGAAAGACTATTACAATGTTACTATTGACTATAGATGTTAGCGTGCATTGATGGTATTTTTCCCTATATTATCCCATTTTTAACACTTTGCAATGGTGACATTCATTTGTTCCCCCTCATGTAAGAATTTTCTTATATTTGTTCATTTAATCGCCATCCTAGGTTTCACTCTGTTATATAGTGTAGTTTTTATCCCCTGTCTTTCTTTCTGGTGTCATATACGCCCCTAGTCTACTTTCAACCACACTCACACTCCTCTTTGTTCATTATTCTTACAATATAGTGCTACTATCTCACAGTATTGTGCTATCCATTTCTGAAACTTAGAACCCATTCTGTTGAACATTCTGCACTCCTTCAGCATCACATGCCCAATCTCTACCCTTTTTCTGTTTCCTGATGACATGTGTTTGCAACTTGAACTCTTAGAATTTGCTCCTCACAGTTAGTTCATGTTAATGAGACCATACAGCATTTGGTCTTTTGTTTCTGGCCTTTTTCGTCCAACATGTTGCTCCCATGGTTCATCCATGCTATGGCATGCATCATGACTTTATTCCATCTTACGGCTGCATAGTATTCCACCCTAGGTATATACCACAGTTTGTTTATCCACCTGTCTGTTGATGGACATTTGAGTGGTTTTCACCTCTTGGCAATCATGAATAATGCCACCGTAAACATTGGTGTCATCACAGGTTTTTAATGCCAGCATTTTCATAATCTGTATTATAATATGAACATAATTTTGCGTTGGGCATTTCTATTCTGTTCCATTGATATATTTCTGTATTCTTCACATTGATTTAATTCTATAATAGCTGTCCTTAATCAGAATAACTTCTAATATTACTGAACCTTTATTATGTGCCAAGAACCATTCGAATAATCTTCAAAGCTACTTCCATTGTAGCCACTATTATTTTCATTATTTTGCATATCAGGAAACTGAGGCTGGAGTTATTAATATTGGGCTATTAAGTGGCTGAGCTAGAAGGGAGCCTCAACTGCCCTACTGCAAAGTTAAGGCTTTTAGACTGCCAATGCTGTTTCATTTCAAAATGTTCTTGTATATTTGCTCTCCTCTTTTTTCCTTTTTCCTTTTTTTCTTTATTAGAGAAGTTGTGGGTTTACAGAACAATCATCCATAAAATACAGGATTCCCATATACCATCTCACCACCAACACCTTGCATTGGTGTGGAACATTTGTTACGATTGATGGTAGCACATTTTGTAATTGTGCTGCGAGTTATAGTCCATGATTTTGCTTAGGGTTCATTGTTTGTGTAATGTAGTCCCATGGATTTTTTTTTAGTTTAATTCTGCTGTCATATACAAAACATTCAGATATGTATTTCCGTGCTCTCAATTATGTTTACAGTATTATACATTTACTCTCCCAAGTGAATTTTATAATCATGTTGTCAGGTTTCCGAGAAAGTTCTGTTAGGATACCATCAGAATTGTTTTGAAATTTTTAGGTTAATTTGAGAAAGAAGTGTCATCTTATTAATGTAGTGCATAAGCATCCAAGAAAATGTTATGTTATTCCATTTATTCAGGTCTTTTTTTAGATTATTTGGTTAAAGTGTTTTTTCTTTTTTTTTTCATATAAATGGTTTTGGTTTTCTAGAAAAGATACCACGAAATAGGTTGGCTTCAACAGTGGGAATTTATTGGCTTACAGTTTGAGGTCAAGAAAATGTCCAAATCAAGGCATCATCAAGCAATGCTTTCTTCCTGAAGATTGGCTACTGGTGATGCTTGTTCCTCTGTCGATGGAAAGGCACATGGTGAAGTCTGCTGGTCTCTCCCTTCTCTTCTGGGTTTCATTGCTTTAAACTTCTTGCTTTCATGACTTTCTCTCTGTACTCATTCCATGTATAAAGGACTCCAGTAAGAGGATTAAAACCCACCCTAAATGAGGTGGTTCACACCTTAACTGAAGTAGCCACATCAAAAGATTCTATTTACATTCAGAAGAATGGATTAGATTTAAGAACATGTTTTCTGGGGTACATGCAGCGTCAAACCACCGCATATATGCTGATCTTTCTTGTTCGACTTGTCACCATTCATTTTATTGCTTTTTTCACTCCTGTAAATTGTATATGTTTTCCATTATATTTAGAATTGGTTATTACTTTTGTATATGAAAGCTTTTGATTTTTAAATATAAATATTACATTTATTTATTTAAATATATAGAACATATAAATATATAATATGAATATTTTATCTTGCTACCTTACTGACTTATCTTCTTAATTTTCATAGTTTTCTAGTTGATTGTTTTGAATTTTTTTAGGCAAGCAAAAATGTGCTAAGCGAATAAGAGGTTGTTTTTTTCTTCTCCCTTTTCCAGTATATATATTTCACTTTCTTTTCTTGTATAATTGTACTGGATAGCATGCTCCAGAATAATCTTAAGGAATAGTGGGGATAGTAAGCATCTTTGCCTGGCTTTAGACTTTATTTTGGAATCCTTAATTATGATATTTAACATAGGTTTTGATATAATTTTTAATTATTACAAGTCTTCTAGGATTCTTTTATTTTTCTTTTTATCAGTAAAATTAATATAGGAACTGCATTTGCAGCAGTTTTCACATAATCCTATAGGCTTTTCCCTTTTGCTTTTTTAATAGAGTGAGTTACATGGATAGAGATTTAAATTAAAATATTCTTTAGCTCCTGGGAATAAACATGTTTGTTCATTGTGTATTATTCTTTTAATTCACTGCTGGATTTGAATTGCTAATATTTTATTCATGTGTTTTTCAGAAAATGTGTGTGAGGTGAACTTTACATGTTATTGTATGACTGAAGATTTATTTTGCCTACATATTTGAGTGATAATTTAGCTGGGTATAGAATTCTAGGTTCAAAATAACTTTGAAGACATTGGCCCATTATCTTCCAGTATCCAGTGATGTTGATGAGGAATTAGAGGCCAATTCAATCCTTTCAGATCAGCACACTAAGAAAAAATTTACTATTTGATATGTAGCTAGCTAAAATGGGATAGAGTAAAAGTTTTAGCAATTCTATATGTACTATTTTGTTGCCTTATTTTTATATTTTTACATTCTTATAAGTTTTCACTGTAAGATGTCCTTGCTACATAAGGTAAAATAAGGAGATTAACATTATGTTTTACCTCTTCATTGCATCAGTATAACCTAATGACAGAGCATTAAACTCAGAAACAAGTTAAAAGTAAGAAGTTCTTATTACTGAATGAGAAGCAGATTAAGGAATATACCGCATTGCCAATGACAGAAATAAGACAATAACCCAGGTCTCTTAATTCTGGTTGCATGGCATTCCTGTTAGAAAAAGATTTTCTGGAACAAGGAAAAATGTTTTTTTTTGCTGAAATGATAAAGGGGCCCTGGTAGCTGCTAAATCTCCAGGGGCAAAGCCACCCTGAATGCATTCTTTTTATTCATCTACTAGACTCAGCACTTTCAACTATTAAAAATATTAAATCAGGCAGTGCAACAGCGGCTCAGTGGCAGAATTCTCGCCTGTCATGCCGAATACTTGGGTTCGTTTCCCAGTGCCTGCCCATGTTATAAAATATATATATATATATTAAACCATTTTAATCATTATCACCATATGTTTAAACAGTACTTTTATATGTTACTCTTTCAATCAGTCTATTTAAAGTACTAGAAACTCTTTTTTTTCATATTTATTTTCTGTATCTATTCTACTTATTTGTTTAGGATTTTTCTGTTGGGTATGAATTTACTGAATTTGAGATTTTGATTATGCTCTGAGAGGACTTTTATTCATGGATTAATTAGCTTCTGAATTTAACAAATAAAGCATGAATCTGATGATTATATTATAAATTGCAATGTAAGTCCTCATGAAAAAGAAATGTGATGATTTCAAGTAATGATGCTTGCTTTACAAAGTTGGTCATTTAGAAACCATTTCCCTAATTCGCTGTCTTATTTCAATTGCTGGCATTTTCAAACCCTTTGCCTCTCACCTTGACAGCATTGCATAGAATAACACAATTACAACTGAACACTAAAAAATGTTCATCATTAGTTTCTTAAGATAGTTGATGTGACCACTTTAAAAGATAGAAATACTTAATCACAGGAGAAAAGGTCTGCTTTTGAAAGTTTAATGTAATTAAGAACACAAATATAGCGTTATATAAAATATTAAAGACATAAATAGGCACAGATTTTATTGCATTTAAATGTATTTATTGAATAATATAGACCTACCCTCCAGCTGACTCACAATCACACTGAACAGAGTGATTTAGGAGTAGGGTGAACTGTCATTCTTTTAGTTTTGTATAGCCAGTTTCCATTTAGGAAGATATTTCTAGAATCATTTTAATATATTATATTTCTGCTATTGCCGGTCCATGAAATGTTATTTGGCACAGCATGATGTTTCAACAGTGGCTGAAAGTTAACAGTGACTGTAGAACTCTTTGTGGTCAAATTAAGGTTATTTTTAAACCCAATGCTAGATAACGCAGAGAAGTGGTGTTCTGTAGAACACATGGTAATCGCAATGTTTGACGTCAAGGACTCATTGCATGCCAGCCTCTATTGTTTGTAAATTCCTTTTACCATCAAACCACTGAAAATAAGAAACCCAAGGGAAAGGGAGAGCCACCCTATTTTAGTTATAAATATTGCACCTCATTTATTTAACAATTCTTTGTTGCTTGGTATAATTTGTTTGCTTACTTGTTTGTTGAGGCAAATTTCTTTGCATCTGTGAAGCTTTGATGTATTGAACCACCTTCATCTTATAATTTTGGTTCCTGTCATCAGTGAAACCACCCTAAGTGTGAGTTCCTGGGAAGTTCCTGGGAGAACTCCGAATTCGTTGAACTTGATGACAAAATAGCAACATCCTAAATAACGTGATTAAAGTTGTTAAAAGCGAAAATAAACACTTATAATTATCTCAAGAAAAACGGTGTCAGGCAAGTGTGGGCTCTATAAAGTGGGACTCTGCGACAGTTTTTCAGGTCCTGTGCACAATAGATCATAGTTAAAGGTCTGTTAACAGACCTCTGACGGCTGAGTTGGGTAGCTTGTGGTTTCCTTCGAAACCTATTGGCAAAATGTGAATTTATGTGTGAGGTGCAAATTGGAAGTTGCCTTCTATTGGTGCCTGTGGCAGAACAGAAATCATACTGTAGGGCTAGCAGCAGGAAGTACATTGCTTTGAAATTACCCAGCATGGTTTCTACTTGCTGCCTTGTTGCTTCTGAAGCAGGGCCTTATATTGTCTGGTCGTGATTAAAATCAAAGTGTAGGCTTCTTTGCTGGGTGCCAGTAAACTTAGGTGAAAAACAGAAACAATCTGGAGCTTTAATTATTTTAAAATGCAATGTAGGCAAGAAACAAAGATGAAAGCATTTTTGACTAATCTATCACAATTATTCCACATAAGTGGATTTGCTAAAAAAGAGGCTCATGGAGAGAGAGTTCACCTTTACAAGAGACTTTGTAACATATCTCATAGCCATAAAATATAATGATGTCACATATTCCATTTTCCTGAAATTCAAAGAGAAAAATGTTCAGAGATTATGATACTTTCGGGTGAGTGGGAAGAACCGGATATGCCTTTAGCATACCATATAAGATGCTATGTATATGAAATAATCCTTCGAAGCGCAGCGTAAAAGTTATTGCTTAATTACCTACTAACTCAAATAATCCATCTGTAAGGGATATCTCTGTACAGTGATTAAGACTGGCCTAATTCCACATTCAGGCCAGAGAGATAATTCCCATTATGCTCACAGTTCTCAGAGCTGGCAGTCTCTGAATCTCTTGTCTTAAGCTTCTTTTTCCATGAAGAATATAAAAGCACAAATTGTAGGTACAGAGTTTATCACCTGGCGATAATGCACTGGTAGAATGTTTAACTCAATCCTGAATAAATATAGAGAATGCGGCCTCACTATGATTTAATACCGATCAGCTCTCAAGCAGCAGTAGGTGAAATCAGATATTAATGTGTTGGTTCTTCGAAAATGCACTATTTGGAAATACATGCATAAGTGCTAAAAGTTCATGCATTGATTTAACAACTATTGATTGAGTACATGCTATGCCATAAACACTGAAGATAAAAAGACAAACCAGACTTTCCAGGGAAGATAGAGAAAAAAACATTTCCACCTGTTACTCTGGAAACTGATGAGTGCCAAGCTAAGGAAGTAGTGTGCCAAAGGAGTGCATTGGAGGGACCCTTACCTGCAGTTGGCTCTCCCGCAGAGTTGTGCATGTGGTATTTCCACTGCTACTGGCATACATTTTACTAAGAAATATAAGAGGAGGAAAAATATATCGCTTTGATTCCAAAGTTAGGAATAATTTTTAGTAAAATTAGATATTGTAGTGGTTTGAAACTGTACCTCAGAAAATAATGCTCTTAAATCTAATCCATTCTCGTGGGTGTGGGCCCACTGTAAGTAGGACCTTTCGGCAAGGCGGCTTTAGTTAAGGTGTGACACCCCTCCTTCGGGATGGGTCTTAATCTGCTTATTGGAATCCTTTATAGGTGGAATGAATCCAGAGGAAGGGAGAGAAAGTCACAAGAAGCTGAAAGCAACTAAACCTGGAAGAGGAGCTAGGAGTCGGCAGATATTGCCAGGTGCCTTGCCACGTGGCAGGGGAATCAGGGATCGCTGGCAGCTGATCTTCAGGAAGAAAGCATCACCTTGATGATGCCTTGATTTGGACATCTTTTCTCAGTCTCAAAACTGTAAACTGTAAGCTAGTAAATTCCCATACTTAAGTCAATCCATTTCATGGTATCTGCTTTCAGTACCCTAGGAAACTAAAACAGGGTTTAGTTTCCTTTCCTCTAAAATGTTTCCTTTATTCAACTCCAGTCTATTGTGATATCTCAAATCATTTAGCCATGGCAAAGAGCAGGATGTGTGGAAACTCTACAAGTCCAGTGATCCAAACCCCAAATGCCTGTGTCCTATCTGATGAACAGTGCCACGCCCCGAGGCTATCGAACTATCTAACATGCTCCGGAAAGGAGGAAATCCAGATTTTGTATCTTCTTCCAGTTGGATTTCAATATGATGAAGAGAGAAATCAGAATACAATCTAATTATATTAACGAGCTTTTATATAGGTACCTATTGTACCTATCTGAAGTTTGAAGTAGCTGAAAGTGCAGATTCAAGTTGTGCCTGGCTTTAAGAAGCTAATAAGGAATTTAACCAAGTTTTAAATTAAAATATGCTTTCAAAATTTAGCTTTCTTTTCAGTATGAAGAGTTGGTTGAAGCTTTTTCCTTCCTCAAATATTCATCCTCATCAGATTTTAATGCTGTTCTCAAATCAGCCTTTAATTTAATAAGCCTAGCATTTTTTTTTCAGGAAAACTTTACGTGATATTTGTAGAATCAAATCTGCATATGCAGTATTCCATTCCAGCAGCACCACCTATTGTCTTGTAGCTGTTCTACTGAACTTCACAAATATATAATTCATTTTATCTTCTGGGTATCTTTGTGAGCTATCCAACATACTTTATATTTCACAGGTTATAAAGGTTATGTGATCTTCTCAAAGTAATAAATCTGTTGGTGCAAATAAAACAAATTTTTGTAGTACTGTCCACTTTCATTTTTTTTCGTTTTTATTTTGATTAGTGCAAGGAAATTGTATGGAAAGAATATATGCTTACAGAAATATTTATGGCTATTAAAAAATGTTTGGCAAATGAGAACCTACTTGAATCTCTGTGTTTTTAAGGTTACTAGTCAGTAGGCATCATATTCTATAATTAATGCCAGAATTGTAATTGGAATAGGGTAAAAGAGCATAAAGAACATTCATTTGCGCCTATCATTGTTTTAGTTAGCATGCCATATATTTATCTAATGTGTGGCATTTTCCCAATATGCTTAAAAACATACTTGTGATGAAAACGTATGATTTCCTATTTCAAGCAAAAAGTAAAACTCAGAAGTGGTGTCTACTTTGGGATGTTTCAGCATTTTCTCAAGAGATAGAATTGAAAATTTTAGAGTCATTATTTGATATTTATAAGAATATGTAACAATGTTTATAATAAATTAGGTTTTCAAATTTTCCATCTCTGACCCTTACATGTCTCCCAACCTCCAAGAAAAATGTATATATTTGAACATTTATCAATATATAAATGCACAAACATCATCTTTCCTGACCAAGCCACTCATCTTCCTGTGCTCCCTATCCTGGTTAATGGCGCTGTCCTCTATTTTGTCTCCCGTACCAGAGACCTGGGAATTATCTTAGACAATCCTTTTTGGGCGTCCTTTTCACCAGTCAGTCACTGAGCTCCGACAATTACATTTCCTTAATTTTTCTGGTTTCCTTCCTATCGTAACATCTCTGAATTCCATCCTATTTAGAATCCATTTAATTCAGACCTTTATCGTTTCTTACCTGACTAATTACAATAGTTCTTACATCTAATTTGACTTTCTCTGGTGCCAGAGAGATCTTTGTAAAATTCAGGACTCTTAGTAGAAAGCTTCATGAATGCTTTTAGGATAAAGCCCAAATTCTTTATGCAAATAATATGATGCCATTTACAAATATGAACCATGACAGATATTCCAGTTTTCTACCATACCGCCCCCTGATTATGTTTAGGAGGTGGCTCTGTATTTTGACATACATTAGTATAACTCATCATATTATTGCAGTTAAGGCACTAAATCATATAAACATCTGTATAATAAAGAAATGACATTTAAAAAATTTAACACCCATTCATGTTAAAAAAAATAGGGTGGTTTATGGGAATCTTGTTTTTTATGTATGATTGTTCTGTAAACCAACAACTCTTTTTAGTAAGGAAAAAATCTCAAACTAAAAAAATAATTCACAAATTAGGAATTGACAGATATTCTTTGATATGATGATATATATAATCCTCAGTAAAAAGTCACTATTTTACATAACTAGGAAGCAATATTAGAAGCATTTTCACTAAAATCAACCTCAAGGTAGGTACATTGGGTATCTCCACTAGTATGATTTTGAAGAGGAAGTGTTAGCCACTGTCACTAGAAAAAAGCAGTTAGAGCCGCAAATATTGGAAACAAAGAGTTAGAACTATTTCTATTTGAGATAATATTGAAAACTTTTGCATGTCAGAGGACGTGGTCAGGAAAGTAAAAAGGCAGCCTACCCAATGGGAGACACTATTTGGAAACCACATTATCAGATAAAGATTTAATATCTAGAATATAAAAGTGTTTTTAAAAATTTTTTTATTGTGTAGTATAACATATATACAAAGCAAAGAAATAAAAAAGCAATAGTTTTCAAAGCACTCTTCAACAAGTAGTTACAGGACAGATCCCAGAGTTTGTCATGGGCTACCATATGATCCTGTCAGATTTTTCCTTCTAGCTGCTCCAGAATATAGGAGGCTAGAAGGTTTAAATATTTTTTTTTATAATCACAATTGAGTTTTTTCTTTCTTTTTTTTTGTGAAAAATAACATAAAGACAAAAAAGCAGTAAATGTGAAAGCACACCTCCACAATTAGTTGTAAAATATATTTCAGAGTTTGACATGGGTTACAATTTCACAATTTTAGGTTTTTACTTCTAGCTGCTCTAAAATGCTGGTGAGTAAAAGAGATATCAATTTAATGATTCAGCATTCATATTCATTTGTTAAATCCTATCTTCACTGGATATCTCCACCATCACCTTTAATTTTTCCATCCTTCTTTTTAGGGGTGTTTGGGCTCTGGCCATTCTAAATTTTTCATATTTGAAGGGTCTGTCACTAATATGGGGTAGAGAGATGGAATTATCTGATGGTTTGGAGAGGCTGGGTCCTCTAGGTTTCAGGACTTATCTAGACCAGGGACCCATCTGGAGGTTGTAGGTTTCTGGAAAGTTATTTTAGTGCACTGGAACCCTTCTGGAATCTTATATATTGCCCTAGGTGTTCTTTAGGATTGGCTGGAATGATCCTGGTTGGGTTTTTGACAGATTATAATAAGTAGAAAGGTCTGACTGAAGCTTGCAAAAAGCAACCTCTAGAGTAACCTCTTGATTCTATTTGAACTCTCTCTACCACTGATACTTTATTAGTTATACTTCTTTTCCCCCTCTTTTGGTCAGGATGAAATTGTTGATCCCATGGTGCTAGGGCTGAACTCATCCCTGGGAGTCATCTCCCACGTTGCCAGGGAGACTTTGAATGTCATGTCCCATGTAGAGGGGAGGGCAATGATTTCACTTGCAGAGTTGGGCTTGGAGAGCGTGATGCCACATCTGAGCAACAAAAGAGGTCCTCCAGAAGTAACTCCTAGGCATACCTATAGGTAGTCTAAGCTTCTCTGCTTCCTACATAAGCTTCACCAAAGTAAGACTTAGGATCAAGGGCATGGCCTATTGATTTGGGTGTCTCTAAAGTTTGACACAGTATCAGGTGATTCCCTGATGGCAAGGTTTAATAGTTCCATATTCTTTCTCCCATCCCTCAAGGAACTTTACCAATACTTTTTGATTATCTGCTTACTACACTCTAGGATGTACCCAGGCATTACAATAATCTACACAGGATTAAATGAACTCTTTCTTATTCTGGGCTACAGCTCATTTGAACAACTGAATGTATAGATAGGTTGAGTTAGATTATGTGCTATAGGAAATTTCAGTTCCAGACCAAATAAACCTTTCTCCCATTGGTCTCAAAGAGTATGTGTGGTTCTAAAACATAGACACTGTCTTCCTTACCCTGTGTTCTGAACTACTTTATCCCCAACCTGATTGGCTTCATTTTTACCTCTAAATTTCAGAATATATATATATATATGCCTCAGAACCTTTTTGTAGCCGCACAACGTTTGTTCATAAGTATTCAGCATTGTTCACCAATCTACTTCTCAGTCAATGCATCCTTCAGCCACCTGCATTCATCAGGCCTCATGCATAGTGCATAAAGTCCACAGCCCATCAACATTCTCAATTTTTTTTTTTTTTTATTAACGGAAAGAAAAAAAAAAAAGAAATTAACACAACATTTAGAAATCATACCATTCTACATATGCACTCAGTAATTCTTAACAGCATCACATAGATGCATGATCATTGTTTCTTAGTACATTTGC
Source organism: Tamandua tetradactyla (assembly GCF_023851605.1). NCBI lineage: Eukaryota > Metazoa > Chordata > Mammalia > Pilosa > Myrmecophagidae > Tamandua > Tamandua tetradactyla. The sequence continues at coordinate 39,333,834 of NC_135352.1, read as the reverse complement.
ATCAGTTTAGAGGAACTAGCAACACAACAGAAAAAGATATAAAATGTTAATATAAAGAAAAGAAATAAAAGTAGTAGTAATAGTAAAAAACAACAACAACAAACAAACCAACAAGCAAACAAAAATAAAAAAAACCCTATAGCTCAGATGCAGCTTCATTCAGTATTTTAACATGATTACTTTACAATTAGGTATTATTGTGCTGTCCATTTTTGAGTTTTTGTATCTAGTCCTGTTGCACAGTCTGTATCCCTTCAGCTTCAATTACCCATTGTCTTACCCTGTTTCTAACTCCTGCTGAACTCTGTTACCAATGACATATTTCAAGTTTATTCTCGAATGTCCGTTCACATCAGTGGGACCATACAGTATTTGTCCTTTAGTTTTTGGCTGGATTCACTCAGCATAATATTCTCTAGGTCCATCCATGTTATTACATGGTTCATAAGTTTATCTTGTCTTAAAGCTGCATAATATTCCATCGTATGTATATACCACAGTTTGTTTAGCCACTCTTCTGTTGATGGAGATTTTGGCTGTTTCCATCTTTTTGCAATTGTAAATAACGCTGCTATAAACATTGGTGTGCAAATGTCCGTTTGTGTCTTTGCCCTTAAGTCCTTTGAATAGATACCTAGCAATGGTATTGCTGGGTCGTATGGCAATTCTATATTCAGCTGTTTGAGGAACCGCCAAACTGCCTTCCACAGTGGTTGCACCCTTTGACATTCCCACCAACAGTGGATAAGTGTGCCTCTTTCTCCGCATCCTCTCCAGCACTTGTCATTTTCTGTTTTGTTGATAATGGCCATTCTGGTGGGTGTGAGATGATATCTCATTGTGGTTTTGATTTGCATTTCTCTAATGGCCAGGGACATTGAGCATCTCTTCATGTGCCTCTTGGCCATCCGTATTTCCTCTTCTGAGAGGTGTCTGTTCAAGTCTTTTTCCCATTTTGTAATTGGGTTGGCTGTCTTTTTGTTGTTGAGTTGAATAATCTCTTTATAAATTCTGGATACTAGACCTTTATCTGATATGTCGTTTCCAAATATTGTCTCCCATTGTGTAGGCTGTCTTTCTACTTTCTTGATGAAGTTCTCTGATGCACAAAAGTGTTTAATTTTGAGGAGCTCCCATTTATTTATTTCCTTCTTCAGTGTTCTTGCTTTAGGTTTAAGGTCCATAAAACCACCTCCAGTTGTAAGATCCATAAGATATCTCCCAACATTTTCCTCTATCTGTTTTATGGTCTTAGACCTAATGTTTAGATCTTTGATCCATTTTGAGTTAACTTTTGTATAGGGTGTGAGAGATGGGTCTTTTTTCATTCTTTTGCATATGGATATCCAGTTCTCTAGGCACCATTTATTGAAGAGACTGCTCTGTCCCAGGTGAGTTGGCTTGACTGCCTTATCAAAGATCAAATGTCCATAGATGAGAGGGTCTATATCTGAGCACTCTATTCGATTCCATTGGTCGATATATCTATCTTTATGCCAATACCATGCTGTTTTGACCACTGTGGCTTCATAATATGCCTTAAAGTCAGGCAGCGCGAGACCTCCAGCTTCGTTTTTTTTCCTCAAGATGTTTTTAGCAATTCGGGGCACCCTGCCCTTCCAGATAAATTTGCTTATTGGTTTTTCTATTTCTGAAAAATAAGTTGTTGGGATTTTGATTGGTATTGCATTGAATCTGTAAATCAATTTAGGTAGGATTGACATCTTAACTATATTTAGTCTTCCAATCCATGAACACGGTATGCCCTTCCATCTATTTAGGTCTTCTGTGATTTCTTTTAAGAGTTTTTTGTAGTTTTCTTTATATAGGTTTTTTGTCTCTTTGGTTAAATTTATTCCTAGGTATTTTATTCTTTTAGTTGCGATTGTAAATGGGATTCGTTTCTTGATTTCCCCCTCAGCTTGTTCATTACTAGTGTATAGAAAAGCTACAGATTTTTGAATGTTGATCTTGTAGCCTGCTACTTTGCTGTACTCATTTATTAGCTCTAGTAATTTTGTTGTGGATTTTTCTGGGTTTTCTACATATAGTATCATATCGTCTGCAAACAGTGATAGTTTTACTTCTTCCTTTCCAATTTTGATGCCTTGTATTTCTTTTTCTTGCCTAATTGCTCTGGCTAGAACTTCCAAGACAATGTTGAATAATAGTGGTGATAGTGGACATCCTTGTCTTGTTCCTGATCTTAGGGGGAAAGTTTTCAATTTTTCCCCATTGAGGATGATATTAGCTGTGGGTTTTTCATATATTCCCTCTATCATTTTAAGGAAGTTCCCTTGTATTCCTATCTTTTGAAGTGTTTTCAGCAGGAAAGGATATTGAATCTTGTCAAATGCCTTCTCTGCATCAATTGAGATGATCATGTGATTTTTCTGCTTTGGTTTGTTGATATGGTGTATTACATTAATTGATTTTCTTATGTTGAACCATCCTTGCATACCTGGGATGAATCCTACTTGGTCATGATGTATAATTCTTTTAATGTGTTGTTGGATACAATTTACTAGAATTTTATTGAGGATTTTTGCATCTGTATTCATTAGAGAGATTGGTCTGTAGTTTTCTTTTTTTGTAATATCTTTGCCTGGTTTTGGTATGAGGGTGATGTTGGCTTCATAGAATGAATTAGGTAGTTTTCCCTCCACTTCGATTATGTTGAAGAGTTTGAGGAGAGTAGGTACTAATTCTTTCTGGAATGTTTGATAGAATTCACATGTGAAGCTGTCTGGTCCTGGACTTTTCTTTTTAGGGAGCTTTTGAATAACTAATTCAATCTCTTTACTTGTGATTGGTTTGTTGAGGTCGTCTATTTCTTCTTGAGTCAAAGTTGGTTGTTCATGTCTTTCCAGGAACCTGTCCATTTCTTCTAAATTGTTGTATTTATTAGCGTAAAGTTGTTCATAGTATCCTGTTATTACCTCCTTTATTTCTGTGAGGTCAGTAGTTATGTCTCCTCTTTCATTTCTAATCTTATTTATTTGCATCCTCTCTCTTCTTCTTTTTGTCAATCTTGCTAAGGGCCCATCAATCTTGTTGATTTTCTCATAGAACCAACTTCTGGTCTTATTGATTTTCTCTATTGTTTTCATGTTTTCAATTTCATTTATTTCTGCTCTAATCTTTGTTATTTCTTTCCTTTTGCTTGCTTTGGGATTAGTTTGCTGTTCTTTCTCCAGTTCTTCCAAGTGGACAGTTAATTCCTGCATTTTTGCCTTTTCTTCTTTTCTGATAAAGGCATTTAGGGCAATAAATTTCCCTCTTAGCACTGCCTTTGCTGCGTCCCATAAGTTTTGATATGTTGTGTCTTCATTTTCATTTGCCTCTAGGTATTTACTAATTTCTCTTGCAATTTCTTCTTTGACCCACTTGTTGTTTAAGAGTGTGTTGTTGAGCCTCCATGTATTTATGAATTTTCTGGCCCTCCGCCTATTTTTGATTTCCAACTTCATTCCTTTATGATCCGAGAAAGTGTTGTGTATGATTTCAATATTTTTAAATTTGTTAAGACTTGCTTTGTGACCCAGCATATGGTCTATCTTTGAGAATGATCCATGAGCACTTGAAAAAAAGGTGTATCCTGCTGTTGTGGGATGTAATGTCCTATAAATGTCTGTTAAGTCAAGTTCATTGATAGTAATATTCAGGTTCTCTATTTCTTTATTGATCCTCTGTGTAGATGTTCTGTCCATTGATGAGAGTGGTGAATTGAAGTCTCCAACTATTATGGTATATGTTTCTATTTCCCTCTTCAGTGTTTGCAGTGTATTCCTCACGTATTTTGGGTCATTCTGGTTCGGTGTATAAATATTTATGATTGTTATGTCTTCTTGCTTAATTGTTCCTTTTAATAGTATATAGTGTCCTTCTTTGTCTCTTTTAACTGTTTTACATTTGAAGTCTAATTTGTTGGATATTAGTATAGCCACTCCTGCTCTTTTCTGGTTGTTGTTTGCATGAAATATCTTTTCCCAACCTTTCACTTTCAACCTATATTTATCTTTGGGTCTAAGATGTGTTTCCTGTAGACAGCATATAGAAGGATCCTGTTTTTTAATCCATTCTGCCAGTCTATGTCTTTTAATTGGGGAATTCAGTCCATTGACATTTAGAGTTATTACTGTTTGGATAATATTTTCCTCTACCATTTTGCCTTTTGTATTATATATATCATATCTGACTTTCCTTCTTTCTACACTTTTCTCCAGGTCTCTCTCTTCTGTCTTTTTGTATCTGACTCTAGTGCTTCCTTTAGTATTTCTTGCAGAGCTGGTCTCTTGGTCACAAATTCTCTTAGTGACTTTTTGTCTGAGAATGTTTTAATTTCTCCCTCATTTTTGAAGGACAATTTTGCTGGATATAGGAGTCTTGGCTGGCAGTTTTTCTCTTTTAGTAACTTAAATATATCATCCCACTGTCTTCTAGCTTCCATGGTTTCTGCTGAGAAATCTACACATAGTCTTATTGGGTTTCCCTTGTATGTGACGGATTGTTTTTCTCTCGCTGCCTTCAAGATCCTCTCTTTCTCTTTGACCTCTGACATTCTAACTAGTAAGTGTCTTGGGGAACGCCTATTTGTGTCTAATCTCTTTGGGGTGCGCTGCTCTTCTTGGATCTGTAATTTTAGGTCTTTCATAAGAGTTGGGAAATTTTCAGTGATAATTTCTTCCATTAGTTTTTCTCCTCCTTTTCCCTTCTCTTCTCCTTCTGGGATACCCACTACACGTATATTTGTACGGTTCACATTGTCCTTGAGTTCCCTGATACCTTGTTCAAATTTTTCCATTCTTTTCTGGATAGTTTCTGTTTCTTTTTGGAATTCAGATGTTTCATCCTCCAAATCACTAATTCTATCTTCTGTTTCTTTAAATCTGTCATTGTAGGTATCCATTGTTTTTTCCATCTTTTCTACTTTATCTTTCACTTTCATAAGTTCTGTGATTTGTTTTTTCAGTTTTTCTATTTCTTCTTTATGTTCAGCCCATGTCTTCTTCATGTCCTCCCTCAATTTATCGATTTCGTTTTTGAAGAGGTTTTCCATTTCTGTTCGTATATTCAGCATTAGTTGTTTCAGCTCCTGTATCTCATTTGAACTATTGGTTTCTTCGTTTGACTGGGCCATATGTTCAATTTTCTGAGCGTGATCCGTTATCTTCTGCTGGCGTCTGGGCATTTAGTCAGATTTCCCCGGGTGTTCGACCCCACAGGTTGAAAGATTTTTCTGCGCAATCTCTGGGTTCTGTTCTTCCTATCCTGCCCAGTAGTTGGCGCTCGTGGCACACGCCTGTCTGTGGGTTCCACCAGCGAAAGTTGCTGTGGGTCCCTCAACTCTGGAAAACTCTCGCCGTAGGGGAGGTTCGGCAACCGAAGCGTCTTGGAAGAATGCCAGCCGGCCCGGGGTTCCAAATGCGGGGAGGGTCGCCGGCCGTCGCAGCACAGGAGAGCGTCCGGCCAAATTAGCCAGTCGGCCCGGGGCACCAAGCATGGCGGGAGGGCGCCAGCTTTTGCAGCCCGGGAGAGTACACTGTTCCCAGCCGACGGGGGAGTCACGTGTTTGGAAGGGATCCCCCGGTCACTGTTCTCCACAGTCTGGGGATTTCCGACCCAACTATCTCAGTTGTTCCGGGGGGCCTCGTGTGGTGGGGGCACCAGCCGCCGCGGCCTAAGGAGACCGCCTGTCCAATTCTACCAGCTGGCCCAGGAAGGTGGAAGGGAGGGACTCCGGTCGCTTGCCGTCCCACCCAGGAAAGCCCGTGCCCCTTGGTGATCTCACCGGAGCTGGTTCTCCCAGATAGTCAGCCGTTCCAGGATGGGGTACGCTGTCCCTTTGATCTCCCTCGTGGTTCCAGGAGCTGCTCTGTATTCTCTCCACTCCCCCAGTAGCTGTTCTGGAGGAGGAAAGGTGAGGGCGGCAAGGCTGTCGAGGCTGGTGGCGGAGGAGCACGGTGAAGGCGGGGGAAGAGGGCACCGTGGTGGTTGGAGAGCAGCCGGAGCGGGAGGGGGAGGAGAGGGGAGGAGGAGGGCAGGCGGCTCGGCTGCTGCGGGGCGTGGGCGCCGCGCGGCGGGCCGGCGGAGAAAGAGAGGGGAGGAGGAGGGCGGGCAGCTCGGCTGCTGCGGGGCGTGGGCGCCGCGCGGCGGGCCGGCGGAGAAAGAGAGGGGAGGAGGAGGGCGGGCGGCTCGGCTGCTAACATTCTCAATTTTATATAATTTCATTGTTCCCAAGAGAAAGAAAAGCAATTAACTCACCCTCACCAAATAAGAAGTCTAAACCTCCTATTAGCTCTTGTTCCTCCCCCCGTTATTTACCTCTGCTGTTGCTGCAGTAGTGCTAATGTTTTCCTTTTGAACATAGCTCATAGCATGCAGTAGCAGTTTTCCCCCTGTACCCTGGATTTGAACACTCTTTCACATGCATCATTTCTTAGGTAATTCTTGCAAGAACTAATTCACATTTCTAGTGTTAATCAGTGGGACACGTAGGTCTATACAACCCCTTTCAATCTTGTTCATCTTCAGTGTGGTAATATTATTATAGACCACTAGAGAACCACCTTCACTTCTATCTATCCCCTTACACTGGAGTTCAACCTCATTAACTAACCGTTCACCCATTTCTGGCTTCTACGTACCTCTACGTACCTGCAACATAAGCCTCTGATTATACCTTTGTGCTAATCATAAAAGTGGAATCATACAGAATCTATCCTTTTGTGTCTGGCTAACTTCACTCAGCATTATGTCCTCAAGGCTCATCCATCTTGTTATGTGCTTCAATTTCATCTTACTGCTTCATAATATTCCATTGTGTGCATATACCACATTTTGTTGATCCCCTCATCTGTTGATGGGCATTTGGTTTGCTTCCATCTTTTGGTGACTGTGAATAACGATGCTAAGAACATTGGTATGCAAATATCTGTGACATTGCTTTCAGCTCTTCTGGGTATGTACCAAGTAGTGCTATTGCTGGGTCATAGGGCAACTTGATATTTAGTTTCCTAAGGAACCGCCAAACAGTCTGGAAGACTGTTGGCTGCACCATTATACAATCCCACCAACAGTGCACAAGTGTCCCAGTTTTTCCACATCCTCTCCAACATTTATAGTTCGCTGTTTGTTTAACAGCAGACATTCTGATAGGTGTGAGTTGATATCTCATTGTAGTCTTCATCTGCATTTCCCCTATAGCCGGTGAAAATGAGCATCTATTCATGTACTTTTGAGCTATCTGTATTTGCTCTAGGCTATACAAATAGGCTCAGAAAAATGCCTATTCATATCTTTATCCCATTTTATAATTGGGTTGTTTGTTCCTTTGTTGTTGAGTTGTATGATCTCTTTGTATATACAGGAAATCAAGCCTCTGTCTGATATGTGATTTCCAAATATTTTCTCCCATTGAGTTGACTGCCACTTCACCTTTTTGACAAAATCTTCTAAGGTGCAGAGGCATTTGATTTTGAGGAGTTCCCGTTTATCTGTTTTTTCTTTTGTTGCTAGTGCTTTGGGTATGAAGTTTAGGAAGCTACCTCCTATTACTGGATCTTGAAGATGTTTCCCTACGTTTCCTTCTAGAAGCTTTATGGTATTAGTTCTTATATTTAGGTGTTTGATCCACTTTAAGTTAGTTTTTGTGCAGGGTGTAAGATAGGGGTCCTCTTTCATTTTTTGGCTATTGATATCCAGTTCTTCCATGCCCAATTATTGAAATGACTATTTTGTCCCAGTTCAGAGGATTTGGAAGCCTTGTCAAAAATCAGCTGACCATAGATTTGGTGGTCTATTTCTGCACTCTTGATTCCATTCCACTGGTCAATGCTTCTATCTTTGTGCCAGTACCATGCTGTTTTGACCACTGTGGCTTTATAATAGGTTTTAAAGTCAGGGAGTGTTCATCCTCCCACTTTGTTCTTCTTTTGTAGGATTCTTTTAGCTATTTGGGGTCTCTTTATCTTCCAGATGAATATAGTAATTAGCTTTTCCAAGTCTGCAAAGTAGGTTGTTGGAGTTTTGATTGGTACTGTGCTGGATCTGTAGATCAATTTGGGGAGAATTGACATCATAATTATATTTAATCTTCCTATCCATGAACAGGGAATGTCTTTCCACCTATTTAGATCTCCTTTGATTTCCTGTAGCAATGTTATATAGTTTTCTGTGTACAAGTCCTTTACATACCTAGTTAAGTTCATTCTCAAGTACTTGCTTCTTTTAGTTGCTTTTCTGAATGGAATATTTTCCTTAACTGACTCCTCAGCTAGCTCATTGCTTGTCGATAGAAATGTTAATGATTTTTGCACATTAATTTTATATCACACCACCTTGCTGAATTTGTTTATTAGCTCAAGTAACTTTGCTGTAGATTTCTCAGGATCTTCCAAGTATAGTATCACATCACCTGCAAATAGTGAGAGTTTTACTTTTTCCTTTCCAATTTGGATGCCTTTTATATTTTTGTCCTGTCTAGTTGCTCTAGCGAGAACTTCTAGCACAATGTTGAATAATAGTAGTGACAGTGGGCATCCTTGTCTTGTTCCTGATCTTAGGGGGAATTCAGTCTCTCTCCATTGAGTGCAATGCTGGCTATTGGTTTTTCATATATTCCCTTTATCATAGTGAGGTAGTTACCTTTGATTCATATCTTCTGGAGTGCTTTTATCAGAAAACGATGTTGAATTTTGTTAAATCCTGTTATGGCATCAATCAAGATGATCATGGGATTTTTCCTTTTCAATTTGTTAATGTGCTATATTACATTAATTGATTTTCTTGTGTTGAAAGATCCTTGCATTCCTTGTATAAACCCCACTTTGTCATGGTGTAGAATTATTTTAATGTGTTGTTGGATTTGATTTACTAATACTTTGTTGAGAATTTTTGCATACATGTTCATTAGGGAGATTGGCCTGTAGTTTTCTTTTCTTATAGCATCTTTACTTGGTTTTGGTATTAAAATAATATTAGCTTCATAAAATGAGTTAGATAGAATTCCTTTTTCTTCAATTTTTTGGAAAAGTTTGAGCAGGATTGGTGTTAGTTCTTTTTGGAATGTCTGATAAAATTCCACTGTGAAGCCATCTTGCTCTAGGCTTTTCTTTATAGGAAATATTTTGATGACTGATTGAATCTTTTAACTTGTACTGGTTTGTTGAGATCTTCTCTATCTTCCTGAGTCATGTAGCTTGTTTGTGTGCTTCCAGGAATTTGTCCATTTTATCCAAGCTGTCTAGTTTGTTGACATACAGTTGGTCATAGTATCCTCTTATGATTTCTTTTCTTTCTTCAGGGTCCGTGGTTACACACCCTTTCTGATTTCTGATTTTTTAAAATTTGTATCCTCTCTCTTTTTTTCTTTGTCTGTCTTGCTAGTGGCCCATCAATTTTATTGATTTACTCAAAGAACCAACTTTTGGTTTTATTGATTTTCAATTCTTCTTTTGTTCTCCCATTAATTTATCTCTGCTTTAATCTTTGTAATTTCTCTTCTTCTATTTGCTTTGGGGTTAGTTTGCTGTTCTTTCTTAAGTTCCTCCAGGTGTGCTGTTAAGTTTTTTTCAATTTTTGCTCTTTCTCGTTTTTTAATATAGGCATTTAGGGCAATAGATTTCCCTCTCAGCACAGCCTTTGCTGCATCCCATAAGTTCTGATAAGTTGTATTCTCATTTTCATTCATCTCTAGATCACTACTGATTTCTCTAGCTGTTTCTTCTTTGACCCACTGGCTGTTTAAGAGTGTGTTATTTAATCTCCATATATTTGTGAATGTTCTTGTTCTTTGGTGGTTATTGACATTCAGCTTCATCCCACTGTGATCAGAAAAAGTGCTTTGAATAATTTCAGTGTTTTAAAAATTTTAAAGACCTGTTTCATGCTCAGCAAATGACATATCCTGGAGAATGTTCCATGAGCACTAGCGAAGAATGTATAATCTTGTGCTTTGGGGTGCAATGACCTATATATGTCTGTTAGGTCTAATTCATTTATCAAGTTATGTAACTTCTCTATTTCCTTGTTGATCTTCTGTCTGGCTGGTCTATCTATAGAAGAGAGTGGTGTATTGAAGTCTCCTACTATTATTGTTGAAGCATATATCACTTCCTTCAGTTTTGCCATTGTCTGTCTCATGTAATTTGGAGCTCCTTGATTTGGAGCATATATGTTTATGATTGCTATATCTTCTTGGTGAATTGGCCCTTTAATTAATATATAGTGTCCTTCTTTGTCTCTTATGATGTCTTAACATTTAATGTCTATTTTGTCCGATATTAATACAGCTACTTCTGCTTTCTTTTGCTTACCACTTGCATGGAAAATTTCTTTCCACCTTTTCACTTTCAGTGTATTCATATCCTTGTGTCTAAGATGAGTCTCTTGTCAGCAGCATATAGCTGGATTATATTTCTTAATCCATTCTTCCAATCTGAATCTTTTAATTGGTAAATTTAGTCCATTAACGTTCAAAGTTATTACTGAAAATGCATTTCTTGATTACACCATCTTACCTTTTTTATTTTATTTATCAGGTCTGTATCTTCTTTTCCCTCTTTCTCTTTGTATTATTTATATTACCCTTAGTGGTACTCTTCAATTCTGTGCTCTCCTCCAGACCTCCCTCTCCTGTCTTTTTTTTCTTTTTCAGCTGGCAGAATTCCTTTTAGTATTTCTTGTAGGGCCGGTCTCTTGTTGACAAATTCTTTCAGGGTATGTTTGTCTGTGAAAACTTTAATCTTGCCATCAGTTTTGAAGGACAATTTGGGTACAGAATTCTTGGCTGGAAATCTTTCTCTTTCAGGATCTTGAATATATCATACCACTTCCTTCTCACCTCCAGGGTGCTAGTTGAGTAGTCTGAATTCAGTCTTATGTGGTTTGCTTTGTATGTAGTAGATAATTTTTCTCTTGTCGCTTTCGGGATTTTCTGCTTCTCTTCAACGTTTGACAGGCTGATTAGTATGTGTCTTGGAGAAGGCCTATTTGGATTTATTTTGTTTGGAGTTCACTGAGCTTCTTTGACTTGTATATTTATGTCCTTTATGAGGTTTCGGAAGTTTTTCCCCATTATATTCTCAACTACTCTTCCTAGCCCTTTACTTCTCTCTTCTTCTGAGAGACCAATGACTCTTATATTTGTGTGTTTTGTTTTGTCTATAATTTTCCTGAGAGCCAATTCATATTTTTCCATCTTTTTTGCCATTTGCTGTTTTGAATCTTTGAAGTCAGTTATACTGTCTTCTGTATCATTTATTCTTTCTTCTGTCTCTTCAAATCTGGTGTTGTATGCCTCTCGTATGTTTTTTATTTGGTGAACAGAGTCTATAATCTCTGTGATATCCATTATTTTAAAATTTATTCTTTCAAATTCCTCTTTGTGCTCTTCTACTGTCTTCTTGATCTCCTTTATGTCATTTGTCATCCAACTTATTTTATTAAGTCGAGTTGTATGAACATCTTTGATTAGTTGTTTCAACATCTGTGTCTCCTCTGGTGTTTTAATTTGGTTATTAGGCTGGGCTCTGTCTGTCTGCATTGTAATATGCTTAGTGATCTTCTGTTGTTTTTGTCGCATGTAAATATCTTGGTTGATTTATTTTGGGAGTTGAGTTCTTTCAGGAGTCTGAGGCCTTTGCATGCTGAATGCAGCAGGGAGCAAGGCACAGGATGGGCCACAACAGTGTGGTGATTTGTTTCAGGGTAGTTATAGGTGCAGATTGGGATTGTAACACTGGCATTTGTGAAGGCGGGCATCCAGCAGGCAGGGAGGATGTAGCTGTGCAGGTGCACCAGTCTGCGGGGAATAACCCCGGTGTGCGCTGGTGTAAGGTGCTGGTTCTTTTGTAAGCATGTGTAGAACTGTGGCAGCAGGTAGGTGTTACACCTTCATTTTGGGCGGGGGCAGATGTGATCTGGCTGTGCAGGTCAGCACTTTTTCAGAGCTGGAAAGTGAGGTTGAGGGCTGTGCGCATGCGTGGTTCTAGGACTCCTGTAAAGTGGAGTTCTCAGAACTGAATGATATGATTGGGGTCCCATGTGTGTGTGTGGGTCTAGGAGTGCCTTACACTAAATTTCCCAAAGTCAAAGGAAATGATTGGGAGCCAGCGGGGTGGGGAGTCAGTGCAGGTGAACCCTGGGTATGGAGGTACATGCCTGTAGCCTTTATGCACTGGCAAGAGCCTGCAGGGAACAGGGAGGGGGAGGGAGTGCTCGGGAGGGGTACAGGAGAAGTGACTTGGTCTCTCCTTGGGGTGGAGGTGTGGGATACATACGCACGCTGTGGGTTGGTGGGGTAGGGGTGCTTGGAGCACGGAAAATGGGAGCAGGCATTGGTACTCAGGTATGTGGGGTGTAGGGTGAGTCACAGGTCATGAGGCTGCACTAGTGAGGGTAGGGAGCCCAAAGAATGGGACCTGGCTTGCTTCTTAGTCCCTGGCTCTCGTCTGTGCACTCTTGTGGGCTCCGCACCTCTGCACCAGGCCACAGCTTTCTGCTTCTCAGTTCCTTGGCCTCTGCAACCAGGGCCACCCTATATGGTGCAGAAGGCTCTTCCAGGTCAGCTGTACTCTTGAATTGCCATCTCAGTTGTCTTCCTGTCCCTTCTATAGTATTTCCATGGAGTAGGGCTGAACTAGACCTACTCTATTCAGCATTTTCCCCGAAGACCTCCTACAGTATATAACTCTATATATTCTACAACTCAACAACAAAAAGAAAAACAACCCAATTGAAAAATGGGCAAATGGCATGGACAGACACTTTTCTAAAAAGAAAGTACAAATGGCTCAAAAAACATATGAAAATATGCTCAACTTCACTAGCTATTAGGGAAATGCAAATCAAAACCACAGTGGTATTTCATCTCACACCTTCTAGAATGGCATTATCAAACAAACAAACAAACAAACAAAACAGAAAATTACAGATGCTGGGGAGGATGTGGAGAGGTAGGCATACTCATCCACTGTTGGTGGGAATGTAGAATGGCACAGCTGCTCTGGAAGGCAATTTGATGGTTACTCAGGAAGCTAAGTATAGACTTGTTGTATGATCCAGCAATCCCACTACTAGTATATACTTTGAAGAACTGAAAGCAGGGACATGAATAGACATTTGCAAGCTGTATTTATAGTGATGTTATTCATGATTTCCAAGAGATGGAAACAACTCAAATGTCTATCAACAGAGAAGTAGATTAAAAACTGTGGTATACACGTATGATGGAATATTACACAGTGATAGGCAGAAAAAAAGTCATGACATATGCAACAACATGGATGAAACTTGAGGACATTATAATGAGTGAAACAAAAGAACAAATACTGTATAGTCTCACTAATATGATCTAAAAATAATAAGTGAACTTTGAGAGTTTAAGTTGAAGTACAAGTTATCAGGAGGTAGAAAAAGAGTAGAGATTGGGCATTTGATTCTGAAGGAGTACAGAATGTTCAACAGGATTGAGTGTAAAGATTCAGAAATGGATAGCACAATGCTATCTGAGGGTAGCACAATATCGTAACTATAATGAACAAAGCTGAATGTGAGTGTGGTTGAAAGTAGAAGGCTATGAGGCATATATGAAACCAGAAGGTAAGATAGAGGATACAAAAAACCTGGGGTGGACAACGATGGTGATCAAATGAACAAATATAAGAAAGTTCTTACAAGAGGGAGAAAACATTAATGTCACCATTGCAAGGAGTTAAAAATGGGATGGTATACAGAGAAAATACAGTTCATACAAACTAGGGTCTATAGTTAGCAATAACATTGTAATAGAGTCTCATTAAATGTAACGAAGGCAGTATACCAAAACTAAATATCAATAAGAGGGGGAAATAAGAGAGGGGTATGGGATCTTGTTGTTATTGTCTCTCCTCTCTGTTTTCCTCTTATTTGTTTATGGAAGAAATGGAGATGTTCTCAAATAGATTGTGGTGGTGGGTGCATAACTATGTGATTACAATGGGGCCATTGTTTGCATACTTGCAATAGATTGTATGGTCTGTGAATGAAAGTGTTAAAAAAATAAACATAAAGATACAAGTTCTGGAGAAGATGTGGATAGAGAGATGTACCTATTCGCCATTGGCAAGGAAGTAGAATGGGCAGTGCCTCTGGAGGGCAGTGCGATGGTTCCACGGGAGGCTAAGTTTAGGGTTGCCATAGGATCCTGCAACCTTTCTGTTGGGTCAATACTGGAAGAATTGAAAGCAGGGACATGACTGGACATTTGCACACTAGTGTTTATGGTGGTGTAGTCATAATTTACACTGGATGGAGGTGGACTAAGAGTACATAAACTGATGAATGGAAAGGCAAACTATGGAGTGTGCATACAATGGAATATTGAGTAGCTGCAGGAAGGAACGAAATCATGAGACACCCAAGTAGATGAATGAATCTTCTTGACATTATGTTGAGTGAAATAACTCAAAAATGAAAGGAGAAATATTATATGGCCTCACTATTATAAAACTAACTATAATGAGAACAAACTCTGAGAATTGAATTCGAGAGCATAGGTTATCAGAGGATAGAAGGTGGACAGATATTGGGAAATCGATGATTAAGAAGTGCAGACCATTCAACGAGTCTCATTGTAAAGGTTGCTAGACTGTAAGCTCTTACAGCAGTCACAACTATTCCAGAGTTTAACTGTTAGATTTCTAAATCTTGAGATGCTGTGCTGTTTGTGAATAACCCGGTAGTTCCCTGGAACATTGGGTATCTGTGGAACACCCGAGCCTCCGAATTAGAGTTCTGCACCTCTGAAAGTCAGCATCACCCCATACAGCAGTGAAGGTGAAAAAGACATCGACTTTAATCGGAAATATGAATGAAACAGATTCGGTTAGGACTAAGGTAAATCAGAATACAAGGTAAAAGATGATATCGATTTTACTGATTTTCTGATTTGTAAAACCTCAACTTCTGCGTGAAACCAATGGAAAAGATAGTAATTTGCTCCAAAATTTAAATTTTCTGTAGCACATTATCTAATTTAACCTGTCTGTTCCGCTTAGTTAAACAATCTAATGGCATGAAATCTAGAATAAAGAATGAGATCTTGTTACTCCATACAGGTTAAGGTAACAACCCCAATGTATCCAGAAATTTAAAAAGTATTAGCAAAGTTCCTTTGAGGGACTGGGGAAAAAATGTGGAACCATTAAACTTCCCCACCTGGGGAATTCCTGATATTCTCTCAAGCATTAGGGACTCACAATTTAATAAGCCTAGCCCTCAATCCTGAGGCTTGCCCTTAGGAAACTTATCTCTGCTTTGGCAAACATAAGTGTAATCACGATTATGCCTAAGAGTCATCCCCAGAGAAGCGGTTTTCTTGCTCAGATTTGGCCTCTCTCTCTAAACCAGCTCTGCAAATAAAATGACTGCCCTCCCTTCCATGTGCGATATGACTCTCAGGTGCGTAAGTCTCCCTAGCAATGTGAGGCATGACTCCCGGGGATGAGCTTGACCTTGGCTTTGTGGGATTGAGAATGCCTTCTTGACCAAAATGGGCAGGAGAATTGAAACAAATGAAAGTTTCAGTGGCCAGGAGATTTCATATAGAGTTGGGAGGTCATTATGGAGGTCACAGTACACCAAGCCCCAAACAGTGTTCCTGAAAACCCTAAAGAATACCCTGAGCTTTAAGACTCTACAAAAGTTTTCTTAATAAGTTTTTTCAGAAACTTAAGGCTTCCAGATTGTTCATATGCCAGATAAGCCCTGAAACCCAGAGTCACCAGCTCTCCAAGAACATCAACCAGTTTCAGTTCTCTACAAGGTCACACCCCTTTCCAGCATGAAGAAACTAAAATGGATTTTTGCCCAGATATCCTTGAAGATAAGAGAATGATCAAATGAGATGGAGGAAGTGTAACTGAGAAAGTAAGACTTAACAAATCATTATGAGTATAGATTCATTAAATAGAAACTTCTTTTTAGCTTTTAGTGTATTAGAATAGCTAGAAGGAAATACCTGAAATTGTTGAATTGTAATACAGTAGCCTTGTTTTTTTTTTTTTTTCTGCATGGGCAGGCAGTGGGCATCGAACCCGGGTTTCTGGCATGGCAGGTGAGAACTCTGCCAATGAGCCAATGTCTCCCCTCCCAGCCTTGAATTTTAATAATGATTGTATAACTATATAGTCTTAATTGTGGACCATTGACTGTAAAAACCTTGTGACTGACACTCCCTTTATCCAGTGTATGGGCAGATGAGTAATAAAATAAAGACATAATAATAATATTACAATAATAATAATTGGATATAAGAGCTATGGGGTGTTTTAGGTTTTCTTTCTTCTTTTTTATCTGGAGTAATGAAAATGTTCTAAGATTGTCACGATGAAAGCGCAATCATGATAATGCAGTGAACTATTGATGTACGCTCTGGATAGATTATTTGGGGTGTGAATATATCTCAATAAAATTGCATTAAGAAACTACCTCTATTTCAGATGTTATGGTTACATGGCTAGAAATCTCTCAATATCTTTGGAAAACTGCGAATAACAGTAGGAGAATTTCATAAAATGACAAGGTATAAAATGAACATACAGAAATCAATAGCCTTTGTATATTCAAGCAATAACCAATTAGAAGAAAAAATAGAGGCACAGACCCCATATATGATAGCAAATAGCATAAGATTTGACAAAAATGAAATAAAATTCTTAGACAAATATTTAATTAAAAATATGCAAACCTATATAAGGAAAATGATAAACATACCTAAAAGACAAATAAAGACTTCGATAAATAGTAAGATTTAGAATAGTCATGGATATGATAAGTCAACATAATAAAGATGTCAAATCTTCCCAAGTTAATTATTCAATTAATTCAAACCCAGTAAAAATACCATGAGTTTCTACCTCCCCACTCCCCAACTCCAGAGCTAAACAAGTTGGTGATAAAGTTCATATGGAAAATAAACAAGCAATAACTTTTCTTAAAACACATTTAAAGCCTCTATCTATATAAAAAAGACTACAATAATGGTACAGAAATAGGGAAAGGTCAGTGGAACCAAATAGAAAACCCAGTATAGCAAGTTAATATAGAATTGCTAATGTGACATCTCAAATCAGATGGAGAAAATATGGCCTTTCCAATAAATGGTTTTGCCATATCTAGACAGGAATACGGAAAGATATAAGAGCAAATCCATTCATCACACCATACACCAGATAGCTTAATACTTACTGATTATCTGCTATGTGGTAGATGAAGTAAGTACCACATGTGTTACTGATGAGTCGCCAAAATGGCATAAGCCTCATTGGAGGGGAATTTAGCACTATTAAGCAAAACTGCATATTTATTTACCCTTTGAATCTGTAGTGTTGCTTCTAGGACTCTAAATGAAAAATGCACATTGACTTATGTGTAATTACTCATGGCATTACTTATAACACTAAAAGACGAAACGGCTCAAGTGTCAATGGGGAACTGGTCTGATAAACTGAAGTACATACCATTTGTGTACGAAAGGATGAGGAAAAACCCAGAGGTGGCAGTATCTCCAAGAACATCAATTAGTTCCATCCCCATATCCCATATTATCCACACCCGTTTTCAACATGGAAGAAGTTAAAATGGGCATAACGCATTATGTCTAAAGATTAGGAGAAGGATCGAAGGAGAAAGATGAGTTATAACAGAGAAATTAGGTGCTAACAAATGAGTATGACTGCTGAATCATTATATTGATATTTCTCTTTAGTCTCCAGTGTCTTGGAGCAGTTGGATGGAAAAGCCTGAAATTCTGGAACTGTAACCTATGCCAAACTTAGAAATCTGTTCTATAACTACTTTAAGAATGTACTTTTAAATTTACTGTTCTTTTGTATATATGTTATATTTCACAATTATAAAAAAGAAAGGATGAGAGAGAAGTAAGACTGCATGCCATTTTCTTATGTTTTTCAAAGAAGTGATGAAGAAATACCCCAAAGCCAATCAGTGGTCAACTATAAGATGTGTGTGTGGGGGGTGGGTGGGTGGGGGAGGAATAGGTGAAAGGGATGGAAGCTAAAACTTCTTTAAATGTATCTCATTTTAAAGTTTTGACTTTGGAGCTGTGTAAATGTTTTACATAATTAAAAATCAAAATGAAGCCACACATACACAAATGAACCTGAAATCTTGGAAGAGGGTGCTGTAGAGTGGACATCGTGTTCCCAGGAGAGGACATTGCTTGGATGGGGCTGGCACCTCGGAGGGTGCCTGAGGCCAGATTTGGGACTGCCAGAAAAAGAACTGAGACTGGAATCAGATGCCAGGGTGAAGTGTTGTTACTGAGGTGACGTTGGGTCATGGGAAGCAAACAGGGACAAGTTCCTCTCCTTTCTCTAGCCTTTCTATCTATCTCTAGTGTACCTTATGAGAGACCCTAGAACCACACAGTGGCATAGCAGAAATGTGAATTGCAGGGTCCTGGCCCCAGCATCACAAGGAAGAGGGACGGTTGACAGGTGTGGGACAATTGTTTCATCGCTGGCATAGTTGAAAAATTGGGACCAAGAGTTCTTTTGTGACAAGGAGGCTTTAGGAACCAAACTGACAGTGTAGTACAAGGTCCTTTGAATACCAATAAAGGCTGACCCATAGACAGAATTAATTCAAATGATGTAACATAGGTCAAGTGGTTTCAGAATTATGAAGTGCCATGAACATACAAAAGATTAGTGATGCTGCTACTGTCGGTGCTATAATTTCACTCAACTACAATGGTGACATTTCATAAAAGAAAGGTTAGAAAGCACAAGATAATTGTGAGATAAATTTGTACTACTTTTAGAAGCAGAAACAATAATTTGTTATTTCTTTTCTCTAATTGAAGCTAATTTTATTTTAATTTGTAAGTTAGGTGAGTAGTAAATTTTCAAATGGGCATACACTTCTATGACCTTTTCTGTCATAGCTGACACAATCCTATGGGTTTTTGCAAACATTTGAGTATGTTCAAATTTTCTCTGGTGACAAGTCTATATGTTACGCATTGATTGTTTAAGAGCCTTCAATTATTGTACTATATAATTGCATGACTGGTCATATTAATGTGTATCATAGTGTAATGATTTTTGCACTCATTCATTCATCAAGGACGAACATGACAAATGCAAAAATGCAATTTAGTTTCATTTTAAACTCATTTTTCATAGCCATCAGTTTAGAGATAAGAGTGGAATTATTCTGATAAGTTTACAAATTGATGGCTGGAGGCCAATCTGATTGCTTCATGATCCTTAACTATTTTTATAATGATGTTACATATGGTGAACATGTTGATATGAAGCAAGGTTTTGGGGATTTAAGTCACGCTTACAGAGCTGTAAGTCGTTTTTCATTTTAAGTTGGTTATACAGATACAGAAAAGGTGCTGGTGACCTATTTAATGATTTTATAAGATTATAGATACTGCATATCTTTGTAAATAGAGGAGAGCAATCTCAGTAAGAGCAAAAGAATTCTTCCGCTTTTGTAGAAAGTTATAGCTTAAATAGATTTAGCAAAGAAGTGATCACTGGTGAGCCAAAATATGAGAATAGGATTTGGAGGGAACCAAATGAATGCAAACATTTATTTATTTGGTGAACTAAAATCGTTGTATCTGGGCCAGATAATACTGACAGACCTGTGATCAAGGACCAGAAAGTGCTTTGGTCTTTGCTGGTTCCCAAGAGAAAGAGAAATTTACCCTGAATAAAAAGTTGCAAGTGGCCAATGGAGCAAAGGATGAAAAGTAGTGAAATCATCCAAGGACAAGTTGGAGTTTAGTGTAGGAAACTTACTTGTACTTCAAATATAAGCGTGATATCCAAAGGAAATGAATCATTTTTAATAGAAAACTAGCCAAGTGACTATATAACTGTTTTTCTATCTGTAGAATGTACACAACCCACAGTCACATTTTTATTTAATTGTAAATCTTTTCAACTTAGTAAATATTTATCAAGCATCTATTTGATGTGTGAAATGCATGTCAAGTACCATGGGGGATGAAAAGGTTAACAAGATATTGTCAAGGCATCTTTAATATGGCAATGCGGATAAAAGAAGTGCACAGACATTTTGAAAACGAAGTATTATGTTAAGTGCCCTAAGAACAGTACAAAAACAGTGTTTGGGGAGGTCAGTGGAGGGAGAGAGCACATCCAGTTGGAAAGATCAAGAAAGGCTTCAAGAAGGAGAGAACATGTAGATGAACAGTAGAAAGTAAAAAGAACTTTCAAAAACTGAGTAGTAGAGACCAATAAAAATAACACAAGCAGTCATATTTTGTTCTAGGCACTGTATAATGTTTTTGTTTGTTTTTCCTCAGATAACCCCACAGGAAGTAGTTCTCCTATCACAATTTCACAAATGGAGAAAATGAGCCTTATGTAGGTTAATATACTCCAGGTTTCACAGACACTGGTGAATCCAAAATTTAGGCTCAGATCTGCCTACCTCCAGACCCTACACCTTACTCGATATATTATGCTTCCTTATAACAACGACTTGTTTGTAAAGCTGAAAAGAAAAAAAAACCCTACATCCCCATGACATTTATGTTTAGTAAAACAATATTTGAAAAGTTATGTTGACTGATAGAAATCTGATAAATATTTTATAGTATCATGTTAAGTTAAAAAAAAGCAAAACCAAAATGGAATGCATTTATTTTTACTTCAACCCTAAAGGATAAACAATCAATCTGTGATATCAATAATCAATAAATAATTCCTTTGCAGAGTTTTTGCTAACGTGCACAATCTTTCTGAACAGTATGTTTTTTTCACATTTTAGTTTTCTTTAAATAATGAGGAATACAAATCCGGATAAAATGATGAGTAAATCACAATTCATGCATGTGTGATGGAGAACAGATGGGCCAACAATAGTTTGCATGCTGATGTATTCTTTAATTTTCCTGAATTGAAGTCCTATTAATCATTTGCTGATTCCATGCAATGGTGCATTGTTCAAACAATGCCTAATTATAAAAACAAGAGAAATGAAAATGGTCAAAGTGTTCAATAATGTGTTTTTATATAATAAGATTTTAAAATAGAACTTAGTATATTGTGAGATTTTTGCCTTTAACTAGACAAAAACACCTTTTATTGATTCTGCTGGAAGTAACTATTTAATATCATATGCAAATTTTAATACTTATTTCATTAGGAAACATCATTCATATGTCACACCAACACATACATATATTACATATCACATGCAAACTTAACCATACTTATTTGATTATGAAAGATCGTTTGTATAATATACATACATATACATATGCATCTGTCAGTATGTTGATCAACTACTAAGGCTGGGGCACTGCTTTTTTCCATTCAGAAAGAGATCCAGTACTTGGAACTGTCTTCTGGAGGTAGCATGTACCACACTTGAATGGGCTGAATTGACCTATTTATTGATTTACCGTAAGGCTGTCAGTTTTGGATGGGGCCCAGAACAAGGGAAGGCTTGCAGCTGGTCTAAGCTGATGTTCAAGAGGCTGTGTTTCCTGGACTTTATGACCTGACAGATCCAATGATACTGAAAATGTCGGCAGCAAATAGAGATGTTGCATGCAGCTTGGATGTCCCAAATAGAAGACCCCTAGGATGTTGGAAAAAAGCCTTCTCTCTTAGAAAAACAGCTCCTACTCCTGACACATCCTGGTTCCTGGTAGAGATTGACTACCTGGATAAGATGCACCAAGTGAGCATTTGACATTAAGTGTGCATTCTATCCACAACATCATATACTTGGGTTTGCTCAGAAGCACTCCATCATTAAGTGTCAGTGGTATATAAAGTTCAAGAAAGTACTGAAGACACATTGTTTGAGCAGGTGGCTCTAATTATCTTGGTATCTACTTTTGCTATATAATCATCTCTCAGCTTCCACACCTATGGTCTCACAGGGAGTTTCCTATGATCACTTGAATAAGAAGGCAAAAATCCAGTTGTGGTTTATAGGTAGTTCTACACAACCTGTCGGCACTAGCTATAATTCGATTGACGCAGCATTACACTCCCTTTGGAGGTAGCACGGAAGGACATTGGGGAAAGAAAATCTTTCCAGTACGTAAACTTGCAAGAAGTGCAGGTGATTGGTTTTTTTTTTTTATTCCCTTCCCCCCACATGAGCAGGCACCAGAAATGGAACCCAGGTCTCCAGCATGGCAGGCAAGAGCTCTGCCTGCTGAGGCACCGTGGCCCACCCTGCAGGTGATTGTTTACTCTGATTGGAAGGATAAAAGGCCAGAGGTATGGATCTACTGGAATTCATGAGTAGCGGCTAACAGCTAGGCATCTAGATGTTCAGGAAGAAAATTGGAAGACTAATTGAAAGTTTGATCTGGGAAAGGATTTACAGATGGGCTTCTTAGAATAGCAAAACATGTGAAGATCCTCCACTACAGTAAAAGATCTCAATAATAAAATTGGGTGGACAAGAATATTCAGTTTGTCAATATCAACCAGCCTCTTTTCTCATTTCCTCAGAGTGTGCTTAGCAGATTCATGAACAAAATGGCAGAGGTAGTTCTTTATTACAATAATATGGGCTTCCATCCACCAAGAATGACCCAGTTGCTGTCGTTTCTAATTGTTCAATCTGGTCATCCTATTAGAAGCCAATTAAGATAATTTAAAAATGGTTGCACCTATTAATGGAACTTTAAGGAGACACTGAGGCCTGCATTCATCCCTTAGTATAGCACATTTCCCCAAGGGGACTAGCTAGGCTCCTGGGCGGGGCGGGGGGGGGGGGTTGATAATTTTGGAGCCCTTCCATTGAAGAAAGGGCTGTGATTTATTTCTACTTGAATAGACTCTTACTCTGAATGTGGGTTTGCTTTTCTTGTCCAAAATTTTTCTGCAAGCACTACCATCCAAAGACTTACTCCCTTAGTCACCATCAAGTATCTTGTGCAACATCATTTATGATTAAGGAATTCATTTTTAGCAAAGAAAGTATAACAATGGGCTCATGCTTCCTTACCATTGACACATTTTTAGGTTAGGATGTTGCTGTTTTAGCCCAATCAGCTGACCTATTCAAAACTTAATTCTGCCTGGATTTTCTTTTTGAACAGTCCTAGGTAAGGCAGATAATGACCACTTGGTTGAATACACTGCTCATTGTGTTCCCCTTTCAGTGACACCCATGGGCCACAGTGGGATGTGTGTGTATGTTGGGTCTCTGTAAGTTTTATATAAGTACCTTGCCCCCATTGGACCTACCTTGTCCAGAAGAAAAATGTGAGTATTAATAGGGGATGACTGGATAGGAAAATGAAGTTATAGTTACTAAAATGTAGAATCCATATTATGGAGGTGAAGTCATAACAACAATCTTGGCAGCTGGGGAGGGAAAACCACATAACCCTGGAAGCATGAGGATGGAGGGACATGAATAATTTTTGCCTTTCAGAATAGCTCCTGAAGCCTTTCTCATGAAGAAAGACACCCTGGCACAACTCCTATACTATTGCAAAAGCCTAAAATTTAACCAACTGCTAGGGCTGCTAACCCTCACCAGATGACTCAGACCCTGATTTCCTCTCCATTATTCTTAATTTGACTGAAAAGTCTATGGAAACAGTAGAGGATGGCTACAGTTCCTACACCTCACACACCAAACACCTGTCAGTACTCTTGGAGTTCTTCCTCACCCCAAAACTTGCAGCAATTGTGCAGTCAATCTATGGGACAGATGAATGCCACCTGGCTGGTGACTAGACAGCTTGGAAAAGTAGGACTGGCTGCCTTTCGGCAGTCTCTCTAAAATGAGGCCTGGACTTTATTATTTGAATTGAACTGGTAATAAGAAGCTTCATTAACTTGCTGGTGGCACATAGAAGCACTGTTAACTGGTGCCTCTTCAACTAGTATAGGTCCCACTTGGGGGAGTCTAAAAATGATGACTGGTCTCTTTCCAAGAGACCACCTGTACCCCAGGTATTATACTTCTTGTGTGGAAACCAGGTATTAACTTGCTTTCCTCCTGACTTTGAGATATGTACAGTAATACCTCCGGTAGATCATGTCATCCTCAGATGCTTTGGGAAATCTCTCCAAAATGATACTAACATCAATCACTCAAGGGAGCTTCTTGGAAGGATTCCTGATTATTGATGCATATCCTGGAACAGTTATCTTTACAATGGGAGTCATCAAATCACAAAAGTTGCTTTGAAATTTATCACTTACTTTAGATGAAGTGATCAGTCATACTCCTTCTACCCTGGAAACCATTCAGGTAGGCTTCAACTCACTGGTTTGGGTGGTTATGGATGATGGAATTACCCTAGCTTTCCTCCTTGTTGGACTTTCTGTAATACGTGATATATTCCCATGTACCTGGACTAATAACTTTAGTCTAGTGGAAAGGTTAATACAGAAGCTAAGGAGAATATCATCTGGCTTTCTAATGTTGACCGTGATGGTTTATGGAATTTATCTATCTAGGGGACCCTGGGTTGAGGTTAATGCTTCATGTTGGCCTCATCCTGTTTCTTCATATTTTTTTTGGTAGTGACCATAATTAAATGCTGTATAGAAAAATGGAATTGGTTTGGTCCCAACTTCAGTCGTGTTAGTCAATGTAGCACCATACTTATGGTAAAATTTGCCAGAAACCAAGGTGGGTGAATACGGTTGGGAGATAATTTTCCTTGAGTCTTTCACATATCTACATGTCTTTGAATAAGGCACTAACTGCCATTTTTTTCTGGACTAACTTTTCAAGGATGTTTGTATTAGAAACAGCCATTGGATGGTGCAACAGCGGCTCAGTGGCAGAATTCTCTCCTGCCATACCAGAGACCCAAGTTTGATTCCCGGAGCCTGCCCATGCCAAAAAACAAACAAACAAACAAACAAAAAAACAAACAACATAGAAGATAGCGAATGTATCCCTCTGGAACTAATAGCAGGTTTGATTATCGCACTGAAGGCAGATTGTTTCCCCCACCAAAGCAAAGGGCAGGCATACTTATTGTCCAGTGTAATAAAGATAAGTTCTCCACCTTGCTCAAAGGGCAGGCATGCTTACTGTCCGTTATAAGTGATTGAGGTTTCGTGACTCAGGGTACACCCTCGCATGTGTGCACAGGAGTCCTCTGGCCCTCTTCTTATGAACTTACAGTAATTTTGGTTCAGAGAACCAGTGCAAAATGCTGATATCCTGGCTATTGTTATTGTACTCAGTGATAAATTATCTTTTGTTTCTGAGCCAGGAATCTGGTATCTTCTACCACCATCCATGAAACTGTGGCAGAATAGCAAATTGAAAGGAGGGTAAAATCTCAGACCCTTCACATTCTTGACAGTATTTCAATTTCCAATCTGGTTAAAAGATATGGGAAGGGTTCTACAGTTGAACACCTTCCTTATGAAATATTCACTCAGATTTATTTTCATGTTGAATTAGACTAGTATGCTGAGGCTACCATACTGTTCCTTTGATCATAATGGAGAAAAATCTATAGTAAATGTTTGTTGGAAAATATTTTGCATGTTGCCTTTGAAACTCCCCAAAATAAGTGGAATGGGGGTTTCTAATGGTTCCTATACTATTAGGATTATGGCTTTGTTGTCCAAGAGTTTAAATTCATTTACTTGAACCTTATTTAATGGAATGACTCATTGGTAAGTTGTTCTTCCTATTTTAATTTGCCTCATTATTTTCCCTCTTATACTTATGCTCTTAAAATGAGATATAAAAATCCAGCATTAATTGAGACAGTGTTTACTGTTGTTGTAAGGACTGTTTTAATGTGGTGTTCAACGTGAGCATATGCTTTATAAATTAGGATCACGTGGTTTTCACTGACATTTAAGAATGAGGTTAGTCCTTTAATCAAATAAATAGATTAAGAGCTGAATTTGAAATCCCGTTTAGATGCTTGTTTTGTTTAGTATAATTTTTCATGGCAAATAATCTTATATATTTTTTTGTCTTTTTTATTAGAGAGTTGTAAGTTTACAAAAAAGTAATGCAGAAAATGCTCTACACAGGTTGTTAATACTTTGCATTAGTATGGTATCTTTTTTACAACTGATGAAACAATATTATTATAATTATACTGGTATTTATAGTCCATAGTTTACTTTAGAGCTCATTGTTTTGTACAAGCCTTTGGTTTCTTTAAAAAAAATCATTTTAGTAACATATATACTACCTGAAATGTCCCCTTTTAGCAATATAACTTTAGAACTTTGGTAAATTTTGTATTGCTTAGAGCACATTTTTTTTTTAAAAGCTATTAATGTGAAAACAGAAGTAGCTAAAAATTGAAGCTAATGCATTCTTCTAGTAAGAGGGAGAACTTATGTGGCAATAACTGGAAAATTTTTTATGAGATGTCTTCTCTAGAAACACACATAGATCATCGGGGGAATATGTCAGCAAGATAAAGACACACTGCTAATGTAAACAGTTAAATGTTCTGATCTAAATGTAGTACTCTCCGGATAAAATTGGAACCAAAAGTTAAACAAAATATAACAAGTAGCTTAAAAAATATGTAGACCAGAGGTCAACATAAGCTATTCTGAAATGAGCATACAAAAAGTACAGAATGCATAGTACTAATGGTGTGTTATAGGCATTTAGAAAATATGTTTTGATTCTCTCAAAGGAGGAAAAATGTAGTTCAGTGCAATATTTTCCATAATAGGAAATAAATATTTAAGTGCGAAAGTTTTTAGTGGCTCTGAAGCAGAAAATTTACACCTGTATCTTTTCATCATCTGAGCTAACATTACATAGCTGAGGAAAAAGGCAGCTTGAACTATGTCACTGACCAAATGAGGACAATTTTCCTTTGAAAAGCATTACAATGAATGCTAAATAACCTCAGGAACTCAGCAGAAAAAGGAGCCAGGAGAATTTTGATTTAAGTCCCAGTTCTGCCAATGACTGCATGACTTTGAGTAAATATTTCACTTTTCTAAGCCTTAGTTTTCGTGTATGTGAAATGCGGATGATAACTTATGCCCTGTCAACCATCCTGCATTATTATGAGAATCAGATGAAATACCTGGCACGCATTTGTGAAGTAAATAGATGAATGACAAAATAGAAAAGCATTTTTTAAATGATGAAACTTTAAAGGAAAGTGAATTGTTTTATCTCAAGTTTACAATGAGGACCTAGAAAAGTTTTTTAAATTTAAGGAATAATGCCTGGTTAAAATGTTTTACTAATTTTTTATGTGATGTGCAGATTGCTTTATGTATACGTGAATGCAACAGCCAGTGAGCTAGGCTGGTTGTCATCTACTGGATGCCATTTGATGGGTGTGCTACAGTTTATCTTTCCTAAAATAGTCCCCCCCCCCGCCCCGACCAAAACTTGCAGATTGGCCAAGCATGGCTGTGGGTTTCAAATGGCACTTTATTTATCTTAAAATTTTATTGACACACATCATACAAGCACAAACATACTTAACATACAAATATTCCATACATGGTGTACAATCAATGGCTGAAATTATCATCACATAGTTATATATTCATCACCATAATCATTTTTTAGAACATTTACATCACTCCAGAAAAATAAATAAAAAGAAAAAAGAAAAAACTCATACAGTCCATACCCTTTACACCTCCCTCTCATTTGCCACTCGTATTTCCACCTACCCAATATATTTTAATCTTTGTTCCCCCTATTATTTGTTTATTTCTTAATCCATATTTTTACTCATGTGCCTATACCCTAGATGAGGGGAACATCAGGTACAAGGTTTTCACAATCACACAATCACACTGTAAATGTTATAGCTTTATACAATTATCTTCAAGAAGCAAGGCTACTGGAGCACAACTCTACAGTTTCAGGTGCTCCCCTTTAGCCACTCAAATACACCATAAACTGAAAAGGGATGCCTATATAATGCATAAGAATAACCTCCAGGATAACCTTTTGACTGTGAAATCTCTTGGTCACTGACCCTTTATTTTTTCTCATTTCTCTCTTCCCAATCCCTTGGTGCTCAATCCCAGCTCATCCCGGGATTTCTATCCCATACTGCAGGGAGGTTTACACCCCTGGGAGTCATGTACCACATAGAGAGGGGGAGGACAGTTGGTTCCTTGCTGAGTTGGTTTAGAGAGAGAGGCCACATCTGAACAACAAAAGAGGTTCTCTAAGGGTGACTCTTAGGCCTAATTTTAAATGGGCTTAGCCTATCCTTTTCAAGAATAAGTTTCGTAGAGGTGAATCCCAAAATCGGGGGCTCAGCCTTTTGATTTGGTTGTTCCAACTGCTTATGCGAGTATCAGAAATTCTCCAAATGGGGAAGCTGGATCTTTTCTCCTTTCTCCACATTCCCCTAAAGTGACCCTGCAAATATTCTTTATTCACTGTCCAAAGGATTTCTTGGAGCATCACACTAACCTGGACAAACCAACAAAATCTTGGGCCCTATTCAAGGTTTCATGTCCTTATGGTGTTCGACTAAACTGACCATACAAGTTAAATTAGGAAACACAATATCCAAAAACTATAAATTTTCAGAAGCACTTTATGAAGAGGTGAATCTAGCCCTTCATGAATGGATAACATACTTTAGTGCAGGGATTGTCAGGGTGATGCTCAAATTGTTTGACACCATTACAGCAGGGGCCTTCTCTCAGGTGAGGCTTTAGGCATGGCGGGACCGGAGTCCTGGGGGCCCTTCTGCAGTGACAAGCATTTACTAGGGCATTACTGGGTTATGGGGGAATCTTAGAGGGTCCTTCATGAGAGGCTGCTGGCGTCAGGGGGATGACATCAAAGGGTTTGGGGCAGTGGCCGTTACCATTGTTATCGACCTTTAGCAACCACTTTTGTCAGGCTGGTGTGTACTGACTGGTTAAATACTGACTGTGAGGGTAATAAACTCGAGAGCCTCCAAGCCAACATCTTAATACACTGGAAAGAAGCAAATGGCGATGTTTGTGGTAAACTGGAGACATATCTCATGGGAGGTGATAACTGCTCATCTTCCTTAGCCAAGTGTCAGGAGGAAATGCAGGCTGGTGTTTCTAACATCGAGAGACGTTGGAAGCCTTGGACTTTAATCTCAAGTTTCCTGAAGTTGAAATGTTGTCAACATATTCAATTGAAAAAATATAATTATATGTGTATATTTTACCAATCCTGTACCAACCAAACAAAACCCGTTTTTGTTTGGCCTGTGGACTTTCACGTGCCCACTCTGCTTTGGTGTGTTAGCTGGACCCAGTACCCATTTAAGTTTCCAGCGTGGTCCTGTGTGAGAAAAGGGCTACCAGAGAAACAAATGGTTCTCGAAGTGAGAAGGAGGGGTGGGAGCCCAGAGATAAAATTCCTTCACTTGTCGTTTTGCCTCAGGCTGGCCACTGAACTGTCAGGGCAAAAGGAGGAAAAAATACATGTTCTCAAGGTCAGGAAGGTGATTTGAAAGGGTGACAGTGGCGTCCATCAGCACAGTGGGAATTTAGAGACGTCTGATTAGAGGCAGAACCTGGGAGAGCAGGTGTTGAGTAGGGCTTGGACCTCAGGGAAAGCAGCGTCCTCCCCAGTTGTAGCACTGTTGTTGAATAATTAATTTCTGTAGTCATGTCTCACAAGGTTTTTCTACAAATTCTCTTAACAAACGTGTATAGATATTTTTTCACAGATCCATCTGTTCCCATGTGTCATAAATACTTCTAAAGAGTAGGCCATAAAATCATCAGAAAATCTGTGAAGTGGAGGAAACTTGTCAAATCTTAAAAAAAAGTTTTGGAGTGGGCCACGGTGGCTCAGTGGCAGAGTTCTCACCTGCCATGCTGGAGACCTGGGTTTGATTCCTGGTGTCTGCCCATGCAAAAAAAAAAAAAAGTTTTGAGTTTCCTTCAGGTGATTTAAAAATTTACCTTTGGCTCTTATTGTGACAAATTCGTATTAATTTACTCTAATATGATGAGATACTGTTGAAATTTGGTAGATGCATAACTAATGGAATTACAATGAACTATTTGTTTATTAGAGAATATAAATAAGTGGCACTACGATTTGACTTGAAATGTACAACTTACCCGTGGACCAGTTTGCTAATCCTATTCAACTGAGGAAACAAATGGCGTTCTTCAATGGAAAGATGTCCTGCACATATACACATGCTTTTAGGGGAGAAAGAAAAAGGAGAGGAAAACTCATTTCTTGTTCTCACCCCCGGGGTGGCACTTCTGACAGACGTGGCTCTGACGGAATGGGGGAGCAGTAGGGATTGACTCCTAAAAATCTAGGGGAACCTGTCAGCTCTGCCTGAGTTCTTTTTTTTTTTTTTTTTTAGTTTTTAAATTTTCATTTCATTTCATTTATTTATTTAAATATAACAACATATAAGCACGAACATTCCATTCTTGGTATATAATCAATGACTCACGATATCATCACATAGTTGTGTACTCATCACCATGATAATTTCTTAGGACATTTACATCAATTCAGAAAAAGAAATAAAAAGAAAAAAATTCATACATACCCCTTACCCCTCCTTTTCATTGAGAGTATTTACATCTACTCTATATATTTTATCTTTTGTTTCCCCTATTTTTTTCTATACCCCTTATCACTCCCTTTCATTGATCGCTAGCATTTCAATCTACTAAATTTATTTTAACATTTGTTCCCCCTCTTATTTATTTATTTTTAATCCATATGTTTTACTCATCTGTCCATACCATAGATAAAAGGGGCATCAGACACAAAATTTTCACAATCACACGATCACATTGCAAAAGTTATATCATTATACGATCATCTTCAAGAAACATGACTACTGGAGCACCGTTCTACATTTCCAGGCACTTCCCTCCAGCCTTTCTAATATATCTTAACTAAAAAGGGAATATTTACATAATACATAAGAATAATCTCCAGGATAACCTTTTGACTCTGTTTGGAATCTCTCAGCCATTGACACTTTATTTTGTCTCATTTCTCTTTTCCCCCTTTTGGTGGAGAAGGTTTTCTCAATCCCTTGATGCTGAGTCCCAGCTCATTCTAGGATTTCTGTCCCATGTTGCCAGGAAGGTCCACACCCCTGGGAGTCATGTTCCATGTAGAGAGGGAGAGGGCGGTGTGTTTGCTTTTCGTGTTGGCTGAGAGAGAGAGGTCTGCCTGAGTTCGGGCAAGGTCTCTGCAGTCTTCTCCCTTTCATTCCCCCATTTCTTGACATTTTATGTTTGCTTAATGAATGAAAACATTAATAATAGTGCAAGATACAATAAGCTGGACCTGAGAACATAAATAACATGGATTTGGATTTGCTTCTATTTAAAAATCAACATTACCCTTGTATGAGCAGGTACTTGAAAAGGTCTTTATTTTATCATGCATATTTGGAAGTAATGAAAATTGAATTTTGTTTAAAAATAGTCTTTCACTGTTGCAAGTTCCAGATATGGATCACTTAGACTAACGTAGCGCAGTCAGAGTTGAGGAACCTAATTTCTAGGATTGGCTCTTCTACTAACTAGACATTTGGCCTTGAAAAACATCACTTCCATGTGTTTGATTTTAGTTACCTTCTTGGTCAAATAAAGGGATAATGATATGCACACTTCTCATCTCTTAGCTAATGTAGAGGCTTTTGAAGGGAGAGAGAAAGGGCCACATATAGTTTTGGTGAGCTCAGAGGTAGACAGTCTCCAGGCGTGGGGGTTTGGCAACCTGTGTAGCTTAAGATCATTTAAGAGCAGAGATGCATGGAAAGGAGATGACATGGGGGTCACCAGTGCATAGGTTGAAGTAAAGCATAGGTTAAAGGAAAGCATAGCAGGTAATGAAATTGAGGGCTGCAGATTGGAGGATAAGGGAAAGAGGTGAAGTCTGAGGGAACATATTTGGCTTGTTTTCCAATAAGCAGAATGAAAAGTACTTTTGGTTATCTATTGTTGAATTAGAATGATGAAGTAAATCAGGCTGTTCCCTGGGGGAAAGATAGTATTTTAGTAGTTCAATAGACTGAGATGCCGACAGGGAAGAGTGAACAGAAAGATACTAACAGAAATATCTAGTGTGCCAGTTTGAAAGGACGTATGTCCCCTAGAAAAGCCATGTTTTAATCCTAATCCCGTTTTGTAAAGGCAGCTGTTTCTTCTAATCCTTATCCAGTATTGTATGTTTGAAATTGTAATTAGATCATCTCCCTGGGGAAGTGACTCAATAAAGAGTGGTTGTTAAACTGGATTAGGTGGAGACGTGTCTCTACTCATTCCAGGTGGGTCTTGATTACTTCACTGGAATCCTATGAAGGAGGAAACATTTTGGAGAAAGCGAGAGATTCAGAGAAAGTAGTGCAGAACAACATAACCATGAGAAGCAGAGAGCCCACCAGCCAGTGACCTTTGGAGATGAAGAAGAAAAACGCCTCCTGGGGAGCTTCATGAAACAGGAAGCCAGGAGAGAAAGCTAGCAGATGACGCTGTGTTCGCCATGTGCCCCTCCAGCTGAGAGAGAAACCTTGAACTTCATCAGCCTTCTTGATTCAAGGTAGCTTTCCCTGGATGCCTTAGATTGGACATTTCTGGAGACTTGCTTTAATTGGGATATTTTCTCAGCCTTAGAACTGTAAACTAGCAACTTATTAAATCCCCCTTTTTAAAAGCATTCTGTTTCTGGTGTACTACATTCTGGCAGCCAGCAAACTAGAACATCTAGTATCATCAAAGGATGCTCTTTTCTGGGTCGCAGCAGCCAGAAAGAATCACCTCACAGTACTGCTACTTCAGTTGTAGCACAGATGGGCTCTGGGGAGGAATACATTGCCAAAGTTTCCAGGGTTGGGGAAAGGGAGTTAGAGTTCCCCTGTATGGGATGCCCAGTAGGAGAGGACTAGAGACTGGAGAAAAGGAAAGAATTTAGTAACTATTTCCAAAAGGTGGAAGGGTTTGGTAGTGAATATCAGAAATGATTCTAATTGTGCGTATGGATATGTCATTTCTGGTATTTTCTGAAAGGGAAGGGGGCTTAGCCAATTATCAGACAATATTCCTGTTTGCCTGGCAAGCACACACTCAGTATATAGAATTAGGACTAAATCAAGCCATTGGGTTCTAGCAGAGCCTTCCAACCCATGAAGATCCCATGAGCCTTGGAGATTAATGGAGACTTAGGCTCAGCTCCTGTTTACTAGAGTCTGGTCACTCAACAAGCTTCAGTCCCTCAAGACCCAACAGTAATCTCTGTTGTTCTCCACTTTGAACTGTCTCCCTCTTCCTGACTTCATTAAAGAGTTTCAGGCTCTACAAATCTTTTTGTTCCCTCCTGAACCCCTTCTAGATCCCATGGTTTTTGCTTGACTTCAGGTTTTAGTTTTGGGCCAATAGATTTTGTTTGGTATCCCTGCTGGAAGGGGCTGGGGGCGAGGTAGGGTGACCAGCTGTCCTGGTTTTTCCAGGACTGAGAGGGCTCCCGAGATGTTGGATTTTCCATTTTAAACCAGGAAAGTTACAAGGCCAACCAAGCCCAGTTGGTCATCTAGGGGAGAGAGAGGAAGAGGAAATGCAGTTTTCCAAACTCAGCGTGGAGTATTTACATGAAAACCAACACTTTTACACTAAAATGATTAACCTTCTTGTAGCATATTTCCTATGACCTTACGAGAAACTCTCTTTGCCTTGAGAAATATGTGTGTTTTAAAACCCTGTAATAAATCCTTTTCAATTTAAACTAGCTAGAGCAGATTTTATTTTTTGCAACCGAACCCTACCTGATTCATGTCACATTTATATTTATACTGAAGAGATTACTCTAGTGAAGCTAAAAATCATTTTAAGATAACTCATGTCAGAGTTCTGTGGGTTTTTTCCCCTGCAGTTCTTACCCCTTCTTTTGGCAGCAATTCCCTGATTTTCCTTTGGGACCCACCCTCCCCCACGCCTAAGTGGGGTAGGGCTGATCTCAGACTCAGGCCTGGATGACAAAAATAAAGCAAAATGAACCAAAAACACTTGATTTTTCTAGCCACAGTGATGGTTTGGGCATTGGCACATGACCCAACTGTCCTCCTGAAGGATCAGCCTCTGGAAGTTTGCTTAAGCTACTGACAAAGATGTGTGTGTATATGTGTTTGTTTCTGCCATGTACCACAATCGTAGGGACAATGTAAGCCTAACTAATTTAAGCTTGCCAGTAGATAAGTGGTTTGCCTGAGAATGGAATCAGTAAAGACAAAGGCAGAGCTATGTACTAATACTTCATAATACTTCACTGCCTTTGCTTTGTAAAAGGAAACAAAAGACTAGCATAGAGTCATCTATTCAGTGTGAAATATAGGGTATTTCAGTTAAGGTGTAAGACTGCGAGTTCTTAAACTTACCGCAACTTCTGGATCCAGTCATGCCTGAAGTCATGTGCCTTTACCATTTCAGGGGTCAGTAATATTCTATCTTGCTTAAATGTGTTTGAGTTTCTGACACTAGAAACCTAAAAGGTGCTGAAAAACTCATACAATACATTTACATTTAAATTTATAAATTGATAAATTTGCATTACTATTGCCATAACATGATTCCTTTGTTTACATAATTAGCTTTTCTGCATTTAATTTATAATTTAATTTAATTTAATTTTATTGTATTTTGGCATAGGCTGGCTCAGGAATCGAACCCGGTCTCCAGCATAGCAGGCGAGAATTCTGCCACTGAGTCACCATCGCATCGTTCATTTATAATTCAATTTTAAATACGCTTTTCTGAACACACATCATGCTTTAAGTGTGGGAAATTTGGCAGAGGTGTGTTTCTTGGCCTGGCTTTATCACTTACGAGCACGGTGCATTGGGAAGTTACTTAACCTCTCTGTGCTTCATGTGCCTCACCTGATAAATGTATATAATAATAGTAATAAGCATAGTTGTCATGTATAGGGGGCAAGCAACTAGAGCAGTGGCCTGGCACTTTAATGAGAATTCATTCCTATTAAGTTATGAACTGTTGTTAATTCATCATTTTTTATGTCACATTTAAATGTATTTAATGTAATAGTTTTTAGCTGGAACATAGCATTACAAATTGTAAGCAAACACGTGAAAATGCCTAAGTATAAAAAAAATTAGAAACAGCTATGTAAATAGCAGGCAGAAACATAAGGAGAAAGGCTGAAGAATAATGTGTAAAAGTTAAGTTGTCCAGGTTATGGTTGACCTTGCTCATTTAAAAAAATGTTTAATTTGCTATTCTATTGCTTTTTCATAAATGGAAATATTTAGTATCATCAGTTATACGTCAATAATTTATTGTATGTATAACAGAGGTATGCTTCAGAGATCTTTAAAAAAAGTCTTTGTTCGAGTAAATATTGCTGCTTGATAATGATAAACAATCTCATAAATAACATAATATTTCACAGCCTTTGCTTTGTAAAAGGAAACGAAAGATTAGAATAGGGTCATCTATTCCGTGTGAAATATAGGGTATTTCAGTGAAGGTTCAAGTTGACTGTTCAAAGTGTTGTTCAAGTCAATTGCTTCCAGCTGCAGAATGAGTTTGTAAAGTTAGAGGGCATTATAACATTATCTGCAATACTTCTTAATTTTATTTTTGGACATGGAAAATAGGTCCCAAAGTGTATAAAAGTGTATCAGACTAATAAGAAATAAATAAGGACAACAATAAATAATGTGTTTAATTCGTCCCCCTCCCAACCTGCAGGAATATGTGCGGAACAAATGCTGAGCTGAAACGTGCACGCAAACTTTTAAAGGCAGATCACTAATTACTTTCAATGTTAAATGTGCCTTAGACCTTTCAATTTTTTAGTCAGCAATTTTGCATATATTTAGTAGGTGTGTTGGCTGTTTTCTTTTACCATGGATCATTTTTTTTGAGGGGGGCTGGTGGAAATAATGGTGGCATTGCTGCATTTCAAAATCAAGAAATAGGGCGGGCCATGGTGGCTCAGCAGGCAGAATTCTCGCCTGCTATGCCAGAGACCCGGGTTCGATTCCTAGTGCCTGCCCACGCAAAATACAATACAATACAATACAATACAATACAATACAATACAATTAAAAAAATAAATAAATGTTTGTGATAGTTTATTTCATATTATTGCCAATTCAGTGGAATCTTCCTGAAACTTATTATGTACATGGAATGAGAAAAAATAGTGGAAACTTCCAGTGGTCAAGTATTATCCACACTGCCTCAGTGTAAGTTCTTCAGGTCAAAAGAAAAATTAACTGGTATTTTGAAACAAGTGTTTCAAACACATACGAGAGTTTCTTCCAGAATTCAATGGTCTCGGATCGGAATGGGGAGAAAAAGTGCTCATTGCTGGCCAGGGGTTTATGTCCCATTTTTCATTTTTGTTTGTAATTCCTGTCATCTTGGTTTCTTATGCTTTGGCTAAAAAGGGCGACTCATAATTATTGGAACGGGGTTTCAATAAACATTACGCATTATGGTGAACCAAAGAGTGATTTATTGATAATTTGTCACTTATATTTATGAAAATGTAGACCCCTGAGCTGCAGAGCTGGTAAATCATATCCCACAGCCTCAATGTGTCGGGTTCTCCCCCACCCCCTTGCACTGCCAGAAGTCCCCCCTACAAGCTGATGCCTTCCAAAGTCTCGGAGCCTGCTCTTCGTGCACTTGCTAATGCAAAGCAAGAAAGAACAACTGTTAGAGATTTATTTTTGTTTCAATGTGTTTTCAATTTAACTCTTGAGGAATATAAACAATAAATTGATAAAATATAATTAGATGTGAGATTATAATTTAATGAGGCCAGAGAAGGGGCAAGAATGTAAATGGAATAGACTGGGGGATTTTTTTTTTTCTTTTAGTTTGTTTATTATTTTACAGCCGTAAAGAACATTCACATAGTTTCCAGATGCAGGCAGCTGCTCGTGCTGTGCTCTGAGGAAGTTCATTTTGATCCACTTGTTGTAGACGAGTGATGTTTAAGCTGACATGCCACTCAGCTGCGGCCTCCAGTCATGTCCGAGACGGGATGGGCGAGCATCACGTGTTCATTTGATGTTTGCTGCTGACTTATCTCATCTGCAACCTCTCCAGCAACAAGCTGTCCCCCTCTTGTAATATGTTTATCTCCCCCAGTGATGTCAGCAGAACTCGGCAAATCTAATATTCATGCTCAAACAGATTTGTTGGGGCTCTTTGTTTGCAAGAATAGGCCCTATATCACTCTTACAGCTGCTTCCTTTAGATAGGAGGAGAGGGCTTTGTTTGTCGGGTTCCCTTTAGACAGGACTTGGGCCATGAACAAAGCACTTACCTATCTGCCTTCACCCCATTTTTTTTTAATTCACAAAAATCTACTTTCAATGTTTTTTTTTTTTTTTCCACGGATGTGACTGCAACTATCTTTTTTCCCCCTTTGGCCAAATCTCTTGGGTGTAAAATATCTGTAGCAGTAAAATACTGCATATTTATTTTCTTTTACAGAGGAATCTTTGACAGAAATATTTTCTTCGTACTTCAAGATTTTCATACAATTTAGACAGAAGGACGTTTCTTGAATGCAATGTTCTAGGGTTGCGGAATTAAACTCATGAAAAATGTATAATGCTCCACATAGAATGTCTATAAA
The DNA here is from genome assembly GCF_023851605.1 of Tamandua tetradactyla. Taxonomy (NCBI): domain Eukaryota; kingdom Metazoa; phylum Chordata; class Mammalia; order Pilosa; family Myrmecophagidae; genus Tamandua; species Tamandua tetradactyla. The sequence continues at coordinate 39,296,232 of NC_135352.1, read as the reverse complement.
ATCTTGTTTGTTATGTCTATAATTTATCATTTTATTTATATAGCAACTAATCATTGCTTTTCAAGTTTAAGGTGCATTTTGCAATTTGGTCGCAAATATTTGGAGAGGCAGGGAAACAGATGCTCTGTTACTGCAGGTCTCGTTATAGTGTTTCTTATGCAAATCTTCATTTCTTCAGTGAAGAAATACTGAATGAATTTAGAACCTACAACTACTTTATTCAAAATAGCTGTAAACCTAAGTGAAAGACGTCGAATTTATTTTCCATCATGATTTGAAAGTAATTTATTCCCACACTTCCTCATTTATATATGTACATGTATATGTCAAATAATTTCCACATGAATCCTAATTATTGTGATGTTTAAACATGATGAAGATGTAGTATCTTTGGGGGTCAGCTTCGGCATATATCTAATTTAATATGCCAAGACACAATTTCATATAACTTTCTAATTTTAGATAATGAAACACCATATACTTGCTGTTTTGTTTGCTAATTTTTGTATCTTTTTAGAACAGTACTAAAGATTGGCATAGCAATGTAAGTGCTAATTCTGTATCCAAAACACAGTGTTTATTGCAAAGCCATCATCTAATATGTTCCTTTCGCTAGATTTATAGTCATAGTATGGCCTCAAATAGTCTTATTTAAGGTTATTTGGGTGGTATTAAGGTCTAGTAAGAAAAAGTACTGACGTTACATGCATTTGTTTTATGGTGTTTGGGGTAAGAGCTTAATTATACACTAGCCTTATGTGTAAAGATTTCAAAGCATAAGCTCTCATATAATTTGACACGGGTCCTGTAAAACTGTTAGTGTCCTCATTATAAATTTGTAAATTGACATTTGGGGAGTTAATGTAAATTGATCCAGGTCATATTGCAAGCCACAGGTGGCAGTGATTTTATGCCAATTATTTTTGATATACATTTATAAGATATAAATCCAAAAATTAAATTTTAAAAGATTACCCACTTTAAAAATTCCACATTTTAAGTAATAATGAATTAAATTATTTTAAAAACCCTATAGGTTTTACAGTCTATTTAGTTAGAAAAAGATTCAACCTCAAATAAAAACCTTAGGCTGCTTCTAATTTTGTACTTTATTGGCTTTCTGCCTAAAGGTGTTCATTGTCAACATTTTCTGATTAAGACAACTGGTTGCAATAATTCCTCTAATTTGAGAAAGAAATCTTAGTTCCATTTTTTGCAAAGATTGTTCAAATGGTTACTTCCCCCACTCCCTTGAGAAAATAAAAAAAAAGCATTGCTTTTTGCATCACGTTACTATTTTCAGTTTTCTGAGTTCTTATATTTTTGTAGGATTTTCTGTTTTAATATTGTGCTTGCTGGTTTTATTACTTTTTTATGGTAAAGTATGTCCTCAATTTTAGCTGCTGAGGGTCAATCAAATGGGACTTTAAAATGGCAGGCATGAAGCTGTTCCTGCTTCCTTCTTTTCTAAAGACTAAAGTTAGATTTGAGTATATGCACACGATTACATATCCTACACTGTCCTTGGAGCATGTGAGAGAGTTGCTGTCAGAGTCATATTCTTTGATCTTATAGGGAAACATGGATGCCCCTGGACCATGTAATTCATTCTCTGAAATCACCTTTCCTCGTTGGGCTTTGGTTCCATATTTGTATCTTGTGCAACTGTGGTTGTCTTTTTGTTGTTGCAGTTGTTTGTTTGCTTTAGTACACCCTGAGGGCTACTTACTTCCTGAATTATTTTTCTAACTGAAGTTGCAGGGTAGTTTTGGAGAATTTTCTGAGAGAGGGAAGCACAGTAATTAAAGCTGGTGCTCATGAAGTTCAGAGAACCATGATGAGAACCCCCTCAGAAAAGAGTCCCAAATCTCCAGCTACTTCAATGGAAATTGCTATTACATTTGGTTTAAAGCCCAGGCTCCTTGTTTCTAAGATCACTTGAAGCTGTACCAGGCTCAGCAGCCTCACCCTCTTTTACCCTCTTCCCTCCACAAAAAAGTTACAGAAACACAGGAGTAGTTTTCACTTAGTCTGTACCATCATCCCAGGGGCTCTATAACTGTGGCCCTTAAGTTTTTGTGCTATTAAAATAAGACAAGATTTCTTGCAGTTCTAATTAACTTGTAACATGAATTAACAACAGTAATAAACAAGTATTTACTATGCTCATTTGATCCAAAGACACTGAATTGTGGAATATACATGGATTTAATACTTCTAAGCACCTTCTGATGAGGATACTGATGTTATCCCCAGGAAGGTGAGATAAAGAGTCTTGTCCAGGTTCACACAGCTAAATGCATACTCTCTGCCCCTTGAGTGTGAGTAAGACTTGTGAATATGATGAAATATCATGCCCACAATTATGTCAAGTTGTATGGCAGAAGGGATTTTGTAGATATTATTAAGGTCTCTAATCAGTTGGCTGTAAGTAAGTCTTATAGGATATTATCTTGGATGGGCCTGACCTAGTCAGGTGAACCCTTAAAAGGGTCTAGGCCTTTCCAGAAGGAAGAGATTCAAGGTGTGAGAGTGTTGGGGGCGGGGGCTATGAAGGGACCTTGTGGCCAGGAGGATGGCCTCTGGATACTGAGAGCAGCCAACAGCCAACAGCTACCAAGGCAATGGGATATCAGTCATATGGCCACAAGGAACAGAACTCTGCCCATAACCTGAATGAAGCTGGAAGAGGTCTCTGAGCTCCAGATGAGAACCCAGCTCTGGCTGAGATCTTGATTTCAGCCTTGTGAGACCCTGCCAGAAAATTCAGTCTTGTCATGCTCAGACTTCTATCCTACAACACTCTGAGATGACAAATGTATGGTTTAATCTGTTAAATTTGGGTAATTCATTATGCAACAAGAGATAATAAATACAGCCATCAATTTGCAGAGGCAAGTTATTAACCTGGGTCTGCCCACTTCCAGAACCTCTACTCTTTTTCACATGTGTGCTAAGCATTCTCCTGTATTGTACACTTGCTGTCTATATAGTCCCTGATGTATCACAAACTTCTTCTTTGGCTTTGGGTTCAAGATTAAAGGTAAGCAAATCTCCGTTAAGAGTTTCTGGTTGAACAAGGTGGTGCCATAAGATGCTCCAGGATGCTTTTCTCCCACAGAATCTTTGAATCACTAGCAACAACTGGCAGAGCAATTTTCCTCAAAACTCCAGAAATAAAGCAATTAACAAGTTGCAATAATTGGATGAGTGTTGAATCAAGAAAATGCACCTTTAAAAATGATAAGAGGAGCTCATGGTGCCCCCCTTGCTGATACCACCCTTGTCCCCTCCCTAGCATGGTCTGGAGCCAGCCTGTGCTCACGATGTGGGTCCCTGGTCCTGCTCCAGAGGGAGCAGCATAGTTCCTAGGAGCATACTGGAGTGCCTGTATGTCAGTGTCAATCCATCAGGTGACAGACAAAAGACTGAAACAGGGAACTCCTCTAGAACTTGTACTCCAGACAGAAGAAGCTCACTAACAGCCAGAGTAGTGTAGGACACAAATCAAAGGGCTGGGGCAAAGGATTCCCAGCCTGAAGCACTCCACCAACAATACCAAAATCTGTTTTAGTTTCCTAGGCTGCTCAAGCAAACACCAAGCAATGGATGAGGTTAAACGGTGGGGATTTATTTGCTTATGGTTTTGGAGAAACTATTAGAAAGTCCAGCCTCTTGCTTCCTGTGGCTTTCTCTCTCTGTCCGAATTTGTCTGCTCATAAAGGACTCCAGTAATAGGATTAAAAACATCAGGATTGGGCTAAGCCACACCTTATCTGAAGTAACCTCATCAAAAGGTTCTACTTGACAGGTCCATACCTACAGGGATGTGTCGATTTAAGAACATGCTTTCTTCTGGGGGCACTTTCAGACCACCACAGGGGAAAAGAATAGTTTGCTCCCCAAATGGTGCTGTGAAAACTGGATGTCCAGATGCCCAAGATGAAGGTGGACCCTCACCTTGCGCCATCTTCAAAAATGAACTCAAAATGGATCAAAGACCTAAATATAAGGACAAAACTACAAAACCCTTGGGGGGAAATGTAGGGAAGCATCTTCATGACCTCGTGTGAGGCAGTGGTTTCTTGGAATTTATACCAACTACGTGAGCAACAAAAAATAGGTGAGTGAGACTTCATTAAAATGGAAAATTTTTGTGCATCCAAGGATTTCCTCATAAGAGTAAAAAGACAACCTACAGAATAGGAGAGAATATTTGGAAACCATATAATCTACAACAGTTTAATAGTTAATTGTGTATTAATATTGAGAATATATAAAGATATACTAGAATTAAATAACATAATTTTAAAAAGCCTTGAATAGACATTTTTCCAGAAAAGATAACAGAAATGGCCAAATACCATAGGAAAGGAGGTTCAACATCCTTAGCTTTTGGGGAAATGCAAATCGAAGCTGCAATGAGATACTATTTCACACCCACTAGAATGGCTACTGTTAAAAAAAAAGGGAAATGACAAGTGTTCGAGAGGATGTGGAGAAATAGAAACACTCATTTATTATTGACGGGAAATAAAATGGTGCAGCCACTGTGGAAGACAGTTTTGGCATTTCCTTAGAATGTTAGGTATAGAACTAGCATATGATCTGGTCATCCCATTTTTAGGTAAGTACCCCAAAGAATTGAAAGCAGGCTCTTGAACTGATATTTACACACTGATATCCATAGGGGCATAATTCACAATTTCCAAAAGATGGAAGCAACCCAAGTGTCCACCACCTGATGAAGGAACATAGAAAATCTACCATGAAATATTTTTCAGCCATGAGAAGGGATGAAATTCTGATGCATGTGACAACAAGAATTGTCTCTGAAGACTTTATATTGAGTGAAATAAGCCAGATACAAAAGGACACATATTGCATGACCACATTGACATGAAATAATTAGAATAAGCAAAGTCATAAAGTCAGAAACTAGAATAAAGATCACCAGGGGCCAGATTAGGGGCTGGGAATGGGAAGTTAAGGCTTAATTGATGGACAGTTTCTGTTTGGGATGGTGGAGAAGTTCTTGGTAATGAACGGTGCTAATGGTTGCATAACATTGTGAATTTAACTAATACTACTGAATTATATATTTGACTGTGGTTAAAAGGGCAAATTTTAGGTTATATATATGTTACTAGAATAGAAGCTAATAAACAAACAATACAGGCTGTACAATACAAATGTGGGCCCTAATGTCAACTAGGGTCTATAGTTGATTGTATATTTATAATAATATTCTTTCATTAATTGTAATAAAGATACCATACTAATGCAATGTTAATAATAGGGAAAACTGAGTGTGTGTGAGGGCTATATGAAACCTCTATTTCTGCATGATTTTCTGTAAACCTAGAACTCCTCTAATAAAATATATTTAAAAACCACACCATTAAAAGCCTGTTTGTTAGAATATGCATTCTTGGAGGCAGCCTGGGGAAATAAACAGGAGCCAGCACTCAGCTGGTCCAGGCTGATGTGGTCTGACCCTTTGTGTCAACTGTGTGATGCCAGTATCTGTTTTAACATCTTGTGCTAAACTTGCTATATTTGTTGACTCATGTACAAACCATAGCTGATATGATCATCAGTTTGGTGTGCTGTTAAACAGTAAGTTGGTGTACAAATTGTCGTGTGATTTTCTGGTAATTCTGACACACAGTGTTCCTTTGTAAAATATGTGCTCAGTCAGACCTAATTTCACCCCTTTCTGACCAAATAAAGATTCCTATAGAGAGAAAGTAGAGAGTGAGTTAGGTTATAAGCAAGGAAGCTGAGGTTTGGAGGTGTACCACCAAGGTCAGTTGTGTGGGGTCTTGGGATAAAATCCCATATGGGTTTAGAAGCTCTGAGAGCAGGGGTGCTGAGCTTTGCCTGTGAGGGACAAGGTAAGTTCTCTGTCTACTGTGGTGCAAGGTGCCTACATGGAGGAGTCGGAGTCAGATGCACATTTCCATATGCCCAAGTGAGAAGATCCCCAAGAGGGACACAATCTTACTGAGAAACGTCTGAGGTGACATTTGGAACATGCCCTGTGATGTGTGTGCTTCAGGAGCAAGAAACTGGATGAGGAAGGTGTCTCAACATGAGTCAGCGTGGGCAGGTGAGGCACAAATGCCAGGTACTCTGTGTCCCCACCCCACAGATGACATCCACTCTGGCATTCTAGAAGTCTCTGGAGCTTGTACACGATTCTAGAAATTTGACAGGGTAAGACCCTAATTATATTTTAGGATGACATATAACTTTGTATTTTCCTTCATCCAGTGTGACGTGGATCCAAATAGAAATTATGTTTTGTGGTACAACAATAAACCAGACTGTGCTTCTGCCTAACCTAGATTTGGAACCTGAGGTTCATACTCATATATGTATATATGTGTTATATATATATGTTAACTATCCAGTTTCATTAATCAGCATTGCCATATTAATCACTATCGACCTCATGCATATTGGAAAATGGGACCTGCAGAAACTGATTTGTCTCAAGTCATGTAAGTTAATGGATAAAATCTCACTAGAATCTAGTCTTTTACAACTGGTCTTTTTTTATAAAATTGTGTTGGAAGAATATTTACCTCTAATATCCTGAAGACTGAAGACTCAGCTGTATTTAACTCAATTTTGCAGAACGTTATTTCTGCTTTATAGTTCTGATACCCCCTAACCTAGGGAAATCAGTGGTGAAAAAGGTCAAGGACGAACCATTGGAATTACAAAGCCTTGAGTGATAATGTTCTAAAAAAATGCTTGAGGTCACAGTGCATATAAAATTTGGTGAATCATAAACATTTTCTGGCAAGGTCTTTAAGAAATATGTTTAATTTTAGTAGAAAAGCCAATGCACCAAAATAGAATAGTTTCTGAAGTCCTAGGCATTTCACAACTGACTCGGAGTAGGTGTTCCAGCCTTCCTTTCCCAGAGCCTGGGATATTAAAATACCATTTAGATCCTGGAAGTAAGCTGATATTTTCACCTCATAAAAATACCTCTGCATATTTACATGAGAAGAAGAAAAGAGTTATATTTTCTGGTGGCTTTCATGAAGGATCCCAGTACCCTTTTTCAGAAGGAAGAAATGGAAAAGTCTTTATTTTCAGATGCCTGGAGATGGGAGGATGATAGGAAATGAGTATCTGTAATTCTTAAAACACGGTATTGCTTTCAGAAAAGTGTAAAATACCATGTTTATGCAGCGGCACATGTGAACAGAAATGTCAACATTCTTCACCAATAACAGCAAAGTCTTATTATTATTATTATTTTCATCTTATTCTGCCTAATTTGGGTGCAAAGATTTCAGCAGAAGTCAAATTCATTCTAGGATATCAATGAACTACCTTGGACTTCCTATTTGTCAGCTCTCTGACTTTTAAATCCAACAAGAGATGCCAGCTTCTACGAATATGTTCAGGACAGCCCTATTTTGTCACTGCTGGGTTTCAAAAGCCCTGCCATCGAAATTGCCATTTTTTCTCCTCTATCAAAATTAATATTCAAAACTTGAAAGCTGAACCTTAGCACTGAATATTTTAAACATTTTATAGTTCTTCAGCTGTTCTGTAGTGCCAGTTTGTTTTCCATTCTCCTTGACATCTCACAACTCTAAGTGCCCAGTGACAGCCTGTAGAGGTTTCAGTATAATCCACCTTTATCCATTAACAGACACTCAATCACTAAAGTGCTTACTAGACTAAACATATTTATCCAACCAAATCACACTTTACAATGCAAATCTGCCAATCAGGCCCCAGCTATTAACAAGGAACTGCTTTAAGGGGATTTTGGTGTTTGTGCTGTGAAGAGCCTGCTTACCTCCAACAAACCACTAAACCAAATTAACATAGCTGTATCCTCATAAAAGAAACCAGATATCCTGTTGTGAAAATAGAGAGCTTGGTGGGACAGGCCCCCTTTGATGGCTAACAGTGAGGTAGACAAGGCTTCAGACTTCAAATCTGGCTACCACAAAGTCATTATGAACCCCCAGCATTGGGCTTTTGATAACTTTAAAAGCAAAATAAAAATGTAACGTTGGGGTAACTCAGTAAGTCGTCAACTTACTCAGTTACTATTATAATTGCCATAAGTGCCGTAATTGTTGGATAAGGCTCCTTAATTCTAATTGCTCCTTCAGCAGAGATCATGTTGTAAAAGTGTTTGCATTAGCCAAAAATAAAATCCAAAAGACACAAATGTGGTAGCAATAATAATTCTTTTTATTGGCCTGGCAAAGAGGAAGAGAACAAAGCTTTAAAAACTTCAAAGTTCTGAAGAGAAAAAAAAAATCAGAATTTAAGAAACTCGTATACTCTCTGCCCCTTTATTAGAACAATACTTAGTAAGTGCCATCACCGCAAGTTAAGGGTTTGACACTTTTTTACCCCTAGTTTTTGAGAAAGTTATGCAATCCACGTTGCCATACTAATTTAAGATTTCTGTCACAAACTACCTAACACAGTCCTGTATAGCCTCATACAAAAGTCTTAATTGCTTCAGACTTATTGGTATTATACCTCCTTTAAATACCGATATATTAAGGCAGCTTTGACACTTGGTAGGGTTTGAGGTAATTTTTTTCCTCCACTTAGCTAGCAAGAGAAGAAAGGTAGAATTTACTCATAGTTAAGCGACAGACACAAAAATAAATAGTAATTCATAAAATAATAGGCCATTATAACATACAGAAAAAGAATGCTACTGCATCTCAACTCCACAGTTCTGGTACCAAAATGAAATATGAATTTCCAGTCTTTACTGTTTATCAAAAATAATGAGCACTTTCTTATTTTAGGAGACTTTATAGGCACTTCTGGGGAAAATATTATGTGCAGCTAGAACAAACTTCATTTTGGAGGCCACTCTTCACTCTGGAATAATTTCCAAAATGAATAAACTCTAACATGCAGTTTCCCAAAGATCAGCTGAGTAAAAATGTCAAGCACAGTCGCAATTAAGTTGCAATGCAGCAAAATGTCACTGGTTTGGGAGAAATATTTTATAAATATGGGTATACTCTAGAAACAGGAATAATAATAAAAGTTCTTGCATATGTGTTTAATCTTTGTCTACTACTCTTATGGTATAGGAATGAGTTAAGAAAGAGTTTCTAGATGAAGCATGACTTATTTTTGTCAGAATTCTGTTGTGAAATATGTGTAAAAATAATCTTGATGATCTAATTAGCCAAAAAAAGAAATAGAAACAAGTATGATGGTTTTCACATGTGTCAAGATGTGCAATTTTTTGATACTTGAATTAATAATATGAACATCTCGTAGATATACAAAAATCCCATGTATGATTTATGTCTACCAACCAATGTTCTTGAAATTATTTGCATTATGCTTATGAAAAAAAATTGGGGATTTAAACTTGAAAGGGATAAATATATGTTTCACAGGCCAGCATGGAGTAATAAAAATATACTTGGTGAAACTGGATTGAATAACAACACTGGAAACTTTTGCTTTAAAACATTTTCTAATTCAGTTATCTTAAAAGAAAATATTCATAAACATAATTATAGTATTGCTATTTTCTCCATTTTTTGATAGGAACATTATTTCATATTGTATCTGAAACTGTATTTTCCTAGCAATGGTATGTATCTCAAATACAATAGAAGTGCAGATAAAGGAATTAGGTAATGTTTTAGTTCCCTGGCTGCTGGGACATAGACCATGCATAGGGTTGGCTTAAACAACTGTGAGTTATTGGTTCACAGTTCTGAGGCAGGAGAAGTCCAAAATTAAAGTTCCATCTGGACAATTCTTTCTCCTAGAAGACTGCGGTGCTCTGGGGCTGCCTGCCAGGGATCCTTGGTCCTTGGCTTTTCAGTCACATGGCAAAGCACATGGCGGCCTCTACTGGCTCCTCTGGGTTCTGTTGATTTCCAGCGTCTTCCTGCGTTTTCTCTCCACGTGTCTCAATGTCACTGTGCTTATAAGGGACGCCAATAATAGCATTAAGGCGCATCCTGATTGAGTTGGGCAAAACCTTAACTGTAGTGACCTCTCCTTGTACACCTGTGTACAAGGCTTCACACCCACAGAAATGGATCAAGTTTAGGAACATGTTTTTCTAGGATACACAGCTCCAAGCCACCACGGTTAACAGATAACATTTATTGATATAAGCATTTTGTTGGAGGATAGAAGAGGCAGGATAATGACCCCATTTTAGAGGTGCTCATGGTATAGAATGGTGCTGAGGGTAAGTGAGAAGCTGAAATTCAGTGGAACCTGGAAGAGAATGGAGTGGTCAGGAGAGGCCACCATGTGCGTTTGCCATGTGACAGAGAAGTCTAAAATCAAACATCATTGGCAGCCAGCCCCAAAAGGCCAGTCTTCAAGGAGAAGGCACTGCCTTTTATTTGTCTTTTTTGGGCTTTTTCCTGGTCTTGGAACCCCGAGCATTACATTCTCATTGTTTAAGCCACCCATTCGCATGGTATTTGCTTGAGCAGCCTAGAAAAATGAAACAGAGCCCTTAAAGGGAGAACTGAGGATTTCAATAGACAGAAGGATTTCCATCTCCACTCAAGCCAAGATTCTCCTGAGGAATTCATTGTCACCTTCATTGAGTTTTCAACTTGGGATCTGCCTTATGGAATTCAGGCTTGCCAATCCCCGTGGTTGTGTGAGCCAATTCCTATAATAAATCTTCTCCTCTGTTTATCTATCCCTATACCTATCTCTATTTTAATATCCTGCTGGTTCTGTTTCTCTGGAGAACCCCGACTAGGACAGTGCCTGAGTGGGCTGATGGATGAGAACCAGATGGGACAATGGGCCCCATGGAACATGCCGCGGTGGATAATCGACAGCAAAGGCCAGCCGGCACTCCGTTTCCAGGCCTTAATACTATGCATTCACTTGGGCCTTAACCCTGGAAAAGGATGGGTAGTGGCTCTAAGTGACTGAGATTTGGTTTATGTTCCCAGGTATAGTGGGGAATCAAAATATAAATTGTGTTGAGGTATGGAATGGAAAACATTCAGACTGTTATACGGCTTGTCATCTGTGAGTTTGTGAGCTGTAATTGACACCATCTTCATATCTTTAATGTTTCTAAAATTATGAAACTAGCATGTGCATCTGGCAGAACAAACAGGAAATACTTCCCCCTTGAGAAACAAACAAACCGAGAAATGCAAAAATGTGTGAATCACGATGTGAATTTTCTCTGTCACTTCTTCCCCCATCAACCTACACATGAATTCTGCTTTACCCATAAGACCCGCTGGTGGGTTGTTTTCAGCCTTTCAGAGGCCATTAGATGATAATATGCATCCTCGTTTTTAACTGGAAAGACAGAAGGTAAGAGCATGCAATTTTTACCAGGTTAATTTTCACATAATTTTATCCGTACTCTAAATAAACTCTGAAATCAACCAAGTTTCTTCATTGCAACCTCCCTTAGAAATAAGAAAGTGACTTTCCAGAGCTCTAACCAGAAGAGATGTGCATTTTTTTTAACATCACCCTAGCGCTCCAATGATGCAGGAAGTTGCAGAAATCTTGGGGGAGGGGGAGCCCCAACTAACACACACGTTATGTTAATTTAACAAAGGGCCATTCAGTGTTGTTCTCGGACAGGGAAATTATTTTAAGTTTAAATAAACTGTGGGCTCTCATTCAAAAGCAGAGTGAAAAGCAAGCTGGAACCGTAGCAAGGGAGACAGTTCTTCCCGGCTGCCTAGATTTTATCTTTTCTTGGAAAAAATTTATTATATCTGTAATCTTTGTATTGTGGTGGAGTTCGAACATGAAGAAAATACAATGTGAGACTATAAATTAATTCTATTTACAGTTATAGCAGGTAAAAGATTTTTAATTTATTTTCCCTTGGAGACACAATACTTCTATCCGTAGGACATCTATGTTGAGAGAATTCTGCAAATACATGGGAGGTAAATTACTTGCAATATAGTTCACAATTACTAACAAGAATGATAATTTTACTCTATGAAATTAGAATTTTTAAAAATAATCACTGAAAATGGAAGTTTTCCTGCTCTTGCAATAGGCTTTCTCTGCTTTCACCCAAGATATTATGATTAAATAAAATGTTAAAATTGTGTTCCTTAGCTGCACCAGCACATTTCATGTGCTCACTAGCCGCATGTGGCTAGAGGTATCTATTTGGACAATATCGATAAGGAATATTTCCATAATTACAGAAAATTCTATTGGATGGCACTGCTTTGTAGCTATTGTGATATCTCAGGAGGGGAGAAAACCTGAAATATTATTGCCACAATTTAATTATTTATCAACTGTGTAAAAACAAAACTTTTCTGTTGAATATGTTTATAGTAATATGGTGGCTAATATATTATCCATTTCCCAGTTTTGACCGACTAGCTGATTAACCAAGTGAATGAACTTTTTACTGATCTTAATGTAATGTGAAAGAAACAAATAAAATAAAATGTTTTTGTTTTACTGATTTGAGGTTAATGAATATCCTTTATTTGAAACTCAACGCATCATGATTATGTAATTATTTCTATCTCAATCTTAGCATATCTGTCCAAACCACATCCCTAAAGAAAAGAACACAATTAATTCTGGACCAAGACATTCATTTTGTTTTTTGGTGCATGTACTCTCTGCTTAAAAAGGATTTGTGAGCTCATCTTCATAAATATTTACACATGTTCACCGTGCTTAGAGTGTTTCTTACAAAACATCTTACAATGCCTAGTACTAAACGACCTAGTGTGCTCGCATAAGGAACTGTGAGGTCAACTTTATTTGGAATTTTCACATTGAGCCAGACTAAGGAGTCAATTCATTTTAAGGACTAATCTTTATGTCCATAATCTCTACTTTTTCCTGTGTTTATTTTTAAAATCCAGCTTTACGGAGAGTTTGTGGAATAAGGAAGTGAGTCAGTGTCTCCAAGAAATGAAAGGATTAAATTCTGAGTATAGCAGTGCCCATTAGCGATCTAAATTGTAAAACTGTGTGGCGAGGCAGAGAAATTAAGTGGATTGTTATGGAGTACATTTATATAGACCCTGAGAATCCAAATACACTCTAGGCTGAAGATGATTCCTTGAAGATCAATTTTTTTTTAAAAAAGACACATTTTAGTGACATGATAATCGATACTTAAGTTGATACCAATCAATATTTCTTTACTTTTGTAAATAGAGGCATTCATATTTATAAAGAAGGTTTGTAAATTTGCTCTGTATTTCTAAAACAGATTTTTTTAATGGAACTGTTTTTTTCTTTTCATGGACTGGTGAAACTTCCTCTCTATTTTTTATTAAACGCACTTTCATCATATTGATTTTTTTTAAACATATATTTGAAATATAGTAACCAGCTCATAAATTGGTGTCATTGTTTCATCAATCGTTTCACAAGTACAAAAAAGTCTAGACACATTTTCCTATGGCACCCATTCTCTTTTAAAACACTTTTCTAATCCTGCTATTCTCCTTTTTCCAGGGCCAAAAGCGTAAAATGAGGATTTGGCAAAGTGAAATATGGTCAAAGTTTCCTTTACGGTAACTTTGGTAGTAAAAGAAAAGCAAGAATCATTATATTTATATTTTTGGCTTGCTGATTTTAAGACAAATAATTTTTCTTAGGCTTCTATAGCAGTTCTCTTTTGTAACCCAGCTCTAATATGCATTGTAACATGCAAATGCTATATTTACATTCTATAAAAAAACTTTCAGACTGACTTATTCAAAAGAAATATGAGGAACTTACTTTCCTTATCATATTTCCTTTTGAAATATACTTAAAAATCTTTATTAAAACTTTTTTTGCCAATATTGTAGTCATTACTATTTGAACAGCATTTATAAGCTAAAAATAGAAATATGTGTAAGTTGCTCGATTTAATTATAAAAACACTGTAAGAATAACTAATATTATATGTAGTATATTCCCTAGAAATTCCAAATCATATTTTATTGATAGAAATTAGATATTTAAAAAAAAGTTTTTCCTAAAACAATGTTTCTATGTCTATTTATTCTACTGATTAGATCCCTATTCCTCAGGCAATGCATTTATGAAAGACATAATGGTTAAAATTATGCATTCGGAACTGAACTGATTTTAGCAATTGGCATAAGATTTTTAATTACTTTGATTTATTAATCTCTTTTCCCATGACTGGTATTTTGAGAATGAAATGAAATGCTTGGATATAGCACAGAATACATATTATATGTGGTATTCTTCCAAGTCATTTTATATACACAATTTCACTTAATTCTCACAAGACCTGTCCTATTAACCCATTTTGCAGATGAAGAAACTGAGGATTAAAGAGGTTGTGATTCCAAAGGTACTCAGCTAACAAGTGGCAATGATGAGAGGCAAACCCAGTGTCTGATTCTGGATGCTTCACTCCTATCCACTGCATTATTGAAGGTTTACAATACAAGCTTCATAAATACTCTATATCTGGTATTTTACTTAATCTTCACAGCAATACTCTGAGGGCAGGAGTATCCTCATTGTACAAGGAAGAAAAGGACACAATTAAGTAACTTGTGCAAGTTTCAGTTGACAGTCTGTCTAACTGCAAGCTGTGGCTCACTTTGCTGCAATTGCATGCGTGGATTATTAACAAATCAGATCCTGCAAAGAAGAGGTCAGAGACCATCCGTAATGAGTAAGAGTGGAAACAGCATCGGCAAAGCCCTGTTTGGAGGCCCTGCATCTGCTTAACTCCGAAGTGCATATAAACCCGCCACATGGGCTTAGAAGCACATGGAGTATCTATGAAGCTTTTCATTATGGTGATGCTGAGAACATACCAGAAGCAAACATCTTTCTGCTCTTGTATTTTCACTTATATAGGAAAACAGTTGAGAAGAATTTTGAGGGGTCTGAATTTGCTGCTTGTGGTATTTGCTTGAGTGTGTATAGGGCCTGGTTTTCTATTATATATGTAGAAGCTTCCACACCAGACTTGACGGTATCCCTAGAGTTTCTGATGTCACTCAGAATATCAAGTGTCCTTCTTAATAGGGAGAATGAGTCTGCTGCAAAAACATGAGTTTCTAAAAATCCTACAAATGAAGGAAGACAGATTTGAAAGGAAGGCTAGCCTTTCCGTTGGAAAATATGTACCATGATACTCCAGTCTGCTGGACCTTTAAAGAAGGCTGCTGTAACTCCAGACTCAATTGTTCAACAGTGAAAGATGACAACCCAGGTGTAATGCCTCAGGACCTTTACAATGGATAAAATGAACAATAATTACAGATGTGAGTCATGACCTTTTCACACGTTGTTCAGCGACTAATGATGACAACCTCTGACTGGTAGGTTTTCAGTTTGGATACTTGTTATAATATTTTAAATTCTTGGAGGAGAAAGAGCAAAGGGATGTATAGAAGAGGCAGAGGAGAAGTTGGTGGGAAGAACTGAAAGTGTACTGAAAGAAGAAAAAGTATGGACTTGTAGCAGGGGAAAGCAAAAAGGACAGCATTTAAGGGGGATAAGAAATATAAACCTGATTCCTGAAAACCTGAAAAGAGAGTTTGGAAAGCCCAGGTGAAGTACGTATCTGCTGGCTTTGCCGACTTTTTATTATTCTCCAATAGTAGAAACTGAGTCAGAGGAGGACGGTTTTTGAATATTAAATGTGAAGCTATTTTTACTTAAAAATATGTAATGTTTTCTAAGTGCTTACGGAACCCCAAAGGCTTGGAGGCCTCCTTAAGATGTTCTCGCTGAGGTTGGAATCTAAGGAATATCGATTGAGCACTCAGTTGGTGAAAAGCAATGTCTCAGTTCTTTTGGGGGATACGGAAGAGACATGACATAATCCCTGCTGTAAAGGGGGTTGCAAATTAGTGGTGAGATAAAGACTATCAAACATGAAGCTAGCGGAGGAGTGAGTCACGTGGGAGAGAGAGCGTATTTTAAGTGTTGATTTAGTATTGACATTAAATATGAAGAAGGTTAGAAGAAAGGGTGGGTTCGGTCTTTAAGCAGAGGGGACAATAGGTGGAGTCTTGGAGACCAGCAGGGCAGAGCAGTCTCAGTGCCACCGGAGAAAATGGTGCTGGGGTGTGGGACCGAGGCTCTGTTATGAAGGTGAAGCCCCCCCAGGCGGTTGTCAGTGGCTGCACTGTGAGTCCCTTGAGGAACCAAAAACCCACCAGTTATTCAGAGTGTTGTTAAAGGACAAAATCTTTTCTTCACTTGGGGAACTCCTGTAAACTAAGTTTGCACCCTTCAAGACGTCAGTAGTCAATCCTCCAAGCTTCCCTTCATCTCATGGCGATTGCATCACCTTAGTTTACAATCCATGTTTAGGGGAGACATTAATTTGAAATTTTCACTTATAATTAATATGTTTCTCATGGGATTGGAAACTTAGGGTAGTCCCAGATTTCTTTCAGATATTTCCTCTTTATTAGTTTGTATAAATATTGATTCACTCTGGAAATGAGTTATGGGCAGGGGGTACTTTTTTTTTTCTTTTTTAACTGGAGAACACGGCATTCCAGAAAAACCTCATTTCTGTTGATGAATGGCTATTGGCATACAGAAATCTGGCATGTGGTTGAGGAGAAGGGATACAGCTGACATGAGAAAAGCTTGAGAAGGAAACCATAATCCCCCTTCGAATTCGCTGCTTATTATAGGAGCTAAAATGATTAAGCAGCTGGAGGTTTTGATGTATGAGGAAAGATTAAAAGAATTACATGTGTGGAGGTTGGCTGAAGAGCTCAGAAGTATGTGTGTGGGGGGTGGGGTGGGGGGGGTAGGAGCCTGAAAGCCATTTGCGGATAATTGAAGGTATAGGCCCCAAAGAAGGAGAGAGATTGTGAAGGTGGTCTTTAGGGGATTATCTGAGGATAATGAATGACCTGAAGAAAAGAAAAAAAAAAAGTTTCATCAGGAAGACTTTCATAACGGGTGAGACTTATGAGGCCATAAAATAGGCTCCCAGGAGACGTGGTGAAATTCCCATCCCTTGAGTCATGTGTAGGTCTATAAAGTTCTGGAGGTGCTGTACTGGTGGGGGAACAGAGTTGATAAGCGAGACCATCTTTTTTCCTGATGCTTTACAGTTTAACTTCTAAGACAAATCAATTGGTAAACAATAAATCTGGAAATTCCCCAGGAACTGAGTCTGTCCCAATTTACTGATAATTTTCTTCACGTAACAGAGACTTGCTCCACGCCTCTTCCTCTACTGATTTCCATGCATTGTCTTTGACATTATTTCATTTCTTAAGGGACACAAAAGTCCAAGTGTAGAAGGAACCATGAGATTGAATGGATAAGTAGTACAAAATTCAGCAAATGGTAAGATTAACGCCCCCCCCCCCCCCCGCTGCAGTCTGTTTTCCAAACATAACAGCTCTGTTGTGTCATGAGGACACATTATGTTGTGGGTCGCAGTGCCCCTCAATTCTAAGCAGCATTCGGGCCATGCCACTGTTGGAACGAAACTCTGGTCAAGGCTAGCCTTTCTTCAGTTATCATGACTAGGCAGAAATTCTTTCTGGTGACTTTTCATATTAAGGATGACACCATGTCTAGCTTTATAATTGAAGAAACTGAAGCAGGTGGGATTGCAAGACACTTCATTTTAATGACAAATGGAAAAAAAAGGAAAAAGAAATCCAATGACCTTGTAGGGTCATACTCTATGATCTCATCATTTCTCTCTTAGATTTTTCCCCCTTGTGGGGATAATAAATAATTCTCACAAAAAAGATTTATGTACATATTTTTCATCACTGTGTTATTCACACAATTAATAATTAGACATGGCCTAAATATTCAACAGTAGTTTAAAAATATTTTTATCCTCATAATGGACTGTTACAGTCACAAAAACTTATGTGCATGGTAATGTTGGAAGAAGTAAACATACAAACACAGTAGGATCTTAATATTTAAATAGGAGATAGATGGATAGAGAGGTAGACATTTATATTATCCTCTCTATCTTTGAATATGGGATTATGAGTGACATTGATTTTTTTCTTCATACTCTTTCTTATGTTCTGTAATTAATATATATTACTTGGTTTTAAAAACCTGTAATTTAAACACATTTTAGTTCAATGTTTATTCTATGAACATGGTATTTTGAATATGAATGTTTTGTACTATGACACAGACTACATGCACAGAACTCAAAGTAGATATTTCTGCATAGGAGTATCAATTAGGTGGAACAATTGTGATGCTTCTGTAGAATTTATAAAGTGTGAAAATATTTTTGAAGTTTTTCATCCAAGAGATTTTTATAACTGAAATGAGAAGAAAGTTAAAGATTGGTTTATTGCAGCATTTCACAAACTCCTCCAAAGTACTCTAGTGTACCAAAACATTTTATCATGTTTCCTTCCAAAAGTTTCCACTGGAGTATAATATTAGGCATTGAAATAGTATTAACAGAGATGACAGGGTTCTGTTCTTCCTGGCTTATCAGGATCTCTAACATGGTGAAGTGTGTTTCTGGCTCTTTGAGATAGGGCAATATCCTGATTGACAAAATTGACAGAGGGATTATCATAAAAGTCAAGATAAAAGAAGTTTTTGTTATTACCTTTATTATTGAACATTGTTGTAGAAGACCAAAACAAGGAGAAAGGAATAACTATAATAATTTAAAAGTTTTTTAAATGTTCAATCAAAAAGCAATCACATTTATGAAAGAAGTTCATAAGACTGTCACAAATAAGAAATATAAAAATTTATTCATTAGTTCTAAAAATATTTATTGTGTGCCTTCGGTAACCCTGGTATTCTTCTAGGGTCTGGAGATACAACAATGAATCAAAAGAGACAAAATCCCTGCTGTTGTGGAGCTTTCGTTCTGGTAAACTTTAAATCTTCCACATATGCTACATCCTTATATGTGCTCACTGAATATTGTAAAAATAATCTTTACATATTGTTTTTTATTGGTAGTAGAAACATTGAACTAAAAGCTATGCATATTTTGAACAATTCTTGATAATTAAAGGAGTCTAAATTGATTTAATTTTTCTCAAATTAAGTAAATAATTGTGTTAGCATAATTTGTTAATTTTTCTTTCATTGACCCATAAGTTTGAGATGCCACATTCCATGGCATATAAAATATAGCATATACACAAATATGCATATATATTCTATTTTATAAATCTGCTTATTTTACTTTACATATGAAGAAACAGAGGGACAGACATATTAATTAGCTTACCCCAGTTAATAAATTCTTTAACAGACTGGAGGGCCAAGATTGAGCACAAACAATCTAGCTTCAATGCACATCACTCACCCAGTATGTGATTTGAAGTGTCAGTGCCTGGATTTTCTGTACTCTTAACTCAAGGGCGTAGGTATAGTGGACTTTTCTGAAGGTTTAATGCATTGAAGGTAGTAGTTACATTTTGGGGCAGCTGAGCCAATCATTTGTAATTGAACAGGAGACAACCTGTTCCTTGTGCTTTGAAGAATTTCACGTATCTTTTCATAGGGACCTAGCTTCTTTCTATTGCCATGTCCAAGTTTTCAGTGCTGCCCCAGAACTGAACTTTATCCAGGATGATGGGAAGTGGGAACTTCTAGTACCTCTGGGGAAACCTTACGAACCTGCTGCCCCTGCATGTAGAGGACAATCTAATCACAGGCTTTTTAACAACATGTAATACTCTTAACAGGATTTTTTTCAAAGTAGTTTTTTTCCTTCTATTCAAAGTGAATACCAGCCCTGTAACATTAATCATATATTTTAGTTTAAGGTGAAAATTAAACTATGATAGTTTTTTACCTTGATGTTTTCAGAGGAATGAGCAACCACTAAGAAAATAGCCAACTTCTTCTTCTTATATAAAGTAATTTATTTTCTTAGATAACGCATGTCCTAATATTTCCATTCCAAAAGATAATCTTTGCTTACATATATATATATGTATGTATAAAATTCATGGGTTACTTTATCTAGAAAAATGGTAACATGTAAATTGAAATATCTTTCTCACAAAGAAGAACCCTGCTTGAAACTTGTGGTCAAAGTTTTCTACTCTCCTCTCATCCACTGTCCAGAACCATCTAGAGACACAACAATCAACTTATGTATTTAATGTCATTGAACATATGAAGTGTTCAATCATATTATTTTTCCTTTCTAATCTTCTGAAACTGCCAAATTAATTTCTCTAAAATTTTCATTCATGGGTCCTATTTCTATGCCCTGGAAAGTTGTATTGGTTCATACCCTTTAAATTGCAGATCTGCTCAATCTTTGGGTTTTGACAACTGGAAAAGGGCAGCACAGATTTAACCTTATGTCTTATTGAGTTTTGAGGAACAAAATGTGCCAGTGGAAATCTCAATCAATCTCTGTCTCTGTCTGTCTCTGTCTCTCTCTCTCTTTCACACACACACACACACACACACACACACACACACACACACACCCACACCCCTACCTATGTGTTCTGGGTTTCAAAGGAAGAACTGGGCTTTTTATCTGCCTGTTTTACTTGGATTAGAAAGGGAAACCAGGGATTCTTATAGTCAACTGCTGGTTCCTATTTTTTTTTTTTTGAAAAGGGAGATGTGAGGTTCATGGTCAAAACTTTTTAGTGCTTGAGCTGCTACACATTTTATCATTCAGAAATTTGGGCCAATCTAAGTCAAATGATTTTCATTATTTCTCTTACTTTTCTCCAAGTAACTTCTTTCTCCACCGTATCTGCCAGGCAGAAGCGGGCCTTGTGAAGCAGATATTCCCTAAGTGTCACCTTTAAGCTGGAGATGGAATATTGTCTTTGGTATATCACTGACTTACTTAACAACATATCACTTCCTTAGGCCCCTGTTAGCCATTAGTCTGTCCATCTGTATTTCCATGTGTGCACCCATCCATTCATCATTCTTGATCTAGTCACTCTCTGGCCCTTTTCAGCCGTAATTTTCTATGAACTTAGAAACAGGACGTTTGGAAACAAAAGAAAGTATGATTTATGCACACTAGTAAGGATGAACTTCCTGGAGGATATTATTTGACAAAGTTACCACTTAAGATTTCTTCTGCTACTGCAAACCCAACTTAGCTTGAGCACTTTTAAGGCACATGTCACCAAATTCTTACTTAATTGGGTACTTTTTTTTTGGTTGCTACTTTTAATGCTATTGAGAAAATTTGTAGGATGCTTCAGAACAAAGTTGAGGAAAATCTAAATTTTGGAGAAGCTGTACACTTTCAAGCAGAGCCGTATTCCACCAAATAAGTTCATGTTGTCAGATGTTCAGAAACTATGGACAGTAGTCAACTTTGTGGACTTGAGGATTCTGTTTGCAGTAACAATGACACATTGAAACACAGATTTTGGCAATGAAACACAATGCAAATCTTCATTATTTTTATTTTCTGCGATATTTCTAATTAAATAAAAAAGACAGTTGGCAATAATTATAAAAAAGGGTGTAATAAAAGCATGGCGACCATGATGATATATGTATGTATGTATGTATGTATGTATTTATTTATTTTTTACTTGGGCAGGCACCGGGAATCGAATCCGGGTCCTCTGGCATGGCAGGCAAGCATTCTTGCCTGCTGAGCCACTATGGCCCGCCCTGATGTATGTATTTACATTTTGTGCTTGGGTTGGTGAAATGTTATTGGAGTTAAGAATAAATGTTTTTACAGAATGTATTGTTTGGCAATGAATGACATTAATTTTGCAAAAAATTATACTTGTGTTTATCTCAAAGGTCATATGTCTGCCTATCTTAAGAACAGAACTACTGTTAAGATGTGTTGACTGGGGGCCACCTTTTCCTATTGATTACAGAGAATTGTGCCATGGATCTGTGAAGCATATTTTGCAAAACTGTTGTACTTTTAGTTGTGTTAAAATTTCTGTCATGCCTGGTTTGATGTCTTTTATCATTCAAATACCCAGGAAGTATTTATGTACTATATTCTATACTTATAAAGTATATACTTATATGTACTCAGAATATTCTTGTATTCTATAAACAGAATATGAATATTCTACTAGAGTAAAAAACACAATGAAACTTTAAAAGGCAGGAATACAAGTTACCTAATTGCTATAATTGCTAACTAATAAACTACAATTTAAGCCTAAATTTCAGAAGTCCTTTAAAAAAAAACGCCATAAGCTCATTAACAAAATATGAAGTAACATAAATCATATTATCTCTTAATGGGTATGGGAGATATGTGTCTTCAGAATCATCCTAATGGAAACAAGAGAGTAAAAGAAATTAAGGAAGGTTGAAAGGACTTTTTCTGTGCTCAGTTATCTGCTCCCTAGAAATATTTTGGTTATTTCCCCATACACTCTCCTGCTTCTAAGTGAAAGAACATGATAGAAGAAACCATTTGGATTTTGTAACTAGATAGAAACTTTTCCTGAAGGGTTGCTTTGGAAGAAAAAGTTGCAATCATGATGGTAACTTGTGGGTAGACTTTACTGTATGTTTCCTTCCATTGGCCCTCATCTCTAGAGACTTGCTTAATTTGCAGTGGAAACCAAGTGAACTTCTAAATTCATTGAAACCAGAAACTTTCACTCACATTTCTTACCAAGAAAGCATAGGAAACTAGAACTTTTTTCTGCTTCAACCCCATGACATTTAATAGTCACCTTGGTCTTCAGTGCAAATGGAGTGCTGAATTCGTATTTTCACATATACACATTCTATAAGCATGTTTAAAGATACATCTTTGATATATTTCTATTGTTTTTATGTAAACATAAGATTCAATTACCTCATAATTCATGCTATATTATGTTTACTGACCTTGCATTATTTATGTGATAATTTTTAAATACTCTAGATATTTAGCCTCTAAGTCTATTAATATTTTTTCATGTCATGTGGACAAAGATAAAGATAAAAACAGAAAACACTAATACAAGTTCTTATCTCTCGCTTCCTTCCAATCCAAAATCAATATTGCATTTTAAAAATTACTTTGATTATTTTAAAATTGAAAACAGTAAGTGTGAAAAATTCCCAAACAAATATCTACTGCAAAGTACTTTTACTAGAGTAGATCAATCACACACAGAGATTCAAAATTTAATTGCACCACACCTGAGAAATATTTAACAAGTAAAGTAGAAGAGTTTAGGACAAGCCTTCCAGATCCTAGTTTGCAACAACTGTTCTTATTGTGCTTAGAATTCAAGCTATTGAATTCCACACTAGCAACCTAGATGCACAGGACATTACATTAGAACTAAACCTAGAGTAAGCCAGCAAGTTCATTCCAAAGTATATACCAAAGAGGCAGGTGTTTGAATGTCCATCCAAAGTCCATATGTCCATATGACATATGACATAGTCAAATGTCCATAGCAGTTGACTAATAGAGGGACAAAACAGAAAATAAACCAAATGCTCATCACTAGGAAAATGGATAAATAATTGTGATAAGTCTATTAAATAGAATACTACACATCAATGAAAAAAATGAACTACTGTTACAAACAACAATATACATGAATCTCACCAGACATAGAAATGAGCAAAAGAAACTAAAAGTAGATGATTATATACTGAAGAATAAAAAACATAAGGGAAATGATAAAATACTTAAAGTAAATGAAAAAAAAAAGTTTAACATTCCAAAATTTATGAGATGCAGCTATAGCAAAAGCTTACAGGAAAATTTATAGCTGTAAATGCCTATTTTAAGAAATAAGAAAATTGTCAAATCATTAATCTAAACTTTCAACTGAAGACAGTAGAGACAGGAGAACACATTAGTCTTAAACAGGTGGAAGGAAGGGAATAGAAAAGATTAGAGTAGAAATAAATAAAATAGAGAATGGGAAGATAGTAGTGCAAATTGACAAAGCCAAATGTTAGATCTTCAAAAAGATAAACAAATTTGACACACTCATAGATACACTGACTAAGAAAATAAAAGAGAGAAAAATCTATTTACTAAATTCAGAAACCACTGATCTTAAAAAATAAAAAAGGCTTACATCAAATAATATGAACAATTTTTTTTTGTATACTGTATGATGGGGTCTTATTTCATTATTTTACCGTGTGAGTATCCTGTTATTGCAGCATTATTTGTTGAATTTTTGTTTGCTTGTTTTCTTTTCTTTTCTTTTTTTGTTTGTTTTGCTTGCTTGTTTGTTTGTTTTTTGGGAATCGAACCCAGCTTTCCTGCAGGGCTGGTGAGAATTCTACCACTGAACAATTTTATGCCATAAATTAGATAATCTAGATGAAATGGACAAATTCTATGGATGTGTAAATAGAAAGGTAGAAACTACTGAAACTGATTGAAGAAGAAATAGAAAATCTAAATAGACCCATGACCCAGGCCCATGGCTTCATTGGTGAATTCTACCAAGCATTTAAATAAGAATTAACACCAATCTTTCAAAAACTCTTACAAAAAACAGTAGAGAGAACACTGCCCAACTTATTTTATGAATTCAGTATTTTCCTGATAATGAAATCACAAGGATGAAAACTAGACTCATAACCCTTATATAGACTAAAATGTCCTCAAAAAGCCCCTAGAAAACAAAGTCCAGAAATATATAAAAAAATATATCCCGGGCGGGCCACGGTGGCTCAGCAGGTAAGAATGCTTGTCTGCCATGCCCAAGGACCCGGGTTCGATTTCCGGTGCCTGCCCATGTAAAAAAAAAAAAAAGAAAAAAAAACACACGCACAAAAAAATATATTCCTTGAACAAGTGGGATTTATCACAGGAATGTAAGATTGATTTAATGTATGAAATCAGTCAGTGTAACTTACCATCTTAATAAAATAAAGCACAAAAACTGCATGATCACTTTAATATGAAGACAAAAGCATCTGACAGAATCTAACACTGTCTCATGATAAGACACTCAGTGAACTTGGAATGGAGGGGACACTTCTTCAGCCTGATAGGATCATCTATGAAAAACTCATGGCTAACACCAAACTTAGCGATGAAAGTCTGGATGATTTGTCCCTAATATCTGGGACTAGACTGAGAATCTACTCTAACCACTTCTGTTCAGATGTTCTAGCCAGGAAAATTAGACAAGAAAAAGAAACAAAGGCACCTGTATAGAAAGAGATGCAAAACTATGTTTGCAGTTGGCGTGGAAGTCAGAGTACTGTCTCCCTCCGGAAGCTATTGACCTTGTGAGGCATGAGTTACCTTCTGGGGTTTTGGAAATGGTCTCTTTGAATACTGCTAAAGATGTGTATCTTTATATATCATCATATGTATCAGAGATATACATGTAAAAATCTTCACATATATGTAAAATAGAGTTGTATACTCAAGACACGCATTTTACTATTTATAACAAGAAAAGTTTTTAAAAATGGATCAAAAGGACAGGATAAAGGGTAGGCCATGGTGGCTCAGTGGCAGAGTTCTCACCTGCCATGTCGGAGACCCTGGGTCGATTCCCCATGCCTGCCCATGCCTAAAAAAAAGACAAAAACAGGATAAATATCAAATTTATTGTGATGGCCAATTTTTTAGGGTTTAGAAAAGTTAAAGGACACATGGATACAAAAGTCAAATTTTATTACGTGCTTCATTACTTGTTTTGCAACTAGGACAGTTGTATCTCTGGCACATAGTGTATGCTTAATTCCAGACAGTCTTCTCTTCTTTTCCCCTTTTTGTATCTATTTTTTTTTTATATCCTGAAGAACAATTTGATAATGCAAGCTTGTTCTTATTAAAAATAAATTATTTCACTTTCCACCTCTGAATCTCCTACATGTGACAAAAATGATTATCTAATTGATAATACCACTTCCCAAAATTTGAAGAAGTGGAAAATAAATTGATAAACCACAAATACTTCTATCAGTATGGGTGAAAAATAACTTCATAAATAAGGAAATGTGCTATTTCTGCTTTTTGAGCAGCATCTAGAAAATACAGATTCTCTGCTTATCAAATAACTATTTATTAAATATATTCCTAAAACGAGCAGAAGGTTTACCAATTACTATAAACAAAAGTAATCAGTGGGAGGTTAAAATAACCCATAATTGTTTGTAAAGACAAAATCTCTGGAATTAATTAGATTTTAATTACCTTTCAGAATCCATTTTAGGCGACATTTGACTTCAGTTTCTCAGTGATTCAACTTTGAGACTATTAATATTGGGGATATGATTGAAATATGCCAAGAAATCTCATGGTCTTCTTAAGAGCCATGATAGTAGAGTTGTAGTTCTTTTAAGATTTTTTTTTCTTGGCTCAAAATATCATTACATATCTGTGTTTTGCTTAAGAATTTGAACAGTGATGCCAAAAGCCAGAAGAAAAAATCCAAACTAAGTATAAGATCCCAGAAATGGCTTTCTATGGTAATTTGTAGACAACAAACATAATTATTTTACTCATAAATATCAAATCATACTGATGTTACACATGCTGACTTAGAATGGTAATTTGATTCACACTTTCATTTGAATGTCTCAAACTTTAGAATTTCTAATAGTAAAAGACACTTTTCAGTGTTTAGTTAACAGGACTTTCGAGAGCACTTAACCTTGCAGAATTGAAGAACCAAACTTAGAATTGACTTATTGGACTTCTTTTGTGAATAGGATTATAATATTATAGTTTAAAATAGCAGATGTCAAAAATGAAAAGTCTTTTCAAGTCTCACTTTGAAGAATTCTGGATTTTATATACATATCACATTTTCCTGCCCACATGTGTAAATGTTAGAAAAAAAAGGGATTTGGTATGAATGTATGTGTGTGAATTGTATATAATGATATCATTATAGCCTTCATGGAGTATCTTTTAAATGTATAATAAAAGAATAGCAAAATATATGGCATTCAACCAATAATATATAAATATAGAAATCTATAAGCTTTTTTGCCTTTTGAGGCAATGTCTATGTGGAGCCTATAAAGTAACTATTTGAGACTCTTTTCTCCCTTTCTTCTTCCTTTCCTTCCTTCCCCCCTCCTCTCTCCTTTCTTCCTTTTCTTCTTTCCTTCCTTCCTTCCTTCCTTTCTCTCTTTCTTCCCTTCTTCCCTCTCCCCTCTGCCCTTCCCCTCCTCCTCCTCCTCTTCTCCCTTACCCTTTCATTGTATCTTGTAATTGACTTGATGTCTGGTCCTGCAGTAAATCTAATTTACAGGTTTAGAGAACACTTATATAATTATTTTCAATTTAGTTTTCTTCTATAGATGAAACAAAGTCACTTTCCCATGTATAAAATAAGAATTAAATTAAATCTACAAATACCTCTTGAATACCAGCTATATTTTCCTTTCACCATTAAAAAAAAATCAGTTAATTTTGGTTAACGTTTTTGAGGTCCATATATGAAATATGTAAGCTCAAATTATTGCCCCCCTCCTTTTTTTTTTAGGAATTAAAGTACAAAGTTAAAAAGTGATTAGGCAGTGAAATTCAGATAATGGTATCAATCTAGGCCATTGAACTAAATTCTTTAGGAAAAAAGTCAAATTTGGTCACTGTACAACCACCAGAAGCCCGTTTCCCATGCTGTCCACAAGCCAAGGACATGTGGATTTTATCAAATTTCTGTTTTCCTCAAGATTATTCAGACTTTTTATTTTAATAACATTTAAAACCCACAATATTTTAAAATTATTTGAGGACAGAGCTCATTCAGGATTTACTAACATTACTAGGAAAGATTTATTATTTTTTTAGATGATTGAAAATAATTTTAATTTAAATCAAAGTAATCTAGGTTTAAAGAAGGAAGTTTTTCTGCACAAGGTAAGATTACTGGAAATAATAAGACTTTGTAAGTCTTATTAAGCCCACATTAAGCCATTGGAAAGGTTTTCCTTGGCTTCAAATGTAAAATGCTATGTGGTCTACTAAAAGGAGCAAGGGGCTTCCTTAAGTTTTCCACTTGTCAAGTGGTCACACTCATAGACATCATGAACCCACTTCAAAGCAATATTGTGAGCACCAAGTAATAAAACTAGTTTTGTTAAAGTTTTTTTTTTTCAAAGTACGAGGTTAAATTAGAAAGAAACACTATATGCAATAACAACGGTTTTTCTTTCATAAAACAATGTATTTATGTTGAAACATTTTTCTTGTTTCTGCAACTTCAGGGAAATGACAAACTGGGATTTCAGAAGTTCTGAGGATATATTTTGATATTTTAATAGGCCTATTGCCATGAGTGATTAAGCACTCAATAAATAATTGAATTAAATTGCTTGGGTATTTTCATCAAGGTGAACATAATATAGATTTCTTCTTGTTTTTACTTTAGAAAATTCCTGGAAAGTCTTCATTAAGCTGAAAACAAAACAAACCGTTAGACCCACAAGGAATAAATAACGAAATCAGCTTTGGAGCTACGGTGCTTCACTTAGCAGCTTGTACTCTATCCTTTACAACAAAACTTCTCCACTAATGTGAAGCAGCTGTGGCAACTTCACAAAATGGCCCAAACTGTTGAAAAGCCATTAAGAGTCTGATGTATGCAGAATAAAAAGGTTCATTCAGCTTTTTAAAAGGTTTCCCAATATGGAGTGTTATTTTATTTTATAACCAAGTCTTAGTCATATTAAGTTTAAATACCACAGAAAATTTTAATGACCATGTGGCTGACTTTTTTGGTAAAATTGCAGGAATTCTTCAACATGCCTAAAATTCTTTGGTAAAAAATGGTGATAATCTATGAGAAACACTGCACAAGTTACCACTATTAAATATGTAGTTAGAAAATTCAGCAACACATACAGGATGATTTACCATTTGTGTTTGTAGGGTACCCGATTAACTTAGAATCAATTTCTTTAATCCTAAAGCACATAGAGTATACTGAAAAAAATGAAAGCCACTTGCTTTCCTCGTCCTTTCAGAGGTTGAGCCTCAAATATTAACTGTATGCTTTGGAATTTATTTTTTACAGATTTCATGATCTTTTTTTAAAAAACATATTTGAGTCTGATGACTTACCATACTCTTCCTAAGGATGCATGCAGGATTTTACCTATTTTTCCTCTTAAGTTTACAGCTATCTGATGCTTTTTATGCTTTCACCTGATTTACTTGTCATCTTAGTTTTTATAAGGGCCATCTTTGTGCAGTTTAAATTATTTCCAAAATAGATGAAGCATTAGCTTAGGACTGTAGTCTGAATTCTGTCATCAATGAGCTAAATACTTTCGACAGACAAAATTGTTCAGCTACAAGAGGTTTCAACGGGTTCCTTAGAAATCTGTTGTGACTTTTCTCATGTTATTGTGATGTGTGCACCGATATACATGTGATCAAGATGCAGCAGGTTAGACTTTTGTCAACAGGTCCATGATAACCCAAGAGTGCCGATGCCTACACATCAGAGGGGGCAATTCCAACCTGCTGGCCTGCATCACTTTGCAATGCAAATCTAAAGAGCAGTCCCAACAGAAACCCTAATTCCCAGGAAATAGGACAAGTCGTCGAAACATATGGGGACTCTGATGCCATGAGCACTCGGTCAGAACCTCCTTTGTGTAAGGCATTTTGCCAAATGTGAGGGAGACAACAGTGATAGAAGATGGTCTCTGATTTCAAGGAATCTAGGTTGAAAAGATAACATACATACAAGGTTTTAAACAACAAGGCAGTTTTGCTCTATTTGTAGCAGTGTATTCCTAGGGGGAGGTGCTGGTAGGTTGTGAGAACAGGGAAGGCACCAGTGGGCGGCAGTGGTTCTCAAAACACCTGGCTGGGTAGGGTGGATTTGCATTAAGGCTGGTGATGGGAGATGGCATATGGGGCATAACCTGAGACTGAGGAGTGGATCAGAGAAACAAGAGCTAGGAATTCTAGTCAGAGACAGTTGAAGGATTGGATGTCAGTGGAAGTCAGATATTAAACATTACATTCTAGCCTTTTAATAAATAATTATTGACAACCCAGATAAGCTACAAAGTCATAATTTTTGGAAATTCACCAGAGAGCTGAAGCAGTAAAGAAAAGAAAGTGATTTAAATTCTAGAGAATTACAAGACCTTCCTAAGAAAGAAGAGGCCCTCAGTTGCTTTCATTCCAAGCTCCACTATAAATAAGGAGAAAATACACCATACAGGTGGGGAGAGTAGAAACGAGCCCAACTTTCAATGAACTTTTAACAGCCCTCTATGGACTGCTGGATGGATTAGAACTCCAAGGTCCTTTTTCACAAATTCAGTCTACATTCACCTGCCATCTCTTTCCCATGAGTCTTTTATTGAGTAAACATGGCTAAGGAGCCAAAGACTGGGTACAGTTCAGGAGGGCTGAAAGAGGTATACCAGAAGCATCAAATTTCCTGCCCTGCACAGCAACAAACTTTCCTTGAGTTCACACCAGCAAGCCCCCTGAAGGCAGGGGACAGGGCATCAGGGTGGAGAGCCACCTCCCAGTCTGGAAAGCTGGGGACCGGGCTGTAAAGTATGGGGAGATCTCAACTTCTCACTGATGCTCAGATGTCAAGTCCTGCTGGAGAGACAGCCCTGATCCTTCTCTCAAAACATTTGGAAACCATGGTGTGCTGGATCTAACGAATGCTGCAACGAAGCCCAGGCTCGTCTCAACTATAGATTGGATTGACTCAGCCCTCACAGTAAAGGCCTGGGAGAGGAAGGGGCATGGCCTTTCCCGGGGTGTAGAGATTGTTTATTTACTTCAATCTTCTTTTCTCTTTTATGTATAATGTCTGGCATACAATGAAACATTACAAGACACCTAAAGAAGCAGGAAAATATGACCCTGTATTAGTTAGGGTTCTCTAGAGAAACAGAATCAACAGGGAACACTTGCAAATATAAAATTTATGAAAGTGTCTCACGTGACCGTAGGAATGCAGAGTCCAGAATCCACAGGGCAGGCTGTGAAGCCGATGACTCGGATGGATGGCCTGGATGAACTCCACAGGAGAGGCTCACCAGCCAAAGCAGGCATGCAACCTGTCTCCTCTGAGTCCTCCTTAAAAGGCTTCCCATGATTGCATTTAGCATCACTAATTGCAGAAGACACTCCCCTTTAGCTGATTACAAATGGAATCAGCTGTGGATGTAGCTGACGTGATCATGACCTAATCCTATGAAATGTCCTCATTGCAACAGACAGGCCAGCGCTTGCCCAATCAGATGAACAGGTACCACAACTTGGCCAAGTTGACACCTGTCCCTAACCATGACAGACCCATAATCAAGATAAAAGTAGATAACAGATGCTAACCCACAGAGGGCTTTGAAATAGTTAGGATAAAGATGTTGAAGGATCTGATGGAAAAGGTAGACAAAATGAACAGATACAGGGCTGAATATCCAGGAAGAAATAAAGAGAAGCAGAAAGAATCAACATCTTCAATGACTTACATCAGTGACCTAGGAACTAGGGAATGATTGAGAATTGAATAAACTTACATATGGCAGATAGTATTGGAATGGGAGGCTGGGACTATTCAGTTTCAACATCTGTGATTACTTTCCATTTTGTCATATTGTGATTGCCTTGAACATTTTTGATTATATCATATTTATTATTATTGTTTTACTTTAAATAATATTAAGAAATCATATAAATTAGGCCTACAAAATGAAGTCAATGACGTTCTCGATTTTCTTCCCACAGATAAACTTGTGATCTGAGATTAGTGATACAATTTATATCAATCACAAATGTATATATAATTCTACCTATTTGAGATTCTACTTTGCAACTAATCTCTGGTTTGTGCTGTTAACAACAAAAATTTTCTTCAATAAGTATTTGGTTCTGCTTTTGCTTACTAATATAATGGTGTTAAAAGTCATATTTTTATAAGATTAAAGATGATTTGAAAATTAAAAATAGTCAATGAGTAAAGAATAAAAGTGTGTACAGAACTGAAGGTTTTCTTTTTAACAGAATAATAATATTTTAGGAAGTTTACGTTGGCAGCACTTTATGGATAGATAAGAGTGGGAAAACTAATTAGATTATTCACAGTCTAGGACCTACCAAAGATTGTACAATTTTGATTATAATGGTGGAAGCGGGAATGAAAATGAAGGGATATTTGCAGGAAGGAGAAATACTGCATGGGACTAAATAACAGAACTTAGCCTAAGGTGGGAGAGGATGCAGAGATAAACCTAAGGAGATCTGAAAACTAACGAGGCCCTCAAGCAGTGACCACAGTGTATTACCAATGAAAAACCCAACTTTGAGTCATTGCAAGAAGGACTATGTAGATAAAGGAAAATGTCACTGTGCCAGTTTGAAACTGCTGTGTACAAAGGAAAATGTCACTGTGCCAGTTTGAAACTGCTGTTTACCCCAGACAAGCCATGTTCTTTACTCCTGATTCAATATTGTTGGGTGGGATCTTTTTGATTTAGTTGTTTCCATGGAGATGTGTCTCCACCCATTCAAGGTGGGGCTGCTTACTGGAGTTCTTTAAGAGGGAACAATTTTGGAGAATGTGACAGAGCAGACAGAGCAGACTTGAGACCCAGATGTTTGGAGATGCAGAAAGAAAAGGCCCCAGGGAAGCTGTTTGAAACCGGAAGCCAAAGAACCAGCAGGCACCAGCCACGCGCCTTCCCAGGTGACAGAGGGGTTCCGGACCCATCGGCCTTTCTTGAGTCAAGGTATCTTTCTCTGGACAATTTTTATAGCCTTAGAACTGTAAACTTGCAGCGTAAACTCCCCTTTTAGAAGTCTTTCCATTTCTGGCATTTTGCATTCTAGCAGCCTTAGTAAACCAAAACCATCGGATAATCTGATAATCGGGAAAAACTGCTTTTGTGAAAAATTTAGTTCAAACTCCAGTGATGAGAAAAATAGCAGTGCCCCAAATTCACATCACATGTAGTAGCTTCACTTGGTCTTTTTTCTTTTCTTACCTTGCTTTTTGATGAAATTGTCAATTTTTAAAAAAGGAAAATTAAAGTGAGTTATTTTTGTTTGTTTTATTTTTACATTTGCTTCATCATGGTTTTCTTTTTTCCAGACTTATCTATTCACATTCACACACACATACACACACACACAACACACACACACACACAGACACACATTGAAATTAGGGAATATTTTAAACTCCTTAGTATCCCACAACATCTAATATTGGCCTACGCTGAGGGTAGGCAGTAAACTTACACTGATTAATTCAGGCATTCAGTTACTCACACCCTTATGTCTTTGAAAATTACAAAGGTGAATACGATAACACACTGCCCTAAAATTGGTCATGTTCTACTAATTGTTGACTGACATTCGTGACAGGTGGAGAACAATGACTATTTTTTGACAATATCATGGCATTTTTAAGGTCATGTGGGATTTGACCTTGATTAGATTAAATAAGGTTATGCATGTAAAATAGTAAACTAAGTCCTTGGCACATAGTAAGTCCCAGATAATTATTATTTTGTTATTTTATCATTATTACTATAAAAGTAACATATAAGGGTGATTAGACAGTTTTTCTCCTTGATAATTATTGGTAAACTACCATTTTGCACTACTTTTTAAAATGGCTCTAAAATATTCTGTTTGAAAAGTACATTAAAGGTCTTTGAAAGTACTTTGATGGTCTTTTCAAAGTTAATTTGCAGAGTAAAAACATAATTAACATGGGTAAATTTAGCTTTTCACTTAGCAGCATGGGGTTTTCCTTAGTTATAAACCAGATTTTATTGCATTTCAAAAACTTTAGAGATTGCTTCATGTACTTGTGCAAGGAATGTTTAAATATGGTTTAGTCACTTTTGTCATTTCCATCATTAGTTATATAATTATATATACACATAGACTTACACATACATATATACACATATACGCACACACACACACAAATTCAACAAATGGTGCTGTAATAACTGGATATTTATTTGGGGCATAAGCATATACAATTTTCAGGCCTCTCTTTAAGAAAACGGGCTTGGAAATGGCCTTTGTAAGTGAAGAGCCCTAAAACTTAAGCTTTGCTGCATGCACATTAAATTGACTTCTGCTATATAAAATTTTTAAATGTTTTCAGAAATAAATCAATTAGAATTTATTTTCTCTTGGTAAAACTTGTCCTTGTTTCAGTGCTACTATCCTGCTTTTTGTTTCTTCACCCATCTTATTGAGCTATGATAAGCAAATACTCTTCAATTGTTTGCAAATATATTGGGTCCTTTGGAAACAAAACTAGAATAAAAGAAATAGAAAATAACATATATTAAATTTCCTTTAGGACAGACAGCTATATGATTTTCTTCACGTCTGCCATCAGATTTCCTTTCAATTCACCCCCTTTTAAAAATATTGTGTTGATAGAGTCAAACACCTATTTTTTTTACTGCCTCTACAAGAATATTCCAAGTTATTTCTATTATAACTTTGAGCAAATTCAAACTGTCATCAAAGTTTTACATTTGTGGAAATGGGGCTGTATAAGATGTAAGTAATTTGACCGTAGTCTCAAGAAAATTCCATGGAATTGAAAAAATTCCACAAAATTGAATACTTACCAAATGCCAATCACCCTGTTTTCTCAAATTGGTAATCTAGCGATTATCCCCTTTTGATCTTCTCCTTCTTTGCGTTACCACCCTCAAATCCTTTACTCCCTTCCCTACCATCTTCTGTTTGTCTTAATCATGGGCTCATATGGATTTTCTGCAGTGCTAGCTTTAATCCTATGTTACACTAGCTTCTAAGTGATAAATTGAGCATTGTATTCTTAAACATCGAAGGACAGCTTTAATTGATTTAACCACTTGACTTTAAGCCACAGTTCAATTTTCAACTGATATGATGACAACTTTTATGTGGGAAGAAAATATGGGCCCTGTAAGTCAAATAGAAGAGAGGATAAGTATTCCTATCTGACATCTTGATTAATCTGAATTAAGTCGAGCTTAGTTTAGTAGTTCATAAGTTCATGTTGGTGAGGATAACAGTAGCCATTAGTGATGACACTGAAAATGTTGAGACTTTAAGTTTTTCTTAGAAGTTCAGGGGACTAGATACCAAAGTTCAGCTCTTAGATAATATGGGAAGGGGGTGCAAGAGTAGTCCAGTGGTAGAATTCTTGCCTGCCATGCAGGAGACCTAGGCTTGATTCCTGGTCCATGCACTTCCCAGAAAACAAACAAGCAAAAATTCAACAAATGGTGCTGCAATAGCAGGATACTCACATGGAAAAATAATGAAATGTGACCCTGCCATAGAGCATACAATAAGAAAAGATAATACAGGAAATACAAAGTGGAAAATGCTGAATGTCTTTCAAATGGATATCGTTTTCTTCTCCACCATCACATTTACTCAGGTTCTCAGGTCATTTTACTTTGTTATGGAAATATAACATGAATATTAAAAGAAAGCAACCAATTTTATTTTCAGAAATGAGACTACAGTACATCTTGGGAAGATAGATCTCTGTAGGCAGAGGGAAAGGGAAGAATTCATTTTTCCTGGTATAGAATATATAACAATTTCCCCGTGTGGTTGCTTTACCCAGTTTCCCAATGGCCATGGGAAGATCACACAGAGGGACATTAGAGTCTAATTATTAGACCTTAATACAGCCACAACAACTTTTCTACTACTCATAAAGTGGTCTTGGATTACCTGCCCTAGGATCATTGGAATAATCATTAAAAATGGACTTTCCTGCCCCAGCTCAATCTGAATCAGAATCTCTGGAGATGGGGCCTGGAGCTTACATTGAATACTTGCTCTCTGGGTGCTCGCTACACACTGCAACGTGTGAGGCCCAGTGTCTGGGATGGCATAGTTTCTAAAGCCTGGAGGTATTTATAGAACTTGCTTTTTCTTTCTTTGGAACTCAGGAAAAACTTGGGAAGGAGATATTAGTGAAAGTAAACCTTGGCTGATCCACCCCTTCCAATGAAATGCTTGGTACAAGCATAGTAATGTTAAATCACAGGAGAGAAGGTTTAATGTAACTGGTCCTTTACACCCCAAACTCAGCTAATCATGAGAAGAGCTGGAGGATTGCTTAGAGCATAACGTAACCGAGGTAGCTGGGGATGGTATTCCGAGTCCTGAGTCCCACGATCCTCACAAAGGTTTTAGGTTTGGTGGCACATTTCATGGTGAGACGTCTACTTAGAAGGTACCCAATGTCTTCTTGGATAGACGGTGGTTACGTGTGCCCAGATATACGATGTCATGCCAGTTCAATGGAAAATATGTCTAAACAAGAGTGTAGCTGGGTGCCCAGTCATAACTTAGTCAAGAGATGACCTACCCTATTGAAAGAGTTGGAAGGAGGCTGAATTTGGGATTGAATGAGAAGCAAGCCCGAGTCGGGCTCCTGTGGAGGCTGGGAAATGCCCAGTGTGGCAACAGCACACAAGGCCAATCCACCTCCCATCCCAGCATCCCGACTTCTGGTGTGGGTCTTTCCTGTGTAGAGGTCTGAGGCTCAGATTAGCTGCTAGTACTATCTTTTCATCTTTTCCTAGAAGTATGATAGATATGGTAGATATACTTACTGGAATGCAGAACGTGTTTAACCCTTTCATTCACTTTGGCTGTTTCTGAGTATTTTGGGTAATGATTTCCTGGATGCTTAAATGAGAGTAAGGGAAAGGAGATGAAAGGTGACTCTACTTACTCAGACTTCTTCTTGCAATTCCTAGTGGTTATTTATTTATTTATAAATAACCCAAAACCCTGGTCTCCGGCATGGCAGGCAAGAACTCTGCCTGCTGAGCCACCATGGCCCACCCTTTGTAGTTATTTTTAAACAATTAAAATTTAAAATGCCAGTACTTTATCTCATTATACTGGCATCCCAGGGAGTTTTGCCAGAACATTCTTGCAATTCTATAGCACTTCAACATGTTCCATGGCCATAATTTTCATTTCTCATTATCTCCACATACCAAAAAAAGAAACCACGCACTTGTATGTGGAAAATCATAAATAATGTTCATTTTACACATATTATCTTTATCTACTGAGTCTTTAAAATGTTTTTGGTAGTAGCCAAATAACTAGCAAAATGCTCCTTTTAAAAGCCATTCTTCTTTTCAGATATTGTTCTCTTTCTTTTTTATTCAAGATCATCCTATAAAGACAAAAATAAATCTTTCACCAATATACTATTTCTAACTGACTTTGTGTCAATTTAGGCCCAATTGTAAATACCTGACCCTGCTTTTTTATGACCTCCTAGGCAACCCCCAATTTCACTTAATTAGAATATCCAAGGACTTGTAGTTCAATTTTAGAATCTCATGCCTCATAAGGTAAAGTCATTTGTCTCCTCTTTTCTACCACCCCAAAAAATCCAGATCTATTTACTAATTTGGGAGGTGTTTTCTTCTGGACTTAAAAGATCTTTTGGAAAAAAAAAAAAAGATCTTTTGGTTCATTATATTTTTTCACTTTCTTGAAGTTATCTTATCAACTATAAGTACTAAGTGGCACAATGAAGATAATCATATACCACCTACCATCCTGAAAACCTAGATATAAAACATTGAATAAACTCAAAAGGAGCAGATGGGACAAGTAGAAACTGACTTAACAGTTTCCCAGGTCAACTGACTTAATCTGGGAAAGGTGACCCATGAGCCATGCTATGAAAAGTACAGAAACTTGCTGATGTGGGCCCCAGAAGTCAAGAATTTGTGGGAAGCAGGTATTGTTGACAAAGGTATGGAGGTGGAGTAGGCAGAACAAAGATTTGCTTGAAGTGTGTTTGAAAAGTTTGACTCCCAGATTCTTTCTCATTTTTTGCAGTTGGGGCATAACTCCCTCTTCGACCCCCTGCCCCACCCCACCCAAGGACAATGGAAAGGAAGCACACACCTCCAGGTAAATTCTGACAGATTCCCTCTAGAAAGTCATACTAGACTGAGAGAAAAGATCTAATGATACTTACAATAAGGGGTCATAGCCAGAAAACTTTCAGCAAAGACCCTTAGTCCATACATACATTTCTCCATTCAGCTCTTTAATGCTCCACTTTAAAATCAAACTGGACAAGCCAAATATACAGACATTTGAGGTAGTCTCTAGAAAGAAACAGATGCAGGAAAAAAAAAAATTAATACCCAGGAAGACAATGCCCCAGAGGAAATGTAGTTATCTTTAAAAATCTCAAGAACTAACCAACAGATAAATATCTGTCGTTAATATTTAAGAGACATAACAGAAAACACTATATTCATGAAACAAGAACAATGAAAAAGATGCATCCAGATAACAAAGTATGCACTTGGAAATTAAAGATCATGAAAGCTGACATGAAAAAATCAATAGGATTGAAAAAAATACAGTTGAGGCAATTTTCCAGAAGTTAGTATAGAAAGATGAAGAAATGAAAAATATTAGAGAAGAGATAAGAAAGTTAGAGGACAAGTCCAGGGGGTATAAATGTGTATGAAGGTGTTCTGGAGAGAACAGAGAATATGGAAGGAAACAAATTGTCAAGGAAGTGATTTCTTAAATGTTACAGAACTGAAGGATACAAATTCCCAAACTAAAAGAGCCCCCAAATTGCTTAGCATACCCAATAAAGAAGGACCTGTATTAAGTCACATGAGATTCTAGACCACTTGAGAAGAAGAGAAGCTTCTACATGCATCCTAAGAAGACAAAATACAGATCACATATAGTAAAGAACCAAGTATTAAAATGGCAGATGCCTTCTCAATAGGAAGATGGGAAATATGGGATGTAATGAAGCAACGTCTTCGAAATTCTGAAGGAAGTTTTCCAATCTAGGAGTCTACACTCACTCAAACTCACGATCAAGCATGAGGGAATGGGAGAGACATTTTTAGACATGAAAGTTTCAAAACTCATCCTTCTAGACATTTTTTTTTCTTAGACAGTCAGTGGAAGAGATGATCTGAGTCAAAGAATAAGCTTGCTTGGTGTCTAGGAAATGGGGAATCCAAGTGGGAACGTTTGTAAGGGAAGCCATAGGATGAGTTGCGAAGGGACTTTAGATGGCCTAGAAAGAGGTAGTATAGGTAGGAACAGGGCAGTGGGCTCTAGGTGACCCATCTCCAGAGGACAAAACAGATAAAATACCCGATTCACTTGAACCTGGTGAGGGGAGAGTTACGATTCTGAGAAACTAAGATAAGCAAAAATAAAATAATTGTAAACTCAAGAGAAAACTAAAGGCTGTGCAATGCAAACAAGATAATTGTTTTAAACTACGTGGCGCAGCTGTGAATAATGGACACACTCATAATACTGTGAAAAGTGAATTCTGGGTGGTGCAAGGGTACCTCAGTGGTAGAGTTCTTGCCTGCCATGCTGTGTATCCAGGTTCAATTCCTTGTTCTTGCACTTACCAAAATAAACAGATAAATAAATACATACAAATAAAAAGTGAATTCTGAGGTAACTAAATAGGAGGATTGAGAAAGAACAAGTAAATGTGTGTGGATGGGTAAACACAGAGGGGTGGGAGATAAGATAAAAACTCATTTCCATAATAAGAAGTCAACAGGCATCCAAAAACCTAAAAACCGAGCAAATAGATTTTTTTTGCATGGGCAGGCACCAGGAAGAAACAGAATTTTAAGCATGTTATTTATAAGATAAAAATAAAAGGCTAAATTAGGTGAAATCTGTTGCCTTCAGGGAGCAGGATTGATGGGATGGAGGGAATAAGCTGGGTGGGCAATGCTATTTTTCATATTAGGTACTAAGGAAAGTTTTGACTTTTTATATTATAAGTATGTGAAATTTGAATAAAAATGAAAATTGTATAAGTGGTATAATAAAAGCCCCCTCCTCAGCATAGCTCCTTCTCCCAGTCTTCCTATCACTGAGCAGGATTAGATGTGAATGTGACTTCTCTTTCTAAACAATTAATCTGGCTACATGATAATCTGGCAGAAACATCAACTTTCATTGATGTCGGTTTCCTTGCAATCAATTTCTCAAAACAGTGATAGAAACTTTCAGTTGTTCTTAAACTTTTCATGGCTAAAGATGGCCTATTACACACTGTTCCCCCAGGGACACTAGATATTGAAATACTTCGTAGCTTTTATTAATACTTTGTCTCCCCATTTTACTTGTTAAATCATTCAAAGGCTATGAATCAGAACTGTTGCCAGAATGAGCTATTATTATCATTAAGATGAGTTGATTTAACATTGTTCCAAAGCAAGACAATGATGTTTTTAGCTTTTAAAATGACTTAGGAACTTCATTTACAACTTAAATAACTCTAGGAGAGGAAGAGTTCCGATGGTAGGTAAATGAACATGAAAATGCCAGCGACCCGAAAATATGTGGGGAATAGAACAAAGTGGTCAAGGGACAGAGGTAAACTCCATGAGATTGTGTGGTCAGTGAAGGCAGCTGTAAACTGAAGTAGAACGACATGGGGGTGGGGTGGGAGTCTCCAAGTAAAAGGAACTCACTCAAGCAAAAGCCCCTGGAACAAGCTTGCCAGGCTTGAGGAACAGGGAGACGGCCAGTCCAGCTGGAGCCCAGCAAGCAAGGGGAAGAAGTCCTGAGATAAAGTTAGTGAGATGTAGACAGGGACCAGATCATGAGGTTCTGGGCAATAATTTGCCTTTATTTTTTAAAGACAATTAATTGAGAAGCCCTTGGAGAGTTTTACAAATTCAAGTCATGCATTTTTGGCAGGAGTACCTTATACCTTAATACAACAGAAGACGTATTTCTTCCTTTCCTTTCACATTTTCTCTTTCTATATCAATAATGGAGAGGCCATATAAAAATAAAATGAAAATGTTAATAATTTGGCCGTATCTACTATTATCCATGACCACTTTCAATTCCCACCGTTGTTGACTGTATTTTCAGCCCTCATTCTACCAGGCCACTCTCTTATCTAGGAAATGAATTCCTTTGATCCTTGAAAACTCATCTTGCTGTCACTTTGGTTAAGCTTTCCCTGGTCTCCTAAAGTATAAGTAAAATCTCTTGTAATGCAAATGTTATTGCTTTTGCCATATTGTATGGTTAGTGTTCCACCTGCAGGGTCCTCACTGGCTCAGGAGATCCCCCTCCTGAATAAGATGGATTCGTACATTACAATACTACGTATTATTTCCTTAGGTTCCATGGATATAGCACGGTGCCTGTATATGGTATTATGGACTGAACTGTGTTCCCCCAAAGAACATGCTCAAGTCCTAAGCCCTGGTTCTGTGAGTGTGAACTTATTTGTAAATAAGGTCTCTGAAGATGCGATTAATTAAGATGAGGCCAAACTGGATTAGGTTGGGCCCTAATTCCATAGGACTGGCAGCCTCATAAGGAGAAGACGTTTGGGGGCACACACAGAGGCAGAGACAAGGAGACAGAGAGACACAGCCATGTGATTGAGGCAGAGATTGAGTTACGCCACCGCAAGCCAAGGAGTTGCATCCTATGCGGCACCCACCAGAAGCCGGGGGAGAGGCGGAAACATGGCCCTGCAAACACCTTGATTCTGGACTTCGGGCCTCCAGAACCGTGAGACAATAAATTCCTGTTGTTTGAGCCAACTAGTCTGTGATACTTTACTACAACAGCCTTGGGGAACCAAGACACACGGTAACGGTGCGCTGAATAAGAGCTGACCATTCAGTTGACTTGCAAGTGAGCAGCAGAGCTGAGGGGACCTTCCAAGTCTTGATCTTAGGCGGATTTCCTGGACAGAAGCACTGGGTGCGTCTGTACTAGTTATTGAAAAGCTGTCATTACTATGGACACTATACATGGGCCAATTTATAAGGATGTGTATCAGGGCAACACAAAAAGATTATAGGTGGGGCAAAAAACAAAGTCCCTCCATCCCCAGGGCAGTCTTAGAACGGGTAGCAGCTGTCACCCAGGCTGCCTGGTCTTTCCCCCAGTGCCGTGCAAATGTCGTCACTTTCTACGAGACGCATGATGTGGGATACAGCTGCCAGCACTACACACAACCCGAAGGGGAGACTACTGAATAGATACTAAAAATAAAGGTAATGGAGTATTAGCTGTTTCTATTTGTTACAGCTTAAATACATGATCACACTTATCCTTTGGGCAAATGGCTAAACAGCTTTGCCTCAAAGTAAAAATAGATTTAGAGTCATTTGAAAGTCATTCAAAATGTCAATTATACTTTAAAAATGATAGTTCTCTCTAATTGATAATGAGTAGGCTAAACAAAAAAATCTTTTAGGCTTGAGAGTTTTTGTTTTGATTACATGAAAGCAGAGAAATACAGCGAAATCACCTTCTATTTGGTCAGGGCTTAGTTCATTTTGTCAAAGTGAATATTAATTATGGTATAGATTGGCTTCAGCTTGAATAAGGCCAACATATTATTTTGCATTTTGCCAACCTCTCTGTAAATGGGAAAATTCCACACATAAAAAATTGTGTGGAACTGTGTGTGTGTGTGTGTGTGTGTGTGTGTGTGTGTGTACTTACTGAGAAGTCTCATTATCTCATGTCAATTCTGTGGAAGGAATCTACTTTAATAAAACATTTCACAAAGTTCTTTCTTGGTAAATGTCCTTGTAAGAATTACTTTAGTGCCTCTATGCAGCTTCATTATATTCTTCTTTTGTAAAGTTTTTTTTTTTTGTAGAACTTTTTCTCTAATTAACTGGTAAAACCTTAGCATTGCGCCTGTTGAAATTCCTCTACAAATATTGTATGATCAAAATGTATGTGGGGGAGAAGATTATAGTAAACACCAAAATTATATTCAATCAGCTCAGAACTATTGACTGAATGCAATATGGTGGGGACACGTTACTTTTTACTTTCAAGAATATGTATATGAAATATTAAAACACTTAACAAAATATATATTTTTAATCCAAAGGCAGCCTTTCTTACTCACTCACAGCTTATGAATATATGAATCTTTCTTTTCTTAAATTACATTTTATTTTAGTAAAATACAAAATATTTAATTTTATTATGAATGTGGTTTTTCTAATCCCTAAATCAAAATAAGAAATTACATTCCTAGGTTTTAGTTTTTGAGGACAACTTTTTGAAATTTTAGCTGAACCAGTTTAAATAACAATAAAGTGCTTGACTCTGGAAAAAAGAAATGCTGAGGATAATTTGGGTAATTTATTTAATTTAAGGTGATTGTGGGAGCCAACATTACTTTGGTGCAATATTTAAATATTGTTATCATTGAGTGAATATTTTCGTATTCATTTGATTTCTTCTTAAGACGTCTTATGACTTCTTTTCTATAGGAAAGACCCTTTAAGCATTTGTAAGTCTAATATTTGGGATTTATAATAAAAATTAAAAGTTGATGCATTTTATATTTTTTCTTCAGATAGCCCATTTAATTAGATGAATAAAGTTTATTATAATTTTATTTAGTGACTTCTTAAAAGGAGAGTTCTAAAGAATGATTGCAAAATGATTCTTTATATGAAAAGATTTTTTTAAAAGGGGGCTTTTGTAGGAAAAAAATCGCATACTTCCTTGTGCCATAGAGCAAGCATCCTGTGTTATTTAGAGATCCTTTATCATGGAGGGTGGTCCAGTGGTAATTTACCAGGGAAAAAAAGTAGTGTACAAAAATTTAATTATTATTTGACCTCAA
This sequence comes from Tamandua tetradactyla, assembly GCF_023851605.1. Lineage (NCBI taxonomy): Eukaryota > Metazoa > Chordata > Mammalia > Pilosa > Myrmecophagidae > Tamandua > Tamandua tetradactyla. The sequence continues at coordinate 39,252,703 of NC_135352.1, read as the reverse complement.
ATAATTATATGCCACTAAACTAATTAAAGAGCAAATTAACAATGTGCCACTAATGGGCAGTCTGCTCCTTGCATGACTCATTCATCTTTCACAAAGAATAAGTGATTTGTATTAGAAAAGAGTTGTTAAGGATGTTTTTTAGGATAACTATTGCTGTCACTGCTATGTTAAATCACAGACCCAACCTCTGGGTAGAAAGAGACAGGCTTATCATGAGCTGGGAAAACAGCAGCCTTAGCTTGATAGTTCTGACTTGAGGCCTTGTTTAAAAGCTATGACTCAGTGCAGGGCTGCCCTGTTCTCCTCAGTTCCTTCCAAACCAGCCATTAAGCCTCTAATGTTCAAGTTGCGTGCCTCATGCCGATTATTTCTGTGAAGTCCATAAGAGTCAGCCTTATTTTCTTGCAAGTATTCATCTTCATTTTCTTGTGAATGAAGGGGGTAGTGCTGTCCACAGAGCAGAGCTAACAGCTCAATCAAAATTACAGCTGAAGAAACTGCCAGAAGTTTCTTAATTCCCACATAGAGGCTTTTAAATACATGTGCTCAGAGTATATATGTTTGTTTGCATTGAGTGTGCATATGCAGCTTGTATAGTTTCTTTCTATGGTGAGACTCAAAATATCCACAAGGGTAAACTGGGATTCCCTAATTGATGTATGTTATTATTGAGTGAATATTTTTGTATTCATTAGATTTCTTCTTAACACTTCTTATGAGTTTTTTTTCCTTCCATCCTGTCTTATGACTAAGCTTATAAGGACTTAATTTCTTACTTCTTTAATCAACAAGCTATTGTTGAATAATTGTTTGATCAAGAGGCAACCATCAATGGCATCTCAGCTCAAATGGCCAGACACCGAAATGCTTCATATTATTTGTAATCTGATGCTATTCCATTGTCTATCATATAAAAGTCAAAATATTTGGATGAAAAGAAACCAATTCCATTAACATGTGGATGTTTGATCTTATGTAGCATGTATTAGGATGTTAGATATAATTGTTGAATGAATGAGTAATGCCAAATACTTTAATGTTGGGAAACTAAAATATTTCCCTTTTCTTTTGAATGGCTGCCATTGAGTGGCTATAGATTTATATGTTGGAATCTTCCAAAATTCATGAGAAAATGAAATGTTTCTCTTAAAAAATAATAATTTATTGATATGTTTTATTTTCCACATGAAATGTGAGAAGAAAAGTTTGTAGACATTGTAACATATTTAATTTCACTCTAAGATTATAATTCTTCCATTCCTGTTTTCTAATGATACATTTTGGCTTAGATGTGAAAATACCACTAAAAAAGACTAAAAATCAAATCTAGAACATTGCATTATAGAAAATAAATATACAATTAAGTACAAATATCTAAAAGCCCCATCAGTATGATTGTGTGGAATATAAAAGTATCAAAGTATTACATTAAGATAAATACTATGGGAAAGTAATTAGTTAACATATTCCAATGTATAAACAAAATAATATATACTGTTTGGAATGAATCTTCAAGAAAAAGATTATTTCGATTAGAAATTGAACTTTAATAATGGCTGTCTTCCAAATTTTTAAGAATAGCAAAACTGGTTATTACAGTTGAAAAAATATCCCATTTGAAAAAAAAAAGGTAGGGGATGCACCTGGTGAAATGATTGTTTTACTATCTAATGTGAGGACAAAATGAGGACGAAGGAATTAAAACATGACCTTAATAGAGTGCTCAAGTAGAATCTATTTTCAAATATAAAAATAATCAGTTGGTTGGAAGACTTAAAGTGTGTGTTAACTACCTAAAAATGAAAATTCCTATAAAATTAAATTTTATAATAATGAATAAGGGACATTCATTCCCATGACTTCCAAATATAGGTTATGCTTACTACATGTGTGTAAATGACATTGAGAAACTGGAAAGAGGGGAAAAAGAAGAAAATGCCTCGATTTATAACAGATGTTTAAAATGCACCTTGGGATACACTCATTATGGACACGTACAATTAGTCCTTCAGAGAGTGCTGCCCACATCATGCTTTCCTTACCTGTTCATTGGTTTCCACCTGCACATTAGGAGTGCACCTGGTTGAAATGTGAGTGACTCCCAACACTAGCTTGTTAAATCTTTTTCTATAAATTTTCCTCTTTAAAATGTAGCAAAATAAATTCAGAAACAAAGAAATGCACCTACACAAACAAGGAGATCCTGAAAAGTGTAAGCAGCCACTGGACTCAAGCTTAAAGCACAGGTGGAACGAGTGTTTAAAGGACCTCAGAGCTCTATGAATATTTTTCGCGGTGTCACAATTACAGAAACACCTGGTTTTGCAAACAGGCTGATCCACCGGGAAAATTTTCCACAGCGTTCAATGGGCCTCAGAGTAGCTTTAATACGCAGAATTGGTACTACACGCTGAAATGAGTTAGAAGTATCTCGGAGCACAGACCAAAGGCTTTCTTGGTAACTGCTGTTCTATATGCCAAGTGAGTCTTTACTATGTATTTTTCTGCACCAATTAAAACTCTGAATATTATGAAACTTACCTGATTTGGAGAACATGTTGATATTTAAATCAATTCTTATCTGATATGAGGACCTAACAAACCATTAGGCAAAATAGTAAGCTAAGTTTTCTGGATAGGGAGCTGTTTTTTTCTCTCTCTAAGGTGCTGAGCTTAGAAAAATAAGTTTATTGTGAAAGTGGAGCTATGGAAATCAGATACTACCCCGGTGATACTTTAGTCAGTTCCTGTTCCTATTTCAATTCTTGCTATAAATTCAATATAACACAAACATCTACTATGCTTAATTATGTCTTTCATAACTATAATCATACAAGAATTTCTGTTTACTGATAATTCTACATGCAATGAATAGTTCGGCTTTGGGGCTGGAAGACTTCTAGTCTTCCAAAAACCAAAGCAATGTTTCCATACATAGGTACACATAAGTAATAAAGATGGATAATTGATATTTAGAAAACATCTTGGTTTCATACTTTGCATCAGTTCAGAGGTAATATTAGATAGTATAAACCTAGCAGGTATAGAAAAAGTATTTAGGTATTTAGACCACAGTCTTCACGGATGGCTTCGATATTCAGCTTTGAGTAATATGACTTCTTAGGTCACCACGTATGCACTTGTTTAGATGTAAGTACAAAACCACATTCCCAATACAAAAATAAATAGTTCTGGTATTATCTCAGCCACTACTAGCCTCTGGCTGATATAGAAGATAGAGTTGTCTGAACAGCTTTCCATTGCCCAAGTTTGAAAATGACAGCAACTTGTTCTTTCTCAGAAGAGTAAAATGGCCTCCCATATGATCAATTATGCAATTCAAGGGGTGGGGTGGAGAGTTTATTATCAAAGTCATCAAGGAGGTGGAATTGTGCCTAATAAGTCTGACATGAAATCAGAACAGTAATAGGTGCCACAGATCACGTAGAGTCTTAGAAGTCATACTAAGTACATCAGTTATTACTCTGATTGGAAGGGGAAGACAGCGGTTTCTATATGATATGATTTGCTTTGGGTTTTAGCAGGATAACTCTGGTTCCTGCTTTGAGAACAGAACGAAGAGGGCACAAACAGAAGCAGGGAGGTCAGTTCAGAGGCTAATGAAATAATCCAGGTGGGAGTGATAATGGTTTGCATTAGAATGGTAACACCGGTGGTGAAAATTGGTCTGATGTTATATTTTGAAGAATCAGATTGGTAAAACAGAACAGATCAGAGAGTAAAAGTCATCAAGGATGACTCCACATTTTGTGATCTGGGAAACTGGAATGATAAAGTTGATTTTAACTGAAATGAGCCTATGCCATGAAATAATGTTGGGGAATATTATTTTTAGGAATTGTAATTTATAATGTCATAATTTAACAACAGCACTATTACAGCTCTTTAAGGTTATTGCTATTTTTTCACTATTATAAACAAAGCTGTAGTTAATATACTTGGATATAAATATGTGAGCACTTGACTGTTATTTCTTTATGACATATTCCTTTCACTAAATCAAAGGGAATAAATTTTTAAGGCACTTGATACATATTGCCAAATTGCTTTTCAGAAAATTTTCAAACACCACCAGTATGTTAAAGTAAAAATATACATCATGTATTTTTATCTATCCTTTTGTTGTTACGAATAAACAATTTTCATTTACTGAGCATTTAATCAATACATGTGGTTCTAAACATTTTAAAGACAAAAGCTTATTTCATCCTCATGGAAACATATGACATATGACAAACATATTCTCATCCTTACCTTATTTTACACATGCAGAAACAATCTCACAGAAAGTAACCTCCAAAATTATAAAGTTGGTAGCATCAGAATTTAAATAACTGTCTGACTTCAAAAGCTTGCACTTTTAATTACCCTGACACACTGCCTCCTTATTTAAAAAATCTATGTACTTGTTTTTCACTGTATATCATGTAGGATACTTCTAATTCGATTTTTAAAACATGTAGTAGGAGTCTATGTTTTAATTGGGATGTTTAACACATTAATATTTATTGTAATAACTGATATTTGGTTTTACTTCTATCCCTTAATTTATTTCTTTGAGGATTTAATATTTATGCTTCCATAGGCCCATTTTGTTTGCATTTGTTTACTCCAAAGTTTTGGATGGTATATATTCTGCTTTGAATTTTGTTTTAATGCACAACTTAATTTTTCAAAGACACATATGAACTAATATTTTTTCAATCCTTAATTCCATAGTTTTCTTTCACTTAATCAGTGAAATCTTTTCATCAACCTTAAGAAATTAATGTTTTGCCGATTGTTGTTTTAAAAAATGGCCAAAATATTATCTCCTTTTTCACTTATTCTTTCTGAACAGGAGACAGCAGACTTTTTCTGCAAAGTGACAACTAGTAAATATTTTAGGCTCTTCAGACCACCCAGAGTCTATTGCAACTGCTCAACTCTGCTGTTGTAGTAGAAAAGCAGCCACAAACAACATGTAAATGAATTAATGAGCTATATTTGTGGGCCAAGAAATTTTATTTTTATAAACAGGTACAGGCCAGATTTAGCCCATGTCATAGTTTCCTGACTCCTGTTCTAGAACCTTTACATTCCTCCATCAAGAGGTGGAGCCCAGTTCTCTTACTTCCAAATCTGGGAAGCTTGTGTATTCTTTGTAGCTAATAGAATGTGGCAGATATTTTGCTTCATGATCTATAAGACTAGATGAGAAAGGGCAATGAAACTTTGGTCTGGCTTGATGGAAGGCTAATACCAGAATCCTGAAACACCACGTAAGGAATTCCAAGGCTCTGAGGACACTGTGAAAAGAAGAAGCTCAAACTAGCTCACCCCATGCGGACAACCACATGGAGAAGGCTTAGGTCACATGTCAAGGTGCTCCAGTTCTAAACGTGTTGTTCCTATAGACCACATGGAGAAGCCTTAGGGAGCATGGAGAGGTGCTCCAGTTCCATACTTACTGTTCACATAGACCACATGGAGCAGCCTTAGGTGGCATGGAGAGGTGCTCCAGTTCCATACTTATTGTTCCTATAGACCATATGGAGCAGCCTTAGAGAGCATGGAGAGGTGCTCCACTTTCATATTCATTGTTCACATAGACCACATGGAGAAGCCTTAGGGAGCATGGAGAGGTACTCCAGTTCCATACTTACTGTTCACATAGACCACATGGAGCAGCCTTAGGGCGCATGGAGAGGTGCTCCAGTTCCATACTTACTGTTCACATAGATCACATGGAGCAGCCTTAGGGAGCATGGAGAGGTGCTCCAGTTCCATACTTACTGTTCCTATAGACCACATGGAGAACCTTAGGTCACATGTCAAGGTGCTCCAGTTCCATACTTATTGTTCCTATAGACCACATGGAGAAGCCTTAGGGAGCATGGAGAGGTGCTCCAGTTCCGTACTTACTGTTCACATAGACCACATGGAGCAGCCTTAGGTGGCATGGAGAGGTGCTCCAGTTCCATACTTACTGTTCCTATAGACCACATGGAGCAGCCTTAGAGAGCATGGAGAGGTGCTCCACTTTCATATTCATTGTTCACATAGACCACATGGAGCAGCCTTAGGGAGCATGGAGAGGTGCTCCAGTTCCATACTTACTGTTCCTATAGACCACATGGAGCAGCCTTAGGTGGCATGGAGAGGTGCTCCACTTTCATATTCATTGTTCACATAGACCACATGGAGAAGCCTTAGGGAGCATGGAGAGGTGCTCCAGTTCCATATTTACTGTTCACATAGACCACATGGAGCAGCCTTAGGGAGCATGGAGAGGTGCTCCAGTTCCATACTTACTGTTCCTATAGACCACATGGAGAACCTTAGGGAGCATGGAGAGGTGCTCCAGTTCCATACTTACTGTTCACATAGACCACATGGAGCAGCCTTAGGGAGCATGGAGAGGTGCTCCAGTTCCATACTTATTGTTCCTATAGACCACATGGAGAAGCTGTAGGGAGCATGGAGAGGTGCTCCAGTTCCATATTTATTGTTCACATAGACCACATGGGGTAGCCTTAGGCTGCATGGAGAGGTGCTCCAGTTCCAAACATATTGTTCCTATAATGAAAAACACTGAGTGGGAACCTCACAGATGAGCCCTTACCATTTTGATCTCAGAACCCATGAGAGATAAAATTATTGCTGTTGTTTTTGGCCACTAAGTATTGTGATGATTTGTTATGTAGTAACAGTAACTGGGACAGAATTTAACGCCTGGAGGTAGGATGCTACTGACACTAAAATGTAAAACATGTTGCATTGGTTTTGGCACCAAGCAGCATGTGGAAGCTAGATATTGTGGGGAGGTTTTGTTAAAATTGGAAGGGCCTCCAGGAATGTGTTAGCAGAAGCCTAAAGGGCCTCAGGGAGGCCGTCAGTGATAGCTTCAAGGAAAGTGAAGGAAATGTTATTGGAGGTTGAAGGAAATGAGAGTCTTGTTATTGACTAGTGGGGAGCTTAACAGAGCTGTTCTTTATAGTAACATAAAAAAGAGAAAATAAACTTAATAACTTGGTCATCTAGCAAAGAAGATTTCCAGGCAATGCGTTGATGTTGCCTCCTGGCTTCTTCTAGCTGCATAGAATAAATTGGGAGAAAAGAAAGAGGAATTAAAGGGCAAATTATTGTTTGTGAATACAATTTGGAGGAAATTAAAGGGGGAGAACAACCTCGTTTGCCAGCTATGTTCTCAAAGTAGAAGAGGGACTCAGACCAAAACCCAGATCAACTTTGGGTTCTTTGTTAAGATCCCAGAAAGATCTAAGGTGGTGCCTTATAATAAATCCTTTTAGACAGATCAAAACATACTATTAAGTGTTTTAAGGACATGCCTTGCATATAACTTACACAAAAAATAGAGCTTCTAAGAATCTTAAGGTCTTATCTCAAAGAGATTGTGCTTGAGTTTAACAAAGGGGACTCCAATAACATTTGTAGAAAACCCATGAAGTTCTTTCACATCTGTCTTGGAACAGCACCAGAGGCTTGAATAAAAAAGAAGCCTTTGGACCTACGATGAAGGACAAGAAGGAGAAGTCTTCTCAGTCTATAATCCAGGACCTTTCATATGGAACAGGAAGGATGGCTCACAGGGAGCCACAAATATTCTAACCAAGGAGTTGAATTTCAGAATTTCATTGTGTGTCTCTCATTTTCTTCTCTTTTTTTGAATGAGACTGTCTATTGTGGTTATTTTATACCAGGATTATCATATGCTGAGTATTTGGGGGGAGGGCAGATAATTTTTCTTTTAAATTCACTGGTCTGTGTAGTTGATCTTTCGTGAAGTATCTGACTGATTCCCTTCTTATATTTTTAAAAATGCTTTCTTTGTGGTTATGCTGGGATTTATATTACAACCTGCATCTATCATTTACCAATTCGCAAAGATACCAACTTTGTTTCAATAGCACACGTGCTCCCTGCTCCCATATCCCTCTGTTTTCCCTCTTTAAGTTGTTTTTTTCATGCTTCTTCCCTTTATATTTTGCATGTCCATTATCAGTAAATATGCCTTTTTCTTTCTCAATTGTATTCTGACTCTTATAGGAACTAAAGAGGAGTTGTATATTGAGGATACAGTATTTGTGGATTTTGCATTTACCCTTTTACTCATGCTTATTGAAGATCTTCATTTCTCCACACTCTCTTCTGTCTTTTCCTTTCAACCTGCAAAACTTCCTTTAGTAATTCTTGAGTAATTTTTGTTGATAAGCTCTCAATTTCTTTTTATCTGTGAATATTTAATATTTTCCATCATTTTTAAAGGATGTTTTGCTGGATAAGGAATTTTGGGTGGCAATTTCTTTTTTCAGTACCTTAAATATATCATACCACTGAATTCTCACCTCCATGGTTTCTGATGAGATATCAGACTTCGTCTTTTAAAGGATCCCTTGTATGTGACAAATCACCTTTCTCTTTCTGCTTTCAGGATTCTTTTTATCTTTGGCATTTGACATTCTGATTAGTATGTGCCTTGGAGTAGGCCTATTAGGATTTATTCTGTTTAGAGTACATTGTTCTTCTTGGACATGTATATTTATGTCTTTCCCAAGAGTTGGGAATTCTTTGACCATTATTTCTTCAAATATTCAGAAGGATACTGATGTCATTATGTTTATGCACTTCAGGCTGTCACACAAGTTCCTGTTCTATCTGTTCTTCTGATTGTATAATTTCCATTATCTTGCCTTCTAGGTCACTGATTCTTTCTGCCTGTTTAAACGTGCTCTCATGTGCCTCTAGTGTATGCTTAATCTCTACTGTTGTGCATTTCATCCCCATAATTTCTATGTTTCTTTTTATAGTTCCAAATTCTTTATTCCCACACACTGTCTTCTTAATACCCTTTATCTCTTTATGCGTATTTCCTTTTATTGACTTGGGAAATTTGTTTGAATGTCTTTAATTGGTTCTTCCAGATCCTGTGTCTCCTCTGGATTTTTATTAGTTCCCTTGACTGAGGTATATCCTCCTGTTTCTCAGTGTGGCTTGAAATTTTTCGCTGATGACAGGGCATCTGATTTTTTTGACAAGTTAACCCTGAAGGTCAGTTTCTTCTTCTAATCTGCAGTTTTATTATTGATTGACTTTGTGTTAAAACTCTACTTTGAGGTTTGGTCTAACTATTTTATTGCTTTTGGGTAGCCTCTCTTTAATTCTCCAGATTTTCTCAGTTCTTCGTCTGGTCCTTGCCCTGGATATGGGGTACAATTTTTAAGATTGCACTTTTTGTGCAATTATTTCACCTCTATGAGAAAGTTTCCTTTCCTCTGTCCCTTCACGAAGAACTTTGATCTGTTCTGGTTTTGTTTGTTTGTTTTGTTTTTTGTGCTTTTTTCTCCCCAACCCCTATGATTTCTTTATCTGTCGCTCACTCAGTGCTCCCTTTTCCTTATATTTTTTCCTCCTGGGACTTATCCTGACTCACAGTAGCTCAGTTTAATGCCCTTCTCCCTTTTTTATGTTAGGCCTTTTCACCTCTGGTTTATGCCTCATTAGAGTATCCTGCCCCAGGCAGCCTGATGGGGTCATTCCAGAAAGGTGGGTCACTCCAAAACTGTCCGTTTTGCATTTAGGTGGTCCAGCCAAAAGAAAGTGGATTGTGTAAGTGTGCCTCTTATCAAGACTCCCTCAGTGGTTTCTCTTATTATCCGCCCCCCCCCCCCCATCCCTGGGGGTTCTTGTGTGTGCAGCATGCCTTAAAGTCTTGTGTTCCACCCTGGGTCTCTGCTGACTTGGGTCTCTGTGCCTAGGCATGCATGGGGTTCTAACCCGCTGCTCTGAGTGGCTCTATGGTTTGTCTCTGTGGAGGGAAGGACCAGTTATGCTGCTTTCATGGGATTCCCAAGCTGTGCTGGACACAGTGAGGGGGAGTGTTCCAGGTTGGCGGTTCCGGGACAGAAATTTCCTACCTGATATTTTTCTTTTTCTTCAATTCAGCTTTTCTGGAATCCTTCTCCAGTCTCTCTTATATTCTAGAGCTCCAAGCAAGTGGGATTTGTCATTTTATCAGCTGATTCTCGGTGGAGACTTTTCCAGGGGATGTCTTACATTCCAACATTGATGATATCACTCTGTTGTATATATTTTGTGTCTATACTGTTAGTCACACACAAGTTCAGAATTCTTCTATCATGAAAAACATTTCCTCTCTATCTTGTCTAGAATTTACCTTTATTCTTAGCAATATTTTTACATGAAAACCTATTTTCTCTGGGGGATGTGTGTGTGTGCAAGGTAGTTCAGTGGTAGAATTCTCACCTACTGTGCAGGAGACCCAGGTTCGATTCCTGGTCCATGCACTTCCCAAAAACAACAGCAACAAAAAAAATAAGCAAACAAACAAGCGATAAACTACACAAAGAAAAATTCACCAGAATAGTGCTGCAATAAAGGGATACTCACATGGAAAAAGAATGAAATATGACCCCTGCCATACAGCATTACAAAAAAAAAATCTGTTTTGTCTGAAAGAAGCATAGCTACTCCCAATTCCTTTTGTTAAGAGTATGTCTGTTTTATCTTTTTCTTTCCAGCCATTTTTTTTTTCTGTATTGCATGTCTCTTCTAAACATTACATGGGTGGAATTTTTTTGGATCAAAACCTATCTTTTAAGTAGAGTAGAATCTGATGCCATTATTGCAATTGTCAAATTATTTTTATTTTTTTAAAACAATGTTTATTTTTATTATTTTACCTTTGTACAATTTTTATTTCCACCTTTTCTAGAGTCTATTTAGTTTGCTGATTTTTCTTCATTCTTTTTTCTTCACTACTGCATTGAAAGTTGCTCATTTTATTTGTATTCTTTCAGTGGTTATACTTTACGTCTTTGTCACGAATACATGGTTTACAAAAATCTAGTGTTGATTACTACTTTTATCTCCTTAAAAAAAAACAAGAAACCTTACAAAGTTTTAATTCTGATCACATCCTTTTATCTTACATATTACAATTTTATAGTATTTTATTTTCACACTATTTTTAGCAACCAAAATAATGATTATGATAATTATTACAATATAAAGTCAACGCTTACTTAGATTTACCCAAATGTTTAAAAGTTTCCTTGTGTATCCTTGTTTGTTTCATTTTATCTTGCCTCTAGGCTGAATTTCCTTCTTCACCAAGTACAAAGTTTTTTTCAGTGAGAGTTTGTGAGGAATAAATTCTGTTTGTAATTACTAGAAAATCAGTTTATTTCACCCTTACTCTCGAGCAATGGTTTAGTTATACATGCTTCGATTTCAGTTATTTTGTCAGTATTTTGAAGATATGTCTATTGTCTTATACCTATTGCGGACAAGTTTGTTGTTACAGGTAATATTTCTTGTCTTTCTTATTACACTTAACATTTCTCTTTGTCTTATCTGTTCTGCAGTTTCTCTCTCACAGAATTTTTTTTTTTTAAATGCTGCTGGGGACTCATTGTCATTTCTAAATTTCTGCTTTGGAGTATTCTTAGTTATTGCTACTCAAATATTACCTTTCTCTATTTCTTCTGGTCTCTCTGATGCTCCAATTATACATCTGTTGGCTTATCTCAGCCTATGAACTGTGCTCTGTCATGTTTCTAATTTCTCTATGCTTCAGTCTCAATTATGAGTAATTTCCTTATTTTGACCTTCCAGGTTTTTAATTATAATTTAAGATGTTTCTGATTACCTATATAACTTATTGTTCTTTTATTTGCATTGACCATATTTTCCATTTGGAAGTTTTGGGAGAGTCATCTCCAAACCTGTCTGTTCTTTTCACTAGTGATCTGCTTTTATGATTTTTCTTCCTTCATTTAGTCATTTTAATTTTGCATGTTTATGGCCTCTGTTAGATTGTTCTGTTATTTGAGACTTTTGATAATCCAATTCACTGATCAATTTTCTACTCATTCTCATTCATGGTAAGTGGTTTCTATGTACTTTAATTTTTTTTTTATTGTGATCTCATCTTGAAAACTTTTGCTGTGTGAACTATTTGCCCCCTAGATGTAAGAAGCACCCTTCCAGAGTCATTTTGCAAAATTTTATGCTGAATTCTCTGTTGGTATCACTGGTCCAGGATTAAATTTTCCTATATTGGGTTTTCCATGACTATGCCAAATGTAAAGCCAAAACCCAAACATGCATAAGTGTTGCCAGGAGTTACACTTCCTCAGGGGACACTTGTAATTTTCTCACTTGGAGTCTGGATGGAGATAGATGGTCTTCCTTATTTTTCTATATGGGAAACGATTGCTTTCCTCATCCCCCCTCTCCTGGAGGGTATAGTGCATGAAGAAATTGCAGTTCACGTGCTCTACCTCATCTATTTTATCTCCTTTCCCCACATTTGCACTTTGGTGCAAGCCGCTAGCTAGTGGGACAGAGAATAATTTCTAGACTCCTGGAGTTTTTGAATCCCTCTTTGTTTCTGACATGAGAGTATTTTTAGAATGTCACACACACAAGCTCTTAAAAGAATGCTTGTTTTATTCCATTCAAATTACTTTGAGGTATTCATAGTACAAGAATTTTCAGATTTCTTTTACTTCTTTGCATAGCAGGAACCAAGAGTTGAGAAATAATTTTTGAACCTTCTGTTTTGGTAGGAGGATGTTTTTAAACATGAAATATCATTCAAAATTACAAAATACTAAACTGCAAAAAGAGGCAGTACTTAGGTTAAAGTGACTATGGAGTGGAACAGCCTCCTTCTCACCCTTTGGTGGCTTCTAGCATAGCTCCAAGGGCATTAGGTCTCCAAGGAACACAGTCACAAACCTCTCTAATGGGGTAAATTTATTTTTATAGTCTTTAGATATAATCTTGGTGTAACAAAAAATGTAATGGAATTTGAATCACTAAAATCTGATTATAGTCTAAGCTTTGCTATTAATTAGCAATACAACCTTTTGCAAACCATGGAACATTTCTGGGAATCAGTTTCCTCATTTAAAAAAAATGAGACTTTTAACTTCAAAGGTCTCTAAGCTCCCTTTCTGCAGAAATATTCTAGGATTGTTAATGCTCAACCAAAAATTCTCCAAGCATAATATTCTGGAGATACTAAGAATAAGAAATCCATTCCAGCACTAAATTAATTGAACTTGACTCTCTCTGCTATTTGTACTATTAAAATTATCTGTTAATACATCTATTTTATGTAGCATACCCACAATATATATTTTAAAACATGAGCTTTTAAATTTGGACTTTGGCTGAACATTAAGAATGAAGTTAAACTGCAGCTATATTTGAAGCTTTATGGCTAAAAATACCTTAAGTGATAAAAGAAATTGTATACATAGCCAATTTTAAGCCTAATGTCGGTGGAAGGTGAATAATTAGTAAGGATGGGTTTTGAAAAGATGTTTATAAAAGAAATTCCACATCAATCTTATTCTTCTTTCAGCCACCATCAGAATTGACCACCATATTTAACATTTAAGAAGACATCTTCAAAACATAAATTTCTCTCTAGTATCTATGCCAACATTCAAAACAAAAAGAGTTTTAAGAGGGCTTCATTTTTCTCCTTTCTTACTTTTTGGCAGTAATTAGTTCTGCTTCTGAAACGAGTTCATCTAAATTTATTGTGCAACTCTGAATAGAGATTAGTACAAACCACAAATTAACTCTGCTTTAGGTTATTTAGGATACAGCTACTAGCAGCTGAAAGAGAATGGAAAGTATTGGTATAATATGTTATTAAATTATATTTTACAAGCCTAAGCTTAAGGTGTCAGTTAATTTTTATGTAGCTTTCTTTCCATTATGCTCTAAAGCTTCATTTTTATTGACCAAATCCAGGGGAGCATATTTCCTTTTCAAATGGTTCAGGCTTGAGCCTGAAGCTGATGATCTACTCTAACAAAAATAGAATTTGAAAGGTGGTTAATATGATGGGTTATAGTAAGGAGATACATATTGAGAAGATACATTTTTCCTAATTTTGGAAATAACTTCTTACCCTTTCGGTGTGACTTGATTATCAAATTGAATTTAAATTTGTAAATTTGTTATTATAGTATTTTAACATATATTGGAATTCTACTGAGAAGCTGGTCACTTAAGGTGGTGTTCAGAATTTATTGAGGTAGTGATTAAACTTTTTTATCTTTATATTTGATCAAATATGAAGGGAAAACGACCCTATCTCTGTCATATGCAAAAGTTTATGAGGATGAGTAAGACCCATTTTATAAATCTGAAAATAATGTTTGGTTCGTGATTCACTGAGTTCTCAGGAAACTAGAATAAATATGTCTCACCTTAGGAGTTAACATCTCAGGCAGAACAGATAAATAATTCCTCAGGTAGGTTCACTTTTTAATCGCGGAGAATATTTAGTCAACAAATAAATGAAACTTTTTCTCCACTCTTCATCATTTTCAAAAAAGCCATTATAAGCCACTATACTTATAATAAAGCACTTGGTGATTTTGCTAACATTAGCTATTTTTAGGAAATGAGATTGGATTACAATTCTTATGGTATTTCTTATATACATACATAAATGAGCAAATGACAGTGGTTTTCTATCATTCTCTGGGATACTCTAATTTGTAAACAGTTTTTTGAAGGAAAAGCACAGGAAGCTGTATGTGGCAACATTTTTAACAGGTTCTGAACCACATTATAAAGATATTGTTTTCCCCTCATTGGGTTTTCCAATTTTTAGCGGCAGGTTTTCTTTGTCATCAGGAGGCATTTATTAGTCATGGTCAGAAACACATCACATTTCTTCTATAGAATGAATATTAGAATCTCTTAAAATATTAGACAATCAAAAATATTTCTTGGTAGCTAAGCCAAACAAATCTGTGGCAAATCAGAAATGTTTTCAGAGGTCCTTCAGAAGTAATTATTTCAGCTGACACCATTTTACAAGAAATGTCTGGGTGATTAAATTAAACTCTTTCTGTTTTTGCAGTGGCATGAATCTGGAGTCTCTTCAGTCCACTTATCTTGTATGAATACTTTGCTATTGTTACAGAACATAACTTTCCTTTTAGGGACAGAATATTATAAGAAATTCCCAGAGTATTACTCATAAAAAATGTATTTCATGAGAGGGAATAATGTTTACTAACTGTCAGACACTACCAAGAATTTTTTTTTAACCTAAATCGCTCATAATGCCAAGGAGAAGTGCTTAGAGAAAAATGTGGGTTTGAATTCTTGGTCTGTAGAGTCACTTAATTTCAAGCACTCTTTTAATTAAAGGTAGCATGCAGAGGTGAATGACTTCATTAAACGTAGGCATTAATGAGTGCCTTTGCCAGGTCTTCTCTCTTCCGTAGTATACATTTGGTTTATCTCACACCAGGATTCACTCTGTGCAGAAGCATCTTATATAGTGATCGACTAACTGGATCAGACCAGGTTTTGATTGGCTCTGCCACTTACCAGTGTGTGACCAGGTGAAAGTGCCATTTCTGTAGGTTAAAAAATTGTGAAACATCAGTAATATCCTATTGCTCAACCTGATGCTTGTATATGCATGGACAAATTACTTAACTATTTAGCAATGAATATCCTCACTTATAACATGGGGGGAAAAGTTTTCCTCATGTTATCATTGTGAGAACTAATTGTAAAGAAGTTAAATAATTTGCCCAGTGTTTAGCTTATAGTAGCTCTTTCGATAAAAGGTAACTTTTCATTATAACAACTCTCCTGCTATAATTGCCGAGGTGTGGGGGGTTAAAGAAGAGGGTTATTACAGATAAAATCATTGTGGGTGAGAGTCCCCTAGGAAACTACTAGAAGTACGTGCATTTCCTTCATCAGCGCATAATACCTGAGCTTATATGTCCTCAAGAGAAGGGTGTGGCTAACTTCACATTTGTTGACTTAGAAGAATTTTTCCCAGTTCCCTGCAGGGGTTCTGGTGGGGTCCCATTCACTGACTTTTGTTCCAGTGTGAGGGAGTTTAGGAAGTTGACTCGATGACATCTGATTCCACCTGGGAATCCTGTCCTTGATGTTTCCCCTTTCCCCTAAATTACTCCTCGTCTCTCATTCATTGAATACTTTTATTTTGTAGGTTCCTCCCAGGACTCCAGATCAAAGGCTGATGTACATGAAGTGATGAGGCTAATACAGCCCCAAAGAGAGCCATTCTTTGGCAGAATTATTTGTGAATCTTTGGCAAAGAATTCATACAAGATAAGCAGACACTTTTCTACTGTCCTTCCCAACTCCTTCATGAGTTACATCAACAGCCTTCTGAAGTGACATTACCTGGTGTTGTGGTGACATCTGGTGACCGACCATAAGTTCCTGCCTCAGTTTCTCCATATGGAATATGGGAATAACAATTTCTATCTCACAAAGTTAATAAGTACAATATTCATAACAATGATTAATATAATTATTAGATGTAGGCAGTTTCCAGAGGGAAAAAGAAGTGCTCAGCACCTAATACATATATATATATATTTTTAGCTATTTTTATCATTTTTATAGCCTTTTTCCCCCTCTGTGAGAGAAAAACCAAAGTTGGTAAATTTAAGTAATTTTCCCAGTGTATCCCTGGTAGGAAATGGGAGAACTGGTTTTTAAACCCATGTCTAGGCTTATATCAAAGCCTTGTTTGGGTAGCATTTCCCGTCGATGCTGTCTCAAAAACCCCAGCATTCTTCGCTCTGTTTAATAATGAATAGCGTACTTGTCTGCCTTTTTCCAATCTGAGGCCAACTTGAGGGTAGGCAATGTATTTTTTTCATCCTTTCAACTCCAATGCCAGGCACATGTTTGATGGCTATGTTTGAAAAAGTAAGCTTTTCCCACATTCCTACCTCTTGATACCTTCAGGTAACAATTTTTTTCTGATTATATTCATGTTTTTTTTTTTAATTTCTCCCTGGCTATAGCTTTTGACAACTCTTAAGTAAAATCCCAGCATCTCCCAAATGTCTTGTACTACTGATCCTCACCTCTCACCAGTGTGGACGCCTCCCAGCCATGCTGGAACCTGATCCCAAGCTTCCACTGGCCTGGTCTGAGCTGCACCAGGACTGAAAAGGAGCAAAACATGGGAAGAGAACATAACCAATCTTCTATCACAGAGAAGTAACGATAAGCATGGAAAAGTATTATTATAACTGACATAAGCACTGAAAGGGAGAGCGCAGTCCTGCTGCTTTGCTCTAGGAGAGATGAATACCTTCCTTTCTAAGTTTCTGTAGAACTCTGCCACAGACAGGTAAAACAAGTGAGGTATCCCCTCATAGGCTATATGAAGATTTATTTCTCTTATAAATTTATTTACCAAGTGTTCTAATCTGCTAACTGCTGGAATGCAATATGAGCAGAAATGGAATGACTTTTAGAAAGGGGGATTTAATAAGTTGCTAGTTTATAAGTTCTAGGGCTGAGAAAATGTCCCAATTAAAACAAGTCTATAGAAATGTTCAGTCTAAGGCATCCAGGGAAAGATACCATGGTTCAAAAAGCCCGATGAAGTTCAGGGTTTCTCTCTGAAGTGAGAAGGCACATGGCAAACATGGTCAGGGGTTCTCTCTCATCTGGAAAGGCATGTGGTGAACACAGCATGATCTGTTAGCTTTCTCACCCAGCTTCCTGTTTCATGAAGCATCCCAGGAAGCATTTTCTTTCTTTATCTCCAAAGGTCACTGGCTGGTGGACTCTGCTTCTCGTGGCTATGTTGTTCTGCACTGCTCTCTCTGAATCTCTTACTTTCTCCAAAATGTTTCCTCTTTTATTGGATTCCAGTAAACTAATCAAGACCCAGCTGGAATGGGTGGAGACGCATCTCCATGGAGACAATCTAATCAAGTTTCCAACATTCAGTGCTAAACTGGGTTTAAGAGAAGTGGTTGCTCCCACAAGATTGAATTAGGATTAAAACATGACTTTTCTAGGGTACCTAAGTCATTTCAAACCAGCACACCAAGTTTAAAAATAACTGAAATCCTTTAGGCTTAAAGCTCAGAAAGTTAGTGTAACTCGCTTTTGTGGTTGTCCTATGCTTCTATAGAAGTCCTTGCTTACAGTGGGGTGTTGGCTATGGCTGATATGTCGAAGCTCTTTTAAATGTTTTTAATGCTCCTAGCTCTCTTACTATTTCTCTACAGGAAATTCAGGGGCCAATAATAACCATCTATTCAATAAATGTTTATTGAGTGTCCACTCTGGGCCTTGCAGTGGAGGAGACATACAATAAGCAATGCATATATGTGTAATATGCTGAGGCTGATAACTGCAGGGGAAGGTGATAAGGTCAGAGGTGGTAGGGAGTTTCAGCTACTTTATACAGGATGGTGAAATAAGGCTTCTTTTGATGAGATGACATTTGGGAAGAGACTGGAAGGAAATGAGGAGGCAAGCCATGTGGTCATCTTGGGAAATAGCCTTCTAGGCAGAACAGTAAGTGCAAAGGCCCAGGGTAGGAGTGGACTTGATGTTTTAAGGAATAGCAAGGTGGCTGGACAGGAATGAGCCTGAGGGAAAGTGTCAGGAGATGATGTCAGAGAGGAAATGAGGATCAAATTAAGGCCTTTGAATTTAGTCTTAGAGTGTTGGAAGACCAACGTGGTACATTCACATGTTGAAAGAATCTCTCCACTGGTGGAGAATGGAGAGCAAAGATGGAAGCAAGAAATCCGAATTGGAGACATCTGCAAATAATTCAAGGAAAAGACAGGGGTGGCCAAGTAGAAGGCCAGAGTGGAAGTGGCAGAGGTGGTGAGATGTGGTCAGACTGTGGGTATTTTTAAAGGTGGAGCCAACAGGGCTGATGCCCGAGAGAGAGAGAAGGAAGATGATGTCAAGGACTTGGGCTTGAGTAATTGGAAGAATAGAGTTGCTATTGCCAGGGATGGAGAAACACCATTTAAGGGGAAGTTTTCCTAGTGGAGGGGGGTAGGAGGACAGCAACATAAATGATGCAATGCATTCTTCATTTGAAGATTTAAACAAAACTAAGGGGCTTTAGTTTTGGCATGGAAAGTCTTCCTTATTCTGTTGAGAATTTCTTTTGGAGAACAGATCTTTTCAAGGCAGTGAGTAAGATTTGTATTTATCATAATTTAAGGGACAATAAATTCAAATTCGTCAGGAAAAAATATAACATCTCTATAGACAATCTCATGGATTTCACTTCGTTGAACGCCAGGAGGTGATTCTGTGATGTGTAAAGCCGGACAGCATATGGCTAACGGAGATAGTACGCTGACTATCTGAGATTTTAAAGTCTAGACTTAGGTCAAATGAATGGAAGTATTTACTAAGAATCCATGCAATAACTGGTGGGTAATTTAGAGCAGCAATTGAGAAGTGTTCTAAATGTTTCTGTGGCACATAAACATGAGAGCAGGCAAGGACGGGTAGGGACCGCCTTCAACTGCGCAGACACGAATACCCAGCTTTTCCTCTCCATCCATGCAATTCAGAATTGTTGAGCTTGGATTTGCCTTTCATGCACTCCTTTGAAATGCACTTCCTTTAACAATAAGTTGTCCTTCTTATTCAATCAAAACTATCAGAAACTTAAGCCTGTTAGAGTATTAGGCAATAAAACCCCTGCGACTAATGTTTCTCTAAGGTATAGTCACAGCAGACTCCCCAGGCACACAAGCTAAGGGTTTCTGTGTCTTCGGTTGAACAAATGCTCGTTCATCAACCAAGCACCACAAAGAACTAAGTTAGGAAAAGCGTCCTAGGAATAGCAGACTTCTAAAAAGAGGTGAGACTCAGACCGGCAGCCTCGACAGAGCAATCTTGTTTCTAAACATAGAAGCAATTTTAGAGCCTCATTCAGGGCGGAGAGACAATTATTACTAAAACAAATAAGGCAGTGTCTCTGAACCTCGGGCACTGAGCAAATTCCGCCTGGGCCAGGCTGCAGCTGGAACAACAGCACATCAGGTTCATGGAACCATCCCAGCTGAAGGGACTCTCTTCATCGTTTTTGAAGAGTTTAAGGGTGCCCTATTAGTTGATAGATTCGCTAACTAAAAAAGAGAATGTGAGACACAGGAGGATGGTTGTGTGTTTCACACCCATTTGCCTGACAATCAAAAAGTTCTGTACTCTCTAGAGATGGGAGACTTCAAGAATGTTTAATAATTTTTGAGACCTCTGGATAAATTTTTACGAATTGTCTCAAAATCCTGATTATGCTCTGAAACTATCACTTTGAAGTTATCTAAGTCAGGGTAGGAGTGTGTGAATTAATGACCCCACTCCTCAATTAAATTAAAACTCTATGGAGAGATCGCTGCATAAATGAGGGTTTTCACAAACAGCTTCCAGACTGTTGTCAGTAAAGGTCACTGAAGTGTATGTCCATGCACCCACCTACATCAGTGTGTCTTTTCAGCAACCAGCCCCCACACCCCATGACTTTGGCTCCAGGATCATGTTCTTTATCTCCATCTATCCAATCAACTTCTGCATTTAACTGCAATGCATTCCATCTCCAGCCTTGTTTTATCACCGTAACCCTTACCTCTTTCCTATTTTCATCTTGGCATCTCTTAATGCTGGATATCCTCAGTTTTCTGCATTCTCTATTTTTACTCCTAGGTTCCACAGCAAATGACAAGGAACATGTCATTTTTTTTTCTTTCTGCACATCCTCAAGGCTTTAGATTCACCTCCACTCTCATATTAGCCTCTGACTTCTCTTTCTACTTTGTTGAGAATGAGATAATTTCATGGGTATTTGCTCTACTTTACTCTTCCGGATCCTTACTCACCCTCTCTTCTTTTTTCATTGTTATTTTTCTTGCCTGTCACGTGGTAGGAATTTAATAAATATTTTTTGCGCAAATACCTTGTTCCTTGTTGGCCTCAGTCCCTCATAAAAATGGCAGTACTTTGCCTGGTTCCCCTTCCTCCCTTCTCAGTAACCTGAAAACTTTACTCTGGCTTACTATTTTCTATAAAAAAATTATACTTTCTTTTGATTCTACTCACTGTCGAAAAGAAAACTCTCATTCATTGCTGGTGGGAATGCAAAATGGTACAGACATTTTGGAAAACAGTTTGACAGTTTTTTACTAAACATAAGCTTACAGCAGGATGCAGCAGTTGTGCTCCTAGGTATTTTACCCAAATAAGCTGAAAACTTATGACCACACAAAAACCTGTATACACATTTTATATCATCTTCATCATAATTGCCCCAGATTGGAGGCAACTCAAATGCTCTTCAATAGGTGAATGAACAATCAGACTGTGGCACATCATACAATAGAATATTACTCAATGAAGAAAAGAAATGAGCTATCAAACCACAAAAAGACATGGAGGAAACTTAAGTGCATATTGCTAAATGAAAAAAGCCAATCTGGGAAAGCTCTATACTGTATAATACCAAAACTATAGAGACAGTAAAAATGGTCAGTGGTTACCAAGGGTTCGGGGCAGTGAGGGATGAATAGTGGAGTACAGGGCATATTGGGGCAGTGAAATATTTGTATGATACTGCAGTGGTGAGTGCATGACATTATGCATTGTCAAAACCCACAGAACTTCACAACGTAAAGAGTGACCCCTATGTAAACTGTGGACTTTAGTAAATAATAATGCATCAATATTGATTAATCAACTGTAAAAAACATACCATGACAAAATAAGATGTTAATAATAGAAGAAATTATATGTGAGGGTGGGGGTTTGGAGTGGAGAGAGAGGGTATATGCGAACTGTCCATACATTCTATACATTTTTTTTTCTTTAAACCTAAAACTGCCCTAGAATATAAAGTCTATCCAAAGCAAAAAGCCATCCTTTTAAGCCTTCCAGTTTCTTCTACTTCCTGCAGCATATTTTAGCTAAGTCACTAGGTGCAAGTCACTTTATTTTTTTTTTTTTGACTTAAGTTTATGCATCTATTAAACTACTAATAAGACCCAGTCATACTATTGTGGAGACTAGAGGAAATTTTACATGAAGAATTTAACATCCTGACTGGCACATAGTAAGAATTCAACAAACCTTAACCTTTGTGATTTTCTCTTTCCTTTCTCCTTTAAACTTCTTTAAAAAGTTATTTCACTATCTTATCTTTATGAAGAATTCATTCATTTCTCATATACCATTTAAAATATTCAAGAGAATATAAGTAATCTAAATTTGTTATGAACTATAATAATATGAACATTTGTGAATACCTAACATCTTAGGAACTCAAACATTGCTGATATCTCCTCTACTTTTGTACTAGATGCCTCTGCATGTGCTATCATGTCCTCATGGAAAGTCCCCATTTCTCCCTGTAGAGAACATCCTCATTCACCCATGTCCAGACATAACACGACCCACTTCTTGATATTTTCCTTGATTGCCACACTGCATATTATCTCTCAGTTCTCTGAACCTTCACTATGGTTCCTTCCAAACATAATTTTATGCTTTGTAATAGAATTGTCTTTGTACTATTATCTTCTGTTAGATTGTATTAAGGTCTTCGGGGCAGAGATTTTGAAATTCATTTCTGCCTCCTTGAGTACAGTTAATTTTCAATAAATAATTTTTGTTGAAAAATTGTTCTCATGAAAGAATTTATAATATTCTCAAAAAAGAAAGGAAATCATACTATGATGCATTAAACCCTCAGGAGAAGCCAGGTTCTAGCACAAAGAACATGATGCCAAGAAGCTATCAATTGATAGGGATGATTTTGAAATTAGAAAGTTCAGATGCTACCTAGAAGGAATCATTTTAAGGAGATTTAAGGTATCTTTTTCTGTTTCCTGTCCCAGCTCCTGATTCTATACCTTTGCCTCCAAATTTTACAACCATCATAACCATCATCTTTATAGGGGGTTTAGATTCCTACCATTAGATCAGCTCTGAAACTCAAGCATTAGCTATAGAAAACCACAATAAAATATGTTCATATTAAATTAGGAGGAATATAACATCAATAAGAAATAACACAACTAATGAGAGATATTAGCAGGGGCTTAAGCATAGGTGAGAAAAAAAGAAACATTTTGAAAAAGAAGGAACTGTGAAAGGCCTTGAGCTGAATTATAGGGGAGGTAATCAGAATATGGACACTTATTGGATAACCCAGGAAACAGTAACTATATAAAAGCTCTGAATGTGACCTTTGGACAAGGACAGTAATATCAAAGAATAGGATAACTATCAATAAATTGTGATAGGGTTAAACCTTGGACTATTTAACTGAATCTTTTTCTAGCTCAGAAATTTCATAAAATATGCCATATTAGTTTTAACATCTGAAACTTCTTTTAAATTCAGGGAACGTCTTTTGGAATTTAAGAACCTGAGAAATGCATTACTTGAGAAATGCTTTTTATAAATGATCAATAAAGCAAGTGAAAATCAAATATTCTATAATTCAGAATTTTGTGGTTCCTTTACTAACTTTACTGCATGAAAAGTTTTACTTAGGCACATTATAGTCACAGTAGAGAAACTGGTGCTGGACTAGCCCAATCCTTGTAAGCTGGACAATATATATTCATGTATTGGATAGAAGGGAACAATTCCTGAGAGAATTAAAAGTCATTAGTTAAGTCTCATGATCCCCTGCTCTGTTTCTGGGAACAATTTCCTGATCATAGTATAGAAAGTGGAGCACAGTAGTTCTGCTGAGCTGAGGATGTAGAGATCAGACTTTGTGTTGCACCTGTCCCAGGTTGGCATAAAAATTATTCCAGAAAAGAGCAGGTCATAAAAATCATTGTGGGCAGTCTTATTTTGGAGCAGTGGGCAATGCACACTCCACTGCATGGTTAGTGGAAGGGGTGATCTCTGTGGCAGTTAGCATGGAAGGACAGTGGCTCTACTAGTCTGAGAATATGGTCATTGTTGGGACACTCTATTTCTGACTGAAGGTATGCATGTGCAGCAGGAAACAGAAAAAGTTTGAACTCTTTACATCATCCTAGCACGCACATAAGAGACTGGAAGCCTCCATCAGAAAATAAAAGCTGGAACAGAATTGAAACAGGCCTGGATTTTGAATACATCCCTCTACCCATCAACATAAGACAGAGGCATTACTGACTGAAAGTGCTTGAGTACCCTGCAGTGGAAACAGATTTATATCAGGAAGGCTACTGAACAAAGAAATAAAAAGTAAACCAACAAGCAAACACAAACAGGAGGAACAACATTCATGGGAAAAGTCAGAGCCCAGAAGTGCTACTATAATATATTATCTAAAATGCCAAGTTTTCAACAAAAATCACTAGATAGGCAAAAACCAAGGAATTGAAACCAACATTCAGGAAAAAAAATAGTCAATAGAACCTGTTTCTGATTGTCCCCAGATGTTGGAATTAGCAGACACAAACCGTAGAGCAGTTATTATAAACATATTCAAAGGACTGAAGGAAATCATGTTTAAAGAACTAAAAATGTGATGACAATATAGTAACTAAAGTTCCTAATAAGGATATAGTGATTATAAAAAATAAAATAAATGGAAATCCTGGAAGTGCAGATTACAATAAATGAAACAAAAATTTGTTAGAGGCCAAATACCAAATTTAAGACAGCAGATGAAAGAATCAGCAAACTTGAGCGTAGATCATTGAGTACCAATCTGAACACCACAGAGAACAAAAGAATGCAGGAAAATGATAGAGCATCCGAGACCTCTGAGATATCGTCCCAACATACATGTAATGGGAATCTTGGAAGAAGAGACAGAGAAAGGGGCAGAAAAAAATTTCAAGAAAAACTGACCGAAACTTTCTGCACATCCGAAATCTCAAGGAAGTCCAAGTAGGATAAAAACAAAGAAAACCATACCTAGACACATTATAATCAAACTGTTGAAAGTCAATGACAAAGAAAAATCTTAAAAGCAGCAAGAGAAAATACTTCATCATGTATAGGAGAGTAACTGACTTTTCACCTGAAACAATGAGGTGCAGAATGTAGTAAAATGACATATTTAAAATGCTGCAAGTAAAATACACTGTTGACACACATCAAAGCCATTCTTCAAAAGCACAGGTGAAATTCATTCCTAGATAAACAAAGATGAGGATATTTGCTGCTTGTAGAACTGTTTCACGAGATAGGCGGAAGGAAGACCTTCAGTCTGAAAGGAAATGACACCCAATGGTAGCTCAGATCCATAGGAAGAGATGAGAAGCACCAGGAATGGCAAATTTGTGAGTTAATATATGACTCTAAACATATTTCTTCACTTAACTTCTTTGAAGACATAAATTGGTAAAGTAGCAATAATAATAAATTTATTTTTAAATATATAAATGATAAAATAATATAATGTAGTATTGTTATATTTATTAAATATTTAGATAAAGTATAAATGCAATAGTAGCCCAAAGGAGGAGGTGGTAATGGAGTCAATATTGGGGACAATGTTTCAATATTTTATTGGAATTAAAATAGTGTTGATTCGAAGTAGATTGTGACAATTTATTATGCACATTGCAAGCCCTAGAGCAACCAGTAAGATCATAACTCAAATAAATGTAGTAAAAGAGAAGCGTTAAAAGGGTATTTAGCCTCATTGGCATCACTGTCATCAACAGGAATATCAGAATTGTTTTTCAATAAATGCTACTGAACATGTATAATTTTATTATAGTAATAATAATCGGTCCCTAGTCACATTACTAGCCACTTTACCTCAAGTAACTTTAATATTAATAACTATACAAGGATTATTATTACAATTTTATAGACTGATCACAGAGGCTGAGAGAGATCATGTAACAGCTCTGCAATTACAAGACTGGTTAAGAGGCAAAGACTTGAAACCTTTCTCCTACAGCAAATTGCCACTAATATGTTACTAGGCAGCTAAGAAGGTCATTGAAAGGTTGTAACTTGTCCTCACTCTCTTACCCTTGCAGCTAGCAGAATGTTTGGTCCATGATTGAAATTCAAAACTTTGAACTAAAGAATGAATAAATATATGTACCCACCCCAGTGAATGATGCAATAGGAATATCAGATGATATTCCTGCCTTCAGGAAACTTAAACTCCACTACATATACAGGACACGTGAAGCTACCTAAGGGCACTGAAGAAGCGTATATGAAAAAGCATTAAATGAGATGTGTTGATACAGTAGGATCAGGGGTTCGAAAAAAGGTTGAGGTCATTGGAACATAGAATACTTGAGAATGAATATAAGACCTTGAAACTGTCAAGTATGACTAGTCAGGGAAGATGGGGGAACAGTTTGAGCAAAGGTTTAAAGGCAGAAATAAATCTAGTATACTGGTAATGGATTGAGCTCACAAGTTAGGTATAGGTAAAAATGTAACTTCTTTTTCCTACAACTGAAATGAAATTTTCCTGATGAGCCCTGTAATGGTTTTATTTGCTACATAATAAATTACCACAGACATAGCAGCAAGAACACACTTTCACAGTTGCTGTGGGCCAGGGGTCTGGGTACAGTTTAACTGAATCTTCTCCAAGGCTGCAATCAAAATTTTGGCTCTGATGGGGTTCTCGTCTGGAGGCTTCACTGGGAAGGGTTCACTTTCGAGATCACTCAGATTGTTGGTAGAATTCATTTTCTTGTGCCTGTAGGATTCATGGCATCCTGTTTCTTTAAAGCCAGCCACGCAGACAAAGGAAGATTAGAAAGCATCTGTTAGCAGGATGGAGTCTTGTATAATGTAATGTAGTCGCAGATGTGACATCCCATCATCTTTGACATAGTCTCCTGGTTAGAAGCAAGTCACAGGTCCTCCTACATGCAGGGGTTGGGGTTATGCAAGGGCTTGAACGCCAGGAGGTAGAGATGATGGGGTCTCCGTAAAGACTGTCTGCCACAAGCCACCCTTTCTGCTCGTCAGTAGAAAGCCTAAATACAGATGCTTCTATGTATCTTAATCACCTCCACTTTAAAATGTAATCTCTTCGGCGAATTATTCAGACCCATTTAAGTCTTATTTTCTGTTCCTAGCCCATTACCTGAGTTTTCTCATCTCAAGGTCTGTCCCTTCCGGTACCATTGCTAACTTGACTGGACTCATGGAGGAAAACACCAGCCATGGAAGGCAGTGGAAAAAAGGTGATGAAGAGAACAAGGTCAGCAAAATGTGACTGAGGCTACGTGCGCGTCAAGGGAAAGGGCTGAATACGCGCTTCTTAAGATGTCCTGCTGACCTCAGCGTGGTGCTGTGCCAGTGCTGCTGGTGCTTACTTGGCGCCTTTGGTGTGGACAGTGTGTGATTTGGTTTCATTCATTTGCCAAATTAGATATTCTAAGAGAACCCAAATAGCCACCGGCCCAACACTCTGTCCCCATGGCTTCCGCTGTGGATGATCCTATGGGAGCCCAGCAGCTTCTTGCTGGGGATGATGCCTCCCCCACCCCACAACCTATGCTGGTGGGGGTGACTTTATCATGGGGTATTGCATGTTTGGGAAGTTGGGCCAGGTCGATTCTTCTTTCATAGTCTATGTCCTTTGGTCCACACACAAAAAACCCAGAGGACACCATCATGTTCAGCAGAGCACTTCAGGAAACCACCACTTCACGCTGCCACACCTCATTTCTCTGAAGTCTTTTCTTCACACGCTGGCTGGGAGGGAGAAGCTTAGCTTAGCAAAACAGGTAAGAAGCAGAGACCAGACTCTCATGACTGTCACCCCCAAGTTCTAAGGAGATTCTCTAGGAGACCCTCTCCTCCCTTGGGGACAAGTTGGAGGAGAGTCAGCACGTGTAGGTCTTTTCTCCCTTCTCAATCACTGTTCTTTCCAAAGAACAAGCTTCTGCTTCCAAACCCTTGAGGATACAGTGGTAACTTGCCTTTGGTGGAAAATTGTTTCTTTCAGTTTGGATTTCTTCTATAATACTTTCTTCTTCTACTTGACCAGTACTTTATTAAATCTAGTTGTTTTCAAACTCGTGGTATCTTAGAACTATGTGTTGGGTGCATTGAGTGCAGAGGCTGAAAAGTTTGGGTGGGATCAGGGTTGGATAAGAAACATGGAGGGCAAGAGAAGTGGAATCTGTGTATTGACTTATTGCCATAAGTATGCATTTCACTTCTCAGTGTTTGGAAAGGTAGATATTGAGGGAAAATGAAGAAATGGGCCTAGGTGGAGAAATTTAAGTCAGGAAACTAAATACACACAAAGTCTAGAGTTTGTCTTGAAAGTCTAGCAGAAAAGTGGATTAGATGCGTTACTTGGTCCTTGCTTTTGGTGACATTCCTGTCCATTGCTGCTTCCAATATTTTTAAATATATAATGATGTAGGTATGGATTAACAAGTTATTATAGAAAAAAAATAAGTGGAGGCTCTATGATCCAGACTTGAGGGGTTTACAAAATAGTAATAATAATAAATGAGATGCAGGACTCTAAGAATTGATAGTCTCTTTTCTTGTCTTTCTTTTCTTTCTTTTTCATCATCATTATATTTTACATTGCTGTTTATTTATCCCTTCAACAGATTTTTTTTCTCCATACTTTTTAAACTCTAGATATTTCTTATGGACTTCCTCAAAGAT
This sequence comes from Tamandua tetradactyla, assembly GCF_023851605.1. NCBI lineage: Eukaryota > Metazoa > Chordata > Mammalia > Pilosa > Myrmecophagidae > Tamandua > Tamandua tetradactyla. The sequence goes on along the minus strand of NC_135352.1, from coordinate 39,224,230 downwards.
TATAAAATTCATTGACAAAATTTTAGCTTCATGTGGGACCTGAGTGATGCATACTGATTTGGTATGGGCAAATGTAGGAAGAAGTCATTGGTTCACGTACCTTAAAGCTACTGGAAGTAGAATAGATTTCATTTAAGGAAGTGCCTTCTGAAGATGATGGGAGGCCTCTGGCAATGGACCATCAATTTTGGGAATTTAGCAATTGCATGTGTAAAGTGGATGGCTCAAAATAGGTCTTTGATCAATGATAACTATCACTATTATAGACTGTAGACTAAGAAAAGGATTTAAAAAAAGTTTACAAGGAAATTTTGTTTGAATAATGCTCTATCTAAAAGCTTGGAATTTTGAATAAGGAAAATTAAAATAATCATCCTCTAATTCTAATATTATTTTAACAATACCATAAAATACTAATTTTTTTTAAATCTTGGAAACTTGGAAACATCCTATATGTCCCAAAGTAGCCTATTGATTAAGTAAATATGTTTTCATTAATGGAAAGCATCTTGTCATTAAACATAATGTATCAAAAAGATAAGTGACGTGAAAATACGGTCTTGATGTGACAAGTAAGAAAAAAATCATTTTATGAATTAGTACGTGTAGTGTAATACCATTTTTCAGCAAAATTTGAAAAACTTCTGAAGGTGTATTAACCAATATGTTAACATAGCTTATTTTAGGGTGGTGGAATTATGAATCATTTTATTTGTATTATCATTATTTATTTATATTTTCTAATGTCTCCTATGATAAACATATTACCTGTATATTTTGAAAATTGAGTTAAAAATTATTTAAACAAAAGAAAAAGGGTACAATTGCTTTAGAATTTATGGCATTGTCAGTGACATCTATTGAAACATGCTTTTCTTTTACAGGACCTTATAATAAGCTATTGTTTTTGTATGAAGAAGTAGATCTATATCAAGTTGTTAAGCCAGTATTTATTCAGAAAATGTTTCAGTTTTATACAAAGCAAGAATTTTCCCTTTACATGGATTAGTCTGTCTTGAGTGTAATGAAATGTCATCACAATTGGTTCTAAAATAACATACATTTGTCTTCTTTGGCTGGAAGTTTTACCCACTCTCTTCAGTCTATAAATATATTTAAAGACTTCGTGGAACCTGGTAACAAATTCTTTCCTCCTCCTATTGACTATATCAACAGTGGCCTCCATTTAACTTCAAGAACATTTAAAGAAATGTTTTTTGAAATGGGATAAAGTGTTTATGATATTTAGAAGTTTTATGTCGACTGCACAGACCTACGCTTAGCAAGCTTTTATATGGGAAAGTTCAGGGTATTTCATGGGGAAATTTAAAAAAATCAAAATTTTATGTTTAAAACGAAAGGTTCTGGATTATTGGTTTTGAACCAGTGTAAGGATTTGGGGTGTCATTGAGCTATTTCACTGATACTTTCCTGTGGCCAATGCCATTTGCTGTGATTGAGTAGGATATTGAAAATGAGGTGGAAAACAGAATATAAAACCATGGGTTGGCTACACCTAAAATGTTGTATGTAGTTAAAACACCTAATATCAAGACAAAGCCTTGGAAAAATGAACTAATGACAGACTTGGAGTGGTATCTGTATGGGAAGAGTTCTGAAGTGAAGCACCAGATACTAAAATTCAGAAAGGTAAAAATGAAAGGGTGGACTACTGGAAAGATGGCTGACTAGAGTAGATCGAGCTTAGCTACCCCCCACGGAAAAGTTAGAGAAGGGACAGGAGGGCGACTGAGGTGGCAGTTTGGAAGTGCAGCTGACCTGAGAGAGCCTTCTGCACCACATGTGGCAGCCTGGTTGCAGAGGCCAAGGAACTGAGAGGCAGAAAGCTAGAGTCTGGCTGGAGGCTCAGAGCCCCTGGGAGTGAATGGATGGGAACGCGGGACTAGGAAGTAAACCAGACTGCATTCCTTGGATGCTACACCTGCCGTGCAGCCCCAAGACCAGTGACTCACCCCACACCCCAAGTACCTCAACCCCATCACCCATTCCCATTCCCTGCGCTCCAGGCACCCCCACTCCACCAGCCCCCAGTGCAGGTACCTGCCTCACACCTCACCTCAAGTGCAGCCCAACCCACCTCTCCTGCACCTCTCCTGAGCACTACCTCCCCCTCCCTGTTCCCTACAGGCTGTTACCAGTGCATAAATGTTGCTGGCACTAATCTCCATGCCTAGGCTGCCCCCACCCATAGTGTCACACAGCCTCACCCTGACTTCCCTGAGCTCAGCACCTCCATTTACAGCACTCCCAGGCCCACGCTTGTGCATGGGCTCCCAATCACATCATTCAGCTCTGGGAACTGCACTTAACAGCAGTCCTACAACTGCCCATGTGCCAAGCCCTCAGCCTCACTTCCCAGCTCTGAGAAGCACGAACCTGTGGAGCCAGGTCACAGCTGCTGACAATCCATGAAGCCATAACGCCGACCACAGCTCTACACTTGCACACAAAGGGCCCGTGCCTCAGACCAGTGCATACCAGGGTTAGCATCAGCATAACATCCCCAGCCTGTGTCCACTTCTGCCCTGAAACAAATCAAGCTCCATCCCATGCCCCACTTCCTACTGAACAACCATCCTGCAAACACAAGGCCTTAGGCTACTGAAAGAAGTCAACTCCCAAAGTAAATCAAGCAAGATATTTACATGTGACGAAGACAGCAGAAGATCACTAAGCATATCACAATGCAGACAGATATAACCCTGCCTAATGACCAAAAGAAAACACCAGAGGAGACACAGATGTTGGAACAACTAATCAAAGATGCTCATGCAACTCAACTTAGTAAAATAACTGGGATAGCAAATGATGTAAAGGAGATCAGGAAGACAGTAGATGAGCACAAATAGAAATTTGAAAGAATAAACAAAAAATAGTAGAAATCACAGAGATTAAAGACTCTGTTGATCAAACAGAAAAGAACTAGAGGCACACAAAACCAAATTTGAAGAGACAGAAGAAAGAATGAGTGATATAGAAGACAGCATAACTGACTTTGAAGACTCCGAACAGCAAAATGGCAAAAAAAAAAAAAAAAAAAAAGATGGAAAAAACTGAATGGGAACTCAGGGAAATGATAGGCAAAACAAAATGCACAAATATTAGAATCACTGGTGTCCCAGAAGGAGAAGACAGGAGTAAAGGGCTAGGAAGAGTAATTGAGGATATAATGGCGGGAAACTTCCCAACCCTCATAAAGGACATAAATAAACAAGTCAAAGAAGCCCAACAAACTCCAAACCAAATAAATCCAAACAGGCCATCCCCAAGACACATACTAATCAGTCTGTCAAATGTTGAAGAGAAGCAGAAAATTCTCAAAGCAGCAAGATAAATGCAATATACTACATACAAGGGAAATCAAATAAGACTGAGTTCAGACTACTCAATTAGCACCCTGGAGGTGAGAAGGCAGTGGTATAATATATTCAAGATCCTGAAAGAGAAAGACTTCCAGCCAAATATTCTGTACCCAGCCAAATTGTCCTTCAAAATTGAGGGGGAGATTAAATTTTCACAGTCAAAGAAGTCCCGAAAGAATTTGTCAACAAGAGACCAGCCCTACAAGAAATACTAAAAGGAGTTCTGCCAGCTGAAAAAAAAAAGACAGAAGAGGGAGGTCTGGAGGAGGGCACAGGATTGAAGAGTACCACTAAGGATAATCTGAATTCTACAAAGAGAAAGAGGGAAAAGAAAATTTGGATCTGGCAAATGAAATAAAAAAGATAAGATGGTGGAATCAAGAAACACCTTTTCAGTAATAATTTTGAATGTTAATGGACTAAACTTAACAATTAAAAGATACAGATTGGCAGAATGGATTAACAAATGTAATCCAGCTATATGCTGCTTACAAGAGACTCATTTTAGGCACAAGGATACAAATAGATTGAAAGTGAAAGGATAGAAAAAGATCTTCCACACAAGTTGTAACCGAGAGAAAGCAGGAGTCGCTATACTAATATTGAACAAAATAAACTTTAAATGTAAAGACATCCTAAGAGACAAAGAAGGACACCATATACTGATTAAAGGGCCAGTTCACCAAGAAAATATAACAGGCATAAATGTTTATGCTCCTAATCAAGGAGCTCCAAAGTACATGAGACAGATATTGGCAAAACTGAAAGGAGCGATAGATGTTGCATCAGCAATAACAGGAGACTTCAATACACCACTCTCCTCTATAGATAGAACAACCAGACAGAAGATGAACAAGGAAAAAATAGAGATGCTAAATAACTTGATAAATGAAAAAGACCTAATAGACATATATAGGTCATTGCACCCCAAAGTACGAGGTTATACATTCTTCTGTAGTGCTCATGGAACATTCTCCAGAATATATCATATGCTGGGCATGAAACAGGTGATGATAAAAAAGTATTTAAGTCCTCTAGCCTCCTATATTCTGGGGTAGGTAGAAGGAAAAATATGAGAAGATCATATGGTAGCCCATGACAAACTCTGGGATTTGTCCTGTAACCACTTGTTGAAGAGTGCTTTGAAAACTATTGCTTTTTTATTTCTTTTCTTTGTATATACGTTATACTGTACAATAAAAAAAAAATTAAAAAAAATGGAGGGGGAACATGATTGAATTATAAAAGCAACAATAAAAAAGAGACCCTATTGATAAAACACTTAATCAATGCTAGTTGCTGTGCTAGGCATTTTATATATCTGAGCTTTATGTAATACAGCTAGTAGGGTGCACAGGTGGTTCAGTGGTAGAATGCTCGCCTTCCAGGCAGGAGACCCGAGTTCGATTCCCAGATCATGCACCACCACCCTAAAAAAAATGTACATGCACACAGACACACACATAAGCTAAACGTTATTCTCATTTTATAGAAGTCAAAATGGTGTTCCAAATTAAAGCTAGTCTTGTTTGGTAGATCCTGAAGTATAAAAATAATCTGATAAGTTACTTTTAGGGTAGGGAAAAGGAAGTATCCTATCAGTAGCAGGTTTAAACTTGTGGAACTCATTATCTTGACAGTTGGTACTGGAAGGAAAGGTAAATGAATATTTAATGGATTTGAAACAATCTATGAATGGACCATAAATAGCTTCTGAGAGAAATTGTGCCTCCTTAACCTCTAAAACTGATGTAAAAAAAACATACATGCGCAGTACATCAGTTGGGACTGTCAAGAAAATTTGGTCTGGATAGAATGTGAATCTATTCTTGAAGAGTAATTTTTCTATTCAGTTAAAGCGCTTTATTGAACACAATTAATTGACTATGCTAAATGAATTGAAATTTCTTAATCTTCTCAGTGGGCATCTAAAAATATTAATTATAATACCTCATAAGATAATTTCATAAAAAAGGCAGTAATTAAGAAAAGTGTTTCTCCTTAATTATATATTAGTATTTTATTGCATTTATTTCTTATGCATGTTTTTTCCTTAGCTTCATTCAAATATTTTTATGTATTTTGTATTCTACTTTGCAACTGTGTTCTTTTACAAGCAGTCTTCCATGACACCTCATAGTTCTAAAATCCAAAAGTTTCCACTGAAAATGGAAATTTAGCTCCCTGTTGTTGGACATCCAATTTGCTTTAACTTGTGGCTATTGCAAATAATGTCATAACAAACATCTTCATGTATATTACTTGCATATATTTTTTATTATTACTTAGTATATGCTCTTAGTAGTGGAGTTACTGTGGGAACTTTTACCAGTTTATAGCACCAACAAAATTTATGTGCACTCCCTTCAGTGCACCGTTACTGTCTAATTTAACACAAGCTGTGAGACCCTACAGATCACTCATTCTTCATTTTGTTATGTCTTCTTCATTTTTTCAGCCATAAAGGCCTTTTGAGGTATAACATGATTCATATGGGTAAATTATTTCAGACCACAAACTCAGGTATATAGAATAATTGATTTTATTTTGCTACAACAGAACTTCACAGTCCGTCTTTAGCCTCATGGGAGAAACGAAATCTTAGTTTAGTTTAAGTAATTCTACATCTCCCTTTTTCTATTGGACACTCAGGATAGAAGAAGCTAATAAGTCTAGGAAATCTGTAGATAATTCCTTCTAGTTCTTGCTCCGATAACCATGGTCAGTTTATTTGAAATATGACCTAGGTGCTTTTGTTTCTTTGCTAGCTAGGAGGATGACTGACAACTAATAAATGCCCAATAAACATTTGCTAAAGGAATAAATGCTGAGAATGCCATGGTGCACATTAGCAGATAAAGTGGGTCTCCAGACAGAGGCTAATCTAAAACCTATTTGCACACACAATCTAAGGATAGTTGTGAGATAACTCAGATTAATATTCCAAAGAGCCAAGATCATAACTATGAAAGTTATGGCGATGGTCAGAATAGAATTGTGTGATGGCAATAAAAATCTGAGACTGACCAGAAGACAAAACAGAACCAAATTTGGTTCAAAACTAGTGGTAAATTCATGTGTCCCTCTTTTTGTACCGTTGCATGTGAAAAGGCAGCTTACAAGAGTCATACCAGACCCAACCCATTATATTATGTTTCCTGAAATCCTGTGTGGTATTTTTAGACCTACTAGCTATTATTCTCTCAATTTTTCCACATCCTTTCTCTCACATCCCTGTAGCTCATCTGATAATGAAGAAAAATGAAGCAACATTTAAGCAGCTCTCCTATAATTTCTCATAATGGGAATAAAATCTGGAGTATGGGAAGAAATTTTGTTAAAAAAATGGAAAGTATGGCATCTTTGAATTTTTTCAGTCTTGAATTCTTCCAAATAACTGTCAGTGAAGTCAACCTTCTTCTTTCCCCTTTAATAAGTAGGTAAAAGTTATTTTCACTTCACATGTCCTTTTTTATATGTAAAAATCTAAAGGCAAGGCGATTTTTGTAGTTAGAAAAGCTTGTTTACTTTTATGCAAACTGACTAAATAGTCCTGCCTCGTTTACTTAGAAAACTTCATTTTCATGGGAATTGCACAAGCTTCATCTTAGCTTATAAATTGCATTCACCAATTTTAAAATATTCTACTCTTTCTTTTTCGCATTTTGAAAGTCAAGTAGCTGTAGGAGTACAGACAAATCGTGCAGAAAGTAAGAGTTGTCATGAATTCCATACCCTGCTCCCCCTTTCCTATTATTAACATTTTGCATCAGTATGGAACCTTTGTTACAATTGATGAGATAATTTAAAAATCTTCTACTATTTTTACCAAGGTTCGTAGAAAATTATCTAAGGCTAAAATTTAGATCCTTATTCACACTTCCCTGTGAAACCTTTTCTTGGTTGAAAATGAAGATGTTTTGACTTTAACAGAGCCAAACCCATGTGGTCTGATCTGATCTATGTGATTTCTGTATTATAAAATACTCAGGAATTAATTTTGTGAAGCAACGTTTTTTCTTAAATTTTGTATTAAATACATGTCTTTGGGTGAACCACAGTGGCCCAGCAGGCAGAGTTCTCGCCTGCTATGCCGGAGACCCCGGTTTGACTCCCGGTGCCTGCCTATGCAAAAACAAAACAAAACAAAACAAAACAAAAGAAAACTACATGTCCTTCTCTTGTTTTATACAAATTGAATGACTACATTAAAATGTGTACAAAAATGTCATTCACATTATATATTTGTAGAAGTTTTACTCACAGTTCATCATAAGTTGGAAAGTGTACAGATTTAACCTATTCCATTGCCTGCCTCGTTATCAAGAAAATACATTTAAAATGCTGAGATTTTTCTATTTAGGAAGGTAATCAACTTCAAAGAAAAGTGGGAATGATAATCTCTAACTTTACTAAGGAGAAAATTTTTCAAAAACAAAAACAAAAAGGCATGTCACGTGGCACTCTTGATGAATCACCATGCATATCTTTTCCTGACTTCAGAAATGACATTTTTTGTATCATTAAAATTAGCTTTTTGAATGTGAATACATTTAAATTAAAAACTAACCCAGAAACAAACAAAACACAAAAATGAGTTCAATCTTCATCTGTATTTATTGATAAAGATTGCAATTGAAAAGGCATTCATAAGGAGACTTGATCAGTATAGATACTGCTCTAATTCTCTCTGTTTTGATGAAAACGTTCTGATGCAAGAGCTGCTATGATTCTAATCAAATTATGTCCTTCTATTTCATTCCACATGGCCATAAATTTGTGTACTTCAACTAATAAGCAATAATAAATCTCTTTCCAGGACTGTATTTCTGCCTGTGGTTTTTTTTAATGATCTTAATCTCTCTGTACTGTATGAAAATTTTTGGGATTTGAGTGAGGGAGATATTTGGAGGAGAAATTTGCATTTTAGGCTTCTGATTTCTTGATTACTATGCATGATAAGATCCTGATTTCCTTACTTTCCGTTTCTGCTTTCTGGTTTAAAAAAATTGCCTTTTTTTCTGGCATGGCCCTTTTTATCCTACATGGTTAATTTAATTTTAATAGTATCTGTAATTTCTCTTCTATCTCTCAGTTAACTTTATCACCTCTTAGAGAGCCTTTTGTCTGCATCTGACCTTTGGTATTGATGTAGCTGAAATATTTCAACAATATTTTTAATGGACTATTTACTCAATCTTTTCGATTTTTGCCTTTTTAATGATCTTTATGTCAATTTTATTCAATAATATTTTCCATTCTCCTTTGCACTAGATTTCTTACACGTGGGCAGACAACTTGCTTACTTCATTTAAAAATAAACCGAAAACATTTTACGTAAAATATTTTAGCAGAATAATGCATGCATGTAGCAAAATAAGCATACGAGTGATAAATACAGGTTTGGCTCGGCTTATCTACTTACTGTAAAAGGAAGATAAAAAGTGGGGAGAACAAGATGGTATTGGTTTTTAATATTTTATTGTAAACAGATTTTCTTTGATATTCGTTTCTCATCTTCATTCTAATTAGTCTCATTTTATTCAAAATACGGCTGAAGCAGGTAATGATTAGATGCTTGTAACCTCCGAGGGAGCACAGACCCAAAGAATGTGTGTCCCTTCCGCGGTAAAGATGCTGATTGCTGGGCTCCCCTGGTGACCGCTCCTGTGCCAGCCTCGGCACTGCCATCCTGTGCTCTCAGTGGAGGAAGAAATGAGAACACAAACGGGGTGCTGCATCTCCACGGGTGGGGCGTGTTCACGACCATGAGAAAAGAGATCCCATCGGCACTCTCTTGGAGTCCCTCATGGGACCTCATTTTAAGTGGCAAAAGGAATTAAAAAAAAAATCCCAAAGCAGGGAAGAAAATTTCACAGAGAGGCAAAACATACTTAATGAAAAATAAAGTGAGTGACTGAAGTTTTTGAAACCTCTAATATTTTTTAAGGTGAGTTTTAGGTATCATCCCTGGGCCCTGTCAATGTATTCTTCAATAAAGCGTTTTATTGAGCATCTATTAAGTATCAGACCCTGTGATAGGAATTTTCAAGAGCTTGCAATATTGTAACAAGCCGGGTATGTGGATCCATGGGAAGAGAAAGAGGAGGAGGGGGTCGCGTGGCTTTCCTTCTCGATACCCCAGCTGCTCCTGAAACACAGACTAAACGCAGGATTCTTGATCTCTCTTTGTCTTCTTGTCCTCTGGACATAAAGTATGTGTTGGTCTTGTGAAGAAACAATGGCTTTATCAACATCTAGCACAGAGCCTAGTACATGAAAAGTGAGAAATAAATTTATATAAAAAATAAATATCTCAAAAGTTTGATCAGCAAACAGGAAGCAGAGTCTCCTCCTTTCTCTCTTTCTGGATAGTTTAATCGTGTTTTCTGGTGCCCTTAAGTCCTGAGAGTTGACTAAATTGTTTTTGTTTCTGATGTTCTGGCTTTTGTGAGTGGGTATTTCCCATATACCTGCTGACATCCGTGAGGGCCTGGCTATGGAGAAGTCTCCCATGCTGTCTTCGGTTTGAGGGTTCTTAGGACTTTATATTTTAATCTCTTTTAAATCATTTTTCTCGAACATATAGGCTAACGTTAAATTTCATCCTTAGCTATTCATTCATTTTAATTTGTCATTAGATATTTATTAGGTGCTTCCTGTGTGTCAGGGGGCATGCGAGATGTTGGGGAAGTAACCAGAACCACAGCGATGTTCCTTATCCCTCACTGCTCGCCTGGGACTCCCAGCCTGCTAGAGGCGGGACGTGTGAATCAAATCAATGAAGGAGAACTTGTCCTATGACTTACTTAGCTCTGTGATTTGGGGCAAGTTTTAAGACCTCTTTCAGTCTCTGCTTCATTATCTGTAAAATAATAACAACAACAAAATGCTTCTATTGAACACCTGAGTGCAGCCAATTATCTAGTCCTCACAAAATCCCTACGAGATGGGTGCTAATCTCGTTCCCAGTTTTAGAGATGGGAAAAAATGATGTACTGAGAGGTTAACTAATCTTTACCTATAGATAGGTAGTTAATAAGTGTTAGAGGCAAAGAAGGCAGCTGGCACCAGATTTTGAACTCTGAACCATTCTCATATTCTCTTTACATAAGAATCTTCCCTTAATAAATTTTTGTGAAAGTTAAATGAGATTTATTTTAAAACCTTAGGACAGTGCCAGACACATGATAAACACTCAATAACTATCACGTTTAATTTAAAATTAAACTTAATTTCTCCTATGCACAGATGAAGAAAATATAGAACTCGTAAAAAGTTTTTTTGTTTCATCTGTGCCTTTTGTTCTTGTTTCAGTGTTTTAACCACATAAAACATTTAAATTCCTGGAAAACTATATCCAGAACTATTTTTGTTTTGTTTTTCTCTGCAGTCTTGTACTATTTTTGTGACTGGAAACTGCATCCTGCATAAATCTCAGTTGCTTTTTGAGTGGATTACAAGTGGAACTGACTTTTCCAATTACCTGCTCAATTGACCTGGTACAAAGAAGGCTAAAGTTCCCAACTAATATATGATCATTAAAGCTTTTCATGTAGATTTTCAGACAAGGCAGTCTGGGAAAACCCCGAGACAACATCATTTTTGGTGCCAGACTGATAAAGCATTTAGCATTTGTCAATTACAGGAGAAAGAGAGATGTTGATATATTAATTGTCTTAAGACACAATGAAAAGAACTAGCTTTTAAAAATAAAGTCAGAATAATAAAAGGAAAATATAGGATAGCTTAGATGAGTGAAGAATTCCTTAAATGTGACCAGAACTCTGAAATATATATTAGATAAAAGTTTTGGGGAAATATACAGTGAAGAATATTTTGCATCATCACATTGCTTATTTAATAGTTGATAATTGCACTGAAGATGATTCCCAATGTCTGGTACCAGTTAAGGTAAATGAAGAAAAGAATTTTGGGGAAAAAATATTACTTACCCAAAAAATCAACTTCTCAGCCATCACATTTGACTTTGTAAACATTTTTTCATTCTTCTTTTTTTTTTTCTTTTGCCAATTTCCGTAATGCTGCAAAAACAAACAGTGAATAAATCCAATAATTGTCCTCCGAGATTTTGGTCTTAGTTGAAATCAATCATGTAGGCCATTTATCTCTCCTTTTGCCTTCCCTGCCCCCTACAACTGTTTGAGGCTGGTTATTTGAATCGTGTTCACCCACATGTGTTTCAGTTTGGGAATTCTTAACCATAATTGATGGAGGATTTTTTTTTCTTTAAGAACAGATAAACATCATGCTTTAGGAACTGGGGACCACAATGATTTATGAAAAGAACTCTATATTCCATCTCTTAAATATTGTACAAATTTTTAGAATATCAAGTTCTATCAGTATTCAGAAAGAAATGTCAGCATTTTACAATGGTATTTTAGGGCACTGATTCATTTTTGTCAGATTTAGAGAACTAGATATTAATCACAAAATAACATGTGCCATATATAATATAATGTATATTATTCTAATATTATATTTAGACTAAAACCCTAGAAAACTTACACCAAGGTGGATTAATTTGCGGCAATAAAAAATTGTGTTTAGTTTGTATGTATCTGATGCTAGTATATACTGGTATGGGATATAAAGTTGTTGTTGATCTGTCTCTTTCTCAAACAGAAGAAACTGAGCAAAGCGCCTTTAGGAAAGCTTCTCAGACCATGTGTCTAGAACCGTTAGAGTTTGGATAAAACCCAAATCTTCTACCTTTGATTAGTCCTCTGTTTTAATTGCATTGAAGCAATCTGAACTCGTTAAGGAAAATACAGATCATGGCCTGTCTTTTGCGTTTTAACATCTTTATTTAAAGCATCATTTTTGGTGGTTTGTCAGTTACAGGAGAAAGAGACATTACTTAGTTGTAATATTTAAATATATCATAGAACATACAATTATTTCCCTTTAATTTGAAAGGCAAGATCTCTCTTTCTGACCTTAGAAAAATGGTTTGCAATGAAAAGTAAAAACGCTTGCAATATTTTCTTCAAATTTATCGAACTTTACAGACCTCGGGCTACTCCATGCCAATGTTTTATGAAAAACAGTCTCATACTATCTGCAATGTTAATGTTAGTTCTGTACTTATCCGTCAGCATTGCCGAGTGCAAATACAGGGAGGAGATGCCTGGGTCCTGAGCTGGCTGCAAGCCCTGAAGCCTCCTCACCATCGATTCCCATCGGGACTTGCCTTATCATAAACCAGTGGGGGACAGAGACTGTGAAACCCCTCCCAGTACAGACACGCAGGGCCCACTTTCTCACTGCAGCTGATGCCTGAGATAAGCGATGATGGTGAAAGCTTGTCGCTATACTGGGCTTGTCGCTATACTGGGCTTGTCGCTATACAGGAACACGTTGTAATGCGTTACCCAACACCCACCTCCGGTGACATCAAGACTTCGGGTTCTCAATCCGGTGTTGCTGGTACAGCTTAAACTTGGGCTAGAGACGTGATTACATTACTTTCTTATTCTCATTCCAAGAAGAATATTTTATTTCTCAGGTTCTAATTCTCAAAACACTTCAGAAGAATTCTGAGATAAGGCATATGACTCAGGACCTTATCTTGAATGCCACGATGCTCCATATTTCTAATTATTTCAGTATGATGAACTAACTGATCAGCCTTTGGGGATCGATACCCAAAATGTTGAATTATTAGCTCTTTGTAAACTGTACTGAAGGAGGTCTTTATCTTTACTGTACATGCTTACAATGTTTTTCTTTTGCCAAGTGGAGGAGACACTAGAGCTTAGCATACACTCATGCACAGGTTTTATAGGATGTCAGACAAAATGATCTTTTATTGAGGAAGGGTCAAACAAGTTGTGTTTTTTGTTGTGTCACACTATACAATATGAGGTCCATGTTATAAAAATTCAGGGCTCCTACAACAAGGCAAGGGCTACGAATGGTGATTTAAGACTACATTATCCTGTTTCTAATTCCTTCTCTTTCTTCCTGCGGAAATGTAATTGCAGAGGCTGGGAGAAGGGATTGGAGCGTGGGCTTCTATATCTGCCTTGAAAAGAGTCATAAAGACTGTTTTATGAGCCTCTCTCTAGCCTCTTTTTACTTTTCTAAATTAAAGGAGACAATATGACAATCTCACCAAGCTCTGATCTTACATCTTAATTTGCAAACTCAGCAGCAATATCAGTACCTGGTTTAAGTGGTTCAGAGAAAACAGCATTGAAATTAAATGCTGCACCATTGAGAGTCAGTAAAATGTCCTCTGTACTGAAGCAGAAACAAATATTTTGAATAATAAATTTAAATTTAATCATGCAAAATATTATTTTTTAGACTGATATACTCAATGGCAATTTCTTAGCTTTCACAAATGTGCCAAGATAATGTAAGGTGTTAGCAATGAGGGGATCTGGGTAAAGGGGACTCTGCATTGTTTTTACAACTGTTTCTATAAATCTAAAATTGTTTAGATGTTCTGTAATATTTAAAATCAAAATAAGTTGATGGACTCACCATAAAACCATTATACTTGTCTTGATAAATTTGTGATATGATAGCATAAAGACTGACAAAGAAGTTTGAAGGGCATTATTTCTGCTTAAGATTTATTTGAGAATTTTTCAGGCTGTGGGGTTTTGCCCGTATCTCTGATTTTAAGAACTTAGGGCATTCTTGTTTCTCAGCTTCTGTCATGTAAAAAAGGGGTATGTGAGCTGATCTGAAACATTTTCACCAACTATTTCTGGGCAGATCAACCAGAGCCTTCGCATAGTATGTGAAGTTCCCTTCACCTGGACGGTCTTTGTCAGAAAGCTGAATCGAAATCTTGGTCAACAGTGTCCCTTGATTATAGCTTCAAAGGACCACCCACTTCTGGGGGTGAGAGACTAATTCTGACTCCTCGTCAGGCCCATTTTGGACCTTAGGAAAACAAGCATTTTATTTAGCGTTTCCCAAACTAGACAGAGCTAGCTTGGAGCTACGGCTTGGAATGGAGTCAAGATAAAACCTTAATACTATTTAAACAGAGGAAAGATTAGAGCTTATACTTTATCTCACTGAAACCCCTTCAATGAGAAAAAAATGTGTGAGCTTTAACTATAATGATTCTACAGCTAATGAGATGACACTGAGCATATGGAGGGAAAAGTAATATCCTTTGACATATAAATCTAGATGCGGAGGTTATAGAATTTAAATCTATTCTTTTACTGCAGTGAAACATTGCTAATTAAAACCAAAAAATACATTAACCTGTAAAAAGACAATATGTGCGTTGAAACAACTTCGCAAAGCACAGCTAATTGAGTCACAAAAAAACTTCAAATAAAGGAAATAATGTGATAATTGAGCCCCTCATCCTATATAATACACTTGTTGGCATACATTATGCATTTGCTATATTCTAAGAGCATTAAATCATTGCACGAGAACATTGCCAGAAAACTCTTCATTTCCTTTTAGTGACTTCTCACTGCCCTCAGTGGAAGTTTAATAGAAAAGGAAGGACATGATGTAGTTTTAATGACAGGAAACCCACGGCCTTCCAGATGAATAAATTCCATCACTGGCTGCCACAAACTGTGCTAATTATTTCCTTTGATAAATTAAAAGCTGTAAAAGTCCAAAGTACATAAGCATGCGGTTTACAGTTATAATCAACCTGTTTGCATTATTAGAAGTTCATATTATCCTCATTATTTAATAAACATCAGATATATATTTTTTCCCAGCAAACTGTGTAGAAGGCGTATGTTAAACTTTTACTGGTCTGACAGATGGTTAAATAAAGTTTATGTTTCTGGCCTTGAAGATCTTGAAGTCAAAGGGTTCATCTGTTCCCCTAAAACCAAAACTTGAAGATGAAGAGAGTTTATATCCCAAAAGATTAAAAAAGAGAATTAGGAGTGTGCAACGTTCAAATGTGTAGAGGAATTAGAAGACTATATGTGATTTTATCCTCTTTATCATCAGCTAAAGCTTTTGGGAATGAAATGAAGCGATTCAGGCATTCAACAAAATTTATTATGCATCTCTCTGTGCCCTGAATGAATTAATTTGTTAATTCCACTGATAGTTATTTGACATCTCCTGTGTTTTCTAGGACTCTAATGATAGCAAAAATAGACTTCCACCTTGTCCTCACAGAGCTTTAAGTATAGGGTCATAATTTAATGATTGCACAATCAAAAGCTTGGACATGTGATAGAAAGCTTTGCAGTTTGATGAAAACACACTGACAATATGAAAGCATACATTGTCCATGCCATCGTGGTTAGATTTCCCTGGTGAAAGGGAGCTTGAGTTAGAATGTGAACAGTGAGCTGAAAAGGGCAGGGAGAATTCCAGCAGAGATATGGCAAATGCAAAGGCATTTGTGTGGGACCGAGAAAAGGGCCCTGGGGCTTCAGGGCAGGATATAAGAGGGCTGCAGACCCAGCTAGCTGATCCGACACTTTGGCGCACTCTTTCCTGGGAAGGGTGGGTGATGCAGGCTGGGCCCGGCCGCAGGGATGGTGAGAGGAGTGTGGGCTGCATCTCAGCCCCCATCCACCCTTTAGCTGAGCATGACCTGCACAAGACATCCAGCAGCCCATGGCGAAGTGGAGTGAGATAATGTAGCAGTGGAGAAGTAGGCAGAGGCCAGGTGGATCAAGACCCTGTCATTTTGTAAGAGACAAGAGAACAGCTTCAACTAAAGTTATTCAAATTGAATGAGCCAATTCTACAACTTTCATTTTGCAAAAATCCCAATATTTCTCAAGTTCTAAATCTAAGTAGGTCTCCAACTAAGATGGACAAAGCACCTTTCTGCAGTCAACCTGTTTGGTGCTTTGTCTTATTTTTCACATTTAAGAGTTGCACCCTGTTGTGTTCTCAACCCTTTTTCTAACTCTATTTGGATTGGCTAAAATGCAAAGACATTTAATTTAATTTGTATACATTATTACATTATATATATTTATGTATACAATTATTTATATACATTTATATACATTTAAATTATGACTTCATAATACCTTACATAAAATTTCCGTGGTTCTGTTAGAGCTTAATATATTGTAAATCCTTACACAAGAGCTATGAAAGAGACAGTTGATTGTGTTCATTCATTCCTTTAAGAAATTCTTTTATTTTATTCTTAAAACTTTAGCCAACATCTCCTTTTATGAATCCCTGTGCCAGGAAATGGGAGACCCAGAGACTGTGTCACAGGCTTTGTCCTCCAGGGGCTCTGTAACCTCTGAGAACAGATCTCTGACAGTTTTAAGTGGGGTGTCAGGGAAGGCAAACTGGGCAGAGAATGCAGGGAACCCTGGGAACTAGCTTGCCTAAGAATGGGGAAAGAGATTGGGAAAACAGGATTGATGACAGGGAATGAGGAATGGCATGGTGCTGGAAGACAGATGTGAGGAAGAGGGAAGCAAGAGCTTCTTCAAGGTGGTGGGAGGGGTCAGGTCAAAGGGAGGCTTGAACATTAAGGAGCTTGGATTTTATTTTGTAGGTGATGGGAAGCTACTGAAGGATTTTGCTCTTTCTCTTGAGATCCTATCCAAGAAACCCATGTCTTGGTTTTAAGGTCTTCAGTCAGACACACTTCTTTACAATTGTGTCATGCAACAAATAGGTGTTTCATAAGTGTTTTCAGAGTGACAAAATCTGGAATATGGTGGGAAGACTGTTTAGAAATGGTTTACTAGCTCAGACTTCTATTTTAGGTATTTTCACTAGGATGACTGGATGGAAAAAAAAGCTTAGAGTATCACAACAACCATGCACAACTGTGGGCACAGACAATTGGGAAACTGTTGCATGTTCAAGTGAGGGACTAGAGAACCTCAGTTAAGATTCTCTGTGCTGAGGGAGAGAAGACAACAGACTCAAGGAGATGAAAACAGGAGCTTCATGCTTAATTGGATATTTGGAGTGAAGTCAGAGAGAGAGAATTCAAGGATGACTCTCAGGCTTCTAGCTTGGATAACTGAATAGAGGGTGAAAAAAATCAGAGGAAACAGAAAAAATGTTTTATGATAAAAACACCAAATCATTCACAAAATGAATTGGTAAAAAATTAGAGAGCACAGGAAACTTCAATAAATGTAGACTTCTTTGTTAGCCATGTAAAATGGCAATTACTGAACACACAATAGTCTAGGGAACTTTTAACAAGCAGTCTTTCTGTGGTTACATGATGCTCCTTAACAATGCTTAAATAAGCAGCTTTTGGGTATTGTCCCAGATAAACTCATTCTGTGGAAGATTCAGTATATTCTTGCTTATTATTATAAATTCTTTCTTGTGATTTCAGATACTTATATCACCCAACATCCCCTTCCCTGTTTCCACTTCAATGCCAAATAAACCTGATCCTTTTTTAACTTCTACTTAGAGACCCTTTCTGCAAACTATGATTCATTTTGCTTCTTCTCTTGGGATCTTACCCAAGGAGTCCATTCTTCATTTTTAAAGCCTCCAATTGGACACATTTCTCTACAATTGTGCTTTGCATCCAACTGGTGTCTGATAAGTCTCTTTCAGAATGATAAAATCCTGAGGATGGGAGAAGACTTTCTAGTAACTCCCACATGCTAGAATCCTATTTTTTCCAGTTTATTCTCAAAACATTCTTAAAGATTAACATGGCATTAGTGACTCATATATGATACTCTGTAATTCTTTTGTTTATGTTTTATTTGTCTGTAACCAGGTCTGTATCATCATTTCTGTATAATTTATTTTTTGCTTTTAACTTGTTTTGATTAAATTTTTATTCTCATTATTTTTGTTTACTTTTCAAGGTCATTTAAGGGTATACTTATGTTCTTCAAGTTGCTAAGTTTCCCACTCAACTTGGTACCACGAGTAACTTAATGAGTTCCTCCCAAATTCATCTGTGTCATTAGAGATGTTATTAAAATATTCCTGGTCCAGAAAGTTTCCTTTGAAGAAGCCCTCAAGCTCTCTGGGCTGATATTGCATTTTTTGATAACTGAGTATTCTTGAATACTTTTCTAGCAAGCTTATGTTCTCCTGAAGTCACGAAATAGCTTTAATAGCTATATAGGATTTTGCTTTAAAATTTTATTTCCATAGATTACTGAATTTGCTGCTTAACCATCACTGTGAGAAAGGAAGAAGAGGGGTTTTCTTTATTCCTATTTCAAAGGTGAGACAGCTGAGACTAAGACTAGGGTGGTTAACTGACTCGAACAACGTCATTCAGCTACTAACTAGTAGAACCAGCTCACGAATTCCTTTCTTCTGACTTCTAAGCCAATATCCTCGATACTTTACCAAGCTGAACCACTCTGCTATGTGTTAATATGTGGCTTCAGGCTAAGTGAAATGCGTCTATTAAAAAATTCTGACAATCCCAGCATTGATCTCCCACTTCTTTAATTCCTGAACCTAATTGGTCAGCCCAACACAATTAAATCCATCATCTAATTACTGATTATTTACTATATGGAAAGTGCTGTCCTAAACACTGTAAGGTACACAAAATAATTGGGGTACTGTTCCTGAAGAATGAACTATTTTAGTAGCTATGAGGGGACGAACATTCTAATGTGAGACTAAGAGCCGCAAGAGTGTAAAAAAATAAACAACAATAAAAAAAACGGATGCTATCTAGTGTCTAGTAATATGCTATCTTGAATTTTTTTGTATGGCTTTAAGAAAACTGCTCACCCCTTGAAGAAAGACTTGATATGGTCTTTATTTTTTTCTGAATTCATGCAAATGTTCTAAGAAATAATCATGATGATGAGTATGCAACTACGTGTTGATATTGTGAATTACTGATTATATATGTAGAACGGAATGAGCATATACTAAGAATGTTTGTGTTTCTTTCCTGTAATTGTTTTTTTAATTAATAAAAAATTTTTAAAAAGTAAAGACAACAGAAAAATAAAACGAAAACAGAAACAAAAAAAAAATTTACATACCATACCCCTTCCCCCTCCCTTTCATTGATCACTAGCATTTCAAACTAAATTCATTTTAACATTTGTTCCCCCTATTATTTATTTTTATTCCATATGTTCTATTCATTTGTTGACAAGGTAGATAAAAGGAGCATCAGGCACAAGGTTTTCACAATCACGCAGTCACATTGTGAAAGCTGTATCATTATTCAATCATCCTAAAGAAACATGGCTACTGGAACACAGCTCTACATTTTCAGGCAGTTCCCTCCAGCCTCTCCACCACATCTTGAACAACAAGCTGATATCTACTTAATGCGTAAGAATAACCTCCAGGATAACCTCTCGACTCTGTTTGGAATCTCTCAGCCAATGACACTTTGTCTCATTTCACTCTTCCCCCTTTTGGATGAGAAGGTTTTCTCAGTCCCTTGATGCTGGGTCTCAGCTCATTCTAGAGTTTTTCTCAATCCCTTGAAACTGAGACTCAGCTCATTCTGGGATTTCTGTCTCACGTTGCCAGGAAGGTCCACACCCCTGGGAGTCATGTCCCACGTAGACAAGGGGAGTGTGGTGAGTTTGCTTATTGTGTTGGCTAGGGAGAGAGGCCACATCTGAGCAACAAAAGAGGTTCTCTTGGGGGTGACTCTTAGGCCTAATTTAGAGTACACTTGACCTATCCTTTGTGGGGTTAAGTTTCATATGAACACACCCCAAGACTCGGGGCTCAGCCTATAGCTTTGGTTGCCCACACTGCTTGTGAGAATATCAAGAATTCAACTTGGGGAGGTTGAATTTTCCCCCGTTCTCACCATTCCCCGAAGGGGACTTTGCAAATACTTTTCCACGCACTGATCAAATCACTCCGGGATTCATCAGGGCATCACTCTGGGATATAGTCTACATTTTAATCCTCAACGATATCTAGCAAGTTCTGGGCAAGTAGTATGCAGTTTTCACATTCCTGATGGCTTCGTTTGCTGTAGAACCCCAGTTGTTCAATTCCTACCATGTGTCTGATGCTATACTAGACTATGTGGAACGTGTCGCTTTGTTGAAAGGGAACCCGAATGAACATGGGATTTTGGGGGACACTTAGAACACCCCTTGCCTGGAGCCTAGACTTTGAGGTGAGGAAGAAGAGGAAATAAGGTTGGCTACATCCGCTCAGCCTGTATTATGGAAGACCTCAAGTGTAAAGCAAAAAAGGCTAGACTTATATGAGGAAAAAAGGAAGCTCAATTTCAATATCAAATAAAACATTGATTAACGATAAGAATATTATAGATGATGATTTCATTAACTATTTTATAACATGGAAATTTAATTATTTCAGTTAATAATATTTGAGAAATAGGAACGTGAGAAATATGCCCTTCTTATCTCCTAAAATACAATACTTGCTTTCCTTAATATTATTTCTACCCACCTATCCAGACACTCTTAATCGAACACATTAATATAGTCCTCCCTTTTCTCAAGTCTAAGCCCTAGTTTCTTTGCTTTTATTTCTAAACATTTGTTTCCTCTGGAATAAATAAACTAATCTGGCCATCACTGTGCTTGTAGACCTTTTAAAGCCACCGTGTTTTCAGGCCAAATAATTTGCCTTCTAATAATGCTATTCATTTTGTCTTCCGATCATTCGACTCATTCGGTCATTTGACAAGAATGTAGGAGGGGAATTACCTTCAGAGGTAAAGACGAAAAGAGATAGTTGAGGGTTCCAAAAAGCTTTCAAGCTAGCAGTGCAATACAGTGCCACACGCCAAGTGTTTCATATATCCTCAAATGTAAGTATACCACTATTGCCTATTGCTTCCTCCACAAAATAAAGAAAACAATTTACAATATTTAAGCTTCATTACTGTATCCATGAAGTTAGATAGAGTTAGGACTACTTTTTTGGGGGGAAAGTAACAAGATGGCCGTAAAAGTCAGCATTCCAGAGATGTTAGACTCCAAAATGTTGTCTGGATTAAGTGAATGTTACTACACAAAGAGCTTCAAGAACCGCCTCTGCTTTAGCACAAGCTCTCAATGAATGTTGTCGCTTGAATGACCAGCACTAATGTTATGCTACTGCTATTCATATTATTGCAAATAAGTCCAGGCAAGAAATGAGAATAATTAGAACATACATTAAAGTTCCAGAGGTGGGGGATTTAGTGGAAACCCCAAATTCTTGAGATATTGAAGGGAAGGGGAACTGGAATTAGGAAAATTCTGCTTAGTTGATAAGGTAAGGTTGAGGGAGGATGCTAGGATGCTTTTGAATCATGTCCCATTAATGGGCTATGAAATTGATTCTTTTAATCTACCATGAAAAAAAGAAATGGAATGGAAATTTTCACACATTTTGTGCAACTGTTGTGTGCATGGTCATACAAGAAGCATTGATGGTATGTCTGCCCAGGCACATCCATAGATGATTGTGGTTCTCCTACTCCAGAGCAGATGTCCCTGCATGCAGGCCAATCCCAAAGGAGAGAGTTAGGGTCAGGAGCTGAGAGAAAGCATGCTTATCTTGTTCTTCCAAGTCTGCCTAATAAATATGTCATTCCTCTTCATCAATTAGAAGTATGAAGGGAAGACAGAAGTATTTTTCTAGGAAATTGCCTCCTAGATGGGGCAAGAGGAATTAGGAGTCAGTGTTCCCCTTAATAGATGTTGTATCCTCTCCACATTTTTTAAGGTTATTATAATTTTTATTTTCATGTAGATAGGCACTAAAATGGACTTATGATGACAGTTTTATCAGAAATTCAACCCAACAACACTATTCTAAGATCTCAGAAGAATTTTTGTTTCCATAGGGAAACAGTATTTTGCTCAAGTATAAGGAAAATGCATTCATGTCTTGGCTTTCCTGTGCTAAAGGTACCGGTCAGATGAGTGTTTTACTATCTGAGGCTAAAGACCACTACAAGACTCAGGGAACGAAAACTAAATATAATTTGATTTTTAAAACAGTTTGTAGCTATATGTTGTGAGTGCATTTCTATGTCGTAAATACCAAAACGTGAACCCAGATTCCAGCAGAGGCGGGTCCGTTCCTCCAACTGAATGGAGCCTCTGGGTGCTGGAGTGGAGAAAAGGGGGGAAAGAATGTGAGAGCTCATAGAATGTACCATCACTTTTCTGATTTTACAACCTTTGCATGGCTCTAGGATAATTGTTTGGCTCCTTTTTCCTCCTAACTCCCCCAAAACAAATAATTTGTTTTTGTTCCTCTGTTTGTTTTGTATGCTGTACGCTGAGGTCACATTTCATTGTCTTTCCATGTGAGTATCCTGCTATTGCAGCACCATTTGTTGAATTTTTGTTTTTCTTGTTTGTTTTGAAATTGTTTGTTTTTGGGGGGAAAGTGTGTTGGCTGGGAATTGAACCCGGGTGTCCCGCATGACAGGTGAGAATTCTACCTCTGAACCACCCTTTCACCCTCTCTACTCATTCGCTCCTTGTAGTTGTCCTACCTTATCTCAATTTTCTTCTTTTCTTTGTCATCTCCTTTCTCTCAACCAGGCTTTTAAACTTTTTGAGGTCAGATAGCATGTCTTCCTTCATTTTAATTCTGTACGTTTTCTAGGGAGTACTTTTCATAGAGTAGATATTTCTGGTAGATTGATGAGAGTGAAAAAATAAAGGACGTTTCTTCTATATGTAGTTTTGGTGTAAATGAGGTCATCCTAATAGCATCTCTAATTATCCTGCTCTTTGGCCCATGTAGTTTGAAAAATATTTTTCTGTAATGAAAGTTATTTCTTTCTTATATTTTTCCTTTGTTACCGTTACCGCCTTCCATATCTACCTTACCTCCTCACATCAAAGGATTCACAAAGTGCTGCTGATACCATCTCCTAAATATTTTTCAGATCTCAAATTTTAACTCTTCTTCATTTCTCTTGCCAGAACTTGGGACTGGGGTTCCATAAATTTCCTCTGAACCTTCAAACCAGCCTCAGAGTTCTTTTCACTGGAGGCAGTCCTTCCTAATGCTAATCTGTCCTGCACAGTGATATGGGATTGAGCTCTTGCACACATACCTGCCTCGAGGGCTTTGCTTCCAGGTTAAAGCATGAACTTCTCCAGGGAGGCAGAAAGAAGTGTAGGGGCCAGATTTTCATATAGAACAACCCAGTGTTTGATCCCAGCTATGCCACTTTGACCTGAGCGGGAATGGAAGGAAAAGAAGACAAAGGATGAATGTAAGACACTTCCAGCGAAGTGACAATTTATGGGGGGCAGGACAAGAGAAGAAGAAGAACCAGGGATGGCTTTGGACTTTTAAGTTTGAAAAAGTTATGTATAATAGACAACATTAAGAAATTTATAGGATTACATGAGCACGCTGTACTTTTTCAATGAATATTAAACTGGTACATTTGATCTTTAGAAACTCACTAAACTGGTATCATTTTATGAATTGTTTATTGTTATTTTGGGCAAGTGACTCACCCAATCTATGTCTCAGTTTCCAACCATAAAATGTGGATAATAGCACCTAACCTAAGAGTTATGAAAGAATTAAGTAAAATGATAAGTAAATTCCATTGTAACAATTGTCAGCTGTTGTGATGAGAACAGTGGTGGATTACAACACTCCTGGCCGTCCAGCCCCCCTCTCCAGCCACACCAAATTAATCACACTCCTTAAACACATCTTAGCCAGAGGCATTCTTATCATCCCCTTTCTGCAAATAAAAGTAAGTACGCTTCTTATTCCTTCTCCCTCTCCTGTGAATTACTTCATTATTATTTCAAGCAGTTACCACTTCTAGGATCCCCAAGATTTTCATGTCGCATCTGGAGCACTATACCATTAGAGTGATATTATTATGCCATTATCTGGTATGTTATTCAACACCAGGACTTTTTTTTTCTAAGAGGAGTCTTCTTTTTAGGGAAGATTTAGGTCTACAGAAAATCGTGCATAAAATAGAGTTCCTATAGACTACACTATGAAGAATCTCTTGATTACATTTTCTAAATGCCTATTAGAAAATAGGGCTTATTGTTTTTCTTTTTCTTTTGTTTTTACTATAAAATGTTTTCAGTGTGAAAAGATTGGATAAAAGCCAAATATGGAAGGAAAAAACAAAATCAATTGTAAGGGACTACCTAAAGAGAACCTTCATTTATAATTGATAAATTTTTACGAAGGGCACTTAAAAACATTTTAAACCCCTGTTGGGGTTGTCTTATATGGATAGTTTTGATGCTTGTATTTTGTTTTGTTTTTACCTTAAGATTGCAACATTTAAGGGGGAATATCTTCCTCAATTTTGATTTAGCCTTGCTATCAAATCCTTTCTCAGTCATGAAATCTCTGTGGCTCCCTCTTTTTCTCATTTTCAATCTCCCTTTCCTTCATTTAAAAGGGTATTCAAAGATGCTACGTTTAATAAAGGTTTGCTTCATGAATTAAACTTATTGAAGTGTTAAGTGCTGTGTTTTTTCCTAATTATTCCTAAAATAATTTATTTTCCTCACCTAAAGTGACATTTCAGATTTTACTTTAGTATCGTTTGTAAGTTTTGCTTCAAAGATTTGACAATAGTCAAAGTCAGAAAAATTAAGTGGTCATGGTGGCGCCCACATATGTTGGCTTCCAATCATCATTCTTTGTTGGTAAAAATAATTTATCATAGAGATGAAAAAATAAACATATTTGCTTTTGAGCAAAGAACAAATTTATGCCTGACAACTGTCCTTTAATATGGCCACATTTCTTATCAACTATGTCCTTAGCTAAGTTGAACTGAAAGAGAAGTTTTCATTTCCTTTCCTTTACCTATTATCTCTGCTTGGGAAGTTGGTCATATCTCTGCAGTGTTCTTTGATAACCATTTTCCTATTCTTTTTTCTAGATGGGAAGAGAAGAGTGTTAAGATTTTTTTAAATACTCATAAGAGTAGGCTGTTATTCTCACCTTCATCTACCTGGTTTGAGTGTAGGCTTCTGAGTAGTGAAAAAAAGTGGTGGAAGACATGAGAGAAATCATGGACATAGGTTTCTAAGACTCCTTTTACAGAGAGAAAAATACTAATATTATTATCAACCCATTTTAGGAGAATAAATCAGGAGGTGTATTTTTTTTGGAGTCTACTATGCGTTTTAGTTACTCTCAGGCATCAGTTGCATTTTTTAACTCTCTGGGAATATTTTACCTTTGGCCAGCTGAATGGCAGGAATGATTTACACAACATTTTCTTATTTCCTAAATCCATAGCTGCAAATATAATAGCTTAAGCAAGAACATCCCTTGGGCAGGATTTGCTGGGTTAGAGACGCCTTCCTGGGACAAAACAATTATCCACGCTTATCTGAGAGTCGCTGCTATCACGAATGGGCGGTGCAATAATATTATGCTAAGATATAAGTTTCCTTTTTCGGTAAATTTGAGGACAAAGGAACGGAATAGAGGTAAAACTCCAATAGCCCTTGGAGTTAACTAAAGGATAATCCTTAAATTAACGTTTATTGCAATGATGTTGTTTATGTTACTTGGATAAGGTTCTAAACATTTTTAAAGTCAAATTTCTTTTCAAAGGCTTGTAACATTTTCAGGAAAATCAACTCTGGTCTAAAAACTGGCAAATAGTATGTCAGTTTGAGAGCGGATCATTTTACAAAGAAAAGAAAAGAAACAGACATAGATGGGTCTCTGACGAAACTAATTTTCTTTTAAGAATTCTCTTTCTTTGGTAGAGGAGAATTTCTCCATGTAAAACAAAATATGAGAAGCAGGGGAAGTGTTAGAACTGAAAGACTTATATGTACTAATCATGAGATAATGTGAACACAGTAAAATTTAACCAGTGTTTGCTAAAGGCGCAAGTGGATAAGTTTATTTGAAGAAAATGCTTTTATAGTTGGTTTATTAACTGAGTCCTAATTCCTTGCAAAAAGGATGTACCTAGAGAAATTTTAAAAGACTAGAGGAAATATAAACAAATGATAAATTCAGGACGAGACTTTAGCTCTGGACACCTAGTTTGGTTACGGCTGTGTTTCATTTGTTTTTACTGCATTTTTAAGAGAAGAGTTTTGCCCGTTAGTCGCCGGGTTATTCTCCCCTCTGCTTCAGGGAGAAACAGGGTTTAGGAATTATGATGTGTGCCATATTGTAAAGGGAAACATTCGCCTACAAATGTGTAGCTGACATTTTTATGTAGGATCTTATGCTTTCAAGGCAATGAAAAACTGGAAAATGCTTTCCTTTTAGAGCGTGAAGAGGATCGCACATTAAAACGGATCCTACGGACCATTCTCTGACCTAAAATGTTAGGTTTTGGTTCTTTCTCTCACTTAGGCTGGTGGGTCACAAGAATTGCACAGTTAATATTGTCACAGAGCTGGAGAAGGCCTTGAACACCTTGTGGGGTTCTGACGTGTAGGTTTTCCATGTGTTGGACTTTTAGACACACGTTTCTGGCAGTTATTTTAGTAAAATATGAAGACGTGTTAAGTTCTTGGAGACTTCTGTTAGTTTTGGCCTCACTAGCTCATCACTCTCCTGAATTTGACACACATAGCATTTAAATTAAATATTTAAAATTTTAAGAATCATATTTTTTTCTTGACAAATCCGGTACTTTATGCAAGGATGTCTGTGGAACTGTCCTCACTTTTGTCTGTGCCATGACAGTTTTCAATAGGTGGACTTGCAAAAGGCACAGAAGCCTGGGCCCCAGCTGCCACTTGGTCCTGCCCCTTTGAAGAATGTCTCTTGATGTGGATTCAGTCATCCATCTGGAGCAGTCGGAGATAAAACTCCAAAACCCACTTATGACACAGTTTCCATCTTTTCTATCAAGTTATTAGTTTTAAAAATAGCACAGAATCCTGAGAAAATCTGTAATTAATATTAATATAATGAACAAAGGAATGTTATAGGGTTTTGTGTCATTTATAATTTTTAAAAATCTTTCCTTTTTATTCACGAATATTTCAAGTACCCTGGGAATGACAGCCTCTCCATTGAATGTCAGCTCCACAAAAGCAGGGGGTATTTTCTATTTTGTTCACTGATGTATCTTCAGTGCCAATTATTCATTCAATAAAAATTGAGAACCTATTTTATGCCAAACATGCCGAATGCTTGCAGCAGAATGTTTAATGAAGTATCAATGTCCTCTGCTCTTATGGGTTTATGGTCTAGTGCAATAGACAGACAAGCATAAAACACATTGCCGTAAAGAAAAGAATAATGAATAACAAACTAGGAAACACGTACAAGGTGCTCTGAGAGACATAGTAATTTAATTTTAGCAATTTTGTAAGTTTGGTAATAATTTTGGAGAGAGTGGTTCAGAGAAGCGTTCTTTATGGGAGGGACCTTGATATGAGGTGTGGCCATTACTAGGGAATGGCCAGAGAGGAGGAGGCAGGGGTGTTGTACCCCAGAGGGAGAAGAGCACCCATCGGTGCTGGAGAGGTTAAAAGGGAACTCTTGAAAGAATGGGTAGAAATTCAGAATTTGTCCTAAGTACTAAAGAACACTTTTTTGATTTTTGAGCAAGGAATTTTTGATCCAGATTACATTTTAAAATCACCTGGCTGCTGCATGGAGAACGAGGAGAGAAGAAACAAGAGTAAAAGGAGGGAGAAACATGCAGAGGCTTTCACAATTCTTCAGGCAAGAAATGATGTTGGCTTTTGTCCGGGGCAGTGGCAGTGAAGCTGTAGAAGATAAGGTGGATGGGCTGAATATATTTTGGCGTTTAATCCCTGGGGTTGTGGAGATAGTTTGGATGCAGGAATTAGGATGAGAGCGGTGGTCAAGGGTCGCTACTGGACTGTTGGGTGGAGGAATGAGGTTGATTGTAAAGAAAAGGAAGACTGATTGAGGAGTAAATATGAGGCAGCTGATCAAAAGAGCAGTTTTAGATATGTTAAATTTAGCACATTTATAAGACATCTAAATGATGATGCCAAATTGAAAAGAACTATCTGGATTGGATCTATGACTTTAGACATCCCCAGCGTATAATGGTTTCTAAAACCAGATGATGATTAGATGATATAGCACAGTACTTCACAAACTTGTTGGATCGTTCCCTGAGCAATTATTTAAAATACATATTCCTAGGTTCTACTGCAGACCTATCGAGCAAGAATTTCCAGATTGGGAAGAAGGAATCTGTGTCTTTAATAAGCACCCCAGTTGTTTATCAAATCCTGCCTTAGGTAGATTTGGGAAATACTAAGGTAGCAAATGTATAGACTGGGCATTGAAGATTTCTAGCATTTGAAGGGGTGGAGAAGAGGAGGTCATAACAAGAGGAGGGTGGGAGAAGAAAGAGAACATCAGAAATTGTGGAATCTGAAACAAAAGCTGAGAGAACATCAGAAATTGTGGAATCTGAAGCAAAAGCTGATGCTCTCAACTCCTCTGTTACAGATTTAACAAACAGCCCAATAAAATAGCTTTATTTCATATACCCACATATTATATTACCTCTGAAGGTGGCAATATCTTTATTCAATATAGATTTATACACCAAACCTTGCCCATGCATTTTAACAAATTAGAAGGCATCAAGCAAACCAGAATTACTTTTGCTCTCTCTGTATTCTAAATATTCTCTCACTAGAGTAAAATAGTGCCCTATGAGCCCAATAAGTATACTTTGACCAATTTTAGAAGCTAATGTTAAAACCCTGGCCTTGCAAATGAAAGCAGCCCTAAAACTTTCTGCTGATAATGTATCTGACTATTAGAATGTGATATTTCACAATCATAAACAGAAAGTAAAATGAGGATCTGAAGATTGCACATGAGGTGAGCACACATCTTCTCTGTGGATTTCATTATGTTAATTTTGTTGTATTTTTTTGTGTGTGATTACTTCATTCATAATAGTCATTAGGAAAATCTAGTCTGATTTAATGTTCTTTGCTTGTAGCCAAGCCCAGACCGCTGAAAGGGAGGAGAAAATGCATCCAACATTGCAATGTCTCAGCCTTAGACTGTTCTCAAAGGACACAAAGATGTCCTGCGTTCTAAGGTTGGCCTCGTTTTGCGTCTTCTGTCGTCTTAGTTTGCCAGCCTGCTGTGGAAAATATCACACAGTGAGTTGGCTTACAAAATGGGAATTTATTATGGCTCACAGTTATGAGGCTAAAAGAAGTTCCAAATCAAGACGTTGGCAGGGCTTCCTTTCTCCCACAGTCTGAATGAAGCATTCTGATTCTGTCTTAGAGCAATCCTTGAAGTTCCTTGGGTTGTGTCTCTGCCTCTGTCACACGGCGATGTCTTTTCCTTGTGTTGGCTCTTCTGGTTTCTGCTGATTCCAGCTTGTTCTGGGTGGTCTTCTCCCATTCCCGGCTTTTGGTTTCTTTTCTTTATAAAGCTTCTAATAACATGGATTAAGGCCCACCTCATTCAATTAGGCCACTCCTTAAAAAGCAATAATACCTCCAAGATGTCTTATTTTCAGTGGGCTCACAGTCACAGGGATGAGGATTGAGATTATGTCTAAATTGGGGCACATAACTCAACCAAACACATTTGCAATTCATGTCTTCAAGATGTGGTGAAAGCAGAACTGGATTAAGTTACAAAAATACGAGTTCCAGTCCTGCCACTTCTCTACTCTGATGCTTAGTTTCTGCATCTATAAAACTGAAATAATAACTTTTCTCCTATTTGTTCCTCACGGTTTTTATAAAGATCAGGTGAGATATTTGAGAAAAGTACTATGAAGTTCTAAAATTTTATAAAAATTTATAAGTATGTATTTTTAAGGTGGCCAAATAAATAGTATCTCAATGAAATTAAGAAATTCAAATCTAAATAATTGTTGTAGCAGCAGGAGCTATTATTTGTTGAGCATCTAATTTGTGTCTGAGACTGTGTAAAATGTCAGGTTCCTTATATACATTGCTTTGATAGTCACAATAATGTTGTAAAGTTGATTTTAAAAACCCAGTTTCATAAATGAAGAAACTATTTCAGAGAGGAGTGAAGCAATTTGTCTAAGATCACACTGCAAATAAGTCCAGAACCACACCGTGCCTTTCTATCTGCATGTCACATGCATCTGAGCACAGCAAAAATGACCTGTTTCTAACACTTTGCTTTTCTTCCTTTTTGAGATTATTATATTTCTAGTTTCACGTTTCCACATTTTGCATTAGGACCCTAGAAAATACAGATTGACAAAGCCTTTGTTTCTTTTTTATTTTTTTGAAACTGGCATGACTGGGAGAGACTCTTTGAAATCATCAAGCCCTTTCCATGCAGCTCAGCCTATAAAGTATGCAGTATAAGAGCATTAAGTATGCTGTGTGTATTGTGTGCTTTTTCACATGTTTCTAAAATAACTAGATAGAGACTTATACCTACGTGGATGCATTAGCCAGGCTAATGCCAGAGAAAAACAAGAGGGTAATTTTATAAAATATGTTACTAATTGGTAAATCCCAGTGAAACCACGGGATATTCTTTCTCCACATGAATGGGACTGAAATAAATCCTAAAATGACCAAGCTTTAGAAGATCAAAGGGTAGTTTTTGCAAATATAGCAAAGTAATAAGTGTACTTAAATAATGATGGCACATTTTTCAGAACATAGAAACTGTGTACACTCAAAAAAGCTGTACATAAATAATATGGAAAATGCCCCATATAATCAATTATATCATTCATTGTAAAATATAAAAAAAAGAGATAAAAACATTATTGTCACATCAATTTGACTAAACATAAGTTTAAAGGAATTACTCCCCTCATCAAAAGTGAAGTCTACCAACAGGCCATTCATAGAAAAGTGCTAACAGCCAATAAACATATGAAAAAAAAATCACAACTTTTTATTAAAACATTCAGGTTTAAAAATGGTGGAACACCAAACAAATGACCAGAGGCTTAAAAAATTTAAATATGGTGAGGTTTGCTGTGGCTAGCAGCCTTACTGGTGGAAGGGCAAGGTGATATAATCTTTATGTAAAGGCATTTGTAAATATTATCAGATTATTCCAAAAGTTTCATATTTTTTTATCCAGTAATTCTAAGTAAATAGTAAGAGATGAAACATGGAATAAGTGTAAGTACTGTTATATCATTCTTATGTTTTATAGTCGAGAGAGAAACACTATTTTCAAAAAAGATATTTTAGTGAGTAGACTTTCCTATGACTGTGTTACACAGCAATTAAAAATAATATATTTTACAATAAGACTTATTATAACATAAGTAGATGGAAAAACATAAAATGCATAGAGTATTCATATAATTTGGATTAAAAACCTATAGACAAAGGAAAAGCTACTAGAAAATTATCCACCAAAATTTGAGTTGAGCCATAAAATTCTTTTTTCTTTATACATATTTGAATTTTCCAATTTTTATACATTGAGCAATTAATAAAAAGCTCATAGGAAATTGTTCATAAGCACATATACAAAATTCAAATAAACAGAATGACGCTGAACAATAAGTCTATTTAGACTGCTAATTAATGAAGTAAATAATTAACTCTCATGGGTCATCATTTCATCTGTAAGAATAAAATATTTTTAATTTCTAAAAAGAATTTTGCCTGACATTTGATTTGGCTTTTAGATAGACTCTGAGACTGTAAGGATTAAATTCTTTACCTGTGTAAAAGGAATACAGCATTACAATTGCTTTTTTTTTTATCCTGGTAGGGGAATTAACATTTTTTCTTAATTCTATTGTTATATTTTCTTAGTTGCCAAAAAAATCCATATTCAGAAAGATTATTTTCTGGCAATCCATTTTAATTGTTTCTTTCTTCACAGTCACTTAAAAAGTAAATTCTTCAGGAGAATGTTTCTTTAGCTCAGTTTTTCATTATTTCCAGAGGCAAAAACTGGCAGGGCAATTTATAATTCAATTTTTGCTAAATCCATGACACCCAATATATATGTCAGGCATTTCAACGACAGGGTACTTTTGGGATAGGTGATAAATTGTCCTGATTATAAGTGCAAGCTGTTCTTCTAAAACATCATATCAAAGAGAAGGTAGATATTATTAGGAAAATGTAATGTATCTTTAGACTGTCCAGAAACATCAGAGCTAATCACTTCATGTGAATATATTCCCCTTGGTGTTATACAACTAAATGTTAAGGTTCTTACCAGGTTTTCGATAGCACTCATCTGGAGAAAGGGGGAAAAAAAAGACCCTATCATTTCACAAACCGATCATGGGCTGGTAGTCTTTCAGCAGCCACACAGCTCTTAGCAGCAGTAACTCATACCTGCCAAAAATACCTCACTCCGAAACCTGAAACATGGCCCTACTCATTTTAAGACTGTGTTGGTATATATGTGTAGTATAAATGTGATTTTATAATATAATCTCCTCTGATCTCTTAAACATCCTTGCAGTGTTCCAGATATTTTCCTTCGTGATGTGTATGGCTTAAGGAAAGCCTTGGAATCCCTTAAGGTTATCTTCAAAAAAAAGGCTGAAAAAAAAGTGGACAATTGAAATAGAAAAATCTACTCTGGTGGTATACATGCCTCTGTGTGTGTGTGTGTGTGTGTGTGTGTGTGCGCGCGCGCGCGCACACAAGCACACACATGCTTCAGTTAAATTTGGCATTCCCTTAATGAGTGAAGTAATTAAGCAAAGCAAACTGGTAGGTCACTTCAAGACTAGAAATAAGGGACAGGGTATAGACTCTTTCACCTCCAGGTCAATTGTTTCTCCTTAATCGGGCTGTTAATGACTGAAAGTCATTGTTTCCATCTGAGAACTGTTTTGGTCTCAACGTGAAGTAAGTTGGTGGCCTGCTATCTGTTTCTCATGTGCAAATGCATAGATCATGAAATCCACCGCTGCTTTAGGCTGACCTGTTGGCCAACTCAATAAAAAACATGCTGTATGAGGGTAATGACAAAACAACTCTACTCAGGCAGAGCATATCTCAAAAAGGAAATGTATTCTTAAGTAGAAAGAATCACATCGGTATAGTTGACATGAAAAAAATAGAGGATTCATGAATTCGTTTTTTATGGTAGGCTTTTATTGTATAGTTCCTTTCACGCACAGAAACTTATTTGAACCCTAGAGTTAATGTGTGTGATGCAAGCCAGGTTGGTGTTAATGTTTTAAAGTTTCATAAAGCACAGCTCAAAGGCATTAGGGCTTGCCTAAGGTCACACAAGCAGTAAGTTTTTGCATCAGTGCTAGAGGAGTAAGAGAAGCTTCTTGGAAGCGTGGAAGCTGAGAACGGCTTTGGAGGTTCAGGAGAATTTGAGTAGAGCAGAGAAGTAAGTGATATTCAATGAAGGATCTCAGTATGAAGAAAATAAAAAAAGGTAGAAACTAGCCCAGTGTGTTCACACAAGAACGAAAGTAAAACCAAATACATTACTGAGCACACCTGGATGTTCACAGAGACAAAGTTTCTGTTAAAAATAATTAATTGTGGGCAGTATTTTTCAACAGGAAAAATAACATTAAAGGTCTTTGAGAACAAAACATGCAACTATTTATTAGGAGGCAGAGGTGAAATGGCTGCTGGAAATTGACAAGAAGTATAAAGACTTCTTGAGTGAGAGATAAGCAGTGGCTGAAAGATAAAGGTGATTATTGTTCCAACAATAAGGAAATAAAAAGTCTTGACTAGGAAAGAAAGGCTTCTGATAACCCCCACAACTAAAAGATGTTACTGTGGGACTTTTCAGTCAAGAAAATTCCCAGTCTAGAGAGCATCCTGCTAGAGTTTTCAGAGCAGACTCAGGTATCAGCATGTGATGGGGAGATGACTCCCCTGCAAGCAGTGCTCGGAGAAGGGCAGGGCATATTGTTTGGTTTTTGTCATGACTAGAGGCATTAATGGGCAGCATTAGTCCCACACTGAGTTCTTTTATCCTGTACTTAGTGCCAATAACACCCCCACCGTCAACATTTTTCTCACCACAGTTTCTCTGCTGACCCCAAATTTTAGTTCCAAGACTAACATTTCCCAGAGGCAAGAAAGTTGAGACCCATTATCTCAACATTTTAATCTTTATTCATTATTCAACTACTTAAATTTTGTTTCCACTTTTTGAAATGACCTTACAAGTAAGATTAACACTAAATGTAAGCCTAATCTAATAGGGTACTTTTCAATTATCATCTTTATCAGACGCTTTCTTTTTTCTGGACTTCCTCACCATCATTCTCTCTAGATGTCCCACCTTCCTTTCAGAACACTACTGAGTCATCTCTGAAGGTACAATTCTTAGCTCCTTTCTTTTCTTATTTTTCCTCATGCCTGTAGCCCCACCTTCTACCACTGATGATGCCAGCATCTCTTTTCCCAGTGATGATCAGGCTCTTGAATACAAGCTCAAAACATCCCATATGCTCAGTATTGTGTATCTCTACCACGGTATCACACAGACACCTGAAATCCAGCTCTGAGTTTACCATGGCACTCTTCTCCTTTCTGTCCTCATTCTTTCATTCAAGTGACAGGTTTTACTAAGTGGAGCTAAAAATATAACTAAAGCATCAGAAGAGACAAGCATAACTAATTACAAAAAGATGTGTTTACGCCTCAGTGGGAAACAAGAAGAAGGGCTCAACTCTGGAAAGGGAGATGGAAGGAGGGTGACTAGATAGGGTCTAGAAAACATCTCAGGGTAGATGAGATTTAAGTTAAGAATTCCCTACCTGATCAGAGGCATTCTGGCCAACAGAAGTATTGTGTGTTTAGTTAAGAAAGACCAGGGCATATTCTTGAACCTCTCAGTAATTTGGTATGAGCGAGGGTGCTTGGGAGGGGGCAAAGAAAAGTGTAGTGAAAGGGAGGGAACAACTAGATCATAAAGGAGTTTTATTCCCATGCTAGATAATTTGGACCTTACGTTGCAGGTAACTGAACCATTTAATGAGAGAATGAGTGACAACATAAGTTTTGTTCTTCAGATGATCATTCTCATGTAAAGGGGATGAAACATATTGCATATTGAAGGTGTTACTAGGTTGAATAGTCCACCCCCCCACTCCAAATTCATATACACCTAACAACTGTGTAGATGCCCACATTTGGAAATAGGGACATTACAGATGTAATCAAATTAAAATGATCTCACGCTTTATTAAGATGGCCCCAATCCAATATGGCTGGTGTCTTGATAAGGAGAAGAGAATTGGGACACAGAGATAAAGATACCTAGGGAGAATACAATGTAACCACAGAGGTGGCGATTGTAGTGTTGTGTCTGCAAGCCAAGGAACACCAAGGTTATCTATCAGCAACTACCAAAGACTAGAATTGGCAAGGAAGTATTCTTCCCTACAGCTTTTGGAGGGAACATGGCTCTTCTGACACCTCGATTGTAGACTTCTAGATTCCTGGTGAGAGAATACATTTCTGTTGTTTTGAGCCACTTGTTTGTGATAATTTATACAACAGTCCCAGGAACCATATACAGAAAGAGATAAAGCCAACAGAGGGTGTTTTTTTTGTAGCAGCCAGTTGAGAAACAACTAATTTAGGTTGCTGAAGTTGGGATACAGTAGAAGAAATGAGGTCCGCAATCACTCTTCTTTGAAAGCAAACTGAATGGTCTGTGGGAAACTTTGTTACTGGAAAGTAGGGGGAATTAAGGATGACCACCAGATGTTTGGGTTATGTGAGGCAGGGCATAATGCTATTAAAAGATGGGGAAGATGAGAGAAGAGAAAGATTTCAGGGAAAAAAAATGAAGAAAGATTTAATTCGCTATACACTAAAAAGTCAGCCTTAAGAGTCAAAGCTGAACAGTGACCTCTTTGTTCTAGGATTTGGGCTATAACTACCCTTTACCTTCTTAGGATAATATGCTTTAGGCTTATCTTTAATGGCAGAAGGAAAAGAGTAAAGAAAAAGAGGGTGCATAGGAAAATATTTGAGAAATGTAGTTCTTGTAACATTCAAATGCAATGTGTCACGTAGGGCAGGTAACTTAACTATGTGAGTTCATTTGCCTTATCTGATAAGGGGATAAAATGATACCTAACTTATAGTGAGCACTGTATTTATAAAAATCACCACAATTACGTAAGTCTCTACTGCTGAAACTCTAAATACATCTAGCGGGCTTGAAGGACAATGCCAGTAAGTTATTCTCCTCAAGAGGTGCTAAAACATAGGCATTCTTTAAGAAATGTGATTTTGTTTTAAAAAGAGGAAGAATATACTTTCCAAATATTCTTGACACCTTTTTTGAATTACTTGAAGAGCTGAAACCAAAGGATGCATTTAAAGTACATACATAAATTCTTTACACTAAGCAATTATTTCTAAAAATTAGGTCTACCTTTCTCTTTCGAGAGTTTAGTTTTCAAGTAACTTCAAAAAAGGTGTCAAGAATATTTGGAAAGTATATTCTTCCTCTTTTTAAAACAAAATCACATTTCTTACTGAATGCCTATGTTTTAGCACCTCTTGAGGAGAATGATAACTTACTGACATTGTCTTTCAAGCCCGCTAGATGTATTTAGAGTTTCAGCAGTAGAGACTTACGTAATTGTGGTGATTTTTATAAATACAGTGCTTAGAAGAAACTAGCCACCTTTTAAGGGACAGATTTCATGATTCCAAATAATTATTTTTATCAAAGTTATCATGCATAAGCAGTGAATGATGGTAGCAGTTGGTATTTACAGGAAGTATTTCTCACAGCAGTGATAAGTAAATGATCTGAGCAGAGAGGGGCAGAGAGGGGCAAATTGAACCTACTTTAGATTTTGTAGGTTCAAATGATGAGCACTTTAAAACTGATGCATAGACGAGAAATTTGAAGCCATAGAATCCTAGTTAACCTGACAACAAAGAAATCATCATTTATGAAAAAAAAAAAAGATTGAGGTAAACTTTTGGTATAAGATAAACAAAGCCTAATGAGTTAAATTGCTTTGGAGTTATTCCAACTACTGGGCTCCTTATTATAATCTATATAATTTGGTTTACTTGATGTAGTTGTTTGAATGATTTATGCTACTGATAATAGAAGCTTATACATTTCTTAAAGGGAAGTATGGGCCAACAAGTAGACTGTTTTAATTCACTTACAAACCAGTTTCCACTAGGAGCAACTTAAGTCTTTCATATAAATCAGAAATGCCTGTCTTTTCCAAACTCTTGTACAGCCCATTAAAAACACACCACGATTAAAACAATTGGCAGGAACTTTGGATTCAATCTTTTTGCCTCCTCTCTTGCCTCATACATCTATAGAAATGGTCGAAGCATTTAATTTTTCAGCAGTTGTTTTCAACTAAATATTTATAGCAACATGAAAAGAAGAGGAGAAAAAAACGTGTTCCCGTGTAAGAATCAATAAATTAGACAGGAAATATTGGTAGCCTTTCATCCAGCCTGTGATTCAGGCACTGATAGAGTGGAAGAAAGAATGAGAGAAGCGGGCGGCCTGGGACAGAGCCTTGAGTGACTCCAAACATTTAGAAACAAGATAGAGGATGAGGAGCTGTCAAAGTTGACTGACCCTGAAGTGCTATTGAGGTAAGAAAACTATGACCCTTTGTTCTCACAGATAAACCAAAAGAGAATGTTGGATTCTGAAGGCGAAGATTAAGAAGCAGTATCTGGGGGAAGAAGTGGATCAAAGTGTTCATTTTTTGGACTTGAGCATATTTACAAATGGATAGGAAAGACCCATTAGACATAAGATGGAGAGGTTGAGAAGGAAGGAAACTGAGATCCCATAGGGGAATTGTTTATGTGAGTTTTATATATCAATGTTTACTGTATGAAAAATTAAAACTAAAAATTTTTAAGGATTTAGTTATTAATCCAAACCAAAAGTAAATTAGTGATGGGTGACACTGTTTTACATTTTTATAAATCTCTTTACAGTTTTGCTTAATAGAAGACAGCTGGTTTCTCACATCTGCCTCTGCATTTAATCTGCTGCCATATATTGCTTTGACCAACATATACAAAGAAAATTTGGACTCACCCAACATTCTTTTTGATACTACACTAAAACTCAACAAGCAGGAGTTTCTTAAAGGCTACCTGCAATACGAAATCTAAGATCCTATTATTGACATTTTGAACTCTAAAATCCATTTGCCAAACTACGCTTTGAATAGTTAGTAGATCTTCTAAGTCTTGACAGATTTTATTATACCATGTCAAAATATCACACGTGCTCATGCTATCATTTGTGGCAGAGTAAGTCATTTCTCCCACAAATAAACACTGTCGGCCTAACCCCCAATTCTGTGGGTGTGGACTCACTTATAAGTAAGGCTTTGAAGAGCCTGTTTAGAAAAGGCCAAATTAAGTAAGGGTGGGCTTAATCCAATATACCTGGAGAAGAAAGCTAGAATGAGACACAGATGACTGAGCAGGAAACTTGAAGCCAGAGGGGCCTAGAGACAGCGCAGCTGGTGGGACAGCAAGCCACGACCACGACACCACAGACTTAGAGAAAGCATGGCCTGCCAATACCCTGATTTGGAACTTCAAGCTTCTAAAACTCTGAGACAATAAATCCCTATTGCTTAAGCCAACCAGTCTGTGGTATTAATTATAGCAGCCTGGCAAGCATACGTGTCACCGATTGCATCAGAAACACCTATAAGTATCGGGGAGCTGTCATGCTTACAATGGCAGGTACAAGTTTCCTGAAATTCTAATATTTACTCAAAAGTTAAAATTTTATTGTTGGTAATAAATACTGTCATTTGTTTTCCTTGAAGTGACAGGTTCTCTTAGTCCATTTTCAAGAAAATGTCTGCCAGATACCAAGTCAGAATTAACATAGTTTGTCTGTCATTCTTTTGAGTGAAAAATGGTGTTTCATGTAAAAAAAGCTCTGAATTGAAACAAAGTGTTTTTCTTCAAGACAACTACCAATCTTTACCATGCAGTAAAGTGCATTATGTATACTTCTTATATTACACAAAACACCTTATATTTCATTATATTATAGTGCATTATGTATGCTTCTTATATTACACAAAACACCAAAAGATGCATACTCAAGAGTTGAGGTAAAATAAAATTAATAATTTTTACTGTTTCATCAAAGTTATTTTTAAGTGAAACTTTTTCTTAAAGTGCAAATGTCTTCAGTTGAGGAATATAATGATGATTAGTTTGGTGAAACTATCTTTATTATTGTCACAATATCAGAACTTCTACCCATCACTGATTTTGTCCTATCAGTACAAATGTCGAGACAGTGAAAAAGTTAATTAGTGATAGCCAATCATTTCTGTCTTCTGCTTATTAGAAACCTGCAGTAAGGTGCAGCCCACACTTAGGGAAAAGGATTCACTGGGGTCCCTTTTAGAAGCTGCTTAGCACAAAGCTCATTTCCAGCATGGCCAGAGTACAAGGAAATAGGTGGGGGAACATATTCTTTCCATCTCAAGGAAATAGGTGGAGGAACATATTCTTTCCATCTCCCTGGAGGGCACTTTGGCAGTACATATCAACTTGAATCATCTTCTTGTGCCCTGTGACATGGCATTTCTATCTCCAAGAAAGAATGCATATGAAGATACGTAAAAGATAGTCATAATCACACAAATTGTACTAGTGAAAAACAGAAAGAAATCTAAATGCCTAATAATAGTAAAATAGTTTTATAAACAATCGTACATTCTGGGAGTATAAAATTTACAGCTGTTAAAAACATTTTTGAAAAATTTTAATAACAAAAGGAATTACTTGTGATTTATAGTTCGTTGGGATGTATACACTGTATGATCCTACTTTTTGTCAAACTTAATGCTTGCTCATGTGCATTGAAACCAGGTTTGAAAGGATAGAATCCTAAATGTTAACACTGGCTTCTTTTCTGTGACAAGGTTATGAGAACTTGTTTTTCATCTCTATTTTTTTTCAGTACTTTCTAATTTTTCTATAATGAGCCTATATTTTGGTTACTCAAAATATACCCTATAGAAGACCTATAGAAAATAAATAAGTAAAGAAATATTTAACAATCAACAGAAAAGAAACTTTGATACAAATGATTTTAAGATCAGCTATAAGAAAGCATAATCTCTGTTTTAAGCTGCTATGTTTATGATTTCTTTTTCTG
This sequence comes from Tamandua tetradactyla, assembly GCF_023851605.1. NCBI lineage: Eukaryota > Metazoa > Chordata > Mammalia > Pilosa > Myrmecophagidae > Tamandua > Tamandua tetradactyla. The sequence goes on along the minus strand of NC_135352.1, from coordinate 39,183,875 downwards.
TATTTAGTATGATAAAACATGAGCTGAAAGGTGCATTGTTTTAAATAGGCAACTATAAATAAAATTTGGGCTGATGAGAGTGAGGGTGGAAGGAATATTTCCGATAATCTAAAGCTTATCATTGAAAAGTTGATTATTATTTCTTCCTGGATTCCCCAAAAAGGGGACAAATGACAGGTTCCTCACTAAGCGAATGCCCTGCCCTAGCATTTAAGTGATTTAAAATGTTGCTTCCAGTGTAAATAAAGTGCTTGTGATAGATTTCATTGGAATTCCATCCAAAAGGTTTTTTTTTGAAAGAATGTTAGTTCAAGATACGTTGGCACTATTGAAGTGAAATCACCCATTCCACCCCGAAGGGCTTCTCCTCACGTCAGCAGCAGGAGTGCTTACATCTGGCTAAGTGGAGCATGCCCCTTGGTAAAGCACACAGGACTTTTTAAGGGGTCTTTATAACATCTCTTTACTGAGTATGTGCTATTTTAAGACTTGAAAATTGTGGAGCAGAGAGGGTATTTTTGAAACTATTTGATAAAAGAATAAATTAATTCAGATTTGAACTGAGTAGTTGCAAGCAAGGAAAGAAAAAAAAGTAGACCAACGCATTCTTAGTAGGTATTGTACAAATCCCCTGAAGAAGTTTCGTTCTGTGTTACATTCTCATATGATACATTCAATGTTAGGTTGCATCTGGAGTTCCACAATTGCCCTGTTATGATGGTTTTTAGTAGCTGGTTTCTTAAAATATATCTTTGGAAAGTTTCTACCCTATGTTAAAATTTGGAGCGGGATCCATTCCCAAGCTTAATGCCGAGCTGCGTAAGGACTTGGCTGGCTCTATATCAGGCTGGAGAAAGCTCCTATTGTGATCAACTAAGCAGAGCCAACTATTAATAATGTCAGAATCCCATTCTGCAAAGCAGAGCGATACTTGGTCAGAGTGATTCATGCTAGCTGGGCATGGGCAAAGCAGTCTGAACAGTGTGGCTGAGAGTCCTGGACTGCCATTGAGTCCACTGCACTTGTTCACACAGTGGAAAGTATCAGAATTCATGCTGCAGGCTGCTCAGCCTCGTTGGTTAATATTTTGCTGTGTCCCAAGGAGAAGACTGACTGTTTTAATGTGGGAAATGGAGCCTTCTGTGCTGCCTGTTCTGGAGAAAAGAATGTGGTGTCTAAAATATTACTTTCTGAACTTTCTGTACTGTATTTATACAATTCTGACTCTTTAAAAGGCTAAATTGTGTTATGGCTAAACCAGTCAGTGATAGACCCGATTTGCTGGATGAGAAGCCCTCTTCCCCATCCATGTGTAGTTTCCTTTGTGTCGTGCATTCTTTTCCTAGTTTCAGCAAACCTTCGGCAGTCAAGCATTAACCGTGGGAATCATTTCTTCACTGACTGTATTACACAATTATTTTACACTTGGAAATGTGTTTACAGTCATGTGGTGAAAAGCAAGGGTGCAGAGTGCATCCAAAATAGTATCCAATCCTGCCTTTGGGTTTACTTCTTAGAGCCTCCATTTCCTCATTGCTGAATGGAGATAATATTCAGTATCACATGGGATGGTTTTGAAGATTAACTAAAAGTGTATTGCATACTGTCTTCTAATTAGTAAGTACTCAGTAAAAGACAGCTTTTGGCCAGATAGCCAGAACACTTTGTTTCATTTAGTTGCACAGTTGGTAAAAAAGGCAGTATTGAATTTTAACATTGGACCATATAAAGGCCATCTTTATACGTACTCTTTATATACACTTCCTGAACTCAAAATTAACAAAAAATGTCAGTGAGAACAGGAAGAACAGATAAAGTAATGTTTTACATTTATTTAAAAAATTGCAATCTTCCATAAGAAATACACTTTATGTCATAACCTTGTCTACACATACATACCCACTATACATATAACTAAAATGAAAATTTAATGAATCAGTACTCTTCATTGTGTGACATACTCTATTTTCTCTCTCCCCTTCCTTTCCTTTCCTTTCTCTTTACTTTCCCTTCCCTTCCCTTCCTTTCCTTTTGTTCTTGTTAGAACTAAATTGATTTCATACTCACTAATGGTGCATAAATGGCAATTTAAAAACACCAGTTCAATGGAGAGTACATTAATTTATCACACAAATTTTGTTTAGTATTGATTAAGTGCCGTTTTATTTGACTTGTATTTTATAATTTTTAATTTTATTAATGGATCTTGCCTCTAGAAAATGGGAAGGAAAATAACAGTTGCTCATAATATACTGTGTACCAGATATTATCTATGCTGTTTTATATGTATATATATATAATACATATTTTTTTATCTCTTTAATAATCACAACAATCCTACCACTAGTCCTATTTTATAAAAAAAGAAACCAAAGTTGAAAGAGACAAAATATTTTATCTGAGAATACTAACCTACCAATTTTTGACTGTCTCTGAATGCAAGAGGCTAACTAATCCTAAAATGTAACAGTGATAAATCTATATTTATCTTTTATCTTTGGGCTACTCTAAGGTGTATTCATTTCTTTAAATTAAATTACCCATCCATGATCTCTTAATGATAGAATTTGGGTTTATATTATAACACAAACTTAGGGGAAAAAGTCATGCATTAATTCTGTTTTGTATAATCTGAATGAAGAGTAGCCCTCACCCAGAAGTTCCCTGAAATATTAAAAAAATCAGGCCAATATTATTTTTTTGTGAAACAGAACTTCTTGCCTTGGGATTATTTTGTTTTATGAGTCTAAATACAATAGTTTTTAGTTTTTTGCCCTCCTTAAAGATACTATTAGAAGAAACAGTACCAGAACCTGTATTCCTTTTTAGTAAAAACAAGAACTTTCATAATATAATCATAGGCCTAGAATTTTTAGTTTGATTCAGTGTTTGAAAGGATGATCAAACTCCAAGTTTATTTTTTCATAACTTTTTTTCTCCTACAGATTCTTCCCCACAGAGGATTAACTACAGACATTTGAAGTTGTATTGTTTAAATATCTTTGAATTATTTTTGTTTAAAAATGTCAATGGGTATGATAGGAAAAGTACATTTTTTCCCCGTAACTTCAAAACAACTGAACAGAACCTTTGGACTGCAACCAAGAATTGAATGTTTTAGCTTTAAGAAGATTTTCTTTTCTGGAAAGTAATGAATGAGTCTTTTTGCAAGCTTAACTATTTCAGGTTTCGATTCTATGACTTCCAGTATTCTATGATATAAAAGATCATTAAAGTTTAATGAATAAATAAGCATAGTTTTCTTTCTAAGATCTCACTCAAGTCTGAAGTCATATAAACTTCAGATTCACATGAAACTTCTGTGTACATGAAATACGTGATGTTTTCAGATGTATAAAGCACAGCGTTCCAACTGGTTAATGGCTACTTCTTCCCACTTTGCATTAGTGAATGACAACCCTTGAGGATAGCTTGCCTTGGCTAGTGGAATGGGAAGGTCACAGTTTTTTACATGCTTCTCATGGGAATTGAGAAGAGCTCCATCGTTTTGATCCCACTTGAGAAAACACACCATTATTCAGGGATTTTATTGGAGCAGGCCATGGGACACCTTGGAGACTGGCCATGATCCATAGTTTCTAAGACTTTGTGTTGGAACAGTTCACTCCAAGGGTTTGCTTTCAGACTCAGTGAGTCATGCACAGCAGACGGATCAATGCTTTAGGAATCAGAATTCCCAGGGATGTCTTGGGAGCTCTGGTAAGACCTCCAGGTCTCCAGGGCTCCCCACACTCCCCGAGGCGGGCACCTGCTACAGAGCAGCATGAGCTAGGAAGCTACGTACATTCCTCAGCTCGCAGTGCCTGAGCTGAAGCCTTCTCAGGTCTTCATTTGTGGGCATGACGAGCCAGGGGAGGATGTTAAATTTGCAAAGGCAGATCTTAAATAGAAGTGATTTTTTTTTTAAAGCATTCTTGAAATTTTAAAATACATACTGGCTCATTTTTTTTCTTCAGACTGTCTCCTTGTTAATACAATCAATATTTGTAGATCCTATGTAAGAACATAATACATCCCTTTTGACTTTCCATTCCAAGCCAGTTGTATCTATAAGGCAAGTGGACTCTTTTTAAAAGGAGGAAATTTGTTGAGATAAGATGAATGGTAAGTGTCACTAAGAGTTAAATGGTGACTCACTTGATAGGTGGAGGTTATCAGAAGGAAAATATGGAGTGATAGCTTAGTGAACCTATTGAGGGTCTCCCTTTGTTTTCTTATTTTCTGAAGGCTTCTTTGTACTTTCTGATGAAACAAAATTTGTGATAATGTATTGTAATCCATGGAAAAAATATCGTATCAGCTTTGGTGGGAAAGAAAATACTCTCTTCTTATTTATTTAATACTATTCGAAGTGATTCTACTGAATACGTGCACTATATAAAGTGACATGAAAAATAGCAGGCTTTTTCAATATAATAATTTGTGATTTTTATGATCATAATTAAATATTTAATGATTACACAGAAATAAAGGAGCAATGTGTTTAGAATTGTACTCTTGGAATATTAATCTGGCATCATTTGACCTAAGAAGGGAGAGAGACTGGGAGTGGAAAAAGTAATTTCATTTTTAGTGATGAACAGTATGTTTTGCAAATTGGCATTCAGCATTACATTTTTATAAGACAGCTATTTGGTAGAATGAAAAGACAGGAGGAGGAAAGAAAAAAACACCAAGGCTGTGGTTAGAATGTGCTCTTTAATTAGTCAACATGGGCCAGTCACTTTACCATGCTAAAATTTAACTTTCTGATTTTTAAATAATAATTAAATGCCTTTTATTATCTTTTCAGCCCCAGAATAAAAGTCCAGGATTGGGAGGTAATCGTGATTTCACCAAGAGGAAATTGCCTTTCATACTTAGTAATGTCAGTGCTACCACCTCCAGCCTGAAAGAATCTGAAGCACCAACCCTAAGCAGGCCATTCTGCATGGTGTTAATTTAGTGATCTCATCAGTCTTCTTCCGATGCTCACTCCTTCTCCCTGAAGCCTCTAATTCAGCCTATCTGGACTCGTTACTCTTCCATTAAAATACGCTTTCTTCCTTGTCTGAGTCATTGTCTCTCTCTGCACTAATCCTCTCTTTATTTCTGCCTCAGCCATCATTCCTATTTTCTGGACAATTTCTGATTCTTCAGTTCTCAGTAGAATCCTCTGAAAGTATGGTGAGACAACCCCAAATCAGAATATTTACATTCAAATTCTGAATCCTTCTTTTTTAATAAGAGCTGACTTCAGGCAGGCTACTAGTCTGGGTGTTTTCTTCTGTTAAATGGGGATAATGTAAAGATATACACCTTTTGGCTTATTATGAGGTGTAAATGAGATGTTACATATAAGATGCAGACTTAGTGCCTGCCATAACTTTTAAGTATTTAATAGCATTATGAATTCCAGAGCCATCTGTGTGGCTGTACCATAGCATTTTTCTCCCTGTCTTGGAATTGCCTACTTAGAGAATATTCTCTCTACACTGCCACCTTCATACCCCAATTAGACTATGTAGTCTCTGAGGATAGAAACTGGGTCTTGCTTACCAATATGTCCAGAACACCTAAAGATTAGCCTTCCTCATGGTGGGAGCCAAATGAAGATTGAGAGACTGACCACATGGCTATTCTACCCTACAACCTAATAGGAGAAATTACCAGACAAAAGTTCTAATCCAGAAATATATAGCCAACCAGAATGTTTTTGGAGTTGAATTTTTATCAACTTAGAAGTTCTGAGCACATTTTAAAGTATTCCTTTTAATGAAGCATTAATGGAATTCATTAAATGAGTCTCCTTGGTGACAGAAGGTAAACCTGCTCTGTGATAGGTTGTCCTTTGGAGAATGTTGAGGATTGAATCATGTCCCCCAGAAAAGGCATTTCAGGTCCCAAACCCTGGTCCAGTGGCTGTGGACTGATTTGTAAATAGGACCTGTGAAGATGTTATTGGTAAGGTGAGCCCAAACTGAATGATGGTGAATCCAATATGGCTGAAGTCCTTATAAGCAAAGGAAATGGGCACAGTAGAAGCCACAGGGAGCAGACCAAAGAGGGAAGTCAACGGAACCATGATGAGAAAAGAGAAGATGCTGCCATGGGCACCTGCCATGTGACAGAAAAGCCAAAGATTAAGGATCATTGGCAACCAGTCCCAAAATGCCATAGTCTTTAGGCAGAAAGCATTGCCTTGCAGTCCACCTTGATTTTGAACTTCTTCTAGCCTCAGAATTGATGGTATAGGTCAATAAATTCCCATTGCCCAAGCTGACCTATTGCATCGTATTTGTTTTAGCATCTGGGAAACTATAACAGATACTAAATTCTTTGCAGGTGTGTATTGATAAAACAAACTGACAGTATGCCCAGGAATTCTTTATTTTGGAGCTCACTGATAAAGGAAATATAAATTGATCATCAAATTTTGGTTAAAGTATCCAAGAAAAATAGTCTGTTCTCTGTTTTCTAAAATCTCACAAGTACTTCAGGACCAAAAAAAGCCACCTGTGGAAAATTCCATGATGAAACATATATAATTTTATTTTTGCCATCACAACAACAACAGGAGATTATACAGATTAATGTCCGGGAAACCAAAGTTTCCAATTGAATATAATCATTCTCACTTTTTGGAAAGAGAGGTAGGGGTAAAGGAAGTGATTTTCTCATTCATTCAGGGTTAAGCCAGGTATCTTGTAACCTACTGTCTTCTTTAATGATGTAAACTTTTACTCAAAACTGCTCTCCTCCTGTATTGCCTACCAGGTTAGCCTTATCATATTCCCCTGGTCATCAGAAATTTGGAGCCATTTCACCCACTTTAACTTCTCCCCACTCTCCAGATCGTTGGGTGTGTCTCCAGGTATGATTGATTAAAATTCCAGATCATTCTTGAGTGATCCTCTCTCTTCAGTGCAATTGCCACAGCAAAAATGTAGCAGCCCGGGGACCATTTGCAGATGGGTGTTACTGAAGTTAGGACAAATCTATACCAAGTTCATTTCCCCTAAAATGTCTAGCCTGATGGATAACCCTCAACTGAACACATATGGTCATGATTTTGTGGCCAGGCATTCTGGATGGTTGTGCAAAACATGTAGAACTTACCATGCAGATAAAACATACTAGATTATATAGTACTTAAAACAGTATCATGGTAAGGATAGGAAAAATGTATGTTTACAATTTGACATAAAATTAATATCAGTAGAGTGTGTGGAGCTCTTTCAAATGAGTCGTGGGTGAGAAAATATGGCAATGCTGTAAAAAGTATAAAGAACTTTTCTAATTAAAAACAATGTTTACATTTTCTAGCCATATAGTGATTTAAAAATAGCTGAGATCACCACCTACTCTGATTCTTTAAACAAGCATTCAGTTGCATCAGTGATTGTGGCTTAGTCAGACAATCTTGGAGTTCTTTCTGTGATTTAGCCAGTGATATTGAACAGACTCTAAAGTAAGAAAAGAAGGGAAACTGTATAAAGTAAATAAACTTAACCAAGCAGAAGATACATGTACCCAGAGAATTCAACAATTTAGAAGATTTGTCTGATTTTTCTAAGTCCGAAAGCAATCTGTATTAATTATAACAGAAACTTGTCTTCCAAGTTAAAGAATGTACATGTGTGTGATTAAAAAAAAACCTTTAAAAAATGAGCTGAAAAATTTAAAAGGCCCTTTGAAGAAATCACAGTATCCTATAGTCTCTCTCTTCATTCAGCCTCTGAAAATATTTTAGTCTATTCACAAGTATAAATGTACAGTATTTATACCGTAAAGGGGGGAGTGTAAAAATATACACTGAAACTTAACCACAACACTATTTTGTATATAGCAAAATTGTGTAAATGATCACAGTTGATGAAACAAGCTAACAATCTTTATTTTGGACTTCATAATTAATAACCAGTTTTCATCAGAACAATGTCCAAGGAACAGCCCTGGTTCTCTCTTTTCTAAATGCTATCCAAGTTACAAACTAGCTAACAGACTTCAATACAACAGTACTGTCCTCCCTCCAGCCAATGTTTCAGTGATGCCAAATGCAGCCCTACATTAACATGGGGGCTCATATCTTAAACTTACAATAGTTTTTCACTCAATAAAACAATTGTTTTTTTTGCTAGGTAGGATGGGAATGATGCTAAGGGAGGGAAAAGGGAGAGAAAGAATGCAAACTGGCAATAAGTTAATTAAAATAATAATAACATCAGTCTTTTTTCATTGGAAATATGCACTCCAGTCATGCCCAAATGGTGAAGTGTGCAGATCTCCTGATAAGACTCGGGACCACAGTGAAGGTGGGATGAATGCTTACCGTGTGTGACCAAATGGGAGGAAGCAGTGGTGAGGCAGGGAAGGAGAAAAACAACTCACTTCGTGTCTGGAATAATGAGGTTGGATCTCTTTAGTAATGGTTTTTGTGTTAAATTTGGAGCTTGGACTCACCTTATACCTGCTGTACAGAAATGCCTTTTGGCTCAGATTAACTTGTGATGACTCAGTTTGGCACCTCTTCCCCAGGAGAAGTGTTCACAGGTCCTTCCCAGTCGTGGGGGCAGTTAAGAGTCAATTCTCAAAAGCCTTAGGGCGCAAACTCACTTTGCACCCTGGCATTCAGGGGACTTGCCAAAGCCCATAAGGTAATGACAGTTAAGTCATGGGTGGCACTTGACTCTACCATGACCCACTTTAATACACTGTGTTGAAGGCAGTGTTTAGGTGTTAATTTGGTTTATTACAGCAGAAAAAGTATTGGGAAGATAGCATGGGACAAAATGCTTCCAAAATATATAGGGCATTTCGTTAACATTACAGATATTTAAATTGGAGGACGAGGTTCTTGGCTTTTTCTGATACCAAAGAGAAAGAAGGGAGACAGGTTAGTAGTAATTCCCATACACTATGCAGATTATTATGATTAAAACCTCCTAAGTAAACTGTGCTGCTGGGTGTCCTTTACATTTGGTTTTCTCGAAATCCCAAATGCTTTTAAAATTCAAAAGCTGTACTACTGGTCTACAAAATCCAAGAGAACCAGCAGACCAGAAAAGGAAACCTGGCTTAATAAGAATAAACAATTGATTCTGCTTAAGATGGATGTGAATTGTCAAAAGAAAGGCCCAACGCAGACGAATTTCAATCTTTCCAGACCCTGTCCCAATTCTTCTGCTTTTCTTTTTTCCCTCTGACAGCTCCCTGAAGTTTGCAGTCTTTCCTGACAATTCTAGTAGCTCAGCTCCCTTCCTCAGTAGTTCTTATTGTCCCCCAGTGTGATTTTTGCCTCGTCCCTCTCTTCCCAAGAGGTTGTTATAACATTTTCACCAATGGTAAGAGTAATTACCTTTTTTAAAAATTTTAACATTTAAAAGCTCTAAAGGCATACCTTTTAACATTTTGTTTTACTTTATTTTATTTGTTTGGTCTTGTTTTTAAGAGAGATAAAGTGTGGCATAATGTGTTATCTTCTCCTGACTAGGAGCTCCCCAGAGCAGAGACACAAACACGGGCTTTGAAGACAAGCAAGGGAGGTGCCAACTGCAGCTTGTTTCTCATTGTACTGTGGCCATAGGCACACTCTCCGGGCGTGGCTATGAAAGGACTGAATTACGTGATGCTTAGTAAATACTAACCGTCCAACAAAATTTTAAATAAGTTTAATTTTTTATTGTTAGGAAGGTAAGATTTGAAAGAAGTGATTTAAAAAAAAAACCTATAGAATTCTGTACCTTAAGCCATATTTGTCACTAACATGGTAACTTTAAGATGGGAGCTTTTTTTTTTTTAATTATGAACAATGAAAAAACATTCAAACCTTCTTGACATGGTTACAATCAATGGCTCACAATATCATCACATAGTTGTGTATTCATCACCGTGATCATTTTTTTGAACATTTGCATCTCTCCAGCAAAAGAAAGAAAAAAGAAAAAACTCATACATGCCATACCCCTTACCATATTTTTTGTTGACCACTAGTATTTCAATCTACTCAATTTATTTTAACCTGTTTCCCCCTATTATTTATTTATTTCTTATCCATACTTTTTTACTCATCTGTCCATACTGTAGATAAAGGGAGCATGAGACATGAGGTTTTCACAATCACACAGTCACATTGTGAAAGCTATATCATTATACAATCATCTTCAAGAATCAAGGCTACTGGAACACAGCTCTACAGTTTCAGGAACTTCCCACTAGCCACTCTAATACACCATAAACTAAAAAGGGATATCTATATAATGCATAAGAATAACCTCCAGGATAACCTCTCCACTCTGCTTGAAATCTCTCAGCCACTGACACTTTATTTGTCTCATTTCTAAGATGAGAGCTATTTGTGATCCTGGTCTCTCCACCAGCCTACATCAAATAACTTAGAATCCTCACATTCAGCCATTCTCCAAGTTCTCTTAGCTATAGAGAGATTATTATATATTATATAATATAATATATAATATATATATATTGCTATATATATATATATGTATTATAGCAATTCTATAGCTATAGGTGAAATAATCATTACATGGATCAAAACAATCTCTTCATTATCCTTCCTGCTTTCCAGTAACACCGCATGCCCTTGGTTTCCCCAGAAAGGGATTGTCTTTAGCCCAGCTCTGATTAGCATTCTTTTAAGCAAAACTCCTTGCAAATCTTAAATCCTTAACTTAAATTCTTGAATGAAGTTAAACTCTTCATTCACAACCCAGTTTGTGATTATTTGCAGTTTGTGATTATTCTCTAATCACTTTATGTTTGCAAGTTTGTCCTGTGAGTACCAGGGCCTGAGCTTAGGGTTCTGATGAAAGCTTTTCCTACAATCAAAGGTTTGCCACTGTCTCATGTGCTGACCCCTGCTCTCCATCCCCTTCCAGATAGGACTAGTCCCTTGTTCTGTGCTTCTTTCACAGCGTTTATGTTTTGCCAAATATAATAATCAGGCATGCATCTAAGGCTTCAGAACAGGGACTGTTGTCTTATCAATGTTTCCATCTCCTTGCCATGTGGCCCGGGTGCTTGGACCCCGGTGATCCAGAGATGTTTGTGGGATATCCAGAGACAGTAAGTGATGGGCCCTTGGCATTGCGCCTTGTCTATATGTCTGGCTGAAATAGTAGGTATTTTTCATATTTAATCTGTAGAAACGGCTCATGTTTACTCTTTTCTATTTATCAAATGGAAAAGTAATTGTTATTTCAAAGACTTGAAGAGAAGTGTATCTTTTATCTCTTTGTTCGAATTAGAAAGCACTAGCCTGCTTTGAAAGCATATGCCAGGAAAACCGACTATCATTATGATAAGATAATTATGATTGCAATAACCAGCCTAACAGAAATGTCAGATGCTCCTGTTTTATTTTTCACATGATAGAGCTGAGGCCTGTTTCAGGATGATGTTTTCAGGAACCAGCACATATTTTTATTTCCCTACATGAATCTTTCATCCTTTTACTGACGTTTATTCTTTTTATGCAATTATCCTGAAAGGAAAGCTTCTGGCCAGGCAAAATGATTGTTGTCTGCCTCTAAAGAGACATTCGTATCTCATCACTTAGCTTTCAAGTTCTATGATCAGGAACCCTCAGGCCCATTTTTAAGTAGGTTTCAGGCTGGTTGGGCTTCACTGTCTCCCAAAATGTCCAAAATAAGATTATATGCTGGGCAAGAGCAATTTACTGGAATATATTCAAGCAATAAATCTGGAGCTTTTTGTCCAGTCACTGTTTCTTCCAAGCTTTGTGGCAGAAAATTAAGCCACAAGAGCTTTGACAAATTAGATATTGCTGCATCTAATTGTGTATGTTTAAGCTTATCACACTGAATTGCAGCATTGTAAGTGACTATTATACCAACAAGGCTTTCGTTTAATCAGTGCAGTGCCATTTAATAGCAATTAATCACCCAACTGAAATGTCATATTAAGGCCAGAGGAACTTGAAGTCTAAAAAAAAGCCTCTGATAAATAGAGGGAAAGAGCTTGCTGTGCCAGGGAAAGTCCTGTGCGCTTTGCCAGCTTTGTTAGAAGCTGGTAGAACCTCGAATGAGAACAAAGTCTTAACTTTCATCTCATACCAGAAACAATTTAATTCACTTGGTTCAGAAAGTGGTCACTCTCTCAGCACTTTAGAGAGCTTCTGACTATAAACAGGCAACTCCTGCCCGCAAAATACTTGAAATTGGTGGTGCGTTTTACAAGTGCACATCTCTCCATGGATAGATGATTTCCATTTGAGTTATCCTTTGATTTTCTGGACTTTTTCCCATTATTTTTACTTTTAAGAAGGAAAAAGAACAGGTATGAGATGGCAAGCAAGTACAGATTAGATAAATAGGACCACTTAGCACCCTAAAAAGAAACAGTTTAACACACTTGTTTGCAAGTGTTTTTATTTCCTAGAAAAGTTGCCAAATTGAATGTTTCGTTTAAAAAGGAAAGCAATTGTAAATATTGATTTGTTTTTATTGCCAAAGCCCAAGAGCGTACTGTGCATGTCTGTCAGGCAATGTGATCCCCTCACAGGACAAACCGTGTGAAAAGTGGAGACCACTTCATCTGGGTGAACTCTAGGCTAGGACTTCCTTAGGGGCCAGGATGCCAGGCTTCTCATGGCTTGACCTTAACATCTTGCCCATGGCCGACCCTGAGAAATACTTTCTTTTAATGTGTCTCCCTGCATATATGTATTTCTATGCCTGTACATACACACACATATGTGTATCACATATGTGATAGGTATATCGTAGGGAATTGTGTTCACTACAGTTTTTTTTTTTTGTGTGTGTGTGTGTGTGTGTGTGTGTGCATGGGCCCGGAATTGAACCTGGGTCTCCCGCATGGCAGGTGATAATTCTGCCTTTGAGCCACCCAACAACCCCCTTGATAAATACTTTTTGACTGGCTGAGTGACTGAAAACTGTGGTAAATGGGAAACAGCAACACACCTAATGTTTCTTTTCATTAAGGGGGTACTAAGCAATCACCCTTATGCAGAATGTTTTGTAATGTGATAAAACTGACTAAAATGATGATTCCTCAGACTTTTAATAAATAGCACAAGGACTGAGAATCAGGAACACTTCTTACAGGGGGACTGAATTTCTGCCTTCACAGTCACCGAGCCCATCAGCAGGGAGAACCCCAGGTGTGAAGCAAGGTGCACTGAGACAGCCCATCCGGCTTTGCGTGGGTCAGCGTGCTACAATGTAGTAGCCACTAGCCACGGGTGGCTACTGAGCATTCAAAATACGGCTAGCCCAAACTGAGATATGGGTGGAGGATAAAAAACAGTCCAGGTTTCAAAGACTACGAAAGAATGTAAATTGCCTTAGTTTGCCAGAGCTGCTATAACAAATGCCACACAACGGGTTGGCTTAAACCACAAGCATTTACTGTCTCACGGTTTTGAAGGCTCCAAAATTGAGGTTCCAACTCCATTCTTTCTCCCAGGGTCTGTAGAATTCAGAGCTGGTATGCCACACTCCTCGGGGTTCCATGGCTTGTATCTTTGCCCCTGAGATGGTGAAAAGACCACGCTTTCTCCTGGATTTGGCGGCGTTCTGGTGATTGTTGTGTATCACATAGCCGTCTGCCTCTCCTTGTGCCTGCTCCTTTGATTTCCAGCTTCTTCTGCCTTGAACTTCTACTAATTGCATCCAAATTTCCTCTCTCTCCAAGGTCTCCAGTTATATGGATTAAGGCCCACCCTGATTCAATTTAACCTTGTCTTCAAAGACTCTTCGAAGATCCTACTCACAAATGAGTCCACTCCTTAACTAACAAGAACATCATCTTTAAAGGTCTATTTAGAAATGGGTTCACACCCACAGAAATGAGGATTAAGGCTTGACCATGTCTTTTGTGTTGTGTATGATTCAATCCCCAATATAAACGATCTCACTGATAATTTTGTATGTTGATTACATGTTATAATGACATTTTGGGTATACTGAGTTCAATAAGATACATTATTATAGTTAATTTCACCTGCTTATTTTTACTGTTTTTAGTGCAGCTACTAAAGAAATTTAAAATGACATCTATGGCCCACATTATATTTCTAAGAGGCAGTACTGGTGTGGACCAAGGAAAGGTCAACTGACCTGGAGCAGAGGTGGTTCAGTCTTCCAGAGAAAAACACTTTCTGACCTATTCTAATCCCCTATACCAAGCAGGCTCTCTGGGCCTTTAACTATTAATTAAAGAGTTAAAGTTGTTATAATATGGAATAGAAAATAAATGTGGCCTCAGTGGGACACTTGAAAATTTAGCAGTCACTTCTATAAAGACTTAAGAATTGGCATTATTCTTGAAGGAGATACCTGCAAGACAGAATTTAATTGTCATCTTTGGGGGACACAGTGAGACAAGCTAAGATTGCATTTGAAGGTTGTAGGTTAACTTAAATGACTTCTTAAGAATCAGGGCTGTTTAACACTTGAGACAGCTCACTCCTCTTCTTTTTCTAGAGGGCAATGATAATAAGGGAAGGTCTCCTCTGAAGTCCCAGATAAGTATAAGATTATAGAAGACAATTTAAGATAGCAACCCCAATATCAGTACTTATTCAGATATTTTGAGTGCCTCTAAAAATTGATGACAAGATATGACTAGATTACCTGCCCTTTCAAACACAGTGAGGCTCTAATTGAAGCCACCTTTAATTTCTCTCCATATTTGTTAGTGAAATGCACTTTAAAATAGATTAAAATTTCCCTAATCAAGTTAAAAGGATGGTTTTAAACTTGTGATGCATTAACTGAAACCTACATCCAAAGTAACTTCTTTGGTGATAGAATTTGCTATGTTTTTGCACAAATGTTTCTGACCTCCATTTGAAGGGAACTTACTAAATTCATATGCTGATATTTTTGATGGCTCACAGGCATATTCTCTCTATACTACATCCATGCAGCAATTTTTAAAAGGAAACATCTGAGTTTTCAGTGGCTCTGATCTAATCTCGAGTGAGGAAGTAGTGTTCACACAACACTTGGTAAAATGTCTGGATGTTGCCAAAATAGTGTAGTTTCATATGTGCTTCAACTTTCTTCCACACGAGGAATTTCACATACAAATGTTTTTAGCAATGCCAAAAATATAGTTAATTCCCAATGATTTATTCTACCTTTGCCTGGAGAAGTCCCTTTAATTTTAGTGCCAGCATGCAACTATTTGGCCTTTCATTAAGGTCACATATTTTCCTTCTAACTTGCGTTGCCCTAGCTATTTCAGAAAACATGTGTATCCATTCTTCTGAGTGAAGGACTTCCATTCTCACTAAAGAGAATTCTACCATGGAGCCACTCAGACTGAACTTAAAACAACAGCAATGACAAATTCTAGTGCATGTATAAAACATAATTTTTTCCTGGTGTCTATATATTCCTTTGCCAGCCAGAGTAGCAGCATTGGATTGGGTTGGGAGTTTTATACCCATGGCTAGAAAACCATGTTACTACTGAAAGTGAATTATAGGAAGAGATGAAAAAAAAACCCATATTTTTTAACATCTTTCCAAAATGGTAGTAGAATGGCTCCTTTAAATATTTGGAAAACATCCTTCAGCTAGGACAGCATTACCGGCATTTAGTGCAATCAAAGCGACTACCACATGCTTTTTGGGAGAAACCCAATGAAATTTTAACTGTCCTGAAAAATACATCATCCCTCCTTCTCCATCCCAACAACCATCCTCATTTGAATGGCCAGCCAACCATGACCAGTCAGGCAATCTAATTCTTAGTACTTTTATCAATATGAGAGGTCCCAACCTAAATTGGGGAGACTTGCTTTCTTTTTTTATTTGTTTTCTTTTCAAGATATAGCTGATACACCCCTATCAAATGTACAGTTTAGTGAGATGGATGGCACTTCCCTAACTGGCAGTTCAAGGAAGTCTTACCCGAGCTTGTTTACATGAACACGTTTTAGAACAGCCATTTAGCTTCCAGCCAGCTCCACCCTGCTGTCCAGCACTGAGGGGGAAGCAGTCAGTGGGCTATAGGTCGCTGATAAACTAACCCCCCATTTGGCAAGCAAGGAAGCAGAATGATAAGAGCTCTGATTTATGTTTTATCTGTCACTAAGTTTTCAGTTAAGTTGGGCAGCCAGCCTGAAACAACTCGGTTCTGTTATCACCTCAGATGCCATAGGTTTCTTAAGTGAGGGGGATTCTTTGACGACTTCTAAAAAGAACTTCATTTCACCTCTTGAAGGAAGCTGGTGACGCTGCTCTAAAACGCCAGCCCCTGGATCTGTAAACTCAGAGGCCATAAACCAGTTTGTAGGGCTCCATTCCACGGCCAATTCTTAACTGCCTATTTCACTTAGCTAGAAGAGTGGTATTCTTGGAAACACAAAGCCAGGTTTGATAATAGAACTATAGAAGGGCCTGCATATTTTAAGATTTTAGATACCTGAAAACAAGTGTTAATCTGAAGATGGCTTACACCATTCTATCCAGTTTTATCTAAAATTAAAACTCCATTCCACAAATAACACCAATGAAGCATCTGAAGAAAACATAGGTTGATGTCAGAGGATGAAAAGAAACTCAAAGAAGATCATCTGTCTTCAGGGAGAATTAGAGGGTCAGCAGATACAATTAGAAAGAAAACAACCAGCACCAAACACCCACGATCAAAACCAGCCTTGTTTGCTCTCTGAGGGATGCTGCGGCTTGGCTGCGAGGCTGGCTGGGAGATAACCCAACATAAAAGCCGCGGTGTGTCCTTATCTAGTAAACTAACACAAGTCAGCAAATGGAAGCCCTCCGTAGCCTTCCCCAACCTGATTCCAGTTGTTTTCTCCCAAGTTTAAATTGGCTTGTCGTTTTACAAGGATGGATGGGTATTATTTTTAAGCTTTTATTTTACAGTGGAAGAATGTGACCATTTCACAAGTGAAATTTTCCCATGGAGAAGGTAATCGCAATGAATCATAAACAGTGTAAACACTCCCGAGCTTCTTACATATGCAAGGTTATGTTCTTATATCTTCTCTCAAAGTGTTTTGTTTCAAAACATCATAAGGGGAAAAGTGGGGGGAAAGACCACTTCAAATTATCTGTAGGAAAAAAAAAGCCGTCTATCTCCTATATTCCCAGTTGTGTCCTCTTTCTGTTATCTGCCATGGACTCGAGAAAACTGACTGTGTCTTTCCCCTGAGCAATTCCCCTCAGGGAACACCCTCCCCCTCCTGCCTTCCTTTAGGATAAAATCCAAACTTCTTAACATGATAACTAGACCTTTAGGATCCACTGCTGTTTTCTTATCTGCCCTCATCACTTGCCACTCTCTCCCAGCCACGTTCTCCAGCTCACACTAAAGAACCCCAAGTTCTTTGTATATTCCGTGACTTTACTCCTTGTGCTTTATTCCTTCTCCACCAGAGCATGGGATTTTTTAAAAATCAGCTTTGAGCACTACTGTATTCCCGAAGCCTGGAAATATTCCTGGGATGTATTAAGGGCCAAACGAGTATTTGTTAGTTGAATGCTGGGTACATGTTGCTTCGTTGGACTGGAAAGGCCTTCTTTCTTTCTCGAGCCAAATACTCCTTACATTTCAAAATTCATGTAACTTTGGTGAAGCCTTCTCTGACCTCTGACCTCCTTATTGGGGAAAGATGTCACTTTCACAGGCACCTTAGTCACCCAGGGCGCCCAATGAGTATTTTCTACACTGCATTTTAATGGTTTGTCTCTGCTAGAAAGCAGACAGTCCTTTATTGGTGGGGTTGTTTCCCAGTCCTGTGTGTCCAGGGGATTATATGATGAGTGTAATTAGTGCCCAAGTCCTCCCCAAACTCAAAGACCTGAGCAATCTGCTCCCTAATTGCCTTTCGGTTCTCTTCTCCTACTTCTCCCCATTCGCCTTGACCCTAACATGGTCCCGTGGGGTTCCTTGCTGTTTCTCCACACGCGCTGTGCACCGGAACCACTTCACACCCTCTGTTCCTTCTACCTTGGTCACACTTCCTCCAGATATCGCTGTGCCTACGAATCCCTCCCTTCCCTCCGGTCCTGGTTTAAATGGTCACCTGCTCACTGAGGTCCACCCTGGGCCCCCTAATAAACTGCAGCCACACCTACCTCCATTACCGCCCTCTTTACCCTGCTTGACTCCTCACCGACAATATAATGCTGTGACATGTGTGCTCGTTGTTTATTGTGTGTCTCCCTCACTTGATCCATAAAAACAAAGACCTTTTCATTCCTCAGAGCGTCTTAGGCACTAAGCACAATACCTGGAACACAATAGACATTCAATAAATATTTGTTGAATAAATAAATGTTTATTGTATACATATACGTATATACTTATACATACATATACACATGTTTTATTTTTTCAACTAAACAATTCCAGAGCTGAAGGGGTTATTTTCTACCTTAATACATATTCTTTCTTTCCCTTAATAAAAGCTCTAAAGAGTTTTCCAGTGCCTCTTTTGAAAGTCCAGTGTACAAAATAATGGAAGTCACAGGCCAGTTCTTACTGCTGCATTAAAATTTTCCCTTTAAATAGAACATTATCTTTTATAAAGAATACTTTCTTTGGCTCAAATTTTTTGCAAACTTGCAATCTTGCCTCGTAAGTCACAGTTTTCAGCCCCTATTTAAACTCATGGTTGAATTTAAATCAGCCTTCTCTACTTTTGATGACTTCAATAAAAATCATTTTGTAAGCTCTTAAATTTCTCAGTGCATTCACACTACACATTGGTCAATTGAGAGAAAACATGTAGGAAGCTGGATTGTTGCCCCTAAACCTTTCGGAAGCTTCCTCTTGTACAATTGACTACTAAAGAGTTCACATTCCCTACAAAATTATTTTTACTTTATTTACCAATTTTTACTACAAGCATTTTTTTTTTCACCACTAACAAACACAAGAAGAAAATATTTATAGTTGCTTTCTCGTCACTATGCTGGCATTTGAAAACTGATGCTAGGCATGGAAGAAAGATGTCAGTGAAAGTCTTGGGTACATTTTATTGTCCTCTGTGTTGTACTGTCATTAAAGAAAAGAGATATTCAAAATTTTCTGAAACTTAGTGCTTTTATATTTCTTTGAGCTTATATATGGTTGGTTGAGCATTGGATTTAGGAAATAAGATCATTATTTTATGTTTTTTAGCTTTAGTTTTCCCTCTCCTTTAGCCTTATTGTGCCTTTTCCAGTTTATTTCTCCCTTTTTATTTTTGACAGCTTTTTGTAGCTACTTAATTAGGTTATTTGAGCAGCTTCCTCATTTTGTATTTACTTTATACATGTTTACATTTGTACTGGTATATTTAGAATAATTCTGTTACTAAGGATAGCACATCCCCATGGAATTGTCGTAGATATAAACGTGTTTGATTCACATATAATTGATAACAGAAAGGTAATTTGGTATGGACTAACTTTCGGTATAACTAATTGATCTAGATCCTTAGCTCACTGTTTTAGAATACAAATTTTATAATTTATAATAAAAGTTTGGCATGGGCTCTGTTAAAGAGAATTTTCCGAAAAAGTGCCTTAATATTTTTAAAATAGTATCCAAGTCTTCAAAGTTCCATGATGAGAAAAAGATCTCCTGGGTGTGGGGCATGGCCAGATGTAAGCTCAACCAAGTGGCATCATTGCCATCAGCTTTTGAGTATCTTCTGTGTATATTAAGCAAAAGTTTGGTGCTGATTTTATGTTAAACAGCATTTATGATCTCCTATGTGTTAAATTTAGTCTCCACTATGCTTTGAGATTAGGTATCTTTTTTTATGTGACCTATTTTCCTATTTTGTTTGTTAGTAAAGCTCTAACACATTACCCTACATCAGACCGCTAACATTTATGAGTTTTTTTAAGGAGCTAAATTTCGCCCAACTTCAAATATGTTCCTAAAGTTGAGATTGACACATTTGGAGGGATAGAAGTTTGACTAAAAACCTTATAGATTGGGGCCCATCTACAAAGACCAAGCCCAAAAGACTGTTTTAATAGAAGGCTGGAGGTGAGTTGGGAATAGGTCCAGGGTCTCAAGGACTAAGTAGAGTCCAGAGAACAGGGAAATGAAGAATGCTAAAGAGGAAAATAAAAATATCTTCACTTCACAGGATGCAGTTGTAACATTTGGAAAATGCTATAGTGGATATCATTTCTGTATTTATAATAAAACATATGGTGGCATAGTACGTTAAAATGATAACTCTTCCACTGTCCCCTTGTAGGATCTTCAGAGTATGTAGACATGAGGCTCTTTACTTCACTCAATCAGATGGGTTTACTATTACTTAATAACTCAATGGAAGGATATCAGAGACTGAACCTCAGTCTATGTGCAAGAAAAACAGGGTATGGGAAATAGGTGAGAGGTTTTTGTACTACCAGACTCCTTGGGCTGGAGAGAGGAATGGAAAGGTACCAGATGGGTGAGAGCTGAATTGGACCTCAGGATTCAGCCTGAGCAGGCCTCAAGTGCTTCTTGTTACTATCACCCAAAATCTCCACATGAGCCCAGAGAACTCAGTCCCTGTGACCTGCCCCTCCTAGGAGTGCTAGCTGTCCTTCTCTCTATGCATTACTGCCCTTTGAACTTCAAGCAGATGGTCTAGCTCAGACATTACAAAGTACCCATGCACCATCATGGATACAAAGACTTTCTCTTCTAAAGAACTTAGACTCTCTGACAGTTATGCCAAAAAGCTAGAGGCTATCAAACACACAAAGTGAATGGAGGGTAAAGATTATCCTATGTGTTTAAGAAAGCTGGATACCCCTGCAGACACATAAACTAAAAACTACAGTCACTTCCACTTATTCTTGAATTGCTTTGTTGATTCATAGTTTTCAGTTATTTAGATAAAGTAAAGCTGGATAATTCTAGTATAATGACTGAGTACAAACTATGAAAGCACTAAAGAGAATCTGTGACTAAAGAAAATAATGTTAAATGTACTATTCTCTATTTCCTTCCTCCCCACACCCCCACATACATATTTTCTTAGTTTGTCTCGACTGTATAATAAACTCCAGAATACAGAGTAAAACACATATCCATTTTTAGTCTTTAAGGCACAAAACAGCCATCAAAATAAAGACCTGTCCTAATTCAAGCGTCAGAATGATGAGAATGAGGAATTATATCAGTGCTGGAATATGTGTGGACACAGTACTGGGGTTGACAGGCTTGGGACGATTTCGCTAATAGATCGTGTGTTTCAGAGAATATGGTTTGATAAACTGAACTAGCAGTGCCTTGGAGTGGAGCTTTTCAGCTGTCATCCAGGAAAACTCCAGATCATCAAACAGCTGCTGTTTTAGTAGAAAACGTAATAAACAATTCCTCCTAAGGTATGTGTGAATCTGGAGTGAGAAGTTATGTTCTCACATCCTCATTTCTGAGTTCTGCCCCAACAGGAGCTTAATACTTTTTCCATCAATTTTATTTTTAAATAAACCTTTTAGACAGAGCCATGTATTCAGTCATTGCCAAGGACATTAGTGAGAAAGCACCTAAAATATGTACGGCTTACATCATACCCATTGCCTACTAAATTAGTACAAAGAAGCACAAAACCGCAAGAATATTTAATAATGATGGGATATTTTATCACTTTGTGGCAGTGTAAATATAGTCTGGAACTCTTGCCAGAAAATTTTAGGGACAAAATCCATCAGTCCGTATCATATGTGATGCAGTATTATGGACAACCAAATGTGGAAAACCTATTCTGATATGCAGATGGGAGACACTTAGGGAGACACGCGGAGTCATGGCAGAGGCTATTTTTTTTTTTCGCATGGGCAGGCACCAGAAATCGAACCCAGGTCTCCAGCATGGCAGGCAAGAACTCTGCCACTGAGCCACCCTTGCACTGCCCTCTAGTTACTAATTTAAAAGCACAATCTTCGCGCATTCCCAAGGGCAGAGACAATACCGTATTATACCGCGGGTGTCCCTCACTGACCTTTAATAGTGCTCAGTATCATGGAACACTTTTTTTCCTTAAAGCTGTCGCCCCCAACATATTTTTTAGCAACATTTCAAAGCAAATCTCAGACATCATGTCATTTCATCTGTAAATATTTTGGGCATATAATTCTAAATGCTGACTTTTCTATATTAACTGTCATGTCCCCATGCCAACAAAATTAACACTGCTAAGTATCATACTATACTCAAATATCTAGTCTATATTCAAAGTACTTTTGATTGCCTTAAAAATTTTTTTTGACAGTTGGTTTGTTCCAATAATGATTCAAATAATATCACTATTTCGTCATTATCTTAAATCTCTTTTGTTCTGTAATAGAACTTACTCTCTACTCCACCGCCTTCATGCCTTTGATAGAGAGATGAGAATGTACTGCATTCTGGATTTGGCTAGCTGCTTCCTCTGGCTGGCTATTTAGATCTAGAGTCTTGGTTTCGTTCAGATTCACTGGTGGTGCTGAACACCTACTGCAGCCCATAATTTGCAGCCAGGGACCAAATGGTCCCTGTCTGATCACCCCACTCAGTACTATTACTGAGACTGATCAGTGAGTCCATTTGACTCCTCCATTATATGATCCCCATGACATTTCCACTTTTATTTCTTTAGTATCTACTGACAACTGTTGCGTAGATCCATTATTTCATTAGGGTTTGCAAAAGAGTGATTCCTTAATTCTGTCATTTTGGGAATTTTTTTATTAAAGGAATTGTACTCACCATTTAGTCAGGATTCTTTCTCTGTATTTAGGAATAATACAGAATAATGTGTCCATGTCCTAGCATCTCTAACAGTTCTCAAAGTGTTTTGTTTTTTTTTTATATCATTATGAATACACAGATCTAAAAACATATTTGGTGTGTTCTAATCCACTGTGGTAATGATTCTTTCTAATGCTGAAGTTGCTCCATCTTAGGCATCCAGTTCTCTTGAAGTTGTCTCCTATGTCCTTTTGACATGAGCCAATCCCTGTTTGATAGATTTCTTACTTTCTGGCACACTAAGACCTCCCAGGTTCTTCTTCTACATTTCCTGAACCTAATATCAGTCACTTTTCTAAGAAACTCTGGTTTGTGTTAGTGGGAAACCTGACCACAAAATCTGACATTAATGGAAACAGCACCACTGAGTCGTGGTAACACTGCGCATCTTTCTTTTTTTTCAAATTTTCCAAAGTATTTGAAAAAGCTAGACATAGTAGAATCTTAAAATGAATGTTCAAGGTCCAGCAAGCTGATCTGTTACTTCTGTAAGAATTAAATATTTTTTTATTTACACTTGTAGATCTCCTGTTGTAAATTCTTTCATTTTATAATTTTATAAGTTGTATTTTTAAAAATCTGAATTTTCTGAAACAGCAAACATATGCATCAGTGTTCATCTGGCAATTTCAAAATGTGCACTAATAGTCTAAGGCATCATATTTATTTTAAATTACACAATTATTTTTAATTTTTAAAAAATCATTTGCAAATAGGCTTTCCTCGAGCTAGTGTTTCTATAATGGAACATTTAGTGCTCATATCTGAGATGTTAGTTCAAAATAGAATTTTAGCCATAATTTAGATGGATCAAATCCATTTTTGTGAAAAGGAATTGAAAAGCAGGTTTTTTGCTTGTAAGCAGAAATGCAAGATGTGGGGCATAGCTCTCACTTCTCCGCTGTTCATGTGTTCTTCGTTCACTCGGAAGATGTCCTCACAGCGTGTAGAAAGGAGAATGACACCAAGAAAATTCTCCATTTTGTCTGCAGCATGGACTTTTTTGCTAGTTCCCTGCTATTGCTAAGACCTGGAAGATAAGGCTCTTGGGCCAATGAGAGAGCTTCTTAGCTCAGGTGTCTTCAGAGAAGCTTCAGGGCCTGCCATGGAGAGAGCTCTACTCTTCCAGATGTTTTTCAAAATAGCGCAAGTCCTAGGTACATAGGGCTGGAAACCCAAATGAGATTAGAATCTTCTGAAGTTCCTAAGTGCTCTATTCACAGGCAAGTGCAAAATTCAGTTTTTCTGTTTTGTGTTTGTTTTGTGCTACCTGTTTTGATGACTTGAGCTCTAATAGGACAATTCCAAGAGTTAATGCTACTCAGACCCTTAGAAACCTGGGGCTCTTGCAGTGCTAGTCAAGTGTTCTGGAATAAAAGTGCCAAAGAATCTCACAAGCACACTAAGCATTAGAGGATACAGATAAGTAAAAACTGATGAGGAGAGACAGTGTAATAGAGTCCTTTCTCCACTTAATTTCAGCTCCGAGTACTGGTTCATCCAAGAGACAGTATTCCCGAAATTTGCCTGGCTGATTATGGGTTTCTCTTTCTCTGCCTGGCTATCAATCTTCATCTGTCTATCTATCTATCTATCTATCTATCTATCTATCTATCTATCTATCTATCTATCTATCTATCTATCAGTCATCTCTCACTGCCCTTTAAAAAGTACTTGTAGAGGTCATAATTCATTTTTATATTTTATGTACAAATTTTCATCATCAGAAAGTCTCTTGTGGCCTTCTAGAAATATTTGTCGAATGAGTAGTTTTGATGTTTTTTCTTATGAAATAGCAGCAAACCCTTATATAACAGTTACACTTTGTGCCAGACACAGTCCTAAGAACTTAATGTATATCAATTCACAATAGCCCTCTGACAAGGATACAGTTATTCATCTCATTTTACAGATTAAAAAGTCGATATAGCAAAGGTGACGTAACTTCCCCAACATCACAAAAACAATTGGTGGGGGGCTGTGTGTTGAACTCAGGCAGCCCAGCTCCCACAAATCTCAGTGCCCCAAAGCTGGTTTGATACTGTGAGGTCCTGTGAGGTGGAGCTGTGAGGGATTAGAAAGACCAGGGGTTTTGTCTTCTGGTTATCTACACATTAATCTTGGAATTGTGATGGCCGTGCAAAGCCATCCTTAATTACCACGATGGAGGGAATTTATTTCTGAAGTAGCAAAGCCAACAAATAGGTAAGTCTCTGACAAATAAAATTGATCATTCAGGCTTTCCTTGTAGGTAAATAAGGTGGAAAACACGTATTAACATCATAGCTACTGCATTT
Organism: Tamandua tetradactyla; assembly: GCF_023851605.1. Taxonomy (NCBI): domain Eukaryota; kingdom Metazoa; phylum Chordata; class Mammalia; order Pilosa; family Myrmecophagidae; genus Tamandua; species Tamandua tetradactyla. The sequence continues at coordinate 39,158,812 of NC_135352.1, read as the reverse complement.
TGCATTGAGGTCATTGGGTTATAATTTGAGAGAACAGCAAAATAAGAATTCAGAGGTAGGAATAAAAACAATGTTATCCATATTAGAGAGAATGGATTAAAATCTGAACTAATCACAAATACGAAGAAGTACCCTAGGTCAAGCCGCGAATTGGAGAGTACCATGATGTATGCATAAAAGCTGGTCTCCCCGCCCCACCATCACCCAGCCCTCCATAAATGACCTTCTACAAAACTGAAGGCCACTAAAATGAAAACAGAAAGCCTACTGGATCTGAAACAATTGATGATGCAGGAAAATAAAGCGTAGTTTCCCCAGCTCCAGTGGCTGCGCATCTCGCTGCCAATTCCTTCTCAGGATCAGCTGGGACATTGCTCCCAAACGGGGTGGGAGCTCTGGGGCACTGCAAAATGGCTTGCGATGCTTAGGCAGAGACCACCAACCTCTAGACAGGCTTGGAACCCCGTCTCCAAAGGTGAAAGGTTGCAGCCTCACCCCGCAATGCTGTCCTGGGTCTGTTTCACATTACCAAACAATTTCCAGAAGGAGAGTGGGCTTAGGCCTGACTTTTCAGCAGCAAGCCAGAGGGAAAAGAGAGCTTGCTAAGAAGGAGTAGTGAGGTTTTAGTGACGAAGGGAGAAAAGGTAGGGAGCAAGGCGGTCCTTTCCAAGGTAAAACTGGCTGCTCCTCAGAGAATAGAGGCTTATCCTGCAGAGATGGGGAAAATGATGTATCTGCCTTCAGAAGAGCCGGCAAGTTCTCAAACCCTATTTGATAGCCTTGGTCAGGCACGGTCCCAAAAGAAGGGAGGAGAAAACCATACTCATGTTCCTCAGATGAAGGAGCACCATTAAAAATAAATAAGACACTCCAAATGTGTAAATCCGGTATAAGCCAAACCATATGGTACAAAATGAAAACATTTTCTCCCCTCGCCTTTGGTAAAATGGGCTCTTGCTAAATTTTATACACAGGAAAGTATTAACACATCTTTTGCCGTGTAGTTTCACCGCTGATATATAGCATCGATAATATGAGTTGATCGATGATACTTCCACCGGTTGTGCAGCTATGTGAATAAAAAGAATGGTGTGCATAGAGTGAAAGTGCTAAAATCCCGGGATAACACCTCATGCGTCAGCGGCCTTCCATGGTGAACAAAGTCATTTTTCAGGCAAGTCATAAAGTGGCCTAAAACACAAGAGTTTCAGTGTTTGCTCCAAATGAGGCAGTGGTCCTGAGGGCGGTTCCTCTGACATCATTTCTGACACGGTCGGCGCTGGTTTGGTATCTGATTAGAGCAGCCCTGCCGCAGCAGTGCCAGACGGCCTGCTTGAAGGGAGGTGGCTGAAGGAAATGAATGTGTCAGAGTTACCAGGAGGTGAAAGTGTTTGCTTCAAATTTCCTTTGGAAAGCTGCAGCTACAATTGCCTTTGATTCTTTCCAAGGGGGTCTATTGAGGCTATTTATGGAGCTCAGTAGTGGGTAAAGATGAGCTACCTAAAGCAAACTTCACTAGCATCAAAAGTGAAGATGATCATGATGATGAATATGCAACTATGTGATGATATTGTGAATTATTGATTATATATGTAGAACAGAATGATCAAAATAGGAATGTGTGTGCTTGTTTGGTGTTTTTTGGTATTAAAAAAAATAAAATAAAAAAGTATTAAAGAAAAATGAAAGTGTCCTGAAGAGTACAGGTACACAAAACCATTTATGCATGGATGGGCCAAAATAACTGACTTATTTAAAGGTTGCTTTGGGGTCTCCTGGGAAACCGAAGTGGCCATTTCCCTAAGAGCTGAATTCTTTCTTTCTTTTTTTGTATGAGCAGGCTCCAGGAATCGAACCCAGGTCACTGGTATGGCAGGCAAGAATTCTGCCACTGAGCCACCATTGCACCACCTAAGGGCTGGATTTTAACTTGATCATACCACATGGTATTGGAGAATGACATTACCTTTCTCAGTTTCAATTTATTTATTCTAAAAATATGAGGAAAGTGGTATATATTTCCCTGAGGCATTGGGAGAATCAGGTAGAAAATACCTAAAATGTACTTTATTTTTTTGATGAAAAGATGATTTATACATCAAGGTATTATTTCAATAATGTGCTCCTTCCCTCCCCCCCACCCCCACTTTTCTCCTCGTTGTCTGCCAGCAGATAAATATTTAAAATATTTTGCAATTCCCATCCCTCTTCATTTCCACTTTCTGGACAAACTAAGAAATCTGTAGATGGAAGATTGTGTGGTGCACCTTTTCATTATTCAAGTGAGGCAATGTGCACAAGAAAACTATGCAGACCTTAAAGTCAGAAATGCTTTTTTCTTTTATTTGAGGAAATGTACTATAGGAGTGCAGGCTTCCTATCAGCTAGATTTGGACTTGAATCATGGCTTATGCATGCACAGCCCATGTGTGCAGGTACATACATTCACATGTGCCTACATGAACACAGCCACATACCACCCACACATATGTACCCAAGGAACCCTCATTCATGCATGAGCACACACACATGCTCACAGGCACTCATTATGCACATGAAGCTTATACCCACTGAGCTTATTCTCTGCAGAAACTCAAGGGCTAGAGAAGTGACGTGTGACTGGCAGTTCTACTGCTGTACTTGAGCACGCTTTTGTGCTCTGCATGAAGGACATTTTATTTTACATATTTTACATAGCACAGGACGCCATTCCCCTTAGTGTAATATCCAAAAGCACTGATTTGGGGCCAGACTAAGTGGGTTTGAATCGGAGCTTTATCCCATAGTAAGTTGGTGACCTTGGGTGAATAATAATACTAATACTCATCTCACAAGTTTGTTGTGAGGATTAAGTTAATAAGCACTTGAATCTGGCATATCGTAAATGCTGCATATGTATTTGGTATTGATGTTTAAGAGAGAAGCTCAGTGCAGCAAGAAGGAAGATTTGTTTACCAATACTGCCTTCAATGGCAATTTCCCACATGTAAAGGGGAGAATGAAAGGCATCGCACGTGAATAAACTAAACTTTTAATGTTAGGTCATCTTACTACTGCACATGTCAGGACATGTACTTGTGGTAGCAGGTTTCAGGCTCTGCTGGTTTACCCACTGGAGGGTTCTCTCATGCTCTTGGGATGTTGAGAAGAAATGCACATCTTGGGATCAAATCTGTTAGGAGAGGAGAGGCCATACCTTGGTTAAACAGCCTAAGTGCCTCGAGTTCCTTTCAAAACTGTCCTCCTAAAAGTTGAAGGGCAGGCAATTATCTGCCTTCTCAGAAAACAGGGGGATTGGGGGTGCCACTAACCCTGAAAGAAAGTTGGGCCCACTGTTTAATATCTGTTTTCTTGACTGACGTAAGATTGTAGGTGTTCTATCTGTTGGTGCTTTACTTCCTGCATATGGAAAGCCTTTTGTAGCTGTATCATTTTGTGTTGTACTTGGAGTCGCTTTTGATTCCTAGAGAAGTTTAAATATCTTTGTTTTCTCTTACATCATGATTCATTTTGGACAAGTAAATAGTGCCTTAATTTTGGACTTTTCGGTTGAACAAACAGCCTTATAGAGGTGTTAAAAGAAGAGTGAAGCATGCATATTAAGTAGTGTTACTAATCAGGGTTTAAAGAACTAACTCCCAAATTAACAATCCTGGTTATTACTTCTGAATCACTCTTCATCACAGCCTACTCTAACCTTGATTTTCAACAGGTTTGAAGGAAGTTCTTCCATCAGCTTGTGAAACTTCTTATTCGTTAAAAGGCACTATGACCTTTATTATTTGGGGTCAACATGGTAGTTTGATACGTAAACCCTGCAGCTTTGATTTCTGAATGGGAAATTTTTCTGCATCTTGTCTTTTCTGAGAATATACTGAAATACTGAGAAGATACTTGCTGCTGAAGTCATTTCTCCCAGGTTTATACCTTTTCACTTTCACTTATGGAGACGCGACATGCCTGTGCCTGAGTAGGTGAGTAGTGCTTGCCTTTTCCTCTTACGGAGTTCCAAATCAATCTTTCTTGTGTAAATCACACCCACAGGTTTTTTTTTTTAAGTGAAATAAAAAATTAAAGACAAATTACAAAATAATATGATAGAAAAATCCATCTAGATTTTAAACCTCCATCTTTTAAAGTTACTTTAGCTACAATGGGGAGCAACAGTGATCATTTCAGTGACTTACTTTATTAAATCTTTCCAGAGTATTCATTTTAGTTTTTCTAGGAAAAAAATCGCCCTTTTTGCACTATTTTATTGGTTAATATAATACCCAATTAAATTACATACACATAAGAACTAATGTCATAAATAGACTTAGAAAAAACACAGCTGACTCTTGGATCGAAGATTATTTAACTGGTGGCCACACAAACACAAGCAATCATAGAATAAAATTTCTCAGGTAAGGTGGGCACTCCAGGCAGCAGTCCCTGTGCTGTAATTCATGCAATGGATGGCATTACTCACCCAGTGAGGAAGCAGAGGATAGAAAACCTTCTATTGTTTTATATAGAAAACTTTCTATATTACAGAACTCGTGCCTTTAAAAGCTTAATGGTACCTGATATTTATCATAGTTACTGTGTGCATTAAAATGGAACCTGACATGAAGTGTTCTCCATTTTATAATAACAACATCGTTTGACTTTAAACATAGAAACTCTACATATATTTTCTTCTGGGAAGTTGTCAGTTCAAAGCAGAATAAATACAAAGTCTAACAATTCTTTAACTTGCAGGAAATGCAAGGCAATAAGCAGATAAGAAATGAGCTCAAACTTGACATCATAAGGTTAGAAGTAAAACAAAAAAAATTAAACCACAATTTTGTTTATTTTCCACTTTCTTTAGGGGTTACTTCAAATTAGCACCTAGGTATTTTTTAAAAATCTGTATTCTTTCCAGTGCTTACAAAACTGTATTTGCAAAAACCACTATCGCTGATATGCCAAAGAAAACCACCTTAGCAATTTTTTTTACAACTTTCAAAAATGCAAACTAAGTGCTATGATTCTAATTTCCAAGTAAATGAAGTTGAGCCAAAAAGTTAGCATATATTTCCTTGAAGTCACCTGACAGGTCCACAGAAGCAAAAAATTTAATGAAGCATAATACTTGCCCCAAAGCTGACCCATTGACAAGATGCCCCTGTATTTGTCATCCCATCTCACTCTCTTCTGAATCCAAGTCTCACGTGGGCTTGTCTGAATGGCAGAACCTGAGTCACGTCAGGCTGGTTAAGTTAGTTTCTCACTTCTAACTGGGACCCCAGTACTCATAAATGAAAAAGTCCCCGATTCAGGTGTAAAATATTACAGACTACAATAATTGTCTCCTACAGTCAATGATCAAATCTCATGTCACATGCATCATTTACCCATTTTTAAGGGTTGAAAATATGTACGAATATCTCAGCTCCCTATTTAAAACATGATCAAATTTAACAAAGAATTAATTATCTTAAAAAAAAAAAAACAGAAGAAAGCTCGAGTGTGTCAATCATTGGAAATTATCTTCACCATATTTTATCTTTTAAACCCTTACATGTGATAACCATGTCACGTTTGGTCTTTTATAAATTGAGTGATAATAAAAAATGCACTTTAGTGGGTATATTTCATTTAGTGAGAATTTGGATGGCCATTAACAGCTTTTAAGCCTCTGAGAGTTTTTAATTATGGCAGGATGGGCAGGCATGCTAAATTACACAAAAACAGTCATACATTACTTAGATGGAATTGTACTTAAGAAGCAGGAAAGATTGGAGCTGAGTACCTTAGCTGATAAAGCAATCATTTTTCACCTATTAGACCTCAGTTCAAGTCATCTCTGATTCCTTAAGTAAAATTAATTTTATGTCAGGTATGTTACCATTAGTTGATAATCTGAGAGGCAACAGATGCCACGTGTATTTTATCCTTTGTTAGAGTCATGATGTTTCTGAATTAGGCTGAAAATTAAAAAGAGACTTCTCAGATATCCATAAAGACCCACTGACTTTAGCTTTAATTCCGATATTGTAAAGTAGGTTAAATTTTTAGCAGCTTTAAGCAGAACCAGTGTGACACATGGCAATTAGCTCAATTGCTGCAAAGGAAAAAAATATTGGGAGATTTGAATGAAAATATCTTATCTTCCCTGAATCAAGAATGAACTTGTGTTTCTAACAGACCTGGCGAGGATGCAGATTGCTTTGGGAGTTGTGGTGCTCTGTGTTTGCTTCCCATCCGGGCCTGTGAGCTCCCTGAGGTTATGGAAGGCATCCCAGATGCCCAGCACAGGCAGGGCACAGAGGGGTGCAGATCATGTAGGCACAGTACTCGTTTGCACAAAGACCTGGCGAGCCCAGCGGCAGCATCCTCAGAGAGGACTTTTGAAAGTAATGATCAGACCCTGGGATACCAGAATTAAGACAGAAAAAAAATGATGGAAGAAACTTTCCAGGAGTACCTCAGCTAGACAGGAAAGGTGTATGGAAGCAAGAAATAAGTTGATGTCTGAGTTTTGTCCAGCTACTGATTGTATTGAAGGCAGAGAATACGTTATACTCAGATGTCCTCTAACTCGGCTCTGGAAACACATGGGACAAATACTTTGGATGAGAGATGTTAGGAAAGTAAAAGAATGAGCTCATCCTTAAAGACCAAGCTGTGCTACTATTAGGGAAAACTCAACCGTAGGGCATTCGGGGACTTTAAAACAAGCTTCTGCAGGGAGAAGAAAGCCTGGGGTTCCGACATAGTGTCAGGGCTGGCTGAGAAGGACGGGTCTGGCATTCCTAGTCACAGTCCTTGTACTTGGGCTTGACATCCGGACAGTGTCACTCTCCAAGGGTGTCTAGGCTGGTTTACTGGTCATATTAGCTTCCCATCATGGCTGACAGGTAGTTGAGTGGGAAGATGTATCATGGGCAGTGGCATGAACAACTTAATCACCTCCAAAGAGAATGTGTGAGACCCTGGATTCTTTCTGGAAATGGGAATGGCCTTATGGAGAGAAAGTCCCATGACGCATCTAGGCACAGACCTAAGGACAGTTTATATGTTGTAGTAGATTTACTCACACTACAATTTTACTCCAGTTTAGCCACACACAACTTAAGTGTTCAGAAAGAAACAATGCAATCATGACATCCATAACTGGTCTCTCAAGGGTCTTTAATAAGAATTGGCACAGGAATGAGAGACCCCACATAAAAGGTGCTTTTCCCTGTTTCTCATGTAAAATTCTAGAAAAAGATTTCCCATTTAGATCGCCCATCAACACTCTGAGACAAGGTCACATGAAAATAAGTTTGCTGGCTCCCTGTGGCCCGGCAGAGGGAAAGCTCAGAGTTTAGCTTTCTTGGGTTGCTCTAGGTTTCACCTGGGAAAAGATCAGGATGGCATTCAAAGGTCCCCACAGGCCCCGGGGAAGGGCTGGGAAGGTGGAAGAGCTGCCAGCGAGGTCCCATTGTTGGATCCGCAGGAGTGAAACACCCAGCAGGGAGCTGAATGGAGAATGCGGAAGGTGCCTGGTGCTTTTACCTCTTCTTGGCCTCATCCATCTCCTTGCTCCTTTGCTGCCTGCTCATAGAGGGGGCTGGCTGCTGCCACAGCTGCAGCATCCTATATCTCATGGACGGGGCTGGCTGCTGCCACAGCTGCAGCATCTTATATCTCATAGACGGGGCTGGCTGCTGCCACAGCTGCAGCATCCTATATCTCATAGACGGGGCTGGCTGCTGCCACAGCTGCAGCATCTTATATCTCATAGACGGGGCTGGCTGCTGCCACAGCTGCAGCATCCTATATCTCATGGAGGGGGCTGGCTGCTGCCACAGCTGCAGCATCCTATATCTCATGGAGGGGGCTGGCTGCTGCCACAGCTGCAGCATCCTATATCTCATGGACGGGGCTGGCTGCTGCCACAGCTGCAGCATCTTATATCTCATAGACGGGGCTGGCTGCTGCCACAGCTGCAGCGTCCTATATCTCATGGAGGGGGCTGGCTGCTGCCACAGCTGCAGCATCTTATATCTCATAGACGGGGCTGGCTGCTGCCACAGCTGCAGCATCTTATATCTCATGTGGAAGGAGGTAGAATTGTTCTGTAATATGATTCAGAAACACTGAACCATCTTATGAAAATATATAATTAGCATAGTGAATACTACCTCTAAATAGGCCCTAAGCAAGATACCTCTTCACTAATAGAAATTTTTAACTAAGAAAAAAAGATCAAAAACAGGAAAATACATTCCTAATTGTACTTGCACGGGGGCCATAACATATCTTTTTTTCTTTTAGCTTCTGTGCGTATCAGAGAAACCTTAGCCTACCTGTCATGAAGTATGTGCGTTATGAAAGTTGCTCTTTAAACGTGATTCATTAGTGAGGAGCTGTGGTGAGGAGATGATGTAAGCCCTTACATCTAAATTAAATTCCTGAAAAATTTCGGGTGATAAGCTTTGCCAAAACGTCAAATTCTACTTTTTTAATATCATCTGATTAGAAGAAAGGAGGCATTATTTTGAACAACATGATACAAAAGTGCTTTAGAAGAAAAAAAATCCAATACTATTGGTACTTCCCATCACTTTGCTTTTTCAAGTAGGTGCAGCTTTACTGCCTAAAGACACAATTAGCATCTGATTATTAGCAGGGCAGGGATGAGGGTGAAGGGGTGAGGGAGGCTGGCCCTGGGCCTGGTTTCAGGAGGTTAGTTATGTTCGGCAAGTTAGGAACAGCCTCAGCTCTCCAAAACAGGTTCAGGTAACTATTACAAGAATTAATTCCCTGAAAAATATGAAGACAAGTGGGATGGTTAAGTCCATCTGTCAGCTTGGCCAGGTTATGGTGTCCAATTGTCTGCTCAAGGACGCATTGGCCTGATTGCTACTATGAGGATATTTTGTGGATGGAAATCATCAGTAATTTGACTGCATCTATGGCTGTTTCCATCTACAATCAACTGAGGAGACTGCCTTCAACAATGAGAGACATCCCATCCAATCAGCTGAAGATCTTAAAAGGAGAAGTGGTGATTTCAGTCATCGGAAGGAAGAATTCCCACATCCACTTTAGTCAGCATCTCCTGAGGAAATCCATCAAAAACCTTCATTCGAATTCCAATTTGCAGCCTGTCCTATGGAATTTGGACTTGCCCGTCCCCACAGTTGTGTGAGACAATTCTTATAAAAAGCTCATAATATTTACATTATCGAGTATATGTGTGTGTGTGTAATATCCTGTCAGTTCCGTTTCCCTAGAGAACCATGACTAATACAACAGGAGATACAGGTTTTAGAGAGAAGAATGATGTGACCAAATTGCAGAACACTAAGTTTTGAAATGATAGTAAGAGGTAATGTAGAAAGAGAGAAAAAATGCAAAAGGATGTTTAATTCTTGAAAGCTTTTCTCTGTGACATTGGAGACCATGAATAGTTTCCTATCAAAAGAAGAGATTAGGAAGTCATTCTGATGAAAACTGTGGTTCTCCTAAATCATAGCACCCACATTTTAAAGTAATAAATAATTATTAAAATAATTAATAATCTGGAAACTGTAACAGATGTTTTGTAAAAACGAAACAAACTAAAATAAATGCTTTAGCGTTTCTTCATTTATTGTTTACATTATGTTTCCCTATCTATCCAGTCCCCTGTTGACTTGGATTAGGTGGCAAAAGGACATTTGATTATGTTGGATTTCTGCCCTGAGGTTAATGAATATATTATAATGATAGTGTCAGGGATGCCTCCTGCTGTGCAAAAATAGGTGTCAAAATGCCAATAACCAAGTGTGTAGTGAAGGTCGTATGGACTCTACATGGCCCCTTGTTGTGCAGATCATAAAGTCTTAATAAGTGGTACTTGGGCTGGGAAAGCCTCATAATTTGTCCACATATGCCTTTTCTTCTGTACCACCACACCCCATCAATTCACAGCCTAGGGCTTTAAACATTTTCGCAGGCAAATCTCAAGGTATTTCTTTATAAGTTCCCTTTAAATAGGTGGTAAACAGAGGCATCTCCTTTACTTTCAGAAGTCTAGTTATCTTAGACCTCCATTGCAGCGCACCCATTTTCAACCATCAAAAAATAAATTATACATTTGACTTGAACATCTTTAAAGTGTCATGCCTTTCAGATTGTCTTAAATCATGAGGATTAATATAAATTTACCCACTGCTGCAGGATAAGGCTCTGCATTGCATTGCCCTTAAGAATCAGCTTATGGGACTTTCCAATCAGTCATCCTGCTGGAAGATAATAATTCTGACTCATGTCTGGTTTTAAAGAGGATTAAAAAATTTTGCATGTTTTCCCAAAATAATTTTGATAATAGCATATGATAATATGCAAGGTATTTCTTCCTTTTCTTCATACAGTATTTAGTGAGTGCCTACTGTGTGCCAGGCAGATTCTAGAATCTGGGATATCAGTGAAGAAAACAGACGTATTTGTAAACTTTGTGCATAATTGTCGTTTGGATTTTGGCTAGGTTAATCTGTGGGTTATTTTTATTTCAGTGGAATTCCATGAGAGGAGGAGCATGTACCCTTGTTCTTTGTGGGAGATCAGAGCTATGACAATTTACATTATTCTTGTAAGAATGTATTAGTTTGCAAGCTGCTGGAATGCAATATACCTGAAATGGAATGGCTTTTAAAAATAGAAATTTATTAAGTTGCAAGTTTACAGTTCTAAGGCTGTAAAAATGTCCAAATTAAGGCAAGGCTATGAAAATCTCCAAGTAAGGCATCCAGGGAAAGATACCTTGGTTCAAAAAGACCGATGATGCATAGTGTTTCTCTCTAAGCTGGAAAGGCACATGGTGACGTCTGCTAGCTTTCTCTCCAGGTTTCCTCAATGGTTTTCCTGGGGCTCTGTCTGATCTGTTGGCTCTGTCGGTTGTGGGGGCTCTAAAGCTTTTTTCCAAAATGGTTCCCTCTTAAAGGACTTCAGTAAGCAACCCCACCTTGAATGGGTGGAGACACATCTCCATCGGAAACCATCTAATCAAAAGTTAGCACCCACAATTGGGTGGGTCATATCTCCATGGAAACAATAAAAAAGATCCCACCTGGCAATATTGAATGAGGATTAAAGGACATGGCTTTTCTGGGATACACAGTAGCTTCAAACCAGCACATAAGAATAATGCATACTGTTTCTCTACTCATCAGGAGCTGAAGGGAATAGTCATTCCTCGTTTTCAAGGTTATGTAATCTCACCATAATTGCCAGTTAAATAATCAATCTGCCCTTGACTTCTTGAATATCTATGATTCAGATCTCCCGCAATTCACATCTGAGACAACGCTGGGGGGAAAATCATTAAAAAGTAGATGCTTGAAACCTCCCAATGTTCCACTTTTTCTGTTTCTGGCTTTCCTATTTACTTCCTTCAACTCTATCTTAGCTCTATTTTTAATTCTCTAGGGAGAAAAATACAATAAATGGAGAAAAGTCATACGTGTTTTTTTGTCATATAGTACATACACTTTTAGACAGAAGTTTTCTGACGTGTGGAGCTCACGCTGTGAATGGCTCCTACTCGTTAGTGGAATGCCCCTGAGGAATGCGTTAGGATTCTGTGTTGGTTTCTTCACAGCCTTATCAATATCCACAACTTCCGATGATTAACAATATTCTTTCTCCAGAAATGTGAGGCTGTATCTTGAATCATTTTCCTCTCCCTTCCTCTCAGAGGCTTCACCTCTTTCTTTGTTGTTGGTTATGGAGAATGTTGAAGGAGTTGATCGTCTTTTAAAGTGAATCTGTAGGAAAGAATTTTCTTTAAAAACATCCACGTTGTGGAAAACGTAGTCTCCTTTCTTGTTTTTTGAAATTTAAATAGTAACATCTCTAAATAATAACTCAACATCTCAATAGTGAAAGATTACATATGACAGAGGCTAAAGCATCATTAATACGAGAAATATACACTGAGTGACTGAGTCTTGACAACAGTACCATCCCTTTCATAGCTCTGAGAGGACATACTAGAAGTAACATTTTATTTCAAAGGTAATAAAATTACCTAAACATCTAGAACAAAGCATGAGTAAAATAAAATGTATTTGTTGATCTGTGTGTGTGTGATAATTAGCAGCTGATAATATTAATTACCAAAACCACACAATCAGAGAAGAGTATTTAATGAGTGAGTATTTTATTTGAGGGTATTCGGAGCTTATCAAAGAGATTTAGTAGCTTTTCTGCATATACATCTACAAAATCTGTATAATATATTCTCTCAGACAATGCAAGTGTTTTCATAGAAGTAAATGCCACAAATGGTCATTTCCTAGTCCTGATTTTCACTCTTCCAGTTTTCACCTTGGCTACAAAGTCAAATTAGCCACTTCAGTAAAAATAAAATCCCATTCAATTGAAACCCCTGTATTTACAATCTTAAAAATGGAGATAATGGCTCAGTAAAAATTTTAAAAATTGTGGCATGTCATTATTTCCCCATTAAAATTTCTGTTTTTTCAGAGGAATGAAGACTCAAGTTGTGGTTCAGTTAGCTAACAGACAACTAAATTAGCATGAACTTAATCAGTGGGACAGCTGGCAACCAGCACCGCTCTTTATGATGTGCCAAATGCAAAATCACATTCTTACTTTGAAGTTTTGTTAACAAGGCATTTTTCTAATTCTTGGAGAAAAAAAAATATCTTCTAATGTATTTGGACATGAAAATAATTTGACAACAATATTTATGTAAAGGTTTCAAGGTCTGTTGTATAAGATACATTGTTGTATCAGATATATACATTAATAATACCTTATGTGTTACCTGGCAAACAGTTTATAAAATTAAAGAATAATACAACTGTGGAAGACAAAGTAATTGTGAAAGCAATTGTTGAATTGCAAGGAAAGGTTTTAAAATATTATTTTAGGCATTTTGAATCGAAAAGATTCTCATCTAACTTTTTTTTACTTAGATGCTGTTTACTTAAAATTATCTTCACTTTCTTTTTTTCACTTTCTACTTATTCTGACTATTATTTTCATCACTGATGCAGAGCTATTTCTATAACATTACCAAATTAATAGGACTACCAGCCTTCTGTGTAAAGGTAGACTGTAAAAGTCAATTTTGTTGACTTAATAACAAAGGGTAATATGAGTCCTTATTAGTTTTATGTAAATTTAAAGTAGGAGAGAAACTGTAAACACTGTTCATAAGACATGTCTGTATGGTCATAAAAAAATTTAACCATACTGGATTATTCTTTTCAGTTAGAATCTAAGCCTAAGTTTCATTATTGTATCAATATCATTTATTTCCAACAAAAATATAAACTAAGTTTAACAGTTATAATTGGGGTTTTAATTTATAAATTAGAAACACTATAAAATATTTCCTGTGGATACCATTTGCACACTAAAATAAATACAGGCATTACAGCTTGGTATAAAAGAGGTAGCAAAGAAAAAATAAAAATTTAAGTCAATTCAACAAATACTTATTAAGTCTCTGTCATGCATTTAGAACTGCTGTAAATGTGGAATGGAGAAAAAGTATAGGAAGTGGCTTTCTATTACCAAGAACCTTACAATCTGTTAAAGAAGACAAGTTATGCTCCCATGAATAATGTCTATTTATGACAATAAAAAGTTGAATACAGTTGAGAGTAAGATGTGTTGGAAGTTTAGAAAAGAAAAATATTATGTAGGCTCCACTGGTTAGGAGAGTCTTCATTGACAGGAAAGGATTTAACCCAGAAGGAGTAAGAACATTTCAGTTATAAGAATGAGCAAAGGTTCCAAGACCAGAAAGGAGCTTGGTTAGGGAATTAATGTGCAGCACACGCTCATGGAATTTACTGATTTTGCCATGTTTCCCATCATTCTGAAGCAGCTAGACTGACAGGAAGGTGAATGCCCTTTGAAGATGCAATTACAGGACCAACTGGGTGACAATATCTGCCAGGGCCAGGGTAATGTTCTCCAGGAGTCTGCAAATGTTCTAAATCAGCATCCACTTTATGATGCTATATCTCCCCATAGCCAGGGTTCACAGGTTCAGGAATCAAGGAGTAGAAATGAGAGTGGCGATATTCACTATTATTCCTAATGATCCACTAGAAAAAAACTTTGCTTCCTGTCCCTCAAACCTTAAGCTCTGCTGGTCTACAGGTCTCAGTTACAAAAGAAGTGGTGCTTCACTAGGAGATACAACAATGATTCTCTTGAATTAGAAGTTAAGACTGCCACCTGGCCACTTTGGGCTCCTCCTGCCTCTGAATCAACAAGCAAAGAAGGGAATTACTGTACTGGCAAGGGTGATTGATCCTATCAAGAGGAAATGAGAAAGCTACTACACAATGGAGGAGAAGAACAGTTTGCTTGGAACATAGGAAACCCCTTAAGGCATCTTTTAGTGTTACCATGCGCTGTGATTAAAGTCAATGTAAAACAGCAACAACCCAATCCAGGGAGGACTACCACTGGCCAGAAACTTTGGGAATGAAGGTTGGGGTCACCCCACCTGGAAAAGAACCATGGCCAGCTGAGATGCTTGCTGAGGGTAAAAGGGAAAATGGAATGAGTTGTTGAAGAAAGTGGTCATAAATTCAAGCTACGACCACATATCCAGTTACAGAAATGAAGGCAATAATGACTCTAAATATTTCTTCCTTGTTTTTGTTATGAATATATTTAGAAATATACATAAATCAAGTGCTATTGTTTTCTTCCCTATCTCATCCCCCATTCATATAACATACATTGTATTAATTTTATGTCATAGAATTTCAGATATAGGATATCAAGTTTAAGAGTGAATATTATCCAAGGACTTTTCAACCTCTTCTGAGGAAACAGTGCATTTCCAGTTGTATGCAGGACAGTTGAGTATTGCTATATGAAAATATTACTGTATTGTTTTATAAGTATGGTTTAAGGAGATGTTTATGGGTGCCAAGTTAACAACAAACGGACTGTGATGGTTAAGTTTATGTGTAAGCTTAGCTAGGTTATGGTGTCCAGTTGTTTGGCCAAGCATGCACTGACCTGATTATTACTGTGAGGATATTTTGATGATTGAAATCATCAGTAATTTGATTGCATCCATGACCTTTGCCCTCTATAATCAACTAAGGAGATTGCCTTCAACAATGAGAGAAGTCCCATCCTATCAGTTGAAGGTCTTTAAAGGAGAAGTGGTGATTTCAGCAGTCAGAAGGAAGAATTCCAATCTCTTCTTCAGCCAGCAGTCTTCTCCTGGGGAATTCATTGTAAACCTTCATTGGAGTTCCAGCTTGCAGACTGCCCTATGGAATTTGGACTTGTCTATCCCCACAGTGATATGAGCCAATTCCTATCATAAATCTCATAATATTTTTACTAAACATATACACACACACACACACACACACACATATATATATATATATACTATCAGTTCTGTTTCTCTGGAGAACATGACCAATACATCTTCATAGTCATATGAGCCAATTTCTATCATAAATCTCATGATATGTTTACTAAACACATGCACACACACACACACACACATATATACTGTCAGTTCTGTTTCTCTGGAGAACATGACCAATACAGCTATTGTGCTTGAATAAGAGAAGAAGTCTAGGGAAATGGTGAAAAATAAGCATAAGAATGCAACATGATTTTGATCAGATTTGGAGGACCTTAAATTATCTTATAATGTGATAACATATGTATCCTAGACCTTGTTAATAAAATGGATAATAAAGAATTGATAATAGGGCGGGCCGCGGTGGCTCAGCGGGCAAAGTGCTTGCCTGCCATGCCGGAGGACCTCGGTTCGATTCCCGGCCCCAGCCCATGTAAAAAACAAACAAACAAACAAAATACAATAAAAACAAGAAAATGTTTAAAGATGTTTCCCTTTCTTCCTCCTTTCCTTCCTTCTCTCTGTCTTTCCTTCCCTTCCTCCCTCTCTCTTAAAAAAAAAAAAAAAAAAAAAAAAAAGAATTGATAATAATAAATTCTAAGCTTTGGAGACACTAAAATACTTGAGGAATGCAATGTTTTAGAAATATTAATCTAAAAGTAGTATTTGGAATGAATCTGCATGAAAACCAAGAGAGCTCAAGAAGACTGAAATAATGGAAGCATGAGTTACTCCCTGGGTATCAGTGGGTAACAGTAGAAGTGGTGAGAAAGGGATGAACATAAGAGAAGTGCTCAAGGAATATTAATCCTCCAATTAAATAAGACTTTTTTTCAACTCCTCACCTACAAATTGTCTTTTATTTTCTGCAATTGTAATAGATAAAAGATGTAGGCAACTTATTTGCTCCTCTCACTGAAAAGTAGAATTTAACTCCCCTCCCCTTGATTATGGGCTAGGCTTCATGACTTGCTTAAAAACTAGAACACAGTGATATTCTGATTCTGCAGTTTCTGAGATTATAGGTCTAAAGGACTTACAGCTCCAGCCCAGTCTTCTTGGAACACTGAAAGAATCCTTGCCCAGGGAATCTGGCCACGATGGGAGAAGCCCAGCTGAAGAGGAACCAAGGCAGTAGACAAAAATTCCCAGCTGAGTTCCCAGCCAACAGCACTAACTTTCCAGCCATGGAAGTGAACCAGTTTGGAGGTGGATTCTCAGTTACGTAGAGCTGTCCTAGATCAATCTATGAGGAGCGCAGAGGAGCTGGCCAGCTGAGCCCTTCCCAAATTCCTGACCCATAAAACTGCAAGCAAAGCAAAGCTGTTTGAAGTCCCCAAGTTTCAGTGCATTTTCTTTTGCAGTAATAATTAATCAGGATAAGGGTGAAGAATAGTATTTGAAGTCATAATATAACCAATCAAGAAGATCAAGTTTCTGGTGATATTTAAAGTTTTTGGTTATTATTATTATAGAAACATTAATTCTTGCTGAGTGGAAGACCAAGGTGAAACAGAAATAACAGGAAATATCTTGACTATGTCATGAAGAGCTTGCAGAAAAAGTTTCATTTCATAGGATTCTAGGAACATGAAATAAAAATGTATTCAAAATTCACGACATTGAAACCCATGCTTATCTTCTTTATTTCCTCACTGAAAATCTTTGACATAGAATTTGTGTACTCCCTACTGATGTATGTAAGAGTTATCTTCTCCTTCTTTGATATGTAGTGACAGATTACTTAAATTTTGAATTTGCTCAGCTTAAGTAAAACAATCGGAAATTCTCTTAAAAAAATCTTGTTCATAGATTTTTGCTCTGTTAGAAACATGACTCAATTACCAAGTTTGTGTTTAAGTTTTCCTAGCAACTTCTTGTGTATCATCAGTTACACCAAGTGGAAATAGTTTATTTTATATATTATCATATGCTTGAGAAAAATAATGATGAATTAAGTTCTCTCAACATGGAAAATAAGAAAATAGGTGACACTGTTAAGAGAAATCAGTTATGATTGCAATGAACAATGCCATAGGGAATTTATAAACATTCCATAGCATTAAATCAGGTATCTATTGTTTTACTTGTTTATTTTGCTTCTGTTTCATAGAAAAAGAATGAGAGAGATATTCATGCATAAAAATGATAGGACGGAAAACGAACATGTTTTCTTTCATGCTGCTCAAACATGCTCATTAGGAGAAAGTAGATTAAAAAGTAAGTAAAACTTAAGGATTTTGATTCCAAGGAATGCTTCAAAACATGAAAGCCAAAGGAAAATGCATGTTTTTCAGTATTAAAGCAAGAAGTGGAGAAGTATCATGCGTACATTTATCTCTTTTAAGCCATGGGGAAAGAAGGAAATGAAGAAGAAATTTCAGAGTTAATAAGAAGGGCACTGTTCTAGTTTGCTAGCTGCCAGAACGCAATATACCAGAAATGAAATGGCTTTTAACAAGGGAAATTTAATAAGTTGCTGGTTCACAGTTCTAAGGCCGAGAAAATGTCCCAATTAAAACAAGTCTATAGAAATGTCCAATCTACAACATCCAGGGAAAGATACCTTGGTTCAAGAAGGCCAATGAAGTTCAGGGTTTCTCTCTCAAGTGAGAAGGCACATGGCGAACACAGTCAGGGCTTCTCTCAGCTGGAAGGGCACATGGCGAACATGGTATCATTTTCTAGCTTTCTCTCCTGGCTTCTGGCTTCTGGCTTCATGAAGCTCCCCGGGAGGCATTTTCCTTCCTCATCTCCAAACGTTGTTGGCTGGTGGACTCTGCTTCTTGTGGCTATGTTGTTTTTCTCTGCTCTCTCTGAATCTCTCATTCTCCAAAATATTTCCTCTTTTATAGGACTCCAATAAACCAATAAAGACCCACCCAAAAAGGTGGAGACATGTCATCTCCTAATCCAGTTTAACAACCATTCTTGACCAAATCACACCATCCAGGGAGATGATCTCATTATAGTTTCAAACATACAGTATTGAATAGAGATTATTCTATCCCTTTATGAATGGGATTTATATTAAAACATGGCTTTTCTAGGGGGCATACTTCCTTTCAAACCAGCACAGGTACTAATCACATTTAAACAAATCATATTTCCTTTTAAAATTATTCTGTAGTAATCTATTCTTTAACTTTCCCATAGCCTCTAAATGTAGCTGTTTAGACTGCTTAGGAAATGCAGTTTTGGACTTGAGGCGCTTTTCCAGCAGAGACCAAGAAGAGCACAAATTGGGACATGTGGCAGGTAGATGAGCAGCAGCTGTCAGTGAGGCGCACAGGTCCCCACGGAGGCAGGGGGACAGTGAAAAGTAAGAAAAATGCCACTGGAAGCCAGACGCAGGGGACCTTAGAGATGAGTGGAGTGATAAAAGTTCTGGTAACCAGTTACCTGGGGTAACTTGAAAACAGAAAACGCACCTACTGAATTAGTACATCCATCCAAGAGACTTCGAGTTGCTTCATTCCACTACCTGTAATAAAATGTGAGAGGAGAAAGACAAGCACTACAAAAGACAATCTCTAAAATCAGAGCATGTAAGAAAAAAGGTCTCGTAATGGAAATAATACATCATTTGAAATGGTTTCAGACTGAGCTGTACTTTCATATGCCTTATCTTTAACATATTTATCCATTAAATACAACAAGCATCCAACACGAAAAGTGTCATAACGAGATTTTCAGGTATTAACCCATTTTTCTAAGTGCACCGTTGTGATGTCGGCCCTCCAGTGATCCGTGCGCATTCAGGACTCTGGCTGGTAACACACAAGTTGGGATAGTTCTAGGTTCTTTATATGTGTTGTAGGCTATAGTGTTTGAAGCAATATGTGGATAAACGCATACATTTAAAAATATTTATGCATCCTTTTTTCAATATTTTAGATCTTCAGAAGTTAAAATATCTAAACTTTAGAAATGTCATTGATCATTCCTTGATCGATACTGTACAAAATTTGTACAAAATAATTGATATTGTACAAAATTCGCCAAAAGCACTTGCATTCTGTTTACATGTTTGATTGCTATGTCAAATAAGAAGAGAAGGAAAGCCAATATATATCGAGCTTAAAATGTTTAAGCAGCCACCTTCCTTAAGCCACAACAGCTAGGGGAAATGCTTGCTAGGACACAGGAAGGCAGGCAATGATGTCTTTGAAATGTGGAGTCTTACAAAAACCTAGATGCTGTTTTGTTCTCAAAGCCAAGCCAATCATAAGTTCCCCCACCCCCAACCATGACTGAGGAGCTCAGTCTGGGGGAAAGGAAGCCACCCAGAAGTGCTGCCTGGCTGCTGTAGCAGGAAGAAATGGAAATGCCCAGGAGCAAGCAGTTGGTGATATTACATGTGCAAAGCGATTCTGCTGCCTAGAAGAGCTTTATGTTGTGATGAGTGAAGTGATACATAAATTTTGGCCTGAATCTATAATAGATTCAATATTTAGTCAGAACCTACTAGGTGGTAGGCACTGAGGAAAACAAAAAATATGAATAAGCCTGAGTCTGTCCATAAGGTGCTCACAGGTACACTTGGCAGAGCTTAAACCTAAGTCAAACTATGAGAAGAGTAACATTAAAAACATAATATAAAAATATAATAATGGCACAAGAGCATAGAAAAGTAAGTACTTAATTGGGCTTGGGGATTTGGAGTAATAGGGAAAGTTGAGAAGAGAAGGTGACATCTGAAGTGATTTTTTAAAAAGGAATCAGTATTTTGAGAAGAAAGGTAAAGAAAAGGCATTCCAGGCTGTGGGAGCAGCATAAGCAAAGAAATGGAGACTTGGAAATAGATGATGGATTCAAGGAATTGTACACCTTCTGATATGGCTACAGTAAAGATGATCATTACCTGTGGAGGCAGATTGATAAATATACTAAACAACATGCTAATAAGTTTGGACTTTACCCCGTAGGCAAAGAAAAGCCATGGAACTATCTTAAATAAAGACATGGTAAAATCAGATCTGTAAAAAAAAATCAGATCCGTGTTTGAACAAATTGCGTTCTCTGGTATGGTGGTATCAAGCCACATGAGGCTATTGAAATTTAAACTTAAATTACTGGAAGTTAAATAAAGTTAAAACAAAAAAAAAGCACCTCAGTTTTCTGAGTTGCAGTATTCACACATGGACTGGTCAGTTAGAAAATATTTCCATCACTGTGCCAAGTTCTACTGGACAGTGCTAGTGTACAGAGTGACCAATGAGATCAAGGCTGGAGATCAATTAAGAGCTGATTTACCCCGAGAGAGAAGGAGGGTCTGATGCAGGAGAGTGGCACTGGGAATACAAATTGAATGGACAGAAGCAAAATAAAGATAAACCTTAGAGGTGATAATGGCATAAGTGTGGAAGTAAATTCATATCTATGCCTGGTCTGGGAGGCACTCTTTAAGAACAGATTCAGGATTTAGAACTGAAATATTAGCTATATTACTGACATAGTGATGTGGAGGAATTGGAGAGTGTGTCTTGATTTGTGATCACAACCATGTTTCTTGGTCCCTTTTCACTACGTCTAGAGTTCAGGAGGATGAGTTCAAGAAGGAATTTACCAAGCTTAGTGAGTGTGGTAGCCAGCCACCTCGTGGCACCCAAGGATTCTCACCTTTTATAATCCACACTTGTTTACTCCCTTCCCACTTTGAGTACAGCAGAACTGTGTAATCAATAAAACACTGGAAATAACTGTGTAACTTCCAACTTGTTTAAGTCATAATAGACAGTGAGGCTTCCTCTGTTCTCCCTTCTTGATTGATCCTCCCTTGGGAAGTCCCATATAGTGAGGGCACTTGAACAGACCTAAGGGAGGTCCACTTGGCCATGAACCCAGGGCTCCACCGAAACCAGAACTTAACAGGCATGCGATCGAACACTCCAGGAAATTTCTCCAGCCCTAGTCAAACCTATAGATGATTGGCAGCCCTGGCTGACACCAGGATTGCAACCTCCTGAGACCCCTGAAACAGAACTGGGGCCAGAACCAACTACCTAAGCCGTTCTTGGACTTCTGACCACATAGAAACTGTGCAACATTATACATTGTATTGTTTTAGACAGCTAAGTTTTGGTGTGATTTTGATGCAAAGCGTTTTCCTTTTATCAGTGGATTCTCCATCCAAGGATGGAAAGAAACAAGGCAAACCTCTACAGGACTCTTGAACACATTCATACCATCCAGTCAAGATACATGGACCAAAAGCTATCAAGTCTGACCATTCGTACCACTGAGATAAACCACCCCTCCTTTAATGAGGATACCGGGGGAGAAGTTTTGCAAGTATTATTCTAAAAGACATCCCTTATGGAAGAAGAGAACAGCTTCCCCAGTGCCTGAGACTGATTGGATGTAGATTGTAAGACAAGTGGATGAGTTGAAGATGACTCTAATTACACTGAGACATAAAATAGGCTTTACAATATAATTTCTGTGGGTCTGGTTTTTCATAGTCAAGAAAAGAATGCAATGTGGAAGAGGTATATGTGGTGGACAATGTAGGAACTTTGCTTCACAAGCTGGTTCTACTTTTATATATGTGTGCTTGGAGTATTTGATTATTAATATTTCACATTTCTACCCCAAGTGACTGCTTTCGACATATCATTTTCAATAATACATTCAAAAGTTTTTAATTTGGTATTAGAAATGCCTGGAAATTAGAAATGCCTGAAAAACACTGTCACAATTTTCCTTCCTCTTCCCATAGCAGATACTTATTTTCTTAATTACTTTTTACTTTGATCATGTAACTTTAAGGGCAAAAGCAAATTAGTAGTCGACCTATGCCATTAGAATAGAATATAACTAACGAAAAGTTCAAGTCATGAGAATTTCCAGTGAAATATTATAAACCAGACTTTTAATAGCCATCATTCATTGGGTCCTTATGTTAGATTTTTTCAGATATTATATCTTAGTTCCTCAAACTAGAATCATCAAATTTCCTGAAAGAAAATTTAATTTTGCATTTCTGTTTCAATGATAATCTAAAAATTGATATATCCATATACTACTAGGTCATGTAGATAAACACATTATGCTTTATTATGGCTACCCAAGTTCAGTTGCCATATTTGTGCATGTGTTTACAATTCCATTTACACTAAGTGAAAGCCAAATAACGTCACAATGCACTGTGTGAATGAAAAAGTACAGTAGATTGAATATATACAAATGCTAGGAGGACTGAATAATTGCAGAGTAGACAGTCAAATTGACAAGTCAAACCTTAACAAATAAACAGGCAAATAAAATCCCCATGTTGTGGCATTAAGTACCACGTTTGAGTTATAAATGGACCTTTTGGGCAAGTCCTGTTGGCCCACTTTGCAACAATTCATTGGCAGTAAGTAGAGCAGTGAAAAAGAGTGAAAACTTGCTGCTGTCTAGGGTACTGGTCATCATCGGTTTAGATGCCCACATGATGCTGGTTTCAGCAGCCCTTCATGTCACCCTAGCTATGAGTAAATAATATATCTTTGCAATGTTGTCAAGAATTGCCTTATTAAAATTGACGCATGGGAATAATTCTCAGCCTCATATTCATGTATTGTTTTGAATTTATAAATGATAAATCAAAATTGCTATTATTTTATACATAAAATAGTGTGTCTACAGAAGTAGATTTTTAAAGGGTAGAGGATGCTCGAAACAGGAGTAGAAGAGAATACCCAACTTGTTTATTACGATATCCAAGTTATTTTTATATGCGAATTTTCAGATTACTAAATTGTTATATTTAGTAATTCTAATTTTCCCTTTATGTCTTAAGCTTTCTAAATGTTTTTTTCCTTTAAAAAATCACAGCCTATTGGAATAAATTCTCCAAGCCTAGGTGTTGTAAACATGGGAAAATCACATACAGTGTGCAATGTGTCTGTTTATGGCTCAGTGTGCCATTTCAGTTTTATGTGTTCTCTCCTCACACCTAAACCCGTACTGAAAAAGAGGGAAAAGTCTCAGCAAATAGACGACTTCATATCAACCAAAGGCACTTTACAGAAGAGGAGAGACTCCAAGGCAACAGATTTCTCTAGCAGCCCTTTCCTAAGTGTACTAAGGTAATTAGCCTCACCAGGAGATAATTTCGGTTCACAGGGGTTGCTGTTGTTTTAAGTCTTTCTGGGAAATTTGGATTTTCCATTGATAGCAGTTTTAACATGTCACGCTGGAGCCAGAGTGAATTAAAGTGAAGAGCTACACAGTCTAAACAAACATTCCTTCCCATTATCAGAAGCCTGACAACATAATAGCATAAACTATAGTCATGTGGTCACATTCACAAGTAATGCAGGAACAATTAGAAATCAAAGAAATGCTGCATTTCCTAAACCAGACATGAGTTGGGATAAGCACACTTACAATTGCTACTTTTCCCCTCTCCCCAACAAATTTCATATTATATTTTAAACTGAAAAAATATGTAGCAATGTTTATTTGAATCAATTTTCATAATTATTTTGTCTCTAGTCTGTATTTTGTAAAATCAAGGCTCTGCTAATGTTGCAATACAATTTCCAATATTTAAACTTAACTATATTATTTGGCATGCTTAATTTTTATATTATTTTTTTTATTTTACCAAAATTGCAATTACTCAGACAAATTTGGGGTTGATATTCCATTGCATTTTACATTTTTCCAAGGATTTTAATAGATTTGGGCTCTATTTACTATGAAGATATTTTTAACCTGTAGTGGAGATATAGTTTACATGTTAAAAGTAAAATCTATTTCTATACAATTTTTCCTATTTCATAACTAGGGGATTTAAAAAAGTCTAAATTCATAGAATTATACTTTACTGTACTGTGAAATGAAAATATTTTTTTCAATCATTTTGGAATTATAATATTGCTTTACTCCTTTTAGATTGAAATTATATAAACAATAAGAACTTATCAAAATGCCTTTGCCTACGGATATTTGCATTATATTCAACAGATTCTTTGGTGTTATTTAAGGGAAATTATATAAATCAAATTTCAAAAAAAATCTTTTAGACTTTCTGTGTGTATGTGTGTTGATAGAAAGATGAATTCATCTGAACATGTTTTGGGCTTAGTGACTATACATCTTGTACTTTTCAAGAGCCTCATGTTCAAATATTGTTGCCATAAGTACATTTAAAAAGAAATTAATCAGCTACCACAATATTAAAGCATCTTCAAGTAAGACTTTGTTAACTATTCTGCAGTACCAGTCTGGAAAAGAACTCATATTACCCTTAACTTGGTTAACTTGGTTACCTCAAATCTTGCTTTGGTGTCTCTTTTCAAGAACTGAATTTTCTTCTGAATTCAGAGATCTGGGTGAAGTGATAAGTGAACAGGAAATACCGAGATGCACCAAAATGAATGGTGATAAGAATTCAATTGGACTTTTCTTTTAATACCTACTGTGTTTTCTTTTAATACCAAAAACTGCGAAGGCAAGGTAGTGGATACAATAATTGGAAATATATAGCTCTATCCCTAGGGAACATACAAGCAGGAGGCACAAAAGTCATACATAAATAATTGCCCCCCAGGCACACTGGAAAATGCTAAAAGAGAAGAACAGAGTAGGAGGAGCACCAAAAAAGATGTGAGTGCTCAAAAGTATCCCCAGTTCAGCGATTCCCAAGCCAGGTCATAACAGACAAACACCTAGGAAAATCTTTATAAAAATAAAGATAAGTATTTTACTAGATTCACTGAATAGGAATTTCTGGGCATTAGACAAGGGGAATGAGAATTTTAAAAAGAAATCTTTCCTGATGATTTTGAAGCACAGCTCAGCTTGGAAACACTAATCTACACTATCTACAAGTAAGAAAATTACAAAAGTTTGTGCAGATATATCTGTGTCCATTTTAATTATTTGAGTTCGTTAAAGTGCAACCAACTCTTACAAAGTAATTTTCATTTGCAAAATTCAAAACATCTTCAAGTTGTCCTATCCAATTCTAAGCACTTCATTCTCTCAGATATTTTATAATACAATTTCATACAAATATTTTTGACATATATTTCCATTTTGAGTGCATTCTTAGTGATTCTTTTATATAAATTTGTCTTCACTACACTATAACTTGGGATAATTGGCAGTGAGAATGTTTTCTTGCAGTTAAAAATGTATTTGTGTGTATTTATATACATATACACATATATATATATGAGTCAATAAATGCATACAATGATTATACATATATGCGCATTTATACATTTTCCCACATTAACCTAGTATTGTGCATTGTCTATGGTGGTGTTGAATGGATTACTGTCAGAGCAGTTTGGAAATCATTAACTTAAATACACTTTTTAAGTTATTTACAAAATAACCTCAAACTTACAGGAAACTAGCAAAAAATAATACAAAAACAATACATAGAACTCCAGCATATCCCCCATCCAGATATCCAGATTTATCTATTATAAGCATTTTGTTACTTTTGTTATAACAGCCTATCTATCTATCTATCTATCTATCTATCTATCTATCTATCTATCTATCTATCTATCTTTCTATCTGTCTATCTGTCTGTCTGTCAATCTACCTACCTATCATCTATCCCTCTATCAATCACATGCCTATATCTGTCTGTTTTCTAAACCACACTGTTCTGAGACTGAGTTGCATGCATCATACTCTTTAGTACTTAAATACTTCTATGGATATTTCCTAAGAACATGGACATTCACTTATGTTACCACTTTAAGTTGAGCTATCAAGTTCAAGAAATTTAACACTGACATAAAGCATATAGTCCATATTTTAATTTTTTCAGTTGTGGCAATCATGTTATTTTTGGCATTTCCCCTTCTGTTGTTAGTTCCTGTCTAGGATCACGCCTTGCGTTTAATTGTCATAATCTTCTTCGTGTCTCTCTTTCTTTTCCAATTGTGGTAACAAACACAAAGTAAAATCCCCGTCTCAGCCTCTCCCAAGCATACTCTCAGTGGCACTCATCACATTTCCCATGTTGTGCTACCTTCAGCACCATCCATGACCAAAATTTCCTTATTCCCAAAGAGAAATCCTGCACCACTAAACTTTAACTCTCTGTTTCCCCTCTCCCCGGGTACTCTACTTTCTGTTTCTGTGAATTTACATATTCTCACTATTTCATATAGGTGGAATCACACAATATCTATCTTTTTTGTGTCTAGCTTATTTCACTCAACATGATATCATCTGTTGAGGGACATTTAGGTTGGTTTCATCTTTAAGATATAGTGACTAAGACTGCTGTGAACGTTGATGTTCAAAGACCTGTACGGGTCCCTTCTTTCAATTCTAGAGGTGGAATTGCCAGGTCATATGGTAGTTCTGTGTTTAACTTTATGAGGAACTGCCATATTGTTTTCCACAGCAGCTACGCCATTTATATTTCCACTAGCAATGTATGAGAGCACCTATTTCTCCACCTCCTCTCCGATACTTGTTATTTTCTGCTTTCTTTAAAAATAATAGCCATTCTGGTGGGTGTGAGGTGGTATTTCCATGTGGTTTTGATTAGCATTTCCTTAATGCCTGAAGATATTGAGCATCTTTTCATGTGCCATGTGTTCATCTTCTTTGGAGAAATGTCTATTCAAACTTTCTTCCAGTTTTAAATTGGATTGTTTGTCTTTTCTTTCGGAGCTGTAGGAGTTCATTGTATATTGTGGATATTAAACCCTTATTGGATATTAAAATAGTTTTCAACTATTTCTTCCCATTCTGTTGGTTGTCTTTTCACTTTCTTCATAGTGTCCTTTGAAGCAAAAAAGTTTTTAATATTTATGAAGTCCAATTTATTTTTTTTCTGTTATCGATCATGCTTTTCACGCAAAGTTTAAGAATTCCTTACCTAATACAAAATCCTGGAGATATTTATCCATTTTCTTCTAATGATCTACTTCATTATTTTCCATAAGGACATCCAGTTTTCCCAGGAGCAATTTTTGAAGATGGCACCCTTGTCAAAAATGAATTGGACATAAAGGTGCAAGGGCAGTTCAGTGGTTAGAGTGCCCACCTTCCATGCAGGAGACTGGGTTCAATTCCTGGACCATGCACCGACATACAAAAAAATCAGTTGGGCAAAGATATGATGGTTTATTTCTAAACTCTCAATTGTATTCCGTAGGTCTATATATCTGTCCTTGTGCCAGTACTACACTGTTTTGATTATTGTAGCTTTGTAATAGGTTTTGAAATTGAGAACTGTGATTCTTCTAACTTTGTTCTTCTTTGTCAAAACACTTTTAGCTATTCAGGACCCCTTGCATATCCAATAAATGTGATGATTAACTTTACTGTAAAGCAGGTTTTAGAATTTTGATTATGATTGTGTTGAATCTACAAATGTCTTTGGGTAGTACTGATGTCTTAATGACATTAAGTCTCCTACTCCAAGAACATAGGCTATCTTTCCATCTATTTAGGTTTTATTGATTTCTTTCAGTAATATTTGTAGTTTCCAGTTGTAGAAGTCCTTTACATGCTTGGTTAAATTTATTCTTTTAGGTGCTATAAAAATAGGATTTACTTTTTGGATTGTTCATTGCTGGTATATGAAACACCACTGATTTGGGTGCACTCCTACATACCCTGCCATTTTGCTGAATTTACTTATTAGCTCTAGTAGCTTTCTTGAAGATTCTTTGGGATTTTCTATACATAAGATCATATTGTCTGTGAATAAGGGTAGTTTACTTCTTTCTTTTCAGTTTGGATGCCTTTGTTTATTTTTCTCAACTAATTGCTTTGGCTAACTCTAACGGTACAATGTTGACTAGCAATTGTGAAAGTAGGCATCCTTTTTTTTTCCTGATTTAAGGAGGGAAACTTCCAATCTCTCACCATGGAGTTTATGTTAGCTGTGGGATTTTCATACATGCCCTTTACTGTGTTGAGGAAGTTCCCTCTATTCTTAGTTTTCTGAGTGTTTTTATCAAGAAAGGGTGCTGGATTTTGTCAAATGCCTTTTCTGTGTGAATTGAGATGATGTGCTTTTTATCCTTCATTTTGTTAATGTGGTGTTTTACATTGATTTTCTTATGTTGAATCACCCTTATATTCCTGGGATAAATCCCCTTTGGTTACATTGCCTAATCCTTTTAACATACTCTTGAATTTAGTTTGCTAGCAGTCTGTTGAGGATTTAGCAAATACTCTTAGCTGCTAAACATTTCGGTAATAATGTTTCCTCCTCAAAGCATTCTGTAATTCAAATGATTCACTGTAAGTTATACTTGCGAAGTTAGGACTATCTAAACCAGACTCCTGGAAGTGCTACTGGTCAGGCAGAGTGATACCAAATCCCAACATTCATCACACCGCTTCTAGGAGGTGGGAGCAGTGAGAGGCACAGTGGTTGGAGAGAGGATAGCAACAAGGAAGAGAGATGTGTTGGGAGATGCACGAATTCAGCTGAAGAGGATAAATGACTGTATTTCACGGGTTATGCATTCTTCTCCCCCACTTAACAGTCTGTAGATTTAGCTTTTGAATCCTTGTTTTCTCACTGTATTATGCTAGTTCTTGAATCTGTCATTTTATTCCAGGTTTATCTTCTTCTATTATAATATTTGTTAAAGTGCAAAGCTTTGTGTTTTTGAGACATTTGCTTGGAATATACTATTTCTGCTAATGGGTAAAATTATGTTAGTAAAAATAAAATAAAGAAGCAAAGTTTCCAAGGAAATATAAGTATGGGACTTTTTTTCATTTATGCATATGCCTGGCCAAACCCTAGTGCCAGTTCATAGAAAATGGCAAATTCTACATCTTAAGGCCATTAGACAGATGCCATAAACCGCTTCTGACAGCGTCACTGAGTTCAACCAGCTGCACTGGAATGAGACAGGAAAACTTTTACCCAGAGCCCTGAGAGAAATCATAAATTTATCTTCTTGGATTAAAAACAACAAAAAGAAGAGAGTAGGACCCTTGGCACTGTGTTTGCTCCATTGAGAATCATTATGCTGAGACTGTAAATTTTTTCCTGAAGAGACCTTCTGCCTTATTAAAAGGACTCAAGTTTAATCATACTATATTTCCAAGCCATGCAGATATCTGATTCAAAGCAATTTTACTCCACAACACAATTAAAAATTTCTCCGTATCAAGACAGAAAAAAAGTACACAATAAAATGCAACAGGGATTACATTCTATAAAAATTGCTTTTCAAGGAAGGTGCCAATGAAACACAGGGGCATTGAAAGAGTCCAAAGAGTGCACTGGCTGTTGCTGGGCTAACCTCAGCTTCTAACAGTCACCTCTGGAGAACTGGATTAACGACGCAGTTAACAATAATGTCAAAATCATCTAATTCTATGTTAGTAGTTACTTCAGGTCTTACTCTAAAAGCTGTGTGTAAACGAAGAAATGACACAAGGAAGACACATAGCATAAAAAATATACATGATATAAAATGACCTGAAGAACAGGGGAAATCAGATGCCACCTGCCCAGTGAGTTTTGAAGGGCACCGTAGAATAGCATTTCTCTACAGTCGTTCTTGGTAAAATGGGAAGAATCTGAACTGCATTTATCTTAAAACTCCACTTAACAGCTGCTTATCTTGAAGAAAATCACTTAGAAATTTTTAGTTTCTAGTCCTTGCAACCAAATGGAGCAGATATCTACCTTCATTCACTGAGTTGGGGTAAGAGATTCCAAAGTGAGATGACATTCGTGAAAATTACTTTTATTTTTAATCATATGGCTTAATTTTGAGCTCATTGGGATTCATTTACTTTGCACAAGTCTCTGTGCTAAGCACTTAATAGGTATTATGTCATTCACATTCAAGGGAATCAAATGAATCTTTTATATGGTTAAAAACTGCCATTATTTTGCCTGTTTAACAGATGAGAAAACTGGAACTTAAGTAAAATGTGTTCTTAGTAAGTGGAGATGTAAAAAAAAAACAAAAACTATGTTTTTTTAATCCATGGAACATATTCTTAAATAATATGAAATATTCCCATCTTTTTTTGTACAAAATAAGCAACTGTACTCTAAAGTATTTGTTATTAATTACTTCTCAGGAAATCCTACATTCACTCTTGGTCATCATGATTAGAGTGTCTACAGAATATCACTATTAAAATGCCCATGCTACGTGGAGGAGTATGCTGGGCCTATCTTCTAGCTTTCTCTGGCTTGATAAGTTTATTATATTGTATAATTTTCACCTTGGAAGAAGGAGAAAATATGCTACTAAAAGGATGAAGCATGTGACCTAAGTATTCATGAGAAAGAAATGGGAAAAAAAGAGCTGGCAGCCACAAGATCTCAGAGGCAGACTAAAAGCTAAGGTCTCCTAGATGAGGTAATAGAGCCTGGATGGTGATGGTGGAGTTTGAGAGAAGTCGGATCAATGATGGACTGCAGGGGATTTATCTGAAGGTGCTTGATAGACACAGAAAGGGGGTATGTGATCCTAATGTGGTCAGAAACAGTTTCCTCAGCCTCGACTTTGCTATTAATTGGGTAGGGTCAATCATAACGAAGACAAAGATAGGAAAAGTAGTAACTTTTCCAGTATCACTTGGATTAGATTGAAGCTATCCAAACTAATTTTCCTATTTTAAAAAACAAGCTTCTATACTCATTTAGGCAAAAATAAGGCCATGTGGTCATATAAAGCTGATTTATAGATAAAGAAGGAGAGATAGGGCATGATATTTGTATACCTTTGAAAAATTCTGGTACTTTAAGATGGTTATCATCACAAAGGGCCTTTAGCAGAATGATTAATTGCAAGGAGTTTAAGTAACAAAGATATTTCCATTAAAATTTGAATGGGTTTTTCTCTAAGAATTTCTAACAAAGGTCATAATTTTGATCTGACATCATGCCCATTATATGACTGCTATTAAAATGGGAATCCCTCTAGAGAAAAGAATATCTCCTTTTGTTTTTTTTACAATACTAACTGTGCTTAGAAAGTTTAATTTAAACACACACACACACATACACACATACACACTTTTACTCAAGCTAATGTTGAGCAACCATACGCCCAGGAAGAAAAAGGAGAATGGATTTGGGGGCACAACCAGTGATCTCTACCTCAAGTTGATATTTTCAAAATATGGCCGGTTGCCAACTACTTACTTCCACTACTATATCATCACTTTCTATCGACTCCTAAAAGGTGTTATTGCTTCTGTTCATGCCTCCCCAAATCTATTCACAACATAGCATTCCAGTGGTGACGTTAAAACTTACATCAGACCATGTCATTTCTCTGCTCTTAATTCCATAACAACTTTCCATCTCACTCTGAGTAAAAGCTTGTGGGCTGGCCCCTGCCACTTTCTGACCTTAACTCCTACTCATACGGTGTGGCCCTAGGCCCACTGACCCCCAGTTTCTGAGCATGCATGCTCTGCCTGCTCCCGCGGCCACAGAGAAATTGCCGTTTCTCAGCCTGGCACTCGCCTATGGCTTTCCTGGAAACTCACTCCTCACCTCCTTCCACTCTTGTCGCACTTCCACTCCCTCCTAGAGTGGCCTTGCCTGGCTACCCCCTTTAACTGCAGTTCTTCCCCTACCCTGACACTCATTATCTTCCTTTCCTGTTTTATTTTTCTCCTTAGTACTTTCTAACATATTATGTATTTTATTTATCTTGTTTTTCTTCTTCCTCCACCCCACCCCAACTCCAGAAAGTAAGTTCCATGATAATAAATGTTTTTGCCAGATTTTCTCTCTGTACCTTGTAGTGCCTGACCTCAGCAAGGGCTCTAAATGCTATGGAATGCTATAAATTATAGGGAGAATCAATACATAAGCAAACTCCAGGCATCTGACTTGCCATTTAAAGCATATACTATATGAATATTAAGCAGGACATAAGGAATCACTCTGATAATACTTAATATTGTGAATTTATAAGACCAGATACTGAATAATAAATGAGTTATGGGAGGAAATTAAGATTCAAAGTTGGGAGATTTTACTTCTATTACCACTTCAAACTTACAGGGATTTGAAAGCCTAAATATGCTGAAAAAGACATACCATATCTTTGCAGTTAGAACATTTAATAAATGTCTATTTGCCACAGTTTTATCAACTCAGTAAAATATAAATACCCATAATTAGTTATTTCCTCAAGTACAACCAACAAAAAAATGCCACAAATATTAGAATGAAAATAGCATTAGCCTTCAAAATAATTTCCTCTTTTATCCTTGATAAAAATGCATGGGAAAAATTACTACTTAAAAATTTGAAAAAATAAAAATTAATTGCTCCAGTTTTCTTTCCTAAATTAGAAAGAAAAAGAACAGGAATTATTCTACATGCTAACTACGCAAAGCCCCATAAGTAATTTTTTTCGTATAATTTATGAGTGGTAAATTGAGGGGGAAAAAAAGCAAACTGTGAATAAAAAAAGTTTGGAATTTTCAGTAAACAACCCAGATTCCCTGCTAATTTTGTTTCAGAAGATGACAATGATGCTTTTTTGTCTGAAACTTGGCTCAGGCTTGTAAAAAAAATTATTTCCCCAGGAAATTTCAGCCCAGCTGAAGCAATTGATTTTGACTCACTGTACCCAAAATCCCCATTTCTCAATTTTCCCTACTCAATGCACGACCGACTCTGTCAGATGCATTTGGATGAATATTCAGAATTGAATAAACTTTGGTGGAGTTAATATCTCTGCTTTTCTTTCATAAAATGTCCTTGATATTCCAGAAGAACCAGAATAGACATTCCCAGTTTCCTAGTTACAGACCATAATTTAGACATTCAAAACCAGTGTTTGGGTAGCCACTGTTTCTTTTCTTTTTTGGGGGTGCGTGCTCTGGGAATTGAACCTGGGTCTCTAGCATGGAAGGTGAGCATTCTAACCATTGGATCACCCATGCCTCCCCTGAAAGCCACTATTTCTTAAGACACTATGGAGACACATGTGTTTTAAAGAGGATATGGTACGAGTCTTCAAGATGATAGAATTTATCATATATATAAAAGAATGCAATCTCAAACCTCCTGTTAGTTCACGGGTGTGTGGAACACATTCTTGAAACTTATTTCTACGAAGCTCTCAAAAATGGTGGTCATGGTGAAATTCTTGACAGTATTGCTTTTAAAACAAACAACAGATAGCTTCAAATTCATTGAAATAAAAGCATAAAGCCTTCTGGATGTTAAAAGAATAATTTAATGGCCTTTTTTCGCAAATCTTCTATCTAGATAAATTGTATACTGATTATAGAAGTTTTAGTATCACCATTACTTTCCTCAAGTTTCATAATGGTAGCCAAGATAAGTATAGCTAAAAAAAAAAAAACAAACTTCCAGACTGTTCTTGGGTTTAAAGGGTCATTTCCTTAATAGATTGGGGCTGTGTCAGATCTACTTTAAAATGAGATAATACATATAAAAATACTTTGGAAAGTTAAAAGCATAATATAAATGCAGGACCTTTCGAAGACCGAGACCCTGTTTTCGAAGCACTTAACTATAATTACGAATGCTGAAAATGAAAACAAAATAGGGCACCAAAAATGGTTTCCTAGCCTTTTTCTCAGTGCAAGTGCATTCACTGATGAGGAGAAATGTATCTCAGAAGGCATTAACATGACAAGGTCATTTACGCACTAAACACCGAACAAGTACCCAAATTCGAGGTCTTTGAGCTTGGCCCCAAGTTCAAAGCACTCACCCAGTCCCCATGGCCCTGTGTAAATGTAAGTTTGTTTTAATAGTATTTTTAAAAATTATGGTAGTCTAATAAGCACAATAAAAAAAATTATTTGCTTTTAAAAATGACTTACTCTTCCAAGGCTCCTTTGAAATCAATAACCTCTCCTGATTCGTTCTCCTCAAAGAGGATGGATGGCTTCATTTATTTTGTCATCTTTATAGGGAAAACCATGTACAGAAACATACTATTAGTTAAGCATCAGTGGCAGCGGTTTCGTCCAAAAAGTACATCCTTAGGTTGTGTCCGGAAAAGCTGTGAGATAGCTCTATCTCCCTCTACTGGCTATTTTATCAACCCAGTTTCCCGAGTTCTGTTGACTCTCCCCGACCCCCCCCCAAACAAGAAAGAAAAAGGAGAGTTTCTCTGGTGGCCCTATTGGGCCCCCAATGGCCCCCTTTTCCAGCCCCAGACAGCCCTGTGCCAAACAGGGCCGGGAATTTCCTTCCTATCTTAAAAAATTAATAATTACAATGAAAAAAGAGCTTTTGATAGAAGGAAAAAAAAGTTTTGTTTTGTTTTTTAATAATAATAATAACAATTGTAAAGTACCAAGATGATCCTCAAAGGCTAAAAATGCCAGTCCACAGCTATCTGCGTGGCGTGGAATACGGCTTTCCCCAGGGTGAGAAAAACAGAACTAAGCAATTTGTAAAATGCAGTCACACCAATTCTCATAGTTGAGAAAGTGTGACTGTTAAAAAAAAAAAATCCAATATTTACCTTCTTGATAAATGGCTCATTAGGATACTCCTACCAGGAGCCAGTGAAGGCAGAACCTGAATTTAGGTATTTTAAGTGGCACTGCATGTTTTCTTTAGGTTCATAAGGTTAAACAGGTAAGTGGTTTCACATGTAGGTCCTTCCTAAAAATAAGGACAATAATGATGAACCAGCCACGTTTTCAGAGGTGGAAAAAAGCTGGCCAGAATGGACGCTCTCTGGAGATAGAGTCCTGCGGTAAGTGGAACCTCGTGGAGACGGGCCCTGCCAGCCGGCAGCTGGGATCTGTCACCGTGCCTTGTTAGTGCAGCGTGACCTCTGGAGAACTCACACAGATAATGCCGGCACCTCTTTCGGCTCTAATCTCCTGCCCGTCTGAGCAATTCAGCAGGAGGTAGGGGCATTAAGGCCATATTATTCCAAACAGCATTTAGCTGAATGGTAGCTGAAGATTGTGACAGCAAAAGACAAATTCTCCCAGGCAAATACTTTCCTTCCCAGGAAAGTTTCCTGTTTTAATACTTTCGAGACACACAAAAAATGTAATTTAAAATGGAACCAAAATGGGAATCCCATACCATCTTTGGCTGATCCTAGGAAAACTTCTAAATTTCAGGCAGAACTTCTTGGAGCTTCTAATGCTACATTGGGCTATGATAAAGCACTACCACGTAGAGGGATAACGACTAAATACTTCATTCAGATGTTTGCATATTTTGTTGACATTACACCATATCTCCAGATACGTGCAGATCCGCTGTTTGTGCAATGCAGAGCTGAGCTGATGGCATGCCGCCCTTCTTGGAATGAGGCCCTGTCATAAGCACAAAACCTAGGTCAGATACTAAATGCCAGTGGCAAAGCTCTGCTTTTCGTATTAGGGATATGTCCTTCTCTTCATTGAACATGCTTTCTCACAGCCCAATGGGGCAAAGTAAAACTTTTCTTAAACTCTTACAGAGATATTTTTTAGGGCTTTCACTGTACTCTAACATTCTTTCGTAATTACAAAGTGGGGATCTAAGCAAATTGATATTTAATATATGTTAAGGGAGTTAAGAGAACCCCCCTTGGTTGCTTTTCCTATTTCTGTCGTTTTTCCTTTCAAAATATGCAGCAACAGGATTTTGCTATGATGTTCTAATAATTCAATTTGGGTTTTAAATTCTGGCAATGAGACTTCTGGGAAAAAAATAAACTATCTCTCCGGTAATCTTCAATGCCTGGTGCTATGAAATAAGACCAGACAGTGAACAGAGATGATTCTTTCCTGTGAGAGGGCACTTTTGTTTGGGGAAAGGCTGATTATTCTTTTAGTTGTGGCTGCACAAAGCATGAACTGCCTCATATGATAAATTTTGATTGAATAGGATAGCCAGGGTCTCTTACTACTTTAGGTTCACAAGAGCTATTGATTAATAGTGTTGCAAATAATTTTTAAATCTCCTTAAAGAAAAATGTGCATGTTAACATATTTGGGGGACATGGATGTAGCAGTAAGTAGCTTCTATATCATTGCTTTAAAAGATATTGGCAGCCTAGTTTACTATTAAGGATTAGGGTTTTTAAATAGAATGC
Source organism: Tamandua tetradactyla (assembly GCF_023851605.1). Lineage (NCBI taxonomy): Eukaryota > Metazoa > Chordata > Mammalia > Pilosa > Myrmecophagidae > Tamandua > Tamandua tetradactyla. Next base: position 39,122,419 of record NC_135352.1, on the reverse strand, counting down.
TATAATATTAGCTTTGAAATTCATACTTCATCTGAGAAAAATATATTTCCTGCATGTCAATTGAAGTAGTTTAGCTTGGTATTTCTCTGTTGATCAATGAAGTTAAATTCACTGTATGTGCACACACGTGTTAATGCATGTGCATGCGTGTACACGTGTGCGTGTGTTATTGGGGGACAGAGAGGAAGAATACCGGAGGGTAGAGGAGATGTGTTATCCACTCTAGTACACTAAAGTAATTTGCTTTCTGAATCTGCCCCACAAGTCTAAACAGGGTGTGAAACATGCCAATAAGTCCATTCTCATTTAAAGACCCGACCAATTCACTAAAAGTTATATCTTCATGCCATTTTCGTCACAAAAAGGGGGAATTTTGTTGCTGATAAACAGGCTTTCTCTTTCAATACAATTAGAATCATAGCACTTTATAACTGGAACTTCATCATTTTCAAGTCAACTCCTTTATTTTACCAGTTCAGAAATAGACTCAAAGAGGTAAGGCAAGCTAAATTCACATAACTGATTATTAGAAGAGTCCATGAGAAATGCACAACTCCTGACTGAGTGTATTTGCCTTTTTGCTTCAACATGCTGCACCTGACAATTTTTAAGCTACTTATTATGTGAGTAGAAATATTGCATAATAGAAATACAAACATCATTCTATGGTTAAAACATATTCAGATAGGCTTATAGGAAGAGTCTGATTAAAGACGAGCATGTTAGGCAATCTGCCCAGTCACTAAGTTATATAAATCTCTGGAATAAGTCAGGAGTGTGATGCCAAAAAACTAGAGGTTCCATAGAGCACTTTGTATATATCTGACATACTGTAACTGGTCCTGCTTCTGCTGAAATTCCTTGCCCACACCCCTTGCCTCCTGCTCAGTATTTCCGTTTGGTTATGATTCATAAGTCAACAGGGCGTGCTGGGGAGACTGAGCGCTGAAATTCAGAAGCAAGTACTGCAAAGCTTTATTGGGAAGATGAATAGCATATTATAAAAAAGTTGTTTTAAATTATCTAATAACCTCTCAAAAAATTGTCTGAGGATATTGCAAATAGAAATTGAAGAGTAAAGAATGCAGATAAATAACCGGTTTTACAGACGTGAAAGGCAGAAGTAGTCTTGAACAAATGAAAGATAGCACTTTTTCTTGGATCCATGTTGAGATATAAATCTTCCATAAGTTAATTTATAAGTTTAATATTATCCCCCAAAAGAACTCTGCATAGTGCCAGATACATTTATTCAAAAGTTTGATTCCCAGTGTTTGGCATGCAAAAAAAAAAAAAAGAAATTTATTCAAAAGTTCATGTGAAAAAATAAGCACACATGGCTAACTCAAGAAACACTGAAGAGTAAAAGAGCTCTGATAGTCACTGCCCTAGTAACAAACACACTGCAAATTATAGAATTAAAATGGTGTGAATCTGGTGCATAAGCAGATAGAAGACCAATGGAATGGAATAGAAATCCAGAAATAAACCTGCTACATTAAGAAAAAGTGGTTCTCAGATCACTGGGGTAAAGGTTTTGTGCATGTGTGTATGTTTTAAATAAAAGTCCAATTTAATAAATTGGGTAGTAACTTGGGAAAAGATGATGTTAGAGCCATTTCTTGTACCATATAGAAAAACAAACTCCAAACCCAGTTATCTGATTGTAAAAGTGAATTATACAGAAACTAAAAGAAGGCATAGGTAAATTCTTCTCCAAATTGGGTAGAAAGAACGGCTAACTATGAATAAAAATCCAAATTCAAGAAAAGAAAATAATGATGTTTGACTAGCTAAAATAAAAATTGCATGACAAAAAAGTCAACATTACAAATACCATAAACAAACTCAAAAGAAGACAAATGATAAACTGGGAAAAAGTATTTATAGTATATACCACAGAGAGGGCTACTGTCCTAAATATGCAGGTACAATAAAAATTAAAAGAATAAAAGCCTTATTAAAATAGTCAAATAACATGAATAGACATGTTATTCTATTGATGATATTAAAATAACCCTTAGACATATGGAAAGTTCAGCTTCATTAAAATAATAGAAATGCAAATACATCTACTCTGGAATACTATTTCTTATCCATTAGACTGGCAAAAATTCAAAGCTTGACAAGACAGGAACAAAAATAGACTTAATTCCAAAGCATGAAATTCTGGTAAAGAAAAGAGCTAAAGTGTTTGAGAAGCTATGAAGGTCTTATAAGTCATGCCCTTGATGTAGAATAAAAAGGGAAGGAGGTAGAAATAGAATTACAATGTGTAATAATTTCTGATCTCAAATGTTTTATATATAAGCATAAAAGTCAAGAAACTTGGCATATAAGAAAGGATGAATTAAATAGGGTGGTGAAAACATGTAAAAATAAGGTCAGGAAGACTATGTCCCCAATGAAATGAGACTGCCTTCTCTTGCCCTCCACCAATGCTGAAGAAGTCAAAATATTTTGGTTGCTAGATTTGAAGCAAAAAATAAAAAGGTATAGAGAACACTCTCCTCAGCCTGTGGGGTCTTAGAGAAGACATGGCTTAGGCTCAATTCTTCAAGAAATTTTAAGAAATGCACTTCTCAGTGTTGAAGGATAGCCACAAAGCATGCTATAAGGCAGGGAATTAAAAGGATTCATAGACTTCTGTGGTGAGGGGCAGAAAAAGAGGTTGGAACATCTGAAACAGGACCAGGTCATCAGGACCTAATATACTACAGCATGAGTCTCAGACTTTATCCTGCAACTATGGGAAACTGTAGACATTGGAAGTTCCTAACATGGGCTTTTACAATTATATATTTTTTCTAAACACTATTTTAAGTACAGCCCACAAACTTTTATGTATTATATTTTCATTATTAATTTGGCCAAAATATTTTTATTTACTTTGTGATTTCTCCTTTGACCAATGAATTATTTAGAAGTATGTCAATTTATAAATATGTGGATCTTCCTGCATATTATATAGTTTCTGATATCTACTTTAATTTGTCGTGATCAGAGCGCGTATTCTGAAAATTTCAATCTTTTGAAATCAGTTGAAAATTATTTTATAGCTAGGCACATGATTCAACTGATTGAATGTTCCACATTCACCTGAAAAATATATATATATATATCCTTTAGTTATTTATGCAATCTTCTATCAATGTCAATTTGGTTAAGAAGGTTGATAGAGTCATTCTGATCATCTATAGCCTTACTAATTATGATACGTTGTTTTATTAACTAGTAAGAGAAGAGTGTTAAAATCTCCAATTATATTGTGGATTTGACTATTTCACCCTTTATTTCTGTCAGTTTTTGCTCCATGTCCTTTGAAGCTCTGTGGTATAATTGTATTATCTTGATGATGTATTAACACTTTAATCATTGTGAAATGTCTCCTTTCAGGTCTGGTAATACTCCTTGTCTTGAAGACTAAAGGTTCATCAAACTTGCAGATTCACCCAGTGCAGTTTGTCTTTCAAAGATAAGATCCTCCTCTCATTTCTGCCTTCCATTTCACCGAGACCCGGGGATCACTCCACATATGCATGGCTGCAGTCATCCAGGGTTGTGAGAGATCTTATATTTTATACATGGATTTTAGAACTCATCCCTCTGCAACTTTCTCATTTGTGAGTTTCTCACTTAAATTTCCAGCTGCTTTGTCAACTGTGAATTCCGTCCTCTGCCAAACAGATGCTAGGACATGGCCTAGAAAGCCATAATAAATATTTTCGCTTTTGCTATCTATAAATGGGAAGGGATGCATTGGAGATTTTCAGAGAGGGATGTGATGTAATCTGAATTTTATGGTAATAAGATTACTCTTCTTGCTCTGTTGAGATTATGTTGTAGAGACATAAGAATGAAATTTTTGGAAATGTATTAGGGAGTGATTGTAGTAGTCCAGGCAGGTACACTAAGCTTCTTAATCTACAGGTTATCTGCAGAAATAAACACACACTCTAGAAAACTGAAAGTATTTTTCACAAGGAATCAATCTTTGCAAATGTCTACGTTTTCAAGTGTGTCAGGGCCTGATTCACTATATACGTGGCTATTTTTCAAGTGAATAGTCCCTTTGGTGAAGAAAGAAGCAGCTGAAATCATCATATTTCATTTCATACCTATTCATAGAGCTGGCCAAGACAGGTGAGCTCTGATACAGCGCTGAGGTCATCATAGACACAGTCTCTAGCTTTGGAGAGTTAATAGGCTAGAGCGGGAGACTAGATTATTAATAGCAAACAAGCATGCTAATAGGCATGGTACTGATAAATGTGCTTAAGAAAAATAATGCAGGGAGGGATCACAGCGTGATTTACAGTATTCTAGTAAATCCTCTTGAAGGAGGTCACATTTGCGCAGTGATTCTAATGAAGGGAAAAAGGGAGCCAGGTACATATCTGGCAATAGCCGATGTTAGGATAGGAGAGTGCTTTAGTATTCAAGAACTAGAAGGATGCCGTTATGGAAGGTGAAATGATATTTGTGCAACAGCCAGGGGCCAGGTCTTGCCTAGCCCTGTGGGCTACAGTAAGAAGTTTGGATTTATCCTAAGCATGATAGAGCAGGGAAGTGACATGACCTGACTCACATCTTGAAATGATCACATTGTGTTTGATACAATCCTTCATAATCAGCCCTTCATTTGAGGGAAAATTGTCCATGGGTCTCTTGCAATTCTTCTCACATTTCAAGCATAAGGCCTCGCTGTCTTCGTTGCAGACTCTTTTCAAGGTCGTCTATATGTCTATATGTCTGTATGTCTGTATGGCTGACCGAGAAATTCTCTTCCTGCAAAGAAATGTACCATGAGCATGGATTTCTCTCCTGATATGCAATCTACAAGTATTATCTGGCCCTCCTTGAGTACCCCTGTGGGATGTGAAGTCTAGGGAAGCAAGAGAAAAATGCTGATTTTCTGGCTATAAGCAGTAAGTCTTTTGTCTCTGACCCCGTGAATTGTGTATCTTTCCAGAATGCAAGAACTGTGAGGGGCAAAATTATTTACTTATAAGAAGGGTAAAATCTCACATCCTTTTGTGATTTGGGTAATGAGGATGGGATTTTGATAGAGACTCCTTGGAAAAGGAAAGATGAGGGTCTTACAGAATCATTACTAGGAATGGGAGGACATAGGAATCAGTAGTGAACATGTTGACCAAATTGTAAGGTCCTCTTCTTTATTGCCTCCTGATGAGGAGAAACTGGGGAGGTCATTACAGGTCAGGAACAAGGAAGTAGGTTTACAGACAGTTATCCAAATGGTGCCCGGGTGTTATTAACTCTTCACGGGGTGGGGAGGCGGGTGGGACTTCCTCCCCAACCTGGCAGGGGTGGAACTTAGGCTTACCCTATTATAACACCTCGTACTAAAATTTCTCTTGGGTGGGTAGAAGTTTCCACTGCCTCCAGGTAATAGTTACAGAAATGTGCAGCTATATTTAGTGTGAAAGGAGGAAAACTCACAACTTCTATGGGCACAATCCAGGCACGAATCTTAGAATTTTGGGTGGTTCAGGTGGGAGAGGGTGACGGTGTGTAATGCCCAAGGAACAAAGGCAGTTGCTGGGGCATCTTATAGGTCGACCCCTTTTACGGTCTATCATGCAACCTTATGTCCTTTCAGAAAGTTTGTTTTGAGGCTGTTTCAGTGAGTCCTGGATACTATAAGAGAGCTTTGGCTACCTCAGGGAGATTTCCTGGAAATGGACAAAAACTTGAGTGGGAAGCATCTTGGCTACAAACATTTCTTTCTGTAAGATATCCATAGAACATCTATTGAAATGTAAACTTCCTGGTAAACCTTCAACATAAAGTGAATGAAAAAGAAACTGACAGATAACTGAATGAATCTCTAAATAGCAGAGTCCTGTTAATCATCCTGCAAGTCCCTTACCCCTCCCATTCTGAAAAATACATTTCCATCAGCACTGAATCTGCATTGTCAAAACCATCAATACCATTTGTTAAAAATTTTTTTATAGATGTTTGTGATAGGCTAGTTAAATGATGGGAAACATCTAAGAAAATGTGACCCTGGTTTTAAAAGATTTGATCCAACATTTTTCATTTATTTGTTTTTTTATTTTTTCACATGTCTATCATTCCAAACAGGAATCCTGTATATCTTCAGCCTTAATTCCTCATTCCCTATCCACACCTCACTCACTGGTAACCCATATTTTAGATTCTAACTCTATGAATTTCCTTATTTTAATGATTTCAAACCAGTGAGGTGGTATGATATTTTTCCTTTTGTGTCTGGATCTTTTCACTCAATGTGATGTCTTCAAGGTCCATCTATTTGTCACATGCATCAGGACTTCAATCCTTTTTACAGCTGAATAATATTATATGGGAGGTATTTTATTCATCCATTCTTTAGTTGATGGACATGAGTTGCTTCTGTCTTTTAGCAATTGTGAATAATGCTGCTATGAACATTGGTGTGCAAATATATGATCAAGTCCATGCTCTCAGGTCTTTTGGGAATACACCTACTAGTGGGATTGCTGAGTCATATGGTAGTTCTATGCTTAGCTTTCTGAGAAACTGCCAAACTGTCATACACAGAAGCTGCACCATTTTATGCTGCCACCAGCAATGGATGATTGTTCCTATTTTTCTGCATCTTCTCCAACACTTATTCCCCATGTAATAGCAACCATTCTAATGGGTGTGAAATAGTATCTCATTGTGGTTTTGATTTGCATTTCACTAATGGCTAATGATTTTGAGCATCTTTTCATATGCTTTCTGGCTATTTGCATTTTGTCCTTGGAGAGCTATCTATTCAAGTCTATCTATTCAAGTTTGCTAATTCTGCTGGAATGCAATATCCCAGAAATGGATTGGCTTTTAAAAAGGGAATTCATCAAGTTACAAGTTTACAGTTCTAAGGCAATAAAAATGTCCAAACTAAGATTAATGATGAGCATTTTTTCACGTGCTTTCTGGCTATTTGTATTGTCTTCAGAGAGATGTCTACTCAAGTCTGTATTAGTTAGCTAATATTGCCAGATGCAATATACCAGAAATGGAACGGCTTTTAAAAAGGGAATTTGTTAAGTTACAAGTTTCAGTTCTAAGGCCATAAAAATGTCCAAACTAAGGCATTCAGAAAAAAATACCTTGACTTAAGAAAGGTCAATGTCCGTCACATGGGAAGGCATGTGGCTGGTGTAAGCTGGTCCTTGTTCCCAGTTCTGTTGCCTCCAGCTTCTAATTCCAGTGATTTCTTCTCTAGGCATCTGTGGGCCTTCACTTAGCTCCTTTGGGACACAACTCTGGGTTCTGGTTTGCTTAGCATCTCATAAGAAAGCATGTGGCAATGTCTATTGGACTTGGAATCTCCCAACATCTGTGTCTAGGCATCTGTACTCTCTGTCAGCACTCCAAGCATCTCCAAATGTCTTTATCTCTGTCAGCTCTGAAGCAACTGTTCTGCAAGCATCTGAGCTTCCTCCAAAATGTTTCCCCTTTTAAAGGATTCCAGGAAACTATCCAAAACCACCTTGAATGGGTGGAGTCACATCTCCATCTAATCAAAAAGTCACAAACACAATTGGGTGTCACATCTCCATGGAAACAATTCAATAAAAGGTCACACCTACATCTCAGTGTGCCACATCTTCGTGGAAACAAATCACTCAAAGTTTCCACCTTAAACAATAGGTCTGCCCCCATAAGATTGATTTAGGAAAAAAAAACGTTTTCTGGGGTACATAACAATTTCAAAACAGCACAAAGTCTTTTGCTATTTGTTATTTGGACTATTTGTCTTTCTGTTGTTAAGTTGAAGGTTTTCTTTATATATTCTGGATATTAAACCTTTATTGGATATGTGGCTTCCAAATATTTTCTACTATTGTGTAGGTTGGTGTTTAGCTTTCATGATAAAATGCTTTAAGGCACAAACATTTTTAATTTTTATGAGGTCCATTTTTTTTATCTATTTTTTTTTATTGCGTTGCATGTGATTTGGGTGTAAAATCTAAGAAACCAGTGCCTATCACAAGGTCCAGAAAATACTTCCTTATGTTCTCTTCTGGGAGTTTCATAGTTCTAGATCTTATGTTTAGGTTTTTTATCCCATTTTGGATTGATTTTTGTATATGACGTGAGGCAACTGACTCTTTGCCACCTTTGTAAAAAATCTTTTCCTCTTTGTCTTTGCCACCTTGTCAAAAATAAGTTGGTCATAAAAGTGAGGATTGATTTCTGATATAAATTCAATTCCATTAGTCTATAAGTCTGTCCTGGTGCCAGCACAGTGCTGTTTTGATTACTGTGACTTTGTAAAAAGTTTTTTTGTTTTTGCGTGGACAGTCACTGGGAATTGAACCCGGGTATCTGGCATGGCAGTTGAGAACTCTGCCTGCTGAGCCACTGTGGCCCACCCTGTAAGAAGTTTAAGTTTGGGAAGTGTGAGTCTTTCAATTTCATTCTTATTCTACAGGATGATGGCTTTAGCTATTTGAGGCCCCTTCCTCTTCCATATAAATTTAATGGTTGACTTTTCCATTTCTGCAAAGAAGGCTGTTGGAATTTTTACTGGGATTGCATTGACTCTATAAATTGTCTTGGGTAGTACTGATAACTTAATGCTATTTAGTCTTTCAATCCATGAAAATGGAATATTTTTCCATTTGCCACGGGGTTTTTTTGTGTGTGTGTGTGTGGAGAAATTTGCTATCAGCGTCAGTTACCTTTTGAGGTTAATCCTAGTTTTGTACAAAGGAACCATTTCATCCTTATATTTTTCCATGCACTATGGGTCGGATGGGAGGAAATAGGATTTTACACAATATATGCTTTTGATATCTTCTCCTCTTCATCCTGCACTGATGTATGTGCTAGTTTGAAAGGACGTATGTCCCCTAGAAAAGCCATGGTTTAGTCAAAATCCCATTTCATAAAGGTAGAATAATCCCTATTCAATACTGCATGTTTGAAACTGTAATCAGATCATCTATCTCCCTGATGATGTGATTTAATCGAGAGTGGTTGTTAAACTGGATTAGATGATGACATGTCTCCACCCATTTGGGTGGGTCTTGAGAAGTTTCTGGAGTCCTATAAAAGAGGAAACATTTTGGAGAATGAAGGAGATTCAGAGAGAGCAGAGCAGAATGACATAGCCATGAGAAGCAGAGTCCACCAGCCAGTGACCTTCGGAGATGAAGAAGGAAAACGTCTCCCAGAGAGCCTCATGAAGCCAGGAGAAGAAGCTAGCAGATGACGCCATGTTCGCATGTACCCTTCCAGATGAGAGAGAAACCCTGACCATGTTCAACATGTGCCTTTCCAGATGACAGAGAAACTCTGTGTTCGCCATGTGCCTTCTCACTTGAAAGAGAAACCCTGGAATTCATCGACCTTCTTGAACCAAGGTATCTTTCCCTGGATGCTTTTGATTGGACATATCTATAGACTTGTTTTAATTGGGACATTTTCTCGGCCTTAGAATTGTAAATTAGAAACTTGATAAATTCCCCCTTTTAAAAGCCATTCCATTTCTGATATATTGCATTCTGGCAGCTAGCAAACTAGAACAATGTACTACATCTGTTTGGCTAATGGATAAGGTAAGGTGAGAAGTTTGACCTTTATTGGAGTCTGGAGCCTTTTGATTTTTATGATAATGCAATGGGTAAGAGCTCCATGAATCCCCCTGCCCTGCACCACAGTTTGTACTGTGGCCAAAGTAAGGTGGAGGTAGGACTGCCTTTTGGTTAAACTTGGGATAAACAACACCAATCCAAAGGATTCCTGAAGAGGTTCTTGATGAATATTACTCCTGGTGTCTTGTTCACTTGTGCAGAGTCAAGGAAGAAACTTTCTAATACTACTGATACTAGCTTTTTTTAAAATATGCTTTCAGTATTGAACAGAACTGTTGTGTTCTTATAAAGTCAGGGAAATGAGGACCCTCTAAGATTGAGGGTTTCAGAAAATTGCTAAATCCATTGGCCTCTGCACATGCTGCCCACCTACGTAACCTATGTGCCCACCTGATATGCCCCTACCTGCTGGCCCTCTTCCACCAGCCCTCCTACCGAGTGGAGTGAGTAGGTTCAGAGGAAAGAACTACTGATATTCCTCACGGGTCTCGTGTGTGCCTATGGTGATCACAAAATGAGGAAAATCACTGAACGTTTAAGAGTGATTCATAGTTTTAAGGATGGAGATGAAATTGAAATAATGAGAACACCTACCACCCCTCAATGAAACAGGGAATGAAGGAAAAAAAAGACCTAAAATTTATTTATAAGACCTGAGGGAACCTGTCTATGAAAAAGGCAGACTCAGAATTGCAAAGAACTTTTGTTAGTAAAAAATTATGGTGTGTTTAATTTAAAAAATGCAATAGAGGCAGTTAAAAATAGGATGGGCATTGATGAAAGCTTAATTTAGAAGATGAATTGGGAACGATCCTAAAACAGTACAAAACAAAGAATGGCAATGAGGAGAAAAAAGGTAAGTTCAATGAAAGTTAGATCAAGGAGACTAAGCGTCCCAATAGTAAAAGTTTCTGTAACAGATGGAGAAAGATTAACAATTAAAAAAATAGATTCTATTTCTGAGTTGAGTTTTCAGATCAAAGGATTCCAATCTCCAGGCCAAATTAACATTCCTGAAGGATAGATTAAATCACCTGGAAAAGTTTTCTATACTCTAAGGATAAAGAACACATCTTATAAGCTTCCAAACAGAGAGAAGAATTTAACAATAAACAAATCATATTAGGGAGAGATTTTCCTTCAGCATCTCAAGAAACTGGAAGAGAGTAGAACAATATTTATAATTTTCTAAAGAAAAAATATTGGAATCCCAGGACCTTACAGGGAGCTAAAATATCATACAGGGGGAGGGAGATTTAAAACTTACCTCACAGAAATTAAATAATTAAGTAGACAAAGATCAACACACATATAAAGAATTCAAAGAACACATATTGTACTAACTATGTACAGAATAGCAACAGAGAATGTCATTTTTTTCTTAGGCCTATGTAATATTTTTAAAAATTGATATGTACTAGTCATGGAGAAAATCTTATCAGTTTCCAAGAATACTTACTTTATGGCTATACCCTTCGCCTAAAATGAAATAAACCAAAAAACTAAAATTTCTAATTATTTAGAGATTAATAAAAATCAGAATATGACACATCAAAATCTATAGGATACAGCAAAAAGAAGATTCATGGCTTTAAATTACCTCACTATTAAATAAAAAAGATTGAAAAAATAGATTAGCCATTCAATTTAAGAAACAGGAAAAATGCAGGAGCTGGAAATTAATAAAGATAAAAGCAGAAATTACTGATTTAGGAAACAAGAATAATAGGTAACATTTATAGAACATTTGCCATATACCAATTACTGAATAAGTGCTTTGCTAGCATTGTCTTATTTAATCTTCATAAAATTTCAATGAGATAAAATTCAACATGAAAAATAATGGCCATGGACCTTTATGAACCAAATAACTACCACAGAGACTTTAAAGAAAAATAGAATTATGATTGTTATAGATTGTAATTTCAAAGAACTCTTTTCAGCTTTTGATAAATTTGGAAGACAAAAGGCCACCAGTCCCTGCAAAACTAAACCGAACAAAAATAATGGTCAGAGAATTTGAATAATGTGAAAGGATGGAATACAAATAAATTCATATTTTATCAAACAAATATGCCATCAACTTAGAATGGGTAAATATAGTTCATATATTAAGACCCCTAGGAAAATTAAATCCCCAAAGCAGAATAATATACAAGTTAATGTCTTTATCTAGAGTTTATTATATCAAGGAATTTACAAGCATTTCCAAATAGACAAATCTTGGAAATTGAAATACATCCAAACCTAAAATTATTAGGAAAATAACGAATGAGGATATTATTTACCAAAACTTATGGGATGAGACCAAATATATACAAGTACAAGAAAATTAACAGCATGGAATATTTTGAATATTAACCAAAAGAGAATGGAGATAAATGAATGAATTATCTAACTCAGGAAGTTCTGATATGTAAAAACTAAGGGATACTAGCAAGGAAGAATCTACGAAAATAAAAGTAAAATAAGTATTTTTTTATGTAGGTAAAGACAATTGTTAATGCTTCTTGCTGTTACTTTTTATTTCTTTTTTGTATTCTAATTCATTCTGTAAAAGCTCAAGTTTGTGCCCTTGCTATATTTTTCAGTGTTGACTCTGCAATGAAGTGTTCCTAAAATTGAATTTAATGATGGAATTTCTCTGTGTTCTTTCCCTGTCTCATTCAGCCACCGTTTCATGTACGTCTGCCTCCCCATCTCGGAGTTTTCTCTACTGGACGTTATTTTATTGTGGGCTCAGCATGCCTCATGAGGTTGATTAGGTTGCACCATACCCAAAGTGGAAAACGTCAGTCCCTTGTAAATAAGAAAGAGACAGCAAAAGGGACGTGAGTCAGGCTCTCTTTTGGCATGTGGACCTGCAAAATGTAAAGCCTGATGCTTCTGGTGGCTTTTTTAATACCATATGGACTGGCCTGTAGTAAGGGGGTAGTATGAAGCAGAGGAACAGAGCAGAGCAGATGGACAGAGTGGGGCGGATAGAAGACAGAAGGAGAGTCTCAACATTGTCCACCAGGTCTCCTGATGCTCAGGTACTCAGTGTAGTGTCAATGAGTTCTTCCAGCAGCTTCCCTATCTATTGCCCCTGTTTTGAGCTATTTGGAACCCAAAGAGTCTTTGCTCAACATCTTGTCTTAGTTTTCAATTCTTATTTTATATTTCTAGTACTTATTTTCCACCAACTCTATCAAAAATGCCATGTCTACTCTTTAAGTAGTTAGCTCTGATTTTTTTTTTTTGGTCCATCTTTTCTACAAGTCTGCTATTCCTCTGTGTTTCAAGCACTAACTAAATCTTCCATCTTTCTCTTACAGAATTGAGTAATAATCTCCATGGAGGTTTTTCTTTTTTCTTTTGCAGTAATTCATTCTTGGAGAAGTCCATCCAGTTGTGGGTGGATTCTCTTTGATTCCTTTTGCTGGATAACTGCTTGATGTACATATCCCTTAGTCAATAATTATCTGAAAGTTAACAGTCCATTGCTCCATGTGACTGTGCTGGCTTGTGTGGGAATCTTTTGGTCAACTTGCTATGAGAGGTTGAGTTCATTTCTGATTACTTTGAAACAGCCCTACGTCTCCTCTTACCAGAATCAGCAAATGCAAACCCATAATCCCTACATGAGCCACTTGTAGCTCTTCCAGGCTCAGCTTATTCCTGAAACTGATTTCATATCTTGGAATGTCAAGGGCACTCCCTGTCCAGTCTGCCTTTTGCTTCACTGCATTGCTGGCAATTCTAGTTCAGGAGAATAACTGTTCACGTCAGGATGTACACACCGCAGTTTGCCAAAACTGCGATTCTGTGTCAGAGATGATAGAGATTAAACAAACAATCCCAATAAATGATATGGAAACTCAGGAAAATATGTAGTTATTAGAAAAGTATAGTACTTGTACAAAGATAGTAAACTGCCCTGTGGATCACTAATCCGTGGGTCCCTGAGTGCCCAGGGTTTGTCCTTTTGGAGAGATCATTTCAAAGGAACTGGCAATTGATTAAGGTAAATGGATAGAAGAGTATAGAAAGAGCTAAGGAAAAAGTCCCCCAATGTGCCGTGCGTGGCTTTGGTTTGTGTTCTCTCTATTACTGTTAGCCTCTGTAGTCAGGCTTTTCATAGGTCAGTATAAATCTCAAACATAAATCCACAATATTAGAGAAGTAAAATGTAAAATGTGTTCGTAAGCAGTTCATTAAAACTGAGATGAGAATAAAATGAGGTAATTTTACACAATTTGACATTGCTTAATGGAGTAAATACTAGGCAGAAGAAGGTTTACTTTGTAATTAAAAATGATCTATATTTGTAGTTAAGGTGTAGCAAAAACTTGGAAAAGACTAATGGTGTATAGGAGTGTTCCATCACTATCTCAGTATGAGATTGATGGCACATGCAAAGGTTTTCATTGAAAAACTTTAATGTGTCATTTACTGAGCAGTGGGGAAGGGAAAGAGAACTCAAAAGGACTGGTGAGGAGTGGGAATCCATTACTACTTCTAGACTTGAAAGGGCGTGGGTATTATCAAAATGATGCTGCCAGGGCCACAGTGGCTCAGCAGGCAAGAGTGCTGGCCTGCCATGCCAGAGGGCCCGGGTTCGATTCCCGGTGCCTGCCCATGTTAAAAAAAAAACAGATGATGCTGCCAGAGCAAGAAAGGGCCACAGCCAAGGAAGGGGGACTACTAAGCAGAGCTTTAGCCAACAGGAAAGGAACCATCTGGTCAAGCAAACAGGGAACTCTCTCCCTAACCTCTCTCTCTTCCCAACCTCCAACCCTCTTCCAGTGTGTCAGGACAGAAAGCAGGGCATTAAAGAGCAGAGAATGACTCTGGAGAGGCAAACAGAATAACTAACTAGAAGAAAAAAGAGGGTAAGCCTAGAAAATTATAGCAAAAATAAAAACCCAAAGGTAATGGGGAGAAATTGTGATAAGATTAAAAGTGTACTCCTGGTGATATCATAGATTAAGAACCTAATCAGATAAGTTAGATTTAAGGAGGTTTGAATATTAGAAAAAGATGATAAAATAAGAATGCAAAAATAAAACAGCATAAATCAAAAGGCTATAATATGTACCAAACAGGTAACTTAACTATGAGTAGTAGAATTACTATCATTATTTTTAGCCTTATACTTTATGTACTTTCAGGTTTTCTAAATAATAAACTGGTCTTATTTTTAGAATCTGAAGGGGACAAAATATTTAAAAAATAAGGAATGCACAAACACAGCACAGTTAGCCATTTAGTATTCAAAGAAATAAACAAAATAATGTATTAATTATATTTTCATCAAGATTTGCTAAGCCCTCCTCTCATAATATGTCATATTACTAGAAAAACAATGTTCTCCGGCCTTTTACTTCAACTCCCTGCTAGGATGATTTTCTAAGTGCTCTTATGAAGATTATTTGTACTAATGTTTTGAAAAGCTGCTATTTTCAATACTGTTCATTACATAGTTTATTATGGTTTGTAAAAATATCTATCCTAAAAATTCCTTTCAAAGTTTAGCACAAACAAAGAATGCATTTTCTTAACGGTTTGCATTCTTCCTATTACTGGAAAATGGAAATTGGGTGACTTACCTTGCTTTAATTTTTTCACCTTGGCTTCAAAGAAATAGGAACCAATAAAAATAATATTTACCATTTATAGAATGCCTATTGTATGCACATATTATATAAGACAGTGTGAGGACATTGCTCACACTAATTTTCCAACATCACATCGATAGTGAGGAAATAAAATATTTCTATTGAGCTCTACCCCTGTCTCTCACCTACATTTTAAATGCAATCTGAAGGGTTCCTCCATCTTTAAGTCCCTGCCACTACTGTTTGACATGCTCCTTTCTCTACTTGTCTCTTATTTCTCACTCTCTAAAATGTATACGTCATTTCGTATGGCCTGAGGAAGTAGACCTAGTACGTTTGGAATCTAAACCCCTATATGAATCTCCAACTTTCAAAAATAAACATAAGAATGTCAGTGTATTACTTTCCCAAGGCAAGCAACTGTGTGATGTAAGCATAACAAGGAAGGAGGCAGAATATATCAGAGCTTATGCATGTTCTTGCTTCACCATCATTGAGGAGACTCAAGCAGCAGCACCCATAGCAGTGGTCTTCCCCCCCCACACTTCTAATATAAAAAAACATTGATTCAAGTTTAGAAAATGCACCAGTTCCAATCCTTCAGAGGTACAGAAAAGTTTTCTTAGATGCAGGAATCCCCTTTCCCAGCCCTTACCTGCATCGTCACATACAGCATCACCAAATTATTACAGTGCTAGAAAAGTCCCCAAAGACTATATAGATGCCAATACGGTGTATCCCTTTAAGAAAGATGGGAGAATTTGCTTCTTGCTCTTTCATTTTCTCCCTGGTGTAAGAATGCTATGTCATCTCCAAAAGCGTGTCTCTGTTATATGTTCTGGATCGCCAAAGACTGAATCACCAAGTGGAAAACTTGGACCTGGTCATCACATCTTTGGAAAACTAGGTCCATGTTCAGGGAAAACTACTCCCTGGTTAAGCTGAAGGAGAAAAGGAAAAGCCTGCCTGAATCAGAACTTCCCTGTCTCTGTCACTTTCCACGCAGGAGAATCCAAATTCAGTGACTTTCAGAGACAAAAGTGATCTCTATAGCCCTGGACTTCTGCTTCTGACATCTTACCCTAAGAGAAAGACAAGGCATCAGACAAATATAAAAGAAAACTGAATGTGGACAAATAAAGATGGACCTGAAAAATGGGAGTCAATGGTGGCACTATACTCGCTTGTTGCAACTTTATAGAACAGATGGGGTTCCTAAAAGATCTTCAGAAAAGATAACTGGAGGGTGGCATAAATTATATGGCTGACATATTCTGGACCGTAGGAGAGCTCTGGGGGAAATAATTAAATTAGGAGCAAGTAAAACAAATGTGTTTATTGTTATCTATTATTTATGACCCTCTGGATAACTGGTAGTGCATTTGACTATACTTCTGCCTAAACCAATTTAAATTAATTGAGCTGGTAAATTGAATAATGCTATATCAACTGCTTTGCTGCAATCAAGATATATTGCATATATTCAACTCTCTTAATCTACTAACCATATTTTCCAATGTTGATGGATAATTGCCTTTAAGTGCATCCTTGCCCTCTCTGCTTTTAGTTCTGGTTGATAGGACCATTACTGGAAGTGGTATGCTTCCAGAACCACCTTGAGAATGCAATTTGGCTCAACTCTCCCATCAGTAGTATCAGTAAAATCTGTGGGCTGTGAAGGCTATTAGCTTTCTCTAATGGTCTTTCCCTCCCTTAAATGATGACCAAAAAGGGCCTATCAGACAAGGGAAAAACAAACTTCAATTTCCCACTCCCTAATATTTTCTTTACTTCAATATGAATGTTGACTATGGTTCACAGTCATATAATTCTGAAAGAAAAGGACACCTCTCTAAAGATTTGTGTGCTCTATCAATGAATGCAGAGAATGCAGTATAATCAGCATTGTAATTTCCAAAACAAATTTGTAACTAGAGTGAATATGTCTGTTTCCATTTATTTTTCCTTTGAACATTTGCATTCTGGCATATCAGGAAGCTATGAAGACACACAACGTTGGTAAAAGTCATGCTTTGTGGACCTGTGTTACAACTCAGCTAAAGATTTTCAGTGGCACATGAAATTCCAGGTCTTTTGTACCAGTATGACAGAACTGTGAACTGCTTGCTCTTCCTGCTTCTTTTTGAACTGATTTATTATCTACCATGTTTGGCTCTAAAATCTTAGCTTATATATGCCTCGATTCCAGCCAGGAAATATTTTCTTTTAGCTTTTACCTTTGATTTTTATTCCTTTAGTGTTTGATGTTAGAGATGCCATTTGTGAACTTAGCTCAATAAAATGTGTCTTTTTTCACATTTCATCAAAAGGTTCCTAATCTGACCATGGGGATGGATAACTAGAATGACAGGTAGGAAGGCCCATGTTTCCCGCGGGAGGGTGTGCGTTGGAAGGGTTTCTTCAGGAGTGGTGACAACTTAGTGTGGATACATCGTTTTCTGTTTGCTGCACCCCTTTGCAATCCGTCAACCCACATTTTCATGTAATATTTAGGTCTGTTACTAAGAGGAGCCATTCTAGGTAAGGGAGGAGGCACTGCAGAGGAGTAGATATTTCCAAACATTGCAGTCCTTTTCAGCTGAAGAGTGCAGGAGTCCCCCAAACCTTCAGAGGTTTAACATTCTGAAGGTAATCCCTAAATGATCATACCTTGAACCCGTAATGCCAGAGCAAAAAACAAACACAAGAATATACTTCTGTTTCTTATAGCTCATCAAATGATGCTGTTAATATATGAGTATATTCTGCTTTATCTTAAGTTGACATGAATGTGACATCTCATGCATGCATGCATACATACACAATAGAAATAAATTTATATGCATTTGGACCAAAATCAAAATGAGATCATATATGGGAAACTACTTTATGCTTTATAGTACATCTAAAATATAAGATTTATTAGGTATAGATTTAGGTAGGGCAAAAAAGCAAGATGTTCCTTCAACACAATCACATTGAATTATACAATTATAAGTACATTATCTGATTCTTTATTGAAATTTAGGGGATGATCTCCTGATTGTCACGGTCGCCCAACCCAAATCCTTCCGTAAACGGAAAACCTTAAATCATAAAATATTTACCAGAGAATCCAAAATGACTGTCTCAAATCCTCTCTGGTTTTCAAACACATGTGTTAAACAATATTTCAAAAGACAAATCTGTAAGACTGCCCTATGAACATCTATGTGAGTTATTCTCATCTTATCTAATTCTTTGTCTGCCTTTAAATATCCATACATATATATATATATACATGAGTTTTTAAAAGAGAAAATTAGGCACAGGTTTTGTACAGTAACCAGTTTTCATAACTTGACAATTAAGCTATCGTTATTTTAGGAGACAAAGACATTTTGCATTAACTTCATCAAAAAGTGTTTTAACTCATAAGTAATGCTTTTGAGCATATAAAATACAAACAAATTCAGTTGGATATTCTTTGAGGGGAAGGATAATGTTCTTTACTTCCTGTATTATTTTACCACAGGTCTTGAGATAATGCTAATCCCAAAGCACGTATTTAATAAATGTTTCCATTGAATGGTTTGTTGAAATATGTTTCAAATGTATTCCCAAAATAGAGCACCATGTTTGGCACAGAGGTGTGCAGTAATCACTAATGATAATGAGAGTTATGTGCTCAGTCTACAGGGTGGGGTCCAGAGAGAACTTAATAAAATTTAATAAATTTTAAGCCAAATAAATAAAATTTAAGCCAAAATGTAAAACCAGCAATAAGCTCAACACCATCCGAGCATCTATAACCTGAATAGATAGGGTAATGGAGAAATTACCTTGTCTTCTCTCAAGAAAGGCTTAAGTATAGAGTGATGTCTGTTGAACCAGGTTGTCCTTATTTTTTCCAACTCAGTGTCCAGGACCGTTTGCTCTTCTCTCTGACCACCAGGCTGTGAGAAGTATACGATAAGGACAAATCAATTACTTTCGTCTTGAAGTAACAAGACACTTTCGTCAAGTATATCTAATGAGTCTGGAATCTCCCAAGTATCAAGCCATGATATTAATCCAGTAAATCCAATTAGACACAATTCAGCAGATTTTTATAAAATGACTTCTATGTACTTGGCATTTTGATAAGGACCTCTGAAGAGTTTCTGTGTCTGAGGATTTACCCCTACTGAGAACCTAGATTTATATATTTAAGGTTAAAAAAAAAATCTGGAGTACAAAGCAGTTATATGACCCAGCAATAAAATATATGCTACAGATTATGTGTGTTTGAGGAGAAAAGAAATCCATCTGTGTGAGTAGGTGTGCTCAATGATGGCTTCATAGGGAAAGGCAGGCCTTGGAAAAGGAGCAGGGTTTGGACTGGCAGGAAGCATGGCGGAGGCATGAGAGAGAGGCAGTCATTCAAATGCATAAATATTGAGGTGCACATATCTGACAGTCAGTTTGGCATAATGATGACTTCAAGAACTCTGGTGTCAGATTCCCTCAGTTCAGTTCAAAGCCTGCCCCTGTGTCACCTAAACTCCCTGTATCTCAGTTTTTTTTTCCTCTCATCATTGAAATGAGGGTAAGCATAGTACCTAATGCTGCTATGAGGATTCAATGAGTTAACACATATATCACATATATATTATCATAGGTAAAGTTAATATGGGTAAGGCACTTATAACTGTGGCTGGCACAAGTAAGAGGTATTGAAGTGTTTAGTTAATAATTAATGGGGAAAGGTGTTTGGAGGCTCAATATGGACACCAACTGACTACAGTAAGAATTTGGGGAGTGGTGGTAAGTTAATGCATAACCGTAAGTAATAAGATTAATCAGGCAGGTTAGTACATTATATTCCATATTTACACCTTAGATTAGTGGCAGAGGTCTAAGTAAATATTGGGTTTCTGCCTGCAGGTCATCTTTCTTTCAACTGCATCATAGTCTTTTCCTATGTGTCCAGTTTTCTGGTCTTTAAATTGGGGAACAATTTCAACTTACGGGATTTGTGAAGATTAAATGAGCTAATACAGGTCAGTTGCTTAAAACAGTCCTGGTTCATTGCTGGCATGCAGTAAATGTTAAAAGAACAAATGTTAGCAATTTACAGTAGTTGCATTGATTAGCTTTTGCTGTGTAACAAACACTCCCCCAAATTAGCTCATGATTCTGCAGGTTGGTAATGAGGGCTGGGTTCAGGTGGGCAGTTCTTATTTGGGCAAGCAATACACCTGCACACATACATGGGTTGTTTTAGTTTCCCAGCTGCTAAAAGAAATACCACATGATGTGTTGGCTTAAGCAATGGCAACTTAATGGTTCACAGTTTCGAGGTTAGGAGAAGTCCAAAACTGAGACCACCATGTTGAGTTTCAGGGTGGTTTGTTGTTTTTTGTGCCTGTGTATGTGTGTGGGCATGTACACTGCCCAAGGGAATGCCCACCTTCTATTCCTAGCCAAGGCTGATTCGCATCTGCTGCTGTCACTTACCCTGCGGTACTGGCCTAGAGCATGTGTGAGACTCTAGAATCCCTCTTTGCTCTTTAGCACAGCCCGTCTCCCTCTTGACTTTCCAAGGTTGCATACTTGTCTCGTGCAGGGCTGGTAAAGGCCCACCACAGGACAAAAAAAAAAAAAAAAAGAAATTAATGTAAGTGAGAAAATACCCTAATATAATATTATTTTCTAGCCCCTACTTCTATTTAAGGCAAAGAATGCAGTGCCCAAGTGGATATCGCCAAGGAGCCCATTTTGGCCTTACCTCCATTCAGGCTCTTCCTTCTAGGAGAGGTGAAGGAGCTAGAGGTGAGAGGCAGAGGGGAGGGAACATAGAGCTCCCAGAGCTCAGAGTTCGCAGTCATTATTTCCTGTGTGCATATGGCTTTGTGCTTTGTTCTGTGAGAAAAAATCCACAACAAGGAACAGCTTAGGCTCCATCAGTCCTTACATATATGTCTTCCTAACTATAAGGCAATGTTTCTTCAGGAATTACAAGTCTCCCTTTAAAATTCAAATGACCTTAAGTTTTAGAATTATTACCAGCTAACACTTTTTACTGTTGAAATTCTGGGGAAATTGGATTTAGGACAACATTTCTAGAGGGTGGATGAGAAGAAAGAAAAAAGGATGTTGAAAAGAAAAGTGAAAGGGTACCAAAGACACACCTCTTGCCTAATTTTCAAAGTACCTACATTGAGTAATGATGACTTCCTCATTCAAGAAGGAAAACTCACCTCAGAAACATCTCCTTGGCCTTTTTCTTAAAATAAATAAATAAAACCTCCTGCATCGCTGTTACCCTTCACCACTTTACTGGGGAAGGAGGGAGAAAAGTTCACCCTTTTCCCAAAATCTTTATATATGTGCTTCTCATTTACAACTAATTAAAACAATTTTCCCTATTCTCTAAATTCATATGTTTGTCCCTGCACGGTATGTTCTTCCTTCCTATATGTCATTCAGTAAATATTTGCTGAGCAACTAAAATGTCCAGGGCACACATTTTGGTAATATATAAAATAGAAATTCTAAAAGGACGACAAGCATGGTCCATCTCTTCAAGGGGAGGAGGCAACGTTCTGTGGAAGAAAGGGGGCATAGAAAAGACAGAAATGGTATGGAAATTATCATAAGGCAACCAATGTGGTGGGCCTGAAGCTGAGTGGGCAGGAAGCTTTGGCAATTCTAAAACTGGGCAGTGTGGTAATTAGCTCCTCAGCATAGAGATGCAGAAAGAATTGCTGCATCTTGTCTCTGCTGCTCACCACCTGTGCACCCTGGGGTAAGCTATTTCAATCATGTAAAAGGTACACAGCTCACTCTCAACAGAGGTATAAGAAATTACTGGTTTGTTCAATAAATAATTGAGGGTCAACCGTATGCCAGCTCTGGGGATACAAAGGTGATTCAGGCAGTTATTGTCTCAAGCCCCAGTATATAATGAGCAGGTAATTGAAATTATAAGTATTATGAAAGGGAGATAACAGGAATGCAACAAACAAAACAAAACCTAAAAGAAAAACTTCTTTCTGAGGAGGAGACGTGTTGCTTGTGGACCATCTGAGGGGTGACAGCAGCATCAAGGAGCTGCCTGCAGCTGGAGCAGAGGCGGGGAGGGGCCGGGGCAGAAGCTGAGGCCAAGGATTTTCTCAGACAGTGGCTTACACAGGACCTGCTACACCAAAGAAGAACTTCAGAGTTTAACATAAGCATGAGTACAAACAATTGAAGGATTTTAAGTACACTTCATTTAACAGATGGTTACATCAGCAAGTGAACTCCCTGCCCTCCCTACTACGTGGGACATGACTCCCAGGGCTGGAAACCTCCCTGGCAACGTGGGACCTGACTCCCGGGATGAGCCAGGACCTGGCATCATGGGGCTGAGAAAGACTTCTTGACCAAAACGGGGAAAGAGAAATGAGACAAGGTAAAGTCTCAGTGGCTGAGAGATTTCAAACAGAGTCAAGAGGTTCTCCTGGAGGTTATTCTTATGCACTGTATAGATATCCCTTTTAAGTTTGCGGTGTATTGAAGTGGCTGGAGGGAAGTAGCTGAAGCTGTAGAGCTGTGTTCCAGTAGCCTTGATTGTTGAAGACGAGTGTATGAAGATACAACTTTCACAATGTGACCATGTGATTGTGAAAACCTTGTGTCTGATGCTCCTTTCATCCAGGATATGGACAGATGAGTAAAAAAATAAGGATAAAAATAAATAAATAATGGGGGGGAATAAAGGGTAAAAAAACTTTACCCTATAAAAAAAACTTGGGCAGACTGAAACCCTTGTGGTCAATGAGAGGGAGAAGTAAGGGGTATGATATGTCTGAGTCTTTTTTTTCTCTTTTTATTTCTTTTTCTGAAGCGATGCAAATGTTCTAAAAACGATCATGGAGATGAATACACAACTATGTGATGATATTGTGCATTGCATCTGTGTGAAGATTTCTTAATAAAAAATATGTTTTAAAAAAGATGGTTACAAGGATTCCATGAGAAATTGTATGTAACATTAATAGTGCATTGCCTGTCTCATAAAGCTTTTGAGTCTGTAACTGAATATGCTTACCCTATAGAGAATTTAGAATAATCAGGTTATTTGGACTCCATAAATCCCCTCTTTAACATTTTTGTTTGACATCTTTGTTTCACATTTATTTAGCAAGGGGGTGAAGAAATGAATTTTCTATTAATAAAAATCACACACCTCCTTATATTCTAAACCAGGGCTGCATCACTCACACTGAGCAGAACACTCTACTTTATTTAGACTGGTCTATTCATTTCTTTCCTCATTCATAACTGGATATTGTCAATGCTCAAAGTCACTACACCTAGAGGTAAATTAGGCAGATGTTGTAAAAAGTATTATTTTGAACATTTTTTATTTTCCTGGCTTCAGAAAAACATTTTTTGGCTTTCTGATCCTTTCCTTTTTGGTTTTCATTTGTGAGTTCTGCACTAATTCCTTCTTTGAGGGGGAATATAATTGTGAAAGTATTAAGTTTATGCTAAAAACTGCATTTTATTTTTCAGGTAAAAAGCACTACTCCGTCTGTTATTCGCTTCCAGTGACTGCCGACTTGGGTAGCTGTCGGATCTCAGGACTGGCGGCAGGCGCAGTTGCATTAGACAAATTGTTGGTGCATCAAAAAATACCCCTGGTAGAAATAACCCACACTGCTTTTCTTTGTTCCTTCCTGCACTGTACTGTAAGGTCCATACATCTTTTTCTTTCTTTTTTATCCTTTATTTCCTTTTCAAATCAAGGGCCCTGTCTGCTTCAGGAGAAGGGCAACTAATTTATATCTCACTCATTCTATAAGGAGTTATATGTGGAAACGTAATTATCTAGGAGCATATTTCTGATTCCTTCTATGGATGCTTGGCATGCCTTACAGCCGCTTTTCCCGTACAGCTACCCAGATGACCTAGTCTTAATTCAACTCTGACGGGAACACATTTAATGCCTTATTTTAAAACAAGTATGTAACTTTTAAGAAACGTGTAATATACACCCCCACTCCCACCCACCCTGGAAATAGTACATTCTTCTCTGATAAAGGTGACCCCTTGATGGAAAAGTTTTTACAAGCTTAACTGCATAAGCATTTAATAGATGGCAATATCATTATTCAAAAGAAAGGCAGAGGGGGATTGAGCGAATCTCGAAGATTTGGAGAGATTGAACTAGGCTTTGCAGGTGGGAGAGGACAGACAGATGGCGAGACAGGAGATGGTGAGAGGGTACAGTGGATGAAAACGTGCATCACCAGTTCTCAGGCCGTAAGGCAGAGAGGCGGTAAGTGCAGCAATGTGGATAGGGCGCAGTTGGGGTACGGGGTAGGGAGAGAAGACTGTAAGATCCAGAGAGAGAGGTAAAATTAGGCTACAGCGTGAGGACTGCAAACCCCAGGCTAAAAATGTATGGGTTTTGATTCAACAGCCATCTTCACATCCCAATGTACAAAATGACCTGTAAACATTATAAGCATACGAAGAAGTAGGCTCATATATACGCTAAAACCACTGAGGAGAATAAATACATCTTCCCTCATATACACTGATGAAGAAACAGTTAAGTGGCAAATGCTTCTGTGTACTGGACAAGCTTCCATCCAACCAAAATGAGAAAATGAATCTGAAGTTAGATCTCTTCAGATCCTTCAGATGAAAATGCATGACTGCAAGCCTTTTCATAAGCAAGAAAGGGGGAGGGAACATTAATTAATCAATGCAGTACGTTGTGTCACGTTAATTCTAAACTTAAACCAAATAAATTCATCAGCTATTCTGTGATTCACTCACTTACTGAATATCATCAGCCTGAAAGAACATAATGTCACAATAAATTAAAAGAATGATACTAGCAAAAATTAAAACGTCTTAATAAATCTAATAAAAGGAAACTAGCAGTGTTAAGTTTGATAGACCTAATAGGCACTTTTACTCTGGCCTCAAATCTAAAATCAACCATGTTAATTTTTCAAAAGCATTGGACTCCAGGATTTTTTTATAATTATATAGGATAATAGATCAAATGTTACCCTGCCTCACCTCCAAAAATGCTAGAAAAGAAGCTGTGTGACAGATAAGTTTTAACGGTCTTTGCTTATATACTTTCCTATTTAGAGATTTTCTCTTATTTTTGATAAATGTGCTGAATTTTTGTATGTGAAGTTTCAGTACAAAACATTTGTCTTGTACTGCACATAGTTTATATATCTTTGGGAAAACCAGTCAAAAGAAAGGCAAGAGAGCTATTTTTAGGAGCTGTTCCTACATTTTTATTGCCTTTTAATGAAAGAGATCTTTGGTTTTTTAAGGAGGAGATGATAAATAGTGGGGAGTGTGAAGTTTAAAAGGACATATATCTTGGCTATAAATTCCTTAATATGGACACAGTCCTCTGTGTTTAGATCTCTTAATTTTTCTCCCAGAAATGTATAATCCATTTGGGAGTCGTTACATATTTAAACTGTATTACATATCAGAATCATGTTTTGGTGAAATGGGTGATAAAAACAAGGGAATCTCTTAGGACATAAAAAGGAAAAACAGTAAAATAAATAGGAGGGGGATTTAAAAAATCACTTATATTTAGATTGAGAAAGAACACAAATCTGAAGACATTTGTAGGATCAAAAATAAAGATAAAAATTCTTAAAACCTCCAAAAAAAAAAAGGGAGAGAAAGAAAAAGAGAGGGTTACCTACAAGAAACAGGAATCGGACTGCTTCCTTTATTTTTATCAACCAGGTGCTAGAAGACACCTGAGAAGTTTATTCAGATTTGTGGGGAAAACATTTTGGATCTGGAATTTAGAAATGACATGTAATATAATATTTGTGCATTCTTTTACTTATGAATATGTAAGAGAATATGAATAGTCGTCCTCTTACTTACACAAGAGATGTTTATTATAAATAGTGTACCCTTGCTTTTTATCACAAGAGATTTTAGAGATCTCACTATTTCAGTACCAAGGAATCTTCATCATCATTCTGTTATTTAACTGTCTTGGACTGAGTTTGTGGTTCATGAGACCAGGTCTCTATTGTTGCATACTTGAGCTGTTTCTAATTTTGAGGTGCTACAAACAATCATGCAATTGCTAATATTATCATATATACTATTTCTTACATGTCATGAGTATCTGTAGAATTAATTTCCAGTAGTGGAATGAAAGGTACTATATTTTATGTATATAAAATTTAAGTAAATATGAAATTTCCTTCCTTAATAGTCAGTGCATTCATACTCCTAGAAGAAATGCAAGCAGGTACTGGTTAACCCCCCAAGTCTTACCACAAGAATAAGTTGACTTTTCAGATTCTTGCCAATGAAATATGTAAAAATGGTATCTCAGGATAGATTTAATTTGCATTTCTATTTTTGCTGCTGAGTTGTTGCTACTTTTCCTATGCTTGAGGCCACGTGTGTATTTATTTATGGATAATTTCAACCACAGTTTTTGGTTGTTAATCTATGTTATCTCAATTTGTTAAGAGTTATTTATAATTTACAGAATTAGCCTTTGTCCATGATATGAGTTACAATCACTTCACCACAAACATTTTTTCTTTTATCTTTTGAGTTTGCTTATGATCTACTTCTCCAAGCAGTGCTTGGTTTCTATGCATCAAAATTATCATCCTTACCTTTTAATGACTTCTGGATTTTGCATTATAGTAAGCAAGGCCTTCCCCATTCCCAGGATCTAAAATAATTTAATGATGGTTTCTCAAATGGTTTTATACTTAAAATTTCAACCTTTGATACATTGGAAATTTGTCCTGATATAAGATGCACAATCTTAAGTTCCTCCAGGTGGCTAGTTACGTTTTTCAATTTGATTGATCAAAAGTTCCTATTTTTAATGAACAGAAGAGACAGAAATCATGGGTTAATTTTTTTTAATAATTTTTTTTATAATTTCAGATTGGGGGAGATTCTTCTAACTGTAATGCAAAATCTGGTAGCCATGAAAAGTTAAGATTAATAATTTTGGCAACATGAAATAAAAGACTTCATCTTTACCCACTGATTTGTAATGGCACCATTATCATATGCTAAATTCCTATGCACAATTTTATTTATTTATGGATTTTTAAACTCTGTTTTATGTGCCTATTCATGCTATTTTATGTGTCTATTCTATTTAATTATCACACTGTTTTGCCTTTTGAGGTTTATAATATGTTTCATATTTTGTAGGGTTAATGTCCCTTTATTTTAGATTGTTTTTTTTTTCTGGATATACTTGCTCGCTAATTTTTCTATGTGAACCTCAGAATTATGTTTTCTAACTCTGATTGGTATCAAATTTAAGATCCCTTTAAATTCAAGGAAACAAAAAAACTTAGGGAAAAATAGACTCCATTGATATTGTCTTCCTATCTGAGAACATGATATATTTTTCTATTTGTTTGTTTACTCTTGTGTACTTCAGGAGTGGGTTTAACTTTCAGGTTTTGTTCATTTCTTATTAAAATTTTGCCTACAATTTAATTTATTCTGTTGCTACTAAA
The DNA here is from genome assembly GCF_023851605.1 of Tamandua tetradactyla. NCBI lineage: Eukaryota > Metazoa > Chordata > Mammalia > Pilosa > Myrmecophagidae > Tamandua > Tamandua tetradactyla. Next base: position 39,094,681 of record NC_135352.1, on the reverse strand, counting down.
AATGGGATTGTGTTTGGATGTATCTCTGAGCTGACTGTTTTATGTTTAGATACATTTTGTTGATTTCTGTATGCTAATTTTGTAGCCCACCTCTTTACTATAATATGCTTGTAATAGGTTTTTTTCTTTTTTTACTTATCCTTTTAGGTTTTCCACAAGTAGCATTATATCATCTGCAAATAACAATAGTTTTACCTTCTCTTTTTAAATTTGGATAGATCTAATTTTCTTCTCTTGTCCAATTTATAACTAAGCTCTTCCAGAAAATGTTAACTGCTAGTGGTGATAATAAATATCCACTGTTATCCTTAACTTTAATGAGAATGTCACCACTATCTCCCCATTAAATATTATGCTGACTTGTAGATATTTTTCAACATGTCTATGTACATGTAAATACTCTTATTGAGAAAATTTAAAAATTATCCATATACTGTTTAGTGTTTTTAATAAAAATTCATGTTTATCTTGTCAAATGCCGTCCGAGAATCCACATAGATAATCATATAATCTATAGAAACAGTTTGGTAGTATCGAACCATCCTTGCATTCTAAAAATTAATCCTACTTAGTTATAATACATTATTTTTCCAGTGTGCTACTAAATTCTTTTTGTTAACTTTTGTTTATAATTTTTGCATTAAAATTCATAAGTAGGATTAGTTAGTAAATTTCTTTTTCTCTAAATTATATATCAGGTTTTTGTATCAGTGTCCTATTCAATACATGAAAGTAATTTGGACGTTTTTCCTGTTTGTTTGTTTTTTTTTAATGTTACAACAACTTGTATAGCATTGGAATTATCTGCTCTTTAAGAATTTGTGGACCTAGGTGCTGTATCCTGTCAAGTGTGAAAGCAAAGACCTTTCCTGTCTTTCCTCAATAAGAACTATAAAATGACACTTTCAGGCATCCATAAGTTTTCAAAATTCACTACCCACTTAACCCATATGTTTTAAAAATTAAATTTCATATATATTTAAGGAAAAGGACAACATGAGTTTAAAGATACAGTGTCATCTGAGAATGATTAAGACACAAGAAGAAAACTATTTAAAAATGAAAAGAGAAGACTTCCGGAGAAGATGGCGGCTTAGTAAGACGTGCGGATCTTAGTTTCTTCTCCAGGACAGCTACTAGGGGAGTAGAAACGATACAGAACAGCGCCCAAAGCCACAACAGAGATAAAAAAGACAGCGTACCCCATCCTGAAACAGCTGGCTGGCTGAGAGAAGCCGCTTGGGTGAGATCGCCGAGGCGCGCGGGTGGCGCTCCCTTCCCCCTTCCCGGGCCGGTGTCACTCCCTTCCCCCTTCCCGGGCCGGCTGGGAGAATTGGAGAGGCGGTCCCCTGAAACCACGGCGGCTGGCACCCACACCACACGCGGCCCCCCGGACCAACTGAGAGAATTGGATCGGAAATCCCCAGGCCGGGGAGAACGGTGACGGGCGGGGGAGGCCCCTTCCAAACCCGTGACTCCCCAGGAACGTGCACTCTCCCGGGCAGGCCGCTGCCGCTGGCGCCCTCCCGCCACGCTTGTTGCCCGGGCCGACTAGGAAATTCGGACGGGCGCTTTCCCGGGCTGCGGTGGCCAGCAACCCTCCCTGCGTTCGGTCCCCGGGCCGGCTAGAACTCTTCCAAGCCGCTTCGGCTAGCGAACCTCCCGGACTGCGAGAGTTTTCCAAAGTTAAAGGTCCCACAGCACCTTTTACTGGTGGGACCCGCAGACAAACGTGTGCCACGAGCGCCACCTACTGGGCAGGATAAGAAAAACAGAACCCAGAGATTTTACAGAAAAATCTTCCTAACTTTTGGATCCAATACCCAGGGAAATCTGTCTAAATGCGCAGACGCCAACAGAAGATAACGGATCACGCTCAAATAATTGAAAATATGGCCCAGTCAAAGGAACAAACCAATAGTTCAAATGAGATACAGGAGCTGAGACAACTATACGAACAGAAATGGAAAACCTCTTCAAAAACGAAATCGATAAATTGAGGGAGGACATGAAGAAGACATGGGCTGAACATAAAGAAGAAATAGAAAAACTGAAAAAACAAATCACAGAACTTATGGAAGTGAAGGACAAAGTAGAAAAGATAGAAAAAACAATGGATACCTACAATGATAGATTCAAAGAGACAGAAGATAGAATTAGTGATTTGGAGGATGGAACATCTGAATTCCAAAAACAAACAGAAACTATCGGGAAAAGAATGGAAAAATTTGAACAGGGTATCAGGGAACTCAAGGACAATATGAACCGCACAAATATACGTGTTGTGGGTGTCCCAGAAGGAGAAGAGAAGGGAAAAGGAGGAGAAAAACTAATGGAAGAAATTTTCACTGAAAATTTCCCAACTCTTATGAAAGACCTAAAATTACAGATCCAAGAAGTGCAGCACACCCCAAAGAGATTAGACCCAAATAGGCATTCTCCAAGACACTTACTAGTTAGAATGTCAGAGGTCAAAGAGAAAGAGAGGATCTTGAAAGCAGCAAGAGAAAAACAATCCATCACATACAAGGGAAACCCAATAAGACTATGTGTAGATTTCTCAGCAGAAACCATGGAGGCTAGAAGACAGTGGGATGATATATTTAAATTATTAAAAGAGAAAAATTGCCAACCAAGACTCCTATATCCAGCAAAATTGTCCTTCAAAAATGAGGGAGAAATTAAAACATTTATAGACAAAAAGTCACTGAGAGAATTTGTGACCAAGAGACCAGCTCTGCAAGAAATACTAAAGGGAGCACTAGAGTCAGAACCGAAAAGACAGAAGAGAGAGGTATGGAGAAGAGTGTAGAAAAAAGGAAAGTCAGATATGATATATATAATACAAAAGGCAAAATGGTAGAGGAAAATATTATCCAAACAATAATAACACTAAATGTTAATGGACTGAATTCCCCAATCAAAAGACATAGAATGGCAGAATGGATTAAAAAACAGGATTCTTCTATATGCTGTGTACAGGAAACACATCTTAGACCCAAAGATAAACATAGGTTGAAAGTGAAAGGTTGGGAAAAGATATTTCATGCAAATAACAACCAGAAAATAGCAGGAGTGGCTATACTAATATCCAACAAGTTAGACTTCAAATGTAAAACAGTTAAAAGAGACAAAGAAGGACACTATATACTAATAAAAGGAACAATTAAACAAGAAGACATAACAATCATAAATATTTACGCACCGAACCAGAATGCCCCAAAATACGTGAGGAATACACTGCAAACACTGAAAAAGGAAATAGACACAAATACCATAATAGTTGGAGACTTCAATTCCCCACTCTCATCAATGGACAGAACATCTAGACAGAGGATCAATAAAGAAATAGAGAATCTGAATATTACTATAAAGGAGCTAGACTTAACAGACATTTATAGGACATTAAATCCCACAACAGCAGGATACACCATTTTCTCAAGCGCTCATGGATCATTCTCAAAGATAGACCATATGCTGGTCACAAAGCAAGTCTTAACAAATTTAAAAAGATTGAAATCATACACAACACTTTCTCGGATCATAAAGGAATGAAGTTGGAAATCAATAATAGGCGGAATGCCAGAAAATTCACAAATACGTGGAGGCTCAACAACACACTCTTAAACAACGAGTGGGTCAAAGAAGAAATTGCAAGAGAAATTAGTAAATACCTCGAGGCGAATGAAAATGAAAACACAACATATCAAAACTTATGGGATGCAGCAAAGGCAGTGCTAAGAGGGAAATTTATTGCCCTAAATGCCTATATCAGAAAAGAAGAAAAGGCAAAAATGCAGGAATTAACTGTCCACTTGGAAGAACTGGAGAAAGAACAGCAAATTAATCCCAAAGCAAGCAAAAGGAAAGAAATAACAAAGATCAGAGCAGAAATAAATGAAATTGAAAACATGAAAATAATAGAGAAAATCAATAAGACCAGAAGTTGGTTCTATGAGAAAATCAATAAGATTGATGGGCCCTTAGCAAGACTGACAAAAAGAAGAAGAGAGAGGATGCAAATAAATAAGATCAGAAATGGAAGAGGAGACATAACTACTGACCTCACAGAAATAAAGGAGGTAATAACAGGATACTTTGAACAACTTTACGCTAATAAATACAACAATTTAGATGAAATGGACGGGTTCCTGGAAAGACATGAACAACCAACTTTGACTCAAGAAGACATAGATGACCTCAACAAACCAATCACAAGTAAAGAAATTGAATTAGTCATTCAAAAGCTTCCTAAAAAGAAAAGTCCAGGACCAGATGGCTTCACATGTGAATTCTACCAAACGTTCCAGAAAGAATTAGTACCAATTCTCTTCAAACTCTTCAAAAAAATCGAAGTGGAGGGAAAACTACCTAATTCATTCTATGAAGCCAACATCACCCTCATACCAAAACCAGGCAAAGATATTACAAAAAAAGAAAACTACAGACCAATCTCTCTAATGAATACAGATGCAAAAATCCTCAATAAAATTCTAGCAAATCGTATCCAACAGCACATTAAAAGAATTATACATCATGACCAAGTAGGATTCATCCCAGGTATGCAACGATGGTTCAACATAAGAAAATCAATTAATGTAATACACCATATCAACAAATCAAAGCAGAAAAATCACATGATCATCTCAATTGATGCAGAGAAGGCATTCGACAAGATTCAACATCCTTTCCTGTTGAAAACACTTCAAAAGATAGGAATACAAGGGAACTTCCTTAAAATGATAGAGGGAATATATGAAAAACCCACAGCTAATATCATCCTCAATGGGGAAAAATTGAAAACTTTCCCCCTAAGATCAGGAACAAGACAAGGATGTCCACTATCACCACTATTATTCAACAGTGTGCTGGAAGTTCTAGCCAGAGCAATTAGACAAGAAAAAGAAATACAAGGCATCAAAATTGGAAAGGAAGAAGTAAAACTATCACTGTTTGCAGACGATATGATACTATACGTCGAAAACCCGGAAAAATCCACAACAAAACTACTAGAGCTAATAAATGAGTACAGCAAAGTAGCAGGTTACAAGATCAACATTCAAAAATCTGTAGCATTTCTATACACTAGTAATGAACAAGCTGAGGGGGAAATCAAGAAACGAATCCCATTTACAATTGCAACTAAAAGAATAAAATACCTAGGAATAAATTTAACTAAAGAGACAAAAAACCTATATAAAGAAAACTACAAAAAACTGCTAAAAGAAATCACAGAAGACCTAAATAGATGGAAGGGCATACCGTGTTCATGGATTGGAAGACTAAATATAGTTAAGATGTCAATCCTACCTAAATTGATTTACAGATTCAATGCAATACCAATCAAAATCCCAACAACTAATTTTTCAGAAATAGAAAAACCAATAAGCAAATTTATCTGGAAGGGCAGGGTGCCCCGAATTGCTAAAAACATCTTGAGGAAAAAAAACGAAGCTGGAGGTCTAGCGATGCCGGACTTTAAGGCATATTATGAAGCCACAGTGGTCAAAACAGCATGGTACTGGCATAAAGATAGATATATCGACCAATGGAATCTAATAGAGTGCTCAGATATAGACCCTCTCATCTATGGACATTTGATCTTTGATAAGGCAGTCAAGCCAACTCACCTGGGACAGAACAGTCTCTTCAATAAATGGTGCCTAGAGAACTGGATATCCATATACAAAAGAATGAAAGAAGACCCATCTCTCACACCCTATACAAGTTAACTCAAAATGGATCAAAGATCTAAACATTAGGTCTAAGACCATAAAACAGTTAGAGGAAAATGTTGGGAGATATCTTATGGATCTTACAACTGGAGGAGGTTTTATGGACCTTAAACCTAAAGCAAGAACACTGAAGAAAGAAATAAATAAATGGGAGCTCCTCAAAATTAAACACTTTTGTGCATCAAAGAACTTCATCAAGAAAGTAGAAAGACAGCCTACACAATGGGAGACAATATTTGGAAATGATATATCAGATAAAGGTCTAGTATCCAGAATTTATAAAGAGATTGTTCATCTCAACAACAGAAAGACAGCCAACCCAATTACAAAATGGGAAAAAGACTTGAACAGACACCTCTCAGAAGAGGAAATACGGATGGCCAAGAGGCACATGAAGAGATGCTCAATGTCCCTGGCCATTAGAGAAATGCAAATCAAAACCACAATGAGATATCATCTCACACCCACCAGAATGGCCATTATCAACAAAACAGAAAATGACAAGTGCTGGAGAGGATGCGGAGAAAGAGGCACACTTATCCACTGTTGGTGGGAATGTCAAAAGGTGCAACCACTGTGGAAGGCAGTTTGGCGGTTCCTCAAAAAGCTGAATATAGAATTGCCATACGACCCAGCAATACCATTGCTGGGAATCTACTCAAAGGACTTAAGGGCAAAGACACAAACGGACATTTGCACACCAATGTTTATAGCAGTGTTATTTACAATTGCAAAGAGATGGAAACAGCCGAAATCTCCATCAACAGAAAAGTGGCTAAACAAACTGTGGTATATACATACGATGGAATACTATGCAGCTTTAAGACAGGATAAACTTATGAAGCATGTAATAACATGGATGGACCTAGAGAACATTATGCTGAGTGAGTCTAGCCAAAAACTAAAGGACAAATACTGTATGGTCCCACTGATGTGAACAGACATTCGAGAATAAATTTGGAATATGTCATTGGTAACAGAGTCCAGCAGGAGGTAGAAACAGGGTAAGATAATGGGCAATTGGAGTTGAAGGGATACAGACTGTGCAACAGGACTAGATACAAAAACTCAAAAATGGACAGCACAATAATACCTAATTGTAAAGTAATCATGTTAAAACACTGAATGAAGCTGCATCTGAGCTATTGGTTTTTGTTTTGTTTTGTTTTGTTTTGTTTTGACTTTACTATTATTACTTTTATTTTTGTCGCTATATTAACATTCTATATCTTTTTCGGTTATGTTGCTAGTTCTTCTAAACCGATGCAAATGTACTAAGAATTGATGATCATGCATCTATGTGATGATGTTAAGAATTACTGATTGCATATGTAGAATGGTATGATTTCTAAATGTTGGGTGAATTTCTTTTTTTCCGTTAATTAAAAAAAAAAAAAAGAGAAGGGGTAATTGGAGCTGAAGGGATACAGACTGTACAACGGGACTGGATATAAAAACTCAGAAATGGACAGCACAATACTACCCAATTGTAATGCAATTATGTTAAAACACTGAATGAAGCTGCATGTGAGGTATAGGGTTTTTTTTTTTCTTTCTATTAATGTTTTAATTCTTATTCTGTTGTCTTTTTATTTCTTTTTCTAAATCGATGCAAATGTACTAAGAAATGATGAATATGCAACTATGTGATGTCATTAAGAATTACTGATTGTACATGTAGAATGGAATGATTTCTAATTGTTTTGTTAATTCTTTTTTTAATTAATAAAAAAAGAAAAAAAAAGAAAGTATTCAAAAATAAATAAAATTTAAAAATATAAAAAAAAAAAATGAAAAGAGTATCCTCATTAGCCTTGATCATAGAAGTCTCTCCATCAAGTCAAAAAACTCCCAAAGAAATACTTTTACTTCTAAATAGGTTTGTTATTGTTTGGAGCTTTTCAATTTTCTGATTTAACCTACACAAAAGTACAAAAAACCTGATTAGAGGCACAGAATATACTAGAACACTATAACCTTAAGGATGTAAAAATAATGTAACTAACAAAAAACTAGAAAATAGAGGGTGAGCGGGAAGGGAGAGAGAGAGTGAATGTATTTGTGTGTGTGTGTGTGTGTGTGTGTGTGTGTGTGTGTGTGTCCTTTGGAATTGAGAGATACTAACAAAAGAAGAGAAAGGAATAGAAGATGTAGTGTGTTTTTAATGACATAAAGGAAACAACTTTAAGAATAAAAACAAATAATACTTTAATATTTGCTGCATGTAAATGCTATGTTTTTTCATCAAAGACAGTAGATAAATATTGATTAAAATTAATTAATCAAGAAACGTATAATAAGAATTTTCAAATTTATAAAGGGGTCTAGCAGAATTGAAATTGAACATGGCTATTAGTAGTGACCTCTTGAGTTTGGACCTTGGATAAGGGAGTGATGAAGAATGGAGAGAGGGAAGAAAACATTTTCATGGGATTATACAGCATAAAAGTTTAAAAGATTTAAGACATGCCCATGCATTAATGAAATGACTCTATTTGTGTTAACATCATAAGAAATTGCTTACATAAATACCGAATTGTTCCAATGTTAAAATGATTCCATTTTTGTAACAATTACATGTATTTGTATGTGTATAACTACATATGCACAGAAAAGTCTAGGTTACACATCAAATACTCCGGGGTGTAGAACGAAGTTGACAAACCTTCCACTTCTAATTTCAAATAAATTTTAAATATGGGCAAGAAAAAAAATTGCAATGACAGAGAAACTATGGAGAACCAAAAGTCATTCACCGTGGGTCCCTCCAAAACTAGAATTTATGAGAAACCTAATCAGTTGCTTAGGGAAAACCCTTCAATAAAAGACAGGTAGAAAGAATTCTGATTATGGATTCAACTTGTTTCATTAGCTTATTAACAAGTTCTTATCGATTGCTTACTCTGTAATAAGCACCATCTTTGGTACTGGGATTTGAATAGTTTATTGATTCTTGACTATAGGAGAATATAATTCATATTCAAGACAGATGATGATAGAAGGTTGATCAAGCAAACACAAAAGCATACATTTTATGATCAACCTAATACCTCTGAAGGTCTTGAGAAGTAAATAAGATAAACTATCCTTATCTTTATCTTACTGGTATGATCCTCCAATTACTGACCTACCTTGGTGTCCTTCAACTCAAATACACCAATTCTCACAGGAATCACCATCTTTGGTTTTGATCTATCACCAATGACTTCTTGATATCTAGACCATATTAACACTTGGTGCTGCTCTTTGAATGAATAAAGACATTAAAAATATATTAATTAATTCCAGGCTCAGAATCAATTTCATACTAATTTGGGGAATTTAAGAATCTCAGAAAGCTGGTGTGGTTGCTCTTTGGAGAGCCTTTTGCTGTGATACTGCTCCAATATTGTAATCCAGTCGTTGCAACTGGGCACTGGCTTTTACACCACTTGTGATTTCTCCTAGCTGGAGATAATCCCATCCAGTTACTCTTGCCTTGGGTTCTTGCTTTATTCGTGACCATCTTTCTGGGCATGGGAGCTCTGCCTAAAACTCCATTTCCTTTGCCTGGATTCCTACTTTCTTCTTTCAAACCTGCCCGCCTATAACCCCCATGGCTCACCTGCTACAGGCTCTTCTGCTATCATGTGTTCCCAACCTACAAAGGCATCTGTTTTGAGACATCTTTTCCACTTTGTCAGATACCCTTAGCTGGCTAGCCATGGTCGATTAACTGCAGATGGGCCTCAGGTTATTGATCATCTGAGGCCTTCTAAATGTATTCCCAGAGTCTATAGATCTTCCTGCCACTTTTGAACTTGTATGAAATGTCACATAGCAGAGCTTTCTGAGTGACTGCCAGTCATTGGGATGACAAAAGCAAAAGTGAGAGGAGTTTCTCTACTTCATGGGGAATTTTTTTAAACTAATATTAAATAGGAGACAAAAGGGAATTTGGTTGATAAATTCCCTCTTTCTTCTTTCTGATGGAGATCTCTAAGCCAGAAATTTTCCTATATCCTGTTCTCGCATGGCAAAGAAGAAATTCCTGCTGAGATATCCACCCACTGTCTTGGTAGCTGACTAGAAAACAGTGGCTAGAGCAGTATTCCATCACTTTGAAGTACTTCCTATCCTTTGCCTCACTTCCCTTATTTCTCTGCACTCTTGCTGTCCTGAGTTTGTACCTCTCAAGAAAAGCAGGAGTGCTTAATTCTTAAATCAGGCTCTATTTTCTTTGGAAAGGGGGCTAAGACCATATCATTACTTCATGAATATTGGAATCCCTATTACCAAATTCTTAGTTACCTGCATGTCTGCCCGTGCTCCTGGTGATCTGGTCTGCTCAGAGCATCTCCTGTTTCCATCATTGAAGGGGCTATCCTGCTTTGCATAGCGTGTGCTGTCATGGGACAAAATGTTTTAGTTTTCTGGCTGCTATATCAAATACTATGCAATGGGTTGGCTTAAACAACAGGAATTTATTGACTCACATTTAGAGGGTTGGGGAAGTCCAAAATCAAGGCATCATCGCGTTGATGCTTTCTTCCAGAAGATTGTGACGTTCTGGGGCTGGCTGCCTGCAATACTTCATCCTTGGGTTTTCTGTCACATGACAATGCACGTAGCAGCCTCTCTGGGTTTCTTTCTCTTCCTAGTTCCCTTGACTGCCAGCTTCTGGCTGTTCTTTCTGGCTTTCTCCTCTGAGGCCTTCTCAGATGTTTAACTGTAGCATCCCACATTCTTGCCCATTAATAACAATCAAACTCACTAGTAATTTTGACAAATATTTCCTTAGGGTGATACCTTCACAAATTTAGAGACACTAATTCAGGGAAAATGAATTAATGCTGACAACCTAGATATCTTAAAATGAAATAGTAATCTCCAGTAGCATAGTAAAACGTCGACCCAGATAGAAAACTCTACTCTTTCTCCAACTAAGATCATAGACATAGAGTTCACACCCACAGGAATGAATTAAGTTTAAGAATGCATATTTTCTGGATAATATAGCTCCAAGCCACCATACCCAGCTCCTGGAATTTAACCTATCTGAGCATCCTGAGTACAGTTCTGCTCACCAAACAAGACACAAACTACCACAAACTTCAATTAAGTAGCTCTATTTACTCCTACCTACAGTTTCCAATTAGCAAACTGCTGACCTATACAAAGAGAGAAACATCTGCAAAAGAACGCACTCATGCCCTTTTGGTCTACACTTCCTGGTCGTGAAACTTGTCCAGCTAGGGGCCTGATTTCAAATAATACTCATTCAATCCTATAATTAAGTGGCACTAGCTATTAACAATATGCTATCCCTTGGGTTGGTGTTTGACCAAAAATTGTTTGTACAGCCTTGAAGATCAGCTACACAGTTTGTATTTTTTTTATTATTACAGGCTGCTAAATGGAAGTGTTTCTGTCTCCAGTTTGGCTGAGATCAGAAAGTCTGAAAATAATGGGATCCAAGTACCCCTACTATCTAAAGGACTGGACCATATTAAGCTACATTTGTAAAGGAGACGGTTCTACACTAGTTATTCCAGACTTTGTCATTATTCAACTTCTTCAAGTACAAAAGTTCAAAACAATGTGAGCTGTTTTGAAAGCCAAGTAAGACAGAGAGGGTTTAAAGACCAATCACTTGTCTTGACTGGTGTAGGATTCACATGAGAAATGTGAAGGCAAAAGCCTGGCTGAAGTTGGAAACACCTCAGAAAGGATTGTTTGGGAAAGGATCTACTTTCAAATTATAATGGAACAAAGATATATGGACCAGTTATAGATCATGCAGAAATAAACTAGTCTGGGGACACAGTAACATTTTTTCTACCCAAGAAGATCATCTTGGAATATCAATATGATCTAATAAATGGACGGGTCACATGAAACCCAAAGACAGAATGGAATCTTGTAAATAGCCAATCTTACTAGAGTCTGTGGGTAAAAAGAGAGCTGTAGGAGGAAGTTTCTAGCGGAGATACCTGAAGAAAGTCACTTCTCAATATTCCTACCAGCAAGGGGTACCTGTGCCTGATCACATCTGTACAATGAACAAATAGAAAGGGGGAAAGGACATGTGTAAGAAAGAGAAGAAAACTACCATACCCCTTTCCCCACTTGTAGTCCTACCATATCGAGTCAGACCAGAGTTGCTGGAGGGAATATAAATTGAGCAAGAATATGGAATTTTGATATTGCTTTGCACTGGGCCAGACTTTTATTTTCGGAGTGTCCGGAAGCTATAGAATTGAGCCTGAGGATCTTTCACGTTGTCCAGGTGTGGGGTGATGGGGGGGTCAACAATTCGTGAAACCAGTTTGAAAAAGCAATGAGAGAAAATAAAAATTGGCTTCTGGTTATTCCCTCCTGAATCCAACTTGTTCAATAAATCAATTGAAAATATATACCATTTCATGTTTTACATATCGACTTCCCAGCAAAATTAAAATAAGATCCCTCAGTGTTTAATGAAGACCCTATAGGCATATTGTTCAGAGTAATTCATTGTCTTCAGGATTGGCCCACATATTATAGGACTTTCAGCATCCCACATTTTTGTCATTAATAACCATCAAACTCACTGGTAATTTTGACAAATATTTCCTTAGGGCAATACCTCCACAAATTTAGAAATACTAATTCAGGAAAAATGAATTTATGCTGACAACCTAGTTACCTTTAAATGAAATGGTAATCTCCAGTAACATATAGTAAAATGTAGATTTGGAATGGAAAACTCTAGACTCGTTCTCCAATTAAGATCATAAATATTTAATCATTTATGTCACTGTTGGAGTAAAATAAGAATCCAATGAAACTAATTTCCTTGTGATGCTTGCCAGCCCTTGAAATGAAACCAAATATCCAACCAAGAATCTAGGACAGATGAGATGTTGGAAAAATTAGGGGTCTCCCCTCACGTCCTACCCAAGCACAGTATGCCATATACGTTCATGATTCCAAAGTGCCATTTGAAATAATATGGTGAAAATGAAATCCAATCTGAGCACAGCTGATAAATAATCATTTATCAGGGATCATATCTGTTGAAAATATTGCCAAAGGCTTTTACATCTATACAGTGGAGATGGTATCTAAAACGTAGCACTACATAATGTTAAAGATTTCTGATGTGACTTCTCATGATGAGACCTGAAAAGAAAGCATGGTCGTAAAGTGAAATTAAAATATAAGAATTAAATACGAAAATGAAAACAAAACACTGGGACAGTGTCAGAAACACAGATGTTTATCCAAACAAACAAACAAAAAACCCCACAGTTATTGAAGGAAGAGGGAGTACAGGAGGAGGAGTAGATAGAGGAAAAGGGAACCTGAGGAGGAAAAGAGAAATGAAAAGGGAGAAGGAGGTAGAGGTAGTCTCAGTAATCATACATCAAAGAATTGGTTGTCTTTCTCCCAGGGACTTCAGACATGAACTGCCATCAGTTATCAAAAAATGAGAGTCTAACAATAAAGGGGATAACATCAGTACTGACTATATTGAATATTAAAACAGATATAGCCTGAATCAAGTAAAACTACAGGCAAAAGTATCCTATGTAAGAGGTTCTTGAATGAAATCACCCAAACACAAATAGACATCAAAGACAGACACTGCAAACTACAATTAGCTTCCAACATTTCCCCAAGTGGCAGGCTTATGACAGTCACCAGGATAAATAAATGAACACAATGGAAAATGTAGGACAAGTGTCCCAGGGGAATAGTATTGTAAACTGAGCTCTGTCTATGAAAACACACTATGGTTGTCATTTTACAAAGCAGAGGGATGATTATGCTGAACGCAACATTTAAACAATTATTATTACATACAATATGGAAATGAAAGAATTTTAACAAAATGTGTCTTTAAAAGTTCTCATGGCTTATTATTTGGTAGAAAAGCATAATGATACAACCCTTGCTGTTCTTAGCTTGCTCCTCTCTCTCTCTCTCTACAAAAGCAACTCTGGAAAAATGGCTATGAAAATATGACTTTAAATTTAAAACGATTTTTTTTTAATATTTGTAAACATTTATTCTCTTGAACTGAAAAAGGCTTGCATCAGCACACATTGTACAGCCTTGCAAATTACACGGAAACTGAAAAAAAGGTTCCTTTTCATAAGGAACGATTTTTAAATAGTGAAATGAACCTCCATTTTGCTTCCAAAAGTGAAACTATAAAATTTAACAGGTTGAAACAAAAATGAAGAAGGGATTTACATGGTGGCCAATTCTGATCTTATTGTTTTTTCCCTATTCACTTCTTACAAGTGGCCCTTGGCTTCTTTTCATTTGGTTTGTGGAAATGATTGCAACAATGTGCTAAATCTCACTGAGATGACACTGAGCTGGATGTATTAATTTGCTAAATGCTGCCAGAAAGCATATACTGGAAATGGTATGGCTTTTAAAAAGGGAACTTAATAAGTTGCAAGTTTACCTTTCTAAGGTTATGAGAAAAATCCAAATTAAGGCACCAACAAGTGGTTACCTTCACTCAAGCAAGGCTGATACCATCTGGATCACCTCCATCAGCTGGGAAGGCACGTGGCTGGTGTCTGCTGGGGTCTTTGGTTTCTGGACACTTCTGTCAACTGGGAAGGCACATGGTGATGTCTGCTAGCTTTCTCTCTTGGCTTCTCATTTCATAAGGATTCCCCAGGGGAATCCTACATCTCCAAAAGTCTCTAAGGCTCTGTGAGCTCTGTCAGCTCTGAAGTAACTGTTCTCAGGAATCTACATTGGCTCTGTCATTTCTGAAGTTTATCCATAATGCTTCCCTTTTTAAAGAACTCTAATAAACTAATCAAGACCCAGCCTGAATGGATGGACTCACATCTCCATCTAATCAAAAGGTCACACTCACAATTGGGCATGCCACATCTCCATGGTGATGATCTAATCAAAAGTTTCCACCTTATGATATTGAATCAGGTTTAGAAAAAATGGCCACCTCCACAAGATTCAATCAGGATTAATATATGGCTTTTCTGGAATACATAATACTTTCAAACCGGCCCACTGGATAACTACTCTTAAGAATTACTGATGGTAATTAAGCACTTAAGAAGCACTCAGCAGAATTCTAAGCACTTCACACATATTAATTAATTTAATTCTCATTACAAAGGTGTGAGATTGACATGTATTATAATTTCGTAGGCTGCTTAAAGCAAATAACATGAAATGGTTTGGCTTGACAATTGGAATTTACTAGCTTACAGTTTTGATGCCAAGAAAATGAACAAATCAAGGTTTCATCAAGGTAATGCTTTCTTCCCTAAGACTGGCTGCTGGTAATCTTTGACTCTTCTGCCACATGGCAAGGTACATGCAGCATCTGTTTGTCTCTCTCTTCACACCAGAGTTTCATTGATTTCAACTTCTTGCTTCAATGGTTTTATCTCTCTATCTCTGTATTCATACTAGTAAGAGGATTGAGACCCATCCTGAACGAGATGGGTCACTCCTTAACTGAAGTAATCTCATGAAAACGCCCTATTTAAATGGGCTTAAATGGGTTTAAATCTAATCACAGGAATGGATTAGATTTAAGTGCTTGTTTTTCTGGGGTGTGTCCAGCTTCCAACTACCATAGTATGATCATTAGCCACTTCTGACAAATGAAACTGAGAAAATTGAACTACCAGGAGATTAAATAACTTGCCAAAGTGCAAGCAGCTAGTAGTACAGGGTGGAGCCAATTTTTAAATCCAAGATGCCTCCTCTCTAACAGGGAAAAGCAATCACTGGTGATATGCATGACTGTAAAAGCGAGACACACAGGGTCTCTACAACAAAGAAACCTCAGCTCTAATGCTTGGATTGGAAGAATTTTAGGAAATGAAAACTTCCAAAGAAAGAAGATCCTACAGGGTGGATAATGTTTTTGTTTGAAGAAGAGAGATTTGCTGTGTAAAATAAGTGGAGGGTTCCTAGCTGGGGGGAAGCTGTTGTAATATCACTTCCCATTGAATATGCATCCAACAACATATTCATCATTTCCTTCTAAGACCTTTCAGGAACCATTTTAATGTGCTTAGTTCTACCAACAATCTCTTCAAAGCAATCTTAGGTTTTTCCACCTCCAATTTCTTCTAGGCTCTTACCATTACCCACCTCCGAAGCCAATTCCACATTTTAGGGTATTTGTAATAGCAACTCCCCACTTTCCAGTACCAAAAACTGTCTTAGTCTCTTTGGCAATGTGGGGCATCTCCATTGCAATGTGAGACATGACTCTGAGAGATGAGCCTGGCCCTGGAATCAGAGGATTAGGAATGCCTTCTTGACCAAAAGGGGAGACGAGAAATGAAGCAAAATAAAGTTTCAATGGCTAAGAGATTTCAAATAGAGTTGGGAGGTCATTCTGGGGGTAACTCCTATGCAAGATTCAGTCAGATATTGCAAATTGCCACAGTATACCACCCTCCAACCAAGAGTATTCCTGAAATTCTAGGACCCTATTAAAGTTTTCCCTATTAAGTTTATTTTTACAGAAACTTAAAGCCTCCAGATGGCTCCTATGCAAATAAGCCTTGAAACCCAAAGGTACCAATCTCTCCAAGAATATCAAACAGTTGCATTCCTCTACTCCATAATATTGACACCCTTTTTTCACACAAAGAAATTAGAATTGATATCCCAGATATCCCTGTAGATTGAGTCAATGATCAAATGAGAGGGAGGAGGTGTAACTGAGAAGTTAGACTGAAACAAATTATTGATTACTTATTCATTATATAGATATTTATTTTTAGTTTCTAGTGTATGATAATAGCTAGAAAGAAATACCTGAAATTGTTTAACTGTAATCCAGTAGCTTTGATTTTTTATGATTTGTATAACCATATCGCTTTTATTGTGTGACTGTGTCATTGTAATAACCTTGTGACTGACACTCCCTTTATCCAGTGCATGAGTTTATGAGTAATACAGACATGCATGAAAATAATACTACTACTAATAATTAAAATGGTAGGGAGAAATATCCCTTTATAAACTATGGACAATAGTTAATAGTACTATTTTAATGATTTTTCATCAATTGTAACAGGTGTATCTACTGTTAAAAAATTAGTAGAATTACAAAAAAAGTATTGTCATCAACTGTAACACATTTTCTCTGCAAATGTTGGTGGTGAGGGAGTCTATGGGAATCAGTATTTTATTCATGATTGCCCTGTAAACCCACAGCTTCCTTAATAAAAAAAAATTTTTTTTGAAGTATCTTAGTTTGTTAGAGCTATTATGACCACATACTGGTTGACTTAGTAACTGGAATTTATTGTCTCACACTCCAATATGTTCTTACTTCTGGCCAGGTGGTACAACAGAGGGAGAATTACTATTGTAAGTGGAAAATGAATTTAGGGAAAAGAGTTGGTCATTCTGGGACACAGTATTATTTGTATTAATTAAAACATATCTGATTAATTGTGAAAAATGAACTTCAAAGAAAATATTCTAAACATTTCAAACTAGAAATGACATTTTTGAAGACAAGAAATCTAACCTATAATAATAACTCTATTCTTTATTTTTATGCAATTGTGACAACCACAATCTCTTTGATAGTCTCCAAATTTATTTTATCTGATAAATTTAGAAATTACTAAAGGGTATAGCAATCACTTCTTTCTCATTTTACAATTTCACAAATTATTTTCTAACATCTTATAAAATTGCAATGATAACAAAATAATTCTATTTGCAACTTTATTAAACTAAGATTTTTGTATATATTTTTTGTTTACTCCCCAATTTTAAAATTTGCCAAATGCAGCATTTGTATATATTTAAATGTTAAAATTAGGTTGCCTGTTAATATTGAAATAGCCAATAAACAAAGAATCTATAAGAGTTGAAGTTGGTTTACTTCTAGAACGAATGAAGAGGTAAAACCCTGGATTGAACAATCAATATTTTGTTGAGCATTTGTTAAATGCTCACTTTCGTAAATAATTATGGACCATTTTCTACATGCTAGAAATAGGATTGAATACAAGATGGTAGAAGACATGGTGGCTCTTGCTCTCCAAGAAAGGTTTATAGTAAATAGACGATGTATTAGTGAGGGATCTCTAGCGAAACAGAATCAACAGGAAATATCCGTAAATATAAAATTTATAAAAGTGTCTCACATAACCATGGGAACGGAGAGTCCAAATCCGTAGGGCAAGCTATGAAGTTGATGACTCCAGTGGAGGGTCTGGATGAACTCCACAGGACACGCACACTGGCCAAAGCAGAAAGAGAGCCTGTCCCTTTTGAATCCTCCTTAAAAGGTGTTCAATGATTAGATTAATCATCACTCATTGCAGAAGACACTCCCTTTGACTGATTACAAATGGAATCAGCTGAAGATGCACTCGATGTGATCAAGATTTAATTCTATGAAATGTCCTCATTGCAACAGACAGGCCAGCACTTGCCCAAACAGTCAAACAGGTACCACCACTTGGCCAAGTTGATACATGAACCTGACCATGACAGATGATAATCATGGAAGCAGAGTATGACAAAAAGCCCAGGAATGGGATAAAGCAGAGGTGAGTGGGTGTGCAGAGAATGAGGTAGGATGGCTTTTGGGCTGGTGGGCAAAAACAAATGAAGGGCATCTAGAGCACAGGAAATAGAACTAAGGAGATACACGAGGCAGGAAGTGTATTGCTCAGATTTGTTGAAGTATAGGATTATTATTTGGAGGAAATGAGATACAAAGAAAACTAAGCTGGAGCAGGCCAATGAGGAGCACTGAAGACTGGTCTAGAGCTATTTGTTATTACATTGATAAAACATCTGGATGATTGATCTTTTCATCCAGATATATGGAATTATCCCAGCCTTTAACTAGGAATTTTAAGACAAAAAAATATCAAGGAAACATAATCTTCGGTTAAAGGTCAGGAAATACCTGAATTTGATTTTGGAATCTTCTTCCATGGGGAGCAGTCTTACCATGATCCCTTGAGACTTAAGACAGGAAGAGACTGAGGTTAAAAAAAATAAATTCTAACAAAATGTCAAAAAAAAAATCATATGGCCCAAAAATGAAATGGGTCTACTCCAAGTCTAATATATATAATTTTATCGGTATTATTATTTTATTTAGTTTCTAAAGTGGTATAGTATCTCTGCCTTCACACAGCTAAGACACGATTCCATTACAAAGACTTTTCCTGAATCAGAATTTTAAATGAAGGAGTCACTGTGCCTTGGTGCCTACTGAACTTCCTTTGAGGATCAAGCATCTTTATTTATTAGTGCATGCACTCGAATCTGTAAGCTGGAAAGTCGTGAGTTCAATCATAAATTTTGGAGTTATGAATTTGCAGGCAGTCTAGAGTTCAATCATAAATTGTGGAGTCATGAATTTGGCATTGGTTTCGTCTTACCAAAATGTATCTTCCTAACTCTAATCCAGTGACATCACTGGTCTTCAGACCCTAATCCCCAAGGAGCCCAAACTTCAACTGTAGATAAATACTGGTAGTTTTTCACATCATAATCAAATATTTGGTTGTGACTTTAAATATATATGTAAAAACTCAGATCTTAATCCTTATAAGCATGAAATAAAAGTAAAAATTAAAAATGCTTCAAGAATATGCCTTAGCAAAACAAAAAATTCTCTTTCTTTAGTGGGGCATGAGTTAAGCATAATCTATCATCATAATTTTGAATGATTTGATGTTGGTATGCTTTTTTGGTCTAGTTTTAATGTTTCTTAAACCCAATTTTTCTTGTCTTCTTTAAAATGAACTAATCCCAAATCATCATGGAAATAAGTCAAGTAAATGAAAAATCATAAATTACATGGGTACTTACAATTCAGTCAGTTTATTTGTAAACAAATGCCTGGGGGTTTAAAGGGAAGCAACAACCTTAGCTTCAATTCATCGTATACACTGGCTAATTTAACTTGTCAGGGATATGATATATGGTTTAACACAGTGAGTAGCCAATGTGACTTTCTGTTCCATCACAGACTTTTTGGAGGTGGGAGTTGGGAAGAAGACTGAAATAATCTGGAGCATTAATTTTAAATCATGGTTTTTATGGAAAGTTCGTGTTATTTACATTTCCCCTCTTAGTAGGCATCACAAGATATCAACAACATTTTCAAAGGCAAATGTTTTCAGTTCAAATCTCCTTTAATTATACATGCTACAAAGCACTTTGGGGAAGTTACAAATCCCAAAGCAATACAAAACTAGATATGTACCAATGAAAAATAATTGAAACTTTCTCACAGTTTGTAACATGATTAGACAGAAAAACTGTGGGAGATGAAAAAGAAAAGCAATAAAAAAATGAACTCAAGTTTTAAATGACATTGACTTTGTAGCCATATTAAGGTTTCCCATTGTAAATTGCCTTCATCATATCTATATTATCAACAATCATGAAAGATATGAGAGGTAGGTATTATTGTTCCCACTTATCAGGAAAAGAAAACTGAAGAATAGAAAGATTAAATGATATATTTAAAGCCACACAGGAGAAATGGCAGTGACAGAAGAAAACTGATATCTGCAATTATTCCAACTTTTCACCACAATTCACTAATTATTAAAATGGAATTAAGGGCAGGCCATGGTGACTCAGCCGGCAGAGTTCTCACCTGCCATGCTGGAGACTGGGTTCGATTCCCGGTGCCTGCCCATGCAAAAAAATAAATAAATAAACAAATAAATAAAAATGGAATTAAGGTAAATGAGGTGCAGACAGTAAGAGAAAATATTTTGTAGAACCAAGGATAATATTCATTCATTTATTCATTTTAATGATTTTAGATCCATACTTTATTCTGAACTAATGAGCAAGATAAGATTAAAAAGTAAAATATATTAAAAGAAATAATTAAGCTGTCAAACATAGATTTTTTTATAGTGGCAACTGGTTAAATGAATTCAATGGTTTTTCATGACTGTTGCCTCTATACATTTATAGAATTGAATTTCTCCTTGGCCCTTTTTAAATTTCTCTGAAGATAATTGGGTGAGAACTTCAAAACAAAATTGCAATTTGAATTTCAAAGTTTTCATATAAAGGAATTTTCTGCCAATTCTTACCTCAACATCAAGTAGTGTATTTGAAATATAACAATCTCTTATTGGGTCAAGAAACTTAAAAAAAATTAATAACTGTAATATGGTGAATTGATCATCCTCTCTGTAGAATCACATGGAATGCTAACTTTTTTTTTTTTACTCACCCAATTTTGGCCATCCAAAGTGGAATGGATTTGTAAGTATGGACCTATCCTAAGGGGTAATTTGGTAAAAGATTCCTGAATTTTTGTATTGATGTGCAGAAAGTAGAAAGTAAATGTCAAATAGAAATGAAAAGCAGGACAGAATAAACCATTACAGCAGACCACGCAAGTGGCTCAGTTCAAACGGGCTTGTCTGGGAATTTTGTGCTGTCCAGATGGGTCAATTTGATACATGCGCTTATATACATCCTACAAAAGTCAACTAAAGGCTCTCATAACTGGAATGTATCACAAGCTGACAGCTTATGAAATTCCAAAGTATTGAAATACAAGCACAGTGTGAGGAAAATTAGAATAACATACAAAAATCAGCTTTAATCACTTGTGCATTAATTAGATCCAAATTAGTTGTATACTCACAAGTAGAAGCATTTGTGGCCGACGTGGACATCTGCTAGATGTGGAGACAAAGGCAGAATGCTAATTGGGTTTTCAGCTGCTTTAGGAAGGAAATAGAGAAAATATGACAGGATAATTAAATAAATCAGATATTTTCAATTACTGTAGAGTGAAATATCATGCTAATCAAATAATTACCATGTTAGTTTGGGCAGAGACATTTCAAAATAAAACAACAGTGAAAAAACTTGAAACAGAATAACCAAAAACAGTGTTTTTTAAGTAAATATATATAACAGAGACCTTGGGAATAATGTTTGAGAAAAGTGGAATAAGGCCAAAATAATGAAGTAATAAAATTTATAAAAATATCTGTCTAAACAAAGGAAAACATCCTTTTTATCTGTTGTTAACAGCAATCACGTTAGTTCACATAAAAGCAGAAATTGCTAAGAGATATGGCCGCCTTTATTAAATTGTAAACAATTAGCTAAACTAGCAGGAAAATTTGTTTTCTGGCTCCCTAGTCCCTTCTTTCCTGCTATTTTCAGGAAAAAAAATATGGCACTATGCAACAGATATTAGTTCTATTGCTACTACTTTCAACTCTTCTACTTCTGGTCATTGTACCTTGAGTTTTCACCCTAAACCAGAGAGCTGGATAAAATCCATTTCATTAAGTCCCTTCATGTTTAGGGGTCCTAAATAAACTACCTTCAACAGACTATTCCTGTGCCTGTGTCCAGATTTAAAGCCATGTAACACCTGGACTTTGTGAGCTTAACCTGCTGTGACAAATAAAAATAAATAAGAAAGTTTCCCGTAGTTGACAACCCAGGTGGAAGTTTTACTACAATTTCCATCAGTCACAGGGGCAGCCTTCAAGTGAAATAAACTGTATTTACACACAGGTTTGTTCAGAAAGGTGGCTGGATTGCAACTTTTTACAGACACTGAAACTTGCAAAGAGATCTATAGATATGAATAAACTGTGAAAATAAATCCCTTTGTCCATTTGAAGCTTTTGCATTTCTATTTACATGCATCTTTTCATATCGAGACAATCTGGACCAAGGGAGTTTTGCCTTAATTAAAGGAAAAAAAAAATCCGAGGACTCTATGTTGAATGACATAAATGCTATGAAAAAGAAGAGTATTACGATAGTCTCTCAGATCTGTGTCTCACATCGATTCTGGGATTTTCATTACCCTTTTAACCTGATTTCCTGAACTGATGGAGTGGACGAAGTGTGACAATTGAAATCACCAGAATACTGTATAAAGACAAGAAAAACAAAACATGCAAATATAATCATCTAAGAAATGGAGAAGAGGACAAAGTAGTCGAAAGTCTAGAATTTGAATCAATATCCCGGAAGTATTTTTTGAACAACCTAAATTTTTCTTAAGCGTATAATGGGAAATCAAAGAAAAGTGAAAAAGAGAACTTGAGAGAGGACTTTCAGCAAAGGATATAAAAATGTGTTATAAACTGCTCTAGTTAATAAACTGTGGTAGTATTTACACAAGAATAAAATAAAGTAGCACTCCCAGAAGCAGACATTAAAGAAATAACAGTCTTGTATATGATAAAAATGGCACTTAAAAACAATTGGAAAAGTATTATGTCCATTAAATAATGTATCTTTTTAGGATAAAAGAAAGTTATACTTCTACCAAACAACAAAATGGCTTAACCATCGAAACTATTTAGATGTTTTAGCAATCATCGTACTTAAGAGAAAAAGCAAGAGAAGGAAACCATAAAAGTTCAAGAAGTAAATAGAGATGAACATTCATCTGGTCCAGAGACGGAGAAGAAATTAAGCAGAGAAGCAACTGAAAATACCGCAAAGGCAAAAGCAGAATTGTTAACATCACAAAAGGTAGAAACATCTGAATCACAAAAATCCAGAAATAACCTTTTTAAGAACCTGACAGATTAGAGAAGTATTATAACACACATGGCTAATAAATAGATGAAATCCTAACTGCTAAAGAACTCCCACAAATGAATAGAAAAGACAAACACACGAAGCTCATACACAAGTCAGGAACAGATAATTTCCAAATGAGAAATATAAATGGTCAATTAACATATCAAATAAGGTTCAATGCAATTTTAAATTTAAGAAATATGAATTAAAATAAAATATCATTCTTCCCTTTTCCACTTAGAAAATCTAAAAACTAAATATACCATCCAGTATTGTTTGGGTAAAGCAAGCACTCTCATATACTGCAGGCTAAAATCTAAATTAGAGAATTTTAAGAAAATAAATTGACAATCTCAATTAAGCTCCTTAAAAATGTCTAAGCCTCTTGGCCCAGCAATTTCATATCATGGGATCATAAGTAATTAATTAAAAGATTCACAATAAGATTTGTATATCAGTATAGTCACACAGCCTTATTTATATTAGGAAAAAAAAGAAAAAATATCTAAAAATCTCAACAATAAATGATGATTGAATGCGTTAGAATACATGCACTACATGGAACAGTCTGCCAATATTAGAATTCATATCTTCAAAGAATATTTAATGGCATGTAAAATACTCATGAGAAAATCAGGATACAAAATGGTATATACACTTTGATTCAAATTTTGTTATTATTTGTAGATAGGTTCAAACATAAACAGAGAAACATAGCATACTGAACTATAGGAAAATGTTAACATGGATTAAGAATCAAAATCAGGTGTGTAGTTGATTTAAAATTTTTCCTATTCATTTGTTTCTGTATTTTCCAAATTTCCTGAATGAAAACATGTTGCTTTTCTAATGTAAGTCAATCATTTTATGAAATCCAATGTTTGACTACAACTCCACCAGTACTGTGACCTCAGCCAAGTCACTTTATCTTCTTCTTTAGTTCTTCAAATACAAAAGTGACCACCATACCTACTAGGTCAAGCAAAGACAAATATGTAATGTGTTTCACATCTTCACACATGCACACACACACACACAAAGCATTATATATATCTAAAATAGTTTTCATTGTTTTATAAAATAAAAGGGCATTTGTTATTAATCTCTAACTCCTTCCTGGAAATTAGGTACAAAAACTCAATAACGGTTTGGGTTTGATAGCCAATAGAATCACTGTGGAAAGATATCTAACCCCAGTTTGCATTTTGGTTGTCGATAGCACAATATCTGTACCCTCACCAATTAATATACTAATACCAAGCTGACAAAAAAAATGATAGCATTGGCATGGAAATAAAGAAATTTTTGCACAAGGTTCTTAATATTTTTTTGGTAAATATGAAACAAAAGTATGCTTTAGGTAAAGTTTGAGTACATTTCTACCCGTTGGCCTAATTGATGCACTAGTTTTAAAACACCGGCTGCTGACAGCTACAGCTTCTCGGTTGCAGAGGAGAATATACTGACATCTGACAAAGGTGGTTGCGGTAGTTGATAACATATTTCCTCATTTCTGTTTGTCGATGTCTAGCTAAAATGAATGTTCAAGTTGCTTTACTGGGAAAGGGTGAGTTAGGTGACTGGCATGAGGGATAATATGGGATAATAATGTGGGGGAGGGAAATAGAAAGGACAGAAGGGGATTGCTGAAGGAGCCACAGTCACACTTAACTGGAATGTCTTATTATCAATAACGGCAACTAACAACACTATTGAGCAGTACTGAATCTCATACAGCTTGTCAGTAAGGACTCTTGTATGTTGAAAATTATAAAATGTGTGTCTTCATTATACTCTTCAACGTGTATTTTTTAATATTTAGGGAAAAATATAAATCTCACTGTGTCATGTTTGTAAGCTACCAAGAACTCCCTTCATTTGAAGGCAGAGGGTATACTATTGGGTAGAAATAAATCAAAGGCATAGGACATTTCTGCTATGTAGATTTTTCACCATGGAATTTGAAGTAAGTTGACTTACGGCAGTTCTGAAGTCTTGAAGTTTCGCCGAGCTTCAAGAGTTTACAGAGTACTCAGGAACCTAAAAACCCACCTCTGCCTTGAATTTGTAGACATATACTATCTTTAACAAAAAATGACTGAGATGGTTTCAATGGTAAAGAAAAGAAGGAATAAGCCATTTCATTTTTATCATCCTTTGTGATAGTCTGTGATTCAGCCAGTAAATGATAAACAACAGCAGTGATTTCTAATGGCCTTTCAAATGTTAAACCTACTGTGGTGCTCAGGTATAAGCTGGTCACTTCTGTCATTAAGAGATTAGGCAAGCCATGTTTTATTATTAAAGTGTCAACTTCCAAGTATTTTCCTTTGATGAAACTTGGAAGAACATGTCACGTTCTATGGTTCCAAATACTAAATTTCTCCCCTTTAAATCACTCTATTCCTCCATGTTTCTTTCGGAAGTTGAAAAAAAGCTTCCTGGGGGAGTGACCAAGGTGATCAGAGCACCAAAGCATTTTTGCACAAACGCACCCGAAAGTTCATTTAACTCCTCCCATTCAGAAGCTCACCTCTCAGCCCCCGTCGCCATCCACTGAAGTGAGAGGAAACATATTCTTCTCTCAGAGTTTACCCATATATTGCTTCTCTCATCTACAGGTTGGAGACTTCAGTTCAATACAGGTATTCGTACAATGTTATACAGAGTATTTATAAAATTGTGCGTTATTCATGTATTCAGGTTTACTTTAAGAGTGTCAGCATATTTATTCTGCAGATAGCTCGACCCTTCCTATATGTAAAAGTGATAAAGGCTTGTAAATATTGCTTATGGCATACTCAGAGCTACCTATTTGCTACGCAATTAATTGGCACATTCAATGATAATAAAAGGAGTTTTGTCACTTATTATTAAAAGTTTGCCTATTGTCAGACAATGAGTAATGGTTGAAAAAATGGGTGTCTTAGAGATCTGGTCTCAGTGTCTTCGTTAGTAAAATGCTACTTTTTGGACTTATGGCAGGGATTAAATGCTATAAAGACTGGTAGAATGGGGCATATATAATATGCATCCAATCAGTGGAAGTGGGTTTTTAAATACTTGATTAAAACATAGTAGGAATTATTTTACTGGCTATAATTCTTATGCATTGAAGACTTGTGCCCTTCTTTATATCAAAACCCTTCTGAACCCAAGGTGACTTTTAAGAAAGGTTGCTCGAGTGTTCAAGATTTAAATAATCATTTGAATTTATAATTGATACTTATTTTCCTCATTTTTCTTATCTGTAAGCTCATATTCAGTTATTCATCCTTTACTTCGGTAACATCTTCCTTTATCTCTAGATTATAAGCTTCCTGACGTCAGGAGCCGTGATTGTTTCACTCCCCGTTGCTTTCCCAGTGCCCAACACATGATAGGCGTTCAATAAATATTTGGTACCTGGATGAATGAAACTAATGAACCTTTCTTAACTGTGAGTGATGAATGTACTGGCCTTAGTAACTCACCAACTGCTCAGTAGAAGGGAATGGGGGCTGCAAGTACCATACAATCCCCTACGCCCTTTGATCTCTTGTATCAGTTCACTGAATTTCCCCCATTACCACTGATAAAAAATGATGCTTTAAACTAATTTCATTTCACATTTATAAATGGCTTTGGTATGTTATTACAGATTTGAGAAGAAAATGATAAAATGTTTTAGCCTTTAAAAGAAGTCTTGGAAAGTGCCCGGTATCCATGCGTTGTTGTCTGGCTTCCCACAAAATCCTTGTAATGAGCCCACTTCTCAGAGGCATCACGTGAAAGAATAAGTCAGAGCTCCCTCCTCTACCAAAGCGTTAGGAGGCCGGTGAGTGGGAAGCCCGAGGAAGGAGTGATTTCGCTTTGTATTTTACTGTCCGCCACTTCTTTTGAACAGCATGGGTGGTGCTTGGGGGCTCTGGCACTGTTCCCAGAAGCACTGCTTCTGCCAGGCAGAATTTGCACCTTCGCAAGTGCTGACTGACTGTGATAGAGAGATTTGGTCCCCTTTTGGAAGCAGCAATCTGGGAAAGAAATTACCCCTCCGGGCTGGTTGTGGGGAGAGAGGACTATGTTTCCGGTACTAGTAGGTACTAGATAATTTGACTCTATTCTCATTACATCTGCTTAATCTACCATTCATTTAGAAGTCTTCAATTCCCTAGGCACAGCTCATAGAAAAAAAATAAAATGTGAAAGCAATAAGGTTGCTCTTTTTCTTCTTCTCCCTCTCTCTCTTTTCAAAGAGTATTATAAAAGTTTGTTTTCCTGGCTAATAGCTGCAAACGTACAAAGCTTTCTTCGTTAGGGTTTGCTATTTAAACTATCAGCTCATTCTGTGAGAACATCAAACATATGTCCACCAGATGCTGGGAAATGTCGCGGTCCTAAGAACCTGACTCGAGTGAACAATAATCTGTGGACAGCGGGTGTGAACCTGAGCTGGGCCAACACCTCATCAGACCGAATGGCTAATTGATTTCAAAATTAGACTTGGTATTTCTGAACAATAATCTTAAAAGGCGGCAATAAAATACATCAGGATCCTTTGAGCCAGCCAAGCTTTCATCCAAATGGCTTATTACAAAGAGCTGGCACACCTGAACTTTGGCACAGTCAAATAAATCCAAAAACAGCAAATGGAAACCACATTTGACACTGGAGGTTTGTCAGGAGTTTGCAGTCATGAGGAAACATGATTTTTGATTTTGAAAATAATTTTTGCATTAGTGGCAGGAAACAATTCATTGAACGTGTTTTACTTTCACACCTGTGATTTATGCAATAAAATATGCATAATAGGTATTTGAGGGCTTTCAAGTATCACATAATCTTTGGAGAGCCAGGAGCAGCCAGGGCACGGTGTGGGTTATGGTAGTTCCATTGCTGATAACTTCATCGCGCGTGTAGGCCCCTTTGAACTCCGATTAGCTGTTTTGTGACATCAGGGTTCAAGAGGCTTTAAATCTGACTGCACTGGAGTAAGAATAAATTTGACCAACTATTTTGGAAGTGCTTGGAATCTTCTCTTGCCTTCAGAATAAGGCAAACTAAGACCACAATCCCTGGTTTCAAAGATGGCATAAATTCTTAAAATGCACACCAAAGATTTACACTATGGCAACAGCATACTTTGATACCCTTCCTTGCAGCATTTTAGTAACCTGCTGCAGATACCTATTGAAAGGCCCCATGGTGGGGTGACTGCGGGAAGAGTAGAAGACAAAAGCAAGAGTGTTTGTGTGGGTAAAATGAATTAAAGGATTGATTCATTATCTGCACAATTCAAATAAAACAATGTCTTATTTTAATTTTCTGACTTTTTAAGGAAAAACGTATTTGGCATTTTCTTTATGCTTCTTAACCAAATAACTGGCTCCTTTCTTTAGCATTAAATTTTGTGTAAAGGGAGTCTACGTAACTAGATGTATTTGTTAAGTCTTTACACTTCTTTGCTAAACTCTATCCAAAGATCGCTAATGTTAGTCTAACCCAAATCTCTTAGAGCAAGAACTATTTTGCAAGAACAAGAAAGGAGAGGGATGAAACTGGAGAATTTACAGTTGAAAACATTTTTCCTTCATTGCTCCCTCTCCTTATCATGTCAATCTTTATTTGTTTATTCAAAAGAAGAGGCTGACATCTTAACAGCAACTGTGGCTATGACTTTCTAACTGAGAAGTAACCCCAAGGCTATGGTCCATGCTGGGCCCCAAGTGAAGTTGGCGCACCTTTGGAATTAGTGGTTTGAGCTCTCAAGGAAGAAAATCAGATATGAGTTTGAGCCCCTGCTCGTTCATTTATTTATTAGATGATCCTGGCCCACTTTTTCTTTCTGGAATGTAGTTTTATCATTTCTAAGTGATGAGAATTGGACTAGATAATATCTAAGGTCTCTCTCTGCTCTAAAATATTATAAGGCTATAAAATAATTCCTTCAGTTGAGATAAACAAGTTTGGCTCATGCATTGCTTGAAAGAAAACAGACAAAAGAAAAGAAATATTAGTGTGATAGTTCATGAACTGGATTAAGACACATGTAATGTCTTTAGAAATTTGGCTATAAATGCATTTTTCAGTGCGATAAGATAGACAACAAATCATTAAAAAGTTTTATGGTAAAATACTAATCACTCATCGTCTCTATGAGTGCAGGGAAATAGCAAAAATTCTTCAGAATAAAATTAATTTCTGAGACTGTACCCCTCAAATCACATTCTCAACTTACGTAGCCCACACATTCTGAGAGTTCGCTCTAAGACAAATGAATGCTCAAGATAAACAAATCCCCTAGTGAATGACTAATACAGGAAGTTTTGAATTGTGGGAATTTTTAGGCATTATAATGATTGCTACTTGATATTCTGTCTATGTAATATGTCAGTACAAAACAAAATATTAAAGCATACATTTGGTTTCAAAATTTTTTCAACTCTCAAAAATTGGAATACAAGAGTGCTTAGATTACTTAAACACTGCTAGGTTCTGCACTCAATTCCAAAATTCTTAGGGTTTTCCATTTCAGTACATATTCAGGAATTAAAATTTATATTAGCATGATATTGTGTTATCTACACTTGTAAATAATTTTATTAGAAATCTTAGTTAATAAGTCTTACAGGGATAACTATTTTCACTTCATTAAATATGTCATATTTCATTTAAGTAGTGTTTCTAATTTTTGAAAAATGGCAGTAATAATATCTTAAAAATGTAGTGTGTCAAGTATTTCAAATGCAGTAGCATTTAAATCTCACAGTAACCCTACAAGGTTGGTACTATTATATTTATTTTACTGATGAAGAGAAGCTTAAAAAGGGCAATTAACCAGCCCTTGTTTGCACAGTAGCTTTCAACTGAGCATTACTCAGTTCATATTTTCTAGATAGGCATCATTACTACTGCAATGAATGTAATTAATTCAGTTATTCATTCATTCAACGAATATTCATTGCTAGACTGCTATGTGCAAACCACTGTTTTAGGCGTAGAGGAGAGAAGTGAGCTTTCATTATAGTAGAATGGGATCAGAAAATAAACAAGTGAATATATGTAAACAAGATAGTTTCGGTTAGAAGATAAGTGCTATGAGCATCCCAATGGCTTGCCTTGCAAGTTGTGACTCTCAGCATTGAGAAGAAAATAAAGCAGGACGATGCCATGGAAAAACTGGGGCATAATTTACATAAAACAGTCAAAGAAGACTTCTTAGAGGAGGTGACATTTAAGCTGAGCATTAAGTGACAAAAAGTACCCTGTTATGGGAAGATCTGGGGCAGGGACACCAGGAAGAACTAATAACTAGTACAAAAACTTTGAGGAGGGACAAATCTGCTGAGGATAAGAAACCTTAGTAAGGCCAGTGGAGCTGGAGCCCAGTGCGCAGGGATGCAAGGGTCACAGAGCTCAAGGTGAGTGCAGAGAAAGGAAGGGCCGGACTCTGACCTTCTTGGCCATGGAAAGGAGCATCTAATGTGTTACTAACATATCAATGCGAACCAACCTTTTAACTGTTACAATTAACATCTGTTTAATGATTTAAAACAGAGGTTTGTACACTCTCCTTACTTCTACAGTGCATAGGAAATTTGGAGAAGAATAAAAAGCTCTAGACTGTCTCCCTGGGAAAATCAATAAATACACAGAAATGTGCACACAATTTCTAGAGTTAATTGGGTTCACACCCCACCCCACCCCCGAGCCTATCCATGGGTCCATGGATTTCAGGTCAAAAAATCATAAAAATGATTTTATGAGCGAAATGAATTGTGCTCATTAGATCATAATTATAATCCCCACCTAATTAGACCTTTTTTTTCTTCAAAATTATATTGTCCAGATTGTAAGCCACTCTGCTCTACACAGGGTAGGTTTCCAGCTTCAATCTCAGAGTTGTATTTTTAGTACAACTCCCTAATCCCCTTCCTGCAATTCTGACATGCAAAAGCCAAATTCCTAAAGCCGAAAAAATGTTAATCTCTCATTTAGCAGCATAATTTGATTTGAACTGATAATGCTTCGATGCCTTCATTTTAACTAGTGAGGTTACAGAATATGCAATATGTTTACTTTCCTTAAATCCAAAAATTAAAAAATTTCTGAAACACATGAGCCCTTGAAATTTTGGGTGAGAAACCCACACTTCCCTCCCTCCTGAAATATCTTCTTGGTATTTTACACATATTCTCTATGTTTTTTGGGATTCCAAAAATATTTCGGCGTTTTAGTCACTTAGGTCCAGCTGGTGTTCTGACAGGTTTGAGGGGACAGCCTAAGTGTTTCGTCAGTGAGACCACCTCAGGAGCGGGAGGGCCACAGCCCACTGTGAATGTTCTCCCTCAGAGCATAAAAGAAACACCTGTACCAAATTAATGTGTACTTATCTGCTGTGAAGTTCACAGGGTCCCTCAGCCTCTCTTACCTACGAAGGGTGGTCTGTGGACCTTTAGCTGCTGTGCAGAAACGAGCTCATGCAGGGAGCCCTGGTGCCCTCGCCTCTGAGGGACTTTTCCAGAAATGATTCCTTATGTACTCCTGAGCTTGTTTCTTTCTTTGTTTTCTGCATTCTTACTTAACTTTAATTTAAATAGTGTCTGCATTTTCAAGGCATTTTGCGATTGTTAAATTTGTAATCCATACCACATTTTCTTAAAGGGGGCATTATTCTCGTTTTGCCATGGGGAGACCCAGAGATGGGTTAAGTAATTTACTCAAGGAATCAGAATATGAGTCAGTGATTAGGCTTCAATTAGAAGTCAGAGTTTCATACATTCTGTTCTTTTCTCAGGTCTCTGGGGCACAATGTTATTATCTGGGAACCATTCCCAAAGACTAAACTAATTATCCCTAGCTATGTTGTTTCTTCCTAACATATAAACACTTCTGGAGTCAGAGCAAGGGGGAGGAACTGTAAAGAAATAAGAATTTTTACTTCCCAAAATGTATCAATGTATTGAATATAATGAGCATATTACTCTTATTTAGGCTTTGTAAAACCATTTCCCATTTTAATATATTCCAACTGGACCGTTTACGATCTAACACAGTTATAGTTTAAGATATAAAACATTAGATTAGAACTATTAGATTTGAAAGTTTGTTCAGGTATTTATTTTACTACCTTTTACTACTATATATGTGCTTCACTGAAAAGTTAAGATACATTTTTTGCAGGTAGTAGAAAACCAGTGGGAAAAGAAATGTATATTTTATAGATGTTTCTAGGGGAGATTTGCTGAGATGAAAATATTTCTTTCATTCCAAATCTGAAAGTTCAACACATGGCTCAGTAAGGAAAGAAGGTCAAATTATCCTTTCTGTCTCCCACAGTATCTTATAGAAACCTTGCAAATATCGCTCTTCCTCAGCTCTCCTGAACTTCTGTATCTGCCTTGTTCCCTCGGATATGCAGACAGCATCCAGGTATTTTCCAACCTGTTCCTCAGCCCCTTAGGTTACTGTAGAGTCTGCTACAGTACACATATATTTTCCATCTAGATAAAAGCAATAACTCCAGAAATTCAATTTGGCAATTCAGTTCTGTATTTTAACACTGCCTAACATCGCCATCAATGCCAGACAGTATCACCTCTCTTCTAAAAAGGCTTCCGAGGTCTTTCAGGATTATTGCTCTCAAAAAAAATGGGGCATATAAAACACTCCATTCATTGCTCAAGCACCACATATCTTTGTTCCCTGCAATAAAAGAAGATGTGCCTGCTTCTCCAAACATGGCTCAGTTCGTCAGTCTCTAAGGACTCGGCAGAATTCTCTCTGAACATTCCCTAGATTTCTACCTGTACATGCAATGGCTTCTTCCGTACAATTCCACACGTTGCATCATTCCTCCTTTAATCTCAAATTCTTCTACTCCCATCAGCTCTTTCCTTTTCATCATTACATACCCCCCTACCCAAATCTATCTGCTATGGATTGAATCATGTCTTCTGGAAAACATGTCCAAGTCCTTACCCCATGCTGGGGATGAGAACCCATTTGTCAACAGGATCTTAGGAGATGTTATTTGTTAAGGTGATGCCAAACAGAATAAGAGCAGACCTTAACTCAATATAACTGCAGGACAAGTAGAGGAAATATAGACACAGTCGGACGGAGATGGAAAGAGAGAGAGGTGGTCACATGAAGGAGGCAGGTTGAATTATTGATTGCCGACAAGCCACCCCCAGAGCATGAAGTCTTCAAAGAAAGCGCAACTCTGCCCGCATGCTGAGTTTGGACGTCCAGCCTCCAGGTCTGGGAGACAATGAATGCATGCTGTGTGAGCCAACCAGTGTGTATAGCATGGGCTCCACAGCCCTGGCAGACAGCCTCCATCTACCAGCTGTTTATTACTGCTGCTTTCATACATTGGCTTTTTAAATTCCCACTTGGTTAATTCTTCTTATTATTCTCACATGCCTTGCTTTTGTCTCAAAGAATACAGTCTTTATAGATTTGGTTCCTATTAATTCCCAAATAGTCACTGCCAGTTTTGTGCCATGCATTTTTTTTTGGTTTAAAAACAGGACTATTGAAAAATTAATATATCTTGTTCTCCATGAAAAAGCTCCGTGTGCTGTAGTGAGTTCTCTGGAGTGCAGTGTTATAGGAGGTGAGCGCTAGAGCCAGACTGGCTAGGATGCAGTAACAGCCCCCGCCTTATTATCTTGGTACCCTGAAGCAAATTAATTTTCTTGTGTCTTGGTTCTTTAATGAGTTACACCAGAATAATGATTGTACTTCACTGTTAAGATGGGTGTGAGGTTTTGAGAAGTAAATATATGAAAATGATTCAGAGCTTGGCACATAGTAAGTATTCAATAAAATATAATTATCAATTTATTTAAAATTGAATGTAGTTTTTTACGTGACTTTCAGCTTGCTAGCCATTGGGGAACAGGGAACAGAGTGATAAGAACAAATTACCAGCTTTAAAATAACCTATAATTGTAAATTATTTGGTGTATTACCCAAACTTCCAATGTGAGTTTTTATATATCCCACTGAAAATTTTCGTATTTTCAGTCATTCACGTTGAAGTGTAATATGCATTGGTCTAAAGAAAATTTATGCACATAAGTATAGGATTTTCCCTGTATGTTCTCAGTATTGAAGAAATGTAAATGTAAATGTCCTTATCTGATCTGGTTCTTTTGTACCAGTCTCAATAGAAAATCCTATAACATATCATTCTCATCTTACCAGAATGGAAGCCCTAAAAACTCACTCAGAGCAGTCTCTGTATTGGTCTTGCAACAACTATGTTTATGCTTAAATTTTCACAAAAATCTATAATCACTGGAATATTAATAAATGACCATTTATAACTCTCTTAGTAATTAACTCCCTAGTGCTATTTTTATACCTAGCAGATACTTAGTCACATTTACCAAACTTAATTGTAGGATATTTTCCTATAAGTGAAAAAATGAAAATAACATTTGTAACAACTATATATACTGTATTTTTTTGCTAATGCTGCCAGAATGCAATATACCTGAAATGGAATGACTTTTATAAAGGGAATTTATTGTCACAAGATTAAGTTCTGAGGCTATAAAAATATCTAAATTAAGGCAACGAGAAGTTACCGTCCCTCAGAAAAGGCTGGCGTTGTCTGGAACCCTTCTGCCAGCTCAGAAGGCACGTGGCTGGCGTCTGCTGGTCCTTGCTCCCGGTTCTGTTGCTTTCAGCTTCTGTTTCTTGTGGTTTCCTCTCTAAGCATCTGTGGGCTTTCACTTTTAGCTCCTCCGTGACCCAACTCTGGGTTCTGGCTCGCTTAGCATCTTGCGGGAAGGCACATGGTGATGTCTGCTGGGCTCTGCCCGTGGCTAGGCTTCTGCTCTCTCTGTCAGCACTGGAAGCGTCTCCAGGGTCTACATCTGCTCTGAGCTCTCCCCAACATGTTTCCTCTTTTAAAGGACTCCAGTAAACTAGTCAAGGCCCACCTTAAATGAATGGAGTCATATCTCCATCTAACTCCATCACACCCACAATCAGGCACACCACGTATCCACGCAGACGATCTAATCAGAAGGGTTTCCATCCCACAGCACTGAATCAGGATTAAAGGATATGGCTTTCTGGGGAGACATGCGCTTTCAAACCAGCACACATGCATTTACATGAGTAGATAAAATAAGTCTTGCAAACATCTAATAAGTTTTATAGTAATTTTACTTGTTTTAAGAACCGTAAGTTAAATACAAACTATTTTCTTGGTAAGAGCAAGTAAGGCTACCATTCAAGATTACACCATGAGTTCACACTCTGAAGCAGCCCCTGCTCACCAAACCCATAGAAATAATAGAAAAAATATAGAAACTAAAACTTAAAGCTCTAAGGTAGGACCCAGAAGCAAGGTAACCAAAAGCTGTAATGGGTTAAAATAGGACAAAGCACAAAGCTATGAATCAGGCAGAGAATTGGGCAAGCAACTGGGAGGCAATAGAGTCTAAAACGTGCTTGAGAGGGACTTTCTTGTGGCTTTTCTACCTTGGGTAGAGGCCTGAACTTGCTGGGAGATGTGGAAGTAGAGGACCCTTGAGGATACAGATGCTGTGTGAATAGGACAGGAATTAAGACAGGCTGAGGCTTGGTGACTTAGGATCTGTTACATCCCTGATATCACAATGACTTTAACCCAAGTCAAGCACATACCTGCTAGAAAGGGGGAGAGAGAGAGCGAGAGAAAGAGACAGAGAGTACACTGGAAATTCACCTTCACTTTCCAAATTCCAAAATACAGGGCGGGCCACCATGGTTCAGCTGGCAGAGTTCTCGCCTGCCATGCAAGAGACCCAGGTTCGATTCCCGGTGCCTGCCCATGTTAAAAAAAAAAAAAATGGAACATACATGAAGAAATACAATTTCTCTGGAAAGAGAGCTGATAAACAGAATATGAATTTATTTCATATGAAATTAAAATGATTATTATCTTATAAAAGATGTTTTAAGTAGATGTGAGTTTCTCAAATAGATACATGAAAGTATAACACACATGAAAATTTGTGAGACGAAAGCAGGCAGAAAAAAACAAAAACGAAAGAAAATAGAGAAAAAACAAAAACGAAAGAAAATAGAGAAAAAAGAATGAATACAAAGGCAGAAATGATGCAATATTAAATAGACATAAAACTCATGAAAATGAAAAATAATCATCAAAATAGCTCAATAGAGACATGCCAGGCGGGGCCAAGATGGCGGCTTAGTAAGATACGCGTGTCTTAGTTCCTCCTCCAGAGCAACTACTAGGTGAACAGAAACAGTGCAGAACAGCTCCTGGGGCCATGGCAGGGAATGGACACACAGCGTACCCCAGTCTGGACTGGCTAGACTGACTGCGAGACTCTGCTGCGGTGAGATCTCCCAGTGGCGCGCGATTTCCCGAGCAGCGGCAACTGGCGGCCGGAGCACCTCCCTCCCTCCTTCCCGGGCCGGCTGAGAGTCTCGGAGAGGCAAGTTTCCTAAGCCGCGGCGGGCGGCGCCCCTCATTTGGGGGTGGCTTCCTGGACCGGCTACGAGTCTCAGGTCAGAGGGCTACCCAAGCCACGGTGGCCGGCAACTGGCGCTCCTCCCCGCGGGCGGCTTCCTGGTCCAGTGGCAAGTTCCCCAGGCCGTGGTGGCCGGCGACCGGCACCCCTCCAGGGAGAGGAGGGAATTTCCGACAGTGGCAGGGACTAGGTCCAACCAAACACCAATAGGGGCATTAATAATAGGAGCCACAGGGTCCCCTCAAGCCGCGGCGGCTGACGCCCCCACCACGTGCAGCCCCCCAGGACCAACTGAGAGAATTGGATCAGAAATCCCCAGGCCGCGGAGAACAGTGACCGGGAGGATCCCTTCCAAACACGTGAGACACA
The DNA here is from genome assembly GCF_023851605.1 of Tamandua tetradactyla. NCBI lineage: Eukaryota > Metazoa > Chordata > Mammalia > Pilosa > Myrmecophagidae > Tamandua > Tamandua tetradactyla. The sequence goes on along the minus strand of NC_135352.1, from coordinate 39,057,540 downwards.
CGTGTGCCACGAGCGCCACCTACTGGGCAGGATAAGAAAAACAGAACCCAGAGATTTCACAGAAAAATCTTACAACCTGTTGGGTCCGACACCCAGGGAAATCTGACTAAATGCCAAGATGCCAGCAGCAGAAGATAACGGTCCACGCTCAGAAGATTGAGAATATGGCCCAGTCAAAGGAACAAACCAATAGTTCAAATGAGATACAGGAGCTGAAACAACTAATGCTGAATATACGAACAGAAATGGAAAACCTCTTCAAAAACGAAATCGATAAATTGAGGGAGGACATGAAGAAGACATGGGCTGAACAAAAAGAAGAAATGGAAAAACTGAAAAAACAAATCACAGAACTTATGGAAGTGAAGGATAAAGTAGAAAAGATGGAAAAAACAATGGATACCTACAATGATAGATTTAAAGAGACAGAAGATAGAATTAGTGATTTGGAGGATGGAACATCTGAATTCCAAAAAGAAACAGAAACTATTGGGAAAAGAATGGAAAAATTTGAACACGGTATCAGGGAACTCAAGGACAATATGAACCGCACAAATATATGTGTTGTGGGTGTCCCAGAAGGAGAAGAAAAGGGAAAAGGAGGAGAAAAACTAATGGAAGAAATTATCACTGAAAACTTCCCAACTCTTATGAAAGACCTAAAATTACAGAGCCAAGAAGTGCAGTGCACCCCAAAGAGATTAAACCCAAATAGGCGTTCTCCAAGACACTTACTAGTTAGAATGTCAGAGGTCAAAGAGAAAGAGAGGATCTTGAAAGCAGCAAGAGAAAAACAATCCATCACATACAAGGGAAACTCAATAAGCCTATGTGTAGATTTCTCAGCAGAAACCATGGAAGCTAGAAGACAGTGGGATGATATATTTAAATTATTAAAAGAGAAAAACTGCTAACCAAGACTCCTATATCCAGCAAAATTGTCCTTCAAAAATGAGGGAGAAATTAAAACATTCTCAGACAAAAAGTCACTGAGAGAATGTGTGACCAAGAGACCAGCTCTGCAAGAAATACTAAAGGGAGCACTAGAGTCAGATACAAAAAGACAGAAGAGAGAGGTATGGAGAAGACTGTAGAAAGAAAGAAAATAAGATATGATATATATAATACAAAAGGCAAAATGTTAGAGGAAAATATTATCCAAACAGTAATAACACTAAATGTTAATGGACTGAATTCCCCAATCAAAAGACATAGATTGGCAGAATGGATTAAAAAACAGGATCCTTCTATATGCTATCTACAGGAAACACATCTTAGACCCAAAGATAAACATAGGTTGAAAGTGAAAGGTTGGAAAAAGATATTTCATGCAAATAACAACCAGAAAGGAGCAGGAGTGGCTATACTAATATCCAACAAATTAGACTTCAAATGTAAAACAGTTAAAAGAGACAAAGAAGGACACTATCTACTAATAAAAGGAACAATTAAACAAGAAGACATAACAATCATAAATATTTACGCACCGAACCAGAATGCCCCAAAATACATGAGGAATACACTGCAAACACTGAAAAGGGAAATAGACTCATATACCATAATAGTTGGAGACTTCAAATCACCACTCTCATCAATGGACAGAACATCTAGACAGAGGATCAATAAAGAAATAGAGAATCTGAATATTACTATAAAGGAGCTAGACTTAACAGACATTTATAGGACATTACATCCCACAACAGCAGGATACACCTTTTTCTCAAGTGCTCATGGATCATTCTCAAAGATAGACCATATGCTGGGTCACAAAGCAAGTATTAACAAATTTAAAAAGATTGAAATCATACACAACACTTTCTCGGATCATAAAGGAGTGAAGTTGGAAATCAATAATAGGCCGAGTGCCAGAAAATTCACAAATACATGGAGGCTCAACAACACACTCTTAAACAATGAGTGGGTCAAAGAAGAAATTGCAACAGAAATTAGCAATACCTCGAGGCGAATGAAAATGAAAACACAACATATCAAAACTTATGGGATGCAGCAAAGGCAGTGCTAAGAGGGAAATTTATTGCCCTAAATGCCTATATCAGAAAAGAAGAAAAGGCAAAAATGCAGGAATTAACTGTCCACTTGGAAGAACTGGAGAAAGAACAGCAAACTAACCCCAAAGCAAGCAAAAGGAAAGAAATAACAAAGATTAGAGCAGAAATAAATGAAATTGAAAACATGAAAACAATAGAGAAAATCAATAAGGCCAGAAGTTGGTTCTATGAGAAAATCAATAAGATTGATGGGCCCTTAGCAAGATTGACAAAAAGAAGAAGAGAGAGGATGCAAATAAATAAGATCAGAAATGGAAGAGGAGACATAACTACTGACCTCACAGAAATAAAGGAGGTAATAACAGGATACTATGAACAACTTTATGCTAATAAATACAACAATTTAGATGAAATGGACGGGTTCCTGGAAAGACATGAACAACCAACTTTGTCTCAAGAAGACATAGATGACCTCAACAAACCAATCACAAGTAAAGAAATTGAATTAGTCATTCAAAAGCTTCCTAAAAAGAAAAGTCCAGGACCAGACAGCTTCACATGTGAATTCTATCAAATATTCCAGAAAGAATTAGTACCAACTCTCCTCAAACTCTTCAAAAAAATCGAAGTGGAGGGAAAACTACCTAATTCATTCTATGAAGCCAACATCACCCTCATACCAAAACCAGGCAAAGATATTACAAAAAAAGAAAACTACAGGCCAATCTTTATAATGAATATAGATGTAAAAATCCTCAATAAAATTCTAGCAAATCGTATCCAACAACACATTAAAAGAATTATGCATCATGACCAAGTAGAATTCATCCCAGGTATGCAAGGATGGTTCAACATAAGAAAATCAATTAATGTAATACACCATATCAACAAATCAAAGCAGAAAAATCACATGATCATCTCAATTGATGCAGAAAAGGCATTTGACAAGATTCAACATCCTTTCCTGTTGAAAACACTTCAAAGGATAGGAATACAAGGGAACTTCCTTAAAATGATAGAGGGAATATATGAAAAACCCACAGCTAATATCATCCTCAATGGGGAAAAATTGAAAACTTTCCCCCTAAGATCAGGAACAAAACAAGGATGTCCACTATCACCACTATTATTCAACATTGTGTTGGAGGTTCTAGCCAGAGCAATTAGACAAGAAAAAGAAATACAAGGCATCAAAATTGGAAAGGAAGAAGTAAAACTATCACTGTTTGCAGATGATATGATACTATACGTCGAAAACCCGGAAAAATCCACAACAAAACTACTAGAGCTAATAAATGAGTACAGCGAAGTAGCAGGTTAAAAGATCAACATTCAAAAATCTGTAGCATTTCTATACACTAGTAATGAACAAGCTGAGGGGGAAATCAAGAAATGAATCCCATTTACAATTGCAACTAAAAGAATAAAATACCTTGGAATAAATTTAACTAAAGAGACAAAAAACCTATATAAAGAAAACTACAAAAAACTGTTAAAAGAAATCACAGAAGACCTAAATAGATGGAAGGGCATACCGTGTTCATGGATTGGAAGACTAAATATAGTTAAGATGTCAATCCTACCTAAATTGATTTACAGATTCAATGCAATACCAATCAAAATCACAACAACTTATTTTTCAGAAATAGAAAAACCAATAAGCAAATTTATCTGGAAGGGCAGGGTGCCCCGAATTGCTAAAAACATCTTGAGGAAAAAAAACGAAGCTGGAGGTCTCACGCTGCCTGACTTTAAGGCATATTATGAAGCCACAGTGGTCAAAACAGCATAGTATTGGCATAAAGATAGATATATCGACCAATGGAATCGAATAGAGTGCTCAGATACAGACCCTCTCATCTATGGACATTTGATCTTTGATAAGGCAGTCAAGCCAACTCGCCTGGGACAGAACAGTCTCTTCAATAAATGGTGCCTAGAGAACTGGATATCCATATGCAAAAGAATGAAAGAAGACCCATCTCTCACACCCTATACAAAAGTTAACTCAAAATGGATCAAAGATCTAAACATTAGGTCTAAGACCATAAAACAGTTAGAGGAAAATGTAGGGAGATATCTTATGAATCTTACAATTGGAGGCGGTTTTATGGACCTTAAACCTAAAGCAAGAGCACTGAAGAAGGAAATAAATAAGTGGGAACTCCTCAAAATTAAACACTTTTGTGCATCAAAGAACTTCATCAAGAAAGTAGAAAGACAGCCTACACAATGGGAGACAATATTTGGAAATGACATATCAGATAAAGGTCTAGTATCCAGAATTTATAAAGAGATTGTTCAACTCAACAACAAAAAGACAGCCAACCCAATTACAAAATGGGAAAAAGACTTGAACAGACACCTCTCAGAAGAGGAAATACAAACGGCCAAAAGGCACATGAAGAGATGCTCAATGTCCCTGGCCATTAGAGAAATGCAAATCAAAACCACAATGAGATATCATCTCACACCCACCAGAATGGCCATTATCAACAAAACAGAAAATGACAAGTGCTGGAGAGGATGCGGTGAAAGAGGCACACTTATCCATTGTTGGTGGGAATGTCAAATGGTGCAACCACTGTGGAAGGCAGTTTGGCGGTTCCTCAAAAAGCTGAATATAGAATTGCCATACGACCCAGCAATACCATTGCTGGGAATCTACTCAAAGGAATTAAGGGCAAAAACTCAAACGGACATTTGCTCACCAATGTTTATAGCAGCGTTATTTACAATTGCAAAGAGATGGAAACAGCCAAAATGTCCATCAACAGACAAGTGGCTAAGCAAACTGTGGTATATACATACGATGGAATATTATGCAGCTTTAAGACAGGATAAACCTGTGAAGCATGCAATAACATGGATGGACCTAGAGAACATTATGCTGAGTGAGTCTAGCCAAAAACTAAAAGACAAATACTGTATGGTCCCAATGATGTGAATCGATATTTGAGAATAAACTTGGAATATGTCATTGGTAAAAGAGTCCAGCAGGAGTTAGAAACAGGGTAAGATAATGGGTAATTGGAGCTGAAGGGATACAGACTGTGCAACAGGACTAGATACAAAAACTCAAAAATGGACAGCACAATAATACCTAATTGTAAAGTAATCATGTTAAAACACTGAATGAAGCTGCATCTGAGCTATAGGTTTTTGTTTTGTTTCGGTTTGTTTTGTTTTTTACTATTATTACTTTTATTTTTTTCTCTATATTAACATTCTATATATTTTTCGGTTGTGTTGCTAGTTCTTCTAAACCGATGCAAATGTACTAAGAAATGATGATCATGCATCTATGTGATGATGTTAAGAATTACTGATTGCATACGTAGAATGGTATGATTTCTAAATGTTGGGTTAATTTCTTTTTTTCTGTTAATTAATAAAAAAAATTAAGAATAAAAAAAGAAAAAAAAATAGCTCAATAGAATAAATAAACAGCTACACTGGACACAGTCAAAGAGGTAGAGATATTACTTAGGTATTCATGCAGAGCTCAGTATATAGAGATATAAAATGTAAATGCAAACATTACAGTTAATAGAAAAGTTAAGTGAAATAAAGAATAACCTGAGCCCTTCAGTAGTCAACTAGCAGAAGTTCCAATGAATAGTACAGAGCAAACAGTAAATAAATACTATTTTAAGTGATGATGTTGACAATTTTCCAGAATTGACGATATAATATTGAGTCCTCGGGTGGAAAATGCACGTGAACTTACATGAACGGGAGAATTCATAGAATTGTGTCCCCAAAGCATGCATTGAGGTCCTGACCCCCAGTTAAACCTTACAATGTGACCTTATTTGAAATAGGGTTGTTGCAGATGGAATCAGTTAAATTAAGATGACGTCACACTGGAGTAGGTGGACTTCCAATCCAATATGGCTGGCGTCCTTGTATTAGGAGAAGAGGAGGCAGAGGTGGGGGAGATACTACGTGCTGATGGGAACAAAGATTGAAATGCTGCAGTTGCAAGCCAAGGACTGTCAGCAAACCACCAGAATCTAGGAAAACGCAAGGAAGGATTCTCCCCAACAGTTTCCAGAGGAGCATAGACCTGCCAAAACCTTGATATTTGATGCTAGACTCCAGGACTGTGAGACAAATTCCTGTTGTGCTAACCCACTCAGTTTGTGGTACTTTGTTACAGCAACCCTAGGAAACTAAGGCATTACCAAAACTGACTCAAAAATAAATAAATAATATGGATAGATCTATGCCAAATAAAAACATTGGATTAGTAATTTTAAAGCCCAGGTCTAAATAGCTTCACTTGTTGAATTGTACTGAGAATTTAAAGAATTAATTCCAATCTTCCACACACCCTCCCCAAAAATAGAATAAGAAACACTTCCCAACCGGTATTATCCTTACACCCAAAGTAGGCAATATATCACAAGAAAAGAAATAGAGCAATACTTCTTATGAATAAAACACAAAAATCCTCAACACAATACTAGAAAACTGAAACCAACAACCCATACATAGGACTATACACTGTAAGCAAGGTTAATTAACATCTAAAAAACAATCAGGGTAACACACTGCATTAATAGACTAAACAACACAAACATATGATCTTCTCAATGCAGAAAAAGCATTTGACGCAATATAACACCCTTTCAGGAGGAAAACTCTTAAAATAGGAATAGACAGGAACTAACTTTCTTTTTTGCCTCATAAAGGACATCTAGTAAAACCCACAATTAACTTCATACTTTGTGGTAAAATACTGGGTACTTTCCCCCTAAGATTGAGAACAAGGCCAGGATGTCTGCTATCACCACTTCTGTTCAACATTGTATGAGAAGTTCTAGCCAGAGCAATTAGGAAAGAAAAAAAATAAATAAACGCATTTATATTGGACAAAAATAAATAAAACTGTTGCAATTTGAAGATGAGCTCATCTTTTATGTAAAATACTCTGAAGAGTCCACTAAAACCTGTAGAAGGCTGAGTGGTGTGTCCCCAAAAGACATGTCCACCCAGAGTCTCAGAATGTGGCCTTAGTTGGAATAAGGGTCTTTTCAGGTATAATTAGAGTAAGGCTTTCAGGATCAGATCAACTTGCATTATGGTGGGCCCTAAATCCAATAACATGTGTCCATTTAGGAGACAGAAAAGACAGAAGCACATGGGCAGGCCATATGAAGAGAGAGGCAGTGACTGGAGTAATGTTTCTTCAAGTTGAAGAACAGCAAGGTTTGCTGACATCCACCAGAAGTTGGAGAGAGGCATGGAATGGATTATCCTTCAGAGTCTCCAGAAAGAACTAACCATGCCAACACCTTGATTTCAGCCTCCAGAACCATTTTATGCTACCATATTTGTGGTAATCTGTTATGGCAGCTTTAAGAAATGAATAAAAAAGCCTATTTGAACTGATAAATATGTTCAGCAAGTTTGCAGAATGCAGAATCAATATATAAGCATCAATTGCTTTTCTATACACTAACAATGAAGAATATGAAAAACAAATTAAGAAAATGATGCCATGTACAATGCATGAAAAAGAATAAAAAAGGAAAAAACTTAACAAAAGTAGTGCAAGATTTGTAAAGTGAAAGCCACAAAACACATTGAAAGAAATTAAAGATCTAAATAAATTTAGAGACATTCATGTTCATGGATCAAAAGACTGAATATTATTAAGATGATATACACCCTAATTGAACAACAGATTCAGCACAATCTCAATGGATTTTGATATGTTGAGCCTGAAATTCCTGTGGAAATGTAAGGGATCCAGAATACCAGCACTGCCTTACAGGAGAAAATCAAAGTTGGAGAACATGCTTCTGATTTTAAACTTATTACCTAGCCACAGCAATCAATATAGTGTGGTGCTGTCATGAGCACAGATATATAGATAAATGGACTAGAACTGAAGAGTTCAGAAATAAACCTTTATTATTCTTTGGTTTCCAACAAGTATGCCAAGACAAACAATGGGGTATTTCAGTTTGCTAAAACTGCCCGAATTCAACCTACCAGAAATGGATTGGTTTTACAAGTGGATTTATTGACAATTTACAGTCCTTAGACTGTGAAAATGTCCCAACCCCTTGGTATAAAGAGGATGATACCTGGACTCTGAAGAAAGGCTGCTGGCATTCAGGATGGCTCTATCACCTGGAAGGCGCATGGTCAGCGTCTCTTGGTCTTTCTCTCCTGGGTCATGGCTTTTGGCTTCTGCCTTCAGTGGCTTCCTCTCTGCTTTCTGTAGGTCCTTCTTAGGTTCTCTGGGGATTTTCTTTATGAATTTCTCTTAATTTCATCTCTTAGCTTCTGTATGTGTTTTATCCTCTTACAAAAGATTCCAGCGAGACGATTAATATCCACCATGAATGAAGTAGGACACATCTCAATTGAAATAACCTAATCAAAAAGTCCCACCCACAATAGGTCTATACCCACAGGAATGGATTAAAAGAACATGGTTCTTTCTGGAGTACATAACAGCTTCAAACCAGCACATAGGGATAGAGTAGACTTTACAACAAATGGTCATGAAATAACTGGAGATCCATGTACAAAGAATGAAGTTGGACCCCTACTTCACAGCAAATATAAAAATTAACTCAAAATGGATTACTGACCTAAATCTAAGAGTAAAACCATAAAACTCTTTGAAGAAAAGGGGATTGAGCCTTCATGACATGGTTCTTTAGATACAACACCAAAAACACAAACAACAAAAAATGAAACAGATAAATTGATTTCATTAAAATGTAAAAGGGTTGTATATCAAAGGGTATCATCAAAAAAGGGAAAAGACAATACACATAATGGGAAAAATATGGGAAAATCCTATCTGGACTTTTATTCAGATAATATAAAGAACTCTTAAAATAATAAAAGATAAATGATCCAATTTAAAAATGGGCAAAGTGTATATATAGATATTTCTCCAAAAAATATATAGAAGTGGCAAAAAGCACATGAAAAAATTCCTGATTTAGTCAATATATGTCAATTAAAGCCACAATGACTTCACATCCACCGGGATGGCTGATCAAAACAACAGGATATGGAGAAATTGGAGCCCTTTTACGTTTCTGGTGGAAATATTAAATGGTGCAGCCATTTTGGAAAACAGTTTGGCAGTTTCTCAAAAAGTTAAACACAGAATTACCATATGACCCAGCAACTCTTCTCCTACGTATATTCCCAAGAGATATAGAAACATACAGCCATGCAAAAACTTGTATATAAATATCTATAGCAGGATCATTCACAATGGACAAGAAGTTGAAACAACCCATATAACCATCAACTGATGAAAGGATGAATAAAATGGGATATATCCATACCATAGAATCTTATTCAGCATAAAAATGAAATTTTGATATATGGGTGAAGCTAGAAAACACGTGAAGTCAAAAGGTCACTTATAAAATACCATTTATCTTATTAATCTATTTATATAAAATGGTCAGAACATCCAAACACAGAGTCATAAAATGGGTTTATGGCTGCCCAGGGCTAGGAGTTGGTGATGGAGAGTGACCGCTCATGGCCACTGGGCTCCTTTTGGAAATAACAAAAAAGTCCCGAAATTAGAATGTGGTGATGGTTGCACAGCTAGGAATATGTCAAACACTGCTGAAATGTACTTTTTAAGTGAATGGACTATATAGCATGTGAATTACATATCAATAAAGCTGTTCAAAATACAACAAATATCACACTTGGTAATATTTTAAAATCATTTCCCTAAAATTCAAGAACAGGACAATGTCTCCTCAGGTCATTCTGGAAGTCCTAAACAATATAATAACACCAGAAGAAAAATGGGCACACAAATCAGAATGAAGAAATAAACTATCCTTATATTCAGAATATATGATTGCCTATATTAAAAATACAAGGTTCTACCAAAAAAACCTATTTTAAAAATAAAAATTCTGTATATTGTTCGATATAAGATTATCACTTCACTAAAATTGCTCCTATACACCAGCAATAAAAGTTCAGAAACTTTTTATAAGATTCTACTTACCATAGCAATAAAAAGTATTACACATAGCAAAAACAAAAATGCAAGCAAAAAAAATTGTTAGATGTTTATGAAAAAAATTTGTAAAACATGGGTCATAATCCTATTACTAGAGTCCTTTAAAAGCAGAGTGAAATTCCAACAGAGAGAGAGAGAGAAAGCCACAGAAAGTAAGAAGCTGAATATCAACAGAACCTAGAACTTGGGAGAGACCAGAAGATGCTGTCACATGCCTTGTTATTTGAAAAACTAAGGACCAAATATCCAAGCAACCAGCCCCAGAAAACCACAGGTTTTTGAAAGCAAGCATTGCTTTAATGATATCTTAGGTTGAACTTTTTCCCAATCTCAACCCAGGAGTGGATAAATTCCCATTGTTTAACCTGACCCATTTCATGATATTTGCTTGAGCATACTAGGAAACTAATACACCAAGCTTTATAACAAAGCTAGGAATTAGGGCACCATGGGACGTGGGGACGGATAGAATAGCAGGCACAATAGGGAGCTCATATATAGAAACATCACATATAAAAATGGTTACCAATAGGAAAGCGCCATTAAGGAAACTGTTCTAGGATAATCTGCTATCTGCATGAAAAATAAAACAAAATTAAATCCTTACTTTATATAACAATCCCTATTAAAAAGAGCTGCACCTTGCATTTAAAAATTAATTTCAGCTGTATTGAAGATCCAAATATGAAAAACAAAGCATTAAAACTTCAAGAAGAAAAACATTCAATAACATCTTTATGATCTTGGTTTAGGTAAGAATTTATTAAACCAAACAACATGCCAAAACAACATGATGAAAGAGATTGGTAAATTTGTCAAAATGTGTAAAGTTCTAATTATACACAGACACCAGGAATAAAAATACGGGGTTATATCTTTATAATTTTGAATAGGGAAGACTTTCGTAACAGGATTCACACCCACATACACACAAACTGGAAAAGATGGCTACATTTGTCTCTAATGAAAGTTAAAACTTGTGTTTAACAAAAGACTCTTTTAAAAAGGTAAATGACAAACCACACCCTAGGAAAAGATATTTGCAATGCATAGTGAAGTATGAATTAGAATCTGTTTTAGTTTCCTCATTGCTAAAGTAAATCCCATGCAATGGGTTCGTTTAAACAATGGGAATTTACTGGCTCATGGTTTTGAGGCTAGAAAAAGTCCAAATCAAGGTATCATCAAGGCGATGCTTTCTGCACAAAGACTATGGCACTCTGGGACTGGCTGCTGGTGATCCTTGGCCCTTGACTACTCTGTCACTTAATGCACATGGCAGCCTCTCCTGGTTTCTCCCTTCTCTTCAGGGTTCCTGTGGCTTTCTGTCTGTCTATCTGAATTTTATTCTGCTTCTAGACACCACCAATATAGGATCATGACCCATCTTCGCTGAGTTGGGCCATATCTTAACTGAAGTAATTTCATCAAAATGTCCTACTTACAAAGGGTTCACATGCACAGGAATGCATTCGGATTAAGAACAAATTTTTCTGGGGTACATAGCTCCAAACCACCATAGTATCTAAAACTTTTAAAGTATTCCCACAAATCAATAAGAAAAGGCAGAGATCCCAATAGAAATATGGAAATGATTTATGAGCAACACATGGCAGTGGAAGCCTGAATGGTCAATATTAAAACATGTCCAACTTTTGTAGTAATGAGGGAAATGCAAATGAACCAACATAGCAGCATAATATTTCATACCCATCTGATGTGAAAACCCTTAAAAAGTTTAACCAAACCAAGTATTGGCATGAACATGGAGAAAACTACACTTATTTGGAGTAATATTTAGCAATATTCACCAGAGTTAAAGATGGTTTATCCCTAGTTCAGTACCACTTTTAGATACGACTGTATCTCAGAGAAGCTCATATATACATGTACAGTGAAACATATACAAGTTGTTCCTTGCAGAGCTGTTTATAAAGAAAGCTTTTGGAAGTGTCTTAAATGTCCACCAGTATAGCAGATGGAAATATGAGTAGTGGTACATTTACATAATGAAAAATCATACAGTAGATAAGGCTTGAGCTTTGTGTATCAATATTCTGTATCAACAAAAATATAATGTTTGGAGTGCCAGAGAATTCACAGGCACATCTAACAGCCATCATCCAGCCCTTACTTACCCTCCCTAGCCCCTACTCTCTGTCCCCTTCCTCCAGCTTCTGCCTGCATTTCTATTGTATGCAGATGTTTCAATGTATTTCCATCCCAAATCCTGGGGAGATGTTAGGTCTACTGGAGCAGCCTGGCCAGACCTTAAAAGGGGAAACCGGGAACGAGCTCTCTACCTGCTTATCAGGGTGGGGCCCCTCCCCCTGTGTTGTATAAATCCCCACCCTCTGGCAGCATGGTGTTTGGAGTGGTCAGCCTTTGACCCTGTTCCAAGCAGTTGGCCTCCCCAGAGACCTGGCCATGGTGGGACCTCTTTCTCTGTTCTCAGACCCTTTGAGATGCGTAAGAAATAAAGTAGTCATTTGCTGAAAGTTTCTGTTATTCCCACAATGCAGCATAGAGCAACTCACTCCTTAGAGGGAAAAATGATAGTTCAATATTCCATTTAGATAGTTTCAAAATACACAATACACTACCTTAGATCATTTGCAAATAGATGCAATAAAATGTTTAAATGTGGCAAGATATATTCTGCATCTCACAGCAACTTCAAGATTGTGGTTAAGCACCATAAGTACATGGAACCTTGAATGGGGCATGAGATTTTGTAGGTTTGTCCAGAGTGATGCCCCAATAAATCCCAGAGTGATTTGAACAGTGACTAGAAAAGTCTTGGCGAAGTCCCCTTGGAGGAACGGCGAGAAAGAAGGAAAATTCAACTTCCCCATTTGGAGAATTCCTGATATTCTCACAAGCAGTGGGGGCAACCAACTCAATAGACCAAGCCCTCAATCTTGGGGTTTGTTCATATGAAACTTAACCCAAAAAGAATAGGTAAAGCTTACTTAAAATTAGGCCTAAGAGTCACCCCCAGAAAACCTCTTTTGTTGCTCAGATGTGGCCTATCTCTAAGCCAACCCAGCAAGCAAACTCACCTCCTTTCCCCTCTCTGTATGGGACATGACTCCCAGGGGTGTAAACCTCCCTGGCAACATGGGACAGAAATCCTGGAATGAGCTGGGGCTCAGCATTAAGGGATTGAGAAAAGCTTCTCAACCAAAAGGAGGAAGAGAGAAATGAGACAAAATAGTGTCAGTGGCTGAGAGATTTCAAACAGAGTTGAGAGGTTATCCTGGAGGTTATTCTCATACATTATACAGATATCCCCTTTTTAGTTTAAGGTGTATTAGGCTAGAAGGAAATGCCTAAAACTGTAGAGCTGTGTTCCAGTAGCCATATTTCTTGAAAATGATTGTATAATGATACAGCTTTTGTAATGTGACTGTGTGATTGTGAAAACCTTGCATCTGATGCTCCTTTTATCTATGGTATGGACAGATGACTAAAACATATGGATTAAAAATAAATGAACCATGGGAACAAATGTTAAAATTAAAAATATATATATTGGGTATATGGAAATACTTGTGGTCAAATGAGAGGGAGGGATAAGGCGTATAGTATGTTTGAATTTTTTTCTTTTTTCTTTTTATTCCTTTTTCTGGAGTGATGCAAGTGTTCTAAAAATGATTATGGTGATGAATATACAACTATGGGATGATATTGTGAGCCATTGACTGTACACCATGTATGGAATGTTTGTGTGTTAAGAATGTATGTGTTTGTATGTTGTTTTATCAATAAAAATTTTTAAAAAGAGAGAGACAAGATAGTGGTTAAGGGTGAGGGGTGGGAAGGAGAGAGGGAATAGAATGTAACTGGAGAAGTTCTCAGAGGGGATCAAATAGATCGATGAACTTTTGTTTTCTTTAGAGTTTTGCAGCAATTTTGGGGAAACATGCTAAACATTTCTAAAGCTGGAAAATGAATCCATGGTATTAGCCATATTATCCTTTGTCATTTTTTTTCAGTTTTAAGGTATTCCATTACAGATATATTTTAAATGAAATTAATGTAAGAAATCCAGTAACAGTGGATCACGCACTATCGTCTAGAGATGAGAGAATGGATGTCGGGCTCAGACACATGAGCTGTGCAGCCGAGAGAAAGACCAACCCTTGTGAGCATCAGATTCTTCTTCCGTGAAATGGCTGATATTAACCTTTGTCCGATGATGTCGCAATGAAGATGAAATGAGTTGGCATGCGAAGAAGTGCCTGACACTTGATAAGGGCACAGTAAATATGAATTATCTCACCACAGAGACAGATGTATGACTTCCATATGAACACATGCACAATTGCTTTGTGTCATGTCTGGCACTGCTTCTGAATAATTCACTTCAGGACATTCCGTGTGGGATAGGTTTGGCTGCACAGAAGAACTTTGCCTTGCTCATGTGTCCAGAAGTCCAGGGAAAGGCAGTCGAGGGTGTGCTGCCTGCACAATACCTGTGGGCACCCAACTTCCATCTTTCCTACTACCCAATCATCTTTGGCTTGTGGTTTTGTCTCTCATATACCTCACTTCAGGTTTAAAAAAAGAGAAACAGGGAAGTTGGCTGCCTTTTTCAAAATAGTTTTCCAAGGAGCCCTACCCGGGGAGTTCTGTTTACTTCCCATTGGCTAGGACTGGGTCCCACCATATACTTAAGGCAGAAGAGCTGGGCTGGCCACTTGAACAGAAACATGGTTTCTTTAGCAAGGAGGAAGGGTGGAAGGAGAAGTACCCGGTGAGCAGCCAGCAAGGACTACTGCAGAGGTTGTTGTTTTATGGGTTCCCCAGGGACTTTGATTTCAAGGATTGCTTTTCTCATGAGGGATGGCTTCAGAATTATCCCTAAAAATGATTTTTTGGGTGACATATTGACTGGAATTGAATTTCTTTAATTAATTGTAATGTCAGTGTGCATAACAAGTGCCCTGCTTTTATTTAAGTGGCATGGATATTTTGGGGGGCCAGGTATGGGGGCAGGGGAAGTGGCTGATGTTTTTGATGGCACTGATGGGAAAGGAGAGTTCCAAAGTCTCCTCAAGCCCTCAGTTGAACCATGGCTTCTAACAAGCGCGAAGACACTGAACCTAACTCAAATTTGCTTCGCTTACAGAGTAAATAAGTAAAATAGAAAGAGTGAAACTGTGGTTAAGGGTTTCACATGAGGGGTTTGACTGGATTTTTTGGCAGACGTGCTTTGCTTCTTTTAGCTTCTTTGTTTCTCTTCTTATAATTTTATAGGAAGTAACTATTAGAACTATTCTTTTCTTAGAGAGAAAATGATACCCATCCCAAGAGGGCTCTAGCCGGAAGCAACCTGGTTTCCACGGTGCTTCCTAGGGTGGTAGCCAGCCTTTTATAGACATGGGCTGCACAGGTGTGACAGAGCTGCCCTAATTAGTAGCATATGCTTTCAGTTACATTCTCATTTAAGGTATCATCAGGGTCCTGAAAAGCAAGAATATTGCATATTTTAGTAAAAAAAAAAAAAAGGAATGGGGGAGGGTACTGGGGCTCCTTTAAAAGTTAAATATCCTGAGAATTTTATTTAAATCAAACCTTCTTTGAACTAGTACAGTGCACCGCATTTACAGCAAATCGTTCACCAATGAAAATTGCATGGAGAAAGAGGGTTTCAAATTCTGTGGAAGGCTGTATGACATATAGAATTTGGAGTGGAAAAAAACAAAAATGAAACAAAGAAACATTAAAGGAGTTTCCCTGTCCCTTTTCATTTATCATTCTTGCGCAACTTTGACTAATCTTGATTATAAATTCAAAGTTAAAGCTAATGTGCTGATCCTTATAAAAGTTATGTTATCACTGGTTTCCCATAGCATTTAAACAAGATAAAAAATGAAGCGGGATTCGGAACTTACCTCAAGTCTTATCTTCACTGGATACTGAGAGCCAAGCCCTAAGCTTGAATGGACTTATTCACAAAACTCAACTTCAACTTCAATTTTTATTTCATTTGGAAAGCTCACAACTATTAAGATCTCAGGTTAACTATGAATGGCTTTTCTTTGGGGAGTGATTTGAAGCTTCAGAATCTTCCTGCAAAACCAGCAGTATCTGGGGTTATTATGAAGTGACTTACTTGGCTAAGGGCACATGCTTGAGTTCTTGTACCACATGAACTGATGGGGACATGCAGTTGGTAGCCATGCTCTTTTCTGTTGCACAAAAGTTTGATATTGTTGTACATGTCAAATACATGCAAGAAAGGGCCGATATGCTCCCAGATTGGTTTTTTAGCCTCAAGCCATTTTGCAGTGAGGAAAAGGGCGGTAAAAGCACAGCCATGAGCTAAAGTACCAACCTCACAAATCTCATGGTATAGTGATTTGTCAATGAGACAATGAGAGGAAAATGGAAGATTATAGGATACTATTCTGGACTGTTTAGTAGACTACAATACCCCAGTGGGAACTGATGATCCAGGAGTTTTCAAGCCAGTCACTAGAGAGTAGGATGAGCTCAGAGCCTGGAACCAAAGCCTCATATTTAGAACAGAAGCAGAGTAGGAGACGGACCAGGCAGCTGACAGATGCTAAGCCAAGCAAGTCAAGTGAAAGACTCTTGAGCACATTTAAGATTATAGCTAAGTAGAGTGGACAAGGAGAAAAGGAAACGAGCAAATACTTCTCTCCTTGGAACGAAGAGTTCTTTTGTATGGGGGCTGCTTCTGAAGGGATACGCCTGCTTGACCCCCAGTGGCATGCTGCCTCTGAAACTTACTGGGCAGCATTTGATAATATTTCATCAGTTGTCATCTTCCCCACACACCTTTCTAGTTTCAATACGTTTCACACAGCTATCATACTGACTGTTTTCAGACAAGCTTGTGTGTTTCAGACAAATCAAGGTGTGCTAATACATACGTCTGAACATAAAAATATGGGCATCTGGAAAACTTATGGCTGCTAAGAACAGAAAAGACTCTGTCCCTTCTCCTTCTTTCCTTAGAAATTGATGTCCTTTCATCTTCCCACTTAAACCAATGTTCTGCCAAATTTTTCTTCTTCCCAAAGCCAAAATAATTTTTCCAGGTGCCAAATCTGTCATCTTTGACTCATCTTTCCCCTTTATTCTCTGAATGGAATCTCATCAAGTATGTCAATCTCTGCTTTTGAATTCATGTTTTCTCTTTGTCTTTCGCTCTCACCACCTAGCCTAGACATTAATCAAATCAAACCCAAATTATTTTAATTGTCTCCAAATTCGAGGTGTCAATTCCAGCCTTTCCTCCTCCTGTTTGCCCTCCACACATCAGTCCCTGGTTCAGGGGTCCCTTAGAAGTCTCATTGCCTGTAACACTACGTCCCAACTCTTCTCACCGCTCTTGGGATCTGACCTACTTTCTGTATCAATCACATTTCCCACCTACTCTGCCTTACCACTTGCTTCACTATCTCCAGTTTTGCCCTGCTTTCCCCCTCTTCTACTACTCAACTCTCTCTGCTTTTAATGTCCCCCCCTTCCTCTCCAACTATCCAAACACTAGTTGTCCTTCCAAGTTCATATCAAATTAGCTCCATAAAGTTTTCCTTGAAAAATTCTGTAGGCCTCACTGCAAATACCACTCAATTAGGTATCTAGAAGATTATGTTCTGGTTTGTGTTACCTAATGCTTGTTTTAAGTTTTGCCTCCTTAAACTGGAATATAGGCTTCTTGAAAGCAATGATGGTGAGATACATTTCTCCTATAGTTTTTTCCTTTCTCCTTCAGCTAGGCACACAATAGGTGCTTAATAAATATTTATTCCATTTACTTGAAAACATGGAGAAAAGAAAATAAATTGCGCTGGGAAGGATTCTTGAAAAGTCAACTTAGAATTTGCATAGGTTTAAACATTTTATACACAAGCGTTAAGGACACAAGGGATGAAATAGTCTGCTAACACGGACCTCTGGGCTAACAGCAGTGCCGGCAGCACTTTACTCTTGATTTTCTAGACCTGCTGCCACAGTTTCAGGCTGCTTAATTGGGCTACATTCCAACTTCATCCCTGGAATGTAAGGCATCACCTATACATTTAACAAAATAGTTAACTCTGACCTCTTCTTTACCCAGTAGAACAGCAGTTTCTAAAAATGGACCCCACAGCTCTGCTCTTTCCTTTGCTACTTGGAAAAGACTCTATTGAGATCTTCTTCCATCTCTGTGTGGGACTCACTTTCGTATCCCCCTAAAATGGCACTAAAGCGAAAGAGTGGGAAAGAGCAAAATCAAAGCGTGTGGGAAATGAAAGAATGACGTAATCTGATTCTGAACTGAGAAACAGTCTTCATCCTAAAATAAGTTGCATACATGGTACCTTCAGTTAAATAAAATTATTTGATTTTTCTTAAAGTGCCAAAATCCCAAAGAGAACCTTGGTGGAGTTGATGCTAGCTCTAGTTCTGGACTGCTTGGCAGTTGGATACCAGTAAACACTAAGGCAAAAGTAGAGAACATACTCAGAATGATGAAAATTTATTAAATAACAACAACAGGGTGAAAATTGTCAATTAGATCTTCCATATTCCCTCTTCGGGGCCAGTAGCAAAATCATTTAGAGTTTGGACAAAAGTAAAGTTGAGCTTAGACTATATAAACAACGTCAGTAATGGGATGATGGAAAACTGAATTAGCATATATTATCTACTTGCAGATGGGGAATCAGGGTGTAATCAAACAATTAATTACGAATAGGAGCATCTCATTTTTATCATTCTTTCTTAACATGTGTACTTTAGAATTTCAGTAATCAAACCATAATGGCTTGAAAATACCAAGTTAGCTCACCAAATTTATGTGTGGACAAGATTAGGATTCAATAATGTGCTGACTAATCTCACTCACCCTAAACTTATTATTTCCAGATTTGACTTAAATGGCTAAGTTACCACTTTATCTTCGTCTTTGTTCAAGCCAATCTCTTCCCTCCCTTCCTTTTACAGTGCCATCTTTTCTTCTTGCTCAATATTATCAAACCAAGCCACAAATCTAATTAAGCTGTCTTGATGCCAAAATCTCTGCTCCTGGAGAAATGCATCATCCAGTACATCTAGGTAAGTGAATTATAAAAGCATCCAAGCAGGTATCTGGTGAATGTCTCAGTTCATCCTTGCATAATAAACTATCTTCTCCTGCTCATTCATTTGTCAGTCACAGTAACTAGGGATTATTATTTGCTGAATGTACGTGACACCAGCAATTTGCAAAGTCTGTTGGCAAGAAAATCAGGTTAGAATGACAGAGTGAGAAATTAAGCAGAAGCCTGATGTAATTAGCTACAGCAATCAGTGCTCTAATTTCTGATTTATTGTTTCCTGTTTTCCTGCTGCACTCCACTCTGTGTATACTGTACGTACTTCATATAGGTCAAACAATTGCCTTATCAGTCCTGGCAAAGCAAGAGGTCAGAGTTAACAATATTTATTTAAACATGCAGGATGCTTCCCGCTGCAATTAGGAAATAACTATTACTAATAGATCCGTGGCACTACTTCCTCATTCATACAATTTTTGGGAAAACAAAGGAAACAGAAACAAGAGAGAATTGAGACCCATTTCTTACAAATGCACAAAAGTTGATTTAGTTTTCCCTCTAGGAGAATTTTTCTTACTCTCAAAAATCTATGATTCTAAATGAGCCAAACAAATCATTATTGTACTACTTGTTACAATGTACTTTGAGATTTATTGCTTTTCTGTACATATGCTATATTTCACAATAAAAATGTTAAAATGCAAAAAAATAAAAAATAAGGGACAAGTATCCCTCTTGACAAACAGTGGGATTTTATTTCCAAAGCTCTGTTAAGGTCTGTAAAGCCCTCTTGGGAACTTTAGTTGATGGAACATTTTCTTGCTTTCCATTATTCAAGTACAAATAGAAAGTGGGGTTAGCTCTTTTATATTTTAAGGAAGCATTCTTTAAAACTGTGTGCATTTCAAAGAAGAAAATTATGTGCTTTCTTAAATTCAAATTAGAATTTTTAAACACCTCTAAACTGAAACAACAAACTCCTATAAGATAGAATCACCAATGTACTTCCCTTTAAGTAACGAATATTTCTGAAAAGATGCCTATGGTTCAATTTAGTATGAATTTCAACAAAATTTGCACCACCCTCCATGCAATGGGATATTTTCTAGATCCCTCTGAAAATCAAAGGGACTATACATAATGAAATAAGTGTTTCTATGTTTTATGCTTTTAATTTCAATATTTTACGTTCCAAACTTCCTTAGATCAAGAGATACTTCTACAAAGATCAGGTAGAACATACACCCAAGCTCTCAGGGAACCTACCGAATGTAGTGAGATTGCAAAGCAATGTGGGAATTAGATATCACATTAGACTGTCAGGAGACCTGGACTTTTTCCAGGCCATTTAATATTCTGAACTAGTGGCAAGTCATCTGCCAACCCTAGACCTCATTTTTCTTATAGATAATATGAGAAGTTTGAAGTTGATCTTTAAATACCTTTTTATAATAAA
The DNA here is from genome assembly GCF_023851605.1 of Tamandua tetradactyla. Lineage (NCBI taxonomy): Eukaryota > Metazoa > Chordata > Mammalia > Pilosa > Myrmecophagidae > Tamandua > Tamandua tetradactyla. The sequence goes on along the minus strand of NC_135352.1, from coordinate 39,036,987 downwards.
AGTGAGCATCTAAGTGCTTTTACTCTGTGCCAGGCACCATGCTAAATATTTTACATGCTCCATGTCTTTTAATCCTCCCAACCATCCTATATAATAGGAATTCCTATTACCTCTACTTTGCAGATGAGGAAACTTCGAAGGAACTTTGAAGTTCAGTGACTTGTCTGAGGTAATTTAGCTGGAATGAGAACAAGGGAGCATTCTAAACTAGGTTAATCTTTACCAGTAACCCAAGTGCTTTAACCTTTCTGTTTTGCTGCCATACTCTTCTAACATCTTCAGAGTCAAGTCAAATACACAGACAAAGACATAGAGCTGAAAGCAACAATATATCTCGAACCAAAATGTAGAAATCCACAAGGTCCTATTAAAATAAGATGGAAGACCTCAATGTAAGAGCATCAGATTGTATTTGTGTCTAAGAATTGTTTCATGAAAATGCCAATAAGAATTACAACAAGTACCATTGAATCAATGAGCAAGTAGCTGCTGAGCACTTACTAGGTTCCCAATTTAGGGCTCCATATGGGAGGGCGCAGACATTTAATATGTACACTCTTCTTCAAAGGTGGGTATTATTCACGTTGGACCTTAATTCCATGGCAAAATTTTAGGTACACACAACAAATGTTGAAGGCATTCAGCTGAAGGAGTTCAGATATCTGAATCAGAACAGTGAAGTAACATTTCAGGGGATGAGATAAATGAGTATGATCTGAATTGGCAGAAAAGGAAAGTAAGAGCTTCAGTAGCAAAGGAAAAGGCTAGAAGCTGTTAGCCAAGACAGTATTTAGGAAAGTCTAGTCTAAATAGTGTTCAGGATAAAAGCAGAAGAGGTGTGTGTATATGCACGTGTGGGGGTTGTTTATAGGAGAAAAGATGGGAAAGGGAGTAGAGGATCCCACATTCAAAAAAATGTCTAGATACTAATAATATGAGATTCCCCCTTGCAATGGTTCAAATATGAAATGAGAGATGATAGTGGGGAAAGACTGAAGAACAGCTGTGAGAAATGGTTTAAAAATGAAAATCTGAAAATATTTTCATTTATTCACTCAATCATGGATTCACTAACACTGACTATAACCTTATTTTATTCAAGAATTATGCTGCTGCTGAGGACATAAAGATGGTTAAGGAAAATCCATTCTCTCAAGAAGTATCTAGTTATTGCAGAAAATGGAAAGATGGATGCATAAACAGATAACGACATATAGGGCATTGTGGCTGGGCCCAAGGATACTGGGAAGTACCCCTAGGGTCCTCAAAAGGCTGAGATTCAAGGAGGGTATCATGCCTCAGCTACATTTTGAGAGACAGATTTGTAGTTTCCAAGGAAAAGGCCAGAGTAAGATCATTCCAGGACACATATTCCTGTGTCCAAACATGGGAGAAACCACCGCATGTTTGGGGTTCTGAAAGAAATCTGGAATGGCTGGAACATAGGGTGCTAGAATATGGAGACGGCTAGAATATGGAGCAGAGACAGTGGAAGTTTAAAGATACAGTACCTTCTTAGGGCTGTGGGGGAAAGTTTGTTGAAGAGCACCATCTGCTAGGCAGGCCAGGATAGTGCAGCATCATGGAGCCATTAAAAAGGATTTTTGGTAAATGTCCTGACCCTTTCACCAGGAACCTCTGGAGCCAGTCTGCACTCCCTTAATGGGTCCTAGGCCCTGTTTTGGCTCGAAAATTCTAGCTTGGGAAAATCCTCTCCAAGACGACTGTCTTTCCAGAATTTTCCCTCCTGGCAAAAACAGCTGGAGGCAATGAAGAGAGAGTATATATATATATATATATATATATATATATGTAAAAGTTATAGAGGCAAAGCAAAAATAAAGGGAAGGGATCAAGATTCCCTAAGAAGGAACAGAGGAAAGGAAGCTTTATTTTGAGGGGTGAAATAATTACAAATAATAGTTACAAATAATGCAATCCTAAAAGTTGTACTGCATATCCAGGGCAAGAATCAGATGAAGAGAAGCTGAGAAACTCTGATCAGTTAAATACAGACAATTCTAAAGGTCAAGAATAAGCAGAACCAAGTGTCAAAGAAAAGTCCTACCACAAAGCCAATCTACAGTGGTACTCTTGGCAAGAAAGAGAAACTGACCTTCAGCGTAAACTCACCAAGATAATCAGGTGCCTAGACATCAGCAAAAAATTAGTAGGCTTAATAAATAGGAAGCTATGGCCCAGACAAAGGAACAAATTAAAACTTCCCAGGAGACACATAATTTGGAACAGATAATCAAAGAAGTTAGGTTTACATGTCTGTTTGGCTAAGTAACGGTGCTCAGTTGTCTGGTCAAGAAAGCATTGGCCTAACTGTTACTGTGATGTCACTTCACGGACTTAAATCATCAGTAATTTTGCATCTATAGCTAGTCACATCTGCAATCAACTAAGGAGAGTGTCTCAGCAATAAGAGATATTTAATCCAATTAGTTGAAGGCTTTAAAAGAAGAATTGATGACTTCAGCAATCACAAGAGAAAACTTTCATCCCTACTTCAGTGAGCCACATTCTTCTGAGGAATTCATCAAAAACCTTCACTAGAGTTGCCATCTTTTAGCCTGCCCTATGGAAGTTGGACTCATGCATTCCCATAGTTGCATGCAACACTTTTATAAAATCTTGTATAATATTCACTGATATCTCCTGTTGGTTCTCTTTCCCTAGAGAACCTGACTAAAACACATGTTCAAACAAATCTCCTAAATCAATTCAAGAACATGTAAGAAAATATGCTAAGACATAAATGACATTAAGAAGACACTGGGTGTGCATAAAGAAGAATATGAAAGTATGAAAAAAATAACAAAAATTATGTGAGTGACAAGCAAAATAGAAGAAATTAAAATGCACTATAGCATACAACACTAGATTTGAACAGACAGAGGAAAGAACCAATGAATTAGAAGACAAGACCATCAAAATCTTACCAACAGAAGAACAGATAGAGAAAAGCATGAAACAAAAGATCAGAAATTCAGGGATTTGAAGGGCAGCACGAAGCACAGAAACATAAGGAAATGTGTGTCCCAGAAGGCGAAGAGAAGGAAAAAGGGGCAGAAAGAATTTTTGAGGAGATAATGACCCAAAGTTTCCAACTCTTATGAAAGACATAAATATAATTATACAAGAAGCACACCATACTCCAAACAAAACAAATCCTAATAGATCTACTCTGAGACACATGCTAATAAGAATGTTAAATGCCAAAGATAAAAAGAGGATCATGAAAGCAGCAAAAGAAAAGCAATTTGTCACATACAAGCAAATGGCAATAAGAGTACATGCTGATTTCTCGTCAGAGACCATGGAGGTGAGAGAACAGTGGTGTGATATATTTAAGGAGCTGAAAGAGAAAAGCTGCCAGCTAAGAATTCTTTATCTGGCAAAACTGTCCTTTAAAAATAAGGTAGACTTTATAATATTCACAAAGAGAAATAGAGAGACCATGAACAAGAGACCTACCTTACAAGAAATATTAAAGGGAGTGCTACAGACTGAAAGGAAAATACAGGAAAGAAAGACTTGGAGCAGAGTTTAGAAATGATGATTATCAATAAGGGTAATTAAAACGGTAAAAAGAGACAAAAATAAGATATGGCATATAAAAACCAAAGGATAAAAATAGTTGAAGAAATTACTACCTTCAGAGTAATAACATTGAATGTAAATAGATTAAACTCCCCAATCAAAAGACACAGATGAGCATAATGGATAAAAATGAATGATTCAACTATACACTGTCCCACAAAATACTCACCTGAGAATCAAAAGCACAAATAAGTTGAAAGTGAAAGGCTGGAAAAAGATATTCCATGCAAACAGTAACCAAAAAAGCTGTAGTATCTTTACTAATATTGGATAAATTAGACTTCAAATGCAAAATGGTTATAAAGGACAAAAGAATTACATTATATATTAATAAAAGGGTATTCTAATCCAGCACAACCCTGAGTCCAAAGAATATGCCAAGGATAAAATTAGCCATGAGTTTTAATGAGGGACTTAAAAACAGGAGAAAATTCTATCCAATGGCAGCTGGTTGGGAAATGCAAGTCAGCACTCTGCCCCACAAGAGAGAGAGAGGACCAGCTTATAAGGGTTATGATGGAGTTTCAGCAAATCCCATAAGAGATGATTAGGGAATTTTACACTCTTTGACCTTTAACATCTCTCTTGGTCATGTAGGTAGCTGCGTGCAGTGACTTGCTCTCAAAATGGAGGAGGTGGCAGGCCCCAGGCTTTGGGTCCTTGCAATCCACCCCCACACAGGAGACTACATCAACCATAGGACAGATGTTGCTTTCATTAACAGTATAAGAGACAATAGAGCATAAGGAGTTCCCGCATGGGGATAGCAACTCCTCAAATTGATGCTGCCATGGGAAAGTAAGGGAATTCTACTGATAACTGATAAAAATTGTGATTTCAGCCCTAACTGAGAAGATTCTTTGCCAGAATTTCCAATACGCTGAATTAGGCGAGGCCAGGAGGGTATTCCATGCAGCCCAATTTGCAGGGGTCACAGTCCAAGGCAAGCCAGTGGCACCCGAGAGTGGCAGGTCAGTGCACATTCAGCATTGGGATTTACTGTGCACATAGGTCACCACAGAAGCCTATTACAGAAAGGTATTTGCTTCAATGCTAAGGGCAAAAGGAATAAAAGTTGAATTTCCATTAGTAGGCAGATGCCACACCTTTTCCCCCTGCAATTATGGGGAGTTGTCTGAAGTCAAAGCCACAGTTAGCTTGGGCATAATAAGTATCCATCGAGTCATATATACTGTGCCTTAAGGGATGGTTGTCCCCAGTTGGTAACATATACAACTTTAGCATTTTGCGTATAAACTGTGATCTAATACTTAAATTTTGGGTGATCTTGATACCCAATGAACTTAGGATTCCCAACCTGCACAGCTGCATTGGCCAGCACCAAAACCAGTCAACCTTATTTTCCCCAATTTCTAATGCTTATGGTGTAGGCAAGAGCAAGTTATTTTCATTAACTCACTGTGGCTGAGGCATTGCTTGTCCTTTTATCTGAATTCACAGCACCTGCATGGGCCCCACCATTACCAGTTCAACAGCAGCAGGAGCAGCCACTTGCAGCCATGAATCAAGGCTGGTGAGGGCCAGATGCAATCACCTTGTCCACTGCTACAGAAATTGCTTATCTTCTAACCACTCCTTTAAAAGACTGTTCCTTTTTTTTTTAAATTAACCTGACTACTGTGGGGTTGTAAGGCAAACAAAATGTCCATAAGATGTCAGGTCCAGTAGCCCAGACTTCAACTAGTTGTCTAGTAAAGGGATCCCTTTATCACTGTCCATATGTGTGGAGACCCCAAAGAATGCACTTAGCTTTTCTAAGCTTTGTATTGTAGCTCTTTAGTTAGCTGTTCCTACTGTGAAGGTCATCAACAGTCCAGTGGCTGTATTTATGGCTGTAAAAGTGTATTCTGCAACCAGATAAAGGAAGGAACCCAATATAATCTACCTGCTAGATGGTGACCAGAATCTGCTATGGCTGATGTGACTAAGCTGATGAAAAAGCATCATTGAACAGTGCAATGAACAGGAGAGGCAGATATTCACAATTTCTTTCGGTTGTTGTTCAGTGATGGACAGCTGGGATTGCTATGCCAGTCTCCACAGAGCCTGGCACCCTTGGTATCTTGTCTTTCTATGCAACCATTCGATAACCTCATATGATATTGGCTTTAGACTACCAATTTTTTGCTAAAATATCTGCTTCAATATTGCCAGGTAAAGAGTCAGTGTTATGGGCAGAGACATGAAACAAGGTTACCTTTCACTTGTGACAGAAATGTCTTCCCACATTTCTTTACCCCATAAGGGGTGGCCAACAACAATCCTTTGCTCTTGCTTCCACATGGCCATTCATACTGTCAGGCCCCAGTACACTGCCCAATTGTCAGTACAAATAGTTAATGAATCTCCTGGTTCATGAACAATGACCATCCATACAACTGTTAATTCAGCCCATTGGCTGCTTTGCATAGTCCTGGTTTCCCACTATATAGTGTCTGTGCTAGGTTTCATAGTACTGCTGTCCAGGTGGCAGGCTGCCTGTGTGTTGATCCCTCATATGCCAGGAAAATTTAGGTAAACTGCGTTGTCTGTCAGTGGTGGGCTTAGAGACAGCCACCTTGGGAAGATTGGCAGGAAGGGGCACATGTTGTTCTTCCATGTAGGAAACTGGTCTCAGGAAATCATGCATTTCTGCACTTAAGGGACTATTATTGAAAATGCTGGGCTGTAGCAGATAGACTCTGTATTTCACTAATGTACTTAATTGTTTCCTGACATAGTGAGGCTTAGTGACAGTGTCATATATCCACCTCTGTATGAGGATGTCTGTTCTTAATTTCACAGGACATTTCTGTGTTGTAGGCAGTATATAGTTGTTTTCCTAAGGAATGTACTGCATTTCAGGTCAAAAGCTGATAGAAGCTTGCTTTGCCCACTGCTTTTGCCACATGTCCTACCCAAAGACAATATCAGTACTGGCCATATCTAATTTGCAAGGCACATCTGGGTCCACCCCCAATCCCCATAAATCCTGAGCCAGTACTATAGCTCATTTGACTTTTTCAAAAGCAACTTTCTCATCAAAACATATGCAGGTTTTCTGGGTTCATTTCCCAGGGCCTGTCTGTGCAAAAAAAAAAATTGCAGGTTTTAACATTTAGGCTAAATGAGGAAGAAAATATTTCAATATCCCAAAATCCCTAAGAAAGCTATTGGTTATTTTGGCCCACATGGCATAGGAAAAGATTGTACTTTGCCAATTACTACAAAAGATATAAATTTTGCCTTCCCCAACCATACAACACCCAGGAGTTCAACAGGCTGGCCAAGACATTGCGGTTTATCATGATTTATTGTGCATCCCTGAAATAGCAATGAGTCTGAGGCTTCTTTTAGTTATGGAAAAGAGTTACTGATTAATATGACATCATCAATACAACAAAAATAGAGTTATATTTTTCCACTTAGCCAAATCCTTTGCTATGAAACTATGACAGATGATCAGGCTATGTAAATAAGCTCATGGGAGCCTGATCATAATCCTTTGTTCTCCTTTCAAGATGAAGGTGAAAGCAAGTTGACAGACCCTATTTAAGAGAATACTCAAGGAAACAAAGTAATAACCATGTACTTAAATGTTAATTCCTCATAATAAAGATGCAGCCTTAGGAACTGTTGCATACAAAGATGGTATCACTTTTGCCCTGATGAATCCCAGAGTGATTTGATCAGCGAGTGGAAAAGTATTTGTAAGCCCGCTTTGGGGAATGGTGAGAGCGGGGAGAAATTCAACTTACCCAAGTCGAATTCTTGATATTCTCACAAGCAGTGTGGACAACCAAAGCTACAGGCTGAGCCCCCAGTCTTGGGGTTTGTTCATATGAAACTTAACCCCACAATGGATAGGTCAAGTCTACTTAAAATTTAGACCTAAGAGTCACCCCCAAGAGAGCCTCTTTTGTTGCTCAGATGTGGCCTCTCCCTCCAGCCAACATGACGAGCAGTCTCACCACCCTCCCCTTCTCTGTGTGGGACATGACTCCCAGGGGTGTGGACCTTCCTGGTAACGTGGGACAGAGATCCTGGAGTGAGCTGAGACTCAGCATCAAGGGACCGAGGAAAACCCTAGAATGAGCTGAGAATTAACATCAAGGGATTGAGAGAACCTTCTCGACCAAAAGGGGGAAGAGTAAAATGAGACTAAGTGTCAATGGCTGAGAGATTCCAAACAGAGTCGAGAAGTTATCCTGGAGGTTATTCTTATGCATTAAGTAGATATCACCTTGTTGTTCAAGATGCAGTGGAGAGGCTGGAGGGAGCTGCCTGAAAATGTAGAGCTGTGTTCCAGTAGCCATGTTTCTTGATGATGATTGAACAATGATATAGCTTTCACAATGAGACTGTGAATGTGAAAACCTTGTGTCTGATGCCCCTTTTATCTACCATATCAACAAAAGAGTAGAACATATGGAATAAAAATAAATAATAGGGGGAACAAATGTTAAAATAAATTTAGTTTGAAATGCTAGTGGTAAATGAAAGCGAGGGGTAAGGGGTATGGTATGTACAACTTTTTTTTCTCTGTTATCATTTTATTTCTTTTTCTGTTGTCTTTTTATTTCTTTTTCTAAATCGATGCAAATGTTCTAAGAAATGGTGAATATGCAGCTATGTGATGATATTAAGAATTACTGATTATATATGTAGAATGGAATGATATCTTATTGTTTTGTTTGTTGTTAATTTTTTTAATTAATAAAAAAAATGCTTACTCAAAAAAAAAAAAAAGATGGCATCACTTTATTTTCTGCTTCCCAAAACTTTTCTTTTTCCTCCTTTTCATAATCAGATGAAGAATCTATGGGATCCAAAGCCTTTAGGTACCAGTTAGGGGAAGTCAGGATAATCCTCACAGGGTAAGTCTGCACCCACTTATTCTAACATTGGATGAGGGGAGTAGGACCCAGGTTATGGGTCCTTACAAGGGGGTAATCCACAAAGAAGAAATAACAATCGTAAATACTCATGCACCTAAACAGAGTGCCCCCAAATACATGAAGTATGCACTGGCAAAACTGAAGGAAGAAATAGATAATAGTTGGAGACTTCAATATACCACACTCATCAATATATAGAACATGTAAACTAAAGATCAATAGGAAAACAGGGAACCTGAATAATTTGATAAAAGAACTAGACCTAACAGACATATACAGAGAATTGAACCCCAAAGCAGTAGGATATACATTCTTCTCAATTGTTCAAGGATCATTCTCCAGGATAGAGCAGATCTTTTGTCAAAACCAAGCTCAATAAATTTAAAAAAATTGAAATCATACAAAGCACTTTCTCTGACCATAATGTATGAAGCTGAAAAACAATAACAGTTGGAGAACTTGAAAATTCACAAATATATATAAGTCAAACAATACACTCTTTATCAGTCAATGAGTCAAAGAAGAAGTTGCAAGAGAAGTCAATAAATATATCAAGATGAAAAGAACACAACAAATCAAAACTTCTAGAAAGTAGCAAAGAAAGTGCTTAAAGGGAAACAAAATGAAAGAAAGAGCTACAATTAACTGAACAACTAAAGAGATTAGAAAAAGAAGAGAAAACTAATCCTAAAGCAAGCAAAAGGAAGGAAATGAAATGAACACTGGAGCATGAATAAATGAAGTTGAGAATATAAGAACAATAGAAGGAACTAACAAACCCAAAATTTGGCTCTTTGAAAAGATCAACAAAATGGATGAACATTTAATTAGACTGACAGAAAAAAAAAGACAGAATATGCAAATAAATAAAATAAAAAATGAGAGGAAGGACATCACTACTTACCCCAAAGAAATAAAATGGATCATAAAAAATTATTATAAACAACTTTATGCCAACAAACACAATTTAGATGAAATCAGTGAATTCCTAGGAACGTGGGGACAACGTACACTGACTCAGAAAATATTGAAGACCTTGACAGACCTGTCACAAGTAAGGAGAATGGAAAAATTTTTTAATTCCCCATTTTTTTTTTAATATCAGATGCCTCCATAGTTGAATTCTACCAAATCTTCCAAGGAGAAATAATACCAATACTCAAACTTTAAGAAAAAAACTAGGCAGTAGGGAATGCTACCTAACTCATTCTATGTGGCCAAAACTCATAGAATAAAAGGTAAGGCAGTATCTTCAAGATCATGTGGTAAGCAATGGATTTTTAGACTTTATACCCAAAGCACAAGCAATGAAAGAAAAACTAAATGGGAGCGCCTCAAAATTTAAAACTTTTGTGCTCAAAAAGACTTTGTCAAGAAAATGAAAAGGTAACATGATCAGTGGGAGAAAATATTTAAAAACCATTTATCTGATCATATTTTAATATCCAAAATATATAAAGTAATCCTACACTCCACAATAAAAAAGACAATCAACCCAATTTAAAAATGGGAAGAATTGAATAGACATTTCTCTAAAGAAGAAATGCGTATGGCTAAAAGGCACATGAAAACATGTTCAACATCATTAGCTATTAGGGAAATGCAAATAAAAACCACAATGAGGTATCATTTCATACCTACAAGAATGGCCACTATTAAATAAAACAGAAAACTACGAATGTTAGAGTGGATGTAGAGAAATAGGAACACTCATTCATTGCCGGTGAAAATGTAAAATGGTGCAGCTACTGTGAGAGACAGTTTGGCAGTTCTTTGAGAAGCTAAATAAATAACTACCAGAAGTTCCTGCAATCCTGCTACTAGGCCTATTCCTGGAAGAACTGAAAGCAGGGACTCAGACATTTGTGCACCAATGCTCATAACATCACTATTCACAGTTACCAAAAGATGGAAGCAATCCAAGTGTCCATCAACTAAAGAGTGGTTAAACAATATGTGGTATACACATACAATGGAGTATTACTCAGCTGTAAGAAGGAATGAAGTCCTGATGCATGCAACAACATGGGTGAACCTTGAGGACATTATGTCAAGTGAAATAAGCTTGACACAAAAGCACAAATATTGTCTGATCTCACTGTTATGAACTAATTATAATAAGTAAGTTCATAGATTTTGAATCTAGTATGTAAGTTACCAGGAGATATATTTGGCTGAGAAAATTGGAGTTAATACATAACTAGTACAGAATTTCTATTTAGGCTGATGGTAAATGTTTGTAAATGGATAGTGGTGATGGTAGCACGTTATTGTGAGTGTAATCAACAGAGCTGGACAATACCTGTGAATGTGGGGTAAAAGGAAACTTTAGGGTGTGTCTATCACTAGAATAAAAATTAAAAGATAAAACACTGAACTGTACAGCACAATGAATGCTATTGTAGATGATGGACTATAGTTAATAGTACAAGTACAAAAATGTTTTCTCATGGGTTATAACAAATGGGTGATACTATTATAAGGTGGTAATAATTTTAAAGTGGTATATGGGAAAATATACCTAATGCAAAGAATGGCTTATAGGACTATTTCAAAAATTTTTCATCAACCATAACAAAAGTAACTACTGTAAAAAACAGTACGATTCCATTGATTGCACACCAAGTATGTAATGTTCATATGTTAAGAATGGTCGGGTTGTATGTTGATTGATTTTATTAATAAAAATTTAAAAAAAAGAAAATTAAAAAAGTACAATTATTTTAAAAGTGCTATCATTAATAGTAAGAAATGTTCAACGACAATCCATAGTGTTGGTGGTGGGGTGGTGTAAGGGAATCCTATATTTTATGGTACTTTTTCTGTGTGAGTATTTTCTTGTAAACTCACAGCTTCTCTAATTAAAATAAAGAGGTCAATGACCTTGACAAATGTAGTTTCATGGTCTTTGAGGTGACACATGTTTGCATTCAATTCCACCATTTATTAACTATATGACTTTGGGCCAGAAATTTAATCTTCTGAACTTCAAATTCTTCATCTTGGCAATGGGTTAATAGTACTTACAGTCAGGCTATTTGGAAAGATTAAACAAAATAACATATGGGAAAGATCTCGGTGGGACTCAATAAATAAATAGCCTTTCTTTCCATTCCTCTTTCCCAAGTCATCAAAAAATCAAAAATATTGTCAAGTATCCCATTTTGTTAAAGTCAAATATGGGTCATGAATCAAAATTTGCAAAAAAAAAAAAAAATACAGGATTCCTGATGAACTGCATTTCTTTGCATGATTTTATTTAGGATAGCAAGTTTAAACTTTATTATGGCAATAGTCATAAATTTCTACATAATCACATAATTACTAATAATTCTAATAATAAATACTCTAAATTCCTATCACAGAAGAAATAAAAATCATATTTTAAAGCAATATAAATTTCTGTCAATAATTTTGCCCTTCTCTCTACCAAATCATTATTTTTCCCTAATACTAGTTTATTTCCATCAGCCTAGTAACTAACAATGTATCATAAAAAATTTTTCTCTTGGCCCCACGTACCATGCTTGCAACAAACAACTCCATTTCTTTTCTCTTTTTTTTTGCTGAAAATTTAACAGAAAAGATATCAAAACTCACTTTCTCCAGTACTTTTTCATTCTACCAAAACTTCTTTTTTCAATCACAACAGTAATTTCCATTTTGCTCAACCTGTCCTCTGTCAATTCTCTGTCCTCTTACAGACTAGCTGGCAGTATTTGGCACAGCTGATCTCTCTTCCTTGATGCCTTTTCTTCACTTGTTCTTTTGCTTTTATTCCTGCCTCACGTGGAATTCCTCCACAAGCTCCTTTGTTCTTTCCTTTTCTTCTCCTGACATTTTAATGCTGTGGTATTCCAGGGCTCATATCTACATCCTCTTCTATTTGTACTCTTTTAATAATCGATCAAATACCAAGCCTTTGTCATCTATATGTTCACAAGACCCAGTGTTTTTCTCACACCTTTTGGTATGTGTATGAATGAATGATCTTTGGTTGTGTATATATCTAACAGTAGCATTGCTGAGACATAGCATATGCATTTGCTCAGCTTTCATAAATGTTGCCAGTTTTCCAAACTAGTTTTACCCATTTACACACCCACAGCTCCACAATTTCACCCACATTTGGTGTTATTAGTCTTTTTATTTATAGGCATGGTATTGCAATTAGCATCTTCCTATTGATTAATGAAGTTGAGCATCTGTTTTAGTTTTCTAGGCTGATTAAAGCAATGCCATGAAATGCTTTGGCTTAAGCAATGGAAATATATTCAGTTACAATTTTGAAGTCAAGGAATGTCCAAATCAAGGCATCATCAAAGTGACGCTTTCTTCCTGAAGACTGGCTGCCAGTAGTCTTTGGCTTCTCTGTCACATGGCAAGATCCATGGTGGAGACTTCTACTCTTCTTGGTCCCTCCTTTTTCTTCCAGGCTTCACTCTGTTTTTGTTTCCGTGGTTCTCTCTTCTCTCTTCTCTCCTCCTCCTCCCCAATATGTACATGGGGGTTACTCTGCTCTCTCTGGAACAGATTCAGGGCCCCACAATAGGGCACAATCTGGTTCCACGCGGGCACCAGAAAAAGGTGGGGAATTGGCCAGTAAAGGCATCATGAGTTTCTCCTAGCAGTTTTAAAGTTGTTGTTTTTTTTTTTAATTCAGCATGCATACCGTTATGGCAACCCTTCAACTCTTTTTGGAATTTTGAGGGAAGCGATTCTGCCAGTTTTTCCTAGTTGTTCAAAATTCTTTATAGTTACAGCACCTAGGAGCCTCTTGTGCCACCATATTGGTTCTCTCTTCTGATTTAATTTATTACGCATGCATCTACAGCCTTGTTAAATTCATTATTAATTCTAATGTTTTTTTCTGTAAATATATTTTAATTTACGTATCACATAATATCATCTGTGATTAATGACAGTTTATTTATTTCCTATTTCATATTCAATCATTTTATTTCATTTGCCTGTTCTATTGCACTTTCTGGAATATCTAGAAAGTGAATAGACATAATAAATGACAAACTTACTTCTATCTCAGAGAGAAAGTATTCAATTCTGATTCAAGTATTATAATTTTTACATTTTTAAAGATATTGTTTATGAGATTAATGAAGCTTCAATCTCATTCCTAGCTTTGTAAGGACACTTTTAATACATGAAATTAAATCCTGTCAAATGTTGTTTTGTTTCTTCATCTGTTGGGATAAGGATATTTTTCTTTATTCTGCCAATGTTCTATTTTATTTTTAAAATGCTAAAACAAACTTTCATTCCTGAAATAAACCCAATGGCATTGTGTGTATTATCATTTTTATATATTTTCAGATTTTGACTGATATTTTTAAAGGAATTTTGTACCTGTGTTCATGAGAGATTGGCTTATAATTTTCCTTTTGAAATGATGTCTTGTCAAAGTTTCAGTATCAAGACTATGCTGGTTTCACAAAACAGGTTGGAAAATGTTCTCTGCCTTTTTTATCCTTATAAAGATGTGTTTAAGATTGATGGTATGTCTTTCTTAAATGTTTGGTAGAATTCATCAGCAAATATAATAGATCCTGGAATTTTTGTGTAAGAAAATTCTACTTGGATTCAATTTTTTAAACTGATATGACTATTAAAAATTTTAATTGTTTCAGTTTGATAAGTTATGTTCTTCTAGAAAGTAACCCACTTTATCCAAATTTTAAACTTGATTTTCATATAAGTGTTTGTGATATTCTCTTATGACCATTCAAATCTTTAATGATCATCCTTTCACTATTCTTGAGAATGATCTTCTATTATATTTTTCCTCTACCACTCTTCCCAGTGTTTATCAATTTTATCATTCTTTTTGAACAGAAATTATTTCAAAAATTTGTCCTTATTTTATTCTATTATTTCAATTAAACCTGCTTTCCATGAGATCTTTTTGCTTTGACCCATGTAAATTTTTTAGAATTTTATGATACAATTGTTAGGATGATATTGGAGGTTTGTTCCTTTATATTTTTAAAGTTATTTATATGTTACAAATATACTTGAAAAGAATATGCGTTCTGCAGTTATTATGTGCAATGTTCCATACAGTCAATTAGTTTAAGGAAGGTAATTTTATTTATACCCTTGTTGATTGTTTTCCCTGCATATTCTATTAGTTACTGAGACACAGGTGTTAAAATGTCCAAATATAATTTTAGATTTGCCTGTTCTTTTAATTATGCCAAATTTTAACTCATATATTTTCAAGCTAGGTGTTGAGTACATACAAACAGAATTCTCAGGTTATCCTGCTGGATTTAATATTTATCATTACAAATGTCCTTTTTATCTAATAACGTTCCTTGCCTAAATTCAACTTTATCTGGTGGTAGTTTAGATACATTAGTTTTATTTTGTCTAGAGTTTCCGATGCATGTGATTTTCCATTCTTTTACTTTCAACATGTTTTAATCCTTATATTTAAGTTATATATTTTGTATGTAGCACATGGTTGAGTTTATTAAGGAGTTTGATAATCTCTGTCTTTTAATTATTATCTTTAGTGCATTTATATCTAATATAATCCTGATATATTGGGATTTTTAAGTCAAAAGTCTTAATATTTGCTTTCTTTTTTCCACTTCATCTGTTCTACACTCCATTTCCCCTTCTCCTACTTTCTATATGATTAATCAAATATTTAATTCTCATTCTACTTTCCTCTCAGCAGTATGCTACTGTTTTCAGTGATTGGTCTAGAGATTGCAGCATGGATCTTTGACTTATTAATATCTAAATTAATCACCTTTTTCCAGATATTGTAAGGACTTGAAGATAGTATACCTCTGTTCTAGTTTGCTAGCTGCCAGAATGCACTATACCAGAAACAGAATGGCTTTTAAAAAAGGGAATTTAATATGTTGCTAGTTTACAGTTCTAAGGCCAAAAAAATGTCCCAATTACAACAAGTCTATAGAAATGTCCGATCAAAGGGATCCAGGTAAAGATGTCTTGGTTCAAGAAGGCCGATGCAGTTCAGGGTTTCTCTCTCAAGTGAGAAGGCACATGGTGAAGCAAATGTCTAAGTTTCCCTTTGTGCTTTTCCCCTTAGTGCATCTACATGCTTCCATCCGGATCACTTCATTTCTGTTTGAAGAAATCCCCTTTAATTTTTGCTGCCCCAGTAGCTAACCAATATTTTCAGACAGTTTTAAAAATTTGCCTGGATTTTCTGGTTATTCCTGGTAGGTCTGAAATTAGCTAGTATGCTATTGCTGGAAGCAAAATTTTCACTGCTTATTTCCATTTCTGACATCTCTCCCAGGTTCATTTTTTGAAATGTCTGCTTACGTTTTCATGTAGATGTCCAGTAGCTCAAACTTGACCTTCCCTTTCCTCCTTGCAATAAAATGTCCCTTTATCTGTAGCATTCCAATCTTAGTTGATAACAACATCAACTTTAAGTTGCTCAACCCTAAATCCTGGGAGTCACCTTTCATTTCATTTTTTACCACATAACTCACATTCAATCTATCACAAATTCTGTTGGCTCTATCTTCAAAATTAACCCAAAGCTCAACTATTTCCCTCCACTTTCACTGATGTAACTCTGATCTCAGTCACTGTTATGTCTTGCCTGGATTACTGCAATAATCTCGAGAGGCTTTTCTGAGGCCTCTTTTGGCCCCTGCCATCTATTCTCATTAGTATAGCTAGAATGATCTTTTAATAGTAAGTCAGATCATATTACTTCTCAGCTCATACCCTTCAATGGCTGCCCATTTGAATAGCCAAACACCTTACTATAGCTTGCAAGTTTTCTACTTTGTCCTCTTTGCCTGTGTGACTTCATCTTCTACCATCCTCTCCTTTGCTCACTGTGGTTAAGCATACTGGCCTCTCTTGTTCCCCAAACATTGAAGGCATTCTCACACTGCAAAGCCCTTGTTTTAGCTATTTCCTGTCTCAGGGATTTATTCCCACTATGCTTTATTGGCTAACATTGATGCTATCAAATCATGGCTCCAATCCCACCTTCTCAATAAGGCCTTTATAACCTACCTAACATTGTACGCGGTCCAATTCTGCATGGTCCTCCAAATCCCCCTTACTCTGCCATACTTTTTCCTTTTTCCATTGAATTTTTCATTTGCTAGAATAGTGTATAATTTGCTTATTTTATGTTTTTTTTTTTCTTTTTACTCCTTTGTTAAAAACATGTTCCAGGAAGGTGGGAGTTTTTGTGTTTTTCATTGCTGTATCCCAAACATCTAGAATAGCCTGGCACCTAATAGGGTCTCCATACATATTTGTTGAATGAATGAAAGAATAAATGAATGCATGCCTCTTCCTACACTCTCCTGCTTGGAAGATAAATGAAATGTTTGGTTATCATGAAGCATGAAGATCTATACCATACCTTATTGCATTAGTTTCCTGTGGCTGTTGTAATAAATTAACAGAAATTTGACAGCTCAAGATAATAGAAAACAGCAAAATCTATTTTGTCACAGTCCTGGAAGCCAGAATTCTGAAATCAGTTTCCCTGGGCTGAAATCGTGTGTCAGCTGGGCCACACTTTTTCCCCACATTTCCCTCTTCTGGAGGAGAATCCATTCCTGCCTTTTCCAGCTTCAGGTGACTGCTGGCATTCTTTGGCTTGTGACCACATCACTTCGATCTTCAAGGACGTCATCTTCACACCTCTCTCTGCTCCATCTTCATATCAACTTCTCCTGTGTGTGTGTGTGTGTGTGTGTGTGTGTGTGTGTGTATTAGATCTCCCTGTCTCCCTCTCATAAAGATACATGCGATGGCACTTAGAGCCCACATGGGAAATCCAGAATGTTCTCCTCACCTCAAGATCCTTAGCTTTATCACATCTGCAAAGACATGTTTTTCCATTTACACATTCCAGTGATTAGGACCTGATACTTTTAGGGTCCATTATCAGCCTACCACAACTAAGGATGTTGGAGAAGTGAACGTGGTTCCCTTAGGACTTCAAGAGCAGGGTTGTCATAACAGCCCTGGTATCTCGCCTCTAAGAGAAGTTAAACATAAAGAAATAATTTGGGCCTGGTTATGTTGAACCAAATTGATGAATTATTGTTAACTTTTTCTTGAAACATATACCTAAAATGAAGTTTCACAAACTAGCCCTAATGCTATGCTTCTTTCTTCAGACTGGAGTTTTTTTTGACACTATGTTCACACTGATTGGTTCACATTGATCAGAAACTCTGATACAAAAAGAAATAAGAGTTATAACTCTAAAATAGAGTTTTGTAGGCATCATTTAAAACCCAAAGTATCTAGAGAACATAAAAAGTAATATAAAGAAATTTGGAACTATTCAGAACCATTGATCTCTATGAAAGCACCTTAAATAGCTAGGCCATTTTCTTTACCTAGTGCATTTTCCCAAGAATCCTAATAAAGAGGAAATTATAAGATTCTAGACTGAGTCACAAAGACATAAATATTTACAAAAAAGCATGTTCTAAACAAACAACATTTTCTGAATGAAAAGCTTAGCTTTTGAAATACAAAATTGCTTCTTTAACCTAATTTTAAGCACTGATATTTATTTTGACATGTTTGTCAAACAGTATATTAAGAAAATATTGGGCAATGTTAGTTCTGCACAGCTAATCCCCACCAGGGTTTACAGATGTCTTTGAGGGAAAGGGTATGTTGGGGAGAGATTAAACTAAAGAGAATACTTTGGAGATTAAGGTTTTGAACAACTCAGTAGGCTCTGGAATTCTAGTGGATATCTATGTTTGGTCAGTGCTCTTTACAACTTATTAAGTTGTGTAAAGTATCTCAAGCTAAGGTAAACTTTATTACATGCTGGATTTATATAGGAAATGCTATCATGCTCTAATTGAGTAAGCTATGTTGGCTCCAGATTACTTCCAAATTGATTATTGAGACCACTATGATCATTTTATCAAGAAACCAAACAATTTGGGGGTCTGGCTTTTTCTATAGATTATCAATCAGTGTATTCAACTATTCCTCATCTTCCCCCCAAATATCCAAATCCAAACCCTTTTTCTAGTCTTTCCTCCATATCCAGTGGAGAAGTATGTCCTAGCTTTTCTGAGTGTTTAATATCATCATCCAAGCACCTCTAGTCCCCTTGCTACCACTTAGGTCAACTCTTAAACTATCATTTCTCATCCAGTTTCTATGAGCTTCTGAATGATCTCCACACTTCCACTGATGCTTTGCTAATACATTCCCCATCCTGAACCCAGAGGACCCTTCTAAAAGTGTAAATGTATCATTCTTCTGCCTAAAGCCATTTGGAGACTCATCATATTCTTCAAATCCATTCACAATCTGACCACACAGTGGAGAAATTAGGCCCCGGAGCTAGAGAGTCCGGTTTCGAAGTCTGGCTCCATCACTGCCTAGCTGTGTGACTCCAGGGAGTTACCGTATTTCTCTGATTCCTTATTTACCCTTCATAAAATGAGTAGTGTAATAGTGCTACTACATTGACATAAGCTCTTAGTTCAGTGACTCATAGAAAGAAGCTCTTATTGTGTCTCTAGTCCTGTTTTCTCTATTGTTATAAGGAAATGCTTATAGTTCTCTGAAGGTGTCATTACGTCTTTAGTTTCTGCATCATTACATACGTTGTCTCTTCCCCCTAGAATCTAGCTTCTTCTCCTTATACCCCCAACAGCAATTTTCCTGAGTCCCACTTTTATCCTTTGAGAAATCAGTGAGATTGAACCTCCTCCTGGAGGGCGTCTTTCATGTACCCAGCTTAGGTTAAGATTCTGTTTGTGAGCTCACAGAACACTTCAAACACAAAACTACTTCAAGGCCTGCTGTGCTATATTATAATTGTTTGGTTAGTTGTCTATATCCCTATCTGTGCATAAAGCCCTTGCAGGCAGAAACTATCACTTATCTCAGTTGTATAATGTGGACTCTGTATAATGAAACCTTATGTCGTATTGGCTGACTAAAGATAATAAATGAAAGAGAAGCGGTAGAAATGAACATATTGAAAAGTTAATGATGAATGTGGAGGAAGAAGAGAAAATCAAAAGGGTCCCAATTGTCAAGTAGATAAGCATATGAAGATGTTTATGGTTGGATCTTTTTTTTTTCACAAAATAAATTCCAAGCTAACCAGATCTAAATGTAAAATATGAAACAATACTGGTTCTGGAAGAAGACAATGATAAACTCCTTTATAGTCTGAAAAAGGGAGAGAAATTTAAAATTATATTTAAAATCCAGATACAGTAGGGAAAGGATTAATAATTTTAAATCTATAAAAAACAAGGAAAGTCAAAAATTAATGTTTTTAATCTTACTTGTACATAGGCAAAGATTTATTATTCATAAGGTATCAGTTTCAAAATTTAAAAGTGAAGCAAAAAGAACAGATTTTTTTTTCTTTTTGAAGGGTTTTCATGTAAAATGATAAACGTTAGACTTTTCTTTTAAAAAATCAAGCCCTTGTCTTCCCTCCCACCCTTCACACCAAAAAAAAAAAGCCTAAGGGATAAATGAAATAAGATTGACAGGATGATACTATTGAGGCTATATAATGCATATATGGAGATTCATTATATTATTTCTCTACTTTTGTGTGTAAAAAAAAATCTTAAAAAGTTTTTGCAGTGCTTTGGCAGAAAGACATTCAATCATTTGAAGATTAGGCTAGTTGAACTCTGACATTTGTGTATCAGTTTTTGAAATCTTTAATTTTTAAAAAACAACCTTAAAAGTGGTCTCATTTTCATTTTGTATCAAAATTGCTACATTCTAGAGTCTAAAAGAGGTTATGGAATTTTATCTAGCATGTTTTGGTTTATGAAGGGTCAGCTGTGTTTGGGAAGGGGTCATCTGAATTGGGGACAAATTTCCTAAATCTCAATCTAATTCAAAAGTATCAGAAAGCATCCCAATGTCATAATTTTACTCAAATCAGGCTGTACTTCTGGCAGTTATCTAAACCAAGACCTTACTAGATCTCTCTTGAACCATTTCCAGGATTGGGAATCTGTGCTGGGTTTCAAATCCTTTGGGCTGGCATTCCAACTATTTTCTTACTATTAGCTAAAATAGCCATAAAATGTCTTTTTAAGCTTAAAAGTTTTTTTTTATCTTTTAATAAAAGAAATTTAATTTGCCAAAGAGAAAACAAGCCTACATTTTATATATGTATAGCTACATATGTTTATATATATATATATATATATAAGTTGACTATGCATCTTTTTTTCTCCTTTCTCCTTAACTGTAACTGAAGCTTCCTGATGATATCTTTACATACTACTGCTTCTCAATAAAGTCTACTCTGTACTTCACTGCAAAATTAATTTCCGAGACTCCCATTCCATGAAAATGCTGGCATGAGATGCTTCAGGGAACAATAGAAGCTTTGAACAACCGGCAAAAACTGGCAGAAACAGCTTTCTAAAATCTCCAGAAAACAGTTAAATGATCATGTTACCAAGGGATTGCCAGTGCTGAATCAAGAAAAAGACCACATAAAAGCTCGAAGATCTTGCGGCATTCAGGCTGGCCCCTCTCCATACCCTCATCAGCTTGGCACAGAGCCAGCAGAGTATGGCTCTGTGGTTCCAATTCTGGAAGAAGCAGAGTAACTTTTTGCACATACTGGGACCGTATATGTCTGCTTCAATCTGTCTGGTGGTGGTCTGAGGGACTCATTGTCCCAGAATTTTCCCTGGCTGTTGAAGGTGGCCTAAGAAGCTCTCCAACAGAACACTGTGGATGAGCATTCATGCCATGCTAACTGGAGAAGGGATTGTAGGCTGTCAGACATACAGCGTGGTGGCTGGGTTGGGAGGAAAATGTTTAATAGGGAAGAGAGTTCATTCCTTTCCTTATAAATATTGGAAGTCTTAGGGCAAAATGTGCATGCACATGTCCAAATCATGAGGCATGTGCAGAAGGGATCAGGGAAGCCCCAACTCTTTGCTTAAATCTAGTCCCACACAACCAACTATATGGATAAGCCCTGAAGGAGAACGCTGGTTCAGGTCAATTTGCAATGTCTGGGAAGGTCGTTTTCTTTTTTATTCTCCTCCTCCTCCCTGCTCTTCTTCCTCTTTATCTTCTTCTTCCTCTTCCTTGTTCTCTTCCTCTTCCTCTCGTTAGCTCCTAGTATTCAAAGAAAGCTCTATCACAGTATTAGTTAGATATTGGCTTAAGAAACAGTTACCTCAGAGTCTAAAATTCAGCAAAAAAAAAAAAAGGCTAAAATATCCAGGTGGCAACAAAAGATCATAAAACATACAAAGAAATAGGAAGTGATGAGCCAGGCAAAGGAGATTAAACAGTAGAGACTGTCATTAAGGAGAATCAGACCTGAGACATGCCAGGCAAAAACTTTAAAAAATTGTGCTAAATAAGTTCAGAGAGCCAAAGGAAAACATGAATAAAGAAGTAAAGGAAATCAGAAAAATGTTAGGTGGAAACAAAGAGAATATCAATAGAGAGATGTAAATCCTGAAAATAAACCAAATGTAACTGATGACCACAGTAACAGAAATTAAAAATTCCCTAAAGGGGTTCAACAGCATATTGGAGCTGGCAAAAGAAAGGATCAGTGAACTGGGAGGTTGGACAATTGACATAATCCAGTCTAAGAAGCAGAAATAGGAAGGAATGAAGAAATGTGAAGAAAACCTGAGGAACCGATAAACACGTGAGAGAAAAGAGAAGAGAAAATATTCAAAGTAATGGCTGAAAATATCCCAACTTTAATGTAAGACATAAATATACACAACCAAGTTGTTCAATGAACCAAAAGGAATAACCCCAAAAGAGGCCTACAATGCACTATGTTATAATCCAACTGTCAAATGCCTTCGATAAAGAGAATTCTGAATGTTGCAAGAGAGAAGCAACATGTCATATGCAAAAGAGGCTCAATAAGTTAAGTGCTGATTACTTCTCAAAACCACAGAGGCAAGAAGGCAGTAGGAAGACTGATAGAAAAGGACATGAACCAAGAACTCCGTGTCTGGCAAAACCATTTTTCAAAACTGAGTAAGGAATTAAGAAATTCCCAGATAAACAAAACCTAAGGGAATTCATCACTACTAGCCCAGCCCTACAAGAAATGCTAAATGGAGTTCTGCAGGTTGAAAGGTTGAAAGGAAAGGACTCTATGAAGACATATGAAGGAATGTATTCTGGTAAAGATAATGACATGGATAAATAGAAATACCAGTGCTTTGTGTTTTTTATTTTTATTTATTTTTAATTCCTTCGTGATCTAAATGTAATGACAAGCAATTGTTTTGGGCTCTATATTAGTTAGGTTTCTCTAGAGAAACAGAATCAACAGGGAACACTAGCAAATATAAATTTATAAAAGTGTCTCACATGACCACGGGAATTCAGAGTCCAAAATCCACAGGGCAGGCTGTGAAGCCAACAATTCCGATGGACAGTCTGGATGAACTCCACAGGAGAGGCTTGCCAGCTGAAGGAATAGAGCCTGTCTCTTCTGAATCCTCCTTAAAAGGCTTTCAGTGATTAAATTAAGCATCACTCATTGCAGAAGACACTTCCCTTTGGTTGATTACAAATGGGATCAGCTATGGATGCAGCTGATGTGATCATGATTTAATTCTATGAAATGTCCTCATTGCAACAGACAGGCCAGCACTTGCCCAACCAGACAAACAGGTACCACCACTTGGCCAAGTTGACACATGAACCTGACCATGACAGACTCTTAATAAATAAATATGTAATTTGTGACAATAACTATATAACAGTGAGGAGCTGAAGGGGTATAGGAACATAGTTTTTATATGCTGTTGAAGTTGTTTAGTTGGTATCAAAACAAATAAGATTGTTATAGATTTAGAATGTTAAATTCAGCCCCATGGTAACCAACAAGAACATATCAGATAATAAGGAAACTCATGGTGGAAGAAAGTGGATAAAAGTTATCTGAGACATTGGGAGTTAATGCAAAATGAGTGTGGGGTTTCTGAATGGATGAAGGGAAAGCTACGGTGATGGGTGGTGGTGAGGGTGAACGTGATGCATCCCACTGAATGGTGTGCTTGGGATGGGTTGGGATGGGAAGATTTCTGTTATGTATGTGTTTCCACAACTATGAAAAAAGGAGAAACTACAGAGATAATGACAACAAAATGTGATACATGATACTGGATGGGATCTAAGAACAGAGGAGAAAAGTCTCAAAAGGACATTATTAGGATGTGAGAAATAAACTGGAATGTAGAATGCAAGCTTTATATCAATGTTAAATTTCTTGCACTTGATAACTGTACTTACAGTGATTATTTAAGCAAATATCCTTGTTCATAGGAAATGTACATGGAAGTATTGTGTTCAAAGAGTATGACATATGCAACCTGTTCTTGAATATTAAAACGATAGATGATGATGATCATGATAGATAGCTAGACAGGCAGGCAGGCAGGCAGACAGATGGATAGATAGATATGGTAAATGTTGCAAAATGTTTAAATTGGTGGACCTGGGTATCTAGGATGGGGGTGTATATTGGAGCTCTCTGTGTGGGGGTTGTATTATTTTTGCAACTGTCTTGAAAGTTAGAAATTATTTTTAAATAAAATGTTAAATAAATTAATTTCCAAGGAGAACATTATCGTTATGTTCTCTTCTTGAGAACTTTTAATAGCCCAAAGTGGTGGTTTACAGTTATGTACCTCCCTCCCCCCAAAAAACCATGTTCTCAAATGTAATCCATTCCATGGTAGAAACCCATTATAGGAACTTTTTATGAGGTTACTTCAACTAAAGTGTGGCCCAACTCAATCAGAATGTGTCTTCACCTATTGCTAAATCTTTTATAAGCAGAATGAAATTCAGCAGATTGAGAAAGCCAGAGAGGGAGCAGCCAGAAGCTGAAATTCAATGGAACTAAAAGAGAAGGGAGAGAGCAGGAGAGGCCGCCATGGGCATTGCCAGGTGACAGAAAAGCTAAAGGCCAAGGATTACCAGCAGCCAGTCCCAGAGTGCTGCCGTCTTCCTGGAAAGCATTCCTTGGGTAAGGTCTTGAATTTGGATTTCTCTTAACCTCAAAAACACGAGTCAATAAATTCTCATTGTTTCACCCAACTCATTGCATGATATTTGCTTTGGCAGTGAGGAAACTAAGACACTCATCAATATCTGTAGATAAAAATCCACACTTTGGGTAGGGCATTGTAGGAAGATGGCAGAGGAGGGAACACAGGGAAAGAACACAGTGTTTCCACCAGAATAGGTACTAAACAGACAAGAAAGGCCTGAAACAACTATTTTGAAACTCCAGATGCCAGAGGAACATTGTACAGTGTCCATGAAGCACAGGAGAAAGAAGCTGATATATTATGATAAAGAACAATAAATTGCTCTCTCTGTCCAGTGGTTGCGGGTTCACATCCCCCCACTTTTTGAGAAAAAATTTTTAATTTTTAAAATAAATGACAAGAAAGAAACACAAACATTCTTAAAATATGATCATTCCGTTCTACATATATAATCAGTAATTCACAGTATCATCACATAGTTGCATATTCATCATTATGATCATTTCTTAGAACATTTGCATCAATTCAGAAAAAAGAAATAAAAAGACAACAGAAAAATATTCATACATACCATACCCCTTACCCCTCCCTTTCATTGATCGCTAGCATTTCAATCTAAGTTTATTTTAACATTTGTTCCCCCTATTATTTATTTTTATTCCATATGTTTTACTCATCTGTTGATAAGGTAGGTAAAAGGAGCATCAGACACAAGGTTTTCACATTCACACAGTCACATTGGAAAGCTATATAATTATACAATCATTTTCAATAAAAGTGACTACTGGAACACAGCTCTACATTTTCAGGCAGTTCTCTCCAGCATCTCTATTACATCTTGACTAAGAAGGTGATATATATTTAATGCATAAGAATAACCTCCAGAATAACCTCTCGACTCTGTTTGGAATCTCTCAGCCATTGACACTTTATTTTGTCTCATTCTGCTCTTCCCCCTTTTGGTCGAGAAGGTTTTCTCAATCCCTTGATGCTGAGTCTCAGCTCATTCTACTTTTCTCAATCCCTTTCATTCCCCACTTTTGAGGCAGGCTGCCATGGGGTCCAGCCCCTAGATAGCTTACTAATGACAGAAAAGGACATAAAAAAATTGTCTTCCCCAAGACATGGGCATAGCACATCATAGACCACAGCACATGATTAATGAAATTGGATTGCTCGGGTTTGGCTCTGAAGGTGGCCTATGTTTCAATCTGCCCTAGAAAAAGGCAATGATGGCCATTATTTCAGACCATCCCAAAGTTTGTGACAGAGAAGTCTTAAAGATGCTATGCTTCCTCAGGGCTACAGGGGACAGTTCATTGAAAGGCTGCATTTGCTGGGCAGGCCAAGTAAGCTCAGCATTGGGGAGCCATGAAAGAAGCTCTTGTCACCCTTCAAGAACCCTTCCCCAGGGCACTTTGGAGCTGGTGTGTAACTCTGTTTTAACTTGGAAGGGCTAACTTGGGAAAGTCCTCTATGGTGTCCCCACCATCCTAGAATTTGCCATCCATGCAAAAGCAGTCTGACATAATGAAAAGAATGTAAGAAAATACAAAGGCAGACAATATGGAGCAAAACAACTAATGAGCAAAAGATCAGGACAAAACACAGGCCCAGAGAGAAACAGAAAACACAGCACATTGCATTTGCCTTGGGCAGCTCTTTCTGATGGGAGGGATAGAGCTTAAGAAAATCTCTGTCTTATCTCCAACTGGTTACAAAATCAAGAAACAGACATCTCAGGGCATAAACTCCAGAGTTAACATTTCAAGATATTAAAGTGTGCAGTTTGCAAAAAAGTACAAGACAAAAAATAAAACAACAACAGGAAATGCAGCATACCAAAGGAAAAGGATAAAAATCCAGAAAACACTAAAAAGAAGACCAGAATATGGACATACCTAAGGAAACTTTAAAAAAAAAAAAAGATCTTAATAATGCACAAGGAGATGAAGGAAAATATACAGAAAAACCTAAAGTATATCAGGAAAACAATGAACGAACAATATGAAAATCTTAGAAAAGAGAGAAATTCCAGATAGGAACCAAACAAAACTAGTGAATTGAAGACCATAATAAATGAAATGAAAAAATTCCCAGGAGCATTTCAAGAGCAGAGTGGAGCTGGCAGAAAAAATACAGAAAAAAGAATCAGTGAACTCAAAGATAAAGTACTTGAAATGATCCAGGTTAATGAACAGAAAGTAAAAAGAATTGGAAAAAGTGAAAATAGCTTCATACACCTCTGGGGCACCATCAAGTGTACGAATGTGTGCATTAGTGGATTCCATGAAGGAGAAGAAAGAGAGAAAGGGGCAGAAGGAATATTCGAAGGAACAATGGCAGGGAACATCTGAAACTTAGCAAAAGATGCACATCCAAGGAGCCCATCAAATACCAAATAGGGTAATCAAGAAGAAAATTACCCCCTGTCATATATCGATCACACTATCAAATGCAAAGTACAAGGAGATGTAAGACAAAAACAACATGCTATGTTCAAGGGAGCCCGAATTAGATTGAGTGCCAATTTCTCATCAGAATCCATACAGGTAAGAAGGCAGTGGGTGAAATATTGTAAGCTAATTACTCCCGTTGTTTACACCAACCCATCTCACGATATTGCCTAGAACAGCCTAGGAAACTAAAACAACAACAAATGGGGTTAAAGAGGAAATCACAAGACAAATCAGGAAACATCTTGAGTTAAATGAAAATGCAATATTCCAAAACTTGCAGGATTCAGTGAAGATAGTACTGAGAGGGAAATTTATAGCTCTAAATGCTTATATTAAAAAAAAAAAAGAAAAGAAAAAGAAAGACTTCAAGTAAGAGATCAAATCTCAATACTGGAGGAACTAGAAAAAGAAGAAAAACTAAATTCATATTGACTGGAAGGAAATAAAATTAGAGCAGAAATAAATGAAATAGAAAGCAAGGGGAAAAAACATAATGAATACTTTTAGTTCTTTGAAACGATCAATAAAATTGACAGCCGTTTAGCTAGACTGACAAAGAAGAAAGACAAAGAGTATGAAAAATGGAAATCAGAAATGAAAAAGGACATTACTATAGACCTCACTGAAATAAAAAAAATCACTCTAAAAGGATACTATGAACAACTACATTCCAATAAATTAGATATCCTGGATGAAATGGACAAATTCTTTGAAACACACAAACTACCTGCATTGAATCAAGAAGAATAGATATCAAGAAACCAAATAATAATAAAAGAGATTGATTCAGTAATAAAAACCTCCTAACAAAGAAATGTCCAGGACCAGACGGCTTCACAGGGGAATTTTACCAAGCATCCTGTGCTGGTTTGAAAGGATATATGGACCCTAGAAAAGCCATATTTTAATCCTAATCCCATTTTGTAAAGGCAGCCATTTCTTCTAATCCCTATTCCATACTGTATGTTCGAATTTGTAATTAGATCATCTCCCTGGAGATGTGGCTTAATCAAGAGTGGTTGTTAAACTGGATTAGGTGGAGACATGTCTCCACTCATTTGGGTTGGTCTTGATTAGCTTACTGAAATCCTGTAAAAGAGGAAATATTTTGGGGAGAGTGGGAGATTCAGAGAGAGCAGAGAATGCTGCAGCACCATGAAGCAGAGAGTCCACCAGCCAGTGCTTTGGAGATGAAGAAGGAAAATGCCTCCCGGGGAGCTTCATGAAACAGGAAACCAGAAGAGAAAGCTAGCAGATGACGCCTTCTTCGCCATGTGCCCTTCCAGGTGAGAGGAAAGCCCTGACTGTGTTCGCCATATGTCTTCTTACTTGAGAGAGAAATCCTGAACTTCATCGGCCTTCTTGAACTAAGGTATCTTTCCCTGGATGCCTTTGATTGAACATTTCTATAGACTTGTTTTAATTGGGACATTTCCATGGCCTAAACACCGTTAACTTGCAACTTATTAAATTCCCCCTTTAAAAAGCTATTCCATTTCTGGTATATTGCATTCTGGCAGCTAGCAAACTAGATGACATTCCAAGAAGTTTTAACTCCAACTCTCTCAAAGTTTTCTAGAAAATTGAAGAGGAGGAAAAACTCCATAATGCATTCTAAGAGGACAACATTACCCTCATACCAAAGCCAGTTAAAGACACAAGAAAAGAAAATTAAAGACCAATATCTCTCATGAATATAGATAAGAAATCCTCAACAAAATGCTTTCAAACCAATCCAAGAGCATATTAGAAGAATTACACACCATGATCAAATAGGATTTACCCTGGTGTGCAAGGTTGGTTCAACATAAAATAATTAATGAATGTAATACATCACATGAAAACAATGAAGGGAAAACCACACGATTACCTCAACTGATGCAGAAAATGGCATTTGACAAAATTCACCACTGCTTCTTTTTAAAAACACTTGGAACACTAGGAATAGAATGAAACTTCCTCAACATGATAAAGGGCATATAGGAAAAGTCCACAGATAACATCTTACTTAGTGGTGAGAAACTGAAAGCTTTCCCTCTAGAATCAGGAACAAGACAAGGCTATCCGCTGTCACCACTATTATTCAACATTGTACCAGAAGTTCTAGCCAGAGCAGTTAGGCAAGAAAATAAATAAAAGGCATACAAATTGGAAAGGAAGAAGAAAAACTTTTCCTAAAAATTTTGCAGGTGATTGATCCTATATACAGAAAATCCTGAAAAATCCACAGCAAAGCTCCTAGGGCTAAAATATGAGTTCAGCAAAGTGGTGGAGTACAAGATCAACACCCAAATATCAGTTTTGTTTACATACACAAGCAATGAACAATCAAAAGAAGACATCAAAGCAATCAGAAGGAGAAAAAAATTCCACTCACAAGAGCAATTGAAAGAATCACATATCTAGGAAGAAATCTAACTAATGATGCAAAAGACAAAAAACTACAAAACATTGCTAACAGAAATAAAAAACCTAAACAAATAGAAGGACATTCCATGTTCATGCTTAGAAAACTAAATATTGTTAGATGTCAATCCTAACAAAAGAAATTTATAGTTTCAACATAATTCCAATAAAAATTCCAAGGACCTTTTTTGCAGAAATAGAAAAGCCAATCATCAAATAAATACAAAAAGGTAAAGGACCACAAAAAACTGAAGCCATGTTGAAAAAAAAAAATGAAGTCAGAAGACTCATCCTTCGCACTCTTAAAACTTATTACAAACCACAATAATCAAAACAGCATGGTACTGGCATAAAGTCAGACATGTAGAACAGTGGGAATGAATTGACAGGTCAAAAATCAACTCTCTCATTTATGGCCAAGTGATTTTTTTTGACCCTTGGGAGAGAATAGTCTCTTTAACAAATGGTGCTTGGAAAACTGGAGCTCCATTTGCAACAAAAAAGGAGCCTACTTCAAACCTTATACAAAAATCAACTCAACATGGATCAAAGACCTAAATATAAGAGCCAGAACTATTGAATTCCAAGAAGAAAACACAGGGAGACATCTTTAGAACTTTGTGTTAGGCAATGGTTTCTTAGACTTTATATCCAAAGCACAAGCAATATAAAGAAAAATTAAATATGGAACTTCATCAAAATTAAAATTGTCTGTGTCTCAAAGGACTTTTTCATGAAAGTAAAAGAACCCCACACACAATGGGAGTAAACATTTGGAAACCACATAAATGTGCAACATCCACAATACAAAAAATTCTTCAACTTAACAACAAAAAGATAAACAACCCAATTCAAAAATCTTTCCAAAGAAGATGCATAAATGGACAGAAAGCATGTCAAAAGATGCTCAACATCATTAGCCATCAGGGAAATGCAAATTAAAACCACAAGAAGATACCATTTCACATAGAATGGCTGCTGTCAATAAAATGGAAAATAACAAGCATTGGAGAGGATGTGGAGAAATAGGACTGCCCACCTATTGTTGGTGACATAGTAAAATGGAGCAGCTGCTGTGGAAGACAATATGAACCAGCAATTCCACTACTAAGTATACATGCAAAATACTTGAGAACAGGGACTTGAACAGATATTTGCACACTGATGTTCACTGGGGCATTTTCATAATTGTCAAAAGATGGCAATCCACGTGTCCATCAAATATTGAATGGATATATAAAATGCGGAATATACATACAATAGTATATTATTCAACTGTAAAAAGGATTGAAGTCCCAATAAATGCAAAAACATGGATGAATCTTAAAGACATTATGTGGAGTGAAATAATCCAGACACAAAAAGACAAATATTATATGGTCTTACTGATTTGAAATAATTAGAATAAGAAAACACTCAGAATCAGAATCTAGAATTTTACCAGGTGGTGGTGTATGGAAATCCTGTATTTTATGCATAATTGTTCTATAAACCCACAGCTTCTCTAATAAAGAAAAAAACGAATTAATTAATTAAAGAAAAAATCCACACTCTGCTATTCACTGCTTTCCACTGTAGGCAAACTGGGAGGCGTATGGTCCCAACTCTGTCCTATAAACATTCCACAAATGTCTTCCCTCTAATCCACATCGTTCTTCCTCCTAAACTCTAGTTTAAGAGTCCATCGCCTTCTCAACTGGAAATTTGATGCTTAGTATATGATGTCTGACATTTATAAAAGTAAATGTCGATAAAAAGTGGACGTTTAATATACATATTACCGCTTCCTGATAATAAACCTGTAGAATGCTATGGTAAGAAATATAATTCTTGCAGAACAATTTAGTGACTTGTTCACTAATAATTAACAGCGAATCAACTGTTCATTGCAGGTTGCTAAATGGTTCCTTAAATAGCATAGGATGTGTGAGAGCATTTAGGGTACCCAAGAACCAGATTACCAGCCAATGGACAGGGATGGCAATGTCCATGTGTCCACTCTTCATGTAAATTGCATGCTTCATCTTAGACACTGTTTTCAGATTCTGAGTTCCTTTAGTGCCCCCTTTGAAGTAACTCAAATCCATCCCCTGTATTTTACTGCAGTTGTTCTGTTGTCCCCACCCCTTCGTTAAGGCCCTCACTGCCTATTCCAGCAATGGTGCATTTACCTCCTGGTGGAAACTTCTTCTTGCTCTGCAAGGTGACTTCAGCAGTCAGCAAGGAGTCCCCTGACGATAAACACTGTACCGTGAACCACTGTTATCCACCAGAACGATATGCATTCAAGTTCAGTAGAAAAATGCCTTTGAAAACCACTGCTGTAGTCAATTCTTCCCAAAATTTGCCCAAAAACGATCTGCCTAAAACATTTTTTCAGTCAAGTTACTCCCTGCTCATAGACCTTCAATGGTGCATCATTCCCATAGAATAAATTGCCAGCTCATGACAGTAGCACCTTAAGTGACTCATCTACCTGTAACCTTTGCATCTTTCAAGGGTAGAGTTACCATGCAACTTTATCACTTAATTCTACCACTTATCCACAGAGTACTGCAGATTCACCTCTCTCTGGGCCCTTGCTCACCTATGTGTTGTCCAGCACTAGATCTTGAGTTGCAACATTCTTATTAATTTTACGACTTCATTCTTTCTGTCTCCCATCCAACGCTAAGCATTTTAAACAATAGACATCACTTCTTAAAATTATTTTTCTCTCTTAGGGTTCTTATCATCATGTTAATGTTATAGTACATAGTCAACAAACCGTGTAAAAAAATAGTTGTTCACGATGCGGTTTAGTACTTAATTTGTGCTAAATTATCCTCTTAAACATGATGCCAAACAAGATGATACCGGTGCTAAAAAAGATGACCAGTTAGGTTTCTGATCCCAGATTTCTATAGTCAGCCTCCTGCGTGTCTCAGACTAGAGACAGAACTGTACTTCAAAGGACTATTTGTTTGTAAGAGTACCTAGAAATTCCTATGAGAGTGATGGGCACAAATTTTTTTTTAATTTCATATTTATATAATTTATCTGATAAATCTAAAAGTTATTTCATTTATTTTATAAATAAATAAACAAACCTAATGGTTACTTTGTTAGATGAAACCAAAGACAACAGACCCACTGGGGATTTCTAGTTTCATTGAAAACATTTTCTATGTGATCTGATAATTGCTTATTCCCCTCACACCTTCAGATATGACCTTAGCTAGAAGGTTATAATAAAATTTGGGAAGTTAGAATCCAATTCAAATGAGTAAACCCTGTTCATCTTTCTCTTACAAATTTTGAAAAGAGTCTGATAACAATTGATATTATACTTTTAAAATTAAGATAATTTTTAAAGTGTTTAAGAAGATAATATTCACCCATAAGTCTACATGAATCAGGTTATCTATCAATCTAATCTATCTATCTATCTATCTATCTATCTATCTATCTATCTATCTATCTAAAATATGGGCTCACTATAGGAAACCGTAACACTGTTAATAAAAGTGTTGCTGAGTCTTGAATCAAAAAATAAAATTAAGTACACTCAAATGTTTATTGTTTCAGCATGATCAGTTATTGCATGAGGGCTTGAATTTTTAAAACATTAAATAAAAACTATATCCTATCCAAGGCTATATTTATGGAAATAAATTCATCACTTCACCTTTTTAAGTGTACCAAGAGCCACATATTTTAGCGAAAATAGGCATGTGCTCAATTTCCCAGGGGTCATTTAAGAGGGCAAAGTTACCGCAAAACTTTATCACTAATTTGCTGCCTGTGAATTTGTGGTACAAATCAGAATTTCTGCTTAGCCCATGATTTTATAATCTAATACCAATATTGCTTACATTATTAGCTTTACTGGTAAATCAGGAACAAGTTGTTGGAGTCCAGCTGTGACCCCAGGGCAGGAACTTTTTGCCTGCTGTCACCTTCTGACAGTTTAGGCTGTTAATTACCTCAATCAACTAGAACACAAGCACCTCTCTGTCTGCCAGCTGGCAGACTCAACTTCAGAAACTGGCAGCTTGGGAAGATTTAAAACCTGTAAAAAGGGCTGCAATGTAAACAGTTTATTGTATAATATGCAATGGTAACAGTAGACTCGCAAGGGTAATCAAAGGTAAGCTTTGCTATTGTGCTTTGATGGGTTGGCAAAGAAGCAAGTTAAAAATAGTCTTTGTTTATATCTTCTTTATCCAGAAAAATGAAACTAGGAATTCCAGTTTTGAAGGCATTATGTCGGTGCCTTGGAGGGAGGTCAATCATTTAGGTTTGCTGAAATAAACTTGGACCCAGTTAGAAAGAAAGATAAGTCAGCAGTGGTGTTTACCTTGCAGAAAACAGCAGATAGATAGAAAAACATAAAGCTCACTACTGGTCAAGTATACCATATGGACATGCACTATAAAAGGTAACCTGGGGTGGGCGATGGTGGCCCAGTGGCAGAGTTCTCGCCTGCCATGCCAGAGACCCGGGTTCGATTCCCAGTCACAAAAAGGAAAAAACAGGTAAGCTGCCCCCACAATGCCTGTGTGTAAACTCAGTATATGCTGTATGATACCCCTAATAGGCTTACTACTGCATTCTGACCCAAATGACCTTTCTTACATTTCACTGGCATCTAAAATACATGTTCAAAAACCATGTTTGCACACTTGAGATTTTACCTGATGTTGCAGTCTCTTTATCAAGCTCTATAGAAACATTTTAAGTATTCAATTCATTAGGCTATCAAATGATAAACCAAAATGTTTTTATAAAAAACTGATTTGAACCTTAATTCTATAGATACTATTTGAAAATTAAAATTCAGAGACCTGTGATCTTCGTTGATGTAATAGCTAGTTTCATAAGCTATGTGGCTTAAGTTCAAATCACGATCAAAGTCTAAATTATTTGTTTTAAAGGAACAAAAACAAGCACAGAGCACTGTGATAAAATAATACTAAGTAATTTTCAGCTAAGAAATGAAACCCAAATTCATATGCATCTGCCTTGGATACATTTCCGTGAGGCATATCTTTATAAATCTTGAGGAAATAATAGCCTTCCTGATGTTTTCCTTGGAGCTGCTTTTCATAGAAATTATTGTATTTATTTAGGATTACCTATTTTTATTCAGGCATATGCTTGGACACACACCATTCAAGCATTTCACAGATAAGAATGACAAAGATGCCTTTATTGCAAAAACACTTGAAAACCCGGTATCTTAAAAGGAATAGTTCCTACAATAGTTTGTAGTCTTTGCCTTGCCTTCAAAAGAAGCAAAATTTGCATCCTTTTGTCCCTCATTCTTTTCAACATCCCTGCAGTTTTCATCAGTGTTGTTGATAAATAGTAGATAATGTTGATTGCTACTATGTAACGTAAAAAGTTATAAGCACTTGAAAGGCTTTATCTCTCATTTATTATTTGCAACAGGCTTATGAAGTAATAAGCTTGCCCTTATTCCACTGATAAAGAAGATAAAACCTGTTCAAAATCATGCAGCCTACAAACGTTAAAGTACTGGCACAATAAGAAGCCTTTCTGACTCTTTGGTTCAGACTCTTAACCAATCTACTATACCATCTCCCAGTCACTAGCACTTTCTTAAAAGGTGATCACTATCCTTTCCTGGCTATTCTCCTTTCTTCTGCCAGATTCTTCTTAATATCATTCACTGGTTTTCTATTTTTTCTGTTCTCATTGGTTTCAGTGTTTTTGACTTTTATTACCATATGTGTGACTCTAACATCTTCATCACTTTGAGTTCGAGAACTCTCCATCTGGCTGTGTTTATGCCTCTCCTCTCTAGCAAACCTGTCCCTTCAGTTGCTATTACATTGTTGCATTACCGCTCTCTGAATCCTCCGGGTTTACTTCCACCTCTTCCAGTTCATTCCAGTTACAAATCCCACTTTTGAAAGAAACTTTTCTTCCTGTCCGCCATGCACATGCCTAATTTGAGGCTCCATTATTACTCACTTAAGTAGTCTTAACCATTTTCATTGCCTCTTGTCTCTGTCTTCTTTAATTAGGCCACACAGTGCCATTCTTCTAAACTCATAACTCTTCTCAGAACACCTCTCCTCAAAAATCTTCAATGGTTTCCCAGTGTACACAAATGAATATCCAAGCTCCTCAGTTCAGTGCCCCTCTTCAGTTAGTTCTTATTTGTCTGAATCTAGTTTAACTTCTACTTCAACACCCCAAGATATGCATTCTGTCACTCCCTAAGCCTGTCCTGCCCTTGTCTCTTTCTGACAGTGTTTGTGCTGTTCTTTCTTTGTAGACTTTTTTCTTTCACCTTAATTCCTCTTGATCCACCTCTGCTTTCTTTCTGTGAATACCTTCGAAGTCCTAAAAATGCTCATTCCCTATTCGTTTATGGACACTATACTAACTCCAGAATCTCAAAAAATAGAAGTAAGGATCCCTTCCCTCAAGGAGTTTATATCAGTCTAATTGGGAAGACAAGTAAATAAGTAATTATAATTACATATGGGCTTCATTAAAGATAAAAACTAACAAAGTTCACTCAAGAAAAAATAAATAACCTTAACAATGCTGTGACTATTAAAAATAAAATAAAATAAAGAAAAAATCCAGGCTCAGATAGCTTCACTCATGAAGTTTACTGAACACATAAGGATGAAATGATACCAAGTCTACACAAACACTTCCAGAAATTAAATAGTTCACCATTACCGTGACGTTAAAAATCAAAGAAAAACTTAACAAAAAAGAATACTAAAGATGAATAGCACTAATGAATATAGATGCAAAATATTATGCAATGTTTTAGCCTATCAAATTAAGCAATATATTAAAAAGAGGATAATACAATATGACTAAGTAGGGTTCCTCCCAGAAATGTGAGGCTTGTGTCAATATTTGAAAATCAATAAATGTATTTTATCATAGCCCCAAAGAGAAACCATATATTCATCTCAGTAGATGGAGGGAAAAATGTTACAAAGTTCAGAGTCATTTGTGCATGATAAAAACTCCCAGAAAAGTATCAACAAATGGGAACTTCCTCAGTTTGATAAAAGGCATCTACAGAATAACATATTTAATGTTAAAAGAGTTAATGCTTTTCCCTGAATATTGGGGTCAAGGCAAGAGTGTTTGTTCTTGGCACTTTTATTCAGGATTGTTTTGAGTATTTTAGGCAGTGGAATAAGGCAAAGGACACTGAAAAGTTCTTCAAAATGATGTTGAAAGAAATTAATGGAACCTAAATAAGTAAAGAAATATACTATGTTCATGAACTGAAAGGTTCATTATTGTGAAGATATGATGGCAATTCTCTGCAAATTAATTCAGCATCACCTCAATCAAAACTTTAACATGTGTTATGTAGAAATTGACAAGCTGACCCAAAATTTTTATGAAAATGCAAAGAACCCAGAATAGATAAAACAGTTATTTTAAGGCAACAAAGTTGGAGGAATTGTACTACCTTATTTCAAGACTTATCACAAAGCTAGAGCATGGCATTAGAAAAGCAAAGAAATATCTATCAATAGGCTAAAATTAAAAAATCCAGAAATAAAGTCAAGGTAATTCAATGGGAAAACAAATGGTACTCAAACAAGTAGGTATTCATACACAAAGAAATGAAGCTCAGTGCTTGCTTCACACATATATAAAAATTAACTGAAAATGGATCTTAAACCTAAACATAAAAGTTAAAGGTATAAAACTTCCAAAAGAACACATAGGAGAAAATCTTCGTGACTTCAAGTGAGGTGAAGACTTATTAGGACACAAAAATGCACAAATC
This sequence comes from Tamandua tetradactyla, assembly GCF_023851605.1. Taxonomy (NCBI): domain Eukaryota; kingdom Metazoa; phylum Chordata; class Mammalia; order Pilosa; family Myrmecophagidae; genus Tamandua; species Tamandua tetradactyla. The sequence continues at coordinate 38,999,780 of NC_135352.1, read as the reverse complement.
ATAAAAGGATAAATTGAAAAATTGGACACAGCCAAATTACAAGCATCCGCTCTTCAAAAGATAGTCATGAAAAAATCCATGGAATAGGAAGAAATATGTGCACAATCTATCTGATAAAAACAATTGTATCCAGAATATATAAAGAATCCTAATAATTAATTAATAAGAAGTCAAAATTATTTGAATAGTCATTTCATTAGAGAAGATATTTGAATGACCAATAAGCACATGGACAGATGTTCAATATCATTACTTATCAAGGAAATACAATTGAAAACCATAGTGAGATAATATTAAATGCCCACTAAAATGGCTAAAATTAAAAAGGATGATAACAAGTGCTGACAAGGAGTGGAACTTGCCACCAGAACGCTCCCATCTTGATGGTGTGAAAGCAAATTAGCACATTCACTTCCAAAAATTGTTTGGCATTTTCCTATAAAGTTAAACTTACCATTGTCTCCACATGATCTCCATTCTGTTTCCATTCCTACCATGTATATAACTTCTAGATTTATCTTTCAGTACCATAAATGCATCAACTTATCAATTCATCCATTCAAAGAACATTTCAAAAATGAGATTTTCCCTATGAGAAAAGTTTAATCGGGTATAAAATGTCTGCAATGAGAATTGTTGCAGATTGAAGTGATTATTTCTCAATTTTAAAACTTTCTAAGTAAGTCATTTCTCTGTGGTTAAATGGGCTGTATTAATGAGGTTATGCCAACTCAAACCCCAGTATCTTAACACAGTAGATATGTATTATTCTTATTATTGTCAGAGACATAGGACATGGGAATCACAGATGACTTTTAGATGCTGGGTTTAAAAGTGATTTCTATCACTTCTGCCCACAGTGGGATTCACAGAAAGAAATGAAAACAAGTGAGCACACACTGACCGTGAGAAGGATGCATGCCTAACCGTTTTCCTATAGTATGACATATGTTCTCTTAATATTTTGGGACTAGGTAAGGCATAAATGAATTAATTACAGCTTTCTTGTCATTAAAGGATAACCAACTCAGTGACAAAGCAGTGCACTATACTGAAAACTTTGCATACTCCCTGTTATAATAATGGAAGGATTTCATTAGACAAGAATAATCAAACATACTATAGTAATGACAAATAATGAAATTCAAAACCTTTCCATGTTTGCATCAATGTGCACAAATGAATTCAAATAAATCAGTACCTATATTTATAATGAATTCAAATATGAATGTCTAGGGTATATATAGTTCATTATTTATTGTCTTTATTTCTACTTCTCACCTAGAACAGAGGAAGTACGTAATTACTACTTCATCATATCATGGGATGTTGGAAAAAGACATGGCTTACGACCCGGGAATCATAGCTTCCAGCTCTGACACCACCGGTACCGATGTCCTTGAGAGCCAGTTCATCTCCCTGGGACTTGTTGGTGAAGCAAAATGTGTGGGCAGTGTCATCTTCAGGGTACTCTCCAAATCAAAGTTATGAGTCTTCATTGGAGCTATCAACCCAAGCAAACCAAGTCCCATTTTGGAAAAAGTGGTTTATCACTTAAGAAGTGAATGTTTTGGTGGTAGACATTCAACTAGAATGAAGAGACAGAGAGGAGGAAGGAGGGAGACAGAAAGAAGCCAAAATAAGCCAAAATCCTTCTTTGCCTTAGAAATGTATAAAGTATGATTAGTTCTGCCTAGGCAAAATTGTATTCTTCCCACAAGACATTATTTTGAACTCAGAAAGTCAGTAGTGGTTGCCACGGATTAAAATGTAATCCACCCTGTACCTATTGATTGTGGAACAGATGCTAACAATCTGATGGTTTGGTCAATCAAATGTGTACCCTAAAATACTGAAATTTCTTGATTTATACCTAATTAATGTCTAAGAAGTAACCATATTTCTAACTTGCCTCAGAAGAGGAAGTTAAAAGTAGCAGAAATGGCACTGAAATAGATGCTGGAAATCTGTATTCTAGTCTCTCCTCTGTCCCAAATTATTAGTTTGATATTGGCAAGTCACATAACATCTTTAGGCAAAATGCATTTATTGAAAGATGAAGAGTTTGCATTAATTGACCATCAAGATAACTGACAACCATGGAAATGTTTGAATTTGCAAAAGAATGAGATGCAAATTAAGAAATACAAATGGCTTTACAATGCTGAAAGGCTATCCCATACATATCCAGTAGGAAAAATCATAAGCAACACTTCTCTCAAGAACTGGTATTCTGACTTATCTTGGATCTACCATCAATATAATAACAGAGAGCAAAATGTCAAGTTTCACATCCTGTTTAGAAAATAGAGGATGAGTTAAATTGACAAGTTACAGATCTCAAAACCAGTGAATTTCAAAGGTAGAATTACTGAAAAATGAGCAAGTATGTAACTTAGATCAGTGGTAAGGAATTAAATTTGTCATATTTTTCCCTTATGGCTAAATTAATGAAATGGGTAATGCAAATGCTTTGGGGGAGAAATTAGTTTTAGTTCCAAGCCTCAGTTTAAAATACACCAAACTTCAGGTAATAGATTTCTTCTAAAGAAAATAGGGAGAGAATATTCATAGAGGAATGATGCAAAATAAAATGAAATTTATTTTCTAACAAAAATTAATATTGCTTTTAGAACTTAAAGTACATGTAAAACTTTAAATTGAATCTCAGAAATATTTTCATAGCCAAGAAATTTTTCTAGAACCACATTAAGATATATCTTGAATATTAGTTAATTTTCCTTTACATATATCTGCTTTTAGATTTTGTATATCAAGACACTGAAAATTGTGTGATTACAGTTGCTTTCATTCTTTCCTTTTTGCTCTATGGTGGGGTCACATTTCATTCTTTTTCCATGTGAGTATCCCATTATTGCAACACCATTTGTTGAATTTTTGTTTGTTTTTGTTGATTTGTTTTGCTTGTTTGTTTTTTGGGGGGAAGTGCATGGGCCGGGAATCAACCCTGGGTCTCCCGCATGGCAGGTAAGAATTCTACCACTGAACTACCCTTGCACTCTCCAGTTGCTTTCATTCTTTTCATTATGACTTTAGATTATTTCCTTAGATTGCCAAATCACTTGGCTCTAATTTGAGAGAACAGCTCTGCAGTTAGGAAAACAAAGACTGTTGTTTGCCTACTCAGGTCTGACTTCATAAGACTTTAGATTCGTAAAACCAAATACACAAAAGTGATTTTTGCCTATCGACCATAGGATGAGCCCCAAGCTCCTACTGCTCTTTACAAATGCGAACTGTCGTTTCAAAGTTCTTCCCAAAGAATGATGTAACAAAACATTTATAATGGCTGGAGAGAATGTCAGGCTCTTTTAAGGAGTCTCAAGATAGTTACCCTGGGCGTTTGTGCCCACACACTCAATCACACACACACACAGTCCTTCTTGGAAATGAGGAAAAGCATGTTCTAAGAGTTCCATTACAAACATGCCTCCTTAATCTACCCCTGGGGCAAATTATCACAGGAATGTTCGGAGCTGAAATCCTGAACAGGATGGACCCTTCTCACCAGTCACTGGTTGCTTATGCTATAAACAACTCCCGCTTTTTCATGGGTTGTCCAGTGTTTAAAGTCATAGCGGCCCAGAGCACAGCACAAATCAGAAACATTTAAAAAAATAATGACTCAAATGCCATTTTACAATTCGCCTTTAAGGGAAATTATAATCCAAGATAGTGATTTTTTTAAGTGATTAATTTTATGTAGTTTTCTATAAAACCTCATGTGTCTCTGGACCATCCATACACCCTGTCTCAATTACAACTCTCCAAAGAATGAAAAATAAATGAATTCAAGAAGAGAAAAAGGATAAAAGATGACAGAAAGAATGAAAGAGAAAAAATAAAACTAGGAATTGAATATTTCAAAGATAATGTTGAAATCCCTCTTCCAGACGCCAGATTTCCAACGTTGGTAGTGGCGGTAAAAGCTTCTGTGGCTTGAGAAGGTATTTTGAGAAACTTTCTGTACCCTTTCGATTCACTAACTAGACCTACAGAGAAGCAAACTTTAATGGGAGTTTTAAAGCTCAGTTGGATGTCCCATCCGCCCCACAGCTGACTTCAGCATGCATTTCAGGATATCTGAAAATCTCCCCAAGTTTTCAAGATGAGATGCTGTCCATTCTAGCAAATTATCCAGTGATTGCCAGAACCCTTTTAAACATACTATAAGAGATTCTACTTTTATAGGACTAACATTCTTTCAACCAAGAACACTTAAAGTTTAATTGGTAGTGACAAAAGACAAACCTTAGCCCTATAAAGGCGAGGTTCACTTAACAATTCACGGGGAAAAAATTAGAATGGAAATAAGGCTTCCACGTTCCTCTAGTCAGTTGTATGCTGGTAAATGTTTAACAACTGGCCCTCCGGGAAAAAATCACACACACACACACACACGCATTAGTTTATTATACATTTTACTGATATAAAAAATGTGTAGGATACAATTTATCACTATCATAAAATACATAAAACTCTTTATTTCAAATTTCATATAGCCAATTTATTCTCATGGAAGGCTTTCATTGATTTTTTTCCCAAACTTTTACATCCGTAGTTAGTATATGGCTACAATTGATGAATAAATTCAATTCCAACATGAGCATTGACAGATATTTTCACTTACCTTAGCAAACAAGGTGAAACTGAAGCATGGATGGAATAGGTTGGAATTTCACTCATCCTCAATGAGGTGAGCATCTCCTTGGCTGTTTCCAAATACTAGCTCTCAACTGTTAGAATATTTTGTCAAATTTTATGTTATTCACAATGTAACTGGCATAACAACATTTCCTCCATCATTTGCTCGGACCTAGACAAAAACATAACGTCACGCTGTGATTTGTAGTGCTTGCCAATTTATGTGGTTTAAGTACACTCACCATGATTGAGTTCAAACTACCAACCTGACATCACCAGATGTGAAATATGGAAGAGAAGTGCAGCAGCACACCATTCTCTAGTGTTTCCATCATAAATATGCACCCAACGTAAATAATCTTAAGAACATAGATAATAAGACAATGTAAAACAGATAGGAAGAAATGAATCTTGAGTATTTATTATCTTTGTTTATAATATAATTTATTTGATTGTAACTTGTATAATTCAATTTGTAATGATGGCTGTGTTTAAGAGCCATCTCACAATATTCCTGAATATTTAACTGTCTACTTTTTACCAGCCGGTAGGATCCAGCTAGATTTAAAATCCACCAGAGAGCTTGAATACTTGGCATTTCATTATGGTTTCATGAATCTAAATTCTTGCCAGGCAAAACATGATTGGATTTACTAGAACAGAATGAAAGACAGTGAATATATCTGGTTTAACTTTATCTAAGAATATATAATTCAGTAAATAAATGCTAAATTTGGCAAATGCTTTAAAAAGCTAACTTGTGGAAGTTATACACACCTCACAAACAGCACCTTCCATTCTACTGATATAATCACATGTGTATCCAGATAGAAAAAACACTAGAGATTTTACATAGTTTTATATGCTCTATAGGATTAAAGGCTTTCTATTTCTTTGTCTCCATAAAAAAATTGCAGTCATCAGAATAGACAGCTTGTTCTCATCATTCTGAGCGAACTGTATGAAGAAATGCCAGTACCTGAAAATTACCAAAGCCCCATCTCCAAGAATGTAAGAAATAGACACTTGGATTTGCAGATCACATTGGCCTCAATTCCATCAAGTGAGCTTGAATCTTCTAAGAAAGCTAAGCCAACTGATACTTAAAAATAAGTCATCTATTTAAAGGTGAATCAAACCATACATCTGAAAAACAATGAGGGAGCGTGACGCGGTGAAGGAGAAAGAGTCACAAAGTTGAAGCAAAGAGGGCATGAATACAAATTCCAGCCACGTCACATAACCAGCCATGCAACTTTGGGAAATCACTTACACAGTCTATTCCTCAGTTTCCTCAGAGGTCAGTGTGAGATTACAATACTTAGTATACAATACTATTAGGATTACATGACAGATTATATGAAGATTACCTGGCACATAGTGGCAGATCAATCAGTGATTGGTATGCTCCGTGAGGGCATATTCCCTTCTGCCTAGGCAGGCTGTAGTGGAGATGAAGAAGACAGATAATAAATATTAATGATGATCTCAAGATTCATTTTCTGGGCTGACTTTATTCAAAGGCAAAATAGGCAAAGATTTGCATCAGCTCCAGAGGCTATCTCAAGTCCCAAATGTCTGAAAACAGCTCATTGAAATGTCTCCTTTGGGCTAAGGCAATGCAAATTAAATTGGGACTCTGCAACTATATTTGATCATATCTAATATAATATCTTTAGAAGGACTGCAAGTCTTCAGCATGCTGTTACAGCCCATTACTCTAATGCAGTAGATAGAAATATTAAAGATCTGATATTTGCTACTGAAAATGCCATATTTCATCCTAAATTCACAATATGGGCATGGCGACGTAAGAAAATTCCAGTTTGAATGTGTGCTTTACATAAAATTGATTCTTTTAATCAATACCCACCAATTCATAGAATGTCTTAATTTTTTCGTTGAGTTTTGCTGAGAGAAAATGGGGAGAGAACAGGTCATTTATGTTGGAGGGTATGAAACTGCCACTCCTCGGACTCATATCATCCAGGGAATGCAGGCCACGGCAGGATGGACTCGAGGGTACCGCTGCCACCAGAAAGTGCTGCGGTGAAAGGAAAAAGAGGAGCTTCCAGAACCAAACCCGCTTAGCAGACACAGTTTTTATTTAGAGAATGCATTTATTTTGGGCAACTTCATACCAGAAGTTGGAGGGAGCTCTGATGGAGATTATGAAGGAACTAAAGCTCTACAGGACAAAGAAAAAAAAAAATCCCACATTTATTTACCCTTATGCCCGCAATCACTAAAACAAGAAGGGAATTAAAATCCAAAAATTATACAATGTACTGTATTCGATTATAAGGTAAACAAAATTAATCAACAATCAATCGATCAACATTTATGGATTGCCTACAATGTGCTTAGCACTGATCTTGGTATTGGTTAGGAACAAGGGAAGTTCCCTGCCTTCTTGTGGCTTAGAGTTGGGAGGTAAGATGGATATCAGAAATGAACATTGTGTCATGGATAAGGAACCATCACAGGTGCAATTGGAGAAGCAGCATGAGAAGTAACTTCAGGCCTGCTCAAGCTCACAGGCCACATTAAGGGTTTCCCTTTGAACTGGAGAGTAATGCGAAGACACTGTGGGTTTTAAGAAGTAGCATGAACATATGTGTATCTATTTTTAATTACTTCGGCTGTGAAAAATGGGTATTTTCAGAGGTTGGCAAACACTGACACAAGCCAAATCCAGGCCACCATCTGTCTAGTAAATAAACTTTTATGGGCACACGGCCATGCTTATTTATTTCTTTATTTTCTATGGTTCTTTTCAAGCTACGATGGGAGAGATCAGAAATTGCCATAGAGACTGTATAGCCCACAAATTGTAAATATTTATTTCTGACCCTTTATACAAAGAATTTGCTGATCCCTAAATTGGAGGAATGCTGAAGAACAGGAGAAGCGGAATAACCAGTTGATTGATAAGACTGAATGCATTAGGGTACAAATACAATATGTATTTTTTTCTTTCGTCCAATAAATGTTGCCAGTTAATACTAGGGGAAGAATGGGTTGAGTCCTACCACTTTATAGTTACTTTCAGTTACAGCAGCAGTCCCACACTGGTGATTCAATTCAGTTCTGCTCAGTTAAAAAAAAAATTGAAGAAAACATTGTCATGCTCCATTCAAAACTTTTCTCTTTCCCTCCCCCCAGCACTGGCTGGCCAGAGGCCCCTTCTCGGAGGTGAGTCCCAGTTCCACACAGCCCCTCGTCTGACTTCCTGAGGTGACAGCACCAGTTTTGCCTTCTGCTCCTGAGTGGAAGCTGGGGACGGTATGATCTGGGAGAAGAGTAGGAAAGACAAATTTCCATTATGAAACTGCCCACATATTGGTGGGGAGGAGTCCCTGAGTCCCTGGCTTCTTTCTAGTTCAAGCGTGGTGGCCTTTATGAAGTGTGAGTCATTGTCTCAGGGGATGCTTGGCCTCTAGATATGTGAGGTGTCAATCAAAACAAGAGAAATCAGACTCCTAGATGTTTAGAGAATCAATTACCCAATATGCCACTATGATGAAAATGAGGGAGCGATTGCCCTAGTTTAGGTGAGAGAAGGTAATGGCTTGGCCTGGAGTGGTGTATAGCAGTTACCAACAAAACAAAATCATCAAGTACAGTGATGGATTGGATTGAAAGGTGACGGAAAGGGAAGAACCTAGGACAACTCATAGATTTCTCTTGAGCAAGTAGACAGATAGCCGGTAAGACCATTAACCAATATAGGGAAATCAAGAAGAAAAGTAGATTTGAAGAAGAGCGTGAGTTTATCTTGTGACAGATTTAGTATGAAGTTTCTGTGAGCAAGGAAGAAGAATTAGAGGTTAGTAGAAACAGGTGATCTAGAAATATCATTTTGGAAGTCATTGGATTGCAGTTGAAGCCACGGAAATGTGTGTTCTGGAAGAAGGTTTGGTACAAAATTCTGGAGCCAACTTCTGAAGGATGCAATATGATGCCAGGGTGTTGAGTTTTTAATTGCGTACAGCTGAAATGTTCCTCTTTGGTCACCCACACATAAGAGAGACAGCAAGATATAAACAGGAGAAAAGAGAACAACCTTACCGATTTCAGACTTTTCTGGTTCTTACCACATGAGTTAAACCTGGACTGAATGGAGTCTAAAGTTTGCTTCTAAACAAAATTGCCTGTCAGTTTCATACCTTCTCATTAACTACCACACTCCACCACTGGAAAAAAAAGCAACTGAATCTGACTTTCCCTTAAAAAATCTCCATGTATATATCCAAATCTATTTTGATAAGGAATTGGCCTCCTTTTAATAATATTTTATTTTGTCCATATTTTTATTCTAAAACTACTATTTCATTAAAATATTACCAAATTACTTTATTCTCCATTAGTCTACCTTTTGTTTAATCCCTTCAATTTCTGTTCTGAGTTAGAAATATTTTATTTTGACCAAAGTGTTCTTTTTTATGGCTGGGTTGTTAAAGGGACGCCACTCACAAACTCTCGACTCAGCACTACAGCTGGGAGAAGAAATAAACAGGCTCTTCTTTTGATGAAATCAAGGACAGGAAAAAAAAACGAAGCTGAGTGTTTTTCTCTTCTTCTGCTATTGCAAAATGATGACACTAAGAAGAGTATCAATGTCTGATGTATTTGATCGTGAAAGCAAGTTTTAGTTGGAAGAGTAAATAAAGAGGTGAGGTTTACCCTTCTCTCTTAATCTAACTTGGCTAACATTTCTAACTATTCCTAAAGGAGAACGAGAAGGTCAGATGACTGCAATAGCTATACATGAGGAAAATAGCAGATATAAGATTTGATAGCATTTTTAAGTATTAAAGTCTCAAAGTTATACTAGAATGAAATTACAAACTTCAGGCGATTTGCAAGAATTTTTGTTCGGCCTTTGTATTTTTTCTCTCCAAATCACCTTACAACGTGTGAAATCCAATATTTTGTTACACAGTCACAACCTCTAGAACGTCTCACTTATTTTCTTGGGCTCCTAAATCTAATTCATCAATACTACAGCAAGGATCAGAGCAGCTGGGGGTTAGAGTGGGTGGGGACAGTGTGGAGCAAAGAATGCGCCATGATTTTACAACAGACCTAAAATATATTATGTATATAAATAAGAACATAGAGTTTCCAAAATGGATCTAATTTGCTATCCAGCTATATTTGTAACATCTCAAAGCCCTCTCTGTTGATTTTTTAGACAGATTTTACAGAACCCAGCTTAAGTTAACAGAAGTTGTAAATTACGCCTAAGTGGAATTTATAAACAAAAGTTAAAGTTGAGCATGCAAGAGAAGAGTGAAAAGTTTGCATAATGCTGTCAACATCTACAGTGCCAATGTTCATCCTTTCTTTTATTATTACCTAAACTTTTTTCTATATACATAGATATACATCTAACTGAGTATGTGTGTACAGATTTATGATTTCAAATGAAACAAAGCTGTGCAGTTATTATTGCAGGGGTCGACTGGCCTCTCGAGCACGTGCTTTCTTGAACCTATTAAAGTACAGTACCTGAATTTCCCTCTGCAGCTTTGTGAGTGTGAGACTGGGCTTGTGTTTCTGGGAAAATGCCTGGAGAATACCAATTTAATTTAGAAACTGGTCAGCTTAAGTGTTCTATAAGCTTAAGTGATCAGATATATTTTCAGAGATACCACAAAGAAAAGTTGCAAATTTCATCAAAAAGTTTCCATCAAATAACGGTTTCCTGCAAATGAATTATTTTGAACATCATTTGACTTTGTAATATGTGCCACATTTCAGTGTTTTGAAACATTACAGAATTTAGATGCTACTTCCCTGCTTTCAAACAATTTTGATGGCCTAATATGGGCTTTTTCTTGAATAGCAAACATTGTTATTCTGTTGTACACTCTTAGGCTAATAGCCAAAATGGAAATTCTTATGTAATAGAGATGAATAAATATTTCTCCTCCCAGTTTAAATACAGTAATGGTGTCAAACTTATGACCATTACTAATGACTTTTAAAACCATACTTTGGGATATATTCTTTCTCTTCTGCAAGGCTCTGTCACTCCTATTATATAGTCATATCTAGTATATATTTTATAATATAGCATATATATATATATATATTTGCATAATCCAGTAGTTGGGTTTCTGACTTAGCAAAAAAAAATTATAAAATAATTTCTCCTTCCCCAGGCCTCACCCCATCTATAAAGCTTGCATTAACTTCAAATTTGATTGAACGTGCATGATGAATTCTTAAACAGTATCATATATTGTCCTTGAAGTTACTTGGGGGAAAATATTCACATCTAGGTGGAAATCTAGACTTTACAAAGATTGTGTATTTCCAAATATAATCCACTTTTTAAAACTTGATAATGCCTTTAGGATATTAGTTGGTAGTATGATTTAAAAAAATAAATAGTTTCGTCTAAATCGACCTATCCCCTTGCTTCTCTGCGTGCCTTTTTTACAGAATCCACACTGTGTATTTCAGTACTCCTTTGCGTTCTTCCTGCTCTTCGGAGCGTCTTTGAAAATACCTTGTGACTGTTGGAGGAGGAGAGGAAGAGTCTTGTGAATCACTCATATTCTCGAAAGAAGGACAGAGAGGTCTTTGGGTTTTATTTTGTTTTGTTTTTAAAGGAAGGGTGGAACATTAACACATGACAACAGTGAGATTACACAGATAAATTTTTGAGTTCTTGCATCTAGTAAACATTCTAATGATCTACTTCAAAAGCAAGCAGAGAAGAAGCTGCCCTGTCCTCTGCCAGGACTAGGGGCGGAACTCTTTACACTCAAATGGAGATAGGAGGAGCCTTTGAATGGATCGTTGCGTTTTATGGGTAGTAATGAGGTGAGAAGTATTCTAGTGTGTGGCACAGACCTTCATTAAAAAGCGTGAAACAGAATGGCCCATGGTTAAAGGGGGTAATTTGTTCTAACATACTTGCTTAACTGTGCTGTAACCACACCAGTTAACGGCGCTATATTTTCCATAGGAATGCTGAATATATTTGTGCACAATTATTCTGCTTCTACAGAATTAAGAGATTTTTCCAATAGCCTGTGTTAACCAGTTGATAATACCCACCCTTTCCATGGTAAGTGCGCTGTGGCCACAGTTAAAGAGGGCTGAAAGAATCCAGAGATGTTCTCATTTCACTTCTAAAGCTAAAGAGCCCAAATTTAAATGAATGCCATTTGCCTAAAAGATAATATCAAAATTAATACTGAGCTACTTTAACAACTACAAAGCATAAAGTTTTAAAATACGTATTATAATAAAACACAGTGGAGACATAAGGAAATGAGATTTGGTAGTTTCAAGTCCTCCGTTTAAAAAAAAAGGAAAAAAAAAAAAAACGAAAAAGTAAGGGCAATAATTTTGCAACATTTGTGAGGAAATTCTGCCATAAAAGAACTTGAAGTTCTGCAACATACCAAAGTGTTTTCTTGTTCAGCCTCTTACTGGAACACTTACTAAGATTTCATTCACAGGAAAAATAATGCCACTTAGAGAAAAATAACATTTAAAAAATAGCTCCCATAACACATTCCCCCCCACCTCCTCCCCCCACAGGACAAGCCATGAAAAGAGAAAATGTTGTAGAACAGAAACATAATGTTTTGGGCTAAGCCAAAAATTTGGGTCTATCATATAGGAGAACTGTTGAAGTGACAATTTTTTAAGGCAAATTTACTATTTTACCAAGAATGTGATGACATTAGATTCTGAGAGGAAAAGAAAAACTATGAATCTCCTAGAATTTTCAAAGACACCTTTAATACAAATATTCATTATTTCATAAAATAAAATTTTATAACTGATGGTACACTTTTATTAGAACAACAGTATATTTATTAAATACAATTGATGTGTCACAATGAACTAAAAACAAAGACTTAAAATTCAGCACCAAAAAACTTCCTATGAGACGAGAGGTATCAGTGTTTGTTCACCCAATGGAATTCCTGAGGCTTGGCAGCTGAACTTCAGAGAACTTCAGTTTGGGTATTTTCCACCCATTTCAGGGTTATTTAATTTTTACATATTAGATATTTGATATTTTGGGAAAAATATTTATAGCCATCCTTTAGTTTATTTTTCTAGAGTCAAAAATAAATACTGTCAAACATAGAAATCAGGAAGTGGGCATAAGATAAATTGTGATAGGCTATGCCTCTGGAGATCAATGTAGGGAAACTAATAGCAATTGCTTCCAGCAAATGCTTGGGTTCTTTTAGCTTTACAGAGGGAAGTGATAGCCCTGGAATATGTGGTATGATCAATGTTTTTTTTCAAGAGAAATTGAATATTGGAGCACACTGAATAATAAAATTTATATTTACATAATGCTTGATATACCTGTTGCTCAGCAAAAAGTCATCAGATCCTATAGGCATGCCTAAGAGTTACTTCTGGAGGACCTCTTTTGTTGCTCAGATGTGGCCTCTCTTTCTCTAAGCTTAACTCTGCAAGCAAAATCATTGCCCTCCCTTCTACGTGGGACATAACATCCAGGGGTGAAAGTCTCCCTGGCAGCATGGGAGATGACTCCCAGGAATGAGTCTGGCCTGGCATTGTGGGATCAACAATGCTATTCTGACCGAAAGGGGGAGCAGAGGTGTAATAAATAAGATAATAGTGGCAGAGAGAGTTCAAATAGTCAAGAGATTACTCTGTAGGTTGCTCTTACACATGCTTCAGTTAGACATTGCTACCTATCATAACTCAGCAAACCCCAACCAAAAGCATTTCTGCCATACCTAAGGAACACCTAGGGCATTATATAAGATTCTACAAAGGTTTCATGCACCAGGATAACTTTCCAGAAACCTAATAGGTCCCCGGACTAGATAAGTCCTGAAATGCAGAGGGCCAGCCTCTCCAGAATATCAACTAATATCCACCCCCCTACCCCATATTATTTGCAGCCCCTTCCAATGCGAAAAAGCTAGAATGGGCATAGCCCAACTACCCATAAAGAGTGGGATAGAGAGATCAAAGGTAATCGTGGAGTTATACAGAGAAAGTAAATTTCAACAAATGAGTATGATTGCTGAATCATTAAATTGACATTTCCTTTAGTCTCAAGTATCTTAGAGCAGCTAGAAGCAAAAACCTAAAATTGTTGAATTGCAATCCACACCAAACTTTGAAATTTGTTCTACAACTAATTGTTGTGACATGCTTTGAAATGTATTGCTTTTATGTATATATATTATTTTTCACAAAAAAGAAAAAAGTTGATTGTGATGATTAAAATATATATTCCCTGTAGCCACAGCTAGCAGGAAAAATCTGAGATGATGGAATGGTAGCCCATGACAAACTCTGGGATCTGTTCTGTAACTACTTGTTGAAGAGTGCTTTGAAAATGATTGTTTTTTCTTTTTTTGCTTTGTATAGATGTTATATTATACAATAAAAAAGTTTTTTAAAAAAAGAACCACCTAAGGCATTATATAATATTTTACAACAGTTCCATGCACTAGGGTAACTTTCCAGAAACTTACAACCTCCAGATGGGTCCCCAGACCAGATAAGTCTTGAAATGCAGAGGGGCCAGTCTCTCTAGAACCTTCCCCATCCCATATGACTGACATCCCTTCCAACAAGAAAAAGTTAGAGTGGGCATAGCCCAAATACTCCTAAAAAGTCGGAGAAAGATCAAAGATGATGGTGGAGTTATACAGAGAAGGTAGGGTTTAATAAATGAGTGTGACTGCTGAATCATTATATTGATATGTCTTTCAGTCTCTAGTATCTTAGAACAGCTAGAAGGAAAAACCTAAAGTTGTAGAATTGTAACCCACACAAAACTCTGAAATCTGTTCTACAACTTATTGTTGCAATGTGCTTTGAAATTTATTGCTTTTCGTATATATGTTATTTTCCACAAAAAAAGTAAATTGTGATGACATATGCACACCTATATGATGATATTGTGAACTATTGGTTGTACACTTTGGATAATTACATGGTATGTGAATATATAGTATACAGCAATAAAAATAATTTAAAACAGATCAAAGGAGAAGATGGAGTTATAAAAGAGAAGATAGGATTTTAAAAATGAGTATGACTCCTGAATCATTATATTGATATTTCTTTTAGTCTCCAGTATCTTGGAGCAGCCAGAAGGAAAAACCTAAAATTGTGCAACTGTAACCCATACCAAACTCTGAAATCTGTTCTATAGCTAATTGTTATTTGGTGTGTTTTGAAATTGCTTTTTTGTATATATATTATTTTCCACCATAAAAAAGAAGTCATCAGATAAGGGCTATTATTTAAATACAAAATAACAGCTTGTTCTTTGTTACAGTCACTGACTTAGAACATTACCAAGAAAAAAGAATTAATCTTTTTTATCAATGTCTAAGTAATTATGGTCTCAGTGATAAGAACTTCACCTGCCTTCCATTTAACATAAATGTCGGCATGCATAATTAGTCAATTGGTGACCCCTGAGGTAGAAAACCTGGCCAGTTGGCTTAGTAGAAGATGTGCAGAAAAGGGACATTTACCACACTTCACACTTTCTTTTGCATTGTGTCTCATTTCCATCTGATGGAGAAATTAGGGCTTTTGATGCTGATGAAACGAAGCAATGCCAGGGTTAGGTGACTAGAGTGTAAAATAAACATTTTTCATTGAAAATGTTCTGAGCAAAAGATGTCTACTTCTCTTATGACATCATAGTTTCCCAGGATTGAAGTCCACCTGATCCCACCATGTGGTCAAATGCTTCCATTTGTTTGCATCTATTGTCAAGTTTTCTCTGAAATTGGTTATTTTAACAATCAAGAAAAAAATGATTATGAGGAGACAAAAAGGCGAATATTGGAATGATATGTATTAAGTTCAGGTCTGGGGAGAAAAAACAGTTAAAAATATTCCAAAGTTTCCATATCACTTGAGAAAAAGGTTTTATTGGGAAACTTTATTGTGTGCATTTTAGTAAAAAAGCCAGAATCATTTAACAAAGCTACCATGTGCCCCCAAACTGTTATAGAGGTTGACAGGCATAAAGAACACAGAGCTGCTGATTGAGGAGTAGCTACCTGAGCAGGTGGCAAGTATCACAGCTCAATTCTTTCTGCTTATGGACATCTCTACTTAGACATGGTTAAAGCAATAGGAAGCACAGGGAGATTTCAAAAAACATTTAGTTTTATCCTGTTTACACCAGACAAGTGTCTGAAAACTGGGGAGTAGACAGGGGCAAGACACATTCAGAGTAATACTAGAATAAGTAAAGAATTTAAAGCAGTAAATTTTGATCTTTTGACTTTCTTTTTCTGTGTTCTAGCCACACAACTCTTCAAATCCTCCTCACGTATGTTTTTGAATTTCTTTCATGACTTGGCTCATTCAAGGTGATACCCTGGCCTCCCCTAAGTTTACTTCTGTCCCATGTGTGGGTACCATACTTCAAACTTGAACTCTATTGCCTCCACTCGATGATCTGGGCTCCCATTGTTTCCTTTAGATAACGAAACAAGCTCAAATTCAAGTTACTTTCACAGAGAAACTTGACTCATAAACTCTTGCCCATAGTTGCCCCCTTTGCCTGGCTTCTGTCTGTATCATGCATTATCAAAATGGTTATATTTAATTTTTCAAATTGTCATTAGGTTTCCTGAATTGTTCATAGGTTGCTTCATATATATTAGGTTGTTTCATGATAAACTCCTTGAGGGCAAATAATGTCTATTATGCTATTTTCATTTCACCAAGAGCAATATACAAGTGCAAAATGATATAAAGGGAGAAGGACTGGAAGAACTGCATATAATTATATCATTAGAATGAATTCTCCTCGTTGCCTAATTTCTAATTAACTTAATAGGAGAATAACTGTCCAAATAAGAAACAATGTGATCAAACTGGCAAAAACAGAAGAGGAGACTTTACATGAGCATAACTGCATAATACTTCTTGAAAATTCTCCCATTCCATCTGGACTTTCTAGACAAAGAGCACAAAAACTGAAAGTAAAAAAGATTCTGGAATTTAGAATATTTGGAAAAGAATTGAAGACTAGTTTAAGGGAATATAGGAGGGCAAACACATGCTTGCCATTTTGAAGGTACATAATACTTCAAGTACTAGATCTGCTAATTTAACACATTGAACCAGAGATTTGGTGTATCCTATTCTTGATTTCTGTAATATAAAGAAATTGTGACTGTAATGAATATTTAAAAAAACAGCAAAGCACAACTGATCATGTTTCTTGTTCATTGAAGAACTCTAAATAAATATGACATGTACTTGTCCTACTCATGATATTGAAAGAATTTCCTTATATGCCACAGTGACCTTAAAAAAGCCTTTCATTCTTTTAGTCAAAACAGCACATTTCCACATTTTCATACAAGTCAGAAAATTATGATTTGACACATTTTCTTTCACTTGTCAAAAGCTTCTTTGAGTTAACTGCTAGTTATATATATGAATACAGAATATTTAGAATTAGGACCTCTGCGATTAGACTGATCTATTTCATTTTCTTAGCGATGCTAAACATAAGAGGAATTTAAAGAAACTAATAATTATTGACTCAATTTTTTCTTTGCTCAATTTCTATGTAGAAATGATTGAGGTTAATTCTAGTTTACATAAAAGTGCTGTATTTCTGAACACTGAGAAAGACATTCCAAAGCTATAAATAAAATACCAACAGACTTTCAAACGCTATTTTGTATGCCAATAATTAGAATCATAGAAAAGAGCTGGATGACTGCTAAAAAAAAAGTAGAAAATAGGATAGAAAGGCTTTCTCATATTCCAAGTTGGTGAGATGAGAAAATAGAAATGAATGCTCTTTATGCCATGAATTTAGGCCAATGCAAATCATTCCAATTCCCAGGTAGATAGCTCTACTAAAACAAATAACTGGGAAATGCTTTCAAGAATTTGTCTGAATGCTTTTGGGTGGTGGAGAGCTGGGGTATGTAAACGAGCCCCCCTAGGTACTCTTCCCACAGCCTGGAAATAGAAAGTGAAAGTGTTAATCTCCTTGTGTTTTTTTCTTTCTCAATAGCAACATGCGAAAATCCAAGCATTTCTCATTCTACTATTACAATTTTTAAAAATTGTTCCTTATTCAATTATGATCGGAAATACCTTTCTCTAATTAGTGCCTTTGTAAAACTGAACACAGACAGATTTTAATCCTTTACTTACTGATTTTATTTTAGTGCTGTTATTTAGCATATGTTGCCTAAGTTAAATCATTACAGTAAAAATTAAAATGAAAGTCATATGATTTATCCCCCTTTAAAAGTGTTCAATTGAGCTAATAAAAGTCAAGTGCCAAAAACCAGATGTCTGGCTTAAAAGAAATCTTGAACAAGAAGTGAAAAAAAACCTCCCATTATTCTCATATGATATTTAGTTAAAATTAATGCCATCCAAGAAAAAATAAAAGTTTTTATCCATACAAATAGTTGCATGAATCTATTTAAGTAAGAAGATGCATGGAAAAAAACGAAAACATATTAAATTGATTTTGATTTTTTTAAGCTCCCATTTTGATAAATACATTTGCACTGTTTTTGTACACAATCATCAAGCCAACTTGATTTTTTTTTTTAAGAAAATGAGGGTGGTTGTTTCAATTTTGGATACAGAAGGACAGTTTGGGAATACAAGACAAAATGAAGATAATTATTTATAAGTAAGTTTTGCTTGTTATCTTTTCTTCAAACTTTAGTTCCTCTTCAGTATTTAATATTGGCATGATTTGTGACCTAAATTCATTGTCTAGAAAAATAAATTGATTTACTAAGGTCTATAGAAAGACATTCTTAAAAGACACAGACAAACACAGCTTTCATTATTACACTTTAATCCACAACTCTGTATTCACTATTCCCTAAGCAGTTATTTTTTCCAACTCCAGATCTTTGTCCATATTACTTTTAAATTTCCAAGAAGAGCTTTTGTCTTTTAACACTTAAGTTCTATGCCTCAAAAATGATCTCACATGGCATCCCTACCATGCATTTTTTTCTGATTTTTCGCCTTCCATGCCATGGCTATAATGCTGCTCTGGTAGTCACAGACGAACAGTTCCCAAAATGTCTTTCCCTTTCCTTCCAAACTCCTCAAGCCTCCTTTTCAGTAAGGTATGGTCCTGTCATGATGGACTTGACCAGTGGACTATCAGCAGAAGTAGGTAAATCCTTCTGTTTGACCCTCTACTCTCGCTTTCCCATCTTCTGGCTGGATTTGATTCATAAGATGCTGATGGCAGAGGCCATGTGCTGAAGATGACAGTTCCTCTCAGTCGGGATTCCTGAAAACACTGTTGGAGCTCCTGCCCTCCTCCACAGCTCACATGCCCTCATGCCAGCTGCATTATGGGTAGCAAGACATAAACTTCTATTGGGTCAATCCACTGAGATTCTGGGTTTCTCAGCAGCTAGCACTTTCTTAACTACTATAACCAAAATTATGATATCTCCATTAACCTAACATCAATAATATTTTGTTTTCTTGTCACTGTCTATATTCTCCTTGTCTTTTAATCATATCTTTGCTTGCCCTTCTCTTTAAGGTAAGAAACTACTTTCTTTTTCGGCTTTTATTTTTGCACTGTCAAGTATAGCTTCTGATACAAAGTAAGAACTTAATGAATTGCCCAAAATGCTTTTATTAGATTGCCCAAAACTAAGAGTCTCTTACTTCACTCATTCATTCTTTTTTACAAAATACATATTGCACATTTACTACATTTCAGTGCAATAGGCACCTTTGGGGTATCTGCCCAACTCTCACTGACTCCCCTTTTCATATAGGGTAGACGTGCTGCAGCCATTGTCACAGTGCAAGAGCTTGTGATTGACTTGACCAGAGCTGGTTAATTGACCAGACTGAGCCAATTCAGTTCTGTCCCACAAAGGGGTGCAATGTTCTCTAGAGGAAATACCTGGTTGGTCCTTGATCATGACTTGAATTGTAACATACACACATGGGAACAGAGGGCAGATACATTCTACCATGCTGACTTAGAAGACTGAAAAATCTAGTTTACATAGAAGAAAATAAAATAAGTACAAGAGAGTACTGAAGCTCTCCAAGGCCTGTTTGCAATTCTGTCCCAGGCCAAACTGAATTCTACCACCCGTCTCTGTAGCCTTATAATACATTACCTGTTTTGTGTAAACTACTCAGATGGGTCTCTGTCACTTGTAACAAATATAACTTTAATTAATACAATGAGGCATTGTGCCTCATTCATTCACCCCAGGATACAATGATGAGCAAAAGATACATATCCGTCACCCTTACAGTAAGACAAATAGGCAATAATTCAGTAACAGTGAAAGATAAAAAAGGGACATCTTTGTGATGATCCTGAACACTGATATTTCTTCCTCTTGAAGAATAATATTTGAAGGTAATTTTTGTTTGTTACACATTTAACCAAAATTTTTATTACCTCTGTGAATATTGTTTTCTCCTATCTTGATTGTCTTTCTCTCCATACTTTGCCATTCAGGAGCATTCCAAAAATTATAAAATCAAACATCATCAAAAGAAGTTAAATACTTGGTGTTGGAAAAAATGAAGAGTGGGAAGTTTCGAACTGGGATGATGGTGTTAGTGATTATATGAAGTGGAAAGATATAAGACATGAGTGATATTAAATGTATAGAATTTATGGATTAATTACACAGAAAAGCAACCAAAGGAAGAGCCAAAGATGACTGAGCTTTGAGCATAAGCCACCAGGAAAGTGGTGTGAGCCTGGAATACTGGTTCAAAGGAAAGATAATAAGTGGCATTTTGCTGCATTTCTGAAATCCTCAATCCTCAGCATATATCCAATATTCTGGAGCGCTTTTAAAAGATACAAATGCCCATTATTCAGCCCCAGGAATTACAACTCAACTTCTTAGGAGTAGATTCTGGGAATTAATGCTTTTTAAAAGCACCCCCATTCACACCTCAGTGATTCAACCTGTTGATGGAGTTGAGAACAAATTACAAACTTCAGTGTCTAGACAATCCATGTAAATGCTTATTTGTTTATTCTATAAAGAATCTTACTATTTAAAATAGTAAAGTTAATTTTGGTAATGGATAATGTTAATGAAAGCACAACACTGTGAATGTAATTAACACCACTGAATTCAAACTTGAAGCTGGTTAAAATGGCATATTTTATGTTGTATATATGTTTCCCACAACAACAAAAAAATTTAAAAACCCATAGAACTGTGTGAACCAAAGGTGGATCCTAATGTAAGTTACAGACTTTAGTTAAATATAATTATAGTAACATTGGTTCATTAATGGCAACAAACGTACACCTCAATGCAAAATGTTTAAAAGGCAAAACACTGTACGGAAAATGTAAAAACTATGGCATTTCATAATGTGGAGCTAAAAATGAAGGTAGAGGATAAGGGGAGGAATGGAAAATGAAGATGAAGCAAAAAAGTCTGTTAAGTAACACACAAAGTTAAAACAAACATTAAAACTGTAAAAGGAGCTGGTCTTTAAGCCCTGCATTACGGTTTCTTATCTTTACCTCGGATACTGAAGCTTCTGATGACTCAGAAAATCCAGAAGATGGCAAGACTGACGCCGTGAAGTACGTAAAGCTTCCCTTCAATTCCGTCTTTCTGCTTAATCCTCAATTTTCTGTGATTCTCAGACTATGCTAAGTGCTTGCCTGTCCTTCTGGGTCATATAGTTAGCTGCTCCTCATTACTCTGATCTTGATTTTTGTCTTCAATGATCTCTGCATTGGAAAAAATATATCATGAATTAAATAATTAGAAAAAGCAATTATTAATACAAAGTTACTTATTAAGTAAGTAGCAGCTAACAGATAATGAATGAATGGCAACTTAAGAATCAACTACCGCTTTGTCTCCGTTCTCTTCAAAAGGCAATCAGACAAGAAACTTTGTCCAATATTTATTAAACTGCACACAAACTAGAACTAAACTTGAACCTAGTTTCTCCAACCGTACAAAGCCGAGAAAACAGATATGTATCAGTGAAGTAAAAACTATGTAATGGAAAAAAAGTGGAAAATAAAATAATGGGCTTGGTTTTGATGATAAGTGCTCGGCAAACAGATTCCTCAAATCAAACTTCATAGGAGTAAAAATAACAGAAGCTTACAAAGAATGGGGTGTGTGTGTGCATGTGTGCGTATGTGTTTATGTGTGTATTTACACATAAAAGGAGGGAGAGTCCTTTTCAAAGCGAAGTGTCGGAAAAAACATATCATGCCACCTAGTGGTGGAAAATAAGCAAATTTCCTTCAATTTCACAAAGCAATTTCGCTTTTCCTTCAAAAAAAAAAAAGACGAATTCATTAATACTGTGGAATCGTGGAATCCTGACTTGGCAAGTTACACATTATTTAAAATGTAAATGTAACGGCTATCTTTTCATGTTTCGCTCACCAATGGCATTATAAAATATGGCAAATTTCAAAGAACTTTGCAGTCAAAGTTAGGGTCCCCTTTCTCTTTCTACCAAGTAACCCTGGGCCTCAGGCTTCTCCAAACAGGCGCAGGACAGGTGAACTCTTAGCTTCTAACCCTGCCCTTAAATTCATCTTTCAAAGTAAGCAATAAAAAAAGAAGGAAAAAGCAATAATAAAACAACAAAAAAAGGGGGGGGGGGAGGAAAAAAAGTAAGTAACAGACCACACAACAAGGGCATTGTTGTCTCATATAGTTCTTTGATTATATGACATGCTTTATGTAATGTTACCTCAATCCTATGCTGGTCACATTTTACAGACTCCACTCTACATTATAAGCCCTTCTTTATTGCTACTTTTCATTATTAGATACCTACTGCTAATAGTCCCCGAGTTATAATTCTTAACACCTGTGAACCTCAGCGATGCATATTTGTAATGTATTTTTCTCACATACATACACATCCATACAACCACCTTTCCCTTTGAAATCATGTAAACTAGTCCTCCGACAGTTTAAGAACCGGAGTTTGGGATTATTTATGCCATTCTGCATGCATTGTAAAGTATAATATCCCCTTGCCCCCACTCTCTCTAATGGGACACACACAGGTGACTCTGCTCATCAGAATTAGAAAAGGCATTAAAAACCAACAGTTTATCTGAGCTGTTTGGAATATTTAATCTCCTAATAAGCAGTCTAGTTTTGGAACCAAGAAGCAAGAATGGGAAGATTTTTTTTAAATTCCAAAATAAAGACAAAATTATTAAATTATAATATTTCCGTTATTCCCAATGTGATGGAAAGTCAGAAACACTACTCCAAAGCAGCAGTTTAAAAAGTGTCAGAGTCTTTTGAAGGACAAATCTGACTTTCGCTTCACCAAAGCCTTGTCCATCACGCTAGGTTCCAACAAAGAGCTGGAAGAGTAAATAGCTTTCTAAGGAGCAATAAGTGCCGAATGAAAGCAGATGTTTATTTGCTCTAAGCAACCAGCCTTTTGGTTGACTTCTCTAGCTTGGTTGTGTCTTCACTTTTGAGTGTGTTGCTGATGAAACTGTGCATGGGGGGAAATTAGCATCTCCTTCTCCGGACTCGTGAATAGAAAACATAAATAGGACAAGCCTGGGAGAAGATGGTAGATATATTAGCACACAATAAACATACAAAGCGGCAGGCAATTCGGTTCATGGTGAATAATGCTGACATCCCTCGGATGGGAACGGGCAAGTAAAAGATAGGAATAATTTTCTAGAACACGCTTATCACTGTATTTACTTACTTCTTTGCTCAACTCCCTTCTTAATCTGCCCCAGACATCCTTCAAGCCTCCAACCTCCCCCACAGCGTGTGAACACATACATCTCAGTACTTCATCTCTTTTCTCCTACCGCTTTGGGACACCTCTGTTAAAGCCTTCAGCCCCTTATATTATAGGCTAACTTGGCTGACTATCTTATTACACTGTTAATTCCAGGATGGCAGGGACATTATCTCAGTAAACCTGAGACCCATTACTATGACTGGCATATATGCAAGGCACTTACTAAATCTTTATTGATTGAATAGATGAAGTTAATAAATAGTGTGTTATTAACACTGGGATCAGATGGCTCTAACTTACCTCCCGCTATTCCTTGCTGTGGGGATGTGGATTGCCAATAGCGGAATCACATAAATGGAGCAGTTTAAAGTATCACAGTGGAACTGTTCAAGAATACTGCTTTTCTTGGGGCCCTGTTCCTAGTACAGATGGCAAGGTTCTCTGCAGCCTGTGAAACCTGGTGGTAGCTGGAGAACGAGGCAGTCCCTTCAATGAGGCCAGAGGCAAGAATCAGAGGAAGTTCTTCCCTCAGTTTCCAGAACATTGTGTGGCAGGATGAAATTTCAAGTTTTCTTCAAATACTTCTTTTCTTTCTCTCTTCACCCTTCTTAAAGAGAAGAACTTTCATCACAACACCACATTGAAGGTAAGCATCTGGGCATGGTGAAATTTAACCTAATGAAGATTGTTATATTGTTGTGGATGCTTTTATTTTCTTAATAATCCACTCTGGAAAAACCTCAGAGAACAACCAAGCTTGTTCCTGGGAAAGATCTAGGTATTCCTATAGATGGAGCCAAGAAGAAAGGGTCTTGAGACTTTGAGACCTTGACCTGCTTAAAAAGGAATCCAGGACTCTGTGACAAGGTATTGGGTGAGGGAAGTAAGTAGAAAAACAGGCGGGATGAACTCCAGCTTCTATTAAGGGTAACTACATCTGAATTAAAAGGTGCTTTTAAGAAACACTTGGCAGCATCCTCCAGAGTCTATGTATCTTTTTACCAGGCAGATGTTAAGATTATTTCCTAGTAAAATTTCCATTCTGATAATACATATCCTTCCAGACAGTGGAGTAAATAATGGAGTGGCTAGTCACCATGCTCATAGGTTTCCAGACATGAGTGAAGAAGCAGCGGCATGCTGTTTATTATGGGATAAGACAAGCTTAATGTCAATGGGGAGAAGCCAACTCACCCTTTTCGCTAACACCGAGTTTGACAGATATTCATATCTTTCTCATGAATGCATTGCCTTGTGAAAGCTTAGTTGTTTACTTAGAGCACTTGTTAATCCCACAGCTGGATTGTCCACCCCTTGAAGGCAATGGGGTTATTTGCTATTTCCTCTTATATCCTCACCGTCATTTCCAATATCATCCACAAATAACAATGTATCCCATATACAAATTTTGTTGTGGGACAAATAATAATGTATTCCATATATAAATTTTGTGTGGGACAAAATATAGACTAATGTTAATACTAGAAAGAGTTTAAAGAGCTCATCTAGATGGGAGGAAGTGTAGATGTCATGATGAAATGTGGAGATAAGGCAAGTTGTGAGGAATTAAAATTTTGTGTGTCTGATAATTTTACAGAATAGTAATAATCACCACTATTAACTAAGCTTTCATTTAGTGCAAATTGCCTGTGGCAGTGAAGTTCATGTGTCTGGCCAGGTGGTGGTGCCCAGTTGTCTGGTCAAGCCAGCACTAGCCAGAGTGTCACGGTGAGACATTCTGTGGTTTTAAGTCATCGGTCAGTTGATCTTCTCTGATTGCACGGACAATCAACTGAGGAGATTGCCTTCAACAGTGAGAGAAGTCTCATCCAATCAGTTGAGGGCCTCGAAAGGAGAAGTGCTGATTTCAGCCATCCAAAGGGAGAATTTTCTTTCCAGCCAGCTGGCTTCTCCCAGGGAATTCATCAAAACCTTCACCTAGTTTCCAGCTTGCACCCTGCCCTACAGAATTTGGACTTGTCCATCCCCAGATTCGTGTGAGCCAATTCCTGTAAAACATCTCATTATACACACACACACACACACACACACACACACACACACACAAAGAGTCAGTACTGTTTCTCTAGAGAGCCCTGACATGTTGCCATGCTAGTTTATTTCATGTGTCATCTAATTTCGATCTCACAGAAACCCAATAGAATTAAATATTACTAACACAGATTTTTCAGATGAAGAATGTGAGGTTGGAAAGATTAACTTGTCCAAGGTCAAGCTGCAAGTAAGTGGTGGAGCTAGTACTCAGACCCCAATTCCTGATCTCAGTCCCTGTGGCAGGAAGTACCCCTGTGCTTAGCAGGATTGTATTTTTGTTTGTTTGTGAGAGACAGGTTGTACCATTTCTCAATATATTTCAAAAAGATGGCTTTCCAGTACTTCAGATAATGTAAAGAACTTTATGGTCATGTCTCCACAAACTATTTTTAAATCAGGAATGCACTTTGTCATATTTCTCACTTGAGGACCAGAATTCTCAGTCTGTATAAGGAGGTGAGGCTAGACTTTCTCTCAGCCTCAGCCAGGGCTCAGAGATGAGCTCATGATGAGTTCAACGAGGACCAATGAATTTCATGGCCTTGTCTCTTATTTTTAACCAAATTGACATTCTTCAGCCCTTATATTGAACTCTCAGAACCACATGGTGTTAAATTACCCCATTCCCTGAAAGGATCTCTTCCCTGAGATCAAATATGATTTTTTTTTCCTCCTGTTTTTCTGGCTGCTCTTTCTCAGCTCCTTTTTAGGTTTCTCCTTCAATTCCTGTCCCTTTCATGTTAGTGTTCTTTAGTCTTCAGGTTCTCAACTCTCTTTCCTTTTCTCTCTTTCTATTCTCCTTATGTGAGTCTATTGATGCTAACTGCCTTAAGTTCCATCTTAGAATAATAATAAATCCTAAATGTTTGTCTCAAACCTGGAACTCTCTGATTCCTCTCTTTCTCTCTCTCTCTTATTAGACATCTCCAACAGACGCTTAAAACTAACATCACTAAAATAAGATTTTATCTTTCTCCCCAGAACTTGCCCTTCCTCCAATGTTCTCACTCTCAACAAATGGCACTGCCATTCACAGAGTTCACCAAGCCAGAACCTGGAGTCATTTTTAACTCTCCTTTATGCTCTATTTGAGTCCACATAAACATCAAACCAACGATAAGTTATGTTTAATCCAGCTACTAAGCACTTCCTAAGTCTTAATTCTGTCCCCAGTGCACCTTCCATATTCAGCCACCCCACTTCTTCACAAAGATTTCTGTTCAGCAACTTAGATGGTCTTACCTCCAAGCGTGGACTATTTGGTCTAATCTCCATGTGGCACCTAGAGCACTTTCTCTGAAATAAAGAACCTATCTTTATTCATTTCACTTAAAGCATTCTATGGTTTGTCTTCCTTCTCAGGATAAAGAAAGGATCTTGTAATGTGACTTGAAGACGCTCTGTGATCTCCTCTTACTCATCTATTTAGCATCATATCTAGCCACTCCATCCTAGAGCTCTAACTTCAGCCGTCTAATTCGTGGAAGACCCCAGGCTTGCTTCTACCTCTGGGTCTGTTTGTGTGTTCTACCTCTTCCTTCCCAGAACCACTTTTCACCCTGACTTCACTTCATCTTTAACCTTCTCCAGGACGCCTTTGTGAGAGCTCGTTCCCCTAAGTCCAGGGCAATTGTCCTTTCCATGCATTCCCATGTATCCAGTGCTCATCTCCTGACAGAGTGCCAGATGTAGTACAGGTTCTCCATAAATATTTGCCAAATACTTGAATGTGAATGAACAAATAAGTAGAAGAACAAAGATATAACATTCTCAGAACTATTTCAACTATGTGGCTTGGGGAAGCGATGGAGGGGAATTACAGAGAGCGTGCTGAAGAATAGACATGGGAGATCATTGATTCTACTCTCCCAGCCTAATATTCTTTATGTCTTACATTTGGAAAGTACACTAAAGATCAATTGAGCCAACCACTGCATTTTACAGATAATGGAATTGAGGCCCATGATATGCATAACACCTGTTTTCTAAGTCAATACTCTTCCTTTACAATATGTAGTCTCATATTCTCTCGAGTTTCACCTGATCCAATGAAAAAATCATGCCCTTTCCTGGGGTATAGAAGTGAATCCCCACTATAATTAGAAACACATTGAAACGACATCAGTTAGAGAGAAAAGATAGAGTATCAATCCTTCTGACATCAGATCACTAGGTACCTTACCCTACTCCCCTGCATTTTTCACATCCAGCTATATCTTTTTTTAATATAAAATTTTTTATTAGACAAGCTGTTGGTTTAAAGAAAAATCATGCAGAAAATAAGAGTCTCACATACCCTAATCATCCTTGAGGATTCTTTGCCTTTGATGCCTTAATCACTCTGCAAATACAGAAGCCGTTAGTCATTGTGACAATATAAAGTTAAAATAAAAATTAAATAAAATTAAAAGTTCAGTTCCTCACTTACAGAAGCCACTTTCCAGAGCTCAGGGATCATCTGCAGTTAGTGGCAACTGTATTAGACAGCAAAGATTTAGAGCACGCCCTCCTGGCACAAATGTCTATGAGACAGCATCTTTCTAGTCTTTTATAAAACCAACTACGGTAGCATCTGGCCTGGATCCAGTTCAAAAAAGCAGGGTCTTGAGAGGGGTGATCAGAAGACATGGACTCTTTAGAAACCCTTAACATATAATAATCTTTTTAAAATCATCTTTCCTTTAAATCACGGTTTGAAGAGAAATTGCTTGCAGAATGAAACAAAGCAAAAGCATCTATGGTCAGTATGGTTGAACATAACAGTTTTCACTGTGGGAAAATCAGTATTCCAAACATAAAGAAAATAAGCACATCCTTCTCTTCACTGATAATTATGAGCCAATGATCAAAAGCAATTGCTCATTGATTTATGATAAAAGGGAGTGGGAGTGGACAAAATTCACCGTGTCCAACAGAAATGTAAAAGTGAATTTTTCAGAGACTTGTCAAGAGATGTTTTGAGAACATTGAAAAGGACAGAGTTTTATTAAGCAACTGAGTTATCCAAATAATGAAAACCAGCACAATAGAACACTGATTTCAACAGTAAATGAATGAGTCATGTATTGTAATTGATATTTATCAGTTAGATTTTTATTTATAATGTCTTCTTTTATTAAAATGTTTATTTTAAATTTTCATCCATTTAAGTAAATCCAAGTAAACTTGGTTAAGAAAAACAACTCATCAAACCTTGTATGCATACCTTTTGACTTAGTACATAATTAGAATATCCATTTGTAGTTTCAAGTATATGAATTGCCAATGTTTAGTCATTTTTTTCTTATAAAAATGGCAGTCTTATATGGTTCAACCACCTAATTTAGAAGAAAAGTCATATTTTATCTCTGAATTGATAAGATGTTTGATGGTGTGTTTGTGTGTGTGTATATTAGACTAAATAACAGATATTGTATTTGCTACATGTTTTAAATGGGAAAATATATGTTTGTCTCCTCAAACTTTTAGGCTTCATGATCCATGAAATAATATTAAAGAATATTACAAAGACGATATCTACCACCCAAGTCTGTTGTTGCTTTTCAAATCTCAATTAGCTAAGGGAAATGTATTCATTACAGCAGTAGTATGTTGCCTCTGCAATTAAATGTATGTGTGTCTTTTCAGTTTGGCATGATTAAGGTCAGCCTTCTTTAGAATTAATAGGGAGTGTGCAAGTAGCCTCAAGAAGTGTGTAACAAAGTAGTTAGTATTTTGCTGATTCAAAACAAAAGCCCTCACCCTTTCTAAGACTGATCGGCCAGGAGGCTTTCAGGTGCTGGCTTGGAGTCTGTGAGGAGATGACATGGGACTTACGGCTCACTTGAGGCCAGTGTGTAACCTGGAAGATGGTTGTGAATTTAAACTGATCACCAGGAGTTGTAACACCTCGGATTCAAGCCTCAGAGAGTGCTGACCCCACAAATGATTTCCTATTAAGGAAATCATCTCCTTAAAAGAGCTGCTGCAAAGGGTTCTATTCTTACTTCCTGGGGAGCAGACATATCAGAAGACTGTGCAGAGCTAACTCTCACCTCCAGCTTCCCTAGGTCCATGCCCAATCTTTAGAGAAAGCTCCGCCCTGTAGGCAATGCCCCGTCCCCTTCCCCATGGTCCGCTGAGAGACTCAGCTGCCTCCCAACTCCAAGCATCCTCCTGTCTCTCACCAAAGAGATCCCAATGGCTGAGGTGATCTTTGCTACCAAAAAATGAGGGGTCATAGTGCCCAGTGCCACTGGACTATGGCATCAAAATCTCTGGAGAACTTCAAACCAAAGGGCATCCTTTGATAAGGATGTATTACATTGAATAATGAACATCCCAGCTCCTGAAAGAAGCAACAGACCTCTGCAACGTGGGAGCATGGCACCCATGATGAGCGGTGTGTGGCACCCAGGATGAGCTAGCGTGACACCCATGATGAGCAGAACATGGCACCCAGCTCCCATTCTTTGAGCACACCTCAACTCAGCCTCAGTGCCCTCCACTGTCACCAGTCATCTAAGGTACAACTGAACTCAGCAGGTGAAGGGAAGCTTTGGGAAGTAGAATGGAATTAAACTGGGGTCTGAATTTTTTAGTACTACCAGAGACTTGGGGGCCTCAAGCATTTATTAGCATTATTGGGATCAACTAGGGTAAGTTAACTATACTTTTTGAGCTATAAAATGTGAAGTCCCAGTTATATCAGTAACTGTGCTTAACTTTCTTCTCATATTTATCAGTGATTGTCTAAAATGAATATCTAGACTAATACGTTTGGCAAAAAGAAGGGAGTATTATAGAACTTCTACCATGAACTTGGACATGGAAACAGATCGTTTATTTTCTTAAAGGAAAAAAAATTGGTGAAACCTCAAATACTGTAGAAAATTTATTTAACAAAGCTTAGATATTTTACATTTGACATTTGACATTGTCAAATGTAAACTATGTCCAAATATATTCTAAATTGGTTATTTTACTGACCAGATTATTTAATTTCTATATAAATTTTAACAAAGGTTTATAACTTAAATGATGATATAGTGTTGTGGACTGTATATCTTGCAAGGTATTGTTTCTTTAACTGAATTATGTGGTATTTGTATGCCATCCTACGTATTACGCATCCATACAAACTGTCTGCACTAAAGAGAATATCATGCAATAAGACTGAATTAAGAAATACTATTTCCATTGGCCAAAATTGGGACAATTTGACCATCAAAAAAGTAATTAATTAAATAAATTAAAACACATTAAATATATTTTAAAGAATAAATTTTCTGCATTATACAAGAATGAGAAAAACAAATAAAATCAGAACAACCTGTGACACAATTGGAAGTAACTAGAGCCCCAACTCCTAACTATGAAAAGAAAAAAAAAAAAGAGTATTTAAACTGATTTTCTTGTACAAACTGAATTTTCTCACCATTTTTCAGATAGGGATATTTGATTATGGACTGAATATTAGATATACAAGTGTTGTTAATTTTGTTAGGTGTGATCATGGTCATACCCATATGTTTTTGTGTGCAGGGTTAAAGTGACATAGTATTTGATATTAAAAAAAAAACTTCAGTTAAAAAATAGCTGACACAAATGTAGCAAAATCTTGATAATTGTTGGATCTAGAAAATGAACTATATGGGCTTCATTGTATTATTCTCTCTGCTTTCGTGCTCATTTAAAATACATCAAAATAAAATCTTCAAAATGTTTTAGCTCTCGAGAGTTAGTTAATAACAGTTTAGTAGAATCTCAGGTAGCGACCTCTTCATAAATGCTGGATGCTCTCACCTCTGTCCAATCAAGTCCATTCCTCTTGTGTCCATAGGCCTTCCCTGCCTTTTGCCTCAAGGGATGAAGTGCTTTCCTAACTGCCCTTTTATCTCAAATCCCATTGGATGTTGGTGTGCCGGGGGACAGGGCCAGGCAGCAACCAAAGGTGCCTAAGCGGCAATTAGAAAACACACATCTGAGACGGATCTCATGATTTCAGAGAGTAAATGCCAGATCATGGAGAACACATGCAGAAAAGATGAACTTCTAATGTGGTATAAAGCTTTGGATTCACGGGACAGCAGGTCCAGGTAAGTATGGGGTGTTTCTAGCTCCCATGACCTCTTTTCTGTTTTAAACTCTTCCCACACTATCAAATATTAGGGGGCTTGTACAAGTGTACACTCTACCTCTGGTTGCCACCATGGACTTTGAGGGATAAGTGTGTGGCTGAGGGAGAGAAGTCCAGATTTTCATTTTGTAGAACTGGTAGAGGTGGCGGGGAGTGTAGCTGCATGGATGGGCCTCCTGGAATCATCCCATGATAGGCTGGCAATGATATTATCTGCTTCCTCAAAGGGCCATTTGAATGAATTATCTCTGCTACCATGTGATTTTCAGTCTAGGGAGAAGAGCCTCTCTCTTGCTCTTCAGATAAAATAAAAGGCATCACAAAGGATGTGAATTTGAGCTGGTGCTGGAAGGAAAGAGTAGAATGATGTTTAGAAGATGAGATGGCAAGGGAAGATGCTTTCTTCCAGGTGAGGGGAATAAAATGCACAAAGGTGGAAGAGAGGAGGTTCCAAGAGAATTACCTATAGTTCTGTGGGTCAAATATGTAGAGTATATTGATTATGTATTATGTACCATTTTTATGTGTATTAAACTCAGTTCAGGGAATACCAAGATGAACCAATTAAGTCATTTACACATTAATGAGACATATTTATGAATGTGTATTAAGTGCCAGATACTAAATAAAGAATGAATAAGAAAGAATGGTCCCAGTACTCGTGCTTACTATTAGGAACTTCAGATTAATGCACATTGTCCATTAGGCTGCCTCTTGGAGGACTGGCGGATCCAAGCCAAGTTTTATGACTTTTGTATCTCTTGTCTCATTTTTTGTCAGTGCCTAAAGCATTGCAATACAAAGTGCTCCAGAAATAATTGTTGGATCAGAAAGGTTAAAAGTCACCTGTTTATGACAAAAGTACGCTTTCAATAAGAATGAACTTTTGCATGAGAGGCTACTGCTTTTAGAAAATCAGAGGAGTTTAAAGCTAATAGGAGCAGAAATTAGTCCAACATGTGTGTATACATATAATATTTTGAAGCCATGATCTAGGTGGACAATTTCTTTATTAGAATGCTGCCACTTCAACTGAAACCCAAATTTTACTTGCATAGCATCTGAAGGGGCATTATACTCATTAGAATTTCTCTTTCTCCATATTGTTTTTCAAACCGCAGTTAGACTCCTGTTTCTGGACCTAGGATCTGAAACTAGCAGGACTGAAGGAACATTGCAGTGAACGCACAGAAAGGAGTTAAGGAGTCGTATAATAAATTACTGCAAGTTCAAGCCTAAAAGTCCATAGAAATATGTTTGAACTTATATTACTAAATCCAGAGTATATTTCATTTAAATGTAGAGTGTACATTTCTTTTGTGAACCTTTAAATCTCAGTGGGAAAATTGGGGGATGGGTTGTTAGTAAATGTGCTACTATAGTAAAACGCCAAATAAATCATGGGTGTGACCCGAGTTGTTTGGGCAAAAGCAGGTCTCTAGGACCTCACGCTGGACTCCTGCCTTCGACTGATACAGAGCAAAGAAAGAAATGATCCAAAAGTTGTCTTTAAATACTTCCAAGAACATGATGGCCAGAGTGAGTGGGCCACACTTCCATCTTAAAGAATTCTGCATCAAAAAGTCTTTCATTCAATCTGTTGAATTTTTTTTTCCTAATGGAAATTACCTTAACAGAAACCAAATAGAAAATGGGTTCAAGTTACCAGTATTTGCTGCACAACCATTTTAGCTAAACTGCTTTTATTGTCTAAAGCAAGAGCTTTCTCAATTCTTAAACAATTGTGATTATTTCTATGTCAGCCTTTCAAAGTAACTCTAAAATAATTAAATTATTTATAAAAATGTGAGAGAAAGTCATGCATAACCTCTAATTACATGACTCTGTTGCTGAGACATCTTTACCTTAAAAATTAGGAATAAAAATTAGGAATTAGAATGCTATATTTATATAGAGGTGTAAGGAAAATACACTATTTGAGGTCTAGTCTCACAGATATCTATTATTTTTACAGTTAAAAAAACACAAAGCTTAATAATTCAAACATATATGCAACTTAGGTCAATTATTTGTTATCCTCTTCCCCAGGTATAGAATTTTTTCACATGTACATAGGATATAATTTATTTAATAATTTAGGATATTTTTCTATCAGTAACCAAATGAAGAAAAAAATTAAACTAATTAGAGATCTTTGAGAAAAGCTGCTTTTTCTCATAGTGAACCATTAGTAAAGCATCTACACATCAGGATAACAAATAATGAAAATAACCAAAAGAGGCCAAAGCTATTTCAATAATTGAGGCAACATGACAAAGCTTTATTTGATTAACTAATACATACTAAATTGTAACAAGGCAACCAGATTAAATCTAAAAATCAAAGGTATAGTGAGCTCTTTTTGTGAATCCTCAAAAAAAATTTACTAATGACAATTATAAAAGAATGACAAATATAATTTGTTTGGAATTTAGTGGCTCCTTAACACTCAGTAATGTGTTTGTTCATTACTTAAGTTAGTAACTCTCAGGATTGCAACTGATCCAAAAAATTATTTTTGAAACACTTTTCAGGGAGATTTTCCCCATATTTGCCAACTGCAAATAAAGAAGAGGAAAAATATATAATAAGAGGGGAGTTCTATCTAAAACACAAAGATGAATACATTCCTTATTGGTGTTTATTAAAATTCAAATCTTATTAAAGAAAATGGTAGAGATATATTTAGTTCCATCTCTTATGCCTACATGTGCATTTCTTAGCATTTGAGGTTAATACTATGACTTTAATTCCAGTATCATACTTTTGATTTTTTGTTATTTATTTTAAGAAACAGCTCGTATCTTTAAAGCTCTGGAATGGTGTAAATCATTACAGTGGTTTCACATTTTCATGGGATCAAGGAAACAACAGTAAGCTCATAAAACAGATACCACTAATTATGCAGAGGAGAAGTCATAAAGTCACTGGGAGAAGCATGTTTTATATTCATGAACACATCATTAAAAGTTTAAGACATGCTATCAAATTCTACATTTTAATACTATACCCAACAGCATTAAACCCTCCCAACAAGAAAATCAGATTGTTTAATGATCCTTTTTTGTCACACTGGTTTTATATGTCTGCAGTTGAAGCAGATGTGGAATTTGTATTGCTGAACTTTTTTTTTTAAGTCACTGGACAATTTAAAAATCATTTTATCCTTTATATCTAGTTTGTTTTCTTTTGAAAAAAGGTCTGAGTGATCTTCTTACATACATCTTAAATGAAGTGCATTTTTAGAATGAATAAGCCTTGATTCTATATTGTGTGTGGATTTTTAAAATATTGATTTAGGTTTTCTTCAGAACATATGAAAATGAGGGATTAATCATAAGATAGCTCCCATTTTTAATTTAATCCTGAAAGGCAAATTAAAACTGGAAAATAAAACGAAATCAAATTTCTTGGGGCTCATATGAAAATACAAAATTAAGTTATATCACCAAGGGAAATCACTGAAAAATCCAAGAATCATGCAAACCATCAATATTACAGACAGCAGTCACAAAGTTTAAGAGATGATTGTAACTAGAACACGAGAACATTTGACAACACTGTTTCACATATTTAGAATGCAGCTTTTTTCACTTGTTCACAAGTAATTCTAATATCTTAATTTGTGCACAATTTAAAAATTTTTCCATTTGTTCACAAGTAAATGCTTTGCATGGCGTGATGTCAGCACATCTTGTGTTCAGCTCTAGAATACACACTTTCTTGAGTATTTTAGTGGGAATTTTACATGCTGATACGCTTCAGGTGTAATCCCAGAATGAAAGTAAAATACAGTGAAGGCAATTTCAGAGATGAGACCAAAAGACAACAAATGGGAAACAACACATGGAAGAGTAGTTAAGGATAAGAAATAAACTAAGGGAAAAATGAGGACATTGAAGATGCTTAAAATCTATTAAAGAGATTTATGCTCAAGAACAGAGCCTGAACTAGGGGAATCAATCACTTCCAGTACTTCAGGGAAGGTTTATTACCAGGCCCTGGTGAAGGCAGCCATGGCAGTGGATGCCCACGTGAAGAGGACACGTGCACGAGCCTGCCAGCTCTGCTACTGCCAGGCTTTGCTGCAACTGTACCTTCACTCAATGACAACTTTTTACGTTTTCATGCACCATAGTGGACTTAACTGGAGAGCCAGTCTAGAAAAAATACTGAAAATTTCCTTAAGCTTTGATTTTTGGACTCACCAATTCAGGATAGGTATGTTTTACAGTTTAAAAATTACAATATGCACTATCACAGTGCATGCTGGCATGTTGCCCAAAGTCAAACTGGTAACCATTGTCAACTACAATGTAAATAACAGTTCCTCTAAACTATAATTTTACTAAACTGAAATACAGAGGAAAAGGCATGTGTATGCCTATATATATAGAAGGGAGAGAGAGAGGGAGGTATTCTATTGATAAAAGTGTATTCGATTTGCATACACACAAGCACCAACAATTATTGGTCCAGCGCTGTTCTGAGCACTTTACATATATCAATTTATATAATCATTGTAATAACTTAAGATAGACATCCTACTATAGTCCCATTTTATTTAAAGTAACCTTCCCAGGGTCCCAGATTTTGTAGGATTAAAAAAAGAAGTAGTTTATGAAACCTCTTTAGAATATGGTGTAATTTGTGTCTATTTCAAAAGTCAAGTAATATATATATACTTACATTACTTAATAACACTATTACTTAATCTCTGTATTTATTTTAATTGACATTTAAAAGTTTTTAACGTTTTACTCTGAAATCTCCACTTGGGAGCAAATCTTCATTAGGCATCAAAGTATGAGGATGACTTTGGAACCCAATCTATTTAACCTGAAAACATGAAAAAAAAAATGTAGATTCAGTCCTTGGAGGATAACTGATCTGTAAATATTTTAGTGAAATTACTGGTATATGGGCAAGCACAGAGTTTTTCTAAGCTTTCAGGAATCATTTTCTACAAATTTTGAGCTGTTCAAATGTCAGCTCTATAAGCCCTACCACAAATTTGGAAGAAAATATGGTTATTCATTTGCATCTTCGATTTAATAATGCCTATAATTGTTCGGTTACCAAAGTTACATCCAAATGCTCTTTCCCTACCAAACGCAGCTGCTCGACAAAACGAACCCTGATTTGATTTTTTCTGCAGAGTACATGTTCCCTCGCTGTTCTCATGATGAATAAATAATGCCATCGTGCCGCGGAGTTGTGGACCTTGCCCCTCTTGTGAAAAAAAGCTGCATCTGCTTATTCTCAGACATTCACAATCCTAAAGGGATAAGACACCAGAGGCCTGTGAATGAGGAGGCCTTTTCAGACTTTGCAAAGCTTTCGCTCCTGAATCCACCTTAACCAGTTTGGAGAAAAGAGCTTTTGGCACCAAGTCATCCTTCAGGGAAAGACTGATAATGATCACTAAAGACATACCAGGGGCTCCTGCCTCACTCACTTCAAAGGCTTTCTCTCTTAATCAGCATTAAATCATCATTTTGCCAGGGATCTGGGGACAGCTGTACACAATCTATTTGTTTTAAAACAGATTATAGCCAGGTCTCTCTGCCAAAGGATAAACTCCTTAATGTTGCATGTGCTTTCATATTTTTTGACTTGGAACTTTTATTTTTAATTTAGTGTCCCAAATTACCCTCTCTATCTCAGTGTATGGACTTCGTCTTCCAGAAATAGCTGAGCTAATAATTTTATCAATTATCCAGATAATTAAAGCAACAAGACACAACAGACTAAAACAAAACTTTTCCATGTAAATTATCCAAATATTTCAGGCTAAAAACTATGATGGCGCAACTGGCTACATCATTTTGTGTACAGAGACCACAGCAGTGTGATCATTTTATTATTTGGTGTGAACAGTCTCTTATATAGTCATGCCTCCTAATGAGGGAACAGCCCTTTTCTTCCTTCTCTACAATGCATGATCCACGTGCCTACACCTCTTACCTTTGTTTGGACGCCACGACATTTGTGACCCAAATCCTTCTTAGCTTCTTGTGGCCTTGATAAGCAAAGGATTACTCCAAAGACTTTTATTAGCCAATTAAAGAAAAGTTTATTTAAAATATAGATAATGATCTAGGGCTCTTCATTTTACTCCCAGTCCATCTCTCCAGTTTTACACAAAGAATATTGAGCCCAGTCCATCTCCCCAGTTTTACACAAAGAATATTGAGCTTCAATATCTAAAACTCATCAGGGATAGTCATTTCAAAATTACATATTAAGTTATTATATTGAATTGCAGTCAACTAATACAAAAGTTCTTGCCTAGTTAAATTTTGGTTCAGAACAACATCACTGAATGCATATTGTGTAATTAGAGATTGTTCATATTATGTAATATTTATATTGATTTTTGAGAAGTTATGTTTGTTGATAGTTTATTGTGAGTAGATACTTGCAATGTGGCGGTTGCTGAATGAAACAGAAACTTATCTAAAGAATTTAACTAAATTACTTTGCTACAGTATGAGATAGGGACCAACGGCTATTTCTTTAGCGCTATAATTCTAGGATCTCTTACCGTCCACATCTTTTAAAATCACTTTCATTTTTGTTAGAAATTTAGAAGGGAAAAAAATAAGTGTGAGTTATTTATCTCGTTATTTTTTTCTATGAGAATTTCTATCACGCAGGCCGGGCCGGAGACCTCGAATGTTTATCGGAAAGGTCTATTTAATTTCTGTAGTTCACCATCATCCAGAGGGCTTTATCAGTGAGAAAATGGAGCACTGACGAAATGAAGACCTGCAGAAGAGAAGAAAGTAAAGCGCTCAGACGGACAAGCCCCTCTTTTCTTATTTTTACCCCGGAAAGAGGCAACTGCGGCTCAGCCACGTTACACGCGGGCTGGAGAGACTCGGGGGCCCGCGGGAGCTCCCCCTCCGAGGCGTCCTCAGGATGGAGCGATCCGGGAGGGAAACGTTCATACCGCGTAGCTCTGCCACCTTCTCCCCTCCAAGGTGGCGGAAACATCCGGCTCTGTCCATCCTTGGAGTTCCGACGCATTCATCAGTGCTTAGACAGAGTCAGCAGGGGCGGCCTTGAAGGCTGCCTACCTCGGCAAAGGTGATGAGAAGACATCTCTGAAGTTTCAGGGCTTCCAGAAACTGCTTCTCTTTCTCTCTTCTGTGTTATCTCCCGTTCTTTCCCCCGAGACTTCAGCCCTCCTGATAAAATTCCTAGCCCTTCCCTCTTAATCGCTGGGTCCTTAAACACCCATAAAGGGCATGATGATGAGAGTCTAACCTAGAGATTGAGAGCGTGGGTGCTGGAATCCCATGCACTGCCCGAGTTCAAATTCTGATTATGCTGCTTCCTAATGTTGTAACTTTGAGATGTTCCTGAGATTCTCTGATATATGATACTGCCCCCTGCTGAGAGAATTAAGTGAGGAAATGTATGAAGAAGTGCTTAGCACAGTACTTAACATATTGCAATGCTCAGTATATACTATATGCCATCATTATCCCCACATCATAAATAGCAGATCTGGGAGGGTATAGTATGAAGACTACCCAGTAAATATTGCAATCAATTATGGGTGGTAGCATTATTATTCTATTATTACTGATTGGTGTAAGTGCATGAAAGGAAACCAAGTATGTGCTCTTTGCTTTCCTGAACAGAAGTGAATATAACTGCAAAA
This sequence comes from Tamandua tetradactyla, assembly GCF_023851605.1. Lineage (NCBI taxonomy): Eukaryota > Metazoa > Chordata > Mammalia > Pilosa > Myrmecophagidae > Tamandua > Tamandua tetradactyla. The sequence goes on along the minus strand of NC_135352.1, from coordinate 38,960,499 downwards.
CATTCAGAGAACTTTCAGCAGCCATAATTGAGAAAGAGGAGGAATTTACTTTTTAGGTTGATTTATGTGATGACTGTAAGAGGCTGCCTTCAGAATTCCTGAAGAGACACCCATCTCCCAAGCAAAGCAATGGAAATCCTTTGATAGCTGCATTCCACGAGCCGTCATCAAAGTGTTTATTTAGTCTAAAGGCCTAACTGGTTAATCATCTGTAGGGGTTTTATAGCTAATAGTTTATCCTTCGATTCAAGAATTCATATCATCAGTGGAATTTTTTCCATGAGAGTGAAATATCTAGGTTTCAACACTGAGAAAACACATCCACGCATATTTTGGCTGGACTTCTCAGAACTGAAGTAAGGTTTTTACTTTACTAATGATCTGACACAAATATTTGTTTTTCTGTGTGATTTCACAAAGTGTTAATTAAAACATTTTTCTGAGCTTTGTCCTTGTACTCCTACTTTGTTGACATCTTGTGATTGTCATTTTCTTTAGAAATGGAGTTCTACAATTTAGGACATTTTCACAGCCAACATTGGACAAAGTTGAAGGCAGAGTCACAAAATACTGAAATATCTGGGGGAAATTGTGGATAATTTAAATAGTAACAAAATATCACTTAGAGTCCTTGGATTTTAGAAGCCTCATACATATTCTACATACTATAGCAAAAAATAATTAACAAAAAATTATTTGAGAGAAACCCAGTGAAATAACCAAATAAGAAAAAGCTTCTCCCAAATATGGGCATGTCAGATTATTTGAAGAAGTAAAACATAAAATGAATCATATTTCATGTCTTTTTTAAGGGGGCATATTAATAAAGGTATTGATAAAGATTATATAACATTCCAAAAATTATCCAGGTAGTATAGTCAAGATATGCAATAAAACAATTATATAAGGATATAAAAGTTGCATTTTGGGGAAATAGCATTGGACTAATGTTATTTTGGATGCTGTATTTCTAAAAGTGAGGCTGGATTTCCAGTCTTTTGGGACAGAGCTCTCCACCTCCTCTAATCTCTCCCCTCTTTATTTTAGGTTTTCCTTCCCAGAGTGGGTGAAACCTGCCTATTGTCTCCTGCTACTCTGTAGCATGCTACCCTCCCCTGCACCAAGATGTCTCCCCAAGGCAAAGCCCCTCCATCAAAATGTTTCACCTGTAAATCTCACTACCAGGAGCTACTCTCAACTTCCTGGAAAAAGATCTGATAAAGTCGTTCATGATTAATGTTAATAGCTGTTAAGGTGGTCAAGGTAATATCTAGTTTAAATATTTGAGCCTATGTTTTAGTGTGTTCACATTTACAAGAGTTAGAGGATGATTCCTTAATAATCAATCATTCCAAATAAACAACAAATGCTTAAACATCTTGCTGGTGAGAGCTTTCTGAAGCTACATGTAAGAAATCATCTACTTCACCTTCATATATTGCTTTGCACTTTATCAACTGAGATATGACAGTCAATAGAATATATCATACTGACAGTGTATAGATTGTGCCTTAGAATGCTCTTACTTTATGTTAGAAGACTCTATATAAACTCATTCTACCTAAAAGAAAGAAGCAAATTAATGGTTCTTTGCTTTTTCAAAACTAAACGGGAGATTTTTTCCAGGATTTAAATGAAACCTGACAAGGGAATATATTTATAATAGAAATGTGGTTTATTTTTCAAGGTTTTCCAAGCTTTGTACATATAATGTTTCTTGTCTATATATGATATAATCAAAACTACATTAAATTGTTTTATAAGCAACATAAGCTGTGTCCATGCAAAGTGAAGGATTAGAGCAATTAATTATCAGGAAAATGCTTAACCTCATGAAATAGTTATATAATTAAGACAAAATGGCATTGTAACTTGAATTACGTGGATAAATGACTCAATTCTCTGATTTATTTTGCAAGTGTAGTCATAATCAGAATGATAAAATCATATCTATTACAAAGAGACCTCAAAAGACTGACCCATCCAGGTTGGAAAATTGAAAACAAACTCAAATGTTTACTCAAAATCAAACCCAGAACTTCTTTTGAAATTCACTGAGAGAGCAATCATTTCCAATATCTTTTCACCTTCTGGTATGAGATGGAAGTCAAACTGGAAATATTGAAACACTTTAAGAAAGGCAGTAAAACAAAAACAAGCCTTCTTGTAAGACTTCCAGATGAAAGAGTTTTGAATAAGTATTTAATCATGTGGATCCTGGTTTAAACCAAGCTGAACCTCAAAGGTTTACCTGTACTCATTATTCAGAATTCCCGATGAATGGAAATGCATTGCATCTATGGAGAACATCGATGATGAAATTATTTTTGTAATGAAGCTGAATGTTTACATCAGGTTCATAGTTGTCTGGATGGAACAGGGAAAAATAAGATGCTGCACTTTTTCCAGGCTCTTTAGAGGATACTTTTGTTTTCAACTTCTGTGCTCTTACAATCTGAGCCTTTTTATGCTTGGATAAGATTTTAAGTGTAATTCAATGTGCAAGCTAATTTTCCTAGCTGGTTGTAAATTTTTATGGATTTGTATAATAGAACAAAATTTTGGTTAAAAATTGCTTTAGGGAAGAGAATTGTTTAGAATGTGGGGAGGAGCACCATAAAAATGCTTTGTAAATATGAGATGCTCAGAGAATATTATTAACTACCTATAAATTGTTCACAAAACACAAATTTGTTGAATCACAATTTAAATTTAATGTGTAGTGAGTCAATTAAAAATGTCAATCTCCAAAGAGGTTTTTGAACTGGGAGTATTTTACAATTGATTGTGTGTCTGATTGGCTGCCACATTGGCAAGTCAACCTAGTAAAACACATTTATTTCCTAGTGTGCCGTGAAGATGCAACTAACAATGAAAGATAAATCAGGGTTATACACCTCTTCCGTAAGCAGAATTATCTTCCACAACATCAGGGCTAACTTGCAAGACATCTTGCATTAAGAATCATTGTAGATTGCAAACCAGACGATTTGGCACTACCAAGAGGTGGCCCTAACAAAATTTGGCATAATTCCAAAGCTGATTTTATTTCTTCTTCCTTTTAGAAGGTGACAGTGCCTCTTCCCCAAGACAGGATATCGAAGCATACTGTATACACAACTCTGAAATATCATGCTTACAACTGTCACATGAAAGAATTTACAAAGTTACATTTCCACACTGTTTTGGCTTCCTCCATATCCTGACAGTAACCAGACGATATGTTTCACTTGTTCTGAAGCCATATATAAATAATAGAATGATATAAAGAATAAAACAAACTGCTTTCCAACCAGCGGGAACTGTAAATCACACTGCAGCAAGTCTACTTCTAAAACATCTAAACTCTTCCTGGGTGCCAGTACCATCTTCTATAGAGCAATCACTGAATTACCTTGGCAATCGCTGCTTAATCTTTCCCAAGATTACCAAAAGAAGAAAATAAAGAAAGAACTTGGACTATGTCTTCGAAGCGTTTATCATACGTGATGTTACAGGGCACACACACAAAAAGGTCTTCTTAATAAGCGCTAGAAAAAGCACTCTTATTAAGAAACTAAACAAATGAAGTCTGCATAAAATCAATATTGATATTCTTGATTGATTGATATTCCATATTGATATTCAACCACTCCAGCACTGAGTCATAATTAGTATCTCTGCCTGGCAGAAATTGAAAGTCACTGGCATGATTCAGGTTGTTGTTTTTTTTTTTTGTAAAGCAAATTCTTATTGAAATATAGCATACATACAGAACAAATCTGCACAAGTCATAAGCTCTATGAGCTTCTACAAAGTAAATTCACCTACGTTGTCACTACCTAATCAAGAAATAGATCAAATAGATCCTTGTGGCCCCTCCAGGTCAGTGCTCCACTTCTTGTCTCACAAGAAAGGTAATAGCTTGATTTCCAACACCATAAATTTCCTATTGTGGACAATTTATATAAATGGAATCACAGAGTATATACTCTTGTATGTCTGTCTCCTTTTGCTCAACACTATTGTGAGATTTCTCTGGGCTGTTGGACACTGCAGATCTTCACTGGTTTCGTTGTTTTATAGTATTCGACTGTATAAATATACCACAGTTTTATTATCTATTCTACTGCAATGACATTTGGGTCTTTCCAGTTTTGAACTAATACAAATAACGCTGTTCTAAACATTATTGTGCTTGTCTTTTGGTTCTTTTTTTAAGGCTTCCCTAGTGTACATATACCTAACAGTAGAATCGCTGATTGTAGGGGATGCATATATTCAACTTCAGTAGAAAATACCTACTGGTTTTCAAAATAGTTGTACTAAGAGGCAATCCCACTGGCAGTCTATGAGACACCAGTTGGTCCGCATCTTCACTAAGAGATAAGTTCGTAGTCTTTTCTAAAGTAGCCATTTTCAATATGGTATTTTAGGGAACTTTTAGGTTTACAGTAGGTTCGTGCAGAAAATAGTTCCCATGTACTCACTCATTTTTTTTAACATTTTATATTGATGAGATTGCTTTGATACAACTGATGAGGGACTTGTCTTATAATTGTACTATTGACTATAGCCCAAAATTTATATTGGGGTTCACTGTTCATATTGTACAGTCCTATGCTTGCGTGTTTTGAATTTTTATTCTAGGAACATCTATACCACCTAAAATTTCCCTGTCTCAACCACATTCAGATCTACAACTCAGGGCTGTTGGTTACATGCAAATGTTGTACTACCATTACTGCCAATTCAGCATTTTGATGGGCATACAGTGGTATAATGTGGGGTTTTGGGATGATTAATTATATACATTAATCATCTTATTAGCTATTTGGATGTCCTCTTTTGTGAAGTATCTCTTCAAGTTATTGCATGATTTAATTTTGCTTATATTATTTCACTTTTCTCTCCTTTGAGATGGAATAGTTAGATTTATGGAAGACCAACTGATAGCTGTTCTGTGCCATATCATATAGTGCCTATTCAATCCTCCCAGCTCTACCAGGTTAGTCTCACTTACCCTCTCTTTCCATTGAGAAGAAAGCTGAGTCTCAGAGAAGATAAGTAAGTGATTAAAGGTCACACAGCTCATAATGATAGAGATAAGTTTTTAATCCTGATTTCACTTGCAGTCAAGACCTTTCTTCTTGGAGTACTGAATTAAAAAAAAAACATTCAAAGGAAAGTATATGAAAAATATTTTTACTTTTCTACTTACTTGCCTTTGGAATAACTAATATCCTACTGAGGAAAGAAGAGGTTATATATGAAATTAGGATTCCAGCCAGGAATCTCCATGGAATCATAGGAACAAGATGTTACTCACCCTCTCCTCAGACTAAAAAGGCCAATCACCGCAGTTGAATTTCTACCAATCTCTACGTTAAAACCAGAAAAATTCACATTTTATCCACAACATCTTCCTTGTGAAAATACATTTTATTAGAGCATCCAGTCAAATAGAGTTAACTCATTCACTTAGATTTTCTGGGCCTTTTAATGCATTTTAAATACAGAAGATGTTCTTTCAACTTAGATAATGTTTAAATTGAAAAAGAGAGAAGAGACAGAAAGGAAATCTGTCATGCCATATGAATGGAAACAGTTGACAGGCAAAATATATGTTGGTCTATTAAGAGATTACCTCATTATAGAACTTTTATTATGCACATTATTGTAATCATCATGCTATCTGTCTATTTGGAATATGGTTCAAACTGGTCTCACAGCTCACTGTCAAGTCAGATCAAAACAGTTGCATATGTCCAGCCATCAGGGGATTCTGCATGTTTTGCAGCACAAAGAGAAATGGTCTGTGCCTTAGAGGCAAATTATAAAAATTGAAGTCCAGAATTTTTTTTAACTTTAAAAACTAGGCAAAAATTTATGGATTAAGCCTTCCATGTTTATATTATATAATTGGAACATTCTACTGTTTTGAAAAACAGTTAACTCAAAGTTCACAGCAGTGAATTCCCTTGGACCTGTAAGGAGAAATGCTTCCATGGCTTCTAGTCCCTGAGAAATTTTAAGCCGCCTCGGTCTCTGTGTCCTTACCCATTAATGAGGAGGAGAGACTGTCATTTCTCAAGTCCCTTCCAGCTGAACATTCACCATTCTATAATCCAGTAGCGGAGAAGCAGGCTTGGTTGAGCATCTGGGGGTGGGGAGCCCCAAAAGGCAGACGGCAAGCATATGAGAGGGGCCGATTTGCTTGGCTTGTTTTTCAATTGTATGTATCTGAGTACAAAATCTGAACTCTGCCTCTTTGTAGCTGAGTGATTATAGACAATTAACTCAACATTAAAGGATTTTTTTCCATACGGGATGATCTTTGGGGAGTTGAAGAAATTCCAGGAAGAGAAACAAATAGCCATATAGAAGAGAAGAGGAGAACGCCCTCATGCTCTCCAATCTTCCCAAATTTCCCCAAGGGATTTCTACCTATTGGCAAACCAGAACACAAGAACAATGAAATATTGAAAACTGTATATGGAATGCTTACCATGTGCTGAGTGCTTTACATATTGAAGGATTTACTCTCTCTCACTCTCTCTGTCTCTGACTCTCTCTCTCTCTCTCTCTCTCTCTCTCTCTCACACACACACACACACACACACACACACACACAAATATGCACTAAGCCACCCGGTCTCTGAAATGCCTCTTTTCTGTAGACATATTTAAGATCCCTACTTCTTTTTACCTTGATACTCATATTAAAATCTTAACCAATATTTGTATGCCACCACTTGGTTTTTTTAAGCTATGCTGTCCATTTCCTACAATAAGAAGTTCCTGGTGGCATCTCTTGAATGGTTTCATGAAAATGATGGTCAGCAGTTTCCTTATCTGTAAAATGGGGATAATAATAGAACCCCACTTGCAGAGTACCTCTGAGGGGTGAATGAAGAAATGCTTTCTAAAATACTTAGAACAGTGTCTGGCACATAAGAGCAATATAAATATTCGATAAATAGATATCCTTTTGTGGGAACTTATCTTTTTATGTTTTTATTTCTTTTCTCATCAGTTTCACCTTAGGGGAAAGGACTTTGCTACAGATATTTGTGTTGCTACAGGAAGGCAGAGAGGTAGGCCAGAAGAAAATAGACAAATAAAATGATTTTTTATTCAATACTTAGCAGTGAAGCAGGCACTGTGCTAGCTGTTTTTTTTTCTTTTAATACATTTTCCCATATAAATACCTCCAAATGACCCTGTGGATTGGATATGATTTTCTCTGTTTTAAAATGAGAAAATAAAAGATCATAGAAGAAGTTTCTTGCCAACCATGTGTAGCAGGGGCTCAAAAAAGAATTTTAAAACATGCTTGCTTTTTATATCCTTTCGTTCATTACTAAGTATGGAATCTTAGAATTTCTAAGACTGAAATATGTTGAAACAAATAGCAGTGCCACCCTCAGTGTGGGTGCCAACTATCTATCTCTCTATTTTCTATCTGACTACATATTCTATCACAATTCTCATACATTGTATTATATTTAGTGCAAACCACTGGCACTGATTAACAATAAGGATCTAGAGAGCATTTCTGAAACGGTGTAACCAGCACCATATGAATAGACATTCTGTGAAAAATCAGTTCTAAATTCAAGAATGTTTGAGAAATACTCGTCTAGATAAAGTTGAACTAGTTTCTTTGCTGCTTAATTTCTCAGGACATTGAATATTCCAATATTATATAAACTCCCTAGGAAAATAGAGAGTATCTAATCATGCCAAATGTATATGACTACAAGATGTTTTCTCTTTTCCCCATTAACATCTCACCAACTACTAGTGTTCTATACAGCATGGGTTAGAAAGTTCTGCCTTTTTTTTTTTTTTTTTTTTTTTTGTATGCTGTATGGCGGGGGGGGGGTCACATTTCATTATTTTTCCATGTGAGTATCCCATTATTGCAGCACCATTTGTTGAATTTTTCTTTGTTTGGATGGTTTGTCTTTGTTTGTTTTGCTTGTTTGTTTGTTTTTGGGGAAGTGCATGGACCGGGAATCGAACCCGGGTCTCCCACATGGCAAACGAGAATTCCCCACTGAACTACCCTTGAACTCCCTCTGCCTTTTTTTTTAAAGACCAGATACATTGAGGAAGCACATAAAAGTTGGAAACAAGTTAACAAAAATATCAGACTATCAACAAGAACCAAGAAACTGAAGAATAGCATTTTAATAGAGGCACTTATAAAAAGTAGCTTTCATGGGTCAATGGCTAGAACCATGCCAGGTCTTTGCAGAAACTGAATGAATATGAGTTGACTAATGAATGTCTAGAAAATCAGCCAGTTATTCTGTTTAAAGGAAATGCGTTAATATTTCTTTTTCTCATCCCATTTGGAATCAAAATTGCAGAAAGAACGGGAGGAGAAGTGAAGAAATCAACATGTTTGGTGACTCTATTGAAATTAAGGTATTTAGGCAAATAAAAGGTTGTCTACTTATTGATTCAATAAATATTTGATGAAGGATTAAGTAAAGAGAAACTCAGGGCAAGAAGGAAGAGGGACGTTTGTACAGAAAGGAGCAGATCCTTGAGAATCAAGACCGTGGGTGTGCACACAAACACACAAACACACACACACACACCCCACATCAGGAGAATAGGGAAAAAATCCTTACTCATTTCACTAGCTATCCATGAAACACAAATTGCTGATGGCAAGAGAACAAATGTCATATAGGGGACTGTTGATAGGGTTTTGGATTGTTCAACCACAAATGGGCCGATTTCATCCTGGACCACAAGGTCGGGACAAGAGAAAGTGAATGGGGATGGGTCATTGTTCATGAGACTTCTGAATTGTTTTTTTCTAACGTATCTCTCTTTCTTCATTCCTCCCCAAACCTTTTTTTCTTTCTGCTTCTTAATATATTTTTTCTATAACTTCTCTTGGTTATTTATTAACTTGGCCTTCACTATCTTACTCAGATGACCTTACAGGTGGTAGACAAAAGTTAAAAAAAGAAACACAGAAATGATATTTCTGGGGAAAAAGATTTTCAGATTAACATTAGAAGTGAAAAATTATATGTAGCATAAATTTACTCCCAGCAATATTCTTAAGTCATAGAAGTTTAAAAACCAGGATTTCTAATCACTGTGTTTTTTTTTTAATTTTCATGAAGGCATACATTTGGATATGGTCCATAGAAAGGTTTCGGTGGAATACACAGCATAAAACCAACTCATCTGTTCATGCACCTTAGGCACGTTTTCTCATTTTGCTTCATACATATACAAGGATCTCTGAAAATTTGCTATTCCAACACTTTCTTTTTTGTGGTGCTTTTCAAAGCAGAATGCTGCAGCCAATACAGAGAGAAAAGAGGCTACGAGGGAGTATGAATGCAAGTGTAAATGCATGGGCAAAATATCAAAGAATTTCCTGAGTGCCTTGAGCTGCTGCATGTGTTTCCCTTGTTTGGTGGCCGCCCCCTGTAGGTACGCCATGTCTTTTAGTCCCGTGTCCATTTGCTCCGTAAATTTGAATGTTGACTTGTGCTCTCCTGGTGTTTAAGAAGGTGAGTGATGACCTTGCTGGGAGTATGTTTGTATAGAAACATGTCATAAAAGGATGAAGCCTTGGCCCTAGAAACATAGGATCCAAGTTTAGTCATTTGTTAAGAAAAAAAAATAGCTAAGTTAACCATAACTAACACATCACGAGAGTAAGGCTCTTGCCAAATGTAACTCTTTTGAATCTGAAATGTCAGCTTTTACTCTGTTACAAGGAATAATTTTATCATTCTCCTTTAAAGAATTTTCCTGCTGATTCTCATCATTTTTTTTTAGTTACAAAACAAAGCAATAAGTAGTATGCATTTCCACTAAATGAATCACTAAAATACCATCAATTGATTATCTCCCTGTTGCACATGTATTGGATAATTATGGATTCCACTCAATGTGGTATTTATATTCTAAATGACTAGGACTTGATACATTTTACGCATTTATACTCTTATTTTGTGGCTTGAACATTAAAATATGGGTAATAGATTGAGTGAGAAATTAATTTTTAGCCATCTTCTTCCCGTCATCTGTGTTACGGGTTTACATTTTGCATTTTAAATGAAATCAGTACATTCGTCCCACTCACCTACAGAGCTCTTTGGCAAATCACATTTTAGGAAAAGACTGAAAAGACAAATATGAAAACCAGATTGGCTGCATCCATCTCCAATACTTCCTGCAAATTGGTTCCCATAACCTTCTAATAGTCTCATTACAATTAATTCTAATTTCTAAGGTAGAGATAAAACTCATACTTCAAGTTGCCAAACATTGCTGCTTAGGATGATTAATTTAACAGGTGTTGAGATGGCACACATGATGATAGTGTGCTATTTCACAAGCAGCTCTCCTACAGAAGCATGCTGTGCATGCAGATTTTATAAACCTAAAAGAAAAAATGGAAATGAACAAAATAACTGAAAGTATTATACAGACCTGAGATCTTCAACCTAAAGTTTCCAAACATTCACCAAAGGTTTAATGAGTAATATAATATCTCTAGGTAATGCCTAGATTGACAAAGATTTCACAGGGAAGAAGATAGAACATTATTATTTTCAATATGGACAATGGAAAGTTACTATCGAATTATTTGCTAAATGCCATTTGGTCTGCGATTATAAAGAATAAATAAAATTCCTCATGATTTGATCTGTGTTATCATGGAGTGTGTTAGCCTAGTCCTGTGGAAATGAACTTGAAAGCAAAAATCAAACAATGTGTATCTTTTGCTCAGATCAAAAGTAATAGTTCATGGATTCCAAGTTCACAGAATTAAAATCCAACAAGCTCATTTCTAACTAATTGACAATTTATGTCCTCCTTGTCTGAGCCATTCTTTATCTACTATAGAACAAGCATGCGATTTCAGCTAACAAGTATATATTTTTAATTACCTTTGCTGGTTGTTTCTGACAGTAAGACTAAGTCATAATCTGCATGACATGTCATGCTTCCTCAACACAAAACGTTCTTTTTATTTTAAAAAAATTTGCCTCAAATTCATATCAAAATAAATCTGTCAATTTCTGTTGAGATTCTGCTTTGGGCAATCATTTATTGCCTTTAACCTCCTTTTTTTGTGTGCTACAAATCTATTATAAAATTTACTCATTTTAAACTAACTTTCTTGATATTTCATCCAACAGTAAAACTTAAGATCCTAGAAAATGAAACAATCACAAGAATAGGTCTATTTCTCAAACATTAGAGCACGCAGAGAAGTAACTGAAATAAAACTCTCCGTGCCCACAAAAGAACAAATATTTGCATGCTCGTTGCAATTATCTTCCAAAATCATCTCTCCAGTTGCACATCATGGAAATCAGCTCCTTCAGCGCGCCTGCCTCTGCTGGTTGCTTGGGCTGGTTAAGACACCACAGAGTTACCGCTGGCAGTCTCTGCACCCAAAACATACGCAGCATTTTCAATTACAGTGAAGAAAACTCACTTGGAAACACAGAAAAACAAACAAAACAACTGTTTTTCTTTACCATCAAGATAAGTAAATAAGAAATTTGTAAATGAGTAGAATTGAGGTTTTGTTTTTCCTCTACCTGCAAAATTAGAATTTAAAGGCTGAGTCATTTTCTAACAACAGCTGATTTGTACTGAGTGTTTTCAGTTTGCTGCAGTATAAATTGAAAGGTGTGTTTGAGGGACAGAGTTTTCATAACCAAAGACACTGTGAAAAAAGAAAGTGAACAAAATAATCATAGGATGAAAAACACGTGAGAAGTAAATTTCTGTTCAAATAGGATGCATGTTTGATTCCACTATTTTTTAAAATTCTATTTTTTTTTTACTCAAAAAAACATGTTGGAATTGTTTTTTTCCATTGTAAATGTTTCCAGTGTGAAACAGCAGAAGGTTCCTAGGAAATAAAGTGAGAAATACTGGCAAAAATCTGAATGATAGCTCTCTCTCACTTTCAAGTACCGATACAACGATTAATATGGTAAAGCAAAGCTTAAAAAGACATAAAAGTTGAAATATTTTCTCTTCTTGCCCATTTCCTTCCATGTAGCCTGCTTTTATTGTCTTTTAAATGGAAGCTCATTTTTTAAAACTTCTTGTGCCCTTTTTGAGCAGGGGGCCCAGTATGCTGGCAGTAGCCGAGCTAATGCTTTCCATAGGACTTTTGCAAACAGGCACTGTGTCCTTTTTGCATTTTATCTGGAGCCTAAACTGGTCCCTCAATGCACTCAGTGTTGCTTGAAAAGAAAATGGTGACAGTTTGAAATTGAGCTTGGCAATCCATTGAAAATGCCAGATTTTTATTTAATTTTGCTAAAACACTCATTTTTTTCCCTTTCAAAAAGATAAAATTAAAAACTGGTATAGAAAAACAGAAACCTAATGCCAGATACTTGGATAACTGAATGGTCTACACTGCAATTTTTGAAACTGAACCAGCTTGTCGCAACTGGTAGCATTTTAACAGGGGAGAAGTGGGTTAATGGAATGACATCGGGAAAGAAGCAATAATACAAAAAGTAGCATAAAGTAAGTGCATAGAAAGCAATTTAAATAATAAAAAAACAACTTTCCAAATATACATGCGACACACTTCGTTTCTCTATATTTCATCTTTCCTCATTTGAAAATGAATTTTTCCATTTTTTTAATGTAGTGAGCCAGAGTTGTAAGCAAAACCTAAAACAAAATAAATACATCTAAATGAGGAAGGTAATAAGAAAAATGGCAGGAAAGGGAATTACTCATTTCTTTCACTGCAAAGAGAAGGATCTTCAAGGAAATTAATGTGAAGAAAACTGAAAACACAGTCACATCAAGAAGCACCAAAAAGCTGCCATCCTTGTGGTTACATCTGCTTCTTTCCTACATTCTAATAACCAGCCAGGTGAGGGATTCTCAAGAAATTTTCTGAAGGAACTAGTATCCCTCCAGGTGACAGAGGCTTCTTACTGATAAAATAACAGCAGTCTTTTCCCATTTCTCTGGAAAAAAAGACATGTTTTCCATTTTTAGTTTTATTCACATACATTTTTCTTAAACTTTTTAAACCTACAACTGTCTGTCTACTAGTAGTTTCTGGCAAAGGACAAAAATAAATAACCAGTACATAAACATTAACTTTAAAATCTAGCACAAGAGTTTCTGTTTCTATGGACTTTTTCTTAAGGTGGTAATCGTATACTTCATATAATCAGATTTCCTGCTAGGAAAAAAAAAAATTCCTTCTTTGTATAGTGGGACCTTTTCTGGAGTTACATAAAGAGGCTCATTACTCTGGGATAGCTTTTCACCTCAATGAGTTGGGGAAGCAGTAGTCTGAGGAGTGCATTAATTTAAAGACACACTTTTTAAAAAAATGTATCTTCCTGTCCAGTTAATAAAAATCATAGAAGAGAAATCTCTAATCAAGGAATAATTAGGCAAATGGTACAAAGATCCAATTATCTCTGACTAGTTAAAGATTTATACCCTCTTCAGTCAAAACTGAAAGGCTGTGCCTAGATTCAGGGGGGGACGTGATGGGATGTTAAATGTGTATTTGGATGGAAAGAGGCTGAACTTTCTACTTGGCTAAAAGTAACTGCCACTCCTTACCCTAGGACACGCCATAAATTTCCAGCATGCAAGTCATTCCTTTGGCCCATGATACTATGGTCCTACCTAAAATAGATGCGTTTATCAGAAATGTTTTCTTCTCTACAAGGGGTCCACGGTAGCCATTTAATATGAGAATTTTGGGGTATTACAGAGAATTAAGGGAAGTTCAGACAGATCACTTAACAAAATTTGTGACCAGACTGTCAGACAAATGTGAACAAGGTAAATATACAATAATATTAAACAATCGTAGAAACAAACCTAGAAACAAGGTGAGTGCTGAAATGAGATTATGAAATGCTAAAATCAGTATAGCCAAAACTATACTCCTTAAAGCTATACCTCCAGCTACTATTTTCCCTAGCACCCTAAGAGATTTCTGATCTGCAACCACTAGTTTTTGGATGAAAAGGAGTTCAAAATGCATAGTCAAAATGGATAGTCTAAAAAGAGCCCAAGCTTAATAAGCCAGTAAACTTTCTCTTCCTTCTTTCAATTTTGCTGTGAACGTAGGAAAAGTTTGCTTTTGCTCTGTACCGAGGAAAATTGGAGCACACAGAGGAACAGTGTGGCTGGGATTCTTAGGAAATAAAGAAATCACTTTCATGAGAGAATTCAGCATCTACCTGCATAACTCTAAGCTCTCTATTGAAGTGGGATTTGAAGTTCAGAAAAGAAATTCTCTGTTAACAAAAGAGAGGGCAGAACTAAGACTAGATCTGCTGGCTCACAAAATTGACCATCTTCTGCAAGTTTCTAGGAATAAAATGACTCAGCTCCCTATCAAAGAGCAGGGAGAGGATGTCCAAACATTTATGTAAGTTTGGCAGTGTGTTCGGAAGGGCCCATCTTATGCATGTGTCCTGAGGAAGGAGACACAGTCGCCCTCAGTCATGGGTTTTGTAGCAAACCTGGCAGAAGGCAGCGATTGGATCCGTGGTGAGGTGGAGGTGGGGATGGCAGTGGGTTGGGTGAAGATGGGGGTGGAAGTAGGGTGGGTGTGGGGTGGAAAGAGATGGAGATGGGATGGGGTGGAGGTGGAGGTGGGGCGAAGGTGGGTTAGGTGCAGGGGAGGGGAGGGGGTTGGGTGGGGGCGGCCGTGGAGGTGGGGTGAGGTGAGGTGGTGGGGTGTAAGGTGCTTCCTGGGCCACTGAAGACTGCCAAGCTTCCAGCTTCAAAGTGGCTGAAAGAGGAACGATCCCCCTTCCTCCAACACGCCCGTCTATGCCGCCTCTAACCCCTAGATCCGGAAGCTGATTTCAGGATAGAAGAATTTTAAAAAATGTAACTATTCTCCCCTGGAATTTGGGGTTTGTTTTTTCATTAGAAAGGTATAAATCACAACCTCCTTTCTTTGCTTAACGATCAGGTAACTATAACACAGGTTTTTCTTTCTTTCCCCTCCTTCGAGGTAATATGATACTTTTTCCCTTTTCTCACCCTCCCTCATGCATATTGGAACTGTCTTAAAGAATAAGCATAATGATGTAAGATATATACATTGTGGTTTGTAAAATGTTGAGGCTGTTTTACACCATTATTTTAGGCCAGCTTTGCATATGTTTGGAAGTATGTTCTTACAAGTATTTAAAATTCTATCCCAAAGCTTTGTTCTCCTTTTTAGTTTATGGCTTGTATCCTACATAACGTGGCCATCTGCATACCTGATACGTAGACTAGATACATATGTGCCGCCTAAAGATGTTTTCCTCAGACCCGGCCAGGAGTAGGTGCACGCTGCCCACCGTCACAGAGGGGCTTCTAGCCAAGAAATGAAACGACGTGTCAATACCTTGGGATGGGAAAACTAGCCTCAATTTTTAAGAAACCCAATAAATCAAATAATAAAATCATGAATAAAAAAAGTATTAGCAAGAATACCAGGGTTTGAGATAGGCAGTGCATTCTGGAAAACTGGTTCTTTTCTCTGTGAGAAAATCCTATCTTCTTGAAATAGATTCGCCGTTGATATGTTTTCATAAACCTGATTAATTTACGAATCATGACATTTTTGTATGTTTGTGAAACAAATGTTTAATGTAAATAAGGTATATTAATTATTTTTAAGCATAGATTTCAAACCCTGCTATTTCAATGAAGGAAGTTTAAAAATAGGTGTTTAATTTCTGTTATTCTGTTCAAGAGGTGTGTGACAGATAAGGAAACTGAATTTCTAGTCATTTGTTCAAAAGCTGACATATGGATTTTGATCTTTTTCATGCACCAACACTGCGTTTTTGTAGCAAATAGATATAATTTCCTCCTTCAAACTATTCACATCTTAATTATTGTCCCTTACTTTTGTTTGTCTCAACTTTTTTGAGGCAAAGTACATATAAATAAACAACATCAGTGGCTATTTTGCTGGATAAAAATGTACCATAGTCATCAGCTTCTTTCATCTTCATGATCCCACAGAAGCCAGTTTAAATTTTCAATAGCGAAACGTGGTTATCAACATTCCATATTTCCAAAGTATTTTTTGAAATCTTTGTTGGCATTTAGATTATGATAAACATATATTCTAGGAGAAAAATTTTTAAATTGATAACACTATAAAAACTACATCACTTAGTTGTCTGAGACTCTGGTTTGGATTAGAAAATTCTCCTTTAGAACCACTTTCGATTTGCGTCAGGGCTGACTCAGTCCTGGTGTAATAGTGTATATTGAATCGCAGTGATTCAGCCTGGGGAGTTGGAGGCAAAGTAGAAAGGGTAGATTTTCTTATAAAAATATAGATTTGCTTCCATGTCCATTCTTACAGTCTATTCAAGAAATAGGCATCCTTCTTATCTGTAAAACAAAAATTTTTATCAATCACAAGGAAACAAGTAAATATTAACCTTAGAATAAATGGATTGCATTTCATCCAGAGAAAATGGCATATTTTATTCTGTGCAAGCAGAAATGAATAGTGATATCACTTATTTTCTATTATGTATTTCTAGGGATGAAGTTGATTGCTTCCAACTAATTATTTTGAAAAATATCAAAACTACAGACATGCAGAAAAAATGATCTGATGAAAACAAACTTATCTTAGAGTTACCATTTTTAAATATTTCACCACGTTTGCTTTTTTCTGTCTTCCTCTGCATAAATCCTTTTATATGCTGATCCATTCGAAGATTAGTTGCAGTCCACCTGACACTTCACTTCTAAATATTTCAGAATATATTTCCAAAACATGAACATTCTCCTCCAAAAATCATAACATCATGACATACTCAAGAAATTCATTATCTGATGTATTGTCCTCAGTGCATTATTTTTTCAATTCAGGATCCAATAAAAAAATTACACACTTTAAGTATTGCCATACCACTTTAGATTCTTTCAATTTGATCAAGTAAGAACACATATTTAGTCTAAAGAGTATCATCTTTAATTCTGAATGCAAATAATCATGAAGTCAACCTTAAAAACCTGGCCTCCTACCTAGCTAAAATAAATTTTTATAATCATGTCACTAGAAAAATTCTTTCCAAACTCACCTAACTCACCTCAACTGCTGTTAGGTAAAGAACAAGAGAAGACAATTTGAAAGTAACCAGAGGCTTATTTTAAACAGATCCTTTATATCAGTTGAGCACTTCGAATTGCACCCAAAAATGAATTGGTAGTCAACGGGTTTGGATAACAGAAGGTCAATAAGCTGGTGAAAACACAGTAGAACTAACCAACAAAAGTAAATGTCCATTTTTATTAGTTCCTCACTATTGAAACGCGTGCCCCTTTCTCAATGAAATCCTCAGCGTCACTTTGCATAAGTGTTTGAAAATATTGACAGCAGTTTTATGAATATTAACGATGAAAGTGTATGTTCATTCTGAAAATACTTTTCTTCTTCCCAGTTTTCACATATTAAGAAGAACACATCTTTATTAGCAATAAGCTTACTGCTTGTTATTTCCTTTCATGGAAAATCTTCCCTTTATTAGCAAGGCAGTGGTAAAAAGACATCAAAAATACCAATATTAAGATATTTGTAAGTTGAATTTTTGTCTTATATACAGATGCATGCATAAAAGAACATATTATAAAAGTTTATGCAGGCGGGCCGCGGTGGCTCAGCGGGCAAGAGTGCTTGCCTGCCGTGCCGGAGGACCCCGGTTCGATTCCCGGCCCCAGCCCATGTAAAAAAACAAACAAACAAACAAAATATAATAAAACAAGAAAATGTTTCCCTTTCTTCCTCCCTTCCTTCCTTCTCTGTCTTTCCTTCCCTTCCTCCCTCTCTCTTAAAAAAAAAAAAAAAAAAAAAAGTTTATGCAGCGGGCCGGCCACGGTGGCTCAGTAGGCAGAGTTCTCTCCTGTGACGCCAGAGACCCAGGTTCGATTCCCGATGCCTGCCCATGTCTGCCCATGTGAGAAAAAAAAAAAAAAAAATTCTGTGAAGCATCTTGATACAAGAAAATATTAATGCATTTTTTAACACTTGTGAACAAATGTACCATCTTCGGTGCTTTTTCATAATTAAATACATGCATGACACATAAATATAATAAATGTATATAATAAATATATATTTATAAATAAATATACTGTCATAGGCATGTGAGATTTCGGGGTTCACCTGGAGAATAATTCTTCATCAAAAGGAAAGGAATTATGGTGGGAGAGAAGAAATGGAAATGTTTCTCTTTTTTTGTTTTTTATTTTCATGTGAAAATCGAAAGTCAGAGATGACTGGATTTCAAAATTAAGAGTACCAGACAAAGGCGATGTGTCTTCTTAGGTAGTTTCTATCGCCACCTAGTGTCTGACTTTATAACGGACCTGTTTTTGTCTGACTAATGGATCTGTTTTTGAACTTTGGAAGCAGTAGTGAAATCTGAAACAGACTCGTTGAAAGGCAAAAGGTAATTACAGGACTTTTCAATCAAATAACTTCTTACTTTCTTTTCTTTGAAGGGCAATCCATTATTATTAAACTAGTCTGTATGTGAAAATATATTTTTATTTCTCATATAAAGATAATTATGTGTGCATATGCAAATAATTACATTCATTGGCGTTAAAAATGAATTTCAATATTATTATTTTAGATCGGTATAAATATCTAAAATGTATAATTACTAATGAGACAAAAAGTGCTAATATCTGCCAAACTTACTTCATTAATATTTACTTAAGATATTACTGCTGATCTCTTTTCACTTTTAAAATTTACTTCATTTAAATAATCTATTTAGTTGAGATAACACATTTTATGTGCCCAAGGCTTTTCCACTTGCTAATTAGGCTCTAATTTTAGAAACTGAATTATATATTATATAAAGTGTGAATGACTTTAGTTTTCCCTCCTAAATGTCCAGCAGTTCACTGACATAAATGAATGGAACAGATTTAACTAGCTTTCACAGTGCAGTGAAAAGGTTGTAGTGAAAAGTTACTGGAGATATGCTCTAATATAACTGTAATCTAATGATTCAATTCAACACACACTTGAATAGTCACATATTTTTCATCCTTTTTGTGTCGCGGGCATAATGCGGTAATGTAGATTTCGTTGTCTGAGTAGTGCTATAAATTGGTGTTTCATTGGCTCGCAGCATCATCGTCAAAGTACAATGTCTTTCTTTTATGAACGGTTATCTGCAGTTGGCATAGAGATGTCATTTTCTCCCTATAATGGCCTGATAAAGATCAGATTTTAGCATTTAAAGATTTGTTTTAAAGTCAAGTTGAATTTTTTAGCCATTAATTTTTTTCTGGTATGCGGCAAGCTGGAGTGGTATATGCAAGTGAGAACACTCCTTCTTTGAAAATAAACTGCACAGTTTAGCTTTGGCAGGATTTCAACAGTGGAAGACTTATCTGCTTGTAAAATTCCCCCTCACATGCACGGTTATGCCACTTTTTTTTCCCCCTTAGTGTACAGATAATCATGGCATAGAAAAAAATAGCAAGAGTCACATTTGGGATGTGTATGTATGTGTACATCTGAATAATATTAATTAATGTTAACTCTTTCTGAGTAAGTTCTGTCTCCGACTGCAATGCTTTATTTTCAAATAATAACTTCACAGTTTAAATTATACCACCAAGAATTTGAGCCTTTAAAAATGTAAAATATGGTTTATTTTACTTGCAACTAACTTCCAATAATATAAGCCAAGCATTTTGTCATTTCTTATTTGTAAATGGAAGACAGGACCCTGAGGGCCTATGTTTTTCCATAAGTCCCCATTATTCATAAAATCAATCTTAAGCCGTCACTCTATTAGTCACAAATGTCCATATTAAGAATGTGCTGATTAAAACAGGACAAGATAGACTGGAGAGTTATTTATAAGTGTGTGAAAATAGTAGCAGAGAAATGAAAAAAAGAAAATGTAAAAGGGAAATTTGAGCAAATGCTAATTCTTCACACACAAAAAAAGGGGGGGGAAGAGAAAAAGTGTACAAATATGCCCCAGAGGACTGAATAAAATACAGCAGCTATGATTTCCTGGTAATAATTAAACTTCAAAATTATATCTAAAAAAATGTGTTTCCCCAGTTTTACTTAGACACAAAGTAGCCCTTTTCTGAATTTTCTTGATATTTACCAACCCCCCCACGCACACATGCATACCCATGCACCCACTGATTTGTATATGTCCCCCATATGCCCTCCACCTCCCAAACCATATAGAAAAGTGTTTTCCTTTCATTGTCTTTCTCAGTCAGTATTGTTCAGCCCTGAAAACCCACGAGGGAGCCAAGCTTATGGAAGGAGTCCTACTAGGGTGGTTATTTTGCAATGAGGGGTGCAGGTGGACCAGTCATGGAAGGCTGTTTGCTCTTTTATGACTTCAGTGCTCTGAGGGAGCAGGGGCTGAGAGGGGCTTTGGAAACAGCTGGGGAGGGCCAGGCCAGCCCAGGCTTCCTGATGTCCAGGCATTCTCACAAGGGTGGTAACATCTTGTTTTTGCGAACAAAACCAATCTACCTTTTTCCTACATATCAAGGAGACTCCAAAGGGCCATTGCTATGGAAAAGCAGCAAAAATAGAGCCCTGGTGGGGTTCATTCTTGTTTCTTTCTCCTCTTGGACAGTGGCTTTACGTCCCTACTGTAACCGACACATGTAAGGGTGCAATGAACACTGAGAAGAAATGTGAAATTGCAAATGCTTTATGTACAGAAAGAAGTCAAGAACCTTTGTAGAGCTTTAAAAATTATTTCAGGGGACTAGAATATTAATAAATTACCTCACAATAATAAAGTATGCGTCAATTGGCTCAAAAGAGTTAATAAAATATTCTAAATAAACACTTTGAATAATTCTATGTGTGGAAAATGGACTGGAAAGTACAAGAAATGTAAAGCAGTTCTCATGCCCTAAACTTAAGGAGATGGGACAAATGAAAATTTTCATAAAATCAGAAATAATACAGGATTAACACCAGTTCACTAAAACTGACCCGATATGCGGGCAGAGTTGAGAGGAAGGGGAAGTGCAGGTGGGAATCGCCGGGTGAATGGAAATGGAGTCAAGATCTAAAATGATCTGGGAGAGGCATGAAAAGGACTAACGAGGGTTAGCAGGGAAGTCAGGGCTGGCCAGGCGGGCGCCAGGTAGAAAAGCTGGAGTCCGGAGGGGTGCATGATCCCAGAAAAAAATGTCAATGTCTCCTGGACAGAGTAGGTGCAAGGAAGGAAGGCATTTGTGGAGGAAAAGTGATATTTATTGCCTTTCTGTAAAGCACCATGCCTTAGGCTAATTTCTTTACCTTTGCACCTAGGCCCAAGAACTATGTTGTCTTGTACAGGAAATAAAAAGCACACCAGTAACCACAATACAAGGTAGGAGATGAGATTTGCTAAATGAGAGTTATCAGCTTGGAGAATTCCTAAGCACAAAGACACTGCTTTGGTTTGGAGAAATCAAAGAAGGCGTGGTTTGGGGGTTTGAAGCTTGAGTATGATTAGAGATTGACAAAGGAAAGAGATTTCAGCAGGAAAAAAAAAATAATTAGAGCCAGATTCTGTGAGTTTCAAATATATTTCAATTTCACTCTGTGGGCAGTGAGAGAAAGTAGAAGTGTAAAGTAAACAATAGGGGACTTATGAAAGTTGGGTCTTGAGGAAGGTAATTTGTTGTTGAGGGACAGAATGAACTGTGCGAAGGGAGCCTCTATTCAGGCAAACCAGGGAGAAATTCACTAGAATGAGTGAAAAATGTTGACCGTGGCTGTGGCTGAGGAAAGAGCTCTTGCAAAGTGATGTTAAAAGAGCAGCATTTTGGTTCAGGATCCATCTAAGTGTCACTAACTGGGTAGCAAATTTGGGCAAAAATGTTATCTTCTTTGACATTTAATCTTTTAAAGAGAGAAAATTAGACAAAATAATTGTTATATCTTTAAGTTCATCGTTCTGATCTGATTATCATTCCACCAAAAAGAAGAATGTACGTGACTACATTATCATATACATAATGTATATTATACCACATTAACTCCTGTTAATATTTCTGGTTGGAAAATAAAACTTTATTGATTTTGTAATAATTTCTTGATTAAATAACAGAGGTTCCTAAAGTGATTCCTTTATTAAGTGATAAAGACTCCCATGTTGTGCATTCTCATTTGTCTCTAAAGTTTTTTATAAAGTCCACTAATATGACCAGTTATCATTTTAATTGGGTTGTGGAAAGAATATTGATTACTTAGATGCAATCTACCAGTTTTCAAGTTATTGAACTTTATTAGTTGTTGATCATCTACGTGGATCTATCATGAAAGCAAAAAATATCTGAAAGATCATGTCGTCCAACTCCAATTACAGCTTCATAAATTAAAGCTCTATAAGTGTAGTCACTTAGATTACAAAGTCATATATCATATAAATAGCCCTGGACAAAACTGGAGCTTTGATACCACGTCCCATCATTGCTGAGCTGGGTAGTTGGCTCTAGCCATGCTATCTCCCCATTGTATTCTGAGTCATTTGTCTGAATGACATACAGGAGGAATAGAGTTGTTATGTTACTCTGGGGAGGCAGCAGAGTGCCCTGGAATTTGGAAATTCAGATGGTTGGGTTAGTACCCTGGCCTGCCACACACGACCTTAAGCAAGGTACTTACTCTCCATTAAATTCAGTATATTTATTGGTGGATGGGAAATTAATGTGGACCTCCCAAAGTTGTTATAGGCTCAAAAGAAAAAATCTAGGTAAGCCACCAAGTGCTTATAAGAATTCACTAGCTTTTCTGCCTTTCTTTCTGTCTCATTCCCTAAGGAAGGCTGTACTCATTTAGTCCCCTCCCCTCCCTCCACCTCCCAAATTGTGACATCTTGCATTTTTTTGGCAGTCTATGGAATATAGTCAATATTTGTTACTGAATGAATGATTTCTCTTTAATGTATTCTTCTCTATCACAGCACTTCTCTCAGTGCTGCTATTTATTTAATTTGTAGAATAAGTGAAAGAAGGAGTGAATAAATAAAGAGTGAAGGTAAAGAGTGAGTGACTAGGAGTTAGCCCAGGGCTATGGAATTTCTTGGAGTTGTGAAGATCTCAGAGATGTTCTCCAAAATATAGAGGAAACCCTAGACTGACTCCAGCCCCCTCAAATCCACGGGATCCTCAGAGTCCCCCATGAATAACCTCACAGGGTTCTCAGGCTTTAAGCACACATTTATGGGTGCACATGGACCTTTCTAAGGTAAAGGATCCGCAGTTTTCATTAGATTTCCAAAAGGTTCTTAAGAGCCACTGATATGAGCCTGAGGCACGTCCCCTGAGATCTGTCCTGTCCAGCAAGCAATGCCGTTGCTCCTGCACTTCAATGGACAGAACGTTTGGGTTACCAATACCATCTCACAACAAGCCATCGTCCAGAGAAACAGCTTCCGGATCCAGATTTATTCGAGAAGTGACATTTTGATGTTTTAAAAAAATTGCAGTTAAAAACCAGTAACACATAATACAGAAAGTTGTCTCAGGGAAAGAATCAGGAAACATAAAGTAAAATCAAGGCATTATGTTGAAAT
This sequence comes from Tamandua tetradactyla, assembly GCF_023851605.1. Taxonomy (NCBI): domain Eukaryota; kingdom Metazoa; phylum Chordata; class Mammalia; order Pilosa; family Myrmecophagidae; genus Tamandua; species Tamandua tetradactyla. Next base: position 38,936,917 of record NC_135352.1, on the reverse strand, counting down.
TCAATGTGACTGCATAGTTGAAATTCAATTAACTTAGATGAATCATTCCATATATATGGAGTATATGAAAAGCAAAATAAACAATTAAAATGCAATTTATACAAACTTGATAATAATCTTATGACTTGATGAAGCAAAGGCATTTGATAAATACCAGTGACAAGTGACAATTGTCAATAAATGTTTGTCAAGTTTCTACTGTGAGTGAACACTATGTAAAATATTTTGTATTTAACAAGTTTCCAGACCCCACAAGTTAAAGAATATTTTATATTGCATGGAAGAAGTTCCCATTTTAGCAATAAGACTTTTTCATCAATTAGAATTTGCCTTGTTTCATATCAATGTGAAATATGGGCCTGATTTGCTTCATTAGTAACTCTTCTTTTTTTCTTTGTATGCTTGTATGGCGGGGTTGCATTTCATTTTTTTACATGTGAGTACCCCTTATTGCAGTACCATTTGTTGAATTTTTGTTTGGTTTAGTTTTTCGTTTGTTTGTTTGGGAAGTGCATGAGCCAGGACTCAAACTCGTGGCAGGTGAGAATTGTACCACTGAACTACCTATGCAACCCCATTAGTAGCTCTTAATGTGCTGATTTTCTTAATGTGTTTATTCAGCTGCTGAACAGTGACATTTTTATCCCTGAAATATTTTGATTATTATCAGATTTTAAATAAATTTAAAAAATTATTTATTTAAAAATCCATAGGACCACACTGTTTTACAGGATAAGGAAGAATGTTTTGAATCACAGAGAGGTGGAGGTTTTGTTTAACTGCTGAAAACCACTGCTGAGGATGCAAAGGACCCTCTCTGAGGTGGGGGCTCCCACCATGGAGTCTTTGGTGGATCTTACATTCCTCCTTTTCTTAGGAAGAGCACCTCAGTTTTCCTTGGGAAATCATCCCTCTCCTACTCTCAGCTGTACAGCTCTGGGAGTGAGACCACCACTGCTCTGAGAGTATGTCATCCTTCCTAGAAATCCAAGCGTCACAGAGCTGGTGTGACTTAGGTTTCAGTCACTCACCACCCCAAGAGCCAGCCTGATACATTAGCCTAAATTCTTCAGTCTTCTTGGATCCGCTTGCCACCTCCACTGTTATATTACCTGCCTTTTTATTATCTGCACAGGTGCCACACTTCACAGTGTACCTGTAAAGATGGGCTATCATGTGATGATACTGTGAGCCATTGATAGTATATTTCAAATGAATTGTATGCTGTATGACTATTTCAATAAAATTGCATTTTAAAAAAAGATGGTCTATCTCACCCAGGCTCTATTCTCAGTGCCTGCCCATGCAAAAAAAAAGGATGGTCTATCACTACTAACATTTGGTAAGAAGGTAAGGCCAAAAAAAATTTGGTATGAACGACGTATGTTTTCAAGAATAAAACAATAGTATTCATATGATGCTTAAGGGTCTACAAAGAATTTTCATATCAGAAATCCCTATCTCATATCTTTTATCTCTCCTACATACCAAATTTTTCTATAACCAGCTCAGAATTATTAGAAACAGTTCAAGAGGCCATGGATTTGTTAAAGGAACATGGTGCTTGATCAAAGATAATAAACAGAAACATAGTGATTATTTTTAGTAATTATTGAATCCTCACTAACCAGCAAAGTTTTTTATTATCGCACTTACAATCCAAGAAATTGTCCACCGTCAGTGCTAGTAATCCATTCTACAGCTGCAGTGTGGGTGTTAGATAACACAGTCAAGACCTCACAGCTCATAAGTGGGCAGTTGAGGGGAAGGGGCTGTGACTAAACCCAGTTATGGGGCAGTGCAGTGCGGTGATGGCTCAGTGGCAAAATTCCTGCCTGCCATGCCAGAGACCTGGGTTCGATTCCTGGTGCCCAACCTGGCAAAAAAAAAAAAAAAAAAAGACACAAAAAACAGTTATGCATACCAAATCCCAACTCAAACCATTCCAACCAATCCTAAAGAACACCTAGGGCAATATAAAAGATTGTACAAAGGGTCCATGCATTAGGGTAACTTTCCAGAAACCTACACCCTCCAGATGGGTCCCTGGACCAGATAAGTCCTGGAACTTAGAGGGCCCAGTCTCTCCAGAGCATTAGCTAGTTCCATTTCCCTACCCCATATTATTGGCAGCTCCTTCCAACGTGAAAACTTTAGAATGAACATAGCCCAGATACCCCTAAAGAGTGGGGTAGAAAGATCAAAAGTGATGATGGAGTTATACAGAGAAGGTAGGGTTTAACAAATGAATATAATTGCTGAATCATTGTGTTGATATTTCCTTTAGTCTCCCATATCTTAGAGCAGCTAGGAGTAAAAATCTAAAATTATGAAATTGTAATCCATCCAAAATCTGAAGTCTGTTCTACAGCTAATTATTGTGCTGTGCATTGAAATTGGTTGCTTTTTTTTTTTACATATGTTATTTTTCACAAAAAAAGAAAAAAAAGGATCATAAAAAGTATATATATGCCTTCTGGCCTCCTATATTCTGGAGCAGCTAGAAGGAAAAATCTGAGAGGATGGTATGGGAGCCCATGACAAACTCTGGGATCTGTCCTGTAACTACTTGGTGAAGAGTGCTTTGAAACCTATTTATTTTTTCTTTCTTTGCTTTGTATATATGTTATGTTAAACAATAAAGAAAGTTAAAAAGCACCTAGGCTTCATGAAGTTCCTAGAGGAAGTATCAGGGGTAGTAATTTCCAAAATGGAGGAATGAAGGCGTTATTGCAGCAGATAAGTTTCATTAACTTTAACAATCTCCTTCAGGTTCTCTTCCAGCAACCAGGATGTGGAGTAAGGATCTAAAAATAAGAAGAGCATTGTTCCAGGATCTCGATCTTAAACAGAAAAGAAAAGAAAGTCAGCTGGAGAAAATATACACTGAGGGAAATGTGATCTATGATCAAATGGATAAAGGCATTAGAGTGAAAAATGAAATTGTTAAGCTGAAGTGATGGGAATTTCAAAGGGTCGAGACAGATGGAAATGGAAATGAACTGGTTCTATCTGCTAGGCTTCTATTTTGTTCACTAGAGGCTGCTGGTGCAGATTGTGACGTCAGAGGTGAACCATGAATTCCATACAGGCTACTCGGTCGCACATGTGGAAATCAAATTCTAAGGAAGAGGACACAGAAATGTCTTTGATAGATCCGAAGGGATATTAGCCAGTCATCCTCACCATGGAGAAGGAAGGCTGCTTAGGAATTGCGTATCTGGCACACTCTTCAGGATTCCTTTAGGAGATCAGGAGGTCACTCTGGTGGGAGGAGAAGTCCAGAAATGCATCCTTTCCAACAAGACCTTGCTACTCTCTTTCTGTAAACAGTTTATTCCTTGACCTACAAAAGACACATGCTTGTTTTTAACTTTCAAAGCATGAACTCCAAATAGAAAAGGAAATATGTGAAAACTTGGTGGACAATAACCTAATTTTAATAGTACAACTGCAGTGAGTTCCGTCATCATGGCTCACTGAAGAGAATGTTCATCAATTCACCCTCTCTTTAGGAGAGAGTCACTGCCTAAGCCATTATGCTATCATCTCTACTGCAGGAAATTTATCATAATTTATTCTAGGAGATTCTAAATTTACCCTGTTGATTACCACTGTGTAAACAATGTCTACTGGGGCCTTGGTTGGATGATTGAGGGTTGGAACTGGAGCTGATGTGGAGTTGCCATTTGCTGAAGAGCTTCATTTCAGCAAGAGGTAGTTATATCAGTACAAACTCCAGGGATGTCTAACAAGGGATTCAGTGGTTATGGAAAAAAATGAGGCTCTTCCTCTATGTAATGTTAATGGGCCACTTACTGAAGTATATCTCTTTGGAGAGGCAAGTCCAAATAGCATTAGGTTAAAGAACATTAGAAAGTGACTTCTGCATATATAAAACATGCCTTTCCGCATTGAAAAAAAAACCTGCACTTAAGGCATTTTTGGAGGTCAGCATTAAAACCTCTTCTTAAGAAAAATATCTTCAGAGGCAGAATACAAAAGCAAGTAATGTTATGTTTTCTCATAACTAACAGAGAAATTATCCAAATCAGGATGAAGGACTAAATTTTAATTTGCTATATTTGTCCTAATAGTAAGATACTTAGGAATTTATTTGGCATGGATTGAAGACACTTAGAATTTTATTAAAATTAATGACATCTGGCTATTACTTTCCTTTAGACATTGTTCATGACTTTTTTATCCTTTCTATCCCCAATCGTTCTCTGGCTTCATTTCCAACCATATATTTGTGGTAAGCTAGTGTTTTTTCAATCCCTTTTAATCTTGGCATTGATAAAGACTTGATTTTCTCTTCTCAATTTTTCCTTTAGGTTTGTCCTTTCTTGACATGCAGGATAAATTCTTGTGAAATATTATTTGAATATTTTTGTCTTAGCTACAAAAGTTTCTTCCTTTTCTTTGCAATCTGTACTTTCCCTACGAAGGGGCCTCTTATTTTCACTACAGATATTGGTGTTGGACTAAAAGCTTCTTTCTAGATGACATTAAAAAAAGTTGGAAGAAAATGTCCCCAAACAATAATAAAAAGTTGGAAGAAAATGTCCCCAAACAAAGAAAATTTACCTAGCATTCCTCTTGGCACAACTTTCTCCTTCCTCTTAGCTCAAATCAAAGTCAGGCTTCATTGTGAGGGCTTTCTTCAGTAACACAGTGACCTCCTTGAATACTTTTTAAATTAAATTTGCAGGGGGTGCAGGGGTAGCTCAGTGGTAGAATTCTCATCTGCCATGCGGAAGACCCGGGTTTGATTTCTGGTCCATGCACCTCCCAAAACACAAACAAACAAGCAAAACAAACAAACAAACAAAAATTCAAGAAATGGTACTGCAATGACAGGATACTCACATGGAAAAAATAATGAAATGTGACCCGCCATACAGCATACAAAAAAAAACAACTAAATTTGTAGTTGGCAAGTACCTTTGATACTTCATAATCCATGAAATTCTAAGTCTGTTGTATTCACAGCCCCATCTTTTTAATAACGACCATGTAAAGACCTCCTCCCTCATGTGATGCTAAGGTCCCCTGCCTTTGTGGTGTCTTCAGGAGATACTCTGTCCAGTTTGATAGCAAGCTAACCTAATCACACCTTCTTTATGACATCTGGCTATTCCTTTCTTTCTCACTTTGTTCATATTTCTTCCACCCTTTTTCTCCTCAATTTTTCTCTTGTTAGATCTTCAGCCATAGGTTCGTAACAACCTTATTATCCTCAATCTCTTCAGAGTTCATTTTTGCCGCATAATTTTACCGTTAATCATGTTTTTCCCCCATCAAAATTCCTTCTCCATCTTCAGTCTTTCAGAACGAGAAAACAAAATATAAAAGCTTTTTTGAATATTTTTGTCTGTACTACAAAAGCTACCTGCTTCTCTTTGTTCTCTGTTCTGTACTCCTGAAAGACTCTCATTGTGGGAGAGTATAACGTAGGTTCCACCCAAATGGCTAAGATGGTGGCGGGAGAGAGCCACAGGTTCAAGGAGGGTGGGATGACCAAGTCATTAGAGCTGTTACTGCATCTTGATTTAGAATTGTTCTGATTTTTCACGAGGCCTGGGACCTGGCGTCACTAAAGCTTCTGAGATGTTTTCATCTGTCCACACTCCTCACATATCTTTGCAAAAATTCGTATTTCGTGAAACCTTAAAGAAGCTCATGATCACCCTTTAGTCTCATTGAATAATTTGTCCTTGAGTAAGTTTATCTCCTTTTCTTCTTTCAACTCCAACCCGGTTTCACCCACTTAGAAAATGATTCATGTGTTCTATGTCAGAGGAGAATATATAAATTCACATGGTTTCTAATAAACTGAAGAGAGCCTGCTACAAAACCAGCAAGCACAGTATTATTGCTTTGGTTACAAAACATTCAAGATAAGGGAAGAATTTATTCCCTTACTAGCTTTTAAGAATACATCTAATTTCCTGCTTGATATTTTACAGAAATTAATGATCATTTTACTGTACAAAGTAATTGTACTTAATTATTATTAATTGAATTTGATTGCACTCCATTAAAGATATTGTATTCCAGAAAGTTTTTGCAAAGTTCCCTTGGGGGAATGATGCGAGAGGGGGAAAATTCATCTTCCCCATGTGGAGAATTCCTGATATTTTCACAAGCAGTAGAGACCACCAGAGCAATAGGCTGAGCCCTCAATCTTGGGGTTTGTTCATATGAAACTTATTCCTGCAAGGATAGGCTAAGCCTATTTACAATCAGGCCTAAGAGTCACCCCCAGAGAACCTCTTTTGTTGCTCAGATGTGGCCTCTCTCTCTAAGCTAAGTCAACAGGTGAACTCACTGCCCTCCCCCCTACGTGCGACATGACTCCCATGGGGGGAAAATATCCTTGGCAACATGGGACAGAACTCCCAGGATGACCCAGAACCCAGCATCATGGGATTGAGAAGGTCTTCTTGACCAAAAGGGGGAAAAGAGAAATGAGAAAAAATAAAGTGTCAATGGCTGAGAGATTTCAAACAGAATCAAGAGGTTATCCTGGAGGTTGTTCTTATGCATTATAAAGATATCACCTTTTTAGTTAAGGTATAATGGAGAGGCTGGAGGGAAGTGTTTGAAAATGTAGAGCTGTGTTCCAGTAGCCATGTTTCTTGAAGATGATTGTATAATGATATAGCTTTTACAATGTGACTGTGTGACTTGAAAACCTTGTGCCTGATGCTCCTCTTATCTACCTTATGAACAGATGAGCAAAACATATGGGTTTTAATAGGGGGAACAAACGTTAAAATAAATTTAGTAGATTGAAATGCTAGTTGATCAATGAAAGGGAGGGGTAAGGGGTATGGTATGTAGAAATTTATTTCTTTTTTCTGAATTGATGCAAATGTTCTAAGAAATGATCATGATGATGTATATACAACTATGTGATGCTATTGTGAGTTATTGATTACATATCAAGAATGGAATGATCATATGGTAAGAATGTTCACATTTGTATGTTATGTTTAAAAAAATTAATTAATTTAATTAATTAAAAAAATACATAGTATATATTCCCTGAAAACCAGAATACTGATACTACCTTAGTCTGAAATAGAAACAAAAGATCAATTAAGACTACTGAAGAAGGCATATAAAAATATATATATGGCAAAGTACTCTTCAGCCAGGCCGGAGATTCCCGGTGCCTGCCCATGCTAAAACTAAAAAAAGTCCAGCCATTCTACAAGAGAATTTGCCTGTTCTGTTCAAAAGTCAATATCAAGATTAGTAGCTCAAAAATATGTAGTACTTAGAGATCTTGCACTTCTAATGTTTAATAATTTAAAATACTGAAATATATATACATTTATAAATATTTTTCGTTAAAAAATCTAATGCAAGTATACAAGAATATAATACACAAATGTTTTAAAACTCAATCACAAAACACCTCCATGTACTTAGTATTCACCACAAAATGGAAAACTGTGATATAATATAATAATAATAATGTCTTCAATTTATTAACCACAAATTATATGGCAATTCTGATACTGCTAAATTCCTTGTATTTATTGTCTCATTTAATCCTTACAGGGGCCCTGCAAAGTGAGTATTATCACCACTGCAGAGATCAGGAATCTGATATTCAGGGAAGATAAGTAGCTATTCCACAAGCAATACAGGATAAGTAATTGGCTTATACTCTTAACCATGGGTAGCAGGTAGAAACCAAAACTACCAAAGACTATTACTAAGGTAATGACTCACTATATTCATTTTCCTGATATGTTTTACATGTTATGGCATATATGTGGAAACTGGCAAACATAATCAGCAAATGGAACACACACCCTGTCTCATTGCAAGATAAGAAAAAAATAACATTGTACAATCCTTAAAAGCATCCATAGCTTTCACACTTCAATAGACATTTGAAAATATCAAATTAATGAAACTTTCCATAAGTGAAAAGAACAAAAATATTAGAACATTCGTTATTTTGAAGATTTTCTTTTTCAGTGGCAGAATTAGATCTCACTTATGTGGGGTCTTTTTTTTTTTTCTTCCTTTCTTTTTTTATTGCTTGTAGGTAAGAGAGAGAGGGGAGCTTGGCTTTAACGAGAGTGTATTTGCTCTTTCTGGTATGAATATATCCTGTATTTAATTTGTAGATTGGAACCTTAAAATGAAAGAGATAGTCTTAAATATAAAGCCTGGCAGTGAGAGTTCAATAAACTTGTTTTGAGCTCCAAAAATGGAGAATGACATACAATGCCTGCCCATGCCAAACAACAAACAAACAAACAAAAAAATAACGTCTGGATTATGAGTATGTGAAAGTGGAAAAGTAAGCCTTAACGTTTAGAAGATATAAGAATAACTTTATGACATATATAGATAGGAAACAGTTTCTTATACTAGGCAAAAAAAAAAAGGTAAGACTGATATTTTAATACATCTATCTTAAAAAGTCTTGAAATCCATCATCCACTGCCTTCGGAAAACCTTCCCCTAAACAACTGCCTAAATTAGGATTTTTAAATTTTCCAGAGACAGTCCCAATAGTATACATATCATACCAAGAGGAAGCCTATTAAAATTTCAGTGCTTTAGTTTCTGATAGTGTTCAGTGATTTAATGGAACCAAATACCTGCACAATGAACACACACTATAATGTCTTTCATGGAATGTGCATTTACTGTGAAATACCAAAGATCAAAACAGAGGGACAGAGAGGAAAGCATAAAGATGGTCAGAATAAAAACCATCAACTACTGTATTTTTTGCCTTTTCCCCCACCATGGCTGTGCTGTCTCCTTGAGAATACCAGAGTGAGATCACTCATCACATACGTTCCCACTTACTGGCTAGCTTTTGGTGGGTTGATCTGTTTCTAAGTAATTAGCTGGAATGCTGCAGTAACATTGAAGGATGTCAGACCTGTCAGTCAGAGCAGCCACGTGGGAGGTCTTAAAAGGGCAACTGCAATGTGGTGGTGCCTTTCTCTTTTTCTTTTAGTAAGGAAGCATTTTTGATCCTTTTAAAAAATCAGTCCGTCAGACTGAGCTCTGACTCCACGATTTCTGGTCCTGTCTGGAAGTGCCATACGTGAGTGGAGTTTCAGTCTTGTGAGATGGCTTGATGTTTCCAAGGTCTCACAATAAGGAGCACACACAGGTCAGTCGTTGCACTTGAGCTGGGGGAGCTCCTATCAGAGCACTCGGGTACACAGCACCCCTATCTGTTTTGATCATTTTGTACCTTCATGTTGTAAAATTTGTTTCTGCGGTTTTCTTAAACTACACAGACAGGACCTGCATGAGTGTCGCCTGCCCAGTTACTGACTTTCAGTGAATTACTTTCATTAAATTGACCCAGAGGAGATATCTCAGCCATAGATTTTTGTCTCATTATCTTCAGTCACTACAGCTACATTTTCTATATCCACCAGCAAAACTAGGCATCCCAGCATCAGTCAAGGACCTCAAGCGGCAGAGCAATTCATTGGCAGCTGTCAAGGGTAAAGTTCCACTAGCCATAGTTCTTTTATCAAATAGAGTGTGCATGCCTTGGGTCTTTTTTTTCCCCCTTTAAAACAAGGGGGAAATGAAAAGAAAGGGGCAAATGAGAATCTGTCTACCAACATTCTTTCTAACCAACAACTGCAATTTGAAAATGTGGAGAGAAAAAAAGAAAAATGACATCTGTTCTAAAGACCTGAGTTTTTAAGAATAGCAAAGAAAGAAAAATGATTTGTGAAAAAGTAGTTTTGAGAAATGAGAGAAAGTATTGGAGAAAGTGTGGCTAACTGCCCAGATCAAAGCGGGAGCATCAAGAGTCCATTTGTAGATAAGACCCATTGGATACCAAACAAGCAGAAGCAAATAAATTAAAGAGAAGAGAGTTAAGCTAGGAAGAAAGTTAAGAACATCCAATGGACACATTGTTCCAATTTAGTGCCCAGCACACACAGCCCTGCTGCAATATTGCAGTGTCTCCTGGAGTTTGAAGATAAATGCAGCAAAGTGAGCACAGAAGCATCACTCCCCAGGAATATATTTTAGTATGTCCTTTTTTTTTTTTAACCCCACTTCAAGAGTAAAAGGTTGAAAGGTGTTTAGGGACCAATCTCCCCAAACAGAAAGGGCGTATTCTAATTCTAAAGGTGCTCAATGGAAAAGTTTGGGGGTTCTTCTTTGTTAAGTACTGAATTTTTAAATTATATTAAGATTAAAGTAATCAAAGCAACCTGCATGTCAAAAAGCATTTGGTGACTTGAACGTAATTTAAAAATGCATTTATTAGATAAACAAGTTCTAATCAGACAAAGAAAATGCCTAGCCTATATCAATGAGAAAAATATCATTTCATGCTTTTTATTGTAAGTTTGCCACATCTAATAGAGAATATATATATATTACATACATGTATGTAATTTACACTGTTTATATAACTTGAAACTTAGCCAACCAAACCATGTACAAATAAATGAAGAATATAGAGTTAGATAAAATATTTTAAATCGGGTTTAATGTCTTTCTCCTCTACAAAGTGCAGCAAAATTAGATATATATCAAAAAGACTTTCCTTAATATTTTTATAAAGTTACTTTATCTTTTGCCCAAACAGTTCGTTATCTTCATTTCCCAAAAATAGAGTTGCTTTTTATCACTTGTATAAATTATTTCACAAAGAAATAAAAATCTACATGAAGCTGAGCTTTGGGAAGAAACGAAGTGTGTCCTGAAAAATCAGAACTCTATGACAATCACTCAAATGGCTGAATTTAATTACGTATAATAATTTTAAAGAGCCAATTAATATTGACAGTCTCATGCATCATTTGTCACAAAGATGATAAGTCGTACAAATTGCTCATATAAACAATATGATCAGGGTCAATATTATTAAAATTTAGAAGTACGATATTTATGGTACTATCAAAATCTGAGATGTTGCTTTCTCCCTATGTTTTCAGCAACCTCTAGGTTAACAAGAAATTAGCATTCAGTGCACCGTTTCAGTCTTAGAATGTGTCCATTAAAAAAATATATATATATATATATTGCCAAACTAAAGAATATTGATGTGTATTGAGATAGAGAGAGATCCCATTATAAAATCCGAGTGGTAGTGTTTTCTGAATTTATATAATGTAATTGCAGGTCAAGTAAAATGTGTTTACATATCTCCTGATAAGAAATCCATTATTTTCTTCAGTCTTGAACAACAACAAAAAAATGTGGTTTTCCCATTAAGACATGACTTTTGTATACAACTTGAGGAACTGATTTGCTTTTTAAAAGCACCAAAACTTATATTAGTCACATCAATATAACAGAATGTTTTCAGCAAGTATTAAAATAAGTAAATTATCCAGTGACTGCACCACAAGGGTTTTGATTTCTTAATAATGTTCAACTTTTGACCAATGCTGCACTGAATGATAAAATGAGCACTAAATGAAATACATATTCAAGTACTAAACATAAGACTTAGCAGAAAACATTCTCAGTGGATGTAAGGTGTCATATAAAAATTAGCTGCCTAATAATTCTGGCAAAAACACGGACTGGAACCTCTTTAAATGTTGATAGGTGGTTTGTTTTTTGTTTGGGGAAGTGGCCAAAGTAGGGTGAGTTATTTAATGATCAAAGTCCCCAATTTACATTTGGTGGCAAAATAATTAGGGATTTATAAACAAGTTTTTTAAAAAACACAATTATTTGAACTCAAGCATTCTTTCTCTTCTTTAAATTGTTTTCACTTAATGTTAAGACTTTTCTAAGGAGCCAAATGAAGAGCAAGTACAGCTGTTTTTCCTTTGAACATGGGAACCGCTTTTACAGTAATAAATAAATTTGATTATATCCAGGGTCAGACTCTCCCAAGGAAAGATTTATCAACCACGTCGGGATCAAGTGCAAATATTCACAAACTGTTGTTGCCGCGGTTGTTTGTCAGTAATACTGAATGAAGTCTGCTCTGCTCCTCGTAATGAGAGAAACAGGACAGGAGATTTTACGTCTTATTTCTTTCCCCTTCATATCTTTGCATATTTGACTTTCCTGGATTCATTCATCATGCTAATCAAGAAAGCAGTAGAGAAAATACAGAGAAGACATTGATTATGTTGGAAATTTCCAATAGTCACTAGAGGAAGAAATGGGCAACAGGATCAAGGAGAGAGGCAAGCAGAAAAAAACAGAAACGGTATGGGAATGCTGGGGTGGAAGCTTAGGGAATTAGCAGTAGAAGAAGAGAGAGAATATGTGTGAACGACTTTGCATGAGGGAGGTAGAGAGGTGAGAAAGAAGAGTTCAAAGTATGGTGCTATTTATGTACACGCAATCCACTTTGGCAATTTCTTAAGAAGCATTTATTTATTTATTTGCCTATTGGACCATGATTTCTCTGGCTGGTACAGCTTGCAGTGATTATCCTCAAATGCAGTTTGCTTAACAAGCTTTTCACTCAGCCTTTTGTCTCCTCCAAGGTGGCTTGAGACTTTCACCTTCCCTATATCAAGCCCCCCCCACCTTAAAATTTCCATCCCTTGCTCCAGTTTTCTGTTTTACCCTCGCTCCTTCTCTCAAGTGCCCAATATGTCCAAGTTTCTCTGTACAATGCTTCTCCCAGATTCGCAGGCAACCCAGGTGTCTGAATTCAAATGAGGGCAGTCACCAAGGCATGGCAGCAAGTGATCTTGGACAGGCAAGGAGCTGGCTGTACAGAGCTGGAGGGAATTGCTAAGCAAAGAGCTCATTCAGGAGAATGGCCCCTGTTCAGAGAAGGAGGATGGGGTATTAGGTGCTTGAGAGATGGAAACATGTTCTAATTGGGGGGGGGGGGTAAGAAAAATAGAAAGAAAACGCATCATTAATTGAGCAATTCCTTTGCGCCAGATACTCTAGTTGAGCTTTTACTAAACTAAAAGCGCCTCATGTTTTATGTCACCTGATGTCCGTAGTGCCCTAGGGGATACATAATAGCGTTATCCCTAATTTACTGATAAAAGTTAGGAAACTTGTCCAAGGGCTTGTCAGAAAAGGAGCCGTTAAACTATGTATCAATCCTGATCTGCCTTCCTCCAGATTCTGGGTCCTTTTTCATGACTCTCTACCCCAAGTCTCTGAGACACATGAATTAAGGAAAGTAAATTCCCAACTAATGGAGATGGGGAACCAAGGGCCCTGTGCTGGTGTGACTGCCCGCAGGGGACAGAGCACAGACTGGGAACAAACCGAAAGGGGGGAAAGGCACACGAAATGGCACTGAAGCCTAACTGACCTTCTGGAAATTGGCTGAGCTGACTCCCCTCAAACCACTCTCCTTCCTATTTTCTCCTGTTCTCCACCCTAATGCATGGTTTCGGTCTGATTCCACACAGGTGCAAGCATCCTTACTTCATTCCCACACATTCACAATCCTGGCTGCCTCATCCCCACCCGATTTCGCATCTCACATTTCCCAGGAGCATCCAGCCCCCAGCTGACCATAAGGATCCTATCTGCAGAACAACTTCCAACTTCACAAACTGACTCACCTGTTGACTCACAGATACCTGCTGACACCTACACATATCAGGGGCATCTGAGAGCAGAAGGCACCTGTCACGAGACAAAATGAGCCTTAAAAAATACAAAAATCATGGAGCAGTGAGCTTTGGAATTTACTTAAAGGTCACTAGGACGAGGGTGTTTCATATCCCGAGAAACTCCTTGACAAACTCAAGAAGTTTGTCTTTGTGGCAAAAATAGGCAAATTCAATCAGAAGAAAGTCCCGACAAGAAAATACTATCTGTGGAACGCAACATCACAACAGTCCCCAGTTCTGAGCATTTGAACCCTGACTCTTCAATAAGTGTTTTTGCTCTGCTTAAGTTTCTATAAACCGATGTTGATTTAAAACATTTTCTGCGTATGTGAATAGGATTTTTCAAGATGTTTATGAATTCAGAGACTTTAGTGGGAACTAAAAGCCCCTGCCCTATATACCCCACTTGTCGGGTTCATAAATCAAATGGCTGAACATTCCTACATCTTCCAGATGCAGCTACAATTTTCAGTTGGCACAATAGCAAAAATGAGGAAGGGGTTGTCAGATACTCACTTCCTGGTTTTTAGTGGCATCGTTAAAGTTATTATGCACATGAGTTGGAGACATCTTTGAAAACTAGAATCTTCATCTCCCCCATTCTCAGTTTCCCCGTGGACTACATAATTTGAAGCTTTAATGGTTTTAGGCTTAGCAAATCAAGGAAAAAACAGCTTCATTGCAAGATCTTTTGCACATTTAAGATTAAGATAAGAATTATATTTTTCATCACCATTTTACTAAATCGGTCCATCTCTATCTATGTAGGTGAGATATCACAAGCGGTTTTGAATCTTATCACTCTGTTCATTGTTCCATTTTTTAAAGGAGAATTATCTTGGATATTGATCGGCAAGGACCTTAGATGCATTATTCTTTGCAGACTATCACTAAGATTATGGTTTTATACTCCTATGATGAAAACTTTGACACTGTGAAGAAATTTTTATTTGTCGTACTGATTGGAGTCTTGAATGAACTTTGTGACCTTGATATCCAGTTTTAATATTATGGAAAGAAAATATACCTCCTTATATATTAAATAGTTGCCATGGCAACTATTGTCACAATGTAATTTCTTTGGCCATCAAATAGCCTATTTCAGTTTTTTGTCATTCTTAGTCAAAAGTTTCAAAACAGACTGTGTGATTGTGAAAACCTTGTGTCTGATGCTCCTTTTATCTACGATGTCAACAGATGAGTAGAACATATGGAATAAAAATAAATAATAGGGGGAACAAATGTTAAAATAAATTTAGTTTGAAATGCTAGTGATATATTAAAGCGAGGGGTAAAGGGTATGATATGTATAATCTTTTTTTCTGTTATCATTTTATTTCTTTTTCTGTTGTCTTTTTATTTCTTTTTCTGAACTGATGCAAATGTTCTAAGAAATGATGACTATGCAACTATGTGATGATATTGAGAATTACTGAATATATATGTAGAACAGAATTATATGTTAATGTTTTTGTTTGTTTTTTCTTCTTAATTTTTTAATTAATAAATAAATTTTTTTTTAATTTCAAAACAGATTTTACACCTAAATGAGTGTAATCATGTCCAGTCATTAATCAGGATAACCACAGCAATCTCTTGATATTTTTAACCACAGTAATTAGACACTTGCATCCTTATGAAGAAAAGTAATTACATGCAATTTTACCCTTGATGTTACCCATTTAAACCATTTTGTATGGCATCACTTTAATACCTGTACTGAAAAGAAATGGTATCATCTTACATTTATTCTGTAGAAAATTTTTCAATATTTGGAGGAATTTCCAAATTGAAGATAAAAAGATATTCAAACAAAGGAGAATATATCCTAATATTTAGAATATAGCCTAACAATTTCTTTGACCAAACTGGCTTTGAACTTCAGGCTAAAGTAAAATACGTCAAGAAAAGATTATTTTGGTCAATCAGTTTCAGTGCTTTCTATTGTTTTCTCATTTCTATGTGTGATCTAATATTACCTTCCTAGTTCTCTTTTCCCCAACTTTTCAAAAAATAAAGGATGAGTTGATGCGTAATTTAGCATATAGATATGAAGTTGATATAAATCTCAGTCTCAAAGTCAAGAAGGCAAAAATGTAACTCTTTCTTGTATATACCAAAGCATCATTTTAACTGATGCAGAAAAATTCATCTAGGCATCACTACTGCGTAAACTAAATTTGTCACTTTTTTCAGTCATTTCTGATTTAAATTTGAGCTAATATCTTTTATTTCTTGCGATTGGTGCTAAACCCTAAGGTGGTTAAGCTATGCCACCCCTGTGTTGGTGAGGAGGGACCCTGTCCCCTCGGGTGTCATGTGCCTCTGCTCCATGCTCACGTCCTCTGAGTGGTTACTGGCCCCCTCTGACCGGCAGGCAGATCCCCCTTGAGGCTGGTATCTGCAAAACTGCAGCTCCATTGCATTCCGTTCTCAGTGAGACAACCACAGCAAGGCCTCAGCTGACTTGTCCTTTATCTGCAGAAAAATTCCCACAGGTCTCACTTGGCCTCTTCTTTTTGTCTCCCTTGATGCCTCTTTCCCTCTCTCCCTCTCTCACTTTTGCTATTGCTCTCCCTCTCTCCTTCACGTCTACGCCCTAATCCCAGTATGTGCTTTTCTCTGTTACTCTAGAGCCGTGGGAAACTATGGGACAGGCAACTCTGCCCTCCCCTGCAAAACTCATCAGGGCCTGAACAGTGAAGGGTCTCTCCGAGAGGTTCTCTGTCTTCTATGCTTCAGCTGGGTGCTGAGGAAAAGGCCTCTCTGTTTGTAAACCCTTAAGACTTGGAGGTAAGTCTGTCATCTGGACTGGGCCAAGCGGTGGAGTGTCAGAGGGTACTAAGCCCTTCAGCGCATGCTGTCTAAGTCCCTCTCTAAACTCTTCTTTCTACCTTCCAATGCCAACATTGCAGAAGAACTTACTCTAACTTATAACTTCTTCAAACTTTCTGCTTTTAAAGTCCAAATCTAAGCTTTCAAATATTCAAAAAGAACATGTATCTTGGACTTGAAGAGTCACAGAAAATGCACAGAGGTGGTGAAGACAGAAATCTTTGTTTGCTTTGGGGTAGGAGGTTTAGCCAAAAAGTTTAAAGCCAGCAAGTGTAAAGCAAAACGAACTGTTAATATCTCAGAATTATTATCCTGCTACAACTACATTCCATGGTTAATAAACACAAAAACGAGTAGTTTCAGGAGATGTGTACCTTAAATGCATTTCAAGTGTTGAAAAATGTGGAAAATTTCCTCTACAAGCTATCTTTAATTTGCTTATTTTCCTAATTGTGACTTATAAACGTGAATGTAGCTGAGCATTATATCTTTATCATGATGAAATATATAACTCATTAGTGAATTATTCTGAAAGAAATGAAATGTCCAAAGTAATTCAAATTTTATCTTATTAAAAAATTATTAACACAGCAAGGGGTTACTACTAAAAATCCTTAAAAGAAACTAAATTTCTATCCTAGACTTCTCAGAATAAACTATGCAGATATATTTCATGTAATGTCCTTTATTTAGTTTCTCCCATTTTGTCATAATTATTAATGTTGTGTCTACAACTGCCATAATGATCAATTCAATTACTTTAAAGTTGATTAATTGAAAAACCAATCAAGTCAAATGTAAGTCAAAATAACTCTCATTTCAATTAATGCTATTTCAGTGACACTTCAAATATATAAAAACATATATGCATTTTTGGTATTATATAGAATAGTATATCTTCTTTAATAATATATAGTGATTTGATATCAGTGAATAAAATGAAATTTTAGAATTGTTCTCCAAGTATATGCCAAGTTCTACATCCAACCTTGTAAATTTATTTTGTTAGATACTGTTTCTTAGGTCTTTCATTAGTCATACAGTTTTACATCTGAAATATGAAATAGCATGCAGAGAGAGTAGGAAGAAGGGAAGGAAAGAAACTAGAAAGATAAAGAAATAAATATTTTTATATAGTTGCTGATATATTAGGTCCTCTAAATAAAACATTTCTATAGTTCTTTTTCATTTAAGTTCACCCATTCTTTTTCTACATCTGCCCATAAGTTTTCTTGATCATCTTTGAAAGAAGGGGCACCAGGGAGGGCCTAGGATTCCAGAGAGGATATTCCAAATTGCTGATAAAGCACAAGTTAAAGAAAAAAAATGCTGTTATGCTCAACATAGTGGAACATTAAAGCATTTACCAAAAATGTAATTGCTTACTTACAGGATATGTTAAATGTCTCAATACTAAGAGATTTTCCAGAGCACAGACTATCTTATCAATAAAGAAACTTCCATGGAAAGCCTGGCTTCATTATCTTTTAACTTGTGAAAGGTAGATAGGTATTGATCAGGTAATTAAACTTCAAAAAATGTTTTTAAGTCCCCCAAATATTTTAGTTATTATTATTACAATGGATAATTGTAATAATGGATCTTTTTATAATTGTTTTTTATAATAATAGTAAATACAAGGTTGTTCATTGTGTAGTTTTTTAAAGTACACTGACAATTATGTATTTGATATTCAGGCAACAGGTACGTATGGACCACCTTCTAAAGTGAAGGTAAATGCTGTAGGAAGATATAAAGCACATGATCACCAGGAAACATGTAAAGAAAATAAAATATGAATGACTATTTTAAGGGGAAAATGTAATTTAATAAAGGACAGTAAAGACAAAGTTTTATATGAACTTAAAAGAGTAAAAGAGAGTTTTTGCCTAAAGCACATCAGGATGATTTAATAATTCAAGTAACAGTTCAGGTGTGTCAGAATGTGATTAAGTGGAAAGAAAGAGGGCAATTTCAGTACAAATAACTGAAAGTGAGGAGGAGTGAATGTGAAGCCACCCACTGGAAAATTAAAACTGCCCTAAATGCAAGTTAAATATGCACACACCCAATATCAATAACTAAAAATAAAACACAAGCTCTTCTAAGTTCCATATTTAAATACCAAACGTGAGATGTAATTCAGGTTCCTGTAATGTGGACATAGTGAGATGGGCTAGGATCAGTAGACTCAATTCTAGAGTGAATCCTGCACACATTAGCTGAGTTACTCAAGGAAAGTCACTTGACTCTCTGGGTCTGGAGATAATAAAACCTACCCATCAAACTCCTAGGGTTGTGGGGGAAATTGAATAAAGCAGAATTGAAAAGAAAATAATACTTTCAAAAATGGGTTGGGCAGGCCACGGTGGCTCAGCAGGCAGAGTTCTCCGCCTGCCAAACGGGAGACCCAGGTTCGATTTCCCATGCCTGCCCATGCAAAAAAAAAAAAAAAAAAATGTGTTGTTTCATATCAAGGTTATATGTGAACATATGCTATTCACTGCGGCGTGGGGCTTGCCTTGCCCGACCGCACTGGGGTCTCGTCCTCGGGTGTGGGTCG
Organism: Tamandua tetradactyla; assembly: GCF_023851605.1. NCBI lineage: Eukaryota > Metazoa > Chordata > Mammalia > Pilosa > Myrmecophagidae > Tamandua > Tamandua tetradactyla. The sequence goes on along the minus strand of NC_135352.1, from coordinate 38,917,939 downwards.
GCTGGAGAGTGGCGTCAGCCGAAACCACGGGGCTCGAAGGTCTGGAGGGCGCGTGAGCACAATAAACCGAGAGCAAAAAAATATTTGCAGCAGTTTATTGCAGGGGTGGCTCGCGGAACCTAGCTGGCTGGCAAGGCTTACAGGCTAGGCTCCCGAGAGGGGGAAACACAGGGAATATATAGGGTTGGCAAAGGGGCGGTGACGGAGGCGGGGAAACTTTGATGGACAGCTGGTATGGAGTCGTGTAGGATGTGGATTGGTTAGGGGGTGGGGTGATATATGCTCGGGAGCTGCTAGGCAGGGGGTTAGATTAGCAAGGCTTGCAAGAACGAGAGATGTTCGGACATGTCAGGGCATGTCAAGGCAAATAAGAGGAGACAGCTTTTGAATATATGCAGCAATTCACCACATCAGCAGTAACATATTTCTCAATCTTCACACACACACACAGAGGTCCTTGATCTGTTTCTATTTCTCCTTTTATATAAATATATATGAGAACAGAGGGACACAGACCAGTGTACGCACATATTTCCTATGCCTACAGAGAGGCTCCTGAAACGTTATCTTCCAGCGAAATGGAGATTTACTTCCTACTCTCACAGATTCCGAAGGTCCACCATGAACAGCTCCCAGGGTGCTGGACTGGCCGTTTTGGCCAAGGTTGTGATGGTTTCTAGAACGACGGCCACCAGATCCCAAACGCCACACAGTAGGACTTCTCATCTAGATGTCAAGAACGTCATGATTTTTCCTTCTTCTTTCTTGCAACCTTGAGGAAACACAGGATATGTTTTATTTCATTTCAACCACCAGTGAATTATGAAATACAAGTGCAAAGATGGTGTGCCCTATGGATATATGGAGCACATATGGAACAGTACCTTACTGAATACCACATTTTAAACATATTTTTTTAAAGTATCTTGTAAGATAGTAGACCTGAAAGTATTTGAATAATAGAAAGCACTATATAAGTGTATATTATTACTATCCTAATCTGTTTTCCTTAAAGAATTACAAAATCAAGTATAAAAATGTTATATCAAAGGCTCAATATCAAAAAGAAAATAATATGATAATGAGAAGTAGATGCACACAGTGTAGGTCTACATTATGCTGCTCTTTATTAAACAAATGGCACAGGTGTTTCTAATTAAATAATTACTTAATGTACAATTGTGGGTGTGGTAGTTTGAAGTTGTATGTACCCCAGAAAAACAGGTTCTTAAATCGAATCCATCCCTGTCGGTACAAATTGATTGTAAATAGGACCGTTTGATGAGGATAATTCAGTCAAGGTGTGATCCGCCTCCATCTAAATGGATCTTCATCTTCTCACTGGAGTCCTTTATAAGAGAATGAAAGTCAGACAAATGAGAGCAACAAGCTGAAATCAACAAAACCGGGAGGACAAGGGAAAGTCTAGGAGACCCCACCACATGCCTTGCCATGTGGCAGAGGGGCCAAGGGTTGCTGGCAGCTGGATTTCAGGAAGAAAGCATTGCCTTGATGATGTCTTGATTTGGACATTTTCTCAGCCTCAGATGTTAAGCTAATAAATTCCCATTGTTTAAGCCAACCCATTTCATAGTAGTGTCTGCTTTAATCAGCCCTAGGAAGCTGAAGCAGCAAATATTAACAAAGGAAGTAAACGGCTTCTAAACATTCACTGCCAGTTTTCTATTTTGCTTTATTTTGTATCCACGACTCAATCAGATTAATTTTTGTAAAATAAAATAAATAAAAAATCCACATCCTTTGGATTCATGTATCCTACATTACTCTACTGGGGAAATCAGTGTGATTACACTGATTCAAATTTTCTTTCTCCAAACAGCCATCTTTCCTAGCACCCCTAAATGACACCATCGCAAGCAAGTTCGGCATCAGTCATCCAGCTGTGACATGAGACAATGTGCAGCATAATGCATTCTGCCACATCTGCTTGGTCTCTCACATATTTAACGAAGCTTTCATCTCTGAAGTGCAAAGATAATTACTTCCAGAAGTCACTGAAAGGAGCGAAGCCATTGGAGGACATGGGGTGTTGGAGATTTGCTTGACTTTCAGACAGCAAGGAAAAGTGAAAATCTCCAAAGAGAAGGATTTGTGAAGTTCTACAGGAAGTGTGTGTTTAAGAATTTATTTTTTATAAACTGTAAAATGGGGAATCTTCTATACATCAGAATATCTCAAAAAGGCTGGGGAAGAACCCATGAATGCAGAGAGAGAAGAGCAAAACCTGCCATGAAATACTGAAAAGCTGAGGTTCTAGCTTTGCCTTAGAGCAGCATGCAATCTTCATACAAACAAGAAAAAGGTCAGTCAAAACAGTGAATATTAATTTAACTATTTCTATTAACATATCATTATCATTCTTGTAAAATACACTGTGTGATTATTGAATTTCCCATTGTTAATTTAGCAAATTAAAACAATTCTTAATTTCTTCAAAAGTTTGCATGTGCTTTGATTTTTTTACCATCATGTCATAACATTCAGAAATCAGCTAATTTGTTTTTCTTTTCACTCGTTCTAGACATCTTAGTTAGGACTAGATTTTTAAAACTTTCTAGTAGGTCCTTCCTTTATCTGTTTGTGACCTGACTTACAAGAAAAATAAAAGAGAAGAAATTATGTCAACTCCAAACATATGGCAAAGGATAAAAGCTGAATGACTAGTTCAGGTAATTATGATTAATACAGTTATTTTGGAGCTAAGGTTACAACATAACTTTCTGGAACAGGATGTCCTCAGTATATAGTGGCTGATTTCATGTGATATGAGCCTAAATAGCAGCCATATATAATGATGAACTTTTAAATAATTATAATTGTTTTGAATGATGGACAAATTTTAGAATGAACTATTTAATATATACATATGTACTGTACTACATATATTAATACTCTTATAAAATGGACAACATCATAATGATGATAAAGTTATATTCTATTCAATTAAAACAGAAAACAGTTGATAAATAGCAGAGACATTTTTGGTTGTTATCCTGTTCAATACATAACTTGTAAAAGTTAAAACCAAATAAATACATATATTTTTAAGTTACAACTGTTTATTTTAAAGTTGATATATGTACTTCAATATTTATTTCATGCTTCATGTCATTAGACCATCTCTTTATGATGATTATATCAGAATATTTAATTTATTGAATCATTATTCAATAATAATATGTACCAAACATTGTGCTAAGAGCTTTACTTGCACTACTTTTATTTTTATTGTAGAAATTGTCAAAAATATATTAAAATAGAACGGTATTATGAACTCCTATATACTCATCACCCACCTAATTATCAGCTCATGGTCTACCTAGTTGTTTCCATATCCCCCACCCACTTTCACTTTCTTGTATTATTTCGAAAAAAATCCTATCTTCCATATTAGCTCATCTATAATATTTCAATATATAATGTCTAGAAGATAAAAACTTTTTATTCTAAGACACTGAGCTATGTATGAATAAGCTGATATTTCCCTGGAACTTTGAGTACCTCTGTGACACCTAAGAAACTCTGGTCTGATGCTCCTTTTATCTACCTTGTCGACAGATGAGTAGAACATATGGAATAAAAATAAATAATAGGGGGAACAAATGTTAAAATGAATTTAGTTTGAAATGCTAGTGATCAGTGAAAGGGAAGGGTAAGGGGTATGGTATGTAAATTTTTTTTTCTGTTTTCGTTTTATTTTTCTGTTTTCTTTTTATTTCTTTTTCTGAATTGATGCAAATGTTCTGGGAAATGATCATGATGATGAATATGCAACTATGTGATGATATTGTAATTGTTGAGTGTATGTGTAGAGCGGAATGAGCATGTGTTGGGAATATCTGTTTCTTTCTTGTAATTTTTTTCTTAATTAATAAAAAATTTAAAAAAAGAATAGAAACTGCAGCTCTGAAAGTCAGCATTGCTATGTACAATAACAAATTAAGGTAACTGCAAAAGAGATCAGGCTTCAATTAGAGATAAAAACGAAGGCATTCTGGCTGGGAATAAGGTAAATCTGAATAAGGGCAAATGATGATAGTTTATGTGCTCTAGAGCTTCACCTACTATATGGACGAAAGGCAAAGAGGTTTACTGCATCTACAACCTAAATTTTCTGTTACACACTCTAAATCTATCTGTCTGGATAGCTCATTTGAACAACCCAAACACATGGAGCCCAGAACAGAAACGAGAACTGGTAATTGTATACAGTTTAATGTAATGTCCAGGTACATCCCAGACTCTGATGGATAATTCAAAAGCATTGGTAGAGTCCATTGAGGGACTGGGGAAAAAATATGGAAATATTAAATTTTCCCATCTGGGAAGCCCCCGGTACTCTCTTAAACACTAAGGACTCCCTCAAGTTTGAGGTTTGCCCTAACAAAACTCATTTCTGTAGCAGAGAAGCTAAGACTACCTATAATTATGTATAAGAATTACTTCCACGAAACCTCTTTGGTTGCTCAGATATGGCGTCTCTCTCTAAGCCCAACTCTGCAAGGAAAATTATCATCCTCCCCACTAAGTGGGACATGACATCCAGGGGTAAAACTTTCCCTGACAACAGGGGACATGACTTCTCGGGTTGAGCCTGGCCCTGGCACTGTGGGATCAGCAATGACTTTCAGACTAAAAGGGGGAAAATAAATTTAACAAAATAAGGCATCAGTGGCTAGGAGAGTTTAAATGGAGTCAAGAATCTATCCTAGGGTGGCCCACAGTGGCTCAGCAAGCAGAGTTCCTGCCTGCCATGCCAGAAACCTGGGTTCGATTCCCGGTGCCTGCCCATGCAAAATGAAAAAAAAAAAAAGAATCTATTCTGGAGGCTACTTTTATGCAAGCTTCAGCTAGACATTGCTAAGCGCCAAAGCTGACCAAACCCCAACCAACATCATTCCGATAACCCTAAAGAACACCCAGGATTCTATCTGAGACTCTACAAAAGTTTCATGTACTAAGTTTACTTTCCTGAAACCTATAATCTCTAGATGAGTTCCTACCCAGAGGGGTCAGCTTCTTCAAGAATATTAAATAATGCCATCTCCCTATACTATTGTTGACCTCTGCAACATGAAGATGTTAGAATGGGCACAGTCCAATGACCCCCATAGATTGGGAGTAGGATCAAAACAGAAGGAGGAGTTATAACAAGAAGATAAGAATTAGCAAACAAGTTTGACTGCTGATTCACTATAATGATATTACTTTCCATTTCCGATGTTTTGGAGCAGCTAGAAGGAAAAACTTGAAACTGTGGAATGCTAATCCATACCAAACTTTGAAATCTGTTTTGTAACTACTTGTTAAAATGTACTTTGAAAATTATTGCTTTTTTGTATATATGTTATATTTCACAATAAAAAAACATTTTAAAAAGAACCGTTATTTTATAGAATACTCAAAACAATACCATGATGTTGGAACTATTAATATCCCTATTTTACAGATGAGAAAATTAAAGCTCTGAGAAGTGAAGCATGTTATGCAAAGGGTCTGGCCAGTGTGTAGCCCACTAGAAATTCAGACAGCATTTGCCTAACTTCAAGGTTGAAGCTGTTAAACACCATATTTTCACTTTTATATAAAATACATTATTTATCTTGGAGTTGCTCTGATTTTTAAATACCTCAATACTGGCTGGTACTCTGTTCTGGCTAATAAATATGAGAAGTAAAAATGCTCTTAGTCACATCAGGAATTAAGAGTTTCACCAAGACCCTAGAAATATAAACTTATAAAACAAAATGTAGTTTCAGCAATGATTATGCACCTCTCCTGTTATATTAAATTGATCAAAATTTGGCACTTAGATAATAGTGACTCCTGCAATTCCAGCTCCAAAGTAAGAAAAACCTCTGTTCATTGGTACCGGAGTTTCTGAAGGTGTTTGAGCTTTTGGCGTCCCTGACACAAATCCAGGCAGCCCAGGGGAGAAGGCAGACTAGGACACAGGTAAGACTCGGGAATTAATGCTGTTTCATAGCTTAAAGCTACTCCATGACATTGTACGTGCCCTACTTAGGTGCTGTGCAGCTGCTCCTGGTTGGTAGTACTTTTTGCTGTGGTTGTTGTTTTACTGTTGCCATAATACACAGAACTCCACTCAAAATATCTTATAAAATAACTTTTCATGCCCAAGTATTTTTCTCTAAGATGAGTCACTTACGTCACTATACTACTTGTTAACAGCAAGCAGGGATTACTTTCATGTTCAGCTAATATGAATAATGACAACTATTATATGCCATGGAATCTCTCTGTTGAAGCAGAGCTCTATAATCACAGCCATTGCCGTACAATTATCCTAGACTTCATTGTGGCATAGAGAAATATAACCTGCAATCAATCTACAATTGCCGGGTCACACAGAACTCATTGTCAAGAAAGCAGGTCCTTGATGTCAAGAGTTCAGGAAAAAAGTGTCATTTCCTCAGGTACATGATGATGGAATTTCCAAGCAGTCTGGGCTGAAAGAGGGGAACACTGCAAAATCTTTGCTTGGGATTCCTATCATTAAACTTACATACTTGTCTACATTAAATAAGACTCCTTCCCTTTCATATGGTGAGGGTTTTTACACAAATAAGTAAAGAATTCAGGATAACTTTTCATTTTCCATTTGAGTCATGAGCTACTTCTTTATAGGATTCAGTTCCATAAATATTTACAAGTACTGTATGGATATAAAGTGAATACAAAATTGGGTAAGTTACAGACTTACCCTTACAATCGACTAGGCAGATGAATATGCAGACAGCTATAACAAATTGTAATATAAGATATCCCTCTTATGAGATGAAAGAAAATATAAGTTCTATTGGGGTGGAGGTGGATGGAGGTCAAAAGAAGAAGTGATATTATCCAACTGAGGTGGAATTAAAGAAGTATAGGCTTTATACTTCTTTCCCTGACTCCTTTCCCAAGACAGAACTGTGGCCATTCTTAGGACTCCTGAATTTCTACCAGTGCTCTCCTGTAATTCTAAAATGATGCTGCTATATCACAGTGTCTCCTACCACATGGGCTCCTTGAATCCATTTTTATTTATTCATCTTGGCATCATTTTTCCAATCCTGAAATAGAGTAGAGGTTCAAAACAATTTTGAATCAATAAATATGCTGAGGTTTAAGCAGGGCTATACCTCAGAGGCTGTGTTAGAGGTGTAGATTTGAAAATCACCCGCGTATTGTTGCTGGTTCAGAATTCAAAATGGATATGCTCCCCATGGGCTATGGTACAGAGGAAACAGAGATGAATCCTTCGTGGACTATCTTCTCAATGGAATCCATTCATATTGACATCACCCACTCCCTGCTTCCAACCTCCTGCTCCTCCACCCACACTCAGGACCCTTTCCCTGCTCTATTTTTTTCCTATTGTCTTTTAACATGCTATGCATAACAATAACTCACTGCTTTTGAGAAGGAGGCAGATTAACGTCTGTCTTCCACATAAGAAATATGATTCCTGGGGAAAAAGTGGAGATGTCCAAGTGGAAACTTTATCAGTCACAGGGCACAAGATGACTGTGCCTTCAACATGACCACATGACTGGCTGCAAGCCTTACAATCCCGTTTTCACTTCAAACAGTTGAGTCTAGTTCTTGTTTTTCGATGAACACCCTAGGGAAGCCACTCCACCTGTTCTGTTTGTCCATGGCACCCACTGGGTGATATCCGTCCACCCCACTGAATGGCTGGGCAAGAGCCACAGAACTGTGGATGGGAAAAACTCCATCCAGAGGTATTGACAGGGGCTTGGCATCGTAAGTGCAGGAATTGGGCTATGATCTGAAGTTTTCAATGGCTTTCTCATAAAGTTAGAAGTGAAGAGCAATAAAATCATCGTCAGAACTATCTGAAAGAGGATGCCAGATCCATCAGTCAGTTAAATGTCAAGTGCATGCAGCAGTTTGGGAGAGCTGCACCAGGGTGTCTTCCTTCATAAGGAAAGTTCCAGGAGTGATACTGAAACCAAAGATCACTAATATCCTTCCTCCTGTCATACATTTTCGGATGTGAGCATTCCCTCCCCCAGGGCCAAAGTTGTTGTTCTTCTTCCCGTGCCACTGAATCAGTATGCCTCATTTCAGTAGACATAACTTCAGCATTTTTTCCAATCATCTCCAATTTGCACTCAGACTTTGTGCCTGAAGGATCAAGATTAAGAGAGTCAGAGGCATTTTTATAAAACTTATGGGCCACACGGGCTAATATAGTCCAATCTTAAGGAGGCCACTTCAGTCATCAACAATGCCAGTTGCCTACAGAACATGAAAGGGCCTGTAATTCCTTGACCTCCATCCATTGTTGAGTGGCTTTTCAGTGGAAGACTCACTGCTGTGGCATTGCAAGTGGTCCAGGAAGCTCTAAACAAGATATGGACCAGTTTGAAGACCTACAGTATTATTATCCAGACTCTACTGATCAACCAGGAAGAGCGACATCACAAACTGAAAGTATCAAGAGCAGTGAGGGACCATCAATAGCCCCAAGAGGGCATCATAGATTCCATGTAGCCAATCTGTAAGGCAAGCAAGTTATTTCCTCAAGAATCACAAGTCTGGATATAGTGGTGGCTTCTGCATCAGAAAAATTGAGTCCTTTGCTTATGACCAGTCTATCACTGATCACGCTTTTCATTAGCTACTTTGAATTGCTGGGGTCCCAGCTCTGAGAGCAGCCACTGTTTGAATCTTCCCTGGACAAAGCAGCAAATGAGACTTAAAGATGGTACATTCCTCAGAGCTGCAGAGGGAAGTTGAAGGGCTGCACTTGCTGGGTAGTTTGCCAAGTCAAGAAAGCACAGACTCGGGGAGTTGCAGAAGAAGCTCCTGCCTTCTTATTGGTCTTGTCAATGCCTTGGTTTTGGGTTTGTAGCCTCAGAAATATTCATTGCAAGACTCAGCAGTTAAAGTAGGATGCCCAATGCAATGGCAAAAAAAAAAAAAAAAGAAGACTAATTTGGCAATTTCAATCAAGAAACAACAAAGTACTGTCTTCCTTTCTCTAAGATTTTTATCCTACCATATAAATTCCTTCAAACTCCTCAAAATAAAGAGCTCCAACTTTCAAGAACCTCACTCTAAATTTATCCAGTAATTTAGAATTGAATATTTGAATTAATATATTTCCTTATTCATCTAAACAACATGATAAATAGGCCTATATAAGGTATTAAAAATAATTGATCTCTCTTATAACTTTTCCATTTCATTGTCCTGCAAGAGTTATTAAAGATGAAGACACCTCTTTTAAAAAGAAAAAAGATGTATGGAACTGGCCAGCACTCCCTTTGTGGGTCCCTTGCCTTATTCCAACTGGGCAAGACGGATGTGGGAAACCCTTTCTGACATGCTCCCCACCCCCCAGTCCCCAGCCCCATCCCCACCCCACCCCTACCCCACCCCACCCAAGCCAGAATTTGCCTTACAGGTAAAATGGCTTATCACAATGAAAGCAGTGTGAGAAACAATTGAGGGGAGGTGATCTGGAGCAAAAGGCTTGTTTACATACTTTAAGTCCTAAAGTAGAAAACCCTGGAGAAAGAGAAGGCTTGTTTCTTGGGAATTAGAGAGGGCATTCAAACACCTGTAAACAGGGGAGCTCCCAAGGTCACTAGCAAGCACAGGATCAGACAAGAAAGAGATTACCCTATACATGGAGCTTCTCTTGGGTGGACTTTCCTGATAGGAGGGCTGAACTCCAACAGAGGGTACCAGGTAAAGCAAAGCCAATTTGCAAAGATGGTGACAGTGTTTTCTACCTAGGTCTGCTTGGTTTTGTCAGCTTCCGACACTCAAGAAAATCTCTTTCATATCACTAGCTGGATACAAATTCAAGAAACAGACATCACATGGAATAAATCCCAGTGGTAACATTTTAAAACATTAAATTTCATTGTTCAAAAAAAGATCACAATACAGACACAGAAATAGAAAATGAAGGCCCACCCAAAGGAAGAGGCTAAAAATTCAAAAAACATCAGCAGGGAAGATTAGACTGTGGACATGGAAGAGACAGTAAAAAATGATCTTCAAAATGCTCAAAGAGATGAAGGAAAAACATAGAGAAAGAAATAAAGTATATCAGGAAAACAGATGATACGCTTATAGATATTAAGCAAAATAAAGAGAAAGGACTAAAGGAAAACAGGAAAATGAAGGAGCAACATGAGAATCTCATTGAAGAGATAGAGATGTTTAAAAAAGAAATTAAACAGAAGTACGGAAGTTGAAAACCAAAATAAGTAAAATTTCCAGTTGGGTTTCAACAGCAGATTGAAGACGGCAAAAAAAAAAAAAAAAATCAGTGAAAGAAAAGACAAAAAAAATCTGAAGAGCAAAAAAAGAATTAATAAAGCAAAAATAGACTAAGAGATCTCTGGTACACCTGTGAGTGTACCAATACATGCATTATGGGACTCTGAAAAATAGAAGAGAAAGATGAAAAAAGAAATTATGACATAAAACCTCTCAAATACAGCCGAAGAAGTGAATATGCACAGAGACCATAAAACAGGATACACTTAACTAAAAATGCACCCCATCACATACTGATCAAACTGTTAGGTGCAAATGACAGGAGAGAATTTGGAGAGCTGCAAGAGAAAAACAACATGTTATGGGTAAAGGAATACCAATTACATTAAGTGTTGATTTTCCATCAGAAATCAAGAAGCCAGCAGGTTTAAATATTTAAAGTACAGAAGAGAAACAACAGCCAGCCAAGAGTTTTATATCAATGAGTCTTCCTCAAACTCTTCCTAAACATTGAATAGGAGGAAAAACTCCCTATTTTATTCTATGAGGACAGCCAAAACCAGATAGAGATACCACAAGAAAAAAAAATTACAAACCATCATATCTTAAGAACATAGATGCAAAAATCCTCAACAAAATGCTATCAAGCCAAATTCAACAGCACATTAAAGTAAGTATAAACTATAATCAAGTGAGATTTATCCCAGGTATGTGAAGTTGGTTCAACATAAGGAAATAATGTAATACACCACATTAATGCAATGAAGGAAAAGAATCCCACATGATCATATCAATTGATGCAGAAAAGTCATTTGACAAAATCCAGCACTTAGAGTTATAAGAATAGAAGGAAACTTATTCAACCTGATGAAAAGCATATATGAAAATCCCACAGCTAACAGTCAAGTTAATGGTGAAAGACTGAAAGCTTTCCCTCTAAAATCAGGAACAAAACAAAGATGCTCTCCATCACCACTGTTATGCAACATTGTACTGGAAGTTCTTGCCAGGGCAACTGGGGCAGAAAGAGAAATAAAAGTCAACCAACTTAGAAAAGAAGTAAAACTTTCCTTGTTTAGAGGTAATATGATCCTATATGCATAGAATCCTGAAAAATCCACAACAAAGCTCCTAGAGCTAATAAATGAATTCAGCAAAGTATGGGTGGGTGTACAAGAGCAACACTCAAAACTCTGTAGAGATTCTGTACACTGGAAATGAGCAACCAGAAGAGGAAATCAAGAAAAATGTCCACTTACAATAGTAACTAAAACAATGAAATACTAAGGAATAAATTTAATCACAGATGTAAAGGACATATACACAGAAAACTACAAATCATCACTAAAAGAAATCGAAGAAGACCTAAATAAATGGAAGGACATTTCATGTTCATGAATTGGAAAACTAAATAGTGTCAAGTTAGCAATTCTATCCAAAGCAATTTAAAGATTCAACACAATCCAAATCAAAATTACAACAGCATTCTTTGCAGAAATGAAAAAGCCAATCATCAAAGGGGCCTTGAATAAACCATCTTGAAAGAAAAAGAACAAAGGTGGAGGACTCACATTTTGCAATCTTAAAACTTATTACAAAGTCACAGTAATCAAAATAGCATGGTACTGGGGCAAGGACAGATGTATAGACCAATAAAATCTAACTGAGAGTTCAAACATACCCCCCATATTTATGGCTAACAATTTTGACAATGGAGCAAAACCACCTAATTGGGAAAGAATAGTCTCTTCAACAAATGGTGCTGGGAAAACTGGAAATCCATATGCAAAATTATGAAGGAGAACCCCTACCTCACACCATATGCAAAAATCAACTCAAATGGATCAAAGACCTAAATATATGAGCCAGAACTATAAAACTCCTGGAAGAAAATTTAGGGAAGCATCTTCAGGACCTTGTGTTAGGCATTGCTTTCTTAGACTTTATATCCAAAGCATAATCAGGAAAACAAACAAACAAACAAAATAGATATGTAGGACCTTATCAGAATTTAAAACTTGTGTGTGTCAAAGAACTTTATCATGAAAGTAAAATGACAACCTACATAATGGGAGAAAATATTTGGAAACCACATATCTGATAAGGGCTTAATGTTTGACAATACAAAGAAATCCTTCAACTCTACACAAAAAGACAAACAACCCAATTGAAAATGGACACGAGACTTCAATAGACATTTCTCCAAAGAAGATATACAAATGGCCAAAAAGCACCAGAAAACGTGCTCAATATCATTAGTCATTAGGAAAATGCAAATCAAAACCACAATGAGATACCATTTCATACCCCCTGGAATGGCTATTTTTAAAAATAAAAAATTACAAGTGTTGGAGAAAATGTGGAAATGTAGGAATGCAAATTTATTGATTTGGGGAATGTAAAATGCTGTAGTCACTATGGAAGATAGTTTGTCAATTCTTTAGAAAGTTGAGTATAAAATTAACATTATTGCCTGGCAATTTTCCTTCTAGGTATATACCCCAAATAATTGAACACAAGGAGTCTAACAGATGTTTGCACACCAATGTTCATAGTGGCGTTATTCATAATTCCCAAAAGATGGACGCAATCCAGTCGTACTTTATTCAGCCATAAAAAGGAATGAAATTCTGATATGTGAGATAACATAGATGAACCTTAAAGATAACTTGTTGAGTGAAATAAGTCAGACATGAAAAACAACTATTGTATGACCACACTGACATGAAATAATTAGAATAAGCAAACTCATAGAGTCAGAATCTAAAATATAAGTTACGAGGGGGTGGAGTGGGGATAGGGAATGGGATATTAATGCTTCAAATGAACTGAAGTTCTCTTTGGGACTATGGAAAAGTTTTGGTAATGGATGGCAGTGATGGTAGCACAACCCTGTGAACGCAATTAACAGCACTGAATTACATGCTTGAATGTGGTTACAAGGGAAATTTTAGGTCCTATTTATGTTACTAGAATACAAAATTTTTTAAAAATCCATGGAACTGCACGGCACAGTGAATGCTAGGCTTAACCATGGAATTTAGTTAATAGTACAACAATAAAGATGTGCTTTCATCAATCGTGATGAATGTATCACATCAATGCAAGGTCTCGATAATAAGGTCATTTATAGGAAATGTGTTTTATGCATGATTTTTCTCTAAACCTACAAATTCTCTAACAAAACACACATCTAGCACTTACTGTAGGCATCTCACCAGCAAGCCAGATGGTTCAATCAGGAGCCATGATTTGTTTCCAGAGTTTGCAGTTACAAAGAGGGATTATTTATTCAGCCAGTTTGTGGTTTTCTAAGTGGAAGACCAAACTACTGGGCTACTGGCGATATCCCAAGGATCTGTAAAACTATAATAAGACTCATCAATGGGCGTATTGATAAGTGCTATTAGAACAACCTTGAATCCTGCTCACTCGGTGGATTGACTGTGTTCAATTTAGGAATGGCATAACTAAAGTTGAAGAGAGCCAGCAGCCCATCCATCAGATTTCTGCTTAGCCAAACCATCAGTGAGCCAGGAGAATCTCTGAATGCAGGGCACCACTGAACCAGGAGATTCCCCCAAATAGCTCCCACTTTTTCACACAGATGCCGTTGAGGCTGCCCAGCCCAATGATATAATGCTCGATTATATTATTTCCATTTGACAAAGAGGGCTTACTTGGCCCTTTCCAGCATGTTAGTCACTGAATCCAATTTGACCCACCACAAAATGGGAATATCAGGCTAGAGAGTCACAAGACGCAGGCACCAGGCTTTCAGTTTTGACAGGAACCCAGTAAAAGCTATTAGCAGCTTTTCAAAAGGGCTTCTATGGTAGCCATGTCAGAGAGGTAATGAGTCCAAAACTCCAAGGATACCTCTTGATAGAGGCTGCTTTCCTTTGCCAGAGACTCCCATTAACAAAATCATCAGTCTCAGAGATTTGTAGCTTAAAGGGGGGCATTTGGGTTATGGGACTACAAAGGCAGAGATGTTTCAACTTGTTGTACTACTTCCAAAGCAGACTATTGGCTGGGCCTCATCTGGATATTGCCAATTTGTGGTTAAGCAATATAAAAGACAAAATAGAATGCCCAAATATGGCACACACTCTCTCCAATATCCAAGGATCCTAATAAGATACTGGCCTTTTGGGTGGTGAGGGAACCAAAGAGATAGCAGATTTTTCTTAACTTCCACAGGGACTGAACATGTGAATCTACCCACAGAGAACAAGAACCTCTATTGGTGAACAGGCCTTGAATGGTGTCAGTTTATTAACCACCTTGATTCGAGCAAGTATGAAAACCCCCCAGTGAAGGTCTTTGAGACTGAGCCTTCTGTCCTGTCAACTAACAAGAAAGCATTACATAATGAAAACTTTGGAGATCAGAAGGGAGGGGTACTTGTGCTAAATTCTGATCCATTTATGGGCAGCAAACAATAGGACAATATCTCTAGAACTTCTCTACATTTTGGCTCTTACAATTTGGAGAATTCCCTCTGGCAATCAGAGCACATGGATTCCTGAAGTACATTCAGATGTAGAAGCAAAAACAGCAGTCCACTGAATTCGCCTAAAGCGTCCTGTTTTATTCTCTTACCACTGAGAACCTGTCCTAAACCCATTAGCTGAATCTGGGTGCCCCCACCCTCCTCCACATCATAGCACCTTATGGGATGGTGACTTTGTTTTCTGTGTCCAAAGGAGACATAAAATTTTGAGTCTCTCCCTTCCTTAAAATTCCCTATTTTGGTTTGGCTTTACCAGAAATGGAATGGCTTTTTTAAAGGGAATTTATTAAGTTGCAAGTTTATAGCTCTAAAACCATAGAAAGGTTCACATTAAGGCATCCAGAGATAGATACCATAACTTCAAAGAAAGGCCAATGTCTGTCACATGGGAAGGTATGTGGCTGGTGTCTGCTGGTCCTTGTTCCCAGTTCCATTGCTTCCAGCTTCTGAGGCCAGTGGTTTCCTTTCTAAGCATGTGTGGGCCCTCACTTAGCTCCTCTGGGACATAGCTCTGAGTTCTGGTTTGCTTAGCATCTCATGGGAAGGCACATTGCAACGTCTGCTGGACTCTGCATCTCCAAACGTCCATTTCTAGGCCCTTCAAGCATTTCCAAGCACCTCTGTCAGCTCTGAAGCAACTGTTTTCCAAGCATCTGCATCTGAGTTTCTCCAAAATGTTTCTCCCTTTAAAGACTTCAGTAAACTAAGCAAGAGATGCCTTAAATGGGTGGAATCACATCTCCATCTAATTAAAAGGTCACACCTATAACTGGATGGGTCACACCTCCAGGGAAAGAATCCAATCAAAGTTTCTCACCCCAAACAGTAAGCCTGGCCTCACAAGATTAGATCAGGATTAAAACATGGCTTTTCCGGGGTACATAGTATAGTAGTTTTATACCGGCACATTCCCCAACATAGTCAAATGGGAACATATTGCTTTTGTTTCCTTTGAATCCGGGTAGATCTCAGCCCAACCCAACCCAACCATCTCTCTCCTTAAAGCAAGTGAGGTCTTAGGAGAGGAGCAGGGAGGGAACCAGCGCCCCAGAAGGAAAGAACATCTCCACAAGAGTGAACAAGTTGCCCATACTTCTGACTTGGGGAAGTTCAGTGGCTGGACTCCAATATTTCCGATATTTTTAGTCCTCCCAAACCCTATAGTGGGCAGCAAGTCATCATTAAAACACCACCTATTTCAGCTTTAGAGATTCCTTGATTCAGCACCACAGCCACATTGCTTTCCAGCTGGTGCCACCCTTTACTGCCACAGCAGTAATTTTTTTTTAAGGAATTCACTTTAATCCTAGGCATTTTGCTGCCACATTAGCATGATAATGTATCTTATGTTTGGGGCCTAGTTTCAAATAAATGCTAGAGGAGTTTTGAAATTATCCAGATTTAGTTGTGTTGGTTTCTCATTCTCCAGCAAGCCACCTTCATCAGCATTGTAAATCCAACCCAGAGTAGGAAGAGGCCAGACACCAGGCAATGACTCATGTATGGCTTCCCAAAAGAGTTTGTGTGTCTCTGGGGAGTTTGAAATCTCCCCAAAGGGGCCAAAGCTCTCTCACAGCAATCAGGACCGATTTCAGAAATCTCTGAGGAATGGAGAGCAGTTGCTTAAGACGTGCAGAATTTTTAACTAAATTGAATTTGAGTGAGTGGAAATAGATACGACGGTGGCCCATTATTGAAAGCATAATTAACAGTGCTGAACTGTGTGTGAGTGTGGTTGACAGGGGAAGTTTAGAATTCTTTATGTCAACAGAAGAAAACACAGAGGTTAAAACCCAGAGCTTTATAACTCAGTAAACCTTGTTGTGGATAGTGACTGTGATTAAGAGAAAATTTCTCCCTGAACTAGAACAAATGTGCTTAACTATTACAAGGAGTTAATAGTAGAATGGTATATGGGGGGACAATGCACAGAAAATGGGAGATGTTTTGGGTTTTCTCTTCTTTTTCCTTTTTCTTTTCTTTTTCCGGGAGTAATGAAAATGTTCTAAATTTGATTGTGGTGATGAATGCCCAACAATGTGATGATACCATGAGCCACTGATTGTACGCTTTGAATGAGATTGTATGGTGTGTGACTATATCTCAATGATGTTGCACTGAATAAAATCTCTGAGGCATTTTGCCATAGTTTTTCAATAGATATAGGATTGGCATGAGAGACAGCAAGAAGGGCTGCACTGTAAAAACACCCCAGCTATTGTCGTGTTTCTTTGACATGCATTGTGTAGCCCATCCCTTCGTCAAGTGAACCGACCTGAATTCTAACTATTCACGTGTTCCTGCCTATCTGCCCACAGCAGGTATGAATTTATCTCCTTTCATGCTCAGTTCAAGTGCACATCTCTGTGGCTGTGGGCTGAAAGGGGGTGGACTTTCTGTCCACCCAAATGAATTCTGTCACAATGGGGAGAACCTGAAACCAAGGACCAATTGGAGAGGAAGTCACTCTGCAGGGAGGAGAATTAACAACCATGGCACCATCAGAGCAGCTGCCTTTACATCTGCTTCCTGCTACTCAGCCTGTAACCACCTCTTCAAGTTCTCCTCATTAGCTAGCAATAAAGCAGAGACCCATTTATTGCCTAGTTGACCATACAATTTTGACAATATATTTGCTGCCAATTTCCATGGACCACTCTCAAAATCTGTCAATTAGCGTATGAATCCCTCACCTTTACTCTTTAAGAAAGTCATGTCTCTTAGCATCCTATTCATGTTGCCAAAAATACCAACAGTCATGAGAAATCTGAGATTCTACTATACTTACAGACTAACAACATAGCCTCCCACAGTTTCATTAAGGCTCGTAGAAAACACAAGATTCCTGGGTCAGAGAGGAACAGTTTTTTATACTAATAGCAGTAGCCAGAGTATTAGAATTTTCGCACAGATTCCCCAAACCCTGGTTTCCATGGCATAGAGAGCCTAAAAGCAAGTGCACATGCCTTGGGTTAAAGGAGAGGAGCACTGAGTTTAGTTTGCCTTTTACTCTGGAGGGTGATAATAGCTCCATCTTCCAAGCCTGTAAGCGCTTTGCTCTGTAGAGGGATGCAATTTCTATCTTTCACGGACATACATGAAAGGATGGTCTGGAACAAAAGGCAGTCAGTGGCTCGCTTGCAAGACACTCCAAGATGAGAGCAATTCGTGGAGACTTATCCCCCACATGTAGGGGTTTACAATTTTAGACAAAATAGCAGAAAAAGATTGAAAAGTTGGAATGAAGGCCTCAAGCACTGGAGACCTAAGGAAGTGTGTGGATATCTGAAATTTAATCATTCTTCTTTATTAGTACAGAAACAGGGTGAATAGAAAAATTGCAAAAGAGTACTTGACTGGTTAATAGAAAACTGGAGTATGGTGGCTCAAGTCCACCCCCTCCTAAATGGCCTGTAACAAGCCTGCTTTAGCCAAGACAAAGGTCAAGAAATAAACAATGTCCCTGAGGAGGGAAGAACATACCACAACCGTGAAAACAGCATTGATTAGATTTTAGTGTTAAACACTAACCTTAGGAAGACATCAGGTCTTAAGCCTGTTTAATGATTACGCTAGAGACCCAATGTCTTCATGCTATATGGAGTGTCTCTGCTCTAAAATCATATATTGCCCCTGCCACCCTCTGCCCCTCATGGAGCACTGAACCACCAGATGGCAGCCACCGGAGAACCTCTCCTGTTCGTAATTTCCAATAAATCTATGTCGACTTCTGTGCCTGGTGAGTTTCTTTGTGGCATGAACTCAGTCTGGGCCCAAACACTGAGTTATAGGGCCCGCCCTGCCCCTGTCCATCTGTGTAAATGAAGGTAAAATCAACTGAAATGTTACATTCTCACAACATGAAGGGGTGGGAGAAATTGCATTATGAAGGCCATTGTGTCTTGGAGGTTCCATGTGTATCTATAGCTGCAGAGGTTCAGGGCACTGAGAGCACATCCTCACATCCTGGGCAGCAGAAGCATTTTGATTTGAGAACATGAGTCCTTTAAAAAGATGCTTCTGGCTTAATGCTTTGCTTCCTACAGCCACCACCTCATCGAGCATCCATCCCTGATTTATTGTCATCCGTTCCTGATTTATTGTATCTCTGGTACTCATCTCAAACTGAAATATATTTTCTTTATTCATATTTTACCTGTCTCCCTCAGTAGAATGTTAGGCTTCATGAAGGAAGGGATTTTGTCTGTCTTGTTCACTTCCATATTTCCAGTAGCTAAAATATTTCCTAGCAAATAACAGGCACAAGGCAGATATGTGCTGAGTGTTCTTCATTAATTATGAGTGTATCTGACTTGTGAAATTTCCCACTGAGATACGTGACTACCACTTTGAATCCATCTTAGGAGTAAATGAATTCAGCGAATATTTCTGCTTGTGGTTTAAATGCCATGCATTTCCTCATTTAGAGGCATTTGCTAAATATGATGTCAATTTAGATCATATTTCTAAGTTAAAAAAGAATAAATTAAGGTTCAATATGAATATACCACTTTCATTGTTTCACACAAGCAAATGTGTTTTTTTTTTTTTTAACTTTCTGATGCCTTTTAAACTTCATCTGTTTCAGCCAGCTGACTTGAAAGTGAAAAAAGCAGGCTAGATATCCTAGGTAATGTAATGAAATTATATATTATTTTCTGAGATGATTAAGATATTTTACAAGGTATTGCTTTCAGCTATCTACTTAAATTCACATTTTTCTTTTCTTAGGAGAGCATCAATTCATTGTTTTTGATAATTAACCTGAAATAACAGATGTCTTTCTCTTTAGTTCTAGGAACAACATTTAATATTTTTAAAAAATATCTTCTCAGTTGTTCAATATATGAGATGGAATACTAAACAAACTTCTATACTTTCTTAGTGTCAGGACCGTGAGTAGACATTTCTCCCACATTCATAACTTAAATTTAAGTGATTTCAAGTTTCTAACTCTTACTCCTCTTATCTACATTCCTTACAGAAACAACCACAGATCGTTTTGTTAGGCCTTAGGAGCTAAAATGACATTGCTAGCATTGTGAAAAAACATAATGCTAAATGGAAACAGGGACGTGCTAGAAGTGCCCTAAAAAGTTCTGTTAGGGAAATGAGCAGAAAGATGAAGAGATTGAAAAGCAAAAGCAAGTCTCCCTCAGACACTCTTCCTAGATCTCAACAGAGTAGGAAATAATAATATGACCAATAAGGCTAAATGAAATAGAAATACAAAAAAAGAAAGAAAGAAAGAAAGAAAAGAAAGAAAAATGCCTTTGGAGAGGCAGAACAGTTGGTTTTCAAGAATCTTCGTTGTGTAATTGAGTAGTTTGGATCCCATTTCTGACAGTCTGGAGGTGTTATCTAACCACTTAAAGCCTCAGCTTCCCCATAGGCAAAACTCAGGAAAGTTTTGCCTATGGGGAAAAACTATCAGGAAGGCTAATTTTAAAGAGCAGTTGCAAAGCACTTATCATCTTGTCTTCCAGATAGCAAATCCTCACTAAATTTTAACTATTACAACCACTTTAAATTTCAGTCACTTAATCCTCTTTATCAAAAACTCTTCTGCTAAGCCTAAGTCTTTAATTAATACTCCACATGTATTTGTTTGCTAAGGGTCTACTAACAGTGAGCTAACAAGTGGATCGTGTTTGTTACTTATTATTGCAGCTTTTTGGCACATCCTTCAAAGTTTTTTGTTTGTTTTTTGTCTTGTTTTGTTTTGTTTGGCATGGGCAGGCACCAGGAATTGAACCTGGGTCTCCGGCATGGCAGGCGAGAATTTCTGTCACTGAGCCACCATTGCCCACCCTCCTTTAAAGTTTTTGACATGTGAACAGCACTGTCACTGGGGGATGAAACAAGACATAAACTGTAAATGTGAATGTCTGCATACAGACGTGCATGATGATGCACGTGATCTATAGAAACCAGAAAGTTTTCTCTCTATTTATGCATGTTCATATATGTAGGTGTATGCATATGTACAATTCTCCCTTCTTCAGCTAAAAAAAGATACTATTTTTCTGCTCAAGAGTGTTCAGTAACCAGCTATTTGGAAGGCACAATGTTTTCCATGCCACTCTTTCAATCTTCATTACAGGCTCTATTCTCTTGCAAGTCAGTGTGCCTGAGATAAAGAAATGATGCTACACAAATTTTACCAACTGTGGAAACAAAGTAATTCCATACTTCTTTCTATTCATTCCAAGCCTGAAGCCATAAATAGAACCCAGTGGGCTCACTGCCATCTAAACCAGTGAAGTCAAGGGGAGATAAAATTGTGAGGAAATCTTTTCATTTGTCCATAGATTCACTCCTTGAATTATTCCAATGCATTTCTTCAGCTATCCTAGGGCTGCTGTGAACAAAGTACCACAAACTTGATGGCTTGAAACAACAGAATTTATTCTCGCCATGCGGAAGCTGAATTCTGAAATCAAGGTGTCAGAAGAGCCACGATCCCTGCAGAGGATATTCTGTTCCATGCCTCTCTCTGGGCTTCTGTCAGCGACCAAAAATCCTTGGCATTCCTGGACTTCCAGCATAGCTCAATCTCTGCCTTTGTCAATACATAGTCAACTTATTTCCATTTATCTTCATCCAAATTAACTCTTCTTATAAGGACATCAGTCATACTGGATTTAAGGGCCAACCTTACCTGAGTATGACCTCATTTTAACTTAATTCCCTATTGAAATTACCCTATTTCTAAAGAAGACTTTATTCCCAGGTACAGAGCTTTAGGAATTCAACATATTTTCGGGGGCGGGGTGGGGAGCGCAATTCAGCCCATAACAATATCAATTTTGCATACTAAGATGACTCACAGACTGACCCATGCCAGCCAGTGCAACTTCATCTCACATTACTCTTATGCTAGACTTTTATACTCCAAAATGATAGCCTCCCTATGCTTTGCTGAGCATGCCATTTTCTTTCACACTTACACTCTTTTTCCAGCATGCTTATCCCTCCATATGAACCATTCTTCCTCACTTCTTCTTGTTGCTTAAATCTTATTTATTCTTTGTAACTATGCCTACAGAGCACATGCTCAGGAACCCTCACCTCATAAAAAAGTGAATGTTGGGACTCCATTTTATAACATTTTTAGATGAGTGTTGGAAACATGGTAAAATAATTTAATTTAGTATAGACTAATTTTAAAGATTTCATGAACAGTTATGCAAATCTAATGAGCTCATGTAAAAACCTAGACCACATATATGTATATGTACATATAGATAGATACTATATACATACACATGTATATTGACATATATATATGTGTGTGTGTTTACGTACTTGCTCTTGTGAAAGTGATATGAGGAATTATACACATACACATGCACATAAATATATGCGCATGCAGTATATTATATTAATGAAAGACAATGTCTTTAGCATTATATTTGCTAACATTTGGGAACCAAAATCATTTTTACTAATAACTGGAGACGTATCTGTCGTTCTTTTGGTGTTAGAATATTTCCTCACTAAAACGAATAAAAATGTAGCTTATGATGAAAAAACAAACTACACAATATGTGAAGGGATACCAAATTAAAATTTCAACTTCAGTCATGACAACAAAAACATGTTTCTCTTCAAATTTAATTTCCATGAGAAACTATTCTAAATTAAAACCTTCCAGGGCAGTGTCCTTCCATTTTTTGCATTTTTACTACCTAGAGATCAAACGGTTTGACACAGCAAAAATTCTGGTGAGTTAGGAAGAAATGCTGATTGGTTTGTTGGCTGGTGGCCGGGGGAATGTTATGACCGAGTAATTATGTGTTCTGGACAGATGCATTAACCAGGCTTGAGGCTGGAGCCACTGGATATTATTTTAGTCATAAGGCTAGAGGAACTGAGTCATTTTCAAAGCATTGGCTGGCTGACATTGCCTTACTGATGCCTGTTCCAATGACTCTTTGGCAGTAACTTCCAACACTGCACTTATGACATGGTAAACAAAAACTACATTAAAGCTTTGCTTTTTAATCATGAAGGAGTTCAACATTTCCACTAAGCTCTCTTGCTATTCATCAACTCCCATTGAAGGCTATTGCAGATTTTCGCAGTCCTGTCTTCGGATGGGAGAACTGCAGCACTGTAACAGGCAGAAATCCTGAGTTTTTTGCAGCAATAAAAAGTACACCGTCAAAATTCAAAACGATAATACATTTTTGCAATCATTCTCAACTATTAAATAGATGAAACGCTGACAATGTCTTTTACTTTTCACTGTTGACTTAGTTCAATTCAGAAAACACCATCCTTTATAAAGCAGCTATGTCCAATGATGAGAAAAATATGCATAATGATAAGATAAAATCAGCATAAAGACATTTTGGCTTCTAAGAAAAGATAATTAGTCCCACAATAATGAATACATTGGTTAGGTTTAGGTAACTTTTCTGCTTGCACCTTTTAAACTTGAATTTTTACTTTGACATTAAGTATTAATAAAAGCTAATAGTAATTTAAAGAGAAGCATTCTAAGTTGTTACAAATATCTTATGTTGGTTATTTAAAAACTCTAATAATGTAAGTTCCTTATTTAAAAATTCTAATGATGCAATTTTAAGGCTACTTAAAATGACCGCTGTTTTAATTTTTTTAATGCTTGTGAAATGTGAGGGCATAATGTGATATTTCCGTCGAATGTAGCCCTACTAAATTGAAGTACAAATGATATAAAGTCGGCATTTAGGACAGGACAGTCATAATTCCTAGGATCATCTTTAATTATATTAGTAAAAGGTAGAGTTTGATAGATGGCAAGGGAGGTGGAAGAATGGATGGATGGATGGATGGATAGGTAGGCATATTAGATAGATAAATAGATACAGAAAGATGGATGGAGACAGATAAAGATGAGACAGCTTCATCGCTTTTTGCAATTCTTAGAATATAATGACTACAAACTTTGAAACTATTAGACGAAATGTTGGAGAACATTTTGCAGAAGCAAATGGATTTTAAAAACATCCTTTGAAGAGTCCTCATTTGGGTTCAGTTTTTTTTCTTTTGATTATTCACAAAGCCTAAATT
Source organism: Tamandua tetradactyla (assembly GCF_023851605.1). Classification (NCBI taxonomy): domain Eukaryota; kingdom Metazoa; phylum Chordata; class Mammalia; order Pilosa; family Myrmecophagidae; genus Tamandua; species Tamandua tetradactyla. Next base: position 38,894,076 of record NC_135352.1, on the reverse strand, counting down.
TGTGGATAGAATTGTTTAATTTAATTATCCAAAACCACTCAGAAATAAGTCTATGAGAATAATTGTAGTGTCAGTTCCTATGTTTTAATTGTTACATGTCTTTTAAGTAATTGCAGCTGAAATTTCTAAGAAAAATGTTTTAAGAGATGATAATAAATTAGTAGGAACATTTATGTGGTCATTAGAATAATTGTGACCACCTATTATTATTTAAAATGTATACATTTTAAAAATGTTTCCATTTAGTGGAATCATATAGAAAGTGTTACTCCCTTCTATTAAAATTTATCAAAATTCTGGAGGTTTCAGTTAATTAAGGAGGTTAAGAAAATTTTAGAAAAATTCTCTTTTAAACGACCTAACAGTTCCAAAGACAGAATGCAAGCTGACACTAAATAATCTCCCAGAAGAATTTACTGAGAAAACTTTAAAATTTATCTGGAAAGTAAAAAGCCTACAATAAAATGAGCAATGATAAAAGGAATGAATTATTACTTTCCTAGAAAATGAGGAATGTAGAGTAGAAAGGAAAAACTGAGTTCAACACCAATTGAATTATCTCAAGTCAAAATTGTATCATGGTTGTTTACGATTCATGAATACATTAAAATTTACTATGAGATTGCCAATAAGTCAAATTAGATTAATATATTAAAATATGCAATGAAATATGAGGTGATACTATAAAAATGCTATAATAAAATACTATAGTCCATGTTAGAATTGAATGTGTAACCAGTATAATTAACACAAAAGTTTCGCAATTTAAGAATATTGCTATATCCTGACCTTAAGAGCACAAGGCAGAATTCTCTTGTTTATTTCTATTCCTTTCTTTTGGACATGGACTCAAACACTGACACAAAATAAGTTTTTTGAAATAATCTTAATGATTTTAATAGACTTATTTTGCTCTGAATTGTTACTAATTCCATTAATTAGCAGAGCTAATTATAACGTAAGTTCCTTATTTAAAAATAAATTTTTATTTTAAAATAAAAGCAGAGCTAATTAATTGCCTCCTAATCCAATCATGGCTTTAATGAGTAGAGCATGATTTATTTATATATTACCATTATGCTGTATTCAATTTCTCTCTAAAAAAACATAAAAAATAAAAGTTGTTGATAGTTTTGTTTAGGTTGGAAAATTAATATATTTCATGATACATTTGTCACTTAAAAGACATTTATGAAATTTCATGAATGTATAAATTCATTCTTAACTAATGGATTTTTTTGTTTATAAACTCTACTATTCAACAATTGTTTTAGTCTTTACTCTACCTTCATGCATTGCTTTCATTCAGTATATATAACAGACACTTACATTAAATAAAATAATCTGTTTAATATAAGAAATTCTGGGATTCATTTCCCCAAAAGTTTTCATAAGGTGCTTTTTGGGTTTTAGAAACCTCTATTCATAAGATGTTTACTTTCTTAAGTGCAAAAAAATAAAAGACAAAGACACTTTTTAAAAATGCCTTTGAAATAGCAAAGTATAAAATTGGGTGAAGATGTATAAGGTATTTTATTACCATAAGCTGCAGTGAATATTAATTTAGCATAGAGTGGCCTAAATGAAATACAGAACTACACAATATTTTCTCTGATGAGCATAATGAAAATATGATATTTAATCAAGTTCTTAAAAAGAATACAACAGAAGAAAGCATGTTAATGTGAAATGATCCTCCACTAATGATTTTCTTTAAAAAAAATTTCTAGAAAAGGTAAACAAAGCAGAAAAGACACAGAGACACACATCTGTCATATGTTTGCTGTTTTATAGTCACTGCTTTAAGAAAGGATGTGAGTTATGAAGTGAGTCCTTTTGTAAACATTCTAATAAAGCCTGGGTAAGATATACAAGGCAGCAGAACCCTTTAAGCTGCGGTTCCCTACATAATACTAAGAAATATATGCAAATCTCCAAGTTCCCTGTATAAATTGCTACATCGACTCAAAACACCAGACTGCTTTATCATTTAAAAATTCCTCGAAGGAAAGCTCTGTTCAACTTCCACTTTAAAAGGGAGGTGAATTAGAGCATAGAAAATGAAGAATAGATGTTTCATATGAAGCTCATGCTTTTTAGAGAGAGGGGTCATTATATTTAATTTATGAGCCTTAATTCTTTTTTTTTTTTTCCCTGTCTTCAAACCTCAAATCGTCAAATCTGTTGAGGGTACCAAAGAAATAAATATGAGAACATCTGAGGCATTTCCTAAGTAAGAGGCTGGTAAAAGGGGACACGGAAAAGCCAATTAACCTCTGACTAATTTATTTACTGTAGTCATTAAAAACTAAAATGAAAAGACAAAAGATTTTCTGTATAAAATAAACAGGAGCATATCTTCTCACCTGTCTTTCCTATCAGATATTTTTGAATTAAATAATTTAAATCCCCTGGGATTAATACATTTCTACAGAAGCTATTTAAAGAACTTAAATTCCTTCTTGTCTCCGGACTACTGTATTGTTAGTTCAAGCCTCTTCCTAATAACTCCAAGGACTCTTTTAAATAGCTTATTTGTATTATTCAACTCTAAACTAAAATTGACACCTGAAAAAGGAAATGTTAAGAAATATAAAAATCTAGAAGAAAGAAAGAAAAATCGTGGAACTGTAACCCATACCAAACTATAAAGTATGTTCTATAACTACTTGTTAAAATGTACTTGGAAATTTATTTTTTTGTATATATGTTACACTTCACAATAAAAAAAGCATTAAAATCTATTCCAATAATTGAATAAAATATTCTTCTTGGTTTCTAAAAATATTTAAAGAGTAGGAAACGTTAATAGAGTAGAAAAATAAAGCAAACTCAAATGCTAATATAGTAAGAAAATCTGAAACTAAAGAAAATAGACCAAAATAGACCAAACTCAAATTAATAATTGGTATCAAATCAAGTATTGATTAACAGGTTTTAATTGTTTCAGGACTATTTGCATGCTGAAAACATGCAACTAGAAACAACAAATAAATAAAAACATGATGACAGGAAAAATATACCGAAAACCAAAAACTAACAGTGCAGATTAAGTATGTTGGCTCATATAGGATATGAAATTATAATCAGCTTCCTAGGACACTCTTGATTACTATTTCCTACTATTTCATAAGGATTTATATTCCTTATATTTACAGTTAAATTTAGTCTATGGATCTAACATCAGGAACTTGTTTCTATTTCTACAGTTGAAATTATCTTTGGATAAGAATGGATGCTGCAAAATTAGATTTTCAAAAATGAAAAATATATACAACAAAGAGTTCAAGTTATAGGAGTAAAAGCTTTACTTGTCTTTCTGTTAACAACACCCAGCAATTCTGGGACCCTCACTCTCTTGAACTGATACTATATAATATTTATGCATGCATGACAACAAAATATGTTTCAATAAAAATATGTTTGAACTAGCAAAGCAAAATTGTTTTAAGCTTTTGATCTGTCTCATAGCTCACATCTCGGAAACTCTTTTCCTTTCAACAGTTACATTCAAAAAGTCAAAGATATACGGCTGACAATTCAAGCTGAATGACACCACGATAAACTATGGTTTCTCCTGCAGATAAAATACATCATAAATCGGTGCAACACTTACCTCATTTTAAATATTACTGTCTCCTTTTATCAGGTAACACTATATGACTGCCCCTCACCTCCCTTCTTCCCATATTTTACTTGGGATTTTAATTCTATACAATGACCACAACCAGAATTTTTTTTTTAATTAAAATAGGATATATGGCTTTAAAGGCTTAGGTTATCTGATAAACCGATTTAATGTAAAAAAAATAATAAAATAACAAGGACATACTGACTTCTGATGCCCTGTAAAATGTGGCAATAATAGAATTACATCTATTTTAAAATTGCAATAGCTCTTTATACTTAACTGCAATTTATCCCTTGATATAAAATGGTGGGCAATACTGCTTAGCAAAATGGGAATACATTTGCAACTAAATGACAAAGAGTTTTTTTGCAGGAAGTGTAGGACACCACAATAGGTAGCTTTTTCTCATGAAAATAACTATTCACGGATTGCCAGGACCCTATCAACACCCCAGGACCAGTGAATTGCCTGACTTATATCTCTCCATCTCTAACCACAAGTTACGCTTTTTCTAGATACTCAAATCTGCATTACAAGCTGTGAAATGTGTTCAATGTACTAGTATAAATCCTGATGACCATCTACACAGTTTTGGATTCACATCCGATATCCTCCCACGCCTGTTGAGAGGTGGGCTTCTTCTTTGGCCAAATAAAGAGGAAGAAAGGCTTGCCCTAGTCGGGAGAAAGCAGCTGTGGCCGAAGTGCCTGCGTTAACTGGGGATCTTGCTGCTTGCCTGCTTTTTCACGTCCACCGCTGCCCAGAGCAGACGGTCCTGCTGCCACTCCCAGTGCATTGGTCCTGTCTATCATCAGGAACGAGCAGTCACCAAGGCTTCTCCCCATTTTCCAGCTGCTTTTATCTGAAACTGGGCTTGGGAATAGAGACCTGCCGCCTCGGTCTCCTGATGGAGCCATCCCACCATGACTCCTTCTCCTGTGTCCTCCTTATCCCCCCCAAACCCTTTCCAAACACAGAATAGCTACATCATGAATTAATTGTATCGTTTCCTCAGTAAGTCTGTGAACACGGTGATAGGAGGATTATTTCACGCAAATTTAGGGGGATTCCCTAAATTTAGTCCAGATTACTGTTTCTTCATTGAGGTCTCCACAGAATTCCAAAGTATAATGACATCCACATCAACATTATGTTGGAAACCAATCATGTAGCTGTTTTCAAAATCCAAAGGATATCATAGTGCATACAAAAAAAAAAAAAAAAGTCTGCCTCATCCCTGTCCTACAACCACCTATTTCTGTCCTGGAAGCAACCAATGATATCAGCTTCATGTGTTCCCTTCTGGGGGGCGATTTTATTAGAAGCAAATACAACTTACTTGCCTTTTAGTATAGTTAGCATTCTGTACCAAATAAGTATATATTTACTGTGGCAATGCAGACCCATGTATCCCAGAAAAACATGTCCTTAGTCTTACTTCATTCCTGTGGGTACGAGTCCATCTAAGTAGGGCCTTTTGATGAAGTTACTGCAGTTGTCTGACCTAACTAAACGCGGATGGGTCTTAATCCTATTGCTGGAACCCTTTACACACAGAACAACATTGAAACTCAGAGAAAGCCAGACAGAGAGCAAACAGAAGCAGGCAGTCAGTGGAACCAAGAGAAGCTAGCAGAGGGTGCCACGTGTACTGCCATGTTAATGGAAAAGCCAAGCACCAAGGATCACGCTCAGCCAGCCCTAAAAGTCCACAGTCTTCTGGAAGAAAGCATTGCCTAGACAGTGCCTCCATTTTCAACTTCTCAGCCTCAAAGCCATGAGCCAATAAACTTCATTGTTTCAGCCAGTCCATTACATGACATTTCCTTCAGCAGCCAGGAAAATTAAAACATTTATTTACTTCTTCGGTGTATATTTAGCATTTTATGCACTCACATATTCTACTCCCATTTATGGAGACCATGTGCCTTGGCTCCTTTATAGAAATGTGTGTCACACAGACATTCCTTGATTGATTGTGTAATTCTTTTTTTCAAGTTTGGGATAGACTATTCAAAATTAAGACTGGCTATCCGCCACTTTCCTCTTGAATTAAAAGGGATAAGAAAGTGAGCAGTTGGCTTTCTCAAACACTTCCTCCATATACACAGCTATTAAAGGAAAATTAAAGCATGACTAATCACATATGCAGATGTGCTTTATCTTACGGCAATAGTTTAATATATTCCAGATACAAGCAGACATTACCATATTTCCTTTGGTTCTGATACATATGCTAACACAAAGATTAACAAAATCACTGATTTGTAATGGGTGATTCTGTTTCATTTTAGAAATCACCCATTCCTCCAACATTCCAAGTTCATTGAAGGTATGTTTTGCATTGAATTCTTTTCCATAATTGCATCCATCTCCATTTCATGTCTCACATATTAGAAATGACATGAGAGCCCACCCACCTTATTACAGGTTCTTAAATGCCTTCTAGTTTCTTATGATTATTTTAAATGCATATCCCAAACTGTGAAAAGATAAAGCCTCATATGATTTTTTATATAAAGTAATAATAATACCTAAGAAAAGTCAAGAGTGGAAGCAAAGAAATTTCCATACATAGTTAAAATCATACCTAGTACTGCAAATTTAAAGCAATATATAGTGCCTAATAAAGTAGATAAATTAGGAATCAAATGATTTATTCAACTTATAGGGACCCAAGCCAGGAAAGCTAAAATCACTCAAAATCCATTCCTTAAAGAGTCTTTAACTATCAAATGGGCTGTTTTTAATGGCCAAACCAATTGGGCAGGTGCTAGATATTCCCTTTATTCACATTATTCAAAACAGAGTTTTAATGTATAGTCATGTATGTCCCTTAAACTAGGATATTTCTTTTCAGTTAATCTTGCCTTGTAGTTAAATCAATCCCAAGGTTTAAATATTAATTACAAAGGTCCAATTTTTCTTACAAAAAAAATTTATCTTGAATCAATAACAAATTTTATTTTTTAAATAGTCCTCTAATTTGTTTACCTATACCAACACTGATACTTTCAAAAATTCGAATATGTTTTTCTTAGGTCTCTATGTGAAATACTAGGATTTTAGACTTGACTCATTAAATCACCAGAACCATTAACATAGGTTGAGTATGATTTTTCTTAGTGACATAAAATATAATTTTCATAAGTTTAGTCTTACTCTTTGGGCATTTCATCCAGATGAACCTCATAAGTATAAAATTCATAGTAAGCTGCAAAGAATTCATATGTGTGAGGTTGATTCAGAATCAATTCGTTATTTTGATTTACCATAAAGTAAACAAATTCTTTATCCTTGATTTTGATAAACTTTGGTTTGGGGTTTCTATTAACTTTGGGTGTATATTATCATAAAAGTTTTGAATATTTACCAACAAAGAAATTAAGGTGTATTTAATAGCTCAACATATTGCTTGAAAGAGACAGGTTAAAACACTGTTAAGACAGATTGGAAGAGTTTAGTTTTGATAAGCATGAAAAAACTAGCAAAGTAAGTGTACCAAAGTAATTATGCTGTCTCTGAGAGAGTGACCTCTTCGTAAATAGAATAACCAATGAGTGAGATAGTAGGTGTCAAATTTACAGGTAGTATAAGCACATATTCTCTTCTTTTACTATTTGTTTTGGAGATTATGAAGAGCGACAAGAAAAATGACAGGGCAGCATGAAAAGCCCATTAAACTTTCCACTAAGAGAACTATTTATCTTCAAGGATAAACTTTTTAATTTCAAAACCTATTGTTTTTATTTTATACTACATTGATGGCAGATTTGCCAAAAACAATATCCCTACATTTAACAAAAACACAATGGGGTGAGGGTGAGAGAGAGAGAGAAAGAAAGAGAGAGAGAAAGATGCATATTCCCCAAGGGACTTGTTCCTTATTTCACCAGAATTTAGTAATCCTCTCCATCCTCAATTTCTTTGGTTGGTTGCCATCTGGCATTTTGCCTTTGATTTTATGAATAAGATCTTCAATTGTTTCTGCAGCTGTTATCAGTGCAGCCTGACCTGTTGTGAATGGGGATAACAGGAGAAACTATCTCCACAACTTCCACAGCATATCATTTTTGTGGCTCTCTTCCCAGACCTTGCCTTATGACGGTCTAGTGTACAATCCTCAATGCAGATGGTGACATTATTAGATTCCTGGTTCAGGAATATATAACAGTGAACTCTTTCCTGTAATCTTCGCTTGTAACTGTTTTTATTTGTTAATTCCAGTCATACTACATACATACATGTGTAACTAACCTCATTCATGTTTGGTGATAATTCTCCCATGTATACAATTTCTCTCTACCTCCAACTAGCTATTTCTATGCCCATAATTATGTCTGTATCTTTCAGACTGACCTTATGTAAAGCACTAATTTTCAAACTGTACTCTCAGGAGCCCAGGAGGAAGTAGGAGGAAAGATGAGGGGATAGGGTCCTACTACTAGCCTGGTTTTCAAGGTTTTAAGTCCCTTACCCTACCTTTAACCAGGAAAGCTCTCCTTTAATCTGCTTCATGTATTGGATTTCCAAGCAAAATTCCATTTGAAGAGGGGTTTCATTAATGAGCTAAAAGATAACCGCTCTCTGCTGGAGGGGCCCTCAGGTCAGTTCAGTGTCAGTACACCAGTTAGCTTAAAGGAACTTTGTAAGCAACGTCCTCCCCCTGCCCCCAAGTAACTCCCTTTGTGGCAAAGCTGCCTAAAATTTCCACTTTTAGCATCACCTTTTTTCTTTAAGGCACTGAAAACAGCTTCAAGGCAGCTATAACGGGTTGGATGGGAGAACCCATTAAGCCACATGTTAGCATCTCCACATGAATAATCTATTAGCTCTGAGGACTCTATGGTTCCAGGAGAAAACCCTTAACAGTCGTAGGGTAAAATGATAAAGAAATATTTCCTGGGCATCACTCCAGGAAACAGTAAGTTACTCTGGTTGGGAAGTGGAGCAGAGGGGACAGGAAGAGAAGGAATGAAACCCTGGTTAGTGAATGGCAGTGATTAAATAGGAAAATGTAGGCTCTCAGAATTGAGGTTGGTGGGCCAATGGAGAGGAGGGCTGAAGGCACTTCTGTGATCCTCCTCTTTGTCAGCAGAACTCATACCCCCTGATCAATATCGATTTTTCTTTTCCAGTTTGGGTCCTTCATCCTTTTGATCATGTCAACTCTAAATAGTATTATTTTAACTGAATTTTACTCCAAAAGGCTTCAATTTTTATCAATACCAATAATAATAATAAATCACATGTAATCTGAGTTCTCTCTCTTTTCATAAAACAAGTTCATTCTTCCACAAAGCCAGGCAGAAAAGTTCCCAAACCTCAGCACAAAATTTGATATGCACTGTGACCTTTTGTGCTCCTCTTTTTGCATAGAAAGTTGTCAATAGAGGGTCTTCTGAGCTGTCAAAGTAAAATGTAATGCCTTAAGTTTCCTAATTTAGAGTCTCCCTTCAGCAAGGTAAGAGCAAAGGACTTATTTAACTTTTACAATTTTTAGAATGAAGAGAGAAAAAAGACTGCTAGGTCTAGTTTCATCGTTTCATTAAAGCGGTAAGAGCTATGATTCTCTCTGTGCACATACATTACTGCTGCACATTTACAGGCCTGCCCTGAAAGAAGTTTCCTGTAAGCATACTCGAATACATAGTCATTTTGTTCTCCTGAAGTGAGGATTATGCCAAGTTAATTCTAAAGCCAAGTGTGTAGGCAACTGATCTTTCCAGTGCCTACAGCGCTGTCTTCTGTGCCTCAGTAAATATCAACTCTCTATAATAGTGGGAGCTAAAGCAAGGGGTGGCAGAGAACCCAAATTAAATGACACCAGAATTCTAACTTGTGTTGTGTTCTCCAATCGTCCCTACATCCATATAAGTAATTCTCACATATCTATAGTAATATTGCTGTCTAATCTTTTGTCGTTGACCAGGTGTTTTCAGGGGCATTTTCTCATTTCTTCGGGCTGGGATCCCAGAGCGCTCTCTGACCATCAGAGAGACTTCAGGATGCTACCCGAAGCTGAAGACTGGCCTTCCGGGGATCCCCCAGCCTCGGCAGCCTCACCTCTGTGGGGAGGGCCCCTCCGCTGCCGCGCGTGCCCACAGCGCCGCAGGTCCCGGCGATGCGCGTGTTGGAGCGCACACTTGTCTCCTGCGTGTTGCACGGTCAAGTCCACGCAGGGAACAGTCCTGCCTTCTCGCAGGTACGAGCCTTCTCTTCTGCGCTGCTGCCGCGCGCTCGGGAGCCACTCCCACGTGCCAAGTTCGTTCTGAAGCTCTCCACGCCTAAGCTCAGGGGCTTCGCTGGGTGGGCCGTGGCTGGGACGAGCAAACACAACGAGGGCGGCTCGCTGCTCCCGACCGGGCGGCGCGGCCCAGGTTTTCTCCCGCGTCCGCGGTGAGCCCCGCGCCGCGTCCCTGGCTGGCATCCTCGCGCGTCGGCGAAGCCAACGCAGCCTTTTCCTGCGGGCCCCACGGCTTTTTCTGAACCTCTGTTTACGCAGATTATTTCCTTCTTCCTTTCATTAAGTTACCAACGTTTATTGTCATTTCTCTATCAACCGTGCACACATGCAGTGCTGTAGACCCAAAGTTTAGCGTTCTTACTTATTTTTATTTCTGATGAGGCAGGTTCAAATCAAACACCAAAGTAAGAGCAAATCATCAAGTAGCTCGCAGTGGGCCTTCTGCCTCTGCCTTTATTCGATTTTCCTTTTATACCTCGTTTGTACTTCTTCATAGAGGGCCAATTAGATCAGTATCTTCCTGTGCACAGCGCGAGTGAAAGCGGCGGCCGGGAGACCCTGCCAAAGCCTTCCTGGCCAGGGTGTTAACTGGGCAGCTTGGGTTCTCACTGAGGAGGGGGCTTCATGTGAAGGGGCTCCCAGCAAATAAGGCAATGCCTGAAGGGACCTGGCCACGATTCTGGCTGCTATTCGGAGCTGATAATTCTTCCCCAGGAAACCTCTAAGTCCCCAGGAAGAGGCTGAGATCCCTGCTAGGTAAAGACTCCAAACTCAGTGCTGACAGAGAGAGAATCCCGTCTCTGTGAGTGCTGTAATTAGCTTTCTGTTTTGAAATTGGCCTGTTGTCAAGAGGCCAAGAGTCCTTACAGGGCACTAAAAATATTGGATTGCTGACTTTAAGGTTGAATAATGACCACCACTAGCGAGGGTGACGTGAAATACTCCACGCCCTGCTGATGAAAAGGGACTCCGGGAGAAAAAGAGCTGGAGGGCTGTGTCAGGTACTTTGTGGAGAGACTGGGGAAAGGAAGGCAGTGTGGTTAAAATTACCGAAAAATCTGGTATCCTGGTGTATCTTCTATGTCAATTAAAAAAAAATTACCTAAAGTGAAGAAATAACTTTAGTGACAAGTAGAGAGGTTTCAACCCTGTGCCTGGGATTGTGCCTTGTGATTCTACTAAAAATCATATGCTCTCAATGCCCAGCCCAAAGTGAGCCCCATTATAAATCTTGTCCCTTTCTCTAAAATAGAAGCTCTAGGAGAGGTTTGGTTTTTTGTTTTGTTTTTAACTGTGTGTTCCCAAGGCCTAGAACAACAGGCTCTAAGTAAATATTTATTGATTGAATGATAGAAAGGTAGAAGTTCCCTCATCCTACCATCAAACAATGAGATTTACAAACCAAGGCAAGCCTCTCAAACCACTCCTTTGGAAAGAGGTGGACATCCAGGAAATGCTGACCAGACCACATAGTCACCTATCCTTTATCAAGAAGGGCAGCAAAACACACCTGGATTGGAGGCGATGCTTCTAAGCAACCTTCCTTAGGATCTTGAAGAGATCCCAGAACCGGAGGCTCATTTGGAAAGTGGCACACATAATAGCTTTCTAAATTTAAAATCAGAATCTCAAAACTGGCATACTTCCAAACGACGGCTGGAGAAAAGGAAGTTTATTCATTCAAAGCACATCTGACCTCGGAATGGGTTTTGGAAATGGCGCTAAGAAGAGCGCCGTGGGTCTTGGGCCTTTGGGGTCAGACCCTTTCTCGCCCCTTGGTCCGGATGGGAAAGGCGTGCCCCACGGCGAATGCCAGCGTTCTCTCGGTGGCCCCCGGCCTAGACGGGACAGTGGCCCCTTCAGCGCCGCCCCGGAGGAAGGTCGGGCTCTGGGTCCCCGCGACCCCCGCTCGGGTCACTCCCCCAGCCCTCCCGTCACCAGCACACACTCCCCTGCCCCCCAGCTACCAGCGAGGGCCTTGTGCAGCTGCTATCGTGTGTATAAACGAACCTCCCAGGCGCTGGATTCTTCTGTTCTCGGGAAGGTTCTTGGCAGATCCTCCACGTTTTCCAGGCCGCTTGGGAATCTGAACGTTTTTTCCTTTATTTCAGCCTCGAATCCAAAGTGTCAACTAGCCCGCGCGCTTCCCCTCTCCCTTCACTCCCTCCCAGCCTGCAGGTCTCCGCGTCCAGCCTTCCCCGGAGGAGCGCGCGCCCTTGCACGTTTCAGCCTTTTTGCACTTCGGCTGGCAGAGCTTCCTTTAGAACTAGGATGAACCAGACTGCCCGAGGGTAGGTGCTGCCGAAGCCTGAGAGGCTGCGGGGCGCCCGGGGGGCGGCTGCGCGCGGGGCTGGGCCTGCGCCGGGGTCGGGTCGGCGGTGCGTCCGCGTCGCTGAGCCTCGCGCCCAGGCTGGGGCTCGCACCGCCCTGCACGCTCCGGACAAGCGCCTTCGCAGCGCGTCCTTTCCTGGGGGCGGGGGGGGGGGGGCAGCGCCCGAGGGGCGGGCGGGGCAGCGTGGGAGACGCGCCGGCAAATGGGAAATCTGCGCGGCTGACCTCGGGTGGCAGCTCTGATTTTAAGCGGCCGCGAAGGTGGGTGGCTGCGGCCCCCCTAGGCGCTGGCTCGCATTGATCTCGGAGCTCGGTTACGAGGGCGAAACCGGTGCGCGGGTGGGGCAATTCATTAGACAAGAAATGGATTAGTTGTTTATTATCTATAAACATTGCAACCACAGCAACCAATCATAAAACCGCGGAAGGGCCCTTAAAGCAAAGCTGCAGCGGAGCCGCCTACAAGCAGCGCGGCCTTGGCAGCTGTCCCCGGGTGCAGAGGGCTCGATCAGAGAAACGGGCGGGGAGGGGGCAATAATAGAGCCATTTGTCGGGAAATAATGTCCTAGACTGGGAATCACGCGTTCTCCAAATTGGAGGGCTAGGAGAAAAGCTGGGGTGCGCTGGAAGGCGGTCGGGAGAGAAAGGAGGAAATACGGGCTGGGGGCAGCAGAGCGGTCATTAGCACGGTGATGCCAGCAATAAAAGCCGCGATTTAAATGAGGAGAGCAATTTAGTCTTTGCTTTCTTGGTGAAATACTTAGCAACTAACCATGAAGACAGCCTAATGATGTTTTATTGAAAAAAGGTTTAAAACATATCCTTCTAGTAGCATAAATTCACTTTTAAGCGTGGCTTAATGCTTAATAAAACATTGGCATTCGAAATAAAACATTTTGTAACAGGCGTTAGTCCCAAACAAAATGTTTCTTAAACTACAAAAGCTGAATTTGTGCTACTCAAATAGCCATTCTGTTTCTTAAACAAACTTGAAGCTTGCATTATTTATTTGACATGTTAATATATTAGAAGCAGTGATTCACCATCTGTGCTGGTTTCTGAAAACCTAATTCAAGTATATTGTTTTCAATTTTATTCAGAAACTATTACTCGGGAATTATCATTGCTAAGTTTCCTAAATGCCACTTAATAAATATATTGGTTCGGAAAGTTATTTGGAATAAGATTTTTAGAAGATAATGATATAAGCATATACATATGTATAGTTAGATCAGATATTTCCTGTTTCTCAGATTAAAAAGTTTAAATATAACAATACAAGAAGAGCATGAATCATAAGGGAAAAGTGTGAGAAATTACAAATACTACCTATGCAACTACCTAGAGAAAGAAAATGAGCATTACCAGCACTTCAGAAGCCCCCCTCATACTACTGATTTTTTCCATTAGTGAGATTTTTGTCTGGAAGATGTGTTTTCATCAAGTGCATAAATTTCTTTTCAGTGCCAGTATTGTAAGGTCTTCCCCCCCCCCCCAGGGATCATCTTGTTAAAAATAAAAATAAAATGTTTTCAGCTTTTCTGTGCTAAGAAGGGAACAAAAAAATAGCCTCCAAATCCATTTTTTTCCCTCCCTCTGGTAACCCCGCACCCCTTTCCCCAGCTTTCCTTATTCCACACTGAGAGACATAACAAACAAACGATTACATGTTGGGAAACACATCTGAAAACAGAAAGGTCACATTACTACCGAGTTCTGGGTAACATTAATCTAGTGTTTGGAAAACAGTTGACAGTTGAAGGTTCTCTACTCTTGGACAGAGAGAGGGAGAAGGAGAGCGAGAGGGAGAGGGAGGGAGGGAGAGAGAGAGAGAGAGAAGGAATGATCATTGAATGAGAGAAAAAGGCAAAAGACAAGAGACCACTTTGTAATCTTTTGCTTCTGAAATATATGAGCTGGAAGCTACCAAATTACTAACTCCGAATTTAAAAACAAAGAGAACAAATAAAGGGAAGTGGCACAGACTAAAGGGAGTAGAAATGGCCTGAGTTTCCATTGACCAAAGACTGGGAGTGTGTGTTTATGCCAAGTGCGTGTGGTCCTAAAATAATTCATGTGAACAGTGTGAACTACTCAATCCATGAACGCCTGCGGGGAGAGTTTGCTAGAAGAAAGCCAGTGCCTTGCCTAAAAGCGTGTGAAGAGGTGAAAGTTGACGGTCTGACCATGCCTCCCCGCCGCGCGTCTCTGAGCCGGGCCCTCTCCCCCAGCCCCCGGCCCTGCCCGGGATCCCCGGCCCTGCCCCGGGGAGGTGGCGGGTCGCTGCCCTGCAGCTGCAGCGGCGGGAGGTGAGCTGGCTGCCCAGGACCCTGACATCTGGCCGCGACTGCCTGGGTCTCCTCTTACCTGAATTTGTGGGGTAGAATGTAGGAGGAAATCTACAAGGCATTCCCGGGACGGGAACTGGAAATAGCAAATTGAAAATTATACCCATAAATCGCACGGACCGCAAACAGTGAGCCCTTTCTGACTGGCATCTGTCGGCGCCTCCTGTGCCCAGAACAGAGTGAATTTGCGGGGCGGGACGCGGGAGGGGGCTGAGCAGAAACAGCGGGAACCAAGGGACTTGGGACCAAGCCGCGGTGCCGCCAGAGCCTGGTGCGCCCTCGAGCCTGTGGCTTTGACCTCGCGGGGCTTCAGTTCACGCGGCCGCAGGATGAGGCGGGCGGCAGCGCCCTCGCAGTTTCCAGGGAACCGGAACCAGGCCGGGGCCCCCAGCCCCCGCCCCGAGCCCGCCCTGCGCCCCCCGCGTGGCTGTCGGCCTGCGAGCGCGCCTGCGGAGCTCACGGGGAAAGGCGGGTGGAAAGATGCGTGACAAACACCCCCGAACCGGACATTTCGCGCCCAGCCCTCTGCTGTCAGCCAGCAAGTCGGAGAGCTGTGCGCGTCGCCGCCGCCTGGGCTGGCGGTGGTCTGTGTGCGGTGACACCAGTCGGCTGTCGGCCTGGGCCGTTGGACCGCGGGCGGAGCTGCGGCGGAGTCAACGCTGGGCCGCTCTGCCTGCCCTGCCCTGTCTGCCAGCCTGCCCTGCCGGCCCCGCCCCGCCCCGCCCTCCCCTCCCCTCCCCTCCCCGCCCTCCCCTCCCCTCCCCGCCCTCCCCTCCCCTCCCCTCCCCGCCCTCCCCTCCCCTCCCCTCCCCGCCCTCCCCTCCCCTCCCCTCCCCGCCCCGCCCTGCCCACCCTGCCTTGCCCTCCCCTCCCCCTGCCCTCCCTGCCTTGCCCTCCCCTCCCCCTGCCCTGCCTGCCCCCCCCCTCCCTGCCCGCCCTGCCCTGCCCGCCCTGCCCAGCGCAGCCCCGGGGATCGCTCCTCCGACCTGCAGCCTCCCGACCCTTCCACGGCTCGAGGACGCGGGACTGCCAGCTCTTCCTGATTTGCTGGATTCTCCTTCAAGTCCCTGGGCTAACTGAGTGGGGGTCCACCCCTGCCCGCCCTGAGGCTCTAGGACAGCGGCTGCGGGTCCCTGCGCCGGAGTAGAGGGGCTGCGCCGCCGCGGGATCCCCCCGCCCAAAGTTCAGTGTGAATTGCCTCACTGGGGATGGGCTTCCGGGGAGAAGCACTGGCCGGGGGTGGGGGGGTGGGGGGGGGGAGAAAATGATCCCACATCTTTTACTTTAAGACGCGAACTCTTCTGGACCCAGCAGCTGTGGTCGCAGCCCCCAGCACCAGGGAACCGCCCAAAGGCGCTTCCTAAGAGCCAGCGAGACGGGTTCTACCTGGTTACAAATACACGTTAAAAAAATAAAATCAAACAAACAAACAATCCTCAGATCCTGACGCATTTCTCCTGCCGCTCTCACCAGGTTGCCTCCCCGAATTTCCGCTGCCTCCCTAGACTGGGCTGCGCCGAGCGGACGCCTCCTCCAGGCAGCCTTCAGGTGGTGGCGGCGGCGGCTGGGCGGGCTCCCGGCTCGAGACCCCTGGTGCTGTTGTTGGAAGCTGATCGGACCCTTTTGGGTTCCTCCCTGGTTCGTTTCTCGACTCGGGGATTCGCAACTTCATTTTATAACTATCTCCAGACAAAAACATAGGCCCAAGGAAGACCGCCGAGAACTGAGCCGAAATGCGGCGCCAGTGTTGGGGGACCCGCTGCCCTCGAGCCTGGGGGGAGGGGGAAGGGAGGGAGGGGGAAGGAGGGGGAGGGGAGGAGAAGGGGAGAGAGGAAAGGGGGGAGGGGAGAGGGGAAGGGAGGGGGAAGGGGGAAGGGGGAAGGGGGGATGGGGAAAGGGCCCCCCCAGCTCAGCTGTTCCGTGCGCAGCTGCTGCCCCGAGCACCTCCCCCAGCCCCAGATCCCGGGAGACCAGTTTCCAGAGAGGGGCGCGGCCCCCGCCGTGGCGGAGCCCCCCCAGCGCAGTCCCCGAGCGCCGGCGACGCGGAGCCGCAGGAAGAGCGCGCAGCTCGGTGCCCCAGGCCGCCCGGGGAGGCTGCGGGGTGCAGGCGCCGCTGCGGACCTGAGCGCTTCGCGGGGGATGCCGTCCCGGAACCCCCGGGGAACCCCGTCCCGCTCCCGGCCGCCGCGCTGAGGCTGCCGAGAGACCCGAGGGTGTGTGCCCGTCACGGGGCGGGGCGCTGGTAAAGGCAAAACATGAAAAGAGGACTGCAAAGAGTATTCAAAAGGACGCACATTAACTTTTGAGATAATAAAATGCAAATCTCTCACATAATTTGTATTAGAGCAGTCCAAGGAGAAATTAAATTGCCACTTTAATACAATTGAGTTCTCTTAATCGTTTGCAGTTTTTTTCTAAATTGTTGGCGTTTGATCACAAAACCTTGCTTTGCAGAAAAAATACTGTTCTGTCAAAAGTCAGCAGATAATATGACTTTTAAACATGCATATTGTTACTTTGAAACAAGATGTTTTTACTTGGCAATGCACGTTAAACAGTAAATAATACTGTTATATTTTCAAATTACCATAAAATATCCCCTCTGTGAAAACAGAATCCACTCTCTGCAAACCAAACCAAATAACAACAAAAAGCAAAATCTTTTGGAGTGACATTTTTTACTTTTTAATTCTTAGAGGTGGGTTGGAAAATAATAAATAAATATTTGCAAGAAACCACTAAAATCAAGATGAAAATGCTGTAAATCTTCCTGGCAAAACACAACTTACATACATGTCATATCTGACCGTTTGAAGCTGTCATTTATAAATTTCACGCTTTTATAAAACAGAATTCACTTATGTATACTTTGTAGCAAAATGGAAGCCATGTATTTAGCTTGAGCACATGTTGTTTTATCATTTAGTGTGATTTATTTTTTCCTTTTAAAAGCCACCCCGAAAATTAGGAATCTTTTTGTTTAAACAGAAAATTATATCTAAATATAAAATCTGAAGAAATTAGCTCTTTGAAGGTCTTTTAGCAACTTTAGAGATTATGTTAATTGTTTCTCTTAGTTCTATAACTTACATGTGTGAATACTTGGGTGACCTCACCATCTTTTCCCACACAAGCCAAGCATATTAGACAGGAAAAAATAATTTTGAAACTCTTATTTTTAAAACTGTGAGGTGAGTAAATTAAATGTAGATTTTTTTTTTAATCACAATGGTACAGCAAGTCTAAAGGAGTATTGTGTGGTTGATGTTACTAGGAAAACCCTCTTAGCGTGTGAAAATCACCTACCTACCTTCTTCTGATTTTTTGAAGGAAGTGTATGGAAATCTTTGGTCAGAGCTCTGATTTCTTGATAGCTTTTATAGTAAATACTAACACTGATATTATCGCACTAGCTTTATTCCAGTTACAGTAAAGAGAGCATCTGAGCAGTGCAAGATTAAAAGGAAAGGACACCTCCCTTACACATCCACACCCCAAATTTCCTATCCCTTATGGAGCAGGGATAATCTTCTTATGCCACTAAGAAGACCACTAGCCTTATAAATAATAATGTTTTAATTTCTCACCTGAAGGAGTCTTGTCAATGTAACAGGAACTGCAATGGTGACTGTCGTGTGTGCTCTAGTACAGTAGGCGCTCTGCACTGTGGCGATGCCTCTGTGAAGGTGGAGTCACAATGTGTCACTATTGCCGTTGGGGACCCTTATGAAAATGAGATCTATAGCTAACCCAAACAAATGCTATAGACCTTCACCTCACAGGTATGGTCGAGAAAAATAAATTATTTCATATATGCTAAAAATACTTTAAATGTCATTTTAAAATGTGTTGTTTTTGTATGTGTATGTATGTTATTTGTATGTACATAGTACTGTTGGCTCAACCATACAGCTGTCTAAGATATTATTGCATTTATAAAATTTTTATTTAAACCCTTTTTGGCAGGGGGGAGGGGAGCAGGGGCAAAAATCATCTTAGAAACTAATTATATTCCAACTTCAACTTTCTAAGACTTCGAAATTTGAATGTTTTAATTCACAACTTATATCTTTCTCATCCCTAGAAATTTTAGGCGCACAAAGCTGGCATTTTAAATTTGTCTCTTGCTTTGTAGGCTATGTAGGTAAGATTGCATTTCCCAAAGGCATTGTCAAGTTAAAGTTATTGTTTGTTTTGGATTTAATTTTTATTTGGATGTGTGTACATATTTGTTTAAAGTTATGAGCTCTGGAGAGAGGTTTCATTCTATACAACATAAATACATTTTATATAATGAATATATATAGTTTCAACTGATAAAAAAACAATATAAGATCAGCTTGATTTGAAAAGTATGAGAATAAGTTCTTTTAACTCACTACTAGCACAATTATATGTGTACAATTTTTGCTGATTTTAGAATGGAAAATAATACTTCTGAGAAAGAAATTTGAGGTTAATCAGCTAATGAACATTTTCCCAACCTAAATTTTTAAGAACTTTTTTAATTGAGATATACACACACACAGTCCAACCATATTATACAATCAATGACTCCCAACGTCATCACATAATTGTGTATTGTTCACCATGATAATTTTTAGAATATTGCATCACTCCAGGAAAAGAAATAAAAAGAACAGAAAAAGATCTCATAAGTCCCTGCATTGGTTTGAATCTGCTGTGTACCCTAGAAAAGCCAAGTTCTTTAATCCTCATTCAATATTGCTGGTTGGGAGCTTTTTTGTTGTTTCCATGGAGATGTGACCCACCCAATTGTGGGTGGTAACCTTTGATTAGATGATTTCCATGGAGATGTGTCTCCACCCATCAAGGTGGGGCTGCTTACTAGAGCCCTTTAGGAGGGAATCATTTTGGGAAAAGTGCTAGAGCCCTCGCAACCAGACACCCTTGGAGATGAGGAAGGAAAATGCCCTCGGGAGAACTTCATGAAACAGGAAGCCGGGAGAGAAAGCTAGCAGATGGTGCAATGTGCTTTTCCAGTTGAGAGAGAAACCCTGAATGTCATCAGCCTTCTTGAACAAAGGTAGCTTTTCCTGGATGCCTTAGATTGGACATTTCTATAGCTTTGCTTTAATTTGGATATTTTCATGATCTTAGAACTGTAAACACACAACCTAATAAATTGCCCCTTTTAAAAGCTGTTATGTTTCTGATATATCACGTTCCCGCAGCTTGCAAACTAGAACAACCCCCTACCCCTTAACCTCTCTGTGTTACTGACCCACATTATTTCAATCTTCCCAATTTTTACCCTTTATATTTCCCCCTATTACTTATTTATTTTCTACCCTTTTATTTTATTTTTTAACTCATCTGTCTACACCCTCGATAAAAGGAGCATCACAATCACACAGTAACGTTGTAAAAGCTATATAGTTATACAGTCTTCTTCAAGAATCAAGGCTACTGGAACACATCTCAACAGTTTCAGGTACTTCCCTCCAGCCACTCCAAAACACCATACATTAAAAGGGGTATGGAATATGAAATAATAACCTCCAGGAAAACTTCTTCACTCTGTTTGAAATCTCAGCCACTGAGACTTTATTTTGCTTCATTTCTCTCTTCTCTCTTTTGGTCAAGAAGGCTTTCTCATTCCAATGGTGCCAGGTCCCAGCTCATCCCTGGGAGTCAGGTCCACGTTGTCAGGGAGATTTACACCCCCGGGAGTCATGTCACACTTAGCTGGGAGGGCAGTGAGTTCACCTGCTGAGTTGGCTCAGAGAGAGAGGCCACATCTGAGCAACAAAAGAGGCTCTCCGGGGGTGACTCAGGCATAATTATCATTAGGCTTAAGCAGGAGTAAGCTTCATAAGGGTGAACCCCAATATTCCAACCTAAATTTTAAGGTGCTAAAAATAATTGTGTGCGTTTTAAAAATATCATTAAAGAAAGTCTCAAGAGTGAAAAAGACATTCGAGAAATATACTTCAAAAATATGATTGTTATTTTGCCTTTTAAATTATCAGTCTTTACCCTAGGAGAAATACGGTTTGAATAGTTAACGTCTTAGGCTTATGGAAGTAGAGATATGAAATGTAATTTTGAAAGAGGAATATATATATATATATATTTATTTACTCATACAGCTGCAGACACATTTTTTTTTAAAAAAGGCGGCCGAAATGATTTCATAATTTTTGGCAGCAGAAAAAGAGAACAAGTATCACAGAAGAAGTAAGCTATAAATAATATTCAGATTAAGTGGAAAGGGCGTTTTCCAGGGTAGATTTAGCTCTATAAGAGGCAGTCGGCATACAGGAGAGGCAGGCTCTCAATTCTCTAAATTAAATTACCTGTATTATCTGTTTACAAACGGCAATGATGATATCTCCTTTTCATAATGAATCTATGTAGATACATCTCTAATACCAGGAAATAGACCCCACCGTATACTTTTATTATATTTTTTGCCTGGGCAGGCACCGGGACTCGAACCTGGGTCTCTGGCATGGCAGGCGAGAACTCTGCCTGCTGAGCCCCCGTGACCCGCCCCCCACCGTATACTTTTCATTTCAGTTAAGAAACATTTTTACCAACATTGTGTTGTGACTGTTTTCAATTACCTTCTCCACAATAGTCTTTGAACGAAGTATATCTCCTATGTTCATTATTATTCACCTAACGACTATTTGTTGACCGTCTACTAAGCACTAGGGACCGTCCTAGGAGCATCAATGAAGAAAACAAAATACCTGACCTAGGTGGACTTCGGGCAGTTCATTCCTAAGAGAATGGAAATTAATCATTAGCAAATTCAGAAAAAAAAAATCCTGCAGTTTTCAGGACAGCCACAAGGGGGCAAAGCGTACAAAACTGACAGCCCTAATGTGGCGCAAAATTTGGTGTAAACAGCGTGGTTCCATGAAAATTTTCACCATATTTTTTTCCAAATGTCTCTTTTTGAATGCTTAGTCAATAGCTGATAATTACACCTTGTGTGACATTTTACAAAGCAGAAATTGCCAGGGACCCATCTATGCAAGGAAAGGAGAGAGTCAGCTGCACCCCGCAGAGGCTTATCTTACGAAAATCTCTTTCTTTTCCCATATTTCTCTGTGCCCCCACGTCTGTGCATTACGGAAAGCTGCAAAAGGGTCTGAATATCTGGCTTTACATAAGGCGCCACAAAGTCTAGTGCCAATTTTATTCAAGTTTACCCAGATAAGTTTTAGATATCACAGTAAGATTTGTTAATGCTTTTGGTTATTGTTCAAAATATTAACACCTTAGAATACCACCCCTGCTGAGGCGTAGTCAAACGCAGATGCCAATACCTGCATACATGCAATCATGCATGTATTTGGTTTTCAAAGAACACTTGAGTGAGAACTCACACTTAAATATTCAGAAATGAAATTACGTCACTAAACCAGACCAACCTCTTCTATGGAACAGTATTGGGATATTGTTCCCAGGTGAAATTAGTGCATCTCCCAAAGAAATACAAAAGCTTTTCCCTTCTTTGAAACGTGGCTTGCACAGGCGGTAGTATTCCTTGTAGATTTTAAATGCGGAGTTGGAGATTTTGTGGCGCTCCTCTGCCACATGGAATCAGGACCTTTGTTTCCAGATGTGTGTTCTTTAAACCTAAAAGTGAGATGTTAGAGATACATTTTTATCTATGTGAAGATGCTGTCTCCGACAAGTCTGGGTGTTCCTTTTTAAGGGCATAATGGAATATTAGCATTTTGATCAGTATAATGTATAATTGAAAAGTTTCTCCTCACATTTTCATTTTGGCCAAAGTCATTCTCAGTGCCGTTGAATGCGTGGATCACTGCAGAGCTTATCTGTTTGGCCATGACATTTGATATCAGTTGTAAATAAGCAAAGGAAAGATTATTTTATACATAGATTTGTAATTTTTTGCAAGTTGGCTGCTACATATGGTTGTTTTAGAGTTATCAGAGGTCTAGGGAGCTATCAGAGGTCTAGGTCTGAATACACAATTAGGCATCAGTTTATATCTGCTCCATCCAGCTTGAAGCCTACACTTAGCTGGATTGTAATACCTTTACTGATTGATGATGAGAATTTGTTTCATGGAGAAATCGTTTGCATAAAAATTATTCTTAGATCTTAATGTAATCAAGCCAAGGGTATGGGATGGCATTACTAGTGAAAAATCCATTCTTAATAAGCTTTTCCTTTTTCCCCCCACTCTTAATAAGCTTTTAATTTTAAAACAATTTATTCATAGTTAGCCTGAAGGTGTTCAAGCGTGTAAGGAGCTCCTAAATTGAAGATGACAACTGGCTAAATCCACCCCTGGATTTACTCATGGTCATACAAGATACATGTTTTAGATGGTAAAACATCTCATTTACTGAGGGTAAAGCAAGAAAAAGCTGGCAAGACTTGGGAACTTTATGTTAGAAAAAAGGGGAAGAATTTTAAAGAAATTAAGATTATTAAGTAATAGAATGGGTTATAATAGAAGCTCATGGAATCTTCTTCTTTGAGGTCTTAAAAATGGACTTGAATATCAACATTCAGAGTATGACTTGTTTATATTTGGTTTCTCTCTCCTACTTTCCTTCCTTCCCTCCTCCCATTAATTCTGCTTTGGATTTTAGAACCTAGGAATATAACTCTTACTAGTTTTAAAATAATTCTATTGCAAAATACTGTCAATTCCTAAATGAATGAATTTATTATAATGGAGTTCTACACCGGATTGCAGTCATTTTAGGCTTTTCTCGTAGACATCTTTTATCGAAATTTTACATTTTATTTCACAAACAATATATAATACAGAGTAAAATTGTAAATTAAATATTTTTAAAACCATAAAATCTCAAATCCTCAATAAATCAAACTTTTCATCCCATCCTATTTTCTACTCATCATTTTCTATATACGATTTCTTCATAATTATAATTATATAACATAATTCATATTGTGTGCATCCTAGTTTTTTTTTACTTGATATTTTGCTATAAACAGTTCCCCTATCATAGCTAGTTTTTATATTTATCTAGATTAGCAGTGCAATACCCTTGGACTTCTTGCTTTCACATAGTCCTGCCCAGTGGTCATCTCAGGAAATGGCACCACCACGAACCCTCTTTTCAGCCACCATCCAGGCACAATCAACTCCCTAGCTCTCTGCTGCCACACCCTTCTCCAAGCCTCCTGAATAGCCCCCAAAACCTGCTGCCTCGTCTCCCGGTTTTCATTCTTGCCCCGGCCTGTCACCCCTTTTTCACACACATCAGTTAGAATGATTGTCTTAAAACCATAAATTCCATCACATCACTTTTCTTCTAAAATCCTTCTATAACTTTCCATTGCACTTGAAATGGAATCCAAACTCCTTAGTACCAGTCAGCAGGCCCTACAAGACAGGGCCCTGTCTTCCTCCCAAAACCCCTCGATGGGTTCCTTCCTTCATTCCTCAAATGTTTACCAATTTTTTCTTAAGTTTTAGTGACTCTTTTAGATGCTGAGAATAAAGGGAATAAAACAGCATCTTTCTTAATTACACTCTGTTGTGTGGGGGCCAAACTTATTTCTGCCTTACGGTCTTTGTTTGTGTTGCTTCCTCTACATTGGAACACTCTTGCCCAGATTCTCATGGACGGAAGGCTCCTTCAGGTCTTAGGACAAATGCTACCACTTCAGAGAGTTGGTCCTTATCTGAGTTTCCTCATTCTTTCCCACATTATTCTTTTTTTCTCTACCATTCTATATCTTCACTTTTTTCTCCTTCACTATTTATTTATTCATAGATTATACCTTATTTAATACTTCCTTAGTCATTTATTTGTTTACTTATTTATTATCCTACACTAAGTTTCATTCCTTGCTGGTTTGAAAGTTATATTTGCCTAATCTTTTATTTTATGCAGTACCCTTTAAAATAGCCCTCAAAGGGTCAGGGAAATGTTACATTGCACTAAAAAAGTTAATCAGAGAGTTTTATTTGATTTTTATATTTTCTTTATAAGGCAAGGGATTTGAATAATTTTTAGAGAAATATTAATTTGTTAGTGAAGAGAAATTATAGATATAAAGATGGCATTCTTACTAATACCCTTATCACAAAGTGATGATTGTATTTCTGTTTGTTAGATCTTAAATCAGAAAAGATATCGGGAGGAGAATTTTTGGATTCTATATTTTTCTTTGCTCTGGGTGCAATAAAATCAGAGGTTTTGTTTTTGTTTCGAGTAGGAGGTTTTAAGAAGCAAAATATATCTGATTTCACCATATTTTTACTTGAAGATTCTCCTGAATTCCAAATCTTTATCTTTAAATTGCTTGCAGTTCCTCATGGCTATTATTTGACCCAGGAATTCAACATGTCCAAAACCAAGCTCTCTGTCCCCACTCCTCACGACATCTCTCCCATCACCTTCCTCTTTACTGATTTCTTCCTTCCTCTTTAAATCCCTATCCTCTCACTTAGCCAAGTTCGAAATTTTGAAGCTTAAACCCACAACATTTACCAAAATTTCTTGAAAGACCTGGACTTGGTGCTTTCTTTTTTAAGCTGGCAAGCCAGTAAAACAAATTTCAATTCAAATGATTGCGATATCCATACTAACATTTTGTTAGGAGCTTGGCCTTGAGCTTACTCATTTTTTAAACATATGATTAGCAATGTCTACCTCCTCTTTGCCAGAAGTAAAATTCATCCCAAACCAGGAGCACAGAAGTAACAGCAGACTACGTGAAAAGGGAGGGTTCTTCTAGCCTGAGGACTTTTAAGGTAACAAATTACTATTTAAATGAATTTTCTTTTCCCCACTGTTTCTCGTTATCCAGATACAGACACCCACACCTACATATGTATATATTTGTCTTAGTTTTCCAGGTCTGCTATAACAGATGCCATATTCTGGCTGGTTTCAACTACAGGAATTCATTGTCTCACAGCTCTGCAGCCTAGAAGTCCAAAATCAAGGTGCTGGCAGGATCATGTTTCTCTGAAATCTGAAGCTTTCCGGCGGTGGCAGCAATCTCTAAGTCAGTTTCTGCCTCCACCACGTGGGCATTGTTCTCCCTGCTTCCTGTGTCCGGGCTTCCACTGCTTATATGGACTGCAGTCCTGGGGGGTCAAGGCCCCCCCGATTCAGTGTGGCCTCGTCTTACCTATTCACATCTTCAAAATGCCCATTTACACATGAATTCACGCCTACAGGACTGGGCGTTAGGATTTACAGGGAACATGCTTTGATCCAGGACAGTATATATTACTGTAGTCATATATCCAGGCTTCACTAGCCTATGACCTCTAAATGTCATGTTTATCTACTCCTGTGGAGTCACGAAGATGAGATGAGTTAAGGAATACGAAACCCTTAGCAGCTGAAGTATAATAGAAGAGTCAAATAAATGTTATGAATAGTTTCAATTTTATTGCCATTATTGCTGATTAAGTATCTCCAAATCTTTCCAGATGTTTCTGAGACTTAGTTCCTTACCTCATTGACCAAATTACAAAGGGAGCTTCTCTGCAGGCACCCTGAGTTGCAAAATAACATTTCCAAGAGGCCGAAAGATTATTTCCTTCCTGAGCTAGGGCTCAGCTGTGCAGCATGGCACAAATATCTGCAGACTGGCAGAATGTTTTCATCACGGATGCCAGTTGGAAAATAATGTTTTTGATTGGAAACAAATTTTGACCCTTGGTGCATTACACTCAAAGTGTTTCCACTGCAAAGTGTTTAAACTTTTATTATTGCATTTATCACATTGTATTACAGCCGTGGCAGGGTGACCGTATATCCTAGTTTACGCCTGCTGTCCTGAAGTTCCATCTGGTTTAGTATTTTAGCACTCTCAGAGGTGTCTTGGTTTAGACAATAAACTCTATAGTCACCCAGGTTATGAGGCAGGTGTCTCTGGAGAGGCTTAGGAACGCTGGTGGTGGTCCCGAGCTGAGTGCCGGCCTGTTGGAGAAATTGGGGAGGCTGGTGCCGGTGAGGTCCGGCTGATTTGCATCTCTCCCCCCCCCCCAAAAAAAAAGGGTTTTGGGGGAAACATAGAAGTTGAGAGCTGAGGGCAGAATCAGCTCAGACGCATAGGGAGGGCCTGGAAGATTATGGCTAAGTAAGAGCTGTACGGAGAGGGGTCTTCTCCCTATTTCCACTAAGAACATGGTGTATTCTAAGACAGTGAGAACTGAAGGGAACGGCAGCGTTTTGGCTTTAAGGCTTGCAATCTTAAGTGCATTAGGAGACAGCACTCTGAGAAAGAAATCAGGGCAAGAAGGCTTTGCAACCCTAACCTCAGTGACTCAGTGAGGTGTGGAAGCAGTTACGTTTGAGTTTTTGAGGACTCTGAGAAAATCTTCAGGGTGGGGGAGGGAGGGTGGGGTGTAAGTTGCATGGATCTTAATCATCAAGGTAAAATTTAATTTGGTTTAGTATCATTTTGGTTTTGATTATTCCAATTTATAGAAACAATTGCAATCTATCCATTACAAAAAAAATATTTGATACGTAGAACACCTTGTGTTCTGATGAAGACATGTACTGGCAAGAGGAAAATTTTCTAGATAGATGGTACCTTGGTTATTTAGCTTTAAAATTCCATTGTGAAAGGTTCTTTAAATTGAAATACAATGATATCGTCTTATGTCCAGTGCATGTTTTTAAAGTACTTTGAGATTTTTTGAGATTTGGTCTGAGACCACTGCCAATAATAATGGAATAATAACATTGAACAAATATGCAGACCCTACAATTTGCCATGCACTGTGCTAAGTGCTCATGATTCTATATACGAAATATATATATTCCTGTGGTTTCTACTATCAATTCTATGCTGAGAAACTCCCAAAATATCATCTCTAGCCTTTCCTTTCTATCTCCATCTCAGCACGGTATTACATTTCTAAACTAGCTGATGAATCTCTTCACGTAACTGTCCTGTTGGTACATTAAATTGAACTGGGTGAACTGAAAAGGAACTCGTTATCTCCTCCTCCCACATCCTCCCGCTCAGCATCACCTTCGTCCCAACTTAAAGAAACTGCCCCTCACCTGTGTTCCCTCTGTCCATAATGGCAAAACATTTTTCACACTATTTGGAGTAATTTTTAACTCCTTCATCTTTATGTCCCACAGCCAGTAGTTTGCCAAGATGGTTTGCTTCCAAAATATCTCCCTTCTATCATTTCCATTACCAATGACAATGCTAAAAGTTCAAATTTCCCTCATATTTCATTTGCATAATTATAGTCACCTTCTAACTGATTTCCTTACATTACATTCTGTTCCATTTCTACTTCATATTTTAGATCAACGTTAGAAAGATTTACTTAAAACGTAGAAGTGACCTATTTCTTCTTGAAACTCTCCAAATACCTACAAAAATGCAGTACCAATAACCTACTTTTGCTTACTCTTTCTCTAACCTATATATCTCCTATCCTTTCTTTCATAAATCGTCGTTCATACTTTATCCTCCAACTCTAGCAGATTATTCACTGCTAGAAAAGTTCCCTTGCACTTTTAATGTCTCCATGCCTTTGGTTAGACTATACCCTTACCCAGTAATAGACTTATTGAATTACATTCAGCCTTCCACACATAGCTAGCCAGTATTAATTGCTCACTCCTAAAATAATTGCTTTATAAAATAATTGCTGTTTTAAAAATATTCTTTAAACACATTTCCTTCTGCTGTTCATTAAGGTTAGTAATATGTAAAAAGGTTCTTGGAAGTCAGTATTTTTGTTAGCCCCTATAGTCAGGTGAGCCTTCAAAAGTCACATAACCTCATAAGGACTGCAAAATTGTGGTGATTTTATATATGTGAAGCACCATAGAATCGTATGTGATTGTTGTTGTCTTCCTCTCCTGAAGCCTGGAGGACAGGCAGCAGTTTTCTTCATTTTTGTCTCTCTTGCACCACCTAATAAATTTCTTCTTTGCACAAATGGGCCCTCTTTAAATGCTTGCTATATTAAGACTATATTAAAGCTTCAATGAACTGAGGTAATAACTGAAAGTATTAGAGACATTCTAAGTCATTGAGAAGGGAAACTGGTGAGAGAAACAAGTACAACTTTCCTGTTTAAAATAGTATAGACTGAAGAAAAACATGGAAGCAAATGTTGGCTGTCAGTTGGAGACTGACTTTAGCAATTAGATTATTACAAGCGAAAATTCATCTCCACTGGAAAATGCATGCATTTGACTATTCCAGTGCTATAACGAAACATAAAGCCTTGGATTCAATTAACTTCCCTTGCTCTAACTTTATGATCATCAATCAACTTTTTATAAGGTGATAAAGAGAAGTAGTGATCACATTCAGTTAGCTATCACTGCAACCTTTCCTTTAGTTCTGGATTTAAAATCAGTGCCATGAGAAATACATTTGCTCGTAGCAAAACTCTAATTCTGAGCCTTCAAGACTGAGATCTAGAGTCAGGACCAATGCAAATCCATCCTGGTCATAAATGCCACCCAGTGAGAACTGTTACAAGGTGTTGTCACCTGATCCGATATGACCTTGGCCTCATTCAAGGGTTTCTCATTTTTCTGGTTTACTATTAAGAATGACCATTGCCTCTTTTTCAGATGGCATTTTCGAAAAATACTTTGTATTTCCAAAGTATTTTCTTTGTTATAAGATTAATTAAAGGAAGAAGGGAAGTTATATATTTAACTTATGCAGTAAAAACAAAAATCTCCAAGGTGAAATAAAGTGATAAATGTGAATTCCTTCCTAAACACAATTGCCTACACTGGATTTTGCAGTCCATTTTTAGGTAAAAAAAATATATATATATATATGTAATACAGCACTTACATTGTAATAATACTAAAATTCATACACATTGAAAACGGATGATATAAAAGTCAGTTTTACGTTTCTGAGAATTTTAGAAATACAATAAAAATGACTTGCTGGCCTCAGGATTGAAAATGAGATTTTTCTTTGGGAGAAACTCTCTGTGGGGCAACGTGATGGGCGAGAATTGTGTTGAAATGTTCGTACACACAGCTACTTCATTTTCCTTCCTTTTCAGCCCTCTCAATAAGAGCCGAAGCTTTGATATCCTTTTCTAGGCATCTCCGATTTTTTGTGCTTTTCTCTGACTTCACCACAGGACCATGGGAAGTTATTTGCTGGAAGTCTGAGTCTGGTGGCAGGTTGCTCTCGTTAGGGAGCGTGCACTCACACGGCTCCGAAGACACAACCACAAAGAAATTGTATACCGTGAAAGCACTCTTTGTTCATTTTTAAAATAAAAAGTGACAAAAACACTGTTAAAATTTTTACAAAAGTCTTCCTCAGATGTTATATCCTCAAGACCTTTTCCATAACGTTTTTCTTGGAAGAAATTCTTTGGCCTTACTCTTTGGGACAGGTTTTTAAAAAAGATTATAAACATTGATATTGCTTTCTTAGGTGATTAACAAAACAAAAACAAAAATATATATCACCTTTTCCTCCTTATAGCTAGCCATATTCAGTAATTTGGTTTCAGCTAGTCATATCGATTATTTTTAAATAGAAGTACATGAGTGAGTTAAAAAAAAGGTGTTTGAAGTCAGATTGCAAACTCATAGTTTAATTTAAAAAACTTGCTTATAAAATTAAGTGATGCAGCTGAGATTCAGCATTAAGGAATTGAGAAAAACTCTAGAATGAGCTCAGACCCAGCATCAAGGGATTGAGAAAACCTTCTTGACCAAAAGGGGGAAGAGTGAAATGAGACAAATCAATGGCTGAGAGATTCCAGAGTCGAGAGGTTATCCTGGAGGTTATTCTTACACATTAAGTAGATATCACCTTGTAATCCAAGATGTAATGGAGAGGCTGGAGGGAACTGCCTGAAAATGTAGAGCTGTGTTCCAGTAGCCACGTTTCTTGATGATGATTGCATGATATAGCTTTCACAATGCAACTTTGTGATTGTGAAAACCTTGTGTCTGAT
This sequence comes from Tamandua tetradactyla, assembly GCF_023851605.1. Taxonomy (NCBI): domain Eukaryota; kingdom Metazoa; phylum Chordata; class Mammalia; order Pilosa; family Myrmecophagidae; genus Tamandua; species Tamandua tetradactyla. The sequence goes on along the minus strand of NC_135352.1, from coordinate 38,863,591 downwards.
GCTCCTTTTATCTACCTTGTCAACAGATGAGTAGAATATATGGAATCAAAATAAATAATAGGGGGAACAAATGTTAAAATAAATTTAGTTTGAAATGCTAGTGATCAGTGAAAGTGAGGGGTAAGGAGTATGGTATATATAAATTTTTTTCTGTTTTTGTTTTGTTTTTCTGTTGTCTTTTTATTTTTTTTTCTGAATTGATGCAAATGTTCTGGGAAATGATCATGATAATGAATATGCAACTATGTGATGATATTGTGAATTGCTGAGTATATGTGTTGGGAAAGGTTGTTGTTCTTTCTTGTAATTTTTTTAATTAAAAAAATTAAGCAATGCTAAAAAAAAGTTGTCATGCTAATGGTTAAAAATATGCTTTTCAAAAGTGAAAAAAATGTTTTACTTCTTTAAAAAGCTTCACCATAATTTAGTAAACAAACAAACAAACAAAAACTAAAAAGTAATCTAGATATTAGAATTCTTTGATTGCAATTTTTAAAATGAATTAGAAAGAAGAACATTTTTTTCTTGAAATAATTTTCTTTGGAAGATGTCAACATGTTTTAAAAGGACTGAAGTAAATACCTTAGGTGTGCGAGTCCCCCAAACATACCTATTTCTGATTCAGACTTTTAAACTGTCAATACCCCAGAGACAAAGCCATTGACATGTACCTGGCACTAGTCCTTCTGGTTAATTTTTTCCCCGGAGAGTGGTTTTGGGCGACAGAGTGGCGTCCGGGCTTCCCAAGTTGTAGCACTGACAAACTGCAGTGGTGGTAAAGTCAAGCAGTCTGACAAAATCTCATTAATCATTTTAAATTAAATCCAACCTTCCTGTCCAACCATGCCGAGAAGAAAGCCATTTTTTTTTTAAACAAATGAAAATTTCTTCAGTAAAGATTTGTTATATTTCTCTTGTTGGTGTTTAGTTCAATTAGACCAAAATAAAATAAATCCACTTCTCTACGCTTGAAAACAAAACATTTGTCTAGCTCTGATTTAACAGATTGACCAAGTGTCTTAAAAATAAAATGAATTTTGAATAAAAATATGTGGAAACATATTGACAGGAAGCTGTACTAACTTAGGGACACTGTCTTTATTGTCTGAACAGTTTGATAAATTCGTTTTATTCTATCTAAAATATATGATCTTTAATAAAAGAGGACAAAAGAAAAATAATTACATTATCCATAATATTTAGGTACATTTTATTCCAGTAACTTTTTTATTCCATAGGTGTCTGCTTTGTTTTACACAGCAATTACAGTGTATTATATACACACACACACACATTTACATATGTGTATATACATATTGTGCGATCTGACATCCTTTTTAGTATTTATCAGTATCATAAGTGCTTCCCCCTGTGATTCATAAGCAGCATGGCCTAGTAGCTGCATATTATAAGGCTGTCTCTTGGTCTACTTGACCAGTGCCTAGCACAGTGTCTGGTAAATAGTATATATTCAAAATACTTGTAGGTTATTCTTAGAACAGCCTCCAATTTTTTTTTAAAGTAAAAAACAATGGCATGATTAAGGGTGCATATACAACCTTTTCCCATTTTGGATTACTTTTTCAGGATGGTTCCCCAGAAATGGACATATTTATTTACAGAGGTTTGAAAAGAAACTGTAGGCAGTTGTGTTATTAATAGTGGTATTTAAGAAAAAGTTCATTTAATCCCAGGAAAACAGACCCCAATTAGAATAAACAAGTTGTTACTTTCAGTTTCAAAACCTATGAATAAGCTTGCTTTCATTGAGCACCATATTAATAATATCGTAATAAAAAAAACTCTAAAGACTACTTCAGAAATATAACATCACTGATGCAAACTCTTGAGGTAAAAAGAAAAAGGAGACAATCTTAAAGTATCTGTGATTCATACTTAGAAGTACCGGAGAGATTAAATCTAGAATAATAGACAGGTTGACTCTATCTTAATATTTTTAGAAATTTAATTGTAATATATTCTGATTGGTAAATTGTATATACCCAAAAGGTCTGGATATACTTTTAAAAAATGGAAATAATAAATCAGTTTTTCTGTATGCTTAGATAGAAACTGAGTCAGAGCTAAAATAAGTCAATTAGATTTACTGAGGAACAGCTATTGGACAAAGTCATATTAGGTACTGAGGAAGCTATAAGAATAAAATTTCCATCTGTAAGAACTGGGAAAGTTGCCCTGGAAGGGAGTAAATCAGAGAACTTTCAAGGACGAGTAACATTACAACAGGTAAACATGGGAAAGGGTTAAGCGCATTCCAGAAGAGAAAGTAGAACAAGTGAATGGAAAGAAGAAAATATAAGATGCATAAAGGGAATAGTGAGATTAGAGAATATTAGGTTTTAGCAGAATATACACAGGAAAATTTCTGTTGATGACAAATTTGGAGGGATCTAAAAGTTTTAAGCAGTTTTTTCCTTTCCTTCTCTTTATTATTATTTTTTATACCATTGATTTATTTCTGCTGTAAATATCCTAATTTTTTTTTTTTTTTTTTTTTAACATGGGCAAGCATTGGAAATCGAACCCGGGTCCTCGGGCATGGCAGGCAAGCACTCTTACCTGCTGAGCCACCGTGGCCTGCCTTCCTTTTCTTTTTTTAAATAAAGCATCTGATCTGTGACTGTGTAGAGAAGGATTCACTAGCTCTAACAGTTGGCATGTTATGTTCTGGGTTTCAAACAACCCCTATAAGGGAAGGAAGGTGCAGATAGGTCTGAGTTGCAATGGACCATAATATTGATAATATTTGTGGGTTTCATCAGAGTTCCAATTTCACGTCGAACATGGGAGTATTTGGCCAGAGGCAACATAAAAGCCATTAGAACTATGCTTTTTCTAGCCTCCAGAGAACTAAAAAAATAGAGAAGTTAACTCAGAAAGGCTTGAATATAGATGGGGAAAAAACTGTGCTTAGATGGGCTTCAGCAAATGCAAAACTAAGGATCTTTTTTTTTTTTTCTTTTACATGCAGGTGCTGGAAATCAAACCTGGGTCCTCTGGCGTAGCAGGCATGCGTTCTTGCCTGCTGAGCCACCGTGGCCTGCCTAGGAACTTTCTTAAAACTCCTTTAGTGCTCAGGATGCCATTCATCTCCAGTCCTACAATTTTGATGAACCCTTTTTTTTCTGACTTCACTTTCTCTATTCAAACCTAAAATGCTGTGTTTCCCAGCTATTTCTTTTTATTCAGTATACTCCCTAGGGGAGGAATCTTTTCCTGTGTTTCATTTGGTATAACATTTTAAATACTAATATGACCTCCAAACTTATATATCCAGTCTGACAACTTTTAAAAACTCTAGTCCTATTCTCTAGCTGTTCTCAATGAATGTTCTGTTGACACATATAAAAAATTCAAAATACAAAATTGGGATCATCATATTTTCCATTTCACTCCACCAGTTGCTTTTCTTTGTAGTTATCTTTGATAAAAGCATCAACATTTGCTTAGACTCTCATACCAAAAATCTTTCTCCAAAGTCACTAAACCTTATTAATTTCCAGTGTCCCTTTCTGTCCTTTCTCTTCCTCCCTTATCCCATTCCTCCTCTCTAACCCATCTGTCACTTCCTGGTTCAGGCAGTGGAACCGAACCTGACAGTCTAGGAGCAGCCCCTGACTTCTAATACGATTACATTCTAATGAATCAGCTGGACATGTAGATGATTATAGTATAATTATAACAAAGATATATGCAGAGTGCTATGGTTCACAGGAAGAAGCAATTAACACTAGTGGTATAAATAACAGAGATAGTCTTTGAGAGCTTTGATGAAGAAATTACATTTGAGGTGGGACTTAGATGATGAGTAGGGGATACAGAGGGGGGTAGGTTATAGAAGAAAGAATAGCTTGTGCAAAAGCAAAGAAAGAACAAATCACATCTGAGGCATGTTGTTGGAGATGAGGCTTCAAAGAGTAGCCGAGGCCAGATTGTGAAGCTAAAGCAGCTATACACCTCATTTTGTAGACAGAAGGGAGACATTGAAAAACTTTAAACAGATAATGTCATCAGGAGATTTTGTGTTTCAGAAAGATCAATTCGGCACATCTGAAAGAAGATCCAGTAGCTCCCAGCTTCAGGCACTAGGAAATATGTGGGGGACATTATTTGTATGTCACAGTGACTGGGGGATGCTACTGGCATCTAGGGGGCAGAATCATACATGTGTATGTCCTACATTGCATTGGGTAGTCACCCATGATGAAGAATATCCTTCCCAAAATGCTAGTAGCACTCCCACTGGGAAACACTGGTATGCCAATTTACTACATAAATATTAACTAAAGTTTTTCAGAGACAGGACATTAAAAAATTCTACTAATCTGTGTTTAAAAATAACCAGGAATAGGGTGGCACAATGGTGGCTCAGTGGCAGAATTCTCACCTGCCATACCAGAGACCCAGGTTTGATTCCCAGACCCTGCCCAAGCCAAAAATACAACAACAACAAAAAACACAAAACCGCACACACACACACACACAAAACAGGAATAAATCCCTTATCAGTAAGCATAGGAAGTAACAGAAAGGATATTGCCCCATTGGAAAGGGTTCTAAGTCAAGTTGTGGCCAAGGATCTCCTTCAGACCAACCCCACAACAAAAACTACAAACTGGACAAAACATAAAAATCAACTATGGAAAATAATGGAAAGCAGCCCAAAGCAGATTGATACTACAGTGGAAAGAACACGTGGAAGAAGAGAATAGCACTGGATAAGTTTTTCATTTTTATGCTTTTCGCCTGAGGGCTGTCTCCAGTCTGCATCATGTAACACATACAGATTTACTGGTTTAAAAGAATTGCAGGACAGAGCTTGGGACAATGACAGCTGCTGGAAAATGAAGGGGAAAATCCCAACAAGAAGAGACCCAGAGAGGATTAGCCTTAAATTCTGTGTATAAACTCTGCTGAAAACTCTGGCTGGTCTCTTAAGTACGTGTGCACAGGACAGACCCCAAACAGAACAGCCAGATTAAAGAACTGAACTGAAATTTGATCTGCCACCAACTACTGGGGAGCTAGAGTTTGTAGGTAGAGTTCAGTTAAATTAATAGCCTCTTAAAGAAAACAGGTCTTCAGAGAATCATATCAGAATCCGGGGTTTTCTATAACATTTTATTCACCATGTCCAGGACACAAACTCAATTACTCAACATATGAAGAAGCAGAAGAGTCATTCTCAAAAAACAGTAAGAGACTACCACTGAGATGATCCGGACATGGGAATTAGCAGATAAAAATTTTAAAACAGCTATTAAAATTATGCTCAAGAATGTAAAGAGAAATGAGTTCATAGTGAATGAAAAGATAGGACATCTCAGCACAGAAATATAAATAAAAACTAACTAAATAGAAATTCTAGAACTAAGAAATACAATAATTGAAAGAAAGTCCATTAAAAGGGCTTAAAAGAGGAGTGATTATGGGAGAGTCAGTGAGCTTAAATTAAATATAGATCAAAAGAAATAGTCCAATATGAGAACAGAAGAAAAAAATTGAAAAAATACCACTGGAACTTCACAGACCTGTGGGCCAATATCGAAATTCTAGCATATGTATAATTGAAGTCCCAGAAGGAGTAGAAAGAAAAAACGGGACTGAAAAAATACTTGAAGAATAGAGCACGCCAAGGAAAACTGCATTATTATACACAGGAGAACAAGGAGGCCAGAAGACAAAGGAGCAACATCTCTAAAGTGCTGAGAGAAAAAAAGCTATCAACTCAGAATTCTACACCCAGAAAAATATTCTTCAAGAAGGAAAACAAAATAAACATATTTTTGGGTAAAAGAAAACTAAGGTAATTAATTAATTGCTAGCAGACTAGAACCATAATAGATGTTAAATTAAGTTCTTCAGCTGAAAAGAATGATACTAGAAGGAAACCTGGGTCTTCAGGAAGGAATAAGAACATCAGAAATGACAATGTGGGCAAATATAAAAACTTGTTTTTTCTCTTAATTTATTTAAAACGCGTATGTTTGAAGAAAATTATACCATTATATTGTGGAGTTATAACATGCGATATGTAATAAATAGGAGAACTCTAAGTGAAAGGATGCAGGGAAGGGGTGAATGGACTTATATACTTTCAATGTTTATACTCCTTACATGAAGTGGTACATTATTAACTGTAAGTAGGCTGTGCAAAGTTATATAGCTTGATAGAGGTTTGTTTTACACAAATGTATGCATTTGTGAGGACTCATTGATTACAACACCTAAGATTTATACATTTAATTATATGTAAATTTTGCCTAAAATCTTTAAAAAATATTGATCTCTAGTTAAAGAGAAGTTGAAATAGTTGGGCATGAAATGTACTGTTTGAAATTTACTTTGACCTGCATCAAAACAATACAAGGGGTTTGTGCATGGATAAAGGGATGGATAGATATACGATAAAGCAAATATAACAAAATTTTAATTGTGGAATCTAGGTAGTGAGTATATGGGTATTCTTGGTAAAATCTTCCAACTTTTCTATGTTTGAATATTTTCACAATATTGGAATGAAAATTTTTGTAATGTTTTATATGTTGGGAAAATGGATATTGCCAAATTCACATTTATAATCAGGTGAGGATGGGGTAGGGGATGTGGGAATAGGAAAAAGAAAAAGAAATTGGAAATGGAGGACAAAAGAAAAAAGAGAGCTAATACAACTAAAACAGGCAGAAAGAACCAGACAGTAAGGGAGAGACAGGAATGGTAAAAAACAAACAAAGAAAGAGAAACAAGCAAACAGATGGAGAAGGCATGGTGTCATTTACTGGAAAACAGTAACAACAACACATAATGTTATCATGTCCCTTTGCATTTTGAAACAATAAATTAGTTCTGAAATTAAAAATTAGAAATCATTTCGTCAAGAGTTCAAAATTATGCACATATGGATATCTAGATATTTGCTTTAGAGTCTTAGAAATTGCTCATACCAGTCTAAAAACCCCTTTGACACTCAAAATCGTTTGATTATCTTATGTTTTGTCCTTGAAAAATATGTACTACGTTATGACACTTGTAATTACCAAGCACTATTGACTTAGGGCCAGATCTGAAAGGAAGCCATGATGCCCCGCCTCTAGTAAGGAGAACCTAGTCCTCACTTTCCTCTCCCTAAACTAGCAGCTCTACCCATCACATAGTGTATAATTCCAAAGTTGATGCTTTTTACTTGGAGGTATTCCCAGTGAGTTAGTAAATTACCATGTAAGTATACTGTTCCCTATCATTCTAGTGCTATGTATTAGAATTGGTAAACAATTGCTAATTAAGATATATTTCATATATTTGCTCTCCATTAAGCCATATTTTTCCTCTTATCACTCAATCATGTAACATCTGTGAAGGCAGAGCCCATGTGTTGGTATCACAGGGCTTGACCCATGGTATCCTTTATTAAAAATTTCCTGAATGAATGAATAAAGAATCTTTACTATGATAATTCACAATATTTCTTTCTCAACTAATTCTGAATAGAGATAATCAAGATTAGGTCAAGAGTAAAGACTGACCAATATAGATATTAGTAAGCAAAGATTTACAGGAGTTCTGAAAACATTTTTCTTTTTTTTTTTTCGGGGGCATGGTCTGAGAATTAAACCCAGGTCTCCTGCATGGAAGGCAAGCATTTTACCACTGAACCACCCATGCACCCCTATTCTTCTGAAAACATTTTGTTCTCATGTATGTACAGTTCAGATTTTAACATATTTTTCTATGCTAAGTGGTTTAAAAGAGTTAGGATTGGACTAAACCATTAAGTTTTTTTGCATGGGCAGGTACCGGGAACCGAACCCAGGTCTCAGGTATGGCAGGAGAGAACTCTGTCACTGAGCCACTGTGGCCCGCCCAAACCATTAAATTTTACAAATCACACGTCAAATGATAAATGGTATTAAAAATAAGTGCTGGTTTTGCATAGTAATACAGAAAAATCGACACTTATTTCAAAGTTCAAAGGAAACTGAAGTTGGTGTTGGATTCTATCTGAAGTTAGAGCCTACTTTTACAAAGACAGTAATAATCTCAGATAAGAATAAAATAAATTCAGAACTCAGTTTGCGAGAAAAAGAAAAACTTTAGTTAAAATCTTTACAATAAAATAATTATGATTATAAATCTCTTCATAGTTAAATATGTACATATTATATGGTATTTTATAAAAGAATTGAACTGGATAAAGTTTTTCAGGCAAATCTAATGCACAAATACACCATCCTTTAGAGTATAATGTCAGTTAAACATTCTTAAATAGCTGTGTCAGACAATGGCTCTGCTTTGTGCAAAACATGATAAGCAAAATTAAGAAAAATTCTGCAAAATTCTTTTAGTTCCCCAAGGAAATTACTAAAAAAGAAAATAGTCAAGGAAATAAAGATTGTACACTCAAGCTTGATTGTACACAGAGGCTAGAAGGACCGGCACAATGTAACCCCCATATCTGCTAGAAAGAAGTCCTTGGGTAGTTTTAGTTTGGAGTAAAAAGTTAAAGTCCTAGCAATTGTGCTTTTATGCAGCCACATGGCCAATAAGGTAGATGTTGTCATAAAGGTGCCCGACAAAATCTTCACTAATGTTTTGAGCAGCACGACGGGTATTTCGAATAAATTCCCTTTTTGACATTTTATTTTTCACATGAGGGCTAGTGAGGTCAATGGAAAGTAGAATCAAAGAGTAGCACAGTACATAGACCGCATCTAGAAGGAAAAAGAAATACTTCAAATCATTAGTTGGTTTAAAAGGCAAAAATAAAAAAAATGTTCATAATTTCTAGAGAGAAAGGTTAGATCCTAACTGAACACAGGGTGACTGACTGGCCAGTTCCAGTTTGCCTGGAACTTTTCCAGTTCTGGCACTGAAAGTCCTACATCCCTAAAAAAGTCCTTGGTCCTGCACAAACTGGAATGGCTTGTCATCCTAACTGAATACCCGTTCAATGAGCATTATTTCAATTAAAAATAACTTTAGAACAGTTTAAGAATTTATAGTGAAAATAAATTCTAGATTTAAAATTTTCTGGATTGACTTCATTCTAGTAAATCCTTGGGGAAAAGGTTGCTCTACCTGAGCACCATGCATCAAAATAATTTTCTTCTTTATATATGCTTAATGTTTAATATTAAAATAGTGCCAAAGACCATGATATTTGCTATTACTATTTCCTATAATTACTTGATGCCTGCCACTACTCTGGTATAGGACTAATCACTACTTGTTTCACGATATATATTTTAGAATCCTGCAGTCTTAAGAAAACTAAGTTAAATGTTAGGTCTTGTAAAGCATGTTCAACAATTTCTCATGAGAGGCAAATATTTTGTAATCTCCGCTTATAAGATAAGCACAATAAATTTTTGATATGAAGAGATAAGTGAAGCTATAGTAAATGAAATAATACATAGGAAATTCAGGCTATACACATACACATACAAAATTAAACCTTTATATTAAAATCAAATTGCATATATACATAAAACACACACAAAATGAAAACTTTGTATTAAAATCAAATTTTAGTAGAAAAATTCTACGTGTTATCAATGTAGTATGTCGATTATTAAAGGCTTTAAAATAATTTTTTAAGTTTTCAATTAGACTAGTAAAAATATCCAAAGTTCAAGCAGGAATAATTTTAAAGAATCTATATAAAATCTAACCTTCTTCCTAAACAGTATATTACATACAATGTAAACCAAATGATAGCTATGACAAATAAAGGTATTCTTTCTAAGCTCACATAAATGATATATTCCACAGAAATAATCAACGTCACAACCAGTAAAACAAATACAGTCATAATTGGAAACAATTTTTCCCCCGAGTTAGAAAAATGTCTCATCTACTACTGTCTTTATCTGAAAGGGGGTGGGGAGGAATTAATTAACTGAATATTCTTACCAGGACTAAGGCCAAGTTCTCGCATTAAATCAGGGTTACAAGCACAGAACCTATGTGAGAACTTGGTTATTAGGGTTTCGAGATATTCCCCGCGCTCTTCGGGGGCATGGATATGACGGAAAAATTCTCGCAGTGCATTTGGCAAGAACTGATTTCTAAAATTATGCAGCGTTACAAGATCATCCAAGACGTCTCTCCTGGTAGAAAAAAAAAACAGCTTTAGTTAACTTTTCTTTGTTAAAAAAGAAGTGATAGAAAAAATAACAAATCATCATTTTTGGATGAGATACGTTACTAGTGATTACTAGATCAGCTACTACTGTAAATTTATATCTAATTCTAAAATTTAAAAATGTATAAATATGACTTACACTTTGAGTTTTAAATTGAAATTTCATGAATAAGGTTTAATAAAACACATAAAAACTAGTAATTTTAATTATAAAATGAAGAGAAAGGAATTCTGCAATATAAAAAAAATGGTGATTTCGTTCCAAGTACCTTCTTACCTAAATCCATATGTTAACAGAATTCCTTATTTTTTTCCTTACCACAGTAATTAATTTTCAACTTTCACATTACTCTATATCACCAGCGGTAACAATAATTTATATAGACTTCTTTTATGCCTACATATACTACATATTGTTCTAAAATCTTTTTTTTTTTTTACATAGAATATTTTAAACAATTTTTCAAATCTGTACACATAGATCTACCTCATTCTTTTTAATGCCACACAGTATCCCACCTATGGGTATAACAATTCTATTGATATACATTTAGGTTATTTACAATTATATAATACATATTGTGTACATATATAACTTTTTTTCATCAGTAGCATTCTAATACAAAGTCACTCTTTGCTACAATATTTCAATTCTTATTGAACTATCGTAATCTTTAACTTCCACTGATTGCTTTTTTAAAAATAAATAAAGTTCTGGTAGAACATAGCCCCACTTATTCATTTACGTATGTTTATGTCTTCTTTCATGATATAATGGCAGAGCTAAATAACTGCAAACAGAAATCATATGCCTGGAAAACCTAAAATATTTAGAATAAAGTCTGGTTCTTTACAGAAAAAGTTTGCAAATCCCTGGGTACCTGGCACTTAAAATAAAAAAGAATTAGTGACACCATCTAATGACAAGTATGCTGGACTGCAAATTCCTCAACGATAGGGCTTATGTCTTAACCATCTACGAACTCCTACCCTCTAGCAAGTTCCAAGAATTCAGTGAACCTGTGCAGATTGTTCTTGAATGTGTACAGAAAAAAAAGGTGGATGTGAACAGGGAAGTGGCACTGTATCATTTTGTAAATCCAACACATTTTAATAATAAATACTTTCTTAGTGATTATATTTCAGAGATTCCTAGGATGCTATAAAGCATTATACTTCTGATAAGATTTATAAATGTAAATAAATCAATAAAATTGAGAAATAAAAAGATTTGAGAATCACATGAAAAGCAAATATATTTTGAGTCTTTCATTACATTAAAATGAGATCTATGATTTTAATATGGTAATTCAGTTATGTCACATGAAAATATTATCCCAATATTTTTATGTCCACTGATAACAAGAATTAAAAAGTACAAATGAATGACTATCAAACTGGAGCAGTCTACCAGGCATAATCTCTATCTGTGTAAAACATACTATTAAATGTATGAAAAAAAGGAATATACACACACAACATAATGCACAGGACACTTGCATTATGTGTATTATGCATATGCAAATACACACGTATCTTATATTACTAGGATATGTGGATTTATGACTACAACTTGTCTATTAGATTTTTATATGGACAATTACATAATTCAGAGCTTCCAGTTATCTAAAAGACTTGGGTTTTACGGCTAATTATTCAGAAAAAGCCAAGGCTGCAGCTTTCTCAAAAAATATTTGGCTCTTGTGTGCCATTACAAAAATGTTGAATATTTGTCTATATTTTTTTACTTTTATAATGGCAACTTCCTCATTAGTAAGTTAAAGTTTATGAAAGAAATGATGTGTGAGATACAAGAATCTTTTCTCCTGTCTTTACTCAATTTTGCAACTAAGTAGTTACTATATAGTATAGTTTTAAAAGTAGAACTTAACTCATTAAAACATTACTTAACTTATATCTAATGAATACTTCAAACTTTTTTTTTACCTTTCATCAAGATAGATTCTCAATTTCTTCCAATTTAGTGTTCTCGTACAGAAGATAAACTTTGCTATTTCCTTTGGTGAATCATCTAGGATCCCCTTGGACATAAAGTAGCTCACTCCCTAAGGCAAAAAGACAAGTCTACATAAATACGTTTTTATTTACAAACGTAAGCAATTAGGTAATAGCAGAACAATAACTAGAAATTCTTTTCAGCATTAAAACACTTTTTATAGCTTTAACATGCAAAATACAAGCTAGAACTTGAATTGAAACTATTGTTTGTGGTTGATATTTTACATGCAATGAAAAGTAGGAAATTCAAAGTTAAGACTCCTAAAGAAATCTTACTCAATTTTCCGACCCATGTCAGTTAAAACTAACTGTACACAAACATGGCCTAAATGGGAGGAAAAAAGAAACCATTACATAGACTTTAAAATAAGTCTTTTAACAAAGTTCTCCTAATAGAAAACATGACTTTTTTAAAGCTCAGATACATATTCTAGTACACTTTTCAAGGAAATAGCTTTCTGAGAAAAAAGATTCTCCAAATGAAAGACTAATGTAATTTCACTGTGGAAAGAAAAATAATTATTAAACTTAAGTAGAGTAGGAATGGCTCTAGGCCAGCCCATGGATCGTACATGGTTTGGCTTTAAACATTGCTACATTCTGCAAGAATTTAACTACAATACACAATATATTTAGCAAAACAAAAGGCAAAATAATTTCAATGTTTTTCATAGGATTTACCTTTGAATTTCCTTTTCTCTGCATGCAATGTTTTCCAGAGAAGCATTATCCATAAGTTTGTACCTACTTTAGAGTTAAATCAACAACAACAAAACATCAACAAAAAATCAAAAGCTGAAACTGATGTTCTCATGTATATGGAGGTCACATTCAAATAGATGCCTTATGTGGATTTGAATGTGCAGTTATTGAAATAAAAGGCAGGTGTGTTTATTTCAACTCGGAGTTATCCAGATACATGTATTCCCATGAATGCACGTGTCTGGATAATAGCACATTGTGTGCAGTTAATTGGTAGAGAAAATGACATATTATATACACGCAACATACTGTTTTCACACATAAATTCCTTCGGCATTTCTTCACTGTACAAACACTTATATAGTACTCAAAAATACTGAACACATTAAGAATTTGAAATGTTGATAGAATTTTTATAAAGGACTCCTCAAAGTAAAAACATTCTCATAAAGTTTTTATATGAAAAATTTTAAAAATTCTGAAAATTGCTACCATGAGGTAATGCTTTTAAAAGATCATAAATATCTGTAAATTATAATTCAAAGATAAGGCTTTTTATGTAAAGCTAATTTTATGAGCTATCAGGATAATATCCTAAAAGCCATGTTATCAAATTCTCATGTGAATTTTCTTAGTTGAAAAACAATGGTAAGACACTGACTTTAAAAATGTATATAAAGAAGAGCAGAGTGTAATAACACGAAACTTTTTTGTCAACTCAATCTTAAGCCATATTTCTGGCTGATTCCTGGGTAGAAGGTCTAGAAAATATAACATGATCATCATGTTATATTCCATCATCAAGATGGAAAGCCAAAAAATTCGTTTGGAATGAGGGTCACAGTAACTGGTCTGAGGGGGCAGGAACAAGAGAAATAGTAATGCTTGTTTCCATCCTTTCCTCCAATAGTTTGAATAATCGAGAGTTGACTGTATATTTAATTGATCTGCTTAGCAAAATTTAAGCCTGGTTTAATTATTTCAAAAATTCTTCAGTTTAAAAAAATAACAGTATTTCAAAAGTATTTCCAATGCTTAATTTTAATCCAAGTGACTTAAAGACAAATAAATGTCAAAAGTATATTTAATAAATTCTTTATTCATGCCTACTCATAAATCAATTTTTAAAAATTTGCAAAAGAAAACTGACTAATATGATCCATTAAATGGTTATATAATTCTTGAATTATATGATATATGCCATTTTAATATCATTTGATGCTACTTTGTTGTAAATTTAAATTGGCATTTGCCCTTAAGTAAGCATAATGGAAACACCGTTGGCCTTTTTCCTTTGTACACAATACGTTTTGAGAATTTAATATTTGATGTAAATTAAGTTCTCAAAAATTAACTAAAATACAGAGGAGTAAGCATATTAAAGTTGAATAGTTTAAAATGTAATGTTGATTACTGGGAACACAGTTTGAAATTAGACTATTCTATTGGTGTTCCTGAGAACTGAAGCATCACTTTCAACCCTGGGATTCTAGTGGAAAGCAAGTTTACCTTAGAAGGAATATCAAAGTGAATGGTAAAGGAATAACAAAAAGAAAAGGCCCAGGACCAGATCATAATTGTCTTCAATAAGCAAGACAGCAATCATCCAAATTCCTATCTTTTTATGTAAGCAATGAGATAAAAAAAAATACTGCAGCAAAAAGTCTATTGAATAAGCTAATATTTGTTTAACAAGTGGTATAAGTATTTTTATTTTTTAAATAAAGCTTTGGAAGAGGGTACAAAGAGGTCCCGAGACCACACAGCATATTTGTGATTAAGCAGGACTAGAACACTCGGCAGTGTGCATGTGTGCGCGTATGGTGTCTCACAGGCAAAGGGAACCCTGAGCATTAAGATCAGTTTCATGAATTGTTTTCAGAAAAAGGAAGGCTGCAGCTCACTAGAGTCTACCAGATTCACTATAAAAATATCCAATTCTGGATGCTAAATTTTATGAAGCATATTAGCAAACTAGAACTTATCTGGGTAAAGGAAATCAGGGCTTTGTAAGATTGTTGAAAGGTCTAGAATTTGGGTTTGTAAGGAAAAGTAGAAGAATACGGGGCTATTAGGCTCAAAGAAGGTAATTAAGAAAGAAGATTAAGACTCTAAAGATCTGAAAGGGTGTGTCACAAGGAAAAAAGAACAGATTTATAGTTTCAGTGAAGATCTTGGTTTCTTTTTTAGGTCATGACACCCTCTGAATATAATGAAAACTATAGAACCTCTTCTCACAATAATACAAATACACATTTTCACATATAAATTAAAGATTTTCTAAAGCCAATCTAAGGATGGCTGGTTAGGATCTCTTTCTAGATGAGTGATGTATGTCAGTGAGTGGCAATTATAGGGAGGCTGATTAGTGACACATTAAGGGCATTCTTGCAACTATAGTTTATCGAGTTGGCTTGTTTCAATGTTTCTTTATATTTTTAAAAAAGCTTCAAAATAAAAAAAAATAAAAAAACAAGCTTAAGCTTCAAAGTCACTATATTCTAATTTGATTGATTAATCTTTATAACTTTGTTATGCAAACTCTCCTGTGTTTTACTGTTGGAGTTACATAACCTGGTGTAGTCCCAGCGTGGTCCCTAAGGGACTTTATGTAGGGAGAATTATAAGACATCTTTATCAGATAACTCTGACACAAATTATGACTTTTAAATCAGAGCTAAAAAAGTCTATTCCATAACATAAAGGTTGGTTCTTATCAGCTGAAAGGAAACTATTAACTAAAACGACTTTTATTTAAAAAATAGTTTTAATGGAAAGTTACAGTGGGGTAAATAAAATTCCTATTCTGAAAATAGATTGGCTCTTTAGTCCTCATATTTCTTAGGAAAATGATAATGGGAAGCTACATTATTATTATTTAATGCATTACAAACATTACATTTTTCTTTTTAATAAAATTTCCCATTTAATCTTAGATTTAGATATAAAGATGAAAACCTGATGATTAGTTTGTAAAACAGATAAATGTGTAAAACTTTTCTAAAACTTCAATCTAAACAAATATATTCAAAATTTTTACATCTTCATTTAAAAATGTATTAAGACTATGCAAAGTACTCAGTCAGAGACACTGAGAAGTAAGCATAAATCCGAGTTTTGCCCTAAGAAAACTTACAGTCTATTTGGGGAGGTGAGGCAGGTACACAAATAACAAGCATTCACACGTGACAAATCAATGATAAAGCCTACATGAATGGGTATGAAAAGTAAGTATTTCAGTAGTTCACTATGGGATAGGACATTTGGAGAATGTTTCCTAGAAGAATTTGGGTTTGAGTACCTACTTAGAAGGAATGGTGGGGTTGAGATAGTTCAGAATGAGAGGGGACACTATTTCAGTAATACTGCATTTTACATACATAAATCATGATAAGATAAAAACTCAGGCTATTTTCAGGAAAGAGGTAGAACTAACCTAGATTTGAGAACAAGTCTGGAGCCAGACTGTAGGAATAATGTTGAATTTTAGGATAAGAAATTTATTCTCTATCCTATATGTAACTGGAAGCCTCCGAAGGCTCTCTAACATGATAAAATGATGGCTTGCAATGTGAATGTGGCAGTGATATAATAAGAAATAATGGAAGGGAAATCAGACAGGAGGCCACCACAAGTGTTCACACTTGAACATGTGGAAAGGCAGTAGAAATGAAAAGGAAAAAAATGCATGAAAAAAATATGAAAAAAAACTATATAAAAAAACTGAAACAAACCCTAAACAAACCATATGCTAGATGTATGAGAATAAAGAAAGCACTTAGCAAATATGTTAGCTAGCAAGCCAAGAGAGAATAAAACAGTGAAAGACAAACATGTCTCTGGTTTAGGAGAAGAGGGAAATGCCTGATAGAAACAAAGGCAGGCTATGGCACGGGGAGGGGGAGGGGGGGCTGGGTTGGAAGAAATGGTGATGAGTTTGGTCTTAGAAATGTTGGACTTCAGGTGATGATAGATATAATTAGAAAGGAATGGCAGACAATTGTTAATTTAATGTTATATAAAGAAAATGTCAGATTGGAGATAGAGATTAGGGATTGTGAATGAGAAGAATCAGCAAAGAAGCAAGAGATGAAGAGGACATGGATAGAATAATGTTCCAAGGGCCAAAAGCCCCTGAAATTAAAAGAAGGGTGCACAATGTATCTCATAGTACAGTTGAAAGAACACATTTTTTCCAGAAGCAGGACTAAATCTGCCAGTTAATGATTGTAGGAACATAAACAATTTACTCAACCTTTGTGAGCCTCAGTTGCCTAATCAGAAAAATCTCAGAGGGCTATGATGAGGATATGAAAGTGCCTAACATTGACCATGGCTAATTCCCTTTTTCTTTTAGATAGCTCAAGGGGACTAACATGCAAAAAGAAGCCACTGGGTTTGGTAATTGAGGCAAGAAAATAAGTAGTGACTTCTAAGAAGTCTATTTCCTCAATTCATGTCCAAGTACAGAAAACTAAGCAATGAGCCCAAGGTAAGAAAAAGATGTAAAGCCCAGTCACTTGAAAACTTTAATAGTATGAGAGGAAAAAAATAGAAGACAAAATTAAGGGACAAAAAATAAAACTAATTCTTTTCAACATAATTTTTACCTATGCATGTCAAGAGACAAAGGAAGAAGGAGAGTCAATGGAGAGAAGAAAAGACTGAAGTATAAGAAAAAGAGGAGATAATTAAAGCAGCACAACAGAGAAAAAGAGAGCATGGGAAATGACAAAAATTCAAGGAGTTAGAAATATTTCTTTTGGATAGTAAAAAATACAATGCTTTCTAAGCCTAGAAGACAGAATTGTAGTACTGGTCCAGAGACAGGTTTATTAAGAAAGTGGTAAAAGCAGAAAACAGAGCTTATGTTGGTCTTTGTAGGGATACTTACCAACTGGGGAGAGTTGGAAGAGAGAGTGCTGATTTGGATTCTTGAACAAAATGGTGATGATTCCTATCAGCAATGGTATGGGAGTGCTACTGAGAACACACTAGGAATAAGTAGGAGTGCCAAGTGGCAGTGGGAACCTTGGTGAAGCTACTGTGAATTCATCCCACCTCATGTTATACACAAATAATTTAAAAGAAGGATAACACATTGCTTACACCAATATTAAGAAGGAATTTAGAAGAAAAAAATTTATTGGACCCTGGTCATCTGTGTAATGCATTTTTCCATTATTTTCGTTTCTATAAGAAAAACTGTTTTTCACTTAATAACTCATGTTTTAAGATATATCTACTGTTTCTTTTCTTGTTACGTATATACCTTTTCAACAAAGTCTTATTTTTAACTAAATAATTATTATCCACAGTGGGTTCCAACAGCAAAATCTAACATATAAATGTTCAAAACCAGAAAATGTATATTTGGGAACAGAGTGAATTCCAGAAAACTAGTAATGTAAAGCCAAATGAAAAAATATTGATTGCTGGTACTCAAAGTTCTACTGGCACGGACACCTGGCAAAAGCATGTTTAACAGATGGTATGCAGTAAAAGAAATCATTAATTAAACAAAATTGTAATACACTAAGAAGAATCCTTTATTTGTTTTCCTAAGGAACAGCCTTAGTAAAGATATGTAGAAAATTTTTGATTCAGCTAATTTTGTTCGAATTTGCCCTTCTATACAATGTAAAATCCAGTACCATGGCTACTGTATTTCAGGTAAGAAGTCTTGCCCTTAGGGCATTATATAGTAAAAAGCAAACTGGAGACCGCATTTAATTTTCTTTTTAAAAGGACATTTTGAAGACCTTAAAAAAAATAATGATCCTTAAATTCTAGCAGTAAATATTTATAAAAAAAAATTTTAATCTAGATTTCTAATTTTTCTTTCAATGTGAGAACTGATATTAATTTTCAAGTACACATTCATAACCACAGTGAAATGAACAACTGAAATCTAAATTGAAATGTTACACTTTCCCCTACTCAAAAGTAATGTAAAAAATTAAGAGACACAAATATGTTATGAAAAATTTACTTTCTGGATAGTGAAAAATATAAGCACAGCAGAGGCGGCATTCTATAGGTAAAATGAGAGTATTACCACTATCTTGTTTGAAACTAGCAGCAGCCATGGCTTCTGAAACTGCTCTAATACTATTTTTTCTCGAAGGCCTTCAAAAATGCTAAGAGAAATGTAAAACCTACTGATTTTTATTCAGCCCATCAGTCCTCAGTCTATTTGCTCCGAGAACATTTCCTTCCTAAAGAGGAAAAAACAAACCCACACACCTTGTGTTGTGAGGATAATTCATCTGGGGATATTAAGAAATTTTACATCTTACTTTTTAGGGGGAGTAAAATAAATTCAGTAGATTGCTTAATGGGCATAGTTTAAGACTAGGTATCCATGTTTTTATCCTGCATTTAATTTTATTCTACCAATTAAATTTTGCAACGAATGTTTTTTCCCTTCTGCAAGCTTCCATACCCCTCGGCTCTGTGTGCGTAGCACTGACCTTCAGCACCTACTCCAGAAAGGGTATGCATTGCTTTTATTCATGAAAATTCCAACTGCTTATATATACTATGATTTTTTTCCTAATCTATATTCTAGACTCAAAGACTAAAGTAAAAAACTATGTTTAGGTGTTTATATTTGTCCTATTAAGTAGGATTACTTTATATGAGTAATAAGAACTGCTTTCCTCTTATTTAGGTACCCATGACTACGCTACTCATATGTAGGCTCTGTGTTATTTACAATGAAGAGGAAAGGTATTAAATTGGAAAATAAATATGAAAATAATTTTGATGTCAGTTTGAAATCAGAACTACATATCTCAATTTCTTAGGAAGAATAGAGAGCACACACTGTCCATACAAACTCATAGGAGAAGTGCCAGTTGTGAAGAGAAGAGAGAGTGCCAAGATTCTGTAGCCAATTCCTTCTGATAGAGGGATCATTGAAATAAATGATCATAACAGCACATTTTATCTGGAGGATAATGAAGAGTCACACTTCATTTCTGAGTATAGGAACTGGGATGAAATTCGTTTATTTACGGACCTTGTTGAACTAACAAAAAGGAAAGATTTCAGCTTCCAAAAACAATTTATGAAGGACTTTTCAGTACATTAAATTCAGGATGCTGCAGCATTATATTATATAATCATACATACACTTTAAATTATTTGTAGCTTGAAGGTGTCAACAGGAAAGCTCATACAAAGAAGGAAGGCTTATAAGGAAATCAAAAGAGAAATGGAAAATTCCCCCCAGTGGAGTCCAGGGAAAATGGAAGTGGGGGATAGGACAGAACTCTTTTTCTGCTTCTTTTTCATGGAAGCAAAAACAATGAAAGCAGATGAAATGACATGATCCTCATTATCTAAGGTTTTAAAGAATTAACAAAAAGCTCCTAGTAATTAATTCCAATTGTCTTAGAGTAAATAACACATCTGCGACTGGGATGGATCAATAAGATGATGAATATGAAGATACTTTCTAAACGGTAAATTATTACTAACAAGTTCATTATAACAATCATTATTGTAATTATCACTGACAAAAGTTGTTGGTAGCTGAGGGAAGCTTATTAAAGAAGCCCCTTCTATCTTTAACTTGTCTCTAAATTGGGAAAAGAAAACAATCTAATCAAAATATAGAGACACAACTCTTTTAGGTTAAGGTATGATAAATATGAATTCAAATTAATATGAAAGTGACACACTTGAACACCGATGTTTGCTAATTAATTACTCTTTATAAAAATCACATGCAAATATTATAGGTGTAATGTACATATTTACAACTATTTAAATGAATAAGCATACTTGTATAAATAAGTAAAAATTATAAGTTTTCATATTACCTAGATTCTAAGACGTACATTTATACATAGAGCAATGCACATTTCATAAAATGTAAAACAATGCAAAATGTTATAATGTACATTTATAAATGTTATAATTGTTTCAGAATTTAACAATTCTGAAACAATTTTGAAATAAACATTAAAAAAAAAACCTTGGGATTTAAACTGTAGTTTCACTGTCAGCATATGTGTATACTTAGTCACTCATGTTACAAAAGCATTTTTTCATTTTCCCTCTATTTCAGCTCAATAATTTTTTTTTTTTGCATGGGCAGGCACCAGGAACCGAACCCAGGTCTCTGGCATGGCAGATGAGAACTGTGAGTGCTGAGCCACAGTCACACCGCCCTCAGCTCAACGATTTCAATGGTACCAAGACATGTTTTAATTTGAACATAATTTTGGACTCTAATTATTGCTTAAAATATCTTCAAAAAAATTAAGTTGATCAGTACTATTGGAACAAAAATTTATTATTTTAGCAAAAGACTGTTCATCATATGCTAGGAAGTACAATTAAAGACAAAGGGTACCACCAAAGCTAGGAGATGTTGGTATGACAGATTCATACTTCATGAAGGACCAGTACTGAAGTATCTAATAGGCATCTACTAGGATCTAAAAGGTCCAGCAAGGAAGAACCCTGGGCCTAGAGCGCTTGGTAGTATAAGTTGTGTAGTTGTACCTGTAGTACAAATATGTAGTCACCTTTCCTTGAGCACTTAGATGCACTAAATGTTTAACAAATACTATTTCATTTAATCTTCAAAACAACACCATGATATAGGTACTATTATTATCTCCATTTTACAGATGGGGTAATTTAAGCATAGATAGGTTAAATAACTTGCCCAAGGTCAAAGACACATAATCAGTAAGTGGTAGAGATACTAAATATTTTTTGAAAGAAGGTTTGAATCTTTCTATACAAAATTTCTAGCAGATTTTAGAAAGAAACGGTTAAATTTTAAGGATTATATAATTCAACTAAGGGAAAAAATGAAAAACTAATTTAAAAACTATGAATTGAATCAAATAAGAAATGCAGATAAAACGTAGTATACTTTGAAGTGCTTCAAATTATATACTCTTAAAGATTAGAATCACCAGTTCAAATAATCAAAAGCAGCATGTCCTTCTGATGTTACATTTAACTGCTAATAACCAAAAGTATTTCAAAAAATTCTTTATAGCCTTTTATTATGAAGAATGCATATCTAAAAACTGTGATCATGATCTGAAAGAAAAAGTGTTATATAATCTTATGGATAAATGTTCACTACAGTTAATTGCTTAAAAATGCATTCAATGAAGTGTTTTTTACATACTCTTCTATTTCAAAAGCGGCAATTAAATTGGTGGATACCTTATAACTGATGACATCCAAAGAACTGAGGAAATTTTGGCTTTTAGATTTTTGATAACACATGCATATTTTGGAATGACATTCTCCTGTGACTTTGGTAGCAGCAATTGCTAAATCCGGAAAGACATATAGGAGAGACAATTACCTTGGAAATTACAGCTGAGAGCCCAAATCTACAAAGTGATGTCACATTTCACTGAAACTGGTTTGGTAGGGTATGACAACGAAATAAAAAGCAAATTTAGATTTTTTTTTGAAATGTACATAAAACACACTGAAAATTCTCTAGGCACGTTTATTTAAATTGACTACAAAAATTAAAATTCAAGCAAAGAAGAAAAATCCTGCTCTTTTTAGAATTTCATATTTTGGGGGAAGGGGTAAGAGGTATGGGTGGTGGGTAGAAAAGACAGTGAAATACTGGTTTTTCTCCACTTTAATTTAAAATCCTAAATCAATATATTGTCCATTAATTTCCATTTACTCTTACCCCAGACAATTCACACTAAATGAGATAACAAATTAGCATTCGCCATAGCACACTGAGAGAAAATAGAGCAAAATGCATTAGGTGGTTTGATCCACAAATAATCTAATGGAATGCTCTAAGCTTGAATTTCTTTTTCAATTACATTCAGAATAGAAGAGGGTCTGGGAAAGTTGTTCCTCTTTGTAGCTTCTGAAAGGCTTATACTGAGTCCACAAACCTTCTGCGGAATGACTCTAAACCATATTTAATGACTCTTGAAGACAAGGGATGGGGCGAAAGGGCCTGGTGTTCAGGGCAGGGTATAAAATGAAATCGACTTAATAGACACAGGATAAAGTTGCCTTCTTTATAAATGATAGATCAGATTAAAAAGAAATATATGCATATACACAAATATATATAATCACACATGCACAACATTGCGCTTAAAAAAGTGAATGGTTCAGTATGACTTGATTGGCATAACTAGATTGAAGATATTATCTAGACAGGGTATAGCTTTGCACTTGAACTCCAATACAAAGAAAAAGGTGCTTTGCCAATGAACCTGAGCATCTTAGCTTCTTTGGGTAAGCAATACTTACAGAAGGCAAAGTTGTTTAAGCTAAATTTGATGCGGAACTCTTCACACTATCAACCAGCTCTCCTTTGCTCTGATGACATTCTCATAAGCAAGTCTGGACATAAAATTAATTGATTTGCTAATGAGACAGTGTTTATTTTTATACAAAAATGTGTTCAGGATAACATATCAAACTCCTGAGTTTGGGTAATAATAACAACAATAATGATAATAAATCAGGATGCAAACCACAGAAACCCATATTCAAAATAAATGAAGGGATTTATTATCTTATATAACAAGAAGTTTCAAACTAATATGGCCCCTGAGTTGTCAGGCTTATAGATGGCGCCATAGACCTAATTCTTTCTTTCTTTCCAATCTACTATTCTAACACCTCTCATGGATGCAGGATGGGGTACAGGTATTCCTGTCATTATATCCACATACACCAAAGCCCAGAGTGGCATGTGCACATTCCCCCAGCCTCCTACACACACACAAGTACTACATCCCTTTGTTTTTTTTAAATCTAAGAGCTTTCTGTTCACATGTCTCCTCCCATCTCACATGTCAGAACTGGGTTACATGGAAGCCAAGGGGAATGCAATTAACACGATTAGCTTGGACTCATCTACATTCAACTACTGGTACAAGGAAGGGAGCCAGCCTCTCAGCTCTTTCAGTTTCTTTATCTAGCGAAGAGTCTAAGTGGTAGGATCTAAGCCCTGCTCATACAGGGCTACTGGGATCTTTTTATTACTTTTACCATACTATATATAAGAAAACTCTAAAATGTCTCCTGAGTTCCACCTATATCCTCCTGTCCTGTCTCCCCACTGCATAGTAATATCTATTTCCCACTAGTAGTCAGGCTTTTTCACCCCAACAATAGCATAAATACCTGCCCACATACAGATTTTTTTCTTTTGATCTGTTTGCCTAGTGGCGAGAGAACTTAAAATGACACGAGCGTATTCTCAGTTCAAATTCATGTCCTGGCGGGCCGCGGTGGCTCAGCGGGCAAGAGTGCTTGCCTGCCGTGCCGGAGGACCCCGGTTCGATTCCCGGCCCCAGCCCATGTAACAAACAAACAAACAAACAAAATATAATAAAACAAGAAAATGTTTAAAAATGTTTCCCTTTCTTCCTCCCTTCCTTCCTTCTCTGTCTTTCCTTCCTTTAAAAAAAAAAAAAAAAAAAAAAAAAAAAAAAAAAATTCATGTCCTGGTGTCAATAGTCCTCATTTGGATACTAAAGCCTCTAAACCAGCAGGGCCCAGAAATAAGGGAACCAGAGTCACATATTTTGCAAATGGGTCACTAGTTAAAATAGTGTGGCAGATACGTGGATGCCTGCTCAAAGACCACTCCCCTTTCTTCATTGCCTTTAGCATTTCAGCACCATTGGTGAATCACGGTAAGTCTAAGCCAATCATATAATGCTTTCTATTTTGTTCTCTGTTGGTCTAGGCATGTTCGTATGAGTCTATTCTAACCAATAAGAAATGAGCAGAGTATGCTCAAGGTTCTGAGAAAGGATTTGTCACCCCTAATAATGGTAAGGAATATGAGGAGAGAACTTCTTTTTTCTGGCCCCTTTTCTTTATGCAATAGGCACTGTCATGTAAGAATGTGCTACTTTGAGCTGTCACAGCCATTCTGTGATTGAGAGGGCTAATTCAATACACTGAAGGTCTATATTGAGACCTAAAATAACCCTGGGATACCCATCTTTGGGACACTTTTTTTTTTCGCATGGGCAGGCGCCAGGAATCGAACCTGGATCTCCGGCATGGCAGGCGAGCACTCTGCCTGCTGAACCACCGTGGCCTGCCCTCTGGAACACTTTTTAAGTAAACAGTGCAGATGGCTTAAGTCATTATTAGGTTCTCTGTTCTTCGTGCTAAAACCTCATTTGCCAAATAAAAAGCTTCTTAGTGGCGTGTTAGCCTGCACTGGAATACCTCTGTGTACAGGATGTAATAGAACTAGAATGAGGTACCAAAGATATAATGAAAAATGATCTTTTAGTTTCAAATTATTTGGCATGGCTATTTACATCAATTTTCATGAGCAGCTATTTGAATACATTATCACTCTTACGTTTATTGTACTACCCTTATTTATTTTCAAACTAATATTTTCCCTAACATATTAGGAGAACATGGAAAAATCTCTCAATCGGTTAAGTCTGAAGTCTCAATATTTTTTGTAATTAACACTGTCAGACCAAAGGAAAGAAAGAAATAATTATAGATCCACAGGTTTAAGAGAAAACTACAGTAAAACAAACATCAGATAGCTCAAAGTGCACAACTGTTCACTTCACCCTTTCAATTTAGGTATCTAACAATTTAGGAACACATATTTAGTTAAACATAGTATGCTAACAGATAATCTATATTTTAAAGTGTGTTCCATGGAATGCTCCTTTACTCTTCTCCTCACTCTCCACTCCCCCAAAAAAAGACATCATGGTAAAATAAATTTGGGTAACATTGCATACAATATCTGCCTCTTATACATTCACAAGGTACACTAATGCATTAAAGGCTTTGAAAAGTTATGCTGTAAACAAGTCAACCAATTGTACCTTATCATTATCTAAATTTCTTAGACTTGGGAACCCCTTTGATGATGTCTATCATCCTGTGGAATACCTATTCTAAAGAATGCATTTGGGAAATGCTGATATGTATATTCTCAGGTTACCAATCAGGGTTTACTATCTCTAGGATTAAAAGTCATTTACACTACTGTTGCATGCTATGAAGTAAAAGTCAGGAACATTTTGCTGTTGTATGTTGGAGCAGAAGGCAAGATTCAATATTTGAGCTATTATTCAAAAGAACGGAGTATAAATTCCTGACATCATTTCTATAATGGGAATGCCTGCAAAATTTCATATTTATACTTTAGATGGTCCAACAATGAAAAGAATATGGCATCTTGAAAATAAATTACTTATACATCTCCATCCAAAACATGTGTATAGGCCAAATTAAAAATATTTCTCATAATAGATTCTATCCAAGTTCCATCTAATAAAACACATAAAATTGCATGTAGCTCTTTCTGTATGAACACAGGAAAAATGTACTTATATATATAGCTTTAAAAAGGTTTCTTTTATCTGAGCCCAATAAGGGTATTATTATTTTAAAACGTCTTTTATAAACATTTTACACAGACAAAAACAAGTCTGAAATGTATTAAAATTAAACCATGTTCACTACCAATTTTTCAGACTCTGAATTTAAAAATAACTATGTTAAAAAAACATTTTATATACTAAATAGAACACGAGGAATATAGTGCACTTGTTGGTAAGAAATACTTTATTATAATACTGCTAAGGAATAAATGACACAGTCAACTTGTACATGCAAGGGAAATACAGCCTAATGTAAACAGACAATTTCAGCACATTCCTTCACTAGAATGTGGTCACCTGCCACAAAGTACACAAGCTCATGCACAAGATCAAGACATTACATACAGCTAAGATCACAATGTCATGCATTTAATAACAGCGTGCCAGATAATCATACCACAAACTGTGCAGGTGTTCTCCCCCACCCCATGAGCCACTGTCAGCAGTTGCTGTGGAGTTTGGTTACCCATATCCGTGACATGAGCGGTGTCCTTTGGAGAATCTTGTTCCCTGTGGCTGTAAGTATTCTCATTTTTAAATATTTTAGTGATGTTTATTATCAGAATGTTAAGTACAGAATTAAATTATGGAAAAGTAGACTTGCTTGGTTTGCTTTTTGTTTTATAATACTGAACGATTTTATACATCTTATACACCTACAATAAACATCGGTTATATTTAAACATATCAACAAAATGAATTTACTTCTCAGGCTTAGATGAACTCAAAATAATACACCTGATTACAGCATTCCAGTAAGAGGAGACAAAAAATTCATTTCCAAGTATCAAGTAGTCCTTGATTTCTAACACTCAAAAACCTTGGCAAGAACTGTTCTAACGACCTGACTAAAGTATGACTCATACAATCTAGCTCTATATAATAACATTTATTAGGATAAATGTTACATGATTTCAATTTTGAAGACTTCGCTTAGTAAACCATTAACCAAATTGACACTAATTATTTACATTAGTCAATGAAAGAAATTATAAAAGCCATTAAAGTGCTTCCCCTCATTTCTATGTACCCATCATTCCAGTGTCCTTTTTGCCTATTTAGACCTTAAATGTATTCTAATAAAGATAGAATTCTATTGTGATATTAGGCGATAACTGCTAAATTACTGATATTCATGAAAGCACAGAATCAGAATTCTAGAGTCACAGGATATTTTGAGTGATTTAGCTCTAATGTCTCTCTGCAGCACTAAATGGCCCTATAGATCAGTGAATTCAAGTCTTTGGGAATGCTCCAGAATATGTTTAAATCAGGCCAGGGAGTGAAGAAAAAGAAAATACAGCCAACTCTCAATAACAATGGGAGGTAGGATGGATAAATAAAATCTAAAGCTCTAAAAATCTTACTCTAATTAATAACTTTGATCCCCTCTCTTAGCAAATACTTGATTCAAATTCTTATAAACTTTTTGACAGATAAAAAAGGACTTGAATTTCACCTCATTTCTCTATCCCTGCCTCCAAATACTCTAGAGGAGGTATTAACAAGAGCACTAGAATCTAATATATGACGCTGCAAAGGACAGAATATATTTTTACACCTAGCTTTTCTAATTCAGATATTTAAAACTACCCATATCATATTCTATGATACCTATACATATATTTTTTTCATCTTTACATAAAAAGAATGGTTATAATTTGTTTAAAAAACTGTACTCTTTTAGCAAGGAATGACTACTTACCATAATGAATATCAGCAGTTAATCCAACTTTTCTGGCTTTGCAAATCTACTATTCAATACTTACCAAGTCACATTTTCCTTAGAATGTAAGATTTGCAAGTGATATTAACTGAAGATGACAGTTTTACTCACATCAATATAATTTATTATGGAAACCAGTATCCAAGACTATGGCTTGTGCTATCTGTCTCTCCTGATTTTTATGTATCAAGAGTAAAACATGGTACTATTTTCCTCAGTTGTTCTCTAGTCATTATCATTAATTCATGAGACTGCTGCAAATATGTATCTTATTAGTAAGCTCTTCATATAACCTGTTTAATTTTAAACAACTAATGTCCAATTCTAATAGAGAATTAAGAATAATGAAGACTCTGAAACTATGTCATTTGTCAAATACTTATGTGTGGCAGAATCTCTTCTACAGAGCATGGATGTCATAGTGCAAAACAAAAGGTGACATGCCTACTGATGCTACATAATAACAATGAAGATACTGGGATTTGACTAGGAACAAAATAAAAACAAGCATTTTAAAATAAAAGGCGTCAGAAAAAATTTGCAATAAAGGGATAAGTAATAAAACCTAAATTTATGGTGATTCATTTGCCTTGATAAAGAAAGATGGTGAGATCCTAAAAAGCAGTATTACAATGGTTAACATATAATTTGAATTTAACTTCCTATAAATCATTTTACTTTCATTAAAAGTATCAGTCTTCTATACACTGAAAGTAAAACGTCTTTGAACAGTGGTGAAGGGAAAGAGTATAGTTATCTGAACTTAAATATATTATATCAGGCTTTATATATATTTTGTTATATTAGTGGGGAGAATATTCAAGTATGTGTTTAAGTAAACCTTTGCAATGGTGTTTTTAAAAAAATTATGTTCAAGAAAAATTATAAGTGAAAAGCAATTTACTTTTTAAAATACAATGTCATTTATATTATTATAAAGATATTTATTAAATTACATTTCTGTTTAAAATTTAAAATATTTCACATGGGAGAAAATCCTTTCCTAATTACAAAATGACAAAAGTTAAGAT
Organism: Tamandua tetradactyla; assembly: GCF_023851605.1. Taxonomy (NCBI): domain Eukaryota; kingdom Metazoa; phylum Chordata; class Mammalia; order Pilosa; family Myrmecophagidae; genus Tamandua; species Tamandua tetradactyla. The sequence goes on along the minus strand of NC_135352.1, from coordinate 38,834,545 downwards.
TTTTTTTAAGAAAACATTTGACTTCATGATTTAGTTTTTAATATCTCTATAAAAAGTGAAAACAATTTGGTTTTTAAAAGTTAAGTAAATTAATGCCTATCATAGTTTGCCAAACCCCAACCAAAACCATTCCTCCAACCCTAAAGAACAACTAGCATGTAGAGGAGATTCTATAAAGGTTCCATGCATGGAGGCTTCTTTTCAGAAACCTCCAACCTCCAGATGGGTCCCTGGACCAGACAATTCCTGAGATGCACAGGGGCCAGCCTCTCCAGAACATCAACTAGTTCCATACCTCTATTCCATATGATCAACAGCCCCTTCCAACATGAAAAATATTAGAATGGGCATAGTCCAAATACCCCAAAATAGTGGGAGAAAGATCAAAGTTGATGGTGGAGTTTTACAGAGAAGGTCAGGTTCAACAAATGAATATGATTGCTGAACCATGACACTGATATTTCTTTTAGTCTCCAGTGTCTCGGGGCAGTAAAAACCTAAAATTGTGGGGCTGTAACCCATACCAAACTCTGAAATCTGTTCTACAACTAATTACTGCAGTGTGCTTTGAAATTGTTTGCTTTTTTGTAACTTATTTTTCACAAAAAAGAAAACAAAAGTCAATTGTGATGATGAATGCACAGCTATATGATGATACTGTGAACCACTGATTGTACACTTTGGATGATTACATGGTATGTGAATATATAATATATATCAGTAAAAAATGCTAAAAAATTAAGCAAATTAAAATAAATCTGTCTTCTGTGACTATTTTTGAGAAAAATAACATCATTATTAAGAAGAAACAATAAAACAGGAAAAAATGCTGCAGATAGAATTTGATGAGCAAATCCTGTATTCTCATTGTCAAAAATTTGTTCTCGACAGTTATAAAGTCCTAGTATTTCAATAAGGTCCAGTAGAGAACAGCATACATGTCATGGGAGCTGCCATACAAAAAAATATGCAGGCAGAAGAACTGATAATGCAAAGGTCATGGTAAAGTAAAGAAAAATGACTAGATTATACAGCAATAACTTCAAATACTGCGCTTCTTAGTGACTGGAAAGGCACCTTTAATGACTTGTTATTTTACCTCCAAGTTTATTATACTGAAGGCTGCAGCAAGATAGTAATAAAGTTCAGCTGTTACAAATATTAAAGTTCTTCACTTACCTCATCTGGGTTGGCATTGAAGGTGAGGCTGCCTTCATCCAGTTGCATATACAATTTTCTGAAAGAAAATCCTAGAGGTGGGTTCTTATTGTATATGGAACAGTGACCCCAAGTGGATTTGCACAGCCTGTAAAAACAAGAGTAAATCAGACAAGAAAACATTAGTGTATTTAATTTCCTAAGTTAAACATGCATATTTATGACAACATAGTACCATGAAATGATATAAAATTTAGATTGCATAGCTCTAAAGTTTAATTTTGTACTTGATTTTTTTACTCGAGTATGCTAGACACCTTAAACTTAGCAATTTTGAAGGCACTTAATAAATTAACATGAGCACTAATAATAGAAACATTAATAATTGCTAACATTTATTGAGTGCCTATTAGATGCTGAGCAATATTTAAAGCATTTTAATTATATTACTAGCTTAATCTTGACAATAATCCTATGAAAATGGTGCTACACAGATGATAAATAAGTTGCCCAAGGCCATATATGTATAGAGACAGGATTTGAACTCCAGAAGTCTAACTTTAACCAATAAACCAAACTGGATTTACTAAGCAACCAAAATGTTCTATTGTGAAAGTCTCTCTAAACTGAATGGGGAAAATGTTTGCTAGTCAGAGGGAAAAACTTTCCTGTTTTTCAAACAATATACATATTAACAACAGGCAAATTAAGCATAGAAATAGTTTTAACGCTACAACCTCATGATATACATCAAAAGCTGTTTTTAAATACTGCTTTAAAATATTGATACACGATTGTTTAAAAATTCTATAAAACCTAAAATGCTAACAGTTTATAGCTCAAACACTATTTCCTGCAAAGTGGAACAGTTGTTTACAACTCTTGTTGGAATAATAACAAAAAGTTATTTGAAAGCTAAAGTTTTATCTTATAATGCCTGGAAATTCTGGGTATATTTCTTAGATGCTTAAATGCATTACTATGAAAACATGGAGAATCCTGAAATTGTATTTCAATACACTTTTAATGAATCTTCGTGTCAAAATTCACTGATTTTTTGTGTTCTAAATTACCTGCTTCTTATAGAGACAAACATATTAAAAGTTTTTCTAGGTCCCTGGTTCAGATAAGTGCTGAAACCTAGAGGGCCCAGCCTCTCCACAACATCAGATAGTTCCATCTCCCTACCCCATATTTGTGACAGACCCTTTCAATAAGAAAAATTTAGAAAGGCCATAGCCCAAACACCCCTAAAGAGAGTGATGGTAAGATCAAAGTGATGGTGGAGTTATACAGTGAAGATAGGATTTAACAAATGAATCTGAATGCAGAATCATTAAATTGATACCTCTTTTAGTCTCCAGTATCTTAGAGCAGCTAGAAGTAAAAACCTAAAATTGTGGAATTTTAACCTATTTCAAATTTATTGTTTTTTTGTATATACGTTTTTTTTTTCACAAAAAAAGAAGGAAAAAAAGTCACTTGTGATGATAAAAAAATATTCTGTATTCTGTAGCAGCTAGAAGGAAAAATATATGAGAGGATTGTAAGGTAGACCATGACAAACTCTGGGATCTGTTCTGTAACTACTTTGTTGAAGAGTGCTTTGAAAACAATTGCATTTTTATTTCTTTGCTTTGTATATATGTTATACTATACAATAAAAAAGTTAAAAAAAAGTTTCTCAACATTTATTATTGATTTTTGCCTCAAATTTCCTTCTTTTCATACACACATAGTATAGGAAAACAAGGAAAAGTTATCGTCTTAGCCTATAACTGAAAATATTATTTTTACCAAATTAAATCACTGATTCTAAAATTGCAAGCACAATAACTTATTTAGAAATTATCAATATTTTAGTAGTCTCTTTAATCTAGTACCATAGATTTTGAGTTTTATTGCTAAATTATGTGAAAGCAACATGACCTACTAATATCTGTAAGTATTCAACACATCCAAAAGTAAAATAAAAATTAAACCAGACTTTAATTTGAAATACAAGCAATTTACTTTAAGAAATAAAATCCAAGTAACATAAAAAATAGTAATGATTATATGATAAGCAAGCAATAAAGGAAGCATTTCTTTCAAAGTATATTAATCCAGATTTAAACCTCAAATGAAGAATGCCTTTGCCTTTTGATGGATTTTAAATAAGCTCAGAAATAAACTTTTTCTTTTAAATTCAGAAAGAGGAATACAAATTAAATTTGTGAGGAGCTCTAAATTTAGAAAAGAGATTATAGATAAAGAATGAGCAAGGGTATTTTCTCCTTGCACTCCCATAATGACAAAAAAAATTTAACTGCAATTTATTTTAAACACTACTAATCAATAGAATTTCCTCTCACTTCCACAGAACCATCACTATGACAAAGCAGTGAAAGAATAACAAGATGATACTGATGATTTTTATCTAGAGGTTGAGAAATGAAGTAAATAGTCTATCTTATAGTTCTGTGGTATCAGGAAGCCAAACTTAGGAATGTAATTCCTGGTAATACATTTTTAATAAAGTTCAGAAATTTACATTAATTTATTAATTGTCTCCATAAGATTTTCATTTAGAAATTACTTAAAATTTCAAAAAAAGATTTCAGTTTTTAGGAACGTCCTGCATCTGTATGAAGTTCCATTCTAAAATAATCAAACAAATGAACTTTGATAAAAGAATGCAAAGAAAATCCAAGATACAATAATTCTTGTTTTTTGTAACATTTTCAGGACCCCAAAAGTAAAAATAAAAAAGTAATTTAAAAAGAAATTATGTATATATAATTTTTATAAGTATATGATACTATTTAAAGAGTTAACTTAGGTTCAATAAAACAGATTCTATCCTGCCAAATTCTTCTCAGATTTATAGTTTCAAGTTAAACTGGTATAATTGAAGCGAAAATGTCTAAATTAAGTATACTTTCAATTAAGCAAGGAGATTGTTTATTCCCTTGTTACCTAATATTTGCCTGCTTCATTAATGAAATGGTGGGAAGAAAAAATAAAATGTAGATGAAACTTTCATCAGTTAATGTGTTAGTATCGTTGTTAAAAATATGTGAATAAATAAGCACACACTCACACACTCCATTTGTAACCAACGAAAACGAGATTTGGGGATTATTTATTGATTTTTTTAAGTATACTCTTCTTTATTTGGGATGCATATGGGAAAAACAAACTACACTAGGAATACAAAGGGATGAGAACACTTTAAATTTTGGATTAGAAATTCTCATTTCACAACCCTAATGTACTTTTAGAATAAACAAACACATCTTGATTGGTAACTTCTCTTATAACTATAAAGTGATTACTTGATTTTCTTTTGTATACTTCTTTTCTAAATATCAAATTTGACTATGATGGTAACTGTTTCTTAATAAACAGCAAATTAAAGTATAAGCCCTAGACAAAAATACATATCTATCCTAAAAAGAACATTTAAACATGCCTATGTTTACAGATATTCAAATCAAATATTAGTGGGTTTAACTTACCCTTGCCAGAGAAGTTCATCATTGGCAAGATCCTGCCAAACACATGAAGCCAAGCAAAGATCAGTTGCATTCAGATAGGACAGGATGGTAAAGCTCAGCTCAGGAGGTAACATTTCCAAATTAATGAAACCTTCCTGTTCTTTAGATTTCCTCGTCTTCAAAAGATGATATATATCAATGCCTCCTTGGACTTGTTTACGATGGCTGGTATTAGAAATGTTGCTTGTCGCCATTCTCCTGCTCTGCTCTCTGGTGAGGTAGCCTGGCTCACTATAGCTTTCCTGTTGTAGCTGCTGGTTTCTGGCCACTCTCCACAGCCCCTGACCCATCTGCAAGCCTGGGGAGAAAGACATAATGAAATAAAATGGCTACATTTAAAAAGTAACCCATCTTTTCCAGTGGCATAACAAATCTGACACGAAGCCTTCATTTATCAGAATTAAAATTCCTCATTAATACATATTAAAAACTGTAATATACTACAAAGAATAGTTGGAGCACTCTGAGTACAAAATCTGGACAGAGTGAGTTGCAGAAATATTTGATTTGATCATCAACCTTATGCCAGCTTGCTAACTACTTTTAATGTTCACAGGTGACATAATCATTTTTCACAGGGTGAAATTTAAAAGTTACTGATATCCTAAAGACTCTTACAAATTTTAATTATGTGGACTTACAGGACAGTATTAAATGCAGCTCTGATCAGAGCACAGGACTTTCGTTAAAGGGCCTCTAGACCCTGCTTTTTATCACTACTCAGGCTAAGCTAAATCAAACCCCGATACATAACAGCTGTGAAACATGCTTTCCGTTTAATTCTTGCCAGTCTACACTAATGTTGTAGACCGTAATAAAATGTAACATAGGCCCTGAAGTCTAATTCAGGAACCTTATAAATTAGACACCTAGAACTCTATGATAAATAGCTCAACAGTAACTATTTGGTTTTGTTGTTGGTTTAAGCTAAAAATCATACTTTCGACAAGTTTTTTCAATTCTCTATGTAGCCCTAAGGATTCCTCAGATGTACTTGGGAAAAGCCACAAGAAGGGGAAGGTATACTCCAAGTTTCCCCAACGCTACTTGACTTTCAACCAGAGCAGCTCTATGTCTATCTGTTATATACATTGGACAAGTATTCAGAAAATGACCAGCCTAGACTTCCTACTTGGTCTTGCCTTTAAAATAAGCACATTTTTCCTGGGCAAATAATTCACAGAGAAAAACTAAATCAGAAAAAGTTTTGAACAAATAATTACTTTTATGGTCTCTTCTCCAAACAAAGAATTCTTGTTTCATTAAACCCCAGCTGACTACTGATACATGTGTGTATATGTACGTGTGTATATATGCACGTACATTTCAAAATTTGTAAAAAATATTTGTGTCAAATTGTTAAAATATTCAAACAAGTTTCATAGTATGACTACAACTTAAAACACGGTTTTAGTTAGTTTTTTTATAATAAAGACTAACAAAAACCACACTTGTGCCTGGAAATTTTGAAAATTACTAGGAATAATTTAAAAATTTAGTAGGATTTATAAGAATATCAAAGATACTATTTTCTAAAGATTGAAAAATTGTATGATCCATTTCTATATTTACTGAATTATTAGACATTGTTTGGATAATGGCCACTAAAATAGGATACTTGCTGATCAAAATAGAAAAAAGGAGGTCAGGATAATTTTTAACTCCTTACAGAGGACTGACTGTGTGGAATCCCAGAAGCTTAAAACTGTAAATGGATGGAGAGCACAAAGAGAAGGAACAAATGAATTTGCTTCTGCAAAGAAGCCATGAAAGAAACCTTTTTTCCTCTTATGACAAATACCACAATAACGATATTAGTTCCAAAATCAGTAGTTACATTATAAAATTAATATTAAAAAAATTAAAGTTTTAAGTGTGCTTAAGGTTTAAATGTGACAGACATAAGTATAATTTGAACTAGACACAAATTTGACATTTTAATACTCCCATTTAAGAAGAATATTGAATATTATCAATATTGCTATTTCTCTGTTTAACTCATCAAGAAAATATGTAGAAATTGCATTGATTATCGAGCTCATCTAGCATATTCTATGTCATTTTAAATCATGAAATTTATTTTTCTCCTTTGCCATTGCTCAACCAAAGGCAAATAATCAAACATGATAAGTATGGTGTTTGAAGTCTTGAACTTAATATCAATTTCTGTCTATTTTCCTTACAGCATCTTTCTAGTGGCATATGGTTAAGCAGCTGTTGTTACTTGTAGGGTTGTTGCTAGGGAACCGAGAGTCAGGGTGATTTCCCTAAGCTCTGGACTTTAATGGGGACCACTTAAATTGAGCACTGGATAATGTGATTCAGAAAGCATCCGGCAGGTAGAAAGAGGTAAAGCCAGCAGCTGGTTCTTAAAAAGAAAAAAAGAGTTGTTGGGGAGGGTGGAGCGTGGAATGAGGCTAATTCAGACAAAGAAAACTAAGCAAGATTGTTATCTCATTTGCACATCATTCAGACAAAGAAAAGTGCAAGATTATACCTCACTTTCTATTCAACTGCTATTCAATACAGCAAGTCCTTTGGGGACTTCTTTCGCTTTAAAGCAGTACTTGATACCATGTAATAACATAGTACAATTTCCCCTGGGTCATAAATCACTCTAAGAAAGCTTAGTATCATAAATTTAACATTTGGGGAGAGGAAAGGATGTCTGCAGTGTTACATCCCCAACCTCAAATCTTCCTTAGGTACAGGGATTTGGAAGGTGGGTATAATTGTTAGAAAACTGATAAAATTAAAAAAGACATGGCATTCATTGTATTAATTCTCTTCTTAATAAACTATTTATTGATTCTTATCAATACTAAGGAATAAGAAAATGATGGGACACAATAGCTATCAGTTTGTATAACATATGTAAGAAATATATTAGACCATATCTAAAAATACATCTTTGAAATAATGATCTTTGTGGTTGACCCTCTATTATTCATTTTACCCCAAAGGGCAGGCCGAGGCATTTATGGTAGTCTCATTCCCTTTGCCATTGCTTACAGGTAAGTGACACATCCTTGCCAAAGAAACAGAGGAAAGGTTTCCTTTTTCCCTACTGAGGGTAAAGTTTGACTTAGCAAAGACAGCAGAGCAAGGAAATGAAAAGAATTCGAGATCTTGATGATGTCACTGAGTTTGTATCAATTATCTGAGCATTAACATATTTCCTTATATGTCAAAATTTTCAGTTAAAGACATCCTGCAGAATTCCTTAGATTTCAACAATGTCGATGATTGGGACTATTTCATACAACATTGTAAAGATTACTTGATATCTGAATAAAGTATCTCGTCAGACTTGAGAAAGACAAATTTTAATGCGGAAAACTGACAGTTTAATGTAAATCTTTTGAATTTAATGTCAATGTTTTCTATATGCATAAGTGAAAAAATTTGCAATTAATTTTTAAAACTTAGTGGTATGAAAGGACAATACACTAGAAGCTACAAAATTTACTGAAAAACACTGGGTATATGTTAATTGTAAATGCAACACTTCCTGAGACTATTGTAACATAGGTTGTTTGAAACAATTCTTCAAAGGCACAGTTGGGATGTATTGGTCAATTTCATTGCATAGCAAACAAACTAAAAAATCTAAGTAGCCTAGAACATGTCTGCTTTACTATTGTTTTCATTCCAGAGTCCAGATTGATCAGCAGATCTTATGTGGCACATTCCCAATGGCAAGGCAGAGAAGGGGAAAAGACAAAGATAGGTTGAGTTAAACTACACATTGTATTTAAAACTTCTGCTCTAACAAGGCTTATTTCGTTTGATATTCCATTAGTCACAGCATGTCACATGGTCAATCGCAAAGTCAATGGGACAGGGAGACATACTTCTACCACAGAAGGCTCAGCAGGTCACATAAGGATAGGTAAAGAGGCATTATCCTCTTTCAGGAAAGAGGAGTGAATAATTTGAACAGTAATACAATGTCACAACATGGGTGTTAAATTAATATATTTATTCACATTAATTCTTCCAAACCTGAATTTATTTTTTTGACATCTTTATCGGGTGCAGAGGTTGTATAAAATTCTTTCCAAGGAACTTCAAAATGAAACCAAAGATATTTTCTCTTGCTCTCCAAAAGTAGAAACCTTCATTATTTATCTGACAGCAATAAACAAAATTTCAAAATTACTTAGTTTACACAGGACAAATTATGGTTAAAAAAAATCTCTAGAAGAGTTCGAAGTTGAAAAATCTTTCAGAGATTGAAAAAAATGGTGGGGAAAAAAAATCAAGGCAATTAGGACACTATATTTTCTTCTTATTTGTCAGAATGGTAATAAAATTACTACTTTTAACCAGAGATGTAGATGCTAATCACTAAACTAAGCCCGGCCCCAATATCTATTGAATGGGGATTGGTAAGCAAACTGAGAGAACCCTGAACACACGTTGCTACTGTGGATAAACGTGTCATATCAGTTGAGAAATAGCTATTTTACTAAATTAATCTTATATATAAGAATTTTATGTTTTGGTTTATTATTATATCTTAAATTTCAAACTTAACTTGCTGTTCCTTAAAGTCCTTGGCTGCTATCTATGCACAGAAGAAAAATAAACAGTCTGAAAAATATTTACCTAAAAGAGGGCATAAACTTCTTGCTAAAGGTGCATTATGGAACAACTAGCCATCACTACCTGTAAATGAACCGTTACCCCCACCTGACAACATTTTAGCCATATTACATTTAGGATTACCATGCACATAATGGTGTTTTTACTTCCAAAAGAGCTCTTTTGATATACATAGCTTAATTTCAATGTTCTAAACTCTAAACTTATTTCTATTCATGCTAACTTTCTCTTTCCTGAAAGAAGATTATGCCTTCCTACCTATCCTAGGTTTTAAAACAGTACAAGTATAAACGGTAGATACCCTTGATCAACATGATTTGTGATTTATATCAGTAGGGTAGTGTGGTGGCCTGACGCACAGGCTCCCTCCTCAAAGCCTGTAACACACCTGCTTTAGCCAAGGACAAAGGTCAAGAAAGCAAACAAAAGGGGAAGGATGTAACAATGTATCTTTGTTTTAAATACTAACCTTAGTAAAACATCAGGTCTTAGGCCCCTTTAATCCTCATACTATATGGAATGTCTTTGTTCTGAAAACATATACCGTCTCATGCATTTCTGTTCCTTTTCTGGAGCATTAACACCTGGCTGGATGTCACCGGAAAATTTCTCCTGTCTGCAAGTTCCAATAAACCTTTGTCCACTTCTGTGCCTGGTGTGTTTTTCCAGCTAGCAATCGTCCCCTCCTGGGCTCTGCATGAGCTTGGTCTGGTCCCAAAAAGATAGGGAATAGAGAAAACAATGTCTGACTCACTGCTGAAAAAATTTTGTATGGCCAACTCTTGGCTTCTTGTTTAAGATTTAAGATTGAGCAAATACATTTATCACCTTTCTCTCCTATTAAAATGATAGAAAAGGAATAAAAAAGGTAGAAACAATCCAGAAAAGGATGAAAACAGGATGCTCAGTGGACGTAAGATTTCAATATCATAAAAAGTTGAAGGACAACAGTTACTGATAAAGCTATGTAGAGAGAGGAGTATTGTCTGAAATACTAAGAGGGAAGCAAAAGCCTACCTAGCCTGCAGAACTCTCAAGAGCCTTGGAATTTCAAAACACAGTAACGAGAAAGTTCAATGTGAAACACGGGACAATATCAGGAATTACCATGTCTGGGCCACTTTTTCCTTACCTACACGATAAATATATCTCTTGCTTATGATTTTTGTAGGAATTAAATGAGATAATGTGTGATATGGAACAACAGACCACAACATCTCCTCCCCAACATACATCATATACCTCAAATACTTAGGCATCCACAGATCTCTCACCCAGGCAAAACGAAGAAGTGTCTTCTCTAAAGAAAATGAATGCCTCTAGAGAGACAACCCCACGCCCATCCCAGGATTCTAACATTTCCAAGTGGCGCAGAGAAATGGCCAGTATAATGTCACTCTAAAGCAAAATCCACCCACCCTGTACATGCACACATGCCTATCCGCTTTTCATTGCCTCATAAAGCCAATGTTCAATCATTTAATTGTGGTTGAAATATTCACACAATTACTTTACGATGACTTTCTTTTGTCCTAATTTCATCAAGTGACTCTTCACTAAAAGTTAACAAGTTAATTGCAACATTAATCTAAATAAACAGAATTATACAACCATATAATCTACGTATTACATATGTTGGGGTTTGTCCTTGTATTAGGCACCCATTGCAACTCTGTTATATATGATCATGATGAAAAGATGTATCTCTCTCTCAACTTTCACCTCTCCAGTCACTTGGAACCCTCTAAAGGGCTATCAAGAAACTCCTAAAACAGTGCTTCTTAAGCACAGATTATGAATGCCTATTGAGCTAAAAGCAAAACAAAAACAATAGAACAATGTCAAAAGGGACATTAGAAGCCAGTTTGAATGAACTCTAACTGGCTAAATCTGGGACAACAGGGCATCAAAATATAAATAAGAACAGCGGTAGTTCAGTGGTAGAATTCTTGTCTGCCATTTGGGAGACCCAAGTTTGTTCCTGGCCCAGGCACTTCCCAAAACAAGCAAACAAACAAACAAAAAAGACCAAACAAACAAAAATTCCACAAATGGTGCTGTAATAACAGGATTCTCACATGGAAAAAGGATGAAATATGACCCCTGCCATACAGTATATAAAAAATAAAAATAAATTTAAAAAGTAAGGACTGTAATGGAATATAATCCATCATATAAAACAAAGATTTGAGTCCGTAGTGATTTTCAATAAAAACATAAAGGAGAAGGGAAAGCACTTTCTTATAGTAGAACACTGACTAGAAAAACAGAAGGAATAATGGAATTAGAAAGTCACTATTTTGCAGCCATCACAGAAAAAATAATATAGGCAAGAATTATAATGGATGTTGGATCTGGAGTTTGAGAAGGAATGGAATATTTACGAAGACTCAAAGTATCTTACACTCACCACTAACTTCAGAATATAAAAAAATATTAATCACAAAATTAAGAAATCAGAAAATACCTTAAACCAAATAATCAAAATCAACATTTACCAAATAAGAGGGACATGGACATCATCTGGCTCTGACATAATATGCTGAGAATGATGAATATCAGTTATATAGTATTCCAGCTAAAAAAACCCCATAAACTGAATCTAATCATGAGGAATATCAGAGAAACCCAAATGGAATCTTTAAAAGAATAGAATTTTTTTTTCTTCAAAAAGTGCCAATGCCATTAAAGTCAAAGAAAAGTTGAAGAATAGTTCCATAAAGGAGACTAAAAAACATACACCTAAATGCAATATATGGATTGGATCCTGTAGTGGAAAAAAATTACTATAAAGCACATTATTGAGAAAATGGACATATGGGCTAAAGATTGGATAAAAATAACGCATCGAAGTTAATTTTCTTGAATTTGGTAACTGTACAGTTGTTATGTAAGAGTATATTATTGTTCGTAGGAACAAATAAAGGAGTAAATGGGCATGATGTATGCAACCTACTCTCAAATGCTTCAGAAAAAAGTAACATCTATGTCTACATACAGAGCCTGATAAAGCAGTGTGACAAAATGTTAAAAACTGGTGAATCTGGTTAAAGGGTATAAATGAGTTATTTTCTTTAACCTTACAACCTTTCTGTAACTAGAAATTCCTGCTTGTGGAATTCAGGCATCTAAATTTGAGAAAGCTCTGTATTTCAGTTTGGTGAATATGCAATTTAAATTAGGGTTCAGTTTAATACACACTGAACCATTGCCTAAGGAGATAAATACTTAATATTATAAGAGTAGTAGGGGACTCCTATCATGGAAAACATCAAGACACTCAGTAAGAACTTTTACTTTTGCCATTTTTAATAGAAATTTTACTTAAAAGGAGAGGGGAATTTTTTTCTAAAGAAAGGAGGTAAAAAACCACCACTTCAACTTTTTTTCTTAGATTGAAGTCTTGGATTTTCTGGCTGTGTTCTTGCCTTTTGTACATAAAAATAGGTAAGAAGCCTGTCTTTAATTTAGATATTATTGTTTTTGGCTAGAAATCACCATTTATTTACTACTTGCTCTGTTCCAAGCACTGTTAAATTTTTTATACATTATCTCATTTTAATCCTCACAACAACCAAATTAAGTAGGTATTATTGTCTCAATTTTATAGCTGAGCAAATAGCAGCCCAGGGAGATTAAGGAAGTTGCCCAGGTTCTCACAGCTGACAAATGGAAGATTTCGGATTCAAACTCAGGTCTGAGTCACAATTTTAATTCTTAGCCATCAAACCAAATGCCCAGAGCTGCTGGCGCCAACAGATGGCAAAGGCAATACAGAATCTGTTTCTTCATCACTGGCTCCCATCTCTTTTACCTCTGACATTGCTTATTACCCCATTGTTATTCCCAGCCACAGCCGCTCTTTTGGCTACATAGGCTTTGATGTGGAAAAAGACCTTGGTTCAAACCCAACACAGAAGACTAGCCATGATCTCCAGTCTTCACTTTTCTCATCATGCAATAATGGATAATAATTCTTATCCCATGGGACTTAAAGGCATAACAGCTAGAGAACCTCGCCCCAAGTAGGTAATTTATAATAAGAGGTGCTTTTGTATTCACTTTTCCAGCCTGCTTTAAATAACTGATTTTGGTTCATCCGTTTCAAAGTACACCTGGTTATTTTGGACTTAATTACCTGAGTAGTCATAATCTTGGTCCTAAATTTCATTAATTTAGGATCTGTGAAATTTGGAGAGATGTCATTTACTTTGCTAGGAAAAAAAATAACAACTAGTAAATATATAAATTAAGTAGAAGCTAATTTTGCTTAGATCAATAACTATATCATTTTTTATCAAAACAGAGTTTTTGGCAGTTAGGCACTATCATCACTTCAAATCATTATCAATATGTTTCTAGAAATGATAACTTCAAGGGTTCATGGGAAAATTCAAGTGCAAGAATTCCTTTTGGTAATATCACAAAATAAATTTGTCTATTAATTAGAAGAAACTTCTACTATAGATCTTTACGATCCCCTCACAAAGTAGTTATTTGAATTATAAAGTATTTTATGGGTAGCTTGTTAACTTCTTATACCTTTGAAATCAATGTTATAATTGTTGAGTTGGATGAAGTGTATCTTGATTATAGTAAAATAGTATTTACTCAAACATTAAGGCAATAATAATTTTGGAACTCACCTATCATATTGTTTTTGTTCACTTTTATTGAGTTTATTACACGATACAATACAAGCAGTCTTTGCCTCTGTCATACCATGCTAACCACCAACTGATAGTTACTATGGGATCATCCAAAGCGAGACCACTATTTCAATATTCATAGGCTTCAGTAAACATGATACTGCGCAGAATAGGGACTGCCTGTGAGCACTAAGACAAGAATGATTCCACACGCTAGGCTACATGGATAAATGGAATGTCAGAAACTGCCTTGTACATGTTAGGTGCCCCATAAACATTAATTGGCTGAATGAATGGATGAATGGTCAAACATTGATAAGTAACTGAATTAGACGAACTCTAACCTAAACCTCACATTGTACATAAATTAATTCAAAATTAAAACTTTTAGGAAAAAACATAGGAGCTCTTTGGGATCTAGCACTAGGTAGAGTTTTAGACTTGACACCAATAGTATGACCTTTAAGAGTGAAAACTGATAAATTGGACCTCATCAAAATGAAAAAGGTTTACTCTTTGAAAGCCCAGGTGAAGATAAAAAAAGTTACAGATTGAGGTAAGTTATTTGCAAAGCACATGATGCACAAACAGTATCAAGAATGTATAAACAACTCTCAAAACCTAACAGTAAAAAAAATCCAATTACAAAAGACATATAGATGGCAAATAAGCACATTATAAGATATACAACATCATTAGCAAAGAGGGAAATGAGTGTAGTTATAAAAGGGCAACAGGAAGGACCCTGTGACATTGACCCTGTATGTGAACCTGTGTAGAACTAAACACACACACAGAAGTCAAAGTAAGACTGGGGGGACGTGAATAAGGTGGATGGACTGTATCATTATCAATATCTTGGGTGTAATTATATATATATATATTTTTAATTGTGAAAAATAACATATATACAAAAAGTAATAAGTTTCAAAGCACACCATAACAATTAGCTATAGTACAGATTTCAGGGTTTGGTATGGGTTACGCAGTTTCACAATTTTAGAGTTTTCCTTCTAGCTGGACCAAGATACTGGAGACTAAAAGAAATATCAGTATAATGAATCAGGAGTCATACTAATTTGTTAAATCCTATCTTCTCTGTTATAACTCCAACTTCTCCTTTGATCTTTCTTCCAATCTTTAGGGGTATTTGGACTATGCCCATTTAAAATTTTTCAAGTTGGAAAGGGCTGTCGATAATATGGAATGGGGGATGGAACTAGTTGATATACTGGAGAGGCTGGCCCCTCTGTATTTCAGAATTTATCTGGTCTAGGGACCCATCTGGAGGATGTAGGTTTTGAGAAAGCAATCATATTGCATGGAATCTTTGTAGAATCTCAGACAGAGTTCTAAGTTGTAATATTATATTATAGTTTTTGCAAAATGTTACCTTCTGGGAAAACTCAGCAGAGTATACAAGGGATCTCTTTGTATATTTCTTGCAACTGTATGGATATTTACAACTATTTAAAAAAAAGACATAGAGAATTATACACTTAAAATGTAAGGTATATAAATGATATCTCATTAAAGCTGTTAAAAAATGAATTAGAAGAAACTCTAACGAATGAAGCTTTAAGGAGGCTGACCAACTAAACAGCAAGTCTAGTGTCATTTGACAAAGAATAAGTATTTTAGATTTTAGAAAGTCCAATTAATTATTAATGATTTATGAATTATCTCTGACTTCATGGAATTTACCATATGGATCAAAAGAAGACACAATCAAGGAATACAAATCCTTAAAAAACATAATGATGTTCCAACTATATAAGATATATCAATAATTGAATTAAGGTATAAATTTAAAAAGATTGACACTTTTGTGGCTCTTATTTGGTCTAATAAAAAGGTAAAGCAAATATAAAATACATCACAGTGAAAATTGGTATAATTTCTCTTAAAAAACAAAGAACATAAACTAATGTTAATCTAGATTGCTTTAATTAGTATTGCTTTTTATTTTTATTATTTGGAAATAAAGAAACTTTTACTTTAAAAATCAGATTACATGCTGTTTAAATTTTCTAAATTCTTATATATTCTTTCTATTCAAATACCAACAGCAATATTAATAATACTGTCATCATTCATTGGCCCACTCATTGTTTGGAAGGGCCTTTAATTAAAAAAAAAATCCAGGGGTTTAGGTTTTTTTTTTTTTTTAATTAACTTCCAATATTACTATGCTAAGATTAGAGAATGTGGGTTATATAATGCTTTAGGGAAACTGAGGGTTTTTGCACCAATACTTGAGGATGACTTTAAAGTCAGAGCTCCAATTAAGCCATAACTTGCTATATGACCTTAGGCATTTCAAAGTTTCTGAGCCTCAGTTTCCTATAAAATGGGGGAAATAACTCTTACCTATTTTACAAGGTTGCTATGAACCACAGCTAGCATGATGTATATGAAAGCATCTTTTAATTGGTAAAATAGTATGTAGTTCCTGGTTTGATTTCTTTTCTTCTAATACAAAATATTAATAGTATTTTTGCACTGGAGTATAGCTGACTCTTTGACATGATTTGGGATGTAGTTTTCTTATTTCAAAAAAGAAAGCAAAGTTTAGTCTAACCAAACTGTTGTAACATGGCAGAAAGGAATTTCCACCTAGAATGTAGTACAAATAACTTTGTAAAAATTAAAGTTATTTGTACTACCAATATCTGTAGTTATCAATAGCTACATGGCTTACTAATAACTACATTATTTGTAGTTACCAATAACTATATCAATTACTAATTTATTAAAGTCTATAAGAACAATAATAGTTTCATATACTGTTTACTTCCAGTAGATTGGCTACATTTCTAAAAAAAAAAAGTCCTATTTTTTAACTGTATTTGTAATGTTTTGTTCTCTTTTCAAAATAGTGAGTTTCCACAAAAGAATAAAATAGCTATTATTAATAGCTGTTGGAATGTCTAACATTAAGCAGCTTTAATCAAAATTTTCTGGTGGAACAAGTTGAATATCAAATAAAATAGTATTCTTATAGGTAAAAGGTAATTGTCCTAATACTTTTAGTAATTTCAATGATACTAAACATTCAAATGGCACATGTGTGGAGGCAACTATGTGCAATAAAGAACGGTTTATACACCAGTTAAACAGAGAGTGCAAAGTGGGAAGAATAAAATTTGAGTCTGGAGGCCTCATGAAAGTATTCTGCTTTGAATACTTTCGTTTGAAGCAAACTAATTCCATAAGTCTCTTCCTGAGGAAACAGTGTTAAATTATTGGTATGTGATGATTGGCATATGAATAGTCTCATTTAAATACCCAATATAGATGGTCAGTTTTCTCCAATATTTCTTAAGCAACGAAATAGTGGGAACTATAAATAATAAATGTCCTCAGATAAAGATCCTAAATGAGTAATAAAAGAGTTACTTTTAAAATACAAATTCTATTAAGATTCAAACATGAGGAAATTTCACTTATGTCTTTTTAGAAATGTTCAATTTTTTTTTCAAGAAGAAAGTAAAACTAGAGTTTTGTTTGTTTTAGGTCTGAAAAAATCTTTAAAAGATATCATGAGATATTCTGTGAGAAAACATTTTCTACGTGATACTTAAAAATCAATTGTAGCCCAGCAGGTTTCCATACTTCCAAAAAGATAGACCACCAAAGCAGTTCAGAACAGACTGGGTAAAAAATTTTTTAAAACCTGATACCAATCACATCCTTAAAATTTAAAGGGAACAAGGGTGGAGAAATGAAGGAAAGGGTAAGTCCACTAAGAGGTTTTTCTAAGGAAAAAAAGGGAAACAGCTAAGTACCAAGAGGTCATAAGGTACATTAAACACATAAAAGAAACCCACTCATTAAATTTAAAGATCTGGTTCTGCAAGAGAGAGTTTTTGTTACTAAAAGGAATACCATTTGCAGTTTATTTTACTTAATTATTCAAAACACTATCCTTTGTTTTCTGAAGGTTTTTTTCCTGTTCCTCAATTTCATTCCATAATGTGTTATTAAAATGGAACTTAGGGCAGTACGAGGGTGGCTCACTGGCAGAATTCTCGCCTGCCATGCTAGAGACCCGGGTTCGATTCCCAGTGCCTGCCCATGCAATAAAATAAAATAAAAAAGGCATTTAAAGAACTGAAAAGACTAAGATGTGTCATTTAATTGTTACTAAGAAGCTGAGAATTTCAGGCTTACTTAATTTCTTCAGTTTGTTTTATAAGAAATGTTACATTGTTTTAATTTCTAAATAAGATAAATTTGTCATATTTCTCATATTACTTTTAATTATACTGGTTCTTACTTAACTGTGCTACTATTTACTTATCAATACGAATGTAATCAGCAGCAGCCACAGCCGCCTCCTCAGAGTACACGGCACTCCATGCCCACTAGCCACATTGTCAGAACTATGAATGTTGGGAATTATCAAAGCAAACCAAGCCAAAC
The DNA here is from genome assembly GCF_023851605.1 of Tamandua tetradactyla. NCBI lineage: Eukaryota > Metazoa > Chordata > Mammalia > Pilosa > Myrmecophagidae > Tamandua > Tamandua tetradactyla. The sequence continues at coordinate 38,816,166 of NC_135352.1, read as the reverse complement.
CATAATTTTCACTGAATCACTTTTAACAAAATGAAACAAGGTTAAACAGTTAAACAGAGAGTGCAAAGTGGGAAGAATAAAATTTGAGTCTGGAGGCCTCATGAAAGTATTCTGCTTTGAATACTTTCGTTTGAAGCAAACTAATTCCATAAGTCTCTTCCTGAGGAAACAGTGTTAAATTATTGGTATGTGATGATTGGCATATGAATAGTCTCATTTAAATACCCAATATAGATGGTTATTAAAAGAAAATTATCCAAGAGAAAAGAAATAGGGGGAAGTCATAATGAGACGAGAAAACATCCAGTAATGCAGAGACAGACAGAAAATGTGATTTGATTCAGGCTCCTTCTTTAGTTAGGTGTCAAGTATCGGGCAAGTCACTTAAATTTCGAAGTTTCCTCACCTGTAAAACAAGGGGTTTGGACTTGATCCCCAAGGTCTCCAGGGGTATAAAAGGCATAAAATTCTATGATTCTATCAAAATAAAATGGAGAGATGATGGATAGATGTTATGCGTGTGCACATATTTAGCATTTTTCCTTTCCATTTCTTTTTTCCCCCATATTCTTGACTTCCACAAATTACTACTTAGTATGAGCAAACAGGGCTCTGCAAGCTTGGCTCACTCTGTGCCTTCACCAAACGGTTTACAAAATCCAGTCCAATCAACTCTTACACAACACACAGACTATTCATCACAGAGCTAAACTCCCTAAACCTGATGACTAAATTTGAAAGGACAGAGATCTTTCCTCATCTCTATATCACTAAAATACTCGTCCCAAATACGATGTAAACTTATTCAAGTTAGTCAAGGATGTTGTAGTTTATAGTAGAATTTGTTCTAAGATATTTGTAGGAAAAATTAAAATAATGAAAAAAAAAAACAGGGAACATAAATTTCTAGACGTAGATGTATTTCATTAAAATACTTTTAAAATTACTCAAGTAATTTTAAGTAAGCCTCAGTTTTCAAACATTCAATCAACACTTCAAATAATGAATGTACATTAGTAGTTGGTTAAGTAATGGACTAAAAAATCATGAACTTGAATGGCTAATTTAAATGCACTGTGATCAAAGGAAAGACCAATCTCTTGGTAATTGATTACATTTATACTGTGAAATGGGGAAAATGATTTTTTTAACCTACAGGAAAGCCCAGTGAAGACAGAAAATATGCCCATTAAACTGATCATATATATTAAATTATAACGCAAATTTTGGCTTATCTACAAGTTACGACCATACAATGTTTTGTAGAAAGAAGTATTTAAACTGTGTTATTTTCTGAATCATGTTTCAAGTTTTGCAGAAATACAAGCACCCAAAACTATACTGGGTAATTGGCTGTAACCTACTTTAAATCAATGTGTATTACCTGAGAGGAAGCCCAAATTTAAAAGTCAAATTTTAAACACACATCCAGGCTGGTGTCAACACATGAATTATCAGAAATAAACTTGAATAATACTTTATTTAATAGATAAGGGTTTATAACATCTTTCAAACAGTGAAGAAACAAGCAATTTTGCATTGAATCACAGTGAAAATAATGTAAACATGAACCCTGAAGGATGTAATGTTTATTTTAATAAGCTTATATGTTTAATTGACAAAAACTATGTTGGTCATGTGCATTCAGGGAATTCAGAAAGAGGTGATACCTGCCACCTAATAATGTTTAAAAAGAGACATCCAAGACACATTTCTAGTCTAAGACACTCTTCCCTCCACTATTTTATCTCATGACATAAAAGGCTGCCACTGATCTGCATCCTTTCAACTCTTACCTCCAACTCTTTCTTAACTTCTTTCCCCATTAAATGCTACCTTTGCTCATGCGTACTTTGACCTAAATTCAACCATATAAAATGGCAGTAAGGAACACAAATTCTCCAACTGTGAATTGCTCTGCTCATGTGGGCCAAAAAACCCCACACATTCCTCTCACTCACATCATATCCCAAGTACAGTTTCCTAAGAAAAACAGGAAGTGTGCCTCTCTCAAGATAAGTAACAGGAAAAAAAGAAAAAGAAAAAAGGCTTTTTTTTTTTAAAGAGAGATAACGCTAATCAAGTTTATCTTACTTATTTACTTATAATCTGGCATTTCTCCTTGTCTGTCTGCTGTCTTTAGGACACATTTTTGCTAAATTAATCCTGTCTATTTATTCCTAAAAATGATCAACCAGAGTATCTATGTTAGGCCTCTAAGATGGTCCCCAACTATACCTGCCTCCTTAAATTCATGTCCTCGTGTAATCCCCTCTCCTTGATTTTGGGTTGGATTTATTGACTTATTTCTAATAAACACAATAGGGCAGTAGTGATAGGATATCAATTCTGAGATTAGGTCCTAAACAACTGTGGCTTCTTGGGTGCTCATTCCTGGACAGCCTATCTCAGGGGAAGTCAGCTGCCATATGGAGAGGCAGCCCCTGCAGAGGTACACAGAAAATGGGACCAAGGGCCATCAACAATCACATGACTGTACTTGGAAGTGGATACTCCTATCCCTCTGTTGAGCCTTCAGATGAAATCACAGCCCCTACCTATAGTTTGACCACAACCTCATGAGAGAGCTTGAGCCAGAGATACTTTGCCAAGTTGTGCCCAAATTTCTGACCCACAGGAAGTGTGAGATGATAAATGTTTGCTGTCGTAAGGTGCTATATTTTGGGATAATTTGTTACACTGCAATAACTAAAACAGCATCTTAGACAAATTTTCAGAAGGATAACAATGGGAAGTTTCCTACTCAGCCTGACAAACAACAAAATTTTTTCTTTATTCTGACACCCGCTTTTATCATATAGCATTTTCTTAGGTGAAAGAACAATAACAACCAAAAACCTCCTGATTCAGAAATATGATTACCAAACTCATCAAAATTAGGAGAAGGAAAGCTGAAATAAAAATAGAAATTGGGGAAAAACCAATAAGCAAATTTATCTGGAAGGGCAGGGTGCCCCGAATTGCTAAAAACATCTTGAGGAAAAAAAACGAAGCTGGAGGTCTCGCGCTGCCTGACTTTAAGGCATATTATGAAGCCACAGTGGTCAAAACAGCATGGTATTGGCATAAAGATAGATATATCGACCAATGGAATCGAATAGAGTGCTCAGATATAGACCCTCTCATCTATGGACATTTGATCTTTGATAAGGCAGTCAAGCCAACTCACCTGGGACAGAGCAGTCTCTTCAATAAATGGTGCCTAGAGAACTGGATATCCATATGCAAAAGAATGAAAGAAGACCCATCTCTCACACCCTATACAAAAGTTAACTCAAAATGGATCAAAGATCTAAACATTAGGTCTAAGACCATAAAACAGTTAGAGGAAAATGTTGGGAGATATCTTATGGATCTTACAACTGGAGGCGGTTTTATGGACCTTAAACCTAAAGCAAGAGCACTGAAGAAGGAAATAAATAAATGGGAGCTCCTCAAAATTAAACACTTTTGTGCATCAAAGAACTTCATCAAGAAAGTAGAAAGACAGCCTTCACAATGGGAGACAATATTTGGAAATGATATATCAGATAAAGGTCTAGTATCCAGAATTTATAAAGAGATTGTTCATCTCAACAACAAAAAGACAGCCAACCCAATTACAAAATGGGAAAAAGACTTGAACAGACACCTCTCAGAAGAGGAAATACGGATGGCCAAGAGGCACATGAAGAGATGCTCAATGTCCCTGGCCATTAGAGAAATGCAAATCAAAACCACAATGAGATATCATCTCACACCCACCAGAATGGCCATTATCAACAAAACGGAAAATGACAAGTGCTGGAGAGGATGCGGAGAAAGAGGCACACTTATCCACTGTTGGTGGGAATGTCAAAGGGTGCAACCACTGTGGAAGGCAGTTTGGCGGTTCCTCAAAAAGCTGAATATAGAATTGCCATACGACCCAGCAATACCATTGCTAGGTATCTACTCAAAGGACTTAAGGGCAAAGACACAAACGGACATTTGCACACCAATGTTTATAGCAGCATTATTTACAATTGCAAAGAGATGGAAACAGCCAAAATCTCCATCAACAGAAGAGTGGCTAAACAAACTGTGGTATATACATACGATGGAATATTATGCAGCTTTAAGACAAGAGAAACTTATGAACCATGTAATAACATGGATGGACCTAGAGAATATTATGCTGAGTGAATCCAGCCAAAAACTAAAGGACAAATACTGTATGGTCCCACTGATGTGAACGGACATTCGAGAATAAACTTGAAATATGTCATTGGTAACAGAGTTCAGCAGGAGTTAGAAACAGGGTAAGACAATGGGTAATTGAAGCTGAAGGGATACAGACTGTGCAACAGGACTAGATACAAAAACTCAAAAATGGACAGCACAATAATACGTAATTGTAAAGTAATCATGTTAAAACACTGAATGAAGCTGCATCTGAGCTATAGGTTTTTGTTTTGTTTTGTTTTGTTTTGTTTTGATTTTACTATTATTACTTTTATTTTTTTCTCTATATTAACATTCTATATCTTTTTCGGTTATGTTGCTAGTTCTTCTAAACCAATGCAAATGTACTAAGAAATGATGATCATGCATCTATGTGATGATGTTAAGAATTAATGATTGCATGTGTAGAATGGTATGATCTCTAAATGTTGGGTTAATTTCTTTTTTTCCGTTAATTAAAAAAAAAAAAAAAGAGAAGGGATAAAAAAAAAAAAATAGAAATTGGGTTCACTTTGTAGTAATATAGGTCACGATATATTCATTCATTCAGGAGAAACACCTAAGATCCCTGAATTTAAAAACTGCACTTGTAAGACAAGTAGACACAACATGTTGCTACATATATGAAAACTTAAAAATGAAACAAAAAAATTAAATGACCGAGGAATAGGATTCATCTATGTAATTTCGTCCAGTGAATATTTACTGAGCACCAACTATGTAAGAGATTAAACCCCAATCACAAAATAGCAAATAAAGAGGGAAAATTAAGTTTCCAAACATTTGTAACCAAAGTTTGGCGGCTGAAGCAACTGGCAATCTCGTTGTGGCCCTAACTGTATGTTTGCATTCATATGTACTCGAAAGTATGTAAAGAACCAAAAAACTGTGGTTGTTAACCAAAACAACATTCTAACACCCGAAAAGTAACACTTGGGCCGGAAGAGAGTCCTCGACGTTTCTCGGCTTTATTTCAGGATGACGCCTGGTCACCACCTGGGGTCCCAAGCTCACCCACACCCCAACTGGCCTCGAAACAAGGCACACCCCTCCCGCCTCCTGGCAGTGATTCCTCACTTTAATAAGCCATCACTGCTGTCACTCAAGATGCTTTGCACTACCATTGGTCCCAAACTCTTACTGGTCGGCAAGTTTCTGCCAACTGGCAAGCACTGACTGCCTTTATTTTCGAGAAGAAAGGTGCACGGGGAAACGAGGCAAGAGAACTTGACGTCTGTGGGCTGACGCTTGTACCTGAGTGACCCGCGATCCCCACCGCCGCCGCGACGACTCGGCCTCTGGGCGGGGGCTTGTAGCCTGAAGGGAAAGGGCTCAGCCGGGAACTGGTGCCCAGGCCATGGAGACGCCGGCTCAGAGTTTACTTGCCCACGCCGGTGGAGGCGACGGCTGGGAGAGGACCAGAGACAGCCTAGATCCCTCCGAACTCCGGGTACCTCAAGCTGCAGCAGCCCGAGCTGCGGACTGGCGGAGTTTTGACGTTTCCTATTGTTGCCGGAAGTGACGTGTCGGGCTCGGGCCCTTAAAGAAGAAGCATTTTTATCCCCGCCGGGTACGATTCGCTATAGATTCCTTGTGTCTCAGTCGGCAGCCCGAGCCTCTCTGCCGACCATCTAAAATGATACCGACTTCTCCACTGCACCTTGTGAAGGGCGGAGCCATTGCGAAGGTTCTCAGCCGAGTCCCTGCCCGGAGGGGTGTGGGCAAACCGGCTGTGGAATCTGCAGCGAGGTATCCGAACGCGCGGAGCAGCTGCAGCGCCGCAGGGCTGGCGGCGGGTCGCGGCGCGCTTCGAGCGGTCGGTCCGGATCCAAACGGTCGGCGCGAAGAGCGCGCCTGGGTGCGGCGCCGGGCCGCTGGGACGCGTCGCTGGAGGCCGGGCCGGGGTTTCGTCGCCGTCTCCACGTGCTCCCTCCCTCTCTCCGGGAGGTGCGGGGCCGGAGGCCGGCGAAGCCCTCTTCCATGCTCGCGGCTGCTCGGGGAGCCCGGGGGGCCGGCGAGGCTGCGCCCTAGTCGGACACAGGTCGCCTCTCTCGCGTTCTCTTTCCGAGGCCCCAGGCGGGGACGCACGACCAGGTCTGCCTTTTCATCCTTTTCCGTCGGGCGGAGGGAGGGGAGCCCTAGATGTGCCTTGTCCCCACCAGACGACGCGGCAAGACTCGTGCCGGCTCGCCCTCGGCTCGCCCTCGGCTCGCCCTCCCCGCTTAGGTTGTGACTTCAGGGCTGGCGGGTTGTCGCCTGACTGGTTCCTCCCGTCGGATCATCGGAGTCCAGGGGCGATGTGGCTTTTCGCAAATACTGCCCATAAGGAAGAGGAAGGAGCGCAGTCTGCTTTCCTTCCTTGCATTTCCCTGGTGTTTCGACTATTTGTTCACCTTCCTAGAGGACTGCAGATTTTCCCCTACCATGGAAAGTTAATTAATCCTTTTTTAAAATTCTGGAATCATGGCTGTAGTATGCAATTTTTCTAAAATCAGCCCCAAAACTTTTAACAGCTCTGAAGACACCACTGCCCCAATGAGTTCTGTCTTGACCCTTACTCACATTGTTTCTTTCCAGTTTTCTTAATGTTTTCCCTTTCTCGCGCTTAGAACAGTATTTCCCTAATATATTTTAAGGGTTTCGTAAACTTAATTTTCCTCCTCTTTACCTCCCTATTTTTTCCTTTTTTTTATTAGAGACGTTGTAGGTTTACAAAAAAACCGTGCAGAAAATACAGAGTCCCCCTGTACTCCCCGGATTAATGGCATTAGTATGGTAGTCCATGTTGCAATTGATGAAATAATATAATTGTAACTGCAGTATTCACCACTATTAATAGTCCGTAGTTTACATTAGGGTTCGCTGTACTGTCTTACCCCTTCATTTTTATATCCAGTTTTTTAGGTATTATCCACCTTTATGGGTTATATCACAAGTCTTATTTACAGTGTAGTTGCATTCTAAAAAAAATCACTTTGAGCCCGGTGGCATTCATTTGGGAGGCATCATTTTCATGCCTTCTAAAAATAATGAGATTAAGCCAGGTTAAGAATCTTTAATCTGCTCTAGTATACCACTTGTCCTGCCTCACACTTAGGAAGTTCAGTGCAGCTCTGACTTGTAGGCAGACTTCTTTGGAGGAAGCTGGAAAGCAATTTTGAGATCTTGATTGAATCTAAGTTGAGTAATATCTCCTTTCTGCTTTTAATTTCTTTTGATAAGGGTTATGAAGTGAAAATATTAATTTTTAAAGTAAATTATTTTTCTTCTCTGAAAATAAAGTGTTAATTCTGGTGCTTTTCAGTTTTATGATAAATCTAGTCAAGCCATTCATGAAAATGTAGGCCAGTAGCTGTAATTTTTTTCCCCTTGCTTTTGGAGAACTGTTTTTTCCCCTATAATGCTCAGATATATTTAATCCTTTTGCCTTTTCTATCCTGTTTTGTCACTTATCTCTTTCACCTACAGATCCAAGCTGTACTTGGATCTTACTTTTCTTCAAAATATTTATTCTGCTGGTAATGCAAAGGATGTGTTCCAGGGACATACATTGTTGTCAGAAATTCCATTACCAGAGGTAGAAATAACATATGAGGCACTTAAATGTGTTCCAGGACATCAGAAAAAGGAAAAATGAAAAGTTACCATAAAAAGTTAAGCATAATTACATGTGCTGGAAAGATGGACTATATATCTTGAAGGATTAAAGGAAGTCTGAAAGAGATATAATTTATCTTAAAGTTATAGAATGTTTTAGGGGAAAAAGGCACCCTTAAATGAATTACGTTAGGACAGATGGCTCTGGAAAACAAACTCAGACCTACTATATTGGCCGGTGGCAACACCCATTAGTAGGTTTCAACCAGATTAGTGTCCCAGTAAAGGAAAGGTTGGTCTTGGGAGATTTAATTGTTCATCAACTCCAGTCATCTTTCAAGATGTTAAATAGTACCTTCTTTGCTAGTATTTTGTTTATAGTGTGAATGCAGGATCACTTCTTTGTTAGTTATCTCCTGTCTGATTATATCTGAAATTTCCATGACTAATGTTCTATGCATGAGTGTATAGAAGTAATTTAAATAATATTTTTATTGTTTTGATGAGGAGGAAACTAGAAGCAGGAAGATTCTGCATTTCTAAAGAGAGGGAACACTGGTCATTCTACCATGAGGAAAAGAGTTGAGAAATGGGAGGCTAGGGGCTTAAAATAGAAAGTGTACTAGTTAGGATTTTGCACATAGTTAGCCTTATTATCAATATTTATCTATAGATACGGACATGTGTGAGGAGATGCTTTGTATACTGGGCAGTTGCTCGAATGCTGATTAGGAAGAAAAGATCATATAAACTTTTCTTAACCTGACTTATGAATTGTTCTGCTTTGTTTTTTTTTTTAATGTCAGTGATTTCACTTTAAGAAGTTTCATTCCCAGAGGATTCATTATTCACGTATTGCGATATACTATTTTTCTTCTGTGAAGTGTCCATGGATAATGGTTACAAATAGATATTTTAAAGTGTGTTATTGAGTTTTGCCTTGCTGGTTTTAGTTAAATAAACCTGAATTTCAGAAACCTTTTTATCTCTTATTAAAGGTTCTTAACCATTTATTCATTTTATATCTCTCCTTTGGGAAATATCTCTTTAAGAAGCTAACGAAAGCTATACCCTATGCAGTTAAATAAATCATTAAAAAATATCATTCCATGGTAATTATTTTCTTTGGAATTAAAAAAAAAATCAACCATTTTATTTAAAATTCCAAAGATTGTTCAGGTCTTTTGGTGCAAATATGTATATATTTCTGTTATGTAAATTCCTAGAAGTAGTATTTTTTGTTTTGTTTTATAATTTGGGTTATGCTTCAGCTGTATTTTATTTTGTTGCTCATATTTTTCTGCCTTTGGCCTTTGGAAGCTCTTTCAGTTGGCTCCTGTATTAGTTAGGGTTCTCTAGAGAAACAGAATCAACAGGGAACACTTGCAAATATAAAATTTATAAAAGTGTCTCACGTGACCGTAGGAACGCAGAGTCCAAAATCCACAGGGCAGGCTGCGAAGCTGATGACTCCAATGGATGGCCTGGATGAACTCCACAGGAGAGGCTCGCCAGCCAAAGCAGGAATGCAACTTATCTCCTCTGAGTCCTCCTTAAAAGGCTCCCCATGATTGCATTTAGCATCACTAATTGCAGAAGACACTCCCCTTTGGCTGATCACAAATGGAATCAGCTGTGGATGTAGCTAACGTGATCATAACCTAATCCTATGAAATGTCCTCATTGCAACAGACAGGCCAGTGCTTACCCAATCAGACGAACAGGTACCACAACATGGCCAAGTTGACACCTGTCCCTAACCATGACAGCTCCTGAATCCCTTAAACATTCCTCCATTAGTGTGGGGGGTGTTGGCTTATTTGTTGAGTACTTTTCTTAACTATGTTGCTCATTCATGGTGCCTTTTCATGTCTGGAAAGATATGACATTTACTCCTGAGAGACGTTTTGTTATTACTTCACAATTTCCTGATCTCTTTGAAACTCCTGTTCATCAGATTTTAGAGCTTTCACACTTTTCAGTCTTTTTGTCCGTTTCTTCTACATCTGGAATATTTCTTCAAACTTATCTTCTAACTTTTATTGAGATTTTTATTTCTACTGTCAGTTTAAATTTTTTTTTATAGCTTCCTGTCCTTATTGTGTTGTAATAGCTTTTCTAATCTCATTGAGAAAATAATACTGTTTCGTATTGAAACGTTTGTTTGCTTTGTTTTGTCTCTATTTTTACCATATTTTTCTGTTTTTTTGTTTTATATTTGTCTTCTACCGTTCATATTGTAGGCTTTCCTCTAACAACTGCTGTCCCTTGAATTTGTATTCAGTTGTAAGAGTGAGGCTCTTAAAAAGGTGATTGGTAGTTCTTTGGGCAAAGCAGGGGACTTGTTAGTGAGTGAACTTTGCTGCAGGCTTATTGGGTGAGGCCTTAGTCTTTTCAGTGGGGTCACCCTCAAATGTCAGAATTTTTTAGTTGTTTCTCTCTAGGTCTAACTTTCTCTAGAGTAGAATTAACCAATATGCTATCATGGAGTATGTAAGTCTGCTTTCTTTGAGCTGAGCTATAGAAGGAAGATGTAATTAAAATGTCAATTTTCATTTAACATTTTTCCCTTTCAGCTCTTGTTCCATACTGTTTAACTTGCTTAATATTCCTGAGCTTGTTGCCTGTATTCGTCAGGTTTCTCTAGATTTATAAAAGCATCTCATGCAACCATGGGGACATTAGAGTCCAAAATGTATAGGACAGGCCATGAGCTGGCAGCTACTAAGAAGACCCTCAACAAACTCACTAGGAGAGGCTGGCTGAAGCAGAAAGAGACTCTCTTCTGAATTCTCCTTAAAAGCCTTTGGATGATTAGATTAAGTGTCACTCATTGCAGAAAACACTCCCCTTAGCCAACTGCAGATGTAATCACCCATGATTGCAACCAACGTGCTCATGATTTAAGTCCATGAGATGTCCTCATGGCAACAGATAGGCCAGTGCTTGCTTTACCATACAACTGAGCACCATCACAGTGCCTCTTTGGTATAATCTCTTTAGAGTGTAAAACTCTTTTCTTCTTCCAGGGAAGTAGAGGTGGTTGCCTTGTGAGCATGTTAATTGTGTACAGAGGTGTGGGAGAAAGCAAAGTCTAGGGTTTGGCTGTTTCTTATATAGACTTTCAAATAATCATCCTAGTTCAGCCCATCCTTCACCTGTCAGAGGTATCAAGTATCCCTCATTTCTGAATCCATCTTACTTCTGCTGGTTTCCTCCTAAATAGTCAGATGGGATTGGCCTGTATCTCCTCTGCTAGGTACTTATCACTCATCCATCTGCTTGCTTACCATCTTCCAAAGTCTTGTTGATACTACTTTGGTCATGTGGCATCCCCTCCAGTTCACCTTACCCTAGTGGGATGCATAGTTTTTATTCATTCAATTTCATTTTAATGGTGTTTAGGAAGAAATGATGGGTAGCATGTATTTAATCTGCCATATTTAACCAAAATGAAACCTGTTTATTTTTTTAACTTACCTATTTTTTTTATTAAAAAAAGGCATCTGAGGCAACTATTTGAGGTTCAGCCCTGAAAGTAATGACTAAAATCTTTTACAGACTTAATTTTGTATAAGCATTTCTCTAAACATTAATGAACGTTATTTCATTTCAGTGCATTTTGTCAAATGATACTTTTTTATTCAGAATAAAATTTGGGGGAGAGTGTCCTGTAGTATGAAACTAATTGTAAGAACATAAATGGATGTAAGGCAAACTCATTTTTTTCCTAAGGAAAAAAATTGGGAGAAAAACGCTTATTAGAGTAGTAGGAAAGATAAATTAGGGGAACAATAATTGGTATTAGATATGGTAAATGCCAATAGAGTTGTAAACAAAATAGAACAGAGAAGCTTCAAAAAATACACCAACTTTAAAATCAGTGTTTCATGAATATTTATTTTTTAGGTGAAAATTGTAATTGCTTCAAGAGTTGGAGGTGAATTGAATGTTAAGTAATGGCAACTGGTGACTTAAAGAGAAGTTTACGGAACCTAGAACAAGTGCTTCGCTTGCTAAATTATCCTAAAGACGTGGATTGTATAGGGTAAGCTATAATGTAAAAATTACTTGTATTCTTTTTAGTAATAATTTGAGATTATATGAAACATGTTGGGAGTATCTATAAAAGATATAGATTTTATAGGGTCCTACAAAATGTTAAATGGTTAAAAAACTAATTTAGAAAGCATGGAATTACAGGATTTTGTTACTACTTAGTATAAATTAATAAAAAATTCCAACCTAAGAGATTTAAATGCCTTTCAGCAGTACAGTCATTTTCATCCTCTAACGTCATAATGAATAGATTGCAGTCATTTCTTCTCAGCCTAATCTATGTTTATTCATTTTTAAGGAAAATATGTTTTATGCATGTAAACCTTTTTTTTGTTTGTTTATTTTTTTAAATGAGAGCTTCTAGTCAATAGGTTTCTGGGCAGGCACCGGGAATCAAACCCGGGTCCTTGGGCATGGCAGGCAAGCACTCTTACCTGCTGAGCCACTGTGGCCCGCTCATCAATAGGTTTCTTGTGGCAACTTACACCTTACTTAAAGACTGTTTACTTGACCCTACTTTCAGCCTTTGATTTTAGGTTCCCCTTGCCAAGCATGAATTACTAACTTGTGGAATATGGCAACATACATTTCTCCTATAATCATGTCAGTCTAAAATGCTGCTGCTGTCGTTCTCTATCACTTAATCCTTTTTCTTCATAGTACTTATCCTTAACTAGTTATTGATTAACTGATTGAATATTTTCCCCACTGGAATATAAACTAATACCTGGGATTTTGTTTAGCTCCGTGCTGTATCTCCATGTCTAGAATTTTGATTAGCACATACTAGGAGTTAATTAGACATTTACTGAATGAATGAATGTCAAGGGACAAGTCCAGATTAGGCATATGTTCAAGTACTAGAGTGGAACTTGGTTAAATCAATCAAAAGTAGAATCCCAAAGTAATGGGCTTCATGTTACGCACTAGGAAAAGCTAATGCCATTAAAAAGTAGCATAGTTCAAGAGAAGGCTATGAATAAAACAACACTGAGGACAGTAAGGAAAAAGTTTAGCTCCAGTTAGTGAAATATGGGTAATATGTGTGAGTAGCAGATATGAAACAAATGTAATTCATAGTATGCACCATAAACATAAGAAACGATCTAGAACTTGCAGGGGCTTAAACAATTTAAATAGCTAGGATTTCTGCTTACCACTTTAAGCATCAACATTTTTTAAGGGCGTTTGGGATAGGAATAATCCTAAAATATACTGATGGTTCTGCCTTCAGAATGCGTATTCATTAAATTTTTTTTATTGGCCTAGGAGCTTCATTAAACACAAAAGTTTTAGATTTTTCTGTAACCTAGTAATAGGAATATCTGCAGGCTTTGTTGAGAGGCAAGGCTGCTTGGTTCTACCACGAGGAGTCCTGGATTGCTCTTTCTCTTTGTCCCACCCAACACACATGTGCATACACACAGAGTCCATTCAGTTTCAATTCTTTTTAACGTTCTGTGTTTGCTTTTTCTTTTTGCCATCAGCTGTTTTTTTCAGTGTATAATATCTGTTTTTCTTACTGCTTCTAATCTCCTGAGTCCTTAAAAATCAGGTAACCAAGCTTTTTAAGAGGTGCTAAATGAAGGCTTGCCTGTCTTCTGTTCATAATGTGCATGAGTTGATCATCTATTTTGCTGCTTAAAGTTATTTTTCCATTTCCTGGTTTTTGACTGTATTCCATATAGACCGTGTTGCCAGAGCAGGTTTCTAATTGATAAGATTTGTATGTGTAGAAAATTAGAAAACAGTAGAACACAGAGTGTACCAGATACTGAGTACTCTACGAGTCGTTCTGGGAGAGATCATTACGGCTCAGAAAGTTGTGGGTGGTTTCATTGGAAGACTTCAGATTTGACAGATGATTCCTAAAGAGTGAATAACAGGCAAAGAAAAGTGGAGTAACTTTCTGGCCTGGAGGAATCGTATAAACAAAGACACAGGTTTAGAGTGAGCCTTATATATGTGGAAGATAGTCACTTGATCAGCCTGGTCACAGTAGATGCTTTTTCCTCATTTTTCCTTATCTTAGATATCATAATATTTACCTTTGCAGGTTTGTGGTAAAAAGAAAATGAGGTAATGTAACAAGTGTTTGCAAAACCATAAAGTACATTTGACCACTGTAAAAGTGATTTTGTTTTGTTAACAGGAGAAAATGGACTAGATTGAAAGAGGCCAAGCTTTGGAAAATCAATAAATACTATGATAAATATACCATCAGTATTGGAAAGTTGTATATTTTTTTTAGCTAATTGAGGATAATATATTTATATATATATTTTTCTTTTCTTTTCTTTTTTTTTTTTTTTTTAACATGGGCAGGTCCTGGGAAACAAATCCGGGTCTCTGACATGGCAGACGAGAACTCTGCCTGCTGAGCCACCATGGCCTAATGATAATATCTTATTTTATAATTATTTGGCTGGACTGGTTTAGAGAGGGAGATGAAATCTAGGGGGCCTTGAGTGTTACTTTGTTATGGTTATAGTTTTAAGTTTTAATTATTGACAGCATTTCTAACATTTTTCCAGTTATCCAGCTTTGTAAGTTTATGCTCACTAAAAAGCCTTTTTCTTTGTTTCATTAACAGTTTGATAAAGGGAGAGACAGCAGCATCTTTACCCATCATCAGCTATTCTCTCACATCATATTCACCTTACGTAGCAGAACTTCTGATGGAATCCAATGTAGAGATCATAGCAAAGAATGACTTGCGCTTTATAGATGCTGTCTATAAGGTATTCTGAGTTTATGAAACTACTTATTTTAGAAGTTATTGATTGATTTTTGAAAAGTAATGTATTTAGTGGATTGGTGGTAGAGTGTTTGCTTTCCATGCAGGAGACCCAGGTTCGATTCCTGGATCATGCACCAAAAAAAAAAATAATAATAATAATAATAATAATGTATTTCTAATCACTCCTTAAAAGCAGCAGGTACGTTGACAGAGTATTTTCATGTTCATTTATCTTATTTAAATGCTGTCCCTATTGAAATCAAGTTGTAATTCAAGTTTGTTTTGTGGATGTTTCATATGCTAACATATGGCAACTGATAAACATTTGTCATTGGCTATTATTTGTCTTCTTTTGTCAGCTTTTAGTAAAATTTAGTATACTGGCAGAGATAATTAGAAGTGTGATTTTATTGAATAAAGTTTATGGTTCAGAGAATTGAGTTCATTTACTTGTTTATATAAAGGGAAAAAAATTGACTGTGATTGTGATCGTGTCCCTTGAGGTTTGATTTATATTGTTTCTATACTAATACACCCACTTGAACATGTATAGTAAATTACTATAGTCTCGTGTTTGATTTTTTTGAAAAACCTACTTTTTTTCATTACCTTTTGCTCAAGTACTATGACTTTCTTGATTTTTTTTTTTAAATGGTCAAGCGGGTTATCAAATCAAAAATAAAAGAAAAATAAGTAGAGATGCATTGGATGAATGGGATTGTTTATATTTAAGAGTCTCTGTTTAATCTTTCCTTTTTTAGCCTCTAATCCCCAGAAGCCTTCCAAGATAGTCTAAGGGGCACTGCTGATAAATCCTGGGTTCCACAGAGTATTTTGAAAACTGCTGGTCTAATCTTGTTCTCTCATTTTACAAACAATGAACTTCTACTCAGATGTCAATGACTTGTCTAAAATCATAGGACTATTACAACCAAATAGAATTACGGTTTTCTGAAATCTGGCTTGGCATTTTTTCTGTAGTGAGTTAAGAAATTATTCTGGTACCTATGAGAATATTTGAACTTTTTGATGATAGGTTATATTTTCCTATCTTTCTGGATAGCTGCCTATTTTCTAACCACTTCTCTAGCTGTCTGTTTTCTGTCTGGATACCACATCTATGAATCTCTTTAGTACCCTTTAGTTAATGGCTTGACCTCTTTGTCCTCTTAAAGATGGCCATTATTCCCCTGACCAGGGGACCATTTATCATTTTGCTTTTTTGAAACAAACTCACTTCTAATTGTGATGTTTATCTGTTCCTTTTTTTATAGCTTCTTCGTAATCAATTTAATTACAAACCAATTTTGACAAAAACACAGTTTCTCCAAAATGGGTTTGCAGAATGGAAAATACAAATTATTTGTGATATTTTAAATTGTGTGATGAAAAAGCACAAGGAGTTAAGTAGTCTTGAGAAGGTAATTTTATGAATATATTTTAATAGTAAGTTATGCTATATTATCCAGTATTATTTTAGTGTATAAAATCAGTGTCCTCGTTAGAAACTTAATCATAGCACAGGCACTGCTTTATTCACAGAATTGCATACCTTCCATAATTTGGTGTTTACTTTAACTACTAGTTGCTTTTTTATACATCTTTTGACTTGAAACTGCTAGTACTAAACTGTTCAAACATAATACATTTTCATCAATTCTTAATTTTCAAAGGTACAGTCTCATTAGAGTCTCATTACTTGATAGTTATATTTCAATATGAAAATTTAAATGTACATAATACTTTCACACAAGATTTATTAGCACTTCTAATAGTTTATATATATTTATTTTAAGACTTCATCACAACAAAGAAAGAAAATCAGTTCTGGTAAGGCAGAGCCTCTGGATAATGAGAAAATCCCTACAGAATCTGTTGGCATTGACATCACTGGCAGGTTTATGACATCAGGAAAGGTATGAAAACACATAGGAAATGTGTCATAGATTAAGATTTTTCTATCTAATTAATCTATTAGATATTAATCTATCTATCTAATTAATCTGATTAATCTATCTAATTAATCTAATCTATCTAATTAATCTAATATCTATTAGATATTAATCCATCTATGTAATTAATCTGATATACAAGGCTTACTTTTTTGACTGTCAACTGCTAAAAGATTCTAGTCAGATATTATTTAAAAATCTAGTAGAGATTTTTAAAGATGTTTACCATATTTTCATATGGCAGACATTCCTGAAGTTTTAAAAAAAGGGTAAAAATGTAAAATTTAACAAGCTCTCTCTTTTTGTTTCTCAGTCCTAATTCTGCCTCATTTCCCATATAGAGCAGCAGTGATTCAGATAGAACAGCAGTGATTCAGGAGATTATGTTAACTAGTCATTTTTTTTGCTATCTCTTACATAACTGCTCTTCCTAATAGTTGGAAACATATGACCACCATCAGTAATGGTGATAAGTTATGGTGATTGATTTACATGCATTCATATTTCTATAACCAAGTATAGTAATTAGAAGCTGTGTACCTGAGAAAAACGTGTTCTTAAATTTAATCTATTCCTGTGGGTGTGAGCCCATTATAAGTCGACCTTTTTGCCTGCTATAAGAGCTTACAACCTAGGCTCCATTTTTCTCATAAGTATTTTCTTAAAAAGACTATCATATTTTTTCTTTTGTTTCTGGCTTATTTCACACAACATAATGTCTCTGAGGTTCATTCACTGTGTTCCAAGCCTCATGACTTTGTTCCTTTCTGTAGCCACTCAGTGTTTCATCATGTGTATACATCACAGTTTGCCTTTTTGCTTCTCAGTCATTGTACCCTTCGGCCCTCTCCATCTATTGGATAATGTCCAAAATAACCAATCCAGATATTTACACACTGATGTTCCTAGTGGCATTATTCACAGTTGCCAAAAGAGGAAAGCCATCCAGGTGTCCATCAACAGTTGAATGGATCAACAAAATGTACTGTATCATACTGTGGAATATTAGTCAACCATTAAAATTACTGAAATTCTAATACTTGGGACAACATAGATGAACCGTGAAGGTATCATATATTGAGAAAAATAAGCTAGGTACAAAAGGACAAATATCATATAATCTCACTGATGAAATAATTAGAGTATTCAAACTCATAGAGTCAGAAATTAGAATACAAGTTACCAGGGGCACTGGTTGGGGTGGGGAATGGGGAGATAAACTTTAAGAGTTTCTGTTTGGGATGATGGAGAAGTTTTGGTAATGATGGATGATCATGGTAGCACAACATTGTTAATGTATTTAACACCACTGAATTGTATACCTGAAAGTGCTTAAAATGGGAAATTTTAGGTTATATGTTACCAAAATAAAATTTTTTCAAACTCTTAGAATTATACTATACAAAAAGTAAACTCCTATATAAACTATGGACTATAGTTAATAGTACAATTATAATAATATTGCTTCATCAGTTGTATCAAAGCTACCCACTAATGGAAAGTGTTAATAATAGGGAAAACTTTGTGTGAGTATGGAGGGGGTGGAGGGTGTTATAAGAGAATTATGTGTTTTCTGCATGATTTTTCTGTAAATCTATAAGTTCTACTAATAAATTTTTTTTTAATTAAAAACAAACAAAAGACAAAACAACAACAAAAAAAGAGGTAGGTAGAAGAGTCCTGTGGAAAGGTATGCTTTGACCTAATGTCTCTACTCTCAGGACTTTTTCCCTCTGTCATTAACTTGAATTGTTAGCTGAAGATTTAGTATTTTATAATAGAAATGTTAATGTCTCACACAGCCAGTTCTTGATTATTTCTATGTGGATTATGTGGTAAGCTTTTTTTCCCCTAACTTTTTATTATGGGCAATTTCAAGCATTTACAAAAGTACCCATCATGCAGTTTCAAAAATTGTCAACTCAGCATTAATAATATTTTGCCTTTATTCTCACCACTTTCTTAACACCATCCCTCCGAAACTGGAACATTTTGAAGCAAATCCCATATATCTTTGGATGAATATTTCAGCATTTTTCCTAAAATATTAGGATACTTGAAAAGAATTAAGATCTCAGTTTCATCATTGCATGTAAAATAATGTTAAAAGAATAAAAACTTTAATCTTTTAATTATATATATGCTGATTTAAATTTCTGTGAATCTCATAAAAAAGATAGGCTGTTTCTTTTGGAAGATTACTGTGGATGTTTAAAATAACTGTGTGAGGAAGAACTGAAGCAGCTTTTATATACTTTTTCTCTGCAGAAGAAAGCTGTTGTGATCCGTCACCTGTATAATGAAGATAGTGTTGACATTCCTGAAGATATTTTAAGTACAGATACAAATCTTAATGAAGGATTTGATGTGTCTGACTTAAAGGCTACTGAACAAAAGATTCCTGAAGCTAAGGCCCCTGAAATCAAGTCTGAACAAGTGAGAATTTTGGACTTTAACAAATGCGAATATTTCTTACATTAGTGTCTGATTATTTCAGTATCTACACTTTAGAATATTACTAGTCCTCTGAGTTATTTAGCATGATGTATTACCTAGGTTATTGTTACTTAAGAATTAATATATCTTATTGAATATAATTCAACAGATGTTTGTTGCCCTTATGTTTAGGGAATTGAGCTGTGTGTTTTGGGTACTATAAAGATGAATAAGACATGATACTTGGCTTCAAGGAATTTAAAACAAACTCTGCTACCTGTAATTATGGAAAAGATTGGCACATTCATTGCCTTTTCTTCTTGAGGCCTTACTGTCCCTTCCTTTCTGTCTTAGAAGACTATTTCTTTTAATCTTTATTGCCGTAGATCCCATTATAGTCTCTGATCACTACTACTTCTGTTAAAACTTCTTTTTCTATCCTTCTTCTATGTCTTGAGACTTCTATACATCTCAGTTTACACTTGCTATTCATTAAACTACCAGATGGCCATTGGGTTTATTTCCTTTTACATGGAAAACTGAGCAATACCAATTCATTGTGTCATCTTTTTGGGCCTTTCCTCTTAGCATTAGGCTAGGTGTTGTTAGGAGAAGCTAGTTAGTGTTTTATTGGACTACTGAAAATTGTTTTAGAAACTGTATACAAGTTACTAATTTAAACCTCAGGAGAACTGGATAAAATAGGTGCTGTTGTTATCTCTATTTTTGCATGATGAGCATAGGACCCTGGCTGATTTTAGAGAGAGCACTCTATCGTGCTTTACTACTGCTTTTCATAACTATTGAAAGAACATGGTGGAAATGGGAATATGTTGATTTTTTAAAAATTTCAGGTTTTTAAATATTTTTAATCTTTCTGATGATTTCAGGATATAAAGATTAATACTGAGATTATTACGCTACAGACAATGCTTGCTGAATGCCAAGAAAAGCTTAAAAAACTGACTTGGATAGAGACAAGGTTAGACTGTTTAGAGGAAAAAATGAAAGGAAAAGTGATGGTAAATGAAAAGACCTGGACTAATCTTCTGAGTCGTGTCACTCTTCTTGAAACAGAAAGGCTTTTGGCTAAAAAGGTATTTCTTTTCTTAACAGTTCTGAATATCTCAGATACTGTGAAGTACTTCCTTTATTCAATGTAATGTGTGTATTCTTTGGAAATGCTAAATAAGAGAATCTTTAAATAATAGGAAAATATTTAGTTAGAATGAAGTCCTTACTTACTATGTACAACTAGTTTTGTTGTTGTGGCTGTGGTTTTTTCTCTTCCATCAGATAAGGTGATCTGGCAAACCTGTAAATTGAGCTTTTATAACTGTAAATATTATTTGAAACACTTTAAATGAGGTAACATAGTATTTGACTTTGTTTATGAAAAACTTGAAATTATTTTATATCCTTTAATAGTACACATAGCCTGTTTTCACAGGGTGGAGCAAAAATGGCAAACTGTAAAATTGTAGCTCTTACTTCCTTATTTTACTCATTTCCTTCCATCACATTGTAAATTTCATAGAAAGTTTCTTGAATTACACAGGGTTTTGATTTCTGGCCTACCTAGATAGAAGGTGAAGTTATTATCAGATTCAAAAAAATCTGATAATATATATCAGATTATATTATCTGATTAAATTTAATATATATCAGATTATGTTTAATATATATATTAAAAATATATATTATCAGATTCAAAAAATTAGTAAATTTTTTCTGCTTCTCTATTTAAAAGATTGTATGTCTTATACATAGGAATATTTATATATTATCAAAAAAGTAACTAAAATAGTAAAACTTTTATCATACAGTCTTTGTACGTTATACTTGGCAATAAGAATATAAAATGAGAACGTTTTCTATAATCACTTCATTTTAAAACTAAACAACATTATTCCAGAACGATGAATATATAGAGTTTAAAGAAATGAGTGACGACTGTTCTTCCAGTGGAGACATGGCTTCTCTGCGTCCTGGTAAGTTCTTACAGTATTGACACTGGTCATGTGAGGAGGAGTTTGCAGAGAAGTGATTGTGATAACTACTTGGTGATTTTAATATTCTCAAGCTTTATATTTTGTGGAAATTGCAACACTCTCAGGCACAGAGGAAAAAATGAACCTACAGACTACTGAAGCCAAAGATCCTTAAGAAGCCTCTAGAGTGCCTGAATAAATTCCAGTGTTCAAAACTGGAAGTTTTTAGAGATGTTTTACTCCTTTTATCAATAAAGTGCTCTAGAATAAAAACAATTCTCCAGGGTTTCTAATTTAAACTTAAGTAAATATTAGATGTAAGAAAATGAACCACATTTGTCAATAACTGTAAAGTATTGCAAATCTCTCACATTTAAACAATCCACTGATGATTGGAAAGTCATAAGGACCTGAAATTAGACCAGGTCTTCTCCATGTCACTTGACTTCACTAGGCTATCGACAATTTCAGTGTGATTGAGAAGCCAGGATAAAATTTTCTGACCTGTTTTTCAGGAACAATGTTTGTTTTTCAAATCCTTAAATATTTTTGATAAGACAAAATTCAGTAATGTCTGAATTATGTCTTGTGTTTGTGATTAAATCATACTTGTAGAAGAGATATTTTGTCCAATTCAGAATTCATAGTAAAATTGAAATTTAAAAATCTGTGGATGTTTGTCATTAAATCTTTCACCCACTGCATATAAGACAATTTAATAATAACAGCAGCAACAACAATACGTTATTGTTGCAAATATGAGCTGGCACTATTAACTCATATAATTCTCAAAGCAACCTTGTAAGTTCTATTATCCGTATTTTTATAGATGAGGATACTGGTGTACAGACAGATTAAGTAACTATGCCAGAGGTCACGCTCCTATTGAATGATGAAGCAGAATTGAATCCAGGCGACTTGGTGCTAAAGTTTTCTCTTAATCACTGTGTGTTTAATGTACATGCCAATTTCAGTGCATGGAAAAAAATTTCAGTGATTATGTTGTTAAATATAGTAATTTGAGATGTCATTTCAGGTGTTTAATTTAATGTAGACCACAAAATTCAGATTTGCTAAAATGTTGATTTTTTTCTCCATTAATTATTCATTCTTTTATCCAACAAATGTAAGTTAAATCCTAAAATCCTTGAAAACAAGAACTTTTATCTTAATGTGAAAATCTGTCAGTATTTCTCTTTATCTCCAATGTCTACATATAGTAGAGCTCAAATTTTTATGCTCTGAAAGAATATTGAGTGCCTACTATTAATCCAAGCTTGATTCCACATGTTTTGGGCTTAGTTTTTTTTTTTGGGGGGGGGGGCTTAGTTTTTTAAAAATAACACTACTAAATAGCATGGTTTTAGTAAACACATAAATAAGTTTAAGTGCTAGATCTTAGAGTAATGAGCAGATTGGTCATTGTCTGAAATAGATTACAGATTATGAAAAAGTGAATACATGTTATCAAAGAATTCATATTCTGACCTTACACATAATGTGTGAATTCTTACACATTATGCTTTACTTATACATGCTACTTGGAGGTAGAGTATTTGATTTCCTTTGAATACAGATTTTAAAATCCTAAAATCTTTGATTTTAGGATCAAAGATTAAATTGAGTGTGGTTTTTGTGAAATTCAGATTCATTTTCCCTTTTTCAGAAATATAGTATTCTTTGGGGAACTGTAAGGTATCTCAGTGTCCCAGTAAGAGTGAGTTAGTAAGGGCTTTTATTATAATGATTGGGCTGTGGTGGGTGATTTTGTGGAGTCCTCAATGAAGTGAGGATTCATCTACTTTGAGTGCTGTCAGGAAGCAGGAGCAATTGGACGATTGATAATACAAATGAAGCGGAGCTGAAATTTTCATTAGAAAAGAAGGAATAATCATTCATAATAGCTGGGAGAGGCTTATAATCTGATCAGTTTTGTGGTCACATAATGTCCTTGCTTTGTCTATGGTCAGATATAATTACAGGGTGATCTTTTTGTTGTTGTTTCTGTTCTATCAGTGTTGTGAGGTCACCTCATATGATGTTGATTTTCTATGAAATTATTTATGTTCAGTAGAGGATAAAGTGGACCCTAGGTTTTGGTTGCCAGGCATGCACCAACTGTCAGGGGCTGTTTTTGCTTGTTTCTGTTGTTTGCTTTGTTTTGTGCCTTTTTCCTAGAAGAAAATATATTATTAATAAAGATGTGGAACCACAAGAGAATATGGCTTGTTCCAGTTTGGCTAGAAAGCAGGGTATATGTGAAGACATGAAAGAAGTTGAAACGCAGTAGAAAAAGCAAATCTTAAGAGTTTATCCCAAAGCAATTGTAGTGTTTTTAGCAAGGCATTATTATAGGGTCAGATGTGTGTTTCAGAAAGGTCATCATAAAAGCGGTGATTGGTTAAAGAAAAGTAAGATAGGCAAGGCCATTACCTTGAAGGGTGTTTTAGCCTCTACTAAGGCCATTAGGGTGAGGATACAGACCAGGTGGTTTTATTTTGGAGATATTTAAAAGTTAGAATTGATAGGCTTTGTATACTGATTAATGTAGAAGGGGTGAAGGAGAGGAAAAAAGTCAAGACTGACTGTTTTGACTCAGTGATGGTATAGTTGTTAGGTTTAATAAAATAGAAAATTCAGGTGGAGAAAAAGTTTGGGAAGAAGATAATGAGTGTACTCTTTTGTATATATTAAATTATGTGTGAAACGCCTAGGCAAAGTATCCAGAGATCAGTTGGATAAACAGATTGTTCCTTGTTTTTGAAGTACAGGTTTACAGATTATAATTAAACAGCAAAGGTTCTGGTTAAACATCTGGTTCTGCTAATGAAATATGGTCAAAATCCTCTAAAGTTGACAATTAAAGAGGAATAGTCACACAGAATTGGCTAGAAGATTTGGTGTCCCATACATTTGAGAATCCTTTTCTTCACTAGGGTCTGTCTGCAGTCTCTACTGCTACTCCATAACAACGCTGGCTCCTGGGCTAAATTACCGTTTCCTTTCCAACCTGCACTGATTTATCAGTTGTTTTCTCAGTTCCCCATAAGAGAGACCTTTATGTTTAAACAAGTAATACTTTACTAGAACTCAGGAAAGAAACGGGAAAAATTGTCACAAAAAGTATAATGCACTTAACTGATCTAGTTATTAAATATGACTAGTGTCCTGTATATACCCCACTCTGTAGCCTCTGAAATTTCCCTATAGGGCTGAAAAAGCCTAATTACCATAAAGTCTAGGTCCAGAATGCAGGGTTGAGAGAGCTGTGCCTTCATTCTGCATTCTAATGTATATAGAATATGCAAAACCACAGCTAACTATCTGTCTTCCCAATCCCAGTTTCCTGTCCTAGGAACAACTTCATTTTGGAATAATATAAGAAATAGTACTTTCAGAGGATACCCGTCTATACCTGTGGAAAATAATACAAGATTTAGGGCATTGTAAATATAGTTCCTGCCTAGTTTCTAATTATCCCTAGAAATTATATATTGTCCACAGCCCCTGCTTAAATAGCTGGGTCTAACTAGTATTTCAAGTTGTATCATGTCATCTTAGTTCCAGGTTCACTAACTGGATCAAGAGTAGACACCTAACCCCGGGAATACCAATCTAAAGCATATTGAGCCAAATCATATTCTCCCAGGTATTTGGAATTAGTACACCAAGAGTGAGTAAGCCAAATGATGTTGAGGCTGAGCTAGGATGGCTGTTTTGTCCTAGACCATGCTGATGAATAAGCAGAGAAACAGCAAATCATCAAGAGAGTGAGGGAAAAGAGAGTGTGGGGCTCCATGAGAGACAGAAAGTCTGTCTAGTTGTTTCATTCCTCCTGTGGTAATACTTACATTTCCTATTTGAGATTGACTATGTAGACTTACAATAAAACTGCATTTAATGAAGTTTTTTTTTTTGTTCGTTTGTTTGTTTGGCACTGATTTTGTAGCCAAATATATTGTGAATAAAACGGGTGGTGCAGGGTTAATTCAGCAGAAGCAGGGATTGGTGAGGAGGCGCCTACTCCTCAGGCTGCCTAGTGAAGGAGAGGATTATTGGTTTGGGAGAGGTGAGGAGGTAGATGTATGAAACGCTTAGAAGTTTCCTTAAGATGTGAGAAGTTATTAGAAATTTTCATAAGATTGAACAGAAGTAGTGGGAATAAGAAAAGATCTTTGAAGGCTAGTAGGAGATTGTAGGGATTCAGAAGTTTAAGGTTTTGAAAGTGCTTCAGATAAACGAGGTCCACATTTGGCTATGGATAAAGTGAGGTGTGAAAGTGAAAGTAAAAAACAGGGCCAAGAAATGGAAGCCTAGGTTTGGATGGGCTGGTAGACATTGAAATCTTTATGTTTGGCTATTGTAGTAGAATTAAACGGGAATGGAAGAACTTTTGTTCAACTTAAAATCATAATTGTTATATATATGTATGCATGTATATTTGCTTTGGGTAGGACTCTTGGTACCCCACAAAATATTGAAACTTTGGTGGATTAAATGTCAGTCATAATCACAAATTCCCTATATGTAGATTCATGTATTATTAAATAAAATATATTTATTCCTTTGTTTTTCTGAATATTAAGATTTAAATATTGATCCTGGGTGAGCCACAGTGGCTCTCTCAGCAGACAGACTTCTCACCTGCCATGCTGGAGACACAGGTTCGTTTCCTGGTGCCTGCCCATGCAAAAAATAAAAATAAAAAATAAATGAATATTGATTCCAAGATATTGTTCTTCTCTCCCCCCAAACCATAACTTATTATCTTTTTCTCATAGAGCTTTCCTTTTTAAAATTGTAATATATGTGTATGAATTTTTCATGCAGTGTTTATATAAAAATATTCAAATATTACAATGTTCTTGAAAGAAAAAGGGAAGACTAATAACAGTAGAAAAGTCACCTCCCACCACTCCATGATATAGTGCACCTGAATGATAAGAATGATCAGCAAATAATTCCTGGTGTCTACAACCATTTGATGACTTAGCCGGATAATGCTTGCATTAATAATTCCTTCCAGCTTATTTTATATTGTCTTAGAAAATGAAGCTATAAGAAATAATAAGCATCCTTACTGTTAACTAGTTATCTACATAGATTATATTTTATTGGAAGGATCATAAAAAAGGAACATAGAAGTCTTGTCCCAGATTCTTCCTTATTAGCAATTCTGAGACTGCTGCTTTCTTGGCAAAATAATTTCATGGAAAATTGTGGAAAACATTTTTGGAGCTTCTATTTATGGTTTTGCTCAGTTGACCTGTGAGCAAAATTATTTTATTAATAGTGAAGCATATCTGAAATAAGAAATCAGCAAGTTAGTAATTCTACACCAACATCTATACAGCATTTACTATGTGCCAACCCATTGAACTAAGTATTTTATAGGCTAAATTCTACCTTTGACAGAGGAGATAACTGGAAGTTTATTTTTCCAAGTCACACAACTAGTGAATAACTATCTAACTACAAATTCTATGCTTTTATTCTGAAACAACTTAAGAACGTACCACAAAAATCTTTTACAGTGTTAAATAGCCATTAAGAAGTCATTCTTTATGACTGCTGAAGTGCCAGTTTAGCAGAGAACAGTATAAGTTTGAAATCCATGGTTTTAAAAGCAGTGTTTTAACATTACCAAGTATTACTCTTTATATTTCCTTGTTTATTGTATGTTCTTCAGCTATTATATGTGTACTTTTTGCAAACCTTTTAATTACATAATTCAATAGAGTTGTCAGATGGTGAATTTGATATTCTTAGAATGTGAAGCTTTAGCATTTTTGTAGGAAACATATATACCTAGTAATCTAATTAGGCTTAAAATTAGGCACATTGTCTGTAGTGGTCTGTAATTGCTTCAGCTGTTGAAAGAATTTGCCATAACTTTGTCGAATGAATAATACTAGGACACTGGACGTGGAAGGTTATTCAGTTCTTTAGAAAAAGAAATTTGTGAATCTGAAATTGTGAGCATTACTGTTTCCATACCTGATTGCCACCTGGCACAGAACAATAGTGAAAACTTTGCAAAATGCTTAGCATTGCTGAATAAACAACATCATGACAGATTTATAGATCCTATGATTATAAATATCATTTTAAGAAAATGTTCATGAGTCAATGGCATTTTTAAAAAACAAATTATTAACTTGCTTATGTATTTAAATTGATTGCTGTCATGGTAAAGATAATTTTACATTTGGTAATTTATGTTGGCCAATTTTAATATCTATATCTCACAAGTAGGCTATTATTCTATAAGAACATTTAAAACTTACCTTGGATTTATACCACTAGCCATTTTATAGTAAAATAACGTTTGGTTTTCTTCCATCTGTAATTAAAATTTGTAGATATTATACCTAATGTGAAAGGAAAAAGCAACTAAAAATTAATTTCCTCACAGATAGAAAAAGCAAAGAGGAGAGGCCAGCAAGTCTTACTCTGTCTCCTGAGTATAATACATTATCATCAGATTCAACTCTCAGAACCTCAACTATTAATTATTGTGGTTTGAAAGAAATTTCAGAGGTAAGGAAAACTGGCAACTGCTTAGATGATTTCCTCTCTAAGGTCAAGAGAACAAGCAAGCATTAGTTTTAGTTGTATTTACAGCTGGCAAGAAAAATAGTGAAATTGTATAAATCTTAATCTCATAAAAATTCTTTCTGATAAGTAACAGTACTTAATGCAATGTTTTAGACTGTGTTTTTATGTTCAAGGTCCATCTTTGATGGTGGTTTACTTTGAGAAATAGCCTAAATTTGTTGCTTTTTAAATTAAAGGAAACAACAATCCAGAAAATGGAAAGGATGAAAAAAATGTAAGTAACAGAAAAGGGCAACAGAATTCATTTCTCTATAGGGAGTTGTATTAGATTACAGTACATATAGAATGTGCATGTGTGTTTCAAACCTTAAAGGTCTCTCAGTCAGGTGTGGAATTTCCTTCAGGACCCTGGTGAATAATAAATCCACCTACAGTTATGTGTTTGTGAGATGAGTCACTGTTTTGGTTTCTAACAAGTAATGTAAAATATTGTTAATGGAATTAACCAGGAATTAAAGGGTGCAGAGATTTTTTTTTTCCCTTTGGTTGATTCGTAATCAGAGTATTACCTATCTGTTCTAACTAGTTTATCAAAATATTAAAGAATATATGTGGGCGGATAGTTTGGAAGCACTTTGAATATTGTTGAAATATTACTAGCCTTTTCCAGCAAGATATTGATACGTTAGTATTAAAAATACTCTTACTTAGTACATATGAAATTGTGCTTATTTAAAGAGCAGTTCAAAGAAAATATACAATGACATTGTATATGGTATTATGCATCCTGCCACTTAAAATAAAACTGTATATTCTTTTAAATTTAAAAATTACTGAAATAATTTATGCTCCAAAAATTAAAGACATAATAATTGACTTTATTTGTCCCCCCCATCTCTGCCACTCCAGCCATAATACTAAACTTATTAAGTATAGTAGTAAGGTAAAGGTAGCTATACCTATAGATATGAAAAATATTCAAATTTATTTTAGGCTCAAAAACATGATTTAAAAAACTTAAAGCGTATGCTTTATTGTGAATTATTCATTTACTTAGTATATTATTTATTATATTTCAGGTTTGAAGAAACTGCAGAATTATTGAAATGTCAGAATCACTAACTGTAGAATTTTCTACATGAACTTCTCTAGGACTTGGGCTCTGTATATATTGTGTATTTTAAGAATTTTCTGTACAATTTAAATACGCTGCAATATTTTTATTAGGAATTTTTTCTTCAATATTGAATAAATACTTTAATTTTTTTGAGCTGTGGTTATATTGCTTTACTGTGTTTTACTTTCTAAGGAAAAACTTCTGTTCCAGTACATTTCTTTACATCGTGAAGTCATTACAGCACTATAGTTTTGTGTTGACATTTGTTGGCAGTGTGCTAAGTAATATGTTTTTTAAAGTACAGGCTTGAGGACCATGGTTTACATCCTGTTGGAAATGCTCCAACTGGGACTTGCATATTGTACCCAGGAGGCTCTCGTACATACCATCTTGCCATCTGTACTGACAAATAACTTGTAATGAAAAGTTAAATGTGTTCATTGAAAATGAAATAAAATAAAAAATACGCTTATTTCATGCTTACTTAAAAAGCAGGAACATATTTTCAATTAATGCTGAGAAAGTAAGCATGTGATTCTTCTTTTGTATTTGGAAGTAGTTCTGAAAGTTCACTGAGAAATGTATTAATTATTTTACATTTTAAGACTAGCAGCGCAGATGCAGATGGTAGCTGTCCAGTATTACAAGATACACAGTGAGTATTTTTCCAGTGATGGGAAGTTGTAAATTTTTTTGGAAAGAGATGTTTTTAAAAGTCTTAGATGAAGTTAAATGAAGAGAAAAATGAAATACATTTTAAAAATTATAAATATATATTTTTTAATTATTAATTTATTTTTAATTTTGTAAATTACAAAATGGAAATTGACTCCATTATTTGGAGGAAAAAGGAGAGTAGTTTTCTTCATTATCAAGTAGACCATCTGATTACATTTAATTTATTCATCTTTGTAGTGCCTATATTTATAACTGGATATTTCACAGTAAATATAAAGCACTGTAAAAAAAAAAAAAATATATATATATATATATATATAAAGCATTGTTAAAATTCTAAGTACAAATTACTTTTCAGTGTTAAAGCATTTCATTTTTAGTATTCTAATCCATGTTTTGTCATTAGACTTTCAAATTCTGGACTTTGAAGTTAACAAACAGAAGCATACAATCTGGAATTTAGTAGTTTCAATAAATAATTTTTGAATGAATGAATCTTGTTAACTTTTTTCTCAATTAGAAAAGCAGTACATTTATAAGAATGAGATTACAGTTAGAAGGAAAAAAATAAACCTATCATTAACTTCTAAACTATCAATACCAGCATGGAAAAATAGCACCACCTTGTGGCTCTTATGCCATCTTTTACCTTTTATTAAAAGAGGCGATTTCCCATAAAATGTAGGAACATTTTGTCCCTTTTGTAAAACTGTCTTGTGGAAGACAGAAGAAAAACTAAGTCTCACTTTATACCCTCCCTGCTCTTTTTTTCTTTATGTAATTAGTGTTCATATACACACAGTTGGATTATTCTGAAACTTTTATAAACTCCTAATGTTTATATAGTATATAAAATATAACTATCTCTTAAAAATGTAGTAAAATATATCTTTTTATTATCAAGTAGAAATTTGGAATTCAAATATTCTTATACTGTTTTAAAGTAAACCTTTTACCTGACAGCTTCAATAGGAACTAGTAAGAACAACTCATTGTTACATCATACATTTGTACTTAAAAAGAATCTGACTATGCTATGTTGAAAAACATAAGCTTTGGAAAAATGAACCAAATTTGATTTTGCTGAAGTTGTCAAAGGGTTAGCAAAATTATTTTTTATTCTAACTCCTTTGGAAATAGAAAATTTTAATTTTTACTGTTTCTTTTTTTCTTTCTTTCACAATTTGGTAATGGTTTATAATTATAAACCAGCCCTTTTGCTCTTTAGAAAGTGAGGTAGGAAACTCATGGAGATATTATCTGGAGCTACATCATTAATCCATAGTTAACTGAAATTTTTATTAGCTCCATTCACTTAATTCTCCCTATAAACTGGATGAAAAATAATTCATTGTACTATCAACAAAGAGACCAGCAGTTGTGCTGCACTATCCATACTGTACTCTGACTAGGTCTGGATAGAGGTCATATAGTAGTGCTATAAAGAAGGCTTAAAATACAAGTGAGAACATTAAAAAGAAGTAACCGTGACTTCTTTTTTTCTTTTTTTGATTAAACAATGACAATTTATTTGCTCACAGTGTTGTTAGACTTAAGAGAATGTCCAAATCAAGGCATCTCAAGGTGATGCTTTCTCTCCAGTGACAGTGGTATTCCGCGATCGGCTGCTGGTGGTCCTTCGTGCTTAGCTTGTCACATGGCAAAGCTCATGATGTGTGTCCTGGTCTCTCCTCTTCTTTTTTCTTAATTCAAGATAACAACATACAAACACAAACATTCTTTCCATCTGATCATTCCATTCCTGATATATAATCAGTAACTCACGGTATCATCACAAAGTTGTATATTCATCATCATGATCATTTCTTAGAACAGTTGCATCAATTCAGAAAAAGAAAAAGAAAAAATTTCATACATATATATACCCCTTTCCCCTCCATTTCATTGATCACTGGCATTTCAATCTAAATATATTTTAACGTTTGTTCCCCCTATTATTTATTTTTAATCCATATGTTGTACTCATCTGTTGATAAGGTAGATAAAAGGAGCATCAGACACAAGGTTTTCACAATCACATGGTCACATTGCGATAGCTATATCAATATACAATCATCTTCAAGAAACATGGTTACTGGAACACAGTTCTACATTTTCAGGCAGTTCCCTCCAGCCTCTCCATTACACCTTAACTAAAAAGGTAATATCTATATAATGCGTAAGAACAACCTCCAGGATAACCTCACTCTGGGACTTCTCAGCCATTGACACTTTATTTTGTCTCATTTCTCTCTTCCCCTTTTTGGTCAAGAAGGTTTTCTCAATCCCTTGATGCTGAGTCCAGCTCATTCTAGGATTTCTGTCCCATGTTTCCAGGAAGGAATCATGTCCCATGTAGAAAGGAGGAGGGCAGTGACTTTGCTTGTCATGTTGGCTGAGAGAGAGAACCGTGACTTCTGATCAACCAAGAAGGCAGCATGAAGTGCTTCAGGGTTCCATT
The DNA here is from genome assembly GCF_023851605.1 of Tamandua tetradactyla. NCBI lineage: Eukaryota > Metazoa > Chordata > Mammalia > Pilosa > Myrmecophagidae > Tamandua > Tamandua tetradactyla. The sequence continues at coordinate 38,784,353 of NC_135352.1, read as the reverse complement.
CCTCCATAGAATACTTGAAAAACTAGTAAAAGCTAGGAGAGTCATCTTTCTCAGAGCTCCAGAAAATAGTAAATGGGTGCGGTAACTGGGCAAGTGCAGAATCAAGAAAAAGGCAATAAAAAATGTGAAGAAAAGAGCTTAATTTCCTTGCTGGTCCTTGCCCCACCCCTCCTGGCTTGGTGTGGGACAACCCTGTCCTCTCAGTGCAGGGTGTTGGTCCTGTTTACTGAAGGAGCAGAATAACCCTTATGCTCATACTGGGGTGCATGTGTCTGTGCTGATTTGTCTGATGGCAGCATAAAAAACTGAACCAGGACACTCAACTTGTATCCCAAACTTGTCCTACAGGCAGAAGCAGCTTGCAGACACTAAATCAGGGTAAGAAACAAAAACATTGGCCAGTGGCCAAGGATTACCACCTTTAAGACAAGGTCCCAAAGACAATTTCATAGGGAGAAGAGGGGGAATTTGGATCCCTATAAATGGGGGAATTCCTAAGACCAGGAGCACATGCCCAGGACAAGATACATACTCAGAAAAGACTGGAAAGGGCTCTGTACTTTACCTAATCTTCAGGTTCATTGGTAAGAGGGCTAAGTTCTTGAGGAGGGTAATAACTAACACAGCCAGTTTGCAAAGCCAAAGATTCTTTTTTTTTATTTTTGGAATTGGCTTATTTGTTTATGTTAGCTACTGACACTCAAGGAAATTTCTGTGATATCAGTAGCTAAGTACAAATTTAAGGAACAGACAACTCAGGGACTAAATCCCAGAGTTAACATGTTAAAATGTACAGTGTGTAACAAAACATACAAAACCAACAAGAAATAATGGCCCATCCAGGGAAGCAAGATGAAGCATCAGAGACCATTAAGATGACCAGACTTTGGATGTACCTGAAAAATACTTCAAAAAATAAAATGGTCTTCAATATGCTCAAAAAGCCAAAGGAAAACATGGAGCAAGAACTGAAGAATGTCAGGAAAACGATGCATGAACAATATGAGCATCTCAGTAAAGAGAAATTATAAGAAGGTATCAAGCATTTATTGGAATAAAAACCTCAGTAACTGATAAAAATTTCCATGGAGGGTTTCAACAGGAGATTGGAGCTGGCAGGAAAAAGAACCAGTGAACTCGTAGATAAAATCATCGAAATAATTCAAACTGGGGAAAAGAAACCAGGGTGAAGAACAAGTAAACAGCTTAAGACAGCTGTGGAGCACCATCAAGCATACCAATATACATGTTATGGGAATCACAGAAAAGGAAGAAAAAGAGAGGCAGATGAAATAGTCAAAGAAATAATGGCAGAAAATATCCAAAATTAAAAAATGTGAATATACACAATCAGGAAGCCCAGCAAATGCCAAATAGGATAAACTGAAAGAAATCCATGCCCAGGCACATTGTAACCAAATTGTTCAACACTGGAGACAAAATCCTGAAACGTACAAGAGAGAAGCAACATGCGTCATGTGCAAGGGAGTCTCAATAAGATTGTGTCAATTTGTCATCAGAAACCATAGACGCAAGAAGTAGTGGAAGAAAACTCCTGCCAATCAAGAATTTTATATCTGGGAGAACTGTCTAAAATGAGTGGGAAATTAAGACATTCCCAGGAAAATAAGCTGAGGGAGTTTGTCACCACTAGACCTGCTAGACCACTAGACTTCTAAAGGGAGTTCTTTAGACTGAAAGGAAGACCAGGCAGTGGCTCAAAACAGCACAAAGAAATAAAGACCTTCAGTAAAGGTAACCATATGGGTAGTTAAAATTGCTAGTGCAGACTTCCTAGAAGATAGCTGCTCAGTGGGACAAGGTAGGGGACGGGGAGAGAACGACTGGGACTGCAGTCCTGGGGGTGAGTGATTGAGAAGGGTCGTTTTGGGGAGGAGAGAAGCAGGGGGATCGGGATAGGGAGAGCTGAGTGGGTCGCAGTGGTAGGGACTCCCGCTGGGAGCGGACAGTGGTGCGTGGGGAGGTGTGGGGAGGTGTGGATGAGAGAGGGGTGACCTCCCTCCACACCAGCCTGCCCCAGATGCTGGCTGGGGAAACCTCCGCCAACAGACCCCCAGCCGGCAGCGGCCACCGGGGCTGTGGAGGCGGACTGACTGCCGAGAAGAGCCGCCCCCCTAGGTGCTGGGAGCCCCAAATAGCTGTTCCATGGGTGCTACAAAAAGTAAGGATGTGGAGAGACATGCAATGAACTAAATAAACCTTGGTGATAATGTGTTGTGCAAAATAACGCAGAAACAAAAGAACAAATATACTAAGGTCTCTTTCCGAAAATATAAGAAAATTGGAGCCCAGATTGTAAGCCCCTATAGCAGTCACACTTAGGCTGAAGTTGTAAATGTATTTCTGGATGCTGAGATGCTGAGCTAATGTTTTATTAAACAGTAACCAAAACAGTATAGTTGGCTATACTAATATCAAGCAAAATAGACTTTAAGTAAAAAACTATTAAAAAGGACAAAGAAGGTCACATTGCTGATAAATGGACAATTCAGCAAGACATAAATATAATGTACCTAATGGCAGAGCCTCAAAATACATGAAGCAATATTAATAGACTTTTAGGGGATAATGTCACTTTCAGTAAGTGATAGAACAATCAGTAAGGAAACAGAAGATTTGAATGGTGCTATGAATAAACTATACCTGGGCTAAAAATAGCAGATTACACATTCTTTCTAGGGCACATGGGTAATCTCTAGGGTAGACCATATGTCGTAAAACACATCTCAATAAATATTAAAAGATTGAAATCATACATGTATATCCTCCATCCACAGTGGAATGCAGCTGGAAATTTAGAGAGAAATGGAAAATTCACAAATATGTGGAAATAGAACAATACACTCTTAAGCAGCTGAGTCAAAGAAATAATCACAAGGGAATCAAGAAATATCTTTAGGCAAATGAAAACAAAATCACAGTATATAAACTTTGTGGGATGCATCAAAGAAAAATTTACCTCTAAATGCAAAAAAAAAAAAAAGATTAAAAAAGATCTCAGTTCCTAGATAAAGGGGAGGGGGGAAGGTTTCACATCAGAAATATGATTTCACAAGTGAAAGTTCTGGAAAAAGAAAAAAAACTAAACCCAAGGTGAGAAGAAGGAAGGAAATTATGTAAAGATTAGAGTGGAGATAAATGAAATAGAGAATAAAGAAATAGGATAAATGAAACCAAATGGTTCATTGGAAAGATTAATAAAATCAGCAAACCTTTAGCTAAACTGACAAAAACAAGATACAAATAACTAAAATCAGAAATTAAAGGGAGTACATTTCTGCCAATCCCACAGAAATAAAAAAAAGATTATAAGAAGATACGTGAACAATTGTATGCCAGCAAATTAGATAATCATGATGAAATGGACAAATTCCAAGAAACAGAAAAATTATCTACACTGACTCAAGAAGATATTTACCTCAATAGACTATTAAAAATTAAAGTGATTTAAGCAGTAATAAAAAACCTCCCAAAAAAGAAAAATTCAGGACCAGATGGCTTCTATGGGGAATTTTTCCAGACCAATCCTGCTCAAACACTTCCAAGAAATTGAAGAGGAGAGAACACTTCCTAACTCATTCTATGAGGTCAACATCACCCTCATAGCAACTCCAGATAAAGATACCATAAGAAAAGGAAATTACAGAACAATATCTCTTGTGAATATAGAAAGTGATTTTTAGGGATCCATATTCCATATTTAAATTAAAATCAGCAATACAGAGTAATAGTAACTTAAAAAAAAAGAATTTGCCTAATACAAGCTGATTTGAGAACTGTTAAAATAAGGGAAGAGAAATTGCATTTTAGATGAAAAAATACATTTAGGAAGTGGTATCAGTAGGTGGATTGTCTATGAGGAAGGGAAAACAAAAACATTAAGAAAAGTTCACGAACTTTTCCCTATTGGTATGTCCTCTGTCAGCTTTGTTATCTTCTTTTAAAGTTTTTATTAGGGTAGCAGTATGATTCATGTTTTCAGATTTTTATTATATTCAAACTAGGAAACCAAACCTAGTATAACAGCCTAAGATTTTTAATGTATATAAAAAAATGTTATTTTTGTTTATGTTTAAACTAAGATAATTAAAATAAATTAAATGTTTATTTTTATTTTGTAATAAGTGTGTTACCACACAATAAAAACAAAGATAAAAATTCCATAAAAAAAATCTGTAAACCTCCAGGATTGCTCTTAACACGTTGGACCAAAATTTTGTAACTACTTGTCCTAAAAACTCTGAGTGCAGGGACTATATTTGATATTTTCCTTTATAACCTGTTACCACATAAAAAGTGCACAGATATCTTTAAATTAAAAAGCATCCCAATATTCCAATAATCCCTTTCTCAGTTTTGCAACATTTTTTAATCACTGTGTTCTTTGCTACCTTCCCTCTTCATACACTGGATTTCCATTTGTAAATGTGCAAGACTTTCTGTGATGGTACATGTGCTAGTTTCCTAACTGCCAAAGCAAATACCTTGCAGTGGGTTAGCTTAAACAATGGGAATTTATTGACTCACAGTTCTGAGGCTAGGAGAAATTCAAAATCAAGGTGTCATCATGCCAATCTTTCTCTCAGAACACTGTGACATTCTGTCATTGTCTGCCTGCAATCTGTGGCCTCGTTTTTTCTGTCACATGGCAGTGCACATGGCGGCTTCTTCTGGCTTCTCCTTTCTCTTTCAGTTCTGTTCAGTTACAGCGTCTGGCTGCTCCCTCCGGTTTTTTCTTTTTCTTTTCTGTCTTGATTCATTTGGACCACATCTTAACTGAAGTAACCTCATCAAAAGATCCTATTTACAATGGGTTCACACTCACAGAAATGGACTAAGTTTAAGAACATGTCTTTCTGAGGTACATAGCTCCAAACCCTCACAGGATAAATACTGCTGTCTGCTAAAATTGCTCCTTCTTTCCCATTCTTCATTTCTTATTACCTGTACCACATTATCTGGCTAACTCCTATTCATCGTCCAGGTTTCAGATTAAATATAACTTCCTCCAGGTTATTTCCTGATTCCTTGTAACAGGTTAGGCTCTCTGTTGAATACTATTAAAACAGCTTGTGATTTTTCTTCATTTCAATTTGTACATATACTCGTTAAATCCACTATTTGAAATTGCTGCAAAAGATCTGTCTATCCTGTTAACATTGTATGCTTCATGCAAGAAGGAGAGCCAGAGTTTTGCCTACTGCTCTATCTACCATGTTTAGCCAATGTCTGATACATAGGACAGCCTCAATTCATCTTTTGATTTGATGAACACTTAGGACACTCCCAAACTCCCACCTGCACATATTTCTATATAATTCGAATTTTGTAGGCAACTATTTTAGGGATTTCTAAATTGTTTTAAAATAATTTCAATACCATTATTTATTTAGATTATGTATTACATTTCTGTATCTAGTACTGTTTTTAAATGTAATTTTATTGTAATACATTCACACACCATACAATCCATCCAAAGTATGCAAATAATGGTTCATACTATCATCACATAGTTGCGCATTCATCACCATGATCGTTTTTAGAACATTTACATTCTCCAGAAAAAGAAATAAAAAGTAAACTCCAAATATCCCATACCCCTTAGCCTTCTCTCTTATTGACCATTAGTATTGCACTCTACCCAATTTTAAGACATGAAATAGAGATAGAGTAACTAAGATAGTGTAGTATTGTCATAAATATATTGTCATATATATGTTTATATATATATATATCAGTGAAACAGAACAAAATATCCAGGAGTAGATCCATACAAACACTGGCCACTGACTTTTCGGTGTGTGTGTGCAATATAGTTACACAATCATTGTCAAAGATCAGATACTGGATCACAAGTCAACAGCTTCACGCATTTGCTTCTGGCTATTCTTTATAATTAGTAGTTACAGTCATTTTTTAAATCCTGATTTCACAGTTACACTTCCTCTTATTTGATCTTTCTCTCAATTTCAGGTATATCTGGACAATGTTCATTTTAACTTTTTCTGCTGGAAAAGGGTGTTGACCATATGGGGTAGAGGAATGAGACTGGTTGATTTTATTGGAGATACTGGTACCTATGGGTTTCAGGGATTATCTGGCATAGATTGGTCTGGAGTCCTTAAGTTTCTGAAAGAATAAACTTGCTGAAAAAAACTTTTATAGAGACTTAGAGCCCCAAGCACTCCCGAGGGTTTTCAGGACTACTGTTGGATTTTCAGGACTACTGCTTGGCATACCATGGTAGTCTGCAACATCTGGCTAAAGCTAGCATAAGAGTAACCTCTAGAATGACCTCTTGACTCTATTTCAAATCTCTTAGCCACTGAAACTTTACTTTGTTCCATTTCTTTTCCCCATTTTGGTAAAGAAAGCATTCTCAATTCCACATTCCCAGGGCCAGGCTAATCCGGGGGAGTCATGTCCCATATTGCCAGGAGACCTACGCCCTTGGGAATCCTGTCCCATTTAGGAGGGAGGGTAGTGAGTTTACTTGCAGGACTGATTTAAAGAGAGAGGCCATATCTGAGCAACAAATGAGGATTTCTGGGGGTGACTCTTAGGTGTAATTACATACAGGCCTAGTTTCGCCCGTGCAGAAATAACCTTCATAAGGGCAAGTGTCAAGATCAATGGCTTGGCTTGTTAAATTGGGATGCCCTAATGCCTGAGAGAATATCATAAATTCCCCTGATGGGAAAGTTGAACTCATTCCACATTTTTCTACAGTCCCTCAAGAGCACTTTGCAAATACTTTTTTATTTTCTGCACAAGAGTACTCTGGAATGTACCCAGGTATATATTATCCTGTACAGAATAATAAGATCTCATTTCGTATTCCGAGTTCCATGTAATTAGGTTGTTTGAGTAAACTGACCAGACAGGTTAAATTAGATAGTGTGCTACAGAAAATTTAAATTTTGGACCAAATAAACATCTCTTTCTTTAGTTTCACACAGAAGTTGAAGTTTTAAATTACAGTCAATATCATCCTTTGCCCTGTATTCTGGTTTACCTTAGTTCCCACCAGGTCCTTGTCATTCTCTTAATTGGAGACTTATCTCCTTTTCATTTTCTTTAACAGTTGCTGTATGAAGTAATGCTGACTTTCAGAGATGCAGAACTCGAATTCTGAGTCTCAGGTGTCACACAAATACCCAATGTTCCATGGAAGTACCTGGTTATACACAAAGAACATAACATCTCAGAATTTAAAAATAATGGTTAAAATTTAAGAGTAGATTTGACTGCTGTAAGAGCTTACAATCTGGGAACTTTTACAGTAAGCCTTATTTGAACATTCTGTACTTCTTAATCATCGATTTCCAATCTCTACTCACTGTCTATCCCTGATAACCTGTGCACATGAATTCAATTCTCAGGATTTGCTCATTATTATATTAGAAAAAAATATTATTTGTCCCTTTTTTTCTGACTTATTTCACTCAATGTCCTCAAGGTTCATTCACCTAGTTGTATGCCACAAGACTTCATTCCTTCTGCAACTGCTCAGTATTCCACTGTATGATACTCCGTGATTTGGCCTTCCTTCATCAGTTGATGTCCCCTTAGGCCACCTCCATCCATTGGAAATTGTGAATAGTGCCACCATAAACACCATTGTGAAAGTGCCTATTTGTGTCCCTGCTTTTAGTTATTCCATGTCCTTGTCTAATAAGGGGGTTGCAGGATCATTTGGCAACCCTGTATTTAGCCTCATAGGGAACCACCACACTGCCCTCCAGGGAAGCTGCAGCATTCTACTTCCCTACCAACAGTGCATAGGTATATCTCTCTCTCCACATCTTTTCCAGCACTTTTTTTCTGTTTATTTTTTCAACAGTTTTATTCATACCCCGTACAATCCATCCCACACCCTTGAATAATCACATAGTTTTCCATTCAAACCAAAGTTTATGTGAGAACATTTCCATTTCTTCCACAAAGAAAGAAGAAGATAAAAAGGAGAGAGAAAAAAGAAAAAGAAACAAGAATCCCTTACCCCTTCTTTATATCCCCATCTTATTGACATTTAGCTTCAGTATCCATTTTTGACACCTTGCAATGGTAACCTTAATTTGTTCTCCCTCAAATAAAATTTTTCTTATATTTGTACATTTAATCACCATCATTATCCACTGTAGGTTTTACTGTTTTACAGTCCCAGTTTTTGCCCTCTATCTTTCCTCTGGTGTCTTACATGTCCCTAGCCTTCCTCTTTCAATCATACTCACTTTCAGCTTTGTTCATTATGCTTACAGTATTGTACAACCATCACTTAGTATTGTTGCTATCCATTTCTGAATCTTTGCAATTAGTCTTGTTGAACTGAAGTAGGGAAAACTCTGAACACCACACAGTAAAGCACCGAAGCCTCTGAGTAGGGAAAACTCTGAACATCACACAAGAGAGCACCAAAGCCTCTGAGAAGTTAACAAGCTTTTTATGCTGCGGCAGACTCAGAGGACTTCTGTCCAAAGTCTGAGCCCCGAATATCTTTTGTCTCCAGATTGTATATGCTAGCAAGCAGGGTGGGAGTTACCATGGGAATGGACAGGGGCGGTGCTATAAGCTCTGGCTTGTAACTGATTTCTTTTGTCTGGAGAGCAATAATACTGGGGCCACTCTTATGAACTACCTCATTTCCCTCTTTTGATGATATTATTCATCACACTTTATTCCATGGATGTAGCACCATTTTCACTTGTGGGAACTAATTCATATTTGTGATGGTTCAAGGGGTGCAGGCCTCTGAGATGGAGTAGGTGGGAGGCAGTTTTTCTGTCTACTAAGGCATCTATAGTTTGACCTGCACTTTTCAGTGAGCAAGGGAGGAGGCAGAGGAGGACAGGACATATACTAAGCAGCACTAAAACACTTCCAATCAGAGTTTTTAATCCTCCAAAGATTGAGAAACACCCCCGAACAGGTTCTTGGAGTCCCAGCCATTCCAAATCTGAACCAGGAGTAGATTAGGATTCTCATGTGATTGGTGATTTCTTCTATTACCTTTCCTTTGTCATCTAACTGCAAGCAATGGTTGGAAAGGTTGAATTTTCCACATACTCCTCCTCCCTTTGCTATCAGATAGTCAAGAGCCAATTGTTTTTGATAGATGGCTGTTGTAAATTTGGTTTGTTGCTGTGTTGGTTTGTTTAAAGCATGGGCAGTTCAATTTGTGATTAGTTCTACTACTGCCTGGAGCCAATGATGCAGTTTAACATGTAAATTGCTGTCCGATATCCCCATGACCCGTCTTCTACCCATGTTGCTGGACTGTAATACTGGATGATGTGCTCAGGGAGCCACTCATCGTCTTTCCTGTTCCCTATCTGGATGCCTCTTTTTTGGACCTGGTTATTTTCTTATTCATAGACTGGGTATCCTAGTCATTTCCCCTGCTTTAGGGGCATCAGGAAGAAGGAAGGGTGGATAATTCTTAATACACAGGCTCCTGCCCACCCTGTAGGTAATTCAGAATAGGCTGTTCTGCCACAGATCGAGTACAACCCCTTGGGGGCTTTCCAAACACCTGGAAGTGAAGTATCTCTCCGGAAACCTTTTAGGGAGGGGAAAGAAGCTAATGGTGATGGGATGGGAGCTGTGTTATTTTTATTTGCTCCCCCACCATAAGGTGGCATTTTTCCTCTGATTATAATACTGTTGCCCCAGACAGATGAGGTTCCCAACAGGGACTGGGAAGTTGCTTCCCCATCTAGCTATGCAATTTTTTCCAATTATGGGAGTTGTCAGGTAACATCTGCTGGGCCAGGGCCAGAGGAAGTTACATTTACTTTTTCTGTTGGCATTAGTTCTCTTGCTTGCCATGGTCGTTGGTCCTCCATATTTGTTCCCCCACAGACATAGCAGGAGGAAGCACTTAGGGTGGAGACTACCTGTTCTGCTAATTTAAAGGACAGCTTTTGGGTGCTTACTGGAATGGCTGGAAGTTGTTCTTGTATTTCCTTGTAGAAAAAATGGAATACCTGGAATTTTTCTTGATTGCAAGAATTCATGGTTCTTTTTATATAAAGGGTGGGGCCAATGATGGCTTTAGGAGACCACTTTACTCCAAAGAGCACCTGGACTTCTTTTCCCTATGGGGTATCATGGATATTTAAAATGGTAAGATTAATGAGATTTTAGTGCCCTGTCCTGCAACTGGGGGTACTTGGTGTTACTTGTAGGAGGGCATCTTGGGGATTTTCTATTTGGTATAGCACAAAGCAACTGGTGGTATTTAGTGCTCTTTGTAGGAGGGTACCTCGGGGGCCTCCTATTTGTTGTAACACACAGTGTGTAGCTGGGCCAACTGCAGAGCAAGCAATAGAAATGTTAAAGAGTAAAGACATTGCTTGTTGACTTTTTGGAGCAATGACACTGTTATTTCTTTCCCCCCTTCCTGTAATTTTAATTCTACCACAGTTTTGTGCTTGGGCTTGTTAGGGTCATGGCAGATGTAGGATGGTCTTCCCCAGGGTCACAGATCGAGTATGTGGTCTGATTGTAGCTACAGAAGCCCTTGGAGATACCTTGGCAAGTGTAATGGGTGTGGAATACTAGGGTGAAAGTGACTTGCCACTGATCTGGGCAGTGTGGATGCACTTGTGGCAGGAGTCTGGGGTGGTGATCCCGAAGGGACAAAGGGAAAGGGCAAGAAGGATTAGGGAAAAACCAGCATTCTGTGACTTATATAAGAAAGGAGGCGTTACCTGGATATAGATAATGCCACCAGATTAAAGCAAAATTAGTTTTTGGAAAAAAATGAAGACAGGTTTCTTCTGCAAATGGTAAAATTGCTAGATGAATGACAAATGCAAACACAAGGATAAAGAATGCTAAACTACAGGCACAATAAGCTATATCACTCATTTCATGAAAGACTAAGTCAGTCCATGACTACTGAAGCAGCTCCTTAAGCTTCAGCCATTCATAGATCAGTCGTCCTTTGAGTGACTCAAGCAAGGCTTGGAGTCAGAAGACTTCCTCAGGCTTCAGCCATGCATAGACCAGCCAGCTCTGGAGTGGCTGGGGCAGGGCAGGTGGGTTCTTTATGCAGGGTCAGATGAAGTGGGTTTTCTGGGTTACTCTGGACTTACAAGATGAGGTTGAGCCATTTCCAGATTTTAACCAGAAGTGGTGGACCAGGGGAAAATTTCAGCAACCTTGACAGCTGTGGGGGTGGAAAGGAGGGCCATATAGGGTCCTAACCAGGTGGGTATTAATTCTGGATGTTTCCAATCTTTTACCCAGACTAATGACCTTGCAGTAAAGGAGTGCACAAGGGGTGTTAATTGTAGTGGAAATCTTTCATTTACCCAGGTGTGCAGCTAAGACAGGGTGGAGCTTAGGCCCTCAAGTTGCTTTCTTAAGGTCAATTATCCAAACTGTGTAATATTTCCTTGGAGTTCTTTTATCAGTGGTGGAAGCTATCTGAACAAGACTTCAAAAGGAGAAAATCCAGTTTGTTTTGTGGGACTGCACCTTCCTCTTAACAAGGCTATAGGGAGAACATCAGTCCATTATAGATTGGTTTCCTGACAGAATTTCTTCAGATGTGATTTCAAGGTGCGATTCTTTCACTCCACTTTTCCTGAACTTTGGGGCCTATATGCTGTGTGGAGTTTCTACTTTATGTCAAAGCTTTTGCTGAGATTTTGTATAATTTGGGCCACAAATGCTGGTCCATTCTCAGAGCCCAGGGAGCTCGGCAAACCATATTGCATAATAGTTTCTTTGCACAAGAACCGAACTACTTCCTGGGCTTTTTCTGAGTGATTTGGAATGGCTTCCACCCACCCTGAGAAAGTGAAGGCTCCTACTGGTAAGCACTGGTATCCCCTCACCCAGGGAAGCTCTGTGAAGTCTACCTGGATGTTGCAGAATGATATTTGTCCCATGACTTGAATTTCCGGGGTGGGGGTAGGGAGGCATATTTCAATTCTTGTCAAGGGTTGTTTTGAGCACAAGTTACACATTTAGTACAAAATGCTCAGGTGAGTTGAAGCAGTTGAGAAATGTAAAAGTACTGTGGAAGAAACTGCTCCAAGGCTGTTTTTCCATAGTGTCTATTTTCACAAACTTGTGAAACCTTCACTTGGCCAAGTACTTCTGGAATTACTAATCCACCATCCTTGGATTTCCACCATCCATTCAGTAGGAGGGCACCACCTTCTTGGCTTATCCAGGTACATTCAGCCCCAGAATATTTTGGCTGTATGCCACGTAAGAGGACCTGATATTTCAACAGCTGGAAAGTTGAGAGCCATTGATGTCCTTTTTGTTGGAGAACTGCTTTGATTTGATGTGGGATGCAAAGGGTCAGTTGTTGGCTGAAAGCTAATTTTTCTGTCTCATGGGTTAGAATGATAGTGGTGGCTGTTGGCTGCAGATGGAGAGCTGCCGAATCAACTGCTTCAATAAGTAAGCTACCAGGTGATCCCAAGAACCTAGTTTTTGGACAAGGACCCCTGTGGCTGTTCCTTGTCATTCATGAATGTACAGGGTGAAAGGTTTGTCAGTGTCTGGGAGACCCAAGGCTGGGGCTTGCGTGAGTTCCTTCTTTAGAGTTTCAAAGGCTCTCTGTTGTTTTATTCTCTAGGGCAGAGGTAAATTTTCAGCTCCTCACATAGCCTCGTACAGGGACTTAGCAACTGTGGTGAAGTTAGGGATCCAGATGTGGCAGAATCCTGTGGCTCCTATGAACTCAAGGACTTGTTGCCAAGATGTGGGTGTAGGTATCTGACAAATGGCTTGGTTTCTTTCAACCCCCAGGTGCTGGATGCCTTGGGCAATGTGAAATCCAAGGAATCTTGTTTTTTTTTTTCAAATTTGGGTCTTTTTTCTAGAGACCTTGTAGCCTCTTTCATTCAGGTGGGCCAGGAGGGCCTTTGTACCTTCTAGACAGTCTTGTGAGGTAGTGTTGGCTAAGAGTAGATCATCCACATATTGGAGCAAAACGCTATTATACTTTTTGTTGTGAAATTCCTGCACGTCTTTCCCTAGGGTTTGGCTAAATATAGTGAGAGAATTTTTGAACCCTTGAGGCAGCCATGTCCAGGTGAATTGCTGTTTTATTCCAGTGCATAGATGTTCCCATTCAAGGGCAAAAATGGATTGGCTGACTGGTGCCAGACGAATGCAGAAGAAACATCTTTCAGGTCAAGGTAGGAAAAGCCGGTGTCCCATTCCAACCAGATGATCCTGAATCAGAAGTAGAGGTTCTGGGTTGCCCATGGGGATGATCAGGGTCAGCCCACAGCTGAGGCCTCCCTAGAGATAGGGAGGGAACACAAGGGTGTCTCTCTCTGGGGTGCAGAGTTTCCCGGCCAATGCACTAAAAATGAAGTAGGGAAAACTCTGAACACCACACAAGAAAGCACCAAAGCCTCTGAGAAGTAAACAAGTTTTTATTGCTACAACAGCCTCAGAGGACTTCTGTCCAAAGTCTGAGCCCCGAATATCTTTTGGCTCCAGATTATATAGGCTAGCAAGCAGGGCAAGAGTTATTACCATGGGAACAGACAGGGGCGGTGCTATAAGCTCTGGCTTGTAGTTGATTTCTTTTGTCTGGACAGCAATAATACTGGGACCACTCGTATGAACTACCTCAGAACGTTCCTCCTTCAGCATCAAGTGTTCAGCTTCTACCCTCTTTTAAATCTTGATTACATGTGTTCGCAACTTTAACTCTCAGAGATTGCTCATTACGGTTAATTCACATTAGTGAGAGCATACAATATTAGTCCTTTTGTCCCTGGTTTAATTCACCACATTGCTGCATGCTTGATGACTTTATTCTGCCTTAGAGCTACATAATATTCCATCGTATGTATATACCACAATTTGTTTTTTCACTTGACCATTGTGGGACATTTGGGCTGTTTCCATCTCTTGGCAATCATAAATAATGCCACTATAAACATTGGTGTGCAAATGTCCGTTCTGTTTTCATTTCCTCTGAATATATACCTAGTAATGGAATTGCTGGATCATATTGCAATTCTGCATTTGGCTACCTGAGGAACTGCCAAACTGCCTTGCAGTATGGCAGAATGCACCATTCTACATTCCCACCAACAGTGAATGAGGGTACATATTTCTCCACATCCTCTCCAGCCTTTGTAGTTCTTTTTTGTTGTTTTTGTTATTGTTTTTTTTTTTTTAATCACGACCATTCTAGTAAGTGGGAGATGTTATCTCATTGTGGTTTTGATTTGCATTTCCCTAATTGCTAGTGAAGTTGAGCATCTTTTCATACATTTTTGAACCATTTGTATTTCCTCTTTGGGAAAGAATCTATCTGTGTCTTTTGCCCACTTTAAAATGGGGTTGTTTGTCCAGGCATCTGATTTTACTTGCCTAGTTTATTCTAGAGGTTGTTTTCTCTTTTGCCTAGGGTTTTCTTGTTGATAGGCTTTGTTCTCTATTTGTTCATCTTTTTCACTGGCCAGTTGTCAGATGAGTCTCCCCTCAAAACAAGACGCTCACTGTGGTCTGCCTCAGGGGTGGACGTATGCACTGGGCACCACAGCAAAGTTTCTGTGGGGGTAAAACTGGTCTGCTCACTTCCAGTGGTACTCTGTTTCTCACCTATCCCAAGACTTGGGTTTGTTTTAGGGGACTGCTTTAACAGTTGAGTCATCCATATTTCTCAGCAAAACAGAGGTAAGCTCCCATACAAGGGTCTAGGCCAGTTTCAGTGGTTCTAAGTCTGGAAACTTTCTGAAATGCCCTTCAATTCCCTTGCACTTTCCAATCTCCCCAGCAGATGGTGCTATTCAGTGACTTATTGTCCTCAGAAGCCTTTTGCCTCAGAGCCCAAGCTGTGTTTGACTAGGCAGGGTTGAAATTGCTGGGTTCCTGTGCCCTCATTTTGCTGACCAAAATCTGCCTCAATGTGAGGCTGTGTCCCCTGCTTTATCTGTGGCAGAAGACTCCCCCAGATGTCCCAGCTTTCAGCCACCCCACTGGCAAGGATCAGGCCATGTGCTGCTGCCTCAGGGGTGGGGCAAGGGCTTTCAACCCAGGGCTAGAAATACAGCCTCTGCCCATGTTTTCTGACTCTTCATCCCTCACTGACCTAAGCCTTGAAATGGCCTCCCCTGTCTCCCAGGTCTCCAAACGGTTGGGTTCTCTCTTAATGCTGTGACAGAATTTATATTCTTTGTTCCCAGTGGGAGGGGTCCCAGCTGCTCCTTCTGTGCCCGTTCCACACTGAGACCAAGGGAGGGAGGGGGAGAGTACTGGCAAGTTTGGGACGGAAGTTTCCTACCTGATATTTTTCTCTTTCTTCAATTCAGCATTTGTTGGATCTTTCTCCAATCTATATCTTTCCCCAACATTCTGAACAATTCATAATTGTCCTTTTTTCTTTTCATTGAATCTATAGGAGAAATGTACCCAAGGCCCAGATTCAGTAATTATGTGAACTCATGGGTAACTTTGAGACTGAAAGTGCTCCAGGACAAGTCTACTCCTCCTGCCAGTTTTCTGTCCCTCACAACCCATCCATCTCCTTGATAAGTAGTCTCTATGCTGTGAATCCTACAGTCTGGTGAGATATCCCAGAGCAGCAGACATTTCCTCTGTGGGTCCCCTGGGGGAGAAACTCAATCCTCACTATGAAAACCAGCACCAGGGTCTGGGGATCTGACCCCAAGATGTTTCCTGGGCTGTCTGAGTTACCACGGATCAGAAAAGGTGGGTTCAGGTGCCTGTTGGAGAGTGTACCCCTTCCTATCCCTCTGAATGAGATTCCTCAATGCCAGTGACCCAGCTGGGTCAAGTGGACTCCTCAGGACAGTCAACAGGGAAAGTGTTGGGAAGGAAGTATCTGCAGAAGGAACAGTAGTGGGGGAGTATCTGCTCCAGGCCCAGACTCCTTTGCCCACTTGTATCTGGTAATATTTTTAATTTTGGCATATGGTACACATTAATTCCCAAGCTAGTAACTTTAAAAGTAATACTTTAGGCATTAATATTTTTGAGATATAAAATAGTTTCTTCCCCCAAAAAAGGGAAGAAAAAACTACCATATCTGTGAAGTTTGCACACAGAACTACCCAGGTCCAATTTAAAGCACTAACAAGCGAATTTTAAGGAAAAATATGATTTCTGCTTGTAGCAATATGACAGACAAGATATTCTGAAAAAGAAAAGCAAAATAGAAAAAACCCTCCTTCAACAAATCATCAAATATTCTAGAAGAAATACCATAAACATTCTTTCACATTAATCAAATATATCACAAGAAATTAAAAGAAATATGCAAGGGCGATAAACGATGAGGAAGCAAAAATTCAGCGTATTAAGCTTGTCTGAACAGCAGTTACCCTGATGTCATTTGCTAAGGACTTGAGGGCTTTTCCCCTAGTGGCATGGTTTTTGTCAAGATCAGCTTTACTGATTCCTCTTTTTATTTTATTTATTTATTTATTTTTGCAGGCACCGGGAAATGAACCCGGGTCTCCAGCATGGCAGGTGAGAGCTCTGTCTACTGAGCCACTGTGGTCTACCTTACTGATGCCTTTTT
Source organism: Tamandua tetradactyla (assembly GCF_023851605.1). Classification (NCBI taxonomy): domain Eukaryota; kingdom Metazoa; phylum Chordata; class Mammalia; order Pilosa; family Myrmecophagidae; genus Tamandua; species Tamandua tetradactyla. The sequence continues at coordinate 38,767,798 of NC_135352.1, read as the reverse complement.
TACACGCAAAAAAATTCACCAATTAAAGTTATAATTCAACTTGTTTAACATATATATACATTCATAAAGTACCATCACAGTCAGGGTATAAAACATGTCCCCTTGGCAGTCAATTCTCTCCTTCCATCCTTGGCCCCTAGCAACCACTGATTTGCATTGTCACTTAATTTTTCTATTTCTAGAATTTCATATAAATGTAATAATACAGTATTTAGACTTCTGTGTCTGGCTTCTTTCATTTAGCATACTGCTTTTGAGATTCATCCATGTTGTCATATATATCTGCTGTTTATTCCTTGATATTGCTAAATAGTAAGCCATCGAGTGAAGATACCACAATTTCTTTATTGATTCATGAGTTGATGGACATTTGGGTTGCTTCCAGTTTGTGGTTATTGTGACTAAAGCTGCCATGAACATAAGAATACAATACAAGCCTTTATGTGAGCATATGTTTTCACTTCTTGTATAAATACCTAGGAGTAAGATGGCTGGCAACATTGTGGCTAGCTTTATCAGAAAACTTTTTCAAAGTGGCTGACTATACCAATTTATTTTCCTACCAGCAATTCATGACAGTTCTAGTTGCTTCAGAATTGGAATTATTGGAATTATTGCAATCTGAACTATAGAACTTTAATATTCAAAGTGAGGTCTGTGAATTGCAGAATGGACTTTAGGAGCTAAATTTTCATTTAAAAATATCTCTAGTTTATTATATACATATTAATGTTTGAGAAATTTAGTAAAGATTATCTTTTTGACATTGGGGTGGGGAAACCGTTTTTAAAACACAAACTGTACAAACTAATAAGGAAGAATGGTGGCGTTCTAGAGGGTTAATTGTAGACCGAGGGTAGTCCTGCAAGTACGTCACAGCAGGAAGGCTCTGAGAGATCATCCCATTGCACGGATAGGTGACAGAAAACTCAACTTAAACTTGCTTAATAATGAAAGTGAATTTAGTGGTTTATAGATCTGGATAAGCAAGGGGAACAAGACACAGCAGAGCCCAGCAAAACCCCCTAGCACAAAGAACTAAATTGTAGCCCTGTGGGCATCCGAATTCTGAAGGGCAGAAGACTGGACCCTAGGGTTAAGGTTAGGGCACCTATGTCTGTGAGCCAGTTTGAAACTGTCAGGTACCCCAGAAAGACATGTTCATCCTCATTCAGTATTGCTGGTTGGGATCTTTTTTATTGTTTCGATGGAAATGTGACCCGCCCAATTGTGGGTGGTAACTTTTGATTAGGTGATTTCCATGGAGATGTGTTTCCACCCATTCAAGGTGGGGCTGCTTACTAGAGTGCATTAAGAGGCAAACATATAGATTACCGTGTCGAAGGTGTGTCTATTTACTTAGGTTGGATTGTATGATGTGTGAATAAAACTGTATAAAGATGAAAAGAAAAGGGAACCATTTTGGAATTAGCTTCAGTGCCGACAGAGCCCACACAGTCAGAGATCTTTGGAGATGCAGAAAAAAATGCCCCCAGGGAAGCTGCTGAAGAGGCCTAGAGAAAAAGCTAGGAGACATTGCCATGTGCCTTCCCAGCTGAGAGAGAAACCCCAAATGTCATCAGTCTTCTTGAGCCAAGGTATCTTTCCCTGGATGCCTTATGTTGAACATTTTTATAGCCTTAGAACTGTAAACTTGCAACCTAGTAAATTCCCTTTTTAAAAGCTGTTCCATTTCTGATATATTGCATTCCAGCAGCTTTAACAAACTAAAACAGTCTGCTTCCATGGTGAGGGTGAAGTGGAAATGGCTAGGATTCATGACTCCCCGCGTCCTCCTTAACATCGGACCACAAAGTTAAGGTATGCATGCTGAGGATCAACTGCGTGAACCTGTCTAGGAAACATTGCCAAAGCGAGAGTGATTTAACAGCTCCAAAACTAACACCCTTACTTTTTTTCAGAAAATAACTGAGATAGTTGTGCAGACTAAATACCAGATTCAAAAAGAGCCATGAATGTGTACTGGTGGTCATGGCCTGACTTTCAGGTTCACCATGGATCCACAAGAGCTGTTAAGCTGCCTTATATGAACTGGAGATAATCTCCAGCCTCACCTTCAATCTGGCAAGAGATCAAACTGCCAGTCATGGGGAATGGCTAGACTATCCCATCGCACATGTTTGCACACTGTCCGTATCTACACCTGATTGCTTTGCCAGTCTTGATTCTTTCCAATACAGCACATGAAGAAAATGATTCTAGGCCTCATATTTCTTCTTTGATTTTACTTATATACACAATAGAACCAACAAGACAAGAAGGCAAGCTAATGATCTGTAGCCAAGGAACAAGATCAAGTATGAGGTGAAACTGGCTGGCATCTTCAATCTGCACGTAGTAGAGCCAACTTGCCATCAAGTGGTCTTACTGGGGGAAGAGGATAAGGTCTCTGAGATTGAGGCTGGCATCTGAACCACCCTGTCACTCCAGAATACCTCCCCTTCCATTCCTTCCTGTTCATAGTGATAGAGGAAGGGGCCACCACCAGGAATTCTGGAGCAAGTTGCCCAACTTCTCTAAACCTTTGTTTCTCCCTTTGTACAAGCAAGTTTGGCCCAAGGCACCGGCTCTCAACCTGGGCACCATGGAACTCATGGAGGTTCCAGAAGTTGCTGGAGTCTCTAGGAAGAAACCTAAAAGTTCTAGGAGAACCCCAGGGGTTTTGAGCACTTAGCCTCTATGATTCATAGTCCATATTCCATCTGTTTTTCAGTTAATTTGGGGGAACTTCCTGTGTGATTTTGAGAATACCTTTTTTAAAAAAACATATCAAGAGGAAAGGTGAAAGGTTTTTTCAATATAAATAACAAACCAAAGGTTAGTACCCAGAACATACAAAGGACATCTATAAATAAATAAGAAAAGGACAGTCCAATAGGAAAGCACTCAAGAAGGCAATAGGAATTATTCAGGAAGGGAATCCCAAATGCCCCAAAATACATATACTCAGATGAGACACCCACCAGATTTATAAGATGTAAAGATCGAGATACATCTATATAAGTTTTGGTAAATTTTGGTAAATTTGTCAACAGGAAGTCTTATGTACTATTGGTGGAAGTGCAATAATTACAACCACTATGAAACCACTTTAGTAAAGGCAAAGATTTGCATACCCTAAAAACCAGCAATACCATTCCCCGGCATATACCATAAGAAATTCTCTCATAAAGTACTTAAAGAATATGCAAGAATATTCGTATAGCAAAAATTGGTAGTAACTACCAGTGGTGAGAAATGAGACTGAAGAGGTATAATCTTGTATATCATTCTGAGGAGCTTCAGACTTTATCTTGTGAGATGATGGGGAGTAATGAGGACCAGAACTTCATTTTTGAGAGATTATTCTGGCAGCATTTTGGAAGAGGAATTAGAAGAAGGCAAAACTAGAGTCAGTAGTACCAGTTAGGGAACAAATGCTGTACCTGGGAGAGAAATGGGGGCTTGGTAAGGAAAGGGTGGTGGAGGTAAAGAGAAGGAGACAGAAGAGAGAAAGTTTAAGGAAATAGATCAAGAATTGTTGACTGTCAGGATAGAAAAGGAAAGGCAATGAAGTTTCTGCTGTGGACAAATGATGGTTACTGAAGAATGTTGACAGTGGTCCTGTGTTGAGTCAAATTTGAAGAGTCTTATCTCCTGATACCCACTAGGCTTATTAATCATCTTCAATGTATAACTCCAGGTAATTAAGTAAATGCATTCACTTATTTGTTAGGCTGATTTACATTGGTTGATATGAATTTAGTACAGTGTCTGCCCACAAACAATGATTCTGTTTCGGCATAGTTAATCATAATTTCTGGTAGTTGATTCACAAACTTCTTCCAAGGGACTCAAACATAGCTAATTTTTTAAAAATGCTACCTAATATGATCTTTGCTATGGAAAGAAATTTTCTGTTCTCTCAATGATATTAAAATGCATGATTTGTGGAATCATCAATAATCTGGAATCTATTTTCAGGTAAAAAAAAAACATGCCACATCATTCATTTTGGTCATGGAATTGAAGGCCATAGAATCAGTTGTTAATTTTGGCAGTTTCCCCTGAAGCATGAACAAGAAAAACAATTATTAACATGGAATAGCCTATATAATTGTGATGGGTATAATTGATACTTGTTTGTTGTCCAGCTTTCAGTTCCCTTCCCTTGGATAATTTACCTAAATTTCCTTTGGAAAACCATTCATCTCCTTTCCAAGCTACGGCATTTAAGTGACTTGGTGCACAGCTTCAGGAGAGGGCCCCTGCTCCTGATTCTACTTATTCCCATATGCAGATGGGCAGATGAGCAGAAAACCCAATTACAGCAAGGAGCTTTGACTGGGCTTTTGGAAAGAGAAACTTTCTCCTTTTCCACAGTAGTTACTAGAAGAAGATTCTCCCCTACTCAATACCATGTAGTAAGTGGATGTGAGTCTGGAATTGATACAGTTTTTTGTGCTTGAGTGAAAATCTGCTGCCTGGAACCCAAGAATAAAGCCAGTATATGAAAAGGTATGATGGTAAAAAGGGGAAAAGCTGTCCCTGATAGCACTCTCTGAGCTGCCTCATCCATATGCAGCCCTAATTATAGATTTTCAGTAGCGTTAGCCACAATATTGCCATTGTGATTAGAGATTTTATGGGGTATGCAGAATTTATGTATGATGTTTAAGTAAAACTCAAGCATATTTCTTTAATTCTTTTCTCATTGCAAAGAACTATTCAATAATTATGGTTTTTTAATCCTAATACTTGAACACATATAAGTGACATTGTTATTATATATCTTAAGGTAACTAAATTCTATCAGAGAAAGTATTAATTGCTCTTTACTTTCAGGACCCAAAACATCATTTAACAATATAGATCAAATTGACTTTTTATACATGAAGTTACATTGAAAAGTTTAGGATAAAACATTGGCATTTAAGATTATGATGTAAAGAAGCAATGGCATTTATGCTTTCCCATCTTACTAGGAAAGTGAAACAAGATCAATAGGAAAATATTGCAGGAAAGTACTTTGTCCAAATAGGAAAATTTATACATTTTAACAAGAGTCATAGGAATTTTTAGTAAAGTTATTAGCCTTTCCCCTCTTAGTAAGTACAGTTTTAGGTAATTCTAAGTTGTAAAAGCTAACTTAAAAGAAGACATGAATTAAAATTGTTTTGCTATATCTTCAAAGTTATAAAAGTTATAAAGTAATCAATGTTGAAATATTTGGTATTTTATAAATTACATTTTGCTTTCAATATAATCTTACACTATGGTTTTAAGAATGTACTTTACTCATGAGAACGAAAAATGTAATGTTTTGAGAAACCGAAGGAAAAAGTCTGAAGAGTAGTCCATGACTGTTTTGTTTCTTCTTAGGCTTAAGAAAAGAATAAGCTGTTTGGGTTATGTCGTTCCCTGACTTATTAAAAAAGCTAATGAATATATGCTAACCTGCAGGTTATCATCATTCTTGCTGAAGATAAATTTATGGTAAGAATAAACTACTGAACTGTCATGTTAAATTTTTAAAGAAGAGTTTGGATGAGTTAGAAGTAACATCCTCTATCCTTGGGTCAAAAATTATGTGTAATCCTGAATTTTTTAGATAAGAAAACTTATAAAGTATGGTTTCAACTTTTTATACTTCCTATAACAATGATTATTTAAGAATGTATACTCTTTTTATGTTTTTAATCTGAATATTAGTGTTACATTGTTTATGATAGAGAATTTGAAAATAAAAATAAATACAGACTAAACTCACCCATAAATAACAGTTTTAAATATTTTGACTCATTTTAGTTCTTACTTTTTTCTATCTGTCATTTTATTTGGGTGTATGCAGTTTTATAAAAATGGAAATATGGTAGATTCAATTTTAATTTTTTTCACATAGAAATCAGGAGCATTTTCCATGTCATTAAATACATTTTTCAAATCCAAATTGTGGATTTTATTAACTACAAAATATTCTCGCCTAAAAGTTCAAAAATCATTTTGAAATTCTTCAATGTGCCAAATACAATAGAATAATTTTTAAATCATTCTTTTCTGTATTTTGCTGTATTCCATATTCCTCTGATGTTATTTTAAATGGGGGCTCTAGAGAGTGGGAAAATACATGCTTTATTAACATATAAGAACTTTACCGACTTAAATATTATTATGGACTTAAGAAAAAAATTACAAAGTTAGTCAAGATTATAGAAGAAATTGAAAGTTAGGAAAATTCCAAGTTGCCCATCCTTATTCATCCCATCTTCTATTAAGTCCTTACAGAGATAGTGTTGTAAATCCAGAGTGGTGACGGAAGGACATTCTAGTTGAAGGAGGAAAAATTAAGTCATTTCTGAACAGTGAAAGCAAAGGGAAGAGCTGGGCAGGGTTGGTAGACCAGATGCATAGTGTCCACATAAGCTGTGTCAACAGCAAAAGAAACTGTGAGTCAACTCCCTGGTACCTGAGATCCCTACTCCTGATGAAGTATTGATTATATATTCTAATCTGAAACATGTCATTCATTTCAGTGGCATAGGGGAAGGCAGTGTCAGTGGAAGAAGGGAAAGTCATGGGGATAGAATGTTTTCATTCTTTGAACATGCAATACTAGCAGCACTCTAGATTCATTTTATTAATTATAACAACAACAACTTATAAAACACTTATATGTACTAGGTCTTGGCTCCATCAATTGCACTTACTCAAAATGCTAACAGATGCAAATTTTTATGATCATATTTAAAATGAAAAAGAGCTCTTCAAATGATCAGTGTCTCAAAGTGGCAGAGATTTTATGTGCTTCACGTATGAACTGCCAAAAATCTCAGGTAAAATATACATTAATCACTCTACTGGTACAAATGTTTGCTTAAAGCATAGGGTTAGAAAACAAACAAACAAAAAAAAAAACATAGGGTTAGAATCAGTGTAGCTTAAGCTAAAGTGAAACTTATTCAAGTTGAACAAATCTATGGATTCTGGCTTATGCAATGTGTTTTTGGAGTAATAAAATTTTCTTCCTATTTGAAAGGATGTAAATTTAGGATTGCTCCTGTTGTCTTCTGGAATTGATGTCTAGAATATCAGGAGAAATTCCTCTCTAATGAATTTGCTCATCGAAGCAACCCACCAGGATGTTGAGCCAAGATTTCTAGTAGAGAGCAGAGTTCTTTGGAATTTACTGAAAATGAATACTGATTACATTGGGCAAAAAGCACACTTATATTTTTAGAAACACTTAAGATAAACTTTAAAAGTAAGAAATCACTTTTGGGGGTATTTTCAGAAAAATGTCATAACTTTTTTGTTATTTGTAATAGACATAAAATGGATTGTCATGTTGATACTGATGAAATTGGGTGGTTAATTGAAGACTCTAACCTAAATGGATGAATTGCTCTAATGTTAGTTTCATTTTTCTTTATTAAATACAGTTCCATTTTGTGGTCTGGCAAATGCCCAATAACCATTTATCTAGTACGCATACCTTTCCACAGCTGGATTTTCAAATATGACTATAAAGTTCATATGCCAGAACTATCCTGAAAATAAATGTCAGCAGGCTTTGTTTTATTTTATGCATTTATTCTAAATGTAACATTGCTTAATATAAACATGGACTACACTCTAAGACATTTTGCCAGAGGTATTCAAGTATAGCATCATTTGAGATTGTAGAAGGTGGTTTAGAAACACCTGGGTTGATCATTTATATCCATGCCTTAAATCCTAGAAGCTTTGCAGTTTTATAGTCCTTTTGAGGAAAGACAGGACCTGTATTAACACTTGTTAGTGTAACAGTTAATGCATTGCTAAGGAAGATTTTTTAAAAAATCTGAAAATGAGACAAAGAAATGAAGGAAGATTAGGAAGGATTGGTATTTGATTAGCATTTATAAGCTTATATATTTTGGGGTTTAGGGACACAAAGAGAAGATACATTGAAATAAAATTCTAAATATATTTGTATGAGCATCATTTAATGTTCATGATAACATTTAAAGGAATGTAGCTGACTGAGTTCAGCTAATGGCAATACAAGAATTAGTAAGGTATTCTTTTCAAGCTGGTCTGTGATGTCCTCTTAGTACCTCTGTCTTAATATTAATCCTACTTTTTCCTCCCTCCTTCCTGCACATTTTTTTTATATTACTTGATGCAATACAAGAAAAAAAACTTTAGAATATGAGCTGATAGATTAGCAGGGAGAATAACTGTAACACCTCTTTCTCTCTTCACTGGCAACATATTTATATTTAATAATATCCACTTGGAGAAGCACGTCCACCTTTCTTTCAGGAAAAGTAATTTTAGGCCATTGTGGCAGGGGTGTGGCACTGTAGCTTCTGAAATATATTGCCAGAGTTGGAATTTTATAGGCTATCATACAACACCTACGACCCTCCAGAAGGTAATCTTTATCAATAGTAATGTTAACAGTAATAATTTCCAATATGTTTGATTGCTTACTCTGTGCCAGGGATTGAGTGGCTTACATATTTTATTTCACTGAAATCTCACAATAATCCTATAAGGTAGGTACTTTTGCTATTGGTTTTTTACTTATGAGATATCTATACCTTGTGATTATCAAACTACATCCAAAATTAGTGACTTAAAATGTGATCCATTAAATTTGCTCATATTTCTGTGGTTTGGTGATTTGGGTAGTGTTTAGCGGGACAGTTCTTGGTCTTGGCCAGGCTTGAGTGATCTTGGCTGGACTTAATGAACATCTGGTCAGCTGGTGAGTCATTTGGGTTCTGGTTGGTCTAAAAGGCCTTAGCTAAGACAACAGGAACTCTCTCCACAAACTATCTCATTCTCCAGCCCAGGTTTGTTCAGGTAATTGACTAGGGTTCCAACAGCTTACGGGTGGAAATGCAAGACCACTTGAGGCTAATGCTTGGAACTAGCACAACCTTATTCTAGTACATTCAAATGTCAAAACAAGTCATTAGGCCAGCCTCAGTTCAAGGGGCAGAGAAATAGACTGTTCTTGATGGGAGTAAGTTTATTATGACTATTTTTGCATTCTATCATAGTTTCAGAGTCTGAGAGCAATGTCATCACTTGCTAGAAGATAACAGTTAATAAGTAAGGGAATTAGATGAAAATCCAGATATTTCAAAGTCACTGCACTGCACAATTCAACATAGGATTCCAAAATGTCAATGCTAAGCATTGACCTTATTCTCCCTTAAATGCTAATGGTCCATTAAACCACCTAGTTACGATTTATCCTTGAAATAATGCCACTACCTCTGAATGTGGAAACTGGAAATTGTTTAATAATCCCTTGAAATCAAATAGGGTCTAGATTAGAATGTTGCAGACTCTACCTGAGTCTCAAGAGTTCAAGTCTTCTGGAGAAGGCAAAAAAGGAAGCGTGTCAGATCTGAGACTCCATCTCAAACTTACTAACTGACAGAGGACTTCTCACCTTTTCAGAGTGATCTTTGGGCTAAGTAGCTAAATGTAATGATTTTAAGTGGCTTTGGGAATAACACTAAACTTTAAGGCAAGCCACTGGACCCCAAATATGCAGGATAGTATGAGTTAACAAGTTAACCAAGTACTTCTTCCTATTCTCAAACCCCTGTCCCTTCGTTGCAAAAAACTCTGAGTCTGTTTTAGTCCTGGTGCAGTTTTATATCCTAATGCCAGTGGTCGGGAATCAAAACTCCATTACAGACATTGGCTCTCATTTGTTTTCTAGATTATTGTGGTTCTTTTTCCTGCAGTACTTAACTATGGATTCAATTTAAGCCTAATTTAAACTCCATAAGGTAACTTTAACATCTTCAACCCCACCAAGCCTGTTGACAGGGACTTTTCAAATTAAATATTTTTAATACCCAAGCTTTTCAAATTAGAAATACAGTTAATCTTCCCCTACCCTAAATTTGCTTCCTGTAGACTTTGGTCCTAGGGTACCTTTTTTCATCCTGACTTCTGCTTTTCCCTTTGATTAAGGAAAAGAATTGAATTGGGCTGAGACAATTTTTTTCCTTCTTCCCTTCATTTACCTTTCTTTTCTATCCACTGCCAATCCTTTCTAGTTGTTCCTGTATACACAGGAAAGAATAAGCTCAGGATTCAGCTTAGGCTCTTATGGGGTGATAAAGGCTACCCGCTACAATAGCCACAGTCCTTCAACCAGTCCAAGTACTTTTGTTTTTGTCTTTTTTTTTTAAGTCCAGGTACTTTGTTTTTGATTCTTTACTTCTTGCTGTTAGCAATGGGAATCAGTTTCAAAAAGAAAAAAAAAAGATTCAGCTATGTGGTAGAAAAAATGAAAAAGGAAATGGTTCTTGACCATTTTGATCTGTAATTACTTTTTAGAAATCTCCTGTCCTTTATATTTGTCTAAAAAACCCCTGGTTCTTCTTTATCCTTGAATAAATGGGATATTTTTAATTTAGTGTTAATTGTACATCAGCAAACATACATATCACTTAAGAAGTGCCAAGCATCTTTCTAAGTACTTTACCAATATTGGCTTCTTTAATCCTTATTAGAACCATATGTGGTAGGTAGTGTAATAAGAAAACTCCAAAAGCTGATACATGGTATGAAGAAAGTTACTCGGGAAATGTGTCAGCGTGTTACTCACACAGGCATCCTTACCTCCTGAGGCCAGATGGCCTCCCTGAGAACATGACATCTGAATGATGCACACTTCTTGACTCTATAGAGAGATTTGATTGGCTTGCGATATAGCAGTTAATGGATCACAGGACAGTAGAAGATCACGTGGGATCCCCACTGGACTTGCCCCGGGAAACATGAGGACCCTGGGTTCTTGGAAAGATGGACACAGAGAAGAACAGAGTTCCAGAAAAGTAGGTGAAAATATGTCAAAGACAAACTTACACCTTTTAAAATGTAGTTCAGGTCTGTCATAATGTTGTACATATACACTGTATCCTGACACCTAGAACAGTATGATGCATAGTAAGAACTTAAGGATTTAATGAGTAAATTCTTCAATTTATTTACTTAAAAATATGTTTAGGTAGAGAAAATAAACATAATGCTCTTTAAAAAGTTTTCATCTATGACTATGTATATTTATATTGCCTAACTTTGGTCTTTTAAATTTTAGCCAATTAAATGAATGTATAGCAGTTTTTTGGGTTTTTTTTTTTTGAGGGGTATGGGATGGTGCACAGGCCTGGAAACCTGTGTCTCCTGCATGCAGGTGAACTTTCTACCTTTTTTTTTTTTTTTTTTTTTTTTTAAAGAGAGAGGGAGGAAGGGAAGGAAAGACAGAGAAGGAAGGAAGGAAGAAAGGGAAACATCTTTAAACATTTTCTTATTTTTATTATATTTTGTTTGTTTGTTTGTTTTTTACATGGGCTGGGGCCGGGAATCGAACCGGGGTCCTCCGGCATGGCAGGCAAGCACTCTTGCCCGCTGAGCCACCGCGGCCCACCAACTTTCTACCTTTTGTTGTGGATTTAATTTCCATTTCCCTGATGACTAATGATGCTAAATGCCTTTTCATCCCCATATCTGTGCTGATTTGCCATTCATATATCTCCTTTTGTGAAGTATCTGCTCAAATCTTTTACACATTTTTAGATGGGTTGCTTGTCTTCTTTTTATTGAGTTGGTTTCTTTATGTGTTCTGGTTACAAGTCTTTCCTTTGTCTGATAATGTGTTATGAATATTTTCTCCCAGTTTGTGGTTGTTTCATTTTCTTAATGGCATTTTTTTAAAGAGCACAAGTTTTTCATTTTGATGAACTCCAATATATTAAGTTTTTAATATATTTTCTTCTTTAATGTTTAATGCCTTTGGTGTTCTATTAATAATGAGTAAACAAAGAGCAGTTGACAAGTCAAAGTGTGCTCTTTAAGGTCTGGGGATACACCCTGATGTGGTTCAAGTGTTTTGTTTTAAAAATTCAAGTGAATTTTGCATTCTATTTGATAAAATAACCATTAACTATCCACTTTAATATAAATATTGCCTTACATGACAAATGAATTCATCTGATGTTCTAGGGTAAGGACGCAAATTTATCCCATCTCAGACTACCCCACACCTTCAGAACATAAGAATTCTTGGTTGGGGGTGGGCCGCGGTGGCTCAGCGGGCAAAGTGCTTGCCTGCTATGCCGGAGGACCTCGGTTCGATTCCCGGCCCCAGCCCATGTAACAAAAACGGAGAAACAGAATACAATAAAAACAAGAAAATGTTTAAAAATGTTTCCCTTTCTTCCTTCCTTCCTTCCTTCTATCCTTCCTTCCTTCTCTCTGTCTTTCCTTTAAAAAAAAAAAAAAAAAAAAAAAAAGAATTCTTGGTTGGGAATCATAGAACTGACTGGTCACTTGCTTCAGAAACCACATTATATTACATCATACATTATTATGTATAATGAATTCCAATGCAAATTAAAGAAATGAGGCCACAATTATTTTTATATAAATAATTTTGTGACAGATACTGTCCTAATCTTTCCTGACCATTGCGTATATTATCTTTTTACGTATGTTCATCTGTCAAGGCTACTAATAAATCTTCCTGAATAAATAACAGATGAACAACTGAATGTGATTGAAAACAGATGCCTCAAAGGAGATCCAGCATTGTCATCAACCCCCTTCAATCACTTACATGTTTTCTCTAAACAACTTAAAAGTTCCCATAGCACATCGCCAAAATTCATTGACTTTTTCCAAAATTTTTGTATGAAATAATGATTGTGATCTCATAAAGTTCAGGACTGCTGACTAAAAATCACCTGTCCCCAGGATGCCATTTGGAAAGAGCCGGTGCCGCATGAAGTGGGGGAGAGGGAGGGAAGTACACAGATGCATTCTAGCACATGCCATTGGTTCTGGAATCAAGTAGCTGATTATGTTTGCAATGACATTATTCAGGATTGTTATATAGTAATATACTATCCTAAAATAAAATCTTAAAGCAGAAGATATCTTCGAAAAAAGCAGTGTATTTAAATAACTAGTTTTAAAAATACGTATATTTGGAAGTATCCTTAATTCTAAAAGAAACTATTCCTTATTTTTTTAAAGATTAAAATTTATTTCTTACTTATCTAAAATGCAATAACTAAGTGGCTAAGAGAGTTCAAATAGAGTCGAGAGGCTGTTCTGGAGGCTACTCTTAGGCAAGTTTCAGCTAGATATTGCTGATTGCCACAGTTAGCCAAACCCCAACCAAGGTCATTCCTGTTAAAGCTGGGTGTTTACCTAGGGCTTTATCTGAGATTCTACAAAAGTTTCACACACTAAGTTTACATTTCAGAAAACTAAAACCTTCAAATGGTTCCTAGGCCAGATACTGTAACCCAGAGGTGCCAGTATCTCTAAGAACATCAACTGGTTCCACCCCCCATTCCATACTGTTAACACCCCTTTCAACAGGAAAAAGGTTAGAATATCTCTAAAGACGGGAAGAAGGGTCAAAGGAGAAGGAGGAGTTATAGCAGAGAAGTTAGGATTTAACTAATGAGTGTGACTACTAAATCATTATATTGTTATTTCTTTTAGTCCCCAAGGTCCTGGAGCAGCTAGAGGAAAAAACCTGAAATTGTGGAACTGTAACACATAGCCAACTTTGAAATTTTTTCTATAACTACTTGTTAGGATGTACTTTGAAATTTATCATTTTTTTGTATATATGTTATATTTCACAATAAAAATGTTAAAAACATAAATAATTAAGAAGTAATTACTAAAAAATAAAGTTTTAGCTTTATACAAATAATTTTATGAAAAATTTTATCATCATTTGCATTTTGCCTTCTTAGAAGAAAGACCTTTTTTTGGAAACATTGAAAACAAATGAAAAACATTTAATGTATTGATTTTTTACTTAACTCATATTTTATGGAACTATATTCAAATTTTATATTAAAAATGTAATATCTAGTTCCACCTTCCCAAAGACAACTACTGTTAATGCATATTTTTTCTAGCACTTTCAAAAATTTATTTTTACACAGCTGTGACCATACCCTTCATATAGTTTTAAATCTTGTTTTTAAACTTAGAATTAAAACATAAACTTTTGCTGTAATATTACAAAAACTTCATGTGTATCACTCAAAAACCCATCAAGTGGATGTACCAAACTTACTTTAGTTAATCCCATAATATACCACATATAAATTTGTTATTGTAAAAATGAACATTTCGCCACATATTTTTCACAAATTTCAGATCATTCTTTTTAGTTAGGGTATCAAGCAGTGTTCAGGTGGAGAAGCAGAACCAGCAGGAAATATATATTATGAGACTTATCACAGGGAAGTGCTTACTTGACTGAGTAAGTCAGCTAAGCAAGTCCCAGGTTCTTAGGGCAGAGCCTCAGGCTGGAGTTCCCTGGCACGGGCTGAAGCTCTGTCCACGGGCACATCTTCCTCAGGGAAGCCCTGCTCTGCACTTAGGGTCTTCCAACAGATTGAATCAGCCCACCCAGATCATCTAGGATAAACCTCCCTGGCCTTCAGTTACCTAAGTATGGACTTAAACCACGTCTAAAAAACCAGCAACACCTAACTTAGTGTTTGTGAATAACTGGGAACTGCAGGCTTGCCTAATTGACAGTGAAATGACTAGATTCTTGAAAGAATTTTTGAGTCAAAAGAAATGAATAAAAATAAATTGGATACATTTTTAAAAATTCCTTATAAAAATGTCGTAGCAATTTTTTTTTTTCACTTTCCCGCTCTATTACTGCCTTCCCCTGGGGAACTTACTCCACCATGAATCCCTAATACGGTTAAGAGTGCCCTAAACTAAAAACTCCATCAGTGTCTCAAGAAACACACAACAGGTCTTGGCAGTAAGTGCTTAGGGACTTACTCCATGTCTACAGCCAGCCCCTTAACAGTGCCTGGGGCTCACCATGCGGTGTCCATTTCTATTTACTGGTGTGACTATAAATTACAATTTTTAAATCTACTATTTATAGTCAATTCAATTAGGCATTCTAGAGATGTAAGTATTAATCCTGTCTTCAGTTCCAAAGTCCAAAAACACTTTGTCACAAGGTCCAAAGTTAAGGCAAAAATTTTCAAATAAATATTTGATGTTACATTCATGTTAAGACCCATTTTTATATATTTCTCTGGGATGCGAGGCTACTCTATGCCTTTAAATATCTTTATAAATATCAATATAAGTGGCCTGGCCTAGACCACGTCTGTGCAGAGTATGGGGCTGTTAAACTGAAAAGCACGGTGGGCCCAGAAGCAGACATGGGTTTACTGGGACAGGAACAGGGGTTCTCTGGTGGCGACCATCTGCGTGTTTAGCCAGGGAGGGGGCAGTACAAGGGGTAAGATATGATTTTAGAACACAGACATTCCATATGGTATAAGAATATCAGGCATCTAGTATAATCGCATAAGATCTGATGTCTTACTAAGATTAGTGTTTAAAACTAAGATACAATCAAGGCTGCTTGGGTTAACCTTTCTGGAGCTCTATTTTTTTTTTTTTTGGTAGATCTGTGGAAAAGTACAAATTATTTACTCCTTAAACAACTCATAATTAGGCAGAAATTAGTGGAATGACTAGCTGGATGAATTTTGGCCTCAGTTTTCTCATTTATAAAATGGCGACAAAACTCTTGTTTTGGATGGTTGTATGAGTATGAAATGAGTCAATGTAACATGTAAAATGTATGGTCAAGATAGTGCTGCATGATACATGTGTAAGTATGTGTGTTATGTGTGTGTGTTCATATATATACTAAAATTTTCTCTTCAGTATTTTCAGCTCTCTTTCTGACCACCCTCACTCTCCACCCCCATTATTTAAGCTGTTTTTTAGGGGTAGAACAGAAAGTGGAACTGGCTTGCAAATTGCTCTGCCTTTCATTTTCTTCAAAGCTAAGACCTTCAGGGAGTTTAGAGGGTTTGGAAGGATGTAAAAAAAGGATGGGGTGTAATTCAAAAACAGAGGTAGAGTGCCTCTATAAAATAGAAAGGAATAAATGTTTCCCCAGAGTAGAAAGATGTTCCTAAAGGCTGAGGGAAATGGGGAGGTCGGCTTGTGGATCTTGAGAGCTTCACGGCAGTGCCTAAAGAGCTGGCTTCTTCTGGCCCAGAAGCCTTAGGCTGCCTCACAGATTGTAGCTTCCTCCACCTTAAGGAGGTGTGGAGCAGTGAACATCTGCCCAGCCTGAAGGAGCTATGCAGAGGCAAGGCAATCCCAAAGATTGGTGCAGATGGCTAAAGGGCCCCTGACATCACTGCCTGTGACCTCAGAACAAGTACCCAAGTCTGGGTTAGGCAGGGAAGTCTAAAAGAAGGACTGATAAGTTTCACAACCAGATAAGGCATGGAGATTGAAATTAAGGTGGTTTAATAAAAAACAGAGCTAGGGCACAACTGAATTCGTAAACTGAGTTTCAGATGCAACCCCCACTCAAAACACTCTTATTAATGGCAATTAGCCTCCAAGAGGAAGTCAAATCTTATTGCTTCTATCTAAGAAATATTTCTTAGTCTCTCCTCTTCCTCCCAATTTCTACCTATCATAGTAGAAATTATAACCCTCATTTATATCTCAGTAAGAATATTTAATATCCCCTAATTGGTTTTCCCGCTCTCTTTCTCCCATTAGTTTGCTCTATATATCCCATTAGCCATGGGTAGAAATCCATCTCCCATGAAGTTCTCTATTGTCCCTCCTTTGCCCCCAGGACGAAAGTCTAAAACCTCTCTCAGAAGCTCTCTCAGGGCGGTCCCTGGATCAGAAAGATCAGCATCACCTGGGAATGTTAAAGCAAATTCTCGGGCCCCACCCCTAGCTGGTGGACGCAAACTCTTTGGCCCAGTGGTCAAGATGGAACAACCCTCCCGATGATTCTGATTTACACTAACATTTGGGAACCACCGTCTTAGCTGGCTAGGAGAAGAGTCTTTTCTGGACACTACCAGACTTTGCCACCTCTTCTGCATTCATATTTCTCATGAACTCTATGCTCCTGCCTAGTTGGCCTTCTCATATTACACAAATGCTGCACTTTGGAACTGTTCTTTCTGGCGGAAAAATGCCACACCTGCATTTTTTTCTTGACAATTCGCTGTCATATTTCATTATCAATCTCAAGTGCTGAGAGCTTAAACTTCCCTCAAGAAACATAGTTATCCCGTCCTCCATTAGCATTTTGTTCACATCCCTGTAATAGCATTTACCATGTTTCATGTTAACTTATCTATATATGTAATATTTTTCTCTTCACAATGTGAATTTCTCAGCCATGCTGTCTATGTCTCGTTCATTTTTTTACCCCTAGTGACCTATATTGCTATTTTCTCTTCTTTTTCTTTTTCACACCTTACATGAGGGATTTAAGATAGTTTGGAAAGTATTTTTGAAATGAAACCTTTCTATTGAGCACATAATGGTAATGAAGAAGATTGACAACTATTACAACTTTTTAAAGGTGTTTATTACATATCAGAATAACCAGTCTCTTATTGTTCACCTGTGAACATAAAATGACAGTAACTATTTGAAAGACAGACTGATTCCTTTCCACTCTGTTACCATATGTTATTTCTGTTCCTGCTTTATCCACATATCCCAGTGGGCCCTTTTATGTACTTCCTTTGTGACCCACTATTCTGATAATAAGGATATAGTGTTCCCCAGTAGATTTCTCCAGTAGAGAGAAATCTCTATTGTTCAAAAATCCTGCAGCCTTATATCCAGTAATTTCACTTCACACTCCCATTTTTATTTTATTTTATTATTTTTATTTAAAAAATCCGATTGCCATTCTGAGGTGAAGGAATATTCTGTAGGTGAAGAAGTGAAGGGACTGAGTAAAAGTGACTCTTCACTGCCGCTTTCTCAGGATTTGGACTCTGATGGAATATAGCCCTATCCTAGTCTTCATATTTAATTCTTTAAAATTGAACTGTAAATAAAAAGAGGGAAATTGAGGGACAAAGCATTCTAGACCAAGGTAAGTCTTTCTGTTTGGCCTTTGTTTTAGGAAAAGAAGTTACACAGAGAAGTACCCATTTCTTTTCTGCATAGTTAGTTAAAGATTATGGGGTGTTTTTCACTGATTCTGCCTAATTCTTAAGACTGTTTTAGAGATGACAAATCTGGTAGTTTAAATGGATGAAAAAATGTTTAGCATATTCAGCCAGATGTTGCTTCAATTTACTAATTCATTGTCTATTCATCACATACGTATTAATCATCAACCACGTTCTCGGCACTCTGGTTGGCACTGGGAATACTGTAAGAAAACCTGAACATTGTTTTGATGCTCATAGTGTAATGAACTAGGCAGCTTACTTTACTTGCATGTCAAAGAAACTGAGGTTAAAATAAATTATGTTAATCCAATAAACTCGCATGGCTTTTGTGGCTATGGAAGCATATGTCAAAATATCAGAGGATAGGATTACCATAGGTTGGAAACTTGATTAGATAATCTCTGCAGAGATGTGGCTCGTCCAATTGTGTAACCTTTGATTAGAGGGACATGTGGCTCCACCCATTCCGGGTAGGTCTTGATAAGTTTACTGGGATCCTTTAAAAGAGGAAGCATCTTGGAGAAAGCTTCAGAATGACAGAAAGACAAGGGAGCCACGAGGACCGCAGAGCCCACTCAGTCAGAGACCTTTGGAGGTGAAGAAGAAATACACCCCTGGGGGAGCTTCATGAAACAAGAAACCTGGAGAGAAGCTAGCAGATGTCGCCATGTTTGCTGCGTGCTTTTCCAGTTGAGAGAGAAACCCTGAAAATCACTGGCCTTTTTTGAGTGAAGGTAACCTCTTGTTGGTGCCTTAATTTGGACATTTTTATAGACTTGCTTTAATTGGGATACTTTCATGGCCTTCGAACTGTAAACTTGCAACTTAATAAATTCTCCCTTTAAAAAGCAAAAAGAAAAAAGAAAAAAAAAGAATATCAGAGGAGGAAAACTATTATCCTTTTTCTTGGAGATGAGTTGATAAAACTTAATGAAATGTGAATTGTAAGATTGTCAGACAAAGTCTTACATTCAGAGCTGGACACTAATAGTGATAGTTGAAGATCAACTCATTATAATTCCTTCAACTAACAATTTTGGTTGAATATTAAAATGAATTATAGAGGGAGAATGCAGAACCTCTATAAGTTATTTCACCATTTTTTTAATGACGAATGAATAGTGCTTGAAGCTTACATTCTAGTAAGGGAAGATGTAGGAAACAATAACTCCACTACGATGTATAAAATCTGAAATAGAAGATTTTCAGGTATGGGACCATAAATGCTATTTTAAAACTTGAAGACTGCTCTAATTAACCAATGAGATAATATTCCTGACATTCTCTTAAACATTGTGTCTCCTTAAAAAAGAGAAAAAAAAAGATAAAACAAACAGCTTCAGGTACCATCCTTGATGGTCAGATATGTATAACAGTTATCTTAAGCCTTTTTCTCTTTGTTTTCATCCTGTTTGCCGAATTGGTTTTACTTGACACAACCTTTGAGAAGGAGAGGTGGAGGAAGGGGCTATGGGATGACTTTAGGCCCCAGAAAGAATAATCAGAGTAAGATGGTTTTAGGAAAAAGAGCTCCTTGGAAAGCCCCATAGCAGCAGTAAGAGGCAAATGGAATTTTCTGGATTTACATGTGTAAAACACTTCACAGCATTTTCATTAAAGATTAATCTGGACTGATAATGCTATCAAGTAATTTGCATAATGTCTATTCATCTTATTTATCCTGGTTCCTGATAATTTAAAAAGATCAATTAATAAACCTTTATTCTAAGCTATATATCAGCAAAACAATATATACCTCTCCTCTCAGCTCATGCACAGGAGCTTCATCCGTCCTCTGAAGTCACAAGCTGATACACTACTAGAATATAAGAACATGTTTACAGAACAGAAACATTCTAAAGAGAGGAATTCTGGACCAACTGTTGGGATAATCTTTGCTACATCTGGTTACATTCCTTCATCGGTTATTAAATGAGACAAATTTGGTATGGCCATGTTGGAAATCATTGGTTGGAACAAATGACTTCTCAAAGGTTTATTTCATTCAATTCTAGGCAATCAAGTGAGCCATCTTTATACCCATTTTATAGATGAGGGCTCTAAGGCAATGAAATATTAAAAAATTTCCACAATATGCCTCTGGGGAGAAGAGGTGGAACCTGTAACAATCACTTCTTTGGGCTCCACCTTCAGATCAATATACATGTAATATATAGCTTAGAATAAAGGTTTATTAATTGGTCTTTTTAAATTATCAGGAACCAGGATAAATAAGATGAATAGACATTATGCAAATTACTTGATAGCATTATCAGTCCAGATTAATCTTTAATGAAAATGCTGTGAAGTGTTTTACACATGTAAATCCAGAAAATTCCATTTGCCTCTTACTGCTGCTATGGGGCTTTCCAAGGAGCTCTTTTTCCTAAAACCATCTTACTCTGATTATTCTTTCTGGGGCCCAAAGTCATCCCATGGCCCCTTCCTCCACCTCTCCTTCTCAAAGGTTGTGTCAAGTAAAACCAATTCGGCAAACAGGATGAAAACAAAGAGAAAAAGGCTTAAGATAACTGTTATACATATCTGACCATCAAGGATGGTACCTGAAGCTGTTTGTTTTATCTTTTTTTTCTCTTTTTTAAGGAGACACAATGTTTAAGAGAATGTCAGGAATATTATCTCATTGGTTAATTAGAGCAGTCTTCAAGTTTTAAAATAGCATTTATGGTCCCATACCTTGCACCGCCTGCAATAGCCTAATTACTGTGTTGGTTTGAAAGTATTATGTGCCCCAGAAAAGCCATGTTTGAATGCTGTAGGTGGAAACCTTTGATTTGATTAGATTGCCTCCATGGAGATGTGGTCTTTTGATTAGATGGAGATGTAACTCCACCTGTTCCAGATGAGTCTTGATTAGTTTACTTGAATCCTTTAAAAGGGGAAATATTTTGGAAGAGCTGACAGAGAGAGAGCTGACAGAAGTGACAGAACCAACAGAAACTTCAGCGCAGAGCTGACACAGATGCCAACACTTGGAGAACAGAGACACAGATGTCTGAAGATACTTGGAGCCCAGCAAACATCACCATGAAATGTTAAGCAAGCCGCAACCTAGAGAGAGCCAGGGGAAGCCAAGAGATGAAAGCCAGCCCACACAAGCAAAGTGAGGAACCCCCACAAGGACAGAGTCTGAAAACACAGAGCCCAGGAGCAAGGGACCAGCAGATGCCAGCCACGTGACCACCCATCTGACAGAGGTGCTCCTGACCTATTAGCCTTCCTTGGATTAACATATCTCTCCCTGGATGCCTTAGTTTGGACATTTTTATAGGCTTAGAATTGTAAACTTGTAATTTATTAAATTCCCCTTTCTAAAAGCCATTCCATTTCTGGTATGCACCATTCCAACAGCTTGCAAACTAAAACAATTAGCTTTCCTTTCTCCAGCTTTGCCTCTCCCTAAGCTAGCCTGTAAAACTAGTGTTAGTTTCATTTTCCCCAAATATTCTTTTAATTATGTCACTTCCCTTTAAAAAATCATCACTGGTATCCTGTTATCTGAGGACAGATAAATTTTAAAGTCCTTAACCTTTTCCAGGACCTTCTTATTCTATTTGACTTGTCTAGTCTCAACTAACTTTATATCCATTTGTCCATAATATGAACATTCTACACTTTTCAAACTGATTTACTAGCAGTGTCCCATAGGCACATTCTCCTTTTCTTGGAACCTCTTGCTTATTTTTCTTGGTTTAACTACACAAAATCTACCCATTGTTCAGCAGAGCATTCAATGACCACATCCTCCCAAATATTGTTGACACTGCCAGTGCTCAGTGCTTTCTCTCAAGACTCCAATACTCTTTCTCATTGATTTGACTTGATATCACTTATTGCTTTATCACAGAGATGTATGGCATCATTCTTTACCTAGAGAAAAGAGTCTTTAACAATAGCTTAATTCTTCAGGCCAATATAGTCTCCTTGAGGAAGGCAGAACTATTTATTTTAGTAGATCAAGGGTATAGGATTATATTACATTTGCTTAGTGTTACCTCTGACTGTGAGTAGTAAAAGTTTAGTGTGAGGTTTACTTTGTTCTGCTGATTGCTATTTGCTTGTCAGTGGGTGTGTTCAATTAGCTTATATGTAATTCTCCACATTCTTGATTTGCATACATAAAAATGATTTCTATGTGAACTTAAACAATGATAATTCTCTTTCAAAGATTGTTGAGAACTCAATAGAAAACAAAGCAAATAAAAATTCCCACTATAATTTTCATTTTACTAGTGGATGTACTTTTTACTATTTTCATGTATAAGTTATTGTGAGAATTAAATTAAATAATATATATGATAATACTTTGTCAACCCTGAAGAGTTAATAAAACAGATGATCTTTTTTCTTAGCTATTTTCAAAATGCCCAAAATTAATAATATCCCCTCATTTCTGCAGGGTAACAGCAACTTTGAATCAGATTCTTATGCCCTTTCTTCCTCCATGCTGGTTATGATCATACTTCCTTGGGTGTTATGCTGGTTTGAAATTGGTATGTACCCCAGAAAAACCATGTTCTTCTAATCCAATCTTGTGGGTGTGGACCTACTGAGGGTAGGACTTTTTGATTATTTTTTTCTATGGAGATGTGACCCACTCAATTCAAGGTTTGTCTTAAAGGCAGAAAATAGAGAGAGAGCTTAGAGCCAACTCAAAGAGCAGAGAGATAATATCCAAGTGAAGGACACAGAGAGAAAGAAAACACCCCAGCAGAAGCCAGAAGGACCTTACAGAGCTGAGAGAGCCATTCTGGAAACCATCCAGGAAAGAAAGGCCAGCATACTTTGTCATGTGCCTTCCCGATGTGACAGGGAAACCCTGGACATGATCGGCCTTTCTTGAGTGAAGGCATCTTCTTGTTGATGCTTTAATTTGGATATTTTCATGGCCTTAGAACTGTAAATTTGTAACCTAATAGATCCCCGCTAGCAAAGCCAATCTGTTTCTGGTATATTGCATTCCAACAGCTTTAGCAAACTGAAACAAATGCATGAGCTATGTTTAGGTATGAAGGAAAGGAGGTACAGGTTCTCACTGGTCAAAAGAAACATAGTTGCACTGGTGTTTCAGGTCACTCCCGCAGAATCCAGATGTTCCGTCAGCAAGGGTTTTTCACTGCAGAATGAGAGATTTCTCCTTCCAGTTCTTATGCCAGAAGTGGTTCAACCTCAGTGGTCTGTTTAAGCTTTGGCTATGCTAACAGGACCCTTGCTTTTGGAAAGATATGGATATGATCCTGAAAGGAAAGATGCATACATACATTTCACACTCCTAAGATTTATGTTTTTCAAAAAAGTTTATGTTCTTCAAACTATTAAATATTTGATAAAGTAATCCACAGGAAAAAGAGGCACGGTACAATGCTATTAGTTTTCAAACATTAATAGACTAGGAGTGATGTCATGAAGACTTTGATTGTCAAGTTGGATCTATTTACATATTGCATAAATTTGAGCAACTTTTAAAAAAATTTACATCTTATAATTGCTAAACCACTTACTGTTTTGTTCCAACAACTGTTTCTCTGTGTAATTTTTTGGTTTTGCTTATAATGGGTTCATTTGGCTTCTCTGAGTCATCTTGCTTTTCTGGACAAGTGAGGTGGGTTGAGTCAACAAGGTGTCTCCTGTCTATGCCTCAAACTGAGGAGTTGTCAGGAGGTGGCAGTGGTGTAGGGCCAGTGAGTAACTTCGCCTTAGGATAATAAGGACTCGAGGAACTTATTAGATAGCAGCCTGTTCAACTTTTCTTCTAAAATACTGATATACTTTAAAATATATATTATGAATTACATCACTGTATCATTATGTCATAATGCTACTTATGGAATATTCTTTTTCAGTAATCCTTATTTATGCTAATTAAATTGATCAAACTGTGCTCTTCTTTTATAGCAAAAGATTGGCTTAATCTGTATTTCTTTTTCTTGGCATACAAAGAAACTTAATTTCATGGTTTGCTAAATGTTGGCCCTGTCCTTAAAAACTGGGTCAATAGAGCTATTGGCGTGGAGATTCTCCAACTCTTAAATTACATGTAGGTGTTACTGATATTGAATCTGGTTAGTCTTAAAAACCTTGGGGAACCAGCTTCCCTCTCTTTTCTACATTTCATCTCTGCGTTTTATGAACAGACATTTCTCTGAAAGGAGATAGAGATGGCAAATTAGCAAAATGAAAAGTTCAGAATCATCAGCCTTCAGGGAAATGCACATTAAAATCACAATGAGATATAACAACATAGAATGGCTAAAATAAAAATTAGGGATTAAACCCAAAGCTGGAGAGAATGTAGAGAAAAAGGATTTCGTACATGTTGTTGATGGGAATGTAAAATTGCACAGTCACTCTGGTGAGTAGTTTGTCAGTTTCTTATAAAACGAAACATGCGATTAATACATAACTCAGCAGTCACACTCCTGGTATTCATTTCATAGAAATGAAAACATACATTCTCAAAAAAACCTGTGTGTGGGTGCTCGAAGCAGTTTTATTTATCATAGCCAAATATTAGAAGTAATCCAATTGCTCTTCAATGGGTGAGCTGTTAAACGCCGAAACATCCATATAAACAAATACTATTCTGCAGTAAAAATGAATGAAAGATTGATACATTTAGGAACTTGGGTGGTTCTCAAGGGCATTATTAGTGAAAAAAAAGCCATTTTCAAATGGTCATATATTATATGATTCCATTTATATAACATCCTGGAATTGAAAACAATAAAGGGATGAAGAACCCATTAGTGATCGCTAGGGATAGGACAATGGAAGTGGGTGCAACTAAAAAGGGATTTCCTTTTGATGATGAAACACATGGTTCCGGTTATATGAATCTATGCATGGGATCAAATTCTATACAACTACGGGCACCCACAAGTGCAGGTGAAAACTGAATAAACTCTGTATTATTGTATTGAACCAGTGTCAATTTCCTGGTTTTGATATTGAAGTTATATGAGACATTGACTATAGTTATATGCAGTTATATAAGATGCTGTTAACTACAGTTACATCTACAACTGCAGGTGGATAAAGGGTTCATGGGAATCTATATACTATTTTTTTAACTTCTTGTGAATCTACAATCATTTCAAATAAAAGTCAAAAAAGAATCACTTAAACATATACGGAGTTGGTAATAGGCTATTATCGCATTTATTTTGTTGCAATGATAAAAATAACACCATTGATGATAATGTACATATAATAGATATTTATGGATTTGTAAAGTTTTAGTCTCTGTTTGTAAAGATTAAAATAGCTAAAGAATTTCAGTGATTTAAGAAAAAATCCCCTTTATAATGCTAGTCACAGTTTGCTGCAGCAAAGAAATGTTTTATGTGATAAAATTTAGGGAACCACAGGGTGGCAGTAGAAGTTTGGGTTTTCGTTCACTGGAGTTTCTTTGGAAAGCTGAGAAAATAAAGGACTAATTTGGGTTTGTTCTCAGCAAACAAAAGATCTGTAATGACATTACTGTTGATTGGCAAGGTTTAGGCTGCAAGTACAATCATTAAAAAATCAGCGATAGTGTAAGTTAAAGAACTCCAATAAATAACTCACATGCTGTGAAAGACCATATGCAGAGTAAAATCTTGTAAACAGAAAACGTGGGCAAACAGTCTCAGATGAAAATGAACAATT
Organism: Tamandua tetradactyla; assembly: GCF_023851605.1. Taxonomy (NCBI): domain Eukaryota; kingdom Metazoa; phylum Chordata; class Mammalia; order Pilosa; family Myrmecophagidae; genus Tamandua; species Tamandua tetradactyla. The sequence continues at coordinate 38,742,086 of NC_135352.1, read as the reverse complement.
TTAGAGGAAAAAATATTTGGCATTGAGTTTTGTGATAGTATTTGAGATTTTCTGGTTCAAATTCTTAATGACTTTCAGAAATTCTAAGTACTGCATTTCTTTCTCTGTTCCCTCCTATTGATAATCATGCTAAATTCAGATGCTTCTCATTCTTTATCTGGAAAAAGACTTCTTTTTTAGACTTATAGATTAAAGAAATCCACTATATTAGACAGAACAGAATTATGCTTTTTTTTGGTAACGCCACATTTAAAATATTCATTATCTTGAAAAAAACTGTACAACTTGCCAGGGGCAAATTGAGGCACTGACTTTAAATCGAGATTCAACATATGCTGCACTTTTCTTCTTAGCATCAAGACATCTCATTCTAAATAAATATTGTCATCAAGAATATTTCTGAAGTATTTCTTGGCAGATGATTGCTCTTTTGTGTCATCCTAATGTCAAATGAAATAAACCAGTGGCTCTTCAGTTTGGGATAACCAATGTAAAATAAATCCCTTCAAAATATCTGCTGAAAATTCATAGCAGCGTTGTCAAACCAAATATCCATGTGCGTCAGACATAATAACAATTCTTACAAGCCAATGGTCCAATATTCAGTCTGCTTTCTATGATGTCTTCCAAACCTTATGGCCACCAGACAATAAGGGCAGAGTGGAATGGCTGTGATGAGACAAACACAGTGATCGTGATACATTGGAGTCTTGTTTTATGCTTTGACTATGGGAGTGTCATGGAAGAGCTTGGCATCGTGCCTACCACAGAGTAGATGACCATCAACCTGCCTTCTGTGAATGCACGGTTGGGATCAGAAGATGTTAATGAATAGGCTAACATTAACATAAACATTAGCATATCTGACATAAACAAAACTGTTTAAAAATGCGGGAAAGAGCTAATATTACTGCCTTAGTAGAGGGAACAATATATTTGCTGATTTTTATTTCCATTTACTTTTTCCTTAGCAAAACTGAAGAATTCTGTTTTTTTCACAATATAATAATATTTGTGTACATTCAGCTTTTAGATAAATAGCGAAAGAAGCTTTCTAATGATTGTTGTTTCCTGTAAGTTCTATTTTTCATTAAACAATAAGATTTTTTATTTTCTCTATAGTTCTGTACTTCATTAATAAAATAGATAAATCATGCATAATATGAGTAAGTTTGTTATAATTGTTTGGTAGTGAGATGAAGGTATGATGTCCTCATCCCTTTATTATTTTTCAACTTTTCAGTTTTTCCTTAACTTCCATAAGAACATTACCTTGGATATTCAGAGTGAAAAGTTTCCTGAAGAAAATTCTTTGGAGACATGTGAGCTAATGAGATAAAATAATTGGTGATTTAAAAAAATCCATTTGGGGTATAATCTTTTTCTTTTTACAGAACAAAAATGATATGTTATATTAATTAGATATTTCCTACTTATTTCATCATTTAAAAAATAAACACATGCAATTTATTTATTTATTTTTGTTTTAACATTTGTTCCCTCTATTACTTATTTATTTTTAATCCGTATTTTTTACTCATCTATCCATAACTGTAGATAAAAGGAGCATCAGACACAAGGTTTTCACAATCACATATTCACATTGCAAAAGCTATTATCATTATACAATCATCTCCAAGAAAGATGGCTACTGGAACATAGCTCTACAGTTTCAGGTACTTCCCTCTAGCCTTTCTAACATATCTTAAACTAAAAAGGGGATATCTATTGTTCTAGTTTCCTAGCTGCGGGAACGCAACACACCAGAGACGGATTGGCTTTTAATAAAAGGGGATTTATTTTGTTGGTTCTTCAGAGGAAAGGCAGCTAACTTTCCACTGAGGTTCTTTCTTATGTGGAAGGCACAGGATGGTCTCTACTGGTCTTCTCTCCAGGGCCCTGGGTTCCAACAACTTTCCCCAGGGTGACTTCTTTCTGTACTTCCAAAGGCCTGGGCTGAGCTGCAAGTGCTGAGATGAGGAATGCCGAGCTGCTTAGCTTCGCTACATTGCGATCTTTCATTTAAGCACCAGCCAATTAAGTCAAAGGTCACTCATTGCAGCAGACACGCCTCCTAGCTGACTGCAGATGTAATTAGCAACAGATGAGGTTCATGTACCATTGGCTTATGCCTACAGCAACAAGACTAGGTATGTTCACCTGGCCAAGCTGACAACTGAATCTAACTAACACATCTATATAACATGTAAGAATAACCTACAGGATAACTTCTCCACTCTCAGCCACTGACACTCTCAAAATATCATTTTTTTTTTTACTTTTTTATTAATTAAAAAAATTAATAACAAACAAACAAAAATATTAACATATCATTCCATTCTACATATATAATCAGTAATTCTTAATATCATCACATAGTTGCATATTCATCATTTCTTAGAACATTTGCATCGATTTAGAAAAAGAAATAAAAAGACAACAGAAAAAGAAATAAAACGACTTCAGAAAAAAAAAAAAAGATTATACATACCATACCCCTTACCCCTCATTTTCATTTATCACTGACATTTCAAACTAAATTTATTTTAACATTTGTTCCCCCTATTATTTATTTTTATTCCATATGTTCTACTCATCTGTTGATATGGTAGATAAAAGGAGCATCAGACACAAGGTTTTCACATTCACAGAGTCACATTGTGAAAGCTATATCATTGTTCAATCATCATCAAGAAACATGGTTACTGGAACACAGCTCTACATTTTCAGGCAGTTCCCTCCAGTCTCTCCACCACATCTTGAACAACAAGGTGATATCTACTTAATGTGTAAGAATAACCTCCAGGATAACCTCTCGACTCTGTTTGGAATCTCTCAGCTGTTGACACTTAGTCTCATTTCACTCTTCCCCCTTTTGGTCGAGAAGGTTCTCTCAATCCCTTGATGTTAATTCTCAGCTCATTCTACGGTTTTTCTCAATCGCTTGATGCTGAGTCTCAGCTCATTCCAGGATTTCTGTCCCACGTTACCAGGAAGGTGCACACCCCTGGGAGTCATGTCCCATGCAGAGAGGGGGAGGGTGGTGAGACTGCTTGTCGTGTTGGCTGCAGAGAGAGGCCACATCTGAGCAACAAAAGAGGCTCTCTTGGGGGTGACTCTTAAGCCTAGATTTTAAGTAGACTTGACCTATCCTTTGTGGGGTTAAGTTTCATATGAACAAACCCCAAGACAGGGGGCTCAGCTCATAGCTTTGGTTGTCCACACTGCTTGTGAGAATATCAAGAATTCAACTTGGGGAAGTTGAATTTCTCCCCGTACTCACCATTCCCCAAAGGGGGCTTTGCAAATACTTTTCCACTCACTGATCGAATCACTCTGGGATTCATCGGGGCATCACTCTGGACAAACCAACAAAATCTCATGTCCTACCTGAGACTCCAAGTACTTATGGTGTTCGATCAAACTATCTACATAAGTTATGTTAGGAAATGCACTAGTCAAAATATAATTTTTGTAACAAATAAAGATTTTTTGCTGTAGTCTCACACATAAGGTGACATTTAAAATATTAATTATCATCTATTTTCAGCACCCTGCAATAATGACATTCCTTTGTTCTTCCTCATGCAAAAACATTTTTAAAATTTGTACATTGTACATTTCACTATTATTATACAGTCTAGGCATTCCTAGATTATACCATTTCAATCTTTAACATCTATCTTTCTTTCTGATTTCATTTATGTCCCCAGCCCTCCTCCCTCTATCATTCTCACATGCAGCTTCATTCAGTGTTTTAACATAATTATATTACAGTTAGGGAGTATTGTGCTGTCCATTTCTGAGTATTCGTATCCAGTCCTGTTGCATAGTCTGTACCCCTTCAGTTCCAATTACCAAAATATTACCAAATATTACCAAAATATAATTTTGAAAGGAATTTTAAACACTTTACAGAAGCTCCAAGTAAATCATTGCAGGAAACATAGACATTGATGGAAGCAGATATTACAATTCTCCAATTATGGAAAAATCAAGACATTACACATCTCCCACACTTCTAAGCGTGCTCATTTTAGGATTTCGACACTAGAATATTTTAGATCTGGTGGGATGGCCTACTGTGAGTTCATGGCATGGAAGATTAAAGAGCTTCCTGATGAAGAACTCATCTAGAGAAAGGGAGTTGGCATGTAGGCTGTCACCAGGGTTAGAACTGTGGCCATCGTAGGAGATGGAAGGATGTGAGTGCAATCTGTCACTGAGCTGTCCCTTTGGATTCATCTCTGAGTTCTGGGGGGACATGTGTGGCAAATAAAACCTTAAAAGTTTCATCAGGATATAATCTTTTTACCTCTTTCACCTCAGTCTTTTTTTTTTTCCTCAAAAATCTGGTACATCACGGCACTTGATAAACTTGCACAAGATAACATATTTCTTTTATTAGAAAAGTTGTATTGACAGAAAAACTGTGCAAAAAATACAGTTCCCATATAACCCCCTCACACACTCAGTTTGCCCTATTACTAACACTTTGCATTAGTGTTTTTTTTTAATTACACTTGATGATATAATATTATTATAAATATACTGTTAACAATAGACCATAGTTTACATTAGGAATGACTGTGTTATACAGTTCTATGGGTTTTTAAATTTTTTAATTCTAATAATATATACATAACCTAAAATTTTCCACTAATAATATTTAAATACATAATTCAATGCTGTAAATTACATTCACAATGTTGTGCCAACATCACCAACATTTATTGCAAAAACTTTTCCATCATGTAACCAATAATTGAATTTCAGCATTTAAAATTTTTTGAACTAATTTTTTGACCTACAGAAAAGTCATAATTTGTCTTATTGTATATTTTCAATGGGAAAACACGTCCTATGTTCTATGTATGCTTTCAATAGAGAAAAAGAACAGAACCAAAACAAAACAATTTAATAAGTAACGGGAGTAGTGATGGAAAAACTTAGAAATGGCTAGCAAAGTTTCGACAGCTATTTGTAATTGTTCTTTCATAATATGTTTTGTAACGTGTAAATTTAATTGAGCTGAACATCTTATAGTAGCACATTTTACCTACATAAATAGTTTTAAATGGGATCATAGCTTACATGATAGAAACAACTATATTAACATTTAATGTCCTTTAGTGAAAAGCGTCCTGACTTTCAGTTGCTCTCCCACCTGAGCATGTCTGAACACTTTTATACCCTAAGCAATCCATCTATTTAGGGATACAGGACATCAAAGGGGTTGTTGATTTTCATGGGAGAGATCCAAGCTTTTGGCTTTTTAGACCAGAATTTTTAGATTAGATACATCTGAGACTCTGGTAGAGCTCAGTTACTCTTATGTGCTGAGATAAATACATCTTTTTTTAAAATAAAAAGCAGTTTTATTGACATATTCACATAGCATGCAATCCATCCAAAGTGTTTTGTCAAAGGCTTTTAGTATATTCACAGTTGTGCATTAACTCCACAATCAATCTTAGAACATTTTTATTGCTCCAAAAAGAAAAACCCTATACTCTTTAGCAGTCACTTCTCAATCCCTCTATCCTTCTCTAAACCTACATAACCACTAACCTATTTCTTTCAGAGTGAACACTTTTTTCCTGTCTTTATAAACTTATTTATTTTTATATTTACATTTTATAAAAACAGAGCCATACAATATGTAGGAATTTGTGTCTTTCACTTTGTATACTTTTTTTAAAATTGTTGTTTGCAATGGTGGAAGAATATTCATGTATTACTATACTACAGTCCATATCTTGCTTTAGGTGTATTTTTACCCATGTATCACCTATTATTAATTGTACATTTGTTCTAATTCATGGAAGAACACTCTTAGTTTGTACTATTGACTACATATCACCCACAAGAGGTTCAGTATGTTATACAGTTCCGTATTTCATCCTCTAACTTTCCTTCTAGCAACATGCACAACCCTAAACTTTACCTTTCAACCACAGCCACACCCACATGTCATTGCTGTTAAGTACACTCACTAGAATGTGTTACCATAGCTTTTGTCCATTTCCAAATATTTACACCCAATCTTACTACAAATTCTGTACAAATTAAGCCTCAGCTCTCCATTCTCTGCCCTATTTCACCTTCTGGTGACCTGTATTCTAGATACTACCTCCATGAGTTTGTTCATTATATTTTGTTCATATTAGTGAGGTCATACAATATTTGTCCTTTTTTTTTTAACTTATTTCATGCAACATAATATCCTCAAGGTTCATCCATATTGTCACATGTGTCAAGACTTCTTAAAGCTAAATAATACTCATCTTCCGTATATATCATATTTTGTTTATCCATTCATTAATTAATGAGTAGTTGGGTTGTTTCCAACTTTTGACAATTGTGAATACTACTACTATGAACACTGGTGTGCAAATGTCTGTTCATGCTCCTGCCTTCAGATCTTCTGAGTATATACCGAGTGACAGGATTGCCAGATCATACGGCAGTTCTATAATTAGCTTCCTGAGGAAATACCAAACTCTCTTCCATAGTGGCTGCACCATTCTACATTCCCCAAAAGTGATAGGGTTTATAATTCTCCACATCATCTCCAACCTTTGTAGTTTTCTTTTTTAACAATGACCATTCTAGGAGGTGTGAAATGATATATCATTGTAGTTTTTATTCGCATTTCCCTAATTACTAGTGATTTTGAACATTTTTTTTCATGTCCTCTTTAGCCATTTGTATATCTCCTTTGGAAAATATCTGTTCAATTCTGCAGTAGTTTGGAGCGGTTTTGTACCCTAGAAAAGGCCCAATCCATTTTTGTGGTTGTAGACCTGTTGTGGGTGAGACCTTTTGATTAGATTGTTTCAATTGAGATGAGACCCATCCAATTCAAGGTGGACCTCAATCTTTTACTGAAATCCTTTAGGAGAGAATAAAAGACAGAAAAGGCCAACAAAGCTGAGAGAGAAATGTCCAAAGAGAGCTGAGAGAAAGAGAACCACTGGAATAAGAAGCTGGAAGCAACAGAACCTGGGAGCAGAGGACCAGTAGGTGCTGGCCATGTGCCTTCCCATGTGATAGAGGAACCGCAGATGCCATCAGTCTTTCTTCAGAGACGATATCATCCTGTCAATGCCTTAACTGGAACATTTTCATGGTCTTAGAACTGTAAATTTGCAAATTAATAAAATCCTACTGTAAAAGCCAGCTCATTGCTGGCATATTGCATTCTGGCAATATTTAGTAAACTGAAGTAGATATTGGTACTGGAGAAGTGGGGTGCTGCTGAGCTTTCAAATATCAAAAATGCTGGGATGGCTTTATAAATGGGTAAGGGGAAGATTCTGGAAGAATTCTGAGACGTTTGATAGAAAAGGCCTAGATTGCTTTGAAGATATCCTAGAAATATGGATGTTGAAGGTACTTATGGTGAGGCTTTAGACAGAAATGATGAAGTGTGTTATTGCCAACTGGAAGAAAGGTGATCCTTGCTGTGGATTTGAATCACTAGCTTATGAAACTCATCTCTGGCTGATAACATCTGCAGTCTCTAAGGGGGAATGCCTTCCTCAATGAGTGATATTTAATTTGATTCATGGGAAACTTAAAAGAGAGAGCTCATTGCAGCACAGCCCAAGCAGCCCAGCACACCTCATCTCAGCACTCGCAGCTCAGCCCAGACCTTTGGAGATGCAGAAAGGAATCACCTTGGGGAAAGCTGTTGGAACCCAGAAGCCTGGAGAAAAGGCCAGCAGAGATCACCCTGTGCCTTCCTGTGTCAGAGAGGACCTCAGATGAAAGTTAACTGCCTTTCCTCTGAAGAACTATTTGTTTCTAACTAAATAAGGCCCCTTTTATTAAAAGCCAATCCATCTCTGATGTGTTGCATTCTGGCAGCTTTGGCAGACTAGAATACCTCCCCTGGGCTCTCAGATGCCTGCAGAATTTAGGGGAGTTTGGCCACCCTAATACACAGGAAGACCACTGCTGCCCCAGACCTCAGAGAGGATGGAACACATTTTCCAGGGATTGGAGAGAGCCTGTCTATGACCCACTGTTTGAAGAGTGAGCCTGTGCCCCAGAAATGGCAGACAGTCAGAGTGTAGTCCCAATGCTTGAAGAGGGTAGAACAGAGAACATGATCATTTCCCCAATCTTGGATATATTGGAATCCTCACCCCTGTGTCTGGAGAGAGCAGGACCACTGTGGAAGCCCTAAGAAAGGATGGGACTGCCACAGGCCTCAAGCCCTGAGGATAAAATGTCATTCTATAGCTGACTCTGAGACCTTGAAATCTAATGGAGTTTGCCCTGAAGATTTTTGAAACTGCTTGGGACCTTTGGCCCTTGTTTTCCTCCCAGTTTCTCTCTGTAGAAATGGTAACATCTATCTTATGGCTGTTCCTCCTTTGCATAGTGGAAGCAGATAACTTGTTCTAAATGTTACAGGTCCACAGTCAGAGATTATGCCTTAAAATGGATGACATCTGTAACTGATTTTGATGAGACTTCATACTTAATATTTTACTGAAATGATTTAAGACATTTATGATTTTGTGATGGAATTAATGTATTTTGCATATGGAAAGAACATGTCTTTTTTGGGGTCCAGAGGGTGGAGTGCGGTAGTTTGGAGTTGTGTGTGCCTCAGAAAAGGCCATGCTCTTTTAATCCATTCCTGTGGGTAGGACCTTTTGTGGATAGGACCTTTTGATTAGATTGTTTCAGTTGAGATGTGACCCATCCAATTCAAGGTGAGTCTTAATCCATTATTGGAGTTCTTTATGAGAAGATAAAAGACAAGAAAAGCCATGATAGTTGAGAGAGAAATACCCAAAGAGAGCTGAGAAAGTGAGAGAGCCACTGAAGTCAGAAGCTGAAAGGAATGGAATCCAGGAGCAAAACACCAGCAAATGCCAGCCATGTGCCTTCCCGTGTAATAGAGGAATCCCGGATGTCATCAGTTTTTCTTCAGAGAAAGTATCAACCTGTTGATACCTTGACTGGGGCATTTTCATGGATTTAGAATAGTAAATTTGTAAACAAAACAATCTCCATTGTGAAAGCTAACCTATTTCTGATATATTCCATTTCAGTAGCTTTAGCAAATTGATATAAAGTCTTTTTTCCATTTTAAAATTGAGGTTATTTTTTATTTTTATAGGACCTCTTTATATATTCTATTCTGAATATTAAACCCTTTCTGGATATGTGGTTGCCAAATATTTTTTCCCATTGAATAGACTGCCTTTTCTTACTTGATAAAATCCTTTAAAGCCCCTAAGTATTTAATTTTGAGGAAATTCCATTTATCTACTTCTTCTTTCATTGCTCTTGCTTTGGGTGGAAGATTAAAGAAACCACCTCCTACCATAAGATCTCAAAGATACTTCCCTACTTTTTCTTCTAGGAATTTTATGGTTCTGGCGTCTATATTTAGGTCCTTGGTTCATTTGGAGTTAATTTTTGTATAGGGTGTGAGATAGGGGCTAGTTTTTATTCTTTTGCATATGGCTATCCAGTTCTCCTAGCACCTTTTGTTGAAGAGACTGCTCTATCCCAGTTAGGTGGACTTGGCAGCCTTGTTAAAAATCAGTTAACCAGGATGGGTCACGGTGGCTCAGCAGGCAGAGTTCTCGCCTGCTATGCCAGCGACCTGGGTTCATTTCCTGGTGCCTACCCATACAAAAAAAAGAAAAGAAAAATCAATTAACCATAGATTTAAGGGTCCATTTCTGCACTCCTAATTCCATTTCATTTGTCAAAATATCTATCCTTATGCAAGTAGCATGCCATTAAAAAATTGCATTGAGCCTTTTAATTTACAATAGGAGAGTAAAAGAATAATCAGTTCTCCTTAACCAACATTTTACACAGCTGTAGTAACAAACTTTAGGGATTTGTAAGGGAGTACATTTCTCAAAATTTGGGGACCAAGTAAACAAGTTTAACTTAGCTCCTTGAGTTTTTCAGTTGACTCTTACACACAATAGCAAATGACTCTAAATTTGTTACACAAGTTTCTTCAATTCCAAGTTTTATTGTTGCTGATGTCTTTGGATTTGAAGCATTGATATTTTAATCAATACACACTAATTCCACTTCAAAAATGAGTTCTGCATTTGGTAGAATTTTGGCTCAGATTGTCTTTTATTTCCATAAGCCCATTCCGGTTCAATCCACAATCCTTTACTCATAGTTAAGAGTGCTTCTTCCAATCCTCTGAAAACTTAAGGACTTGGCATTTTTCTTCTTCTTCGAATTTGTTTGAATATTAGTATTAAAAACAGTCCCATCCTGTGATATTCCTGTGTACCAGCATTGAACAACATCTCCCTTTTTAAGTAAGTTGATTTTCCCTCCCTTTTTAAGAACAGGTCTTGTGTATTTTGGTATGAGGGATCTACCTCATCTAGAGTCTCTTCAGACTTGGTTTCTTTGGGTTTGTTTTCATTAATTTTCACATCCTTTACCAGCTTTGATACTTATATTTTTAGTAACTTTGAAATGCTTACTTTCAAAAAAGGTAACCAAATGGTCCTTGTTAGCTGTTTTGGCCACATTTTTTTTTTTTCCTACATGGACAGACACAGGGAACCGAACCTGGGTCCTCTGGCATGGCAGGCAAGTATTCTTGCCTGCTGAGCCACCGTGGCCCTTGGCCACATTTTTAATGTTTTCTAATAATGTGTGTTCTGCAAGAAACTGATTTTAAACATCGTCTGCAGAAACTTGATAGTGTTTTCCTTGGGGACTGATTACTGCGCAGCTGCTCTAGTGTCCATGCCCGCTGTCCTGTGGAATGGCCACCCTCATCTTTCCGCACAGCCACCCTACAGTTTTGACCACTGTAGCTTTATAATATTCTTTAAAGTCAGAAAGTGAGAGTCTACCGACTTCACTCTTCTTTTCAAAATGTTTTTGGCTATTTGGGACCCTTTACCATTCCACATAAATTTGATATTTTAATCAATATACATTAATTCCACTTCAAAATGAATTCTGCATTTGGTAGAATTTTGGCTCAGATTGTCTTTTATTTCTGTCCTTTTCTTGTTCCTGATCTTAGAGGGAAAGCTTTCAATCTTTCACCAATAAGTAGGGTGTTAGCTTTGGGCTTTTCATATATGCCCTTTATAATATTCCCCACTTTCTTTGTTATCTGAGTGTTTTTATAAAGAGAGGCACTAGGTTTTCTCAAATGCCTTTTCTGCATCAATGGGGATGAACATGTTGCTTCTTCTTTTAATGCTGTTAATGTGTAATACATTAATTAATTTTCTTATGTTGAACCACCCTTGCACCAGAAATAAATCCCATTTGATTATGGTATATAAATCTTTTAGGTGCTATTAGATTTGGTTTGCCAGTATTTTGTTGAGGAGTTTTGCATCTATATTTATAAGAGATATTGGTCTCTAGCATTGTTTACATGTGGCATCTTTTATTACCTTTGGTATGAGGGTGATGTAGGCCTCATAGAATGAATTAGGGAGTGTTCCTGCCTCTTCAAGTTTTTGGAAGCAATTTGAGCAGAGTTGGAGTTTTCTTCGTGGACTATTTAGTAAAGTTCACCTCTGAAACCCTCTGGTCTGGGATTTTCTTGTTTGGGAGATGAATGATTCAATCTCTTTACTTGCAATTGGTTTGTTGAGATCGTCTATTTGTCAATGACCCAATAGGAAGGTTGTGTGTTTTTAGGAATTTGTCCATTTTTTTCTAGGTTATCTAATTTATTAGCATATAGTTTTCATTGTATCTTCTTATAGCCCTTTTTATTTTATCAGGATTTGTAGTAAAGTCCCCCTTTTCATTTTATTTTTATCTATACACTCTGTTTTTTTCCTTTCTGTGTCACTCTAGTGAAGGGTTTGTCAATCTTATTCAACTTTTCAAAGAACCAACTTTTGGTTTTGTTGATTCTATTTTTTGTTTTGTTTTGTTTTCTATTAATTTGCCTCTACTCTAATTTTTGCTTTCCCCTTCTTTCATCTTAATTTGAATTTGTTTTGTTCTTCTGTTCTGCTCTTCTGTTTCTAGTTCTTCCAGTTTTGAGGTTGTCTCTGATGGATTTATTTCCTATTTTTTAATTGCAGCATTTAGAGCTAGAAATTTCCCCATCAGCACTACCTTCACTGCATCCCATAAGTTTTGGTATGTTGCATTTTCATTTTAATTAACCTCAATCTATTTCCTAATTTTTCTTCTGATTTCCTCTTTAACCCATGGGTTGTTTAAGAGTATATTGTTTACTGTCTCTACATCTGTGAATTTTCCATTTCTTCCTTTGTTATTGATTTCTAGCTTCATTCCATTGTGATTGGAGAATGTGCATTGTATGATTTCAATATTTTTTAATTTAATGAGACTTGTTTTGTGACCCAACATATGGTCTATTCTGGAGAATGATCCATGTGTACTCAAGAAAAATTGAAGTATCTTTTATATGTCTCTTAGGTCTTGTTGCTTTAGTTTATCAACCAAGTCTTGTATTTCCTTACCGATCTTCTGACTAGATGTTCTAAGCATCATTCAGAGCAGTGTGTTTAAGTCTCCTACTATTGATGCAGAATTGTCAATTTCTTCCCTCAAGTCTGCCAGTATTTGCTTAATATATTTTGTAGCTCTGCTGTTAAGTGCATATATATTAATCACTGTCATAACTTCCTTTTGAATTACCCTGCTATTAGTATATAATGACCATCTTTGTCCCTCACAACTGCTTTTTTTTTTTTTTTAGTTCTTTTTTTTAAATTTTTTTTATTAATCAAAAAAAAGAAAAGAAATTAACACAACATTTAGAAATCATTCCATTCTACAAATGCACTCAGTAATTCTTAGTATCATCACATAGATGTATGATCATCATTTCTTAGTACATTTGCATCGCTTTAGGAAAAGAACTAGCAAAACAGCAGAAAAAGATATAGAATGTTAATATAGAGAAGAGAATTAAAATAATAATACTAATAAAATACATATATATATATAAAAAGGAAAAAGAAAAAAACAAAAACAAAAGATACCAACACACAAACAAACAAAAAACCATATTTCAGGTGCAGCTTCATTCAGTGTTCCAACCTAGATACATTACACCTAGGTATTATTGTGCTGTCCATTTTTGAGTTTTTGTATCTAGTCCTGTTGCACAGTCTGTATCCCTTCAGCTCCAATTACCCATTATCTTACCCTGTTTCTAACTCCTGCTGGTCTCTGTTACCAATGATATATTCCAAGCTGATTCTCGAATGTCGGTTCACATCAGTGGGACCTTACAGTATTTGTCCTTTAGTTTTGGGCTAGACTCACTCAGCATAATGTTCTCTAGGTCCATCCATGTTACTACATGCTTCATAAGTTTAGTCTGTCTTAAAGCTGCATAATATTCCATCGTAGGTATACGCCACAGTTTGTTTAGCCACTCGTCTGTTGATGAACATTTTGGCTGTTTCCATCTCTTTGCAATTGTAGATAATGCTGCTATAAACACTGGTGTGCAAATGTCCGTCTGTGTCTTTGCTCTTAAGTCCTTTGAGTAGATACCTAGCAGTGGTATTGCTGGGTCGTAATCCATTCTGCCATTCTACGTCTTTTGATTGGGAAATTCAGTCCATTAACTTTTAGTATTATTACTGTTTGGATAATATTTTCCTCTACCATTTTGGCTTTTGTATTATATATATCATATCTGATTTTCCTTCTTTCTACACTTTACTCCACACCTCTCTTTTCTGTCTTTTCGTATCTGACTTTAGTGCTCCCTTTAGTATTTCTTGCAGAGCTGGTCTCTTGGTCACAAATTCTCTCAGTGACTTTTTGTCTATAAATGTTTTAATTTCTCCTTCATTTTTGAAGGACAATTTTGCTGGATATAGGAGTCTTGGTTGGCAGTTTTTCTCTTTTAGTAATTTAAATATATCATCCCACTGTCTTCTAGCTTCCATGGTTTCTGCTGAGAAATCTACACATAGTCTTATTGGGTTTCCCTTGTATGTGACAGATTGTTTTTCTCTTGCTGCTTTCAAGATCCTCTCTTTCTCTTTGACTTCTGACATTCTAACTAGTAAGTGTCTTGGAGAACGCCTATTTGGGTCTATTCTCTTTGGGGTGCGCTGCACTTCTTGGATCTGCAAATTTAGGTCTTTCATAAGAGTTGGGAAATTTTCAGTGATAATTTCTTCCATTAGTTTTTCTCCTCCTTTTCCCTTCTCTTCTCCTTCTGGGACGCCCACAACACGTATATTTGTGCGCTTCATATTGTCATTCAGTTCCCTGATCCCCTGCTCAAGTTTTTCCATTTTTTTCCCTATAGTTTCTGTTTCTTTTTGGAATTCAGATGTTCCATCCTCCAGTTCACTAATTGTAGCTTCTGTCTCTTTAGATCTACCATTGTAGGTATCCATTGTTTTTTCCATTTTTTCTTCTTTGTCCTTCACTCCCATAAGTTCTGTGATTTGTTTTTTCAGATTTTCTATTCCTTCTTTTTGTTCAGCCCATGTCTTCTTCATGTCCTCCCTCAACTTATTGATTTGGTTTTTGAAGACTTCTTCCATTTCTGTTCGTATATTCAGCATTAGTTGTCTCAGCTCCTGTATCTCATTTGAACTATTGGTTTGTTCCTTTGACTGGGCCATATCTTCAATTTTCCGAGCGTCATCCATTATTTTCTGCTGGTGTCTGGGCATTTGATCAGATTTCCCTGGGTGTGGGACCCAGCTGGTTGAAAGGTTTTTCTGTGAAATCTCTGGGCTCTGTTTTTCTTTTCCTGCCCAGTAGGTGGCGCTCGTGGCGCTCGTCTGTCTGCACAGCAGTCAGCCCGGGAAACCGCGCGTGAAGGCGGGGGTCGCTGGCCGCCGCGGCTTGGGAGAGTGCCGGTCCTAATTGCCCAGCTGGCCCGAAACGCCAAGCGTGACAGGAGGGCCCCGCTATCCAACGTTCCCAGTCAGACCGGGGAGCCACGTGCGTGGAGGGGACCCCTGTCGCCAGCCGCCCCGGCCGGGAAAACGCGCGCCCCTCGAGTATCTCACCACAGCGGATTCTCCCTGCCTGTTCAGCTGTTCCAGAGTGGGGTACGCTGTCTTTTTGGTCTCTGTCGTGACTCCGGGAGTTGTTTCGTATTGTTTCTGTTTCTTTAGTTGCTTTTCTGGAGGAGGAACTAAGACCCGCGCGTCTTACTAAGCCGCCATCTTCTCCCTCACAACTGCTTTTTACTTAAAGTCTATTTTATCTGATATTAGGATAACATCCCAACTTTCTTTTGGTTACCCTTGCATGGTTTGATTTTTCTGGCCTCTCATTTTCAGCCTATTTGTATCATTCCTTGAATTTAAGATGACTTTGTTGCCAACAGCATATTGTTGGTTCATACTTTTAAAAATACATTCTGTAACTCTCTGCCCTTTGATGGGAAAGTTTAATTCATTTACATTTAAAGTCACTGTGCTGGTTTGAAAGGATGTATGTACCCTAGAAAAGCCATGTTTTAATCTTAATCCCATTTTCTAAAGGCAGCCATTTCTTTTAATCCCTATTCAGTACTTTATGTTTGAAACTGTAATTAGATCATCTCCCTGGAGATGTGATTTAATCAAGAGTGGTTGTTAAACTGGATTAGGTGGAGATGTGCCTCCATCCGTTCGGGTGGGTCTTGATTAGCTTACTGGAATCCTATAAAAGAGGAAACATTTTGGAGAAAGTTGGAGAGTTCAGAGAGAGAGAGAAAAATAGCACGACACAACCATGAGAAGCAGAGTCTATCAGCCAATGACCTTTGGAGATGAAGAAGCAAAATGACTCCCTGGGAGCTTCATGAAACAGGAAGCCAGGAGAGAAAGCTAGCAGATGATGCTATGTTCACCACTTGCTTTTCCAGATGAGAGAGAAACCCTGACCGTGTTCTCCATGTGCCATCTCACTTGAGAGAGAAACCCTGAACTTCATCGGCCTTCTTGAACCGAGGTATCTTTCCCTGGATGCCTTAGGTTGGACATTTCTATAGACTAACTTTAATTGGGATACTTTCTTGGCCTTAGAACTGTAAACTAGCGACTTATTAAATTCTCCATTTTAAAAGCCATTCCATTTCTGGTATATTGCATTCTTGTAGCTAGCAAATTAGAGCAGTCACTACTGATAGCACGGAACTTTCTTCTGCTGTTTTGGTATTTAGGCTTTGTAACTCTTATACCATTTCGTCCCTCAATTCTTCTGTTAATGCCTACTTTTATATTTATTTGATTTTTTTTGTTGTTGTACCATATTGGATGCATTCTCTTTCTATCTGGATATATTTTTTTCACATTTTTTCTATGTGGTTATCATGGGGTTAAAATTTCATATCTTAAATATAGAACAATCATATTTGGTTTTATACCAACTTGACTTTATTAGCACACATATACACTTTTCCTATATCCCACAATCCCCTCCCCTTTTCTGCCCTTGTTAATACTTACATCTTTGTAAATTGTATGTACAAAACCGTAGATTTATAATTACTTTTTATGCATTTGCATTTTAGCATCTGTAGGAAGAAAGAAGTGATGTTAAATACCAAACAATACAATACAACACTATTGGCATTCATAGTCACCCAGATGGCTACTTTCAGCAGAGATCTGTATTTCTTTATGCCACTTTCAACTACTGTCTAGTGTCCTTTTCATTCAGTCTGAAGAACATCCTTTAGCATTACCTGTAGAGCACATTTAGTGGTGATAAAATACCTTGGCTTTCGTTTGTTTGAGAATGTCTTAATCGCTCCCTCATTTTTTATATAAATGAGGATATAAACTGGATATAAAATTTTTGGCTGGCAATTGTTTTCTGTCAGCACTTTAATGATTTCAACTCATTGCCTTCTTGCCTATACAGTTTTTGATGAGAAATCAGCATTCAACCCAATTAAGGACTCCCTTGTACATAAAATATTGTTTTTCTCTTCCAACTTTCAGAACTCTTCCTTGTCCTTTGCATTCAATAGTGTGATCAATAGTTGTTCTGGAGTTCGCCTGCTTATTGGAGTTGTATACCCCCTCTATTTCCTAAGAAACAGACCTGGGTGTGTAAAGCAGGCCAGGCTTTACTCTAGCTATTAGCCTCTAAAGTTTCTTACACTTTGTCTCAAGCCACTTTTGCCTGAAGGATAAATTCTGGGAGTGGGGGGAAGCAAGAGAGGAGTTTCCCAAGTCATTCTTTCCCAGCCAGAACAAGGCAGGGTCATAGGAAGTGGTTACAGATTGACTTCAAAGCACCTGAGGAGGAGATCAGAAAGGATGCTAGCAGCCACCTCTGCTTCTCCCCCAACGTGAACTTTCTTAACCTGATCAGCATGAGCTAACTCTCTCCTGCAGTCCTGAGGAAGTGTATCATCTTTACATCTCCTCTGCTCTCACTTTTGTCCAGGGCATGTTGGAACCGTGGCCAGCCTTATAGCTGGGTTCCCAGAGATCCAGAAGCACTAATGAAAAGACGTGATCATCAATTGCCCATGTCCACCCCTGGTCTTGGGAAAGAGGATTTTTACATCCCTTACTGTTATCAGCAAGCTAGCCACGGTCTAGACACCACAGCTGCCTACCAAGAGATTAGAGAATGGGCACTGGTAAACATCATCATGGAGAAAGCAAGTTACTTGTCTTTACATTAATTTACAAACCTCTTTCTCCTTCTCTTCCCTGGATGCAGTCCAGTATTCTAGTGGCCTCCGTAGTTTCAAAATATTTATTTCAGACAATTCCTGCCTTCCTAAATAGTTATTTTGATGGAGGGACTGAATCCTGGAGATATCTACTAACCATCTTTTCAAAATCTTAAGGTATCTTATTTTCAATACTTTACTATTAGTATGAGCTGGGATATAAAAACAAAAAGAATGTGAGTCTGACTAAAAGATGATGATTAGAGAATATCATTAAGGTTAATTAGAGAAAAAAGGAGAATCAGATAATTTTATTGGGAAATTTTGAATAACTAGAAGCTCATTTTTTTTTTAAGTACTACTTGGAAAATATTTTATACAGGCTGCTATTCCCCCTACCTCACCAAAAAAGTTGATATCAGAAGAAAACTTCACATTTTTCATTTCTTGTAAAAAAGTAAATGGAAAAGGCAAGGACACAAATTGGCATTTGCACACTGATGGTTATAGCAGCATTATTTACAATTGCCAAGAGATTGAAACAGCCCAGATGCCCACCAATGGATGAATGGCTAAACAAGCTGTGGTAGATACATATGATAGACTATTATGCAGCTGTAAGACAGAATAAAATCATGAAGTATATAACAGCATGGATGAAACTTGAGGACATGATGCTGAGTGAAATTAGCCAGAAGCACAAGGACAAATAATGTATGGTCTCACTAATGTGAACTGACATTAATGAGTGAACTTTGAAAGTTGCAGTTAAGAACCCAGGTTATCAGGAGATAGATAGGGTAGAGATTGGCTTAGAACTGTAAACTTGTAACTTACTAAATTCCCTTTCAAAAAGCCATTCTATTTCTGGTATATTGCAATCTGGTAGCTTTAAAACTAATACAGGTGCTGTTTAATTACTTAGAAACAATTTGATTTTTTTTTCTTTTCAGATTCATTAGATGTGGCCACCACAGCTTTTAGTCTAGGCCTGATTTTGTCCCATTACTGAGGTAGTAACTTTTTGAGTAGTCTATAGATGCCCCCTGCATTGTGAGGTTTCCCACTCTGGCTGGCGGACACATGAACACCTAGCTGTGGGTGAACCCAAGTTGTTGTTTACTCTGTTTTTTCTGGTGGCTTTTTACTCAGTCTTAGGGAGTTTCTTCACATGCATGTGCTGACCAGTACTGAGCTGAAGACTTTGAGTGGGACCCTCTGCAGGTCTCCAGACTCTGTCTGCAGTTCTTTCCTTCCGGGTCTCTGCCCTATAGCCACAGCTGCCTTGATCTCTTCGAACTCCTGGTTTCATCTCCTCAACCCAAGGAAATCAGTGGACTTCTTTTGGGCTTTCTCTGCCTGTGCTGCAGCCTGACAGTAAGCTGGAGCAATTGTAGAGCTCACCTTGTTTGTTTCCCACTATTAGGGGTTAAAGTTCTTTGCTGTGTATTGTCAAAGATCTATAAAATATTGTTTCATATTTTGTCAATTCTTGTAGTTATTTCAGGTGGGAGGGTAAATCTGGTCCTGTTTTACATCTTAGCTGGAACTGGAAATTTGGAGGACAGTGATGAAAAGTCTATGTGGCTAGACAGAGCTACATGCTGCTAGATGAGACCAGAGGAGTAGACTGGAAACAAACCACATAGAGATCCAATTTGAAAAATGTTAATGTGCCTTTCTCATTTTGTTCTTTTATATACACAATGTGTACATGTCACCTTGAGGTCCTCATCTGTCTGGAGGTGTGAGATGACATTCAAGGGACATAGAAGCATCCAAACACTCTGGTTTGGGTACAAGACAGTACTAAGTGAGCTGAGAGACATGGAGAGTCTAGCATGGAGCAAAGAGGGCACAGTGTGTGTGGACTGAGTGTGCTCAGGGCTAACTAAGAAGCTGAGAGAGAGGCAGGTGAGAACCATACCACTTTAGTACCCGCGCTGGGAGGGGCCCAGAGCAGCCACTTCTGGCACAGACCAGCCGGAAGCCAAAGGACCCAAGGGGCTCAAACAACCTTCTCTCCCATTAGCCCTCCCAATCAATAGCGTGAGGTCATATGCCACCCCTACCTCGCCAGTAAATTTGCCATGTAGAAGAACAGCAAGGAAAGGGATAGAAATCTGAGCATTAGCAGCAGCGGGGGTCCTCTAAGTAGTTGGAGTTATCAGAGACTGTTGAAATAGGCATGCACCAAAATTTCCCCCTCATGTTTGACTTTTCAAATTCTTTTTTCCCTGCTCTCTCTCAGGAGGAGAACTTTCAGGTAAGATCAGATGAGTCAATGGAAAATAAAAATATTTTATTGTTGTTTTTCTTGTCTTTACACATATGAATGTAGCATAAATCTTGAGAGTTGAAAGCCAAAGTCTTTTAAGCACGGCAGTTGGTGGGAGGGACAGAATAACGGTGTTTTCTGTTTGAATAGTCCACGGCAGCCAAAGTGAGTGGAAGATGGATGCTTAGAGAACTTTTGGAGACTTGTTATAGTACTTTATGCAAAAAAACCAAAACAAGGCAAAAAACTGATTGAAAAAAATCAGATTTCAAAATATGAAGATTTTTATTATTGTCTTAGTATATTCTATCTCTATCAATCTGAATGTATATATAGAGAAAGATTTTACTATTATCCCAGGGGGGCCTTCCTAGGTGTCTCTGCTCCTAATAAATTTATGTTAGAAGAAAGACAAACCTAAGTTTTCATTATTGCTAAGCCATTTTGACATCACGCTACCATCAAAAAAAAAAAAATCCTCATCTCTACTCAAGAGCCATCTATTCTATGAAATTGAAAAATAATTGTAAAACAAAAATTTTTATCATGTGAGTCAAAGCACGTTGTCTAACATCATGCAGTCTTTTCTTAAACCCCAAGATTTTTTAACCCTATTTTCATTTTGAAAAAAAACCATATATACAAAAAGCAATAAATTTCAAAGCACACAGTAACAATTAGTTGTAGAACATATTTCAGAGTTTACTATAGGTTACTGTGCCAGTAAGCCATGTTTTAATCCTGATTCAACTTTGTGGTAGCAGTCCTTTTTTATAATCCCGATCCAATAATGCAGGTTGGAATCGTTTGATTAGATTATCTCCATGGATACGTGACACACCCAATTGTGGGTATTAACTCTTGATTAGAGACTACACCCATTCCAGGTGGGTCTTGATTAGTTTACTGGGATACTTTAAAAGAGGAAACATTTTAGAGAGAAGACAGAAACAACAGAAATGAGAGAAATAACAGAGCCTACAGAAACAATGGAAGCCTCAGAGCAAACAGAGAGAGCAGATGTAGATGCTTGGAGAACAATTGCTTCATGGAGACATAGATGTTTGGAGATGCTTGGAGTCCAGCAGATATCACCATGAGATGTTAAGCAGGCCAGAACCTGGAGAAAGCCAAAGGAAGCTAAGAGATGAAAACCATCTCCAGAGAAGCAAAGTGAGAAACTGCCACATGGACAAGGATTGAAAGCAGCAGAGCCCAGGAAGAGGGGACCAGAAGATGCCAGCCACATTACTTCCCAGCTGACAGAAGTATTCCACACCAATTGGCCTTTCTTGAGTGATGGTAACCTCTTGTTGGTGCCTTAATTTGAACACTTTCACTTCCTTAGAACTGTAAACTTGTAACTTATTAAATCCCCCTTTATAATAGCCATTCCATTTCTGGTATACTGCATTTCAGCAGCTAGCAAATTAACACAGGGACAATTCTACAATTTCAGGTCTTTACTTGGCTGCTCCAAGACACTGGAGACTAAAAGAAATATCAGTATAATGATTCAGCAGTCATAATCATTTTTAAAGTCCTATCTTCTTTGTTACAGCTCCACCTTCTCTTTAATCTTTTTCCCAATTTTCAGGGGTATTTGGGCTATGCTGCTCATTCCAACATTTGGGCTGTCAACAATATGAGATAAGGGTATGGAGCTAGGTGATGTTCTGGGGAGGCTGGTCTCTCTGAATTTCAGGACTTATTTGGCCTAGGAACTCATCTGGAGGTGGTAGGTTTCTGGAAAGTAATAATAGTGCAACATCATGCACTCTTTAAGGAAGTGAAAATCTGTCAGAGTAATTCTATACCAAGAGATACTTTCCTACCTTTTCTCAAGCCTGAGGCTCCATCCTTATCACAGGCATCCCCAGGCATTCAATCCCATTATTACTAACTGAAGCTACTAATGAAGTTATTCAGGGTACCTTATCTGGATGGATCCCAAATCACACTGAGAACAATTTGGCCATGTCTCTTAGTACTTCCTATATATAACTGGCTTTATCTCATAAATTGTGGTTTAGCAAAAGGCAGGCACAAAATTTTCTTGTAATTTTGTTTTTACTTAACATCTTTTTTTGGGGGTGTGAGTTCTATAGACTTATATATTTTACTGAAGAAAGAATTTTGCAGTTTCACAAATACAAAAATTTGATTTCTGCTTAAAGTCTTCTTTCTCTTTTTTCTTAAACTTTTTTATTGTATAACATAGCATATATACAAAGCAAAGAAAGAAAAAAGCAATAGTGTTCAAAACACTCTTGAACAAGTAGTTACAGGACAGATCTCAGAGTTTGTCATGGGCTACCATATCATCATCTCAGATTTTTCCTTTAGTTGCTCCAGAATATAGGAGGCTAGAAGGAACAAATATTTTTCATCATCATAATCAACTTTTTGTCCTTTTTTGTGAAAAATAACATATATACAAAAAAGCAATAAATTTCAAAGCAAAGCACACCAATCAGTTGGAGAACAGATTTCAGAATTTGGTATGGGTTACAATTTCACAACTGTTAAGTTTTTACTTCTAGCTGCTGTAAGATGCTGGAGACTAAAAGGAGTATCAATTTAGTGATTCAGCAATCATATTAATTTGTTAAACCCTTCTTTCTCTGTATAACTTCACCATCAACTTTAATCTTGGGCTATGGCCATTCTAACTTTTTCATGTTGGAAGGGATTGTTAATAATTTGGGGTACAGAGATGGAACTAGCTCATGTTCTGGAGAGGCTGGGCCCTCTAGTTTCAGGACTTACCTGGTCCAGGGTACCCATCTGGAGATTGTAGGTTTCTGGAAAGTTAACCTAGTTCATAGAATATTTGTGGAATCTTATATATTGCCCTAGATGTTCTTTAGGATTCACTGGTGTGGTTTTTGGTTGGGGGTTGGCAAGTTATGATAGGTAGCAATGTCTAACTGAAGCTTGCATGAGAGTGACCTCCAGAGTAGGCTCTTGACTCTATTTGAACTCTCTCAGCCACTGATGCTTTATTAGTTACATGTTTTCCCCCTTTTGGTCAAGATGGAATTGTGGCTCCCATAGTGCCAGGCCGGACTCATCCCTCGTAATCATTTCCCATGCCACCAGGGAGACTTTCACTCCTGGATGTCTTGTCCCATGTAGGGGGGAGGGCAATGATCTCACTTATGAAATGGGGCTTAGAGAGAGTGAGGCCACATTTGAGCAACAAAAGAGGTTCCCCAGAATTAACTCTTAGGCATACCTAAAGGTAGTCTAAGCTTCTCTGCTACCTACATAAGCTTCATAAGAATAAGCCTCAAGATCAAGGGCGTTTCCTATTAATTTGGTTGTCCCTAATGTTTGACGCAGTATCAGGGATTCCCTGATGGTAAAGTTTAATAGTTCCATATTTTTTCTTCCATCCCTCAAGGACCTTGTCAATATTTTTTGATTATCTGCTAACTGTATTCTAGGATGTATCGTTGGATGCCTCACAACTTTGTTCCTTTTTGTAGCAGCACAATATTTGATCATATGTGTATAACATTGTTCACCAATCTATTTCTCAGGCAGTGCGTCTTTTAGCCACCTGCATTCATTAGGCATCATGTACAATGCCCAAAGTCTACAGTCTGTCAACACTCAATTTTAGATAATTTCACTGTTCCCAAGAGAAAGATAACCAATAAACACCTCACCAAATAGAAAATCTAAACCTCCCCTTAATTCTTGTACCCTCCCCAATTATTTACCTCTGCTGTTGATGTGGTAGTGTTGATTTCCTTTTAAACATGCCCATAGCATGCAATAGCAGTTTCTCTCCTGAGCGCTGGACTTAAACAGGATGAGGCTGTATGACTATATGGGCTGGGGTCGGGTGTAATCTAGGTAAGGAGGTAAGTGCCCCCAGCCTTTATGTGCTGGTGACCGCTGAAATTTGCTTTCTATATTATAAGTGGATCTAAATCCAGTAGATTTCTTTCAGTTTCTTTCCTTTTTAAATTACACAAGTAATATAGGATTATTATAAAATACTTGGACTATACAGATAAATAAAGGGTAAAAGATAAGACAAAACCAACAAGTCATTTGTAATCACAACAGCGTGGGTGTAATTACTGTTATTTTACCTTGCTGCGCATCCTTTTGGACTTTTTCTTTCTAAGCATAGAAAGACATCATGCTGTATGTACTGATTTGAGGCCTGATTCTTTCACTTAATAAAATATTGTGCACATGTTTCCATGTCAGCAAATATTATTTTAAGACATTATCTAGGGCAGGCCATGGTGGCTCAGCAGGCAGAATTCTCACTTGCTATGCCAGAGACCTGGGTTCAATTCCTGATGCCTGCCTATGCAAAAAAAAAAAAAAATTTATATATATATATATATATAATGGGTGCCTAATATTCTAACATATGAATGTGCCATACTTTATTTCATCAAGTTCCTATTTTTCAATGTTCAAATTCTTTTCATTTTTTTGAAGGACTGCAAATAGAGCTACACAGTTGTGCAGACAGTTGCAAAGGCAGCTAAATGTTTGCACACATAATGAACTATTTACTTTTGAACAGTTGTTATAAATCCTGGTGTCTTAAAAGAATTGCCCCTTGTTGATGTTTTTCTGATCATGGTGAACTATAAAATACTTAAGTTACCTTCCCACCTCCAGCATAGACCATGCTCTCCGGTGGAGCATGGAGAGTCATTAAGCATCCTCAACCCCAATAGTTCTAATTAGGTTCTCATGGCTTGTTTCATCTACAGTTCAGTCCAGGAAGTATGTATAGACTGCTACCGGCCAAATGACTCATTGAGACAAACTATTCTTGAACAAGTCAGAAAAATAATAAAAGATCTCAACTTGTATAGCTATAGTAGAAAAGGAAAAAATCATTTACAGGACATCTGAAGCATCTAGTAATCAGCTTGTTCTGAGACATAGCAGAAAAATCTGAAGCAGATAAACTGGTAACTGGATCATGGAGAAGGACCACAAGGAATCCTAGATTGGCATAGTTTTTGTTTCTTCCCTTTACTGTGTGAAGAAAAGAAAGAAGGAAGAAAGAGAGACACACACACATGAAAGACACTAAAGCAACAAAGAGAGATGTTGAAAAGCTTGGCTTGACCTTGGGAAGTACTCATGTAGAGAATTTTTGGTTATTTAGCTTTTTAGATTCATGGTCCTTGCCTCTTAGAGGATTAAATAAATCACAGTTGTAGCAAACAGTTTAGAAAGTAAATCAACCCGCTAAGCATTCAGCTTTAGGCAATGAGTTTGGAACCTATCAGAGTATAACTGGTTTGGTAGTAATTATAAGAACACAGTGGAAAATTCAGGCTCATTTATCCATCCAGATTTGTCTTTGATAACAGGTCTGAAAGATAGAGAAGATAAGCAGCATAACTTAAAGGCACGCACAGTATTATTTCCAGGTTCCATTGCTAGAAAGCTCCTCTTGTTAAAAAATACAGTAGTAATTTTAAAAACAAATCCCCCCCCCAAATAAAACCCCAAAACAAATCCAAATGTTGATCTTTTTTACTTCTATTTTAGAATAAAGTATTCTAGGAAAAGAATAGATTCATATGTATTATATAAGATATATCAATGTCCTGGCCTGCAGGGGCTTTTCCAGCTGAGAGACCAAAGAAAGCACCAGGTACTCACCAAGACAGGATCTTATTATAGGAATTTACTTACAGAAGTAAAGAAGGAAGTTAATCAGGGAATCATGCTGTCTGAGGTGGCTGTTTCAGAGCTCAGGTGAAAGCCCTCTACACTTAGCCAAGAATCAAAATTCCATTGAGTATGAGAAATGGGTACAGCAGAAGTGTCTCGTAACACAAGGTAGGGATGATTATGGTTTGTGTGCACAGGGGAAGGATTAAAGATTGCTTTGTAGATAACAACCTTTAATAACATCTGATAGCATCAGATAACAACATGATAACATCACAAGGACTCCAGGAAGGAAGTAGTAGTATAGATTAGCATCCTATGCAGAGAAGGGTCTGGTCTCTTACATACATTGACCGTCTGGACATTCCTCCTTTCGTGGGGAGGTCAGCTTAAACACTAACTGACCCAGGTCATGCAAGCAGCTGCGTGCTTTCAAGTTTTACAGACTTAGGGAATAGCATGGCCCCTAGGTCCCCATAATCCATCCTCTCGTGCAGCAGTTTGCATTGACCATAGGACAGACATTGCATCCACGATCCACAAGAACAATATAATAAGTAAGTCACAAAGTAAAAACAAACTAGCACATGCAGAAAGTTGTCCTACTAGCAAGTGGCACTTTGGCCAAGTTAGTGAATTAAACCATCATGAGAGAAGATCATCTGGTAAGTGTTCAATGTTTTGGATGTGACTGCATATGATTTGAAGCTTGTGTAACATTTTGTGAGTTTTCAGGTATATATACGCAATATTAGATATTTATTAAAGCATGGATATCACTTTGCACTGTTGTGAGACTATCTAGTGCCATTCTGTTTTGCAAAACTACTTTCTAAGCTGCGTGGTTTCTTCATTAAGGATATAACTTGTTTTAGTTCGCTGATTATGCGTGCATTGTGATTGGCTAGAGCGGCTACATGTTTTTCAGTTACTAGCAATGCTGACTGGGATGAATATATCTAAGAGGTAGAACCATCAGGCAGTTCACTTGATTCTATATTGGGTTTTTACCATTCCAATTACTGGGCATATGTGGCAAGGTATCATAAAAAGTAGTAGGTACATAGGGCTATCTCCACAGACATCATCTAGTCCAGTTACAGGGCAGGTAGGGCCAATAGCTTCACCCACAGGTCCAGAGCCATGCCTTACGGGGGACGGGGGGTAGGCCCCATACTTATTACTTACATTCTGCCACTGGAAGAGGCTGCCATTTTGCAAATGATGGTCACATTACAAAGTTCAGTAGCAGCCACCCCTTGTCCTTCAATAAGTTCCATGCAGATGGGTGCCGATTTGTCCATAGTGATGGTCTCGGCAGTGAGTCACCCCAAACCATCAAATACTAACTATCCTGTATAGGCCAGGAATTGTTAACTTGGTCCTGGACCAGGGAGTAAATGTAAAGATAAGAATCAGCCTTAGAAGTCAAAGTCTCTGGTAAGGAAGAGAAAGAGAAGCTTCCCAAAGTTGCCAGCAGTGGGGTGCTGTGTCAGGTCAGCGTTGCGGCCCACATTGTTGGGTTGGCAGAAGCCACAGTCCACGGGAGGCTGGTATTGCTAGACAACAGCACCTCAGGGCATGCCCAGCACTGAGACCTGTCATGTGCATAGGTTACCGTACAAACCCACTGCAAAAACGCATTTCCCACAATACTATGGGTGAAAAGAAAGATGTTTATGGGGAACAATAAAGGGCAGATCTTGGTGGCCTAATAATATATGCACTAAATATATTGGTGGTCTAATAATATATGCACTAAATTCCATTAGTGGGTAAAAGTGTCCTCGCAGAAGGTGTGTTATGAGGGGTTCAGATACCATACTTTCTCCCCCGAGCTAATGCGTGGTCCCTAGGAGTGGTGTCTACAGCTAACTTGAGCATAATAAGAGTCCATTGTGTCATACGTGCAGTGCATGTAGCACGGGGGGTCCAGGGGTAACAATATAAACAGGTATTGACATTTAACAAGGAACTGAGGCCTGATGCTTAAATTCTGAACAACCCCAATACCCCTTAGACTTAGGATTCCTAAGTTTTAGGATTCCTTAGGCCAGGAAGGAAAAGTCCAAGATCAGGGCCAATTGACCTTCTTTTCCCCACTTTCTAATTCTTGTGGTGCAGGCAAGGTAAAGTTGTCATCATTACTTCTCTGTGGCTGAAATGTCACTGTCCCGTTTTACTTGTATCCTCAGGGCCTGTCTGGGTCCAGCCATCACCATCTCTATGGGTGCTGGGGCAGCCACCCTGAGCCTAGAGTGATGTTGGTCAAGGCAAGGTACAAGCATTGAGTTCATTGCTGCAGAGACCTTTTGTCATCTTTTAGTTGCTCCTTTAAGAGGCCATTCATCCTTTGGACTAATTCTGCTGCAGCTGAATTACAAGGTCAGTGGAAAGTCCATAAAGCATCATGTTCGATTGCCCAAGTCTGAGTCAACTTTTCAGTGAAGAGGGTCCTTCTATCACAGTCCACATGGGTAGGGACCCCAAAGAAGGCACTTATTTTCTCTAGGCTTTTTGTTGTAGTCCTTTGATTAGCTTTTTCCACTGGGGAGGCCAGCAGCAGCCCTATAGCTGTGTCTATGGCTGTAAAGGGGTACTTTGTCCCTTCACACAGAGGGAGAGGTCCTATATAATCCATTTGCCACCAGGTGACACACTGCTCCTGGCCAGTGTGGCCAAGTTGACACAGAAGCATCCTAGGCCATCGTAGTGAGTGCGAATGGCAGGCATCTACCACCTCTTTTGTCTGCTGTCATGTTATAGGCATAAGCAGCTGAAATTGTGACAGTTGTCACAAGGCCTGATACCCTCACTGTCCTATTTTCAGTGCAATCACAGCAGATTCCTGTGCTGCAGGCATTAGGCTGTGGATTTTTTCCAAAGCATCTGCCTCGACGTTGCCTGGTAATGAATTAGTGTTATGCATGGAAACATGGAAAACAGTGACCTTTCCTTTATGGCAGGCAGTCCAGATGTCTTCCCACATCTCTTTCCCCCATAGGGGGACTGACTACCGTCCACTGTCCCTGCTTCCATGTGGCCGTCCATACTCTTAAGCCTTGGTACATGGTCCAGTTGTCTGTGGAAATGGTCAGTGTGTCCCTGGTTTCGTGGGTGAGGACCATCCACATAGCCCACAGGCTGCTTTGCATGGTTCCCGTCTCCCACCATATGGACTCAGAGCTAGGGTGCACAGCCACAGCTGTCTGTGTAGCAGGCTGCCCGTGTGCTGATCCATCAGTATACCAGGTGGAACCAGGTATGCTCCTTTTCCCTTCAATTGTGGACATGAAAATAGCCATTTTGGGAAGGTCAGCCAAAAGAGGGCAGCATTGTTCTTCCACGTAAGAGATCGTTCCTAAGACATCTTGCATCTCTGCACTTAAAGAGCTGTTGAAAATGCTTCCATGCAAGGGATGGGCCTTCCACTTTGCCAGCAGGCTAAGCCAAGCACTTCTGGAACGGGGGTTATTAATGGTGTCATGTGCCCACCCCTGTATCAGGATTGTAGTTTGCGGAGTCACTGGGCACTTTTAAGTTAGTCCTTCCACCTGCAGCAAGGTATTATGGGCTGAACACAACAGTTTTTCTAAAGGACTGTATCTCAGCTCTTTTCCTTTCCACAGTTGAGACCAGAATCCAATAGGTACTTGTTTTGCATGTTGTCATTGCCACAAGCACCACCCAAAGCCAATAGGTCTCTAATATTGTGACAAACCCAGGAATGCCAACAGTTATTTTGGAGTACAGGAGGTGGGATCATTTTGTACTTTGTCAACAGCAGCAGAAGAAATAGTTTTAGTTTTACCTGACCAAACAACACCCAAAAGTTTGACAAAGCATCCAGGCCCCTGCAACTTGTCTTGATTTACTGCCCATCCCCAGCTTTCAAGATGGATCACCACTAGGCTAGTGGCAGTTTCTAGTTCTGGAAGAGAATTACTGGTTAGCATGACTACATCAACGTCATGAAACAAAGTCACATTTCTGGAGGTTTTCCACATCTTTAGGACTTGTGCCACCAGCCCATGGCAAATAGTGGGACTGTGAAGATACACCTGGGGTAGGGGTAGCATGGTAAGTGTCGGTTCTTGTCTTCCCCACGTGAATGTGAATGCAGGCTGGCTGGAGGGATCTAAAGAAATACTGAAGAAAACATTTGCAAGATCTAATGCAAAATGAAATTGTCCTAAATGAGTACTTACATCTTGTAACCAAGTTCCACCAGTTTCCTTACTGTCCTCACAGGGCGATTGAAAGGACTGCGAGTTGAAATAATAATATCAAATTTTTCTTAGCTGTTTAGTAGTGGTGGTGATCTCCTGATGGCCTCTGGGTGGTCTGTACTGGTGCACTGCCAGTGTGCATCTAGAAGAAGTACTTTCACTGGTGACCACTCAGCATGGCCTTCCATGATGGCCTTAACCACCCCCACCAGAGGTGGAATTCACCTAGAGTAGTTTTCAAAGTAGTATCTTATACTATATTAATGCCAAATACATATTCTAGGACAGGAGATATTTATATACATATCATGTAAATTTTTTTGGGGGGGGGGCAACACACCAATCTGCATTAACAGTCAATGTTGTGTGGTTTTAATCCCTTAGCCCCCATACCCTGCTATAGTTAATGTGGGACCTTTGACCCATGGCTGTTTCCCTTATGCTAAGGTACATCCTGCTCTGGTGTCCACTGATGTGAAAACCCTGTGTTCATTGGTTGGGGACCAAAAGATTGTTAGTTCTATGTGTGGCCTCTGATTCCCAAGTTCCCACAAACTGCTCTTATTTGGGGATCTTGACCTGCCCCCTAATCTAGGGGGAAAAGGGCTTCCCAGATCTCATCAGCTGGTGGAGTGGAGGGCTCCTTATGGGGCGTCAGCCAAGCCTTCTGGCTGATATCCCCTTCTAGTGCCCAGGTCTGAAGCTGAGTAAACCTTTGTTCTTGGGACAGCTTACTCTGTCCTGGCCCGCAGGGAGCTTTCCAGCTGAGACCAAAGAAAGCAGCAGGTAGGGACTGACACATGAGTTTTATTATAAGAATTTACTTACAAGTAAAGAAGAAACGTAATTAGGGAATCATGCTGCTCTGAAGGTGGTAGATTCAGGGTTCAGGTGAAAGCACTCTGCACTTATGCTGGGATCAACAGGCCAGTTTGGGGGCCTGAAACAAAGACATTCCATTGCATATGAGAACATGGGACAGCATAGGGGTTTTGTGACACCAGAGTAGGATTGATTATAGTCTGAGTGCCCAGGGGAAGGATTATAGGTTGTTTTGCAGATAAGAGTAAACATGATAACATCACAAGAATTCTAGGAAGGAAGTGGGGTTAGATTAACATCCCATGCAGAGAAGGGTCTGGTCTCTCACATGCATTGATCATCTGGACATTCCCCCTGCCATAGGGGGGTCAGCTTAGACACTAACTGACCCAGGTCGTGATAGTGGCTGCGTGCTTTCAAATTTTAGAATGACCGAGGGAATGGCTTGGCTCGCAGGTCCCCACAATCATTATGTATAAAGTATAGAGAATAATGTATCATAGTTAAAAATATAGTAGAAAGTGTAAAAAATAATTACAATGAATATTTCATGTCCATATCATCCAGTTTAAGAAATAATATCTTGTCAGTGTTGCTGAGGCTGGTTGTGTTTATTCCTCAATTGTATCATGATACATATAAGTATTGCTAAATTAAGTGTGAAAATTTGTATGTCTTTAAACTTATTACATGAAATTATGCTATATTGTTCATAATGCGATGCTATATTTGTAAGAATCAAGCATGTTAATATTTGTAGGACTAATTCATTTGCTTTATTGTTAATAAGATTGCATATACCAAAAATATATATTTATCTATCTCTTGTTAATGGATATTTAGCTTGTTTTCAATTTTTATCATGATGAGCATTGCTGATATAGGCATTCCTATATATGATTCCTGCACACAGGACCAGGAGTGTCTCTGGGAGATATTTCTTTCTTTTTTTTTCTTCTGGAGTGATGCAAATGTTCTAAAAATGATCATGGTGAACAATACACAACTATGTGATGATATTGAGAGCCATTGATTTTATAACATGGTTGGACTGTACATGTGTGGATATTTCTTAATAAAAATATTTTTAAAAACATCCATATTCACAAGAAGCACAGAATAAGAAAAAGATCCTTTAATCCTGTATAGATTATTGTAATGCCTGATAACATCCTAGAGTATATTAAGCAGACAATCAGAACATATTGGCAAAGTCCTCTGAGGCAGGGGAGAAAAAATATGGAACTATTAAACCTTACCATCAGGGAATTCCCTGATACTGTGTCAAACTTCAGGGACACCCAAATCAATAGGCCACGCTCTTGATCATGAGGCTTACTCTTGTGAAGCTTATGTAGATAGCAGAGAAGATTAGACTACTTATAGGCATGCCTAAGAGTTACTTCTAGAGGACCTCTGTTGTTGCTCAGATGTGGCCTCAGTCTCTCTAAGCCCAATTTCATAGTGAGATCATTGCCCCCCCCCCCCCCACATGAGACATGGAATCTAGGAGTGAAAGTCTCCCTGACAAAGTGGGAGAGGACTCCCAGGGATGAATCCAGACCTGGCACCATGGGATCAATAATTACATCCTGACCAAAAGAGGGAAAAGAAGTGTAATTAATAAAGTATCAGTGGTATAGAGAATTCAAATAGAGTCAAGAGGCTTCTCTCTGGAGGTTGCTCTTATGCAAGTTTCAGATAGAACTTGTTACCTATCATAATCTGCTGACCCCCAACCAGGACCATTCCAGCCAATCCTAAAGAACACCTAGGGCAATATATAAGATTCCCCTAGGGTTCCAGGCACTAGAGTAACTTTCCAGAAACCTACAGCCTTCAGATGGGTCCCTGGTCCAGATAAGTCCTGAAACCTAACCCACCTTCTCCAGAACATCAGATAGTTCCATCTCCCTACCCCATATTAGTGACAGATCCTCCCAATATAAAAAAACTAAAATTGCCATAGCTTAAACAACCCCAAAGAGAGGTATGGAAAGATCAAAGGTGATAGTGGAATTATACATAGAAAATAGGACTTAAATGAATACGAATGCTGAGTCATTAAATTGATATCTCTTTTAGTCTGTAATATTTTAGAGTAACTAGAAGTAAAAACCTAAATTGTGAAATTGTAACCCATGTCAAAGTCTGAAATATGTTCTACAACTAATTGTGGTGCTGTGCTTTGAAATGTATGGCTTTTTTGTATATATGTTATTGTTCACAAAAAAGGAAAATTAAGCCGATTGTGGTGATAAAAAAATATTTAAGCCCTCTGGCCTCCTGTATTCTGGAGCAGCTAGAAAGAAAAATCTGAGAGGATCATATGGTAGCCTATGACAAACTCTGGGATTTGTCCTGTAATCACTTGTTGAAGAGTGCTTTGAAAATGATTGCTTTTTTATTTCTTTGCTTTGTGTATATGTTATACTGTACAAGAAAATGTGATGCAAATATTCAAAAAAATCAAAACTGGAATGTCCATATGTTAAGAATGTTTGTGTTTGTACGTTATATTTTGTCAGTAAAAATATTTTTAAAATCATCCATAGTAAATTTAAAATTTACACAAAAAAAATCAGATGAAAAGTTTTCTCACAGCCTGTATTTTTGTTCTTAGAAACAGTCACCATTTTTTAAAATCCTTATAGCACATTCTGTGCATGTATATGTGTTTTCTCTTTTATTTGTTTTGGGGTTAGTTTGCCATTCATTTTTAAGTTCTTCCAGGTGATCAGTTAAGTCCTCAAGTTTTGCTCTTTCTTCTTTTTTAATATAGACGCATCTTATAAGTTCTGATATGTTGTATTGCTATTTTCATTCATTTCCCGATAGCTACTGATTTCTCTAGCAATTTCTTGTTTGATCTACTGATTGTTTAAGAGTGTCTTATTTAATCTTCCCATATTTGGGAAAGATTTGTTCTTTGGTGGTTATTGGTTTCCAGCTTCACTCCATTGTGTCCAGAGAAAGTGCTTTGAATAGTTTCAATGTTTTTAAGTTTATAAAGATCTGTTTTATACTCCAGCATAAGATCTATCCTGGAGAATGTTCCATGAGCACTAAAGAAGAATGTATATGTGCTGGTTTGAAAGGAAGTATGCCCCCTAAGAAAAGCCATATTTTAATATAAATCCCATTTCATAAAGGTAGAATAATCTCTATTCAATACTGTATGTTTGAAACTGTAATGAGATCATCTCCCTGGCTGATGTGATTTAGTCAAGAATGGTTGTTAAACTGGATTAAGGGACAACATGTCTCCACCCATTTGGGTGGGTCTTCATTGGTTTATTGGAGTCCTATAAAAGAGGAACTATTTTGGAGAAAGAGAGCAGAGAATGCTGCAGCACCACGAAGTGGAGAGTCCATTGGAGATGAAGAAGGAAAATGCCTCCCGGGGAGCTTCATGAAACCAGAAGCCAGGAGAGTAAGCTAGCAGATGATGCCATATTTGCCATGTGCCCTTCCAGCTGAGAGAGAAGCCCTGACTGTGTTCGCCATGTGCCTTTCCAGATGAGAGAGAAACCCTGAACTTCATCAGCCTTCTTGAACCAAGGTATCTTTCCCTGGATGCCTTTGATTGGACTTTATTTCTATAGACTTGTTTTAATTCTCGGCCTTAGAACTGTAAACTAGCAACTCATTAAATTCCCCTTGTTAAAAGCCATTCCGTTTCTGGTATATTGCATTCCAGCAACTAGCAAACTAGAACAGATTTTGGTACCAGGAGTGGGGTGCTGCTGCTGCAGTTTGCAGTTACCAAACATGTTGGAGTGGCTTTTTAAATGGATAAGGGGAAGAATCGGGAGAAGTTGTGAGAAGCTTGATAGAGAAGGCCTAGAATGCTGTGGAGAGACTGTTGGTAGAAATGTGGACTCTAAAGATACCTCTGATGAGGTTTTAGACAGAAATGAGGCATATGTTATTAGAGACTGGAAGGTAGGCGACCCTTGTTTTAAAATGGCAGATAATCTGGCAAAATTGACTAGTGGCTTTGGCTGGAAGGCAGATTTTTTTTTTTATTAATTAAAAAAAGAATTAACAAAACAATTAGAAATCATTCCAATCTACATGTACAATCAGTAATTCTTAATAACATCACATAGTTGCATATTCATCATTTCTTAGTACATTTGCATCGATTTAGAAAAAGAAATAAAAAGACAACAGAATAAGAATTAAAACAATAGAAAGAAAAAAAAAAAACAAAAACAAAAAACCTATACCTCACATGCAGCTTCATTCAGTATTTTAACATAATTGCATTACAATTGGGTAGTATTGTGCTGTCCATTTCTGAGTTTTTATATCCAGTCCCGTTGTACAGTCTGTATCCCTTCAGCTCCAATTATCCCTCTCTCTCTTTTTTTTTTTTTAATTAACGGAAAAAAAGAAATTAACCCAACATTTAGAGATCATACCATTCTACATATGCAATCATTAATTCTTAACATCATCACATAGATGCATGATCATCATTTCTTAGTACATATGCATTGGTTTAGAAGAACTAGCAACATAACCGAAAAAGATATAGAATGTTAATATAGAGAAAAAAATAAAAGTAATAATAGTAAAATCAAAACAAAACAAAACAAAAACCTATATCTCAGATGCAGCTTCATTCAGTGTTTTAACATGATTACTTTACAATTAGGTATTATTGTGCTGTCCATTTTTGAGTTTTTGTATCTAGTCCTGTTACACCGTCTGTATCCCTTCAACTCCAATTGGCCATTATCTTACCCTGTTTCTACCTCCTACTGGACTCTGTTATCAAGGACATATTCCAAATTTATTCTCGAATGTCTGTTCACATCAGTGGGACCATACAGTATTTGTCCTTTAGTTTTTGGCTAGACTCACTCAGCATAATGTTCTCTAGGTCCATCCATGTTATTATATGCTTCATAAGTTTATCCTGTCTTAAAGCTGCATAGTATTCCATCGTATGTATATACCACAGTTTGTTTAGCCACTCTTCTGTTGATGGAGATTTCGGCTGTTTCCATCTCTTTGCAATTGTAAATAACGCTGCTATAAACATTGGTGTGCAAATGTCCGTTTGTGTCTTTGCCCTCAAGTCCTTTGAGTATATTCCCAGCAATGGTATTGCTGGGTCATACGGCAATTCTATATTCAGCTTTTTGAGAAACTGCCAAACTGCCTTCCACAGTGGTTGTACCATTTGACATTCCCACCAACAGTGGATAAGTGTGTCTCTTTCTCCGCATCCTCTCCAGCACTTGTCATTTTCTGTTTTGTTGATAATGGCCATTCTGGTGGGTGTGAGATGATATCTCATTGTGGTTTTGATTTGCATTTCTCTAATGGCCAGGGACATTGAGCATCTCTTCATGTGCCTTTTGGCCATTTGTATTTCCTCTTCTGATAGGTGTCTGTCCAAGGCTTTTTCCCATTTTGTAATTGGGTTGGCTGTCTTTTTGTTGTTGAGATGAACAATCTCTTTATAAATTCTGGATACTAGACCTTTATCTGATATATCATTTCCAAATATTGTCTCCCATTGTGTAGGCTGTCTTTCTACTTTCTTGATGAAGTTCTTTGATGCACAAAAGTGTTTAATTTTGAGGAGTTCCCATTTATTTATTTCCTTCTTCAGTGCTCTTGCTTTAGGTTTAAGGTCCATAAAACCGCCTCCAGTTGTAAGATCCATAAGATATCTCCCAACATTTTCCTCTAACTGTTTTATGGTCTTAGACCTAATGTTTAGATCTTTGATCCATTTGGAGTTAACTTTTGTATAGGGTGTGAGAGATGGGTCTTCTTTCATTCTTTTGCATATGGATATCCAGTTCTCTAGACACCATTTATTGAAGAGACTGCTCTGTCCCAGGTGAGTTGGCTTGACTGCCTTATCAAAGATCAAATGTCCATAGATGAGAGGGTCTATATCTGAGCACTCTATTCGATTCCATTGGTCGATATATCTATCTTTATGCCAATACCATGCTGTTTTGACCACTGTGGCTTCATAATATGCCTTAAAGTCAGGCAGCGCGAGACCTCCAGCTTCGTTTTTTTTCCTCAAGATGCTTTTAGCAATTCGGGGCACCCTGCCCTTCCAGATAAATTTGCTTATTGGTTTTTCTATTTCTGAAAAATAAGTTGTTGGGATTTTGATTGGTATTGCATTGAATCTGTAAATCAATTTAGGTAGGATTGACATCTTAACTATATTTAGTCTTCCAATCCATGAACACGGTATGCCCTTCCATCTCTTTAGGTCTTCTGTGATTTCTTTTAGCAGTTTTTTGTAGTTTTCTTTATATAGATTTTTTGTCTCTTTAGTTAAATTTATTCCTAGGTATTTTATTCTTTTAGTTGCAATTGTAAATGGGATTCGTTTCTTGATTTCCCCCTCAGCTTGTTCATTACTAGTGTATAGAAATGCTACAGATTTTTGAATGTTGATCTTGTAACCTGCTACTTTGTTGTACTCATTTATTAGCTCTAGTAGTTTTGTTGTGGATTTTTCCGGGTTTTCGACGTATAGTATCATATCGTCTGCAAACAGTGATAGTTTTACTTCTTCCTTTCCAATTTTGATGCCTTGTATTTCTTTTTCTTGTCTAATTGCTCTGGCTAGAACCTCCAACACAATGTTGAATAATAGTGGTGATAGTGGACATCCTTGTCTTGTTCCTGATCTTAGGGGGAAAGTTTTCAATTTTTCCCCATTGAGGATGATATTAGCTGTGGGTTTTTCATATATTCCCTCTATCATTTTAAGGAAGTTCCCTTGTATTCCTATCTTTTGAAGTGTTTTCAACACGAAAGGATGTTGAATCTTGTCGAATGCCTTCTCTGCATCAATTGAGATGATCATGTGATTTTTCTGCTTTGATTTGTTGATATGGTGTATTACATTAATTGATTTTCTTATGTTGAACCATCCTTGCATACCTGGGATGAATCCTACTTGGTCATGATGTATAATTCTCTTAATGTGTTGTTGGATACGATTTGCTAGAATTTTATTGAGGATTTTTGCATCTGTATTCATTAGAGTGATTGGTCTGTAGTTTTCTTTTTTTGTAATATCTTTGCCTGGTTTTGGTATGAGGGTGATGTTGGCTTCATAGAATGAATTAGGCAGTTTTCCCTCCACTTCGATTTTTTTGAAGAGTTTGAGGAGAATTGGTACTAATTCTTTCTGGAACGTTTGGTAGAATTCACATGTGAAGCCATCTGGTCCTGGACTTTTCTTTTTAGGAAGCTTTTGAATGGCTAATTCAATTTCTTTACTTGTGATTGGTTTGTTGAGGTCATCTATGTCTTCTTGAGTCAAAGTTGGTTGTTCATGTCTTTCCAGGAACCCGTCCATTTCATCTAAATTGTTGTATTTATTAGCGTAAAGTTGTTCATAGTATCCTGTTATTACCTCCTTTATTTCTGTGAGGTCAGTAGTTATGTCTCCTCTTCCATTTCTGATCTTATTTATTTGCATCCTCTCTCTTCTTCTTTTTGTCAATCTTGATAGGGGCCCATCAATCTTATTGATTTTCTCATAGAACCAACTTCTGGTCTTATTGATTTTCTCTACTGTTTTCATATTTTCAATTTCATTTATTTCTGCTCTGATCTTTGTTATTTCTTTCCTTTTGCTTGCTTTGGGATTAGTTTGCTGTTCTTTCTCCAGTTCTTCCAATTGAACAGTTAATTCCAGCATTTTTGCCTTTTCTTCTTTTCTGATATAGGCATTTAGGGCAATAAATTTCCCTCTTAGCACTGCCTTTGCTGCATCCCATAAGTTTTGATATGTCGTGTTTTCATTTTCATTTGCCTCGAGGTATTTACTAATTTCTCTTGCAATTTCTTCTTTGACCCACTTGTTGTTTAAGAGTGTGTTGTTGAGCCTCCAGGTATTTGTGAATTTTCTGGCATTCCACCTATTATTGATTTCCAACTTCATTCCTTTATGATCCGAGAAAGTGTTGTGTATGATTTCAATCTTTTTAAATTTGTTAAGACTTGCTTTGTGACCCAGCATATGGTCTATCTTTGAGAATGATCCATGAGCACTTGAGAAAAAGGTGTATCCTGCTGTTGTGGGATGTAATGTCCTATAAATGTCTGTTAAGTCTAGCTCCTTTATAGTAATATTCAGATTCTCTATTTCTTTATTGATCCTCTGTCTAGATGTTCTGTCCATTGATGAGAGTGGGGAATTGAAGTCTCCAACTATTATGGTATTTGTGTCTATTTCCCTTTTCAGTGTTTGCAGTGTATTCCTCACGTATTTTGGGGCATTCTGGTTCGGTGCATAAATATTTATGATTGTTATGTCTTCTTGTTTAATTGTTCCTTTTATTAGTAGATAGTGTCCTTCTTTGTCTCTTTTAACTGTTTTACATTTGAAGTCTAACTTGTTGGATATTAGTATAGCCACTCCTGCTCTTTTCTGGTTGTTATTTGCATGAAATATCTTTTCCCAACCTTTCACTTTCAACCTATGTTTATCTTTGGGTCTAAGATGTGTTTCCTGTAGACAGCATATAGAAGGATCCTGTTTTTTAATCCATTCTGCCAATCTATGCCTTTTGATTGGGGAATTCAGTCCATTAACATTTAGTGTTATTACTGTTTGGATAATATTTTCCTCTGCCATTTTGCCTTTTGTATTATATATATTATATCTGACTTTCCTTCTTTCTACACTCTTCTCCATACCTCTCTCTTCTGTCTTTTCGGTTCTGACTCTAGTGCTCCCTTTAGTATTTCTTGCAGAGCTGGTCTCTTGGTCACAAATTCTCTCAGTGACTTTTTGTCTGAGAATGTTTTAATTTCTCCCTCATTTTTGAAGGACAATTTTGCTGGATATAGGAGTCTTGGTTGGCAGTTTTTCTCTTTTAGTATTTTAAATATATCATCCCACTGTCTTCTAGCTTCCATGGTTTCTGCTGAGAAATCTACACATATTCTTATTGGGTTTCCCTTGTATGTGATGGATTGTTTTTCTCTTGCTGCTTTCAAGATCCTCTCTTTCTCTTTGACCTCTGACATTCTAACTAGTAAGTGTCTTGGAGAACGCCTATTTGGGTCTAATCTCTTTGGGGTACGCTGCACTTCTTGGATCTGTAATTTTAGGTCTTTCATAAGAGTTGGGAAATTTTCAGTGAAAATTTCTTCCATTAGTTTTTCTCCTCCTTTTCCCTTCTCTTCTCCTTCTGGGACACCCACAACACATATATTTGTGCGGTTCATATTGTCCTTGAGTTCCCTGATACCCTGTTCAAATTTTTCCATTCTTTTCCCAATAGTTTCTGTTTGTTTTTGGAATTCAGATGTTCCATCCTCCAAATCACTAATTCTATCTTCTGTCTCTTTGAATCTATCATTGTAGGTATCCATTGTTTTTTCTATGTTTTCTACTTTGTCCTTCACTTCCATAAGTTCTGTGATTTGTTTTTTCAGTTTTTCTATTTCTTCTTTATGTTCAGCCCATGTCTTCTTCATGTCCTCCCTCAATTTATCGATTTCGTTTTTGAAGAGGTTTTCCATTTCTGTTCGTATATTTAGCATTAGTTGTCTCAGCTCCTGTATCTCATTTGAACTATTGGTTTGTTCCTTTGACTGGGCCATATTTTCAATTATTTGAGCGTGATCCGTTATCTTCTGTTGGCGTCTGCGCATTTAGACAGATTTCCCTGGGTATTGGATCCAAAAGTTTGGAAGATTTTCCTGTGAAATCTCTGGGTTCTGTTTTTCTTATCCTGCCCAGTAGGTGGCGCTCGTGGCACACGTTTGTCTGCGGGTCCCACCAGTAAAAGGTGCTGTGGGACCTTAAACTTTGGAAAACTCTCGCCGTCCGGGGGGTTCTCTAGCCGAAGCAGCTTGAGCCGGCCCAGGATCCGAATGCAGATAGGGTTGCTGGTCGCTGCAGCCCGGGAAAGAGCCCGTCCGAATTTCCTAGTCGGCCCTGGGTGACAAGCGTGGTGAGAGGGCGCCAGCGGCAGCGGCCCGCCCGGGAGAGTGCACGTTCCCCGGGAGTCACGGGTTTGGAAGGGGCCTCCCCCACCCGTCACCGTTCTCCACGGCCTGGGGATTTCCGATCCAATTCTCTCAGTTGGTCCGGGGGGCTGCGCGTGGTGTGGGCGCCAGCCGCCTTGGTTTCAGGGGACTGCCTCTCCCATTCTCCCAGCCGGCCCGGGAAGGGGGAAGGGAGTAACTCCGGCCGCTTCCCGCCCCGCCCGGTGAGGCCCGCGCGCCTCGGCGATCTCACCCGAGCTGCTTCTCTCAGCCAGCCAGCCGTTCCAGGTTGGGGTACGCTGTCTTTTTTATCTCTGTTGTGGCTTTGGGCGCTTTCTGTATCGTTTCTAGTCCCCTAGTAGCTTCCCTGGAGAAGAAACTAAGATCCGCGCGTCTTACTAAGCCGCCATCTTCCAGGAAGTCCCCCCTGGAAGGCAGATTTTAAAAGCCATGAACTTGGATATTTAGCAGAAGAGATTTCCAAATTAAATGTCGAAAGTGCAGCCTGGTTTCTCCTTGCAGCTTATAGTGAAATGCGACAGGAAAGAGATAAGCTGAAAACTGAACTCCCGAATAAAAAGAAACCAGAAATTGAGGTCCTAGAAGATTCTGGGCCTACAGAAAGGGAGACTCCAGAGTATAGTGCCCTGTGTGTGGATTTAACCAAATGTGGAACCAGCCAGCCATTTCAGAGAAAGTCAGATCAGACATGGAGTTATCCAGGAAGGATTTGTGGAAACTCCTTATGTGTGATGGGCATGATCCGAGGCTACTGCATAGAAAGCCAATGAGAATGCTGTGGGATCTGTATAAACAGAGCTGCTGCCAGTCTAGACTGGAAGATTCAGAGAAGGGACATATTGGAGGAAAAATAACTTCAGAGGCAAAACCGTGGAGGCTGAGGTCTGAAGTCAAGGAGCCTCAGGCCAGGAGAGTGAACCCACCCAAGCCCATGGAGAGGGTGAGTTTGCCCCAAAGGCAGAGGATGGGTCTTCCACCTCATTGCAGTGGAAAAGTCATGCTGCCTCAGGCTTTGGAGAGGATGAAGCGCATTCCTTGGGGTTTGGGGAGAGCCTAGCTGCCACCACATGGAGGGGTTGAATGTGTGCCCCGGAGAAGGAAGAGAGCCCAGGTGCGCCCCCAATGTTTGGAGAGGGTGGAGCCGAGAGAAAGGTAGTCTCCCCAATATCCCCCAAGGTTGCATTTGGAGAGAGGCAGGACTCTGCGTAGGTCCTTGGAAAGGGTGGGACTGCTGCTTTCTAAAGCCCTGAGGATAAATGACTCTCAGACTTTGAAGTCTAATGGACTTTGCCCTGCTGGTTTTCAAAACTGTATGGGTCCGGTGACCCCTGTGTTCCTTCCTCCCTATGGAAATGTGTATATGTATCCTATGAATGTTCCTCCTTTGTATGTTGGCAGCAAATAATTTGTTATGAGTT
Source organism: Tamandua tetradactyla (assembly GCF_023851605.1). Taxonomy (NCBI): domain Eukaryota; kingdom Metazoa; phylum Chordata; class Mammalia; order Pilosa; family Myrmecophagidae; genus Tamandua; species Tamandua tetradactyla. Next base: position 38,700,035 of record NC_135352.1, on the reverse strand, counting down.
TTCGAAGGTCCAGAGCAAATGGAGAGAATTTTGCCTTAGGACAGACCATGCCTGTGACTGACTCGATGAGATTTTATAGTGTCTTTAATTTTGAACTTCATTGTATTGCTACTGAAAGGTTTAAGATTTCTGATATTGTTATGAAATTAATGTATTTTGTATATGGGAAAAACATGTCTTTTTTAGGGGCCAGAGGGTGGAATGTGCTGGTTTGAAAGGAAGTATGCCCCCTAAGAAAAGCCATATTTTAATATAAATCCCATTTCATAAAGGTAGAATAATCTCTATTCAATACTGTATGTTTGAAACTGTAATGAGATCATCTCCCTGGCTGATGTGATTTAGTCAAGAATGGTTGTTAAACTGGATTAAGGGACAACATGTCTCCACCCATTTGGGTGGGTCTTCATTGGTTTATTGGAGTCCTATAAAAGAGGAACTATTTTGGAGAAAGAGAGCAGAGAATGCTGCAGCACCACGAAGTGGAGAGTCCATTGGAGATGAAGAAGGAAAATGCCTCCCGGGGAGCTTCATGAAACCAGAAGCCAGGAGAGTAAGCTAGCAGATGATGCCATATTTGCCATGTGCCCTTCCAGCTGAGAGAGAAGCCCTGACTGTGTTCGCCATGTGCCTTTCCAGATGAGAGAGAAACCCTGAACTTCATCAGCCTTCTTGAACCAAGGTATCTTTCCCTGGATGCCTTTGATTGGACTTTATTTCTATAGACTTGTTTTAATTCTCGGCCTTAGAACTGTAAACTAGCAACTCATTAAATTCCCCTTGTTAAAAGCCATTCCGTTTCTGGTATATTGCATTCCAGCAGCTAGCAAACTAGAACAGTATATCCTGGTGTTTTGGAGTATAATGACTTATTTATATCTATTAGGTCTAATTCATTTTTCAAATTGGTTAAGCTCTCTATTTCCCTGTTGATTATTTTCTGGTTGTCCTGTCTATAAAGAAGAGTGGTGTATTGTAGTCTCCACCTATTATTGTTGAAACATCTATCACTCCCTTCAGTTTTGCCAGTGTTTGTCTCATGTACTTTGAAGCTTCTTGATTGGGAGCATAAACATTTAGGATTGCTATTTCTTCTTGGAGAATTGTCCCTTTTACTAATATATAGTGTCCTTCTTTGTCTCTTATGATGTTTTTACATTTAAAGTCTATTCCTGCTTTCTTTTGGTTACAGCTTTCATGGAACATCTTTTTCTTCCTTTTACTTTCAATCTATTTGTATACTTGTGTCTAAAATGAGTTCTTATAAGAGCATATAGCTGGATTATATTTCTTAATCCATTCTGCTAATCTGTATCTTTTAACTGGTAGATTTAGTCCATTAACATTCAAAGTTATTACTGTAAGGACATTTCTTGAGTCCATTATTTTATCTTTTGTATTTTATTTATCAGATCTATATGTTCTTTTTGCTCTTTCTCTTTTTATCCTTTAAATTACCTTACTGGTACTCTTCAATTCTTGTGCCTGCCTCCAGGCCTCCCTCCCATTTGTTTGTTTGTTTGTTTCAGCTGGCAGAACTCCCTTTTAGTATTTCTTATAGGGCTGGTCTCTTGTTGACATATTCTCTCAGTCTGTTTGTCTGTGAAAATTTTAACCTCTCCCTCAGCTTTGAAGGGCAATTTGGCTGGGTACAGAATTCTTGCCTGGAATTTTTTGTCTTTCAAGATCTTAATTATATCATTCCACTGCCTTCTCACCTCCATAGTGCTGGTTGAGTAGTCCAAGTTAATCTTATGTGGTTTCCCTTGTATGTAGTGGATTATTTTTCTCTTGCTGCTTTCAGGATTTTCTATTTCACTTCAAAATTGACATGCTGATTAGTATGTGTCTTGGGGTAGGCTTATTTGGATTTATTCTATTTGGATTTTGTTTGGCCTCTTTGATTTGCATATTTACGTCTTTTATAAAGGTTGGGAAGTTTTCCCCCATTATATCCTCCACTAATCTTCCTAACCTTTTACTCTTCTCTTCTCCTTCTGAGAAACTAATGTTTATATTTGTGTGCTTTGTTTTGTCCATCATTTCCCTGAGATCCAGTTCAAAATTTTCCATGTATTTTGTAAATTGCTTTTTTATGTGTTCAAAATCATTTGTCCTGTTCTCTAGTTCACTTTTTCTTCTGCCTCTTCAAATCTGCTGTCATGTGTCTCTCGTATATATTTGATTTGGTCTGCAGCATCTTTAATCTCTGTGATAATTGCTATTTTTCTATTTATTTTTGCAAATTCCTCTTTATGCTCTTCTAGTGTCTTTTTTGCCTATTTTATGTCATTAGCCATCCCACTGATTTTATTTAGCAGTGTTATATGAACATCTTTGATTAGTTGCTCCAAAGTCTGGGTCTCTTCTGGTGTTTTAATTTCGTCATTAGACTGGGCTGTATCTGTCTGCATCTTCATATGGTGAAGGATCTTCTGTTGTCTTCATGGCAGGTAAATATCTTGATAGGGTTACTCTGGATGCTGATTTCCTTCAGGAGTCTAAAGCCTTGTATTTGTGGAGCAGGTATGGAGCAGGATGTGGGGCATGGGGAGCAGAAGAACAACGCAATGGCGGGTTGCCGTGGAGGTATATGCGTGGATCAGGGACTCTACTCTGGCCCTGTGAGTGTGGGGTGCAGGTGAGGGGGTTGTGGACGTGCAGTGCTGGGTCCATGGGTATGAGGTGCAGCTCAGGTAGGCCTTGGAGTGCAAGAGCAGAGTGCAGCATGGGGGACAGGGGTAGGGCATGGCGTCTCCACATGGCAGGTGGAGAAGGGCCTGAGCAGCTGTGCTGGGGCTGCTGTGTGGGCAGGATGTGGGTGGGCACGCGAATTGTGTGGGTTGTGGTTGTCAGGGTGTGGGGTACAGGGCACAGAAGTTGGGGCACAGGCAGGTTGGAGAACAGGTGTGTCCTTGCACAGGGGGAGGATCCCAGGGGGGCCAGGATGCAGTTATGTGAATGTGTAGAGGTGGGGCACAGGTCATAGAGGTGTGGAATGTGTGTCAGGGGTGGGTGATGATGGGTGGGTGGGGCCCTGGTGTGGGTCTGCACATGCAGGGGTGGTGTGGTGTAGGGGTGCCTGCTTGTGCAGGGCAGAGGCTATGTGGCACAGTTGTGCCCTAGATCACCTGTCAAGTGTTGGAGAAGGGCAGTTGTGCTGTGGGGTGGGGAAATGGTGTGTCTGTGTGAGGGGCAGGAGGGTTGTGGTGCAGGGGTCAGGAGGTCCATGCACGGATATATGGGTGCCCAGTAGGGTGGATGTGGCTGTGCCGGTGCATGGACCTGAGGGTTGGGGCCCTGGTGTGCACCTGTGCAGAGCTCAGGAGCAATGGGGTGGGATCAAGCTTACATGTGCTGGGGGCAGGTGTGGCCCAGATGCATTGGTCAGTACCCACCCAGAGCTGAGGGGGCGTGGTGTGAGTAGGAGCATGCATGTGCACATGTCTGGGGGGCCAGATGATGATATGCGTGTGTGCTGAGCTCAGGGGGGCTGGGTGGGGTTAAGTGACTGTATGGGCTTGGTGCAGTGGTGGCCCAGGTATGAAAGTGAGCCCCTGCAGCCTAGAGGCACAGGTGACTGCCTGCAGGGAGCAGGGAGGCAGAGATGGGGATCAAGGGTCTGGCCGCAGGTATGCGGGTCTCTGGAGGGGCAGGGGGAATACTGTGTACCTGCTTGCACCGAAAAGGTGGGTCAGGTGGGAAAGGCTTGGGCACATGCGTGGGGCAGTGGGGCGAGGATGTGCAGGGAGAGGGGTGGGGTGGGGGTGCTTGAAGGGCAGCGGGGGGACAGAAGATGGGGTTTAGGTATGTGGGGTGTGGGGTGTGGGGGCAGTCATGGGTCATGGGGAGATGGCACACATGAGAGTAGTGCGTTCAAGGAGTGCAGCTTGGATTTCTTCCTAGTTCCTGTCTCCCTGCCCGTGTACTCCTGAAGGCTTCAGACCTCTGTCCGAAATGGATGCACTGGGCTGTTTAGCTGGCAAGTGTCTGGTTCTCTTCATCTCAATTCTTCTGCTTTTTAAACCAGGGTGTCCCCATACGGACCACGGAGGAGCATACCGCCCCAGGCCACTCACGCCCTGGTATAGCCCTCCTGCTCTTTTTTCTGTCCCTTCTTTCACTGTTCTTTGGAGCAAGGTTGAACTAATCCTATTCAGCCATCTTCCTGGAAGCCCTCAAGTCACTTAAATACATACGAATCGTTGAATTAATGATCATCATTTAAGAATTGGTGCACAATAACAAACATTTTTGACTGTTCTGTTAAAATCTCCCACCATTATTGCGGACTTAATTTCTTGTAACAGATGTGTCCAGTTTAGCTTTATTCATTGATGACTAGGTTATTAATGTATAAAAGTGAATTGGAAAAAAAGTGAATTGGAATTGCAATTATTATCATTAGATGACTTTTTCTTACCCTTCAAAAGCTTTTGACTTTATGTCTATTTTGTTTGCATTAATATTTCAGCTTTTTTTTTTCTGGTTGGTATTTGCCTGTTTATCTTTTTCTCTGCATTTACTTTTGATTTTTCTATTTCTTTTTGTTTAATAGTTGTAGCTCTTGAAAATAGCATGTAGATGGATGTAAAAAATCTTTGTTCTTACCTGGCAACTTTAGTCCATTTATTTGTTATGAACATATATATTTATATCTTATTTATGTATATGTATAATTTTTTTCTTTAAATAAGTACTTTTTAATGCCTTGTTCTTTCCTTCCAGCTTAAGAGTTTTTGAAATTCAGTTTTCCCTTTATAAGATACATACTCTAATTTTAACTTTTGTAATGGTTACCTTTAAAATTTCAGTGTGGATAGCTAACTAACAACAATTTAAAATTAATCCTTAGATACTATAAAAAATGTAGACTGTTAAATTCTAAATTCATTAGTCTAATTCATTTATCATTCTGGTTTCCTATTCCTTCCTTGTTTTTGGTCCCTGGTGATTTCCCTTACTTTCTTAACAAGTTAGCTTTGCATTTCAAAGGATGTTTGCATTTCTAAGTATTTTATGGTGTTAGTTTAGTTATTGATTTTTTTCAAGATACTTGAATACATTTTTGCCAGGGACAAAGCCAGCATTGACTTTCTGTTTCCTGTAATGCATCAGTGGCCATCCATTTTTTAAGGGCTTGTAGCTCTTTGTGGGATAGGGAAGCAGCGAGATGCTCCGAGTGCTTCAGAGGAATGAGATTGCCAAAATGGAAGAGAGAAACACAAACAGGAGATTGGGGCAATGCTGAAGGTAAATGTCCACTTCACAATTACGCTTGCAGCTGACCTCACCCACAGATTTAGTAAAATAAATTGACATCTATCTCCTCCAATTTACAGTTGCTTTTGTAAGAAGCAAACACACTATTGACTTAGAAAATAATGAATTATTTTTTCCTTTTGAGTTCAGAGTTTTCTGTACAAGTGTTCTCTGGAGAGAGTGAAGGGAGGACACTCTCCCACCACTATTGGAAAGCTATATATCTCTCATAGCATGAGAAAGCTGTTCATGACTCTTCAAAAGGAGAGTTCTTAGGCTTCTATTATAGATCAACATGATAGCTGCTATGAGAGTAAAATCACAATCAGCCTTTTGTCCAGAAACATCTAGAAAGTTGGAGCTCCTCCTTCATTCCTTAATGTGTTTCAATTCAGGGTCTGATTTCAACAGGAAATTTTTTAGAACTCTAATATATGTTTGAATTCTTGAAATGAGTTAAATCTGCCCAATATACAGAGTTGGGTTTAGAGAGAGAGGAGCCACATCTGAGCAACAAAAGAGGTTCTCTGGAAGTAACTCTTAGGTGTACCTATAGGTAGGCTAAGCTTCTCTGCTGCCTACACATGCTTCACAAGAGTAAGCCTCAAGATCAAGGGCTTGTCTTAGTGATCTGGGTGTCCCTAATGTTTGACACGGTATCAGGGGATTCCCTGACGGCAAAGTTTAGTAGTTCCATAAATGAATACGGTTGCTGAATCATTAACTTGATATTTCTTTTAGTCTCCAGTATCTTAGAGCAGCTAGAAGTGAAAACCTAAAATTGTGGAATTGTAACCCATACCAAACTCTGAAATCTGTTCTACAACTAATTGTTGTGCTGTGCTTTGAAAGTCATTGCTTTTTTTGTATATATGTTATTTTCCACAGAAAAGGAAAAAAAAGTTGGTTGTGATGCTAAAAAAAATTTATTCCCTTTAACCTATACTCTGGAGTAGCTAGAAGGAAAAATCTGAGATCATGCAATGGGAGCCTTTGACACACTCTGGGATCTGTCCTGTAACTATTTGTTGAAGAGTGCTTTGAAAACCATTGCTTTTTTTCTTTCTCTGCTTTGTATATATGTTATATTATACAATAACATATTATACAATATTGTTTACAATTATACAATAAAAAAGTTTTAAAAAATTTGCCCAATATATCCCCTATTTTTACGTAAATTTCCAAGTTCTTGTGACAGTCACTGACTAGTAATATCTGTTTATTTGGTAGCTAAAATCTGCTCTGGGTTTTTCACCTCCTAAGTTGTTTACAGTTTTGGTGCTTAGGACTGATACAGGAGATATGTGCTAAAAGTCATCCATTTTGACCAGATTCTAGGTCCCCTGGTATCTTACCTAGTTCAATTTTCCTTCTGATGATTTGGGCTTTAGGAATTCATATGAGATTCAAGGAGAAGAAGAAACTCTGAGGAAAAAAATTCATAGTACACTGAAGAAAGGCTGAGGATATAAGGGGTGACGGCTTAGACAGGAGAGGGGCAGATGTCTAGAGCACTGAGCTGTGGCTCAGGTTATATTGGTGTGGCTGAAATAACGGGAGCCTGCCTACCATGTAGAATCTGAGTGACCTGTGGGTAATAGAGTCTTGTTCATCTTTTTATCTGCACTAAGCAGCATGGTCCCTGACATGGTACTCAGTCAAATTTGAATGGAGAGAAACTTTTATAACCCATAGTTCAGAAAGTCAAAGAATAAACAGAAATCAGAAAGACAATTTTTATTTTCATCTTTCAACTCATGATAATCTCATGAGAAAAATATAGAAAAAGATAAAATAATTTATATTCTAATTGTCTCAAAATGAAGTTTTTGAGATTGCTATTTTAAATTCTGTGTAATAGTTTTTATAATAAAATTGTGTTTGTAAGTGATTAACCTATGCTCTGCCAGTCTATTCAGAAACTTGTGGTAATATATTAACTATAGTATTGCTACCACCCCATTTATTTTCTTCTATCATCTTCCACACACTGTATTTGATAAGGATTTGTTAAAACAGTGACTGCAAATGGATGTTTCCTGGGGAAGAGACGTTGGTTGAAGCCAGCAAATACATCCCTAAAGCGATTTTTTGGGATATTTCCTAACTCATTTCCCAAATAAACCAACTACATGTATATCATAATACATCACCAGATTCCAAAATTAGAGTGGGATTTGGCCATCAGGGCTCAGACTTTCAAGCCTGGAGAGTTGCTTCTTAATTCTTACTATACACCATCCTAGAAAATAAGTATGTGTACCACATTATCCAAGAGCATGCTGAAAACACAAACAAGTTGAAAATGGTTTTGAGTGGATGAAGTATTAATTGAGGATATTTAGATTATATCAGAGAGAATAATTACAACTTTTTCCATGTCCTGTAATTATAGGGGTAGACAGACTGTGGCCTGTGAACAAAATCTGGCTGCTGTGTTTGAATGGACTGTATGTTAAAAATTGTTGAAATTAAGTCAGTCTGTTTAAGTGCTAGCTGGTAGGTTACTTAAGTATAGTAAGACTTTAACTGTTAATCGGTTGTTAAACGTTAAATGCCTGTTTAATTTTTAGTTGGTGTGTTTGACCTAGTTATTAATTGGTGTTTTACTTAAATATAATAAGTGTTAAGTGTCCGTTTAAATTTGTTAGTTGGTATGTTTCTGCATTTGTATTGCTCAGATGTTCCTAATTGGTTACTGACTATGCAAATTCCTTCTTAAAAAGGGGAATCTTTGGGACATATTGAAAATTAAAAAGATTTTAGTTATGAGTCTATAAAAAGGGTTTGTTTCTGTAGCATAATCTGGCATCAAAATTATTTAAAATGAAAATACTATCAGTTAAAATCAAAGCTATAGCAGTTAAAATTGTTCTGCAAAAAGGTAGAAATGGGATGAAAGAATATATTAAATCTTTAGTTGCCCCTCTCAGATTATTTCTGTGTTTCTGTTTCTTGTGTAACTAACTTTCTATTTGTGTGCTTCTGCCTATTCAATATATAGTCTCATACCTCTGTATGGTAATAACAAAGGAGCAAAAATTCTCTGAAAAGCTCTACTGGAATTGCTTGAGAAATAAATAGTTTATATAAATTGATACTTCTGAAGTAAAAGAGTAAAAAAGAGAAAACACTCTCTGAACAGCAAGATTCAAAGCCTAAGTTTTTTTTTTATATTTAAACACAAATAAATCTTCTTTATTTGTATCTGTATAAGTTTATTAGCTATACAAGTTAAGAAATACTCCACATTTGGTTTCTATATTTTTGAATAGTGAAGAAATTTTATTTCATTGAAGATAACTAATACATTTTTCAATTGCTAAGAATAACATGAACAATTTGGTAACTTTAAAGAGAAACGATAAACAAAATAAATAGTTACAAAAAGTCAAGCACCAAAACTAAATCACTGAGAATAGAAAGACACAATAATAAGAATAATAATGGTCTGTGTGATATTTATTTCTTTAGAGATTATAAAAACTATTAAAATTGAATGCTGTAAGTACCAAGTTCTTTTACATCTTTTAAATGTTATCTCACATATATAATTACAAACGTGAATGTTACACAAATATTTTACCCATTCATGGCAAATTTCTGTAATTCTGAAAGTAATGGTGGGACAATTAATAGGTTTAACATGCATACTTTGTGACATAAAACTATGGGATTCAATAAAAGGCTGGTGGTATGTTCCTAAAATACTATGACAATTATATATATTCTGGAAAAATCTTTCTTTGTAGTACAATTCTGTAAAATTTCAAGAACAGAAAATACAGCATAGATTAATTTACTATATTAAAACAAACTAAACGTTCAAATATACTTAACAGAAACAAACTAAAACAAACTAAAAGTTCAAATATACTTAACAGAAACAAACTAAAAATTCAAATACACTAAGAAGTTAGTAAGCCCAATCTCTTTGAAAGTGCAAAACACATCCTCAGTTCAAGTGCTGTGAACCGTGAGGGACTGGCAGATGCAGAGGTGAGTCAAACAAGAGCATCACCTTGGACTTCTGAGCCCTCGCTGCTGTCCCCTCCTCCCCAACTGGGGTCCTGATGATGCAGGGCTTGCCCTGAACCTCTCCAGCCTCCCTGGGCTGCATGTGGAAAAGTGGGGACCAAAGGACCCCTTGGGAAAAGGTGGATTTTATGCTCTCTTTCCCGCAATTTTTGCCAGTTCTGCTCATTTTCCTGTCTTAGCTCAATGAGCTTTCTTTCTGCAGCCAGAGCTGCCAGGCAATTTTCTTGAGAATTTCTCTCATGGTGCCTAATCCATCTCTGATGGTAAGAAGTTGTACTCTCCATTTCCTTCTCCAGCTCTTCAGCCATCTTTCTGTAAGTGCCAGCTTGCTGCTCTAGATCTTGTATGTTTTTATACACCTTAGTAAGGTTGTTCTCCATGCCCAAGCGGACACTTTCCTGCTCGACTGATTCCCGGTGAAGTTGCAGGAGGCGATGCTGATGTACTTCAGGAAGGACTTGCAGCGTGTGCTGAAGCTTTTCAATCTCATCTCCTAACTGTTCATTATCTTGCTGTTGCACCCCCTGCTCATTTTCTAGATGTTTACTATGAACTGTTAGTTTTTCATTCATTTGTTCCTTTACTCCCTCAACGCGTTCATTCCATACAGCATCTTCTAAGGCATGCAGGTTTAGGGTTCCATGAAGATGAGCATTTTCATCCAAATTCTCAAGGATTTCTTCCTGGCATTGTTCTCCATCCTGCTGAGATGACTTTAATATCTCGTTGGCCCCAGTCTCATTCCACTGCGGGGATTTGAATGTCTCATCGAGTGACTGTTTCTGTCCTTGACAATGACCCCGAATCATTCTCTGGAAGGAAAATCTCGGAGACTCACATTTCTGTTCTTTGTCCAGAATTTCTAATAAATCTTCAATTGGTGAGAGGAACCGGTTTGTGTCCTTGTTAAGTGTTACAAGACACAGGGTTTGTAACATTGGAGGAGAGGTCTCCACTGCAGTTAACCTGAGCTCTTCATACAATTTGGTAATCTCTCCTATCTGCTCAATGAACTCACGGTATTTCTCACACAGAGATGAAGTTTGCTTGGCTAGTGCTTTCACTTTCAAACCACATCGACAGACTTGTATTATGAGAGCAATCAAAGGAGCACATATTAAAATTTCCAAGAAAATTTCATGTAAAACCATAAAAACATTGGACAGTTGTACTAGTAATAGCTGAAAAGACATTGTTGTGGCACTAAGTAAGACATTCATGGACCCAAAGTACCCTCAGATCTGCCTCTGGCCAGTAGCTACTGGTCTATAACTGCCAGCTTGGAACCCTGAGAGTGTTCTATCTCAAACAAAAACAAGTGCCTGACAACAAGGAGAGACCATCAGTGTGACAGTTAGGAGGGAGGCAGGTTTTATGAATGAGTGTTCACTAACTTTACTCTGGTCACCTACGTACATTATGGAAAAGGTTGACCATGACTAGAGCAGACAAATCCATAGGTTGATATCATTCTAAGCCCATGTATCCCCTCATGCAACCTTGAAGAGCCCTGAAATACCATGCCACCCTCATTCCCCATGCATGACACTCAGGGTGTGATGTGGTGGCATAATAGGTGGCACTCTGCCATGGAGCGTTCACACACACTTGCCCCCAAGATGAGGCTTTATATTCAGCAGATGTAACATTTTTACCTGTAACTTCCAAGTCTAAGATTTTCTTCAAAGGAGCCAGAATCTCGATACACTGCGGACAGTCACACTCGTTTTGCTGCTCTTTGTATTCGTTTTCACATGTTTGTATGTTTTGTTTTATCAATGAATAGACTCAGAGGAGATAGGAGCCTCAGCAAGAAATAAATTCACTTTCCTATGCCAATTTTAAAACAGAGGGAATCAGTGAGAACTGGCAGTGCCTTCACATTTCATGGATTTCCACTGAGCCATTTTGTCTCCATTCATCCATATATCCTTTATGGGGATGGTTGTCCTTCAGATCTGACCAAATGTCCCCAATGCTTTCCATCAAGGGCCTACAATTTTCAGCATGATGACATGCCTACCACGGGGACTGGGGAAGGTCTCTGAATCAAAAGTCATGTTCAGACAGGGTCCTCAGCTGAAAAGAATTTAACTCTTTAAATCTTTTAATGAAACTTTACTCTTCTGTCTTCTCATTCCATCTCAGTCCCCACAACCCTGGTCTACCACGTGAAATTTTGCTAAGAGTGACGACCATTCACAGAAACTTCACATGAAGAGGAACGTCAAGAATTAGCACTAGAGACTGTTTGAGGTGTCATAAAATTCACCAAAGAGCAGATGGCATTTCTGCATATAGATTGGTAGGATCTAAGTCAGACCAGGCACAGAGAGGCCTGGCAGCACTGGAGTGATAGGTGGAGAAATATCTGTGGACGTTTCATTTCCTTACTGATTATAACTCCTTTCTTCAATTTGAAACTTTTAAAATGCTACAATATGATTCTTAAAGTAATTTTAATGTCTCTCACATTAGAAATGTTTTTGATAGTGAGCAAGACTTCTTGAGAGAATTATAGACATGGATAAAAAGGATGCCAATGTTTGAGATAAAAATAATCAGGGACTTATGGACAGAGGAAGCTCCTCCCCAATAGCGGCTGGTTGGGAGATGGAAGTCTGCACTCTGCCCAAAGTCAAGAGAGAAACAGAGAAAGAGAGAGGGGTGTGTCCAAGAAAAGATTTATGAATTTAACACTCTCGTGAGATTTGGTTACAATCGAGTTTCAGCAGACTCTGAGAAGATTTTAGTGATTAGAGTTGGGGGGTTTTACATTCTTTGACCTTTAGCATCTGTCCTGGTCATGCAGGCGGCTGTGTGACTTGCTCTCTAAATAGAGGAGCAGGAGGGCTTTGGGCCATGGGTCCTTATAGCAGACATATAAAGGCTATTGCAAAAATAAATCCTGGGAAGATTGTGGGAAGATGGTGGATTCCAGAGGAACTCCCTGAAACAACTATTTTGTAACTCAGCAGTCTAGTGGAATAGAGCAGAGCATCCAAAACAGAATAGAGAAGATGTTAGTAATTTGTGGCAAATCCCTGTGAATTTCACCCGTCTTGAAGCAGTTGTGAGCCCACACACCCCAGCCTTATGGCAGACAGCAAAAGGACACAGCTCTAGCTCCTGGCTTAGCTTGTGGGTGCCAGGTGGGACACAAAGATCTAGTTCTCCACACTCCAGGGGCATAAGGTTTGATCACTGATCACTGCTTTTGATTAGCTACTTAAGATCACTGGGGACTAGCTCTGAGGGTGGCCATTGTTCCAACTGGCCTTGGGAAAATGTAGCAAAGGAATCTGAAAGACAGTATCTTTGCTCACAACTATGGAAATGAATTAAAGGACTGGATTAACTGGGCAAGTGCTGAATCAACAAAACCCATCTTCAAAAACCTAGAAGAAGCTCCTGGTACTCTTGTTGTCCCCGCTCCCACATCATCCGCCCGGCTGGATGGAGCCAAACAGAGCTACACTGTGGGTTCCTCGCCCTGTTGCAGAGGGACCAGAGTGGACTCTGTGCACATACAGGGGTACATTTATGTCAATACCAATCTATATGGTGGAAATCTCAGGGACTGAGCCAGGGAATTTGTTTTAGTCTCTACCCTCCCTGTGTTCATACTGAGGGCAGAGAAGCAGTCTGTAGATCGCTGGGACAGTGTGAGAAACAGTTAGATGAATGCGGCCTGGGGCAAAGGACTACCTTCATTAAGTCACGCAAGAGAGCACCTAGTAGGGGGTGAAAGTCGAGTTCACAGAGAATAGAGGAGGCATTCACTGGAATTCCTGTAAGTGTAAACTGTAAATGGGGGAATTCCTAAGGCCACAAGTCCAGAAAAAAAAGCAAGCTCAGCTCATGGTGTCTGGAAGGCTCAGAGAAGAGAGAGGAGACCTTGCACTTTGCATTTTGTCTCAGCTGATCTTGATGGGAGGCCTGAGCTCTGAAAAAGACCACTAGCCAAAACAGAGCCAATTTCCAAGGACTGTGAAAGGCGATTCTTACTTTGGTTTGCATGATTGAATTAGCTCTTGTCATTCAAGAAAATCTCTGTCACATCATAAGCTAGTTATAACTTAAGGAACTCAGGGATTAAATCCTAAATTAACACTTTAAAATGTTAAATGTATAGTGGCCAACAAAAGATTACCCAGCAAAGAAACAGGAAATGATGGTCCATCCAAATGAACAAGATAAACATCCAGAAACCATCGAGATTTTGTACTTACAAGACAGAGACTTTTTAAAAATGATCTTCAATGTGCTTAAAGAGACAAAGGAAAATACAGAGAAAGAGCTAAAGGATATGAAGAAAACAATGAAACAGCTATATGGAAATCTGTTTAGACTCTTAATAGAAATGAAACGAATGCTCGAATTGAAGACCACAATAACTAGCAAGAAAAAGTTCCTAGATGACTTCAACAACAGATTGGATATGGCAGAAGAGAGAATCCACTATTTCAAAGACAAGACAGCTGAAGTGATATAGGCTAAAGGGCAGAAGGAAGAAAAGAATAATAAAGAACAAACAGAGCTTAAGAGACCCGTGGGACAGCACCAAATATACTAATGTATGCACTCTGTAAGTCCCAGGAGGAAGCGAGAGAAAGGACTATTGAAAGGAAAAATGGCTGAAAAACTTCACAAACTTAACAATAGAACATGAATATGCACACACGAGAACCCCACTGAGCCCCAAACAGAATAAACTCAGAGAGAACCAATGTGACACACAGTATGTATACTGACCAATGCTAATGCCAAGGACAGGAGAGAGTTCTGAAAGTGCAAGACAAAAGCAACGAGTTACATACAAGGGAGTCCCAATAAGATTAAGTATCATTTTCTCATCAGAAACCAGGGTGCAAGAAGGCAGTGGTACAAAATATTTAAAGTGCTGAAAGAAATCACTTGCCACCCAGAAATTTTATATCCTGCAAGTCTTTCTTTTAAAAGTAAGGGACAGATTAAGATATTCCCAGATAAACAAAAACTAAGAGAGTTCATTACTACCAGACCTGCCGTAAAAGCAAAGCTAAAGGAGTTTTCCAGACTAAAAGGAAAGGAGATTAGACAGTGGATCAAATTGACATAAAGAAATAGGGTAACCAAATGGGTAATTATAAACGCTGGTGTTACATAATTAGTATATATGTTTAATTACATACACCTTACTTCTTACAGGTGCTGAAATGCAATGCATAAAAAATCATGATCAATCTATAGTGTTTGACATAGGATGGACAAAGATATAATTTGTAACAAGTGCCAAAAAGGTGAGGGGACACCAGAGTATAGGAACACTGTATTGTATGCTATTGAAGATAAGCTGGTATCCAATCAAACATGATTGCTATAGGTTTAGGATGCTAAGTGTTAATGCATGGTAACCAGAAAGAAAATAACTGAAAAATATATTCAGGAAGAAAAGATATGGGACTCCAAATGGTACAATAGAAAAGCTAATAAATATGAAGGTAGGTATTAATGGCAGAATTGAGGGGCCTAAACAATGTAAGACATATAAAGAGCAAATATCAAAATGGCAGGAGAAAGTCCTACATTATCGGTCGCACTTTAAATGTGCATGGCTGGGCTATCCAGTCAAAAGATAGAGAATGACAGAGAAGATACAAAAGCATGGGGGGTGGGGTGGAAGGGTAGTTCAGGGGTACAATTCTCACCTTCCATGTGGGAGACCTGGGTTCAATTCCCAGTGTATGCACTTCCCAAAAAAGACAAACAAAGAAACAAAACCAAACAAAAAATAAAGCAAATAAAAATTCAACAAAGGCTGCTGCAATAATGGCATATTCACATGGAAAAAGAATGAAATATGAACCCACCATACAGCATACAAAAATAAAAGCAGGATCCACCTATATGTTATCTGTAAGAAACTCACCTAAAATCCAAAGTATAAGTAGGCTGAAAGTGAGAGGATGGGGGAAATTATATACGATACAAGTAATAACCAAAAGAGAGCTGGGGTGGCTATATTAACATCAGATAAGATAGAATTTAAGTCAAAAAATTGTTCTGAGGACTAAAGAAGATCACTAAATACTGACAAAGGGGTCAGTCAATTCAACAAGAATGTGTAGCAGTTAGAAATATACATGTACCTAATAGCAAAGCCCCAAAATATATGACAAAAATACTGAGAGATCTGAAGGGAGAAATAGATGATTCTACATTGACAGGAGACTTCGGTACACCACTTTCAATAATGGACAGAACATCTAGTCAGTACAGCAGTAAGGGAGGTACAGGACTTGATCGCTATTCTAAACCAACTAGACCTAACAGACATAATAGACCACTTTATCCAAGAGAAACAGAATACACATTCTTCCCTAGTGCATATGGATCGTTCCTCAGGATAGACCATATATTAGATCGTAAAACAAGTCTCAACAAATTTAAAAACATTGAAATCATGCAATATGTCTTCTCTGACCATAATGGAATGAAGCTAGAAATCGATAACAGAGGGAGAAGTGGAAAATTCACAAATCTGTGGGACCTAAAAAATGTACTCTTCTTTTCTTTTTAAGCAGGCAGAAAATCATATCTATTGATTAAACATATGAAAGGACACGTGGGCACACTTACAAAGACAGAGGTGAGAAAGATGAGAAGCTAAACAACATACTCTTAAATAACTAATGGGTCAAAGAAGGAATCCCTAGGAAAACAAGAAAATATCTTGAGGCAAATGAGGTTGAAAAGACAACATTCCAAAACCTATGGGATGCAGCAATGGCAGTGCTGAGAGGGAAAGTTATAGCTCCAAATGCTTACATTAAAAAAGAAGAAAGATTTTTTTTAATATGCCTATGGATAAGTTAAGTAAGATGTCCATTTTAGGTGGTTAAGGGTTCCATGTGTTAAGTGTAAAAATACTTGCATCTTCATATTTTCCTGAAATCAGGAAAATATTTCACAACATAGGTCATTATTATAGCAATGCAGGTATTTGTCAGAACTTTCTACTTGTGAGAACATCCACAGGTCTGACAGCTAATCAAACGGTATCTAAGTTAGTGTTTGTGGTAGTTAGGTTCAGGTGTCAACTTGGCCAGGTGAAGTTACCTAGGTCTATTGCTGTGAACCTGAGCCAATGGCATGTGAACCTCATCTGTTGATGATTATATCTACAGTGAGCAAGGAGGCAAGTCTGCTGCAATGAATGACTTAAACGAGAGAGGTCAATGTAGCACAGCCTGAGCAGCTCAGCATACCTCATCTCAGCACTCGCAGCTCAGCCCGGCCCTTCGGAGATGCAGAAAGGAATCACAATGGGGAAAGTTGTTATCACTCAGAGGCCTGGAGAGAAGACCAGCAGAGATCATCCTGTGCCTTCACAACTGTGGGGATGCATGAGTCCAAATTCCGTAGAGCAGGCTGGAAACTGGAAACTCCAATGAAGGTTCTTGATGAATTCCCCAGGAGACACTGGCTGGCTTTAAAAGCTCTTGTAACCTTTTGTCCAGGGCTCAGACTTTTGAGGTGACTCAGCTGGACCCCATGAACATGGACAAGTAAAATCTTGCTTCCTAAAGCTCTGGAGTCTCGGCCCCAATTTCTTCGGTATTCCGCATAACGTTCCAGGAAGCTCTTGCAGCATTTCGCTCCGGCTTGCACGATCACCTCGCTCCAGTCAGATAGGCAGGGCTGGGGGTGAGTTGTTGCGAATGCTGTGAGGCAGCTCCTGGCTGGCTCACTAAGACAGAAGCTGCCAGACTTCCCTTGTCACCACAGTCCCTTTCCAGTGTCCACATCTCGGGTGAGAAGGAATTCAAGAATGAGATAAGCAAGTGCAACCCAGTCAGAAAGACTGACAGAAAAGAAAGTGCACCGTTAAGAACCCAGAGTGGGCACGTTCCAGGGACGGGAGCGCGCAGGTGGTTTAGCCCAACGGTAAAGCCTAAGTTTTGTAATTACTGTAAACAAACCTGGATATTAGAAAGAAACTGCTTCTGGAATTTCCGTAAGGCAGCAGAAAACTGCCAAAGAGATGTCTCTGGAAAAAACAAAGACCTTTCCCAATGGTCCTGATTATAGCTTTTGGTAAAATCAATCTATTAATTGGAAATAGTTAAAGAAGGGCATAAGAACTCTCAAAATTTCATTGTCCTCATCTAAAATTTTCAACAAGGCAGGTTTCATTCTGCCTTAAGCCTAACCACCTAGAGCAGTTATGGGGGAGGGCTAGGCATAGAAAGATGCGACAAGGTGTCATTTAGAATTCAGTTTTTTTTTGGACCAGGCCTGGAGATTAGAAATGGTAAGCATAAAATATGCTACAGAATAGGTTACGTTTGTTAATGTTATGCTTTACCAATAACATCTTTGCAATAATAACTGTAGTAATCAGAACATTATGAAAATAGAAACAGCCTTGGGGTAGGAGTAACTGAATAAAATCAAATTACTAAATTTCAGTAAGTAAAATGAAAGATCTTTGAAAGTTATGGAAAAAGTTTCCTGGATTTAGGCTTGGGATGAATTAAATAATACAGTATATTTTTCCAGAACTTGATAATCAATGTACTTTTAAAATCACTCATAATTTTAAGATATTATGAAAACAAAGAGTTTTTTTTGACCTCTGATAGAAGGAATTTTATATAAATTTTGAATTGAACACTGCAATTTTATTCTGCTTTGGAGCATTCTCCCTAAATCTATATAAGGTTACTGATAATATAAGCTAGTATTGTAAGTACATTCTCAAAATTCCTCTTAAGTAGCCTAACTAGATAGATTAAGTTACATAAATTGAGAAGTGTACCTGGTAATAATAACATAGTTAAAGTAAAATAAAATAAAAAATATGCTAATGCTTCAAACATATTCTATTTAAGAAATCACTTAAGTTTAGTAAGAAAGATAAATGGAATTTTTTATAACCTTGATTACCTGGATTTCAAAGAATCTGACTTTTGGTTACTTGGTAATTTGTTACCTCAGTATGTGGAAGAATTTGAATTTGTAGTGGCTTTATTAAGTCAATCAGCATATTTTTTGTTAGTAAATGCTGTCACAAATAGGGAAAATCCAATTCTTAGCTTCAAAGAGTTTATATTCTAGTTAGAATATACTTTTACCAGCATATAGTGTAAAATAGTAATAATGAAGGAGTAAAAATATTGGAAGAATTTAAAAAAACAGGTAAAGAAAGACACAAGAAGTTCTCATAGAAGCCAAGACACTTGTAAAACCTTTAAATAAGAAAGTAGCATTTAAAGAAATAGGTTTCTGAACTATAACTTAATTCTGTAAACTAACATATTCCTGGTATTATTTAGCACTTGGGAATAATGTTGAGAAAGATTTGAGATTTTTTTCTGGATATAAATCCCTTAAATATTGAAGAGCTGATTATGTTTCAAACTTGGGGCTTTTCTGACCTTTAAAGGTAGTGCTGAAATTTGAACCAAAAGATTTCAGGCATATTGTAAAGTAATCATCTGTGTGTGCTGAGTGTAAAGTATGTAACCTTAATTATTTGTATATTATTTCTTTCTCCTCCCCTTCCTGAATACTGTTATTCTAAGGAATCATGTGAGTTCAAAAAGCTTTGTGAATTTATTACCAAATTTATTTTTGATTATTTGCAGTCTGGATAAAAAAAATAGGTGAAATAGATATGGAAGATGATAGAAAGTTTAGCAAAATGAATTTTGTTTGTTGCAGTCTGTTGACTAGAAGCCTTGAATGGATACAGAAAGTAGTAGAGAGTCAAAGGAGGTGAATTTTGTTTGTTATAGTCATTGTTGACTAATAGCTGTGAATGAATATAGAATTGTAAAAAAGGAGTTTATGAAAGCAAATTCTGTGTGTCATAGTCAGTGCTGGCTGACCAAAATTTAGTAAGCCTGTTTATCATATATTTCAAAAAAGAAAATTTTTGTTTGAAGCCAGGAATTCCTACAAAGATAAAGTTTAGTTTTCTCCTATTGCATAATTTGGATTTTTTAGTATGTTCTTAATATACAGTCTTAAAAAAGTTTTTCTTAATCACATGAGTATTCTGTCTAGAAAACAAAGATTTTACATCGGAATAATACCTTTGTTAAAGTTTATGTTGGCCTTACCCTTTTGCTGGTTAAATTTTTATAGGTAAAGTATTATTCATATATTTAGAGATAGTATAAAATTCCTAAAAATCTGATAATGTTTTCACTATCCATATTATATCATGATACTACTCTGTATGCTGTTAAGCAATAGTATGGTGATGTTAGACATGGTTTTCATGATTTTCAAAAAGCTAGAGATCTCAGACATAGCCAAATTGTCAGTTGCACTATTTTGTTCTAATGTTTCTCTAAAAGCATATGTGGGGCAGGCCAATGGGTGCAGGGTGGTGGGCCGGTGGGCCTCATGGCTTGGGGTTTTGGGATATGAACACAGGGCTGGACACACAGAACACAGTAGGCTGCAGCATGAGTGATACATGGCAGGGATGGCAGTGGCCCAAGCCTGGAAGCAAGTGTCTTGGTTCTGCTACCAGTACCTTCTCTTCATGAAACTCTACATGCTGTAGAGTTCACACCCATGCTGGTGTCCATTGTGGGGATGACATTGTATGTGGGATATGTCTTCATGCCTCAACACATCATGGTGATATGTACTACGTTGAACCTATACAATGACCAAGAAGTGACTGGTATCCAGAGGTTCCTAAGAGAGGAATCACCCTCTGAAGATGGAGTGAGACTTCATCAAATGTCATAAGAAGCTCTAATAGATATCAACATAACCAACCTTATGAATATAAAGAATAAAATTAATGAGTAGACCGGGAAAATAATCCTGACTCATGTGTTGTTGTGTTCTTTATTTTTAACCTTAAAAAAGGCTCTTGCATTTTTGTTTAACATTGTAGTTATTTGTACTTTGATATCAGTATTTTCTTAACCTTTGTGACTGTTTAAATATTACACTGTGAAAACTTTCTTAGTGTAAGTTCCAGCACATTTTAATTGCCTTCTATTTTTAAAATCCAAAGTCATTAGTTGGGCTTTTCTGCTCTTGTTATTTATGACATATACATCTGCCTGAATATATTTTACTCTTGACCAAAGTTTTGCAAGAAACAATACAATATTTTGAGCAAGGGGATGGGATGGGAAGATATTTCATTGAGCACTACTTACAAAACATGTACCTGTAAGTTTGAACTTGGGAGTACAGTTTTAGTTATCTAGGTTCTACTCTAACAGCTTTTGCTTTGAAACTATCAAACAAAGTATTTCTTAACAATGCAAAAGAAAAAAGCCTGTTAAAGTTAGCATAAAGAAAAATATCACCTTTTAAATATTTAATTCTTTTGCGGACTTATTTCCAGAAAACTATTGTGCTGATTCTTGTAATAAAATGTTCTTAAGTGGTTAAGAAGCATGTTATATAATGCTAATATTCCACAGAGTTTTTAACAGAAGATTTCAGTTTCCTCTAAGGGAGTGTAAATAATGTACTCCCTTAAATTGAGTTTCATGATTATAACAGGTGCTGTAAATACATTTGCACATTGGAATAAGATATGATGAGATGAAGTTTAGTTAAAAACTATAGCAAAATGAAGTGTAAACTAAATTAAAGTTTAGTTCAACTAAACTTTAATTTAGCTTAACTAAATTAAAGTTTACACTAAGTTTTTAAATGTAAATTCATTAAATGCAAAGAGAAAAAAATAGTATATGTGGTTAGCTCTAGGACAGAGCTCCTTCTGTAACAAAGAAAGACTTAAAAAAAAGGCAGGACAAATATATAAAATTCTATTTAAAACAAACTGAAAAAAAAGAAAAAAAATTATATTTTATCTATTAATTAACATAATTCTGGCAAATGTGCAAAAGTGAAACAGAAAAATCTCTGCTATTATTTGTTAATATAAAACAGTTGTCTAATATTTTAATTTCTGAAAATAGCTTCATTTAAAATGCTTATATAATTTAGAGTTAGATTATAAGCTTAACTGTTATCTTTAAATCCTGAAATGCTTTGCTCTTTATGTAACCTAGTAGTTCCCTGGAGTTTTAAGTTTCTTTGTGACACCTAGGACTCAGATTTAGTTCTCCAACTCTGAAAGTCAGCATAAGCCCATATGGCAACTTTTAAAAAACTGAAAAAGATCAAACTCTGATTAAAGATGTGATGAAACTTTTCTAGGTAAAACTAAGGTACATTAATATGAAAGGTAAAAAATAATATTGCATATATGTTAAAGCTTCAGCCTTTTTGTGAAACAAAGGGAAAAATGTTTATTTTGTTCACAATGGAAATTTTCTGGAGCACACTGTCTGACTTAATCTGTCTAGTCAGTTTAACAACCAAATTCATTTTTATTTGAGAAAGATTGTAGAATTAAAAAAAATCCTAATATTCTTTACAAATTAAAGTTATATGATGATGCATTTCAGAGTATTCATGAAAAAGTATTTGCAAAGTCCCTTGAAGGACTGAGAAAACTAGAACTACCAAATTCACACACCTGAGGAATTACTGACATTTTCTTAAGCAAGAGGGGCTCCCAATTTAATAAGTCAAGGCCTTAATTTTGAGGCCTGTCCTTATGAAACTTATTTCTGTAATAATTGAGCCTACTTATGATTAGTGCCTAAGAGTCATCTCCAGAAAATGTCTGCTGTTGTGTTCAAATGTGGTCTCTCTCAAAGCTAAACTCTGACCTTTCCCCTTATGTGGCACATAACGTCCAGGGGTGCAGCCCTGGCCCTGGTATCATGAAATGTAACTGGATCTGGCATATCATATAGTACATAACTGGTCCTGGCATCATGGGACAAAACTGGTTCTGGAATCATGAGACATAAGTCCAAAGGATGGACCTGGTCCTGACATTGTGGATTAATTGATCAAAAGGGGGAAAATAAATAGAGTGTCAATGGCTAGGAGATTTCAAATCAAGTTGAGCAGTAACTCTGGAGTTTACTCTTATGCAAGTTTCAGTCAGATATTGAAAACTGCCACGGTATGGTACCCCCCAATCAATAGTATTCCTGGAAACCTGAAAGATATCTTGAGTTCTATAAAATTTTACTTCTTAAGTTTGTTTTTTAGAGACTTAAAACCTCCAGATTGTTCCAGTGCCAGAGAAGCTGGAAAACCAGTAATACTGAACTTTCCAAGAACAATTGTCTTTGTCATTTCACCCTTTTGTGCCTTAATAACAACTCCCTGTTTCTGCCTTGAAGCAGTTAGAAGAGTCATCCCCCAGATATTTACCAATTGAGAGGGAGGAATTGTAACAAATAAATTGTGACTTAACAGTGAATCATTTAACTAGTGAGTCATATTCCTTTTTTGCTTTCTGGTACATTGGAGTAGACAGAGGGAGATATTTGAAATCTTTAAACTACAGTTCAGCTACCTTGATATATGAAATGATTGTAAAAGCTCTTATCTTGTGCCTTTGTGACTGTAAGAATTGTTGCTCCCTTTATCTGGTCATTTTCTTGTAAGGCAAAAGCCCTATTGCTAACTCCCAGCAACTTACAGATTCCAAGAGTAGTGTAAGAAGCAATTAAGGCAAACTGTCCTGGGACAGAGGAGTAGCAGCTTGAGATATATAATGGAACACCTGTGGAAAGTCTATTTCATAGGAAGTAAAAGCGGCATGTGCATTCCTGTGCATAGAGGAATTCCTAAGGCTACAAGTGAGCACATGCCCAGGAGAAGATACAGATTGAAAAAAAAAAAAAGCAACAAACAAACAGAAAGGATCTTCCACTTCTCTTTCCCTCAGGCTGCTATTCTTAAAAGAATGGTTAAGCACTTAAGGAGAGCACCAGTCATAGAGAGCCAATCTACAAAGACTTTGAAAGGTGATTTTTGTGTCTGTTTTTGTTAGCTCTGGACAATCAAGGAGATCTCTGTCGTACAACTGGCTAAGGATACAAACCTAAGGAACAGAAAGCTCAGGGACTAAATCCCAGAGATAACCCTTCAAAACATCAAAATGTACAGTGTTCAATAAAAGATTACAAGACAAGCAGGAAATGATGGTCCATACAAAGGAACAATATAAAAATTCACAATCCATCAACAATTGTTACAAAAGACAAAGATGGTTGTGTATACCAATAAAAAAATTCAAGAAAAATACATAATGATTATAAATATACATGCACCTAATGGCAGAGCTCCAAAATATGTGAAGCAAATATTGACAGATTTGAAGGGGAAATAGATGGTTCTACTATATAGGAGACTCCCATATATCACTTTCAGTAATGGATAGAACAACTAGGCAGAAGATCAATAAAGAAATAGGAGACTTGAATGATACTATAAATCAACTAGACATACAAACATATATAGAACATTTCACCAACAGTCATAGAATTCACGTCCTTCTGCAGTGCATGTTCTAATTTGCTAACTGCTGGAATGCAATAGATGAAAAATGAAATGGCTTTTAAAAAGGGGAATTGAATAAGTTGCATGTTTATAGTTTTAAGGCCACAAAAAATCCCAATTAAAGCAAGTGTATAAAAATGTCCAAATTAAGGCACCAACAAAAGGTTACTCTCACTCAAGAAAGGCCAATGAAGTTCAGGGTTCCTCTCTCAATTGGAAAGGCATGTGGAAAACATGGATACACCTTCTAGCTTCTTCTCCAGGCCTCTTGCTTCAGGAAGCTTCCCTAGGGGCATTCTCCTTCATCTCCAAAGTTTGCTGGCTGGTTCAGTCATTTTGTCTCTGCTGCACGCATCATTCTCAAGCTTTCTCCAAAATGCTTCCTCTTTTAAAGGATTCCAGTAAAGTAATCAAGACCCACCTGGAATGGGTGGAGTCATGAAAGGTGAAAACCCACAATTGGGTGAGTCACATGTCCATGGAGATAACCAAGTTTCCAACCTACATTATTGAATAGGGATTAAAAGAAATGGCTGCTCCCACAAGATTGATTAGGATTAAAACATGACTTTTCTAGGGTACATAAATCCTTCCACCCTCTGGACCTTAAAAAAGACATGTTTTTCCCATATACAAAATGCATTCATTCCAACACAATATCTGGAATCCTTAAACCATTTCAGTAACCATACAAATGCAATACAAATTCAGAAACAGTACAAAATCTCTGATCAAAGTTAGCTACAGGCATGGTCTGTCTTAAGGCAAACTTTTCCTCTGGGTCTGGATCTGTGAAACTCAGAACAAGTTATTTGCTCTCAATACAAAGGAGGGACAGTCTTAGAATATATTCTTCCATTTCCATAGGGAAAAATTGGAAGTAACATGGGGGTCACCGAACCCAAGCAGTTTAGAAAACCTGCAAGGCAAACTCCATTAGATTTCAAGGTCTGAGAGTCTTACCCTTTCCAAGGTCCTAAGCAGTGGCCCACCTCTCTTGGAATGTAAACTTGGGGGATATTGGGGAGACCACCTTTTTCTGGGCTCCACCCTCTCCAAACTCCAGGCTACACCTGGGCTCTCTGCCATCTCCAGGGCACACTCTCAACCTCTCCATGTGGTGGCAGCCAGGCTCTCCTCAATCACCAAGGAAGTTGCTGCATCCTCTCCAAGGCCTGAAGTGGTGGGACTCTTCCATTGAGCCCATCCTCTGTCTTTGGGACAAACTCACCCACTCCACATGCTTGAGTATGTCCACTCTCCTGGCCAAAACTTGGCTTTAGAATTTAGCTTCCATAGTTCTGCATCTGAAGTTATTTTTCCTCCAATGTGTCCCTTTTCTGAGCCCCACCCCCAGTCCAGACTGGCAACAGCTCCATTTATACAGGTCCCACAGCACACTTGTTGGCTTTCTATGTAGTAAGCAAGGATTGTTCCCATCAGACAGCAGGAATTTCCACAAATTCTTCTTGGATAACTCCATCTCCAATCACGACTTTCTCTGAAATGGCTGACCACATTTGGCCAAATTCTCATGGGGGCACTATTCTCTGGAATATCTCTTCCTGGAAACCCAGAACTTTCCAGAACATCAATTTCTGGTTTCTTTGTACCCAAGAGTTCAGTTCTTAGCTGATCTCTTTCCTGTCACTATACGCTGCAAAGAGAAAACAGGTTGGACTTTTCACATTTAATTTGAAAATCTCTTCTGCTAAATATCCAAGTTCATGGCCTTAAAAATCTGCCTTCCAGCCAAAGCCACTAGTCAGTTTTGCCAGATTATCTGCCATTTTAAAACAAGGATCACCTTCCTTCTAATTTGCAATTACACATGCCCCATTTCTGTCTAGTGTCTTGTTTGGAGTCCACATTTCTACCAACAGTAACTTCAAAGCATTCTAGGTTTTCTCTATCAAGGTCCTCACAACTCTTCCAGAATCTTCCCCCATCCATTTAAAAAGCTGTTCCAACATGTTTGGTATTTGCAAACTGCAGCAGTACCCCACTTCTCTGGTACCAAAATTTGTTCTAGTTTGCTAGCTGCCAGAATGCAACACACCAGAAATGGAGCAGCTTCTAAAAAAGGGAATTTAATAAGTTGCAAGTTTACAGTTCTAAGCCCATGAAAATTTCTCAATTAAAGTCAGTCTATAAAAATGTCCAAATTAAGGCACCAGCAAGGTTACCTTCACTCAAGAAAGGCCAATGAAGTTCAGGGTTTCTCTCTCAACTGGAAATGTATATGGCAAACATGGCCACATCTTCTAACTTCCTCTTCAGGTCTCTTGCTTCAGGAAGCTCCCCCGGGGGTGTTCTCCTTCATCTTCAAAGGTCACTGGCTGGTGGACTTTGTATTTCTCATGTCTCTGCTGCTTTTGAAATTCTCAAGCTTTCATCAAAATATTTCCTCTTTTAAAGGATTCCAATAAAGTAATCAAAACCTATCTGGAATGGGTGGAGTCGTATCTTCCTCTAATGAAAGGTTAATGCCCACAACTGGGTAGAGATAACCTAATCAAATTTTCAACCTACATTATCGAATAGAGATTAAAAGAAATGGTTGCTCCCACAAGATTGATTAGGATTAAAACATGGCTTTTCTAGGGCACATAAATCCTTTCTAACCAGCACAGTAAACATAGTTCATTCTCCAGAATAGACCGTATGTATATATAGAAAACAGGTCTCTATAAATTTTAAAAGATTCACATCATGCAGTGAATCTTAGGCTACAATGGAATAAAGGTAGAAATAAATAACAGAGGGAGAACTGGACACTTCACAAATATGTTGAAATTAAACAACTCATTATTGGACAACTCATGAGTCAAACTAAAAATCACAAGGGAAATTAGGAAATATCTTGAGGCAAATGAGAATGAAAACACATCATACCAAAACTAACAGGATGTAGCAAAAGCAGTGCTGAGAGGGAATTTATAGCTCTAAATGCTTACATTCAAAAATAAGAAAGATCTCTAATCAGAGACTTAATCTCAAAACTAGAGGAATTAAAGAATGATAAGCAACCTAACCACAGATTCAAAAGAATGAAAAAAATAACAAAAATGATAGCAGATTTAAATGAAATAGAGACTAAAAAACAATAGAATCAGTGAAACCAAAGTTGATTCTTTGAAAGGATCAGTAAAATTGATAAACTTTTAAAAGACTGAGAAAGAAAAGTAGAGAGAGGATACAAGTAATTAAAATCAGAGGAAGATACTATGAATAACTGTACATGAATAAATTTGATAACCTAAATTATATGAACAAATTTATAGAGAAACACATGCTACCTGTATGCTGTCTCAAGAAGAAATAGATCTCAACAGACAGACAAATAGCAAGTAAAAAGATCAAATGATTCTCCAAAAACCTTCCAACAAAGGAAAGCCCAAAACCAGATGGCTTCACTGGTAAATTGTACCAAATATTCCAAGAAGAATAACTGCCAATACTGCTCAATCACTTCTGAAAAATTGAAGTGAAGGGGACATCTAACTTATTCTATGAGGTCAAAAACACCCTCATATCAAAGCAAGATAAAGAGGGGGTGCAAGGGTAGTTCAGTAGTAGAATTCTCACTTGTCATGCGGGAGAATCGGGTTTGATTCCCAGTTCATGCACTTCCCAAAAAATAAACAAGCGAGCAAAACAAACAAACATTCAACAAATGGTGCTGCGATAATGGGATACTCACATGGAAAAATAATGAAATGTGACCCTGCCATACAGCATATAAAAAAGAAAAACAGATAAAGATAACACAAGGAAAGGAAACTACAGACCAAAATGCCTGATGAATATGATGCAAAAATTCTCAATAAAATATGAACAAACTGATTACAAAAAAGAATTATACACCATGATCAAGTGGGATTTATTCCAGGTATGCAAGAGCAGTTCAACATAAGAAAATCACTTAATGTAGTACACTCCATTAATAGAATGAAGGGAAAAAAAACACATAATCATCTCAAGCAGAATACATGTTTGCCAAAATCCAACACATTTTCTTGATAAAAACACTCAGACAACTAGGAATAGAATGAAACTTCTTTAACATGATAAAGGGCATATTTGAAAACATGATAAAAGGACATGTGTCAAAATCCTATTCAATGGTGAAAGAGTAAGCACTTTTCCTCTAAGATCAGTAACAAGGCAAAGATGTCCACTGTCAACAGTTTTATCCAGCATTGTCCTTTCTGTTCTAGCCTGAGCAACTATGCAAGAAAAAGAAATAAAAGGCTTACAAATTGGAAAGGAAGAAGTAAAAATTCTCCTATTTGCAGATGACATGATCCTGTACAGAAAAAAATCCTGAAAAATCCACACCAAAGTTTCTGGAGCTAATAAATGAATTCACAAAAGTGGAAGAGTACAAGATCAATATACAAAATATCAGTAGTTTTTCTATATATTCAAATATCTGGGAACAAATTTCTCCAAGATAGTTTAGATTTGTACACGGAAAACTATAAAACATTGCTAAAAGAAATTAGAGAAGACCCAAAAAATAGAATACAAGATTAAGTATGTTAAGATATCAATTTGAACTAAAACAATTTACAGACTCAATGTAATCACAATCAAAATTCTGATACCCTTATTTACTAAAATGGAAAAGCCTATCATCAAATTTACGTAGAGGGTTAAAGGCTCCTGAATAGCCATACAATCTTGAAAAAGAAGAATTAACTTGAAGGACTCACACTTCTTGGTTTTAAAACTTAGAGTGAAATTGTGGAAGACATCATCAACAAGGTGATACAAGCCATCCCCTGAAAAAATCTCCCCAGAGAGTCAGCAAATAAAATAACAAATCCCACTTGCTTAGAATACTGTAGGATGGTAGAGACTGGAGAAGGATGCCACAGATTCTAAACTGAAGATAAAGAAAATGAACAGGTAAGAAAGTTTCATTCTGGGCCCAATCATTCTTTTCCATCTTTTTCACTTGGTTCCATACAGCTTGAGAGATTCTCAAAGGCAGCAACCCACATCCCTCCCACTTCCTACCAGGGCCACATATAGAGGGCACACCAGTAGGGAGTTAGAACTCCACTCACATCCAGTCACAGAATCTCACTCATATTCAGTGGCAGGGACCAAAGTCCACAGCCCAGGGTGGAACCTGAACTCCTGAGGAGTGCTGCATACAAAAGCAGCTCCACCCCAGGAGGAGAGGGAGAGTCTGCAGTGGAAAGGCAGGAAGTGGTGCGCCCACTCTATCAGTTTCTGTTGGCTGAACTACCTAAAGGCAAAACAGACTTTTCTGGATTGACCCCATCTGGCTCCCTGGTGTACAATAAACTAACAGGGAAGAAAGCAAAGGCATAAAAGTCTCACAGATACAAAAAAGAGGGGAGGAAGTTAAGCTGAACTGCTAAGACAGGATGGGTCCCAGAACTGAAAAGTGTAAGGAAAGCAGGTACTGAGTGAAGGATAGACCACATGTTGAGTCTCAAAACAAGTTTCAATAAATTTTAAAAGATTGAAGTCATATAAAGCTCTTTCCTTGACCATAAGGGGACGCTGGAAATCACCAACAGGTGGAGAACTGGAAAATTCACAAATATATGGAAGTTAAACAGCATGGTCTTCTTAAACAATCAGTGGGTCAAAGAAGAAATTGCAAGGAAAATCAATAATTGTTTTAAGAATGAAATTGGGACTATAACATATCACGAATTATGGGATGTAGTGAAGACAGTGCTGAGAAGGAAATGTATAGCCCTAAACCGTTACGTTAAAAAATAAGAAAGAGCTTAAATTAACTAATGGCCCACTTGGAAGAGTTAGAAAAAGACCAGCAAAGCAATCTGAAAGCAAACAGAAGGAAAGCAATAGCAAACTAGAGCAGAAATGAATGGAATTGAGAATAATAAAAAATAGAAAGAATTGACAAAACCAAAAGTTGGTTCTTTGAGAAGATGAGTAAAATTGACAAATCCTTTTTAGATGGACAAGACAAAAAGAGAAAGGCTGCAACTAAGTAAAATCAGAAATGAGGGGAGGGTATTATACTGACCCCCCCCAAATAAAAAGGATCATAAGAAGATACTATGAACAACTGTATGACAACAAATTAGATAACCTAGATGAAATGGGAAAATTCTTAGATACACAAAGAACCTGCACTTCACACATGGAAAACTGTATTTACATCAAAGAGAAATGGAAGATCTCAACAGACCAATTGCAGCTAAAGTGTTTGAACCAGTCATCAAGAACCACCCAACAAAGAAAAGCCCAGGACTGGATGGCTTCACAAATGAGTTCTACCAATTGTTACAAGAATTAATACAAATCCTGCTCAGACTTTTCCAACAAATCGAAGAGGAGGAAACACTACCTAACTCATTCTATGAGGCCAGTATTGCCCTAATTTAAGAAAGCCAGATAAAGATACTATAGGAAAAGAAAGTTACAGTCTAATATCTCTAATGAATATAGATGGAAAAATCCTCCAAAAAATACTTGCAAATCAAATCTAACAGCACAAGAAAATAATTACACACCATTATCAAGTAGGTTCAATACCAGGTATGCAAGAGTTCTTCAACATAAGACAATCAATTAATGTAATACACCATATTAACAAAATGAAGGGGGAAAAACCATGATCATCTTGATAGATGCAGAGAGGGCATTTGACACCATCCAGCATCATTTCTTGATTAAAAAAAAAAACTTAGAAAAATAGAAATAGAAGGAAAGTCCTCAACATGATAAAGGGCATGTATGAAAAACCCACAACTAACATCATACTCTGTGGTTAGGATGAATGGTTTCTCTCTAACAGTCACCACTGCTATTCAACATTTTTCTGGAATTTTAGCTACAGAAGTTAGGAAATAAAAAGAAATAAAATGGGCAGTGCAACAGTGGCTCAGTGGCAGAATTCTCACCTGCCATGCAGGAGACTTGAGTTCCATTCCTGGAGCCTACCCATGCCAAAAAAGAAGAGGGAAAAGAAATAGAAGGCATCTAAATTGGAAAGGAAGAAGTAAACTTTTTACTGTTTGCAGATGAAATGATCCTATATGTAGAACATCCCCCAAAACTACAACAAAGCTACTAGAGGTAATAAATGAGTTCAGCAAAGTGGCAGTACACAAGAACAACATGCAAAAATCAGTAGTGTTTCTACACATTTAGTGATGAGCGATCTGAAGAGGAAATAAAGAAAAAAAATTCCACTTACAACATGAACTAAGAGAATCAAATGCCCAGGTATAAATTTAGCCAAAGGATTTAAAGGACTTTTACACAGGAAACTACCAAACATTGCTAAAAGAAATCAAAGAAGACCTAAATAAATGGACCGACATTCTGTGTTCATGGATTGGATGACGAATATCATTAAGATGTTGATTCTACACAAATTGCCTTACAAATTCAATTTAATCCTAATCACAATTCCAACAGCTTACTTTGCAGAAATGAACAGTCAATCATCAAATTTATTTAGAATGATAAGGGGTTCCAAATAGCCAAAAGATCTCGAAAAAAAAAAAAAGGAAAAAAGTTGGAGGACTGAAACTTCCTGGTTTTAAAGCATATTATAAAGCCACAGTGGTGAAAACAGCATGTAACTGGTATTAGGATCGATATATTGGCCAATGGAATTGAATTTGAAAGTTCAGAAATAGACCCTCACATCTATGGCCAATTGATTTTTTTAAATCCGATTTTATCGAGTTATATTCACACACACTTTCCATTGCTAATTGATTGGTTTTTGTATGCTGCGTGGTGGGGGTCACTTTTAATTCTTTTTCCATGTAAGCATCCCATTATTGCAGCACCATTTGTTTGCTTGTTTTCTTCGGGGGCGGGGCAAGTGCATGAGCTGGAAACTGAACCCAGGTCTCCCACATGGCAGGCAAGAATTCTACCACTGAACAATTGATTTTTGACAAAACTTGCAAGTCCACTCCACTGGGTAAGAATATTCTCTTGAAAAAGTGGTGTTGCACAAGGATGAAACTGTATATCCATATACAAAAGTTAACTTATAATGGATGAAAGACCTAAATACAAGAATCAGGACTATACTCCTAGAGGAAGTGGTAGGGTAGCATTTTCAAGATCTTGTGGTAGGCAATGGTTTCTTAGACTTTACACAAGCAAAGGTAATAAAGGGAAAAAAAAATCAATGGGACCTTCTCAAAATTAAAAACTTTTGTGCATCAAAGAGTTTGTCACTAAAGTGAAAGGACAATTTACACAATAGGAGAAAATATTTGGAAACTACATATCTGATAACTATTCAATATCCAGAATATATAATAAGATCAGACATTTCAACAACAAAAGGACAACCTAATTAAGAAATAGGCAAAACACATGAATAGATACTTCTCCAAAGAGGAAATACAAATGGCTATGAGGCACATGAAAAGATGCTCAACATCATTAATGATTAGAAAAATGCAAATCAAAATCACAATTAGCTATTCTTTCACACCACTAAAATGGTGACTATTATGAGGTCAAAGTTAGTTCAGTGGTAGAATTCTTGCCTGCCATGTGGGAGACCTGGGTTCATCTTTCCAAAAAGATGGAGGTAACCCAAGTGTCCATTAGCTGGTGAATCAATAAACAAAATGTGTTAGGTACAGACAATGGAATATTATTCAGCTACGAGAAGGAATGAAACCCTGATGCATGCAACAACATGGCTGAACCTTGAGCAATTATGTGGAGTGAAATAAGCCAAACACAAAAAGACAAATGTTGTATGATGTCACTGTTATGAACTAATTATAATAAGAAAACTGAAAGAGTTAGAATCTAGAATATAGATTACCAGGGGATAGATTGGGGCTGGAGAATGGGGAGTTGAGGCTTAACTTGTACATGGTTTTTATTAGTTTGGTGGTAGAGATGTGGAGCTGGATGGTGGCTGTGGTAGTACGTTTTGTGAGTTAAATCACAGCACAGAACTGTAGAGGTGAATGTGGTTAAAAAGGGAAATTTTGGGATATATATATATATATTACTAGAATAAAAATTGAAAGACAAAGCATGGGACTGTACAACACAGTGAACACTATTGTAGATTGTGGATTAGAGTTAATAGTACTAGTATAAGAAGGCTCTTTCTTGAAATATAACACATAATATTGGCAGAAGGTGTCAATCATAAGGCAGCACATAGGAGAATCACGTGATGTAAATTATGGATGATAGATAATAATATGATTTTAACAATCTTTCTAAGGTAACTATGGTTTTAAAAGTACAATTATAAAAAATGCTGCAATCAGTTGAAGCAAATGTTCTACACCAATGCAAGATTTGGGGGATGGGGTGGTTTATGGTAATCCTGTATTTTATGCATGATTATTTTGTAAACCCACAGCTTCTCTAATAAAAAAAAGAAATCTACCAAATGAGGGAAGATATTTGGAAGCCACATATCCATAAAAGGCTTAATATTCCAAGTATAGAAACAAATCCTGTAATTGAACAGTGAGAAGATCAACAATCCAACTTAAACATCATCAAAACATTTTAATAGAAGTTTCTCAAAAATGATATATAAATGACCAATAGGCAAATGAAAAGATGGTCAACATCATTAGCCATTAGGGAGATGCAAATAAAAACTTACACTGTGATATCATTTCAGATTCTCCGGAATGACTTCTATTAAAGGAAAATAAGAAGTGTTGAAGAAGATGTGGAAAAATAAGGACATTGCTGTTTGGTAAGAATGTAAAATGGAGCAGACCCTGTGGCAAATGGTTTGACCATTCCTCAGAAAGCTAATTATGGATGCATCCTGTGTATATGTCCACAAGAATTGAAAGCAGAGACTTGAACAGGTGTTTGCACACTGGTGATCATAGCGGTGTCATTTACAATGGCCAAAAGATGGAAATAACCTAAGTGTCCATCAACAAATGGATAAATAAATAATCGGTAGTATACACATACAGTAGAATATTATTTAGACATAAAAAGGAATAAAGTTCTGGTACATGTGACCACATGAATCAATCTTGAAAACACTGAGTTGAGTGAAATGAGACAGACACAAAGGACACACAATGTTTGATCACCAGGATATGAAATAACTAGTCTAAGCAAATTCATAGAGCAAAAATTAGAACACAGGTCATAAGGGAATGGATGGTAGCACAACACTGTGACTGTAATTGATACTACTGAATTACATATTTGAATGTGGTTAAAAGGGGAAATTTTATGTTATGTATGTTACTAGAATAATTTTTTTTAAAGTCGCATATCTGTACAATATAAACAGTGATCTCCAATGTAAACTATGGACTATAGTTAATATTATTGCCATAATAATATTGTGCCATCAGTTTTAACAAAGGTAACACAAAAAACTTAAATAATAAGAAAACTGTATTTGGGAACTGTGCATTTTGCATGATTTTTCTGTACATATACAACTTCTTTAATAAAAACAAATTGGTGGAATAGAATTTCAAGACATGAAAATTTTTTGAAGTTTAATTTGTGTCCATAAATAAAGTTTTATTGCAATTCAGACACTGCCATTTGCATACGTAGTGTCTGTGGTTGCTTGCTTTCGCATGACAATGATCGAGTTGGGTAGTTTTGACAGAGAACTCATGGTCTGCAAAGCCTAAAATATGTGCTACCTAACCCTTTGCAGAAGCAGTCTGACAATCCCTGCTTTATATAACTGTCAGAGAGACTCCTGTGCCAGGGGTCCAGGGGTCAGATGCAGGTGTGGCTATTTTCTCTTCCTTCCTTTGGTCTCTATACAACCAGGAGCAGAGCTGGAGTGGCATTACCTTTGATGTGTTCTATTATTTTAAATGGGAGCGATTCATGGGAAGTTTTCAAATGTAGTCCAGTCTGTATGTGTATGAGTGCTTGGAATAAAATTCAAAAGCATTATAAAGCCCAATTCCTGCATGTATTCTAGCACCAAAGAGTCATTATAAAATTCTAGCTTGAGTTTTGTTGTGTACGAAAGACTACCAGCTCTATGACCTGTAGATTTGGTCACAAATTCTTTTGCTTTTTATGTTGTTGCAAAAGACCGTATATTGGATGCTCAGAAGCCATATAGGCACTACATATACCTTTATGCTATGATTCAAGGTAGAATTTGCTTGCCCTTAAGATTACTTGAAGAGATTTTGCTGGGACATCCAAAGTTAAGTAAAACTGTGTTGACATCACGATGAATGCTATTCTCTGGTCTTACCTTCTGGGAAAGGAATTCTATCACCCCGCTTCCAGCGCTCTCCCTTTTCAAGGCATGGGAAGTCTTTGCTTTTGCCGCACAGGAGGGACCATGATGAGCATTTAATGATCCACATTTTCCACTGGTGTACAAGTCAGGGAGACAGAGTTCAGTCCACTTTTTGCCTTCAACTGGTTTTGTAATTTTAAGTTCCTAACTTAAATTTTGTAAACATTAGTTTTGTAAATTATAAATCTATTTAGTTTGACTAGATGATCTTGATATCCACCTAAAACTCCAAAATATATTATTATTTCAACTTACTAAAGTCTCCCCCCTCATTGAACTGACTCAGAATAACTTGATTTTTTATATACAGAAAATATATATTTTCTGCTTATTTGAAATTTGGTGGAATTTGTTTTGCTTTACGTTATAACACTATTGCAATGAATGGAAGTAATTACAATATTGTTGAGAAATGCCTACTCCATTTAAAGGGAAGTTATCAGTACCAGGGGCCTGATAATAATTGTATAAAAGCATAAAGAAAATAATGCTAAAATAAATTATGCAAGATAACTAACTCCGTAAAGAAAAATAAGAATATGTTGCTTGCGAAGGTGTGCAAGAGTTGTAAAAAAAGATCAGTTTGGTGTTTTATTGTAAAAAGTAAATCAATTTTCCTCTCTCCATCTAAACAGAAACAACAGCTTCTCAAATATTCATCTTTCATGTCAATGTGTTCTGGGGGACCAATTGTTTTTTAGTATTTCATTATAATTAAAGGTACATTTGTCAATTCAAACCTCTTCATGCTTTTTTTTATTTTTTCAGTAAAGAAGAAGGAAGAATGGTGAGGAGAGAAGGAGAAGGGGCTAACAGAGAAGAGAAAGGATCAAACAAGACGACTGGGGAAGAGAGGAGAAACTACAAATTTCAAGCTGATGGTAACATTTTAAGACCAGTTGAACACTTTCTTTTCTTATTTTACAAAGAATCCTTGACCTCATGAAATATATTGTGAATGTAGTTTGATCTTCCTGATCTAAGTGAAGAATAAAAAAAATTGAATTTAAGGCTGACCACAAATACCCAATATAAAAAGGTTTTAGTTAATGCTTACTATAACAGGGCACACTTCACCTTGAAGGCACTGTTTTTTTGATGGTAAGTTTAGATAGCCTGATGTCTTTTTCAAATAGCTCACTGGCAAGCTGCTGAACATATGAAAATATTTTGTTTTTCCACAGCTCGAAGATTGAATCAGAAAGAGTAGCACGATAGGTTTGAAAATAAATATTTTAAAATGAAATGACCTGGAGGATGGTTTGTCATAAACAACTAAATTTCATAAAATACTTATTTACTCCATCTTTAAATAATTACTCTAGGCAAGTGACACTGGTGTGTCACATTAATAAGATCCCCTCCCCAAAGGGGCTGTTCCTTTTTATTAAAAAAAAAGTCATTTTTGAGATATATTCACATACTGTACAATCTATCCAAAATGCACAATCAGTACTTTAATATAATCACAGGGATGTACATTCATCACCACAAACAAACTTAGAACATTTTCAGTACTCCTAAAAGAAATCCCATGCCCCTTGTAGTCACCTCCCACTCCTCTACTCTCCCCCAGTCCTACAGAACCACGAATCTAATTATGTCTCTACAGATTTATTTATATTTACATTTAAGATAGATAAAAGCATACACGATGTAATACTTTCTGCCTGGTGTCTTTTGCTTAGTGTATTTTTTTATTATTATTTTTTAATTACAGAAGTTGTAGGTTTACATGAAAGTCATGTAAAAATACAACATTCACAGATATTTCCCTATTGCTGACACTTTGCAGTGGTGTAGTACCTTTGTTGTGATTTATGACAGAATATTAAAATATTACTGCTGACTGTAATCCATAGTTTATATTAGGGGTATTTCCCCCCATATATCACCCTATTTTTAACACTTTATGATAGTGATGTACATGTGTCCTAATTCATGAAAGAATAGCCTTATAGCTGTACTATACAACAGCATCAACAGCCACAACAAGATTCACTATATTATACAGTCCCATGTTTTATCTTCTAGCTTTCTTTCTAAAAACATGCATGACCCAAAACTTCTCCCTTCAACCACACTCACAAACATTCAGTGGTGTTAATCACACACAAAATAATGTGCTACCATTACCACTATCCCTTTCAAATATTTACAATTAATCTAAATAGAAATTTTGCACAAATTAAACATCACATCCCCCTTCTCTACGTCTTTTCTATCCCCTGGTAACCTACATTCTAGATTCTAACTGTGAGTTTGCTTATTATAACTAGTTCATATCAGCGAGATCATACAATATTGTCCTTTTGTGTCTTGCTCATTTCACTCAGCATAATGTCCTCAAGGTTTCAGACATGTTGCTGCATGCATCAGGACTTCATTTCTTTGTACAGCTGAATACTATTTCATCATATGTATATACCATGTGTTGTTTATCCATTCATCAGTTGATGGACACTTGGATGGCTTCCATCTTTTGGCAATTGTGAATAATGCCACTATGAACATTGGTGTGCAAATGTCTGTTTAAATGCTCCATCACTTTTGAAGAACAGTTTTGCCCGATGAAGAATTCTTGGCTGGCAGTTCTGCTCTTTCAGTACCTTAAATATATCATACCATTGCCTTCTCACCTCTGTGGTTTCTAATGAGAAATCAGCACTTATTCTTATTGTGCTTCCTTTGTATGTGATGAATCACTTTTCTTTTACTGCTTTCAGGAGTCTCTCTCTATCA
Organism: Tamandua tetradactyla; assembly: GCF_023851605.1. NCBI lineage: Eukaryota > Metazoa > Chordata > Mammalia > Pilosa > Myrmecophagidae > Tamandua > Tamandua tetradactyla. The sequence goes on along the minus strand of NC_135352.1, from coordinate 38,662,318 downwards.
TTGGCATTGGATATTCTGATTAGTAGGTGTCTCAGAGAAGTTCTATGACAGTTTATTCTGTTTGGAATTTGTTGCAATTCTTGGATATATATATATATTTATGTCTCTCCTAAGAGTTGGGAAATTTTCAGTCATTATTTCCTTTAATATTCTCTCTGCCCCTGTTCTAGTTTGCTCGCTGCCGGAATGCAATATACCAGAAACGGAATGGCTTTGAAAAAGGGGAATTTAATAAGTTATTCGTTTACAGTTGTAAGGCTGAGAAAATGTTCCAATTAAAACAACTCTATAGAAACATCCAATCAAAGGCATCCAGGGAAAGATACTTTGGTTCAAGAAGGCTGATGAAGTTCAGGGTTTCTTTCTGAAGTGGAAGGGCACATGGCAAACACGGTCAGGTTTCCTCTCTCATCTGGAAGGGCACATGGTGAACACGGCATCATCTGCTAGCTTCTTCTCCTGGCTTCCTGTTTCATGAAGCTCCCCAGGAGGCATTTTCCTTCTTCATCTCCAAAGTTTACTGGCTTGTGGGGTCTCTGCTTCTCATGGCTATGTCATTCTGCTCTGTTCTCTCTGAATCACTCATTCTCTTAAGTTTTTCCTATTTTATAACACTCCAGAAACTTATCAAGTCCCACCCAAATGGGTGGAGATACGCTTCTACCTAATCCAGTTTGACAATCACTCTTGATTAAATCACATTTCTAGGGAGATGATCTAATTACAGTTTCAAATATACAATACTGAATAGGATTAGAAGAAATGGCTGCCTTTAGAAATGGTATTAGGATTAAAACATGGCTTTTCTAGGGTACATCCATCATTTCAAACCAGCACAGCCCCTTTTCCCTTCTCCTTTACTTCTGGGACATACATGATGCTTATTTTTGTGCACTTCGTGCTGTTACTGAAATCCCCAAAACACTTCAATTTTTTCCAGTCTTTTCTCTATCTGTTCTTCTGCCTGTCAGTTTTTGATAATCTTATCTTTTAGCTTGCTGATTCTCTCTTCCGCTTATTCAAATCTGCTGTTGCATGCCTCTAGTGTATTTTTAATCTCTTCTATTGTATGTTTAATTATTATAATTTCTGTTATGTTTCTTTTCATAGTCAAAATTCTTCTTTATGCTCACCCACAGTCCTCTTAATACTCATGGTCTCTTCAGCCATATTTTGCTTCATCTCCTTGAATTGATTTAGAAGATTTGTTTGCATATCTTTGATTAGTTGTTCCAGATTCCATTTCTCCTCTGAAGTTTTAATTTGTTCCTTTGACTGACCCATATCTTTCTGTTTTTTATTATGGCTTGTAATTCTTTGCTGATATCTAGGCATCTGATTATCTTGAGTTTATTCTGTAAATTAATTGCTCTCTCTTGTCTTTGGTTTTATTGTTGAATGGCTCTGTGTTAAAGTTCTTCTTTGGCACTTGGTTCAACTTATTTTAGACCTTTAGAATTGCCCATGTTTAACTGATCATATTTCTTCAGCTGATCACCATCTGATTCTTGCCCTGGATATGTGAAACAATTTTTAAGATTGACCTATTTGTGTGATTGTTTCACCCCCAGGAGAAAGTTTTCTTTCCTGTGTTCTTTCTCTAGGAATCTAGATCTGTTCTGTTTGTATTTGTTTTGCCTCTATAGTTCTTTTTTTTTTCCCACTTCTTTTGTTGCCTCTAGCTGCTTTTTCCTGGAGGGCAAATTTCCTGGAGAGGAATTTCTCAAGTCATTGTTTCCCATCCACAACAGGGACAGGTACATATGAAGGGGGCACAGACTAGTTCAAAAGAGCCCTGGGAAGATAGTCAGGAAAGACACCAAAAAGCTGTTTTGACAGCTCCCCAAAGCTCTATTCTCCTGGTCTGCCTGGCAGACAGTGCCCTTCAGCAAAGTGTCCCTGCACCCCTTAGGAGGCACTGTGTCTTTAAACGTGCAGCAGCTCTGCCCCCATTAGGGGCAGGGTTGAAACAATGCTTGCAGTGGTCTCTGTCTGGTGTGGGTTATAACAGCAGCTCAGAGCTAGGACCCAGGGATCCGAATTCACTGATCAAAAACTGTAATCTTTCTCGGCCATACCCCACCCCACCATTCTTGGGGAAGAGAACAACTCTGGTTGTCTCCATCCAAGCAGGCAGCCAAGGGCCAGCCCCTGGGGTGGCTCACCTCGAGAATAGGAAGGAGCTCTGGCAGCCTCTACCGAGCGAGTTCCTCACAGTTATTCCTGCAGTTCCTCAGCCTCTTTATTCTGCTGTTCCCTGGATGCTGTAAAGTGCTCCCCTGACCTCTGGAGCCCCAGAACAGTTGTTTCAGACAGGACTTACCTGTTCAGTGCTTGGTTTTGGAAGCACGAGTCCTGGAGCTCCCTACTCTGCCATCTTCCCCAGATGTTGATGGGAGGCTGCTCCTTTTAGATGGAAACTTTCTGATTTTCTTAGCCTCTTTAGGTCATGTGGTTGTTTCCTGTCAGGACATGAAGTACTGCTCGAATTCTATAATCTGTCAGTCCAGGCAATCTTGAATATATAGTGCCATCTGTGCCTCTATATCCTTACCTAAGATAAGGGCATTGAGCATGATTGAGAATTGCCCATCTCTAAAATTTTATGGTTAAAGTGAATACTAGAGAGATATGGTAATGCTTGAGATGAATTAAAACACTGAAGTTCTCTCATACAGATTCTCAAGTACTTTAAAGATGTAACCTCCACACTGCTCATGATTGTTAGCTGATTGACAGTATATTATTGCCCAATAAGGAAGGCTTTGCCTACTTAATTTGTTTAACTTTTATGGATCAGGATATGCATTAGTTGTTATGATACCAAAACAAAAAATTCATGGCCCTGGTGCTAAACAAGCATGGTCATACTGTGGATGAATATGTAAACTGAGTTATATATGAGTAGTAAGTTGTAGTAAGTAGAAAGTATATGTCCAAACAAAGTGTGTCAGGGAATTAAAATATCTCCTGATTATATTAATTCCCTATTATGCTGTAACAAATCATCACAAACTTAATGTCTTAAGGCACCACAAATACATTACCTTACAGTTGTGGAATCAGAAATCAAAATAGGTCTCACTGTGTAAAATCAAGGTACCAACATGGCTGTGTTCCTTTCTGGAGGCTCTGGGTAGAATTCAGTTTCTCACCTTTTAGTTTCTCAAGGCTGCTTTACTTCCTTGGTTCATGGTCCTATCTATTCCATCTTCAGAGCTAGCAATGGCCAATCACATCATATCACCATGACACACACTCTTTAGCCTCCCTATTTCACTTATGAGGACCCTTTTGATTGTATTTGTCTCACTAGATAATTCGGTATAGTCTCTCCAGCTCAAGGCCAACTGATTTGAAAACATAATTCCATCTGAACCTTAAACCTCTCCTTGCCATGGAACATAACATATTTATAGGTTCTGGGACTTAGGACAGTACCATCTTTGGGAAGCCATTGCTCTGCCTAGCACATGGATGGAATTGTGAATCTGGACTTTTTATTTAACTTTCATGGGAAATTCCAGTTAATCTTACTCAGGCTATGGTCATTTCAAAACATGCAATTAGTTTCATAACTTTGAGGTCCTTAGCAACTCTGATATGAGTCTTTGAAAATTCATCAGAGATACAAAGAAGAAATGTGTTAGACCATCTGTGGCTCTGCTTTTATGGGAGTTGTGGACCCATATTCCCCTCATCCGCTTTTAATTCTAGTTCATTCTGACCATGTGTTGCTTCAGTATATACAACTCCAAAGAACTGCTGTTTTATTAGTCCCATTTGTTTATTACAGACCATGAATCATCAATTGCTTCCAGAGCCCTAAGGCCTTAGCACTTCAATGCTAATTCATGTACAAGAATACTGCAAGTCTTCCTTCCCAAGATAATACTGCAGTTAGAACTCATTAATCCATGGCAATATTAAACACAATTCTGTCTCCAAATAAGATGTTGCTAAGATATGATGACAGCTAACTCCACATTGCTCTATAAGGGTGACCCTTGTCAGAGAATTTCTAAATGATCCTCTCTCAGGTTCTTATTTTCAAAATCAAATCCAATATTTTAGAACTAATAAGAACTGCAGGTAAGGAATGCAATCAGAGTGGGCACCCCAATCCTAAAGAAGAAGAACAGAATTGGAGTTTTAGCCTGCTGGATATGAGCTTAGTACTCCTTTTCAAATAAGAAAAAGCGATGGCCTCAAGATGTTAACTTTCACCATCACACTGTCAGTTGGTAATGCTGGTACTAAAAGCAAAGAATCCTGATTTTTTGCTATTTTATGCTTTTAAAGTAGATCTTCAGAATGGCTTCTACTTAAAAGCCTATTATGCATTCACATGCTTTTCTCTTTGATAACATTTGATGTATTTCTGATATAAAGAAAATACTTGTGAATTATACATAATACTGAAAAAATATAAAATATAAGGAAGAAATAAAACAATCTGTAATCCATTCCATTGCTTACTTGTCATATTTTAAAAATTTATCTACAATCAGTAATAATCATTTCTTGAATGATGTGAAATGGATCAACTCTTCTTAGTATCCTACTTTTTTCATCATTCCTAATTCAGCCAGGCTTATTTTACCAACTTGCTTGAAATCTTAAACATCATTCTGTAGAGACTAAGGAAATATCGAACTACATTTATTTTGCTTGGTAAAGTTCAGAAAAGAGATTTATGTAAGCATCAACCTCTTCACTATTCCTAACCCCCAAAGCCACTCCATGGCATTATTATAATAAAGTTATTTTTGAACATTTATTTTGTGCAAACATTTCATTAATCATGGGAAAACAAAATGGTATAAAACATGGTTTTGTCTTCAAAGACTCTGTTGCATGGTTGCATAGAGAGACATATACCTATAGAGGTAATCTCAATACAAGGAAACAGATGATTAAGGACCAAGTGCAAATATCACACAAAACTGCCAAAGGAATTTAGAACTCATTTTAGCCTGTAGTCAAAAAGCAGCTGGGAAAGTTTTCTTGAATGAGGTAGGGTTTGAATTATTCTTCCGGAGAAGATAAGGGCTTCATTCACTCACTTTTCCCACTTCATTGAAAAAATATTCACTGATAGCTTAATGGAGCAATTGCAGACCACTTAGGTTGGTCCAGGTTTGAAGTCTGGTGAGAATGACCCCTTGAACTAGTATCTGGTAATACTTCCACATCAGCAAACAGCAAGCAAGGTTTGGGCAAGAAGCCAAGTATTAAAGTCAGTCCCAGGCTGCGCCGTATCTCTCTGTTTCCTCCAGCAGAGCGCCTGCATTTCAACTCACAGGAAATGACAAATTCATTATGTCAAAGGAACACTGTTTGCAATGGTCACATGCAATGCTACATGGTCACATCAGCATTTCAGACTCTTCCTCATTATGGCTTAAGGAAATCAGTGCTTTCTCACCAATACATTTTTCCATATCTTATTTTCTCTGCTTTGGGTCCATCCAAGATTCCTAGGCAGAAGATTTGGCTATTATCCAATTCACTACTAATGCTTAGCATGGTGTAATAGGGAACAAGAGAAGTAAAACCCTTGTCCTTATGGAGCTCATATTTTGTAGGAGGTTAAGTAGGATGGACTTGGGAAAAAGGTTCAAAAGGAAAGACTGATGTATACAATGATATGGAGTTATAGCTTGTTCATGAGATAATAGATGGATTTTCACAATTGTCTGGAACAGAGAATAAAAGTACAGGAATGACAGGGAAGGATAGGTTGTATCAATTAGTAGGAGTCACATATTGAAGCACATTTGGGATGCTTTGCTAAATGAAAGCACTTGGACATTGTACTAAAACCAATAGCCAGCTTAAGTTTTTGCAAAAAGTTGAAGATGGATACAAAGTACCATTTTTGAACTGGATTCAAGGGATCAGGGATGTAGGGAAAATACCAGTTTAGAGAATTTTGTAATAATACAGATATAAAGTAGTAAGGGCGGGAACTAAGATGCTGACTCTGAAGAGGCAAAGGAAGGAATAGATCAAAATGACAGTGTAAGAGAAAGATAAACTCAATTTAGTGATGGAATAATTGACTGAGTGTATGAAGATGGCGAGAGGAATCAAAGATTACTAGATACCTGTCTTAGCTTGGATTTCCTAAAGATTAAAGGCATGAAGCAAAACTTACATGGTAACACTTTATCAGGGGGTGGGGTGGGGGAATGCAATCTTAGAGAAGCAGAAATGAGGAGAAAGGAAAGGCAAAGCAGGAAGGAAATAAAATATAAGGGGTTAGATTATAGAGTGGGCATGGCTTGACAAGAAACACAGATGGTTGCTTGGTCACATGGAACTTTTTTAGAAAGGTCATATGAAATCACTTTGAGTTGTAACTATCTGATAGGGAAAAAGAATGAAGTAGATTTTATCTTCCAGCCACTTTGCTCTTTCCCATCTCTAATTGGTCCAAATTCATCCCACAGGGCATGAATTCTCCTGCTCTCCGGTGTTATTGTACCCAGGTTCTATGGGCAGGCTGATCCTAGCACAGTTGAGATGGTATCTAGGATGCAGGGTGAGCCAGCAAGCGGTGTTAGTGAGCCAGCCACCCTCCTTACCTGCCAGCCTGCCTCAGGGTTTGGCTGGGTGAGCTGGTGCTAATGTTTGGGCTTCATGCAGACATGTATCTTCTCATGCTTGAGCAGCAACAAGGAAGCCCAGGGTGGGAGGTTAGAGGTGACTGTGGAGACATGAGGCACGGTGTGTCAAGAGTGTCTCTCCAGTGATCTTACGGGGCAGAGAGTGGCTGGCTGAGCAGAAGGGGCTCTAAGGATCCAGCCTCTTACATGAAAGAGGTGACAACACTCTATGAGCCTCTTTCCTGGGAAGAGCAAAACATTCTTTTTGGGGCGCCAGAACATGGCTGTTGCCAGATGCTCATTCTGAAGGACTGTCAGCAGCACTGAGCAGAACACTATGGGCCAGTGAATCTAGAGAAGTACAAAATTTGGTCTGGAATAGTTCGTTTCTGAGAGAAATGACAGGAGTGTTCTTGAATGATTTGGCTTTACACAGTTGACTGTGGTCATGTGGTGATGTCCTGTAGCAGGTATCAAAGAATCATGTAAATGAAATAGTGTTTGGGAGGATTTAAGAGACTACTCTGTTAAAATTTCTTATTTTCTAAATGGTCAGAGATAAGATTCAGAGAATGTTAATGACTTTACAAATGTCACAGAACAAGTCAGTTGTGGAAATGGTACTAGAAAATAAATTCCTTCCACCCAGGCTTTTATTGGGTCAGATGGGAGGCACCAGAAATCCCGAGTTCTCATCTCTGAGTTTCTGATGACAGTGGGTTTGGACTTTTCAAATGGGAATGTTGGAAAGATGACTCCCAATATCCTTTCCAGTTCTGATATTTTACCAGTCTCTGATGAGCTCAGACAAGCAATGTGGCCAATGGAACAGATCTGTATTTTCAGATGCCTGAGAATGTTTAAGATCCTAAGGAATAATGTGATGACAGAGAACAGGAGGCCAATGATTCATCTTCCTGGTACTCCTTGAATTATAGTGTGCGAGGAAAAAGTGACGCCATGAAAGGTACCCACAAAGAAGTGGGTAGAGAATAGGGAAGTCCTTGGGGCTGCAGTTAGAGGAGCGGCTGAAGAAGGGCTGATCAAACATGACATCTGCCACCGACACTGAGGTGGAGGAGGAGTGAGAAAAGGCCATGACACTTGACAATGAGGTTTGATGACAAGAATCTTTATATGTAAAAGATTCAAGCAAAGAACAGATGCAAAAGAAGAGAAAATATTGGGTATAGGTAGTTGAAAGATAAATTGAAGTAGGAGATAAGTTTGTAGGACTGGAGAGATATAAACATGACTAAGCAGAGAAGAAGAGATTGAAGATTTGTGAAAGAGGACATGGCTGGTAGAATGAGGCTGCAGAAAAAGTTGAAGAGGTGGAATGCTCTTACTAAAGACAGAAAGTCTTATTTTGGTGAGGAGAATGGCATCTCTTCCTCTGAAAAAGGAGTGAAGGAAGAATAGGCATCCGAAAATACAGAAATATTTAGAGGTACAGATATACAGTCTCAGAGATGGTTTGAGATGGAGGAAAGCGTGGATGAGGGATTTTATACTGAAGGATTTATGTTCCAAGTCAATGTGGAGACAAGACCCAAGGTGGGTGGTGTGATTTAGTGCCTGAGGAAAAAGATGCAAGCAAGTTCTGTGGAGAGAGTCAACAGTGAATTAATAAAAAGGAAGGGTGAGCTGCTTTGCTAAATTAGCTAGCTGTCCTTGGAGGTGCAATTTTATGACTTCTGTTTCAGTGCTTGGTGGCCAAGAGTGGAGTATAAAAAGTAGGTTTTCCAGGACTTGGGAAGGGAAGAACTGAAAATGAAAAGATAGAAGGTGTCTTGGACTCTGATTAAGGGAGTTTAAAGTTGATGTTCATGTATTTCATTCTGAGCAGTTAGATAAGGAGATTATCAAGGCACTAATTAGGTAGGTGAAGTGGAGGAATTAAGGGACAGGCCATCATGCTGGGAGAAGAGCAAGATTACTCATGTGAGGGCACAGGAAATGCTGGCATAGAAAGTCATGGTTAGAGGGAAACGGTTGAGTGGCAAGAAGCAGCAGAAGGCATGGTTCATGCAAATAACCTAAACCCTTGTAAATCTTACCTGTTAGGAGGAGACCATCAATAAATAATAAACATATAACAGATGAGTAAATCACCTAGTGTTATGAAAATGGAAAAGAGGAGAGTAGAGTAAGGCAGACTGGAACTGAATGGGGTAGGATAGGATGTAACTTCTCAGTGTGGTTAGGATGGGCCTCATTGAGAAAGGGCGATTTGAGTAAAGACTTGATGGAGGTAAAGGAAGGAGCCATGAAGAGATCTGCAGGAAGAAATTTTGGAAAGAAGGGGCAGCTACAAGGAAGGCTCTTAGAGCCTGGAGTCTATGAGGAGCAGCAAGGAGGCTGTCCACTACTTTTTAGTACCTGCTGTGGGGGGACTTGTGCCTATAGAGTTGCAAAACCCATTATGGCCAGAGAGGGATGGCATGTGCTTTGCTGTGGATTCCTTTCTTCTTTGTAGGAGTAGTAGCCTCTCTGCCTTTTTTGCGCATCACTTCTAAAAGATGGCAGTCAATATTGCAGGTATTAGCTGTGCAGGTTTTTGGCTGCAGAAAAAATATTAGTATTTTTTTTTTTTTACCTAAACTGATTCTAAGCTACCACACCACTTTGTGATCTAGATATGCAGAAGAATAGATTTCTGTCCATATAAAATGTTTCCTTAAGGATTTTTAGTCTTTATTGGATAGTCAGAGGGGAAAGTAGAGGTTTATGATTAGTAGAGACATCCGAAAGTCTGAGTAACAAAATGTCTTCTCAGTAGCTGTTATGAGAATTCCTCTGTGGGAGAAATCCAACTTTCTTGTTACAATGCTTGGCTATATAAATCCTGAGAATTCATTGATTTTGATGAAGGTTTTGCACAGTGAGGCTCTTAAACTGGAGTTTGGGTCAAGACTGTTTATTTCTTCAGGAGTCAGGGTGGCCTTAACTTAGTTCTGGCTTATATAAGAGTATTGAGTGGTTGTGAAACTCATTAAAGCAGAAAGAATTCTGTTAATGTTGTTATTTGTACCCATTCTCATAAGCATTGTTGACATATTTAAAGAGAACTAGCTGACATAGAATATATTCCTTAAGCACAAGAATTCTTTGATAAATGTTTCTTAAGTGTCTATAATAAACACACATACCAAGAATTTACAAAGATCACAGATTTTAATCAACAATGAATCCCAGGAACGAGTTGTAAAATTACATTCATCACAGGAAAATCTCGTTTACTTTATCAATCTAATGAATAAGTAGTTTGAGACAGTCTGAAAAAATTATAATCAGATTCAAGGACAAAGCCCGGCAGCCAGGGTGTGAGTGGAAGCATCATTTGATAAAACTCCCTGTTTTCTCCCAGAGAGTCTTTTGCATATTTGTGTATAGAAGCTCAGCTAAGAATGTTTAATTGAACAAAACAAATTCATCTTCCCCAGATGTTCTTATAAACAATGTAAAGACCACAGTGTCTAAGATGAGTGCCTGCCCAAACAGGATTAGAAACTGACACCATACTTATTCATGCCATATTGCTAGTGAAGTTAGAATCTTACATTAGAATTTCTGACTGATGACTGTGCCAGGAGGTTATGAAAAGTGGTTGGTATGATCCTTGATAACATAATTGATCACAATTCCTGTTGGGAGTTCTCTAATTCTCAGCTTTTATTCTATATCAGGTAGTATGACAAGTTAGAAGTCTAAGGTGTTTGCTGTCTCCCTGTCATTAGAAGAGAGGAGAGGAAGGAAAGGAGAGGAGAGGAGGGGAGAAGAGAAGAGTGAATAAATGACTTAAGATGACTAACCTCATCAAAAAGAAAAAAGCAAAAACCAAACCAACTGCCACCTGGAATACTGGATATTCAAGTTTCCAACGTAGACCACTAAATTAAGGTAGAAGGAATTGATTTACGACTTCTCCTTCTAACCTGCCTGGAAATTGGTGTGCGGAGGTGGACGGACTAGCCCCTTGAACTTCCTAAAGGCGAGTAGGGAGTATGTCTAGGATGATTTAATTATTTGAAATAGATCTGATGCTGGCAATGAATTTCCAGATGATACATCATTTTTAAATCATCTGGTCAGTTAGTCATTTGCAGCTACACCCAAGTAACAGCTTTAAACCCACCCTGGAGAAAGAGTTATGCAATTCCATGCTCGCCTTAAATGAATGTTGGAGAAAAAGGCAGTTAATCTCCAAGTGCTCAAGTATTTTCATCCATACTATAATTCTGGCTGATGGGTGTCACCCCAGTCATACCTCACCAGCAAGAAAATGTGCATTAAGAAAATACTTTTTGGGGGGATTCACTGACCTCAATATTGGGCAAGTTCATGAGAAATTCACACTTGTATTACTTAACTAAAATGATTAGTTATGTAGTTGTGTAAGAATACGCAGGATTTTCTTTAGTGTAGCTTCTTATGCATGAAGAACTAGCTTTTTATTTTATTCTGTTATGTAGAAGGTCTGAAAAATGTGGTTGCAGCCACATTGTAATGCTTGTACTGAAAGCTATATGCATGGCTCCTCCCCAAGCATTTTGTATTTTAGCATGTTGTCTGTCATTCATCCTTTTAATACTAGGCAGATGCAGTACACGATACAAATAGAACATTTATTTATCCATTGTTTATCTTTCTTTCCTGCTCTGTGCTCCTCAAAGTTATTTGATGATCCCAAAGGTTCTCAGGTCTTGTTCCTTTCCATTTGTTAAATTAATAGCCGTGGCAGGGATATCACGGAAATACTACTGTTTGCCTATGGCCAGGTATTTTTTCTGGGGGGCCATCGGGCATTGTGTTTCATCTTTGGCTGCTGTGACTTAGAAGTCTACCTGCTCAATTCCAGAAAGGGCTCCAGTCCTGTGATGCTTTTCTAGGAGAACAAAATCACCATGATGAAAAACCCTGCTTTACTGTTAATACTGCTTTCTAGAATAAAGCCTTGATCCTATGTAAAGGGAAAATGGAAAATTAGTAGAAAAAAAGATGTCGCCTTGTTCCTGGCTTCAAGGACAGACTTTGGATTCCAGGAACAAGGAAATTTAGACTAGAACTAATCATTCTTAGAATTGATCTTGTCAGGTACTCAAAGATTTCCCAAGAGTTTTATATTTATTTTTCTTTTAAACTATAAATCAGGATCCTAACCTTGTTTTGTCCTGAGCTCTCATTCAATTCCAAATAAAAAAAAAAGATGAAATATTAGATAAATATCTCTTTATTTCTAATGCCTGCAACTGGAGTAATGCAGCAGTCTTTTATCCGGGCACCTTATTGCCACTGTTTACACCCTTTATTTTTCATGTTGCACTCAAAGAATGATTTTTTAAAATCCTGAATGGCATCCTATCACACCACTCCTCTGAGTGTACCCTTTGCTGCAGGCTCTGATCTTAAGGCACTCAACTGTACTTGTTAGAACTTGTTTCAATGTATTTGCTTATTTGTTGACATCTGTTCCATATAATATTGGCTTTATAATAGACATGATGTCAGTTTATTTAATGTTATATAAGCAGGACCTAATGTAGGGACTGCATGCAGTTAGGGAGTGATTGCTTATCAATTTAATGAATATTTCAATGTGCAGCTTTTTAGGATTTTTATATCTAAGTCTCATAGAAATTCAGAAAATTGATTTCTTTCTCTATGTTCTTCTGACTCCTTAGCAATTGGTAGCTATAAAATTTCTAGCTCTTAACTCTGTTACTCACCTTTCTATCAAGTACTTGACTCTTAGGCATCTGCATTCATTTATTATAAAAATAAATGGACTGCAGTTCAGTAGTAGAATTCTCGCCTGCCAGTTGGAGACCCAGAATTCATTTCCTGGTCCGTGTACTTCCTTAAAACACAAACAAACAAGCAAAGCAAACAAACAAACAAACAAAAATTCAACAAGTAGGGGCTGCAATAACGGGATACTCACATGGAAAGATAATGAAATGTGACCCCACCATACAACATAAAAAATAAACAAACAACAACAACACAAAAAAACCCAAATGGACTGCATAAGAGAAGTGCTTTATGTTCTCATAAATACCGGCTCATTCTTAAAGGTTCAGAGCTTATAAAGTAAACCCACTTTGATGTATTAACACTTTGTCATCAAAATATATAAATATATAAATAATCCAAAAGCTTAAAAAAAAAAGGATGCTAGTAGAGAAAGGGGAGGGACAGGGTGGAGGGAACAGTGATAGGAGCTGGATTTGAATAAAACTTGGTTTATAAATTTGATTTTGGAGCCATGTAAACATTTTACATAGTTATAAGGCAAAATTTAATTTTGAAAATTTCATGAAGTCAAAACGAAATGTACATAAGTATAGCAGAATGAAACAGATGACCCTAAGTTTTAGAGCTGGTGGCATTCATGGCGTTAATGTGGGAGAGGACCATTTCAAGTGATTTTAAAACATCACAACTGGACTATACATTCCTCATGGGATACACTCCAGGGGAAAAAAGATTGCAAAGTAATGCTAATCCGTCTTCAGACTTATTGCTAGCGATAGTGTTTGTGTTGCTATTTTAAGATGGTAGAACATATGGAACAGAATACAGCACACAAATCATATCAGTGCTCCTGGCAACCAGGAGTTTTAACAAAATGTGAAAGGTGAAATAGATGTAAGACAGATGAAGTGTAGACAGATGTATTTCTGAGTTGAATTGGAAGTATCAGTATGCATTCATGATGCATTTTAGCTTAAAAAAATGCAGAGTATTTCCAAGCTCTGCTCACTAAAAAACCTCCAAACAATGGCCAATCCAGTAGAAATGCCCATCCATGGTGAGTGCTTCACAGACTTGAAACACCATTTTCCACAAGAATGAATCAGGGCTCCCTACAGAAATAGATTATTTCAGGTCTGCGTGATAAAATGAACAAAACAATTCCAGTGAAGAAGCTTTTAAGTACTATTGAGGCCACACCAAAACTTAGAAGTCAACTTGGAGAGGCTTCCACCGGCCAGGGATGGGACACTTTGTGCATCAAGGAAAAGAAGACCTCAGATCGAAACAATCAAATGTTTAAATCGTGGAGTTCATAACTATACATAAAACAATGCAAAATATAACAGAACAAAAACTCAAACAAAATATAGCAAAATGATATCATTGTTTCCTTTGGTGTACACTAGGGAAACAATTATTTGGGGAAGAAGAAAAAAAAGCAAAAGTTAATCCTCCTCTTTCTGCACAAACTATATGGAAAAGTTTAGTAACTCACTATAAGGTTAACAGAGAGTTATGGAGGAAATGTATATCTTGTTATAGAAGTATTTTAGATATTAAAGAACAAATGATGGAATTCAAATACAGCCATTTTGCAATAATGAAATATTGGGTCTAGTCTATGAGTAAGAATGGCTGTTAACATCAACAAAACAGAAACAAAAGAGTAATGTGCCTCTTGAGAAAAATAAAAACCAACACTAAATCTTCTAGTAAAAAAAAACAAAACAAAACTGAATCTGATTAAGCATCTTGAGCTAATATTATTTACAGAGAAGTCAGGGGAAGAGAAACACATTAATACTAGGGAGATGCAGTTGGCAAGATCTAGTATATCGAAAACTCTTTAGGACAAATGACTTGAGTTTTTGTTTTCAACAAATAAATTGCAGGAAAAAAGAGGTGGTAGTTAGAGGTAAAAGAAACCTTCAATTATATACCAGCTAAATGCAAAATATGGAACATATTTCAATTGCAATTCAAACAAATAAATTATAAATAAATACAGAATAATTAGGCAGTTGCATGAACAGTAAGGAATTATTATTATTTTTGGTAGAATATTTATTTTTTGCTATATTTTTAAGAAGAAATCTTACCTTTTGGAGATGCATATGGAAAGATTTATGAACGAAATGACACAATGTCTAGAATTTGTTTCAGAATCATCAGGGAGAGGCACAATGTGGATGCCTATAGATGAAACAGGATCAATCATAAGTTAATAACTGTAAAAACAAGGTGCTAAATACCTGAGGACTCACATAATTCTCTCTATTTTTGTATGTGTTTTAAATTTTTCATAGTAAAATGTTTCAAAATTAAAAACATGGTTCATTCATATATTCATAATTAGTTGGTTTATCATTCATTAGTTTTATTCAGACAGCATGGACAAGATAGAAATGTTCCCTGACTTTATGGGGCTTACAGTTTAGTGGATAAAAACACACTGACAGGTAATAACTTGCAGTATGATAAATGCAATTAGAGAGAAAGTAACAAACTATGCGAGTTTGTGGCAGGAATATTGTTCTAGTGTGCTAGCTGCTGGAATGCAGTATACCAGAAATGGAATGGCTTTTAAAAGGAGGAATTTAATGAGTTGCTAGTTTACAGTTCTAAGGCCGAGAAAATGTCCCAATTAAAGCGAGTCTAAAGAAATGTCCAATCAAAGGCATCCAGGGAAAGATACCTTGGTTCAAGAAGGCCAGCGACGTCTAGCTTTCTCTCCTGGCTTCTGGTTTCATGAAGCTCTACAGGGAGGCGTTTTCCTTCTTCATCTCCAAAGGTCGCTGGCTGGTGGGCTCTCTGCTTCGTAGTGTTGCTCTCTCTGAATCTCTCATTCTCCAAAATGTTTCCTCTTTTATAGGACTTCAGAAACTAATCAAGACCCACTCAAATGGGTGGAGACATGTCATCCCCTAATCCAGTTTAACAACCACTCTTGACTAAATCACATCATCCAGGGAGATAATCTCATTACAGTTTCAAACATACAGTATTGAATAGAGATTATTCTACCTTTATGAAATGGGATTTATATTAAAACATGGCTTTTCTTAGGGGGCATACTTCCTTTCAAACCAGCACAAATATCTAGCTAGTCTCAGGGATGCAGTTGACCAGGTAGAAGTTTCTGGCGGAAGGGGTATATATGCTGAAACTCAGAGGCTGAACAGAAGTTAACCAGGCAATCAAGACAGAAAGGAGTGTTTCTGGAAGAAACGTATTATGAATACTTGTAACATGGTTCAGTGATGGGGCTTGGTGTGCAAAGGAAAGTGTGGAGAAAGACGAGGTTAGACTGATATGAAGGACCTTGTAAGCCATATTAAATCACTTTCACCCTCTCTTAAGAGCATCAGAAAGCCATTAAAGGGTTATAACCAGGAATTTAGATGATTATATTAAAGCTCTTGGGCTGCATTGTGGAGAATAATCTGGGGGAAAGAATGGAGGTAAAGACGTTCAAAGACAGTTTTGGTAATTCAGGCGAGGAATTATGGTGGTTTAGAATATTATGGTGTGGAGAACATGGGGAAAAGAGAAAAATTTGAAAAATTCTTGGGAGATAGGTTAAAATAAGGTTTATAGTTATTAATGTTTTTTGACTGAATGAAGGAGTGAAGGAGAGAAAAGAGTCAGAGGAAACAGGCTTCTGGCTTGGGTAACTCATTGGAGGGTGATTCCATTCATTAAGAAAGAGGACACCAAGGGAGAAGCTGCTTTGAGGAGAGGTGAAGGTGATGAGCTCAGTTTTAGACATATTGAGCTTAAAAATGCCAGAAGCCATCTAAGTACAAGTGTTCAATAGGCAGTTCTGCACACGTTTCTGAATTTTAACAGAGAAATCTGTGCTAAAGATTTGAGAGTGATAACTGCAGAATTTGATACAATTGCCAGTGGAGCATGAGTAAAACAAGAAGAAAAGGTGCTCTAGGACTGAAACTTGAAGAATATCTCATATTTAAAGAGCAAGCAGAAGAAGAGATTGTTTAAGTAATACTGACACAATAAGAGATTGGAATTATGGAAGTCAGGGGAATAAAGTATTTCAAGAAAGGAAAGATCAAGAAGTGTTGAAAATTACCTAGTAGATTTATCAAAAAGGAATGCGCCTGGGACTTTGACAACACACTGGTTTCAATGGTAGGTCTGGGCAGAAAGGATTGCAGGGGGTTAAAACAAATGAGTAGGATAAAAAGGAATAGGGATTATAATAGCTAACATTGCCAACAGGCTTAGTTGAAGAAGAAGAGAGGCAAAGTGGTAAGTGGAAGTGAATGCGTGAGTTGGGTATTTTTTTCAATATCGGAGATGCACGAACATGCTAAGTACTTAAGAAAAACAATCATCAGTAAGAGAATGTTTAAAGACACTAAAGATATTGAATAAAATGTTAAAATCTTTATATTCTAGAAATATCTGTGATTTTCTATTATCTGGGTAAAGTCAAATATTTGGAAATCATAACTGTATTACACCATAAATATTTTCATGCAATTTCTATTGTATTTCAAACATTGTAAAACATTTAAGTTAGGCACAAAATGTATTTGAGTCATTCTTTCCTTAATACAAACCTGGTGTGGATTTTATTGTTTACAAGATATTTGAAATCAAACTTTTGGAGCATATCCATCCATCCATTACACATTTCATGGCAAAAGTCTTTTCAACTTTCTGAGGAACAGTATTTAGCTTTATGCTAAAAAGTCAAACAGTACAGAACTAGGCAAGTGTCTCTTTCTGGGTAAAAGTAAAAAAGTTTGAGATAGAAATGATCAGATATGTTACAATGATGAGAACAACATCTGTCTTGACATATTTCTGGCATGTTTAGAGAAATATGAGATATATTCTTTACCACCTACGAAGAATTGTTTCAGGGTAACAAAAGGATATCGTTGTGGAGCCTAGAACTGGCCAAGATATGCTGTACTTGGACCACACCCTGCCTCCCAGGGGGACCGGAGTTGAAACCTCCATGATTGGACTGGTTGAACCAATTCACAAATGTTTGGAACTATCCAGAAGATCTGCCTGCAAAGTTAGGGACCACCAGTGAAGAACTCAGGAGGTGGCAGATACCACAGGGATGTGCATTTGGTGAAGACTGGCCCCTTCAGTAAATTCACGTGAGTGCTTATATAAAGTGAGAAGAAACCATTCTGAAATCCAATTGGGATTATTGGAGGAAAAAAAAGTTGAATGTTGCTTTGACTTTTCAGTCCATGCTTTCTTTTCCTTCACTATAGACAAAGTTGTGGATACAGTCCAGAATATAAAATGAAAAAATGCAAATATTGGTTCTTAATCCATTAACAGAAATTACTGTGATTAAGTTCTTTGTGAAGTTTGAAATGCAAGTTAGTTCAGTGCAGGGATGGGTAAGTTACAATGCATGGGCCAAATGGGCTCACAACTTAATAAAGTTTTATTTAGAACACAGCCACACCCATTTGCTTATATATTGTCTATGACTGTTTTTAAATTAGTGGAGTAGAGCTCAGTAGTTGTGACAGACACTTGATGGTCTGCAAAGCTGAAAATATTTATTATGTGGCTCTTTATGGAAAAGTTTGCCAATCTTTAGTCCAGTGAATTTAATTAAAAAGAAATTTTTTCCATAGGATCCTCATTTTTACTGTGCGTATGAAAACATGTATCAAACAGCAAATGCGAAAGATTTAAATTATAAGTTGTGTATATGTGACTAAAGGCCTTCATTTCTTCTTAATCAGTCATCTCTGTGGTTTGAGTGGGAACTGATGAGCTGCAGTTGGGAAAAGTGAGTGTATGCAGGGTGACAATTCTAGTTCACAATTCAGTGAAAGTGGCTGAATATGTGGATCTTAGTTCTAATTTACTTCATATCAGCGATTCTGCTCTTAGAAGTCTATAGATAGATTCTGGTATTGAGTAAGACATGGTAGTTAAAATTTCAGCACCGTCTATAAAGAGTCAAGTTTAGAGGTGAGCACTATCAAACTTGTTAGTGAGAAATGATGTAAATTAGCTTAATAAAGTCTATCCTCTGATGTTTTGGGCCACCATGTTTTAATTAAAACAGATGAGTTCTCACATCTCTCTACAGTTGGAACTACAGTCATCCATTTAAGGCTTTCCTTTAAAAGGATCAAGTCCACATTTATGTAACTACGATTTTTAAAATTATGCATTATTTGATCACTTATATATCAGTGTAAATAATCAAGACTAAAAGTTTGATGCACTTGTAACTGAACAACTTGTAAACATCTTGAATTTGTTTTATAACCAGATGCCTAATTTCGGAACACTTACGATTGCCTGAACATTGGACGAGAGGGATTGGGCATTATAGCCTTCTTTAGTAGACTTTAGGGGCATGTTACTTGTAAAGTGTGGTGGTGAAAAGATCCAATTTCATCATCTGCACTTAAAACTAAAGTTGAAAATATTTTATTTTCTCTAAAATTACATACACTAATTTACTTTGGAAATTCTTATAAAGATGCTTGTTTGGTTTCTCTAAGAAAAAGAAATTATCTGCATTTAATATTTACACATTTTAGGAAATAACTATTTCCCAAAAGGTAGTGGGCATTTCGAGCTAACATTTTGAGTCTCAGATGTATTGAAGCATTTTTTCATGCTATCACATCTGATAAAGCTGATTTGAATTTGAACAAATTGTCAATAGGGAGAATGTAGACTTGTTTGGGTTAGGTTTTACATATTCCCATAAATGAAATCAACAATTTTTATTAACAAACAACATGTCAAAGGCCTGAGTTGCAAATTATATTTGAAAAATTGGGGGGAAATAAACAAAAAAGTAAATCTGTAATGTAGAAGAAGGTGCCAGATTGGTTTTTAGGAATATATTGATATCCATTGATTAGATCAACAAATTTAATCAACATCAACAATTTAAATCACTAACAATTTTTTTTTTCATATAGCCTACCATTACTAACATTAGAGCAGAGGCAACAATTCATGAGAGTAAAACATTTTGTCTGATGCTTTAGTCTTTTGCTACATAGTAATGTGATAGAATTTTTTTTCTGGATGTGCTGGCAAAATTTTTGATTTTTTTTTTTTTTTTTTACATGGGCAGGTACCGGGAATCGAACCTGGGTCCTCTGGCATGGCAGGCAAGCATTCTTGCCTGCTGAGCCACCATGGCCTGCTGGCAAAATTTTTATGTGGTTTTATTAAAATCATTTGTATACTGCCAGAGCTGGGAAATGTTAAAGCCGCATTTCTCACCCATTTTCTGCTGGAGTTAGGCACTTTGCAGCTAATGTGAGCCATCACATTTTAAAAATGTAAAAACTAAATTGTAAAGGTCCTTTTGGGCATTGGATAAAGAGAATCTCTTCTTTTTTTGGTAGGGGAGGGGTTGTTGTTTAAAAGTATTTCACAGAAGATGGTGAATAAACATGGGAATGATCTCCATTCCTTGAACCCAACCTTCAAGATGCCACAAAACAAACAGGAAGATAGAGGGATCTGAAAATGTAATATAAAATCTGTGGTCAGGGCTGTGTGATGGTGTCTCGGGGCAGAATTCTCGCCTGCCATGCTGGAGACCCAGGTTCGATTCGCAGTGCCTGCCCAAAAAATCTGTGACCAGTCATTTGGGAAACAAAGGCAGATACGCCCAGTGTGTGTGTGGATAATGAAGCCCAGGACAGAAGACCTGGAGTGAACAATAGGAAAAGGGGCAGATGTGAGGCAGTCCCCTTTCATTACCTGCTGTTGCTCTCGAGGCAGGTCACTGCCTGCCCTGCTGCTTAGGAGGCAGGAAAACCTGAGCCACCTGGAGTCGGAGAGGCTTGTAGGGTGAGGAGCAGATGACAATGCTCCAGGCAGGCCAGTGGGCCTCTGAGCACATGCGTCCCTCTGCTGTACTCTAAACGTGAGGGAATTAAAACTAAGGAAGGGAACTTTGGAATCTTTTTGAAAAGGGCAGTGCCAGAGTACAGGAGTTGGGGGAAGGTGAGCTGGGTCCCTTCAGGGACAGAGTCACTTGCAGGAAGGAGGCAAATTGGGAGTGTAGTGAAAGTTGTCGGCCTTCTTAGATCCCTTTATCCAGACAATGCACCTATCACTCATTGCTGTGAGCACTGGCTGAACACAACTGATAGGTGTTCCTTTGAAGAAGTGTCCCTGATAGGACCTGCCTGCCTGGGAAATGCCCTGCTTCACCCCTCCCTGCTGCCAGATGGTCAGACCTTAGTCAGTGACTGGCATGGAGGTAGAAAAAGCCTCAAAGTCAATGTAATTGTGTGGGGGCAATTTGTGTTCTAGTGTTCTCCCAAGAGGTCAGACTGAAATCATCTCCAGCTGAGACCTCACTCTGTCTTTGTTTTATTTTTCGTGTGCTATCCAGCTTTTCTCCCTACGTTTCTTCTGAGAGGACTTACCCAATAAATCATATATGAAAAAGAACATCCATTTCAGGTTTTGTTTCTAGGTAAAAAGACCAAAGGTAGAGTGGCGAAGTTCAACCTTACAGTAGAGCTATGCAGTCCAATATGGTTAACATTAGATACATGCCAATATTAAAATTAAAATTAATTTAAATAAACTATCATAAAATTTCTGTTTCTCCGTCACACTAGCAACATTTCAAGTACCAATACCTACATGTGGCAGCTGCTACTGTGTTGGACGTCGCAAATACAGAATATTTCCACCATACTAAAGCTTCTGTTGGACAGCGCTACCATAAAGGCTCTGTGCCTGTGGTGTGTTTGCTGCTTCTACTCTGCCTCCTTAAAGTAATGAGGAAGGGCAAATCTAGGGCTTTAGCTCCTTTTGTTAGTACGTACTATCAGCCAAGTTGGCGGATACTTCAGGAGAATATTAATATAGAGGAAGTAGACATTTGAGCAAACTATAAAAGACACTGTGTTAAACAATTCATGCAAGAAGAAATACATTTAACAGACTAGTACGAACAAGAAATTGAAATGCACAAAATAAATTTCCACAGGAAATAAAGGAGGATTAGTGTTATAAAGCAAATGAAAAAGAACCATGCAGAAATACTAGACCTAAAAAATAATAATTGAAAAGAGCACTTAACAGAGAAGATGAAATGATAAATGGATACAATTAAAGAAAGAATTAGTGAGTGAATGGAAGGAATTTTCCCATTCAGCCATTTGCCTGGTAAAGAAGTGGAAAATATAATAGGAAAGGTAAGAGTAGAAGTAGAAACATTAAAAAAACCTTAAGCATCACAGAAGGATACAAATTAATGGAGAGACTTCCAGCTTCTACTTAGGATGAAGCAAGTTGGAAACAGATCACAAGAAAGACAAAGCTGAATAATGTACAAATAGATGTGTTTTTTAGCCCATCATAAAGCTGAGATAGCCAGGCACTAAAGTATACTAAAATCTAAGAAAAAGTTGGCATTTCCAGGAAAGGAGAGCTGTGGGTACTGGCTTAGCTGGAGCTAAGCATGGAAGGAAGACAGAACAACAAAGAAACAGCTAAAATTGTAGTTACATTTTTCAACTAATGACTAAAGGCCAAGTGTGAGCTGGCGGAAGGATATAGAAACTTGCAGACACAAGTGGAATTTGGTGCAGGAATCTTCTCCATGGATCTCATTGGGTGCTCACAATACAAACTGGACAAAGAGTGAAGATTGGAGAAAGCCTTTCCTGTGGTGCAGTATCCGCCTCTGCTGGAAAGACCCAAGGCCTTTCTTCTCCCACATCCTTCTCTCCTATGAAACAAAAGCCTTAGGCTGCTGCAAGAAGGGCAGAAATACTTGATGCCTCCAGATCACCTATTGTGGCTGTGATAAGGGAACAGGAAAAAACCTCCACTCTGAGCCCAGACAATTAAGGACCCCTATTGCTAGTGGAGGGGCAAGTTCATTGAGTAAGCCCCACCACTAAGACCCAGTCACACAGTACCTGCCCAAGACAGGGTGATGTACCCTACCCTCACAGTATTCCCTCAGCAGACTATCAAAAATGTCAAGTAGCAATCTACTGCTTACTGGAGAAAGGGAAAGACCACAGAAAGAGACCCTTTTCGAGGAGAATTGTCCCATTGAAGACGGGACAATCCAACCCCTACTTTAAGCACAAGATAATGCTAGAGAAATTTATAGCTATTGGTGCTCCAGGAAAATTATAGAATGAACAAAACCCAAACCCAACTAAATCCTGACTAGATAACATAATCTACATACACTAAAGGCATAGCAATTCTAAGCATAAATAGATAACTTGGTCGCTACTGTTCTATACATGATATCCAGCTTTCAATAAAAAGTTATGAGTTGCACAAAAAAGTGAGAAAAAGCAATCCATTGTCAGGTGACAAAGCAATCAACAGAAACAGACTCACATAGATATGACTATGATGTTGGAACTATCAGACAAGGAATTAAAAATAACTGTTTTCAATATGTTAGAGACTCTAGTGGAGAAGGACAATATACTTGAAAAGATGAAGAATTTTGTCAGAGAGATGGAAACTATAAGAAAATAAATGGAAGTCCTAGCAATTAAAAAACATGGTAACAAAAATAAAGAATGCCTTCATCAGTTCAACAGTAGAC
Organism: Tamandua tetradactyla; assembly: GCF_023851605.1. Classification (NCBI taxonomy): domain Eukaryota; kingdom Metazoa; phylum Chordata; class Mammalia; order Pilosa; family Myrmecophagidae; genus Tamandua; species Tamandua tetradactyla. The sequence goes on along the minus strand of NC_135352.1, from coordinate 38,639,365 downwards.
ACAACAGAACCAATAAAAGAATCAATATTTATGGATAGGTTAATAAAAATTACTCAAACGGAAACACAAAGAAGGGGTAATAAAACCAAACAAAGCAAGACACAGAGCAGAACTTCCAAGTGCTTTGGGACAATATCAGATTAATACTTTTAATTGGAATCTTAGAAGAAGAGGAGTGAGAGAATGGAGTAGAAGCAATATTTGAAGAGATAATGGCCAATAATTTCCCCAACATAATGAAAGAAATTAAACCAGATTCAAGAATTGCAAAAACAAAAGTAAATAACCACAGCAAGCACCCATACACAAAGGTCGAATTCAAACTGCTCAAAACCAAGGTTAAAAAAAAAAATACATGCAGAGGAAATAAGTATATAAGAATTATAGTATAATTTTGTCTGAAAATGATGCAAGTCAAAAGATAATGGGGGGTTCAGTGGTAGAATTCTCACCTGCTGTGTGGGAGACCCAGGTTCAATTCCCGGACCATGAACCTGGCTGTTCTAGTTTGCTAGCTGCAGGAATGCAACACACCAGAGACGGACTGGCTTTTAATAAAAGGGGGTTTATTTTGTTGGTTCTTCAGAGGAAAGGCAGCTAACTTTCCACCGAGGTTCTTTCTTACGTGGAAGGCACAAGATGGTCTCTGCTGGTCTTCTCTCCAGGCCCCTGGGTTCCAACAACTTTCCCCGGGGTGACTTCTTTCTGCATCTCCAAAGGCCTGGGCTGAGCTGCGAGTGCTGAGATGAGGAATGCTGAGCTGCTTAGGCTGTGCTACATTGCGTTCTCTCATTTAAGCACCAGCCAATTAAGTCAAACGTCACTCATTGCAGCAGACACGCCTCCTAGCCGACTGCAGATGTAATTAGCAACAAATGAGGTTCACGTACCATTGGGTTATGTCCGCAGCAACAAGACTAGGTATGCTCACCTGGCCAAGTTGACAACTGAATCTAACTAACACACTGGCAAAAAATAAAAATAAGATAAAATAGTGGAGGGACATTTTAAAAGAGCAAAAGGCAAAAATTGTCAAGCTAGACTTTTTTATTTGTATCCTTTGGGAACAAGAGAAGGTTTGATAAATTTATAAATATTGAAATCATACAAAGTAACTACTCTGACCAAAATGGAATGAAGCCAGAAATCAATAACAGAAGGAAAACTGGAAAATTTACAAATATGTGAAGATTAAACAACCCACTATTAAACAACCAATGGATCAAAGAAGAAATCACAAGGAAAGTGGAAAATAATTAGAAATGAATACAAACAAAAGCACAATATACGAAAACTTATGGTATGCAGTTAAAGCTCTGCTGAAAGGGAAATTTATAGCTATGAATACCTATATTTAAAAAGAGGAAAGAAATCAAATCAATAGTCTAATTTCACGTCTTGAGGAACTATACAAAGAAGAGCAAAATAAAACAAGTTAGCAGAAGGAAAGAAATATTTAAGATTAGAGGAGAGATAAATGAAATACAGAATACAAAAACACTTGACAGAATCAATGAAACTAAAAGTTGGCTCTTTGAAAACAATCAATAAAATAGACAAACCTTTAGCGAGGCTGGAAAAAAGGAGAAAAGATTAACTAAAGTCAGAAATGAAAATAGTGACATCATTTCTAACGTTACAGTAACAAAAGGAATTATGAGAACACTATGCTCAATTATGCAGGACAAATGAGATAATCTAGATGAAATGGAAATATTCCTAGAAACAGGCAAATTACCTAAACTGAATCAAGAAGAAATAGACATCCACAGTGTCATACTTTCTCTGAAGTCTACAGAGTTTTGGAAGTGGCTTGCTGATAATTCATAACTCAAGCTCTGCCTCTCTCATAGCTGTTTCTCTCCTCATCTGTTTCCTTTACCTGTGTCCAAATTTATTCTGCTTATAAGGCCTCCAGTCATAATGGACTAAAGCCCACGCTGATTCGGTTTGGCTTCACCTTAATAATATCTGCAGAGAGCCAATTTACAGATGAGTTCCCACCCATAGAACCAGAGGTTAGCACTTGAACATGTCTTCTAAGAGGAGATGATTTACTCCATAGCTGTAATCAAGTCAGGGTCTTTTTGGCAAAAGAATAGAAATGTTGATCAATGGAACATAATAGAAATTCCAGAAATATACCTACACAATTAATTTTTGACAAATATGCAAATGTAATTGAATAAAGAAAGATGAGACTCTTCACTAAAAGGTACTAGAAAAGTTGGACAACCTTATGGATAAAAAAGGAACCTGATTTATAATTAACATCACAGCAAAAAATTAAGTAAAAATAGTATATGAACCTCAATAAAAAAAATAAATAATAATAAAACCTCTAGAAGAAAACAGGAGAAAATTTTTGTGATCTTAGGGTGAGCAAAGATTTCTCGGATATGACCAAAAAAAACCATAATAAATAAAAGGCAAACTGATAAATTGGACTTGATATAAATGATAAAGCTTCTGCCCTTCAAAATATACTGTCTATGAAATGAAAAGATAAAGTTTTGCAAAACATATGTTTAATAAAGGAGCTTTGCTCAAAACACATGAAGTACCCTCAAAATTCAATAATGAGTGCAATAATCCAATTAAGATACAGGCTAAATGAAATCAGAAAGAAAGATAGACCATAAAGATTGAGATGGTATAATCTAGGAATACCTAGAGTATATAATAATAGTGACTAAATGCACAAATTTTCAAAATGTTTGTGCATGAGGAAGAACAAAGGAATGTCATTACTGCAGGGTGCTGAAAATAGATGGTAATTAATATTTTAAAATTTCACCTTATGTATGAGACTAAAGCAAAAAATGTTTATTTGGTACAAAATTTATATTTTGACTAGTGTATTTCCTAATATAACTTATGTAGATAGCTTGATTAAACACCATAAGTACTTGGAATCTTGAGTAGGACATGAGATTTTGTTGGTTTGTCCAGAGTGATACCCCGATGAATCCCAGGGTGATTCGATCAGTGAGTGGAAAAGTATTTCCAAAGTCCCCTTCTGGGAATGGTGAGAACAGGGAGAAATTCAACTTCCCCAGGTTGAATTCTTGATATTCTCACAAGCAGTGCGGACGGCCAAGGCTATAGGCTGAGCCCCCAGTCTTGGGGTTTGTTCATATGAAACTTAACCCCACAAAGGATAGGTCAAGTCTACTTAAAATCTAGGCCTAAGAGTCACCCCCAAGAGAGCCTCTTTTGTTGCTCAGGTGTGGCCTCTCTCTCCAGCCAACACAACAAGAAGACTCACCACCCTCCTCCTGTCTACATGGGACACGACTCCCAGGGGTGTGGACCTTCCTGGCAACGTGGGACAGAAATCCTGGAATGAGCTGAGACTCAGCCTCAAGGGATTGAGAAAAACCCTAGAATGAGCTGAGACTCAGCATCAAGGAATTGAGAAAATCTTCTTGACCAAAAGGGGAAAGAGTGAAATGAGACAAAGTGTCAATGGCTGAGAGATTCCAAACAGAGTCAAGAGGTTATCCTAGTGGTTATTCTTATGCATTAAGTAGATATCACCTTGTTATTCAAGATGTAATGGAGAGGCTGGAGGGAACTGCCTGAAAATGTAGAGCTGTGTTCCAGTAGCCATGTTTCTTTAGGATGATTGAATAATGATACAGCTTTCACAATATGACTGTGTGATTGTGAAAACCTTGTGTCTGATGCTCCTTTTATCTACCTTGTCAACAGATGAGTAGAACATATGGAATAAAAATAAATAATAAGAGGAACAACTGTTAAAATAAATTTAGTTTGAAATGCTAGTGATCAATGAAAGCGAGGGGTAAGGGGTATGGTATGTATAAATCTTTTTTTTCTGTTTTTGTTTTATTTCTTTTTCTGTTGTCTTTTTATATCTTTTTCTGAATTAATGCAAATGTTCTAAGAAATGATGAATATGAAACTATGTGATGATATGGAGAATTACTGATTATATATATATAATGGAATGACCATATGTTAATGTTTTTGTATGTTGTTAATTTTTTTAAATTAATAAATAAATAAATTAAAAAAAAATCCAGGCTAAATATTTGAATGGATACTACAATAAAAATGGTATATGGATGGTAAGCAAGCATATGAAAAGATACTCAACATCATGGTTCATTATTGAAATTAAAATTAAAGCTATGAGATACCACTCTATTCTTATTAGAATAGTTAAATTATAAAAAAACAAAACAAAATAATAAAAAACCTGACCATACCAAGTGCTGGTGAGAATGCAGACAATTGAAACTCTCATTCATTGCTGGTTGAATGTAGAATGATAGAAACACTATAAAATAGTTTGGAAATTCCTTTAGACATTAAGCAAACTACCCAATTCCTAGTGATTTACTGACACACTCACACCTTTATGAAAATGTTTGTAGCACCTGCATTTATTATAGAAACTGACTAGTGTGCCTGGTTTGCTTGGTCTGGCCCTGTTTTTACCAATTGGCACATGGTCAGATGAGTGACACTAGCTCTCCCAGAAGTGCATCATTTGGATAAGTATGTGGCTACTGTAATTTTAATATATAAATTTTATGTAATTGAAAATATGACTACTAGCATATCAAAGTAAGTTCACAAACTAATATTTATGGTATGGGTCCATAGTTTGTAAATGTAGTAAAAATCATAACATAAGTATCAATTTATATAAATATTTAATTTGCTTCATTGATGTCATTGGTCATCTCCATCCATTTGAAAGAGCTCCAAATCATCACTGTAAGGTCATTAAACCCTTATCGTGATTTATAAGAAAAAAGAATACAATATGTCCAAAACAAAAAGAAAATGGGGAAAGCTGTACATTTGGATGGCCATTACTTAACATTTGGAACTTTGTACTAAGTTTACCATTTATTTAATTCTGTATCTTATATTTATCTCATGCAGGCTAGAAAATTAAAGAGTATAGATGTGAACTTTAACATGTATAATATACTAGAAAGAATTCTTTAAGTAAAAGCAAGAACAAAAGCAGGTTCTTGCAAATATGAAGTAAAGAAAGTTTATAAAAGTTTAGAATTCACAAAAAAATAGTAAAATATTTGACAGGCACTCTTTAAGTTTCTATTAATTAATTCTTTTCCAAAATATAATTGTTTTAAAATGATTGTATCTCTGATTACAATCTCTGACTGCTATGATTTGATTAATTTATTTCTGTGATTTTCATGCCATTTCCAAAGTCATGAAAACCATCCACAAACTCAGCCATTAGTATTATTTTCTTTTTGACCACATCTTGTGAATAATGTCTAGATATATATGTCACTGCCTTCAAGAAACTTTACTCAGTTTACATATTATAACAGCCATCACTTACAAGACTTTCTCTGCCTCCTCCCTCTCATCTTCTCTTTTTCACCACAGTATTGTTCTTGACATAGTGTTGATATTAGAATTTATCATTTTTGAGGGCACTTAATATCTGAGGGAGAGAAATCATGTTGACAAACCATGTTAAAAGTGTTCACTATATCCATGTAATACATTTGACATAAAAATTCATAAAGAACCTTTGCCTTGCTTTATGATTGACATATATTAGGGGAACAGGATGTCCAGGTGACTACCAAAATTTTAAATTTCCAATTCAGCTCTCCCTTTAAATTACAAACCCAGATTTCCTACCATCTACTTAACTCTACAATTGTTTGTCTCACAAATGTTTCACACTCAACACATGAGTGCATTGAACGTCCTTCCTGTATTGACTCTTTATCTTCTTTTTCAGTTTGGTTAATGGGATCATCACCAAGATGTTCAAATTAGAAAAGGGGTCATCATTTCAGAAGCTAGTGATATGGGAGAAAGAATGCGGCCTCAGATATGAAAAAGGCATAGGTAAAATCTTTTTTTTCCTTTTTTTTAAATTTTATTTTTTTAGAAGGCATATTTTCTTATCATCACAATTGACTTTTTTCTTTTTTGTGAAAAGTAACATATATACAACAAAGCAATAATTTCAAAGCCCACCACCAAATTAGTTATAGAATGTATTTCAGAGTTTGACATGGGCTACAATTCCACAATTTTAGGTTTTACTTCTAGTTGCTCTAAGATACTGGAGACTAAAAGAGTTATCAATTTAATGATTCAGCAATCATATTCATTTGTTAAATCCTATCTTCTCTGTATAACTCCACCATCACCTTTGATCTTTCCTTACCTCTCTTTGGGGGTATTTAGGCTATAGCCATTCTAACTTTTTCACATTGGAAGGATCTTTAACTAATATGGGGTAGGAAGATGAAACTATCTGATGTTTCTGGAGAGGCTGGGTCCTCTAGCTTTCAGGACTTATCTGGACCAGGGACCCATCTAGAGGTTGTAGGTTTCTGGAAGATTACTCTAGTTCATGGAACCCTGTGGAATCTTATATATTGCCCTAGGTGTTCTTTAGGTTTGGCTGGAATGGTCCTGCTTGGGGTTTGGTAGGTTACAATAGGTTGCAATGTCTAACTGAAGTTTGCATAAGAGCAACCTCCAGAGTAGCCTCTCGACTCTATTTGAACTCTCTCAGCCACTGATACTTTATTAGTTACCCTTCTTCTCCCTCTTTTGGTTGGGATGGAATTGTTGATCCCATGGCGGCACGGGTAGAATTTTTTACAACACAATTTTCTCAATGTGTGAGAGTTATATAATCTAATGTCTGTAGAGTATTTTCTGTCCCTTAGCAACAACATGTTCTTGCTTATAATATTTGTACTATCTTATCATATCTCAAATTCTTTTCCTTTTCTCAATTTCAGTGGTCATTTCCAGGTCATGTTTTTCATAATTTCTCATGCACATTATTTCACTAGCTGTCTCCCCTGTCTTCCTGAGTACGACAGCATCACATCCCGCTCCTTCAATGTGTCCTCCACTGTGTAGCAAGAGTGATAGGAACAAAATATAATTCTGGTTATACCATCAGGGTTCTTTAAATCTCTTGACTGCAATGATAAAATATAACACACTCTGTTAGAAAGCATGCTAGAAATTAGTATTTCATACATTACTAATGCTAATGAAAATGGATATTTTTCCAGAAGCAATTTAGCCTATGCACCACCCACTTTTAAATAGTACTCCTTGATCCAGCAATACCACTTACACGTACTTACTCTACGTAAAAGAAGAAAGAACATTCTGGATTTCTGGCAAAGCTTTTTTAAAGAGCAAACTTCTAAAAGTCTCTCAATAATAGATCAAAATGTTAGAAGAAACCTAAGAATAGGAAAAAATAATGCAAAAAGAAACCATCTTTATAAGTGCCAAGAGCAGAAAATGGCAACTACATACCACAAAACCAGAGAAATGTCTGCCAAGTCTAGGGCAAATTTAATCAACCTGTGACTCAGAGAAGAATGCATTGTTGTGGAAACTAAGTGGAGGGAATTCTGGCAAGAGGTGAGGGAAGTATGGTCAGTCTCTGGGGAGTCGAGGACACACTTGAGTTGCCCAAGGCTGTAGAAGCAGAGTTGAGGTATAAAGCTGTGGTCAAGTCATGTGGTTCTTTGCCAATTGGATTTTAAGTAGGTTTAATTGTCTTTATGTTTTTCTCATTTTGAATTTACATTATGAGCAGAAACTCGTTTTATAGAGCGCAACACAAAAAATCAATAAAAATCCTTGGTTGCTTCTCAATCCCCTTAAAATAATGGACAATCTGTTATTCTCTGTCTACTTTAATACCCCACTGGGGCTAAAACAGTTAGAAGTTTTCCAAAATATGAAATACTTTTTCACTTCCACACGTATGCAACTCCTTTCCCCTGAGACTGTCTAAGGAGCTCCTTGTGAACATTTGTTACTCAGTTCAAAATTTACCTTCTTGGTGAAATAGATATTCTGTGGTATCTCTAGGCTTGATTCTGCTTCTCCACTTTTGGGCCACCATTGTTCTTTGTCAACATCTGTCTTGTGGTAGTCACCATACTGGTTTATTGGTTATTTACATTTCCTTCTAGCCCTTGGGCTACAATGATTGTGTCAATCAAAATTTTATATTCACAGTGTGAACCTTAATAAATATTTGTGGATTCAACACACAGGAAATGGGATGCTAATATTTTACTTTCTTCAGCGTTTTCATTGAATTTAGTGAAGTTTCCCACAATATAGTGTGGAGGACATATTTTGAGTAAAGAAGTGTTTTTCCTACATATTTTTTCTTCTTTATATTTTTCATTATATATTGATTTCAAATGAATGAGTACTTAATTCCATTTCACTCATTCCATTTTTTCTTTCAGAAGTTGGAGATTAGGTTTCTTTGTTTAACTTGCTTTGCATACATGCTAACTCGTGAGCAAGTGAATTCGATTAAATTACTTCACAATGAAACGACCATATTTTTATTCCATCAGAAGTAAAAATTGTGAGACTTACCAATCACATTGTCAGATGTGAATGTAAGAAATCTATGATGCACTTTGCACAGGTGGTATACTTATTGATATAAGTTCAAGAAAACAAAACTGATTGCTTTAATTTTTCTCTATGTTCACCTGCCGAGAAACATTCTGAGCTGGCTTTAAAACTTCAGTAGATTAACTTTATGGAAATCAGAAATAGGTTCTTATGCAGAATGTTTTGTTAGAAGATTTTTTGCTGATATTCAGTGAATTTTAAGCTTACTTAGTCTAAAGTAAACTACTATGTTCTTTCCAGAATCTCGACTAAACAAGTATTTTTAGAACAAAAGAACAAAAACAAATGTCTAATTATAAGAGAAGTTCATTTAAAATTGGGTGTTTAAATATTTTCACTTTATCATAAAATAATTATTTTCATTTCTTTTTAACAAAACCATTAACTTGGCTTTATTCATGATTTTGAAAAACATTTTTTAGTAGTCCTCCATCTCTTTGACAAGCTAGAAGGGTCTAGATTTTCAGTAAGTGGTGAGTCTTGTCAAAACACTTCTAGGCTTTCATTTTTTTTCTAGATAAATATAACACTGCCCATAAATCATACAAAATTTTGGATTTTTATCTAAAATTTCCTTTAAATAGCAGGAAATTTGGCTAAATCTTTCTCAAGGTATGCATCAATTGTACTTTGTAACCTTGGCTGAAATCTGAACCTGATATGGGCCCGACAGAATGGAGGCATAACCGAGAGAAGCAGAAGTAGGAACAGGGAGAGTTGGGGAGGTAATAGTAGGAGGTAAGGGAGCAGGAATAGAAGGAGGGAAAGAGATTCAAGGAAGAGAGAAGAAAGAAACACAGCAACTAGAGGCCAATAGCACCCTGATTTTACATTTTGATCAGATCCTATTTTATCAAGATCTGCTTTTTTAAGTTTTACTTGAGATTTATGGTGCTAGTTACAAATCACTGGGATGACCGTGTGTGCTCATGCTAAGAATTACAATACAAATATCGCAAACCGTATTTCCAATATTAAGAATTTTCAGTTCGCTTACTTACAGGAGAAAGGAGGAGACAAAATTTCTGCAGAAGTGTTGTTTCTTTCAAAAACGTTGCATCCAGATATGCATAGAACCATTGAATTTGCTCTTCATCCTATTTGAGAAATGCAACTCTGTTTTATGTGAAATTCAGCTTTGTAATGGTGGAGAAGATTGAAGAATAGTACATCTCTTGTCTGAATGTTCTGTTGCATTGGACATGTGCCGTTGTTAATTCAACAATCTTCCTAAATCCGATGACTCTAAATAAATTATTGGAAGTTCTTAGAAGGCTTGAATATAGTTTGCTAAATAAGACGTGAATCCTGAAACTTGTATAAAGCTAATCTTGATGAAGTGTTTGATTGGTAGAGATTGTATTTTTCCTCATATGTTTCCTGTAGTAATGAGTTAAATACTATGATAGGCTGTGAGACTGTTGCATTCTGATTAGGTGACTCATGTGTTGGTAGTGGCCACATAAATAAAAGCTACGGTTCATAGGTAATGGGTAGGTAGCTAACTTCTTGACAGCTCAATATGAAAATTAACTTGAAAGAATTTCAAAACAAAGAACATTAGCAAAGATTTGGTCTCTGGGTTTTTGAGTTCTGTTATGAGATATTTGTTTTGATCGAGTATAAAAGCTAAAGTTGAAAATCATGATATGCTGGGCTAAAGGGCTTTAACTTCCCATTCACACCCATCTTTTTGTTTTTCAAATAAGTTACTTTTGTCTATTTATGGATTTCCTATATCATGGGTCCCTCCAGGATAATCAAGGTGTATTTGTTAATTTTTTTTCCAGCATAATGCACAGAGGAGTGTTCTATTGCCAGGACATGCGTCTATTCTTTACCCAGATTTACCAGTTGTTAACACTTTTCCTCCATTTGCTGTGTCATTTGCCCTCTTTCAGAGTGTATTCTAAGCTCTTTTGAAAGTAGTTACAGGTATATACATACGATGGAATATTATGCAGCTTTAAGACAGGATAAAATTATGAAGCATGTAATAACATGGATGGACCTAGAGAACATTATGCTGAGTGAGTCTAGCCAAAAACTAAAAGACAAATACTGTATGGTCCCAATGATGTGAATCGACATTCGAGAAGAAACTTGGAATATGTCATTGGTAACAGAGTTCAGCAGGAGTTAGAAACAGGTAAGATAATGGGTAATTGGAGCTGATGGGATACAGACTGTGCAACAGGACTAGATACAAAAACTCAAAAATGGACAGCACAATAATACCTAATTGTAAAGTAATCATGTTAAAACACTGAATGAAGCTGCATCCGAGCTATAGGTTTTTGTTTTGTTTTGTTTTGTTTTGTTCTTACTATTATTACTTTTATTTTTTTTCTCTATATTAACATTCTATATCTTTTTCAGTTGTGTTGCTAGTTCTTCTAAACGGATGCAAATGTACTAAGAAACGATGATCATGCATCTATGTGATGATGTTAAGAATTACTGATTGCATATGTAGAATGGTATGATTTCTAAATGTTGGGTTAATTTCTTTTTTTCCATTAATTAATAAAAAAAAAAAAAAAAGAAAGTAGTTACAGACGTCATACTGCCTTACCCCTAAATATGCCAGTATTTGTCTCCTAAGAGCTAGGGCATTCTCTTGGATAAACACAGTGAAATGATCAAAATCAGAAAATATAATCTTGATGTAATAGTATTACCTCATCCACAGTCCATATTCAAACTTTGTCATTTACCCCAATAATGTCCTGTATAGCTAGTTGCTTTTTTCCTCATCTATGATTTCATCCAGGATAATGAAGTGTGCTTAGTTGTCGTAACTCTTGAGTGTCCTTTAATTGGATACTTACTCAGTCTTCTCTTCTCTCACATAACTTTGACAGTTTTGGAAAGTATCTGTTATTTTGTAGAATGTCTCTCAATTTGACTTTGAGTTTCCTCATTATTAGATTCAGGTTATATGTCAGAAATAGGACAGCTGTGATGCTGTGTTCTCAGGACATCACATCAGGATGCACATGACATTGGTTTGTCTCATTATTGGTGGTGTTAGCTGTAATCATTTTGTTAAGGTGGTTATGATTGTTTTTTCCACCACAAAGTTACAAGTTTCCCCTTGTAATTAATTAGTAATTTGTAGAGAGATGCTTTGAGGTTATTACTTATTTTTACTCTTCAATTTTTCATCTACTAGTTTTAGCATTCACTAATAATTTTTGCCTAAAATAATTTTAATTATAAGGGTCACAAAAATGATGGTTTCCTAACTCTACCATTCCATACACCCTTTTTAATTGGCATTCGATCAAAAAATGCAGTCTTTCCTTCTCTCTCTCTGTCTATCCATCTATCTATTATCTATCAATCAATTAATCAACCAATCTATCTATATGTCTATTATCTACCTAAATCTTTTTTATCCATCTCTATTGATAGATATATAGAGATAGACAGATATACAAGATAGGTAGATTTTCTTTAATTAGAGAAGCTGTGAGTTTTATTTATATTTTTAATATATTTATATGTATTTGGATTCCAGGATTCAGATATTCAATGGTTTATGCTCTGTTATCAGTACCTTTATCAAGATTTTTTTTCCAGTATTTTCACATGCAGCATATACTCTCTTTCTGGGGGTGATTTTAGACCCATCATATAGCCTTGGTTCCTCTCTTCACTTTTTTAAAAAGGTTTTTTAAAATGCAATTTTACTAAGATACATTCATGCGCCATACACATCATCCAAAGTATACAATCACTGGTTCATAGTATCATCAAATAAATGTTCATACATCACCATGATCAATTTTAGGACACCTTCTCTACTCCAGAAAACAAAAATTAAAAAGAAAACCCAAATCCTCCCATATCCCTTATCTCCTTTCATCCCCAGATCTGTTTCTGTCATTACTTGCATGGTACATTTTTTCCATCCTTTCACCCTCAACTGACTCGTATCTTTGAATTTAAGGTGAGTCTCTTGCAGACAGTATATAGTTGGGTCATACTTGGTAATCCATTCCACCAATCTCTGCCTTTTGACTAGAGAGCTTAATCCATTTATATTTAAAGTCATTATTGATTATAAAGAATTTTTTTTCTGCCATTTTGCTATTTAGCATTTGTAAGTCTTATACCTTTTTTGATCCTCACATCTTTGAAAAAAATAAACAAATCCACACTAACAAATTTGGGATTCATTTTGTAAGCATAGTTTTGGGCTTAAAATATATCATTCATCCAAGAGGTTTACCCTTATCATTATGTTAATATTTTGATGAAATTGCCTCCTTAAATAAGGTAGTTCTATTGCACAATAAATACTTTACTCTTACCACTCTGACAAGATCTTGGCAAGAAAAAACAATTATCTATGAGCTGTGAAGTAGATCCAGTAAAGAACAGGCCTGTTTTATGTACAAGAGCTATATGTAGAAGGGAACACTAGAAAATATTCATGTGTAGGTTTCAGACTGAGCCTCCTATGCTTGAGTGATGGAGTGATATTCATTCTGTTATGAAGACCCCACTGATGATTGCCCTCTTCAGGAGAGGAAAGATGGGCACTGGCAAGGTGTGATGTGATCTAGGAGGCATCACTATTACCATGTTTACCATTAGCTCCATCTACTACAAAGGGTGCACCTTCTTTCTGTCCAAGATAGGAGAAAAAGTATGGGTGACAGTGCCAGATTCTTCTTTTCCATTTATTTTCTCTGTAGCACCAAACAATTGGCTGTTATTTTTCCTTTGCTGAATATGAAGGATACATAGTTCAGTTGAACCATGCAAATAGGCTAGAAAGATTTGAAATAGGATATATGCATTTTGGCCCAGAAGCTATTCTGCAATAGGGCCAAATAATATTTATAAAGAAACATAAGTATGTACTGGGACAGCCATGAAAATTATCAGTTGCTCATCAGAATCACCCAAAACACATGTGACTTAATGTGGTATCATTACATATATATGTGGATATATATGTGTGAGTGGGAATATATATATTATCTCTGTTAATGTTCATTCTCTCTACTCTTTCCCCTCACCTTTTCCCCTACCATCAAGTGGTAGCTTAGTTTCATGGAAATAATATAATACAAATAAGGGCTTTCCATTTGTTGTTGGTAATCTTTTTTTTTTTTTTGAGAGTTAGACATGGGTTTATCAGGACTTACAAACACGAGAAGATCTTTCCTGATGGCAGTTGCCTAGAGAATGGAGGCCAGTGTCCCACAAAAGGGTGGGGAGTGCGAGGGACAGCTAATAAGGGTTCCAGGACAAAGACATTCCAAAAGGTGTGAGAAAAGAGCTTCAGTAGGGTCTTGAGACACAGGGGTCTGGACGTTTGCTACCAGCAGTGAACAAGGAGGGGAGTTTGAATGTTTTGTCTTCAATACCATCTGTACACTCTACCCCCCCCCGAGGAGGTCGATGACCTTTAACTCAGCCCCAGCCATGTAAGTAGCTGCGTGCAGAAAATCATACTCATTATGGAGGGTGGATGCAGAGCTGGGTCTCCACAGGCTCCCTCTTGTTTCCAGTTGTTGGTAATCTTGATCAAATGTCGCACAATTTCCCCATGTGTAAAATCAAGTGGATAAAGTACATGATCATAAAGATCATATTCTACTTAAGGTCAGAGGTTATGAGCCACGCTATTGAATTAAAGAACGAGAGCAAGGAATTGCCTCTAAGGGGGAGCAACACAGGTATTCTTTATGAGAGTCAAGCAGAAAGAATTAGATCCCAGTTTTTCCACTTGTTAACTTTGCAAATTCAGACAAATCACTTAACCTCTCTAAGCTTTTTTCTATATTTATAAAATGGTGAAAGAGCAAGGTAATAATACATCTTTAAAGAGGTTGGTGAGAGGATTAGATGAGGTAAAGCCTGTAGAATATCTACTACAAATATGTTATTTTGTCATTCTTGGTTGGCTTAATTTGAAACTCTGATTATCAGACCTGCCAAAAAGTCAGATATCAGCAGGTTGAAGGCCTCTTTTTATTTTCATAGACACCATAATCATTTAACCAAAAATTTCTGTGGTCTCCTTTTCTGAATACTATGTTGGTCCTGCCACCTCACATGATAATTATTCACATTGGGTGTCTGTCACTCAAATTGACATTCTCTGGCCTTTGCCACTCTGAGATTTTTCCATCCCTGTTGGCTCCCCTGCCAGGCTTTCTGGCTTTGTAAATCAGGCACAAGAAGTTATTTTCTTCAAAGATGCAGGTGCTTCACTCACCATTATTTGCCTCAAACCCTTTGATGAAGAAAGGAGCGTCATCTGGGATGTTCTAGGGTTAGATGTGAGTGAACAGGTGACACACATCATACATCTTCTGTAGCATCTTTATCTCATTATGTTTTGACTACCTTCTTCTAATTTATATAAAAAAATTTTAATGTCACAACTTATTTTATATGAGTTTTATTTTTCAAGCCAAGTCAACCATTAGGGCCATTCCCTGTTGCTGGAACAAGCATATTAAGTGAATTTGTACTGATTCAACATTTAAATTCCTTCTTCATGGATAGCATTCTTGGAATCTACTTCTGCACCTATTCTAAAGATTTATGCATATATAAATGAGCAAATCCAGCGACATTTTGTGAGTAATATTTTCCTTCCCAGATTGGCATTCTGAAGCTTGTATTTATATATTTAACACACATATTCATGGCTGATGCATTTTCATTCACACCAACAATATACCAGTGCTCTTATTTCCCCACATCTCCTTCAACATTTGTTATTTTCTGTTTTTAATAGCAGTCTTTATAGTATGAGATGGTATCTCATTGTGGTTTTGATTTGTATTTGCCTAGTAGCTAATGATGTTGAGCATCTTTTCAAGGATTTTTTGGCCATTTCTCTATTTCTTTGGAGAAATGTCTATTTAAGTCTTTTGCCCATTTTTAAAATTGGATTTTTTTGTTTTTTTTGTTGATGACCTGTGGGGTTTCTTTATATATTCAGGGTATTAAAACCTTGTCAGATACATGCTTTCCAAATATTTCACCCATTCTGTAGATTGTCATTTTACTTTCCTGGTAAAGTCCTTTGATGCAAAAAGATTTTAATTTTGATGGAGAATCATTTATCTATTTTTTCTTTCATTGCTTGAGCTTTTGGTGTAAAGTTTAGGAAACCACTCCTAATGAAGGTTTTGAAGATGCTTCTTTATGTTTTCTTCCTTCCATGTTTGTGCATGGTTTCTGATATGGAAGATCCCTGAGGACTTCTGATCTTCCAGATTAGAGATTTTGCCCTTGGGTTTGGCCCTCTCTGCAGCAGTGCTTTCTTGCTTCAGATCAGCATTTACCAGGGCTTAAAGAGAAAGGTCATTTATCCATTAGTTGAATTTCTTCTTTTTCTTGTGTTGTTTGGTCGGATGGATCTCTGAGAGCCCGACAGAGACACTGGGCTTGGTTGATTTCAGAAGTAGCATCTTCTGACCTTACAGCAGTATCTGCAGGGATATAGAGAGCCACTTCACCTCTTTCTATTTTTTTTGGTTGTTTTTTCCCTTTCTCTGTTTTGCATTTTGGAGTCTAGTGGATCCCTGAGGGATGAGCAAAGTCACTGTGCTGGATTTTGGTCAAAAGCAGCAGATTCTGACTTCTTACTAGCACATAACAAGAGAATTAGAGAGGCAGTGCACTTCACTATTTTTCCCTTCTTTTTAAAAAAAAATTGTGGGTACTCTTTTCTGTTAGTATTTTTCTTCTCTCTTTTTCTCATTCTTTCCATGTTTTCTTCTTCTTGAACTTAGTCTGGTAGATTAAGGAGAGATTTCCAGAGTGACTAAAACATAATAATTAGAATATCAATTCTCAACATTTATCTAAATATTTTTTCCCATTATGTAGGTTGTCATTTTAATTTAATTATGAAGTCCTTTGATATGCAAAGTTTTTTATGTTAATGAGGTCTTATTTATCCATTTTTTTCTTTTGTTGCGAAGGTGTGTAAAGCCTAAGAAATCATTGCTTAACTCAAGGTCATGAAGATGCTTACTTATGTTTTCTTTCAGGAATTTGATAGTTCTAGCTATTATATTTGGGTCTTTGATCCATTTTGAGTTGCTTTATGTATAAGATGTATGATAGGGGTCCTCCTTTCTTCTGTAATGGAGAGCCAGTTTTACCAGTACCATGCTAAAAAGATTATTCTTTCTCAATTGAGTGGTCTTTACCTCTTTTTAAAAATTAGTTGGCCATAAATATGAGGGTTGATTTCCTAACTTTCAATTTGATTCCATTGGTCTGCAAGTATTCTTGTTATAATTTTTTTTGCTCTAAAAGTATTTCCAGTGCTATAACATTATCTTTTCATATGTTAAAATACTCTTGTCCTCAGACCTTTTTCTTTTAATGTGTTTTCTGTATTATAACAGTATTTTAAAGTGCAATTTGAGCCTCTGGGAGGCTGAAATTTGGTGAATAAAATGGTACAAGAGAGTGCACCATCTTCCAGAGAATGACTCCCTTACACTCTTCCTCTACCAGTGTCTTCTCCCTTCTTTGGTGAAAATGTTAAACCTTCATTATATTACATTTTACATATTAGCTGTGTTTATATCCATTCAATTGTTATTAACTATATAGACTTGTTTTCATTGTTCAACTAATATACTTTTCTATCAGTTGAAAATGGTTTGGGTATCTTGATTTGGGATGATGTATATCATAATTTTTTCCATCAAAATTAATGGGATTTTACTTTTTTTGAGGAGTGAATTAGTTATCAAGAAAGGCATAGGTATATTTAATGAGCTATTTCACCATTTTTTTCCCTAAGAGCTGCCAGATTCCCATTCAGAAATTTCCCATATTTCTACTTCTTTCCCCCTTCTTATTATTGATATCTGTATTAGTCAGATTTTCTTAATCAGAAGAAGGGAAACAAAATGCTGCTATTATAGCAAAATTTGGATTCTGGAAAAATGTATGGGATCACAGATCTGAGGAGAGCCCAGAAGCAGGAATCAAAATTTGCAGGGTCAGTTTGTCCTGGAATACAGCCCAAGGATGCTGGGTGCCGCTGTTGTCACTCAGTCATTGCTGGTATCATAAGGTCTGACTTTTGCACCATTAATTCTAATCATCCCTCAGGAATTGCTTCAATTGGTCCAAACCAACAGTGGTGAGTGAGACGATCCAATTGGCTGAATTTAGGTCGTGTGCTTGGTTCCCAGCCACCAGAGTGCAAGGAGACTTGGATCTTTCCTTTGGAATTTGTAGTGGGCAATGGGGCACTGCTTTCCTTCTATTCATATGGAGATTCTCCCGGGAGAAAAGTGAGGCATTAGTATCAGAAATCCAAAAGGAAAACAAGTATTTTCTACAGTTGTCTTTATTTTAAAAATCATGACAAACCTAGTAGCAAGGAAATAAACCTCAGGAGAGGACATTTTCAAAGGGAAAAGATTACAAATGTAGAGTAGTGCCCATATACTAAATGGAGGAGAGGCGGCTTAGTAAGACACATGTTTTCTGCAGGGATATTTGAGTCAGCTTCTTTAGCAGGGATCCTAACATATAAGCCACTATTTTAATTGTCAAAGGCCATTAAAAGCAAAAAGAGGATTTCATATTTACTTGATACTATCATCATGCGAATTGAAGGCCAAATTACCTGATGTAAACTGTCTAAACAAAGCTTTGGTCAAAATGAAAATAGAGATTATGGTAAAATCGAATAATTTCTGGAACTGCTCTATACCATTTAGTATAATAGTCATATTGACAGTGGTGGTTTCATATCAAGGAAATGATATCATTTGTCATATTAAATTATTGTTCTTAATTCAATTTTTGTCATATAAATTTCTTTGTGCTTAATGCTTATATGAAAGCTATAAGAAGAAAGTTTTATCTATATTTTAAAATTTGTGCATATTTTTAATTCAAAACAATGTATTTGTGATTGTTTTATTTTGCAAAGACCCATATATTACTTACTTAAAAAAAATTGTTCTTTCCTACCCTTGATTAATATGTGTTTAAATTTTATATCTAAATTAAACCCATATATTTAAATATTGATAGTAATAGTTTATTAATTACTGACATTTTTTTAATACTCTTAAAATAATAAATTAATTTATATGTAAATTAATTGTATGTGCAATTTTCAATATATATAAAAAATTTTTATTTTGGATGGCATTAAGGCGTATGTTAGGTATATTTTTTCAATGTCTTTTCTCCTTGTTTTGAAGATGGAAAACAAACTCTGTTTTGTTGTTTTGCATTTTATTGCTGATTTTGAGAAACTCCTATGTGGAAAGCAGTTTAACTGAGTGGTTGGTTAGGAATTCATGTTTTGGATTTAGATTGTTTTATGATCTTGGGGAAGGGACTTAGCCTTTGTTTTCATTATTTAAAATGGAACAAATAATACTTATAGCATAGTTTGCACCACAGCCCAGCAAATAAAATCTAATATATAGTAGGTATTTGATAAGTGGTAGATATGATTGTTTACTTTGGAGTTATATATCATGAGAAATTGGGAACTGTCTGAGATGCTTGTAATTGTCTAACGTTTGCTAAGTGAAAACAGTTGGTTAATTCCTGGAAGTCAGAAAAACCACTCAAAGAAGACAGTTGATCATTATGAGGAAGATTATTAAAGGACACGAAAATGACAAGCTCCTAGGATGAGTCGAAATGACTTTGGAGTTTAAATGATGACCTGTAGCCTGGTTCATAAGTGTATACTTTCTCTGATCAGCTCTTTATACCTTTTTTCTCTTCCATATATATTTTTTTTAACCAAGCATATGAATCCACAACTCGATTCTCATTAAGGAAAAGATTCAGAATCAACATGCCCTGAACTCTGTAACAGGAGCACACTGGCTCAGTCATCAGAGCCCTACTGGACAAAAGCCTGCTGAACTTAGGCTGTGCATTAGTATCACCAGAGCTCTTTTAAAAATACTATGTCTGGGTGTCATAGCCTGAGGTTCTGAGTATACTGGTTTGGAGTGGGAACTGGGAATTTTTTGTCATTTTTTAAAAGGTCCCCAAGTGATTCTAAAATTCAGCATTGAATTTTAGAATCTACCTGCCAGATAGCTGATGGCTACTTAACTGTCCATGCTGGGTCCCTCCAGTGGTCATCACTCACTCATTGCACCCTGGACATACCGTCCACAGAGCACATGTTGGCAGTAAACAGCAACAACAAGTAAACTAGTAAAGTAATTGTGATATACTAAAGCGCTCCTCAGAGCCAAGCAAAGAGAATTATAGCTAATATTACTACTACTAATAGATCAAATAGGTTCAACTTTTCCAAAACACTTTCCCAGATAAAGGTGAAGCCATCAGCATAGTTACATGTTCCTAGTTCATGGTGGAGAAAAACAAGAAAGTCAAATTATTAGGCTTCTGTTTCTTCTGGAACGTATAAAGCACCCTTCGTTTTACTGCAATATCTCCTTCTCTGACTGAGAGCTTTGGGCATGCTTAGATTCCATCTCAGTCTTATGTATGGAACTTTTACTGCCCATCTCCATCTAAAAGCCCCATAGTAGGCACCCTGCTCCCTATGCCCCATTTCACTCTCCCTACATTCCCTTAGATGTTCCTCTTACCACTCCCCATGGAGTCCACCCTGTGCCAAATGCCAGAAAGCTCTGTGATATCCATGCTCTTCATTTTCTTTTCTCTTTTGTTTCTAATCTGTCACCACTATGCTTCCTAAGTGTCCTGGAATCTACTTCCTAAGTGTCCTGGAATCTACTCACCTCCCTTTATTTCTATTGCAACAGCTTCTCCATCTTCTCTATTTTCTTACTGATTTCCTTGCCGTTAGCTCGGCCTTCTAGACTTTCTATGGAAACATTCTTCACGCTGCCATCAGAATACCTTAAAAACGCAAATCTTGTCATGCCACTGCCCTATTACCAACCCTTCAACATTTTTCCATATTTCTGGATAAAATTAAAAATTTTAATAAGAAACTTAAGGCCCTTCTTAACTTGATGGCAGCTTAATGACATCTCCAGTTTTATTTCTTGTCCATCGTCCCAGTTCATATTCTGCATTTCAATCTGACTGGCCTGACTTCACTTCCCCAAACATGTCACCTTCACCCCCAGTTCTGGGCCTTTGTACACAAACTGTTCTCATTAAGCACCCTTAACCTCTTCTTTTGCCTAATGTCTACCATCTTTCAGTCTTAGCTGACACTTCTTTCTAGAAATATCCGCTGTATTTTTCACTTTAAACATCTTTTGTTCTCAAAGATCCACAATTCAGAGGAAATACATATTACTTTATTTACTAGTGTGAATTCAAGTTTACAATTTAAATAATTGTAAGTGGTCAACAAACTTTCTTAATGAACATTATCAGAAATTGAAATTTAAAAGATTGCAATATATATTTGAAGAAATCAAAAACTGACACATTCAATTACCACTTTAAATAAACCTGTTTTGGAATCTGTTTATGATAGTTTTGTATTCATTTCATCAGTATGACCAAAACTCTATGTGTTTACTAACAATATAATAAAGGGATGATACAAACATATTGAAATAACAATTTAGTTAATTCACTGTCCCTAAGTGTTTCCACTAAAATTTATTTGTTATTAAGTATACATTCAGTATAAATATTAGTGGAAATGCTAGTGTTAGTGGAAATGGAAAAAGAAAAATCTGTGTGAGACACGAGGAACACAGAGTTGCTTGCTTTGTGGCATGTACGTGCATGTTCTGCCCTTTAGAATGTGGCACTGGGTCACTTTGTCAGATTTAGTAAAATCATGTCAATGACAGTTGAGTGGGTGGCGATACCAGAGTGGGCTTTGCAGCTACTTTGGTGGGGGAGACAGTGCATGTGGCAAGCAGAACTACTGCTAGCAGCAATGTTCAGCCTTGGCAGGCTCAGGTACTCTCCAAGTCAGGAGGCGAAAGAGAGCAGTCACGCAGCCTTTGCGACTGTTTATAATGGAACACAGCTTGAGGCTTCCAGTAATAATTAGTGTGGTATTCCACTCATTTTTCCAGTGAACATGAGAATTAGGATGTATTGGTTTGCTAAAGTAGCTGGAATGCAATATATCAGAAATGGAAAGGCTGGGCTGGCCACAGTGGCTCAGCAGGCAAGAATGCTTGCCTGCCATGCCAGAGGACCTGGGTTCGATTCCCCGTGCCTGCCCATGTTAAAAAAAAAAAATGGGAAGGCTTTTAAAAAGGGAATTTATTACATTTCAAGTTTACAGTTCTAAGGCCATAAAAATGCCCAAACTAGGGCATCCAGGAAAAGGTACTTTGACTCAAGAAAAGACTGATGACATTTAGGATTTCTCTGTCAGCTGAGGGGAAGACACATGGCTATGTCTGCTATATTCCTCTCTCGGCTTCTTCCAATCACTTTCCCTGGTGCATTTTCTTCCTACATCTCTAGATGTCTTTGTCTGTGTCAGCTGGGAAGATTTTTCCAAACTGGTTCCCTCTTAAGAATTCCAGGAAGCAGCCCCACCTTGAATGTGTGGAGACATATCTGCATGGAAACCACCTAATTGAAAGGTCTCACTCACAATTAGGTGGGCCACATCTCCATAGAAAAAACTTAATCAAAAGATCCCACCCAACAGTTATGAATGAGGATTAAAGAAAATGGCTTTTCTGGTGTACACAATAGTTTTAAACCAGCACTCAGGGCAAGCTTATTTGTTACCAAAACCATGACTTTATGTTTATTCCTAGGTTATCATGCCCTGGAAAACATGGAGTATTAACTAACTTTATTTTTTATTTTGGAGGAAGTTTTTTCTGGAAGTTACAGGTTTTTTAAAATTTTTATTTTCATATACTCTATTATCTTACTTATTCTTGCAACCAATGGTTGCATTAATGGTTGGCACTAGCTAGAAATAATTATTTCTACTTCACAGATAGATTGGTGCAGAGAAACTCTTTATGTCTGGTCATGTAATGGCCTCAATCAATCAATTAACCAGAAAAAAGGCAGGCTTTTTTCCACCTTCTGACGTTACTATTTCTTGACAGGGAGGAAAACAGGCATGCAAAACTTATCTGTGTTTGTTTAAATTCCCAGTGGTAATGGAAGCATACAGGACCAGGAGTTGAGAATCAAGTTCCATTTCCACTGGCGGCTCTGACACTCATTTTCTGTGTGGCCTCTGAGCAGGTCACTCAGCCTTCTGGCCTTCATGTCTTCTGCAAGTGAGATACACAAAGGAGATCAGAAAAGTTTGACTTGGGATCCATGGTTCCCCACTCCCCCAGCCGTATCAATTGTGAATGAGCTTCCAGGAATTGGCAAATCTCCTAGATTTTTGCTCAATATGCTGAACACATGCTTTTCTCTAAGCAGAGTTTCAGTGATAATATCAGATTTTCAAAGAGGTCTGTGATCAAAAAAAAAAATCACTGACAATAAACAAATGAATTAAACTCTACAATATCCAAAGCCCTAATTGACTTTAATACCTATAATGCCAAGTGTTTTAGGATTAAATGTGATCTGTAACAAGAAAAGCTCTTTTCCAGTGTACTTTCCCAGGACTAATGGTTATAAGATTTCAAAATAAATAACCCTAAAGCTAGTCTTCAGAGGTATATAAGTAAATTTGTAGATTGATCTGTGATCTCACTATACCTGAATGTGTTTAGAATTTTGATAAGTCCTTCCATGATTTCAGGTTATGTAAGATATCTCCATTTCCTTTGTGAGAACCCCTGAGGAATTGTTGAATCATTTGCTTTGTAGACATGTGGGTGCTCTAACGTCTTGCAATATCTTAATGTTTTAAGTGAAAATGTTCCTAAGAGGGCTGGCTTAGTTGAGATCCCAATATGTTCAGCTCTTTTTTTTTTTTTTTTCTTTTTTTGTTGCAAACCCAATTATGTGCATCGTGTTGAAATTGTATGGCCTTTGGAAAAAAATTGGCAGCAAATCAGGGAGTTTCCTCAAAATTTCTGAATGTTTATATTATTCTCAATGGGATTTTGCCAACAGGGACTTGGAACTTGCCTGTTTTTGGAAAGCTGTCAAAATCTTATCATTTTATATATGGGAAAATATAGCAATTTGTTATTTGGAGGATATAATAAAGTGAATGGTGGCCAGAGACAGGTCAAATGATTCCCAAGTTAATTTTTCTTTTCCACCCTAGACTGTCTTACGTGCACATTACAATGCAAATGCTCTCAAACCTGTCTTTCGGGGTAGCGGTATCAGTGATTGTATCCAGTAAAGACTGAAGCCTCTGTTTTAAGGTCATGATAGCAGAGACAATTGGCTGCAGCTCTTGTACTTTTTCTTAACAGTCTTTCCTTCTAGCCCATAACCATGTTCCACGTACCAGTCACTCTTCACACAAATGTTTTCTAGATTTCTCTACATCTTTTCACCTCCACAGTCACAATTTAGTCTTAATTCCATTTCATCCCTATTCTTACTGCTATTTCTCTAAATGTCCTAACTTTCCTTCTCATGGTCTTTTCTCTGTGAGTCCACTTATAATGAGTGTTTAAAAATGATGACCTGATTCATTCCTGAATTTTTATGTGTCAGGTTCATATATGCATTTGTCAGGATCTTTTAGTACTTATCAGTAAATACCAACAGCAATAAGCAAATCTTTTATTTTTTCTCCCTATGAGTATTCTCTATAGCAGTAAATGCCTTCAACCCATATCTTCTACAAAGCGCCTTTTACATTGAGGGATGTTATAGTTTGCTGGGCTGTTTAGAGCAGCATGCCTTGTCTGTGCCTTCTCTTCCTGTTTTCGTTGATTTCAGCTTCTTGCTCCATGGATCTCTCTCTCTCACACTCTCCTTCTCTCTCTCTCTCTCTCTCTGCCCCCCCCCCCCCGTATTCACTCCATTTATAGGGGACTCCAGTAATAGAATTCTGCTCCATCCTGAATGAGGTGGGTCATCCCTTAACTGAAGTAACTTCATCAAAAGGTCCTACTTACAATGGGCCCACCTACAGGAATAGATTAAAGAGCATATTTTTCTGGGGTACACCAAGTTTCAAACCAGCACAAGGGGAGCCACAGTTTTTAGATGAAACAAACTTTTCTTTCTAGTACTGGCAAATGGTAATTACTTAATATATCGTTTAATGGCTTTATCTCCCATAGTAGGACCTGGCTCACAGCTATTTGCTCATATATTCCCAGCACCTACTGCAGTGACTGACACAGAATAGGGGCAGACTATATATTTGTTGAATTAATAAATGAATTATAGCAAGGGCAATAGTATTCTAAGAGAGGCACATTTAAACTTTAGTTATCTAGGATAGATGCATAGGTAGATCAGAGAAGGTTTTACAAAAATGGCAATGTCTGAGCTGAGACTTCTGAGAATCAGAGAGATCAGGTATGTTCATTACTGCTGCAGCAAAGCATGCACATGGGAGCTGCTAGGAGACAGATGGGAAAAACTTTTTTCTGTAGGGGGGTCAGCATTTCCTCTGAAGTGTGTTCAGAGGACCCTGGGTCTCTGTGGTCCAGAGAAAATTGTTGTTCATTTGCAGTCGTGTGCTGGTAAATGTGTAAACACTGGCTCTCCTGAAGAAAGGAGAAGTCCTGATGTGTAGTGTTGCTCGGAAGAGGGGCACAGTAGCACACAATTATGCTACATTCCCACCATACAGATATGGTGGACAACAGACACAAATAACCTCAAGAGTAAAGATAATCGTGCATAATGACTTAATCAGAAAATAATGAGTTTTCAAGATTTATTGCTTTAGTTGTTAATATTAATTTAATTGTAAGTTTAGATGATTTAATTTTTCAGCGGCTGCATTTAACAACTTGCTTTCAAAATTCATGAGTCTCTAGCACTTAGTTTTATGATTTGATACAAGCTGCCTCCTCCATGTCACAGGTCAAGTGCATCTAGGGAACATTGCTTCCTCATAGCAATTCACCATGAGTGTTTGTTCCATATTAAAGGTCCTGAGAAATCCTGAAATCAAAATACTTTTATCTTAGTTTACCTATTGGAAAATGTAACCCACACTTAGCATAATAGGAACTAAAAGTTTTCAAAATCAGGGTTACTTGGCTTCATGTATTTTGAGAGAAAACTAACTCATTTTCCGATGTGCTTATCTCTTTTCTTTTCTTTTACTGGATTATGGTTTTATTTCTTTTTTGTCAATTCCTTATAAAAGTAAAATACCAAATCATAGTCTACCTTTGCAAGTTTCTGCTTAAGCCACATCTCTTCTAAGAAGTTTCTTTTTTCTTGCAGATTATTGTCTACTGGTTATAGTTATGCTCATTATTCCAATCTTCTATTTCAGTCTCAATTCTGTCCTTATAGATTCTACCTCCTAACAGTTCATGTGTATTTTTCCTATTGGACATATGTAGCTGTGAACACAATGCATTTTAAAAAAAATTTGTCTTTGTGTTTATCTCACCTATGCTAGTAGATCACAATCTTACAGGGATAGATTCTGTGGCCATTCACATTTTTATAATTTCAACAGTTCATGGTACAGAGTTCCATAAAGAGCGGTTGCCTGTAAATGTATTCTATTTCTGACTTAGCAAACTGGTGGTTATAAAGAAGACACACCTTCAGAATGCTCAGGTTATGTCTCCAGCTTACATAACGCTTGTTAATGAGGGCTAGAAGCTAATAGAATAGAATATTTGGACTGTACCTGGAAAAGAATTCTGGAACTATATAACATTTCACCAAAGCAAAGAGCTGGCTCTTACCTTTTCACGTATCACGTGAACCTTGCACTCTCTGGGAGTGAGCCAAAAGAGCAAATAAGAGAACCTTTATTCTCCTTATTTTGCCTTCTTCCTCCTCTTCCTCCACCTCAACTCTCATTACCCACTTTCTCTATCTCATCATTAACTTCAGTGCTACATTGGATAATTGTGCAGTTCCAATCCCACTCTAGGAATTATGGAAACAGAGCTGCCAACCTTAGAAATGAAAGGTGGAAAGGATTAAAAAACAAAAGCTGGTTAATACCGTATTGTTTTCTATGGCCACTACACTCATTACCACCTGACTTCTTGATTTATTTTCCCTAGAAATTTGAGAAACATGGCAGGTCGTGCCATACTTTCTGCTCTCACCTGAACTCTTGGAAATGCTGATAATCCCCTGTAATGCTATTATGCTTAATAATGGTGTAGGAAAATAGCCCAGGCTGTTTATATTAGCATCCTTTCATGTTGGATTGTACCTATTATATGTAGAATATATTTAAGAACTTTTCCTGCTAATTTTAATTTATAGAATTAAAATATGTATTTTACTGTTGGGTAAATTTGTACATTATGTTAGCACTAGAAGAAATCATGGAAACGCTCTTGTTTACCTGCATCTGCAGTGTTAGAAAGAAGAAAAAGCTTAAATACATATAACTGGCTTGCTGAAGGGATGAGATAGAAAGCAGTTGCTAACATTGCCTCTTTAGAGATATGATACTTCTTTTATATGATTTAATGTTTTAAACATTATTCCTTATTCCTATAATTCTTTCCCCTGACTTTTGGAACCCTATTCCTTTATGTTACTTCTTTAATTAAAATTAAAAAAATTTCCCCAAAGGAAACACAAAACCAAAGCAAAACCCCTTGGACCTGTGTACACAGGCTTTCTGGGAGATGAGACATTGAGGTGACTTCAGGGTCATGGTGTAGGGCAGAAAGCTGGCTTGTTCCACAGAGAAGGAAAACACCTGAGGAACTCAGCTGTGCGATGGGGCATGTTCTCGCTGCACCTCACCTCTCTTCCCTGTGGCTTCTTCCTCCATGCCTAAGAGCTTTATGCTGCCCTCTCTGTGTGAGGAGAGCAAACTGGCCACTCTGTTCACAGCTGAGGATTAGGGGATGTGCTACTATTCCTGGAGAATTTGCCATTTATAAAAGTTGGCACCTTAACATTCCTGTCTACCACAGTTAAGCAAGAGTGAAAAGACTGGTCAAAAATATGCGCTTCAAATTGCAGTTGCTCTTTCAAAATACAGGATATTTTCTTGAATGCTTGGCTGTTAGGAAGGAATGCCGAAGACCATTCAATGTGCTAATATATTAAAAAAGAAAAGAAGACAATCTACCACTACAGGGGGGCACTGAGAAGATGGTAGCCAGAAACGAACACGGCTCTAAAGTCAGGCAAGACTGCCATCCAGGATGGAGTGAGAACAACGAAAAGCCGACCTGTTTGAGGAATTCTGCTTCTGCCCTGATTGAATAACTGGACCTGATCTCACTCTCTCCCTGGAAAAATATATTAAACAAATACTTTCCCACGGTGAGTAAATAGGCAGCAGGGTATTGTGATCAAAGAGAGAAAGGGCACAAAAAAAGTAAGTCCTGCTGTCGTTCTAGCTTTCACCTGGAGGCTTTCCCTGGATTGCTTCCCTGGGAGAGGAATCCCGTCAGAGGCAGTAGTTCGCTGAGTTGAGGACAGATTCAGGATTCATGAAAATCGAGGGGCTTCTGCTTGGGTGGCAAAGCACCAGGAAGCAGATGTGCAGAAAAAGAGCTACAGAATTTTCTTGTCAGCCCCCTTGAGTCCGTTGCTGAACTCTACATTGTGCATCCACAGGGTGAAATTCCAGGGGGAATAGGTACACAACTACAAGGAAGCCGCTAAATTTTCCGAGCTCACACGGGTTTGAGAAGCTATCAAGTTCCAAATAGCAGGAGTGGATAGACCTCATTTAAAGATCAATGAAAAAGAGAGAAGACACCAGTTTTCAAAGTTAGGACTAAAGGATGAGTCATAACTATATATCTCATCAACACTTAAAGGCTGATAAGAAAATGTAAACAATCTATGCTAATACTTTTGGCAACTTTGATTAGATGGAGAGAATTCAAAACTGACAGAAGAAGTAGAAAATCTGAAGGGTAGTCTGTGAAGCTACCCCATGTAGGAAATTTAGGCTTATCCGTTCTCTCCTTGTGCTGAATCCTGTGGACAAGGTAGCAGAGTTGTTTTGTTTCACAAAGTTCAATGCAAAGGCCCTAGGAGTTTATCCAGAAAAAGAAGGAAAACAGTGTGTCTAGAAGTGAGTTCATCAAAGTAGAGAATGTAGAGAGATGATAACGCAAGAAAAATCCCTCTGGAAAGAGTGAAAACGATAAAGTGAAGATAGGAGGAGAACGAGGAAGGCCATTTAGAGAGACTAAAACCAGGATAATCCTGTGCCATGGAAACAAACCATCAAGCATCAAGAGATAATTTATAAACTAAGGATGAGGAAGAGCAGCTGAAGATGGAATTCTTAGGTTAGGTGAAGGAGTTGGTTTTGAAACTGAAAACAGGATATTTCTTTCTTCGAGACAAAATTGAAAGAGAAGTGCATTGGAGGAAATAAGCTTTTCAGATTAGAAAAGAAGGAAGTCAATAAAGCTTCTAGTTAATGGGAGTGAATAGAAGGAAATAAACTTTTCAGATTAGAAAAGGAGGAAGTCAATAAAGTTTATGGCTAATGGCTTAAATCCCTTTAATAAAATATCTTCTGAGTTTGAGGGTAGGGAATGTAGTAGGAATTTGAGGAATGTGGAAATTATTTGAACTAGTCTCTAGGGGGAAATGGTGAAGAAAAAGAGTGAAAATCTAGAGGTATTTACTCAATAGGCACTTTGATTATGTACAAGCAGCAGTGGTGGTAATAACAGATTTATCCTAGGATCGAAGATTATCATTGCTGGAATGACAAAATGTTAGGGGAGCAAGAAATTCTAAATTAGTTTTTGATTATCATTGAAATGACTGACTATGAAATCTAGACTGGGACAATAAGCAAAGATATGGTTAAGCTGGGACAACAAATATGTGGCTGAGATACAAAAGTCACAGTGAAGACAAAGGGGAGGTTCTTTAACGGGCAGTATGCTCTTGTTTTTTGAGTAAAATGTCCTGGATTATCTTCTTGTACTATCATTTGCTGTGTGCTCAGACACGTAATTTTTAAAAAAATAAAAATTAATATTCTTTACTGTACTACATTCTGTTGCACAGAAAAATATTCAAGCCTGTTAAAAATCTCCGAGAAGATAACCAATTACTGTAAATAGCATCCCTAAATTTCAGAGACATACTCTTTTCTGTAAATGTGAGTACTTACTCTTAGAGGGTAAGCCCAATTTTTCATTTAGTGTCCTCAACAGAGAGGCCTGCCAACTATTCAATCATTATTCAGCCTTCTCTTCACCAAGATACGTTGTGTAGCTATGGTTATATCTCGTTTGTTTCATCTCTTCTAACAATCGTTACGGAACTGCTATTTTTATAGGTCTGAATTGGTTTGAATACTCATAGTTTCATATGTTTCAACCTAAGACTTCAAAATCATTTCCTTAACTTTGAAAATATTAGAACTAGACCTACAATGTGGTTGTTACTGAGTGAAGGATTATAGTCTGCATGTGCCACACCTATTTTAAGTATGAAACTTTTGATATTAGTACAATAATAGTACTACTGCCTTTGAAAGGAAGTTAGGCACCACTAATCTCTAATGACTCTGAGAAAATATGGTTCATTCAGATTCTTTCAGTCATGTTCACCCATAGTCTGGCCCCTGGCCTTTATTTCTATTGCTATTTGTTTCTCTTTAGTTCTATTACTCATCTCTTACTCCATTTTTCTTCTCACCAACTTCAATTTAATCCTTGAAGTACCAGATAAACATGCAACTTAATGGGAATGTGTCTGTATTTCATTATCCACGTTGATAAAAATATTTATAGCCTCGGAGACAGGACCCAATCTCTTACTGTTTCCTCTGATATCGAAATTGCAAGGGCTCTCTGTTGTCCAGATTTGTGGATTGACGAGAACCTTAAATGAACAGCTGACTTCCCTGGGTGATAATGGAACAGAAGGACTGTGTCCAGCACTGTTCTGTAGGACAACAGTCCAGTACAGCATGGCTGGATTCTCTATTCAGGTAATCACAAGGTTGAAATCGAGCTGTTGGCTAGACTGAGTTTTTCTCTGGAGGTTTTGGGAAAAATCCACTTCCAAATCTAATTCGTACTGTTGGAACAATTCAGCTCCTTGTGGTTGTGGAAATGAGATCCCTGATTCCTTGGTGGCAGTCAGTCAAGGACTCTCAGCATCTCACGTTTTCTTCATCTCTTCTAACAATCATTGTGAAACTGCCTTTTTTTTTTTTTTTTTTTTTTTTGCATGGCAGGCACTAGGACTCAAACCCAGGTCTCTGGCATGGCAGGCGAGAACTCTGCCTGCGAGCCACTATGGCCCGTGCCTGAAGCTGCTATTTTTGTAGGTCTTAATTGGCTCGACATTCCTTGACATATATATGGCCCTCCATCTTCAAGCCAGCAATGGAGCATCAAATACTTAAACGCTCCTCATCTCTGACTTTTTCTTCCATCCATAACTTTTGTTTTTAGCAATCACAAAGTTTAATGAGGGTGATGAAAGTCTCATAATACATTTCAAAGTCTAAAGTAATAATTATGGATTACGTGTGCTTGTTCATGCCTCTGTTACTGCATAAATTTGTGGTTAAAGAGCAGCTATTTCAGATTAGTGATGCTGAGGGACATAAGAAAGAGCTCTCTAAATTAGTATCTTAAAAATATAGATGGCGTATATTTTCTAATCTCTAGATGGACCTTTAAATGACTCTTTGAAAAGGGATGATGATTTTCTTCCTTTTCATTATATAACATGTTTCTCTAATACCCATCACAGTCCTGGGTTCATTACAGAGGAAATATTGGTCTTTTCCATACAAACTGTCCCTTCTGCCTCGACTTCATGCGCATGTCTCATTTTCTAGGTATCCTTTACGCCAACTAGGTCATTCTTATCTAAAGTTGGCTTATGAATATGCTATTATATTTCCCCAGTTCTGGGATTTTTTCACCTGTTTATTTAAGATCAAATTTCTTCATGTTAGGTAAAAGTACCAGTTCAACTTAAATTGGATTTCACTGAAAATCTTGTAAGTGCTTGCTAACATATAACTTATTCTTTCCTCTAATGAAGACATAAGATGGAAATACCAATTATAAAATTAATAATTTGCATTATTTGCTTGTTTCTATGTAAATTAATAAATAAGAAATGATGTTATTTTATACGTTTATTTTTTAAAAGGAAATAGTTTCTAATTTTTAAATTTACCATGTTTCATCAGTAGATATTTTACAAAATTTAATTTGTGTAACTGATATTTGTCACTTTGATTTGCTTCTTATATAATCCAGTCATCTAGCTAATTGTCTCCAATCTTGGCAATACAGCACTACTTTCCACATCTAATATGTGGCTAAGTCCCTGAATTAGTATTGTTTAGAGATATCTGTCCTCCTGAGGCAACTTGAACTAAGAGGAGATGCTTTCTGGTGAACAAGTTTCCAAGTTAAGGAGTTTGTATGCTCTGTTCAATTCATCACCAATAGTAAATCAAAAGCATTTGACATTAGGAAAATGGTTGTAAAATATCAAAATAATGAACTAAAGCTTTCATTTCGAGCCACCACAGAAATGGCAGTTCGCGTGAATTTTCTCTGCAAGTGAACATTTAGTTTAACCCCTTGCCAAAAATTAGATCTACACATTTGTACTCCGACAAGGATCTTTTATTTCTCTGCTCTCTCCTTCATTCAAGGCTCATGGTGGAGGCGGGGAGACTAGGGGTTGTGAGAAGGAAAAGAATATTTGCTTTCTGTTTTATGTCTTCTCTTTGCCCCTGTGCTCATTCTATATTTTGCTCAGGGATGTTCCAAACATTTGTTATTGGCTGATATGTTTACCTCCTCAGAAATGGAAGAATGTGTAGATTAAACAAATAGAAAATATTCTTCGTCTTGTTGTGATATCACTGACCTAGCATTGGGCTGAATTTTATCTTCTGGGTGGAAGGTGTTCTTTGGCCATTTCTCACTATTTCATAGTTAGGTGTCATATCTCTTTCTTGGGTTTCATGTTTGTCACTCATATCTTGACTTCTGAGGGATGGGGCATGTGTATGTATGTGAGGGGGGGCGGTAGGCAAAAGTTACAGAAGCAATCTTATTTTGCAAAATGTATGCAATTATCAAATACATTAAGCTACACATCTCTGATATGTGTGACCAATTGAAATATCCTAAGAAGCAAATTGATTTTCTCAGGAAACAGTTAACTCTCTATTGCTCAAGTTTTGCCTTGCCAGTCTCTGAAAAATCTTGCTTTCATTTTCTTGCTGAGAAACAAGGAGCATTCCACTGCACTCAAGTCAGGTAATAATTGGAGAAGTGGTGCTGTCCATTCCCAGCAGGGAATAAAGTGACCAGGAGAAGCTGAACAGAGAGGGAGCTAAAATGATCTCCCAGCTTCTCTGAGTTGGGTCTCTATGGTCTAGTTTTATTACTTTGTCTGAAATGCAAATTCCCAGAATGTCTGACACGCCCATATTCCAATGCAAGTACAAAAACAAAACAGAAAGCCAAGTATGATTGAGTTTTGAATTGTTTGTCTCTTTGATTAATCTTGTCCTCCCCCTCGTCTTTCCTCCCACCCTCGATTAACTTGGATAATCAAAAGCTGTTTCTGTTTAATAAGAAAAAAATTATATTAAGGGAGTAATTCACACAAGGGACTTTCCTAAGTAGACAGACGCCCAATTGACCTGAAGACCCCTCTTGCTGGTAGCTCTAAAAACTACCAGGTTCAATGATGGGCTGTGTCTCAGCGATGCAGCTGACCTTGACTCAGGGAAGGAAATGCAGAGAGAGACTCTCAGCTCTAGCTCTTGCTGCTTTTGGGCCTTTTTTCTTTTCTCACACAAGATTAACGAGTAGGCTTACTTGGGATTCTATGTTCTGACAAGCCTTGTTGCCGAACTTGGCAGGAGCATTAATATATCTTTCTTAGAAGCCATGGATCAAGTTCCATTGCAGAATTCATAACCTTCCAGATCTGGCTGTCTCCTTTTGTCAAGCTCACAGGAAGGTGTGGCTTAAAGTAAAGTTTACTTTTGGGTGCAAAGAGCCAATAATAATGGTAAAAATGGTTCAATAGCATATGGGGGCATCCTTATTTAAATAAAAACACATCCATCTGTGATTTAAAAATCTGTCTACAAAGATTCTGATTATATTTCAGAGAATTGTGCAAGTGAAAAGAGTTGAGCTGCAAAGGAACTGTAGTGGATTTTGAAAAATGTCAATATTTTTTTCTTAAGCCTGATAAAATCCATTGGCTTTGGTTGTTTAAAGAAGCATGCTAGGATAATTATAATGGGGAATTCTGTTAGTACTCTCTTAGAGCAAAGGATTGGATATTGCTCTTAAGATGGCCTCTGAGTTCCAGAAATCTAGCCTGAGGGAGTATGAAATCTCAGAATGCTGTAGGATGCAGCCTGCCTTGTAGGCATGGGCCTAACTAGCAAAGAAAGCTATAGACAGAGTAGGAATTTTGTAATATACTTCCCAGAGAAGGACTAGCATTTGTATAGGCTCTGACAGACCCAAGTCTTGCTTTTATAGCATGAACTGCAGCCTGGGACCCCCAGCAACTGAAAGGTGGCATACAGCAGGCAAATCTGCAGAACTGGTCATACAGAAATCCCAAGCACTTCTTCTTTGCTCTTAGAAATAATGTTAGTAATCAAAAAAGCCTTTCTATTTGTCAAGGTGAGGGTGGGATGAGATTGAACTTCAGTCCCATAATGTTTAATAAAGATAAGATAGCATCTTCAAGGATGGTTTTGGATGTATCATTTTGCACAAGTGAAGGGATTAGACTAGAATAAAAATGCTGGGTCAATTCTGAGAATCCAAGATGTATCCAGATAAATAGGTTTAAGCATTTGTAGAAAGTTGCTAGGTTGTTAAATCACTGTGCATATATGTTATAGTTGTGGGTATGAATGCTTAATAGGATATTACATTGTCCAGAATAAAACTATTCTCCATTTTATCGTTTGTGAAAATATTGTTGGTGAGTTGGATGATTTAGCATTATTAAATATGCTGTGCATTACATGCTAACATTAATGTTATCTCATAGATAATAATTCCATGTTAGGATTGAGGAGAGACACTTGCTATTTCAAGTCGTATTTTTGTTTTTTGTTTGCTACTTTGACAATTGAGCTGTGGATTTATTGAGTTAAACAATTAACATATATTATGTCTCTTTAAGTCTCAGATTACCCTGGAATGCATTTTTTCCAGTTGTGTAATAGCAGCTGACTGAAAACGCAAGTTATATCCTATTACTCTCACAGTGTCTGTCTATTGCTCTTTATTGTTCAGAGGCATTATGCCAGAATGCATCCTTGGTGATTCTGAGAGTATAAATTAGGAAATGGAACACCTAAGCTATGTGTGAGCACCTGCCCCTCCACCTGCCACATCTCACAGCCACTGCAGGCTGTAAACACTCCTTGTTGATTAAGTCTTACAGTGCAAACTTCACTGAACAGCTGAGAAAACAACCTGCCACTGTTTTTGCCATCCCATAAGAACATTTTTGACTTGGAAGCTTACCCTCCCCTTCCTATATATCTAAAGTCTCTGCCAAAATCAAATGGAGTTGGGGCAAACTTTCAAAGAGCTGGGAGGTGTTTGGTTGCTTTGTACTGAAACTTTGGGTGTTTTTTTTGTGGTAATTACTGTGCCCTTCCAATCTGGCCCAGACTGCCCGGCACAGAAATCCCCATCAATTAAACTTCTTTCCATGAGGTGGAGAGATGAGGAAAGAACACCTCTGTTGTACTTTCCTCCTTAGAATAATACATATTTGCTTTATATTCTGAGTCTGACATGTTGTGCTCTCCTGCCAGATGTCCAGATGGTTTAGCAAAAAAGAATAAAACATGACCTATTTTCTTTCCTCTGATCCAGAGAGGAACAGCTTCATGTCAAATCAACTTGCAAGTTATAAGTTGAAGGAAACTGTTATGTAAATACTAAAAAAAGATTGATAAAGCAGAAGAAAACAGGGCAGGTAAAGGCACCCTGCCCAGGAAAAAAAAATTGCATATAATAAAAGTGATTTCTTTTAAACAAAGACTGAAATGTTTGTATGATTTATCACAGCATGAGTTTTATGTAGCTCTAGCCCCTGAGGTAATCTCAACTGCAATATATTAGCAAACAGCGAGTGTCCTAGAGTCTTCACACTACATTAAGAAGACCATCTTCTGAGTTAAAACTAAAAGGAAAAAATCAGTATGAAAAAGCAAGACCCTGAAGGCAGGCCTGAGGGCAAGCGTTCACCTGCATCCAGATAAATGGAAACAAACTTGATTTATATTTCTATAAAGCTCCTTAACCTTTAAACAATAAAACTTTTCTTTCCAATATGAAGTTTGCCATTTTTAAAGCCTCTTGAATTTATCTTTTAGCAGCAGTATATAAATGTACTTCACAGACTTGTTCTTTTGTTTGGCAACATCTATCTAAAACAAGGAGATCTGAAAGAATCCTCAGTTGAGGATTGTGCAATTTGATCTTGACTACATCAACAATTTAAAAATAAACTAGTTTTTTTGAAGAAAAATATGGAATGGAAAATATTGATGATAAGCATTTTAGATGAAGACTTAAAATGTTTGGTATCATACGCTATCCATAATATGTGGAACTACCTTTAAAATGGAATTATTGAAAGGAAATTCTTTAACCTATAGAAAAATATTTCTTTTCTTTTTATGATCATCTTTTGCATGCAATAATTTTAATATGCTCAAAAATTGCTATTGAACTTTCTCAGCACTTGATCTAATAGATGCAGTTTTCCTTCACATTTTTTGTCAAATACGTATATATATGTATCATCACAGCATCCTTAAACATGAGGGAATAGTCTGGTATTTGATTTGAAAAATTCATGAATGATTTTACAACAGCTTACATACATTTAGTTTAAGGAACAGCCAGGTATTCAATTTGAGTAAATTTGCTGGGATGACCAAAATCGTTCTATTGGTGTCACCTGCTGTGTTTGGGGAAGGGGAGGGGGGGGGGGCCCCAGCAGGGAGGGACTCATGGCTGGTTGGTGTGTCTGAATTCAGCACTGAACCTATTGGGATAATTGCTCAAAGTATCAAAGCCATATGACAAAAATGAATGAATGAAAGAATGAATAAATAAATAAGATCGCTTAAGGACTCACTCTTTAAAACTCATAGAAAGCCTACGGATCATAACTATTAGTTTTATTATACAAATTTTTTCTATATTAAAAATTTGAGGTAGACAGAAGTTAATTACTCACAGTAAAGGGAAATCCAACTTTCTTTCCACCAAGATATGGTTTCCTGAGCAAGATTTTGATAAGATCCTCCTTCCTACGTTTATGGGGAGTGACATACTGAGACTTGGCAGACTCGAGAACCATGGAGGCAACTGACCAGATCTAAAAGTTAGGCCCTAAGGCAGCAGCTCAGACTGCTCTTTCCTTAGATCATAAATGAGTCAGGAAAAGCGAGGAGCTAATTTTAAAAATCAAAACAGTCTCTACCACTAAGGCACAGGACTCATGCCCAGAAGGAAAGTCTCCGTACCCGGTATCCTTTCTCTTGTTACTCTGAGGACTTTGTAGTCTGTCGTTCAGGGGGAGGCATCTTCCAAACTGGTCAACGTGTAGTCTTGAGGAAGGGACTTCAGACGTATGTGTGCGAGGCTTGGGTCCTAGTTTTAGCTCTACGGATGATTAAGTGGCTTTAAGAGTGTCATGGGAATACTGGGTAATCTATCAACAATGAAACAAAAACAATGTGCTTAAAATGCTTCTAAAGAAAGACACTTTAAGTACAAGATATGATTACTAGTACTACTAGACTAGGAAAATAAATGCCATTGTTACCAAATTAAACAATTTTTTTCTGTTGTTTAGTTTCCCAATGTTCAATGAGTATGGAATGAAAGTTCGTTTCCTTGAAAGTGTGTAGGAGAGGCAGAGAGGGGAGTAAAAGGAGATAGGTCCATGATTCATCCAAGAGCTGCTTTAGAAGCTGAAAAATAGGAAAATGAAAGATAATTATTTAATTTGTGTGAGTTTTATATTCAGAGTATGAAGCTTGCAACTGAGTGATGTGTATTATTTGCCATTTTTTCTTAAATTTAGAATTTGTCCACTAACATTTAGGTAGCGAGAAAGGTAAGAATAATAAAATATGGTAGACCTCTCAATATTGAAAAAATTGGTTTTAAAAATTTATATTCAGTATTTTTTTCCACGTAGAATCCTCTGTCTTCTGTAGTTTTTCCCTTTCAATATACTTTGAAGTTAGAAGTCAATACTGAGGGATTATCTCCTTAAAGATTTCATTGAATGCCATATATTTAGGCTACCATTTATGTAATCAAAACTTTTGTCTTCAAGGTAGAGATTTTCAGAGGGAAATAAAATATAAGGTCCCAAGGTCACCTCGTGCCTGTTTGTTCAAGTTCTTTCCAATAACTTTCCCATATCTTATAGAAGCTGGGTCCGTGTTCTATGGCTATAAGAATAAAGGTTATAAAGTTTAATTTTCAACTGGTCATGGGGCAGGAGTGAGAAGGGTGGCTGGTGCATGTGTAAATGGATTTTCTTCATTTTCATTTTGGCATCATGCTTATGAATGTTTTATTAAGGATCCATAGACAAGTTTAAATCAATCATCTGCACGTACAATTCTCTGCTACTCTCTATTTGAGTTAGTAACTCAGTTTCCTTCCTGGATTGCATTACCGATTCCTATGCTGGGATACATAGTGTGGCATGAGAGGTGGAGAGGGAGAGTAAGGCTGTGCAGTTCCTCTAGCTTGATAAACTTTGATAGTCCACCAGACTTAGTCTGCCTCTGCCAGAACCTGGACAGAAGAGGGAAAGGAGTTGACCTGAAATCTAGAAGCCTAAATAGTATAGTTTTAAATACCTCATGATTAAACAAAATGAAATTTAAAAGCCAGAATATCAAAAATAAGAGGACTTGACATTCATCTACTGATAAATTGGTACTACAATTCAAATGAGTTTGAATGGCATTCCTCTTTTTTTTTTTTTTTGAAATCAAGCCATAAACCAGTCTCATTGAGAAGGATTTTTTATTAAAAAAATTTTTTACAGAGCATTGGGTTTTCTTAATACTGCAGTTTTACACACCAAAGAGTTTTCTTAATATGGATAATTTAAAAAATATATTAGGTCCATAATGAGTGGTTTTACACCTTAATGTAATACCTCCCCCCACCCTTTTGGGGGGTTAGAAATAAATTAAAATATATTTTTAAGTTCCTTTTATTCTGTAGGAAGAAAGAAATTTCTTTCCCAAAGTAGCTCTTACCTACTCCATAAATATTTGAAAGCATACCCCAAACCAAACAATCTGTTACTTGATATTAGAAAGAAGACAGCCAAAGATGTAGTAGACAGATAGCAGAATGGAAGGAAAAAGAAAGACCCCATTACTTTTGGAAAAACAAAGTTTATTAAATAAGAGTTTAAAAAGCTTCAGTTACGTTTGGATGCAATTCTAGTACTTAATCATTGCTTTCTTCCAGTGAGACAAGTAGACGTTTTTCATAATCCTGGTTCATTTCCAGTTTGGATGGAAAATGTAGCAGAGAAATCATGTAAATATCTAGTAAAGACAGATTGCCAAGAAAATTGTTGGTTGGCAGGTTGGGGTGGAATGAGGGGATGGGAAAGAGGAGTAGAAAGGCAAGTTGTAAGGTTAAAATATGGTATCCATTCAGTTTGTAGCAAGCTTCTGGCCTGAACTTTTCTCTCATTCTAGGACATGACCTTATTGCTTTGGCAATTGTTGGTGTCAGGGTTCATACTCATTTATACGTAGTCCAAGCATTAGGTATAATTTATCAACATTCTCCACATATCGCTGGCTCTGGGGAAATTAAAGTAAGTGAGATTAGATTTTCAACTTATTTATTTTTGTCATCTTGCTGCCCTTCTCTCACCCCCAGCTGACCTCATGATTGGGTCCCCACTCAGAACTGCCTTCCTCAATTGTATATCATGGTCCAGAACTTTTCATTCTGTGTCCTTCCTCCACTTCACAAGATTTGTATTCTGTTTTCTCTGGAATTCTTGTCTCTGCTAGAGCGAATATGATAAATTGATACTTGCTGAGTTGTTGAATAATAAATAATAGCTCTTACCCTGCCCACATAAGATAATAATTTTGAATATTAGGATCTTTCAAGGCCTTATCTTGAAAGAATGACTAATGTTGCAGGTTTTATATAATGGAGCACCTGGTTAGTAGAGAGAAAATTTTAGACAGAGTAACGTCCAGATGGCTAACTCCCTTTTTCTTCATCTTTTTCTAGTTGGACTTCCAAAGTTGGCATCCAGCATTTGTAAAAAGCACTCGAATCCACTACTGCATATAGATAACATCAAAAGTGTTTGGTCTTGATTAACTCTGAGCTTTTTTCTATCTGATATTGTGGAATCCATGAGATGCTACAGTGAATGAAGATAAATAGTAGTGATTTATTTAAACTTCACTATATTCTAATATTCATTTCCTGGATAGGTCTACCTTTCCAGATGCTTTGTATATCAGTTGGGATGCTTTTGGTTGCAAGGAAGAGAGCCTTAACATAAATTAGCTTAAATAATAGACCAGATTTTTTGGCTCACATATCTGAGAAGTCCAGGCACGTTGTGATTAAGGAAGTCTCTTAGCATTCTGTGGTTTTCTTGGCTCTGCCCTCCTCTGTATTCTGGCTTCATTCTCAGGTCAACTTACGATGTATTCATAGGATGGATGCCAATCACAAGCAGGGCAACATGCTTCTTAGTTCATATCCAATGGCTGAGAGAATCTCAGTCCCTACAATCATTAACAGAAGTCTTGGGCTCTAATTGGACAATCACTATCGCCAGCAAGAAGCCAAGTGCTGCTTGTTCTGGGCTTGGGTGATGATCTCCATCGAACCAATCATTGTGGAAGCAGGTTGAGGTTATGCAGCTTAGACTCATATTTGCAGCTGAGGTGGAGTCAATCTACCCAAATTTTCTAGCTACAGTATAATGGGGGAAGGGCAGTTCCAAAGGAAAATCAGAATACAGTTAGTAAAAGGAACAGAAGTACAATAATTTCTGGGTACATAACCAAATATTGTTCACCAGGTTTATTTATATGGACACTGGGCTTTCAACCTCTGAAAAATGTAAAAGAAAACAGGGGGATACAGTTCATTGTTTGCCAAACAGGAAAACTCTGTGACTCATATTTGGTTTGGCAAAGAAAGTTTCTTTCTATTCTATAGTAACTAAATCTTTCCTCATTTCTTAGAATTGGAATGACACAGTTAACCAGGGAGACTCTAAGTACCACATGATTAAGTAGCACTGGCCTCCAGCCACATGAGGAAGTTCTGAACTGTCACATAAAATTAATTTAAGAGGGAAAGGACCAAGAGGATATCTAGCCAAAGCTATGAATACCCTTTAGAATTCCACATGGTTTGGTCTCAGGTTTACAATTTCCATTCTGAGACTGAAAGCAGAGCATGTATAAATATCCAATTTATAAAAAAAAGGATTCTGAGGAAAGAACAAATTCAGTATTGAGTTATTATTGACAAATCCTTCATCCTCATCTCTCTTCTTGATTCTATTGCTGCCATGTCATCTAATAGTCAATAGTTAGAGATTTTCATTTCATGTCCTTATTGTATTTCCTTCCTCATTAAGGTGATTTTTTTAGAAAAATAATTGAAGGGAAAACTAAAAGAAAATCTAGCTTTAATTTCCTCACTTTCAGATCATCATGATCAAATATTTAAGGAGAATCCAGGTGCAGAAACAGCAAATGACCATTTTGCTGCTTGACTGTGACACGTGGCTCTATAGCACCCATCCTCAAACCCCTAACATCGTTATTACCAGAGTCTCTATATCCAAAAATATCTCTTTACCATCTTCCGATGCCTGAAATTCTTATCTGCTGGATCATTCCCTATCTGTATTTAAACCTTGTCCCAACAAGTTGCTTTTTTAAGAGAACACAATTCACCTTACATATATAAGAACATTTCCAGCTACTAATATGCAAATTCCATCATGTCAAGCTTAGAATGTAAAATGGCTAGTCCCTGCCTTTCTGACCTTGACTCTGTCTTTTCTCAGCTGCATATTTCAAAGTCCAAGCTTTGATACAGGGGAGTAGTACGGAGTCTACTTGCTGTGGTGAAAGGACAGACATGGATGAGTCACTGTTGTGGAGAAGATATGAAAATGAGTGTAAGAGCAGTCCTTGAAGAGAATGCTTGGCTGAGTTAGGAGTTGAGACGAGTTAAAAAACATTTCTTTTATTTTGAAATTTTCCTCTTTTAGAGCCAAAAGTTCACACTTTTTGGTTCATCAACTAAAATTAAAGCAATGCAAGTCCTACCCCCATGAATTTTAATGGCTATATATTGGAAATCTAAGAGATTGCCTACCTGGCATATTTTGTTAGAAACTGTCCCATCCACTCACTCTCACGGCTACTATGGGAACTTTCTTGTAATTCGTCCTTCCTGTCACTGTTGATTGGTTCAGAGACAGGCGTCCT
The DNA here is from genome assembly GCF_023851605.1 of Tamandua tetradactyla. Classification (NCBI taxonomy): domain Eukaryota; kingdom Metazoa; phylum Chordata; class Mammalia; order Pilosa; family Myrmecophagidae; genus Tamandua; species Tamandua tetradactyla. Next base: position 38,597,385 of record NC_135352.1, on the reverse strand, counting down.
ATTTGAACTGGATCAATTAGAATCCTTATTATAAATGAAAGTTAAGAAATGGTGGCCAGTATTTTTTAGTAAGCTTGGCATGAAGATGGAGGAGTTGAGATCTATTGGGAGCCATGTTTTTTACTTTACAGGACAATCTAGAAGCAGTCATCAGTTGATATTTGAGTTAAGCAAAATCATGGAAAATATGCAAGTTCTGTTAGGCATTATTTAAATCTAAAAAAGAAAACATAAAAAGAAGTGCAAAATCCAATCAAGTGGTCAATCAAATTAGCTCAAGTCTCAGGTGACAGAGTTCCATTTATTCAAAACAGATCAAAATATTAGGTAAAGGAAGTTCTTGAACCTTATTGCTAGTGTCAGGAGAAGTATCTAACTGTGTGTCTGCTGCTCCAGGTCTCTCATCCTAGCCACAAGATTATGGATCAATATGTAAGTTCAACATTCTGAGATTACAATACCAGGTTTTTCTTTGAATTATAAAGTTGTCTCCTTGGGAGCTTAGAATTAAATACAGAGGTAATTAAGTACAACAAACTCATAGTATTAATGATTTAATATTAAGATAATACGTGCATATCTGATGATGAAGTATTTATGATGTTTAATATGTGTGAAGAAGTGAGAGTTCTTCAGAGAAACAGAACAGGATGCATGAATGTATCTCTCTCTCTCTCTCTCTATCTATCTATCTACCTATCTATGAAGAGATTTATTATAAGGAACTGGCTCATCCAATTATGGGGCTTCAAGATTGTATTCTGTAGAATACGATGTAGGCTGGAAATCCCAGTAAGAGTGGTGCTGAAGTTTTGAGTCCAAATTCCTTAGGTTGGAAACTCAGGAAGGATCAGAGGATGTAGTAATGAGGCAGAATTCTTTCCAATTTCTGGAACCCTCAATTCTTGTTCTTAAGACCTTCAAATGATTGGATGAGGCTTACCCCATTATAGAGGATAATCCCCCTTACTTAAAATCAACTAACTGTAGATGCTAATTCCAGCTACAAAATACTTTCCCAGGAACATCTAGGCCAATGTTTGACCAAACGACTGGGACAACATAACCTAGCCAAATTGACGTATAAAATTAGCTAACACAGAGGAGACGGGCATTCAGATGGTACCTAGGATATGGGATCCTATAAACTTCATTCAATTTGACTTGATGATTTTCCAATTCTTTTTAATACTGAATGAAATATGAGCCATGATACCTTTAAAAAATTCCCAGACAGGAAATAAATATAGGACACAAATACGGACTCCTGGTCCACCTGCAACCAATTGAGGATAGCATTTGCAAAGTGGTGCTTTGCGGTTGTGGCAAGTAAGAATGAGGTACAAGCCTGGTTCAGAATAAACCAAGAAGAATAAAGAAGTGTAATTCACAGCCCAACATATCTGATAGAGTTTGAGGGTCCAAACATCAGGACAAGACTAGATAGATTGCTTATTCAGTAATGTTTTCTAGTATGGGTGGTCAAAACATCCACAAGATGCTCAAGTATTCCCACAGATTTTCTATCTCTAAGATAAAGCAGATCAAGCCTCCCTAATTATCCCCGAAGCCCTGTTCAGAAGAAACATCCTTAGACACTAAGCAAGAGGAACGCCTGTCCCTACAGAGAGGATAGCCCATTGAACAGAAGAGAAGTCCCTACATGAGAGGATATGCTTATAAGCTGGTTCACGTGGTTCTTGACAGGATTCAGTTCCTCACGGTTGTTGGACTGAGTCTCTCAGGTCTTCACTGGTTATTGGTCAAAGTCCTCTCTCAGTTCTTTGCCATATAGACCTCTCCACAGGGAAGCTCACAGCATGGAGTTGGTTTCATTAGACTGAACAAGCAAAATGTGAAGAGCGGTCACCCAAGACAGAAGCCACAGAAGGTCTTCAGTAATCTGATCTTGGAAGTGACATACTATCACTCCTTGTATACTCTATTTGCTTAAAGGGAGTCCTTAAATCCAGCCCACACTCAAGGGAGGAGATTATAAGCATGAGGATGAATACCAGGAGGCAAAGATCACTTGGGTGACATCTTGAAAGCTGTTGGCCATATTTAGCTTATTGAAGAATCTGACAGATGAGGCTGTTGATCTCAATTTAAAATTTTAATTGAGCAATCGATTTGGACTTATGATTTATGTAGAAAGGAATAAAATAATTTTTCTAAGGTTGTAAAGAGTATTGGAGTGCTTGACAGACTTCAGATTTACCATAATTATAGATTTAATTTATTAGGCTCTATGAAGTACCTAGGAAAATTTTGTTTTTCAGGTCAGGCAACTAAAAAGTAAGCCAAACACATTAGCTTTATGAATGATCTCCAGAATGTTGAAGGCAATTAAATTAACTTAGATTTAAGAAGGCTGGTTGCTTGGTGATTTCTGCAACCAGACTTGCTCAAAAAATTGCTCAGTAATCAAAGAGCACTTTGAAAGTGAAGGGTAAAATTTACTGAATTTTTAAACAGAATTATATGATTTATACAAATAAAATCAAAGGTTTAAGGGAAACTCAATTTTAGAATTTTTACTTAAATTAATTGAATATTAATTTAAGAAATCCCAGGAGCTTTGATTCATCTTTTCTATGCAAAAGAAAAAAAAATCCTTCAAAGAAGAAAGAAAATCTTACACTGACAGAAGTAATATGTCTGCAGTCTGCAGAGAGAGGATTAGAGAGAAGATTCAAACAGACCAGAAGAAAGGATCAATGCTGATGCTTTCAAAGATCTTGGTTCCAGTTGTTCTTTCCATCTGGCTGCATCCTCTCCTTGAATTCTGTAAAACACCTTGGAACCCTTATAACAAATCAACCATTTTGCTTAAATTAGGACTGAATCTCTTTCCATTGAAACCTAGAACCTGAACCCATGTATATTCTTTCCTAGCATCTCTTCCACAGAAATGTGGTCCGTAAAGCAAAGCTGAAGACAATATCTGCTGCAGTAATGGTAACTGAGAATCAGAAAAACACTCCAGCTTAGGACTCATGAGACCTAGAATTCTATCCCTGGGCTGTTGTCATTTTTGCTTTCCAGATCAGTCACTTTCCCCATACATTAGAGTGGACTAAATATTTGACCCCTGCCTCACATGGATATGGTAAAATAAATAGTAACTATTTGACAGACTTCAGATTAAATGCATTAAAATGCATTGAAAAGAATGATTTTAGTGCAAAGTTACCAGTGTTACAGTCTACATTTCAACTATCTCCTCCTGTTCAAACTTCATTTATTTTCTTATATTGGTATAATTATTATATTTGGCTCATAAGATTGCTTTGAAATTTAAAATGAATTGCTTGGCACAATGTCTGGAACAATGGGGAGTTTAAAGAAGGCTAGTATTTCCCTTCATTTCCTTTGGTCTCTGTGAAACATGCCATGGGGTTGGAATACAGGGATACCCAGGATTGAAAATTACTGTGGGGGCTCAACCTCTTCCCTCTGCTAGAAAATACTTAAGGGTCCAGGAGAAGTTAAATGAAAAAAGTCACCAAGATTGGTCTCAGAAACTTCGTAAAATGAGTAGTCTTTTAAAAGAGCAAGTTTTATTGGACATCAACGTTTCTATTCATTCTGGCTTTTTACTCATCAAAATGTGTGTGTGTGTGTGTGTGTGTGTGTGTGTGTGTGTGTATGTGTGAGAGAAAGAGGGAGGGGGGAAGAACAGCTTTCAAATGTTGTTATTCTTTTTTTTAAGTTTTGAATATTTTATAGCAATGACAAAAATAGGATTGTTTGGAGTTCAGCATTCCTCATTAGTCACTCATGCAACTTGTACTAAGATGAATAAAGATGCGGAGAAGGAGAAATCAGTCACAGCTCTGTTGTATTATGTGTGAAATAATGAGAGCAGGAGCAACCCAGCAACTCCTGGGCCTAACTTATGCTGTTTTAGAATATATATATATATAAATTACCCAGATCCTAGGTTGTCTGAGGGAGGGAACAGTTTTGGATGATGACTGATAACACACCACAACTAAATTGATCAAATCCACCAAGCAATAAGCACTTACTATAAACCAGTGACGTACTAGGAATCACGGAATGGTTTGTTCTTCTATCTTAGGTGCTATGATTATAATATAAAAGGCTTATTCATCATTCAATTGAATCTGAATCAGCAATGATTACAAACATCTGTGTACAGAGAATTACATTGGGAAATCTGTTCCTTTTGCTTTTATACTAGGCTAGATCTGAAAAGATATTTCTCTAAGATTTATTCAAATTTCTTCCTATGTCTTTACCCTAATACTACCATCCACTCACTCCCCAATTGTAATTTTCTTCCATTTGTAGGAATTCTATTCTAACCCTTCCTCACCCACATTCCTCTCCCCCGTTCAATAAAGGAAAGATTTAAAGATGAGGATGAAAGGGGATTAGAATAAGCAAAAGCAGGGTGGGATTTGGGAAAGTCTGTACTTGATAAGGAATGGCTGAGTGAAGGCTAGCATATGAATTGTGGTCAGATTGTGAAAGTCTGGAGTGTCTGGCTGGACGTCTGGACTTAGGTCTCCGGAAACAGGAGGCCTAAACTGGAAACAGCAGGCCTAAGGTTTTGAGCTGGGAGTGACCAGATTAGAGGCATAAATTAAGTAGGTTATACCAGCCACAGTATTTAGAGTCAATTGAATAGGACAAGCATTGGAGGTTTGAGAGTATTTATGAGAAAAATCAAAATACATTAATTAGCACATGTAAAAGATTATTAGAACTTGATTTGGACAGTCGAAGTCAGTCAGAGAAAAAAGGGTTGGGGATAAAAAAGATCTTGGGCTGGAAAGATCCAATTTTCTGACTCTGTCTTATAAACTTCAATTGTGGTATGTTCACCCCCATAAAACCCCAGGTGAATGCTTGTGTCATTACATAAACTTACACCATTATCTCACGGATAAGACATAAGAGGGAACCAAAAAAGGGATAAATCTTATGGTAACAGTTTACTACATCAGATGAGGATAATATGGTTCATTTAAGAAAACTGTTTGGTGCCACAAATTCCTCCTGACGCAGAAAACTTCCCACCCCTATGTCTATGGACAGAAAGAATAGAAAAAAGCATTGATCAACTAATACTTCAAGAACATTTTGCCACAAAATCTGAATAAAATAAGCATTGGATTTATCCAAATTCAGGTGTCCATTCTGCTTCATTTTATAAGGTCCCTGCCAGAAACTGGAAGCAGGCATGTAGGTGGCTATAAGAGGTAGTAGTAGCCATAGAAATAGCAAAATAGGGCCACACAGTTCTAAAAGCATTCTTATAAAAAAGCACCTTAGATATTAAATGGACTAGAGACACCAGAAATTTTAAATTTTAGAACAAAAGCAAAATACTGCAAAAATACCATAATGAACATTAGTGATTAAGATTAATGATAAGATGATTTAGAGAGTCAAGACTGCTTTAGACATTTAACAGACATTTCATACATTCATTCAACAAATATGTACTTAAAACACGTCATGTTCTATATGCTTGGATTTGGTGGAAAACAGGTAAAGTCTTGCTTTTATAGAGCTCATACTATGGTAGAGTAGACAAACCATAATGAGCTAAAAAAAGAAAAGAAAAGAAAATGATCAAGATAAAGTCATAAAGTCACAGAGGATCAATCATCACAGAGGTAAAAACACACAAAAAAGAGTGGCCTGAAAACGTACTGCAGAGCTGCTGACTGGTTAATGGAGAGCGGTGGCCATGGTGAGCCATGATGAACAGGTAACATTAGAGTGAGCCAGTCATGGAAACATAAAGGCAAAAGACATCCTGGCAGAGGTAAGAATGAGTGTAGGTGCCATGACGGGGGGAAAAGCTTGGTGCATTCGTGGGTCAGAGAACCAGTGAGGCTGGATTGAAGTCAGAAAGGAGGGGAGTGAAAAAGGTGTTGCCAGAGAGGAAGGATCTTATCCTAAGTACAAGAGGAAACCATTGGAGGATTTTAAAGAGGGGTGTGGAGACTTCTCACTTATAGTTTGGTCACTCATGCAACTATTTGTTTTCTTTTCAGCTGTACCCTTTTCTCTTCTTTCGTGCCCACTTTTGGACTCATCAATGAATTATTATTTAGGTTTCTTTTCAAGTATCTTATTCATTGCATGTTGTTTATACATTACAGATTACACTAGACAGTCTTGACTTATTAATATTTAATATCATTTTGTGGTTTTTACCAAATCCTAGAAAAGACTAACGCCCTAGAACACTTTAACTCTATCATTCCTTCTTGCCAATTGTGCTTCATTGCCATTTGTTTTAATTTGTCATATATTTTATACATACAGATTAAATCCTGTAAGTCATTTTTGTTGTATCATGCAGCAAATATTTATTTTTAATTCCTTACATCTTTACCTTTTCCATGATCCTTCATACCTGCCTGCATTTCTCTGCCTCCATTGGGGAATTTTATTTCCTTTTTTTGCCTGAAAAACTCTTTACTTATAGTTCTTTGAGTGGATTTAATAGTGACAAATTATCTTTCAGATTTTTTTTTCTGGAAATGCCTTTCTTGAATTATTATTGAAAATGTTCTTTACTGTATTTTCCATCTTCTTTTCTCTTAGCAGATATTTTCTACTGGTTTGTTTTCTGATTCATTGATCCTTTCTTCAACCATACCTAATCTATTATTTCCTGAATTACAGTTATTGTAATTTCAAAAGTTTTCATTGTCTCTAGGTCTCTGGAAAAATTCCTAGTCCTGTCATCAAATTTTGAACATATTAATCATAATTATTTTAAAGCCTGTGTCTGATGACTCAATATTTATTTCCTCAGGGGCTTTTCCCTCTTTTTTTAAAAAATTACTTTATTCCTATCTTTTTATACATCTGTTAACTTTTTTTTGAATATTACAAATTGCATATGAAAAATGATAGAATCTCTGGTGGATAATTTCCTTTCAGAGAAGGTTTTCATTAGCTTATGGCAGTCTGATAGACTAGTTACAGGTCAGTTAAATCTAAAGAGTGATTAAGCTGATGTAAGTCTGGATTTTAGCCACCATAAACCTTGGCTTCTTTTTCTGGTTTGACTTTACTTGTAGAGTACAGACTTTTGGGAGCCTCATTTGAAATTCCCTTGTGATGGGAAATGAACTCTTATTTTTTTTCTCTCAAATGGTAGTTTGAAGCTGTTTGTACTGTAGAAAAAACATATTCTTAAATCTAATCTATTCTTCTGGGTATGAACCCATTGTAAGTAGAACCTTTGGATGAAGCCACTTCAGTAAGATGTGAGCCACCTCAATAAGAATGGATCTTAATCCTAAAATGGGAGTCCTTTCTAAGTGAATGAAATTAAGGCAGAGAGAAAATATAGCCATGGAAGCAAGAAGCTGAAGTTAACAAAATCTGGAAGAGAAGGAGGAACTTTTGTGCCTACCACTCTGTGCCTGGCTATACAGCCAAGGAGTCAAGAATCATTGGCAGTGGTTTTCGGGCAAAAAGTATTACCTTGATGATGCCTTGATTTGGACATTTTCCTGGCCTCAAAATTGTAAGCAAATACATTTCCATTACTTAAGCCAAAATATTTCATGGGATTGCTTTAAGGAGCCTGGGAAACTAAAATACATCTCACCCACAAAACTGATGAGATCTGTTTATTTTTTCAATCCCTTAGTGCTTCTTTATGCTTAGTTAGCATCTGTCAAATCAAGCTGTTTATGTATTGTTGAATGCCTTGTGACAAAATTGGCTTCAGACATTTGGACATTCTTCCTGTACTTCCTTTCTCTATTCAATCTTCTCCCCTCAAGTCCTGGCTGCCTTGGTAGTCCTAAACTACCTCTCTCTCTCTCTCTCTCTCTCTCTTTTTGTCCCCAGCCCTGTACCACTTTACTTCTGCTTTGGTCTTTTTCTCTACAACTTAGCAGCCACTCTCTGCTCTGCTTTTTGGCTTCTCTGTGCATTTTTAAAAATTGATCAATTCCTAAATGGTAAAGTGGCAAAAACCATAAAGCTCATCAGAGTGAGTTTCTTTTCTCTCTAGCATCTTGGACTATCAAATTATGATTGTCTGGTTAGCTCTCCTTTGCCATCAATTAGATGTTTTTGCTTTTGTTTTGTTTTGTTTTGTATTCAGTCAAGCTTTTCTAGTTGGCATCTGTGTGCGTGTGTCAAATAATCCATCGTAGCCATAAAGTATTTGATAATTTTTATGCTATTGGATGTGATGTACTTTAATTTTTTTCTGTTTTCAGATTTTCACATATTTTTCCATATTGTCTTTGTGTTCAGTACCTTCCTCTACTGGTTAGCATTTGCTTCCTAAGAAACCACCTGTATCTTAGTGGATTAAAACAGCAGTTTATCTCACAATTCCATGGATTGGCAATTTAAGATGGATTTGGGTCAGACTGGGCTGATCTTGGGTAGTCACTTGGGTATCTGTTGCCAGTTGTTGGATATGGTGGGAACTGGTCCATGGTTGACTGGAATGTCTTTTTTCTCCATCATGTGGTCTCTCATGGTCCAGCAGGTTCTTGCCTTAGGTTTGTTCATGAGGTGGCAGGATTTCAGATATAAAAGCAGAAGCATGCCAAGCCTATTCAGAAATCAGACAATATGTCCTGCATTCGTTGACAAAGGAGGTCATAATCCGGTCCAAATCCAAAGGATGGAGAAATAGATTTCACCTTTGGATAGAATTGTGAATTCCATAATTCCACAATTGTGAATGGCCTGGAATTGTAGCCATTTTTGTTGTCTGTGACACATGCTAAAGTCATCACTAATTCTGATTATTTATCTGCAGATTTTTTGAGCTTTTCTACATTTAGTCATTTCTATTGCAACCAATGATATTACTTTTTCCATTCCATTTTTTTATATTGTCATTTCCTTTTATTGCCTGATTGTACTGTCTAGATCATCCAGCATAATTTTGAATAAAAGTGGAGATGGAGTCTTCTTTGATTTTTCAAATTGCAGAGGCAAAGTTTTTTAGTTTCACCATTAAGTATGACAATTGCTTTGCTTTTTTTTTGTGGCTTCCCTATACAAGATTAAGAAAACTGCTTAGTTTTTTTTAATGAATTTATATTGTCATTTTTTTTCCAGCATAATCCCATGCTTCCAGGGATCCTAGTTGAACACTTTATTTTGCTTTTTTGTTATTTTTATTAAGAATGGATGTTGAATTTTATCAAATGACTTTTCTGCACATACTGAAATTATCATATGAGAGTTCTTTTTAGCTGGTTAATATGATCATTTTTGCTGATTAAAATTTAACACTTTTATTGTTAAATATAACATACAAAGAAAAGAAAGGAGAAGCAAGGATTTTCAGAGTACACTTCAACAAATAGTTACAGAACAAATTTCAGAGTTTGTTATGGGTTAACATTCCATTACTTCCTTGTTGTTTAAATGTGAATGTTCAATCAAATTCAATTCCTGGAATAACCGAAATTGTTGATGATTTTTTTCAGTTTTGATATGAGAGAATTTGTTTTGCTAATTTGTTTAGGGTTTTAAAATCTACAGTCATGATGTACATTGTGAGATCATTCTAAATTTCTCTTTTTAAATGTCTTTATCAGGTTTTGAAATCAAGATTTTGCAGAGCTCATAAAATGAGTTAGGAATTGGCTTATTTTTCTGTTTCTGGAAGAATCAGTGTAAAATTGGAATTATTTCATCCTTAAGTAGTTGGTAAATTTGCCAGTGAAGCCATTTGGACAAGGAATTTTCTTTATGGCAAGTTATTTAATTATAGATTAAATAATTCGGATAGTTTTCAGTTTCTTCAGTAGTTATCTGACTAGTCATCAATTATCTGACTAATCTAAGTTTCTGTTTTTTCTTGTGTAAGTTTTGGTAAGTTGCATATTTCTGGGTTATTGCCCATTTTATACAAATATAGAAATGTACTGTTGTAAATTTGTTCATAATATCCTTGTACCATCTTTTTCTTTTTTCTTTTTTTGTCTGTAGGGTCTGTTTTATTTCTGATTAGTTATTGATAAATTCTCCTTTCCCTCCCCAATAGTATAGGGTGTTTTACCTCACTTCATTTTCATATGGTCTTTTTAAAATTTTTTTGCATGGACAGGCACTGGGAATCTAACCCGGGTCTCCAGCACAGCAGGCGAGAACTCTGCCTGCAGAGCCACCGTGGCCCACCCTTCGTCCAGTTCCAGTTTTAACCCCTTCAACAGGGTGCTTATGAGTGAAAGAGTAAAAGGTATAGTTAATAGCCATTTCATAGGTATTAGTTTGTCATGGTGCTGGCAGGAAAGAAATGTCAATTTCAAATTGGGTAATTTGAGTGGTAATAATAAAATTATAAAGTAATCTGCAGAGTTCAGGGAAATAGCAAAGGATAGCAGCCTGGGGCTAGTAACTGCAGGGAGCTGTCACCATCCCTGGCCAGATGGACAAAGGAGGAAATGGTTACCAGAACCTAGAGTGAGTAGGTATAGCTTCTGCCTGACAGAGCTGATGCAACCAATCCGGGAAGGAGGTTCAGGAAATAAGTGGCTTGTCCCCACTTCTTCTGGTCCTCTGATCTCTTTTGAGAACCTTCTATTGACTGAGTCTAATTAGGAGCTGAAAGGTAAGGAAATAGCCCAGTCTGCATCATCCTGGGGCAAACGGCAGATTATGGTGGATCTGTCGCGAGGGCAGCACAGCGTTGTAAATGCAACTAACAGTATGAAATATATATCTGAATATGATTAAGAAGAGAAATGTTAGATTGTATATGTGATAACAGAATAAATTTTTTTTTTAAATACACGGAACTACACTACACAAACATTAGGTCCTAAGTTAAACCATGGACCTTAGTTGGTCATTAAGTTGTAAAACTATGCTATCATCAGTTAAAAAAAGGGTTCTTCATCACTGCAGGGTGTGGTGGCGTATGGGAGTCCTGAATTTTATGCATGGTTGTTCTATAAACCCACAACTTCTCTAACAAGAAAAGGGGGGGATTTGGAGGGACAAATGGAAGATTCCAACATATTTGAGAAAGCCACTTTGTTATACTTCCCAGCAACTGAGAAAGTCTTAGACTACAAGGCGAGACACAAATTATTTTGCAAGAAAAATGACCACAAATTCTTTGCTTTCTAAAAATTGTAGGAAGCAATAAGTTGTCACCTAAAAATACTTTTGATAATAGATTACTGTTTGCTTTTGGTATATAATTTAGAGGGAGTTCAAAGAACTGAGTAGCACTGTTGCCACAAAACTCCCTTCATTCCCAGCTACTTTATTTGTATGAACAAAGCTCCCCCATATTTATCTGATGGGAGTAAAATTGACACTGACCCTATATCATTATATTAATAAATAATACTATTCCTAAATATATGAATTATTTGGAAAGAAAAATTGGGAATATGAATTATAACATAAAATGCATTTTTCCTTTTACATTTCTATTTTCTATTTTGAAATATTTAAAGAAATTTTAATATAATTATGGTATTTTGATAAATTGTATATTAATAATTTAAATTATACTGAATCCAGAGGAAATCCCTCACCACACGTGTGTATTTGCTGCATAGAGTTGTGACCAAACAATAATTTCCAGAACAAATGTATTGCATTAAGATAAAATTCTATAGAGGAAGTGAACACAAGTTAAATAATAAAATAGAACAAGGTAAAAAAAAAACAAGAAATAAAAACAAAACAAACAAAAAATAGAACAAGGTAAAATGTCTGACTATTCAAAAGGAGGTTATTCTTGAGTTTTAAAGTTGACAATGGTGACGTGTATAAAATGGTGGTGTTATTAGTTTCCTTATTGGATATTAATATGCCAATATTTAGAAGATACAGAAGTACACTCCTTGCACAGATTTAAACATAAATATTGTATTTAAACTTAAAAATGTGGAGGAGGTATGACAGAATGACTTGCTCGGCTCTGCTGACTCATACTGCCTTTCCAGAGGGTGGAGTTGCTAGTGGAAATGCCTTTTCAGGCAGCGGTTAGATTTCCCAGCAGCTGACCCTCAGCCCTTGCATCACAGTGGGACCACCTGAATAGTTTGTCCAATGGTATGTGAATTGTCTGAGGCAGGTGTGCCTTACCCAGTCTCTGAGTGAACTTTGAGGCTCCCAAGGGTTGTGAAGCATATAATAATCGGAATGTTTCCCCTCTACACCTGCACTGAATTCTTGCATCTGAAAGGAATATATTTCTATTGTCAAGCCCCGGAGATTTGGGGATTTATTTCCTACAGTCCTAAATATTACCTTAAATTCTGTGAACTGATACCAGATGTGGACTGCTGCCAAGCAAACAAACCAAACCAAACCAAAAGAAAACATAAAACCCACAGAAACCTAACCCATGTGGTGCTGACTTAGAAGATGGGTAACGGAGGACCAATTTTAGCAAAGGTATAACTTGGTAAGTGTGTTACCTGTCACGTGACTACCGAGGCTGATTTCTAGGTGGAGAGGCTTGGAGACAGAAGGCTGGTGGTATGTTTTGGTGTTTTCTGTAAGTAAGGTATAGAACCAAGAGGAGGGCTCAGGTTGGAATTGGTTATTTTGCAATAAAAATGGAAAGAAAAGAAGAGAGAATGCAGAAATTTGGGGCCCTTTTGGAAAACCAACTGATTTTAGACTTCAAGCACAAAGAGGTAAGACTTAGAAATGTTTTTGCATCAAAGCTCCATTAAAACATACTCTGCCACAGATTGCAATTGTAGTGTTCCTTTCAAAGACTGCTTTTCTCAGTGTAACAACCAACCATTCAGTTGAAAGAAGAAAGGAATTAGCGGTGCAGGGAGCAAAGAAATACATCAGGGTTGAGAATTATGAAAATTAATGACTATTATTCATGATTGTTCAGGATATTTGGGTGTTTTAAAGGCAAATGAAATTAACTAGAAGCAAACAGATCAGAGCTCTACTAATGTTAAGGAACTGCACTGCCAAAGAGAGAGGAGCCAGCCTAAGAGAGCATTCAATTATTGGGGCATTAAAGCAAATCTTAGGTGTTGAAACTTGCATTGACTGCCGACAGTGTGTGAAAACTTCACAATTTCCCAGAGGATTTGGTGCCAAAGAATGGAAGATCATGGACAAAGAAGAAGGGAGCGCAGCCAAAAGCTGCTGAGAACAATGGCAAAATTGTTACTATCCATGATTGAAGATTGGGGTGTATGGTCAAGGAAAGTCCCCACTGCCAGAGCAGGACCCGACAGCGGCTGCAGTGGGGAACTGTACATTGCTACAGACCAGTGACTGCTGCGTCTGTCCCATTTATCAAATTAGAGTCTTTACAGCAGGTTTGCTCTCCCGGCTTGTCATAATAGTGATATGCGCGAGTGCATGCTTGTGTGTGGGGGGTGGGGGGGAGTTAAGTAAATTGCCACCAGACCGTGAGAAGCCCTGAGAGCTCTATTGGAGAAGGCTGTGCATCAACCAGAGATCCTGGAATTGAGTTGGATGTTGTAACTGTGTGGGATATTAGGGCGTCTCCCTTGAATATTACTGGGTGCATTTAGCGGAAAGAATAAGGAATTTAGAGGAATAGTGTGGCAGAGTCACTAAAGATTTGTTTTTCCACCAAAATTTCGTGCTTCCTTTTTATCGTACAGAGCTGTTTCTGGGAGGCAGCTCTTCACAGAGTCTACACTCCCCCAAATTCATCCTATTTAGACAGGACCATGTGCCTGGTTCTCACTGGTGGACTCGGAACATTTCAAGCTGTAAGTTGGAATGTTCCAGACTGAAATGTTTGGGAAGCAGGTGTGCCTTCTCCATTCTTTCTTTCCTGGTCCACTGGCGGGAAGTGAGTGACACAGAGGACCAAGAAGATGGTATTGCTACAGGACAGATGGATCTTGAGTCACCACATGAAAACCACTTCTCAAATCCCAGCTTTGGATTCTTGAATGAGCAAAGAAAAAAAATCGATGATTACAAAGGCTAAAAAAATTATTGTGGGAATACAGCAGCAAAACAGTTGAAAGCCATTAATCTAGTGTAGTTTTTTTTTCATTTTATTTCTTACACACGTAATCAAAGAAATAAAAAAATACCTAATGTACACCTTTATATAATGACATCTGATTAGCATGCAATTGCTTTTGGACAGCCTAAATCTAGGAATTTACCAGTTTATCCTCTTTCAATTTAAATTTAGCAAGTTGAGCCCAAAGTTTGAGGTTGATTTAATAAGACAGTCAACATGTTTTAGTATCACTGTATCCTTCAGTGCATCTATCCAATGATAGCCAGACAGTATTTGAGGACATATCCAAAGTCATCATATAAGATAAATGATCTTAAGTACTAGTGATAGGAATTAGTAATAAATTCATACATTCCTATGGCTAAATGCACCAGCAGCTACTTATGTCCAAGTTGGCTGCAGAGTCACTGGCAGTCATGGGGCCAGGTCCCAGAAACATCAAAACGTTTTATTCTTACAGAGTTAAAGTGGTATCCTCACTTGTGACTCTTAAAAATAAGCTTTAGTGGGGTAAATAGTAAGTTCAAATCTATGAATAGAGCAGGGAAAATATCAAATGTACAGCATGCCTGTCATTCACGTGTCTGTTCTTAAATCCATTACTTCCCTTACACTGCTCTATATTTCAAAATGCTGGTCCACAAATTTCATTTTTTCCAATTCCCTTGCCAACTAGGAGACTGAAGGACACTGAAGGATAGGATACTGAAGGACAGGTGGATGGGAGATTTCAGGGCCATTCCTCCACACCTCTCTTGGGGTGGCCTCCCTGGCTGTCCCTCCCCTGGCTCCAACTCCCACCAGACAACCCCTGCTCTGTAGCCCCAGCTTTGCTTGGCAGACCCACCATGGCTCCTGGGCGCTGGTGGGTATTGAGTCCTGCCAGTTCTAGAAGTGAATGCCTTCCTGATGTCGCTGATGTATGCATTGCCTCATCATCCCTTGTTTGTTTGTTTTTTTTTTTTGCTCTTTCAATACTTTGTAGCTAGTTCCTCATATTATTACATTCCTTCGGACTTAAAAGTTTTTCTTCTGACTGGGTCTTGATACATGCCTGCACTTCTCTCTGCAATGCACAAGATATTTAAACATGGATTTTTGTTAACCAACAAAATAATTGTTCAGTAGTTATATGTTGTATGAATGAATATATATGCAGATGTGTTATCACCTGAAACTGGAAAAACAATATTCCCATGATTTAATGCTAACTTTAGAAATTCCTGTTTAAATTTAATGTAACTTTACGCTGACAATGAAATACATTGCCAAAGCAAAGGGAGAAAGTATAAAGAAAGTTTTAGAAGAGTCATGCATTATTCAGAGCCTTGTATTACTGGTACTGAGGCTGTAGTTGTATAAAGAAAAACAAATGTCATGTTGGTACCATACCATTTTAGTAAGAGAAATTAGAAGTGATGTTAGTAAATTTAAATGGAACCATAGGATTTAGCATCGTTGAATAGTCAGAAACTCAAAAATTGAGCAACATAGTGGCAACAATTTCTGTCAATATCAAAGCAAATAGCTGTCAAACCTTTTCCACTGTGATGGACGATAAGAAAGGCATCGTACACTGAGAATGAGTACAATCATATACGCATGAGAGGCCTGCTGATACTTTCTATTCATTCTCTTCTATTGTATCCCATGCAAGGTGATGCATGGATCAAGCTATGTTATAGGAACCACAATAGTCTTTGTAGGTTTATCCAAATGATTAAGACATAGCTTATCTTTTGCTCATTCTCTCTTTGTCTCCCTCTATAGTTGTGATCTCTATAGTTTTTTCAGCTCAGCCTTCATTTGCCCACTTTATGGTAATGACAGCTTAATCTTCTTCTGGGAAACTATCCCTCTTTCTTTCAGAGTCCATAAGATTTGGGTAAATTTCCTCCCCATGTCCATCTCCCCAGCACACCCCAATACTACCAGCTCCACAGCGAGGCATGGCATCCAGCTCTGGGCAACAGAGCAGCCATCTTTCTGACCAGAGGGTCTCAGCCATGAGCACATCACCTAAGCAAAGCCAGTGAGGACTTCTGCCAAAGGCAAGTTCTTGTTTGCTGGACTAGAAGCTGGTGAGACCTGAGCCTACAGATCCAGGGCTCCTCTCCTGGAGAGAGTTATCCAGGAAGCAGGTGGCAAGGGGACAGGCCACAGATTCCCGAGGACAGCTTTTTCCTGTGCACCAGTAGATTTCCTTGTGAAATTCTAATGCAAACAAGCTACCCTTCAAATGGCATATAGAATGTGAACTGATTTGAGGGTTACAAAATTTTACATTTTCAGCTTCCTCAGTATTCTAAAATAACAGAACAAAAGTAGAAAAAAATCAGTATGTAATCACTTATAGTATCTTAAATGGACACTATAAGTATCTAAAATGATTTTTATATTGAAAAAACTTTTTTGAGTAGTTCATTGGTCATTATCAAGTCTCAATCTTCTTTGAGAGTGCCCACATATTTGCAGTTTTGCTGTTCTAGGAGTCTTTACTTCATTTATTAAGAAAAATATATTTGAAATAAATAAATATTGCTTACATGAGGATTTTCACTGAAAAATACAATGAAGAAAACCAGGGCTCTTTTCCCTCCAAATTTAATGTTTATTTTTCTCAATCATTACATAGTGATATTATATAACATTAAAGGCTTATTTAAAGCTATTTATAGAAGATAAGTTTTAATGTAAAATAAGTTTTTAACACATGCAACAGATTTTTATTCAGTTCTATTCGGTATTTGAATAGTTTATTGATTTGAAAAAAAAATTAAAGCTCAAAGTTTATTGAAGCCTGCCAGTACAAAACTTATCCACAAATGTAAAGCTTACGCTCCTGCTTTACATTACAGAAGGAAAATGAGGAGAAGTGACACTGCATATACTGCCATCATTCAGGATTGGTTAATTGTCTTAAGTTACAAACAATTTTGATTAATTACAACCTTTCTCTCTCCGATGTTAATAGGTATCCACTTCTTGGTGTTTGTAAAATACATTATTTGTAACTCTAGATCACAGTTATTGGCACTGAAATGACTCCTTAAATGTGAAGGCAAAAAAAAAAAAAAAAAAAGTGAGGGCGATAATTATCTCCGGCAGAATTACAACAAAGTGAGGTATGAAAAGGCTGTAGCATCTCCATGAAATCCTTACCAGCCTCGCAGGAATGGATTTCGTCCCAAGTTAGGAGCTCTGGCCCTAGCAGGCGATGATTCACTTTTACAACATTTCTAGGAGGAAATGGTTAATTTGGAAATCTTGTGCTGTCACTTTCATTAGCATTAATTGCAAATCATGTCACCTAAAGCAGGGGCATTTACTAACCCTCTTTTAAATCACCTGACAATGAAAAAGGCAGGGCGTCACAGCTAGTTTTATGTTGCTACAGTTTTCAGCATATGAAAATATTTAGTGTCGTTGTGACAAAAATGGTTTCTTCTACTCCATGGGTATGTACCAATTAAGTTGTGGGGATTAGAATAAAAGGTTTTATTGAAAGGTAAGCACTTCCGAAATTGATGCACAGCAGTTATCTGAAAATAAACACAGAAGTAATCTGAAAAAAAATTTTGTTTATATATTTTTTCTTGAGGAGCATATTTTCAAGCGACAAGAACATTAACTATCCTTTCCTGCTTCAACTATTAAAGGTTTCATTCCTGAGATTTTGGGAGTCAGTCAAAGTTTTTAAGTGAGCAGAGAGGAAAGAAGGGTTTTTCCTAGATGAGTGGCTGAACTGTCAATCAATAGTCTCATTTGGTCACATTCTGTCATTTTCCCATTTATCAGAAGTTTTCATTTGGAAAATATTCAGACTGCAATTTATTCCCTAACTACTGGCCCATTACATGCCAACACCTTTAAAGAGCTAGATCATCAGCTAAAATACGGTACATAAGTAAAATTATTACTGATGAACATTGCCATTGTAGGTAGTTTCCCTCTTTTAAAGTGCAAACAGAGCCACAAAATTAGTTTTTTCTAATATCAGGTTTGATTTAATTAGCAATTCAAGTATCTTTTTTTAAAAGGATGTTTGAAAAACATTAATATTTATAATCTACAGATATAAATAAGGTTTCAGGAAGGCAGAATATTCCTTGAATATCCTTTGTTTTCATCATTTCATTTCATTTCATGTGATCATAAAGGCCACAATCTAGCTTTGGCTTGCGTGATATTTTTGATAGTTTAAATCCATTTACTTAACTAATCATTTAGAAAAACTTTAACATCTTTACAAAATGCAGGAAGGAAATTTCTCTAGTTTCCATTTTTAACAAAAGCTTCAAGCTATTATATTGCATTGAAGTTATATACAAATGCAGATATGCCCTGAATATAAGTCATTTGTACTTATTTTCAGACCTGGCCAATATATAAAATGTTCACTGAGCTTTTGCCTGAAATGGGCTTGCATCATAGTCTTGAAAATGAATTCCCTTAGAAGTTGTGATCTTCATAATGGCGCCATTTAAAGTATCATCTTCGATGAGAGCTATTAACCCATTGGCAATTGTTGATGGGCTAAAAAGAAAAAGAAACACTGATAGTTTGACATTCAAGAATGAGGCATATTTTAATTTCACTTTAAGTTATTTTATAATAGAATCTATTATCTTTAACATGCAATAAGATGTATGGCATTAAGCTATTGCTTCTTCCAATTTTTATTCAATTAGACATTAAATAATTTAAATGATGAGTTTATTGGCTGATTCCAGGCCTGACCTTCAGTCATTTGGCAGAATGTCATACTACTCATGATTTACACTGACAAAATGATTACTATATTCAATCAGTAGCTTTTAGACTCATGAGATAGAATGCCTGTTGAAGTTAAAATATTAAGGGTTATAGTTAACTCTTATTGACCAGCTATTATTTACCAGTCACCATTTTAAGCATCTTATATGCATCATCTTACTTATGTCTTTTGAAAGTCTTTATGTTTGATTTAGTATTATCCTCACAGTACACGTAAAAGAATTGAGGCACTTTAAGGTTGACGAATATGTTCCTGGTAGGTGACAGAGATAAGATTAGATTACTGATGGTTTGATTCTTTGATTCTTTGACTTGATAGCTAAGACTTCACTGTGAAACCCTTAACTGCTCTAATTTAGACACTGTTCATCAATGTGTGCATTGAAATAATAAGCATTTCTTAATGAAAATGATTGACGTTATGGTGCTGCAGCCAATTTCACAAAAGGTGTTTTAGATAATTGCTTGGCTATTAGGCGGGTAAGTTACAGAGACCACCATTGCCTCCAAATTAACTAAACATCACCCTTCTTTTTTTTCTTTCTGCTTATGGCTAATGTTGTTAATGAGGCATTGTCTAATTCCAAAGCAAAATTCAGAAACTTGGAAAAATATTTTCTTTCTGAGACTTAGTCAAATCAAACCTTTGGAGCTTGTATTAATTTCTTAAATTTAAAATCTATTTTTTCACTTTTTACTGCCTGTCTAGATGATTACTCTGCTCCATCATGTAAAGGAAGATACTGTTTTACTTACTCCAAAATTCCATAGTATTTCATCATACTCTTGATCTGATCCATGTATTCCAAATACTGCCCCATGTTTTCTTCTTTTTCAATGGATTCGAGAATGGGGGTATTAACAAAGCCTGGGCAAATGGCATTCATCCTCACGCCACTCTTCATCAGGTTGGCAGCCATCTGCCAATTAGAAGCAGAAGGCTGCAGGTTTCAGCAGTTTTGGAAATGTATAGCATAGGACAAACTTGATCATTCATAATTAAAGCTATTTAAAAGACTCTGTGGTGAAAAATATTAAGCAGATATCCTCCCAGCAAGGATGCTAAGGCTTACTGGCAAGCACAAAAAAAGTAAGAGAAAACATAACTAAAGTGCCAAATAAATTTCTGAAAGTTTCACAAATGATGTTTTAAATCAATATTTCTGGGCAACTCTTGAAAAGACATACATTACTAACTTAATCTTTTCTACTGAACTGTGCTGGAATCTGAAGCTTAGCCTTAGAATTAATATTTCTAAGTTTTCTTTCATAGATTGGGGTGGTATAATAGAGAATATTTGCTTAAAAAGACTGCTGTTTTTAGGGCTTTGATTCCAAAGCCCTCTTAATATTTAAAATATTCAAAGCCAACTTGAATTTTTTTCAGAACAACATTCTTTGGCTTAATTTTAAACTCATTAATTTTATGTGATCATTTGTAAAAAAAAAATAAATAAATTACAAGTTTCCAGTCTTGTAATTTTAAATATGACCTTCCAGGCCTTTAAGGTATACTTTGCTGTATAACAGCGTTACATGTTCATAAAGAGTTGAATTAAAGATTGTCTTTGCAACTTAAATAAAATTTTCCAGTCACTCTAAATTAAGAATTTGAGAGCTGCTTATCCTCATTCTGATTTAACGTTCAACGTTCAGGCATCTGTTTTCTCTGCTGATTATATTCTTTATCTCTCTGGTCCCTCTCCTTGGATCATCTAGACAAAGAGATGATACAAAGAGAGGGAATCATCTTCAGATGCCTCCTAACTGTTCTATGCTTGGCCTCTAACATATTTTCCCACAACAGCCAGAATGGCCTTCTGAAAATGGAAATCTGGTCTTGTCACTCATTTGCTTGAAAAAAAAAAACAACTCATGGATGAATACACTTAGCATAAAATATGAGCTCATTACCAGGACCCACAAGCCTTTTGGTCTGACCCCAGCTCATATCTTCATTTGCACCTCATGCTATTCTCCCCTTGCTCACCAGCAAATACCCTCATCTCAGGCTACCAAGCATGCAGTGGACAAGGTCTAAACATTCTTCTAAGCTTCCTGCACCTTTTCACCTTAGGCCTCCAGGGAGACACTGTTCTCAACTGCAGTTTCTTCCCATCCCCTGTGGCAAATAATGCCTGGAGCACACTGTGTGTTCTCTTTAAGGAAGCCCAAAGTTGAAAATTTTTAAATTTGGTGGGAATTTAAAAAATACTCAATATCTCCCTATTGTTTATCCATAGGATACTTTTCAATAACATATCCATGTTTAGAACCCACTTTCATTTTAATAGGACCAATTTCTTATTTGGCTCTTTATGTGATTTGAAAACTATTTTAGAATAAAGATTTAAGTGCAACATTATTTTTCTACCTTTTATCCAGATGTTCTGAATTCTGAATTTATTCCCTGCTACTTTATAGAACCTATGTATCATATATGCACAGAAAGAGAAGGGATACTATAGTTGTTATGTCCTCACCGCTGCTGAGCGTGTGAATCCGATTATGCCATGCTTTGACGCACAGTACACAGGCTGTTGTGCAACAGGCATGAGCCCTGAAACAAATGAAAAAAAATGTCAACAATCTGGTTTAAAACTAAGCAGACCATATGCAATAATGCCTATTCAAGTGAATAATTTGTGTCTGTTCCCATTTAAGATTAATCTGGAAAGAGCACTAAAATAATCACCAGACAATTTTGTAAAAAAAATCTATAGTACAGTTTATTCCTTCCTTAAGCTCCACTATAGCATCCAGAACCTACAATAGATAAGTTATATTTAGGGATGCAGCCAAGAGTGATATGTAAATTTTCCTGCCTCTAACTCTGTCAAGAGAGAGAGGTCAAGGATCTCTCAAATACAAGGAGAGTGATCCATAAATCAAATAGACCATCATGAATTTTCAGTTACATTTTTTTTTTTACGGCTTCAAAATCCCTAAAGGATATTAAATAGCTTAAGAGAGACTTGGAGATTATTATTTTTCTTTGCTATAAGGCAGCATGAACTTTGTCATTATCAGCCTATGTTGAATGTTACCTCTAAGGGGTGAAGAAAATTAAAAGCTAACTTTCTAACTTTGATCAGTGTTAGATGCCTAGATCTGCTTGCACTTTGCTTAAGAAAAGAAAGCCAGAACTAAACATTCTACAGCCTTACTTTATTCCCTTTCATAATTACGTAGTCAATAACTCAATCAATTTTGGAATCAATTTGATTTTCCACTATACATAATAGTTACTGTTTAAGAATCTGATTAAATTCATGGTCTGAAGGAAAAAATTGTACAGTAGTTTCTCCCCACCACAATCTCTCAAAAGGAAACAAAACGGCAAAAAAGAACAACCTATCTTATTGGAGTAACAGACAATAACAAACTTATGACTCATGACTGCCAATGCTACATCTAATCCATACACAAACTCATAACCTGAGTCATTTGTATCATTTTTTAACTAACGCTTTGACGCTTATGTTAGCAGCTCTTTTTAAATTTGTGGCTTCTCAAGAAACAGTGATCCTTGATGACTAGATTGTCAGATTCAGATGTCATGCTAATCATACTAAATTATTCTGCTGAGACACGCTCACCTCCACCCAGGTAACTCTCGCACAATACCACCAATGGAGCACATTGTGCCAAAGTTCAGCAGTAAACGCAGACCTTAACCACTTCCTGGGTGCCTGCCAGCTCTCAATTTATAGAGTTTGTTTGCTCAAGAGCAGTTTAAATCCCTGAGGATGGTAGCTCACACACAGTGCTTCCACCCAGTGATCTCAAAGAACTGTAACACGTTGGTTCTCTTCTTGTTTTGTTTTGGGTCAGGTTCAATGTACAAGTTAATTAAGTTCATCAGTGTCAGTCAACAAGAATTTATGATGTCTCCATGGGGTACGGAGATGTCTTAGGCGCATGAGATTAAGGGAATAAGTAGGTGTTGCCAGGTACTGCAGCTACTTGTTCTTGTAAATTAGTTCCTGCTTTACCCACCCCATAAAAGTTTATGAGACAAATGCAGTAGTTGTAGGATGGTCTTCAACTAGGGCAGGAAATGTTGACAGAATCTGAACCAGAGATAAGCTAGTTGACACAGTCACATAAAACACAAGGGCATTGTTCATAAACATTGTCAAAGACAAGTTTGGCATGAATTCCTTTTACATATGCTGAGGTGCTGAACTCCTGAACCCAACCTGGCTCAAAGTATTGTCAACATGAAATTAATCAAGTGCTGTTTTGTTCCCTCTGTTAGGAAGCAAGCACAAAATGAACAGAGTCCTTTAAAGGGAGACTTGGAAGTACAGCCACAATGTGAAAACATATGCTTGCGTTTTTAAGATGGCACTTGGTATTAAGAATCTTCTTGAATCACGCTAATGATGTTTTCACTGCTGTCTTGTAAAAGGTTTACCTTTGCACTGCTTTCAGTTTCTAAAATTGGATGAAAGGCGGAAGAAATCAACTTCATACATCCAGAAATGAGGCTGCTGCTTTTTTTTTAATAGCTTCTTTGCAGAATAACTGACACGATAAACTGTGCATATTTAAAATGCACACTTGATAAGTTTAGACACCTGTATACACCCATGAAAGCAGGACACAATCAGGACAATGCACGCAGCTATGACCACCAAAGCTTCCTCCTGGCCCTGGGTAACACCCCTCACACCCCATCTGCACCCCCTACCCCCAGACAACCACTGATTTTCAAGAATTTTATATAAATGAAAGCATACAATGTGCAATCTTCTTTGGCTTTTTGCATTCAGGATAAATTTTGTGACATCCATCCATGGTGTGTAACTACAGCTTATAACTTTTTCTTCTCAAGCATATTGCATTGCATGGATGTATCATCAATTGCACAGCCACTCAGCTCTTGATAGACATTTACAGTTTCCAGTTTGGGGCTATTAAAATAAAAAAAATTCTATTTTTCAGTTATTTCAATTAGACTCATTAAGTTAATTAAACGGGACCTTCCTTTATTTCCTTAGTATATACAGATTTCACGTGCATGTTGTTTCTTATGTTTTGAACAGGTGGGTGGCTGAGTTTACAGCAGGGTTGCTCCTCCCAACTTGCCAATCGGCTCTCAGTGTGGGCGCTCACTGTCTCTACCTCAGTTTACCTCTGTGAAGGTGGAGCTGGCTACACCACCCACAGTTACAGCTCCACCACGAGACAGCCCACACACACTAAAGTAAATCTCTGTTGCAGAGATTGTCAAATAAAATGTACAATTTTTTATTATGATTTTATGCCTTCTGTCAACACTCAAAATTTGTATTTGGGAATTTATGACAAGCAATGAAATGAAACCACTTCTCAGTAGACAGCTTTCCTGGATGATTTTAGGGATGGCCCTGCCTCTAGTCTGCCAAGGCAGCTGGGTGCATCCAGAGCTACTTCTTATCCTTTCTCCTTCCCTTCTCCCTGCAGAGCCTTCCACCCTATGTTTATTCCTTGTCATTCCCCCACCCCCACTCCTCACCAAATAACCAGTCAGTTCATTATTTTTCCTATAGAATTTCCTGTATAAAGTTCAGCCCTAAACTTCCTCTAGACAGCTCCCTGCCCCCGCCAGAACTGACGCCCATCCTCACTCCACATAACGTCCCATCTGTGAGCTCTAAACCCACAAGTCAGACCTGCTGGCTGGACGCTGGAATGGATGATGTTAGCCTTACGGATTTCACAGCACGTGTGTGTGTTTACGGCTCTGGTTTGTTGGTAAAGGGATGGTGGGTGATGGTGATCTGCAGTGCTTTTATCCTAACTTGATAAATGATTCTCAATGTAGAAATTTACTATCTGTACCTCAGTTTCTTTTGAAAGCGGGGGTTAAAAGCCTTCTTGTACCCCTTATCCCTTCTTTTTGACATAATGACTTTAGTTGGGAACAGATATTTTTCCAGAAATTCAACATTTCCTATTGGATTTCAAGATCCATTTTTTTTCCTCTGCAAGTATAGAATTATTGTCATTGTGATTTAGCTTCAGTATTGGTTAACCAGACTTCTGTTGCTTACTTTAGATCCACAGCACCGAATTATAGTGATTCTGTCTTCAAGTGAAACGTGATCTGAGACTGGTTACCAGGGTCTGTACATACAGCTGTGAGGCATGCAAGGCAGACTCTGTAGGCAATTCATATATATATATATAACTTGAACCTGGGTCTCTGGCATTGTGGGTGAGAACTCTGCCTGCTGAGCCACTGTGGCCTGCCCTATATATATATTTTTTAATGTGACTGTATCTCCTAAAGTCCTTGCAGTTCCAAACCTGTGCAGCTTGCCTAGCAGTCCACTCTGGTGGAGGAGGACGCTCCACCAAAAGAGACTGAGAAGCAGGAACCAGCTGAGGTAGGAAGAATGCCTGCAAGGAGTTACATCACGGAAATGAAAGCTGAGATTATTTTAAGAGGTCTAAAGTGGTCTCTGGTGTCAAGTGTGGAAGCAAATGAGGCTCACTCTTGTTGAGAGACGAACATGCCTCGACATCACCCACCTACAAATATCCGTTAGCTCCACATCTTTCTCCAGCGACCAACCCATTTCTCTTTACCACAGAAAGTTTTCAAAAGAGTCGTGGCATTCATTGTCTTTTCTTCACCTTCCATTAGTTCCACAAGGCACTCTAATCAGGCTTACATCTGACCATGCCAGTCAAACAGATCTTATCAAGGTTACAGTTGGTGAATATCTTGCTAAGCCTAAATCTCTTATCTTCATCTTATGGCTATCTTCTTCAGTGGTAATTACATTCTTCTTGGAATACTTCTTTCTTTAGGCTGATTTCCTTTTATCTCACGCCTACTGGCAGCTATGTCTCCAAGTCCTTTGCCGGTTCGTCCTCCTCACCCATCTCGTAAATATACTGGAAAACTCCAGAGCTCTGTTTCTTGCTGCTTTTGCTTTCCTGCTCACATACCTTGCCTAAGTGTTCTTATCCATTTCTGTGGGTGGAAATTCATCTTTCCCTATCTTCCCTCTCCCTCCTCCCTCCTTATCTCTCTCACACACATGCATACACAGATGACTCTCAAATTTAAGTTCCAGCCAGGACTTCCCCCACAGTCTTGAGCTCCAGAGAGGGAGCCTTAGTGTATTATTGTCATATTTATCATTAGTTTTTATTTCCCTCAAAATACAATGGTGCTAGCTAATTCAAAAGGATTTATAGGAGTGAATTCATTAAAAAAATAGGTATTTAATACCAATTAACTGCCAAGCATAATTAAACACTTTTAAAAATACTCAACTGAAATATATAATACAATGAGAGCACTGACAATTTATCAAAATGTCATTTTTTTATAATATATGGCCATTTACAAATTTCCTTTTTTGAATAATTACACTATTCCAATTAAAATAATCAGGGTCCGGGGCATCGGTAAAGGAGAAGGATTGAATGTTTAAATAATAGATTCCAGGGGTGCAAGGGAATCTATAGTTCAGTGATAGAGTTCTCACCTGCCATGTGGGAGACCCGGGTTCAATTCCCATCCATGCTCTTCCAAAAAAAAAGACAAATAAACAAAACAAACAAACACAAATTCAACAAATGGTGCTACAATAACGGGATGCTCACATAGAAAAATAATGAAATGTGACCCTGCCGTGCAGCATACAAAAAAAAAAAATTATACAGATTCCCTATTTGGGGTGATGGGATAGTTTTGGGAATGGCTGGTGGTAATGGCAGTACAAAATTGTGAATGTAACTCACAGCACTGAATTATATATTTGAATGTTGGTTAAAAGAAGAAATTTTGGGTTGCATATTTGTTACTAGGATACAATTTTTAAAAGCAATGGGCTGTACAATACAGTGAACTCTAATGTAAATCATGGACTATAGTTAACAGTACAATTATAATATTCTTTCATCAGTTGTAAAAAATGGACCTCACTAATGCAAGGTGTTATAATTGGGGGGAGGGGTGTAATATGGGAACTCTGCCTTTTCTGCATGAATTTTTCTGTAAACTTACAACTTCTCTAATTAAAAAAAAAATCCCTTTAGTAGCATTTGTTGAGAGGGGAAATATGAGATAGGGGTTTGGACCTTGAGTGTAAGGCTGTCTGAGCTCAACTCCTGATTCTATGACGTGGGAGCTGTGTTAGCTTGGAGAAGTAACTGCTGTGAAGTTAGGGTAATCACAGAAGCTGCCTGCCCCTGAGAGTCTGCAAGGAGCTAATGTGTGCAAAATGCTCTAAACAGCTCCTGACACAGATTAAGCACTACTAATTGCTACCATTTTTCTATAAAAAGAAATTTAAGTTAGACATTTTTTCTTAAGATGAAACAGCCCAAAGAATTGTCTTATTGGCTTTATTTATTTGTTCATTCAAATTTTTTTTGCTTTTATGAAAATGGATCATTTGCACTAAAATGCCACAAATCTGGTACAGTGTCCTAACTTGGTTTGGTTTCTGAACCCTGGTAAACTGGGGTCGGTTGCTAATCCTAATTCAAAAGGATTTATAGAAGCATATTCATTTAAGAACTACTTAGTGAATATTTTTTAAAAGCAAAGAATAATGAAGTAACATTTAAAATACACTCGAATTATGTAAACCCCGTGGGAGGAGCAGGGGTGCAGGGGCCGGTGGAATTACACTGGTTGGGTCATTTCATCTGGACTGCTTGGGAAGTTTCGGCAGTGTGGCGCCCAAACGACGAGCTGTTACAATGAATCTGGGTTTTCAAAATCTTTGTAAATTAATTTCCATAAATACGGGGATATTGCTTTGTTTCAACGTTAAGGATTTAAGATTTACCAATAAACTTTATTCCCACATTAGACAAGTCAGTGGAAGAAAAAGTAAATACCAACCCCTCCCCCCAAAATGGGAAAGTTTAACAAAAATAGTAAGAAAAAGAGCAACAACAACAAAAAGAACTGTCAAAATGAGGGAGCTGTCTCTATTTTAAAGAAATGCCATTTTGTTTACTATAACAAGGGGTCTTTTATTTTGAACATCAAAATCGATGCCTTATACTCGAAAAATTAAGAACAGTATTTTTCAGTAATTATTCTATGCCAATAATGTGCAAGTTTACTTTCAGAAATGCAAAATGGCTACCTCCAAAACATACCAAGTCTAATTAATAGCATGTTTATATCAGTCATAACTTTAAATTTAGAAAAAAAATATGACTAGCAGGAGAAATTCTATCCATAAGATAGACAAATATTTCCGATAACCACGCAGGATAGTAACACCAAATAACCCCTGGCTGATGAAATAATTAATAAGAAAAACATTTAAAATACCCCCAAATCACATATGCACTTATTGAAAAAACAAGAAAGTCACTTACAAAAATAATTTTAATTTCCATTTCCACATCAGTTCTTCCATCTTTAATATTCTTTCTGACCATATTTACAAAAGCCAAATTTAATCTCTACAGCGCATAAAAAATAAAAGCCCAAAAGGATTTTCTGCAAAACCTGAAGCTTGTTCAGACTGGGCAACTGTACCAAATCCTCAAACATACTTGCCTCAGGATAGATAAAAATGGGGTGACATGGGCCATACAGAAGTACTAAATATATTCAACTTATGAAAATAAACTGACACTGATGACGCTAGACCTTGCTTGATAACTTGGGTTCAGTGGTGGTGGTAAAAGGCAGGCAACTGAGGTTCTCATATTTTCTTTAAAACGAAAAAGAAACTGTCTAACCATCTTTCTGGTTTCAACCATCACTTCTCTGATATGAGAAAACTGGGAAAATCAGCGACTATTTCTCTATGTCAGTGACTAAAGTAACTTCCTCATCATGTGGTTTTCTCCATAATGGAACACCTTATCTGATGCTGCTTTTCTCCTCTTCGCCATTAACGAGTCACATTTTAAAGTGTGACATGACATAAAACTGGCATATGCTTCCATAAAGCCGTTCCATTTTCTATAATCAAAATATTTCCAGAGTAATACATCTAATAGCACTGTTCAGTGATTGTTAATTCTCAGAAAGCTTCTCCTAGTGTTTGACCAAAATCCTTTCCCTGTGATCAGAACTACTTTTCCTTTTCCACATATTGAAGCAACTGATAATGTAGGCAGCATGCTTGACTATTATGGGATATCTTAGGGGGAGCACAGCTGCATTAAACCAGACTTCATTCATTCTTTCTGTTGCTCTTTCCAACTTTAATAAAAATGGTTCAGAATGGATGTGGCAAAATGGGCATGGCGGTGTGTTGTGTTTAAAAGTCCAAAGCTCACGCAGCAGAGTCCACGTGGCTAGCAATGATGAGAACAACTCCTCGGGCTGCCCACTGTAGCACGCCCTTCCCTCAATGTGCTGAGGCATCACTCTCCACTTTAGCTCCTCCTCTGTTTGTTATACTTATTAATTGCATCTGATACTCTGTCTACGTCAGTGGTCATTACTCATTAACTTCTCTGCCCAAACCAGTGTGTCAACTTCAGGTTTTCCTAGGAAAAAAGACACCACTGAATCCACGTATGAGACTGTGAGGTTGGACCTTGGTGGAGCTAAGTATTATCCACAGCTCTCCCTTTAATCACGTGAGTGGTGGGGAGGAGGGGGGAATCCGAAAAATCAATGAGAAAGGAAAGATTGGAAAACGTAGATAAAGCAACCATTAGAAATACTTAGAAACTGGTAACTTCTCAGATGTTTTCGGTACTCTGACCTCTACCTACGTATTATGACTTCAAGGGCATAAACTTGTTGGCACAATTTCTAAGGAAAGGGTAAAAGCTGAGGGGTCCTCTTTTATCTTTTTTCCATTAATACAATATTGTGAATTTTTTCACACTTATCTCATGGGAAGCACAGAGGCTCTCAGTGAGTGGATACAATTCAAAGTAATACTTTTCAATGCTGTTTGTGAGACAAAGACATGATGACAACCACTCCTGGAGGGGAGGCAAGATGGCAGGCACTGTCCAGATGGAGCAGTGGAAACCGGGAATGGTGCAAGCACCCCCGAAATGGTCGTTGGGGTGGCTTCTGAGAGCCACCTTTCAAAGTGGAGAGGGTACCACATCAAGCAGAACGGTAGCGATAAACTTAAGCTCCTCAAACATTTTAAATAGGGTTGCCCTTGTGTTGGGATGGATGTCATAAGGAGAGCAGTTTAGAATGCTACTACATTCATAAAATTTAGATAATAATAGTGACAGAAAGGTCATCTAAAAGTGAAATAGTCTCACCATTGAATTTCTCTCCACTGACTGTTTTATCTGGGTGACTACAAAAAGACCAACACAGTATTCCAAATTTGCGCCCTGAAGTCAGCGAGCAGAGAATTAACACCCAGTGGTGGGTAGGGTAATGAAGCTCTCAGCCAAGCCAGCAAGGCAGACATCAACTTGTAAGCCTTACACTGCTTTTCTCAATGGCATGCTTTGACTTGTGATTCTGGTAAGCTCCCCAGATATTTTCAGGACTTCATTATGTATGTCAAATGGGGGAAAGAATTGAAGATTTTGCTGAAGATTTAGTAATTGTAGACTTGAGATTAAAGCAGTGCTCATGAGGCCGGAAGAGACTAACAAATTTCATGGGTTCATATGAGGTCACAGAACTTCAATTTCTTTGACTTCCCTTATTTAGGTTGAGATAGATGTGGATAAAGAGATAAATTAACTGACAAACACAAAAATAGAAAAGATGGTTAATCAAGGGGTTAATACTGTCTTGTATCAGGCTGCTTTTCTTTGAATTCCAGCTCTGCTATCACCTGGTGTGTAAACTTGGGGAAGGTACTTAAGTTCCCTGCCCTCTCTGCAAAATGGAGATTATAGAATGAATTTCACAGAGATGTCCTGGGGACTAAATGAGACAATGCATGCACAGTGCTTAAAACGGTATCAAGTAAACAATAAGAGCTCAATAAATATAAATTGCTATTATGTATTTAAATATTTTATTAGATAAAAGGAGGCAGTACACTCATGCTCTTTGGAGCAAGTGAGTGTTGTTTTTTTTTTTTTATAGTAGAGAACTCTCCCAGGGAGTCCTAAATTGATTCAACCCTGAGGTCTTCCAGCCTCCCAGGATTGAAATCAGCACCTCCAGGGCAAAGGGCTTCCTGTGGAGTACTCGTGATTCTCCAAACTTTCCTATCCTTTTTCCCTTTATAGCAAAAATCCATGGAATTATCTATTGATCACTAACCCAGGGTATTTACATTTACGCTTTTAATAAAATATTTGGTATTTTTACCTGTTCTTCAATAATCTCTTTCTCTCTCTCTATATATATATATTTCTTTTGATTGTCCTCAAAAAGTTATAGATCCAACTTTGTCTATTTACCTTTAGCACTCGATCCCCTCATCCCGAACCTAAAATTTGGCTCTCTCTGAAGCCACACATCTCTTTCAAATATTGCCAAGTTCTTACCTTTTCATATATTCCTTAAAATCGAACTGTTATTTATGAGCAGATGTCAGTGTCTGTTAGGAAACACAGCCAGTTAGCCCTGAAGACCGGGGAGAGGTAGCGCTGTAGAGCTTTGGGGATATTGTTTTGATCTTAAGCATCCAGAGACGCTCGTCCATTTGAGAATTTCTAGACAAGGAGATTTCTAAACCTCTACTAGCAGCAGGTTTACAGAGCGGTTTACTGACCATCTGATAATGATTTCCCAGAGAAATGAGAAAAATTCCAAGAGTCAAACATTGGTTAAAGTCACCGTTAGCTCTAAGCGCGACCTGCCTACGAGTCCTGGGGCCGGGAGGGAGAGGACAGAGTTCATTTCCTTCTGAAATGGTCTGAAATGGACTCGCTGACTGAACCCGACCACATAATATAAGGGACACTCATTACTTTTGGACAGAAACAATGTAGACTTGCTGTCAATATTAATCAGACTTGTTAAACTTCATCATTTCACTGAGGCATTCAGGGAATTATTGATTGGTAAGATTTTCTTCTAGAATTTTAAAGTAAAATTACTTCACTAAACTGCTCTAAAAATGCCTGCCTATAGTTTATACCTGTTATTAAGTAACACAATATTAGCGGATATTAAATGATACATAGTTCTAAACTGCTTACTGTAGCGCAGAGGACTAACTAGCTCTTCCCCCAAATCCATTCTTTCTTTACGCACACAGCAACACTACATTTCCCAGACTTGTTCGCAGTTAGCTGAGCCTTGAGATCAAGTTCTATAATAGAACATGAGTGAAGCGAGGTTTGCTAATACTGGGCTGGGGGTTTTAAAGAACAGGCATGCCCCTCCCTGCTTTCTCTTTCTGTTAGAGGGAAAAGAACCCTCCAGTCCCAGAGTAACTGGAAGCTCCATAGTGGAGATGACAGAGTTTCCGCCTGTCTGGTTTTCCAAAAGACTGCCTGTGAGAGAGATGGATGCCTGCAAGAATCCTTCCTGGGGTGAAATATGAGTGAGGAATCAGCGCATTCTGTATTTAACACACTGCGTGTTTGGATCTATATTTATAGCGGTTTAACATATCTCAACTAATAAGTATGCCATATTAAAATTTTTCATGGTCTTACTAAAATCATATAGGAGTAAAGACACCTTGGTTTTTGTTTGAGTACTGTTTACTTTGTCAGAGCTGCCTTCGCATGCCTTATTGCTCAGGGGTCTCTAAACTTTGAAAAACAGTGACCCTGTAGAACTCTATATATTTTAATAGTACTACAGTGACATAACATAAAAGTCACAATTTAAAAGAACTGAAATAAACCTACTGTTAAAATCGTGATATTATGCCAGTAGAAAATTCTATTGAACCATTAAAAAAAAACAAAACAAAATAAGGTTTCCATTTTAAACACAAGGGGATAATAAATACACTGTGAAGATCTGCAGTTGTGGTCCAAACTGCTGCACAAGAATGACACTCTGAACACTGTAACTGTCCTTACCTGCTAAAGATGACATATTGATAATGATTCCACCTTCCCCTCCATTCTGCTTGCTCATGTAATCCAAGCCCAGATAGGTTCCGCTGATTACAGAGACCTAAACCAGAGGCATAATGGGAAACCAACACAGTCAGGATCCTTTATCATCGATGCGCACATCAAAGCTTTCACTGCTAATCCAGACACCGAGGGAGATTTCTGCAAATATCATCGATGCATAGGTTTTGGAAATTTTTGTAAAGCTAGTCATTGATTCTGGATTCTGCTTGCTTAATATTTGTGAAGTCTATCATATCACTGCAAAACCTCCCCTGTGTTGCCTGATATGAGATTTTATGTTAAAGGTTATATTTCAGTGTTTCACTGTCACTTTAACTTGGTTCTCAGCATCTTCGAGGGTCTTTATGTTTTGTAGATACTGGAGGTAGAATGTATTGCTCCTTCTCTTAGCATATGGTTCTCGTATCCTGTTATTATTCATTCATCTGGTCTGCTTAATTTGCTTGTATCTTATAATATTTAATAGTGAATACCTTTGCTTTTCCTACATAGTTTATATATATACATATATATATATATATTTTGAATGGGCAGGCACCAGGAATCGAACCCAGGTTTCTGGCACAGCAGTTGAGAACTCTGCCACTGCGCCACCATGGCCTGCCCCCTACACAGTTTCTTATTTCCCTATTTTTTTCTCTTAATAACTCTATTTTGCTTCTGCACCTACCTCTGCTTCCTGTAAAACAGAGGAAGATGACTCTCCACTTTAGTGTAGACACTGATTAATTGAATTCAGCCACAGAAATCCCATTCTCCTTGCCAGAGACTGGTTTAGGAATAGGCATGAGACCCCGTTCTGGCCAATGAGACCCGAAGGGAAGTCAGCTGGCAGAGGAGAGAGGGGTGGTTTGGGGGAGAGGAGTGCTCTTAAGAAAACCAGAAAGAGATGGTGATATCATCCACTTTACCTTGCTGCCTGGCAGTGTGAAAGCTGGACCTACCTGGCATATTACTAGCATCCTGAAGATGAAACCATCATGAAGGATGGTGGGTAGGAGAGGTGAAAAGAAACTTAGTCCTGATGAGTCGTCGCTTAGCTGCAGGTTAAGCAATCCCAAACTCAGTTTTATGTGAGCTCACATAGGTGGGGATTTTCTGTGAGGGGCACAAATGATCTTCATGATGTCTGTCTTTCTCTTAATTTTAGTCATCAAGACTTGCACTACCCTTTTGATAGGTTAATCTGTTTTGCTACCTATCTCCATGTGCAGGCACTTTTCTGCTTTTACTCTAGCATTTATGAATTCATCACTACAAATTCTTTTCAGATGAAACTTATATTTGAGATCTTTTTTGCGCCTTTAGATTTAAGAACTCCTCTCTTTTTGAGCTCAGACTTTTGAAACATGAACATTTCTTTTTGACATCTTAATTCTTACTATTTCCATGCCTTAGAGAGGAGAAAAATGAC
This sequence comes from Tamandua tetradactyla, assembly GCF_023851605.1. Lineage (NCBI taxonomy): Eukaryota > Metazoa > Chordata > Mammalia > Pilosa > Myrmecophagidae > Tamandua > Tamandua tetradactyla. The sequence goes on along the minus strand of NC_135352.1, from coordinate 38,563,246 downwards.
AAATATTTAATGATCTTGAAACTGAGGGCACATATTGATATTTACCTTCTTTTTAAGATTTTGAAAAGTGCTTTTAGAGTTTTCTTGACATGTATTCAAGATGTCTTTCCTACCTAAAAGTAGTTCTAGAACAAAAGAATTAAATTGAAGAGCTATTCACTTTAAAGCTGTGTGTCACTTTGATATTGGGTAGGCTTAGGAAGAATGAGTAAAATCTCCACATAATCCTTTTAAAAAGAAAAAACAAAACATTAATTGTTTATATAAGATGAAAAAATGCAGATGGCTCAAATCACTGAAGTCAGTTAGATTCTGTTAGCTTCTGCCCAAAGTCTCCAGCATGTCTGAACAGAAGTCCTATTTAGGTGTATTGGCGTTATGCTTTTATTCTCAGGTATTTACAGCTTTGCTGACAATCCATTTTTGAGTTTTCAACATCTACAAGATGCAGCTAGATAGAAAATTTGGGAATCTTTAAGCTTTACTTTTAAGTAAAAGAGAAAGCAGGATTTATTTGCAGATCCTTGGTGGAAGAACGCAGGGGATTATTTTTCTCACCCATGATTGGGTGAACTGAGTATCTTGTCAAACAAAGGATTCTTAGGATGGATGAGTCTGCAAGACAAGATCTAATATCTTGGCTATGCATAAACGACATTTTTCGCCTCTTTACTCTAACAATCTTTTCCTTATCCCAGATCGTATATTAAAGGAAGTCAGCAAACCATAGAAGTACATATTTCTTATTAAGAGTCTACATATTTTTTCCTTTATCAATGTTAATATATTGTATAGATATATTGTATAGATAGGAAAAAAGAGAAATGTAAATTACAGACATATGCAGCCATAAACACAAAATAGCTAGAATCCATTGTTTTATATTAGCCCATTTCATAAAAGTAGTTAAAATTTTGTGGTCAAGAAAGAAAACCTTACATCTAATTTCACATAGAAAATATATTATAATTCAATTATTGACAAATGATCTAATTAACACAAAGTCAATACTTTTGGTAATTCAGAGACAATTTTTTATGTGATATTGAATTTGAAATTGTGTTGAAAAGAAACACACTGACAATACGGTTTCTACCCATTTCCTCAGCTCTTCATTAGAGATAACACAGAGCAGGGAAACTTACTTCACATAGAAACGAGATACTGGTAATGAAAATTGTTGGTTTTGGTACTTTGGAATGTAGATGTAATTTACTGAGTTAGTACTAAATAGCAGCACTGCACTGGATGCTTCACATAAATGATCATTCTTTTATGCTTACTGATCCTTAGAGGATGGGAGGCTTCTCACTTCTCAAACTGGGAAATTCAAGATCAGAGAAATTACAGATCAGAGAAATTACATCACAGTTTATAAACTGTAGATTCAGGATTCAAACCTAGTTTTGACTGATGCTAAATGCATACCCTTTCCAATGCAAATTCTCAGTCAATATTGTATTTTTGAAAAAAGTAATTACCAGCAATAGCTGTGTACTTTGTTTCATTTTTATATGAATAGCATGGTACAGAGGGACTGATGCTTAGTGGTATGTTCAAATTGGATTATAAATCCACCTGAGTGGGAATGAATTATTTTGCTTCAGTACAGCTTCAACAAGCTAAAGTAAAAGAAGAACACTACAGGATGGGATGCCAAAGTTATGTCTCAGCCCAAATGCCAGAGTGACTTCTGCTAGTTTTTTAAAAAAATAGTTTTACTGAGAAATATCCACACACATACAGTCCAGCCATATCATACAATCAATGGCTCACAGTATCATCACCTAGTTGTGTATTCTTCACCATGATCATTTTTAGAACATTTGCATCACTCCAGAACAAGAAATAAAAAGAAAAAAAAAGATTCATATATTCCATACCCCTTACCCCTCCCTCTCATGGACCCACAGTATTTCAATTTACCCAATTTTGACCCTTATTATTTATCTTCCCTTATTATTTATTTATTTTTATCCTTATTATTGTTATCATTTTACTCATCTGTCTATACCCTGGATAAAAGGAGCATCAGGCACAAGGCTACTGGAACACAGTTTTTTTTGCTAGTTTTGCAAAGACTCATTCATTCCTGAACATTCCTTGTGAGCTCTTAGGAACTACAAATACGGCTGCTAGTATTCACTTCAGACTAAGAAGCAACCTCTGCATGGAAAATTAAAGAATGGGGAGAGGTTTTGTGTACCCCTTGTGTGGGCTGAGTGACACGATCAGCTGAGGAAATAATGAAGAAGGGGTAAGTCTGGTGGGGAGTAAAAGTGGAAGGACAGATGACAGCTTGGCAACACTGATGTTACTAGGAAAATTTCCAGGCAGTGTACTAAACCCAGAGAGGGATGCTCAGGTATGAAGAATGTCATGTGATGCCAGTTTACTTTTCCAATAAATGCTGTTTGAACATCTACTTTAAGGACATGAAATGATACATTTCTGCCTTGAAGAATTTATGGTATACTAATATAAATTACACATGTATAAAGACAACTCATAAAATTAAAAATAATAAGCTCTATGAGAATGATAGAGATATGCTGATTTCAGAAGACGGAGTGACACTTAATGAGGTCCTTTATCTAGGCGATCACCCTTTGACATGACAATAGCATAGAAAAATGTGCAATAGATCACTCATAGAATTATATAAGACAGGGAGAGGCAACTTAAATCCAGAGCAGGGTCTAAAAAGAAATGATTGTAAAAGCCACACACAAATATATGCATTATAGTAACAGAGATCATCAAGGACATTGCAATGGGTGTAGGCAGGAGGGAAAGTAAAGCATTCCTCAGTTGCATCCGAGTAACAAAGGTTATGTCTTATTCTTTCTATGAGAAATTGAATAAATGTCACCATTCTCTGGAGTTAAACTAAGGAGTGGCCTATGCCAACAGAGTCCAAAGCAATAGAAAAACAAGCTAATTATCAGTGGGAAGGTACCAGGAGGTTGGTTGCAGCCAAAGGGTCACAGTAAAATTTCCCTGGTCTTCAAGGATTTCTTATTTACAGATGATGTTGGTGCTTTCCAACTTGGAGCAGGTGTTTATTCACACAGGCTTTAGTAAAACAAACATTCCCTTTCAGCTGGAGGAAGAGGGAGAATTCAAGTCCTATTACCTCTGTGATAATCTCCTCACTTTTTTCTTTTTCGTGCTTCTTTCTGTTGATTTCAATTGTTTCACCTTGTGTTTCTCAGAGAAAAGACACAATCAGATGCCCATTATCAATGTAATGAATATAGAAACTTAATATGGTAGCGGCCTTTACGAAATTCTCTATAGTTATTAATGAGGAAGCTATTAAAATAGCATTTGTGATGCCAAAGGGAGAAAGCTGCTGTGCAATTTGTGATTTTTACTAGGATACCTTAACTCAAAAAATGTCTCATCACTTTATGTGGTTTTGGAGACAGTTATATGCTTATAAAAACCTATTCTAAGAATGCCTTAAGTTCCTAATTGGTTGTATAGTCAAAACTTTGTTTTATCAGGAAACCAAAGGATGCAATTAAATATGGTTCTTAAACAAGTCAGGGATAACCAGCAAAGATTACATATGAAATGCAGTTTTACTTCCAACAGGAAAAAATTGAAGTGGATGTACACAAAAACAAAAAGAATATCTGGCAAATGTAAAACATCTACTAGGGTGTAAGAATAAGTCCTATTGAAAGAGTAAAAATAAATATAAATGGCTTAAATCCACAAATCAAGGGAAAACTGAGTGTATGTATCAGGTCTTATAGGGAAAATCTATACTTTCTGCAAGATTTTTCTGTAAAGCTACAACTGCTCTTTAAAAGAAAAATACTAATAAGCTAATGCCATTTATAAGCCCAGATACAAATATATAAGTTTAGATATTAACTAACCAAATTCAATGGAATATTAAACATTATTATACCATAGTAAAGTAAGATTTATCCAAGAAATGCAAGTATGAGTCAGAGTCAGAAAATATTTCATTTTATTTCACTATGTTATTATCCTAACAGTGAAGAAAATCACAGAATTGTCTCAACTCAGGAAAAGTGGGGGTCATATTCAACACTTATTTTAATAACATCTGTTAGTAAACTAGGGCAAGGAGCTTATTTACTTAAATTCTATATATCAAAAACTCATGGCAAAGGTCATAATTATTTAAGAAACTATGACATTCCCTTTAAGTTTGGGTACAAGAACAGGTGATTTCTTCTCACTAAATCTGTCCAGGAGTTTCTGTCCTCTTAGGTAAGACAAGGAAAGAAAATTAGAGCCCAAAAGATTTGCAACAAAGAAAAAAAAAAGTTAATCTAAAACTCAAGATCAATCTTCTAACCCAGCAATATCCAATTATATATTGTAATAAAAGGTATGAAAATATTTGGAGCAGAAGAAAAACTATGAGGTATCTAGGAATTATCCCCACCATGAATGCACTAGACTTACGGAGAAAAAAATTAAATTCCATTAAAGGATATTTAAAGAGGCCCAGGCAAAACGGATTGTTTTACCCTGTTTACATATAGAATGACAGCATGGTCCTAAAGTTAAATCCACTGACATGGGTTAGTACATTTATACACTAACAAATATATACTTTTATATGTTATCAAATTTATATATACTAGTAAATTATATATTTTTTATAAGAATCCCAAAAAGAAGTTTGAGGGAAACTTGAAAAATGGATTCTAAAGCTACTTTGAAATATAATAATCTCAGAACACTTGAGAAAAATTTTAAAGAGAACCTCCAGAAGGAGGATGTTTGTGCTGGAAAACAGCACACTTTCCTCTTGAGTAAGGGATTCCAGGCATCTGCCTAAAGGTTGGGGAGCTACTCTGTACTATTATCAAAGTGGGGCTTAGGGCTTCAGCTCTTGTGTGGGGTAGCCTATTTCTCATAACTCTGCCAAGTTATTATTATAGATAATTTATTCATGGGAATTTCAATTCAAGCCAAACATTTATTGACTAAACACCATATTCAAGATATTGAGTTCATTACCAAGAGAGGAACAAAAGAAAACATAGCATGGTTCCTGTTTTTAAGAGTTTATAATCTCCTAGGAGGATATCGAGTGTGAGGCCACGCCCCAAATGTTAATAACACACAGTGGCTCATTGTGCTTTCTACATGCCTGCTTTGCATGGCTAGGAAGAACCACCTTAACCAAGGGCAGGGTGACCCCAATGCACAACCCAGCCCTTACATTTTCTTTGCAAAAGGTCTGGGATTTTCGAAACCCCAAAGTCTTATGTTAAGTGTGTTAATAAAATGTGGTTACCAACAAACTTGTGAGACAATGGATAAAATCAACGTTATTTGTCTTAGGTGCAGACAATTTTATTTCTTATTCTACCTTTCTTATAATGCAAATAAAGTTATGCATCATTAGAGCTAATTAATCATCAGACAGTGTAGAAATTAGATAGGCACAGAGAGAGACCTTCAGGATAAAAATCTTAACCACAAAGTTCAATCATCACTTTAAACTTGTTTTCTGCTATGTTCTTGACATTTAATCAAGATTTACTTTTTAAAAAATGAACTTAGGCCAGGAGTGGGCAAACTTTTTCCATAAAGGGCCAGATAGTAACTATTTTAGGCATTGAACACCACAGGGTCTGTTCAATTCTGCTGTGGTAGAAGGAAAGCTGCTACAGGCAATGCATAAATGAATGAGTGTGGCCATGCTTAAATAAAACTTTATTTACAGACACTGAAATTTGAATTTCATGGAGTCATATGTTTGGCATTGTTCTTCTTTTGACTTTCATCTAACTATTTGAAGATGTAAAACCTGTTTTTAGCTTGCAGGTCATACAAAAACAAGTGGTAGGTCAGTTTGGCCTGTGGGTCCTCATTCGTCAAACCATGATTCAGCAAGGAACTACATGCATTTTTTTCCACATTGCCTTTTAATATGCTAAGACAGAGTCATTTTAATAATGAAAAGTCTCTAATGTCTTCCTATTTGTAAAAGAAAATTTGTAAAAGAAAAAACTACATGCATTTTTTCCCTAGCTTTTCGTAACTGCCTTTTCTGGAGTTATTCTAGTAATGTTTTTGTGTTCTGTGACTATAAGAACTTCCTGTTTATTCTTTGTAAACATCGATTTAGTGAATAATTTTAGGAAATAAACATGATTAAGATTGCTTACCAAATTAATTTGCAGAGTTTTTTCCCAATTTTTCTCATTATTCACTCCAGCATTATTGACCAGAATGTCCAGTCTTCCGAAGTGGTCCACAACTCTTCTAAAAGTATCTAATTAACAAGAAAAAAGACATTATAGATACTTCCTGACTTTCCATGTGTACATATAAATCACATCCCCTGTCAATAAATGCATTTTTATTTTTTTTACCCTCATAGTGAAAATTCCATTTAGACACTGTGACTTAATGTTTTGCTTCACAGCTTGTGGCCAGTGGACAAGCAGCATCAATTCACATTGCCTGGAAACTTGTTAGAAATCCAGAATCTCAGGCTGCAGCCCTATTGAATCAGAATCAGAACTTTTACAAGATCCCTAGGTGATGTGTTTCACATGAAAGTTCTATAAGCAGTAACTTAATGGACTAAATTTTAGAAAACTAAGCATCCTAAATTAAGAGCCTTCTGAAGTCAGTTTGGACACTCAGCATCTCTGTCCCTGAGAAGTTACTGGACCTCTATGCTTAGACTATGCCTTTTAATTAGCCACATTATATTCAGAAAGTATTATATTAACACAAGTCTTCTGGTGATCAGATCCATTATGATCATTCTGGGATTTTTAATATACTAATAAAGGAAAGTCAAAAGTCTACTTTTCATCCAGTGGATTTATTTGATGACTATAATTTTGAGGTTTACTATTTCATTCTTTCTTCTTTCTCACCATTATTCCTAGTTTCTATAAAAACTAGCTTCAATGAGGGCAAAGTTTGCATAGATTTTGAAGCCCAAAGGTCACTCATTACAATATTCAATAATTTAGTCCCTGCAAACCTCCCTTAGTTAATCCAACCTATGTATTATCAAGAAGCTCAGTTTTTCTCCAAACAGCTTTTTGTATACTTCCACTGAATTAAAACTGTTTCCCTGGATCTTTTTTCCATTGGTTCTATTCCAATTACTTGAGACTTTTGTTGACTATTTTAGTTGTTCTTCTATGTGACAGAAATGTGCTTCCAGACTCCAGGCCAACATATGAGTTATTTTAAAATAGTAGCTCAACACAAACTTTACTGGGATCAAAACAAAATCAAAGAATTATTAAATACCACCTAACAGATTTTGAAGGTGATTAATCAGTTCCCAAATGGATAAATAACTATGTAGATCAATTGTTAAAATGTTGTCAAGACTTTTTAATATGTACCTGTTATATTCACTGTTCTGGAATGGAAAAAAAAACCCAACAAAAATTAAAACTGACTTACTTTTTCGTGGAATTCTTTTACTATACCTTATGATTTCATAAAAGAGTCCTCCAACAGAGGAGAAAAAAGTCATTCAGTAGGAAATAATTTAGAAAATATTAAACTCACTTTCTTGCTTTCCATTCTAGGTATATTTCCACTCCTGGAAAGCTCCATTTCAGTAGCCCCTCTATATAGGAAATGAGGTTGTTAAATATGTTTGCCCAATTGCTTCTTCTTTAACTTCCTTTCCTCATTCTAGTCTCTGTTGCATTTCCCTTATTCACATAAAATATGCCATCTTCTTTCTGTCTTATCACTTAGTCCTGGGTTCAAGACCTTGTGTATCCCTTGCTGTGACACTCTGAATAATTTATCCAACCTCTCTGCATCGTGATTTGCTCCTTTGTAAAATAAGTTATATCTAGATAATCTCTAAGAACATTTTCACCTGTGTATTTTTATGATTTCAATGAAATTGCTCCTGGTCACATGTCTAAACAGTTAAAGAAGTCATAGACACATGTCTAAACAGTTAAATCGTCAAACTGGAAGAGTCAATGCTGTTTTCCCTAGATGCAAAATAATGCTGCTGTGCAGACAGCATGTGGATTTCTCAGAACCTGCCTTTCCTTGTCACTCATTATGTTTCTGAGTTTCTTCCTCCATAGTCATTTATCCTAAGGAATGTGTTTATGGCCAAGGTCCTAATTTTAAACAGTGGGAAGTAAAACAATTAAGGTTAAATGTCATATGCGAAACTACACAAATTCTGACAGAAATGGCTTTCAGATGATCTATACTATTTCCTATTCCGTCAGCATGGATGTTGGGATTTGACACGGCTATCCTTTATCCAAAATATCACATGCAAACCACAAAATCATCTCTGGTAAAACAGTTTCCACTAGTACTTAGTTTACAGATCTGTTCTACTTATGTTTGTAATCCATGCTATGGATTACATGGATTTCATTTTAATGCAATTAAAATGTTCTTTTAAAATAATTTCCCTTCGTAGGGGAACACTTCCTTAAACACACGAGCCCATTTTCACTCTCTTACAGCACACCCAAAATTTTAAAAGAGATTCACACCTCAGTGTCCCCGAGTACCAGAGTGAGTTTTATAGAAGTTTTACGATCCTTTGATTCAGGGTGCACCTAAAGATTGCTTAGACTATGTGAATAAAACTTTGTGGAATGCAGATCTTTTATTCTCCCCCTAAAATGCATTCTATATGACCAAATCTGTGTATTTCTATACCAATATTGGCCCTGCCCTTTCACAAGTATATTGGCCTATTTTAAGTAGAGGGAAACAGGAAAGCAATGAGGAAAGTCTGATAGAGACTTTTCTTCTGCAATCCTAACACTGCAGGACGGATGCGATTTGTTCATTGTCAAGCCCCATCTCGCAGGGGAAAAACCAGAGCGACATCTGATTACACGCATCTAAGAAGCATGTCTATGATGGTGATCCTTGAACTTGCACGCTAATATGTTTTGAAAGAAAAACACGGCTACATTACATCGTCAACATTGCACTCCATGTCTTCCAGCTTTCTGGGAGAAGTTGTTCGCCACGGTCTTTAGCACACTAGAACTTTCCAAGTTTAGTCTGCAATTTCAATCACGTAATAATTACTGCAGCAGCACTGTCTTTGAATATCCAAAGGAATTTTGATTACATTATGTGCTGCCAAATGACTAAAATAAAAGGATTTCTCAAGCAGTCTTGGCTTCTCTCACGTTTTATGGCCATTGGAGTGTCGGCAGGAAACCTGACAGCCCCAGCTGTCTTTGGGGGCGGCCGGGGGGAGCGGTCGGCGGGGACGGCGGGTGCCCCTGACTCACCTCTCAGCTGGACCTGGTCAGCCACATCGCACTGGATGAACAGAGTTTTCTGGGGTTCAAACTGCTCATCGAAGGCAGCTTTGCACTTGACACCTGCTTCAAGATTCCAATCCACCAGCGCTACCTGCAGACAAGAGGAGAGGAATCGAGGTCCTCCGCGGACCGCGAGACAGACACAGACAGACACACAAGCAATAAACAAACAGAAAAAACACAACACAACAAAACAAAAACCCGATCTACGAAAACCAGACGCGCCGCTCTTGGACGCGCACTTCGGAAATGCAAGTTCAGGTTCCCTCCGGGGGGTTGTCGGGGTCTGTTCCACAGGCTCAGCCTCCGCAGCTTCTTCACCCGGCGAGGTGGGGACCCGGGGCGCCGCCTCCCTGGCTCCCCGGCAGCCCTGGCTCGGCGGCGCGCGCCCCAGCCCCGGCAGCCCCGCTTCCGCGGCCGCGCTCACCTTGGCGCCCTTGTGCAGCAGCGCCTCGGCGAAGGCCCGGCCGATCCCCTGCGCCGCGCCGGTCACCAGCGCCACTTTGCCGTTCACGTGCATGGTGCGGGCGGTCGGGCGGTGGGCGAGCTCCGCGCGTCGCCGCCGCCGCCGCTTTTATGGCCCCCTGCGCGCGCCTGCAGCCCGGCCCCGCGCTCTCCCGCGAGGGGGCGGGGAGGAGACGGTCGGGCCAGCGCCCGGGAACCCGCGGCCGCAGCCGTGTCACCTGCCCCCGAGCGCCCCGCGCCCCACGCCCCGCGAGCTCTGCCTCTCGGGTTTCGCGTCCGAGCCCCGGTGCGCTGTCCCCCCCCCCTCCCCGCCCCCAGCCGCCCCCCTTGGCGTGGCTGGCAGTGAGCAGGCTGAGGAAAAGCAGAGAGGAGGTGATTCCCCCAAAGTTAAACAAACAAACAAACAGACAAACAAATGGATTTGATGGGGTGAAAACCCATCGCCATAAAAGGCGGGCAGAGGAGAGCCCTGGGTGCTGGCGTTCTTTCTCCTCCCCTGCCCTCTCCAGGCCTCCCCTACTCCAACCGACCCCCCAGATAAAAGCAAAACTGGAACACACCAAAAAGGCAAAAATGTGGGAGATGTTGCTCTTTCATAAATTTTTGGGTCAAATCTCATCTTCAGGGTCATGGAGGGCAGGGCAGGAGTGCGGGGAGGCTGGCGGAGGTGTCTACCACCCTCATGCTTTCCTTGGTTGTGTTTCTGCCTAGAACTTGTACTGATATTGGACCAGAAAACTGAACTGCACTCTGGGGAACCCCGAATCACATCATTTCAGGGCAGAGGCTTTAAGAATTTTGTGGCACTCATGTTTCAGATCAGTCAATCATGTTTCATCTTGAGAGCTCCTCGCAAGAACTGTGAATATGCACTTGCAGAAGACTTCCAGAGTCGCTGTAGCCTGCTGAACTGGTGGTTCAATGCAATGACCATTTCTTGAGCGAGGCCAGCTTTGGAAGCTCCGCGTTAAGCGTGGACAGAGTCTCTGCCCTCCAGGAGCTTGAGAACCAGCTGTGTGCCGAGATGCATCCGCCAAGCCTATTCCTCCTTCTTCCGGTGTCATCGTTGGGCAAGCTTCAATTTTAGTTGTGTAAACTTAATTCCTGGCTGGCATTTGGCACTTGAGGAGATGAGGGTTTGTGCAGAAGGCTTAACCTACTAGCAGAATCCTTTGTGCACTTTTGTCTGTTCACAGTAGACACAAGGTAAGGAGAGTGGCTCCACGGAGAAGGGATGTGTAAAATGTAAATTGGTCGTAAACCACTGAAGCAGAAATATCATCAAAATTCTTTTTAAATTGGGTATTGAAAGAACCATGAGGAATTAAGACTCGGAGACATTTATATTATATCATGATTTATAAAATTGTAACGTGAAGAGTAAGTTAAGGGATCATACTGAAAGAATGCAACAGATAACAAAAACGACAACATCCCTTGTGGAATGCGTGGAGCACATTTTCTTCTATGTCTGAAGAAAAGACATAGAAGGAATTGCTGGGCCAGCATACGAACAGATTGGGAGACCAAAGCACTCTTGCACCTAGGGGGAAAATAATTTCAAGAAGAAAGGGGTGACCAATGAACAGAGTACTTTAATGAGCAAATGAAAAAGAAGCATGGGGAAATACCTTTGAATTTGTCAGGATCAGAATTAATGTGAGTAAATTTAGAAGGTACAGAAATCAGATGGCTGAAATTTAAGGAGAAAATAGTGGGTGAGAGGATGGATATTGCACAGATTCAAATCCAACATTACATGGAAAGAAATAGCTTGCACAGTAGTTGGAAATATTAGGAAGCAAAAAAAGTTGTCTTTTAAAAAGAAGGAAGGCCTTGATGCATGCTAAAAGGTCAGGATTAACCAGCGTGAGAAGTGGAAGAGCAGGAAGCAGTATGAGGGTGGGGGTGGGAGTGGGATGTGAGAGCATCGTAATTGGATTCAGATAAAGCAGGTTTGAATCTTGTCTCTGCTGTGGACCACCTGTGTGACCTTGAGCAAGTTGCTTCACTTGTTGTGGCTCAGATTCCTGATTTGTAAAGTAACAACTCCTATAATGTGTGATGAGGATTAACATCAGGTAATGCATATAAAGCACTACTATAGTGCCTGGCACAGAACAATAATATGATAAGTATTAGTTCTAACTAATTCTTCTAGATTATTAATAGATAACATATTTGAGATAGAGAAAAATGTGAGAAAGTTTTTTTTCTTGTGTTTTTTAGTACACAGAAAGGATGGACACAATTAATACCCCTTAATTCCTCTTTCTTCTCAATCTCCACCATCACTGCCTTTGCTCAGACACTTATGCTTTCTCCTGTGATAACAACTGCAGTTTGCCTCCTGAATTATTTCTTGCCCTAAAATTTCTAAAATCCTATTCAGCTTCCACACTCTTCTCAGAAAGAATTTTAAAACATAAATCTAATCATGCATAGACATTCTCATGTTTAAAATCCTAAAATATCTAAACTCCAGGGGATCACATATGAAGTCCTTCATGTCTCATCTCCTTCTTATAGCGCCTCTTTATACTCCAGGAAACAGTGTGGGTTGCCTGGAACCCCCTCCCTTAAAGGAAGAAAGAAAAAACACAGTTTTAAGCACGTAGCAACCTGTGTGACCAAAGCGCAGGCAGAAGGAAAGCTGCCTCTCTAGAGAGGGATAAAATGAGCAATCTACTTAGAGAGACCTTCTGAAACTTCTTGGAATGATCTTATATCCTGTATGTTTCAGGAAACCTTGAAATGTTGCTATAAGAAAATAGTTAACTTTCTTAGCAACATGTGCAGGCACTCTCTTGGCTCTGTGCCTTCTTTGTCTACACCCACTCTAAAACCCCCCTTCCCCCTCTGATCAGTGCAGAGTGCTGACTTCCATTTGCAAGAGTGCTGACTTAAGTTTCCCAACCGGCCACCATTGGGAAGAATCTTCTCCTGTTCATAAGTCCCTAATTAAAATTCATGCGTAGTGCTCTGCCTGGTGTGTTCTTTGGCCTTGGGGTTATGTTGGGCTAGAATAATTGGCGAGCCAGCCAGGAGAACAAAGAGCCACTGGCCGCAAAAGACAAGAGTACTGAGAAGGTAGAATCTCTGGAGAGAACCTTGGGATGGCTTGTAATTATTTCTTCTGTATGTAAATCCTATAACATGAAAGGAGGCTTCGTGGAGTATAATCCCCATGTGGTCAGTTTCCTTGATGTGGGGAGGGGTTGTGCACTTACTTGACTGCATTTGAGTCAGTGGTCATTGTTTGCATTATGACCAGCTATAGCAGACTGTCTCAGAGACAGAGAAATCCACAGGTTGAAGAAAGAAGAAAATGTGGAACAAAGCTTGGATGGATGTGGAGAGTTGCAGAGGGTTTGTGAAAAAAGGAAATTTATTACTTGTAGTCAAGATTGGGTAGAAGTTAGTGAGTCTGTCTATAAAATTTAAAAGAACAAAAGCTTAGGTATTAAGTAATGTACTAATGTGAAGCTGAAGTTTGGTTTTCTCTCCATTAAAGTAACAAAATTATCTTGGATTGTTGGTCTGTTTTTTAGTAAAAGATTATAGAAGTTTTTTCTGAATAATCAGTGTAAAAAGCAGAAACATCTGTGTTTTATCAAAATAACTTCCTGTACTTGGTGTTAATGTTATCATGTCCTTGGTTAATAATATCAAGTCCTATCACTTTATAAGAGCTGAGCCTTCTCCTTAACTTTGGTTTAATAAGGAACCAAATGTTTCTTTCAAACCTGACAACTTTAATATTTTGTGCGCTCAAGGCCTAACCCTAAAAGATATCTTTTTTGTTGCAAACTGTTGCAAAAGATGTGTTATTTCACCTTATAAAAATGAAGTGTTAAAAGATAGTTAAGCTCATTTGATATGTTACAAGTCGCATAACAAATGTTTAGACAATTTTGTAGAAATTAAAAGAAAAAAAAGGGGAATAGGATGTTCCACAGTAGGTTGCTTTTGAAAAAGCCAAGTGGGCTATCACACAGGCTCATGCTTTTAGAAGGGTGGACCCGGATGTGCCATGCAAATTAGATATGCCAAGTACCAATATTGGCTTTAGGTGGCAAAGGCCACATGCAAAATGAGATCCTATTAGCTTTTTTCCCTGCTCAAGAAAAGAGCTGACCTGCAGCACAGTCCCTTAGAGAAACAGCTGTGCACTGCCTATAATGCCTTATTACTAGTTAAAAGACTAACTCAGAAGTGTTCTGTGGCATTATGGATTGCAATCCTCATTCAAGGGTAGGTGCATGATGCCGCCACTAAACCCCATTCAGGGAGTGCTCAGCTTAGCACTTCAACCAAATGGGAAGCCTATCTGCTGCAACGGTATTTTCAACAATAGTCCCTTAAGTGCAGAAATGTGTGATATTCTGGGACCAGTTTCCTGTGTGGAAGAACAACATTTGCGCCTCCCTGCTGATCCTCCCAAGGTGGCTTTTTCTGTGCCCACCATAGATAAATGTGGAAGTAAACCTGAGTTGGCTTGGTGTGCAGATGGGTCAGCACATGGGAAACCTGCTACTTGAACAGAAGCAGTCATAGAGCCCAGCACTGATTACTGATAGGAAACTGCCAATGGGCTGAGCTGTGAGCTGTATGGATGGTGATTCTTCATGAACCAGGGGATGACTTAGCTGTCTGAACTGACAACTGGGCTGAATACTGAGGAGTGACATGTTGGATGGCCACATGGAAGCAAGAACAACAGATGGTCATCAGACATCCCCTGTGAGGAAAGGAAATGGGGGAAGACGTTTGAACAGCTTGTCACTTACATAAGGTAACTGTCTTCCATGTTTCTGCTCATGGTTCCACCTCCTTACCAGGTAACATAGAAGCAGCTGCTCTGGCAAAGACTTGTGGCCTAGAACCAACGTCACCTGAAGCTGCCAAATGGCTGAACAGGAAAATGGGGCATCAAGGATATCAAACCTTGTGGAGACTGGCCCAACAATTTCAGCTGCCTGTTACCTGGCTTTGATAAGCATCAACTCTAGGCCCCATGCATCAGCCCCTTCTCCCATTGAATTAGTAACTGCTGGACCTGTGCAAGCCCTGTGAATACAGGTAAAGAGGACCAATGATTCCATAAGCACAACAAGCTAACGAAAACAACCTGCCTTTGCCTGTGCAACAAACACTAAAAATTAGGGAAAACAAGATCAATTGGCCCTGATCCTGGCTAATGCAGCCATACTGGTTGGGAATCCTAAGCCCATGGGGGTATTGAGGTCACTAAACCCCCCTCGCAGTATTTCTTCTCCAGGCTGCAGTAACCTATATGCAAACAATAAATTTCAATGTTGCGTGTGCACTGAACTGACATCATTGCTGCTACTGGCCCTACTGTGGACCATGGACCTTGCCAATCTGACAATGTGGGCACTTGCCCGGCAACAACACCGGCCAACGGAAAGTTTGAAAGAATTTTTCATCAACACCCAAGATTTTACCTTCTAAAGCTGTAATGTCACCTAAAGCCCTCTGTGCTGTAATCAATATTCTATGTGGTATCCAAGTGTTAAGTTATATACAAAGTATTGAGCATTTGTCTGATGATCCTTTGTCAAAATGGTAGAATTTTTTAACCTGACCATGGCAACATTTACTATAAGATTACTCTCCTTTTTTATCCTGGTTTACATGTTTTGTTAATGTGTTGCTGCTGTGACTTATAAATGCAATGTCTGTCCTACAATCAATGCAAACTGCTGTTTGGGGGTAGATTGAGCAACCCAAAGGTTGGGACCCCTCCCTTAAGGGAAGAGAGGAAGAAACAGAGCTTTCGGCACGTAGCCCAGGCCAGAAGGAAAGCTGCCTCTCTGGAGGGGGAAAGAATGGTCAAGCTGTTTGGAGAGACCTTCTGAAACTTCTTTGAATGATCCTATATCCTGTAGGTTTCAGGAAACCGTGAAATGTTGCTATAAGAAAATAGTTAACTTTCTTAGCAACATGTGCAGGCCCCTTCTTGGCTTTGTGCCTTCTTTGTCTATCTCCACTGTAAAGCCTGCTTCCCCCTCTGATCAGTGCAGAGCGCTGACTTCCATTTGCAAGAGTGCTGGCTTATGTTTCCCAACCAGCCACCACTGGGAAGACTCTTCTGTTCATAACCTAATTAAAACTCGTGGGTAACGTTCTGCCTGGTGTGTTCTTTGGTCTTGGGGTTGTGATGGGCTGCAACAGGCAGGCATTCCGTAAAGGTTAAAAGTACAGCTTCTGTAGTCAAACTGCCTGGACTTGAATCCAGCCCCACCACCTATTAGCTGTGTGACCTTGGGCAAATTACTTAACTTCTCTGGACCTCATCTTCCTCAGCAAAATGATGTTAATAATAGCACCTATTTCATAAGGTTGTTTTGAAGGCTGTGCTAAGTTAAATTAATGCACGTCAAGTATTTAGACTGGCACCTGGCAAATATTATATAAATGCTTTTATGATTAAGCACAATACATATGCAATTGCATGTATTACTTACAACCAAGCTGTGAGGTAGTTATTATTGTGGTCATTTTACAGATGAGGAAAACAGGTTTGGGTAGATTAGAGAATTTAGCCAGTCACTTATTTAGAACATAGAAGACGTTTAATTTTTTTAAGTTAAACTTTTTGTTTCAGGATAATTATAGCTGGGCAATGCTTTTAACCATCACTGAATAGTGATTTCCTTTAAAGTCAAGTAAATAAAAATAGAATTAAGTTCAAATCAAAATTTGTTAATTACATATATATGTATATATATTTATAGACACTGGCTCAGTTCTGCCTTGGAAGTAAAAGGACAGTGGGTCAATCTTTACCTGATTTGACCTTCACCCCATGAGCAGTGGTCAGCAGAGATCTCGATGCACCTCGTTTTGGGCCCATGCTCAGAGAGGCAGTGCACCCACCTGACTGATGGAAAGTTATTTGATAACATTTAAATAAATAGGGAAATGAGCTTTTTCTTTATTGAAACCTAAAACGTACTACTAAAATAGGGCAGTTTCTTCTAGTATTAGGGATCTTGGGTACCTGCCTTGCCTATACTACCACAAGCTTCAGTAGAGGAGCTGACCATTTTTTATTGTCTTGTTACGTTCTTGTGGTGTTTTAAGCTATGAAATGGACATCGGACTTCCTTCTAAGACACTAAGATGCCACTGAATTGCTTTAAGAACTGGAGAGCCCTTTTAAATTTGGGTATTTGAAAGATTATCCTCATTGCACTTTGGAGAATGTATCGCAGCTAGGGGCAATGGAAGCAGAGCGACTGTATTTATTCTGTTCTACAGTTATTAAATCAAGGAGTTCAGGAGAAGCAGAGGGGAGTGGAAGACTCCATCATGATGCTAACCAGAGACCACAGAGTCACCGTCAATGTCATCAGGGTGTGAGGAATGTCAATAAAAGCTCTGGCAACAATCACCCATTCACATTTGCATGGGGATATTTTCTCAAATTTTTGAGTTTGTAATTCTCTTCATCATAATGAAAAAAAAATTTTACATCGTGTTTAATACCAGATGTCAGAGCCAGTATATTTGGCTTTTAAATTTTGGTAAGGAGACATCTTTGCATTTCATTGAGCTGTTTCATTTTTCAGAACTTATTTATTCTTTTTTAACTTCTGCGAAGCACCTTAGAAAATAGTTGAGAGTTGGCTTCTTTTCTATTTGGTAATTTAATCATACTGGGCAGAGATGGGTGATTAGATTAGCATTCAAATCCTATGAGTATGGGAAGAATGAAATTCGAGCTTTCTACATTTAAAGGATTCCATGTTCCTTTTAGAACCTGCCATACACAGCAGAGAGAAAATTTCATTTATTCTTGTGGATAGCTAATAGAAGGTCCTATCAGATAGAAGGCATTCTGGAGGATTGCAGCAAAACTGACTTCAGCATATTCAAATGCACTATGAGTGTCCTCTGATCTTTAGGAAAGACGAAAATGCCTAGGATGTGAATGTTTCCTACTGTGTCTTTGGAAATCTGTGCTGTCCATCAGTACCAGGGAGCAATAGAGGTCAGATTTCAGAAGCCCATTTCTCAGACTGAAGAGAAATCTTTTGATACGCGATTTTCCACGTTTCATAAAATCTTAGGGTATTTAGCATGGAAATTTAATTACATTTAATGTTATTTTTATTTTTTTGTATGCTGTATGGCAGGGTCACATTTCATTCTTTTTCGTGTGACTATCCCATTATTGCAGCATGATTTGTTAAATTTGTTTGTTTTGCTTGTTTCTTTGTTTTTGGGAAGTAGATAGGACTGAAATTGATCCTGGGTCTCCCACATGGCATGCACAAATTCTACCACTAAACTACTCTTGTCCCCTGTGAACTACCCTTGCACCCCCCCAATTTAATTACATTTATAAATGGGCTGAAAAATATTAATCAGTGAATATATTTTTGGCTCTGAGTGTTTGAACACATCAGAGAACCCGATTCCGAAAGTAGCAGGAGTCATGACTTGCAGATAAGGGGGCAGTTGGTTTCTAGTGCAGGCTGATGTGAAAGCTATGGGGACATTCACAGATCAGATCTGAAAGGTTTAGGAGGCAAAAGGGTGAGAACGAAGGACAGTAGACCAGGAAATTTAAGGCGGGCAGGTTTATTTCTGCGCTCCCGGGCTGAGCTCACCAATTCCAAGATGGAGAGAGGTGAGTTAGCGCCTGGGTGATGGCGTGGGCAAGTTTTCAAGTAAGAGGATCAGGTGCCGTCTGGAAGGGGCGGTTCTCCGGAAGTCAGGTGTCCGGAAGCGGCTGTTCATCAGTTCCGGAAGTCAGGTTTTAAAAGGGGCGGTTCTCCGGAAGTCAAGTGTCCGGAAGGGGCGGTTCCAGAAGCCATGTTGGGAGGGGCGACACAGCCGCCGCAGCTCCAGTTGCAGTTCCCTTTCGCTTTCCCCGACCTGACGAGATCCTCACATGACTCATCTGCAAATGCAGGTGTTGCATAAACTAGAGCGCTCCTTTAAGGTAGAAGATGTGCTCCTTGCATTAAGAAACAGAAAATGGGAGTAGGACAAAGAAAACTGTTTGCTCTTGGTGCACGCACAGTCTTTTCCCCTTGATGAGGAGCGTCTGCATATGAGGCTACAGTACTCCAGGCAACTTTCAGAGCTGTTCGTGTCCTGGCTAAGGTGAGTACGAAGTCAGCACACGCGAAACCAACATGGGTAATGGGATGGAGGAAAGCAGAGCTAGGAACATACTTTGCAGTGGTTTCTGCTGTCCTTCTCATTCACCCCACGTGCTCTGCTCTTGAAATACGGGTGAAACTTAGCTTTAAAGCAACATTGGCAAAATCATTAGAAGGAAAAAATATGAAGGCCCAGTATTTGCTAATACTGTGAAACTTGCAATGCAGATCTCTGCTACATTGGATCAAATAACAATAACTGTAACAAATAGTGTATGTTAGAATGTGGAACTGGCCTTTCTTCAGAGGCCTGTGAATAGACACATTTATTTCAAATGGGCACGATTCAGTCAGCTTTCAGAATGACACAGCACATACTCCAATTTTTGGCTTTGATCTGAAACTATTTTGTATTTACGGCTCGCTTCTTCAAGATGACCTAATAATAAGACAGAACATGAGTGAAGTGTTTTACAGTTCATGGAATAATTTCATGGGCATTCCCTCACTGCTCTGGGAACCAGCTCCCACATCTGGAGCTAAATCTAATTAGAGCAGCCTTTCATTCCTTCTTTGCTTTCTGGCTCACAATAAGCCAAACATACATGGGCAAGTCAGGGTAAGTGTATTTTTTTAGATCCTCATTTTCAAAAAATGCTTTTTTGGTTGTTGCTAAATATATTCGGATATATGAAGATAAGGCAGAATATGAGACCTCTCTATTAACTCCTGACCTGAACTTGTCTTTTCAAGATTTGCTTTTGTGTAAATGTGCTGGTTTGCTTGAATTCTGCTTTGGAATATAGTTTTCCTAAAAGCTGTCAACTTCTTGAAACTACAAAGGTGAGACCTCATATTGCATTGTGAAAAAACCAGTACAACCTAATGGTAGGAATATTTCTACTCATATATTTAATGGGTTTTAACTCCTGTAAATATCTATAAGCAATCTTTTGGAATTAAGGACAATAGCCTGGATGAGGGGGGGGTGTCGGAATGCCAAGGAAGGGGGAATACGATAAGGAAGGAATGAGAAAGAAGGGAAGGAAGAAACGATATATCAGCACAGAGTTCCTTGAACAGGTGTCTTGGTCCCTTGCCCAAGAATCAAAGTCTCTGCTCCAAAGCACAGTGACTATCCAGTAAGGGCAGCTCTAACGTATGATAGCAATGGCATGTGACAATCTTGATAGTGAGATAAGATCAATTATCTTCCCAGTGATCCTGTGGAGGAGAAAACCAGTTTGTGTGCAGTTCCATTGGGTGGAGAGACTAGCACTATCACTAAACTTCCTTCAGATCAGACCGTTTGGGAACTGGACTGCATTTTTTGGAGGCAGTGAATAAAAGAAGGATAATGAAATCTTCTACTCCTATATTTCCCATCTATTTATCTGGAATGGAAATTTCTAAACCAGTTTCTTCTTCTAGATCTCTCATCAATATTATGGATTATTTTAGGCAAACCATGCAAATTCTTTGGTTTACATGATCAGTTTTTTCTCCTGTAATAAAAGAATGTGGCTAATATTCACCATTCAGATGCTTTATAGGGATTTTGTCAGGATTAATGGTGCAATTGATTCTGGCTGGTGACTATACTTATACCAAGGAATGGACAAATGTCTGTTTGGCATTGCATTAATTTTTTTCAGGTCATTAGTTTATTAATTTCTCCTAGGGAGAAGACTGGTGCTTTTGTGTTATATTATTTTTGAAGGTAAAATGGTATAAAGAACCCTTTCAGAGAGCTAAAAACCAATTTAGTAATTTGGAATTAAAAGACGATTTATTTATTACTACCCTAGATATTAATTATTTACCGCAACACAGGGCTTGTCTAGAGGTTTAATTTGGTTGGAGATTTGGCTATTTATTATCTGTTCCAATCCCTTTATTTTCAAGATAGGTAGATTAAAGCAACTAAGATTAAGTTATCATTTCTTAGGTCACCAATTACTGTAGGTTGAGTCATATCTAGAAGTCAGATCACCTGTTCTCAGGTAGTACATTTTGTGCCACGTAACTATCTTTGTGAAGACAGCAGTAACAGGACTTATAGGTACTGAAAATTATCCTTGCATTAGACTAGGCAGAAGTATGCGTTATGCATTCAGAGTTATAGTTGCTTCACATGGCTAAATAGATGTGCTTTACTTCCCTGGGAATATGTCTCTAAAGTACTCATAATGATGATGACAATGACAGTTAACATCTACTGGGGGCTTGCCCTATGATAGGCATTGTACCTTAGATTCATTACATGGGAAATTAAATTATGTACTCCCAGCAAAAGACATGTTCTTAATCTTAAACTGTATTCCTGTGGGTGTGAACCCATTTATAAATAGAACCCTTTGAAGCATGAATTCATTTATTCATAGGATCTTCTAAGATCCTATTTAGTCATGGCCTAAATACAGATCCTATTTAATCTGAATTACTGAAGCGCTTTATAAGCATAAGAAATTTGGGTGCAGTCGTTCAGAGACAGCCACAGGAAGAAGCCAGACGTCAGCAGAAACTGGAAGATTAGACACCAGGTGAGAGTGATTGCCACACGACGTGAAGCAGATATGCACGTCAAGAAAGCCCAAGGATTGTGGCAAGCAGAAACCCTACGCTTCGGAGAGAAAGCATGGCCTCCCTAGCGCCTTGATTTCAGACATCAAGCCTCCAAAACCATAATCCAATAAAGCCTTGCTCTTTAAGCCAACCCATTGTGTGTTAATTGCCATAGCAGCTCTGGCAAATACACTTTCATTTTACTAAGGGCGATAATCAGTCTGTGCACAGACTGTCCACAAGTGTAGCATGCATTCTGCTATACTTGTGCTATACAGCTGGCATGTGTTCTGATTGTTCAGTGTCTTTTGCTATACCAGTTAATATTTGCATATCATCGCTGCATTCAACAACTGTTTATTTGGTACCTGCCATGTGCTTGGGCCAGTAAGAAGCCTTAGAGAGATGGCAGTGTTCCTGCCTCCATGGAGCTCACTTTCCAGTTGAAGGAGACAGAAGAAAGCAATCATTGCCAGTACTGGATAAGTGATGTAATTACAACAAGCACGACTGGGGTGGAGTCCAGTGGGAGGCAGAGCAGGGGGAATTCTGTGAGGTCCAGGGGCAAAGGAAGGTCTCTGTGGCCATGACATTGGAGTTGAGAAGGGAATGAGACAGCCAGCATGTGTGGATTGTAGAAGAATGCAGACAAGAAAGGTACGTAAATGAAGAAGAGTCTTATGAAGGTCAAAGCCTCTAAAGAACTGAGATTCTACACAACTGAGGGTAATAAAAACCTTCCTTTAAATTTGTGAAACAATATATATATATGTGGAAAGGAGATAGCATAGTTGATATAACCGTCATTTGTTTAATGTTGATGTAATAAGTCATCTGTTATACTCAAGTGAATACTTGAGTACCCATAGCTTTTATGATGATGTTTTGTTTCCCATTTTCTTTGTCCAGGAGAACATTCTCTGAACTAGAAAGAACAAACCAAATATAATCTGAAGATTGTGAGGGGTTGGAAGATTGACAGACATCACCTAGCTACTTTTAAATGTTAATCTTGAATCCAAACAAATTATCATCTTCAGTGTCAAAGCATTCTCTTTTGTGCTTGAAGAACTGCTGTGAACAATCTTCGAAGGCAAGTCCACATAAGATTCCAGAAGATGAGAAAAGACACATCAAGATGGGGGGAGTAGGGGAAGTGGAGCTGGAGAAGAGGTTAGTATAGATAAATTCCAGAAACTGGAGTGGGGTGATGTACACATTCACCTCCAGTATAATTCTACACTTGAATATTCTTAAAGCAATTTTACTGAGGTATATTCACACAGTATGGAATTATACTGGAAACCATCCGAAGTATGTAATCACTGTTCACAGTGTCATCACATGATTGTGCATACAGCCCTGTGCTAAACTTAGAACAATTTTCATTACTCCAATAAAGTTATAAAAATAAAAAGAAAGTTTAATCTGCCCATACTCCCTATCCTCCCATATTATTGATCCATAGTGTTGGCATAGTACATTTGTTACTGTTGATGAAAGAGTATTAAAATAATACTGTTAACTAGAGTCCATTGTTTGCAATAGGTACATTTTCTCCATATAATCCTCTATTACTAACTCCTTATAATTGTGTCATACATCTGCTCTAGTTCATGAAAGAACTTTTATATATTTTTACAGTTAGTCACGAGCATTGTCCATCACATATATATTGTGATATATATTCCCATGTTTTAATATCCAGCTTTCCTTCTGGTGACATACGTGACTCTAAACGTCCCCTTTCCACCATACTCACTTACCATTCAGCCCTATCAAATACTCTCACAATGACATGCTACCATCACCTCTGTCAAGTTCCTAATGTTTGAGTTCACACTAGTTAAACATTCTGCACATACTAAGTAACCACTCCCCATTCTTTTGCCCCGTTCTATATCCTGGTAACCTATATTCTATATTTTATGTCTATGAGTTTACATAATATGATTATTTCATATCAGTGAGATCATACAATATGTGTCCTTTTGTGTCTGACTAATTTCACTTAAAATAATTTCCTCAAGGTTCATCCATGCTGTTGCATGCTTCAGGACTTCATTCCTTTTTACTGTCGAATAGTATTCCATCATATGTATTTACCACATTTTGTTTATCCAATCATCTGTTGATGGACACTTGATTTGTTTCCATTTTTTTCAACTGTGAATAATGTTGCTATGAACATCGGCACGCAAATATCTGTTCATATCCTTGCTTTCAGAACTTCCTGGTATATCCCAAGTAATGGAATTACCCAGTCCATATGACAAGTCTATACTTAGATTCTTAAAGAACCACCAAACTGTCATCCATTGCAGCTGTGCCATTTTACATTCCCACCAGCAGTGAATGAGTATTTCCAATTTCTCCACATCTTCTCTAATACTTGTAGTTTCCTGTTTATTTAAAAGTGGCTATTCTTAAAGGTGTGAGATGATATCTCATTGTGGTTTTGATCTGCATTTCCCTAATAGCCAGTGAAGATGAACATCTTTTCATGTGCCTCTCAGCTACCTGCATTCCCTTTCCGGAGAAATATTTGTTCATGTCCTTTGCCCATTTTTAAAAATTTTTTTATGAATAAAACCAATCAACATACAATATGAACATTCTTTTTTTTTCACCACATGGTTGTATATTCATCACCGTGATCATTTCTTAGAACATTTGCATCAATTCAGAAAAAGAAATATAAAGAAAACAGAAAAGAAATTTGTACATACCATACCCCTTACCCCTCCCTTTCATTGATCACTAGCATTTTAATCTACTAAATTTATTTTAACATTTGTTCCTCCTATTATTTATTTATTTTTAATCCATATGTTTTACTCATCTGTTCATAAGGTAGATAGAAGAAACATCGTACACAAGTTTTCACAATCACACAACCACACTGTGAAAGCTTTATTATTATACAATCGTCTTTAAGAAATATGGGTACTGGAACACAGCTCTACAGTTTCAGGCAGTTCCCTCCAGCCTCTCTGTTACACCTTAGCTAAAAAGGTATTATCTATTTAATGTGTAAGAATAACCTCCAGGATAACCTCTTGACTCTGTTCAGAATCTCTCAGCCATTGAAGCTTTATTTTGTCTCATTTAGCTCTTCCCCCTTTTGGTCAAGAAGGTTTTCTCAATCCCTTGGTGCTGAGTCCCATCTCATTCTAGGATTTCTGTCCCATGTTGCCAGGAAGGTCCACACCCCTGGGAGTCCTGTCCCACATAAAGAGGGGGAGGTGTCCCATGTATAGAGGGGGAGGTCCTTTGCCCATTTTTAGATTGTGTTTATCTTTTTATTGTTGTGTCGTAGGATTTGATAGCAAACCTTATCAAGTATGTGGTTTCCAAATATTTTCTTGCATTGAATCGGTTGTCTTTTTACCCCTTTGACAAAATCCTTTGAAACATTAAATTATTTGATTGTAAGGGCTTCCCATTTATCTATTTTTTCTTTTGTTGCTTTTGCTTCTAGTGTAAACTTTAAGAAACTACTGCCTACCATTCAAGTTTGAAGATGTTTCCCTACATTTTCTTCTAGGAGTTTTGTGGTACTGGGTCTTCTATTTAGGTCTTTGATCTGTTTTGAGTTAATTTTTGTGTGCAGTGTGAAATAGGTCCTCATTCATTCTTGTGCATATGGATATCCAATTTTCTCAACATCATTTATTGAAAAGACTGTTCTGTCCCCCAGTTGAGTGGGCTTGGGATCCTTATTCAAAATCAGCTGAGGTTGTTGCCCAGTGCCTGCCCATGCAAAACAAACAAACAAACAAAACAACAACAACAAATCAGTTGACCATAGATCTGAAGGTCCATTTTAAGCTCTCAGTTTGGTTCCATTGTCTATCTTTATGCCAGTACCATGCTTTTTTGACCACTGTGGCCTTATGATGTACTTTAAAGTCAGGAAGGGTAATACTTCCCATTTCATTCTTTTTCTCAGCCAAAACAGGGCCAGGTACCCACACCTGGGATAGGGTCTCCAGAGGCTCTGAAAAGCCATGCTGTACCCCTGCACTTTCTTGCATGCCCAGCAGATGGTGCTGTTTGGTGACTTAATCATCCTCAGAAGCTGTTTGCCTTCTGGACCCCCCCCACCCCCACCCCCTTGCAATGTCTGAATAGGTGGAGCTGAAACTGCAGGGTTCCTGGGCCCTCACTTCATGGGCAAAAATCTGGCTCAACATGGGGCGCATCTCCTCCTTTACTTGTGGCAGAGGACTCCCCCAGATGCCCCTGTCTATAGCTGTCCCCAGGTAAGGATCTGGGCTCTGTTGCTGTTTCCCTCAAGGGTGGGTGAGGGGCTCAGGACCCAGGGCTAGAATCACAGTCTCTGTCCACATTTTCACAGACTGTTCATTCCTCACGGACCCAGGCCTTCCAGTTTCCTCCCCAGTCCCCCAGGGTCCCCAAACAGTTGATCTGGGTAGTTTCTGCTTGGTTACTTCCTGCTTTTAGGGAAGATTTTGAGGTCCCTTCCTTGATCCTCTGTTTTGAAAATTCGTCCTTGCTGCCTTTTTATATCTGCCCTCCCCTGCAGCTTAAGTCCTGCCAGGGGTTGCTGTGGGCTCAGGTCTCTGTGTCTGGATATAGGGGGGACCTGTCTCACTGCTGTGTCCCAGGTGGGAGGTGGGAGGGCTCGTGGCTCCTGCCTCTGGGCACTTCCTGAGCTGTTTGGGACTGAGTGAAGGGGAAGGAAGGGGACCAGCAGGCCAGGGATGGAAGTTTCCTATCTGATATTTTTCTTTTTCTTCAATTCAACTTTTGTGGCTCCTCCTCCAGTTTTTACCTCCCTCCAGAGTTTTGAGCAAGTGAGAATTGTCCTTTGTTCCCTGAATCTCTGGGGAGAGGTTTGTAGGAGGTGTTCATATCACCAGTTGGTAACATCACTCTGTACTTGAATTTTGATCCAGTGGTATTTGAGCTCTTAGTGAGGTGAACGGATAACAACTTGGAATCAGCATGCCTTCGTGCTAAACTAGATCCTTTTTGTCTTAATTTTATACTGCAAAGCCAAGTCGGCAAGAAAATTTTAGATTTCAGGAACCATAAGAAGAAAAAGTGTGGTTTAATAACATTTTCAAAGTTATTAAAATTTATTTCCACTTCAAAAAGTATACAACTACATTAGGAATGACCTATAGTTTCAATATTAGTAGTTCTCTTTTTCTCTTTTATTAGAAATTTACATTCTCAGTAAAGTACATAAAATAAATATCAAACATAAAATATTTTCAGTAAACTGAATATCCACTTTTAGTTTTTAATAAACTAACAAGTTCCAAAGTTTACTTTTGAAGAATTTAATGTAGGATAAATCTATTAATGATGAATATATGGTCTTATTGTATCAGCTAAAATGATATGCCCCTATGGAACAGTAGGTTATTCATTCTTTGAAAGTATAAACATACCAGAAAATGCAAAGTTAAATATACTTCAGTCTGCTAATAATAAAATTAAATACAGAAGAGGAATCTTTCAGTTGGGCTTGTAAGCTGTAATTTACACATGCAATTTATGAGTGAGTTCATTTGACTAGATTCTTTAAATCACTTTTTATTTTGAAATATTCCATAACTTACAGAAATGTTCAAAAATAGTATAAGGAACTTTTTTCTCCTAGAATTAGTTGAGAGCACGTTCCCTGCATGATGATCCGTCACCCCAGGATATTTCGGACACACAAACAAGGGCGTTCTGTTGTGTAAGTATAGTACTGGCATCATAATTATAAATTTGTGATTGA
Source organism: Tamandua tetradactyla (assembly GCF_023851605.1). Lineage (NCBI taxonomy): Eukaryota > Metazoa > Chordata > Mammalia > Pilosa > Myrmecophagidae > Tamandua > Tamandua tetradactyla. The sequence goes on along the minus strand of NC_135352.1, from coordinate 38,536,016 downwards.
TATGCTATTCCAAGTAATTGGCAGAGGCCTCTTAATTTTCTATAGCTGTCTCAATGTTATCCTTAATAGCAAAATGATCTAATCAAGAATCACTTGTGGCATTTGTTTTTCATATATCTTTGGTATCCTTAAATCTGAAATAGTTCTTCTATCTGTCCTTGACTTTCACACCTTGACATTTTTTTAAATTACATACCAATATTTTGTATAATTCCCTGCAGTTTGACTTTGCTTTAAGATTTCCTCAGGATTAGCTTCAGATTATGCCCTTTGCTTATCATGCTAAGTTCTAATTATATCCCATGATTATATTACTCTGAATTTTTGATTTCTTGATTCAGCTGTCTTCTGTAAGAGTTCTCAACTGTAGATTTACTCTTATTCCTTTTTAAATAAATATATTGTTACAAAGCACTTTGAGAATATGTGAATATCCTACTTCTCATCATATTCTAAATTTATTTAATTATTTGCATGAGTATGGACACACAGAATCCTATTTTATTCCATGAGTTACAATTCATTAATATAACTGTTCATTCTACTTAAATTGTGCCAAATTTAGCCAGTCGGAATCTTTTCAAGCTGGTTGTGTATGCTTTCAATATTTCCGCCTGGTTCTTTAATCATTTCCTCGCTTTTTGGCACCCCATCCCCAGACCACTTCCTCTCCTGGGGCCCACTCACACTATGCCCTCTCCCCACGTCCCCTTCCCCACCTGGAGTGAAACAGGATGGGGGTTGGTGGATTCTGGCCAGAGGAAGACCCTTTCTCATGGCACTAGAAGGGAAAGGAAATGATGCTACAGGCACAGGATATTCACATGCAGGGGAATGAAACGTGACCCCGTTGCACAGCATGCAGAAACAAAGGAAAATGGGCAGCTGGGAGTCCTCTCTCTCTTCAGCCTTCCCCCGAAACTCCTGACCTCCCCTAGAATCAGTGCATCGGCCTCCTCTGTCCTCTTATGTACTCCTTGATGGATCCTTGGTGATGATTTTGGCAATTCAGAAACAAGTGACAATTCTCACCAGCCTGGCTCCCTCTCTCCTGTCCCCCCCAAAGCAAGTGCATGCACAAACACACACAAATGCTCCAGGCTCGTCTTGTACTTTTCCTGCCTCAGTCCTGGAGTCAGCCGTTTCTCCAAGAAGACCCCACTGGAGGGTGGGAGTTAGGTGTGCTCATTTGTGTCACGATGACACTTCTAAGTCCTCTCCTCCAAAGTTAGAGAATACACTGACGCATGTAGGAATGTGCATGGTGGGCATAAAATACCTACTTGTTTCTTTCTCTCTCTCAGTCTTACCCCTGTCTGTACCCATCTGTATCTTTATGTACCTATATCATCTCTCATCTATCGGTTATCCATCTATCACCTATCTGTAAAACCATTTTACAGGGCTTTCTCAAAATCCCAGTTCAAAACCATAGGTTCATTCTAGTTATCTCCTTCTCCACATTTATACCTCTCTTTTCTGATAGTGAGAAACCTGAATTTCATTGTCTTCTTTGATTAACACTGCTCTAACCAATTTCCCATCTCCATTCCCATCTCCTCCACCCTGCTTGAGTTCAGATGCTCTGGGCTGGGCTGTGCCTGGCTCCACTGCACAGCGTGGAAACCTCCCTCAGCCCCAGCATGCTACCCTGAGACCCAGGCTGGCGTGATGGCTCTCCTCACCCACTCATGTAAGAGAAAAAGAACATTTCCTTACATTTTAAAAACATAAGAATGTAACTAATTTGAATTAAAAATGTTAGCATTTATAAAATTGAACGAGGAGAAGAACTATGAAAAAACGACGAACTTCTTATTTTATACCCTGAAATGTTTTGGGGACATTTTAAGACATGGTTTGCAAAAAGGCATTTTGAATCAAATTGCAATTTCTGAAGAAAGATGGTTAAGGATTAATTAAATTGAACAGTATTAATCCCAGGGAATTTTCTTGTGAAAATCCTGAGCTCAAATTAAACTATTTTTGAGTAATCATATATACAATTTATCAATTTTGTTTTGATAATTTGAAAACAAAACCAAAACATAAATGTTTATGTATATATGTACATATGTATACACGTATACGGTATCATGACTTACACCTGAGAAATACGGTAAACATCAAATTTTAAAAAAAGCTAAGATGTAATGGATTAGATGTGGAATGATCACAGAAAATCTTTTACTGTTACTGCATGTCACTGATAGTGCGTTTTTTGTTGTTATTAATATTTTTAAGCAATTGTGGCCTTTTTGTTTGATATATATACATTGTATTACTTTTTTTTTTTTTGCATGAGTAGGCTCTGGGAATCGAACCTGGGTCTCCAGCACAGCAGGCAAGGACTCTGCCACTGAGCCACTGTTGCCTGCCCTGTAATTACTTTTTGATCAGAGTCTTGTAAACACGTTTTTCAAATGTTTCTGTATTCTATTAAACTCAGATGGTCTATAAGGAGAACATAAATTAATATGTGCTTGCAGTTTGAATTATATGACAATTGCCAAAATATGCCCAAATATGCATGACTTTGGTAACAATTTATGAAACAAAATGTTAATATTTAAACACATTAAGAAATCAGTCTTAATTGTTTAAATAATAATGTGATCCATAGTAAAATAAGCATAGTTTACCAATTTAACCTTTTTGTCCATGGCAAGTGAAATTATTTATAAGATTTTTAAAAATTTGGCACATGAATTGAAATGTACTTGCTATCTTGCTTACAGCATTATTTTAAATCGCAAAATATGATTCTGTGAAAGAGTACGCTTAAATTGTATGCTAATTTACAAATATCCTATTGTTGGACATTAAGATTATTTCCAGTTTTTACATATATATTTTTTCTAATTATTTCCCTAAGTTAAATTCATAGAGGCAAAATATCTGCTTTAAAAGGATATGCTGGATTGACTTCCAAAGGTTCGATACCAATTTATACTCCTCCTAGCTGGTATGACAATGGCTTTTTCCTTAATAACTATCTAATACTCTGGATTGTTACTCTTTTAAATCAGTTGCTTTTATTTGAATTTATATGTCTTTGATTGACAGTGAGCTTGGATATTTTTAATTTATATTGATTATTATTTTATTTTTTATTTTATGAATTCTCAGCTCTTTAACCCTATTTCATCTTTTAAAAAGTGTTTTGTTCTCAGTAATTCAAAGAATATGGTGATGAAATCTATGGCTTTCTAGCTGGTTACCCAGCTTGGACTCAATTCTGAAACTGCTGCTTTGTGAACTTAAGCAAATTGTTTCACTTTTTTTTTAGCATCAGTTTCCTTATGTATAAAAGGAGGATAAAAACAATGTATACGAGTTGCTATTGTGACTAATAAATGAGGTAATATGTTTAAAGCTTTTAGCATGATGTCTGATATATTATGCATGCAAGAAACATTAGGCGCTTGCATTATTATTAGCAAAGGTCATATACATTGTAATGGTATTCTTTCTAAAATCCATTCCAGTTCTTACATTTTATGATAGTATATTTGCAGTCATTGGAAGACTATATATGAAATGTAAACACTTTCACAATTATTTTTCTCCCAGTTTCCAAACTAGTTATTCCTCTGTGGATCCTTAGAAAGAGCTTCTAGTTTGAAACCGTATTTCAATGCAACTTCTTTATATACCAGATGTACTGGTTTTTAAATAACATTAAAAATTGGAAAGAGGATTAAGGAACTGAAAAATTAGGGGGAAACCCCTGCATTTTTTAATTTGTTTTTATTATGAATCACCTGTGAAAGAAAGAAACTATCATTTATGACTTTCTAGTTTTACATGCATTATGTTGTTAAATCCTTACTGTAATACTTTGTAGTAATTATAATTATTATTCCTTTATATATCATTGGGGAAACTGAGGCTCACAAGTTTAATTAAACTGCTCAAGTTTCTAAAATCAGTAAATTGGTATTTGGGAACTGAACATCAGTATTTTGACCGCAAAGCCATCTTCATTGGACAAACAATGACAATTATGACTGTATGGTACTGATTAAATGACATGCACACTCTCAGATAAAAATCTGAAAACCTGTAAAGAGCTCTTTAATATATTGAGTTGTCCTATCACTTTGAAAGAAAGGCACCCTACTTGAACCTTAAAAAAAAAGGCATAGTGATAAAGTGGTGTTCTTTATAAAGAAAAAAAAATTACATAAACTTATTGCCAGTTGAAATTCCTGAACAGGTGTAAAGTGCTTCAGCTATCCAGGAGTGTTGCATAAAGCTCTTTCTTTTCAAAAAGACTAAACATTAGATGACAACATTTAGATTTGGTTATCATCTTAAGCTCTTTTTATTCCCATTTTAAACAATTATTCTAGAAAGCATTGTAACAAAAATTATTTACCATAATTTTGCATCTTTTGAAAATTAAATTTATTTTCATGTTTGAAATTCCATGCCTATAATTACGAAAGAAAGTGACTGTCACTACAGGTAAGAAGACCTGGTTCCTAAAATGGGTTTTCACTTAGTTAGCATAGAGGTTTCATGTTGGGAAGTAAATGACAAGGGCACAGAGTGGTGCAATTTAAGTGTCAAAGCAATCACTTTGGCTGCTGTGAAAGAATGGATTATAAATGACAAGAATGGAAGAGTGGAGACCAGTCAGAAAATAACTGTTAGTGGCTGTAAGAAAAAGATACTAAATGGTAGTAATGATGCTAGAAAAAATGGATAGGTTTGAGGAATATTTAGTATTAGATAGAGGAGTTGAAGATGGTTTAAATGTGTGCATGGGCAGCAACTATTAAAGGCACTGAAAAAGTGACCAGACTTCAAATACAGATATAAACGAAGCTGATCTGGGTAGAACTAAGTTAAGGCAGACTAAAGGGTAAAGGATGATATTGCATTTTTTTTTTTTTTGCATGCTGCATGGCTGGGGTCACATTTCATTCTTTTTCCATGTGAGTATCCCATTATTGCAGTACCATTTGAGTTTTTTTTTGGGGGGAGGGGAGCAGGGGGAGAATGCATGGGCCAGGAATCAATCCCAGGTCTCCTGCATGGCAGGCGAGAATTCTACTACTGAACTACCCTTTGTACCCTGATATTGACTGTATTTTAAAACTTCGACTTGTGTGAGACCAAAGGAAGAGATGTTTAACTTGTAAGGTCAGCTTATTCAAACACCATAATTACATAACACCTTGAATAGGGAGTGAGATCTTGTTGGTTTGTACAGGTTGGTGTGATGCCCCGATACATCCCAGAGTAATTTGTTCAGAAGATTGAAAAGTATTTGCAAAGTCCCCTTGAAGGACTGGGGAGGGGGGGAGATAGAAATATTATTCTCCACTGGGAAAAGACCTAATATTCTTACAATCATTGGAGACTGCCAATTGATGGGCAAGGCCCTCAGTCTTGGGGATTGTCCTTATGAAACTTAATACTGCTAAAAGGAGAAGGTAAGCTTGCTTATGATTGTCTAAAAGTCACCCCCCAAAAGTCATTTTGTTGCTCATATGTGTCCTCTCTCTCTAAGCCAAGTCCACAGATAAACTCACTGCCCTTCCCCTTACGTGTGACATGTTTCCCAGGGATGTAAATCTCCCTGGCAACGTGGGACATGACTCCTGGGATGTGTCTGGTCCTGGCATCCTGGGAGTGAGAAAACCTTCTTGACCAAAAGGGGAAGATAAATAGGACAAAGTAAAGTTTCAGTGGCTGAGAGATTTCAAATAGAGTTAAGAGGTCATTCTGGAGCTTATTCGTATGCAGTATATAGATATTCCTTTTCAGATTTTGGTGTTTTGGAGTAGCTAGAGGTACATGCCTGAAACTGTTGAGCTGTAATCCAATAGCCTTGATCCTTGAAGATGATTTAATAACTATAGAGCTTTTAAGGTATGACCATGTGATTGTGAAAACCTTGTGATTTACACTTCCTTTATCCAGTGTATGGACCAATAAGTAAGTAAAAAAGAGAGCAATAAATAAATATATAATGGGGGTAGGGAAGTATGGGATGTTTTGGGTGTTATTGTTCATTTTTATTTTTACTTTTATTTTTGGGTGGTAATGAAAATGTTCAAAAGTGGATTGCGATGATGAATGCACAGCTATATAATGATACTGTGAACCACTGATGTACAATTTGGATGATTATATGGTATGGGAATATATAATATATCTCAATAAATTGCATTAAAAAAGTGTGTGCGGGGTGGTGCTGGTGGAGGGATTACAATAAATTAGAAAGAAATATGGACAAAAATCCCTAGGATATTCAAATGGGGAAAAATTAGAAATGTGCACTCTATACACCCCATGTGTATGCAACCGTTCTGGGGCAGCTACGTGTGTCAAAAGATCTTCAGGTGATTCTGATATTGTTCATAAAACAAGGTTGAGAAGCCCTGATCTAATGCCTAGCACAGAGTGGCTGCCAAGTGCCTGGTACTCAGGTAATGTTCTCACATATGAGTAGCTAAGTCTCTTCATGCTCTGCTATGACTAATTGCCAGAGATAACAAAACAGCCTTTAACAATATCCTGAAACAGGGTAACTTTTTATTCTCAGTTACCCAAGAAAGAAGCAATCTAGCATTAGAACATTCTTCCTTTATTTCCTTGCGAAGTATTGGCCAATATGAAATCAATCCCTCCCTAGCACGCATCCCCCTCTAAGTGGACTCTTCTCCAAAGTTCTGTTCTTCTCCTAGACAAACACCAGTAATGCAGCCCAGCCACCATATCCAGTCATCATCTGGCTTTTTCTATAATACTTTACCCAAACCAACACATCAAAAATATTTTTCTCAGCCTTCTCCATGTTCAACAAGTTCAAATAATTCCATTCTTTTCTCTGTACATAATTGAATTTCTTCGTGAGTTAATTAAGAAAAGTTAATAAACAGTTGGAAATTATTTAAGACATAATGGGAGATAGTTAAATCAATATTGTCCAAAATATTATGCTTTAAAGCTATTTGTTTCAAGTATTCTGATGTTTGTAATTTTTTTTAACTTTTTTACTGTATGGTAAAAAGCAAGGGAAGAAAAAAGCAGTAGTTTTTAAAGCACTCTTCAACAAGTAGTTACAGGACAGATTCCAGAGTTTGTCATGGGCTACTATATGTTCCTCTCAAATTTTTCCTTCCAGCTCCTCCAGAATATAGGAGGCTAGAAGGCTTACATGTTTTCTTTTTATCACCACAAGTGACTTTTTTCTTTCTTTTTTTGTGAAAAATAACATATATACAAAAAGTAATAAATTTCAAAGCACAGCACCATAATTACTTGTAGAACATATTTCAGAGTTTGACATGGGTTACAATTTCTCAATTTTACATTTTTACTTTAGCTGCTCTAAGATACTGGAGACTAAAAGAGATATCAATTTAATGATTCAGCAATCATAGTCATATGTTAAATCCTGTCTTCTCTGTATAACTCCAGCATCACATTGATCTTTCCATCCCTTTCTTTAGGGGTGCTTGGGCTATGGCCATTGTAATTTTTTCATGTTGGAAGAGTCACTTAAAAATATGGGGTAGGGAGATGGAACTGTCTGATGTTCTGGAGAGGCTGGGCCCTCTAGGTTTCAGGACTTACCTGGTCTAGGACCCATCTGGCGGTTGTAAGTTTCTGGAAAGTCACTCTAGTGCACAGAACCCTTGTGGAATCTTATATATTGCCCTAGCTATTCCTTAGGATTGGCTGGAATGGTCCTGGCTGGGTTTTGGCAGGTTATAATAGGTAGAAAGTCTGACTGAAGCTTGCAAAGAGCAACCTCCAGAGTAGCCTCTCGACTCTACTTGAACTCTCTCTGCCACTGATACTTTATCAGTTACACTTCTTTTCCCCCTTCTGGGCAGGATGGAATTGTTGATCCCATGGTGCCAGGGCCAGATTCAACCCCAGAAGTCATGTCCCACATAGGGACTTTCTCCCTTGGATGTCATGTCCCATGTAAGGGGGAGGGCAATGAGTTCACTTGCAGAGTTGAGCTTAGAGAGACTGAGGCCACATCTGAGCAACAACAAAGTAACTCTTAGGCATGCTTATAGATAGTCTAAGCTTCTCTGTTACCTACATAAGCTTTACAAGAGTATTAAAGTCAAGGGCATGGCTTATTGATTTGGGTGTCCCTATAGTTTGACACAGTATCAGGGGATTTTTTTGTGGTAAAGTTTAATAATTCCATATATTTTTCTCCCATCCCTCAAAGGACTTTGCCAATATTTTTTGATTATCTGCTTAATATACTCGAGGATATATCCAGGCGTTACATTAAGCTATACAGGACTAAAAGACCTCTTCCTCATTCTGGGCTCCATGTGTTTCAGTTGTTCAAATGAGCTATACAGATAGGTTGAATTAGATTATGTGCTACAGAAAATTTTGGTTCCAGACCAAATAAACCTTTCTTCCTTTGGTCTCAAAGAGTATGTGCGGTTCTAAAATAAAGACATTGTCTTCCTTACCCTTGTATTCTGAATTACTTTAACCCCAACCTGATCAGCTCTGTTCTTGACTTTAAATATCAAGTTATATATATATAAAACAGCCTCTTGAAATCCAGAAATAATAATCACCACTCTGAACTAAATGTGTCTGCTGTAAAAGCTTACAATCCAGGCTCCGGTTTTCTTATAAGAATTTTCTAAAGGTGACCATACCATTGTTGTCCTTTTGTTTCTGGCTGATTTTGCCTCACGACATGTCCCACACATTCATTCAGGTCATTGCTTCCTCACAACTCTCTTCCTTTTTATAGCAGCACAGCATTCATTCATAAGAATACACCATCGTTTGTGAATCTACTTCTCAGTCAGTGCATCCTTCAGCCACATGCATTCATCAGGGATTGTGTATAGTGCCCAGAATCCACAGTCCGTCGACACTCTCAGTATTAGGTAATTTCATTGTTCCCAAGAGAAAGGAAACTAATAAACTCACCCTCACCAAATAGGAAATCTAAACCTCTTCTTAACTCTTGTCCCTCCCCCCATTATTTACCTCTGCTGCTGCTGTGGCAGTGCTGATGGTTTCCTGTTAAACATAGCCCATAGCATGTAATAGCAGTTTTCCCCCTGTACCCTGGACTTAAACACTCTTTGTACAGGAATCATACCTTTGAAGTAGTTCTTGCAGGAACTAATTCATATTTCTAATGTTAATCAGTGGGACAGGTAGATCTATACAACCCCTTTCAATCTTGTTCATCTTCAATATGTAAATATTACTTATAAATCCACTAGAGAACTGCCTTCACTTCTATCTATTCCCTTATATTGGACTTCAACCTCATTAGCTAACCATTCACCCATCTATAACTTGTATGTATCCCTAAGTCCCTTATATTCTATAATATAAGCCTCTGATTTTATGTTTACCATGGACATAAAGGTGGAATCACACGGTATCTATTCTTTTGTGTCTGGCTTATTTCATTTAGCATTATGTCTTCAAGGCTCATCCATCCTGTCATGTGCTTCAGGACATCATTTCATCTTACTGCTGCATAATATTCCATCTTACCTATATACCACATTTTGCTAATCCACTAGTCTGTTGATAGGTATTTGGTTTGCTTCCACCTTTTGGTGATTATGACTAATGCTACTGTGAACATCAGTGTGCAAATGTCTGTTTATGTCATTGCGTTCAGCTCTTCTGGGTATATACCAAGTAGTGCTATTGCTGGGTCATACGGCAAGTCGATATTTAGTTTCCTAAGGAACCACCAAACAGTCTTCCATAGTGGCTGTGCCATTATACATTCCCACCAGAAGTGCAAAAGTGTCCCAATTTCTCTGCATCCTCTCCAACATTTATAGTTTCCTGTCTGTTTAATAGCAGCCATTTTTATAGGTGTGAAGTGGTATCTCATTGTATTCTTGATCTGCATTTCCTTTATAGCTAATGAAAATGAACATCTCTTCGTGTGCTTTTGAGCCATCTGTATTTGGTCTCAGAAAAATGCCTATTCATATTTTTAGCCTATTTTATCATTGGATTGCTTGTTCTTTTGCTGTTGAATTGTATGATTTCTTTGTGTATACAGGATATCAGACCTTTGTCCAATATGTGATTTTCAAATGTTTTCTCTCATTGAGTTGGCTGCCTCTTATCTATGCCTTTTATTTATCCATTCCTTTGTTCAAAATGTATTCATAATTTTTTTTGAGGCTGTTAAACATTAGATATCCAGACTTTTTGGACCATGTACTTTCTCCCTAGAAGTCATCTCTCGCTTTTTCTTTTTTCCTCACCTTTTTTAGGCCCCACAGACCATTATTTGCATCACTTTTTTGCCAGTAACCTCAATGTCATGACTTCTATTAGATGTACATTTTCAGATTTGTTCTTCTCTCCCTTTGAATTTGGGCTGCCAGCACACTATGAATGCAACTATAAAAATAAGAGATGCTTTCTATTTCTGGGCTCTAATCTAATTGCACTTCAACACAACCACGGAATCATTTCACCTTCATCTAGTCAGTTCTCTCTCACATGCTCTACTGTAGCTAATTCAAGCATTTCTATTCTCTTCCACCCTCTTCCTTGATACTTCCCCCTTTATTGCCAGCAGGAGACTTTTACTTTATCTGAAAGTGCAAAGTGGAATTTCTTCTACTTACTGTCATCACATCAGTGACTCTATCTCCTTTCGTTGCTTCCTGACCATCTAGCAATGCCACTCCTTTTGCAAAACTCTAATCTCTCCATTTGTACTTTAAATTTAGTCCCTTCCCTCTTCATGGGAATACTGCTTCACCATTTTATCTACTTTATTCCCCCTTATTTTCAGTTCCCCTTTCCCTGGTGGCATCAATCCAACTTCATGTTAATCTTTACAAATCCTTTTTTCTCTCATATCAAAAAAAAAAAAGTGAGACTATTACTTGCTCTTATGTTTATGTAATTTATTTTAATATGTATATACTCATTATCTCAGTTTCTTTATTTCCCATTCATTCTTCAACCAAATTCAAATTTGGCTTTCATGTTATAATTTTTTTATCGCCCATCTTTCCACTACTAGAATATGGATTCTCCATGCGGGCGGGGGGTTTTGATTTATTTTTTTAAATGTGTTTCAAGCACTTGAAATAATCATTCACCCTTTCTTTCTGCAGAACCCCATTTCTTTTCACATTATAGGCCCTCAATAAAGATTTGTGAATGAGTAAATGGATGATGGACACCAAGCTAGGCACTGCAGGAGGCAGGGGGAGAGTGGAAACTCCCACCCTAAGTTTCTCTTAAGGATGATGACAATATCTGTCTGCAATATCCACATGCACACAGACACACTGTGGTCTTTGTCATCTTTTATTTCTCTTCAATTCCTGACCCTTTTTACCTCTTACTTCTTGAAACATTTCCTTTCCTTGAGATTCATAATCTTGCACTCTCCTTTTTTTTTCTCCCCTCCTATTTCTATAATCTTTTCCGAGTCCTCTGAAAGGTCCTTTAGTTCTGTTAATCTCCTACTGGCATCCATCTCTAGATATGGGTGTCTGTTGGAAACTTGACCAGGCACTCTTATCTTCTCACATTACACAGGCTCCCTGAGTATTTTAATTCATTTGCATGGTGTGATTTTATCTAAATGCAAAGAATTTCCTAATCTGTAGCTCCAGCCCAATTTTGCCCCTGGAATTTCATTTTATATTTATCACTCTCCACTTCTCACTTCCAGCTCCCCATTGGATCACGTCTTCCCCCTGTGTTCCGTATCTCCAAATGGTGGCATTATCTCCCCCTTCCCACAAGCCAGAGGCAATGGTGATATCTACTCTTCCTCCAGCTTTTCCTTCATTTTCGAGTCATTCTTACCTGTCTATTCTAACTCTTCAATATCTTCAGACTGAAAATAAAAGCAATAGGTTTGCAGATATTTTATACTCACAAATACCCGTAAATTTAACCATTATTATTAAGCAACTGCACTGCATTATAATTGTTTGTTCATTTTTTCCTTTTGCTCAAGAAAATGTAAACTGTTTCATGGTAGAACTGTATGTTGTTCTCAGCCCCTCCCACGTGTACTTTTACAGAGTGGCTAATCGAAATTTGTTTGTAAGGATAAGAGATTCTAGATAAAGTCTAAGTGATTACTAATAATTTCAATGTCTTTGAGTTTAATTGTATTGAGTATTTAATATGTGAAAGCATATATTGAGACAAAATTTTAAAACTTCATTTTGATAGAGGAAATAAACTAGGTATTACAGATTTGAGTAAAACTACGTATTGAAGACAGTATATTAATGTAAGAAATGCATGTGACAAAAACTCTACATTGAACCCCCAAATAAATACTACTGACAAAAATAAAATATGAAACTCTTCTTTGGTAAGCACTTATCATTTTGAACATTACCAGAGAGAGGCTATGATGCAGACAACTAGAAAATTACATTTAAAGGTAAAGAAATTTCCCTAAGGAGATATTTGCCCTACCAAAGAATGAGTAACGGCAGGGGGTCAGAAATGTAAAGGATCTGAAAAATTCAAACTATAACTTGGCCAAATTAATCTTGATCTTCTGACACTCAGAGCTTCTAAATACTATAATGGCAGCTGTAAAATTTTAGAATGAATTAACCCTTGCTCGGTAACATGAAACAAAATCATGACCCCTGAGCATATATTATTTTTCTATACACTTTTAATGAATGCTTACTATGCACAGCATACTGGGCTAGAAGGTGGGGAATTAAATAAGAAACAGTTCATCCTGCTATTGGACTCATGATCTCATAGGGCAAGCAAATACATAAACAAATAAATTACAATAGATGGAGATAAAAACAGGACTCATTTAAAATATACAGAAGTAGCACAATAGGAAACACTAATTATCTATAGATGGAGTAAATGGAGGGTGTTTGGCCAAAGCTTCCTAGAGGAAATGCTTTCCAAGCTGGGTTCTGAGAGATGGATAAGGTTTTGCTAGAACAAAGAAGTCATTCATCTATAGTTCTTATTTTTAGACAGTCCCAAGAGCCATTTATACTAAATGCATTTCATGCATATAGTTACTTGAAAACCACTCCCCTTCCACGTACTCTTGATACAGCCAAGGATCAAATTGGCAATGCACTCTGGGCACATGGCACATAGGAACGAGTGAACACAATTAAAATGTTTGCCCAGCATACGCAAATAACGATGTTATTGGTCTAATCTGCTTATACTTATTTTTCTGTCAGTGAAGATCAATTTGTAAACATATGGCTGGAATTAAGGGTGTTGTCAGAGACTGAAAAAGAAAAACATCTGGCACACATGGAGAATATGCCAGAAGAAGCTGCCAAAATGGTTTCATGATTGTTCACCCAGACGTAAACACATGCACATGTGTACTCAATGTATGTCCAAAATATTACAGTTTTTCCCTTTTTATAAATTTCCATTCTGACAAATTAGTATATTCAAATGACTGCAGATAATTAAAATTTTTCTTTCTTTTTTTTTTTAATCTGTCTGCCTCCGAGTATGTTTTGGGTATCTGTAATTATGAATGTGAATTAGAGGAAACACTCAATAATTATTTGTTGGATGAAAGCATGAACGTGGGGTGTATTAACCAGAGAATGAAAGAAGGTAAAACTCAGCATCACACTGAGACATACTTTTAAAATTTTTGATAAACCCTCAAATTCTTTATTCACACACTCCAATTGCAATTTTATAATCTGGATTGTTGCAAATAACTGATATCGTGATGGTTTTTAAACATCAACCTATTAATTTAAGTAGCTGAATTAACAATCATTTGGGCTATTATGCACAATAACCTCATAGAGAAGGCTGCAAATGATGGACATAGCTTTTATTGGCTATTTGCCTCAGATCTTCCGAAATACTCAATCTTTAGTCATGCTTTAAATAAAAAAAATACAGAGTAGCTCAAGTCATTTCCTGTACTTAAAACATTTGGCAAAAGTGGTTTTCAGGGTTGTTAAAAGCTGATGTGTTCAAATTTGGCAGCTTCTTTTGTCCTCAGGGCACATTGTAACATCTGCTGTTCCATAGTGTGTATGTTCATCGTGAGAGTCCTTGTTTTATTATTATTTTTTAATCTTTAAATATATACGAAAACAAAACCAACTCCAGTTAGGGTGATTGACATTGTAAAATTATGTTTGTGGTCTAGTAAAGGAAAAACACATATCTTTTCTGTTCAATTAAACCTAAAACATATGAATTCAACACCTACAAAATAAAATTTCTTTTTTCTTTTGCATGAAAGACTCACGTGTTGAAGAAATAAATCTCCTGAATTGCATTGTTAAATAAGAGTTTTGATCACCATAAGTCCCACTGATTTGTCTGGAGTAAGTAAGCTAATTAAATTCCTTCCCAGACCTGTGCATTTCTTGGTACACCTACCTGAGAATGCTGAGTTCATAAGGCACAGATAGAGCAAGTGAACCTGGGGGCAACTGTTGTGATTATAAAGCAAACAGGTGTTCTAGTCCCAAGGAGTTATCGGTTGAAAGAAATAATAATAAGCCACCCATTTGTGAGTCAAACAGTCTGGGACTTTAAAAAAGCAATTTATCTAGTATTCCAGGGAAAAGCTTGATGTTCTGTCATTTCTTTAACCTAAACATTGCAGTGACCCTGCTGTGCGTGTGTGTATGTGTGTGGGATGACTTAAACTTCCTATGAAAAAGATTATAAATGGAGTTTCTTATAGTGGCATATATGCATATACATGCACATACATATATATTTAAAACAGTTGGAAATTTTTTAAAATAAACTTTTTAAAGAATAATTTTACACTTAGAGAAAGATTGCAATGACATTACAAGCAGTCCCATAAATCCTGCACCCAGATTCACCTGCCATTCACATCTTATATTGTGGTACATTTGTTACAATTAATGAATCAATACTGACACTATTTCCTAAAGTCCACGCTTTATTCAGATTTCCTCAGCTTTTACCTAATGTCCTTTTTCCTTTCCAGTAGCCCATCCAGGGTACTACATTCTATTTAGTTATGATAACTCTTCAGGCTCTCCTGGCCAAGGTGCTTTCTCAGATTGTATTTTTGATGACCTTGACAGCTTCCATGAGTACTGGTCAGGCCTTTTGCATACCTTTGAAATGAACCATTCTGTTTAAAATTTATTCAGGCCATAGCCAGTGGACAAATTTCCATTTGTTTATGATGCAGGCATGCGAAAGTGTGACACCAGTTTCCTTGAGATGAGGTCACATCCCCTTGCCAGATCCTATCAGTAGAAAGGCTTCCTTGGTTAGAAGATGGGATATTTTTCTAGGATTCCTGCTGTGAGAAACAATACCCTAGTGTTTGTTATGGCCCTCTCTTTAAAACACATTTCATTGCAGAGGGCCCCAAACTGTGAAAGTCCTTCTGTGATGGTGGCTGTAGAGAAAATTCCAGGCCTTTCTGCTGGTAAGAATCAGTGATCATCAGATGCTATTGTGAATCTTCTCATCTATTCTGATTCAAAGCACTGTTACCAGCTGTGCAGGGGGTAGGAAGTTAGGAAGTATAGTGTGTGGTTGTGGGCGTGTGTGTGGTTGTTGTGGTTTTCAAGAAAAATACGTTTACACATTCGAGAAACATTCATTTAGTCCCCATTACATGTCAGTAACTGGACTTAGTTTATGAGCTACTGTCATGACTATATCCTGGCAGTTGCCCCATGCCCCATTCTTCTTTGTTCCCCATTCCCTGCCTGAGTCACCCAGTAAATCATTGGCAATCACATCTTAAATAAGGCAAATAAATTGACTTTACATTGTAAACAAGTTAGATCAGAAGTAAATATTTTTAAACTGTAAATGGAAGAATTACTGTATAAAGGTAACTTTGCACCCAGGTTATGGTTTAAAATGTATGAATGCAGCTGTTAAGTATATGAAAGTAAATCATGAAATTAGTAACAATTGTGTGGGGTTACTTGTTTTTATTTCTTACTTCCAAGTCATTTGTTTTGTAAATTTTTTGCAAATGATGATATTTTTTATTTTGTAAATAAGCCAGTATTTTTTAGTCCCATTGCTTTGGCAGCTAGATTGCACCATATGATGTCCTGCATAAACCCTGTTCAGTCATAAGAACTCATTTGAAAGACTGTCCATCTCTGCAAACAACTTTTTAAAAATTTATACTTACCATGCAATTTAATTATTATGTGAACTGAAGTAACCAATTTATTCACTTTTTATCTAGACTTTTGATAGATAGGAGCATGGATTACTGCATTCTAGCATTAGACATAGGTTCTTCAAATACACTCAATTCAAGACAAAATTTTGACTATATGGAAAGGAGAGAGGAGATTTTGCTGTTACCTTGTGTTTCTTTGTGCCTTTAAAAATATGTCATGTACTCTAAGGCCAGCTTGGAAATAATATCACTTAAATACATAGCATCAGCATGAAATGAAGAAAATGTTAGCTCAATTTTGGAAATGTTAACAAATTAAAAATACATAATTTCTGCTGAAGTTCAAAAGTTCTAAAAAAAATTTTTATCACAAATGTTATGGTACCCTATGTGGCATGGAATTGAAGTCCTGCTTAGTTTGGAGTGTGTCTGGAAAGATCATAAATCTTCATTAAAAGATCAGAAACCTAAATACGAGGCACCAAACTAAGTGTGCTATGGAGTCTGGGGATTGAGGGGGAGAACTCAAATCTTCTATATAACTGGTCATGTGAGAGCTTTCTTTTTTTTTCTTTTTTAACATGGGCAGGCACTGGGAATCGAACCCAGGTCCTCGGGCATGGCAGGCAAGCATTCTTGCCTGCTGAGCCACCGTGGCCTGCCCTAGCTTTCCTTCTTATGGGGAGAGAGAATATGAACACATTTATGAGCTCGGCTCTTACAAGTTATGTCATAGGTTTCATCTGTTGTTATATCTGCATATATACATTATATATACATATATGATTTAAATTATTATTATTATTATTTTTTACGTGGGCAGGGACTGGGAATCGAACCCGGGTCCTCTGGCATGGCAGCTGAGCCACCGTGGCCCGCCCTAATTTAAATTATTTTAAGGGGCCTTGCCAAGCCACTCTAACCTCCCTGATAACATTTAAGGAGAGATTTGTCCCTCTTACTTAGGATTCACCTGGGGCTTTGCCCCAAACAAGTGCTATCTGAATTAAGCCCTAAGCAGGCTGGGTGTATTTTTGCTCATTAATAAAACATTTGCTCCTCTGTCTCCTATTAAAGTAGGAAAACTTCATAGCTCACATTATGTTCTGCTGGAGTAGAGGATCTTGGCATTCTCCAAAGTGATTCTGCTGTAGAATGGCTCACCTAAACTCTCCAAATCATCACCCTTCCATGTGAGCAAGAAGTGCCAATATAGAGCTTAGGACCCTTCAAGCACTTAAAATTTCCATCTTCCAAGTAGAGGGCTGAAAGAAATACATATCAAAATTAAATATCTATAGAGCATTTGTAAATATACGATAAGAAATGATTGGACATGTAAAACCCATGGACCAGTTTCCATCTCTCAGTATCAGGGAAGTACAATCAGTGAAATTGAAAGAATGAAGGTGTTGTGTGACATGGAGATGAAGCTACATGTGCCACTCCCAGCCATAATATCTGTGTTTCTAGAGCTCTCTTGAATCAACCACAGAAAGAAAAATGGAGGGAAGAAAAGGAAAAATAAGAATCACCACATTGACTTCTTCCCATTGTCTGATGACCGCAAGTCAATACGACCAAATCCTAAGTGACCTGACCTTGGCTTTGAGCCGTATGGAAGACTGTTCAATACTAACACTTAATAGCAATAGGTAATCATTTATGGTTGTGTCAATATTGTACATTACATGGCCATGACTTTTTCTGAAAAAAAAAAGTTTCTTTTTTCAAAAAAGTTTACTTGTTTCTGAGTAAAGAGTTATATTTCCATTGAGATGTCCATTCAGCAAATGTTCGACAGGCAGTGTTCTGGAGATATGAAGAGGAAAGGATTCCTCTGCTTGAGAAGGCTAGAATCTGGTTGGGGAAATTAACCATATATGAATGTTACATAGAGGCTGATATTTCCTATAATAGAAGTGGAGACAAAGTAATGTGAGAAAGTAGTTGATGGAGTAATAAATGTTTCTTTATTTCAAGTGACTTTTATTTTCTTCAGTTTTCTACAATGAGCATGTGTTAGCTCAGGGAATTTACAATCGAGCAAAGAAAGTTGCAAGGAAAGTTGCAAGGGAGTATGATTTGAGGCATGTATATCTGCCATATGTCAGCCATCCACCACAGTGGAGGGAGAAGTTGAATCTGGAGATTGTTTTCTATAGAAGGGCCTTCACTTATTCATCATTCATTCAGCAAATACCTAAGGAGCACCTGCCAGGCACTTCCCCGGGTGCTGAGAATGAGTGTGCAGTGGACAGACTACAGCTTTGCTATTCAGGAAGTTCTAGTCTGGTGGGGGCAAATAGGCAAAAAAAGTGAAGATACAAATAAATTAAATGATTGCAATTTATAATGAAGGAAGTAACTTGAGGGTAGGGAAGCAGGGACAGTCTCAATAGGGGGGAGTATTTAAATGCTGAGTTCTGAAAGATAAGAAGGAATGTTCCATGCACACCCAGGAGAGCTCAGAATGGGATTGTAGTTTGGAGAGGTTCAGTAGAAAATGAATAGAGCAAGATTTTGTATTCAAGTGAGTTTCACATAAGATTTCTACATTTATAAGTCATTTGTGGAATGGTGACATGGAGTGGATTATCCCAATAGGAGAAATGAAGATCAAGTATAACAACTGCCGAAAATCTAAAATCCTTTGCTTAATTATTAGGAGTTATAAAGAGAACTTGAGATAAGGAAAGAGATGAAAGAGATTGAAGAAGTGTGAGGAGCGAGAGTGTGAATACCCAATAATTAAAATTATAGAAAGGTCTAGAAAGAGTGCTGGCAAATAGCAAGCAGTTTGTCTAAACTTACATATAAATGCATATAAACTTACTAATGTGTATACCTTTTGCTCAGCAGTTCTCTATAGAAATTATACATTTATAATTTCTTAAGAAATTATCAGAAATATGTTCAAGAGTGTACAAAGAAATCTTTTACAGTACAGTTTATTAGAAAAACAGAAGTAATTTAAATAGCTAATTAAAGAAAACTGATTTAATAAATTGTCATATATTCATGCAATGGAATAGTCTTCAACTGTTAATGTGCGATAAAGTAACAAGTCTCAGATTTGTTTATCTCAGAACTCTTTTACTTGCAAAAAGTGAGGACCCAATGAGTTTCTGTTTTTTTGGATTATATCAACAACATTTACCTCAATATCTGATCTTACTATTCTAGTAATTTAGTTCAACTCAGATTCCTCTTAAATAAACACTGGGACCAAGGTAACTGGGCACAAAGTAATGGTCTCTCAGATGTGTAGATGAGCGGCGATATATATCAACATATGCTTTCTATAATGATGAAGGGCAAAAATGAATACAGTGGCTGAAAAGCTTCTATGTAACACATCACTAAAAGTTGAGTCTTGAGAATGCCACACTGACAGTTTGGGCTAAGTTGCCTCAAAATCTCAAAATCTAAATCTGAAATAATGTACTGTCTAATCTTCTGGAACCTATTAAGAGATTATATGTTTAAGAGATTATGTCTAAGTAAATTTCTGTGTAAGATCCTATTTCTAACTGCAGAAAAATTGCAATGAACCTCTTGTGTTTGCAGCTTTATCGTGGCATCCTTGTTTCTTGTTTAGCAATGGCCTAAACAGGCTTTGTCAGATGCTGGGAAAATGGTTTCGTGGGTGTAGCTACAGGCTAAACAGGAATGCAGAAAAAAGAACTAACAGGCCCTGCTGGTTTCCCCGAAGCAACCCTGTTTATTGTAAGAAACCTTCACTAGGAGACAGGCATCTGCAGACCAATCAACTAGCTGCAGCGTCATACCTGCCAACTGCTTACTCCTCTATCTGTCAGTATTGAATCAAACAGTGTCAGCGCTGTAAGGGATCTTGGTTCTTTACTATAAACCAGCACTACCCTAAAGCAATTATCTACTACCATTCCTCAGCTGGTGTCTGAGTGCCCTGGGCAGTCTTCTCCTTCATTGTTGAGCAGGCTTCCTTGAACACCTCCAATAATGCAAAACTCATTACCTACCCTGGGCAACCTGTTTTTGTTGTTGTTTTTTTTTTTAATTAGATAGTTCCAACTGTTAGGAAGTTGTTTGTTATTTTGAGCAGCAAAGTATTTCCTAAATAGCAAAAAGACCTATTGTTCCAACCCTATCCCCTGGGAGTGCAAAAAACACTTCAGCCCCTCTTCCTCACGGTAATCCTTCAAACATTTGGAAGCAAGCACGTTATTTTGCCCAAATGTCCTTGTTTTTAGAACATTTACAGTTTGTTCATCACAAAGTTTGTAGTTTCTTTATGGCCCTCATAGTGTCTCCCTGGAAATATTTTGAATTAATCAGTGTCCCAGATCTGAACATAAAATTCTAAGGATCCAAATGCTGTGTGTGGGGGGGTGCAGAGCAGATATATTTGATTTCTAGTAAATAGTTGCCTCATCAGACATTTCATTCCTATGGCACTTAGACAAAAATTTCAAGTCTTTTTCAGATAACACTGTTATCTCACCTATTTATAGTGTACATTTTTAGTATTTTTTAATTTGAGTTTTAATTTTTATCTCTAACTCCATGAAAGCTAAAAGTTGATACAATATCACAACCCAAGGATATTTTTCAATTTCAAATTTTTTGATTCATTACTTTGATTACCTTGACTTTTTTTTTTTTTTAACATTTGAAGATGATGGAGCTCTGTGCTCCATCTGCTTTGCACAGGTAAAGCCCTGGGTTCAGGGCTGGGGTGCCTTCCAATTTCTTAAGGCTTTATTGGGTGTTAAATATTTTCCATATCATCCACTCTTGCCTTTTGATGTGTGTCAAAGTGATTGAACATAGCACTGAGGGGTAGATTTAATATAAGACGTCACAATGATACCCCCACGTGCCCTCCTTGAACACTAATTGATAGAGAAAATAAACGTGTAAATACGATCTCAGTCTATAACGTACGCATTAAGGAAGGAGTCAGCAGTATTCTCTTAATTAACCCACTCTTCTGTAAAAATGCTGGCAGTCACAAAAATTTAATTTCATCCAACCTACAGAAGCACATCTATTTGATAGTTTAAAAGAAGGCCAAAGTTTCTTAAATTTATTTTAAGCAAAATATGTTATTTGGTACGTTGGATCCTTTCTGTGCAACTTGATCAAAATGTAAAAGAATGCATTGTTCCCAGCTCAAACGGTTTTCTGTGGTTACCTGCTTTCAATCTTTGTCCTTCATGCCGGTCTCAATCCGGATACGTAATTTTCCTGTCAGAAGCTGATGCTTACTTCACTGTCTTCGCTTCCTGTTGCTTTCAGAACTCCACGGAGAGAAGGTGCTATATTTGTCTTCTCTTGGGCATGTGGCTTTCCCAGGCAGACTGTTTATTTAAGGAAAAGACAGAAGAGAGTTCTGCACTGCTGGTTTGGAACTGTATACATACTCTTAAAAGGGAGGATTTCCTCATTTATTCCACTTCAGCTTTCCTGTTCAGGGAGAGTTGTAAACACACCTGTGATCACAATATGATGACAGCTTGGGTTACAATTTTATAATGGTACCAAATATATTAAAGTCACTGGCGATAAAGAAGGTAAAATAGAATCGTAATTCCCAATTTCCCTCCATATATATTATAAATGCATATTAAAATACATATAACATATATATAACCAGTTTAGCAATATAAACCCAATAATAAAAATGACACTACTGCTATAACAATAGCTGGGTTTAGATAGGAATTATCAAAGAAGGAATTGATAAATATTTGTTATATCTGGTTTTCAGTCATATAGTTTCATTTATCACTTTATCTCACATTGTTCCTCATATAGCAATTGCTTATCAAATTGTAGTTGAAGCTGGAAGATTCTTAAAAGGCCACCATAATAAAAGAATAGTTTATTTTATATACCCCTTGACATCATCTTGCAATTTAACTTTAAAAATAAACATAGAGCTCAGACAATAATATTAACAAACCCTCTATCATTTTATCCTATTGCAAATCCAACCAGTTCTCAAATATTTGACCAGGATGGGCCACCTGGTAATACAGGGAGAAGAACAGCCATGATGAATAAAGTAGTAACATTAAAAATATCAGCTTATATTATTGTTGAAATGTTTGATGATGTGTGTAGGCTTTATATATTATCCCTTTAATACTCCTGCTTCTCTTGGAGGTTGGCTCTATTTGTCCCTCCATTTTTTTAGATGAGGAAACTGCAAGAAAGATTATAAGTGACATGCGCAATAAATGGAATGGGTGAGATTGCCCCCACTTTTATTGGACTCCCAGATTTGTATATAATCCCAATATGTAATAATGCATTCCAGAGAAAGATTATCTTGACTTTGCAGTTTGTCATAGGATTTTGATTTTTTGCATTAGATTTACCTTTAAAGTTGTATTTACCCTAATATAACATCGAAATGATGTTGTTATTCCCAGAACACAGAATTTTCTGAGTGACTAACACCAGCAGGGTTGGAATTTTTAATTTGTAGGGGCTAACCCACAAAGTGGATAATCAGTGCAGAGAATGGCAAAAGCTCACCCTAAAAAAACAGAGAGAGAGAGGATATTTTGAAGAATGCTTTGACAGGACTTTTCCTTGGTTCCTCTTAAAAAGTTAATACGATTTTTTGTTTGTTTTTGTATGGGCAGGCACCGAGAAGCAAACCTGGGTCTCCCATAAAGCAGGCGAGAACTCTGCCACTGAGCCACCATTGCCTGCCCAACAACTTTATTAAAAATTATTAAATAAACAATAAAAACTTTTCCAAGAGAAATCATTATTTATTATAATGCCTACACTATTACTGTTCACAGGAAGAAAGAAATCTAGAAGGAAATAAAATAATAATCAAGTACACATTGTAAAATGAGATTCCTGTTAATACAATTGTTATCAAGAGATATCGTGTCCCCTTCTGCATTGAATAATCTTTTTAAACACTGATTTGGCAACATCCTTTGATAATAAACTTGTATGAAAAGATACTTGTCTGTATTATCTTAGGAAGTCCAATGTTTAACATAATGATCCAGTCGAAATAGAAAACTAAGTTACATTTATTTCTTCAGGATTGAAAACGTAAAAGTTATGTTCTGTCGGGCAGTAAAGATATTGTCTAAGTGGTATTTACACTATTACTTTCAGTTGGGAAGCTAGGTTAATAAGTATATTAATAAATGACTTAGAAACTAAATGTAATTTTGTGATGATTAACATCTCATGATAGCCCATCTTTACTATTCCTTTAAGATCGTGCCTCAAAATTATTTGTTCATGGAGGTTATTTCTTCGGAAAGTAAATGCAGTTTGGTAAGTAATTCTTGGGGATTTTGCATAGTGGTTTAACATCCATTCTAATTAAAATGAATTAGTCTACACCAGCTCAACACAGTTACCTCAACAAATATTAGTATAGAATTCTTAGATAAAGCATAAAATTAAAAAATGTAGATGACCTTGTTTAAAGGGAAAAGAAACATTTGTCACATTGAAATATCAGAGAAGGAGAAACGTCACGGAATTCAACGTTATGTGAGAGAAATATCATGCTTCCTTTAAATAATAATAAGTTGTCAAATCTTTTATTACAGCTTCCTGAAGTTGACACATGACCTTTAGATTTGCCTTTCACAGTACGTGGTTTTCTTGGGGTTGCACTAGATTTGTTCTGCAATGAGGTACATTAATTACTGAGCTACTCTTTTTATTTAGAATTTTTGACATTATTTCCAGCAGAGTCAGAGTTTGAAATGCCTCAAAATCTTTAAACACAGAAAGGTGAAGGAAGTTGTTTTACGTCAAATAATACAGTACAAACAGGCAAAACAAACGTTGAATAAACGTTGAACCAACTTGAATAGTTTTCTTTGTGTTCATCTCAAGCATACATTGAAAAGTTATTAAACTGTATTAAGTACTGTAATAATATCATAAAAGAATCATAGCTCTGGAAACTTTTTCTTTGTGTCTTCAGCAGTCCCACATCTGAGACAAACTGAAGTAAGAAGTGATTGTACAAAAAAACTTAGATGAAAGGGTTTAATAAACTTACTCAAACACTGTTCATATTCTCATCTGTGCCACCAGGTGATTTGTCCTTCCTTTTCAATTAAGTTTTCCTTTTACTGTAAATTAAATCAGCTTATGCTTCTGTCCTCAAGTTGTGGTCACATTAGCTCATCACTGTATGTACCAAAGCTTATTTGACCAAGATGACTGATTCTTTTCTGCCATTTCTCTGTAGATAAAAAATTGTAATTGCTTGAGCCTGTCAGCATAGTTCTTTTTATTTTTTTAAATCAATTCTTTCATCACCTTGAAGAGAGACATAAATGTGCCTTTTGAATAGAACTTTTAATTTTATTTGAACTTTTAATCGCTTCTTTGAGAGAGTGTCATCAGGAGCATATCAAAAGTATTACAAATCATTTTTCCTGGAAGTTAAATAATATAAAAATCAAATGAAAGCTGCATGACCAATTCTAAGTGTTCAGCTTCATTCAACTCTCTTAAAAGGTATGTAGTTAGTTTTTATTATTGGTCGACCTGTATACTGCAAGGAAGAGCTAACTGTATACATATAGATTAGAATTGAATGAAACCTAAAATTATACTTCCTGAAGAGAAGAGGAAAATTTTTAATGCGATTTTTCCTGAATTCTAATTAAACTTCCATAGATTATCATTATTATTTTTTTAAGGTACATTTCCAGAAATCGAACCTGGGTCTCCTGCCCAGAAGGCAAGCATTCTGTCACTGAACCCGCCTTCCATAGATTTTTGAAAACTACTTTTCATGCTAATTTAATTGAAAGAGATAGCAGAGAACCAGGACATCACTGGAAGCTCATGATGAAATAAAAATAACTATGGCAAAATATTTTTTGCAATGAGAAAGAATTTTATCTTACTTTTTTTATGCCTGAAGTGTTATGTCCCATACTTCTTAAATAATAAGAATTATAGACTCTTAGAGTTTAAAGGGACAAAAAATGTTTATTTTGTAATGTTTGATGGAATGTTCTTTTCAACCAATTGTTTTGGTATAGATATGGTAAAGATAGCTAACTATGATAAGATGTAGTGATTCTAAACCATAGAATCAATAATACTCTAATCTTAATAGGAAATTCAATCAACTGGGAATTTGATACAGAAAATCAACACTTCAAAAATGAGTCAAGGATTTATTGTCAATGGTGAGAGATTAGCTTAAAAATAATTTCAAATGTATTTATATAGACATTTTATACATGTTAGAAATTAGTTTTGTTTTCAATAACCTATTTTTAGTACTTTCAATATCTTTATTTTAAGGCAAAATTCAACTGGAATTAAATAAAATCTGTGAGAAACATATAACATTTGTGTGCATCAAGCAAATCCATTCAGCATAAATTATCAACGTTAATCATTCTAACAACAATTGTGAAAATAATGTAGTTCTATACTGAATTGGATTTATTCTATAGAAAATGAGGTAGAAAGTTTAAATGAGCTAAAATAAACTCAACTTCTCCCTTGTATTTTCTTTTGCAAAATATTTATATAGTAAGAATAAATGTTGGCAAGGAAATGGTGAAGGCAGATAACAGTGTCATGGCTAGCGGTTAGGGCTGGATGGGACTGACTGATTAAGAATGTCTACAGATTTTGAAGACTATTCACCACCCTTGCTTCTCTTTGGCAACATTCTGTAGGAAAATAATACAGTGATATTTTGCTTTCTATTTTTGTCTTTGGATGACAAAGCCCCATATATATGACTAAATTTGCTTTAAAAGTTAAATTTAAAGGTGCAAATTTAGAAGAGTGAATGTGTCCATCCATAGGGACAAAATATCAATAGTAATATTTCATCCTAACTCTCATTCCCCACTGCCATTTTTTTTTAATCTGGAAAACTTTCCTTGGCTGCTATCCTTTTTTAAAAAACAAAACAACACAACTTTATTATAGTATAATTGGCATACAATACATTGCACATATTTGAAGTGTACAATTTGATGTTTCACATGTGGATATACCCATGAAACCATCATCACAATCAAAATAATGAACATATTTCATCCTAGGGCTCCCCACACCTCACCCTCCCTCCTTCCCCAAGCACACACTAGCTACTTTCTGTTACTATATATTAATTTCATTTCTTAGAGTCCTATATAAATGGACTCATTCAGTATGCACTCTTTTATGTCTAGCTTCTGACTCAGCATAATTATTTTGAGGTTCATCCATGTGGTTACATGTAACAATAGGTCATTCCTTTTATTGCTGAGTAGCATCTTTCTTAGCATACACCATGATTTTTTAATGCATTCAGCTATTGATGGACACTTGGGCTGTTTCCAGTTTGGGCTATTACAAATAAAGCTGCTGTGACGATTTACCTGCAAGTAAATTTTGGAAGGATGTGTGCTTTCTTTTCTCTCAAGTAAAACCTAGGAGTAGAATGTCTAAATGGCAGGTGTACGCTTATCTTTTTAGGAAACTGCCAAACTGTTCTCTGAAGCTACTGCATCACTTTATACACTCACTAACAGTGTATGAGAGTTCTTGTTTCTCCACACCCTTTCCAACATTTGTTATGGTTATTTAAAATTTTTTTGTTTGCTTTAGCGATTCCAGTAGTTGTGTAGTGGTATCTTATTTTTTGAATTTGCATTTCCCTAATGGTAATAGTATCAAATATGCTTTCATGTGTTTATTTGCCATCCATAAATCTTACTTGGTGAAGTTTGTTTTTTAAAATATCGGTTATTTGCTTTCTTATTATTGACTTTTGAGATGCGAAGGGTTTATCAGATATTCTCTTAGCAGTGACTTTTGAAAGCAAAAGTTTACAATTTTCGTGAAGTCTAATTTATCAATTTGTTCTTTCATGGATTATACCATTAGTATGATACCTAAGAAAGACATTTACCAAACCAAAGACACAAAATGTTCTCCCATATTTTCTTCTAGAAGTTTTTTAGTTTTAGGTATTACATTCAGGTCTATAATCTGAGTTGATATTTTGCGTATGACATAAGATATGAATGAAAGTTCATTAATAATTTTGCATATGAATACCCAATTGCTCCAGCATCATTTGTTGAAAAGACTACACTTTCTCCACTTCAATACCTTAACACTTTTGTCAAAGATCAGTTGTCCTAATATGTGTGGGTCTATTTTTGGATTCTCTTTTATGTTCCATTGATATATTTATTTCTATACTACATTGCTTTAATTATTTTGGTTTTTTAAGTCTTGAAATCAAAAAAGTGTTTAACTTCCAACTTCATTCTTTTTCAGAGTAGTTTTGGCTTCTAGGTCTTTTGCATTTCCATATGAATTTTAATAAACAGCTTAAATTTTACAAAAAATTCTTCCAAGGTTCTGTTTGGGATTGCATAGAGTAATTTGGAGACAGTGGACTTCTTAACAATATTGATTCTCCTGACTGATGAACCAGGTATATCTCACCATTGATTTGAAACTTCATTAATTTACACAGATATTGAATTTACAGCAAACGTGAAGCCACTTAAAAGATTATGGACTATAAGGAAAAACGATTAAATTCTGGCTGCAGTGTCAGAGAAATTTTTGAAAAGAAGGCAATCTTTGTTCTGATTTCATACCAAATAGATGAGTTGCAGGTGAGCAAATGAGCTCAGAGAGAAAAGAAGTACAAAGGTACTGGAGTGGGGCTGCAAGGGTAGTTCTGGAGACCCGGGTTTGATTCCTGGCCCATGCACTTCCCCAAAAACAAAACAAACAAACCAAACCAAACAAACAAACAAACAAAAAAGAAAATTCAACAAATGATGCTGGATAACAGATATCACATGGTAAAAAAGTGAAATGCCACCCCCGCTATATAGCATACAATGCATACACCAAAAATAAATAAATAAATAAACAAACCACTGGCATATGAGTTAGGACCACACATTTAAAGATTGGCAAGTAGTTATGGTTTGACATATCTGAAAATTTAGCTTTGGGAGATATCAAGGCAGATGCATGCCTAGACCCTGGTATGCGTACGGCTCGTGGCACCTGTCTTTATCCTGTGACCAGAAGGGATGATGGAAGGAATTAGAGGAATAACATATGTATGTTTAAAAAGACCACTCTGAAATCTAAATGATTTGTTCAATTATTTCTAAAGCAATTTATACTTTATCCTTCATACATTCCTAGTGGAAAAGCCTCACTATATATAGAATACCATGCACATTGTATACATATTTTCATTGAATTAAAGGTCTCTCTTTTAAGTAGTATGAAATACATTTTTGCTTCATTTGCGTTGGACTCTGGTGCATAAGCTCAGCCCTAACCCTGTAACTCATCCTAATGTTATGCATATCTTCTATGGTTTCAGCATATTCTTTTACATATTCATTTAACAATAAGATTTCAGTGTTTTTCTTTTTTTATTGCTGTTGTTGTTTGTGTCATGCTGTTATAAACTCCCTTGTATACTTGATAATATAAATTAACTCTCTTTTACGCTTTCCTTATCACTAACTTTCATGCTGAACTCAAAACTGCCACCAAGGTTGTCTTTTTCACATTACTGTGTCACTTACACTCTTAGAATTAACTCTTTATATAACTAATCCAGTTCCTTTTCCTACTTCAGCTTTCCACTCTAAGAGACAACACGCATTCTTCTGTTTATCATCAACATGGCCCAAGTGGGGGAAATGAACTTCTTTAAGCGATGGTTCCTTGAGCTCCTATGTGACTACTTAAAAGTTGTCACACCATCAATGTACATATTGTTCAACTTCTGTAACGCGCATGAATCAGTTTTCCACAGAAAGTGAGGATTGTACAGAGATCACTAACAAGTTAGGTAGTGCAGGATTTACAGATTCACAATTAGTCAAGGTTTATACCCTTTTAAATTCCCAGTCGTATTCCTTTCTTCACTTTTACAGATGTATTTACACATTTCAAAGAAAAATGTTCTGTCTAGCTAAGTATTTATTCCTTAATAAATTTATTCTATAATTTATTTTGGTTGTTGGCCACCTTCCCACTCCTTTAACATTGAACCTGGCTCTCCTAGCTAGGCAGGTCCCTCACTAACCTCAAAACAGACCACTCCTTTTCTCCAACACATCCCATTGCTTGTATTGCTTGAAAAAAATGAGTGAATAGTTCTAATCAGACCTAGCCTTACTGTCTACTCGGATACAATCAAATACGATGCTTTGTAAAGTCACTATGGAATCTTTGAACATATGTTCCTAGCCTAAGCTATGGGGTCAGTTTGCCAATTTCCACTTCTTACTTGCAAACACATTGTTCACCCCCTTTAATAACATCTAAGTATTCTTGGCATCAGCCTTTTGACTGGCTGTAGCTTCATACCTAGGATGGTATATTGCTACTCTCTTAATCAAGTATCTCTCTGGTATTCTTTTTTTCACATAAAGAATTTTATCTAATTTCTGTCTCACTGAACTACCTCTGATTATTGCAATGTCTATTATATTTTATTAACTTGCATACCTACCTATATTTCTGAAGACACAATTCATATTAAATTACTCTCTACCGGAAATAATTCCAGTCTTTTATACTAATTTTATGCTGTGACTTCTGAAACTATGCTGGTTCAAAGTACTGTTCTGGTTGGATTATGAATAGTTGTTATGAGATTGAGAAATATGAAGATGTGTGGAAACGTAATTATTAGTTAATTTATTTCTCATGGTGTTTTGGTAAAAGTCAAGCCAGTTTGCTTAGTTTAATGTTGGTTCATAATCAGAGCGATTTGAACCTTGTTGAAACTTTCAATTCAGAGAGATGGACTAAAATACGGAATCAAATATAGTTCCACCCAAGACTAATACCACCACTTAAAGTGTTAAAGCAGCCTCTTTCTCTTGATTACATGCTTTCAAATGTTACTTTGAACTTTTCTCCATTTATTTTATATTTAACAGATATTTGTCATATTTTACATTTGTATTATGTTACGGTGACACAGTTTAAATATAGTAGCAAAATCATAAATTTCAGGATGAATTATGTAAAACGTTTTCGAGTCAACTTCTTAAAAATAAACATGTGACAATTTTCAACAGAGAGTCCAGAAACCGTTTTAAATGAACCAGGATTTTATGAATCATAACAGTATCCGCAACTGGAAAACATACCTTTTATTCATTTACAGACAATGTTTAGAACAAATGTGCATTCCCAAACAGTTTGGATGGGAAACAACTGATCAGTGTATAGAGTGGAAATGAGACAATGGGATGTGGGCTGGGAAAGACGAAAGGTGCTTCCTACTAGGTGAAAGTGAGGTAGAGATGGTCACATTCCCTTGTGATAAGAGTTGAACATTTTGTTCAAATGTACACATTCAGCTTTTCTGAAACCTAGAACACAATTGGCATTTCAGATCAAAGAGAGGTTAGGTCAAATGTTGAGCTGTTTGAGACAGGAAATGCTCTGGGCAGTTAATGTGTAGCAATGGGTCCTAACTTCTAGTTGTGGGTTCTCTGTCTCTGGTTAGACTGGAGATTGCAATACTTTTGGAGATCTGTTGTAAATTTGATCATATCTTAATGTTTTTTCTTCTTGTGGAGTTTTTACCAGTCTTGGCTCCATTGAATTTTAGCTAACCGAATTGACCACAGATGGCATTTTACTACAAAAAGTTCAAGGGTATATGACTCAATTAATGGAGGTAGATTTGTGGCGCCTCCACATAAAATCCAAGGAATTCTAGAAACCAAGCCAAATCAACCAAATGAGCGTGAGCCAATGATCAGGGAAAATAACTCCCTGGACCACTGAACTTTACTTGGCATTCAATCCTAACAATTTGATTTATATTGCCTTTATGTTTTTACAAGATCAGAACTCCTTTTTATCGAGAAATAATTTTTTCAAATATACTTTGAAGGACAATTACCAGGTCTCTTTAAAATAACCGAGAAGGTGTTGGAAAAGGTGTCGTGCCAAATTATTCAAGAGAGAGGGTATAAACTTCTTCAAAAGCTCAAACACATGAGATTCCCTGTTGGTGCTATATTTTTTATTTGTTTGTTTTGCTTTTCCTGGAGTCCTTCCTTTCACAGGGCTCATTGACCAGCTCACACTGGGAATGTGTTTGTAATCAGGCCTGATACACAGCTGACACCTTAGGACTTCCTTTCATTTTCCTACTTTTTTTTTTTTTTAAGATTTCATACTTTCCTCATGCTTGATTTACTCTCTTATTTTGCTGAAATGAGTTGCCCAAGAGTTTCTAAGTATTTTTGAGCTCCATTTACCTAAAATTATTTGCCAATTGTACAAGTGTAGTTGAACATGATGATGATCTGGAATTTTGAAGATTCTGTCTCATATTTTTCTAGCATCCAATGTTATGGTAGAAAATTGGTTGATATTCTGATACTTCTGTTGTACTTGACCTGTTTCCTATTTTATCCACTCCTCGAGTTATTAGAAATTTCTTTTGATATCTGGTGTTTTAAACTTTCCTAATAATAAGTCTTGGAGTGGGTGCATTAGGGAGAATGAGCATCAATCTGGAGACTCATGTTATGGAAAGGTTCTGGTAACCATTTATAATTTTCCACAACTATCTGGAGTTCACTTGATTAGGCATTGTACCTCTTGGACTGATCCCCTAATTTTATCTTTTCTCTCTTATTACCTTTTTTTTTTTTTTCTGTTTATCAACTTTTTGCTTTCATGAGATTTCCCTTTCTTTCATTGAATTTTCATTTCCATTATTATGCTTTAAATCCCCAAAGGCTCTTTCTTGTTCTGAGACTGTCCCCTCTTTCTTTTACTACTTTGAGGTCCTTGCCACACTCCTACCTTTGCATTTCTTGTTATCTCCAAGTGCTAAGCCTCTGCAGGTGTTTGTAGGGCAAATTCATTGTTCTGTGCTGTAACTTCTTCATTGTTGCTGTCAGTTGCTGCTCCTCTACCTATTTGTCATTTTCTAAATCTTTGTTGAAATCTCTTTCCTGTGTTGTTGCCTCCATTTTCTCTGGCTTTGTGGATTTAATTCCTCTTTTGGCACTTTACTGCCATTTTAATTTTATCTTTGGAATAAGAAGAAACCAATCCACCATTTTTAAACTGTATAATCTAACTTGAGACAATTTCTGAATGTAACTATGATTTGTTTTTATGTTTCTATATTCTTATCTTCTCGAAACCTGTTTACCATTATATAGTCATATACTTATGATAGTATAAAAACCTGCTCTTCTCCTGACATATTTGGTATAATACATGAACTATAGAATTAACATTCTTGGATTGTCTATGTCACAGTAATTCATCTGTATCTATTTCTTAAGTTAAAAAAACCCTCAAAAGTGAAAATAATGCCTATTCATGGATAGGAGTGGGAAAATGGTCTACAACCTTGAGAATCTTGAGATCCTTCTAGATTCCAGTAGCCCAGTCACATTTAAAAACTTATGTGTTACCTCACAAGGGTAGCTACTTGATTCTGCTCTGTTCAGCTGTTTATACTTACCCTTTTACATATGTAGAACTGTTTAAAGTTCCTGTTGATTCATTTCACAAAAGGAGATTGTCACAGTTCATGGATGGAAGGTCATCTTTAAAACACTTCAGAATTTCAAGGTATAAATATTTTTTTCTAGATTTCCAAGACCTATCTAAATGAAGATGATTTAGATATAAAACTGTTTGTAAATAATTATTACCTGATAAATTTGTAAAGGAAAGTGAGAAAAATATCCTAATACCTTGTAGGAGCCTGTTTCCTGAGAAGGCCACTCTGAGGATACATGTACTTTTAAACCCCTTTTTAACCAACATATTAATAGATAAGAAGACATGTAAAATAATCCCTTGGGCATATGAGAGTTATTTGCAATATCCTGCACTTAGCAGGGACTTCACTCCTTTCTCTCTTGCCCAGAAAAGCGTATCTGTGTACGATGATTACATATGCTCAAATTTATGTCTTAAATTGAGTCACTTATCTGTTTAGGAAAATAACTGACTGCTTACCTCATATAAAACACAGAAACCAGTTCCAGATGTATTGTTGATCTAAGTGTGAAAGACCACACAATAAAGCTTCTGGAAGAAAATGTAAAAGAATTTCATTACAAACTTGGGAGAGGCAAAAGATTTCATAACCGAACATTTCAAACACTATCCATATGGGAAAATATTAAGAATTTGGATGGTAACCTAAACTTTTTATCAGATGACACTATTAAGAGATTGAATAAGGACAGAGTGGGAGAAAATATTTGTAACATTTATCTGACAAAAAATGTGACTATAGAGTACTGAAAGAACTCTTAGAAATCAATAAAAAATACCTGAAATATAAAAATGGACAAAATACTTGGATAGGAATTTATAAAAAAGGATATCCAAATGGCCAAAATAATTATGAAAAGATACTCAACCTATTAATCATGAGCGAAATGCAGATTAAAACCAAAATGAGATAACTTCACACATGTACCGGAATAAGGCTGCCAGATCTAGCAAATAAAAATATAAGGCTCTCAGTAATATTGAGTTTTAGATTAGCAATGAGTAATGTTTTATTATACTCATATGCCACATATTTCAAATTTAAGTGGAAATTCTATGTTTTAAATAGTAGCTCTAACCAGAAAGACTAAAATTAAAACTATCCACAATCCCAAGTGGCAATGTGGAGTAATTGGAGCTTTCAAACGTTGCTGGGTGGAGTAATAATTGATGCAGAGCCACTTTGGAGAACTATTTGGGAACATTTATTAAAGGTGACCATAGTGAATCCTCAGACCCAGCAATTCCTCTCCAAAAAATATACCATGCAACATGTACAAGAAAGCTCCCAGCAGCGCTCTCTGAATTAAAACCTGTAAAAAAATTAAATAAAGCAGATGCCCGTTAGCAATGTAATGGATAAGTAGATCATTGTATAAGTAGGCAATGGGATGTTATCCTGCAACTAGGAAGAGCAAACGATTGCAATACTTAACAAGCTCCATGATTCTCACAAATAGAATGTTAATAAAAAGAGCCACACACAAAATGGTAAATTTTGCATGTTTCAATTTCTCTAGAATCCTAAGCCAAGCTGCAGTGAGCCGTGGCGTTAGACATCCAGTTAGGTACGACCCTAAGGAGTGTGGTGACTGACAGGAGGCATGGGTGGGGAGGTTTTTTAAGAATGTTTCATTTCTTGATTTGGTTTTGGCTACAGGAATGTGTTCATTGTTAGGAAACCACCAAGCAATATACCCTTTTGATTTGTGTGCATTTCTGTGTGCATGCTATACTTCTCTAAGACGCTTGCTTAAAAAAAGTTAAATTAATCAAAAATCTAGTAATTTGTTTTTGCCTATAGAAATGGACTTGTGATACATACAAGAGACAACTGATTTTAGCTGGTGAATCATGACAATGCATTTGACGTAACCTGCCATGGATAGCTCTGTGCTGAGCAGCAGGTCTCCAGCAGGTTTCCTGCAGGTCTTCATGCCGCGCTTGGGAGAGGAAAACCCAAAGCCACTGCTGGGGCAGACACTCTCAGCTGCACGTGGCAGCCATGGAGAATAACTGTTCTGCAGGTTCAGGGCTTTTGCTGAAATCTTTTTCCTTCACTCTCTGTGAACATTCCCTTTCTGGTGTGCCAGCCCCAGTTCGTGTCCTTTGTATGTCAGTTAGCTGGATTTGACTTTGTTTCTACATCGAAATATTTCTTCTGCTTATGCCTTCAGCTTCATACTTATTAACTCTTGGGATAATCTGGAGCCTTCCCCATGCCCTGCTCACCTGTTGCACAGCCATTCTGCTTTTACAAAGTACTGATAAAAGTAAAAGCACTGTAGAGAAGTGAAGTTACTATCTGGCTGTGTGAGTTCCTTTATCTCACAACAGGAAAGTGAGAAGTTAATATTGGGATTCAGCCATTTATTATTATCACTAACTCTATTTTGAAAGAAAGTTAATGCTTAATGGGTACAGAGATTCTATTTGGGGGAATGGGAAAGTGTTGCTAAAGGATGGTGTCGATAGTAACACAACATTGTGAATGCAATTACCACACTGCATTGTATATTTGGATGTGGCTAAAATGGGTAATCTTGGGGTATATATGTATTATTAGAATAAAAATTTTAAGGACAACACAGGATTGTACAATATGAGCAGTGATGCCTACTGTAAACTACAGACTACAGTTAATAGT
The DNA here is from genome assembly GCF_023851605.1 of Tamandua tetradactyla. Lineage (NCBI taxonomy): Eukaryota > Metazoa > Chordata > Mammalia > Pilosa > Myrmecophagidae > Tamandua > Tamandua tetradactyla. The sequence goes on along the minus strand of NC_135352.1, from coordinate 38,500,671 downwards.
ATAATTGTAATATCACTGTTGCATCAATTGTGACAAAATTACCATACTAATGTAATGCAAGGTGTCAACAATAGGACAAATGGAGTGTGTATGAAGGGGCAGATTTGGAAACTGCATTTTATTCATAATTTTAATAAAAACCTACAACTCTCATAATTTAAAAAACTCAAGTAGGGCATAAAAGCAAAAGGAAAAAGTAGCTACATGGTATATTTCTTAAAATGGGGGGAAAGAAGCAGCAGCAGAAAAAGGAGAAGAGAAAGAATGCAACGTGTCGTTATTCTCATAGCAGGCCTGGCTTTTTGTCTGGTTGAAGACAAATTCCTGCTCTCCTGTTGGCTCATCATAAAACGTCTCAGATTTTATTTTATTTTTTTTAATGTAGGAACAGACTTTTCACTTTATATCCTCTCCATGACCTGTTCTTGACCTTCCGTAAAGTTTAGTACAAATCCTTTGGAACATTTGTGCTTTCATGTCTTGGAAAGAAGGTTTTGGAGTGAACCAGAGTTGGCTTTGTTCCACGGCCCCTCTGTGGACTATCTGTGCAAACTTAGCCAAGGTAGTCTCTCAGCCTCTGCTAGCTGTGATGCTAAAGATGAGTGTCGATACCTACGTTTAGAATTATGATTTTATGATATGAACTATGAGGCACTTATGATTTTGCTTGGAGTGCAACATACTTTCAAAAATTCTAGTTCCTGCCCTTCTCCCTTTCTTTTCCCTTCCTTCCCTTACTTTCATCACTTAGTGGATCATTCCTAAATTAGTTGATCAAAGGTCCAAAAGTGCATTGATTAGGTGTACATATTAAACATTACGATGTACATATCTGCTTAAATATTCATTGTCTAGAGCAGGGTCTTCTAATGAATCACATCACCGTGTAGGAAATGTGCAAATTACAGCTGAATAAAATGATGAGAGATATAGTCAAAAGATAGACTGGATGGCAGATAAGGGCATATTCCTGGGAGCAAGAGGGAGAAAGAGAGAGAGGGGAGGAGAGGGGAAGTGATGGAAGCAGAAGGGGAGGGAGGGTTAGTATCAAAAGGTAAACCAGTGAATGTCTTTCTAAATCTTCTTGTGAATCTTTGTAATATAGTATAAAACAAATCTCCTTAACTTAACATTTCCTCCAAATGTTCTCTTTTTGTTCTCTCTCTATAAGAGAAACAAACAGAGAAGTTATAAATGTATAACACGTATTTATTTGTTGAATAAGTTAAATGAATGCAGTAATGACCAGTGTGACATAGAAAGAGTAAGAGTTTGGGACAGACAGATCGGATCTAAATTCCTGGTGCACTCTCATTAGCTTTGTGATGCTGGGAAATTTAATTTAGTTAAATTCCCTCAGACTCCGTTTCCTCATGTGTCAAGTGGAGATAACAATATCTATCCTGTAGGATTGCGGTGAGGATGAAGGCACTGCTCATAAGAATCTTACCACATTACTCAGTGGTATTTCTTACTGCTGCTATTACCTCCTGAGTTATACGTCTCATTCAGAAAGCCTAGTCTGTCTCACAGTCAACACAGAACTATTTCTCTCCTATTCGCAGGGACCAGAGACCCATGATTTGACTTCCAAATATGACAGATCAGCTGCTCTCCAGATAAGTACGCTCCCCCTGCCCCTTGCTGCTTTCATGGGTCCTGCCTTGCTACCTTCTTCCAAAATGAGAGTCCCTAGAAGCACAACCTCCTGCTTCTCCACCATTAGAATTTACATGCTCAATCTTCAGTGGGTAATTGGTAATTCTGTTTTTTTATATTCAGCTTTTTTACCCTTGGTTCAATGAATTTTACTGCACGTAAAATTTATTGTCACTTCTATTTGGTCACCCAATATAAAATTTCCTTAGGCTATTTAGATCAGATGTGTACATGGTATATTTTGTGTGAATAGGTTGTAGTTTGCTTTTGAAACTTAGCTTTTTTTTTAATGGCTGAGCCACATCTTCTATCACGTTATTGTAGGTTTAAGTTCCATAAAAACTGTGGTATTGTAAACAAAATTTTTCTGACGATAGTACAACATTTTCTCAGAATATATATCTCCCTAGCTGAAATATTTTGTTGTATTTGACCAAAAAATTGTTTCTGGAATAATTTCTTTGTTTCTTCTCTCTCCTTTTTTTTTGGCACAGCAGTTGTTACCTTGTAGATTTTTTCTTTACTTTAAAGACTGTATAGATTTTGTCCCAATTACATATAGCTTTTCTTTTAAACACTCCTGCCTCCCTCACCCGATCCCCTCACCCTCAGTAAGCTCTAATTTGCTTTTCATCTCTGCGAATTTGTTATTTCTTATCATCTCTAATATATGACATCATACAAATTTTGTCCTTATGTTTCTTGTTTATTTTACTGAGTATGTTTTCAAGGTTCTTCTGTGTAACAGCATGTCTTGTACCTTCATTTAATATTCCATCACATGTATGTACTTCATTTTGTTTATCCATTCATTTGCCGATGGACGTTTGTGTTGTTTCCAGTTTTGAACTATTGTGACTAATACTGCTATAAGTGTTGGTGCACAGTTATCTGTGTGCAAAGCTGTTTTTGCCCTCTTTGGGTATGTACCTAGATGTGGGGTTCCTGCAGCCAAATGATAATTCTGTATTTAACTTTTTGAGGAGTTGCCATATTGCTTTCCACCATGGCTGAGCCATTTTATATCTCTACCAACAATGTACTAGAATTCCAATTTCTCTGCATCCTCTTCAGCACTTATTTTCCTTTTTGTTGTTGTTCTTTAATAATAAACATCCTTGTGAGTGTGCAGTGGTATCTCATTGTGGTTTTAATTTGCTTTCCCCTAAGTCTAATGATATTGAACATCTTTTCATGTGCTCATGGCCATTTGTATATCTTCTTTGGGGAAATGTCTGTTCACATCTTTTGATTATTTTACAATTGTGTTTCTTGCTTTTTATGTGGTGAATTGTAGGACAATTTCATATATTCTGGATTATTAAACTCTTATCTGATATATGGTTTGAAACTATTTTCTACCATTATGTAGGTTATATTTTCACTTTCTTTTAAATGTCCTATAATGCCCCAAAGTTTTTAAATGTGATGAAATCAAATTTGCCTATTGTTTCTTTTGTTCCTCATGCTTTTGGTATCATATCTAAGAATCTGTTGCTAAATCCCAGTGTGTTGGTTTGGAGCAGTATGAAATCATGATCTGAAACTTAACCTGTTCCTATATAAGTAGGACTTTTGGATGAAATTATTTCAGTTAAGTTGTGGTCCAAATCAATCAGAATGGGTCTTAATCTTATTCTTGGTGCCTTGATAAGTAGAGTAAATTTCAGACACAGGGAAAGTCACAGGAAGCTAAAAGAAAATGGTCAATGGAAGCCAGAAGGGAAGGGCTGCCCAGGAGTGGCCACCATGTGTATTGGCATGTGGCAGAGGAGCCCAAGACCGAGGCTCACAGGCGGTCACCCCCAGAACACCAGTCTCCAAGGAGGAAAAATTGCCACAGTGAAACCTTGATTTGGACTTTTTCCTAGCTTCAAAACTGTGAGCCATTAAATAGACATTGTTTAAGCCAACCCTTTGCATTGTATTTGCCTGATCAGCCAGGGAAATTAAGCATCACGTCATGATGATTTGCCCCTATGTAATCTTCTAAGAGTTTTAGATCTTATTTAAGCCTTTGATCTGTTTTTAGTTGATTTTTGTATATAGTGTGTGAGAATGTGAATATCTAGTTTTCCCAATACCATTTGTTGAAGAGACTATTTTTTCCCCACTGCCTTTATTTAGCACTTCTGTGGACCACTTTATGGACTTTTAATTTGGGTCCTCTGATCTATTTGTCTATCTTTGTGCCAGTAACACTGCTTTGATTATTGTCACTTTGTAATGTAATTTGAAATAGGGAAATATGAGTCCTCCTTATAAGAATAAGTCCTTATTCTTCTTTACAAGGTTGATTTGGCTATCCAGGTTTCCTTGCAGCTCCATATAAATTAGCTATAGGTATTGGTATACACCATATCTGTATACACCATTTTTTTTCCATTTCTGCAAAAAGGCTGCTGGAATTTCAATAGGGATCACATCAAATTTGTGTATTGCTTTGGGAAATGTTGACATATGAACAATGTTAATTCTTTCAATCCATGAGCATGGGATCTCTTGCCATTTATTTAGGTTTTCTTTAATTTTTTTTCAGCAGGGTTGAACATCAGCAGTTATCAACATTCCATCTTTTGTATCCTTAGGTAAATTTATTCCTAGATATTTGATTCTCTTAGATGCTATTGCAGACGGAAATGTTTTCTTAGTTTACTCCTCAGATTGTTCATTGCTGGTATATAGGAGCACATTTTTTTGCACTGATCATATAGCCCCCCACTTTGCTGAATCCATTTCTTAGCCCTAATAGTTTTCTTGTGGATTCCTTTGGGTTTTCTAAATATGAAATCATGCATCTGCAGATTGAGAGACTTGTACTTCTTCATTTCCATTTCATTTATTTTTATTGCTTAATTACTCTAGAAGGAACTTCTAGTTAAATATTGAATAGAATGGTGAAGATGGGCACCCTTGTCTCTTAAGGGGAGAACTTTATTTTTTTTACCATTGAGTATGATGTTAATGTGGGTTTTTCATAAATGGTCTTTCTCATATTGAGAAAGTTCCCTTCTCTTCCTAATTTAAAATATTTTATTTTCATCAAAAAGGGTGTAGGATTTTGTTGGATCCCTTTTCTGCATCTACTGAGGTAATCACGTGGTTTAGGTCTTTAACTCTATTTGTGTGGTTTATTACATTGTTTGATTTTTGTGTGTGAAACCAGCCCTGCATTCCTGGGGTGAATCTTACTTGGTTAAGATAAATAATATTTTCTTTTTTACATGGGCAAGCTCTAGGAGTCGAACCTGGGTCTCTGGTATGGCAGGTGAGAATTCTGCCACTGAGTTACCGTTGCCCGACCTGTGCATAATCTTTTCAATGTGCTGTCGGATTTAGTTTGTTGGTAACTTGCTAAGGATTTTTGTGTCTATGTCAGGCTCTAAGAGCTCGTCTTCAAGCTCAGAGGCACTAGCAGTAATTGAGAAGCCCGCGTTTCATCTTCATGAGTTTCCTTCTCTGATTTCGGTAACATCAACTTATTCTCTTTGCTTCCCCCACCTTAAGAATATTAGCTGCTTCCTGCAGTTGTTACTTCCCTGGTACCTTAGAATTCCCTTTTTAAACTTGGAAATTACTAGTTAACAATTTTATATGTAGTTAACACCTCAGTATATTAAAATTTGTTCCCCTTTTAAATAATTATTATCATTTCTTTTTCATGCCTGGACCCTGACTGATGTACCTAGAAATAGGCAGGAGCAGAAAACATGGACTTATTCTCTTTATTGAAAAGTGTAGTGTCAACTACAGAAAAGGTCAGGTCACTGACATTTATTAATGGGCAAAAACCTTTTATTTTGATTCAGATTTAACAGCTAGAGACATGTAAAATATTACAGTGTAACACCTTTTAAACTTGAAACGATTAAGTTGTTTTATAGGCCAGAACATTTTTCGTCCACTTTGAAAGACATTAAAATTTGATGGTTTGGTTAAAGAAGAAATCACAAGTGAGATTAGGAAATACCTAGAGGCAAATAAAAATAAAAATGCAACATGTCAAAACTTATGAGATGTAGTGAAGGCTGTCGTGAAAAGGAAATTTATAGCTTTAAATGCTTACATTAAAACTAGGAAGAAAGAGATAGAACTTCAGGGAAGATGGCAGAGTAGAGAGCCCCAGGACTCAGGCCTTTTCCGAAAGAACTAATGGACAGGCAGGAACTGTCCGAAACAACCATTCTGGAGATCAGAGGCCAGGAGAGCAGGTGCAGCGTCCAGGGAAGAACGGGAAAAGGGGGCTGAGAAATTGCGGTGAAGGACTGTAACTGCTCTGCGGAAGCTGCCAGTGCCTATCCTCCACTCTCGAGGCAGGCTGCCTTGGGGTCTGGTCCCTGGCTGGCTGCTGTAGGCAAAAAAGAATGTGGAAGTGCTTTTCCCCCAGGAATGGGTTGGGAGTGGTCACAGCTGAGCATGCATCAAGACTTTTGATTGGCAAATTCTAATCTCTGGGACCCAGCTCTTAGCTGATGTGGCGGTCTGAGCAAGACAGGGATAGCTGTGGCCATTGTTTCAACTCAGCTGAGGAATTTTAGGGTCAAAGACAAACAGGGCCTCCTTAGGGCAGTGGGGAGCAGTTTGCTGAAGGGCATCGATTGCTGGACAGGACAGAAAGGTGCAGCTTTGAGGAGGAATCAAATGACTTTAGGTGTCTTTCTTGACCCTCTCCTCAGGATTCTCTTAAGCTGGTCTGTACTCATTTGTGGGTCCTTGGCCCTATTTTAGCTGGAAATGCTGACTTGGGAGCGTCCTCTCTGGGGTGAGCATCCTCCCAGAATTTTCCTTTCAGGCAAAAGTAGCTAGAGGAAACAGAGAGTCTAAGAAAATTAGAGAGATGAAAGAAAAGCAAAAACAGCTGATCACAATTCCCAGAAAAGGAGCAGAGGAGAGGAAGCTTTTTCCTGGGGGTGAAACAATTGCACAAATAGTGCTATCTTAAAAATTGTACGGCATATCCATCTAAGAATTAGATGAAGAAAAACTAAAAAATCTGATCAGTTATACATGGACAACTCTTAAGGTCTAGAATAAACTGAACCAAATATCAAAGAAGAGCTTAACACAAGGCCAAACAACAATGAAATCTTTGGTAAGAGAGAGAAGCAAACCTTCAGAGTAAACTCATCAAGATAATCAGACACCCAGAAATCAGCAAAAAATACAAACCATACTTAAGAAACAGGAAGATATGGTCCAGTTAAAAGAACAAATTACAACTTCAGAGGAGACACAGACTTTGGAACAACTCATCAAAGATGTTCAAACAAATACCATAAGTCAATTCAAGGAGATGAAGGAAATTATGGCAAAGGAGACAAAGGATATTAAGGAGATACTAGCAATGAAAATGTTCAAAAATTGATTGTGGTGATAAATTTACAACTGTATGATGATACTGTGAACCATTGATTGTACACTTTGGATGATTATATGGTATGCTGGTTTGAAAGTATTTTGTAGCCAGGAAGCCATATCCTTTAATCCTGATTCAATAATGTAGGGTGGAAACCTTTGATTAGATTGCTTCCATAGAGATTGACCCACCCAATTGTGGGTGTGGCCCTTTGAATAGATGGAGATGTGACTCCACCCATTCAAGGTAGGTCTTGATTAGTTTACTTGAGTCCTTTAAAAGGGAGACATTTTGGAGAAAACGTTGTTTCAGAGCCGACAGAGATGCAGATATTTGGAGATGCTTGGAGTGCTGACACAGAGAGCAGACAACTAAGTATGGATGCTTGAAGATGCAGAGCCCAGCAGATGTCACCATGTGTCTTCCTGTGAGATGCTAAGAATGCCAGAACCCAGAGTTGTGTCCCAGAGGAGCTCAGTGAAGCCCACAGATGCTTAGAGAGGAAACCACTGGCATCAGATGCTGGAAGCAATGGAACCAGAACAAGGACCAGCAGATGCCTGTCATGTGCCTTCCCATGTGGTAGACATCAGCCTTTCTTGAGTCAAGGTATTCTGTCTTTGTTTGGATATTTGTATAGCCTTAGAACTATAAGTTTGTAACTTTTTAAATTCCTTTTTTAAAAGTCATTCCATTTCTGGTATATTGCATTCCGGCAACAATCAACAAACTAAACATACAGTATGTGAATACATCTAATAATATTGCATAAAAACGACACTGGATGATCTAGAGAAGAAGCCTGGCAAATTATGGCAATGAAAGCACAATAGAAGAGACTAAAAATACTCTAGAGGAATGCAATAGTGGGTTTTGAACAGACAGATGAAAGAATCAGCAAACTAGAGGACAGGTTAGGCACTTTGGTACTTCAAAGGGCTATATGAAATTTAATGGCTTAGATAATGCATGTCCATCCTGGTAAGGAATTTTAGTCCCAAAGCACTGAGAGGCATGTTAAAAATAACTTTTACTCTGAAATTTTACATAAACCCCTATCCATGAAAAAAACACAGGTAATAGAGTCTTTTGATCAAGGCACTTCTAAGGGTAGTGTTGCCCAGAAACTGATTATTGTCAACTGGACACTATAGTAATAGGATAAAAAAAAAAGGTATAATCTTGCAGAAAGGAGAAACCAGAGGAAGTAATTCTTTAAGTAGCAGCAGGAAATAGTACAGAAAAAATGTTTAATTAAAGAAAAATCATCTAAAAATGAGATACAGAGATTAAAAAATGAGAAAATACTAATTATGCTAATTAGTAACCATTCAAATTTGGAGTACATTTCACCTGTGAAAAAGACATGATGAAGCAACATAGGGGCTTCTGAGGAGTTTTGTTTGGGTTTTGCTTTTATTTCTTTGGAGGAAGGGACAGAGGAGGGATAATGAATGTGAATTTGCAGTTGTGATTATCCATTATGGTTTTTAATCTTTCTATATCAGTATATAAATAAATATATATATATATTTCACTCTCTATAGATTAAGTGAAAAGAAGTTTAATCTCTAATTTCCTTTCTTAAATCTTTAATTAATGTTTAATACTATTCTAATTTTTAAAATTTTAATCTATGTTGTCAGGTAGTTTCCTATTTTTTTTCATTTCTAAGAGGAGTATATTTTACATATTACTACAAAACCTGGGAGTGGAGAAATATAGAAATAAAAAGATGTGAAAATAATAAAAATATTCATATAGTAATACAGGTGCTTTATAAAATCTTAAATGTTGGGAGTCTTTTGTAAGGCCGATCTTCTCATTATTAATTTCTTCTCAGTTCTCCCTATCCAGTGAGATGTGTGAGTCTCTGAAAATCTGCATCCATGGTTTAAATAATTCTGGGACAATTGTATAGCAGTATTTGCAGAGTGGATTTCTAATTAACTTTTTTTAAGTTGCTAATAAATTCCAAATTACAGATTTCACCCATTCCTTAATATAGCACACAAAGAGGAGGGCCCATATGCTTTTTAAGATTTAGATGGTACGTAGCACCTTCTATGACTGCAGTTTATCCCTGTCCCAAAATCAGACTGAGGGAAGGAATGAGTTAAAAGGGCCAAAAAAGAATGAGTAATCAAGATGGTATGAACTATTCAATGTTGCATGTTCTTGTCACTAAACTGTTAATAATCCCAAAGGGTTAGTTTCCAGCTGCAAATTATCAGGAAACCCTGCCCATGTTTTGGAAATCATCATGGTAGCCGGCAGTACGAATGCAGGGCTCTAAGCATCTGGAAATGCATACACGAATACAAGGCTCTATGTGGCATGATCACCAGCAGCTTATCTGAAACAAGAAAGCAATGAATTTTACTTACTTGAAACTTTTGAGATTTACTAATTCTATTAAATGAGATTATTAATCATCTATATAATCCATATGCTTGCATCTAGAAGTAAAGGTTTCAGATCTATAGGTTTATAAATATTAAGTAAGTTATACATTCCCCTATTTGTTTCTTTGCTTCTTTATTAGTAAAAACAACACAGAAGAAAGCTTAGAAATAAAGGAAAATCAGCTGCAATCCCAGAAAACAATCTATTATCATTTTGTTTATTCTCTTTAGGTCACTTTCACTCATTCACGTATTTATATATTCTCACTGAATGGTAATCTTCATTACAATACAATTTTCCTGCTATAATTATTTAACTATTCATTGTTGTTAGAAAGCAAGGCTTCCTTTGATTTGTACTAGAAACCAGGCTTGATCATGGTTTTACAGTTCTTTTTTATTTGAGAAGTTGCATGTTTACAGAACAATCATGCATAAAATACAGGATTCCCACAGACTGCCCCACCACCAATACCTTGCCTTAGCATGGAACATTTGTTACAATTAATGATAGCACATTTTCGTGATTGCACAATTAACTAAAGTACATGGTTCAACACAGGTTTCTCTGTTTGTGTGGTATGGTTCCATAAATTAAAAAAAAATTATTGTTATCAAATATACAACCTAACATTCCCCCTCCCCTTTTTTTTGTATGCTGCATAGCGGGGTCACAGTTCATTATTTCTCCAAGTGAGTATCCCATTATTCTAGCACCATTTGTTGAATTTTGTTTGTTTGTTTGTTTGCTTGTTTGTTTGTTTTGGGAAGTGCACAGACTGAGAATCGAAGCCTTGTCTCCTGCATGGCAGGCGAAAATTCTACCACCGAACTACCCTTGCACCCCCATTCCCCCTTTTAATCATATTAAGATATATATTTCAGTGCTTACAGTTTTTAATTGTTTTTAAAGACAGCAAGTTAAAACACTTACATGGGTATGAAGCTATAGCTTGGAACTCATTAATGCAGTAATCTAGTTAACCAAAATAATAAAAAGGCAGAATTGCTAATATATTCTTTAGCTGAGCTGGTGCTCTCTTTAAAAAGTCCTTCATAAAATGAAGAGAAAGAGCAAGAGGCACTTCAGGGGGTTTTACTTCCTGACCCCAATTTTTCTAACTTGGAATAGTTTCTCCTTTGCCCAGTGGAGAATCCTGGGTAAGTGTGATGCTTGACCACCATGGAAAATGAAATGACGGTAGTGGTGAGCTCTGAAATCTGTGGACGTTTTTGGCCAGCATACTAGCGGGTTCAATGAACGCACGTAGCATAAAGTGGGCAAGGAAAATGTAACAAAACCAAGAAATTCCAGAGAAAGTAGGGAGAGCACAAAGTTACAAAAAGATCTGAGTTCTTTCTTCAGAGATACTTAGCTTTCATGATCAGAATGGTGTAAATGGAGGATAAGGAAGAAGAGATTCTTGATTGTATTTTGGCACCTCCAACTGCCATTTAAATATTAGAGTTTGTGGAAAAGTATATCGAATCTAAGTAAGAAAAATTAATTCCAATTCAGTAGGGAGTATTTAAAACAGACATTTGGCTACTTCCGAGTGACCTGGAACCAACAAAATCTGCTTTTGTCAGTTGACCCAAGCTGCCAAAATATTATTTCAATGATTTTATTGTCCAGTTACAACTCTAAGTTAAGTATAAACATATAAACTCATTTAATCTCAGTCTAGTCTTTTTTATAATGTGTATCTATGGAGCCCATGGATTAAAAAAACACATCTTTTCTGGTCACTGCATATATTTTTTAAGATAATTCACTTGTTGGCTAGGTTTTTCCAAGAAGGGTTTCCACGGATTTTTGAGAATAGACGTAAAACTACCCACAATATGGGTCATTATTAAGGTAGTCTTCCTGATTGTCCATTTCCAAAATAAAATTTGAAACTTAGTTGAACCTCCTGTACCACAGTGTTGCCATGTATTCTAAAACCAAATTACATTATCACCACAAATAAAACATTCAATAAAATAGCTGCCATGGAAAACTGATTTTGAATGGGACATTTCAGGGTTTGGTGTTATCTTTAGCATCAGCATGAAATAATCCTTGAGCTCCCCTGGTGTAGCACTCTATTTGGCACTTTTTATATTCATTTTGTATTTTTAAATGATTTTTGTGTGGATTAAGTTAGTATTACTTAATATGATACTAAGCAACACCACTTTGTTATTTAAGTGAAATTTCAACTAAAATATTTTTCTATTAAAATGAATATTTTTTAATTCAATCGATGGTACAAAAAAGGTATTTGAAGCCAAGTGAAAAGACGTGAATTTAAATTGGACTCGTACGGGAAGGCCCTCTGTTGATGTAAGGTTTCTCATCTCTCCTGAAAAAAAGCAAGGAACAGATCACTTTTGTGCCACATGCACCCTTGTCTGTGTTTTGACACGCAGGGGTGGACAGTCCAGGGATTTGGGCATTTATCCTCTGTGTCGCTCTGTGATGGGAAGTCAGAGAGCCAGGATTGAGCCAGTCAGTGACAAAGGGCTGTATGTTTTATTTTCTCTTCAACCGTGGGATAAAATTAGGCATTTAAGAGCATGTTCTTTAAGGGGAAGTGGGGAAGGCAATGATAGAAGCCTTCCTGTACATTTTTTGTACTTCTTCAGATTATAAGCAACTCACTTTGTCATTGTTTTTTTCATGTAGTATTACTACAGATACTCACTTAGATTTAGATTGTGCAGTAACTCACATTTTAGACCCCTTATTGTGCACTGAGCTGTATTTCAAGGACTTCATCTGAATAACACAGGGAGTATTGTTATCCCCTTTTATAGGTGAAACATCTGAGTCTCAGCTTAAAAAATGTAACCAGTTCATGGTCACACAGCCAGTAAGTGGCAGAGTTTCCAATGCAAACCCGGGTGGGCTGCATTAAGAGTCCAAGTGCTTACTAATTATGCTACAGTAACCCTATGATGATCATGATTATTTGGTAGTTTGTCCCTATGTCACAGGTTTTTTTATTTTTTTTTATCTTTTAAAGCTGGATTCTTCTAGCTGTTGCTTTAAAGAAGTTCAAAAAAAGAAACTTTATATGTGCTGATTAAATCTCCTAAACAGAAAACATGAAATATCCAAGGATGTCTGAAAGTTGCACACTTCTCAAGAGACTTCTGAAGTCCTTAAGAAGCTACAATTGAGAAGAGAAAATGAATGGGCAAATATGGTACTTACTGGTGGCCTAGCCCTACAGAGAAAAGGATAGTTCCTTGATTTCTTAGTGCTAGGAATCAGAACTTGGCTAAGCGCTTTCGCTGTGCTAGGAACTTTTATACTAGTGCATTATTTGCTCATTATAATTTGGTTTTTTTTATAGATGAGACAGCAGAGGCTCTTCTAAGAGGTAGGCAATTTGTCAACTCTTAACACAGCTCATTAGCGGAAAAGCCGGGATTTGAACCCTGTGACTTGAGTCCAGAGCTTATACTTTCAATCATAGTACCAAAATATTTCACAGTGTATCTCTGGCTCAAAGAAGATGGAAGGTGACGTAGTACGCTTTGGTCCACCAGGAACTTGCTGCTTCATAAGCCCTGAATGTCCACCCTTAGAAGAGTTGTATTTCAACAATGATGTTGGCAATGGTAGGAAGTAGGAGGCCACCATCCTTATGTGATTTTATTACAGACTGGTGTATCAGGAGAAGGAGGGAAGCCTATATGGAAACTCTCTTGGAACTCTCTTCACCAAATCTGGGGAGAATGTGGACAGAAATATAGCAGATGGTGGCAAGTAGCCAAATACCAGTATTAATGCTATGTGCTTCATTTGTATCCACTTGCTTGCTCAGTCTAAGGTCTCTTGCATGATCAGATACCCTTTCAAAATACAAATTAGCAGTTTTATTTGTCTCAGAGTAAATGAATTCCACAAGGAGAACCCCATAGTTACATAAAAATGTATCACTAGGGAGAGAAACCTCAAGGGGATGTAGACCAAAAGGCATTAAGTTCCTCTTTGTTTTCCTTTTTAGGTAGGAATGGCATAATTTGCAAACATTCCTCCCTAATTAGGGAGGCATTTCCACTTCTCTTTGGATGACATCCTCTCCCCCCCGACTCCCAAAATTTCCTAAGAAGGTGTACTTGGCTGTTCCTGCTTGTCTTTTGTTGTCATTCTCAGAGACTGTGATCGTCCCTTGATCTGGGCAAGTTTTTTGGCCCTGTCATTTAAGATGCATGCCTGTGATAGAGTCCATGAAAGCATTTAGTGTAATACCTGATGCACAGCCTTGCACAATTCCAGACTTCTTTGGCAAAGAATGGTTAAGGACAGTGATCTGTTTGGCAGCATGTATTTCGGAGCTGTGTTTGCCTAGCAAGCATGAAAACATTTTATGTTTTTATGTTTATTTTCAGGTGGCTTTGGAAAGTTTGCCGGAAAGTGTGAAGGGATTTAAAGCCTCAACCCACCTCTCCAAAATTAATGAGAGCATTCTCACCAAGGCTAGTATTTCAGAGTTTGTTGAGATTTCTTTGAGCAGTTCAATGTGCTCTGAGAGATCTAAATGACAGTATTTCACAAGTAGCATGAAAAGAATGGGTTCTAGTTTGCTAAGTTTCTTAAAGCTGATGCCATAAAATGGACTGGCTTTTTTTTTCCTATTTATTCATCATCATGATCATTTCTTAAAATATCTGCATCAATTCAGAAAAAGCAATAAAAAGAAAACAGAAAAAAATTCATGCATACCATATCCCTTACTCCTCCCCTTCAACTATCACCAGCATTTCAATCTACTAAATTTATTTTGACATTTGTTCCCCTATTATTTATTTTTAATCTGTATGTTTTACTTGTCCATTGATAAGACAGACAAAAGGAGCATCAGACACAAGGCTCTCACAACCACACAGTCACATTGCGACAGCCTCATCATCATACAATTATCTTCAAGAAACATGGCCACCAGAGCACAGTGCACATTTTCAGGCAGTTCCCTCCAGCCTCTCCATTACACCTTAACTAAACAGGTGATAGCTATTTAAGGTGTAAGAATCACCTCCAGCATAACCTCTTGACTCTGAAATCTCTCAACCACTGACACTTTATTTGGTCTCATTTTGCTCTTCCCCTTTTTGTTCGAGATTTTCTCAATCCCTTAATGCTGAGTCCCAGCTCATTCTAGGATTTCTGTCCCATGTCGCCAGGAAGGTCCACACCCCTGGGAGTCATGACCCACATAGACAGGGGGAGGGCAGTGAGTTTGCTTGTCGTGTTGGCCGAGAGAGGCTGCATCTGAGCAACAGAAGAGGTTCTCTTGGGGGTGACTCTTAGGGCTAATTTTAAGTACGCTTAGTCTATCCTTTGCAGGATTAAGTTTCATATGAACAAACCCCAAGATTGCAGGCTCTGCCTATTACTTTGGCTGTCCCCACTGCCTGTGAGAATATCAAGAATTCTCCACTTGGGGAAGCTGAATTTTCCCCCTTTCTCTCCATTCCCCCTAGGAGATTCTGCAAGTACTTCCCTATTCACTGTTCAAATTGCTCTGGGATTTATCTGGACATCACTCTGGACAAACCTTCAAAATCTCATGTCCTATGCAAGGTTCCAAGTAATATGGTCTTCCATTAAGCTGTCCACATAAGTTATAATAGGAAATGCACTAGTCAAAATATAAATTTGTACCAAATAAACACTTTTTGCTTGTCTCACACATATGTTAAAGTTTCAAACTGTTAATTACCATCTATTTTCAACACCCTGCATTATTGACATTCCTTTGTTCTTCCTGGTGCAGAAACATCTTTAAATTTGCGCATTTAGTCGCTATCATTATACACTCCAGGCATTCCTAGATTATACCATCTCAGTCTTTATTGTCTATCTTTTCTTGTGATTTCATTTGTGCCCCCAGGCCTCCTCCCTCTATCATTCTCACATTCAGCTGAATGTGGACTGGCTTTTAAGAACAGGGATTTATTAGCTTATAAGCTTACAGTTTTGGGACCATGAAGTGTCCAAAATGAAGACAACATCAAGGCAATGCTTTCTTCCTGCAGACTGGCTCCTGGCAGTCCTGGAGCCCTCTGTCACATGGCAAGGCACATGGTGGCATCTGCTGGTCTCTCCCTTCTCTTCTGGGTTTCCTTACTTTCAGCTTCTTGCAGCTGTGGCTTTCTCCCTCTCTGTTCATTCTGTTTAGAAAGGACTCCAGTAAAAAAAGCAAGACCAGTGCTGGGCCATGCCTTAGCTGATGTGACTTAACGACAAGATTCTATTACAACAGGTTTACTACCTACAGGAAAGGATTAGCTTTAAGAACATGATTTTCTGGGGATAGATCCAAACGATCATAGGGTGATAAAAGACAAATTGTTTAATTTTCAGTTAATGGAATTTGAGGTATCTCTCCTCTCCCCCACCCCTTTTTTCCCTAACAAGAAAGTAGAGCAAGAACTGAAATGATGTGGCTTGCTATTTACTCTTTGCTTTGTTAATATTAGTAAAATACTTTATGGTCATGGCAGAAGTATTCCTTCTACATGGTTGACTGTACAAGAGAGTCAGACATGTAATTTTTTAATGTGAATTTGCTGTACCTAGGGATTTGCTGGGATTAGCTTCATGAACAAAGCTCTTTTGCTTTGTTCTACAGAAGAAGGACTTTCTTCTATGAAAGAAGGACTACTGGATTATAATGAAGAAAATTTTAATTTCTCTTGATGCACTTTCCAAAAGAATTGTTTCAATTTGCTATGCTTCCAGCAGCATGGGATTGCTCTAGGTTTAGCCCACGATGGCTAGGATTTGGGTGTAACTTACTATTCATGCCGTCATTCACCAGATATTTGTGCCAGCACTCTTCTAGGAGTTTGGGAAACATCAGTGAGCAAAAACAGATGAAAACAACTGCACTTGTGAAGAGAGAAAAAAAATTATTTAGTAGGGTTCAAAATAGGTCATTAAATTATTTTCAGTTGACATTCTTTTAATCACTAGTGAGGATGGACAATTTCCCATATTTTATGTACTATTTGCATTGCTTTGTGTTTTAGTTTTCTGCTCATATAACTCAAAGCAGTCTCCACAAGCCACTCTTCAAAGCAGAAATTCGGCTGTTGTATCCTAAATAAATCACTCCATATTTTAGGGAAGCAAGGACTCTTAATAGTCATCTTGCTTTCTTATGCCCTGGTACAGCATTGTACTTTAATGTATGTGGTGGCACAGATTTCTGGTACTGCCTCACATCTAAACATCACTTCCTGGAAAAGGTGTCTCAAGGCAGTGTAATAGGAACTATTAGCAGCTACAGCTGTCACCCACCCATAGAACCCACTCAGGAAGTTGCCATGCCCTGTTTGATCAGCTAATAGAACTCATCCAACACTTGGTGTGGATTAAATAGTTGATGCAGACTTCAACTGTTTAACAATATCCGCTTTTGCTGCCATTTCCTGCTACATTTTTTACTTGTGTTGAGTCAACGAGTTGTCATGTTAGATGGGCTTGTGCTTTTCCCCCAGTGAGTCATATTATAATCTGGGTGTGTCTTAGAGGGTGAGTGCAGTGCCTGAAAAGCCTGTAATCACAATCTGTACTGAGTGAAGCTGGCAACAATTCCTTGTCAGATGATTTTGCTTCAGATGATTTGGCTGTGCGCACTCAAAGAATAAGGAACAGCGCCCAGGGCACACAACACAAACATGAGTACTGTGTACATCATCATTTTAATGATGGGAAAAATGGAAATCACTCTAGGGACCTGTAGTCACGTTAAGGTGGACGATTTTGTGCTATACTTCTCTTAGTCTTAAGCATCCCTAAACACACACAGACACACACACACACATTTTATGGAGGAATGAATCCAAGAAAAAAATCAATTGTGGTCCCTGCAATTACTTTCTTGCAGAAACACAGTGGCTGTCCCATGATAAATCTCCTGCAAAGTCCAAACAAAAGATTAAAATATAAAATCTAAATCTACTCCCTAAAAAGATTTTGAGAGATGTGTCCACACATACATAGTGTAGTTGAATAGTATAAATAGTATAGTAGAATGTTCATGTTTGCTTGTTTTGCAATAGAGAGCGATCTTTTTAAAATGAAAAATTGGTATTGTCTGAGTCCAGCCCCATATCTTGACACTTTCCAACCTGCACCTATGTCCAGCCACCTGTGCTCTCTGTTGTACCCCTAATTTCCTGGAACTGCACACGTGTTCCTTCTGCCTATGGAAATACTTTGTACTTTCTTCTCTGGATAGATAACTTCTGATTTTCTCAAATATGACCACTTCTAGAAAGGTTTTTGTAACCCTTTCCTCCTCTCTCTGTCCCTGTCAGTTAAGTGATGACATAGCATTGTATAGTATTTATTATATCACACTATATTTTAGTATTTTATTCCTCATCTCTTTCCCTCATTACACTGAACAACCCTGTGCTGGTTTGAAATGATTTGTGTACCCTAGAAAAGGCGTGTTTTAATCCTAATCAACCTTGTGGGAGAAACGGTTTCTTCAAATCCCTATTCAGTACTGTATATTGGAAACTTTAATTAGCTTATTCCACGGAGATGTGACTCAATCAAGTGTGGGTATTAAACTGGATTAGGTGGAGACATGTCTTCACCCATTCCAGGTGGATCTTGATTGGTTTTACTGAGATCCTTTAAAAGAAGAAGCACTTTGGAAAAAGCTAGAGAACAACAGGAGAGAAAGCCACGAGACTCTAGGAGAGCAGAGAATGCCACAGAACTACGAAGCAGAGTCCACCAGCCAGCGACTTTTGGAGATGAAGAAGAAAAATGCCTCCCAGGGAGCTTCATGAAACAAGAAGCCGGTAGAAAAAGCTAACAGACTTCATCATGTGCCCTTCCAGCCGAGAGAGAAACTCTGAACATCACTTGCCTTTCTGAACCTAGGTATCTTTCCCTGGATGCCTTAGATTAGATATTTTTATAGATTTGCTTTAATTGGGACATTTTCTCAGCCTTAGAACTGTAAACTAGCAACTTATTAAATTCCCCCTTTTAAAAGCCATTTCGTTTCCAGTATATTGCATTCTGGCAGCTAGCAAACTAGAACAAACCCCAAAGAAGGAAATATTTATTTCGTCATTGTGTTTCTAGGAACCAACAGTGCTTGGCATGTATTGGATATTTTGTGTAAAGAACGAATGAATGAAAGCAACTAAATAAGTTAAGGGCTTCTTATAGATAATAGGACCATTTTCACAATTGAGGGAACAGGATACATTAAAAGGAAAATAAAACAAAACAATCTCCTCCAAATCTACTCAACTTCACAGTGTAACTTTTTAACAAATTTTTAACACAATCATTCATTATCTGCTTTATGAGGTATCACCATATAACATTCTGCTTAAAATGAACAGGAAGGCACAATCTTTGGATCTTTAAAGCTATATTAACAGAAAACTAAGGAGGTCATTTAATACGAAACAACAAGCATGCCTTGTATCATTTAATAAATAAATGAATACCAATATTACCTCAAATACATTTTAATTGAATTGTTAGAACTGTAGCTGATTTATAGTGCACAGCTAACGGGACGCTGAATTTCATCTATTAGTTCTCTTCTACATTGCTGAGGTTGTCTCTGTCAGAACAAAGACATGATTTTCTGAGCTGGCATGATGAAAGAAAAACTTTGTGGAAATTGCTACAAGTAAGAAGAAGAATGATCATTTTGTCTCAGAGAAATTAATAGCAAAGAGAAAAAACAACTTAAAATGAAAAGAAAATACTCCTAAACATCACACTCAATGGAAACATTCACAGAGAAGGAGGAGGAGAAATTCTCTTTGTAGATCTGAACCCAGGAAATGTAACCAAAGCTATTTGAAACAGAAAATTCGGTAAGGTAGTGGGCTATTGAATTAATACATCAAAACGATTAACTTTTTCTAATTACAAATAATCAGTCTTCAGTTAGAAAATATTATGGAAGAAAAATATCTAATAACAGAGGCAAGCAAATATTACTACATTGGTACATATTTAGCAAGAAATGGGCTTGGCTATAAATAAAACCTAAAAACTCAACTGATAGTCATAAAATTGAAAAAACTTTAATAAATGCAAAGATATACTGCTCTTCAGAAGGAAAAATTAGTATGTTAAAGTGGTAATTATTGATAAACTAATCCATTAATTCAAAAATATAATAAATGCCAAAAATATTTTGCAGATAAACTTTCAAAATTTTTTTATTAATTAAAAAAATTAACAACAAACAAACAAAAATATTAACATATCATTCCATTCTACATATATAATCAGTAATTCTTAATACTATCACATAGTTGCATATTCATCATTTCTTAGAACATTTGTATCGATTTAGAAAAAGAAATAAAGATAACAGAAAAAGAAATAAAATGATAACAGAAAAAAAAGGTTATACATACCATACCCCTTACCCCTCACTTTCATTTATCACTAGCATTTCAAACTAAATTTATTTTAACATTTGTTCCCCTTATTATTTATTTTTATGCCATATGTTCTACTCATCTGTTGATATGGTAGATAAAAGGAGCATCAGATACAAGGTTTTCACAATGACACAGTTGCATTGTGAAAGCTGTATCATTGAGCAATCATCATCAAGAAACATGGCTACTGGAACACAGCTCTACATTTTCATGCAGTTCCCTCCAGCCTCTCCATTACATCTTGAATAACAAGGTGATATTTACTTGATGCATAAGAATAACCTCCAGGATAACCTCTCAACTCTGTTTGGAATCTCTCAGCCATTGACACTTAGTCTCATTTCACTCTTCCCCCTTTTGGTGGAAGATTAATTCTCAGCTCATTCTAGGGTTTTTCTCAATCCCTTGAGGCTGAGTCTCAGCTCATTCCAGGATCTCTGTCCCAAGTTGCCAGGAAGGTCCACACCCCTGGGAGTCATGTCCCATGCAGAGATGGGGAGGGTGGTGAGACTGCTCGTCACGTTGGCTGGAGAGCGAGGCCACATCTGAGCAATAAAAGAGGCTCTCTTGGGGGTGAATCTTAGGCCTAGATTTTAAGTAGACTCAACCTATCCTTTGTGGGGTTAAGTTTCATATGCACAACCCCCAAACTGGGGGCTCAGCCTATAGCTTTGGTTGTCCACACTGCTTGTGAGAATATCAAGAATTCAACTTGGGGAAGTTGAATTTCTCCCTGTTCTCACCATTCCCCTAAGGGGGCTTTGCAATACTTTTCCACTCACTGATCAAATCACGCTGGGATTCATCAGGGCATCACTCTGGACAAACCAACAAAATCTCATGTCCTACCTGAGACTCCAAATACTTATGGCATTCAATCAAACTATATATACATAAAACTTTCAAAATTTTATCAATTTTTTTTTTTACTGAGAGTAACATCCAGAGAATGTTACTGGGAACATGTAGGGAAATTTTGTAACAGAAAAGTAATGAGTAGGTGCTAAGTTTACCATAACTTAAAATTTATGAAGTAACAGAGATTGAAATGATTTATTGAGTGGATTAAAGAGTACAGAAATTAGAACTAAACCAATGAGTGAAAGAAAATTAAGAGAAAATAATCAAAAGACATGCAGAAACATTTCAAGGAAAAAGACATACAAATAGCTGAAAACATAAAATGATCAATCTCTACATTAATAAATGCAAATTAAAGCAATAAGTTACCGCTTTTTTTTTAACCTTCATACAGACAGAAATTATTGATGAGCTTTTTAATTAATAAGCCTGGTGAGGATGTTGGTAAACAGGATTCTTACATGTTGATGAAAGGAAGCTAAAATGGTGCAATATTCCTGGTGGACAATTTGGCAATAGCTTCAAAAATAAATACGTATATTTCCTTTCATCCAAAAACCTCACTATTAGCAATTTTTCCCTGTGTACATATTCCAACAACCATAAAAAATTACTTATTGAACATGGTTTGTTAAGGAAAATAATTGAAAGAATAGATAGACATGTCTGTCCATCAGTGAATGTTTAACTACGCTTAATGCATTATAGAATACTTTACAATCATTAAAAAAGTAGATCTATATGTACTTATGTGTGCATATACATACATATATACATATTTATATACACACATATGTATATAAATATATAAAAAGGTAGATATATATATACAGGTAGATATAAATATACAAAATTTATATTGTATATAAATATATAAAAAGGTAGAATTTATTCCTTTCGGTTGAGGTGAGTGCTAGAACCACTGATTAAGAATAAAAGAGAAATTATAAAATGATCATCATTTATCATCTTAACCATCTCGTCGTCCTGGCCAATCTTTGTAGTAAGTATCCTAGGTTTGGAGTAAATGTCCAATGTTGCTGCTCCATGCAGAGTTCTTGGACACCCCACAATAGTGCTTTATCTGAGATTGCTTTCGGTGGCCAGCCCCGGAGCCTCCTCTTCTCATGACTAGTCCTGGGACTACAAGATCTGATTGACAGAGAACTGAGGTATCTGCAAGTAAATTCCACCCTCCTTCTCCCAGCCTCCCTCTAAACCATAACTGTTAGGTACTAGAGTATGAACGCTGGGCTTTCTTACTTATGGCTGGTATGACTCCAAGATGCAACTTAGATTCCTGAGCCTGTGTTAATGTCTTTGCTTGGCTTCTCTCTTTCCCTGTCTACTACCATTTTCTTATTCATGTCCCGTAGGAGAGCTTCTATAATCAATCAGTTGCAAGTGAGTCCTCATTTCTTGACTGATTCTGGAAAACCAGATCTGAGATCCTTACCCAACTTTACGTTATTGTCACTCCAGAGCTACTTATGGCTATACTGCTTTCCCTAAAGTATAGCAAAATCTTAGGAAATCCCATTTCAAATTATTTCATTTATGAAAACAAAAGTAGTCACTTTGTAGGAAATAGGGCAATTGTTTAAAATTGTTAAAAAATACATCAATGTTATTGCCTACTAAAACCAATTGCAACTTTAGATGTTAGCCTTTTCATAATGTAATGCAAAGTTCTCCTGAGATAATGGTATGACGGGGCTGTTCAAATTAAGATACTGGCTTCATTCCTTCCTTACCTAAACTGCTCACATATGGTACCTAAGAATAAATGCCTTGGGCTTTTTTGGTGGGGACTTTGTTAGCTTTCTCTGCCAATTATGGTTTGGTTTTGTACTATGCACCATTGTTCATCAAGCAAGTGTAAAGCATTTGGTATGAAATCAGTGTCAACTGAAAAGTAGATTAGGAGATATGCTTAAGTAATAAGAATTAATTTGTGAGTAACTTAAGAGCTCTTTCTGATTACTTTTAGTTGTCACAACTTGAAAGTATAGGATGAAACTAGATTTTAGGGAAAACACTTTATGCTGTGGTAAGTTTGCTGGTCTTTCCTGATATTTCTTGATTCAAACACATTTAGTGTAATCATTTGATGGAATACGTGGGACCACAAGAGCTTGCTGCATATAGGAGATGCTTGAGACTTGCCTGAGGCCAAATAAAATATTTTTTCCACAGAATATTGGTTCTTTTTTGGTGTTTTATAGTCACTCCACAAACTGTAGTGTATACTCTAGCACTTATTGTCATTCCCACCTACTTCTTCAGGGAAAAATTTTTCCAAAACATAAAATTGCACAACTTTGCCTGTGTTAACAAATGTATATACTCATATAAATTCAACTGTATTAAGATCTATAACATTATCACCACTCCAGAAAATTCTCCTGTACTTTTTACTAGACAGTTATCACTTGCCTCCCCGCCATAGGCAAAAAAAAAAAAACAAAAAAACTATGATTTTTTAAATCACAGATTAATTAATTAATTTCACCTATTCTAGAATTGCATGCCATTGGAATCATATAGTGTGTATACTTTTATGTCTGGCTTTCACTTGGCATAATATCTGGGAGTTTTTCTATCCTGTTGAATGTGACAGTGGTTTATTTCTTTTTATGGATGAAAAGTTTTCCACTGAATGAATATACCACAACTTCTATGTGCATTGTCCTGTTGATGGGCACTTGGGCTGTTTTGAATTCTTTGACCCTCCTTAGGCAAGTCTTTGTGTGGACATAGGGTTTCACTTCTCTTGTGTAAATTCCTAGGATTGCCATTGCTGGGTCATGTGGTAAGTATATATTTAATTCCATAAGAAACCGCCACATTTCCTAAATTGATTGTGCCATTTTCTATTCTACCAGCAATGTATGAGAGTCCCTGTTGCTCCCCATAATTTAATGTTGTCGGTCTGTCAATTTTAGCAGTTCTCGTGGATGTGTTGTATTTCACTGTGGGTCTAGTTTGCATTCCCCCAATAACTAATGAAGTTAAGTACTTTTCAAAGCATCTTTTAGCCATTTATATATCTTTCTGATGTATCTGTGTAAATTTTTAGCCCAGTTGTTAAAAAGGTGAGTTCTTTTTTTCTATAGTTGGGTTGGAGGAGTTTTTTTTTTTTTAATCTAGTTTAGAGACATTGTTTTTTAAGTTGGTGTTTTATAAATACTTTTGTATATTCTGTGGCTTGTATGTTTACGTTCTTTCATTGAGTCTTTTGATGAATGGATGTTTTAAATTTATTAATTTAAATTTATTTATGAATCCATTTTTTCTTTTATGGCTACTGTTTTTTTTCTTTTGTGCCATTGCTAAGAAATCTCCATTTACCTCCAGGTCGGAAAGATATCATTCTCTGGTTTCTTCTAGAAGATTTATAGTTCTAGGCTTTTTGTTTAGGTCTATGATCCATCTTGACTTAGATTTTTGTGAGGTAGAAGTTAAAGTTCATCTCCTTTCCCAGAGGACATGCCATTGTCTGAACACCATTTGGTGGTAAGGCTTTCCTTGGATTCAGGATAGCTGAAGATAATGGTGGCTGATCAGGTCTCAATATTTCCTCCCAAAATAATTGAGAACAACAAGAAGATAAAAAAAAAAATCTATCCCAAAACTATGTCTTCAACATAACTTGGAGAGAACACTCATATCTCAAAATAACCAGAAATTTAAAAAGCAAAAGAAAATGTCTGAAGCATAGAAGATCTGGAAATAATTATACAAAGTGTGCTGGTAGATTAGGGCATAGTCAGCAGGGAAGGGATTTAAAGTTATGTGTGACATGCAGCCTCTCAAGTGCTGGAGGAGAAAAAGGCAAAACAGAAAGGAAGAAGCACCATTTGGTAATTAGGTACTGAAGGAGAAAAGAAACCAAGGGAGAAGTTATAGAGTCCTGCAAACAGAAGACAAATAAAATGCCCAGAAACAAGCATTCCCTCCCCTGCCCTCGCCAGAGACATCCTACTAAAGAATCTGGACTTTGCTGTAGTGAATAAAGTTAAGCCATGAATTAGCAGTCTTGCAAAGCTCCACAGTACCACAAACATGAACAAACAAACAAACAAAAACAAACACATAAATCCATACAGACTTAATACAAAAAACAGAAAATGAATTTTAACAATCCTTCCTTCAAAAAACAAAAACTACAATAAGCAACTACGCACTGGTGAACAAGTCCTTCCCTTTATTAAACAAAAAATCCCAAGAAGCAGAATCAGATGATAATCCCTCCAAATAATAATTTGCTGTATAATTTGCAGATTTAAAAGGATTTATGATCTACAATTTAGCACATTTTAATACTGTCCTCAATATTTAACTAATCCTTAAGTAATCTTTGCGACTCTTATTCCCTAATTTTCCACTAGCTATTGTCTTGAGTTAATAGAGTAATATTACATTATATTTTCTACAAAATAATTAAGTTTCAGCTTGTTGGACTTGAAAGAAAGAGGAGAAAAATATATGTCATTATGAACAGGTCACAAAAAGATTCTGTTTTTTCTTCCCCTGAAAATCTGGTCAAAAAAATTAAGTGAATAGCCAGAAATGACTGATTCTGGAATCAAAATTCAAAGATTACAAAAAGAAATGTTAAGCATGGAGATGACAAAATTTTGCATGAAATAGTCTGGGAAGACTTCCACTTCAGATAATTGAGAAAGTTGTGCTGCTCCTGAAATTTGAAAGATAATCATATTTCCAAGAGAAGATACCAGTTGAGGCTGCAATGTCTGTGACTGTAGATATAATATTGGAAGTTGTTACATGTTTTTTGATATGGTCTGGGAATAAACATGAATGCTTACCAAGAATTAGGCAGCTCTAAAGAGTATAAACTAAACAAGTGCCTCCTTCCTAGATTTGGAGGACACATTGTTCCAATCACTAGCAATGTCCTCTTTAAGGAAGAAGGGATTTTCATGTCAGACTGTTGTCTTGCCTAATTAATTATCACAGAACACCCATCTTCTTGTGCTGATTCAACATGTATTGAACAACCTAGTCTGAAAGCCTACTAGAGGGTCGGGTTTCTCTTGTTCACTGCTGTAATCAGTGTCAAGGCAGCATCTGGAATTTGAACCCAGGTCTGCGTCATTTCTGTATCTGTGCTCTTTCTCCTAGACCACCGTGCTGCAGACCATCATATAGTGCAAAGTTTGGGAAAGAAAAAATGTCTTTATTGAACATCTCACAGGTTTCCTGGAGAATCTTCTACACTGCAAAAATGTAAAAGTATTAAAAACAAAGAAATGAGAATTTAACATGTTGTTAATTAACAAATAGAGTCAAAATAATCTCAGAAATAATTTAGCTAGATTCTGTGATGACTTTGTTTACTCCAAAAGTAGTGTTCCGTGGCTCTCTGGAAAAAGGGGAAAACTTGACTGTTTTGCACACTTACACTTATAACTCTTTTGCTTTTGTTGCTGCAAAGAATTTTTCTGGGAGGTAAATGAACATTATATAAACAAAAGAAAAAGACATCTGCACAAAAGGAAATTAGGAAGAAAGTAGAATAAAAACAAAGAAACCCTCCATAAATAGAAGTTAGATGTTCAAATTGGACATCTTTTATGGTTTGTAGTTTGTTATTATTTATATTCTTGTTAGATATGTTGCAAAGGCAAAAATCATTATCTTATTTTTCCCAATATATTATTATTTATTTTTGCTGTGGTGTGGCTTCTCATTCTGTAGTTGGAATGAATTTGGAAAGTCATGAATGTTTCAGACTTAATGAAAGTATTTTTTCCATTTCAAAAGTTTTCTCCATTCAAACAACCTCTAGTCATGTGAACTAAATATATATTGTATCAGGGTTTCCTATATAGTGCACTAATTTAACTGTGACACATTTCTTCAAATTAGGAATTGGGTTTCAATCCTCTAACTTCTGAGTTTCTGCTAGGCAGGGCTTAAATCTGTGGATCAGATGACAGCTAGTATCCACTGTAAGAATTCTATTAAAGTTTAGAATTAAATACAATACTATAGATTTGTGGAACTTCCCATTTACTTTTCTACTCTGTGCTAATTTCTTTAAATCTGCCATCTGTCTTTCAATGTTTCATCTTAGTATTCTCAACCATTTAAGAATAAATCCTTAGTTTATGCATTGTTATTATTTTTAAATTTAGATGCAGCAATAGAATTTTTAAATCTCAGGAAAAAAAAAGTTGTTAGGGAATAAACTCTTTAAATAATCCAGAACATGTTGATCAGTTGTTGTATTGTTTTTGTTGTGGAAAAAGGAAGACCTTTACCCATAGGTTGTTTATTCCACAACGTTTTTTTGGAATAATGTGTACTTTATGTGGGCCTTTGGTACAGCCAGTGCTCATTATTGTAGTATGCATAGCCTTATGCCAGCTCAGAACTGGGCATAATGTCAGGATTTTCCAGAGAAATAGAAACAGCAGGATTTGGATAAATAAAGAGATTTATTACAGAAATTGGAGTCTGAGCAACTAGGACAATGACATCATAAAAAGACTGCAAGAAATCTGGAAGTGAAATAGTGCGGGGCATAGTTTCAGATATGTTGAATTGGAAATAATGAGCAATTCGGTTGGAAGAGACCTGTAGCCACCTGGAATTGCGGAATTCAAATACAGTTAAAAAATTAAGGATAGAGATATGTTATTTGAGAGGTGTGGTGGTTTGAGTTGTGGACCTCAGTTGAGGCATGTCTTGATTTTGATCTGCATTCTGGTGGGCATGACCCCTTCGCAAACAACATCTCTTGAAGGTGTTACTTCAGTTACGATGTGGCCCAGCTGAGGCAGGTTGGTGGATTACTACATTTATAAGCAGAACAGAATTCAAACAAAGAGAGAAAAAGCCATGGGAGGAAGCCAGAAGACAATGGAACTGGAAGAGAAAGGAGCAGAAGTCATCATGTGCATTGCATGTGAAACAAAAGCCAAAGAAAAAGGGGGGCTCATTAGCTAAAGCAACTAGCTAATTTTTGTGGCTGATTGATCAAAATAGTTCTTAGCTATTTTGATATTTCTTTGGGGAGAAGGCATTGACCTGCTAATGCCTCTGATTTTGAACTTCTCTAGCCTTAAAACTGCGAGCCAATAAGTTGCCTTTGCTTAAGCCAATTCATTTTATGGTATTTGTTTTAGCAGCTGGGAATCTAAGACTGTTTTTACTCTCAGTCCCAAAAAGTATATTAGTCTGGATTCTCCAGAGAAATAGAAACAACAGAATATTGAGAGATTTATTATAGGAATTGGATCTTGCAAATGTGAAGATTGGCAAGTTTGAATTCCAAGGGCAGGCCACAAATTGGAAATTCAATGAAAATGATGAAGAATTCCACAAGGAGAAACTGGTTGGCTGAAGTAGAGATGCAAAAATTCTTCTCTCTTACTGTTGAAATCATCAGTTTTACCTTTAAGATCTTCAAATGATTAGATGAGACTTCTTTCATTGTTGAAGGCAATCTGCTTTATATATTATTATATCTTATGTATCAGCTATAGATGTATTTACTGGCTAATGATTTAAAACCATGAAATATCTTCACAATATCAATCAAGTCAGTGTTTGCTTGACCAAACAACTGGACACCATAAGCTACCCAAAGTGACACATGAAATTAACCATCACAGATATGTAGCTTTGATACAAAAAAGACAACTGTACTTTTTTCTTCATATTTAAATACTAATTTTGGCTCCCTCCTCCATCCACCTTTATTGTTAATAATGAGCAAAATAAGCTCAGTCTCAGGGTCGCTCATCTAATGCTTTTTATATTTATATTATATATATATATTTTAACCTTTAACATGAAATATTATGACAAATACTGAAAACAGGACACCAGAAAGCTTAAGCAATTTTCACTGCTAAGAGATTATTTTTTTCCCTCTCCCTTCCTTCCTCCCTCTCTCTTTCTCTCTCTGTCGTTTCCTTTTCTTCTTCTGTATGAGTTAAGGGTTCTCTAGAGAAACAGAATCAATAGGAAACACTCACAAATATAAAATTTATAAAAGGGTCTCATGTGACCACAGGAATGTAGAAGTCCAAAACCCACAGGCATTCTGATGGAGGGTCTGAGTAAACTTCACAGGAGAGGCTTTGCCAGCCAAAGCAGGAAGAGAGCCTGTCTCTTCTAAAGCCTCCTTAAAAGGCTTCCAGTGATTAGAATGAGCATCACTCATTGCAGAAGATACTCCCCTTGGCTGATTACAAATGGAATCAGCTATGGATGTAGCTGACATGATCATGATCTAATTCTATGAAATGTCCTCATTGCAACAGACAGGCCATCATTTGCCCAACCAGACAAACAGGTACCACCACTTGGCCAAGTTGACACATGAACCTGACCATGACAGTCCATCCCTTGTCAACTTGGCAGCTATATTTATCACCTTAAACCATACCTAATTTCTAAATAGAAAACATTAAAGCACACATTTTTTTTTCTTTCACCTAACAATAATCAACTGTCCTGCATATAACTGGAAACATATTAATTCTGTCCAGAACAGGGCACAAATCCTTGGGTACTGTTCATTCTTAAACTTGATATCTTACAACTTAAATAGTGCAACAGGAACAGAGCAGCATCAGTGTCCTCGTTTCTGTAACTGATCACGTAGTCATAGTTCATATTTATCACTACCTTCTTCCACTACCCATTCCACGTTCCCCATACCCTCAGCAAGCACATCAGCTGGCTGTGGTTCTTTGCCTGGTTGGGTGACCCAAACCTTCATTCCTGAAGTTTCAGACCTATTGGTAGTCCTGCCTGGATTGGGTTGTTGCAGTTTTCCATTGATTTTAATCACAGGGCATGGTAGTACTAAAAGATGTCCTAGGGGGATCTCCTATATTCCAAGAAAACTCTTCTTTACCTCCATTATGTAGTTGCAGTCCTATTTCCCCCTAGTAGTCAGGGTCAATCACCCTGAACAATAATGCAATCCCCTTCTTGGGTTGTTGTTCCAGGGGCATGAGTAGCCCAAAGTGACCAAATGGCAGTCTTAGATTCCAGTTCAATGGAATCATTGTTGTTTCTCTTGGTAGAAGCACACCCCCTTATGGAACTAAAACCTGTAGACCAGCAGAGCTCAGGGTCTCAGGGACAGGAAGCAAAAATTTTCCTAGTGGATCACTAGGAGTAACAGTGAGTGGTGCCATGCCCATTTCCACCCCTTGGCTCCTGGACCCATGGATCCTGGCTTTGGGAGAAACAGCATCATACAAGCCAACATTGATTCAGAGCATATACAGCTTCCTGGAGAACATTACCCCAGACTTTCAAGGTATTGTCACCTAGTTAGTACCATAATTGAGTTTTTAAAAGGCCATTCCACCATTCTATCAATCTAGCTGCTTCTGGATGATAGGGAACACGACAAGGCCAGAGAATTCCATGAGCATGTGCCCATTCCCACACTTCATTTGCTGTGAAGTGTGTTCCTTGATCAGAAGCAATGCTATGTGGAATACCATGACAATGGATAAGGGATTCTGTAAGCCCATGGAAGGTAGTTTTGGCAGAAGCATTGCGTGCAGGGAAAACAAACCCATATCCAGAGTATGTCTCTATTCCAATTAGAACATATTGCTTCCCCTTCCATATAAAGGGAGTGCTCCAATGTAATCAATCTGCCACCATGTAGCTGGCTGGTCACCTAGGGGAATGGTGCCATATCAGGGGCTGAGTGTGGGTCTCTGCTGCTGGCAGATTGGGCTCTCAACAGTGGCTGCAGCCAAGTCAACCTTGGTGAGTGAAAGTCCATGTTGCTGAGCCCATGCGTAACCTCCATTCCTACCACCATGACCACTTTGTTCATGAGCCCATTGGGCAATGACAGGAGTTGTTGGGCAAAGAGGCTGACTGGTATCCACAGAACAGGTCATCTTATCCACTTGATTATTAAAACCTTCCTCTGGTGAAGTCACCCTCTGGTGTGCATTCACATGGGACACAAATATCTTCATGTTTTTAGCCCACTCAGAAAGGTCAATCCACATACTTCTTCCCCATACCTCTTTGTCACCAATCTTCCAATTATGGTCTTTCCAAGTCCCTGACCATCCAGCCAAACCATTAGCAACAGCCCATGATTCAGTATACAAATGCACCTCTGGCCAGTTTTCCTTCCAAGCAAAATGAACAACCAGGTGCACTGCTCGAAGTTCTGCCCACTGGGAGGATTTACCCTCACCACTGTCCTTCAAGGACACCTCAGAAAGGGGTTGTACTGCTGCAGCTGTCCACTTTTGGATGGTATCTGCACATCTTGTTGAATCATCTGTAAACCAGGCTCGAGTTTTCTCTTCCTCAGCCAATTCACTGTAAGGAACTCTCCAAGAGGTCATAGTTCTGGTCTGGGAAAGAGAAGGTAACATGGCAGGAGACCATGGGCATTTGGGCCACTTCTTCATGTAACTTACTTGTGGCTTCAGGACCTGCTCTAGCCCTATCTTGTATATACCATTTCCATTTTACAATTGAGTGGTGCTGTGCATACCCAAATTTATGGCTTAGTGGGTCAGACAACTTCCAGCTCATGACAGGCAACTCAGATCTCATGGTAACTTGGTGGCCCATGGTTAAGCATTCAGTCTCTAATAAGGCCCAGTAGCAGGCCAAAAACTGTTTCTCAAAAGGAGAGTAGTTATCTGCAGCAGATGGTAAGGCTTTGCTCCAAAATCCTAAAGGTCTGCATTGTGACTTTCCTATAGGAGCCTGCCAAAGGTTCCAGACAACATTTCTATTTGCCACTGACACTTCCAGCACCATTGGATCTGCTGGATCATACTGCCCAAGTGGCAGAGCAGCTTGTACAGCAGCCTGGACCTGTCACAGAGCTTTCTCTTGTTCAGGTCCCCACTCAAAATTAGAAACTTTTCTGGTCACTCGATAAATGGGCCGGAGTAGCACACCCAAATGAGGAATATGTTGTCACCAAAATTCAAAGAGACCAACTAGGCATTGTGCCTCTTTTTTGGTTGTAGGAGTGGCGAGATGGAGCAACTTCTCCTTCACCTTAGAAGGTATATTTCAACCTACCCCACACCACTGGACACCTAGAAATTTCACTGAGGTGGAAGGCCCCTGTATTTTTGTTGGATTTATCATCCATCCTCTGACATGCAAATGCCTTACCAGTAACTCTACAGTAGTTGCTACTTCTTGCTCACTAGGTCCAATCAACATGATATCATCAATATAATGGACCAGTGTGATGTCTTGTGGGAGGGAGAAACGTCAAGGTCCCTGCGGGCAGGATTATGACATAGGGCTGGAGGGTTGATATATCCCTGAGGTAGGACAGTGAAAGTATTATTACTGACCTTGCCAGCTGAAAGCAAACTGTTTCTGGTAGTTCCTACTAATAGCTATTGAGAAAAAAGGATTTGCCAGATCAATAGCTGCATACCAGGTACCAGGGGATGTATTGATTTGCTCAAGCAATGATACCACATCTGGAATAGCAGCTGCAATTGGAGTTACCACCTAGTTGAGTTTATGATGATCCACTGTCATCCTCCAAGGTCCATCTGTTTTCTGCACAGGCCAAATAGGAGAGTTGAACGGGGATGTGGTGGGAATCACCTCCCCTGCATCCCTCAAGCCCTTAAGAGTGGCAGTAATCTCTGCAATCCCTCCAGGAATATGGTATTGCTTCTGATTTACTATTTTACTAGGTAAGGGCAGTTCTAGTGGCTTCCACTTGGCCTTTCCCACCATAATAGCCCTCACTGCACGAGTTAGAGAACCAACGTGGGGATTCTGCCAGTTGCTCAGTATGTCTATGCCAATTATACATTCCGGAACTGGGGAAATAACTACAGGATGGGTCCGGGGGCCCACTGGACCCACTGTGAGATGGACCTGAGCTAAAACTCCATTGATCACCTGGCCTCCATAAGCCTCCACTCTGACTCGTGGACCAGAGTGATGTGTTGGGTCCCCTGGAATTAATTTCACTTCTGAACCAGTGTCTAATAATCCCCGAAATATCTGATCATTTCCTTTTTCCCAGTGCACGGTTACCCTGGTAAAAGGCCATTGGTCTCCTTGGGGAAGGCTTGGAGGAAGATTAACAGTATAAATTTGTGGCAGTGTAACAGGGTCTCCCTCAGAGGGAACTGCCCTCCCCTTCATTCAAGGGGCTCTGGGTCTGTAAACTGTCTCAAGTCTGGAAATTGATTAAACGGCTGTGACTCTGTGTTTTTGTATTCAGATTAGACTTCTGTTCACTTGACCTAGAACTCTTTTGTTTATACAGCTTGAACAAGAAGTTAGTAGACTGCCCTTCTATTGTATTTCTAGGTACCCCATGATTTACTAGCCAATGCCACAAATCTCCGTGAGTCACATAATTTTGACTCCTGCTTTGAGTTTGCTGTCTATTATAATAGCCATGTCTACCCTGTCATTGTTGATTAAGTGCTGCCACCTGGTTTCTGCCAACTTAGGATCCTATCATCCCCATTGTGTTTAAGGATTCCAGCTCAATACAGCAGTTCCTACAGTAATATCTGACTTACAGAGAAGTGCAACTACATAGCTATTCAGGGATGTTGGTGTTATCTCACAAATTTATTTCTCACTGTTCTGGTAAAAGGTACATCTTCTGGACACTCCTGGGGATTAAGAGCAGGCTTTGCATGATAAATCCACTCTAACATTCCAATCTCTCTAAGCCTCTGGATTCCCTCATCTACATTATACCAGGGCAGTTCTGGCATTTCAACCTCAGATAATGTCGGCCACCTTTTGATTCATGTTTCAACCAACCATCCAAACAAGTTGTTAATACCTTTTTTAACTCCCTTGAGCTATAACATTGAATTCAGAATCTCTGCTTAATGGGTCTATATCAATAAATTCAGCCTGATCCAACCTAATATTCCTCCCACCATTATCCCACCCCCTTAAAATCCATTGCCACACATATTCCCCGGTTTTTGTCTATATAAATTGGAAAACTCCCACAGATCTTTTGGAGTATAACATAACTCCTCATGTGTAATACTTTGTACCTCACCTTTAGGGACCTGTTGGGACTTTAGTCTAGTTATAGGTCTGGAAGAAATGAGGAGCGGTGGGGGTGGGTCATGAAAAGAATTAGAAATATCTTCCAAGCCATTTGCTTCAGGGCATGCATTTGCAGTTTCTACTGATGAAATAGGATTAATCACTCTAGGGCTAATCCCTTCAGGAGGAGGTTGGGTGGCCAATTCCTCAAGGCAGGCTGAAGGTGGGGTGGCTATATCCTCAGGGCAAGCTATTACAGGGTTATCTAGAGAAGACTCAGCATGACCCAGGGTTTCAACCTCACCCCTTACATCATTATCAATCAACATGTCACCATCCCATTTTTCAGGGTCCCACTCCTTTCCAATCAATGCCCTCACTTTAACGGCAGACACCATGCAACATTGAGATTTCAGTTTATGTTGTAAAGTTGCTACTCCAACAATAAGATTCTGAGTCTGATTTTCAGAGATCTCAAGTCTACAGCTACAAGGAAATAAGATTTTCCTTCAGGATACTCATAGAAACGTCTACATCTGTCAGATGGCGCTTAAGTTTCTCGTTTGAAGCCTTAAGCCCATCCCTTTCACTCCTTAATGCAGCCAGTGTGTTTAATAACAACCAACAATATCTTCATACCTCTTATTTCCACAAAACTCTGTAAAGGTGTCAAAAACATTATCCCCCAGAGCCTAGCTTTGTACAAGTGAAGCATTAGGAGAACCAAATGGTGATATTTTGACTATCTCTTTTGCCATCTCACTCCATGGATTGGGAGTGTCATTCTGATTATGGGAATCAGAGTCCTTAGTGCCTTTTCATCCAGTCAGAGTAGAAAACCATCCATAAAAACCCATTTTTAAGGTTCTGTTTCTTAAGAACCACTTCTGGTAACTAGATGTATTAGTTAGGGTTCTTTAGGGAAACAGAATCAACAGGGAACACTTGCAAATATAAAATTTATAAAAGTGTCTCATGTGATCACAGGAACGCAGAGTCCAAAATCCACAGGGCAGGTTTGTGAAGCCAGTGATTCTGATGGAGGGTTTGAACTCCACAGGAGAGGCTTGCCAGCCAAAACAGGAAGAGATTCCATCTCTTCTGAATCCTCCTTAAAAGGCTTCCAGTGATTAGATTGAGCATCACTCATCGCAGAAGACACTGCCCTTGGCTGATTACAAATGGAATCAGCTGTGGATGCAGCTGACATGATCATGTTCCAATTCTATGAAATGTCCTCATTGCAACAGACAGGCCAGCACTTGCCCAAGAAGACAAACAGGTACCAACACTTGGCCAAGTTGACACATGAACCTGACCATGACACCTTCTTTCTGTCTTTTCCATGCCTCTTTAAATAGACTTCAAGTACACTGAATATCAGCATCTTCTAGGTTTTTGACCACCCCCTTCCATGTAATTTAGTTTGTTCCTGAATATTATTCTATTTGTCATAGCTCAGTTATTAAGAACAAATCATAACTAAAACAACTAAGAATTAGATAGACATGTAGAACGAGAATACAATAGAAATTGGTTTTTAGCTATTTTGATAAATGTGTATCATATACAATATATGATAAATCTCACTGACCTTTGTTAATTTGATTAGAAATAATTCCTCTAATTTGATTACTAAAAATATTATCTGCATCTACATCTTTCTTTGGAAATCTTTCAGTCTTGCCCCTTTCTTATTCTTCTTTTTTTGCCCTGTGATATTGGGTATAAACAATAGAAGGAGGAAACAAGTACGTGCTTCTGAAATCCAAACTCTGAGGTTCAGTTATTTTAATGAATTTTCTCATTAGCTTAAAGTGTGGTTTTTCAAACATGAAAATAAGCCCTGTTCCGAATGCCAGAGTCTTACATTACGGGGCAGCCATCGGCTATGTCTCCATAAAGACAATGGGAGAAATTTAACAGGCTGGAGAATCACATTCCTTTTTCTTTCTTTGGAATTTCCATGGCAGTGTGTGCTAATCAATTCCCAGGATATCTGTTTCAGACTTGTACTTTTGTATGCTTTTGGTAGAACAGTGAAAGAAGTTCTCTAATTCTGAGAGGGAGAGCAAAAGGATTTTGCTGATTTAAGAGGAATTAGGGTTAAATCACTTGTGGGAGGAATCAGGTGGAGTTCAGTAGTTTAAAACTGTCAGAATTCTGTGTATTAATTTTAACGTTTCCTTGCTTTCTTCTTCCTTTTTTTTCTCAAGCTTTGAGGAATGATGTAATTTGGTTTTATTATATAAGGCTCCTACACATAGATATTTTATTCCTTATTTCCCAATTGCTTAGTTTTGGATTGCATTCAGTGGAACATGTTTGACTTTATAAGTTTTCATACTTTGTATAAACATATTATAAAACAAGAAATAAATTTCAGACATATCAAGCCGCATGCAGGAGGCAAGTACATGGGCACCTAACAGGTCTTTTAGGGACCTTCAAAATCTGACATATACCCACTATTTCAGCTTTTTCTCAATTTATTTACAGAGGGACTTACTATCTGTTTGGGGACACAGATATAAATCTAAACAGAAAATAAAGAGATATTAATCTTGTTTCAGTTTGACTCAGAAAAAGCAATGATATTTGAACTGAACTTTAAAGGATGGCTAACACCATACAGGGTGGTGGAAATAATACAAGCAAATTTTCCAGGATACTTTGGCAAGATGTCAAATGTTCTGGTGATACTTTGGCAAGAGGTCAAGCATCCTGGTATGAACTGCTTCCAGGGTTTGTGTGGAGGTGGGGTACATGGAGGTATAACATGAGTGGGGCTAGGCATCCAGACCCCTAAAAGCATGCTCAGAAGTTGTCTCCAGGACACTATCAAATATATTGGGTGAAGATTAAGACAAGGTTAGAGGGTGGGCCGTGGTGGCTCAGTGACAGAGGTCTCACCTGTCATGCTAGAGACACGGGTTTGATTCCCAGTGCCTGCCCATGCAAAAAAAAAAAAAAAGATTACAGCCATGCTTTTAAAAGTCCTCCCTTACTCCAAGTCTTTATCACCTTCTAAAAGAATTAAACAGTTTATTACTGTGTTCATGATCTTTTTTTTGTCTCCTCCCACAAGGAGGATCCAGAAAAGGCAGATTTTTTTTGATTTGTATAAACAAATATTTCCAGATGGCTGGAATGTGCCCCGGTACATAGTAGATAATGAACATTTTGTGAGTAAATGGATGAATGGGTGAATGTATAAATGTTTTGTGAAGTTAATTCAGGTGACAACATAACAGAGA
The DNA here is from genome assembly GCF_023851605.1 of Tamandua tetradactyla. NCBI lineage: Eukaryota > Metazoa > Chordata > Mammalia > Pilosa > Myrmecophagidae > Tamandua > Tamandua tetradactyla. Next base: position 38,463,652 of record NC_135352.1, on the reverse strand, counting down.
AATTGCTATGAGATACTATTTTCCTTTAATCTCAAACTTGATTGGCCTATTTGTTCATCCATACATGTGTATTACATATTTCCTTCCCTTTGCCTTTGCTAATCTCTTCCTTTAGCTAGAATATTTTCTGTGTCCCACCACTTCTCTTCAGCTCTTTGAATCTCAACTATGAGAAGTGGCGTGAACACCACAGACCTAGGTTCAAATCATGGTTCTCTGCTTCCTGTCAGTGTAACCGCAGGACATTTACCTCATTTATGTGTTGTTTTAGTTTGCTCAAGTTCCCAGAATGCAGTATACCAGAAATGGGTTGTCTTTTATAAAGGGGATTTATTAACTTACAGACAGGTTAACAGTTCTAAGGTTATAAAAATGTCCAAACTAGGGCATCTAAAGAAGGGTATCTTGACTTAAGAAAGGTTGATGGTGGAGGAAGGGCAGGATGGTGGCATAGTGAGGTGTGGAATTTAGTTCATCCTCCAGAACAGCTAATAAATAGCCAGAAACTGTGTGGTACAGCTGCTGGGGAGACATCAGTGAGTGGACCGACAGTGTACACCAATCTGGAAAGGGCAGAACAGCTAGGATCTCACAGAGAACTGCAAGTCTCCAAGCTGTGGAGGCTGATGCCCTTCCCCATGGGCATGGCAGGCCGGTTTCCTGAGGGGAAAGGAGATAGCCTTGTTGAGTAACAAGGGCTTATTTCAACCAAGCTCCATTGCAGAATTAATTAACAAATTCTGACTACTGAAAATAGGCCCAAACACAGATCAACCTGGAATAAGCACTTAAGAAACCAGGTTTTTGCCCTGGCAGAATGGGGGCAGGGTTGATAGGGGGAAAAAAAAACAGAGACTTTTTGAATTGGACAGCATAAAATACTGCATATAATCTGATCATTCTCAGATACTTCAGGTATTTATGTGATAACAGAGACACAGAGTTAGAGCTCTGACATTATAAAAGTCAGCATTGCCCCCATACAGCAACTATTAAAAAGATTGAAAAGGCCATCAGACTTTTACTAGAGATATGAATGAAGCTGATCTGGATAGTATTAAGTAAATAAGAATAGAATAATGGATGATATGGTCCATATTTTAAAACTTCAATTTCTAAGTGGAACCAAAGGGAAAGATGTTTATCTGGTACAAAGTTTATATTTTGGTTAGCACATTATTTAATTTAATTTGTATGGTCAGTTTATTTGGATACCACAATTACATGAAATCTTGAATAGGTGTGGGATCTTGTTGGTTTGTACAGATTAGTGTGATGCCCTGAATAATTTGTGCAGAGAATAAAAAAGTATTTGAAAAATCCCTTGAGTGACTTGGGATAAAGGAGGAAATAGTAAACTTCCCAATCTGGGGAATTCCTGATATTCTTGCAAGCATTGGGGACAAATAATTCAATAAGCTGAGCCCTTGATCTTGGGGTTTGACTCTAGGAAAGTTATTCCTTCAAAGAAGAAGCTAAACCAACTTATAATTATGCCTAAGAATTGCCCCCTACCCCTGAGAACTCTTTTGTTGCTCAGATGTGGTCTCTTGCTCTCTAAGTCTGCTCGGCAGGTGAACTCACTGCCTTGTCTTCTATGTGAGACATGACTCCCAGGGGTGTAAATCTCCCTGGCAATATGGGCCAAGACTCCTGGAAATGAGCTGGGACCAACCATCATGGGATGGAGAAAGCCTTCTTGACCAAAAGGGGAAAGACAGTAATGGGACAAAAATAAAGTTTTATTGGCTGAGAAATTTCAAACAAATTCGAGAGGTTACCCTGGAGGTTATTCTTATGCATTGTATAGATACCTCTTTTTAGTTTGGTGTATTGGAGTGGCTAGAGGGAAATACCTGAAACTCTTGAACTGTCTTCCAATAGTCTTGATTCTTGAAGACAATTCCATAACTATATAACTTTTACGTTGTGACCATGTGATTGTGAAAATCTTGTGGCTGATGTTCCTTTTAGCCAGGATATCGACAGATGAGTAAAAAATAATAAATGATAGAGAGGGATAAAAGGTAAAAAAGTTGAGTGGCTTGAAGTACTAGTGGTCAATGAGAGGGAGGGTTAAGGGCGTGGGATGTGTGTTTTTTTTTTCTTTTCCTTTTTATTTCTTTTTCTTGAGTGATGCAAATGTTCTAAAAATGATCATGGTGATGAATAAACTATGTGATAATATGTGAACCATCGATTGTATACTGTGGTTAGACTGTACGTTTGTGAAGACTTTTCAATAAAAATATTTGAAAAAAATGGAAAAGAAAGAAAGGCTGATGATGTCGTCCAGAACACCTCTGTCAGCTGTGAAGGTACGTGACTGTCGTCTGCTCATCCTTTGGGTTTTGGTTTCAAACAGTTTCCCCAGGGGCATTTTCTTTTTGCATCTCTGAACGTCTCTGTCTGTGCACACTCTGAGCTTTTCCCAAAATGGTTCCCTCTAAAAGGACTCCAGTAAGTGGATTAAAACCCACCTTGAATGGGTGGACATATATCTCCATGGAAATCACCTAATTAAAGGATCCCGCCCCCAGCCGGATGGATCCTATCTCTGTGGAAACAGCCTAATCTAAATGCCCACCCTAAACAATAGGTCTTCCCCCAGAAGATTGGACTAGCAAAAAAAGAGCATGGATTTTCTGGGGTACGTAACAATTTCAGACCAGCACATGGGTAAACTGTACATAAAAATATTTCTTCATAGAATTTCTGTGAGGCTGAAATCAGAAGACCTGTACAATTCCTAAGAAAGAGCTTGATAAATTAAAGAGGTTTACTAAATGCTATAGTTTCTTTAGCTTTCTATTTTTCTACCAGAGCCTTAAGCCTTTTATAAGAACCTGAGCCCGGCATTGCTTCTCTCACTTCTGGAGTACATGTGCTCTCATACAGCTGTGATTACAGGGCCCCTGGGCTAACAGCGGTCCTCTTTCTTTGATGCAGAGATACACACTCCCATTTATTCCACTTGTCCCTGAATGTGTATGGTTTTGAGGAGTTATTACATCTGATTCTTCTGTTTCTGTCATCTCCCAGACCAGCTTGCACATTATGTCATGAACAATACCTGCTTGTATTTGTTGTGTCCTGGCCCAGATCGTGTTACTTTACAGTTGGTGTTCTTTACATTTTATGATTATTTATTAATTCTTTCAACATTATTTACAGAGCACATACTATGTCCAGGATTTGGGGATAAATCTGGGAAGAGAGAACATTTTCTCTTCCTCATGGAGCTTACAATGTCACAGAATAAGTTTTGATTCTATAACAGTTCACTGTTGATGCCGATGTCATCACTTTGCAGTATATAAAAAAGATTCTCTGGAATGTATGTCATGACATTCCAATGATATAAACCTTCTTGAGTTTTATCTGAAAGAGAATATAAGAGAGTTGGATCGTGCCTACTGGCAGTTTTGCTTTGCATCTGCTTACAATCCTCATTATGTAGATTTCAGATTGTTTTGGTCAATATCCAAGGATTCAGTGATACTGATTTAGCAATCTTACAGTGGGATTGTTATGGTTTTAATTAACCAGGCCTTTAAACTATTTTAATAAGAATATTTACCAGATTTAATCCTGTCATAGGTAAATTATTCTCTTTATCCAAGATGCTAAATTAGTGCATACAAGTTACTATTTAGCATGCTTATATTACATGAATTTAGCCATGTTATATTGTATGTTTATAATTCCTTACAGTATTCATTTAAATTATAGGTTCCTTGAGAACAAGAAATCTGTTTCTCATTTTATAAATTATTTTATTGTTCCGAATAATGTATGCCTCAAGGTGGATAATCATTTCCTTTCAGAAGTTAATGATAATAAAAGACAACAGAAAACTTAGTTTTTCTCTTATTTTAGAATCAGTATTTCAGTTTTATATTTGGATAAGGACCACAAAGGTGAGTGTGAATGCTTATTCTACAGTCCACACCTCTCAACTGGAATCTAAAATCTTAAGGTTACAAGTCTCATTTTATTGTATTGTGTTTCTAATACTTGCAGAAAATTAGAGAATCTATTAAAATTGTTTTAAATTTATATGAAAATATAATGGAAATATCTTTAATTTTTAATAAAAAGAGAGAAATTCAGGTCTGTCCCTTTTTAACCAGGTTGTGGCATGTACCAATTTCCTCCAGTTACTTTTAAATAAATTCAAACCAAAGAAATATTTTGATGAATGAACTATGAGGAAGTTATGTTACATTGTATTTGAAAACTTTACATAGCAAAAAGTGCTTAAATACTTAGGGGAAAAGAGAGATACCTCTTACTGAGTTCTCAAAATTATATATTTATATAATATATATTATTATATTATATTATTGTATATATTATATTAAATATATACAATATGAAACAAATTCTTAGAACCTCTGCTTTAGGAGAAAGCAAATAATTAACTGAAAAGTTGCAAAAGTAAAAAAATGTTTGAAACAAATATTTTACACCAGTGATAAGAAGAATGAAGTAGTTAATAGGAGAAACTATAATTAGCCAGGAAAATGAAGGCAGGTAGAATATTTTGATATTCAGTTATGACATTTTTGATATTGTGTTCTGCTCTGAAAATAAGGAAAAGATAGACAGGTTTATAAGAAAGAGAAGCCATGGGAAATAGAGAAATCACTAAATTTATGTGGAAAATCCCTTCCCATGATAGAGATTTCAGTTAAATCCCCCCATAGCAGAGAAGGGTAAGGCAGCAAACAACGTCTTCAATAGTGGAAAGTAAAAACGGAAAGGCCTCTTTGTCATCAGAAGAAACAGAAGGTTGCTTTTATAGGTAAATAAGATAAATCACTTTGAGCAAGAAGAGTGCCTTTGGTAGAAAAGGAATAAGGCATATAAAAGGAAAGGAAAGGAGGAAGAAGCACATTAACAGCATTCTGCAAATGCTCTCATGCTACATTTGTAGCAAAGCAAAATCTCAGGATTTCGATTTTACCAAATTGGAGATGGGGATTAATCATGAACTAGCCAGAGGGCTTCTAACAGGGACAATTTCCAAACCAGTAAGGACTGGGTGCTTCTACCATAAGTTAGAGCTGCATGGTGGACACTACCACCACAACAAAAAGGAAACAGTAAATCGAGAGCAAAAAAAAAGAAAAAAGGAAGTGTAAGGTTGCAAAAGGTGTCAGAGATCCCCCAAGACTTTCCAGAATGTTTCACCTGCATTTATAACTTATGGCTTACTCATTTTTTTCCCTATAGTTCATCTGAGAAGTGATTTATGGGAAAGGATGATTCGATAAACTGGTTCTCCTTAATTAAGTATGGTAAGATGCAAGATAAACCTTGAATTTTGTTTTGTTTTTTAGCATGGGTAGGCTCGGGGAATCAAACCCAGGTCTCCGGCATGGCAGGCGAGAATTCTGCCACTGAGCCACCGTTGCACTGTCCCATATTGCTAATTTGAGATGGTATTTCCTGTGTTTTATATATAAAGAGAGCATATTGCAAAATTGTAGATTAAGCCCACGTTAGGCAGAGCATATCAATTTAATCATATAAGCCTCGTGTTGTGAGCCCAAAGCCCGGGTCCCAATTCATAATCAAAGGCGGAAAAGGTTAAATTTATGGAAAGGAGGTATGCTGGCTAACACCAGAGGATTTCTTTGACAGCTTCTTCGTGCATACACATCACCCAGGGAATCTGCTGAAACGTAAACTCTGATTCCGTTGGTCTGGGGCAGGGTTACATCCTGCCTTACTCAGGCGCCCCGGGGTGTGCATTTCTCCATAGAGCCCCGAGGCCTGGAAGAGCCCTCTGATTTGATTCACGTAGGTGCATTTCAAAATCATCTTGCCTATTTTTGGATTTTTAGTTTTCCAAATAAATTTTAGAGTTGATTTATTCAGCTTCATGAAAAATTCTTTGTATATTCTTAGTGGAATTGCGTTAGATTTGTAGAGTAACTAGAGGAGAAACTTAAAATATTTACGACATTGGATTTTCCCAGCTGTGATAATGTCTTTCTCTAGTTATTTCCATTTTATTTTATGTCCACCTATAAAATTTTATCATTTTCTCTGTAGCAGTTTTGCATATCTTCTGTTAGTTTTGTTCTTAGGAACAGTATTTTTGGCACTGCTATCAAAAATAGGATCTTCTTATATTGTCACATCTTCTAATTTTTACTCATGTGTAAAACCACCATTTACTTCTTCATATTGGTGTTTCCACCAGGATTCCTGCTGAATGCTCTCGTTTGTTAGAATAGTTTGTTGATACATTTCTTTAAGTTTTCTATGTTGACAAATATTTTACAAATGAAAGTTCTGTCTGCTTTACTACCCTGGTACCCCTTATTTCTTTTACTTCTTTTTTTTATTGGCAAGGAACTCCAAGACGATGTTTGTTTTTATTAACAATAATGGGCATTGTGTTGCCTTTTCTTTAAAGGGCACTGCACAGCCAATAGTCCGTAGAGCATAAAGCGTGATTTCCTACCTTAGAACATTTTCACATATCATTTTCTCTGCCTGTAATGTATTTTGTCCATACTCATCATATGACTAGTCCCTCATATCCTTCATTCTAAAGCTTAAATCTCTTTCAGTATAATGGTTCAGGAATCAAACACAAACTAAATTAGGCAGTTGCAGAATAATTTATTGGCTTCCCAAACTGAAATTTGCAGAGATCAATTCTGCCTCTACTTATAGTCGGATTTGGTATTGAGTATTCCATCTCTTTTTCGAAGATGCAAACATTATGATTGCCCACTTCTCACACGCTTAGCAATTCCACCAGGATGAGATCCTTTTAAATCTAGATTGCCTTAGCTTGTGTTATTTCCTCATCCCCAAACTAGTCACTGCTTTAGGGAAAGGAGCCACACCTCTGCCTCTGTGATGGGGTAGGCCCACTGGCTGACTGACCAAAATTTCTCAGCACTGATAATAAAGAGTTCACAAATAACTGAGTGACGGGTGAATAGATCAAAACATCAGTAATCCAATATTTTCAGAAATATCTTTTTTGACATATGTTTTTACTCTCTAAGACTTTTGCACCTTTATGTTACTTGTTATGATTTGAAATAATTTTATTTATTTATGTCACGTGCACTAAAATGTAAGCTCCATAATAGAAGGTCATCGCTTTCCTTGTTGACTGTTGCATCTCCAGGATATAGGATGATGCTTAGCACATCGGAGGAATTCAATAAATATTTTGTTAAAATTATGATAAACTTAACTGAAAACATTGGGGTTCCGTAATTGTGAAAGATAACTTCCTGAAATTTATTAAGAGGTTCTGATATGGAATAGTATAGTCTTATTACCTTTTTTTTTTTAGTTCACAGGAGAAAGTTAAACATTATCCTTTTGCTTCTCTCTTCTAAGGAGTCTGTTGACAGCTGACGGTTAGATTGCTATTTGCAGCTCAACTGATTTATGAATCTCACCATGAACCTGAATGAATGAAATCTTTGGGCTGGTATAAATGCATAATTTTTAAAAGTTCTCATTTTTCATAATTTGAAATTACATCAAATCTTGATTTTTATACTTACTGATTATCAATATATTTTCACCTATGTTCTTTACTGTAGTTTAAGTTTGATCTCTGCCCCTTACCAGCTGTGTTTTCTTGGGGTACTTTACTTTAACTTCTCTAAAGCTTTCATTTTGTTACCTATAAAACAGGGTCTTAATGTCCACCACACAGAATGTCACAAAGATTAAATGAGATACTGTATTTTAAAAACCTAGTGTAACTTTGCGATATTGACAGAAACATGATAGTTGCAATTGTAATTGTTTCCTGCTTCTTGGTGTGAAATGTATTTTGGGGGAAGAATTCATGCTAATCACAATGAACTTGGCTGGATTCCCTTAGGACTTGGCCTTCATATGGAGATTCCTTTGCCATATGGTGCATGTATGGTCCTCCTAGTTCGCTCCTCTGCTTTTAGGTTAGCTGAGCTTGTTTCAGCCATAGTTATAAAACAGGAAGGAATAAAACAGTCATGGCCAATGCCTTAATATATGTCAATGCCTATGGCTTCCTGGGTATCCTGGCCTCATGGCTTGCTCCTTGGGGTTCACATCATTGATAGAGAGCGTTGGAGGGAAGGTACAGTCGGAATTAAATATCTCTTCCACTATCCTGAAGTTATTCCTGCCAAATGGCTTGTAAATCATTTTCAAGGGTTACTAATAAAAATATTATATGGGTTTATCATTAAGGACATTGATTTACTGGTAAAATGGTCTAAACCAAGCCAAATGAAAAAAATAGTAACAAAATGTAAGTTAAATTGAGCTGCAAGGATGTTCTGAGCTGTTCAGATGTGCTTGATAAAAGCTTTTCTTTTGGCATGTCTACTCCCTCTCACCTGTGCCAGGTGCTTTCACTCTCTTGCTCCCAGGTTCACAACCTAGTCCTGTCCTAGAAATTTCCAAGTGAGGTATGAGAAGTAAGGTGGAGGCCGGAGACCAGCTAGTAGGAGGTCTGTGGGACCTCACTTCTTCAGGGAGAACTCTCTGGTATGTCCAAACCCAGTAAGCTGAAAGGTAGCTGGCACCAAAGAGCCAGTGAGAAAGGAAAAATTATCGGAAGCCTGAATTCAGTACCAAGAATTACAGGAGAAAGGAGACAATACAAAGAGCAGGTTATGGTGTGTCTTGCAATGGTTTTGCTGTTTAATTACTTTCTTTTATGTGAAAGCCACAGTGGTGTGTGGGTGTGTGTATATGTGTGTGTGTGTCTGTGCATGTGCATTAAAAGAACAGTGGGTGAGATAGGTTACTTATTCCACCAGTAACCAAATAGTTAGTCAGAGTGCAGCAGACACAGAGCCATCTTGCTTAGTATGATCTCAGTACTGGGATTATGCATTTCTATCTGCTTTTCTAATTTTGTGGATTTCTTATTTTCTTTACATTTCTCTTTTTCCCCCCACTTTCTTCCTGTCTGTTTGAATACTTTATTACTTCATGTCTGAATCTTTGACATGTCTTTCTGCTACCGGTTTCATTTCACATCCTTTCCTGATTGGTTCATCTCCATTTTCATTCCATTGTCTACTTGTGTGTCGACATGCTTTTCTCTTTTCTTTTATTCCCATGTTCATCCAGATTATGATCGCCTGATCATCTTGACCTTAGATACTGGTTTTAGCAGGTGTGGTTTTCCTGCCTGATGACTCGCCTTGTGGATCCCCTGACAAAGAAGGATGGTATTTTCAACTGAGCAGTGGGAAGCCCAAAGAAGTAGAATGTGGAGTCCCTGTGGTGAAAGGAAGGAAAGAGTGCTTAAGAGAGAAGACTGACTACCTCCCCAAATCTTTGGCTCTTCTGTAATTTTATCCAAATTCAACTTGACTGATAATAATGTCTTTTAATTTGAGCTTTTCCCTTAGGTGGTTTCTCTGCCAACACTCTTTAGTCCATTTATCCAGTGCAAATAATCCTTGATTATTTTTCTTGAAAGAAGTGTTGCTCATCTGATTGCAATCTTTTCTTGCATCCTCTTGCCTAAAGTAATGCCCTTTTACCCCTGTGAAGCCAAGACTTCACCTACAAGGGTCTCCGCTACTGTGCACCGTCCCGTTCTCGGCTTCCATCCCAATACTCATCACTGTTTTTTTCACCCTATGAACCTATACTCGGTTCCAACATTATTTTCCCAAATAGCACATTGTTTTACGATTTTACATCATTATATATATTCCCTATAACTGGGATTTTTTTTGCCCATTTCTGCTCTTCAGCTTTTAAGACTCACTTTCAAATACTAACTTCTCATTCCGGGCTTACTATTCCAAATGTCCATTCTTTTTCAAGGCATTTTTACTTATGCCCTCTTTAATAGTTGTCACTGTCTTCCCCTCTCTGTCCCTTTCATCCTTCTCTTCTTCATTTTCTTCTTTCAAAAAGTAATTTTGAAATGTCTACTCTGTGCCAGATGGTGTGTTAAATGAGAATAGAGGGTCTCTGCCCTCAAGGAGCATGCAGTTATAGTGCCATCTAATCATGTATTATCTGTGTCCCCACTAGTCGGAAGCTACTGGGGAGTAGGAACTGTCTTGTTGTTAAAACTTCAGTGACACTCAACACAACAGAAGGCACAGAAGGGTTCCCAGCAATAGAATCTGAGATTGTTTTATAATCCCTTCTGCTACTACAGACAAAACTTGTTTAATTGAAATTCACTTTATTGTGCTTCATAAATACAATGTTTTTTCCAAATTGGAGATTTGTGACAACCCTGCCCGGAACAAGTAAGCCCCATTTTTCCATCAGCATGTGCTCACTTCTTATCTCTGTATCACATCTCGGTAATTTCAAACCTCTTCATTATTATTATATGTGCTATACTGATCCATGGTCAGTGATTTCTGGTGTTAATTCTTTTGGGGCACCACGGATTGCATCCATATAAAATGGTGAACTTAATCAATGAAAGTGTATGTGTTTTGACTGCTCCACCAAAGGGACTATTCTTCTCTATTCCCTGGGATGCAACAATATTGAAATTGGGCCAATTAATAACCCTGCAATGGCCTCTAAGTGAAAGAAAGAGTCACTTATCTCTCACTTTAAATAAAAAACTAGAAATGATTAAGCTGAGTTAGGGAGGCATGTTGAAAGCTAAATTAGGCAGAAATCTCGGCCTTTTGCACAAAAACAATTAGCAAAGTTGTGAATGCAAAGAAAAGGAAATTAAAAATGCCACTCCAGTGTGCATGAATGATGAGAAAGTGAAAGAGCTTTATATTATTTAATTATATAATCAATATATATTAATTATTCATATTATTGCTAATATGAAGAAAATTTTAGTTAGAAGATCAAACCAGTCACGCACGACATTCCCTTAAGCTAACACCTAATCTAGAGCAAGGATGCAACTTTCTTCAGTTCTTTGGAGGCTGAGAGAGATGAGGAAGCTGAAAAGCTTGAAGCTAGCAGAGGTTGGTTCACTAGGTTTAAGGAAAGCAGCCATTTCCATAAGATAAAGGTGAAAGGTGAAGCAGCTAGTGCTGAAATAGAAGCTGCAGCAAGTTTTATAGAAGGTCAGCTAAGACAGTTGATGGAGATGTCTACACTAAACCACATGTTTTTAATGTAAATTAAAAAGCCTTATATTGGAAGAAGATATATTCTAGGACTTTCATAGTTAGAGAGAAGCCAGAGCATGGTTTGGTTTGCAACCATCAAAGGACAGGCTAACTCTTTTGTTAGGGGCTAATGCAGCTGGTGACTTTAAGTTGAAGACAACGCACTTATTCATCATTCCCCAAATACAGGCGCCCTTAAGAATTACACTAAATCTACTCTGTGTCCTATACATGGAACAGCAAAGACTTGATGACAGCACATCGTTTACTAAATAGTTTAGACCTTTTTTGAGACCCACTGCTCAGAAAAAATATATTCCTTTCCAAATATTGCTGCTCACTGACAATGCACCTGGTCACCTAAGAGCTCTGCTGAAGATGTACAGTGAAATTAATCTGTTTTCATGCCTGCTGGCATGACATCCATTTTGTAGCCCATAAATAAAGGAGTTATTTAGAAATTCAAGTCTTATTATTTAAGAAATACATTTTATGAGGCTATCATGCTTTAGGTAGTGATTTCTCCAATGGATCTGGGTAAAGTAAATAAAAAAAGCCTTCCAGAAAGGATTCACCATCCTAGATGCCATGAAGAACATTCATGATTCATGGGAAGAAGTCAAAATATCAACATTAACAGAAGTTTGGAAGAAGTGAATTCCAACCCTCATGGATGACTTCAAAGAATTCAGCTTTCAGTGGAGGCAGTAACTTTACATGGGGTGGAAATAGCAAGAGAACTTGAATTAGAAGTGGAGCCTGAAGATGTGGCTGAGTTGTTGTAATTTCATGGTAAAATTTTAACAGATGAGGAGGTGCTTATCATGGATGAGCAAAGAAAGTGCTTTCTTAGGAAATAGCCTGGTGAAGATATTGTGAATATGGTTGAAATGACAAGGGATTTAGATAGTACATAAACTTAGTTGATAAAGCAATGGCAGGGTTTCAGAGGATTGATTCAATTTTGAAAGAATTAAACTTTGCATGCTACAAAAAACTCTTTCATGAAAGAAAGAATCAATATGGCAAACTTCATTTTTGTCTTATTTTAAGAAATTACAACAGCCACCCAACCTTTAGCAACCACCACTCTGATCAGCCAGCAGCTGTGAACATTGATACAAAACCTTCCACCAGCTAAAAACTTATGACTTGCTGAAAGCTCAGATGGTGGTTAGCATTTTTCAGCAATAAAGTACTTTTGATTAAGTTATATGCATTGATTTTTTTTTAAAAAGCTTAATTATTTCACATTTAGACTGCAGTATAATGTAAAATATATTTTATATGTAATGGGAAACCAAAAAAAATTGTGTGACTTGTTTTATTGTTATACTAGCTTTATTGCAGTGGTTTGGAACCAGCCTACAATATCTCTGGGTATGTCACTACATACTCCTTAAATTTGTCGCCATTCTTCTAAGGTAATCAGAAGCTATTACAAGTTAAACATTTGCGAACTATATGATGTTTTTACATGCTGACTCAAATCAAAGAAGAAGCATATTGTTTTAAATATATGGAATATTTTGTTCTCTACTTTGTATGTATGTAATGAATTTCTGTGACACTTACCATGGGGTTGAATTTGAGTTTTGTATTATACTTTTACCATTTCTGAGGGCCTTCTATGTTTCTCTCTAACATGTTATTTTAAATATTAAAAAATTCATAGAGTATTTCCTAATTGTTAGTTGATATGTTAGTCATGGGTGTCTGGAAATGAAAAAAATAATGCATGGTCTCAGAGGACAAATAGTAAATTTGGAGAGACAGTCAATAAAATCAGTGGTGGTACTAGCTATTATAATGGAGTTGTACAAAGAGTATTTTGGAAATCAGGAAGAAAAGCCCAGAAGAAAAGCCTGAGTTTAATATATCCCATATGTTTCTAGGACCTGAAAATTATACGACAATCTGTAGGTATTAACCACGTACTTTAGACAGACTCAGTGCCATCTTATAAAGACCCTCCTGACTTATGGTAATGTTTAGAAATTTGAAAGTAATCTAGTGTTTCTGGACAAAAGATATTTGTAGTTCCTTGGTGGGAGACAGGGCTGGAACAGTAGGATTTCCAGTCTATAAAGGCTTGCCTTCTAAGTGCTTTGTCAGAAATGGAGGTTCATTAGACAATTTTAAGCTGTACTGTGCATGATAGAAGTTTGTCTTTCTTCTTAGCACTAGCTCTATGGAATGACGGTAGGTGTGACTAAAATATAAGGTGTGGACATGACTTGGAATCCACATGAGAAAAGATTAAGTTCTCAACCATAATAGTGACAGAGGAAACAGATATAATTTATCATTACATACAACAAGTTAAATTGAAGGATGGATGGTAAGAGAGAAGCTTCAGATAACGTAAAAATATTTGGCACAAACCGGTGATGCTTTTGAGTGCTAGAGAACACTGGAAGATAAGCCATGACATTGTTTAATGTCTTGGAGAGAATCCATAAGGAAAAAAATTAATTCAGCAGATCTAAAAAACATTAGTAGCAATATGGGGGCAAGATTGTAGAGCAAGTTGCTATACAGTGCATTGTTAGAACACAGGATCAAGCACAACAGAGATTCTCAACCAATGACCATTTTATTATTTACATAGCACAAAGGAAACATAAAGGGAAAATGTCTCCTGAGGAGGCCAACTGCTCAGGTCAAGGTCAATGGTGGCTCTTCAGGCCCTGCTTCCTGTTGGAGTTGTACTGCCTGAGGGATGAGTATGGATACTCCCGGGGGGGCCTCCTCCCCACCTCAACACTGAGCAAAAAGTATATATCAAGCAAAGTTTGTGTAGTGATCCCACACTGATAAGAAGCTGGGGCTGCTTGTTCCTGGTGTCTGATTCAAGGTGTGGTCTGGCTGTTCCATTAGACCGAAAGTCTTCTCCAGGCTTGAAATGGAAACACGTGGAGACATCTGCATGCAAGCAAGCAAGAGGGGAAAAGGAGGGGTATTGCAAAGACTGGGGGATCGCCGCTGAGCCCATCTGTGACTTCCCTAGCAAAAATGTTTTCCAAACTTAGACCAGTGTAGTGGTGAATGCAAGTTAGTATTGGTTAATTTGAAGAATGTCAAAACACACTTCAAAATATGAAGATACCTTCTATTGCAGCAAGAGGAGTTTCTTCATATATCCAAGAATTCTCATGGGTTTTGGACAGAATGGTCTCTGCACCAAAAGAAGTAGATATGCTCTTGTTTCACAAGCTTCCCTGACTAATACGAAGGTTTTCGAGAGAATGAGCCTTAGCCACAGCACTTGACAGCAGCTGCTGGTGGTATTTCTTGCTGAGTTCAGTTCTTGTATCTCTTCTTAAAACACCCAACTGATAGCAAATAACTGTGTTGAATGACTTAAATTAATTTATGCCATCCATTAATTCTTGCTGATTTTTAATCCCTTTGTGTCCAGCACATCTTTTCTTAGTTGACTTTGGCATTTGTTTTCATGTAAACTTTTATTTTCTCATTCAATACCTTATATACTTGAATAATTCATCATTTACTTGTTCCCCATTTTCTGATGTAACATATTATTCCTAAGAAGACTCATGAAACATGAACATTTTGTAGTGGTTGTATCATGGGTAGCATGGCAAGAAAGTTCAAAGAGATTAAAAACAAATTAAAAGATTGAATCAAAAAATTAAATTATACACAAATACATTAAAACTTAAATTAACGTGTAATGAAGTAATAAAAAGCCTCAATTAATGGGATTAAATGAATTTCCTTTCTTAGATTTAACACTAAAGAGGAAAGGTAAATTGAGCATCTGTATTTGCTGCCTGTGCATCTCTGTGTCTCTATAACCACACTAAGAAGCCGTGTCCAGAATGATTCCATTTTGGCATTTAAATAGTCATTTTTTTCAAACTATGTAATATTTACTTGCTTACTGGATTTTACTTACTACTAGAGAAAAGTGAAGTCTTAAATGTTTGAAAATTGTCCAGTAGCTTTACTCAAATTAAATGGGTTCTTGTGTTAATACTCAAGTTTCTAAGTCCAGAAACAGGAACACTCATTCTCCAAGCATAAAGGGTGATTGAAATTTAACTATGATATACTTACAGATTTCTTTCTCACTAACTTATGTAATTGATTGAATACGTAACAATTATATGTTACTGCTTTAGAATGGCCATACCAAGTGCAAGTGGATATATTTACATCATGGACGATGTGTAGTATGTCACCAGGACTCAATAAATATATTTTAAGTAGTTGAATTTTACCATTTTGTAGTTTGGTTAATAATGTAGACTTGAACCAATCCCAGGGACTCTAAGGAGTTCAATGAATGGATTGAATATTTCCATATTGCAATAAGGAAAACAGGTCAAAGCCATAATATCTCAGCTTGTCTTTATATCAGCTACTAGGCTCTGATTAATAAGAACTAAAAGCTAGAACATATTTTTCAAAAAAAATAAGGAGACTAAGAATAAGCAAAATTGGGGGATTATATTTTTAGATCACTTTATGTCCATATTGAATGCTTTCCTAAGATGAGTGTTCAATTAAATCAAACATTGTCTTTATTTTTATAGTCTTGCTAACTGAATTGATTTACCAAATTAGCCCCAAAAGTTGAGTCATGTGTGCTTGTAGCTGGCATTTTTTTAATGCATTTTTGCTCACAGGAGTCCTCTGTATAACGTGGTCCCCAAAATTCTGTTCATCGCATTTGTAAATACTATAACAAAAAGTAACAAGGACTGATATATCCATAAAATGGGATATTAGAGTGAAATACTGATTTGTGCTACAACATGGATGAACTTTGAAAATACGGTAAAGAAAAGAAGCCAGACACGTAGGGGCAAAGGGTCTGATTTCATGTGTAGGAAACGTTCAGAATGGACAAATCCTTATGGACAGCAAGTAGATTAGTAATTGCTGGGCCTTGGAGGAGGGGGAAAAGGCAATAGGGGATTGTGATAATGAGCATGAGATTTCTTTTTAGAGTGAGTAAATGTTCTGGAATTAGATAGTGGTGATGGTTGCACAATACTGTGAGTGCACTAAAAAAACACTGGATTGTGCATTATAAAATGACAAGTTTTATGGTATGCAAGTTTCATCTCAATAAAATTTTTATAAAAATTTAACTTGGGCCATAAGCCAATATATATCTTTTCTTGGTAATTTGCTCTAAAGGATGTATTTTTCTTGTGACAGTCATAGGACTAACGTGGTATGAACTGGAAACCATTCAATCAGGCTGCAATAAAAATAGTTTGTGGAAAAATTGAACTTGAGATACTCCCTAGGATTAATACTGATGGTAGTTTGAATTATGATAATCTGTTTCAATAAATGCTATTGAAGATGTGATATATGACTAAACAATCTGATGTGTGCGAGTGCAAAGTGAAATGGAAGAAATAATATATTTAAGCAATTCTAGGATGAGTTTAATAGACCAATGTGTGTGAAGAGCTGAACTTACTAAGTCCCATGTCTTTGGGATTCCCACTCACATTTCAAAACTGGCTCTGTTTGAAAGATATTCATTGGTACAAGAATGGATAAGCATTGGGACAGATGACTACTGACATTTTGTGCTATTTCTATAGGTTTTAATATAGAATGGATGTCTCATCCCTTTTTATAATTCCCTTGTGGGTAGACTATTTATAAACTACTCCCTTATATACAAGTTGTTGCATCTGACGAATGACACTGTTAATTATTCAGTCTTGTTTTAGGTTTATTCCCGGCCCCACTTACCCAAAAAAAAACCTTAGTGCTTTATTAATATGTCTTGGATAGAACAAATAAACTTTGCACTAACTATACAATCCCTTTCTAGGAGGCTGCAGACTGAAGGCTGTGCTTACAGTCTTTGTAACCTTTTCTTACACATAGATTTCACATTTTACTTATCGCTCTACTAGATGACTCTCTTGTTTTGGTCGCAGTAAACGAAACTAGAGTGGTAATCAAAACCAAACTCAACCAGTTTGTAAAATGGCCAACAGATTAAGAGGTAGCCTCGATGTACAACTTTGCCAAACAGAGGCAGATTGTATTTGAACACCTGGCTTTGAGTGGTTTGACTGGGGGACATAGTAAGAAGGTTGTGGAAGCAGAAGCTGAAACAGTGTAGAGAAACTGCAAATAAGGAGAAGTCATGAGGCATAGAGAAAAGCTAAGAAAGATTTTGTGGCTATTGATAGGGTTATTGATAGGAAAGTTTACCCATGGCAATGAAACACTGAGTCCCATTGAGTAGGAAATAGTGTACCTCTGTGTGAGGCTGTGATCAAAGAGTCAGTATTTTGATGTGTATTTTGAAAGACTTTTCAATGTCTAAGAATACTGGCTTTGTAGTGTTTCATTCATTATTTATTCAAAAAATAACCTTGTAAAGACATATATCAGGTGAAGTATACATCAATGAAGAGGAGAGCTCTCGATCTCAGGGAGTTTATATTCTAGTGGCCAAATTTATTTTCTTAATTTTCCTCTATGTCTTTATGATAAACCTTTGTCACTTGAATGAATCTATACATGTCTTTGCAATCTCATAGTGCCTAATAAAAATATCTTGTTTTAATTTCATTTTAACAGGCATTTGTTTTAAGATTTTGTTTTTCCAGTACAAATATGAATTCATTATATTTTTAGGATAACTCTAAAAGTAACTAACTTATATGGAAAAAGAAACAAAGGCAAAAAGAGGTAAAATAACTCATCTAAATAGATGGTGATTGTAATACCATCTACCATTAGCAGCTGGTGCCCCCTGCCTTTCAATTTAGGTAATTAGGTTGCAATGTTCATGCTGTTAGTTAGCCACCTTTCTATGCCGCCTGTTAAAACACCTGTGGAATTTTCTTGAGTTCTGTATAATTACATATATACGGATACGATTCTACTCATGTCCAATTTGTATCTCCTAATTAATTTTATTTTTCTTGAGAACAGGTTGTTATTCAGTTTTTAATATATATCACCACAACTGTCTACAACTAAGGAACTACAGATATTATGAGACAACACAGTGAAAATCTTACCACTTACCTTGGTCTCCAATTATATCAGAAAATCATGAAATCTTCCCAGAGCCATCAATCATTCTGGAAGTCTATTATCATATGCGGTAACATCATGATGAATCACAGTGGTTCTCAGAGAAATGTACGTGTCGTTGAATCTTTTATGTCCCAAAGTTCTGAGTCACAGGAGTGATTTAAAGCATAACTGGCCTCCAGGTCTGACAGTAATTCTTAAAGATGACTAATGGTTGTTTATTATATAATACAATTGCAATGATTTCCCATATGAGTTTCGCATTTGCTGTGTGGTAAATCTCTATGAGTTTTGATGCCTTTTTTTTTTGCAACTTTTTAAGTAGTTTTATTTTTTGGAATTGTATAAAATGCTTGAAAGTATGTAAATACTTGAAATACATATGCAACATCTGGTTGACCTCACTCTGCCTACTTAATTTACAGCAATGGTAGAAGCAAATACAAAAATGTGTTCACACTAGATTGTCTACAAATGTATTTTGAACGTTATTCTATCTTCTCAGTTTTGTTTAAACACATTGAGCCTTTATGTAATTCACCAGGATCCCAGAGTCTAGCACAGGTATTTTGGAGCAATATTTGTTAAAGTTCAAAGGGGCACCTATACAAAAACCCTAGAAGAAACCATAGGGAAGCATCTTCAGAACCTTGTGGTTGGGCAGTGGTTTCTTAGACTTTACACCAAAGCACAGGTTGCAAAATAAAACATAGATAAAAGGGACCTCATCAAAATCTAAAACTTTTGTGCTTCAAAGGACTTTATTATAGAAGTAAAATGAAAACTTACACAATGCGAGTAAATATTTGGAAACCACATATTCACTACGAGTTTAACATCCAGAATATATGAAGATTTCCTTAAACTCAACAATAATAACACAAAAAAAATCCAGTAAAAAATGGGTAGGGTGGGCCACGGTGGCTCAGCAGGTAAGAATGCTTGCCTGCCATGCCCGAGGACGCGGGTTCGATTCCTGGTGCCTGCCCACGTAAAAATAAATAAATAAATAAAATGGGTAAAAGACTTATATAGATATTTCTCCAAAGAAGATATACGATTCACTAAAAAGCACATGAGAGGATGCTCAACATCTTTATCCATTAGGAAAATGCAAATCTATACCACAATGAGATAGCATTTTACATCCAGTAGACTATCTCCTATTTTTAAGAAATGGGAAATTGCAAGTGTTGGAGAAGATGGGGAGAAATAAGAACACTCATCTATTGCTGGTAAAAATGCAAAATGTCGCAGCCACTGTTTGAAACAGTTCCTCCAAACGTTAGGTATAGAATTACCATATGGCCTAATAATCACATTTCTAGGTATATACCCCAAGGAATCGAAAACAGTGACGGAAACAGACATTTGTTCACAGTGTTCATAGAAACATTATTCACAATAGCCAAAAAGTGGAAGCAACCCAAGTGTCCAGCACCCAATGAGAAATAAATAAAATATAACACGTATACACAATGGAATATTCTTCGGCTGTAAAAAAGAATGAAGTCCTGACACACGACACAAATGAGTGAACTCTGAAGACATCATATTACATGAAATAAGTCAGACACAAAAGGGCTCATATTACATTATCTTAATGATGTGAAATAATTAGAATAAGCAACATCATAGAGTCAGCATCTAGAATATAGCTCACGAGGGGATAGTGTGGGGGCAGGGAATAGGGAGTTCATGCTTAATTGGTGTAGAGTTTCTATTTGGGATGAAGGAAAAGTTTTGGTAATGGGCAGTAGTATTGGTAATGTGGTAACACAGTATGAATGTAAATAACACCACTGAATTATATATATTTGAATGTGGGTAAAAGGGGAAATTTTAGATTGTATATATGTTACCAGAATAAAATTAAAAATAAAAATCCATAGAACTGCACAGCACAAACAGTTAAGCAATGGGCAAAAAAATTCGAAGATGCATTTATCTTATTGAAATTCACTAGGTAAAAGGATTTAAAAGTTTGAAACACTGCAGGTGGCTTTTAAATTTATTCCCTGAGGTGTGAAACTGTCACCAAGGAAACATTTTCCAAATGTTAGTAAATGTCTCAGTTTGCTTCCTTTTTACCTGTTCCCATAGTTCCTGTGCATTAAACTCTTCTTGCAGATTAACGCTGGCAACTTCCATATCTGTTATGTTTATAAATACATTATGGACTGAAAAAGAACTAAGCAGAATTGTCTGGCAGAAAATTTTTCTCACTTTCTTTCCAAAGAGAAGACAGCAAGTCAGAAGATCACATTGATTACAGATAGTTTGACCGATTTGAAAAATATGGGGTGATAGGATTGGAGGATTTTGGAGAAAAACAAACAATAAAGCAATTCCTCAATTTAGAATGCTAACCATATTTAGACTAATCTGGGTATTGCAAATTCCAATGTTGATTGTTTTGGGAACAATATAATAAACTGAATTGGAGGTCAGAGTTAAAGTTTGCTTTGCAGCAGTATCATTTTCCAGGACCATTATAAAACACCTCTTTATACTTTTAAATATTTTCAAACCACATTAAGTATCTACTCTACAAACCAAATATTGCATTATAATCCAGATTCTCTTCTGCTCTCATCTTCTCAATTTCAGGGCATGTGTGAGGCCACGCGTTCCAAATTTGATAGGAATCTGGTACACTAAAATCCATTATTTTGTCTGTCTAGACAAGGTAATTGTGGAAGTTTAAGCTGTATGCAACCCACAAAAACTTGTTCTTAAATTTAATCTATTCCTGTGGATGTAAACCCACTGGAAGGTGGAAATTTTGATGAGGCTACTCAGTCAAGGTGTGGTCTTAATCCTATACAGGAATCCTTTATAAGAATGGGTGAAATTCAGACAGAGAGAAGAAGCCCCGGGAAGTAAGAAGCTGAATTTTAACAGAGCCTGGAAAAGAAGTGTGAGACCAGGAGACGCTGCCACGTGCCTTGTCATAGTAACAAACTAAGGACCAAGGATTGCCAGCAGCCAGACCTAAAATGTCACAATTTTTTGGGAGAAAATATTGGGTTGACGATGCTTTGATTTGGACTTTTTTCCCAGCCTCATACCATGGCCAAATAAATGCCCATATTTAACCCAGCCCATTTCATGGTATTTGCTTGAGTAGCCAATGAAACTACAACAGTAATATAACTCTAGTTTGGAGAGATAAAGTCATAACACAAATTAATATGCATTAAACTTGGTTGGTGTCTATGTTCCATCAGCGTATTTATATTTCTAAGGAAGTAGTTAAAAAAGTTGAAACATTAGCATCCTGACCATCCATTACATGTCACAGTTTCCACAATAGTTTATTTATAAAACAAACATACAGTTATTGATAACTTGCTAGATACATATTTGATGTTGAGTTTACAAATCTAAACAGTACCCTTACTTCAAAAAGAACATGATCAAGTGAGGACATGTAAACAGAAGAATTATAATCATGTGGTATTAGAGATCTGAAAAAGGGAAAACGTGAGTTTTTATTGCTCTTGATCTTCATTACTAAACTCTTAACACACTCCCTTTAAAGAACGAATGTTGAAATGATTAATCTTGTATACAAGGAACAGTTTACTCATGAGTTCATACATGGGTAAAGGTTTCGGTGACTGAACAAATCTGATACTAGGCAAAAGGCTTGACTCTCAGTACTTATAGCAAAGACAAATCCACATATTTGTGGCCTTGAGCTCCTTTCTGTCTTCACTTCTGGCTTTTCTCACTAGAGGTGGCTAGAGAAAATTAATCTGGTTTAAAGGTTAACTGATTTGGCCACCCCCAAGGTTTTTCTTAAGTGGGTCAGTTGTCTCACTCTAGGATGGGTTTTTTTTTCCCTTCCTTAAAATGGATTCCTTTGGTTTACAGAACATTCTGAGCAGTGATTCTGAACCTAGTCAGTATTCCTTAAATTCTGAAAATTTAAGATGTCATAGGGCAGATCTGAATTTACAAGAGACAAAAGAAGACAACATATTTATCTTGGAACACTTCAGTTAAACTCCTGATGTATTCACTGAGTTGAAATAGTTTCTAGTTTTCCAGAAATAGTGATGTGAAAATTATTTTATTCACTGAAAATTCCTGTGATTTATTTAAACCATAACCATAGTTTTAAGTAGTTGCTTTTTATGTTTTGAAAATGACTGCTAAGCAGAGTTTATAAGCTGCAAACCATTTTAAGGAAATTTTATTATTAATAAATATACAGAAATTGAAAGCAAACTCATAGTTTCAATTTTTATATTGAACATCAGAGAAGCAATAAAAATATCAAATGTTCATTGAAGAAATAGTCCAGGCATAACACATGGTTAAAAAAAAAAGACATAAGGATGAATAGTGAGAGCATGGAAATAGCCAAATAACTTTCAAACATTTGTTCCATTCAAATAATTTCATGTTCTCTTTTTTTCTCTAAAACATCCGTTTTTGTATTTCAGTTCTAGCAGACTCAGCAATGTTTTTCAGGGGTGACGATTAGTTTCAATTCTTATGTTTTTCAGTATTTTGAAACTGGAGACACAGATCATTTGTAATTTTTCTTCCTAAATTCTACTTTTACCGTGTACAATAAATGTTAATTTAATATATTTTATTTTTCTTTAGAATGACACAGGAGAGATGAATCAGGGAATTTTGTTCAAATACCTTTCAAAATTGAGACATGAAAGTTTTAGTTGTCTAAACTATTTATATTTTCATTATTAAATAAAAATTGAAATTGAGAATCAAATTTAGTATATTGAAATTCAGAAAAAAACAATGGGATGGATCTAAATTAACAAATTTATGCTTCATGGTTTACAGAACATATTAAGACACTATTGCTACTCTGAAAACATACTTTTTTTTTTTGCATGGGCAGACTCTGGGAGTCGAACCTGGGTCTCTGGCAAGACATACATTTTAAAAAATATAATGACATAAGGCAACTAACATAATAAATGGTTGGAATTAAAACTTGGTCATTTTGACAACATATTTTAAGTGTATACATGCTTTCTGAAGTAATTGATACGCTGAGGACATTTCTATAATATTGAGTGGACAGTTTACTCAGACAAAGGAAATTTAACCAGTTGCATTAGTGTTTTAAGATGGAAGTTTCTATTAGGTTGAATGATTGAGAAGCTAAGTAATCTCTTATTATCTTCTTGTTCCTTTTTCATGTGGCGTTGCCTCTGCGTCTAGCATTTCCAACCTTTTGCCATTCTGTCAATTGTGGAAGTCTAAGTTGATATAAAATGGAGCACAGAGATATGGAATGTGAACCTATTGTTAGGGATATAAATGCATATGACATCTTCACTTCAAAATTAATATATATTCCCAACAATGCCTGTTCTGTATTCTATTTAAACAGGCTCCAGAGAGACAGCATGGTTTCCAGTGATGGTTAAACATTTTCACTGAGAATCCTCAACAAAATTGGAATGGAATTGGAAAAGGAAACGGGTATTTGCAGCAGATTTTCCCTCTGTAACACTGAAATTTCTTTTCAATTTTTTTTCATATTTTACATTTCTTTTATAATACATTTTCCTCAAACTTTATAAAACCAGTCACTATAAGATGATGTTACTACTTATCTCATAACTTTAAACCTGGTAAATCAGAGCTCTCTTCCATCAATTCGAAGATGAATAACAAGGACCAACTGAGAGTGTAGCTTTGGCTTCAAAAGTGACTAGGATTGGGGTGGGCCGCGGTGGCTCAGCGGGCAAAGTGCTTGCCTGCTATGCCGGAGGACCTCGGTTCGATTCCCGGCCCCAGCCCATGTAACAAAAACGGAGAAACAAAATACAATAAAGCAAGAAAATGTTTGGAAATGTTTCCCTTTCTTCCTTCCTTCCTTCCTTCTCTCTGTCTTTCCTTTAAAAAAAAAAAAAAAAAAGTGACTAGGATTAATAGCATGGACGAAATTACCTTTTATCTTTAGACCTCCTTTCATCATTTATAAGATAAGAGTTTAAGTAGGTTATTCCCCAAAACTTTATGTAATGAAGGTGTTACAATCTAGAGTTATATTGATTTGTTGCATCGTTTTCTTTTGTTCTAGTATCCTTTAATGCCAAAATATTACCTTTCATGATTACAGAAATTAGCCTCATCGGTTTAAATAACACTTACAATCCCGAAACCTATGAGAGTGAGCCATCTTTTGGTTTAGGCAGAGAGTGGTTTCTGTTCTACCTACATTGATAAAATAAAAGAATAGGTAATCTTTGGAAATATAATAATCTTTGACATCTTTTAAAAGTGATCTAAAACTTAAATATTCAGGTAATTAAAAAAATCCAATTCTGGATATGAATAGCTATTCTTTAGACAATTAAGGGACTTGTTTGAAACTAAGAGTGTGCAGCACATGCATGCTGCTGTCTGTTCTTATTTAGTGAAAATCTTTTTGTAGGTACTGACTTAGAAGTCGTGATGCTTAGGGAAGATAGTGAAACCTCACTTGGGAAATCTCACTCAGAGGGCAGAATAATGACATTAAAATAGGCAATTACATATTACTTTTTCTGATCTGTAACTGTATTTCTGGGTCATTAGATTCAAACATTTTGATCAGTTAGCAATTTAAACATGCTAATAACATCACGTAATTTTTTTTTTAATTTTTTTTATTAATCAAAAAAAAGAAAAGAAATTAACACAACATTTAGAAATCATTCCATTCTACACATGCACTCAGTAATTCTTAGTATCATCACATAGATGTATGATCATCATTTCTTAGTACATTTGCATCGATTTAGGAAAAGAACTAGCAAAACAGCAGAAAAAGATGTAGAATGTTAATATAGAGAAGAGAATTAAAATAATAATACTAATAAAAAATATATATATATATAAAGGAAAAAGAAAAAACAAAAACAAAAGATACAAACAAACAAACAAACAAACAAAAAACTATATTTCAGGTGCAGCTTCATTCAGTGTTCCAACATAGTTACATTACACTTAGGTATTATTGTGCTGTCCATTTTTGAGTTTTTGTATCTAGTCCTGTTGCACAGTCTGTATCCCTTCAGCTCCAATTACCCATTATCTTACCCTGTTTCTAACTCCTGCTGGTCTCTGTTACCAATGATATATTCCAAGCTGATTCTCGAATGTCGGTTCACATCAGTGGGACCATACAGTATTTGTCCTTTAGTTTTTGGCTAGACTCACTCAGCATAATGTTCTCTAGGTCCATCCATGTTATTACATGCTTCATAAGTTTAGTCTGTCTTAAAGCTGCATAATATTCCATCGTAGGTACACACCACAGTTTGTTTAGCCACTCGTCTGTTGATGGACATTTTGGCTGTTTCCATCTCTTTGCAATTGTAGATAATGCTGCTATAAACACTGGTGTGCAAATGTTCGTCTGTGTCTTTGCCCTTAAGTCCTTTGAGTAGATACCTAGCTGTGATATTGCTGGGTCGTAATCCATTCTGCCAGTCTATGTCTTTTGATTGGGAAATTCAGTCCATTAACTTTTAGTGTTATTACTGTTTGGATAATATTTTCCTCTACCATTTTGGCTTTTGTATTATATATATCATATCTGATTTTCCTTCTTTCTACACTTTACTCCATACCTCTCTCTTCTGTCTTTTCGTATCTGATTCTAGTGCTCCCTTTAGTATTTCTTGCAGAGCTGGTCTCTTGGTCACAAATTCTCTCAGTGACTTTTTGTCTATAAATGTTTTAATTTCTCCTTCATTTTTGAAGGACAATTTTGCTGGATATAGAAGTCTTGGTTGGCAGTTTTTCTCTTTTAGTAATTTAAATATATCATCCCACTGTCTTCTAGCTTCCATGGTTTCTGCTGAGAAATCTACACATAGTCTTATTGGGTTTCCCTTGTATGTGACAGATTGTTTTTCTCTTGCTGCTTTCAAGATCCTCTCTTCTCTTTGACCTCTGACATTCTAACTAGTAAGTGTCTTGGAGAACGCCTATTTGGGTCTCTTCTCTTTGGGGTGCACTGCACTTCTTGGATCTGTAAATTTAGGTCTCTCATAAGAGTTGGGAAATTTTCAGTGATAATTTCTTCCATTAGTTTTTCTCCTCCTTTTCCCTTCTCTTCTCCTTCTGGGACACCCACAACACGTATATTTGTGCACTTCATATTGTCATTCAGTTCCCTGATCCCCTGCTCAAGTTTTTCCATTCTTTTCCCTATAGTTTCTGTTTCTTTTTGGAATTCAGATGTTCCATTCTCCAGTTCACTAATTGTAGCTTCTGTCTCTTTAGATCTACCATTGTAGGTATCCATTGTTTTTTCCATTATTTCTTCTTTGTCCTTCACTCCCATAAGTTCTGTGATTTGTTTTTTCAGATTTTCTATTTCTTCTTTTTGTTCAGCCCATGTCTTCTTCATGTCCTCCCTCAATTTATTGATTTGGTTTTTGAAGAGTTTTTCCATTTCTGTTCGTATATTCAGCATTAGTTGTCTCAGCTCCTGTATCTCATTTGAATTATTGGTTTGTTCCTTTGACTGGGCCATATCTTCAATTTTCCGAGCGTCATCCATTATTTTCTGCTGGTGTCTGGGCATTTGATCAGATTTCCCTGGGTGTGGGACCTGGCTGGTTGAAAACTAGATTAGTCCCTAATAGACAACTGCTTCCAGGGGCCAAGCAGGTGACACACAATTCAGCGATGCAGGCTGAATGGGGAGCACTGGGAAAACTGGGGAGAGCAGTCCCTGACTGACTGCCTTCAGATTAAAATATATATATGTATACACACACATCCATATACATGGTGAGCCCTACTAGGTCTTGTCCATACAGATTTGTGGTCAAGAGCTTGATGCCAAAGAAGGAAGAAATATGGATCTGAGAGTCTACCAGCAGCAGCAGCAGCAGCAGCAGCAGCAGCAGCAGCAGCAGCAGCAGCAGCAGCAGACATCACGTAATCTTGCTAGCTTATTTTGTTGCTTAAGATTAGAACATATAATATTACTATGTATATTTTAAGAAAATATTCTTACAATATTAAATAATATGACATCAATGCTACTTTTTAGAGTTTCGTTTTAAAAGTTAAGATTATATTGCCCAGTAGTTGAATAAGTCATATGAGCATACCTTCCCTAGAACTATTTCTCTAGGTTTAAAATAACATTTGTTTTCATTTATCCCAATATTTTCATTAGTCAAAACTCATAGACAATATAAAAATGATATATCTAACATAACCAATTCAACATTAGTCAATGGATTCTTATTTGTTTGAGCCAAAGAAACTTGAAAATAATAAATCATCACCATTTATTACTCATTATTCCTCTTTTTTTATTCAACTGAAAAAAAAAATCACCTGAATTGGAAAAGTATTTTAATTTGCATGCAACATGTCAACTTAAATCTCATCATTTTAGCAAAGGTTGAATCTTGCTTTAAGATTATTGATTACCTAGAAAAGGTACTAACTTAAAAGTGTACATAAAATAAGCCTCTCAAAGTCCATGACACGTGGTTCCTTCCGCTGTTCTTTCCTTCTTTACTTGGCTCCTGAAAGTGGAGAAAGTTTTCTCGGCTGCCATTCTCTGAGGTTTTTGCAGCCTGATGTAGGAGGAACTCAAAAGGATTTGTTGTTGACCATGAAAGAACAAAGGAAGCACTCAGAAGCCATAATATTAACACCAGAGAGGCTTCTGCTTCAATCCTGGCATTTAGTAAATACAGTGTAATAGATGAAAATCTATTTCTTTCACGGAATTTAATAATTCATTATCAATCTTCTTTCAACAACTCTCTGGCATTAAAAAAGAAGTCTATGAATTTGGATTTTCTACTTTGTGACAATAATTTTGGTAATTTGAATAAATTCACTTTTTCCTTATTTTTATATCATTCTATTTTTTATTGCTCATTTAGGAAGCATACGTTTACACCCAAAAGAATGATTTTGAATAGAATAAATAGTTCAAGCAAGGTTAATCTGTAGGAAATTACCGTTTTGGAAGGAATTGTTTCAAAAAAGACCCCATAAAAATGATTATTTCTGTAACAGATCATCCAGAATAATCCTTTATTTTTTTGTAGAAAAAAAAGGGATCTGGCATCAACTCAAAAGAATGATTTTAATCAATGGCTTAAAAATCAATAGTCTGTCCTGAAGACCACAGGCCACTGGCGGACACAATGACAAGTAAACACTGTCGTTTGACTTACAATTAGTATTCATTGTTTGAAGAACAGATGTTCAGACAATGCCTTCCTCCTGTCATAGAATGGACTCAGGGTGGCAGCCTCCTCTCACTGCCCAGCTTCCAGTTAACACCTCACGGGAGTGAATTTTGTTAAGTAGTGCATTGTTAGATAAAGAGAGTCCAACTGAGGTAACTCGATAAGCAAACGCATGGAGTCAACCATAAGGACACATAAAATGGAGTATCTAAGTACGTAAAGTGTACTATAGCTAAGTAACTTGGGCTGCATTCTGATTTTTGATTCCCAGGGATTGCAATTAACAATGTTAACTGCACAAAATTACAACGCAAAGAAGGGATATGTTTTTTAAAAATCAGTTCAAGGAGAAAAGCAACTGAGAAAAGTGATGCTGGGGGTTGAATGAATGATTTTCTATATGGTTGAACACTGCAGCGTGTTTGGTTAATTATCAATTTTGCTTTTCTGTGTACCCGTCTCAATATTAGTTTATGTCTTAAGTTCTTCCATATGAATGTGTAAAATAATTTCCCCATTTATTAAGACTTTTTTTTCCTCATTCTGTCATGAGTAGAAAAGTACCATCCTCCTTGTTATACTTTTCCTACAGTGAAGTGGATATATCAAGGTTTCTCTGAATGATATATCACTGGCTTTGTAAATCCTAGATGTAATAATTTCCAACAGAACAGAAATGTAATATGCCCTTTGTCAGAAAAACAGCATGATCCTTTGATAAAAGATGGTCTTTATAAAAATAGGACCAAAGAGGTATTCATATTCTGGGAAAACATCAATTTTATTGTTTTTGATCAAAATAGCTACAGTTTCATGATAAATATCATATACTGTACATGAATTAACATTCTCTGATTATAGAATTTGTTAGTTGAAGAACTGAAGTAAAAATAAAATAATGAAAAATGAGTTGATGAAACTGTGCATACATTTTAAAATATAATTTCAGTATAATTTTCTGAAAAAAATATGACATTATCTGGACACAAGACTCAAGAAGACATTTTTAAAATCTATAGAAAAATAATTAACATCACAACATTGAAATACGTTTTTTCTGGCAATCTTTCGAACATCTTGGCTTACTAATATTAAAATCACTGTATATTATGTTAAGATGGTACACTGCAAATATATGGCATATTTTCTTTACATTGTGTTTCCCATTATGTATTATCTACCGTCTGTGAGGACTCTTCACTCTTGTTTTTTTTACAGTAGTATCATTTATTTTACATTAAATACAAATTTAAGGAATGCTTTTTGCATAATTCATAGAGATGAAAGTGAAGGTCTACAATTGTGTTCAAGCATGTTTAAATACAGCATTATATCCCAATCCTTTCTTGGTTTTTAACCCTACAGCTCCTAACATCTTCATTTACATTAAAAGTTAGGCAGGATAATGTTCATGTAATTTGGATTGCCTGAAACATTTTTGCTGAAACCATTCCAGAAAAAAATCAACTGTTAAAACAAAACAACTTAATTCTTTATATTTTTCTTGTATCTTTACAAGAAAATAAATGCATTATGTTTGATTGATTTAAAAATATTCCCATTACTAGATAGGATTTTATAAGATTTCTTCAGATCATGAAATACATTTTTAAATATTTAAAATTATTACTAATGTACAGGAAGATATTTACAGTTGCTGCAACCTATTATATAGATATTTTCATCAATTTCTCTTTTTCTATGTAGACAATTGGTTTTACATTCCATTATATTATAAACATGGAAACATCTCATCATTATTTAACAGTAAAGTGCAGTTACGAATGGTTTAAATACGAAAAAAAACATGGTAATACATTGAAAGGGAGTATCCATTTAGCCTACATTTAGGCAGTAAATGACAAAACGTGATTGGCTGTTTTGTGGGAATGGAGTATACATACTTGGTATTTTATGAAGGAAAAGTCATATTAAGATAAGATTACATTTTTATCTTGTAGAGCTATAACACAATAGAACAAGCTGCTCTAAAATAATGAACCACCTTTTGCTACTATGATTCTAGGATAATGTGAATAATTTTGTATCAAGAATATAACTGAGGTTTCTAACATTGGGAGGAAAGCTAAACTGAAACACCTCAAAGGTTTATTTATTAATTATTAATTATTATTATTATTTTGCATGGGCAGGCACCGGAAATCAAACCCGGGTCTCCGGCATGGCAGGCGAGAACTCTGCATGCTGAGCTGCCGTGGCCCGCACCAAAGGTTATTTTTAATTCTAAGAATTTGAGAGACAGCTAAGCTGGATTACCTGAAGAAAAATATCACAGAATTTCAAAGTGTTAACTCAAAATTTGTTTTGTCAATAAAACCTTTTATATGTATGCTCACGGTCAAATGCTCTTCATTTGTGGAACTTTGTCAATAATCCGATGTTTCTGTCTTATTCCAAACATACTGAATTTAGCACTTAGATCAGTGTCAGGCACAAAGAAGGTGCACCGTGAAAATTTGCTTAAACAATACTTGAACCCAATCTTATATACTGACTACCAAGGATATACATATATATATATTTTTAAAAACATAAGGGATTCTGATGTATAGCCAGGTTTGGGACTAATTTTTTAAAATTCACTTCTTGTTTTGCTTGTGTGTGAACCATACAAGTGCTGAATATGCTGCCTGTTAAGACACTGGTAGGTGAATTCTATATTTTATGTACAATTGTTCTGTAATCTATAACTTGCCTAATAAAGGAAAAAAGACACTATAAAATCCTTTGATATAACTAGTCTTTGGAAGAGCTATTTGTCAAAAGTGTAGTCATTTCTTCAGAGACAGTTCACGTAGTGTTTTAGAATTCTATTGCTAAGGTTTGGATACACAATTTGATCCAGATAGCTTTGTTCATGTGTTTTTGAGGCAAAATATGTTTTCCTATTTAAGAGAAAAAGGGCAATCAAAGGACTGTACATACAGTCCATGTTTCCACCAGGGGTCACTTACATTGCAGAACATGTCACAGAAGTATGGCCCTCTCTCCAGGAAAGTTGACTTCATTTGCTCTTCGAATTTGAAAGAGTTCATCCCATTAAATACACATAATTATATGCCCACATGCTTGTGTGCATCTGTGTGTGTGTGTGTGTGTGTGTGTGTGTATGTGGTCTGTAAGAAAGGGAAAAGGAGAGAGACGAAGGCAGCATTTAAGATGGGAAGTTTAAAAAAAAAGAATGTGTAAAGAAATCCTAGCTACTAGCTGGGGATTGTACATTTTGGGCCAGATTTCTGGGGAAAGATTCTACAGAAATATTTCCTGCCCTAGTCATTTTCAAATCTTAGGGAATTATATTTTACGCATGTCCTGGCATCTTTCTTATGGAAGAATATGCAGCACTTAATGTTTTTATTCTTTTTAAAAACTTAGACTAGCAGCTGCCCTCCCTGTGGAAGTTCATTTTTTTAATATCAGGGTGTTTTTAAAGATGAGCAGGGACTGGGATAAAAGTTTCATCTTAAAATTAATTAAACTAATGCAAATCAGAGTGTATGATTATTTCCTCATGAAGAGTTTATGTAGCAAGAGAGTAAAATGGGATTGCTGTCCTTTACCACTCTGCAGCAGATGAACAAGAAAACAAAACTAATGTATGCGCTGAGGACATCCCTTAGAAAGGACTAAAAGCACAGTGGGTACTATGGCTATTTTATTTTTGCTCAGTCAAAAAGGAACTTGCACGTCCACATAAATTGTGTCTTCCAGAATACTTTAATAAAAAAAAAACCATTGAATTGTCCACTCTTATAGCCACAAGCTATAATTCTCCTTATCAATTTTAGCATCCCTTTAACATGTCAAAGTGAATGAGTCAATAAATATCAGCATCTAGAGTAAAAACCCAAAGACATCTATTTTCTTCGCTGTAAGTTTCAAATGGTACATGAGATACAGAGGAGGGCTGTGTGTTTATTAAGTGATCACAGAGATGGATAAAGATTATGTCATTATTCCTGCAGTGTGAGAATGGTATTGTGAATTTAAATAGAGCAAGCGCTAAGGAAGTCAGGTGTGGCAGAGCACAAGTCTTGGTTGTCGTTATCTTCAAAATGTCACAGACTTTTCTACAATTCTGATCTCCATGGTCATACCTTTGCCTTGCCTGCTATTCAGTAGGCTCAGCTAGAGAGACTGGCCAGAAACTGCATCAGATAATCCTTCAGTTTTGCTTGGGTACATCAGAAAATTTGGGGCCCAATTTTAAGATATCAAAACTGCCATTTAAAAAAATTGTGTATTTTTTGCAAATAAATTCTTCTCTGAAATGCATATGAGGTGAGCAATTGAAAATGTATCTCAAAAGTGTATAGTCTGTTAGAGCTGATTGTACTAGAAGTTTCAAAATCTCAGTCTAAGAGTCAAGTATAGACAATAAAATGATCTAATTAAAAGATTGAATACCCAAATTAACAAGCAAGATGTACAGTTATCATAACTCCACTTAGTGGGTGGGTATAATTCAAAAGACAAGCTTGCAGTTGTAAAGATCCAAAAAATATTCTCTGATTCACTAAGGCAATTCCCAACACCCCACACACAGGGAATTAAAATATTTATGTTTATAGATTACATTCTTATTGATTATATTTTCCCTGTTAATATTAAAATTTCCTGTGAGAGCAACCATATTTACTCTATTATATGTCTATCCAGCCCATTATTTGATAGTATTTGCCTTGCCACTCACTGAACACGGAATGACTAGGTATAAGTTTACACTCGCCTAGTTGGAATGACCTGCTTTTCTTTACTAGTTCAGCATCCACTAAATGAGAAATACAGATGGTATATGCAGATAAATGTTGAGAGTGTGTGCAATTATCTATGTCGTGAAGTATGTGAATTCCACTTTGGAGCGGGAGATGTGACCTCAAAGATTATTAATGATTACACCAAGGGCTGTGGCACGTTTTCATGCTTAGAGTTCCATTCTTAGTTTCGGTTGTTTTCAGTTGTTGTTGGGTGGCAGCTGTGAATTACAGTAATGCCAATTTCCTACTTTCAATATTAATGGTATTTTCTATTTTTTAATATTGGCAAGTCTCATATTTTCTCGAGTTGATTTCATGGAATCTTCACTTTATTGATGAAAGAGAAATTTAGCTGCCAGTTTAATACTAAATCCTTCTGCACGACCAGGGTGAGAGATTCCATGTTGAGCTAGAAAAGTATATTTTTAAAAATAGGCTGAAGGATATTCAAAAAAGGGGATGTGTAAGATGGAACATTTTCCCGTTTTTCTCTAAAAATCTTAACTGCTTAAGTTTCACAGAGTGTTAAATCTTGCTCTTCTCATGGCTCATTTTTTCACAGGCTTGTTGTTAAAATTTCTATTATCTTTCATAAGATCTTAAGGATTCATAAATTCAATGCACTCATTCCTGTTTTAGGAGTGTATACATTTTCACATGGTGATGGCTTCAGATTAAACCCATAATGTGGTTCACACACATCAAATGATGAAGCATATGTTTGTCTGGAACAATATTTAGCTTTTGGGAATGCAGTTCACAAAATAGTCTATAGTGACAGCCTCTTTCAGTTGTGGCATTTACACGTAATGCAAACCTGATGATATTTTTTCTCATAGTGCTTGGTTTTAAATGACTTACAAAGGACGGGAATTTGGTCTTTCCATAGCAAAACTGCTGAGCATATACTTTTTAAAAGTTATTTAGAAAACTACAGTTATATTGAGAAATTTTGTTTTAAATAGCAGTTCCTCCTTTTAGTTTGAGAGTTGTTGAAGGTTAGGGCTTGATACCATCTGTTCGAGAACTGGCTTAATTTTCTTCAGATCTCAGTTAATTGTTTCCTTAAAAATTTAATTTTTTTCTATGGCTAATTTGAACCACGGAATCAATGATTTTAACCAATAATTAAAACTTATCTAACAAGCATTCTAGAGTTTTCTTAAATACAGTATTTGTGGTAAAAATAATGCAGAACATTGGAAAACAAAAATAATCAGAGTCTGGTTCAATTTAACAAAGGACAAGATCATACATTTGCACTTAATTGCACTAGGAAAAAATCAGTTGATGCCCCATTCTAGTTGAAATAATTACATGGGGCTATTGAAAAAATTGAAGTAAAAAATTCATTTAAAATGATTCACATCAGTGAATGGCCTTTATATTGAGACTCTTAATTCAGAAATATAAAGAAATCCTCACTTTATAGAAATGACTCATTTATGTAATTTAAAATTAAAATCCTTTCTCTTATATTGGAGTTAAGTGTTTGAACCCATATACTCTGATGGAAAAACTATTCTTTATTTAAGAAAAATCTCTCATGAATTCCTTGTAGTTTTCATCCAATTCACTATTATCACATTTTAAATCCCTTCGAATTTTAAAACTTGTTTTTTAACTAAACTATATATAACTTTGTGTCAATTATATTAAAAGTTTAAATATAATCATATACAGACAATTAAATAGCTATTAAAAATCTAATAATAACAAGGGGATTGGTTTGAATTTTTCAGAGTTGGTCAATAATTAAAAGTACATAGTTATAATACTTACTCAAAAACAAGAATGTCTTTTAAAATATTTCTACCTTCATTTGTAGAAGTATAAAATTTAAGAAAAGTAGATTTTATATATAATATGATCTCTTAAGCCACTTGATTTGAATTTTCAGGCAGAACAGATTGTCTTAGTATTCTAAACAATTCAAGACTTTTTCATCATTTAATTTGAGTTTTTGAATTATTACCTAATTGGTCCTTTAGTGTTTGCATGTACGATCCCCCATTAATACTGAATGAGTTTTCCACTAAAATGATCCTAGATCATTTTCCTTTTTTGTAACTATGCATAAGAAAATATTTTTAACCTCAAGCTATTCTTTTTATTTGGCAAGGGCAGGCTCTGGAAACTGAACCTGGGTCTCCAGCATCAAGCTATTCTTTTTAACTTCACATTTTCTCTTCTTTCCATAAGTTTACTATGCAAAATTTGCTTTTGTAAGATGTAATATCATAGAATTAAAAATCAAGGCATTCAAAAGTGGTTTTATGTCTACTATTATGTGACATTATATAACATATAAACACATTGGCAGTAAAGTTTCCACTTATAAGATTTACTGTGAAAAACAGATCTTAGGTTAATATGAAATAGAGTCCCCATATTTATGTATTTTGTATCCATGAAAAGAATCTTAACTGAGCTCAGGTCTTTTTGTAGCAAACCAAAACACAACACTGTTCCATATGCCATTTAAATACAATGGTCATCGTTCGTACACTACACACGCACACACAGACACACACAGACACACACACACACGCTACATGCATGTCTACAGCAAAGACACTCTCTTTGAATTGGCCCTTCACACTTTTATGCTCCCAGAGACTTAATCTTGCTGTTGATGAATATCCTCATGTCTAAGAATTTTATAGATAACCCAGTAGAAAACATTAAAAATCAGAAAGGCTAATGGGAAGCACGCCCGAGAGATGGTGTCGATCTTCTTGGCCCGGTCAACAAAGACCTTTCTCATTTCATCGGGGCTTTTTGGCATCGCCTGGATAGGATGGTTTGGCCCCTGTGGGATCACACCGCCTTTTGCTTGTAGACAAGGCCCCATTCCATAAGCTGTGAAGCTGAATCGACCTTCCCTTACCTCATCATCCTGCCACAGGAAAAAGGTAGGAAAATGTTTTAGTTATGGAATAGAGCACATGTAACAGGCACTTCCTAAACATAACTTAAAGTTTATCACGATAGATATATATAGTAACATAATGAAAAGATAAATAAAACATATGTAGATGAGTTACTTTCTCTCTGATTGAAGTTTTATTTATTTTCTTGTTGCATCGTATGGATGTGTCCCTTCATAAATGCAAAACAATCAAATGATCTATTTTAAAGGAAAAGTTGCACATTTTGGTATTATCGTTATATTGCTAGAACATAATGAGAACAAGAAAATAAGTATCATTGAGCAAGTGTGCATATATGCTCATACACCTCCTTTTAATATAATATGTCTAACTGGGCAAATATGTGAC
The DNA here is from genome assembly GCF_023851605.1 of Tamandua tetradactyla. Taxonomy (NCBI): domain Eukaryota; kingdom Metazoa; phylum Chordata; class Mammalia; order Pilosa; family Myrmecophagidae; genus Tamandua; species Tamandua tetradactyla. The sequence goes on along the minus strand of NC_135352.1, from coordinate 38,427,236 downwards.
ATAGGGGAAAATACCAAGATTATTGACAGAATTTTCTTTCTTATAGAGCTAAAATTTTTTTCCTATAATTTTAATTTCCTTCCCTGGAAAATATAGTATAACTCAAAAACACTGTTGTTTTTCATTATCCTCAATTTCTACTACTTCTCTGTTTTATACTAACCCTTTTTGGGAGACCTAAAGGATGTTCACATATTCGGGTTTTTACAGAATTATTTTTCAGGTACATTGGTTTGGTTGAATTTTAAAGGAAATTTCAATTCAATGAAAATAATGAATTTTGGCAGAAGTTTATTTCATATTATAAAATAAATTTTAATGTCTCTAAAAACATATAAAGAAAATTACAACTGAAATATGTGCCTCTAATAGATATTGCCACTTTTCTCATAAGTTTGACAGAATGAAGAGAATTTTTCAGGTATTTAAATGAAAAGAAAAACAAATTTAAAGGAAAATTTGCTTAAAACATATGATAAATGAGATGTGCTCAGTGTATAAAACTATGGTATCTAATACTTTATTGTGAAATTCATTTATAAATAGTCTAATTGAATGTATTTATATAGAATATAAAAGTATATGGCTACAAATTAAATAGCTTTTTTGTTACTAAAGCTGAAAGTTTGAAAGATGACAATTACGACATTTTATAAAGTTTTTATCTTTCCTTTTTTGATATCCTTTTAGGATAGTAATTTTTGATAGTAAAATGTAAGGCCAAAATAATTAATTGGCTCAAACTCTTGAAAAATCATTTTGAGCCTGTGAAAGTAGTTACTTACTGAACAGTGTATTATATAATAAGAAAGTGCGAAGTGGAAATTATAATGTATTCTAAAAATAAAAGGACAACTAAAGTTCTTGCGGTAATGCATAAAATAGGTTTTGAGAATTATGAAAATAAGGTATTAACACCTGAAAAACAAAAGCATAAAATTATCGGGGACTATCTCAACTAAAATGTATAAGCAATTGAATATTGAGGAAACAAGTCTGAAATAAAAAGCTGATTATCTAAATTACATGTAAGTACTGTTATAATCTGGCAAGAACTGAAAATTGATTTTCCAATGCTTTTTAATACATATGTTCACTTACACTGGGAAGTTTTTGGAAATTTTAAGAATAATTTATTCTTTGCTTTGAAATTTCTCTAAGTCTATCTTGAAAACAAATGGATAAACTAGGGATTAAACTCTTCCCTCTTAAGTGTTGAAATAACATCCTTATAATTTAGTAAAGTATGCTGGTATTTCCATTCCAGAAGAAAAATGGAGATTCCCTGGGTATTTTGTGTGCAAACCAGCTGAATATTGAAACATAAAATAGCCTTTTCAACTACATCAACTACGTGTTTTTAAAAATCTACCTTAAAATAGGACAAAAGATAACTTCTCAGTGAGCATTTATGATTTTGTTGGCGACATCAGTCAACCAATTGAGAGATTACCAAAAAGCTAAGATTTCAGGAATTCTAGCTGATGCTTTTAGTCAAGCAGATTCCATTGACTAAATTTCTAACCATCTGTGCCTGGAAAACTTATTATTTTAAAATCTTTAGAGAACCCAGCTGCTTATTTCAAAACAGGGAAGATACATTTAAGTTTTATTAAATGCTACTATACTTAGCAAACTGCTTTATTCTCAATCACATGTTTTCACATAAATGACCATGAGCAAAGGGCTAACATCAGGCTTGGCCTGTGGCAGAACTGCTGAATATGACCTCTGATTCCTACAGCATCATTTTCTTGGAACACTAGAGCTGGACTAAATGAGAAATGTGGTGTCTGCCTCCCTTGCGGTGAGGGACTGCAGCTGGACGGCTAGCTGTGCACTGGCATGCAGACCCTGAACCCATGTGACTGGACAGTATGCACATTTTATGGGAAATAAAGGCTGTGGCTTCTCTGTATCAAACTCATCATATATACGTTGATTTCTGTCCATGGGCATCTTACCGAGTGAACCCAGTGGGTTAGAGAGGTAGGTTAGGATGCAAAAGAAGCTATGTTCTTGAGTAGGTGCTTTGGCTTGCAATGAGGAGAAGGACCTATACCTGAGGTGTCTTTTGCCTGATCTTTTCCTATAAACTAAATGTATGTAATGTTAGGTTAAATCCTATTTGTGTCTCAAAGGTCTGATTGCCAACTAAAATCTCAGCAGTGACTTCAGGAGCTGACCCTTGACTCAGTGTGGCCAAAAGTCTGAGAGGGAGTCCTGAGGACAGCATGAAGCCTGGATTCCTGCTGATTCACCGGGGTTTCAGGAAGCAAAAGCTCTGCATCACCGGGGATAAATCTCATATGGGTGACACAGATCTATCCTTGATGAACTGGATAACCTGTGAGATAAACTGAGGAGAAACAGGGTGTTTATTTGATGGTAATGTGGCTCAAGGTAGAATTTCTTGTTTCTATTAATTAATTATTTGTGTGGAACTGAAACCATCTGGGTGGGAAATTAAACCAGAATGAGTGAAACAAGTATCTCTATGGCCTGTGCTCAAGATGAAAACAGACCCATCCTGCCAAACAAAAGCCCAGCTGGGACTTGGAAGTACCCTGCACTCAGTATTAGTATTGGCCCATTGCAACCCCAGGCAACTGACACTGTAAACTACTGACTAGAATGCAAATATAAAGTGAGCTGTGACTGAAAGCCATGCATGTATTCAATTTTACATTAGCCACATTTTAACAAGTTAAAAGAAACAGGTGGAATTAATCGTGATAATATATATTTAGTTTAACTCAATATGCCCTAAATATTTTGTCAACATATATTTAAGGTAAAAATTACTTTTGAGATATTTTTCATTTTTTAAATTTCATACTAAGTCCTTGAAATCTGGGTGTATTTTACATTTACAACACATCTCATGTCATATTATCCAGAGTTTTAGTGGTTAGTAATCACTAAATAAGACAAAGCAAGCACAGTATAAACAAGCTGGGTCACTTCCCTAAGTAGTGCTGGCATATAGCTGGGCAGTCCATGCTTCCCTAGACTTTTAAGTAAATGGACTTGGAGCTAATAATATATTTTTGGATGTTGCAGCATGAAAAGAAAGGCTACCCCCTCAACTCACTGCAGTGTTGGAATTCAGGAATTTCTGACAAGGGTAAGATCAACGACGCTTTTGGAGTGGGGAAGGCTGGGGTGGTTTGAATCTATGCCTGGTTCCCTCACTGCTGGAAAATGGAAAACTCCTTTAGAAGAAGCAGATATGTTAAGAGCAGTAGCAAACGTGAGATTGTCATACAGTAATCAGAGAGGAGCCTTCTCAAAATATATCCTCTAGACCAAGCTCTGGCAGACACTATGGTTAAGGGACTCTTCAGGCATGGGTTCCCCTGGTTCCCCTCCTTTTGGGGATGGGTGGAAGCGTATACAAGATTCATGGAAAAATATACTCTTGCAGCTGCTCTGCTGGGTTTCACTGATGGGATGAAAATCTGGGATCTGTAGAAGCAAAATCATGGCGGCAGGTGAATCTAGTAGCTCTCTTTAGGTGGCTGCTAAGATAAAGAATGCACAGGATGAAAGGACAGGATTTCTATGCAAGATTTCCTGGTACACAAGGAGGAAAGAAGTTTGCTCCAGCTCCCACAGACTCCTCGCCTAAGAACAATGTCAGATCTGCTCCTTTTATCCAGCTAGGATGAAGTTCAATCCAAAGATGCCAGCACAGAATAGAAACAAAAGGTGCTGAACAGGTTACTGAATCTGCTCTGTCAGCTAGTTAAGGCAGCTGAAACTAAAGGGGATTGTCTTGAAGGCCAGGAGATCCTGGACCTGCCCAATCCTGACTGCTATTCCAAGGCAATAATTGGTTAAAGTTGAATGGCCTGGGTGTGTCAAATGCAGCTTTTTGGGATTACTGGATACCAATACACAATATATGGTGATACTTGCTGGGGAGTGAGAAGGCAAATTTAAAAACAAAATGGACACTGGTGTGAGAGATGGGATGTGGTGGGGCATAGTGATGCTTTGATAGAAGGTGTAATGAATATAGTAAAACTGCAGATAGGAAAATGAAAATGTAAAATATAGACAGTAGGTCATATCACCTTTGGAAAGGATATGATACATGCAGGGAAGGTACTGACATTTCTGGCTTGAGCATGCTCTGAGGCAAAGTTTTCCTTGCTCAGGTTTTAATGGGATGCACTAAAATGTGAGTCCCTAGAATTGCCCCAAATCTCTTCTATAGTAAATATTAAAGTACAGGAGTCCAAGAAGATAATGGGAACTCTCATATCTGAATAAAGAAATGATGGAAGCTGGGTGATTCCTTTCTATCCTTTGGTAATATTGAATGGGTCCTGCAGGCTGCTGGTGAATACTGTGGGTTCAATAAAGAAGCCTCTAGGCCACGGGGGCATGGTGAAAATATTCAAGAGCTTCAGAAGGCCAAAGGAGACTAAGATGCCCTGATAGATTTGACTAATGCTTTCATTTTAATCTCAATCAAATAATAGATCACAGTATGCCTTTATGTGACGTTGACCCAATTATTATCTTACTTTCTTTCCCTAAAGGGAACCTAAATTCTCTAGCATACTCACAACCTGGTAAAAATACTAGTTCACACTGCGGCAGGTTAGAATATGACATCAAGGCTGTGGTCCCTGGTCTTCTATTCAGCTATGAAAGATTTAATACAGAGCTGCAAATTTCAATGGCAAGCTTCATGGGACAAAAATTTCCCCTAAAACCCTGAAACCTCTCCAAACCATTGAAACCTCCCCAAATGATAAAAGCTTGCAAAATCCTGGGCCCAAAGCAAATTCTTAGTTAATGATAGTAAACACAGGGTCGTGAAGATTGTTAAACATCTTCCCAAGACAAATTTTGGGTACGTGATGGTCTGGCCACAAGCATCAATGGTTATCTCTTCCTGAAACAATGCCAGCCCTATAAGCACTTGGTCAATACAAACCATGTAAGTTCCTAATACTCAAAGGTCTATGAGAATCTGCACAAAGAAAATACCTGGTGCTCAAAGGTTACTATGGAAACCTGCCACCATCAAGACTTCCTATAAAGCAAGCAAAACCTATCCCACTTGATGTGTGAACCTCCCTTGGGCATGTCTGTGTTAACCTCTGTAATTTGTCCTCTCTCTCTCTTTGATAAGCTTTACTGCCTATCTCCACTGGCCCTCTCATTTATTTAAATTCTTTTAGCAGCTTCTGGACCTAGAACAGGACTCAGCTGTTACAACTTACAAGAGTAAATGATTTGATGAGAAGTGATAGTTTTTCCCTCAGAGGAGAAAGTCAGGAAGGGTTTGGAAACTGTAATGGCACACACGACTAGGTAAGGGTGGCTGATTAATCCAGCCAGCATTCTTGGCCCAGGCCTATCAGTCCTCTTTTGGACTAATCTGGGTTGAGGCCACTAGAGACAATTCACAAACTGCTTATCCCTTCTGAACCCCACCATGGACAAAGCAGCTTGTAGGACTATTTGAAATCTGGTGGATGCATTTTGAACTCCTGTTGGCCTCACTGTACAAAATGATTAGAAAACAGACTGAATTTGAAAGGGTGAATAAAGGCAAACTGTAAGAGATCTGAGTCTGACAATGTCCCAGGCAGCCCACCTGGGGCTTTATAATTCATAAATGACTGTAGTGGTATCTGCAAATGAAACACATAGACTGGGGTTTCTGGAGAAAATGTAATAGCATCACCCTCATGTGGTTACTGGGATTCTAGGCTGGAAAGCATCTTGATGCATTGAGTAGATATTGGCATTCTCTTGAGCTCTAGTAGAAACAGCACCCACAACTGAAAGAATCTGAAGAGCATCAGATGATATTTAGACCTGAGACAGCTATCATTTTATGGGTGATTACAAAAAAGACATTCCAATTATGAGTAGTTATACAACAAATTTCCATGATAAAATGAAAACAGTCCATTAAGGACCTAGTTAAGAGCCTTAACTTTAGGAAAGTGCATCGTATCCATGAGAAGTTAGCTTCTCGGATTATGGACCAGTGATGGAACCTCCTCCTCAGCTACTCAGAGTGGTGCAAATCTCATGACCTTCTTCCCACTGAGGCAAAACAGGCCATCTGGTTTACCAATGGGAAGTCCCATAGCAAAGCAGGATCTCAACTATACATGGCACAATTGTCCCAAGAGAATGAATAACCCTAGTTGAAGAAGGTAGAGGTAAGGTTACACAAAAGGCTGACTTGAGAATAGCATCCATGGAAATATCAAAACGATGAGGTTTGTGCCTTCAGAGTGATGTCCTAGAGCCTAGCCAATGGCCTTGCCTGTGAAACCACTGTTGTGGTAAGAGCCTCTCCTGAACAGTAAAAAGAGAGAAATCCAGCCTAAAAATTGCTTGTAGGTGAATTTCCCAAGGATGACGGCTGACACATAGCTGGCAGGTGGGATATCTAGGATTTCCTCCCATAGTTCCAGGAGGATTCAAGTGAATTTGGGCAGAAATGGGCAGGTGGCCCACTATTAGGAGAGTCACAGACACCAGTTAAGTGGCCATCACCCAGACCTCATGTACCTCCGCCTCCATCTCTAGGGAAGTCACAAACACACTAAGGGCCGTGTTCCCATCTTCTGCGATCCCCCTCTTTTATTGGGTGCTCTTCCACAACCATAGAGGGGAAGGTGTTGAGTCCAATGAAAAGGCTCAGCTAGACCTTAAACCCAGAAACGTGGGACAAGTAATTCCCAATGCTTATCAGAACAGGAATTCTCTGTGGCAGGGCCCCCTCCCTCCAAAGTGGGTAAAAACCACATTCAAACATAGGGATTGGTTTCTCCTCTTGGTGCAAAGTGGAGCTTATAGAGCTGCCATCTAAGGATCCATACCTGAGCAGTTTTGGCAACTGGCTCCATAGCTATTTGGGGCTATATTTATACCAAAAGAAGCCCCGGCTGTAAGTGCTATTAAGGATTTGGAGCAAAGCATTTTTACTTTTAGTTTGAGCCCCTGGAATAATTGGACTAAGGGATACATTTTAAAATGCCAGTGCACAAAAAGACCCGGAAGCCACTGTTAAAATAGAGGGGTTTTGCTATACGACTGCTAGGATGCTTTGCAAATCTAAATTCGGTAATCAAGGAGTTCGCGTCTTAGATATGTCCCATGAAGCAGCACACATTTTAAAGTGTTCTCCATGAGATGAGGCCCACAGAGTCATCTCAAAGTTCTCTCAGGAAAAAGATGTCAGCTGTGTGGGAGGCAAGGACCAGACCATGCATCAGGACCCATGTCTGCCTTTGGTGAGTCAGAGGGTGAGACAAGGAACTTCCCTGAGAGGTCAAACAGGTCAAGTGATTATGTTTAAAGATGGGGCTGACTTCTTGGAATTTCTCTTTCTTTGGAAGGCTACCCTTAAATAATACTTGTAAATGGGCTTGAGGATTTCTAGCAGTTTAACATTAATTTTAGATCGCTAAATTAGAAGTTGCACTGAATTATTTTATCAATAAACTAACAGTTAATAAACTGCTTTGAAGACCCCAGAATAAAATTTTCCTTTGTGCATGTGTGTTTAGATGTGCTGTGATATTCTTTATTCCAACTAGTAATCAACTATTTCTTTGAGATAATTTCATTTTCTGGAAATATCTTTAGCTTAAATTTGTAATGGACTGAATGATGAAAAAAAAAATCCAAGAAATTAAAATAAACTCCTAAAACTTTTGACTCAGAGACTCTATGTATTAGCCAATATTGAATGTTCATAAAATTAAGGTATTTTACAACTCAAAACATAGGTAATACTAAAGGTTAAATAGGATAAAATAAACTAGGCTAAAGAACATGGATGTTTTAAGAAGTAAGGCTATGGAAGTAACTTATCCTGTAAATATGCTTTGAGCACATTAGAAGGGTGATATGCAATAAGAATGAAAAAGTCATTTATTTACTGTACAGTTCTTTCTATGGGGAGACACATTTATACTATGTTCAAAAACAAGAAATATATTTCAGTAATTTAGCATCAATAATACCATTGTGAAACATTCAAAGTGTCTTTATTGAGAGAATTATGAAAGATTGATTTGTATAAATGCATATTAAATTAGACAGAGATAGATGAAAAATACAAGGGTGAATATAGTCATTCAATTGAATGGTTTCATCTCTGTCATCAAACATAAATATTAATATACTATATATGTGATAGAATTAATTTCCTGTCCTCTTAGTCTTCAGAAATGACCCCCAAACAATCCAACTTGTGTGTGAGAGTAGGGGAGTATGAAGATTGCCATAACAAAACATTAAACCCCTAAGAGAGTGTGAAGTGATGATTATGTGAAGTAATGATTATTATAAGATGTAACAATGAATACGTTATTTTCACCCTCATGTTTCTCCTTTAATAGCTACCCTTAGGGCATACAATCAAGGTGTTACAGAGATTATCTCAGAGATCTTTTTTTTCTTTAGAGGTCTTTTGTCTAAATAATTTTCTGTAATTTTTAATTGCCATATGGGAAGTGAATTGCAATTAATTTCCATTTACATGATTTCAAATGACGTGGGCTTATTTTTAAAAAAATTGCTAATAAACATAACGATGGCTTATTTGGGAAAAATCACCACCACTTGGAAAATTCTGAGATAAGATGGAAGATATGAAAGAATTAAGAATTGTTTATCTAAAATAAACATCAGCCTAAAAGAAAATACTCAGTTTCATGTATCTATATCAATTTCTATTATCATTTAAAAATGGAAGAAAATGGATTGAAAGAGTGCAATTACAGATGAGGTAAAAAATTCCTTTATGGTTGCAAGTCAATTGTTAACATAATTTTTAAAAAAAAATCTAGCTCCCAGGTGAGCCTTGCATTTATTATAGATGACATCTGAATTAGCTATGAATTAGCCAATGTATGCTTGGCATATGGAGGTTAGATCTAAAACTAGTTTAGAGATTACTGAATGGCAAATGTAAGCTTAAAGGGATGAATGTTTTCGATGAAAATTATTACAATGTAATATAAATATTTTAGGGGAGAGATGAGAAATCAATGGAATAATTTATTCTAAATATTGATATATCTATTTCTAGAGTAATATACTTGAGTCTCTAAGTGCCAAGTCATAATTATGGAGTGGCGTAAGATAACACATTACAATAAATGGCTTATGTGAAAAGCAATATTTCCATTTATTATCTTTGAGAGGGAAGTCGCCACAAGCATGTACATATAGATTTAAATAGCTGTTAATTGATTGAATGCTTTTGTTTTTGAAAATATTTCAGAAATATTTTTGCTTAAGATAAAATCTGTTTCTAGGGAATAATTAAATTCTTAATAATTTTTATTTAACCTGACAGGATGAAATTTCAACACCTTTATATCGCAGCATTCAAATAGAATTTTGTTTGAATCTAAATTACTAGGAAACTACTTTTCCTCTGGTATATGTGAAAGAAATTCCCAGGAAATATTTTATCTATTGATCTTACACTCCAGAATATAGCATAGACTGATCTAGACTGGGAGGATTATTAAATGCTGTAGTATATATAATGACATATAACTATGGAGTGTCATCCCTTCAACAAAAATATTATACGTGCATATTGACATTTTGCCCTAAGTCTATAGTGTGGATGATATGTACAGAGTAGAAAAATCACTTTTGTTTTTAAGAGTTACTTTTGAAGTAAGACAACATACAAACACATAGGTAAATACAATAATTGTAAACTTGTGAAGATAAACTAATAGTCCATTCTTAGTTTATATGTGTATGTAAATAATTAAGGTACAATAATAAGTAGTAAGACAGCAGTATGAGAAGACTGTGAGAACGTGTTTTCTCTCAGCAAGCCACTGCATCATTACATTGCAATGCGAAAGAAGCTACATGAAATACATTAAAGTTATCCTATTTTATCCATATCTTTCAACAAATAACCTGTATGCAGAAATAATTTGGCATGTCTTTATAACCACACAGGAGTAAAGTTATGATATCATACATGGAATAGCAACTTCTAACCAACATACTTTCATATCATGCACACACCCACACATATACAGCACTCAAGCTAAGCACCCATGACATGGTGTGGCGGAGAGTTACTGCACAGCAGGCTATGACAGTGTGGGGTGGGGAAATCTGGATACAAGGGCAAACTTGTATTCTTTCACAATATACAAAGGATTCACTCATACATTAGTAGAGAAGGGTATAAATGATTGTATTCAACACCTAAGCCAATGATGAACCAAGTTAAAACTTTCCTAGGAACAATATTTATGTTAGTATAGGTTCCCTATTTTAATAAACTTTCTGTAATGAGGCAATTTTATTTACTTTGGTAATCCTGTTAAATTAAAGCACAGAGGAAAACTTATATAAACTAGTACTCATGGAAAAAAAGGCATAGGGTCAATATTTAGACTCGTTTTGATTACTTTGATTGAAAGATTTATATTGTTCAAACAGTTTCTAAGAAAAATATACAGTTTTTAAAAAATGATGAATTTTTTCATCTCAGTGTATTGTCAGGTTGAGGTAAATAGTTTTCAAAAACTTGAGATAACCAACCCCAAACTGCATGATACTTAAAATACTATAAAAATAAATGGAATGTGTACAATTATAGATGTATTTGCATTATCACATTGTTTCTTTTTTAAAATAAGTATTTATTGGCTGTTCATGAGGTGTGCCTGTTTTTATCAGAATTCTTTTAGCTTTGTTTTATAAAACCATATTTAATTGACTATATTTCACTATAAAGCTCCAGTGAGCATTAGGTATCATATTGATATATGGCTAGTAAGTATTATATCTGATTATTCAAATTCCATGCAATTACAATTTTACAGTTAAGACAATCAAGTAAAGGCATTTAGAATATGTGAAAATTTTTTTCAGGGATGTAAAATAAAGGAAGAAATGGCTATGAAGGGAAATAACATGAGACTTTAGTAGCAAAGATAACTAGTTGATAGATAATATAAGATAAAAGAATTTAAATGCTTTAAACAATGGCAAGTCCAGCTATGTTTTTGAGAATGAAGTTCTATGAAGTTGAGAGTACTGCAGTATACATTTATTATATCTCTTGCAGTGAGTCTTAACCAGGGGAGTAAAATAGAATCATGTGAAGAGCTACTTGCAGATGCACTTTATCCCAGAACTTTTATTTAGTAGAGGAATATTTGTATGTGATTCCATAGCTAAATTTTTGGCTTTCACAGATTTGTATTCAATTACTGACTGCTACCTTATGGGACCCCAAGTCAAGTCACCTATGTATCGATACAGTATAGACTAATTTTCTAAAACTTTAGCCATTATACACATGGATATGTGCCTTTATGATCTCTTTTTAATTGACAGTATCAAAGGATACCGCCATGATAACACAAATGATTCATTTGCTATAAAGAATCTCAGTATGTTTTAACATTAAGAATGGATTCTAAAAATACACACAATGCACAAAACATTTTTTTTCCTTGTGAGTTCTCTTTGTTTTCTGACAAATGGGACTAACTTTAGAAATGTGTTTCTATAAATAACTTCCCACTTATTTTGAAACTAATTTTGTCAAATTATATGATTATTTCTTCCACAGAGATTATTATAAGGTATATTTTATTTAATATATATTTAAAGATCATCTTCACAAATCAAATAGCCCATCCTGTTAATAAGATGAAGGATAATATTTATCTTTTTACTGAGTGAGATGAGACAGAAGTGGGATTCTTAGAAAAAGAGAGTATCTCTCATAGCTGAAGGGGACGGTGTTTGTTTGGCATTAAATATGGAAGGGGCTGGGTTTCCCCACCAAACACTGCCTGGGTGCAGAATATGCTGTTTGCCTTTTACTGATAGCCACATTCCTCTACTTAGAGTTAAGAAAGTGAATTTACCGTGTCTGAGAAACGGTAAAACTTCTCCAATGCAAAAGCTTCTGTCTGTGGGAAGGTAAAGTGGACCAAAAGGGATTGAGAAACCAGAGAATCAAGTCATATATGATTAATATAATTGCACAGTTGGTTTTAATTACATATAGCATTTGAACATACATACATATAGATTTTCACATATGCAAGATATTCACCCCCCCAAAGAATGAATTAAATGGATTTTTTCTGTACTAAATCTTAATTACAGTTTTTGCCTCCTGAATATTTCAACTAGTGATTAAAAATTTATAAGATATTACTATTTTGTAATTCTACATTTTCTTAGAGTGCCAAAGTGCACTATATGAATCAGATTATTATTTTTAAGATTTGAGTTATGTTTTAAGTTAAATATTCCAATATACTGGATCCTGGCCACAATTTATCCTAGATAGACAATTTTGACATTTATCTAATTTTTTAAGAGACCATTTGCTTTTAGAATGTCATCTGGCCCATTACATTAGAAGTAAATTCAAAGATTTGCTGGTCAAAAGACCTCTTCCTTATAGAAAAAGAATGGAGGATGGTGTAAAAAAGGAGGCTGTTACAAGTCTTAATAGAGGAGAACAACCCCATTTTGGACATTCAAATGCAATCAGATTATTTCTACAACCTCCTGTGATCTCCCAATCATGCTTAAATAAATTTCCTTCTGGATTCCTCTTTTATCAGGAGACAGCAATGCAATAATAGTACTTACTTTTGTTTCCCAAGAGGTTTCAGAAGAAATGTTTTAATAACTAAAGAGATGCATAAAAAAATGAAACCACATAGTTTTGAACGAACTTGTCAACACAGTATTAATGAATAGGTATTATTTGATGGAAACAAAGGAATCAGCTTAGAAAAAAGGAACAACTTTAATAACAATATTTGAGGACAACATCAAGTTACGCCATCAGAAATACTCTTATATTGCAGGTAAGAAAGGACATATTTTGTTAAACAAGAAACAGTGGTGTTCCAGGAAGTACATTAGAAAGAAGTTGATAAAGCTCTTGTGTCACCAGATATGCTGAGTAAAGTAGGTAGGTGTCATTTTCTAACTGAAGCAATTTTAACACTTTGGTTTCAAATTCAACAAAATCAAGAGAATTTCATACCATTTAGTTCCCAACCCCCATTTCTTCTGTATACATCTCTGTTGAATATAATAAACTCACTTTCTGGAGAAAATTGGTCTCTCACCTAACCTACTGCAATTAATGGTTTACCTTATTCTTTCTCTTCCGTCGAAATTTCAGAAGTTCTTTGTGTTGTCTTGATACAAAATTTACAGCTGCATATTCCAGAAGTGCTGAGAACACAAAAAGTAGGCACACTGCCATCCAAATGTCAATAGCTTTGACATATGAAACCTAGTCAAGAAAAAGAGAAAAATCAAGCAAATTGTCATTTTATTACTTCCATTGAGAACAAAACAGATTATGTTTCTGATTCTGAATCATATCCTTATCTACCAGCCTTTAAAAATAAAGAGAAGGTGCACGGATGGTTCAGTGGTAGAATGCTCGCTTTCCATGTGGGAGACCTGGGTTCAATTTCCAGACCATGCACCCAAAAATATAAAAATAAAATAAACAAAGAGAATGACACAACATTTTCTGCTTAATAAGAATTTTTCAGAAGTTACATATACATGTATATATATTATTGAAATGACTCTTTTAATCAAATGAGACACTAGCCCAAAATATGAAGGAAGACAAATTAAGCTGAAATATAATTTTATTTTCAGGATAGTTTACTTGGAAACCATGATGCAAATTGAAATATAAGTAAATCTGCTGATCTTGTAGTTCCATATTTTCTTCATTTAAAATTTATTTTGAAATAATTTTAGCCTTATAGACAAATTTAAAGAATTGTACAAAGAAATGCCAGGTTCTCTAGTTGTTAACTTTTGACCACATTTTTTTTCACTTTTTTTTTGTTTGTTTTGTTTTGTTTTGTTTTTACATGGGCAGGCACTGGGAAATGAACCCAGGTTTCCGGCAAACAGGTGAGAACTCTGCCAGTGAGCCACCGTGGCCCACCCAACTTTTGACCACATTTATAGTGGTAAAACATATCACTATATACACTGTGCATGTGCTTTTGTTTTCCTGAACTATTTCAGAGTAAGTTGCAGACCTGATGCCTCATCACCTCTAGACAATTAAATGTGTATTTTCTAAAAGAAAAAGACCCTCTCCTATATAGCCTCAGTACATCCCCAATAATCAGGAAACTAACATTGATACAATACTATCATCTAATCTTAAAATCCCTTTCCCATTTCACCAATTGCCCAAATTAAAAAAATTTTTTTTTTCTTTCAGGCTGAGTTTCAATCCAAGATCATATTTTGTAGTTAATTGTCATGCTTCTTTAGTCTTCAGTAAGAAACATTTGCTCAGCTTTTCCTTGCCTTATATAACCTTGATATTTTGAACGAGTACAGGCCAGCTATTTTCAGAGTGTCCTTCACTGTTGGTTTGTCTGATTTTTCCTCATTTTAGAAAGACTATTGGAGTTTGAATGAAGTCCCCACGAAAGGCATGGCCAGTTCCCAGGCCCTCGTCCTGTGGGTGTGGACCCATTTGTAAACTGGACTTTGCAATTGTTTTAATCCCTCAGAAGGTGAGCCCAAATGGAACAAGGGTGGCCCTTAATTCAATATGGCTGAAGTCCTTATAAACAAAGGAAGCTGGACATAGAAGAGAAGCCACGTGAAGCAGCCAGAAGCTGCAAGTCAACAGAATCCTGAAGAGAAATGAGAAGATGCTGTCATTTGCAATACCACGTGACAGAAAAGACAGCAACCAAGGATCACTGGCAGCCAGCCCCAGCCCCAGGAGGCCATCGTGTTTGGGGAGAAGTAGCCTCGAAACCATAAACCAACCCATTGTATGTATTTGTTTTAGTAGCCAGGGAACTAAGACCCAGGTTATGGATTTTTGGTGGTGGCTCGTCAGCAGTGGTACCCTCTACTTCATTCTCAGTGTGTCATATCAAGAGGCATACGAGGCTGATCAATTGGTTAAGGTGATATCTGTTCAGTTCTCTACTACAAAGTTATTACCTAATTATCCCTTGTATGGATCTGCTTAAGAACTAGGTAAATATCCTAGTACTCTTTAAACTTTAGCCCACTAGAATTAGCATTCACAATTGACTTTTTCTTTTTTGTGAAAAATAACATATATACAAAAAAGCAATACATTTCAAAGCTTTATTGTAGAACAGATTTCTGAGTTTGGCATGGGTTACAATTCCACAATTTTAGGTTTGTACTTCTAGCTGCTCTAAGATACTGGAGACTAAAAGAAATATCAGTATAATGATTCAGCAGTCATATTCATTGTTAAACCTGACCTTCTCTGTATAACTCCACCATCACCTTTGATCTTTCCATCTCACTCTTTAGTGGTATTTGAGCTATGGCCATTCTAACTTTTTCATGTTGGGAGGGTCTGTCAATAATACGGGATAGGGAGCTGGGGAACCAGCTAGTGTTCTGGAGAGACTGGGCCCTCTAGAGTTCACAATTTATTTGGTCTAGGGATCTATCTGGAGGTTGTAGGTTCTGGAAAGTTACGCTAGTGCGTGGAACCCTTGTGGAATCATATATATTGCCCTAGGTGTTCTTTAGGATTTGCTGGAATGGTTTGGTTGGGGTTTGGCAAGTTATGATAGGAAGCAACGTCTAACGGAAGCTTGTGTAAAAGCGACCTCCAGAGTAGCCTCTCAACTCTAATTGAATTCTCTCAGCCATTGATACTTTTTAGTTGTACTTCTTTTCCCCCCCTTTGGTCAGGATGGAAAAGCCTTTCTAACTTTTATCTGATAGTTAATAGTGAAGTCAGTCTACAAAACATATGCTGTAAAGTCCTGCATAGTTCCTAGTTCTGATCCTAAAATCTGAAAATTTCCCAGCAGATAATATAGAAAAAGACAATCTTGTTTATATCAGGTAAAAGCAAACTAGTTACTCAGGAGAGGCAAAATTATTACTGGAAATATTTTTTCCCGTGAGATACAATGGAAGTCCCCCTCAGTAGTGTTCTTACATTAAATATAGCTAAGTTTTCTGTGTGCTAGGAGACCACTGCCTACCTGCTACGTGATAATCTTGCAAATCAGCTTGATAAATTAACATTTGAGTGCCCAGAGCTAGATACTGCAGGTCTTTGTCTTTTTCACTCTAAAAGTTAAGTTTCATAATTTAAGGAAATAAATGAAAATATAGTATATTCTATAGACTGCTTATATCATGTGGTTTTCTTTTCAGTCTTTCTACTTTACAATATTATCAAAAAACATAGAAATCATGCATTTTTCATCCCAAATAAGGTGAGAAAAATATAATTGGATTTTATCACTGTCAATCATCCTGGTTATAAAATAATCAAATCATCTTGCCCCAGAGCTTTTGCCTATGCATGCATTTCTTTGCATCCACCCTTTCAACAATGGGAGAGGGTAGATATGTGGAGAATACCAGCTTGGCTTGTTGCTGTAATGAACAGCTCAAATCTCACTGGCTTGAAACAACTAAGGTTTATTTTGTGCTCATATTCCTCATTCATTTTGAGTCAAATGGGGACTTTGGAGTCCCAGGTTATGGAACAACCATTATCTGCAACATTGACAGTGAGTATGGCAGAGGAAATACAGGGCACACTGAGGCGGGAAGTGGCAAAAATCCCACTTCTGCTCAAAACTCAACAGCCAGAATGATTCCCAGCCCACTCCAACTACAAGGGAACTAGGAGGCATAACTCTGTTACATGCGAGAAGGGGTTACAAACCAGAATGAGTAGCAAAGAACAAAAAGAGGATTATAGATAGAGTGGGGGGTAAGGAGGTTTCTGCTATTTGTACTTCTGAAAAAAAAAAAAAAAAAGGTCCCTACCAGCACAGGATTGAGGCAAATGTGGATTATGAATTGATTTACTATTAATGTTATCTTGAGCACAAAATGAAGGTAGCTTTGTTAAAGAGCAAATACCACTGCATTATATGAAGAGGCTCTTAATTAACTAGGGCGTGAGCAATAAAGAAGAAAGCTCAAACCAGGGGACCAGACTAAAGTTAAGTAAAATCAGTGTTAAAGGAGTTCAAAAAATAGAGTTCAGGTAGCCTTCTGAAGCATTAATTTAACCTAGATCGGTAACAGATTATCTAGATGCTAAGGTTAAAGATAGACAGCGCTAGTCAAATTCAGGCATGGGAATGAATTTGCTTGGACTACACAGTGTTTCAAAAGAAAAAAGAAGGCGGGCCGTGGTGGCTCAGCGGGCAAAGTGCTTGCCTGCTATGCCGGAGGACCTCGGTTCGATTCCCGGCCCTAGCCCATGTAACAAAAATCGGAAAAACAAAATACAATAAAACAAGAAAATGTTTAAAGATGTTTCCCTTTCTTCCTTCCTTCCTTCCTTCTCTCTGTCTTTCCTTTAAAAAAAAAAAAAGAAAAAAGAAAATGCTTCTAAGGAGAGAACACACCTCACCCATCAACATAGGCCTCATCTTTCCTTTTGATTTATACAAGAACACTGTGTTCATTTATTGAACACAGAACTCATCTGACCCCTAAAGTCATTTGAATTTGTGCTTCCTGAACCAGAGGTAAAATAGGCTGCCACAGATCTCAGGGAATTCTTCATACATAATTTTACTCTTAAACTAGCTTCAAATAAAAGTATTGAGTAGCAGCAATTTAAGATTATATTGGGCTATATTGAGTAGCCCATTGGAGGGGCTCTATTATATTATACATTATATTGTAAATCAAGTATGATACTGTATGCTGTCATTGAGAAGTCTGCCAAGATACATGCCTTCCCCTTATTCCAGATGGGAGTGTCAAAAGGATCACCTGGGGGCCAATCTCCTTTACTGTAGCTCACAGATGACAACATACTAATGGGTAACTCTTTGCTAGATGTATCCATGCTGAATTGTACCCGAAACTACTATTTGCTCAATGGATTCCAGAAAGAGAAATTTAAAATGCATGTACAAACACAGCAAAGCTTAAGTTTAAGAGTAAGAAATGGATTAAACCAGAACCGGAAGGTTCAATATAATCTCATCAAAATGTACATGGAGGCGCTTTATAAGGTAAATTTCCAGGGATTTTTGGTACTGAAGAATTTGCTGATTTCTCTCTTAATTGGTAAACTTGCTTTTTATTTGAGTTCAGGTTTACTAAAACAACACAGTGTATGGCATTTGATCAGTTATAATAGCTCTTTGAATAGAGGGCTTGCTCTTTTTTTAATGACAATCAATCCTGGTGATTTCCCCTAGTTTCTCAGAATTTTCACATTAACCCCGATGAGTAGCTTTTGCCTGTGGAATGGCCAAGCGACTCAAGCATACAGATAAATGCTTTTTTTCTGAGATATGCTGGAAATTTCCCTGCTTGTGTCATGCTTCCTCTGGGGGTTTTATTTCAGATCACATCCACTATTCCTCTAATCTTCCATTTTTAAAATTCAAATTGTAGGACACTTCATCCTACATTTCTCTTTAGTGCAGAAACTGTATAGGGACTTTCGCATTTTGTAGTATTTATAGAAAAAGAATATTCGTCTCAAAATCATTTCAAATTTCATTTAAGGCTTGAAGCCAGGAAGTGAAAGGAATCAGAACAAAGGAAAAGAGGAAAAGAAAAAAAAGTTTTAAAAACTGGTATGGAAGTAGAATGAAGCTGATATTGCAAAGCCAAAGAGAATTGTCGTCAGGGCTGTTCTCTTGGAATCACCACTCAGGCTGTACTGCCATTCTGCCTCCTGGAGCGTCCGAGGAAACGCTGAGTCCTGCAGAAGTCACGTTCCCATTCCGTTTTGATGTTTGTGATCTTTAGGAAACGAACGATGCTCCGAACACAGTATTTATTTTCCACGCAAAAGTTTTCATTTTAAGAGATAAAATGCAACAGAGAATCACATAACAGCACTGCTGCTATTATGCACGGGAAGTAGAACCAAAAACGCTAAGGGATTTTGAAAGGTCACGCCATCATCTGACTTCCATTTCAGTAATGCAAGCTTTAGCATTGCCTTTTCTATAAGACGTGACCTTTATTTCTTATGTTTAACACTCAGATGACACTGTAAAATAAATCTAGATGTCATTGGAAATGTTTTTTCTCTTAGTTGCATGCAGTTAGTCTCCCTGGCATTTCTTAATGTATTATCTTATTTGAGCTATTCAGAGAAGGTTAAATTATATTTGTGATCCTTCTCACTTCTGAATTTTTATATTGGAGGTTTTGTATTTATAAAACACCATCGTCATTGTATTCACAGGCTTTTCCATTCTTTTATTTTCTCTGAGGTCTAAGACTTTCATTTATAGCTTTATACTGGAATCATGAAGACAGATAAAGTCTGCAAAATGCTTTTCAACACTGATATTGGGACCAAGTTCTTTTCTACACAGGCAAAGGGATAGCTGTTATATCCACTTATACTTTTCAAGGGCATTGCATTATGATTATAGGATATATATGAATGCAATAAAAGGAGTTTAAGATATTATTCAGATAAAATCAGGTCAAAATTGAAATATATCTTTTATTTAAATTGCCTTCTCACCACTGCCTTTACGGTATCCCATAAATTTTGATATGTTGTTCTTATTTTCATTCATCTCAAGATATTCACTGATTTCTCTTGCAACCAGTAAACTAAACACTGATTGTTTAAAAGAATGTTTTAAAAGAAGCTTTTGACTTAAAATTCATTTTGTCCAATATTAGGATAGCTACCTATATGAGTTTGTTAAGCTGCCAGCATATATATCAGAAATGCAATGACTTTTAAAAGAGAACTTAATAAGTTACAAGTTTACAGTGCTAAGGCTGTGAAAATGTGGAAATGAAGCCACCAACAAGAGGTTACCTTGACTCAAGAAAGGCTGATGCTGTTCAGAACATCTCTGCCAGCTGGGAAGCATATGGCTCGTGTCTGCTGGTCCTTGTTCCCAGTTCCATTACTTTCAGCTTCTGAAGTCAGTGGCTTTCTCTCTAAGCATCTGTGGGCCTTCCCTTAGGTCCTCCAGGACACAACTCCAGGTCTTGGCTTGCTTAACATCTCATGGGAAGGTACATGGTGACATCTGCTGGGCTATACTGTGTCTCTGTTAGCTCTGGGGCAACTGTTCTCCAATCATCTGCATCTGTGTGAGCTCTCAGGTTTCTTCAAAAGGTTCCCCCCTTTTAAAGGACTCCAGTAAACTAATCATGACCTGCCTTGAATGGGTGGAGTCACATCTCCATCTAATCAAAAGACCACACCCACAACTGGCGCCACATCTTGGTGGAGCTAATGTAATCAAAAGTTTCCACCCTACAATACTGAATCAGGGTTAAAAGAAACAGCTGTTCACGAAAGATTGGATCAGGTTTAAAACATGGCTTTTCCGGGGAACATAATAGCTTCAAACTGGCACAGAACCCAAGCTGTTTTGATAGTGGAGTTTAATACATTAACATTTGGTGTTATTACTGTAAAGGCAGTTCTTAGTTAGCCACTTTGGCCTTTGGTTTTATATGTCATATCTTTCGTTTGATCTCTCTTTTCCTTTATTGAAATCTCCACTTCTGTATAGTTGATATTTTGTGATGTATCTGACTGATCCCTTTCTCATTTGTTTCTGTATTTTTAAAATACTCTTTTAGGGTTACTCTGAAGTTTATATTATAAAACGCACATCTATAACCTACTAATTTGAAAAGATACCAACTTAGCTTCAATAGCATACACCTCTTCTCCCATATGCCTCTGTTTCCCTTCTTGTTGTTTTTTTCCCACTTTACCTCTTTATATTTTGCATGTCCATTATTAGGAAATTTGCCTTTTTCTAGTTCAATTTTATTCTGCCTCATATAGGAATTAAAGAGTAGAGTTGTATTTAAGGATACACTACTACTGAGGTTTGTATTTACCCTTAGCGCTTTTCTTCATTCTTCGCACTACTCGAAGACACTCTCCTGTCTTTTCATTCAACCTGTAGAACTCCTTTAGTAATTCTTATAGGGCAGGTCTTTGTTGATGAACTAGTCCAGTTTCTACTTATCTGTGAATATTTTAAACTCTCCCCATTTTTGAAGGGCAGTCTTGCCAGATAAGGAATTTTTGGCCAGCAATTTTTCTCTTTCAGTGCCTTCTGCCTCCTTGCCTCCACGGTTTCTGAAGAGAAATTTGGTACAGTCTTATTAAGGATGCCTTAAATGTGATAAATCAATTCTATCCTGCAGTTTTCAGAATTCCTACTTTGCCTTTGCAAAATTTGACATTCTGATTAGTATATGTCTCGGAGGAGGTCTAGTAGGATTTATTCTTTGGTGTATGTTCACTTTTTGGACATGTATTTATGTCTTTCATAGACTTTGGAAATTTTGAGGCATTATTTCCTCAAATATTCTTTCTGCTCCTTTATCATTCTCTACTTCCAGGACACCTATGAATGTATATTTATGTGCTTTGTGCTGCCACTCAAATCTCTCAGAGACTGCTCAATTTCTTCTTGTTCTTTTCTCTCTCTAGTCTTCTGATTGAATGATATCTATTGGTCCTGTCTTCCAGTTCACTGATTCTTTTTTCTGCCTGTTCAAATCTGCTGTTTTATACCTCTAGTGTATTTTAAATCTCTATTATTGTGCTTTTTATCCCCATAATTTCTGTTGTGTTTCCTTCTATACTTTCAAATTCTTCTTTTATGCTCATACATTGTCTTCTTCATATCCTCTAGCTCTTTATTCATATTTTCCTACATCTCTTTGAATTGATTTAGGAGCTTTATTAATTTTTTATTTATTCCCTTGTTTGTACGCTATCTCCCTATTTCTTATATGGCTTGTAATTTTTGCTGATGTCTAGGCATCTCATTATCTTGATGAGTTAACTCTGAAGGTCAGTTCACCCTCTTGTCCAGGGTTTTATTGTTGATCGGTTTGGTGTCCAGGCTTTTCTGTGATGCTTGGTTCAACTTATTCTTAGCCTCAATAGCATACACCTGTTCTCCCATATGCCTCTGCTTCCCCTCTTGATGCTGTTTGTTTCTCACTCAGAATAGCTTGAGTTTAACTGGTCTTATTTTTCCAGCTCTTTTTCATCTGATTCTTGTCCTGGACATGTGGTACAATTTTTTAAGATTGCTTTTTTTTGTAATTGTTTCACCTCCAGGAGAAAGCTTCCATTCCTGTTCCTTCCCTGGAAATCTTGATCTGTTCTGTTTGTTTCATACAAAAAAAAAATGTGTTCCCCAGATCCTATAATTGTTCGAATTCTCTCACTCACTCAGTGCCCCATTTCTTTATATTTTCTGTTCTGTTTTACATCAGCCTAGTTTACACTCACCCCCTTCTTTTTTAAAACAATTTTTTTTTTATTTCTGTGAGGGATTTCTGTCTCTGGTTTCTTCCCCATTAATGTATCCCATTCCGGGAAGCCATTGGGATTAATCCAGAAAGGTAGGTCACTCCAGAAAAGTCTATTTTGTGTTTAGATGTTCTAGCCAATAGAAACTGGATTGAGTGAACACACCTCTTGTCAACTGCTCTACTGTGGTCCCTCTTTTTTTACACTACCCTCCCCCCAAGCCCTGAACCCTTGTGTAGGCAGTGCTTCCCAGCAGTTTGTGTTCCACCCTGGTCTCTGAGGACTTCGCTGCCTGAGCCTGGGTATGCCTGGGGTTCTAACTGGTTGCTGTTTGTGGCTCTACAGGCTGTGTTTGTTGTGGGAGGGGTCTGGGTCACTGCCTCTGAGTGACTCCACGCTGCGCTTGACCAAATGAAGGTATGAGAACAGGCCAGTGGGTCTGGGGTGGAAATTTCCTAACATAGTTTTCTTTTTCTTCGATTCAGCACTTGTAGAGTCCTCCTCCAGTCTCTACCATCCTCCAGAGTTCTGAGAAAGTGCGATTTGTCCTTTTATTCACTGAAACTCTTGGGAAGCTTTTCCAGGAGATCTTATAGCTCCATGTTGATGATGTCATTCACTGATTTACTCTCTTTGCTTTTCAAGTTAACTGAATATTGAAAGAGCTCACGCTTTCTTTAAATATCTGCATGACAATCATTCAATAGTTATTACCAAATTAGGTTCTGAGGATGTAAATATGTAAAGGACTGTTTGTCCCCTTCAAAAGCTACTTCTGGTTGTCTCAAAGACAACTTGAATCAGAAAACAGAAGTGGAATTGAGTCACTTAATGCAGTCACTATAGAAATATCAAATAGCTCCAGAGTCTAAGTAATTGCCGAAGATAAACAACTTTTGGTATAGTATTTACAACTTGCATAGACTACAGGTTTTGAGTGTCTGTGAAATATTTATCCAGTTAGCTACTTTTGAAATTTCAGGTACTTCTTATTTTTCACGTTTTGTAGCTTTGTTCAGAAAGGAATAGCTATGGTGATGAAGGTAGGATGGGAGAAATCCATATAGAAACTCCCTGAGATTCCTTTCTACTTCCTTGCTCATTCCCTTCTTCCTTTCCTTCTTACTATTTTATTTTTAGTATCTACTAATGTGTGAAACTCTGGTCTAAGCCAGGAGATGGAGATTTTAAGCAAGCGTTTTTCCTGTAGTAGATACGATTATTTGTTCACAATCTCCTTTTTCCTCCCTCCTTCTCCAAGTCTTCCTTGCAGGTGGAGTACACTTCCCCATCACAATGACGCTGGGCTTGGCCATGAGACTGGCTACAACATACGAGATGAGGACAAAAGGACTGTGTATATTTTTGCTGGCTTTCTTGTGTTCCCACGTACATACTAAAACATGTAAGAACTTAGGTAGATATTAAAATAAATTTATATTGAGAAATGTGAGTAATTGTTGTATCCTCTCTCTCATCCCTGACTAAAACCTAATACTAGGGTTGATTGCTTTTTCACACCTGCAAAGTACAAAATGTTGTGATTTCAGAGAGCTTGGGAGAAAACTTTTGGGGTAGTTCTTGCTTTTGATCAAGCTCCCCGACCTCTGCCATGTTCGGGATAGATAGAACCGGAGAAGGAAAGAAAAAAGGAGACCGTTGGAATCCAGGCCCATTCCTGGCTGGAGGAAGACCCCACACAATTATTCTCCCTTTCCTTTCTTTCTGGGCTTTCTTTCATTCTTAGAAAAATTATCTTGGAAATGTGAGGACTAGGTGTCCCCTAATCAGAACTTTGAAGGTTCTGACTTTTTGACAATTCCACCTGGTTGTTGTACAAATATTTCAAAATTAAAATGTTCAGAAAGGAACTCTGGATTGCTCTCTCTCCCAAACTTCACCATCATTGCCTACCACCATTGCCTACCCAATTACTTAGCTGAGTCCTTCCCTTAACTCCTTCTTTTCTCTCAATTCGCGAGATCTAAACACAAGCAAATCTTATCTGTTTCACCTCCATATACATTTTTTCAATAACATCAACTTATTTCAAAATGCATCTGTTTCTGTCTCTGATACTACCAATTTAGCCAGACCATCCTCCATTTCAGCCTACAGTAGCTCACGTGCCACTCCCTGCCTTCCACTTTTGTCCCTTCTAACGGGTCTTTGGAGAGAAGTCAGAGTGGCCACAGCTCTTATTAAAATTCTGCAGGGGCCTATCATTGCACCCCAAATTAACCAAAAATCTTTATCAAGGCCTATAAAACCCTCATGATATGTCCCTATGGTCACTGCCATTTCTTCTCACTCCTCTGTCCCAAACACTCTACGAAAGGAAAGTGTTCCTAAAAGTAACAGCCGTGAACAATTGCTGGTGTTGGAATGTGTATGTCACCCTCTTCTAGTCACTTAATGCAGTTCCTACAGAAATATCAAACAGCTCCAGGTTCCAAGTAATGCATCACCTCTAGCTTTGAGCTATTACATGTTTGACTAATGACACTAGAGGCCGAGGTAACAGAAAAATCAACTATGTAGTTCTCAAGCTCCTTCTTAAAATATATTCTTTGTGCTTTCCTTCTCTGAGTCTTGCCTGACTGGTTTATAAGTTCCTTCTTATCTTGGAGACATATTGTCACAGTCTGGACAAAACAAACACTCGACAATCATAAATTAATTATTTATTATGTCTTATTCCTATGTCTGATAATCCCCTGTCATTTTCCTGGATTTAATTTTGCATTCTGATTTTTAGAATATATTGGTAGAAAAATGAATGGTGAGCATTTCGGTGGCAAGACTTTCAAGCATCGAAGGATTTTGTGTAGGTGGGTGAGTTTGAGAACTGTAGATCTTAAAGTCAGAGGTTTTAGATATGTGTTCTAATATAAGTGTGAGCCCTCACCCTCTGCCTCTCTAGCCCCCCAAATCACAGAATTGGAATGACATCTTTCAAGAGATTTTCTACTCTTTTTAATGGTCTCATCTTACAGATTAATTCTTGCAGTTTATCCCGGGTCTTCGGAATGAACACCTATAAAATCCCTAGTGTATGTAACTAAAGTGCTGCACTTCCCTTCTTTAAGATTACAAAGTCTAAGATGATGTGGAGTCATTTTACCACCCAATTCTGTTTTGTTGGTCAGAATTAAATATGCTGTCTCATTTTCAGTGATCATGTTTTTCTATGATGTGAGAGATGGGAAGGTTTTCTATACATGTATGTGTATGATTGAACTCATGGTTGAAAATTTATTCTTTCCCTGTTAGCTCAGTGAAATGAATGCCTTTTTAAAATCTTCCCATTTCATGAGAAAAAGTGTGAATCCATCCCAGTTTCCTCAATTTAACTTGTGTCTCCATTCTGCCTTTCTGATTTATTGCTTCTTTTATTCTGCTTCTTCCATGCAAAGCTCTATGCTCTCTAGTTCTACCCTGTCCTCTGTATCTAAATGCCTTTCTGCCAAGCCTCATGGAAAATAGGAAAAACTCCTAATCTCTGTTTTTAAAATTTTCTTTTAACTTTTTGGTATGAAAATCATGACTTTCCTATGTATTACCCTAAAAATTCTTTACTTTCTCACATTTCCCCAACTAAATGAGGGACAATTTAAGTATAGTCGTATGTACATTTAAAAAAATTTTAATTTTCTTCGTTGTATCTTCTCTCTTCATTGTATTATGTTAAAAGTATAAAATGCACCCACTTCTTCATCATCATCATAATTACATATCTCTCTTAAGAACTAGAAACTAGTATCTCCAAATAATTTTAGAGCTATATCCTACTTGTTCTCTCCCTTTCTGCTCCTCCTGGCATTCCAGTAAAGGAATAAGCAGGTTCCTTTACCCAAAACTTATCAATCTTTGTATCCATCTCTTCAAAATACAAGGAGAAGAGATAGTAAATCCATGTGAAGGCAAATTTATTAGGAATTGTTAAGAATAAAGATTGAAGGAGATGTGTAAAATCATAGCGTTTTACAGATCTGCACAAAAACAACTCTGGGTCAGCAATGGACAGGGAAACATGGATGATGAAAATGTTGTTCTTTGAAAAGTTACAGAATGAGAGAATGGGAAATTGCTGAAATTATTAAAAAATGATTCATAGAAGTGCCCTTTCAAATATGAAATGAAATAAGACTCGAGAGAAATATTAGAAAACAACTAAAAATAGAACTTCAACAGGCTGATGTAAGGAAAAGATCTAGACAGAAATAAGATTGGTTGATCAGGATTCCATCAATTCCTTAGTTAAGGGAGATAAGAACCACACTACTTTATACTTGTAGTTTGTTTAATGTATTTTGGTTAGCAAATTATGCATAAATAATTAAACAACATAGGTTTATTATCAACTAATCCATTTTGCTGCCATTTTAAAATACTCAGATAAAAATTGTGGAAAAATCAGGCACATTTATAAAGGAAGGTTAATCTGCAAAGATATTTTCCAAATAGTTTTTGCAATGGTTAGGTTCTGGTGTCTTCCCTGTTTTGTTATGAGTACATTTGCATTGGTACATAAGCAAATATCTTGTTTTCCTCTTCTCATATGATATAAGTTTTACTGTTCATGTCATAAGTATTTCAGTCATAGCATATGAAGCTTTAAAATGGATGTTAAAGACTTGCACTCTATTCTGGAGGGATGTAGTGCATTTCTGATTGCATGCAGGGCAGTTGAGTATTGTTAGGTGAAACATATGTCTGTTATTGTGTTCTCTTTGAAAATTAAGTGTGTTTCAAGTTGATGTGTATAGCTCCCAAGTTGACAAGGGTGGATTGTGATGGTTAAGTTCTCATGTCAACCTGGCCAAGTGGTTATACCCAATTCTCTGGTTAGGTAAGCACTGGCCTGCACATTGCTGCAAGAATAGTTCGTGGCTGATTGATAATCCAGAAGGTTGGTATATTAAATCATCAATCAGTTGACTGCATCTGTGCTGATTACATCTCTGATCAACTAAGGCATGTCACCCATAATGAAATAACCCAATCAGTTGAAGGCTTTTATGGGAGAAGTGAGATTATCTTGCTGCTTCTTCAGCCAGTGAGCTTCTCCTGTGAAATTCTTCCAGATCCTTCATAGGAGCTGCCAGCTTCAGGGTTGCAGTAAAAGTTAAGTGAGCCATGACAGTCGATTTATAATTTTCTTGACATGGCAAGTAGTTAGCATCAAATATACACTCAAAGTCAATATTTTTTTTTGCACTGAAGAATATCAATGTAATGAAAATAAGAGTGAAGCTTATTGGACTTCCAAGCTTATTGGATTTTGGACTCTTCCATTCCCATGGTTGCATGAGAAATCTTTATAAATCTTATATTTACAGATCTCTCCTGTTGGTTCTGTTTCTCTAGGGACCCTGACTAGCACAGTCTTCTCTAATCTATTGACATTCTTGAAATCAGAAATGTGAATGTTTTAAAAATATTCATAATATTAAAATATTTATATGAATCACATTGATTTTTATCATTGTAATAGGCATTCTGATCTCCAAGCTGGCAGTCCAGGCAAGTAGCATGACAGGTAGAATGATGACAAGATAAAGCTCATTCCTGTCTGTTGGTTCCACATGCTACATAGAGACAGTATATGGGTGGATGGTTATTTGATCAGTTTAGGAAGAAAAAAATGACAGCGAGGAGAGAGAGAGAGAGAGAAAGCAAGAGAGAGGGCTCTGAATGAATTAAAGCAGCTTCCTGAACTGGAGTGTTTTGTTATCTCTTTCTGGTTGACAACGTACAGAACTAAGCTGCCATTTCTGGTTAGCTCATGAAGAAAATCAGTGGGTAACATGGGGATTGATTTTACAAATGGACCATGGAATTTCAACTATTACCCAGATCCCTTGAGACGTTTATGCAGATATAAATAAAAATGATATTTATTAGTCTATAAATTATACACAGATCTACAATTTCACAAAGACAATGCTTCAGAAAACACCAATTGATGTGTACTATGGTGAAAGTGCAAATAAATATTAATAAAATGCATACTTTTGAAAGATAACCATTAAATCTTAGAGAGGTAGAATGAGCATTATCAATTATCAAGTTCTTGCTTTATTGAGCAACAATTTTTAATGATAAAATGCCCTGTCTTCACTTCTATTTATTTAGACAGTTTAATTTACATGATTAAATTATACAGTGTAATTCACAGTAAAAGTTAAGTGAGCCATGACAGTCGATTTATAATTTTCTTGACATAGCAAGTAGTTAGCATCAAATATACACTCAAAGTCAATATTTTTTTTTGCACTGAAGAATATCAATGTAATGAAAATAAGAGTGAAGCTTATTGGACATTAGACAGGGTTATTATATTTACATGATAGGAAGTCCTTTCTTAGAGGTCATTTAGGAGAAAGAAAGTATTTTTTTATTGCTAGATAGACGAAAAAGGCTTTATGTTTTATTTCAGCATATCTTGTGAAAAGAAATATTGGATTCTTTAAACCTCATTAAAGGAATGCTTTTATTTTAATTCTGGCAATGAGCATGGGCTAATATCATGGAATTAGATAAGCTCTCATTTTTATTGACCCATAGTTACTTAAAAGCTTGATAAATAAACAAGTACACAAAAAATAAACCTGTATTTATATTTAGCCCAGGACGCAGTGCTGTGAGCACTCTCATACAATACTTCTGGGACTATAATTGCTATAAAATTTTCAGGGGGAAAATCTGACAATACATATCAATGTGTTTTTTAGTTTGTAAGCTACTGGAATTGATACACCAGAAATGGAATGGCTTTTTAAAAAGGGAATTCATTAAGTTGTAAGTTTACAGTTCTAAGGCCACGAAAAAGTTCAAACTAAGGCATCCAGGGAAAGATACCTCAATTCACGAAAGGCCAGTGGGTCCAGGATAACTCTGTGTGCTAGAAAGGCATATGGTGACATCTGCTAATTTTCTTTTCTTGCTTCTCATTTCATAAGGATTCCCTGGGGGTGTTCTCCTTGTGCAACTCTCAAGATCTCTGTCAGTATGGCTTTCTTGGCTCTGGTAACTCTGTTGGCATGAGCTTTTTCAAAAAGACCCCTTAAAGGGCTCCAGTAAGCAACCCCACCTTGAATGGGTTGGGACACATCTCCGTGGAAACCATCTAATCAACAGTTATCACCCACAATTGGGTGGGTCACATCTCCATAGAACCAATCAAAAAGATTCCACCCAGCAATACTGAATGGGGATTAAAAGACATGGCTTTTCTGGGGTATATAATAGCTTCCAACTGGCAAATGTATATAGACATCAATTCAGCAGCTCCACTTCTAAGAATTTATATGAAGAAAACAATACTAAATATGTGAAAAGATTTTTTCACAATCCATAAAATGGAGAATCGTGTAACCATTTAAATCTACATTATCTTGTAGATTCAACTTACATATATTCTAAATATATGACATTTTCCAACATATTTCTAAATGTTTAAAAGTCTACAGATATAGAAAATCCTATAATAAATGAGAGTATTATTAATGTTGAAATAATTGGGAGTCATAAAATAAAATATAAATAGCAGATATTGTTAGTAGAATTGTTTTCTTCATCTATTTCTGTGTCTCCAAGTTGCCTGCTTTGATTATATATTACTTTAAAAATCAATAATGAAATATAAACGTCATTGAAAAAATCTGATGAACGCTGACAATGATATCTCTATAACTATATGTGCACATCACTCAGGGCACTTACCTTTGGTAGGGAAGCTCGTGAGCCCGAGCTCTGTGTTGTCATAGTCAGCACAGTGGTTATTCCCAAAGCGACTCTGGCTGGGGCTGCATCCATATTTATCCAGAATGAAACCCAGGAGAGAATAACGATCAGGAGGCTGGGAATGTACATCTGGATCAGATAGTATCCCATTTGTCGTTCAAGATGGAATCGCACTTCTATACACGTAAACTTTCCTAAATGGTTGCAAAATAAAGGTAATGATTGATAAAAAATAGGTCTTTGTTATGCACCAAGTATCACAATTTTGTTGTCATAATAACTTGCCCTAAAATTTTCTATGGCAATAAGATGTAACCCTAGCTCACAAATTCAAATTGTTTTCTCAAAAATATTTTCTTACTTTTAATGTTAGTATATAACAGTATATGGGCATGCACTGTTTCAGGAAATATTATGCAATCTAATTACTTCACATTTGAGTAGCGTGTCTTACTTGTCAAAATACTAAAAAAACTTTTATTTCACTTGATTCTAACACTTGCCTCTGAGACAGACAGGAGAAAAACCTTGAATATATGTGCATTTGCTATATAAAGGCCATGATTATTCACTGACCATTTTGGTGCTTTTCTTTGTGTGTGTGTGTGGGCAGACATCGGGAATCGGGCAGACATCGGGAATCGAACCCGGGTCTCCGGCATGGCAGGAAGAACTTTGCCTGCTGAGCCACCATCGCCCACCCCATTTTGGTTCTTTCAAGTGTTTCTTTTAGAGCCATGTGTTAGTTGTTCCAGAGGCTTTACCTTATTTAACACTTTCTTTAAAGTAAATGCTAGAAGACAAATCAAATTGAAGATGAATAGTTCCTTAAATAATAATGTCAGCAAAAAATAGGTGTTTCCCATGAATAACTTTAAACATTATTTAAAAACATACTTAAAAAAAGTAAGGTATATTTGTCCCATGTATTTATGCTTTCTGGTCTGTAATATGCAAAGAAATTAACAGAGGAGTAAATTAAATGTTAATCAAACATGATGGTGATTTTTCTGCTTATCTCTGTCTCCACTCCCCGTTCCCATGCTATTTCTCTTTAAAATAATTGGCCTTCTGAATCATCTAATTTTCACTTTTATTCCCTCCTTATTCTGACTATTTGGAGATAGAGATGACAGGAAGTAAACATGCCGCTCTGTCTTTGAATGATGTTCTGTAACCAAAACATGAACGCGAGGCACCAGCGAACACATCCAGAGAAACCGGCCGTGTGCTGCCAGCAGGACTCAGTACAGAGCTTCTATTAAGGCGATGGGGACGCATGCTACTGGGATGCAAGGACTCCAGCTCCGGATGAAGGGAGGATAGGAGTTCAGGTTGAAAGGTCTCGAAGGAGACTCATCAGCTCTGGAAAAGCTCTATTCCCCTCCTAAGTGTCTAGCAATCAGAAGCATGTTCAACCTAGTGAAGATCCTTTCATCAGCTTATCAAATAAATGCAGAATGACTAAAGATTCCTAAAGCGCACGAAAAGAGTTTGGATTTTTAAAGCTGTATTCAAGTGTAAATATTTTTAAAATTTTCATGAAATGATGAAACATCATAAAATGAAATGGAGCAAAAAGGACTGAAATATTTTCAGGACGTCACTGTTAAATAACCCTCAGAGTAATCTTCTGATGAATGAATAGCCATTACTGAACACTCGGATTTTTTAATAAAATCATTAAGGTTCGTAGGATTCTCAAGAAAAAAAAAAGATCTCTTTAAGTTTTCATTAAAAAAGTATTTTAAGTAACTATCAGTAGCATAGAAGACAACAACCTTACTATTTGTATATAAATGTCATTATTAGAATCATATACTACTCCCTCTCCCACTTTTCAAATTAAATTCAATAGTGAGAAGAAAACAAATGCATGAATAATAAGAAAAACTAAGAGAAGAGAGAGAGAAAAAGCCAGTATAGCAATTTAATAATACATTATTTTTGGAGATAGAATTAAGTGCACAATTGTACTGAAAAGAGACAATTTCTTACAGTGAAGTAAATGAGACATCATGAAATTGTGTGATGATTATTGTGACATGCTAACACTAGTAGAACAATACTGTGAAACTACTTGAAGCATGTTTATATTTTATCATCTATTTTACAGCATTTGAGCTTTATCCTGAGTTAATTGTGATTTGAAATTAAAAGTATGCTTACCCAGATTGATCAAGCAAAAAGGAAGAAACAAATTACTGAAATTAGGAATAAAGGAGAGACATCACTACTGATACTACAGAAATGAAAATAATTATAAGAAAATACTAGGTATAAGTGGATGCCAACAGATTAGGTAACAAATGAAATGGAAAACATATAAAATAACACATATTACTGAAAATAACTCAAGAAGAGATAGAAATCTGAAAAGATTTATAACAATAGATAGAATTAGTAATTTTAAAACTTCCTATAAAGATGAGTTTAGGGAAACATGGTTCGATGGTGAATTTGTGCTAAACATTTAATGAAATTTTTTGTTTGTCTGTTTGTGTTTGACATGGGGAGGCACTGGGAATTGAACCCGGGTCCCCAGCATGGCAGGCAAGAACTCTGCCACTGAGCTGCCACAGCCTTAATGAAGTTTTGATGCCAATCCTTCACAAATTCACAACCTTCCCAAACAAAAGTAAAAGAGAACGGAACAGTTCAACTTATTTTATGAGGCCAATACTCTTAACATCAAAATCAGAGCAAGACATCACAGAAAGAGCACTGCAGGCCAATATGCCTTATGGATATAGCTGTAAAAACGCTCAGCAAAATACTAGCATGTGAAATTTAGCAACATGTAAAATGGACTGTACACCAAAACTAAGTAGAATTTATTGAAGGAATGTGAGGTTGAATTAACATCCAAATATCAATTAATGTAATATGCTATATTAATAGAATAAAGACAAAAATTATATGATCATATGAACAGATGCAAAGCATTCGTCAAAATCAACACTCTTTCAAGATAAGAACACTCAATAAAATGGAAAAAGAAAGGAACTTCTTAAACCTGAAAAATGACAGCTCCCAAAACCTTATAGCTGACATCAAACTTAATGGTGAAAGACTGAATGCATTCCCACTAATATTTGGAACAAGACAAGAATTCTGATCTTGACATCCTACTCAAAATTTTACTGGGAGGTTCTAGTTAGGATAATTAATCAAGAATAAGAAATATAGCACATTCACATTGGAAAAGAAGAAGTAAAACTATCATTATATGCAGATGACATAGTCTTGTATAGAGAAAATCCTAAAGAATCCACTAAAACACTATCGGAAATAATATATGAGTTCAGCAGCAAGTTTACAGGATACAAGCTAATATGCAAAATCAACTGTGTTTCTATACACTTGCAATGGTGGTGATAGCACAATATTATGAGTGTAATTAACGTGAATTATATAGGTGAATGTAGTAAAGGGAAATTTTACGTCATATGCATTGCTAGAATAAAAATTAAAAGATGAAACATAAGACTGTATAACCCAGTGAATCCTACTGTAGATGATGGACTATATATAGTTAATAGCACAAGTAAAGGAATGGTCTTTCATGATCTATAACAAATGTATGACACTGCTAGGTGTTAATAATAGGGTGGTGTATGAGAAAAACACACAAAATATAAAGTATAGACTATAGTTAATAGTATCATTTCAATAATCTTTCATCAATTACCATAAAGATAACTGCTATTAAAAAAATAGTTGCTATTGTCAATTGTAATAAATATTCCACACCAATGCAAGGTGGTGGGTGGTGTATGGGAATCTGTTCTTTACTAGAGAAAGTGAAAAGATAACACACACCTGGAGAAAGTGTTCGCTCATCTTACTGAGAAGAAAATAATCCAATTAGACAACCAGCAAAGGATCTGAATATGTGTTTTTTCCAAGGAAGATATACAAATAACCAATAAGCACATGGAAAGATGCTCATTGTGAATTGTAAGGAAGATACAAATCAAAACCACACTTAAATACCACATCCCACACACTTGGATACCTAAAATAAAAGAAAAAAAAAAACTGAGATAGTATCCAGTGTTGGTAAGGATGTAGAGAAAGTGGAACTTCAGATATTGCTTGTTGGAAAGTAAAATGGCTCAAAATTTTTAGAAAATAGTTTGACAGGTCTTAAAAATATTAGACATGGCTTCATTATATTTCTCAGTAATTCCACTGCTAGATATACAGGCAAGAAATATAAAAATGTACATACACATATGAATAATCTTAGCACTGCTGTTTATAGTGAATGATAGTTGGAAATATTCTAAATATCCATCAACTGATGAATAAATAAATACAATGTGGTATGTCCTTACAGTGGAAAACTATTTTGCAATAAAAAGGAATGAATGCTACAAAATGGAATATGCTCAAACCATTTTGCTAAATGAAAGAAACCAGGCAGAAAAGACCACATGGATTCCATTTCTATGGAAGACAAACCTATAAAGATAAAAAGTAGATTTGTGATTTTTTTAGGGCTGTGGCCTGAGAATTGGATGGGGCGTGAATGCCAATATATGAGGTTCCTTTTTTGGGTGATGATAATCTTTCAAAATTAGATTACAGTGATGGCTACACAAATCTGTAAATATACTAAAAAGCATTGGACTATACACTTTAAACAAGTGGATTTATGGTATGGAAATAATATTTTAATAAAGTTGATTTTTTAAAAAAGTGTTTTTACTGATAGAGGCATAAAGGAAACTTTTTCTCTGCCTTCCCCATGCCAGGGAGAAAAGCTATAATGTCCTCACATGTAGAGTTCACAAATTTCCCATGTTCAAATCCATTCTTTGTTGTTTTACTCATCAAATATTTCTTGAGCAGATCCCAGAAATAGAGACATAAACAGAGTAGATATTATTTTTACTTTTACAAATATATGACAATGAGGGGAACAGATATTAAACAAACAAACAAACAAACAAATAAATAAATAAGTGAAAAATATTATTTCAGAGAGTGACAGCAGAAAGTGGAGGGAACTGAGTGTTTAACATATGCCTGTTAACGACAGATATGTTAGTAGCTGGCATTTAACCAGAGATGTGAAGGACGTAAGAGTTTATGTTTGGAAGAATGTCAGGAAAGAATCTTAGGTACAAAAGGAAGAGCAAGTGCAAAGGACCTGAGGTAGGAATGATTTTGGCATAAGTGAGAAAGTCATTGTGGCAACAGACAAGAGAGCAACGGGAGAAAGGCAGAGGAGGATTTTGGAGATATGGGTAAGGGACAGATCATGGGGCTTTGAAGCATACAATCAAAGAACATTTTCAGATAATGAAGATAAAAGTAAACACAGTCTTTAAATCTGTGCAATTCATTTGTGAATGAATGCATTTTTGACCTTAGTGTTTTTCACTTTATAATGAGGAAAGCCTATTTACAAGTGTGGTTCCTATGTAACATAGTATTTTTATTCATTTAACTTGTATACACCACATAGTGGAACTACGAGGTATCCTAGACTATTATTGGGAAATAATCAGCAGAGGGTCCTATTATGAGTGTTAAAATAAAGTGGAGCTTAGGATCTGGAGTAAATTAATTGCATATCTGAGTGAGAACTTTTTCAGATGCCTTTACTTTCTCTATAATTTTTGGGCAGATAATTGTCTTATACTCTCTTAGACTGTAAAGTCGTGAGACTTCTAAGACTCTTGCTGAAAGGGCCTTGACCATGGAGATAACTGAAAATATGCAGGTCTTGACAATTCACTCCTAGGTGGTTGTTACAAATTAGTTAAGTCCCGGTGGAGTGCACGGGTGCAGCATAATGGAAAAACCAAGGTCACAATGCCTGAGAAAAGAAGGTTCGTTACTCACAGGTCTCAAAGAGTGAGAGGTGCCCTGAGGGGTCCATAGGAAGTGCCACCAGCTCAGATGTCTCAACCAGTGGGTGGGGAGCACACAGGCAGAGCAAGAGTGGTCCCTGTGCTTGTGCCTTTATGTGATCCAGAGGTGGCAGTTAATAGATTCCCAGCGGGAGTCAAACATTGGTTTGTTTAAAGCAAGCATGTGCTTAGAGAGAAAGGAACTGGGCGTCCCAGGGTGGTGGGTTCTGGTGAGGTGTGTGAATGGTGCTGGTAGAGGCTGCCCTGGACTCTGGAGGAACTTATGCCCCAGGGCTGGAAAGCTGTTTGTTAACTAGACCAAATGTCAGAGTTGAGGCAAGAGACTTCACCAAGTAAGATGGAAGCCAAGGCAGTACAAAAACATTTTGATAGACCATTGGTGTTCACAACTTCATTTCCCTGAACTAACTCTCTGGGGTTTTAGGAATTCTCTAAAATGACTTGATCATCGCAGCTTCCCCTAGAGAGGTGATCAAGGATGCTGCAAAAGAGCTGCCTGCCTTTCGTCTTTGTATTGTGATATTAACCTTGAACCTCTAAGTTAGATATCAGCCTCACCACTGAGCTAAGAAAATTGCAGGGAGTTTGTCACCAGATGTTGTGAATTGACTAAGAGTTAAGACGGAATAGGGACCATGTATGTGGAAAAGTGAGATCACAATTCTGGAAAATGTTGAGTCCTAGATGAATCACAGTTACTGTAAGGAAACGATAAACGCATCAGCTGATGTTAGAGGGTGATCATGCACTCAGCACATCAGGATGCTGCTGCAATTGTGGGCAGTCTGATGGAAGGCATGAGAACACTTTATGTGGTAGGTATTACGGGAATATCCCATGCTAGTTGAGAATTTAAAACCGAGCTCATGAATGCACGGATATCACATTAAGTCTCTCAATCTTGTTGATAACTATGTCTGGTATTTTCTCAAAGTCAGGAGTTTCCCGTGTCAGTATGTGGGTGGTAGGAGCTTAAAGAGAAATATCTTGAAATACATGAAAATGTGGACAAAAGGAAAGTTTCGACAAGTGAACCCTAAAAAAAATGTCATATTTCATTTTCATTAGCAAACACAGTGTTTACTGCCCAAGGAGGATAAGAAAATACATTTTATTGCTCATAAAGAAATTGAAGGAACTTTTTCTGAAACACCAGGATTATGTAATAATGGGGTTTCTGCACATACCAAAAAATGATTTAAATGTAACTGAACACCTCACATTTCTTTGGTTCCATTTTATATAAGAATATGCAATAAGTTGAAGCATCCATAAATGCAAATACATCCAGTTTCTGCTCTATGATTATGGAAAATACATTAACCTGGCATTATAGTTAAGAAATATCTGCATTATTATAAAACCGTAAGTCACACATCCTATGACAAACACTGAGCCCCTACCTGTATTGTAATGCTTAGTGCAGTATCGTAAATCTTTCTCTTCTTTCAACAGAAACTGGGGCAAAGTGAGTCCTTCTGCCACTTGTACAGGTGCCTCATCTTGCCATTCAAAAATGAGATCATTCATTGTGTACCCAACTAGGCAAAGCATAATAAAAATATTAAAAGCATAAAAAAGGGCATTGAAAGAAATGAAATCAAAAGCACTTGTACAGTTTTCATAGGATGGGAGTATCATGATATCTCTACCAATTGAGCTGTGTGTTGTCCAACTGCATTTCACAAAAGTCTATTGAAGTCTATTCATGTGGAACATTCACAAAATAATGTAAGAAAATGAAGTAGGCTAATAAAAAGTATAACATGGCATATACAAACAGTAAAGAAAATGCATATACATTCTTTCCTGATGATTGTCAGCTAATGGGTTAATTCAGTAATTCTCATTTTGGTTCCACTCCATTAGTTTTCCCCTCAACTCCTCTCAAAATATGCAAGACCCTTTAAACAAAAACTGAAATTATTACTTAACAGATTACTTAAACTATAACATCCATGGGGAGAAATTACCAAAGCTGGCATTTTCTTGATTTAACCATTAATTTTTTCAGTTTCATGTTTTCTGCTCCTTTATTCCAAGTCCCTAATTAGACAAAATGGCATCTTGAAAAGACTTGTCTGCTACACAGGGAAAATCAGGATACAAAGGAAACCCATGCAAAATAATTTGTGAGGGAGGCAACTCTTGCACATACCGTCAATGATTTCAGGAGAGAATTAACTAAGGTATCTGGTCAAAAATTTTACTAAATTAAAAGTTCATGTTTCTGTATGGAAGGTATCTAGGAATAGCAGAATTTTATCTTTTACTTTCCTCTGAATGAGACGTTTTTGAACCATAAGTTTGAAGACTGCTGCAGAGAGGGAGTCAGAAGTGAAAGGAGACTGTGGGGAGACTATTACTACTTGGAACAAAAAGTTCTTTGACGCATAACTACCTTGGAGATAGAAATGGAGAGAAGCATGGTCTGTCATCTGAACGGAGTCAGATGGTCAGATAGAGAGAGCAGAAGCTCCAGGTCCACGAAGTAGCAGACGAGGGAAACTGTCCCAAACAAATCCCCTTGCAAAGAAGCTTGTTTTGTGGGGAAGAGACTGTGTGCGTAGATATAGCTGGCCTGGAGCATGTGAGGTGAACAGAACAACGGCAGGGGAAGGACGTGATCATGGCTCCCTTCTCACCCACCTCTCCAATACCGAGAAGAGAACCTTCCAGAAAGAGCGAAGGATCTGCTCTAATTGTGGCAGTGGCAAGTGGAGCCAGAGCACACAACTGACTCTCTGGCACACCTAGCAACTACCACTGCAGGGATGAAGAGGATGGAGATGCCAGTAGCAAGAGCCTCAGAGATGAGAGAGTCTCTTTACACAACCAAATTCTTTAGCAGCAGCACCACCAGTGTGATGGCTTGTTATGGAGCAACCACACCTCATTAGAGACTGTGAAGTCCTTCAGATTCAAGGGGGCAGGTCTGAATTCCAATTTTCTGAACAACTATGGGAACTTCACAGGACTACCCCTGTAAGTTCCATTGGACTTAGCACTACAAGGATATATGTTTGACGTGAGTACGTAGGAATACATTTCATTGAATCCTGCAATTAATGTTAATTTATTAATAGAAGGCTTTCATTTTATACATAAGTCCTTTAATATAGCCATCATAAGTACCATTTTATTTCTTTTGACAAATGCACATTTCCCAAGAAACTAAAGACAGTAACCAATTCTTATCTCCATCAGGTAAGATGTATCCTTTTCTTCCATATCTGAAATCATTGAAGATGTTATATGTGAGATTTTGCCCCAATTTAGACAGGTGAATGGAGAATGAACTAAAAAGCCATCTTGCTTTTATACTCCAAAGTCTTCTGCTAAAAGAAACTAGCTCTCTGAAGTCCCCTCAAAGATAAGCTTTAGTTAGTCTAATAAAATTTACAACTGGCATATTTAGCTTGTTCTTATATTGATCAGTAACATTAAGTGATTTAAGTATTGCCGTTTCATAATCAAAATAGGCTAATTCATTACAGTCCATAAAATAAACTTAGGTTGAAAACCTAAAGGAAATTAGTGAAATGGTCGAATTTAGGGAGCAATTTGTTTATTCTGAATAACTTCCTTGATAATCAAGGAAAAAACTAAATGGTATTGTGTGTTTGAAAGGATGGATGTACCGTAGAAAAGCCGTGTTTTAATCCTAATCTTATTTTGTAAAGGCAGCTGTTTCTTCTAATCCCTATTCAGCACCATGTGTTTGAAACTGTAATTAGATCATCTTCCTGGAGACGTGACTTAGGGAGTCACATCTTGATGTGATCTTGAGTGATCAAGAGTGTTAAAATGGATTAGGTGGTCTCCACCCATTTGGGTGGGTCTTGATTAGTTTACTGGAATCCTATAAAAGGGAACCACAAGAGAGAAAGCAGGGATATTCAGAGCGAACAGACAATGCTGAAGCACCATGAAGCAGAGAGTCCATCAGCCAGTGCTTTGGAGATGAAGAAGGAAAACGCCTCCCGGGGAGCTTCATGAAATAGGAAACCAGGAGAGAAAGCTAGCCGATGACGTCTTCTTCACCACGTGCTGTTCCAGCTGAGAGAGAAACCCTGACAGTGTTTGCCATGTGCCCTCTCACTTGAGAGAGAATTCCTGAACTTCATTAGCCTTCTTGAACTAAGGTGTCTTTCCCTGGATGCCTTTGATTGGACATTTCTATAGACCTGTTTTAATTGGGACATTTTCTCAGCCTTAGAGCTATAAACTAGCAACTTATTAAATTCCCCTTTTTAATAGCAAACTAGCACAGGTTATTACCTCTACATCTGTCTTCAAACATGATTTTAACACAATTAATACCCTACACAGTTCAAAGTGCTTTAACCTCATTGTGTGTTTGGTTGGGAGACCTTTATACAAATCTGAGTGTGTTAAGAAGAACAGACTCACTCATGACATCAAGCTTGTGAGTTGAATTACCTTGAACCATAACAAGATCGACAATGAAAACTACTTTATTCAGCAAAGACACTGAGAACAGCCAACCATCTCATATTGTAGTTGCAGTGAAGCATATAAATGAATGACTCCATGGAACCAAGCACTTGCTTATTCAGCAAGTATTATTGAAAAACAATTCTATCCAAGGCACACTGCTAGGCTCCAGGGAATGTGGGGTGTTATGACAGGTAGAAAATAAGTGGCTTGGGAAAGGTACAAAATGAAGAAGAGGGATCTATGTTAGCTGGTGAAGCCTCATTTGTGTTGGACCCTGAAAACAGGGGAAGATGGGAAAGAAGGTGGGGTACTCCATGCAGAAGGAATAGTACAATTATTTGAACTAAACCACAAACTCCCAAGGTTTATGATAGAATTGCAAATAGCTTCATTTGTCTAGAGCTACTTTGCCTGAAGGAGTGCATTGGTTTGAACCTGTATGTACCCCAGAAAAGACCATGTTCTTAAAGCTAACCCATCCCTGTGGACTTGGATCCATTGTAAGGAGGATCTTTTGGTGGGTAGGATCTTAAGTTGAGATGGGACCCACCTCATTCATGGTGGGTTTAATTCTCTTACTGGAGTGCTCTGTAAGAGTATAAAAGATAAAGAGAAGACACAGAAAAAAGTGCCAGAGAGGCTCAGAAAGAAAAGCCAGAGGAGCTGAGAGGCAAGGACACGCTCAGAAACTCAGAGAGGAAGCCATGAAGCCAGAAGCTGGAGGCAATAAAACCCAGGAGAGAAGGGAGAGACCAGCAGATGTCGCAATGTGCCGGGCCACATGATGGGACAGAAGAATTGAGGATTGCTGGTAGCGAGTCTTCAGGGAGAAGGTATCGTCATGCCGATGCCTTGATTTGGACATTTTCACAGCCTCAGAACTGTAAAGTTGTAAGCAAATAAATCACCAATGTAAAAGCCAAACCATTTCTGGTATATCACACTTCATCTGCTTTAGCAAACTTAAACATGGAGCATATGGAATTAGAGATACATTAATGTAAAATGGTATAGAATTTAAATTTCAGGTTGAAATGTTTGATTATCCCCTTCCCTAAATCTTCCCCACTCTTGCCATCCCTACTGCATGGGAAGTGATGAGCAGCTGAAATCTTTTGAACAGGGGAGTGACATGAGAAACACTGTGCTTTAGAAACACCTGCTCTAGCAAGATCTTTCAGAATATTCACATGCTTTCATCATCATCATCATCACCATCATCATAAATCACTTGTCTATTTTTCATTGTATCAACATTTTCCCTCATGGTGAAAAAACTATGGTGGGTAAAAAGGCTAGCACTTCACCATGAATCAAGGCAGTGGCCCCAAACTTTGCTGGTAGCCATGGCTTTCTCCAGTGCCCTGCCTTGCAGCAAAAATCATGCTACTTTAATTTAAGAATGTCCTAGATGAAGCAGTTACAATTTTTAATTGAACATTGTGTAGGCATTTTTTTAATATTCTGTGTGTCAAAACAGGATGTATAAAGCACTTCTGCTGCATACCACAATATAATGGTTCTTTCAAGGAAAAGCACTGCTGTTGTTTGAGTTGCAACCTGAAGTAGTTGTTTTTTCATGAAACACCATTTTTATTTGAATAAATGATTGATGAAATGTGGGTAATGTGTTTGAGTATCTCGCAGAGCATTTTCTCAAAAATAAAGGAAGTCAATCTTTTGCTTCAAGAGAAACTGACAATATTTGTTGTCAATGATAGAATTCAAGGTTTCATGGAAATATTAGCTAATTCTGGAGAAAGTCTTTTCACAACCATGAGTTTGACAGCATCCCAATACTTTAAGATTTTTATTTTGGGATTAGATTGATGGTGACATTAACAAATGTGCTCATTCGATATTATCCAGTGAAATGTGTCAACATTTGGAAGATCTGAATGACTCAATGAACTAATATTTTCCTAATGACTGAA
The DNA here is from genome assembly GCF_023851605.1 of Tamandua tetradactyla. Lineage (NCBI taxonomy): Eukaryota > Metazoa > Chordata > Mammalia > Pilosa > Myrmecophagidae > Tamandua > Tamandua tetradactyla. Next base: position 38,384,883 of record NC_135352.1, on the reverse strand, counting down.
GCATGATGGTAAGACATCATGCACACCTAAAACATCCATCAAAGTTCAAATAGACACTGGATTTTAATGTGATAGAGTATGAAGAATTCATTGATATTTCAGATTTCACTTTGCAACTAATCTTTAAAAACTAATCCTTCTGAAAATTCACTTGCAATGATCTGGTAAGAATATAAATCAGTAGTGATATTTCAATATATCATTATGCTAAAATATGCAATTAATTGCTATACAATCAAGGGATAAATTAAAGAAATGTTCAAAGTTCAAGTCTATGTCACTGCTTATGTCTTATTCTATTTGAGTAACCTTATACAATGCCTTTCCTGTATTTAGTCTACATTATCTCCCTTTCCTTTTTACATTTTTTCCGTAGTATTTATTCTTATCCATCATCACATATATATATTCATCAGGTTTTAATTTTTTTATTTTCTACCTTCTCCCTTGGAATTTAAACTTCAGAGAACCAGAAGTTCTATTTTCTATTTTATTCACTGGTATATTTTCCAGTACTTGAAATAGTATGTGGCATAAAGTATGTCTTCACATTGTTGAATGAATGAATGAATTCAAAGTGGGGAAAAGTAAAGGAGAAAGAGCACTTGTGTGTGTGCATATGATGAGTGTATTTGGGGGTACACTGTGTTTAAGGTGCTAGCAGCAGATGCAGGTGAAGATGTCAACAAGTCTCAACATGGATTGTATGATAAAAATAGTTGGAATCATGTACCTATATATTGATAGCAAGGTCAGGATTGGAGACACAGGTTTGAGAGTTTCCTGCCCACAGATAACAATTAAAATTATAGAATATATGGAATTATAAGGGGAAAAAAAAGCTATAGGAAGAATTTTAGAAAGCACCTTGGAAGAGAAAAGTGAAGACAGAAAAGTAATAACTAAAATAGGAAATCCACAGAGGCATATTTCAGATAATTATGTCAGAATATTCTACTTGAATGGTCTGGCAGTGGAATGGCAAGGAAATAAGTTTCCTCAAGCAGATGCTATGAAATCATTTGCCAAGAATGTTGTAAGGGACTTGGAGATAGTTAAAATAGAGGAACTTCAAGGGCTCTCCCAGGTCTTTGATTTTATTATATAATCAAATACAGTTTTAAAAATCTATTCAAACTATTAAAATCTGCTATGAAATATGACATGTAAAAAACATTTGGCAGACTTCTGGGAAGATGGCGGGATAGGAGAGGCTGGATTCATCCCTACTCCAAGGAACATTTAGAGAAGTGACATAAGAACCACCAGGACACCGATTCCAGGGTTCAAGTGACCTGAAAGGGTCTCCTACACCACATAGGGAGGTCCTAGATGGAAAAGCTGACGAATTGGGACACAGATAACAGGGTGAGTGGGCTCCGTTAGGCCTTCCTCAGGGACAAGAGGCCACACCCAGGTAAATGCCTGCCTGGCAGCAAGCTTTGAAGATCAGCGCGCTCAGCTGTGCAGGACTGAGCTCCCTTGGAGAACCTGGAAGCCAGAAAAGGAGCTCTCCCTGCTCATGGAGACCATCCAGCTAGAGCACAGAGCCCTACTCACCCCTTTCCAAACCAGAGATCCCAGGACCTCAAGGACAGAGGTGGGAATGAGGAAGCAAGCCACGCCCATGTGCTCTCATGTGTGCTGCCCTCCCACCTGTGCCCATGTCCCCCATGCACCCACACTTGCAGCCTGCACCCCAGCCTGACGCCCTGTCCCTCCCCCCTGCCCCACACCCAGGTACTGCCCTTCTCAATGGAGGAGGAGTTGGAGAAGATAGGAGTTAGTGAATGAGTATGACTGCTGTATCATTATTTCTTTCAGGATCTGGTGTCCTGGAGCAGTCAGAAGAAAAAAAACTAAAATTGTAGAACTGTAACCCATACTGTCCTAGCTTGCTAGCTGCTGGAATGCGATATACCAGAAATGGAACAGCTTCTAAAAGGGGAATTTAATCAGTTGCTAGTTTACAGTTCTAAGGCTGGGAAAATGTCCCAATTACAACAAATCTATAGAAATGTCCAATCACAGTCATCCAGGGAAAGATACCTTGGTTCACGAAGGCCAATGAAGTTCAGGGTTTCTCTCTCATCTAGAAGGGCACATGGCGAACATGGTGTCATCTGCTAGCTTCTTCTCCCCTGGCTTCTGGTTTCATGAAGCTCCCCGGGAGCCGTTTTCCTTCTTCATCTCCAAAGGTCGCTGGCTCGTGTACTCTGCTTTGTGGTGCTGCAGCATTCTCTGCTCTCTCCGAATCTCTCTCATTCTCCAAAATGTTTCCTCTTTTATAAGACTCCAGTAAACCAATCAAGACCCACCCAAATGGGTGAAGACACGTCACCTAATCCAGTTTAACAACCACTCGACTAAATCACATCATCCAGGGACATGATCTGATTACAGTTTCAAACATACAGTATTGAATAGGGATTATTCTACCTTTATGAAATGGGATTTTGATTAAAACATGGCTTTTCTAGGGGACATATATCCTGTCAAACCAGCACACATACCAAACTCGGAAATTTGTTCTATAACTTACATTGTGCATCAAAATTTATTACTTTTTTTTGTATACCTGTATATATGTTATATTTCACAATAAAAAAATGTTAAGAAAAACCCATTTGGTACTGTTAGAAGAACAAGAAGACACACCAAGGACTCCAGGATAAAGTTTAGAAGGAGATGTGAGCACAGGTAAACAGCCCCGTCCAGCGCGGGCAGCGGAACATCACACGACCAGGCAGCGCGGGCACCAGCGATACCCGGAAAATTGGACATAGATGTAATCGTGAGAGATGCAGAAACTATTCGGGGTCCTGACCTTCCTGAGACCCAAACAGGACAGTGTCCCAAAGACCGCGACTGCGGCTGCTGGCAATGTGGATGCCAGCGGGAGAAGCGGCCACCTGGGAGGCAGCGGGAGAGGCTGTCCTTGACCCTGCAAACCCCAGCACGGTGCTGCAGCCCTAGGAGCAGAGGGTGCCTGGAGAATTTGTACTAGCAGCTTCCCATCAGCCTTGGGCAGTGGGGGGCTTGAAATGGATGGATCTAGAATTTTTAGAATATGCATAATTACTAGCACACAAATATCTGAGAAAAATACATTCCTGCTACGTATTTAAATGATCAAATTTCTAAGGAGGAAAACATATAAGTGGACATGAGTTATTATGAGGGAGATGTTTCAATATTTGAAAAAAAAAAAAGATTTGTAATGATTTTTTTAGTTCTTTCCATGTCCACCGAAAATAAAATGCAAATTCCCAATTCTTAGTGACACTTCATGTCGCTAGATAAGAAAATAGCTTATTCTGAACAATTTGAGTCTTTTACTTTAGTTCGGCAAAAGAAATATAAATAGCTGATTGAACTTATAAGGTTTAAAAAATTCTTATTACCAAGGGTTGCCCTGGAATTAACTTGTTAAATTATTTATTAAATTAATTCCAGGGCATCATTTTAATAAGAAGATTTTAAATAATATTATATATAATTATATTTTAATAATATAATAATACTGTTATAATAATATGAGAAATTTAAAATTAATATAAATAATTTAATAAGTCATTACTGCACACTTATTCTATGCTAAGCACTATGTGAGGTACTGAAACTACAAAATTACCTGGTTCCTGTCCTCAGGGTTTTCGCTACATAATGGAAGCTGACAATTAAACAAACTAATAGATTCTTTTTACCACAATGATGACAGCCACCAAAATTTACATTTATATTCATCACAAACAAGTAGGATTTAGTTTCACTTTTGAACTTTTAAATTAAGACAGAATTTAACATGACACCGGATAATTTCACCTTCAACAAAATGTAACTTTAAAGCTTTACACTGATTACAGAATCGGATTCATAAATTAAATGATTTTAGAACTAATTTAACTGCTTTTCTATTTGAAGCAAGAAATGATTCTTAAATAAACTTGGCATCATTTATGCATCTTACTAAATTAAGAAATCTAGGGAGCTATAACATTATTGGAATTAGTTGCAATGCAAATATAATTTATTTTAATCCATAAAATCTGTTGAATTCCATTAATTGAAGAGAAGCTTTCCTGTCCAAATTTATGTTCTTAGGATATATACACAATTTGAGTAGTTGAACTACACTTTTTTTGTGAGTGGAAAAGCTGATGCTGAATTAAAAATAATATTTCATCATTGCTTGTGATGCTTTCTCTATTTACTGCTTTTCATCAGTTGAATTTTTTAAAAGTTTGAAGTACTTTGTTACAACATATATTCTTCAATGATATTGAACTTTTCGTAAATGGATTTTCTAACTCAAAATCATCTGATAAATATTTAATCAAATTATTTTATGAATGGGAGCCTAAAAGTTTAGATCCTGAAGCTTTTTAGCTAAAAATGAAGTTTCTCATTCTTCAAGAACACATTGAAGTTAATCTTTATAATAGAAAGAGAGAAACCATGCTCAAAAGATGCGCAATATTTGAAATTTGATAAAGATTTTGAATATCTCAGTTTATGGGAAGAATATATTAAAGTGGCATTAATTTTTAATTAGATAAGATATTTTTATTGAAAGGGAATGAATTAAGAAGGTATATTTTGCAGTATCTAAATTGGGTGAAGATTGAAAAGATGCATAAACAGAGGCAACTAATTTGGTTCAGTTCTGACCTATAAACAGAGTATATATAACAGGTACACGGAATCAAGACAAAAAGATAATATCCATAAAAAATATGGGTTGAAATAGTTACTTATTTTACCACCCAAGTAGTAAAATCAAGTTTTGAGATTACCGAGTATCTTAGCAAACAGAGAAAAAATATTTTCTTAGTTAAAATTATTATATTCTAAAAAGTTGGGTCAATTGAAGGTATAAACAATTTCAAATTTAGTAATAAAAATTGCAATTTTAAAGATGAGTTCACGCAATTTTATTAAAAAAAGATGACTACACAGATAAAAATCTTTTTTTCTGAAAAGTACCTGTGAAATAGTACTAGTATTAGAAATATGGTTTTAAAAACTGATTAAAGCATGTGATTATGTACCAAAAATAATTCTTTAATTTTAAACATTCATTATGAAAAGAACTTTACTTTGTTTTTGCTTTAATGTGCCAGGATATATTTCTTTAGAATGATTATATTTTAAGACATAGTTTAGAACCATGTTGTACATCCATTAATATTGAAAAAAACAACTGCCATATTACAAATAAATATTTCAAAAATCTATTAATTTAAAATCTGTAGTGCCTTCTTTTCTTTTAAAAAATGTCCCCATTTTAATGATGAGTTGTATGGACACCGCGATTGCAGGGAGATGTTAAAGCACCCTCACGGAAATGAGGAAAATTCATGAAGGCCCCCAGATCCATGCTCTCCTTTGGTCTGTAGCTGCCATCTGCTGCAGAAGTTTGACCTCCCATCTGGGGGATGTGCCAGGCAGCCAAGGAATCCATGACTGTAAAATTCACGGTCGGTTCGCCTGGCATCGTTGGGCTTTGATTATGAGACAAGGCATGTCAACAGGGAGGCAATTCCTCTGAATCTCAGCCATATCCTCCAAACAGTCCTTGACTTCACTTAAGTAAACTTTCAGACTTTGCTCAGAGACCTTTCCCCCTGCTCTAATAAGAGGTTGTGGAAGATTTTATTATAAACCCCATGGTGGGTCATTTTCATGGTAGTGCATGGGAATTTCTAGACCTTTTTGAAGGCATGTAACAGCCCTAAGGGCTGGTTTCACCTATTGTGTATTTCTCTACATCTCTCTCTTCCTGTCTCTATCAGTCTCTATCATCTATCTATCTAATTATCTATCATTTATCATCTGTCTGTCATCTATCTTTATCATGTATCATCTATCTATCATTTATCTGTCAATCTGTCATCTATCTATCAACATGTATCAAATCTCATAATCATCATCAGCTCCCTTGCTATCACCCATCTACCTAACAGCACATGGCTCAGCAATATATTTTTATTTGTTACAGCTGCCAATATTGGCTGGGACCATGCTGCAAGGTGATCTTTTCTCAGAACTCCTGAAAGGTGCAGTTCACCTCCATTTTCTAAATCTTTCTAGCCATTGAAGTTATCACCATTTTTGCTGCACTGTCTTCCTACTCCACACTGACTCCCAAAGAGGTGAGTGTAATGGGTCCCAGAACACGCAGACTCTTTCCCCCTCTCTCTTTTCTGAAATACTTCATCACATTGGAAGGATTTTCATTTCCTAATATAGTCACTGAGAGTTCGCCCCATATGTTATATTCTATTTTCTACCCTATAATTTTACCTTCTCTAAGCAGTTCTTTACCTTCTCATCTCTGGGCACTAAAATAAAAACCTTTTCAAGGTAGTATCTATTACAAAACACATTTTAAATGCTATTATACCATTTAATATTGAAATTATAACGAGCTCAATCTGCTTGCGTCAAACAGATTTAAAATCCCTAATCGCTTACTCATCAGTAAGCCAAACAAAACTTTTCATTCTTAATAGCAACAAAAATATAACGTGCTTAGGGAAGTTAAACTGCATGTAAAGTTAATAAAGTAAATATGCAAAGTTAAATATTTTGAAAGACAGTAAAGAAAATGACAGTAAATATAGAGACATCCTATGTTCTTGAGTAAGATGACTCATTATTGTAAGTTTTATTTTCCAAGAATGGATCTGTGATTTCAATGCAATTCAAATGAAAATTCTAATGTGATATCAACTGGAAATTAATCTGAATCTTACAAGTATACATAGCAAAGGCAGTTTTGAAAATGTAAAAATAACTCACAGAGTTCAAGTTATACAAATATAGCTTCAGCTTTTAAGTGAATTTAGGAATAGTCAATTTGATAAATGGTAGAAAAGAGCATCTAGAATCAGATCTATGTAGAGAATTTTAAGGTAAATATGACATTTCAAATCAACATGGAAAAAATTTAATATTTAATTGTCATGGTCAGGGACATGTGTCAACTTGGCCAAGTTGTGGTACCTGTTTGTCTGGTTGGGCAAGTGCTGACCTGTCTGTTGCAATGAGGACATTTCATGGAATTAGATCATGATCACGCTGGCTGCATTCACAGCTGATTCCATTTGTAATCAGCCAAAGGGGAGTGTCTTCTACAATGAGTGAGCTTGATCTGATCATGGGAAGCCTTTTAAGGAGGATTCAGAGAAGACAGGTTCCATTCCTGCTTTGACTGGTGAGCCTCTCCTGTGGAGTTCATTCAGACCCTCCATTGGGGTAGTTGGCTTCACAGCCTGCCCTGCAGATTTTGGACTCTCCATTCCCGCAGTCACATAAGACACGTTTATAAATTTTATATTTGCAGGTGTTCCCTGTTGATTCTGTTTCTCTAGAGAACCCTAACTAATACATCTTGGTACCAGGAGTGGTTCTTAAGAAACAGAATCTTAAAAATGGGTTTTTATGAATGGTTTTCTACTCTGACTGGACTCAGAGACACTAAGGACTCTGATTCCCGTAATTAGAATGACACTCCCAGTCCATGGAGTGAGTTGGCAAAAGAGATAGTCAAAATATCATCATTCGATTTTCCTAATGCTTCGCTTGTACGAGCCAGACTCTGGGGGATAACATCTTTGACACCCTTACAGAGTTTTGTAGAAATAAGAGGTATAGAGATGTTGGTTGGTTGTTGTTAGATACACTGGCTACATTAAGGGGTGAAAGGGATGGGCTTAAGGCTTCAAATGAGAAGCTTAAGTGCCCTCTAAAAGATGTAGACATTTCTATGAGCATCCTGAAGGAAAATCTTATTTCCTTGTAGCCGTAGACTTGAGATCTCTGAAATCAGACTCAGAATCTTATTGTTAAAGTAGCAACTTTACAATGTAAACTGAAATCTCAATCTTGCATGGTGTCTGCCATTAAAGTGAGTGCACTGATTGGAAAGGAGTGGGACCCTGAAAAATGGGATGGTGACATATGGATTGACAATGATGTCGGGGGTGAGTTTGAAACCCTAGATCATGCTGAGTCTTCTCTAGATAACCCTGAAATAATTTGCCCTAAGGACATAACTGCCCCACCTCCCGCCTACCTTGAGGAGTTGGCCACCCAACCTCCTCCTGAAGGGATTAGGGATTAGCCCTAGAGTGATTAATCCTGTTTCACCAGATGAAACTGCAAATGAAGGCCTTGAAGCAAATGGCTTGGAAGATATTTCTAATTCTTTTCATGACCCACCCCCACCACCCCTGATTTCTTCCAGACCTATAACTAGACTAAAGTTCCAACAGGCCCCTAAAGGTGAGGTACATAGTATCACACATGAGGAGGTACGTTATACTCCAAAAGAACTGTGTGAGTTTTCCAATTTATATAGACAAAAATCAGGGGAATATGTGTGGCAATGGATTTTAAGAGTGTGGGATGATGCTGGGAGGAATATAAGGCTGGATTAGGCTGAATATATTGATATGGGCCCACTAAGCAGAGATTCTGCATTCAATGTTATAGCTCAAGCAGTTAGAAAAGGTATTAATAGTTTGTTTGGACGGTTGTTTGAAACATGGATCAAAAGGTGGCTGACATTACCTGAGGTTGAAATGCCAGAACTGCCCTGGTATAATGTAGATGAGGGGATCCAGAGGCTTAGAGAGATTGGAATGCTAGAGTGGATTTATCATGCAAAGCCTGCTCTTACACTCCAGGAATGTCCAGAGGATGCACCTTTTACCATAACTGTGAGAAATAAATTTGTGAGACTAACACCATCATCCCTGAAAAGCTCTGTGGTTGCACTTCTCTGTAGGTCAGATATTACTGTAGGAACTGCTGTCACTGAGCTGGAATCCTTAAACACAATGGGAATGACAGGATCCTGAGTTGGCAGAAGCCAGGTGGCAGTACTTAATCACCAAAGACAGGGTAGATGTGGTTATTATAATAGACTGCAAACTCAAAGGAGGCATCAGAATTATATGACACGCAGAGATTTGTGGCATTGGCTAGTAAATCATGGGGTACCTAGAAATACAATAGAAGGGCAGTCTACTAAATTCTGGTTCGAGCTATATGAACAAAAGAGTTCTAGGTCAAGTGAACAGAAGTCTAATCTGAAGTACAAAAACATAGACTCATGGCCCCTTAATCAATTTCCAGACTTGAAACGGTTTATAGACCCAGAGCCCCTTGAATGAAGGGGAGGCCAGATCCCTTTGGGGGAGAAACCTATTACAGTGCCACAAATTTATACTGTTAATCCTCCTCCAAGCTTTCTGTCATGGTTAGGGACACGTGTCAACTTGGCCAAGTTGTGGTACCTATTTATCTGATTGGGCAAGCGCTGGCCCATCTGTTGCAATGAGGACATTTCATAGGATTAGGTCATGATCACATCAGCTGCATCCACAGCTGATTCCATTTGTAATCAACCAAAGGGGAGTGTCTTCTGCAATTAGTGATGTTAAATCTAATCATGGGAAGCCTTTTAAGGAGGACTCAGAGGAGACAGGTTTCATTCCTGCTTTGGCTGGTGAGCCTCTCCTGTGGAGTTCATCCAGGCCATCCATCGGAGTCATCAGCTTCACAGCCTGCCCTGTGGATTTTGGACTCTGCATTCCTGTGGTCACGTGAGACACTTTAATAAATTTTATATTTGCAAGTGTTCCCTATTGATTCTGTTTCTCTAGAGAACCCTAACTAATACACTTTCCCCAAGGAGACCGACGGCCTTTTACCAGGGTAACTGTGCACTGGGGAAAAGGAAATGATCAGATATTTCAGGGATTATTAGACACTGGTTCAGAAGTGACATTAATTCCAGGGGACTCAACACGTCATTTTGGATCACCAGTCAGAGTGGGGGTTTATGGAAGCCAGGTGATCAATGGAGTTTTAGCTCAGGTCCATCTCACAGTGGGTCCAGTGGGCCCCCAAACCCATCTTGTAGTTATTTCCCTAGTTCCAGAATGTATAATTGGTATAGACATACTGAGCAACTGGCAGAATCCCCACATTGGCTCTCTAACTTGTTCAGTGAGGGCTATTATGGTGGGAAAGGCCAAGTAGAAGCCACTAGAACTGCCCCTACTGAGCAAAATAGTAAATCAGAAGCAGTACTGTATTCCTGGAGGGATTGCAGAGATTACTGCCACTCTTAAGGACTTGAAAGATGCAGGGGTGGTGATTCCCACCACATCCCCATTCAACTCTCTTATTTGGCCTGTGCAGAAAACAGATGGGTCTTGGAGGATGACAGTGGGTTATTGTAAGCTCAACCAGGTTGTAACTTCAATTGCAGCTGCTGTTCCAGATGTGGTATCATTGCTTGAGCAAATCAATACATCCCCTGGTACCTGGTATGCAGCTATTGATCTGGCAAATGCTTTTATCTCAATAGCTATTAGTAAGGACCACCAGAAACAGTTTGCTTTCAGCTGGCAAGGTCAGCAATATACTTTCACTGTCCTACCTCAGGGGTATATCAACTCTCCAGCCCTTTGTCATAATCTTATCCACAGAGACCTTGATCGTTTCTGCCTCCCACAAGACATCACACTGGTCCATTATATTGATGATATCATGTTGATTGGACCTAGTGAGCAAGAAGTAGCAACTACTCTAGATTTACTGGTAAGGTATTTGCGTGTCAGAGGATGGGAGATAAATCCAACAAAAATACAGGGGCCTTCCACCTCAGTGAAATTTCTAAGTGTCCAGTGGTGTGGGACATGTTGAGATATCCCTTCTAAGGTGAAGGATAAGTTGCTGCCTCTGGTTCCTCCTATGACCAAAAAAGAGGTACAACGCCTAGTTGGTCTTTTTGGTTTGGCAACAACATATTCCTTATTTGGGTATGCTACTACAGCCTATTTATCGAGTAATCATAAAAGCTGTTAATTTTGAGTGGGGACCTGAACAAGAGGAGGTTCTGTGACAGGTCCAGCCTGCTGTACAAACTGCTCTGCCACTTGGGCAATATGATCCAGCAGATCCAATGGTGCAGGAAGTGTCAGTGGCAAATTGTGATGCTGTCTGGAGCCTTTGGCAGGCCCCTATTGGAGAATCACAATGCAGACCCTTAGGATTTTAGAGCTAATCTTTACGATCTGCTGCAGATAACTACTCTCCTTTTGAGAAACAGCTTTTGCCTGCTACTGGGCCTTAGTAGAGACTGAACACTTAACCATGGGCCACTAAGTTACCATGAGATTGAGTTGCCTATCATGAGCTGGGTGTTGTCTGACCCACCAAACCATAAAGTTGGGCATGCACAGCAGCACTCTATTGTAAAATGGAAATGATATATATGAGATAGAGCCAGAGTAGTCCTGAAGGCACAAGTAAGTTACATGAAGAAGTGGTCCAAATGTCCATGGTTTCCATTCCTGCCACATTACCTTTTCTTTCCCAGACCAGAGCTATGACCTCTTGCGGATTCCTTACAGTGAATTGACTGAGGAAGACAAAACTCAGGCCTGGTTTATAGATGATTTGGCATGATATGCAGGTACCACCCGAAAGTGGACAGCTGCAGCATTACAACCCCTTTCTGAGGTGTCCTTGAAGGACAGCGGTGAGGGGAAATCCTCCCAGTGGGCAGAACTTTGAGCAGTGCACCTGGTTGTTCATTTTGCTTGGAAGGACAACTGGCCAGAGGTGCGTTTGTATACTGACTCATGGGCTGTTACTGATGGTTTGGCTGGATGGTCAGGGACTTGGAAAGACCATAATTGGAAAATTGGTGACAAAGAGGTCTGGGGAAGAAGTATGTGGATAGACCTTTCTGAGTGGGCTAAAAACATGAACATAGCTGTGTCCCATGTGAATGCACACCAGAGGGTGACTTCAGCAGAGGAAAATTTTAATAATCAAGTGGATAAGATGACCCATTCTGTGGATACCAGTCAGCCTCTTTCCCCAGCAGCTCCTGTCATTGCCCAATGGGCTCATGAACAAAGTGGTCATGGTGGTAGGGGTGGAGGTTATGCATGGGCTCAGCAAAATGGACTCCCACTCACCAAGGCTGACCTGGCTACAGCCACTGCTGAGTGCCCAATCTGCCAACAGCAGAGACCCACACTCAGCCCCTGATATGGCACCATTCCCCGAGATGACGAGCCAGCTACATGGTGGCAGGTTGATTACATTGGACCACTCCCTTCATGGAAGAGGCAGTGATTTGTTCTAACTGGAATAGACATATACTCTGGATATGGGTTTGCTTTCCCTGCACACAATGCTTTTGTCAAAACTACAATCCGTGGGCTTACAGAATGCCTTATCCATTGTCATGTTATTATACTTAGCATTGCTTCTAATCAAGGAACACACTTCACAGCAAATGAAGTGTGGGAATGGGTGCATGCTGATGGAATTCTCTGGTCTTACCATGTTCCCCATCATCCAGAAGCAGCTGGATTGATACTACGGTGGAATGGCCTTTTGAAAACTCAATTACGGTGCCAACTAGGTGGCAATACCTTGCAAGGCTGGGGTAATGTTCTCTGGGAAGCTGTATATGCTCTGAATCAGCATCCGCTGTATGGTGCTATTTCTCCCATATCCATGGGTCCAGCAATCAAGGGGTAGAAATGAATGTGGTACCACTCACTAGTGGTGATCCACTAGGAAAATTTTTGCTTCCTGTCCCTGCTATCCTGAGCTCTGCTGGTCTTCAGGTTTTAGTTCCAAAACAGGGAGGAGGGTGTGCTTCCTCCAGGAGAAACAACAATTATTCCACTGAACTGGAAGTTAAGACTGCTACCTAGTCACTCTGGGCTATTTATGCCACCAGATCAACAAGTCAAGAAGGGGATTACATTATTGTCTGGGGTAATTGACCCTGACTATCAGGAGGAAGTAGGACTGCAACTACATAATGGAGGTAAAGAAGAGTTTTCTCAGAATGTAGGAAATCCCCTAGGGCATCCTTTAGTACTACCATGCCCTGTGATTAAAATCAATGGAAAACTGCAACAGCCCAATCCAGGCAGGACTACCAATGGGTCTGAAACTTCAGGAATGAAGATTTGGGTCACCCCACCAGGCAAAGAACCATGGCCAGCTGAAGTTCTTGCTGAGGGTAAAGAGAACATGGAATGGGTAGCGGAAGAAAATAGTGATAAATATGAACTATAACCATGTGATCAGTTACAGAAACGAGGACTGTAATGCTGTTTTGTTTGTGTTATACTATTTAAGTTGTAAGATATCAAGTTTAAGAATGAATGTTGCCCAAAGATTTGTACCCTATTCTGGAGAGATTTAATGTGTTTCCTATATATGCAACACAGTTGGGTATTGTAAGGTAAAAGAAAAAATGTGTGTTTTATTGTTTCATTTGGAAATTTGGCATGGTTTAAGGTGATATATATATAGTTGCCAAGTTGACAAGGGGTGGACTGTCATGGTCAGGGATATGTGTCAAGTTGGCCAAGTTGAGGTACCTGTTTGTCTGGTTGGGCAAGTGCTGGCCTGTCCGTTTCAATGAAGACATTTCATGGAAGTAGATCATGATCACGCTGGCTGCATTCACAGCTGATTCCATTTGTAATCAGCCAAAGGGGAGTGTCTTCTACGATGAGTGATGCTTGATCTGATCATGGGAAACCTTTTAAGGAGGATTCAGAGGAGACAGGTTCCATCCCTGCTTTGGCTGGTAAGCCTCTCCTGTGGAGTTCATCCAGACCCTCCATCGGAGTCATCGGCTTCACATCCTGCCCTGCAGGTTTTGGACTCTGCATTCCACAGTCATGTAAGACACTTTTATAAATTTTATATTTGCAAGTGTTCCCTGTTGATTTTGTTTCTCTAGAGAACCCTAACTAATACAATGATAACAAAAATCTTCCATTTGCTTAGAAGAAAGATTATGCAGAAGTAAAATCTACTCAGATTTAAAATTATAAACACCATCTATGCTATAAGGTTCTAGATTAAAATATATGGTGACATTTTTGTAATTTGTCATGTAAAATGCATAATTTATAAAGAAAAATATTTAATTCTATGCAGTTTTAAAAGTCTCTGTACTATGAAAGATATACAGAAAGGTAAAATGTGAAATAATATATATGAAATAACGTATAGAAGTAAAAATTGAAGACAATCCCATAAAAATATGGGCAAAGATTCAGAAAAGACAATTTACAGAAAAATAGCTTTGGCTACTTTTCTAATTTGCTAGCTGCCAGGATGTGACATACCAGGAACAGAATGGCTTTTAAAAGGGAGAATTCATTAAGTTGCAAATTTACAGTTCCAAGGATGTGAAATTTTCCAAATTAAAGCAAATCTATAGATGTCTAATCTAAGGCATTCAGAGAAAGATACTTTGGCTCAAGAAGGCCAATGATGTTCAGGGTTTCTCTCTCAACTGGAAAAGCACATGGTGAACATGGCGATGTCTGCTAGCTTTCTCTGCAGGTTTCTTGTTTCATGAAGCTTCCCCAGGGGTGTTTTCCTTCTTCATCTCCAAAGGCCCCTGGCTGTGTGGGCTGTGCAGCTCTCATGACTCTCCCTCTAAAATATTTCCTCTTTTAAAGGATTCCAGTAAACTAATCAAGACCCACCTGGAGTGGGAGGAGCCACATCTCCCTCTAATCAAAGGTTAATTCCCACAATTGGGTGTGTCACATCTCCATGGAGATAACCTAATGAAGTTTCCAACATATGGTTCTGAGCAGGGATTAAAAGAAATGGCTGTCTCCACAAGCTGGATCAGGATTAAAACATGGCTTTTCTAGGGTACATCATCCTTTTCAAACTGGCATTGCTACTAAGTATGTGAAAAAACTAGTTTAACAGGGGGATGTAAATATAGTGAAATACAATTTCACATCTGTTAGATTAGGAAAAAAATTAGATCTGAAGCAAAATGGAAATGCTAATATAATTGATGCAAAAATACTTAATTTCCATATTTTTATGTTTGAAATGTCTTTTATAACTTTATAATAATACATATCTTGTGTGCATACTTATACACATGCATACACACACACAGTAAAAGAAAATAATGGTTATGAAGCAAACTGAAAAGTAAATAACCCAGGTGAAGGGAATTGTGGGTTAAGGCTAAGGCATTCTCTTTTTTTGCACTTTACACAGTCCCCATTGTTAAAATTTTCTAGTCCAAGCATACTGATACTAAAAACATTCAAATTTATCATATTATCACTTTTTAAAATTAATGATCTTTAGTGATTTAAAAATAGCTTTAAAGGGCAAAGAGGAAAAAAACAGTTGTTGTATACTATGATATACAATGGATGGTTTATAAAAGACGTATTTATTCAAAGGAGAACGTGGGTTGGAAATGTATTTAAATTCAAAACAAATTTTGATATTTTAAAATAGATTATAGATTCACATGCAGTATTAAAAATATACCAGAATCATGCTTAGCCCAGCTTTCTCAAATGAAGACAGAGAGAAACTGAGAGAGAGAGAGGAAAGAGAAAGAGAGAGACAGAGATTTCTGGGTTTGCCCCAGTTTGTAAACACTTATGTTCTTAATCAGCAGCTGGAATTTAAAAACAAAAGGAAGAAAACACTCACTCTTGGAGCATACTGATTATTGCCAGGGGAAATATTACTCAACTAAATTTCATTGACTTGACAGGAACAACTGTTACCCCAAATTGTATTTAAGCAAAATATTTAAATTTATAGTTTGTGCATTTAATTTGACTACTCTTACCATAAATCAGGCTGTTACATTCAATTTAATTTAAGTTATAAGCCTATAAAATGAAATATATTCTTAATAATTACTCTCCGGCTAATACTTTGATATAACTAACTTATAACCATTATCCCACGAATACTTGGTTAAATTTGTCTTTGGAGACCTGAAGCATTTTAGTATTTATTACAAATTTAATCATTTCCTTCTCTGTCTTGGGATAAACGAACTGTTGTTCTTAAGTAACAATTACACTGATGACTTTGTTCAAATTTACAAAATTGCCATACGTAGAATAGATGGTGTTTTAAAGTTCTTGTGAGGAATCTCAACTAAAATCAGGAAAGGACCTGACCATAAGTCCATCTTAAGTGAGCAAAAAGGGGTTGTGATTTTATTTATGATTGGATGAATTTCTCTGCTAGGGAAGGTTATAAAAAGGCTCTCCAAGCCACTTTCTTTGGAATCTTAATGACAGGAAGATTCGAAGTTCAGATCTGCTCAAATTTATGAAATAATCAATTCATTTCAAGTCCAAAAATTAAAAACCAGGAATTGTGAGTTAAAATTAGTTTGGCAGTATTTAAAGGTGGTGAAATGTCACTTTGGGTAGAGAATAATTCTTCACTGGTCTCAGGGTTTGTAATGCCTGATATGTCAAGGTCACTAGAAAACATTAGGCTAATCCTAGAGAGGGAAGCCTTACACATTAACAAGAACCTAAGCTACACTTCAAATTTTTATTTCTAGATGCATAAGAAGAGTACCATTATGAAATAGCAGAAATTTTAACATGATCTGATAGTTTAATCATTGGAGAATAAGTTTTTAGTACAATTTCTCTTGAAGCAAACTATTATAAAATATATATCATCACAATGCATTCAATAAAGTGTTCAAGAAAAGATAATTAACATTATGGTAATAGATTCCAGACACTTAAATTCATATTTACTATGCAATTAATAAAAATTGATCCAAGCTGGCCTTGACAGAAATCAAGATGTTATTATAAATAATTTTTAAAATGTTCAATATAAATAAAGCATATATTTTCTTTTAGACTTCATAATACTAATATATATATTTCCTATTAATTAATATTTCTTACTTATTATTAAAACGTTAAAGAATATTGTAAAATACGTAAAAGAGAGCTGATGTTTTATATGCAACCAAAACCTATAACATCAAATATACTTAAAATGAAAATGGGATTTGTGCAGTAAAGGTCCAAATTATTGGAAGTAAAAGACTACATTATTCTTTTATACTCAAGCAAATCAAGTAACACAGCAAAGTCAGTGGTGGCCCAGAAAAAATAGGTTTACAGCAGCCTTGACATATTGCTATGAGAACTGCTGCAATGATAAAAGTTCACCTACGGACTTCAGATATTTTCAAATGAGTTGTCCTTTTGATGGAAGTATCAGATAAAAAAAATTGAAGGTTTACAATTTGAAGTTGTATAAACACGAAACTGCTCATTACAAATGAACTGGAAGTTTAAAACTGTACTCACTTTTAAACATT
Source organism: Tamandua tetradactyla (assembly GCF_023851605.1). Lineage (NCBI taxonomy): Eukaryota > Metazoa > Chordata > Mammalia > Pilosa > Myrmecophagidae > Tamandua > Tamandua tetradactyla. Next base: position 38,367,677 of record NC_135352.1, on the reverse strand, counting down.
GCTATATTATTTTAGAAAATACTATTTGTTTTACCAGTTAATGTACAAGGAACTCGTCTGTGTGTTCTAATTAACAGCTTGCTAACTAAGTGCTGACTTACTTTAGCTAAAATAAAAACCAACTCCAGACACAGAGGGTTCCTGAACCCAAGGGCTAAATCATGGCTATCTTCTAATGGTGATGACAGAAACAGTGATGAAAGGCATTGCAAGGGTGAAGATTTGAATTAAAAAATAAGCACATTAACTTTATCTGGAGAACAAGTCACCAGCAAAAATTTAACCTACAAAGATGAAGACAGACTAAAAGGGCAAGATTGGGACAGATTAGTGTTAAGTAGGTTGGAATGGTTGTTTAGGGGGGCTGATTTTATAAGGAGCTAATTGTTGGTGAATATTTTGTCTTGGGATGACGTATGTTTTCTAATCAACTTTGTAACCACACACTTAAGTAGTAAAATACTCAGGAAACAAGAACTGTCTGCACCTCTGACAGTTGAAAAATATCCACACTATATTAAATTATGAAGGAGTGTTAACAGTAGAATTATCAAGAAATAATTGTGGAAAATCATTGTCCAATCCATCCTACTGCCATAGCCTTAGCACAAATCCCAAAGTGACTGGTCTAAGGAATATCAGAAATGGCTTTAAAATGAATCTGAGAAATTAAATCATGAAACTTTCTCATCCACCTTTAGAAATTTCTATCCAAAACCCCATTAAAGTATATCTCAGAAGTTTCTTATAGTATTTGTCAGTGTATTTTTTCTCAAATTGATCCTTAAAAATCTATTTTCCTCTAATTTTAGGAACTGCAGAAAGCATTCCTTTCTTCACTGTTCCGTTATCTTTTATCAAATCTGAATATTCAAGATGTCTTTGGCTCTTACACATTTGTGATGTTTACACCTTTTGTTACTCACATTTGTCTTTAGACATAAAATACATAACTGATCTACCATTTATTTGGTAAAAGTGTATGTATGCCACGTCTTGGCCTTTTAATTAATGACAGTTTTATCATGAATTAAAAAATTATTATCCAACATTGTTTTTCCAAGATAAAAAGAAAATTCTTTTTTCCCCCCACTGGAAAAAAATTGCCCATTTAGAAATTTTTCTTATGACATAAGTAAATGGCTGAAAATGAAATCTATAGTTTTTCCATTACCACTTTCATTAATTTGGAATGTAAATTCCTTAGGGGCATTCTTAGAGGTAACAAACAAAATGTACTTAGACATAAAACTGTGTTCATCAGTGAAAACTTGTCCTTTGGAAAGATAATCTTCTGTTTTTTCTTCATTCTAGGCAGTTCTAAAAAAAGGATCATACAGTATATACTGAAGCTCAGAAACGAATACAGTCTAATCTTGAGAAGATGTGTTAGTGATTACTTGGTATATGGTTTATCTTTACCAGAAACTTTTTTGACTTCACATATTATAAGCAACAACTCCATAAGAAAACTTGGGCTCAAATTATTTGCTATTTTATAAATTAAATAAAAAATTTAGAGAAATGCAGGGTTTTGTTGCATAATCATTTGCATGGCACATATAGTTTAATATGTTTATTGCTATTTTACGCTTCTACTTATGTGAATTTTGGACATGCAAAATTTTCATAGTAACTGGCTTGTATCTTCTGGCTGAACATGAGCATAATAAATGAATGTTAGAAAGAGAGAAATAAATGAAACCAATACATTTTCTCCATACTCAGAAGCAAGCACTCATAGTATTTATTCCATATTCCTCACATAATTCCCTTGTGAGGTTGATTGAACAATTTCTAGACTAGAGGAATAAATTGTATGTTGAGCTTTGGCTTTTATAAAAACAGGTTAATTCTGGCAATTTCAGGAATAAGCACACTATGAGGTAGGTTTTCATATTTGATAGGGAAATGTCTGAACTTGGAACATAAATGTGGCCACAATTTTCTCTTGCCCTCAGAGAAATTCTCAGTGATGGGATTTGGTTTTCTATATCAATGGAAAGGCAAAATTTGAATCTAATGCAGTTATTTCATTTTGATATTAAATGTCAGCAGTCTGAAACATTGCACTAAAATCATTTAAGCTGCAGCTAATGGGTTTTTATTTATACTTAATGATTGCAAAGAATAGAACTAATACTGATTTCATATTTTTGAAGTTTAATTTAAGTGCTATATGAATCTGCACCCACTAATAAGCTCAATTACTTGCCAAATAGCCTCTAGGAAATGTATTGTTAAAATGTCACAAAGAGTTAATTATGATTTTTCTGTTTTCTTCTTTCTGTCCTTAGGTTTTTCTTAACTCAGTGATGATTTCTGACTCTTGCTCTCTTTTGGCTTTCATTTTTCTATGCTGTCTTTAGAGAGCTCATTTATTATCATGGCTAAGCAGTCTTTCTAAACTTGGTTCCCCATTTCACAACCATACCTAATTCAAGCTCTATTTCAAAACTTCTAATAATCCAACATATATTTCTAGTTGAATACATATTTTCACATGAAACACAGCATAGTTAAGTAAAAATCAGCAACTATCATTACTTGTTCTATTAACCACCTTTTAATGCAGAAAAATATTGAAAAAAATCTTCGAAATCTTTTGTTTTTCCCTTAGTCTTTTGAAATTCTCATTAATGTATTATTAAATTAGCTATCTGCATGAATTTCTTTTCCATAGGCTCATTCTCTTCTTCAAATAGAGTGTTAGGTTGAGGTAGTTAGTTATCTGAGCATATGCGGCAGTCTTTTCTAAAGCCCTATCAATAGATATGATTGTAGAAGGTAAAATTGCTCAGAATTTTCTTTTATAGTTTTTAATCTGTTATATCTGCTATTACGTCCACCTCTTCATTCTGTAGTTTTTATATGCAACCTATTTTTTTCCTTGAAGTTTCACCAGAGGCTGACCAAATTTTTAGACTCTTAAAGTACCAGCATTGGGTTTTAATGTGATTCTTTCCATTATTCTCTTTTTGGTCTTCTGGAATTCAGTGTTTAGTTCAATCATTTTTGGAACAAAAAACTGCTTTAGTAGTGTGTCTCAGATTTTTGATACATAGCGCTTTCATTGTCATTCAGTATTGAGTTTTTCTTAATTTCCTCTTTAACCAAAGAGGCATTTATTACATATATTTGGTTTCTAGGTATATAATTTTATAGTAATTTATGTTAATATAGTCATTTTCTGTAATTATTATTGATATCTACTTTGATGCACTTTTAGTCAGTGATCGCATTCCATAATGTGTTGATTCTTAGAAATTGATTGATGCTATCCTTCTGGCTTACTACATAGTCAATTTTTATAAGCATTCCTATATGCTAAAACAAATAACTGAACAAGCAAACAGAAAAATAAAGTACTTTCCTCTCTCTATATGACCTTAATCATTTTGTTTAAATTTTTTTGTGCATTTACTTTCAGGTAAATTGTTTATTTTTTTATGTAGACCTGCTCATTTTTCTTCATATATTTGGGAGCCATATTACCACCCTCATAGATTTTCATAATCATTGTAGCTTCTTTATATATTGTTTCTTTCATGGCATGTTACCAAAGTGTTTGTGCCTTATGGTTTTCTTTACAAATTGTTTATTTCTGATATAAAATTATTATCCTAGATTTATCTTAGATACATTTTTCCCATTTCTTCTCCAAACTTTTCATGATATTTTGAAAGAATGTTTTAGTTGACAACATATTGTTGGGTCTTGGTATGTGCTAACATCTGGTTTGAGAATTTCTTTATTTTGCCATGTGAATTTAACCCTTTTGCATTTATTTTAGTTATTGTACTATTGAAAGCTGCTTTTGATGGTTTTTCTTTTATTTGTCTACTTTCTCACACTCTATTAGATGAATTATTATTTTTAGCTCTGATTTGAAAGTTTTTTTATTTGCGTTATTTGGCCTTTTTTTTTTTTGTAAACATGGGCAGGCACTAGGAATTGAATCCAGGTCTCTGGCATGGCAGATGAAAATTCTGCCACTGAACCACCGTGGCCTGCCCTGGCCATCATTTTTAACAAACAAAGACTCCTACATGTGTTTGCTTTTTCTCATCAATTTCTAAAGCAAGATTTCACTTTTCTTTGAACTTTCCCTGCATGCCCTTCCTGGTAACCCTTCCTTACCCCACAGTAGGAATTTTTCATCATCCAGAGTTTAAATCTAAGTCAGGAATACATTTTGTGTATGTGTGGGGGCGGGAGGGGGGGGTCATTGCTTATTTAGACAAAATATATTTTTTAAGTTACTTACTCACCCTTAATATTATTCTTCCCTTAATCACTTTGTCCTTTATGCCAACAATATGCTTATCATCCTTAAGTGAATTGTTACAGTCGCATAAAAACTGCCTTCAGAAGCCCCTGAAGGTCTTGAAAGCAGGGAATTTTGTGTTGTATCACCCGACATAATATGTGAAATTTATTATGTACTTGTTAGATGGTTTTTCAGCTAGGTGAATGAACATTCCTGACTCACTTAGAATAGCCCTATTGACTCAGATTTGTTGAAGGTTTATTAAATTCAAGGAAGTTGGATCATAACTGGCCATTAAGACCTTTGCTTTAAATAATGCTTACTTTTTGCTTATTTTCCGTATTTCTCACCCCAGATTTCTTTTTTCTCTTAGCTGTCAGAATTCCTCCAAGTGTCCACAGTTGAAGCTGGAAGGAACCTTGTGTGTGTGTGTATATATATATATATATATATATATATGGTTTTGTTTGTTTGTTTGTTTGTTTTGCATGGGCAGGCACTGGGTTCCAAGTCTCCAGCATGGAAGGCAAGAATTCTGTGGCTGGACCACCATTGCACCGCCCCCCTTGTGTATATTTTTAAAACCTACTTGCAGTAGGCTAAAATCTTTTCACTTGTGAAATTAAATCATTGTTTTATAAAAAAAAAAGAGTTTGATTAAGAAAATACCTTGAAGAATTTGACTTCAGCAGTTTCAACTTTGACTGATAGGATTTTCTGAGCATCTGCTGAATTTAGTAAACACTGTCTCCATTGTAAAATAAATTAATTTTTAATAACAAGGCAGGATGTGTTTAATAACCCCAAAATACTAAAGTGACACGAGACAATTTAATCATTCTTGATAAAGAAATTAAGAAACAAGAGGGAAGAGGACAAGAAGCTGTTTTCCCTTGTTAGATGGTAGATTAATTTGGAAATGTCCTGGAAAGGCAGAAGCATAAAAAGTTATATCAGCACTCATGCCCTGCAAAATATCCCCAGTAAACTTTCCTATTCTAAAAAAGCAGTCCAATGACCCAGCTATCTCTCGGGATCTATATCCTTTTTTGTCTTTCCTCAAGAACTAATATTTGTGGAACAGATTTCACTCACAGCTTCTGGTTTCACAACACCCACTTTCTTTTTGCATCTTTTTTGGGATTCAGTGTTAAGCATCATTCTAATCAAATTTCTCTTTGATTGTCATAAATATCAAGGTTTGTGTTCTCCAAGCCCTGTCGTGTATGTAGTGTTGCAATCAAGATGTAGAATCAGCCTGTTCTCAAAATGGCTTTCTTTATGGTACATGTACAAAAATCTGTGCAGCTGTGAACATTTTGTTGCCCCCCCATTTATATTACTAAGTAGCCCTCCTAAGACAACTAGATCATTTTCTTTTCTTCTCTATTACTTTAATAAGAAAGAACTTCACATGTGTGTATGGTTACTATTTAAGGACTATTTAATAAATCATTACCTTTATTTTCTTAATAAAAACCAACTATAGGAGAATGTAGACCCTCCCCCATGAGACAGGTTCACCATCTAGTGGCAGCTTGATTACACTACAACTGGTGCCCCTGAGGCATGTAAGATTTTAAGATCCACCTTCAAATCTTCTTCTTGGAATATATCAAAATAGGCGTTTTATTTTTAAATAAAATATTTCATAATGCTTTCTTTTTGCATAGAATTAAACTGCAAATAAATAAATTTAGGGTTATGTAGATAAGTTCCAAGAAAGAGAAGGGTCAGAGATTTTATGTTTTTACATTAATCATGATGTGTATGTTTGAAAAAAGAAACATAAAAGACTGCATGAAAGCCTAGATAAGTCTCTGATAAAACTATATAAATCTCAGATAAAACTTGAGGAAAGGATTTTCTCCTGAAGTAACATAGATGACATACCTAGCAGAGTACAATTTGCATAAATATCAGTTCAGAGGTAGCAGCTATAGTACAGAGGAAGAACAGGCTTTAGAGGCAGACATTGGTCTGTCATCAGCACATCTATAAACTGGAGTACAACACGCAATTCCTAAAAATCACCTTTTGATAATGGAGAGCACATATTCCTTGTGAGTATAAGAAATAATGTATGCAAAGTGCTTGGTCTATAGCAGGCACTCAATCAGTTCATGGTAGTTTGTTTTTTATAATTATGTCCATTTCCTGTTGCTGGTTTGCACATACACATATAGCTATTTTCAGTCTTAAAAGCTGTTATTTCGAGATCACCGATGTGATTCTTTAGCCTGGCATGGAGTGTGTATGATGACAGCTATCATTACTTCCAATACCTGCTTAAAATTACTCCCTATTTGGTGAAGAGATAGCCACCATGATGGCAAAATGATTATCCATATTAGCCATTAAAAGTTATCTAACATATTCTTCAAAGTATGCAGAAAAATTAAATTGCCCATACTTACAGCTTTCCAGTTGCATTATACATGTTTGTACATCCATCGGGAAATTTTTGAGATCCATTGGGCAGGAAAGTATTAATGTCAATCTGAAAGAATTCAAATTAATTATTCTTAAAGGAAATTCTTAATTCAAATAAATTATTCTTAAGCCTTGATGGTGCACAAAAAAATGACATCATATTAATACTCTATTTTTTTTCAGGGTACAATTTAAAAACAATGTTGCTTGGCTATTACTAACATCTATTCAAATAGAATCTACTCCTAGCTGGGTCTATTATTTACCATAAAACAGGATGTACCTTATATAGAAATTTGTTTTATGAGGGATGGAAGCACATGCTCTATTGATATTCAATCACATCTATCTATCTGTATATCCACCTATCTAACCTGTATATCATCTAATCTATTACGTATCAATCATCCATCACCTATATATATCATCTGTCTCTTTAGAGAGGGCTACAGATGTATAAAAGAAGTCTACACTTTCAGAAGAGACCCCCCAAATAGAAATGTGAGAGTGGGTTTTATAAAACTAAAACAAAACGTGAAAAGACACATTTCCCCCCCAAATCACAATGACAGTGCCTGTAACATTAAAATATTGAAGAAGCAAAACTATCAGGGCAATTGGTGTTCTGAGCAGGAAAGGCAGGTACAGAGAAGTAACTGTATGATGAATTACAGTCATCTTTGTACCCACACTGAACAATTTGTCATGAACAACCAGCAGTATTTAACAGAAAAAGAGAGGAACAAAAAACACCCTGGATCTGGAGGACTTGAGTATTCCGGGTATCAGAGTGGGCTCTCCATCGAGGGTCTAGGGTAGACCATCAGCTCTCAAAGGGATCAATAAGTAACCCTCTAGAACATCCGTGAAATAATTCCATACTCACCAAACAAATTTTGGTTTGGTTTCACACAAAGACACAAAGTGAGATAAAATCTGGATGATGCGCAACAAATTATCCATATTAGCATTAAAAGTTGATATCAACCATATTTTTGGTAGATATTTCCACCCAATGGAAAGGCTTTTTTAAAAAAAAATTCCATCCAAAAGGTATTAATATATTGGCATTGCAGTTTATGCATCACTCAAAATTTTTTTTTATTGTTGCAATAGTGTATTATACAATCCTTTTAAGGGATTACCAAGAACATGTAGTTCCTGGATCTGAGAGAGAGAAGCTCAGACCCAAATAAACCCAGTTTTATTCGAACAAAGAGTTTTTTCTAAAACTCTCTAGCCAACCTCTTGTGTTGAGAGTGTTCACATTGAAATTCAGCTTATGAGTTAAGAATGAGGATGTATCATAAAAGTAAAATAACCTAAACAATGGAGGAAATATTTGGAAACCATCTATCTGATAAAGTTTTAATATCCAGAATTTATAAAGAAAGCCTTCAAGTTAATAAAAAAGCAAAACAATCTAATCTCCAAATTTTTTGGAGAGAAATCTATTAAAAATCTTTTGCCTAATTTTCAATTAGATTGTTTTGCTTTTTTATTAAGTTGAAAGATTTCTACCATCATTAGCCATCACTTAATACAAATATTTTATTAATGGATGGTGGTGATTGTAGCACAATAGCGTGAATGCAATTAGCAGTGCTAAAATATGTATCTGAGTATAGTTAAAAGGGGAAACGTTAGGTTGTCTATGTGGTGACAGAATAAGTGTTTTTGTTTGTTTGTTTTTTTAATCCATAGAACCACACTACACAGTGAGCCCTAAGCTAAATCCCACGGACTTTAATTGATAGTACAATTGTAAGAATGTGCTATCAATTCTAAGAAATGCTCCATACGCAAGGAGGTGGCGGTGCACGGAAATCCTGTATTTTATGTATAATTGCTTTGTAAATACACAGCTTCTCCAATAAAGACAAAAACCAACAAACTCTGTAACCATATATCCCATGTCACAAAACCAAAGGCGCAATATTTTAGCTTCACAGCAAATCAGCAGCGCCACGGAAACGGTGTACCAGCACCCCAAACCAGGCCGTACGGACTGGCCTTCGCAATGGGCAGCCTCCTTCCCTGCGCACCGCCCCGCTCCCAGCGGTCCGGAGCTCCCCGCCGAAGGCGTGCGGAAATGGGAGGGAGGGGACTGCCCAGACACACAGCCTGCATCGCCCCCCCCCCGACCCCCGCTCCACCATTGCTCTCAGAGCGGCCTGGACCAGCACCCAGCGCTCACACCGGCTGTGGTTCTCTGAGCCTACCCAACATGCTCGGAAACAGAGAGGACATGGCCATGTTCCCACCTCCACCTCCCTTTCCCTCTTTGCATCCCCCAGGTGACGAGATTTCCCCCCCCCCCCCCGTCGCCCGACTTTATCTTATGTATACTGCAGCCCCATCTTGGGCTGCTACCCTAAATGGACTGGAATAGTATTATCTTGCCATTTTTAATTTTCTGAAAGGACTTGTTTTCTTTCCCGCTTCTCCTGTACTACTATTCAATAATAGCAAATAGTTGTAATATTGTGCCTTGTACTTTTGCAAGGACTTTCAAGGTACTCTTTTACGTAATCCTTGCAACAACTCTACAAAATCAATACTATTATCATCTCCTTTTTGTAGTTGAGGAAGCTGTGGTAGAAAGAAAAATCATGCCCTGAGTCTAGAAAGTGAAGGGCCTGAGATTTGCTCATGGCTCAGAAGTCCCAATGTGTAACCTTCAAACTCTTCGACCTCTATATATCATGTGATATTAATTCTTTAAAATTTGTTGAAACTGGCTTTATGATTTAGTAGATTATTTTAAAAATGGATCACATTAAATTAAAATGAATATATGTCATCTAGTTTTATGTACAGGGTTTTAATAAATTATACTTATCCAGAAAAAAAAAAAAAAAGAATAGGTGTCTGTAGCCAGATGCCTGCTGGCAAGCTCCTTAGTTGGATTTATTAACCTAACCTTTGTTTCTGTAGGCAGATTATTTCACCTCACAAGATCTCAACTTTCTCATCTCTGAATTGAAGATACTCTACTATCTACCCCCAGGCAATTATCATTGTTATGTGTTAACATCTATAAAGAAATTTCACAAGTGCTTTACACATAAATACACACTCAACAGGTATTGCTTACTATTAATTATCAGTGCACCCTACTATTCCTGCACTATCCCAGCCCCTCCTTCTAAATACTAGAGCGTGGGCTCAAGATGACTGAATTAAATCACATAGAAGAACTATTTCAGCTTTAACAAAAAGTAACTGGTAGCTTTACTAAATGAAGCCACATTCTTCACAATAGTATTTATATGCAGTTCATAAACATAAAAGTTGTAACAGTATATGTACGGCAGTGTATACTCTTGGCGAGTCAGGTTTAATGAACGTGATTTGGGAAACATAACTGGACAGATATGGGAAGCTGTTCCATTTCTAAAGAAGACTCCCAGGAGAGTAATTAACTCATCAAAGTCAGAGTCCATAATACACTTTAAAAGAACTCATAGAGTTCACCCTTAAGCCATTTTATCTGGCTCAGCTAGGTTAAGTGGCCCTGCAAATGTGAATCTGTAGATTAGGAAGTTCTTTCTTAAAAAGGCACTTGGAATAATAGGCGGACGTGATGCTCCCTGCTTTGTGAGAGGGTTTGTTAGAAGTGTACGTACAAGTACATTCTGAACTTGCAGACATTAACTTTTCAAATCGCCAAGGCTCTGTGGTCAGCCTGTTTCAAATATTAAAAGGGAGAATTAACTCTGTGACCTTTTGGATGGAAGTAAATAACATTCTCAGAATCTTTTCCAGATTCTCACCATGCATGTGCTGTCAAATGCATACACTGGCTATTTTTCTGGCATAAAATGAGAGATATTACATAATTCTTTAACAAGTGTTTGAAAGGAATTTTTTGGCAAAGAAAAACACTGTGTGTAGAACTTCTGACATAAATCATATTCTGAAAAATCTATTTGACTTTTCTTTCCTTTTTTGTTGAAAGTATGATACAAAGTCCTCTTTAATAGCATACTGCTTAAAATTTATTTGTCAACTTGGTGGGTTTGATATTGAATTTCTTTATCAAAACATTACATATAAATTAAAGATATGTCCTGACCACCTCAAAAGAAATCTAAATCAAGTGGCAATTAATCACATCCTTCTGTTTTGGAAATGAATGTCTCCTTGTGTAAGAGAGTACACTAAGTTCCCTTTCTGAGACAAGACATGAAAACAGGATATGACAATTTTTATTTACCCCTAAGATGTCTTGGTTTAGCAAAGTAGCAGTGGTAAAAAAGCTGAGTGCAATCTTTTGACCTTATTAAAACTGGGATATTATCAATTTTTGAACAAACATTTCATTGCTTACAGTGGTCTCTATCTTAGCTACTGATTGGAGAAGTTAAAGAAATATTTTATGATTCTACTGAAAATGAAAATTATTTTATTTGCTTTTAATATTTCTAAATTTAGTGTGATAAGGACAATTGCCTCTTAGTTATATATCAACCGAAATATTACTTGTATATAATAATAACAGGGAATACATCTGTAGTGCTTACTATGTGGTAGGCACTATTCTAAAATGCTAGTTTTATTATAATTTATATACGTAATCATTCCTTAGCAAACTGATAGTATAGATAAACTATATTACCCCCATTTTAGAGATGAGGAAACTGAGAGATTAAGTAACTCACTTGATAATACTCAGCAAAAATTAGTAGACTGGATTTGAACTCAGGGTCAAGTTCTAAATTTGACACTCTTAAAATTTAGGTTCTTCTTGAAGACATTAGAACATTTTTCATGTATAGGGGTTCTATGATAAAAATAATTTTTGAAATTTTATATTTAAAACAGAAGGGATGATATGCTGCATGTACTATTTCTTAATGAACTTGAAGTAAAAGATAAATAAATGATTTTTCTGAATGAAATCAATAAATGTAATCAAATTTTAGAAAATATAAGGAATTTCTTCATGGATTTTAAATATTTATGTGAGTGATTTAATGCTTTATTATGAATGATTCCATAACGAATAAACAACTTTTGGGAGAAATTAGATTGTTGGAGCACTAAAGGGAGAACAGAGCTAGTTTCTATAACTACATCTGGAGTTTGGTTGTCATTTGATTATAGAGACGATCATAAATATTAACAATCCATCACCAAAGCAACCTGAGTATTTTTGATAATCTCTTTAAGAAGCATATGTAAGCTATGGACAGTTTCAGAAAAACATACGTCATCACACGCATGCAAAATTCTGCTAGCAACATATTTATAGTAACGTAAATTGATTTTCTTCACATAAACAACATTTTTAAAAGAATATTTTTAAAAATTTGCTTTTCTATTTAAAAATCAATGTTCAAGAAAAAATACTTATGGGGCAAATATGGCAAACTTTAATTCTTTTCACAACCAAATTTCCAAGAGTAATTATGTTTAGCCTTGTTAAAGTGGAAACCACATCTTCATCTTTGACAAGTCATTGCGAATAGTATCTTTGGTGTAAAACTACTTCTCATTATTTGATTTTTAATACAATAATGCTTCTGTAATTAATATAAGTAATAAAGTTACACATAAACACAAATAACTTATATGGAATGTAAGTAATAAACCATCATTAGTGGTGTTGTATTCATAAAGTAAGCAGTAGACTATATTTAACTACCTATGATTGAGCTTCCACTAATTGAGAAGGATATAATCCCACGTCACTAGTGATAAAGCTGAGGTTTAGGTTAAGAACTTGCACCAGTCCACAGAATGCTAATTTATGGATTCTGGGACATCATAACCTTTCTTTTCGATTCTGGAAAGATAAAAATAACTGCAGTGAATTTAGTGCCTATTGAATGCCAGGTACTATGCTGGGTATTTTATACCCATTATTTCAGGTTCAGGGTAATTAATATTATCACCATTATATAGATAAGGAAATGGACACTTGCAGAAATAAAGACTTGCCACAAATCATAGCTAGCAAGGAAGCGGGCCTGTTCTGGGGTGGGAGAGGCAGTTCTCCCTGGCCTCTGTCTTCCTGCACTCCCTGCTGGACGTGCCAGGACCAACTTCTCTTCCACCCGAACCACGTGTCGGGGTTGTTTACATGGGTGCTAGTTTTTAGAGGTGACATAACTCACCCGGACAAAGAGCAAGCTTGCTTACAGTTTGCGGTGGATTTCCCAAAAGCAGTGGATTTCCCAGAGTGTTTCATAACCCGTGTTATGAGCATCTGGGCCCATGGCATGGCCTCCACGGGACCTGAGGGCAAAGGAGAACGGGGACAAACACGTTTGTGCGACTGCTGCTTGCTTGTGGTGAAGGATCAAGTCCTTCGTTTCTGACCCAAGAGTCTTCTGTCTTCCACCCATCCAACAGTGATAGGTTAATCTGATAGTTTGTAAGTAGTGTAAAAACAAATCCCAAACTTGTCAATCTGAAGTTATGCATCTGACTGCAAAATCCTTACCTGAAAAGCACTTCATATAGAAGGTATCAATATAGTCCACGTATATGATGTAAAAGTTTACATGCGTCTATAATGCATGTAAAAACAGTTGTACCTTTGTCCTACTCACCCACTCCAAGTCCTGGCTCCTCACAGACTACCTTAATTTAGCTGTTTGTCTATTATTCAAGTTCGCATATTTGAGTTTCTATAATATTATGCTTGACTTTTTCAATTTTTGGCATTGCCTATTAGTTTCCTAAAAGAATTGCTTAGCATGCCACCATCCATATGCATTTAACTCTCCACTAATTCTCTAAATTTAGTTGTATAAAAAATTATAATTAAACCAATATTCACTGTTTATATGTTATGACTATGAATGTATTATTCATGCGTAAGCTCAATATTTTGCAATAATTATAGCTCTTTAGTTGTATGACATTTTATTTATCTGACTGTTAATAATTAATTCTTCTCTGTATTCCTATTACTATTTCAAATTCAGCAAACTCTCTATTAGGGCTCCAAAATTCCTCTCAGTGGATAAACACAGCAGGTAGTCTATCAATTCCACGTTTTTCTTGGAAATCCCTTTTCTCTCTCTTTCCTGTTTTTTCTTCGTCTACTGAAATTGGACCTTTGTACTGATATTCTGATTTTCATATCCTTCTCTTATTTTCTATTTCTTTGCATCTTTATTCTGTTTTCTATTTCTATGTATATTTATTCTACTTTTTCAGTAGATTTCTTTACTTCATCTCCCAAGCACTTTGCTGATTTTTTTTTGTGTGTGTGTATGGGCAAGCACCAGGAATTGAACCCGGATCTCCGGCATGGCAGGTGAGAACTCTGCCTTCTAAGCCACCGTGGCCCACCCACTTTGCTGACTTTTATTGCTAGTTCCAGTTTTTATTTGCTATTTCCTAGTTGACATGATTAAAGAATAAATTGGTTTTTGTGCATTGTTTTTAGAAATCTAGCAAATGACTTCATTTACTGTTATCTCTTATTATACTCTGAATGTCCCATTTTCCAGTTGCTAGTAATATCTTTACTTACGTCATGCCTAAAGATACTGCTTTTTATGGTCTCCTCTATTCCACATTTTTTCTTAAAATTTTCTTTTCTTTCTTCCATTCTTTTCCTCTGCTTCTTTCTTCCAGTCCCTGCTTTTTTCTTTTTAATATTATGCGATGTCTCCAAGTGTTTTTTTATATTTAAGAATGAAGTACTAAAAACTATTTTGGCGCTCAGTCAGTAGCAGATGTCTTGATGAGGAGTGGTGTAAGGGTGGGGCGATAACATGATCCCCAGATGTCACTGTTCCTTCCTCACTTGTCAGTATCTGTACATCTTTTCTCTTGAGCCAGTTAGTTTCCCCAGAGATGGATTCTGTTGTCTCTTGCTTAAGTCTGACTTCCAGCATTTGAGGGAGAGCAGTGGATCACCATTTAGTATGCAGACCACATGAAATCCTTGTTTTCTTAGTACTATGCCTCCTGATGGATCCCAGTAGTTCCTGGAATCCTGAATCCTGGAGCACTTGGCACAGCCCTCAAATGGTTCCTGCCCCCGTCCCCAGCCCCCGCCTCTGTACTGGTTAGGAAGCGAGGATGCCGCATGTGCTCTGAACAGTAGAGGTGGGGAAATTAAGAAGGGAGGGTTCACTGTCACTACAAAAAAATTTAAATCAATTATTTTCCTTTTAGCTGTTTTCTAACCCATACTTTCTGAAGTCACAGTTGCTTCAAATTGCTGATAGTGTGAAAAATTACGATTTGTTTTCTTTTGGGTTCCCCCATTTTGGCTTAGGTTTCAGCTATCTCAGTCTACTAAATAAATCATCCACAAGCTCCCTAAAATATGCTGTCCTCACTCATGTTTCTGTCTTCTTTCCCATTACTTTTATCTTCCCATTTTTATTCCTTACTCTTTCTCTATTTCTATTACATATAAGCACGTAAGTTTAATAGATCACATTTTCCCAGGACATTTTGATTTTCTTTAAACAAAAGAAAAAACAGATCTCTCACAAAGCCCCACAGACGCTCCATTTGTAAATTGAATGAAATCTTTGTTCTAGCAAAATTTTTGTTAACAAAGAAACTGTTTGCCACTTGAAGATTTCAAAGTACTGTGCGGTTTCCAAAAGCAACTCACAAAAAGTCAACTTATTCTTTGATCATGTCAGCCAGGATACAGCACATAAAAATTAGGAGCTGGGTTCACTGAGAGACATCATGTATTCCATTTAAATTCATATTGAAAGTAAAAAAAAGGATGCATTTATGAATCATTCCATAATTTTCATCAAAATATTAGGAGTGTGAGTAATTCTTAATGGATGACATCAGGAAATTACAGCAAGAGATGTGGCTACTGTTTTATTCCTCTGCTACATGACGGAAAATAGTCTAAGCATTTCCAAGAGGCACAATACCGAGGTCTCAGTAGTTCTATTAAATTATTTAGCTTTTTCTTGATTGTGATGTATTTGAATTGGAGCAAATCAGTGCTTTTAGTACAGTTGTGGTCTTCAAATTATGTAACCTTCGTAATGAAGAGATCCATCCTGTCTGACACACTTTCCAGGTGGATTGAGATAAGTGCTTTTCAATTTATGACATCATATTGCTACCAAGAAGTTCACCATGCAAGAAATAGTCCAGTTATTACATTCTATTATGTCCAGTGACAAAGTGAAAAAATCGAAAGTAGTATCTTCTTTCCTTCCAACTCCAATAAAGCTTAATATAAACCAATAATATCCATGACCATATTGGATAATTGTGTATATGCATGTATATGCATTTTAATTCGATCAAAGGAAATAGTCTAAACTTTGCAAAATGATTATGTTTTGCTATCATGATAAATTCTTGCAACCTATTCCACCCAAAACCTATCTAATATGAAATGGAGCCCTATAATGTGATTAAAAATTAAATATCTTTAACAAAGATTATTTTCAAGTTAGCAGGAAAGAAATAGAACTTCAAGAAATGTACACCGTGTTCTATATCCCATGATAGTCATGCTGAGTGCACAACACAGAAAAATCAAGAATCACAAACTCAGGATACGAACCTTTGTGACTTAAAATATAGGTGTTTAATTCATAAGAAATACATATTCATTCTGAGGAGATTCAGAATTCTCATTCTACAAAATTCAAATAATGTAAACCTACTTGACATAAACAGTACCTTTCTCCTTTATTCCTGCCCAAACCCCACTACTCAGTTAAATAGTTTATTACTCTCAACAAATTGTTGCACATCCTTCTAAACTTTTGTTTACATTTACGTTTATGTGCGTTTCTACATATGTAATTGTTTTTACATAAAAGTTTTTTAAATAAAAACAAATATAAAACATTTCATTTACACTTAAATAAACCTTGGAGGCTTTTTATGAATGAATTTGTGTCTATACCATGAGGGGTATTTAGTGGTATATGGCTCTTACTGTGTCAGTCATATTCTTATTGATAAATAAGTAATCTCCTTTCTTCTGTTCCTACTTTAGCACTTCAATGGGCATCTTTGTAAATGTATTACATGTACATGTGAACACATATGTAATTTAGATTCTGAGATATAGAACCACTGAGTTGACAGATATATGAGTTGCATATATTTGCACATCTTAACAGATCATCTTCCTCGTTGATACCAAGTTATATGTATTTGGGAACACCAGATATTACCAGTTTTGTTAACTTATGTTAATATACTTATAAAAATATTGTCTCTCATTTGTTACTTTCCATTTTCGCCCTATAAGTGAGTGTAAATCTCATTTCATTTTTTCTTTTCTGAATTTTCCACTACAGCCTTTTGTCCATTTTTGATTCTGTCATTTGATTATGTTTCTTATTCATTTTATTATTTCCCTACAATATATATACCTAATACATTCTCAAGTGTGCCAGTTATTTTTTAATTTTATTACAATATCATTTTTATATAAAAGACTTTAAATTTTTACAAAGATGGCTTTATTAAGATTGTGTTTTAATATTGAAGAAGTTAATCTGTTCCGTTATGACTTCTAGTTTTTTTTCTAACTCTTGTTTAGACTAGCCTTGCCCAGTTCAAAGTCGTAAAATTATTCCCACATATTATTTTAATATTTGTAAGATACGCCTTTTTATTGGTATGTTTTATTCCATCTAGAATTAAACTTTGTATATGGTGTAACGTCCCCAACTATAAAACACACACAAAGGAGGAGTCGATTTCCTTCCATAGTTTATCGAATGTTTGTTACTTTCACTTAGCTTCACCTAATTGTTGATTATGCATGTATAATCATATACAGTCTTGTGCCAGTCTTAAACAATGAATCTTAACAACGACAACAACAACAACAAAACGGTCTTTAGCAGTTTTTGGTCTGACATGTAAAGAGCTTGGAAGTCATCGTTCTGATCCTCACGGCAGGAGAAAGCCAGCTGAGAAAAACTGAAGGACAACCACTTCCTTACGTCCATTAGGGCAACTCGCCACTCTCCAAACTGGAGAGTCAGGTGAATACAACCAAAGCTGCTGCTGGAGCCTGGCATGCACACTTGTAGGTGACTGAGGACAAGTTTGAGAGATTAAAAACACCTGGACAGCAGCTTTAGGAAACTCCCAACTATTGTGAGATTTACCTCCAGCAGCCCCAGCAGGTTCTCAGAGAAAAATCCTCTCATGCTTCTAGGAAAAAGTGATCATTTGAAATAATCTGTTCTCCACAATAACAGTCTGCCCTCAAGGGAAACTATTTTGCCAGACCCTAAATAACCAAAACCTAACTAACCTAGACAAAAGAAAATATCCAGCTTCAGCTCCCTCTAGTCTTCCTGTCTCATCTATGGCAGGGGAAGGACAATGCTGAGAAATGTTTCTGAAGTCAGAGCCCAGGGGCACAGGCTGACTTAAAGACTGACTGCTAATTGCCAGACAATTATTAATGGGGGAACGGACCATTCTGTAATCTACTCCCTTCACAGCTTACATTTCATCAATATGCCTGTATAATAACACGGGATTACAGCTGAAAGGACTGCAAGCCTCAGACCTTATTTAAGAGGGGGAACATCTAAAGAAATCCAAAGATAACAGGGAAGACTAAAACAAGGACATCTTTGATGCCACAGCTGCACAAACAAAAATACAGCCTAGCTCCTAGCCAGAAAAACATAAAACCTCACACAAAAGGCCTATTTATCTCAGTCCTTTTTACCCA
This sequence comes from Tamandua tetradactyla, assembly GCF_023851605.1. Lineage (NCBI taxonomy): Eukaryota > Metazoa > Chordata > Mammalia > Pilosa > Myrmecophagidae > Tamandua > Tamandua tetradactyla. The sequence continues at coordinate 38,349,306 of NC_135352.1, read as the reverse complement.
ATCCATCATATCCAGCTTTCAACAACAAAGTACAAGGTATGCTAAAAGGCAAAACAGAGTCCGAAGAGAGAGACAGACAGAATCAGACTCATATATGGTAGAAATTTTGGAGTTATCAAAACAGGAATTTAAAATAAGTGTGAGTAATATCCTAAGGGCTCTAAGGGAAAAAAAATGGGCGGCATGCAAAATCAGATAGATAATTTAAGGAGAGAGACTTGGAAGTCCTAAGAAAGAATCAAAAGGAAATACTGTATTAGTTAGGGTTCTCTAGAGAAACAGAATCAACAGGGAACACTTGCAAATATAAAATTTATGAAAGTATCTCACGTGACCGTAGGAACGCAGAGTCCAAAATCCACAGGGCAGGCTGCGAAGCCGATGACTCCAATGGATGGCCTGGATGAACTCCACAGGAGAGGCTCACCAGCCAAAGCAGGAATGCAACCTGTCTCCTCTGAGTCCTCCTTAAAAGGCTTCCCATGATTGGATTTAGCATCACTAATTGCAGAAGACACTCCCCTTTGGCTGATTACAAATGGAATCAGCTGTGGATGTAGCTGACGTGATCATGACCTAATCCTATGAAATGTCCTCATTGCAACAGACAGGCCAGCGCTTGCCCAATCAGATGAACAGGTACCACAACTTGGCCAAGTTGACACCTGTCCCTAACCATGACAAATACTAAAAGTAAAAAATACTGTAACAGAAGTTAAGAATACTTTTGACAGGTTCATCAACAGGACTGTACATGGATCAGGCATAAATTATGAGATTGAAAATATGTCCATAGAAACTTCCCAGACTGAAAAGCAAAGAGAAAAAGAATGAAAAAATACAACAGAACAGCCAAGCAATGTAGGCACATTACACAAGATATACCTTAAGTGCAATGGGAAAGCAGGAAAGAGATGAGAAAAAGGAACAAAAAAAGGTCTGAAGAAACAATGGTTCAGAATTTTCTAAAATTATTGACAGACAACAAATAGCAAACCCAGGAAATTTCAGAGAACACAAAGAAGGAAAATTAAAAACAAAAATTACAACTAGACATATCATATTCAAAGTGCAGAAATTCAAAGCAAAGAGAAAACAATAAAAGAAGCTAGAAGGGGAAAATACACTTTGACTACTTTGATAGGTTATGTGCTCCAGAGAAAGAAGCAATTTAAGCACTGTAAATGGGACCTCTTGAAAGATGTCAGTATAAATTAAGGTGTGGCCAACTGAACCAGGATGGGTCTTAGTTGTATTACTGGAATTATAGGGAAAGCCACAGAGAGAAACCATGGAGAGTAGCAGAAGCTGGAAGTCAACAGAACCCAGAAGAGAAAGGAGCTGCTGCCATGGGCACTGCCATAAGACAGAAAGCCAAGGAACTCCAAAGATTGCGGGCCCTCCAGAAGGCACCAACACAAGGAGGGAGCGTTTTAGCCTCTGAAACCATGAGCCAATCAATTCCTATTGTCAGGTCAACTGAGGGATGAACAGGGATAAGAATGTTATCCCTTGGAGTTTTCTTCAGAAACCATGCCAACCAAGAAGAGTGGAGTGAGACATTTAAAATGGAGAGAGAAAAAACCCCACCAAACTTGAATTCTGTAGTCAGTGAAAATATCTGTCAAAAATGCAGGAGTAGTAAACTTACTCAGAAAAACAAAAATTGAGAGGGAATGTGCCACGAGTAGAATTTTTCTTTTTCCAGGAGATGTTAAAAGAAGCTCATTAGAGAGAAGGTAAATGATATTGGTCAGAAACTCAGATCTACAGAAAGAAAATAAGAAAATTGGAAAAGGAAAGGCATAAAGTAAAATGAAATCTTAAATTTTTATATCTTAATTAACGTAACAGTTAATTAATTAATTAATTAATTATCTAACTGTTAATTAGATAATAGTTCAAAATAATAATAGCAACAATAGATTGGTTGGTTATAACATATGTATAAATTAACTACTAGCAGCAGTGTAATAAGAGACAGGAGGGAGGAATTGGGAATACTGTATTATAAGGTACCTGGACTACCTGTGAAGTGGTGCAGTGTTATTTGAAAGTGGACTTAGATTACATTAGTTGTAACATGTTCTAGGTTAAACATTAACTTCTTTTTTTTTTTTGTTAAGTAGAATTGATATGCTGAAAGAAGAGAGAATGGAATTGTATAATATGCTCTCTTAAAACCAGACAAGGCACAAACAGAATGGAAGACTAAAATAGAAAGAAAGAGCAAGGGCAACAAATAGAAAACATTTACGAATACAGTAGATATTAATCCAACTGTGTTAGTAATCATTTTAACTGTGAATGGTCTAAAGGCACTAATGAAATTCTGAGGTAATTAGAATAGTTAAAAAATAAGACCCAACTATATGTTGTCTACAAGAAACTCACTTTAGGCTAGGAGATTTCAAATAGAGTCAAGAGGCTATTCTGGAGGTTCCTCTTATGCAAGCCACAGCTAGATAGTGCTAATTGCCATGGCATGCCAAGCCGCAACCAACAGTACTCCTGAAAACCCTAAAGAATACTCAGGGCTCTATCTAAGACTGTGTAAAAGTTTCACTCATTAAGTTTATTTTGCAGAAACCTAAAGCCTCCATATGGTACTTAGTTCAGATAAGCCCTGAAATCCAGTTACCAGTCTCTCCAAGAGCATCAATAAGTTGCATCTCCTACCCAATAATGTTGACAACACTTTGCAACAAGACGTTATAGTGGTCATTGCCCAAATGTCCCTAAAGAGTGGGAGAAGGATCAAAGGAGAAGGAGTTGTAACAGAGAAGATAGGATTTAACAAGTGAGTATGAATACTGAAATGTTATATGGATTCTTTTTTAGTCTCCAGTGTCTTAGAATACCTGAAATTGTGGAACTATAACCACTATATATAACTATAACAGCTACTATAATTACTATATACATAATTATTATAATTATAATTATAATTGTATAATTATAACTATAACATAATAGTTATAATATAACTATTATATTATAACTATAACCATACTTCAAATTTGTTCTGTAACTACTTGTTAAAATGTGCTTTGAAATTTATCGCTTTCTTGTAAATATGTTACGTTTCACAATTAAAAAGTTTAAATAAAAAAAACCCTCTTTAAATATAAAGACATAGATAGATTAAAAGTAAAGAGATGGAGAAAGATAATTCATTCCAAGGGGAATTAGCAATAATCCTGCTCAACCTCTTCCAAAAAGTTGAAGAGGAGGGAATACTGCTTAACTGATTTTATGAGGCCAACATCACCCTAACACTAAACTTGATGATAACATAAGAAAAGAAAAGACCAATATTCCTCATAAATATAAAGGTAAAAATCCTGAGAATTACTAGGAAACTGAATCCACCAACATATTGAGTATAATAACCCATGATCAAATAGGATTTATCTCAGCTATGCAAGTATGGCTCAACATAAGAAAATCAATTAATATAATACACCACATTAACAGAATGAACACGAACCCACACAAGATTACCTCAATAGATGCAGAAAAGGCATTTTGACAAAATATAGCACTCTTCTTTATAAAAACACTGAGAAAACTAGGGTTGGAAGGAAAATTCCTCAACATGATAAAATTCACATGAAAAACCCACCCTAGCATCACACTCAATTATGAAAGACATCTTACCATGATGTCAATTCTCCGCAAAACAATTTACAGATTAAATGCAATATCAACTCAAATTCCAACAAGCTCTTTTGCAGTAATGGAATAGCCATTACTCAAATTTGTGTGGAAGACTAAGGACCCCAATTACTCAAAAATTTCTTGAAAAACAAGAGCAAAGTTAAAGGATTCACTTTTTCTGATTTGAAACTTATTGCAAAGCTACAGTAATCAAAACAGAATGGTATTGGTACAGAAAGTCATATAGACCAATGAAATAAAGTGAGAGTTCAGAAATAAGCCCTGACATCTTGTCCAAAGTAATTTCGATAAAGTTGCTAATTCCATGCATGGGGAAAAGAATAGTGTCTTCAACAAATGGTGTTGGGAAAATAGGAAAACAGGTTATCCACATGTAAAAGGATGAAAGTAGAGCTATACCCCAAACAGTTTATAGAAGTGAACTGAAAATAGATCAAAGATCTAAATATTAGAACCAAAATGATAATATTCCTAGAAAAAAACATGCAGAAGCATCTCCAGGAACTTGCGTTAGGCAGTGATTTCTTAGAATTTACACCAAAAGCACATGCACAAAAAAAGAAAAATAGATAAATGGGACCTCACAAAATGAAAAACTTCTGTGCATCAAAGGACCATGAAAATAAAGGGACAATTCATACAATTGCAGTAAATATTCATAAACCACATACCTGACAAGGGTTTAATATCCAAAATATAGAAAGCAATCCTACAACTCAACAACTAAAAGACGAACAACACAAAATTTTAAAATAGGCAGAAGATTTGAATAGAGAAATCTTCAAATAAAATATGCAAATGTCCAACAAGCACATGGAAGAAGCATAATATATTAGGCATTAGGGAAATGCAAATAAAAAGCATTCTAAGTTACTGTTTGATTGAACATATTTGGGAAATATATTAGAGGAACACAAAAGGAACAATATAGTAGTATTCCATCCCAAATTTCACCACAAATAGAATCTTTCACATAAAAATGGAAGCCTCTGTTTCACTGATATCAGAAATTAAGTCTATGACTCACCTTATTGAATAAAGAACATTTCCATTTTTGAAAATTCTTAGCAACTTGTTGTCTGTTGTAACTTCATGGAAGTTAGCCCCTTTTTCATTGGCAAAGAACAAATCAGGTTTCCAGATGGAATCCAACATAGAAGGATCCAAGTCTAAAGAATCATCAGGATATTCACTATATGCTAGGCGAGGATCATTCCACTTCTGACGAAGAAAGATATTCACTCTGTAATCCTGGAATAAAAGAAAGGAAAAAACCCTGCTTGAAATGTTTAAGAGGTCCTTGCCAGGGGTTTGGATGAAAACTGGGATGGCAGGGGGAGTCCTCTTCCATGGGGAAAGTGGGAAACAAAGACCTACATTGAGCCAGATTTTGGTCAGCAAAATGAGGGCATAGGAACCCTGCAGTTCCAGCCCCACGCAGTCAGATGCAGCCTGGGCTCCAAAGGCAAACAGCTTCTGAGGCCGATTTTACTAAGCAGCACCCTCTGCTGGGCACACTGGAAAGTGCAAGGAATTTGAAACTGCAGAGATGTTCCCGAACATATTTCAGGCCCACAGAGGCTGATATAGACTCCCTGCATGGGACCCTGCCCCTGATTTTTGTCTGAGACATATGGATGACACCAGTGAGAGAGATGAACAGATAGAGAACAAAACCAGCCAACAAGGAAATCCTAGGTAAAAAAGATAAAAGGACCTCCAGAATAAACTAAGTAAGGAAATCAGATGCCTCAACACCAGCAAGAAATCACAACTTATACCAGCAAGCATAAAGCTAAGGCCCAACCAAAAGAACAAACCAGCACCTCAACTAAGATACAGGAGTTGAAACATCTAACAATGTTCAAATAAATCTAAATCAATTCAATGAGTTGAAGGAAAATGTGGGAAAAGAGATGGAGGATATAAACAAGACACAGGGTACCCACACCAAAGAATGTGAAAGCTTGAGAAAAAAAGGCAGACTTTATGGGAATGAAAAGCACAATAGAAGAGGTGCAAAACACAATAGAGACATACAACAGCAGATTTGAAAAGGCAGGAGAAAGGATTAGTGAACTAGAAGACAGGACATCTGAAATCCTACATGTGAAAAACAGGTAGGGAAAAATGAAAAAAAACTTGAGCAGGGCCTTAGGGAACTGAATAGCATCATGAAGCACATGAATATACATGTATGGGTCTGCCAGAAGGAGAAAAGAAGGGAAAAGGTAGAGAAAGAATAAAAGAGGAAAGGATCATTGAAAATTTCCCTACTCTTATAAAAGACATAAAATTCAGTTTCAAGAAGAACAGCAAACCTAAAGTAGAATAGATCCAAATAGATGCCAAGACACTTATTAATCAGATCGTCAAATGTCAAAAACAAAGAGACAATTCTAAAAGCAGCAAGAGAAAAAGTTTGGAGAAGAGGCTAGAAATGAATACTATTAGTAAGCATAAAAACAGAGAGAGAAAACATGAAACATGACATATAAAATCCCAAAGACAAAATGGTAGAAGAAAGTCAAAAGACATAGACTAGCAGAATGGATTAAAAAACAAGACCTTTCTATATGTTGTCTACAAAAGACTCACTTTAAATTAAGGACCAAAATAGGTTGAAAACGAAAGGCTGAAAAAAGATATTTCATACAAACAACACCAGAAAGAGTGGGGGTAGCCATACTAATATCAGACAAATTAAACTTCAAATCTAAAACAATGAAAAGTGACAAAGAAGGACATTAAGTATTAATAAAAGGGACAATACATCAATCATAAGTACCTATGTATTGAGCTAGTGTGCACTAAAATACATGAAACAAATATTAACAACTTGGAATGGAGAAGTTAACAACTCTACAATAATAGTTGGAAACTTCAATACACGACTCATCTCAACAGACAGAACATCTAGACAGAGGATCAGAAAGGAAAGAGAGATGTTGAATAGCATGATAAATGAGCTACATATAACAGGTAGTTATAGAACACTGCACCCTACAACAGCAGAAAAGACACATTTTTCTCAAATGTTCATGAATCATTCTCCAAGATAGACCACATTTTAGGTCAAAAGCTGGTGTCAATAAGTATAAAAAGATGGAAATTATACAAAACACCTTCTTGGATCCAATGGAATGAAATTGCAAACCAATAATAGGCAGAAGTCTGGAAAATTCAAAATATACGGAGGTTAAACAACACACTTTTATACAATCAGTGGGTCAAGGAAGAAATTACAGGAGAAATCAGTAAATATCTTGAGGCAAATGAAAATGAGGCTACAACATATCAAAACTTATGGGATGCAGCAAAGACAGTGCTATGAGGGAAAAATTCATTGCCCTAAGTGCCTATATTAAAAAAAAAGGAGGAAAAATCACGAAATTAACTGCTCATGTGGAGGAACTAGATAAAGAGCAGAAACTAACCCCAAAACAAAGAAGAGGAAAGAAATAACAAAGATTAGAACAAAAAAATGAAATTAAGAACATGGAAACAAAGGAATCAATAAAATCAGAAGTTGGTACTTTAAGGAAATCAATAAAATCAGTGGACCCATAGCTAGGCTCACAAAGAGAAAAAGATAGAGGAGGAAAATAAATAAAATGAGAAATGGGAGGGTGAACATAATTACTGAGCCCTCAAAAATAAACAAGATAATGAGAGGATATTATGAACAACTATATGTTAACAAACTAGACAACCTAGACTAAATGGACGGTTACCTAGAAAAGCATGAACAACCAACACCAACCTGAGAAGCAATAGAAGACCTCACCCAGTCACAAATAAAGGGATTGAATTAATCATCAAAAATCTCCCCAAAAAGAAAAGACCATGACCAGATGGCTTCACATGTGAATTCTACCAAGCATTCAAGAAAGAATGAATACCAATCCTGCTCAAACTCTTCAAAAAATTCAAGAGTAGGAAAATCTACCTAACTCACCTTTGAAGCCAACATCATCCTAATACCAAAGCCAGGCAAAGATAGATAAGAAAAGAAAGTTACAGATCAACTTCTTTAATAAATATAGACCCCAAAATTCTTTAACAAAATACATGCAAATCAAATTCAACAGCACATTAAAAGAATTGTACACAATGAACAGTGGGTTTTATTTCAGGTATGCAAGGGTGGCTCAACACAAGGAAATTAATTAATGTAGACACTACATCAATAAAAGAAAAAAACACACGAACATCTCAATTAATGCAGAAAAAGTATTTGACAAAATTCAGCATTCTTCCTTAATGAAAACACTTCAAAGGATTGGAATAGAAGAAAACTTCAGCAAAATAATAAAGGGACCATATGAAAAACCTACAGTTAACATTGTACTCAATGGGGAAAGAGTAAGAGCCTTCTCTTTAAGATCAGGAACAAGATAATAATACCCACTGTCACCACTGTTATTCACCATTGCGTTGGAAATTCTAGCTATAGCAATTAGGCAAGCAAAAGAAATAAAAGGCATCCAGCTTGGAAGGAAGAAATAAAACTTTTACTGTTTGCAGATGACACAATCCTATATATACAGACAATCCCCAAAAAATCTACAGTAAAGCTACCAAAGCTAATGAATGAGTTCAACAATGGGGCAGGATACAAGATCAACATGCAAAAATCAGTAGTGTTTTATACACCAGCAATGAGCAATCTGAGTAGGAAATCAAGAAAAATATTTGATTTACAATAGCAAGCAAAAAAATAAAATATTTAGGAATAAATTTAACCAAGGACATCAAAGATGTATACACAGAAAACTATAAAACTTTGCTAAAAGGAATAAAAAAAAGACTTAAATAAATGGAAAGATACCAGTTTGTGGATTGGAAGAACAAATATAGTTAAGATGTCAATTCTATCCAAGTTGATTTATGGTTCAATGCAATACCAATTAAAATCTCAACAACTTAGTCAAAATAGAAAAATCCACAAGCTAATTTATTTGGAAGGACAGGGGCCCAACTAGCCAAAAATATTTTGAGAAAGGAAACTGAAGTGGGAAGTCTTGCACAATCTGACTTTAAAACATATTACAAAGTACAGTGGTCAAAACAGTATGCTACTGACATAAAGAGAAATTTGCAGAACAATAGAATCAAATTGGATGTTCAGAGGTGGACCCTCTCATATGTGAACAATTGATCTTTGATAAGGCAGTCAAGTTGGCTCAAATGGGGCAGATCAGCCTCTTCCACAAATGATGCTTGGGGAACTGCATATCCATATACAAATGAATGAAAGAGGACCCCTACTACACACTGTATACAAAAAACAAACAAACAAAAAAACCCTCAAAATGGATCAAGGACCTAAACATTAAACCTAAGACCATAAAATACTTAGAAGAAAATATAGGGAAATATCTTAAGGCTCTTGTAATAGGAGATCCTTAAGTTTCCTAGATCTGATGCCCAAAGGATGAGCAAGGAAAAAAGAAATAGATAAATGGGATCTCCTCAAAACTGAACACTTCTACACATCAAAGGACTTTGTCAGAAAAGTAAAAAGGCAGGCTATGCAAAGGGACACAATATTTGCAAACTACATATCAGATAAGGATTTAATATTAAGAATATATGAAAGTATCCTACAACTCTACAACAAAAAGACAAATGACCCAATTAAAAAAATGAGAAAAAGACATGGAAAGAAACTTTTCCAAAAAGGAAATATGAGTGGCTCAAAAATATATGAAAAGATGCTCAATGTCACTAGCAATTAAGGAAATGCAAATCAAAGCCACAATGAGATATCATTTCACACCTACTAGAATGGCCATTATAAAAAAAAAAACAAACAAGCAGGAAACTAAAAGTGCTGGAGTGCATGTAGAGAAAAAGTTACGTTCATTTGCAATAGATGGCATGTAGAATAGTGCAACCACTCTAGAAGGCAGTTTGGTGGTTCCTCAGGAAGCTAAATATAGAATTGCCATCTGATTGAGCAATTCCATTATTTGGTATATATTTGGAAGAACTGAACCAGGGACACAAGAGGATATTTGCACACACGTTTATAGTGGCATTTTCATTGCTGCCAAGAGAGGTAAACAGCCCATATGTCCATCAATGGATGAGCAGATAAACAAAGTGTGGTATAAACATACTATGGAATATTACTGTGCCGGTCTGAATCTGTGGTGGGCCCCAGAAAAGCCATGCCCTTTAATCCTCATTCAATATTGCTGGGTGGGAGCATTTTGATTGTTTCCATGAAGATGTGACCCACTCAGTTGTGGGTGGTAGCTTTTGATTAGATGATTTCCATGGAGGTGTGTCTCCACTCACTGAAGGTGGAGTTGCTTACTGGACTCCTTTAAAAGAGGAAGCATTTGGAGAGTCCCTTTTTGGTAGAGCCACGAGAAAGCCAGTAGATGCCTCCATGTTCGCCATGTGCCCTTCCAGCTGAGAGAGAAAAGTTGAACATCATCGGCTTCTTTTTTTTTTTTTTTTTTTTTTAAATTTTTTTTTTTTTTTTTTTTTTTTTTAAAGGAAAGACAGAGAGAAGGAAGGAAGGATGGAAGAAAGGGAAACATTTTTAAACATTTTCTTGTATTCTGTTTCTCCGTTTTTGTTACATGGGCTGGGGCCGGGAATCGAACCGAGGTCCTCCGGCATAGCAGGCAAGCACTTTGCCCGCTGAGCCACCGCGGCCCGCCCATCATCATCGGCTTCTTGAACCAAGGTATCTTTCCCCAGATGCCTTAAATAGGACATTTCTATAGACTTGTTTTAATTAGGACATTTTCTTGGCCTTAGAACTGTAAACTAGCAACTTATCAAATTCTCCTTTTTAAAAATCATTCTTTTTCTGGTATGTTGCATTCTAGCAGTAGCAAACTAGAACAATTACACAGTTGTAAGATAGAATAAAGTCATGAAGCATGCAACAACATGTATGAACGTTGGTGACATTACATTGAGTGAAATAAACCAGAAAGGAAAACACAAATGCTATATGTTCTCGCTGATAAGAACCAACTATAATGAGCAATTTTGAGAGTCAAAGTAGAGAACACAGGTTATCAAGAGATAGAAAGAAGGCAGAGTTTGGGCACTTGGTGCTGAAGGAGTACAAAACATTCAACAGGATTGATTGTAAAGATCCAGAAATGGATAGCACAATACTATAGGATGGTTGCCTGATACCATGTGATGGTCGAACAATACAGTATGTATAATGAACAAAGCTGAAGGTGAGTATGGTTGAAAGAGGAAGGTTGGGAGCATATATGACATGAGAAGGAATGATAGAGGATAAAATCTGAGGCTGTATAACATAGTGAAATCTAGAGTGGAAAATGTTAGTGATAAAATTTACAAATATAAGAAAGGTCTACTTGAGGGAGAACAATTGAAGGTCATCATTGTAAGGTGTTAAAAATCAGACAGCATATAGAAAAAATATAATTAATACAAATTGGGGTCTCTGTTTAGCAGTAACATGGTGGTGTTCTTTCATTAATTGTAACAAAGGCAATATACTAAAGCTAAGGTCAATAATGAGGGGGATATTATAAAGGGGTATTTGATTCTTATTGTTTCTTTTTTTTATTTTCTTCTCTTCTTCCCTCTTTGTGGAAGGAATTGAAATGTTCTCATATAGACTGTGGTGGTGAGTGAGTTACTGTGTAATTTTACCATAGGGAAATATGTGATTTTTTGTAGGGAATTTCAGGGCAGCCCCTCTGCAGGGCTCTGGAGGTTCTATAGGAAGCTAAGTATAAGGTTGCCACCTGATCCTACAACCCTGTTATTAAACAAAGACTTGGGAGAACTGAATGCAGAACATGAATAGGCATTTTTGCACTGATGTTTATGGTGGCATTATTCACAATTTGCATTGGATGGAGGTGGCTAAAGGATATCCTTAATGATGAAGGGAGAAATGTGGTGTATGCATATGAAAGATATTGAGTGGCTGCAGAAAGAAATTAAGTCATATGGCATGCAACTAGGAGAATGAAACTTGAGGACATTACATTGAGTGAAATAAGCCAAAAAACAAATGGACAAATAGTGTATGGTCTCACTAACATAACTATAATGAGCAAACTTTGAGAAGTGAATTTGAGTGCATAGGTTATTAAGGGATAGAAACTGGGCAATGATTGGGCACTTGATGGGCAATTGATGATTAAGTAATACAGAATGTTCAAATAAGGCTCATTGGAAACACTCCTGGACTATAAGCTATTACAGCAGTCACATCTATTCTTGTATTTCAACTATCATTTCTAAATTTTGAGATGCTATGCTTTGTGTATAACTGGTAGTTCGCAAGAACATTGGATATCTGTGGAACACCTGAGACTCAGAGTTCTGCAGCTCAAAAAGCTGGTGTTATTCCATACAGCAACTGTTAAAGAAGCTGAAAGAGAGATCAGACTCCAGTTAGAGATATGGGTGAAATGGACCTGGCTAGGACTAAGATAGATTAGAATACAGAGTGAAGGATGATCTTGCTTGTATTCTAAAACTTCAACCCTTGTGGATGACCAAAGAAAGGGATTTTTATTTGGTCCAAAATTAAAATTTTCTGCAGTACACAATTGAATTTAACCTATCTTGTCAGCTTACTTAAACAACCTAATTACATGTAACCTAGAATAGGGAACAAGATCTTATTATTCTATACAGGTTAATGTAATACCTGGGTAAATTTCAGAGTACTTGGTGCAGAAAATGTAAACATATTTGTAAAGTCATTCTGAAGGACTGGGAAAAAAGGCAGAACTATTAAACTTCCTCTCCTGGGGAATTTCTGTTATTCTCTCAGGCATTAAGGACTCCTAATTTTGAAAACCAAGCCCTCAGTTTTGAATCATAATGAGACATATCTCTGCAATAGTTAAGATAGGCCTGCATGTCACTATGCTTAAGAATTATCCCTTAGAGAGCTTCATTTTTCTGGTCATGTGGTCTCTCTCTTTAAACTGCAGATCAAATTGCTACCATCCCCACAACATGGAACATGACTCCCAGGGGTATATGTCTCCTTGGCAAGAGTGACATGACCCCCTGGGATGAGCCTGGCACTGGCATTGTGGGATTGAGAATGACCAAAAGGAGGAAAAGAAATGGAAAAATTAAAGTACAGTGGCTAAGAGATTTCAGATAGTCAGCTGGTCATTTTGGAGGTTACTCTTATGCAAGCTTCAGCCAGATACTTCAAACTGCCACCATACACCATGCTCTAATCAGCAGTATTCTTGAAAACCCTAGAGAGCATCCTAAACTCTAAGTCTATAAAAGTTTTTCTTAGTAAGTTTATTTTTTCAGAAACTTAAGACCTCCTGATTGATCCTAGACTAGATAAGTCCTGAAACCCAGACATGCCACTCTCTCCAAGAACAACCAGGTTCATTCCTCTATCCCAAAAGTTCAACACCCCTTTCCAGCATAAGAATTTAAAATGTTCATTGCCCAGATACCCCTGAAGATTGAGAGAAAGATCAAATAACAGGGAGAAGGTGGAACTAGGAAATTAAGATTTAACAAACGACTGTGTGCTGGTTTGAAGCTATTGTATTCCCCAGATAAGCCAAGTTCTTTAATCTTCATTCAGTACTGCTGGATGGGATCTTTTTTATTGTTTCTGTGTAGATGTGTCCCACCCAGTTCTTGGTGGTAACTTTTGCTTAGGTGGTTTCCATGGAGGTGTGTCTCCACCCATTGAACATGGGGTTGTTTAATGGAGCTCTTTAAGAGGGAACATCATTTTGGGGTGACATTAACATAAATGTGGGTAGTGTATTCACCTCCCAAATGTGGAAGTTTCCTCCTGAGGATGATGTCCTCTGTGACAGACTAACTCCACAAATTAAATGAGACTTACGGATGGGTTTGTGGAACATTTATATGAGTGGGCTGAAGAGATCATGAGTGGGCTCCATGCATTATTTTATAGAGAGGTTGCCATAAAAACTCCTTGTAGCTTTTATATAATAACCAGCAAAGTGCTTTAAAATGTTAGTTCTTTGTAATGCTATGTACATAGATGTCACTGTTTTAATTTTATGAAACTCTTGTCTTAAACTTCATTGGAATTTAAGGCACTTGCGACAACTGGTTGTTTGGTGGAATTGAACATTAAACATTTTGCAGAGCAAATAAGACAATTATAACCAAAGTCATTTTAATACTAAAGATATTTTGCCTGGCTTTTCTTCTGTTAAAATAGCTACTACCCGCCCTTGGACTTCCAGGTTATAAAATAGGATACACGGCTAAAAGATTATTTTTTGCTCATTATTTTTCTCTGTGACCATAGGATAACTTTTTATTTATCAAGATTTTTTTATGCTTTTGGAGGCAATTGTGGTATTCTAGGCTGATGAAAAGAGGATATACCATCACGTTTCCTGCTTTATTCTAAAAGTTTTAGTTTCTGTTGTGGGTCTATAGAGACAACCATCCAATACAAATGTGACTTGGTGTCAGCTGGATATCTTTGTAAGCTCAAGAATGTGAATCTGTACCAGTATATAATTATTCATGCTAACTCTTCCAAATCCATAAAATTTATGTTCAAATGACCTGCCTTATAGGGAGGAGTTTATTTGTTAACTGACTTTCCTTAAGAATTAGTTTTACTTTTATTTTTTTCTCAGTAAGTAGCAAAACCAAATTTAAAAAGTGTATTAATTGCTAAACAGAAAACATCACATCTGAATGTTGCCAAGCTTAACAAAAATATAATATATAGGTATACTTATATGTATAAAATACTTACACAGATAGATGCACTCATACACTTTAAAACATTTACAAGTCCTCTTTAGGCACAGCATATTAATAGAATAAGGCTCTTGGGTGAAGTTGAGAGAAACAGCGGTAAAAATGTGAAGAGGAAATGCTTAGAAATGATGTTTATCATGATATTTTAAACTTGCTCCCCTGAGACTTTAAGAAGACTAAAACTTAAAATTTTCAAATTAAGAAGACTATCAGCATTTTAATGAGGAATTTATTCTAGGAAAGGGTGTTAAACTAACTAGATTTTTTTTAATGTCAGAAGATAAGTATTATATCTTTATAAAGCTTCTCTAGGATATTTATTTAGATATTTTTAAATGTGAGAAGATATATATTATATTATATATGTTATATATTTATGTAGCTTCTCCAGGATACTTCTCTTGTTTTCCTGAAGTAACTATAGAGTACATTTCTTTGTCATCAGCCATAAATTATCGTATACTTTAGGTACAGATTATTTCATACAACACAAGCTCTGTTGAACGATTTTCACTACTGTTTGTGAACATGTGTGTATGATTTGCATGAATATATTAAGGACTCTTTTTGTTATGAAGTAGTCAGGTGGACTAAAAATAGAATAAAAGCATGACTTATTGGTTTCAATAGTTTATCCAATATTCAGTCAGTGCAGAAGTTCTTTCAAATCATTCTGTGACTATAATATTCTTTGGAAAGGAACCCTCATTTTTTTAGGGTTTGTCTGTTTTCCTGAAGTGATGAGGAACATACAGTTCTGTGTTATTAAATATCCTTTTCATGAATACCATAAGATTTTTACTTTTAAAAAAAGTCCCTATTATTTAGGGGGTGGAAGGGTAGTTTGATGGTAAAATTCTCGCCTGCCGTGTGGGAGACCCAGGTTCGATTCCAGGTCCGTGCACTTACCAAAAATCAAACAAACAAGCGAAACAAACTAACAAAAAACCTAAAAAATGCTGCTGCTATAACAGGATGATCACATGGAAAAGTCATGAAATGTGATCCCACCATACAGCATACAAAAAAAAAAAAAAAGATGTTCTGTTACATAGATGGTCTGATTTTTGCTCTTATCACATAAAATTTGTGTATTTCCTACCAAGGAAGCCTGAGTAACTTGGATAGAGAATGAATGAATATTCCCATGTGTTAATGAGGGAAAAAATACTGTTTTTGAAGAAGCATGACTTCCTATAGGAGGTGGGGAATTAGGGAACAATTGAAAATGTCTGGAAAACCGTAAAGCATTTGTGTCATCAGGAAGTAACTAGTGACGCTAAATTGACTGAAGCCAAGAATGACTTTCCTTTTGTTTTTGAATGGTGTCAAATGAATTCTCTGTAATTTTGTCAGCTTAAATAATATGATTTAATAGATTGCTTCAGTTATTATCACAAATGTAATGACATATGAGAATGGGGAAGTTTGGAGAAAGCATATTTTTATATTTTTGCTTTGATCTTTTCCCTGTGCCTTAAATCTTTAATAGGTACAATAATAATGAGTCATTACAAGTAAAGATTAAGTTGTGTTCACTGTTTTTATATGGTTCATTGTGTTTATAAATTCCCTCTGCAAGGAAAATTATTTGTGTTTTTATTAAATTATGGTATTTAGTTTTTACTTCTGTATCACTGTTCACTCTACAATGCAAAAATTTACTGTATCTTTTGAGTAAATAGATCTGCATTTTATAATACTAAAATATGTTTTGGTGGTTTATTGTTTGTTTATGATGTCCTTTGACATGACATTTTCAACAAATACAACAGAGATGTTTGATTTAAACTACGCAAAGATGCAGTACATGAAAAGTTTTTTCATTTGACATAGATATTAAACTTCATTATGTAAGACAAAAATAAAAAGAGGGAGCCATTTTGGAAAAAGCTTTAGAGCCAACAGAGCCAATGGAGCCCACAGTGCCAGAGAACTTTGTAGATGCAGAAGGAAAATGCCCCTAGGGAGGAAATGAGAAGAAAAAGCTAGCAGATGTCACAGCGTGCCTTCCCAACTGAGAGAAAACTCCCAAACTTCATCAGCCCTTTCTTTGGAGTTAAGGTATCTTTCTCTGGATGCCTTAATTTGAACATTTTCATGGCCTTAGAACTGTAAACTTGCAATTTAATAAATGCCCTTTTTAAAGGCCAATCTACTTCTGGCATATTACCTTTTAGGTGCTTGCAAACTAAAACAAACTGTAAAACTGATTTAATATATACATATTTCTTTTTAGTTTCCAGAGTTTAAGAATAACCAGAAGAAAATAACTGAAGTTGTTGAACTGGAATCCAGTAATCTTGATCTTGATGATTGTGTAACTGTATTGCAAGAATAAATAAACAGATAGATAGATAGATAAATAAAATCAGTTGCCTGTGTTTATATGGATCTACTTCTGGATGTTTTTTCCCCCCGCTGGTATACATGTCAACACTGAACTGTCTTAGTTAACCTACCTCTACTGTAGGCTTCAAGTTTGGTAGACTGCAATACTTGTGTTCAAGAACAGGCAAGAGTATGGGGTATGGGGTGGTTGGGATTTTGTTTTTGCTTTTAATTTCTTTTTCTGGAGTAATGCAAATGTATTATGAATGACTATAGTGATGAATACACAACTATGTGCTGATACTGTGAACCACTGATTGTGCAATTTGGATGGATTTGGTGTGTGAAGATATCTCAATATAATTACATAAAAAATGTTTAGGATCTCTGTGCTGTTGTATGGGATTCTCAGAACTATAACAAGAGCCACTGACATCTTTGTGAGCTCTCTATAATCCACAATCCTCATTCATTAATACTTACACAACTCATTCCAGTTTTGAGGCTTCGCTCATGTCTTCCAAGACCAATATGTATTCAGAGAGCACAGCTTTATCATGCTTGCATTTTTCCGTTCCATTCAAAGTTTGTTCTGGTTTGTCAGAATTTAAATATTGAATTTATGGAGACAGAGTAAAATATTTTCATCTTCACATTTATTTTCTAGAATCATTTCTTTTAGTAGATATACAGTAGCATCTAGGAATACATTCTAGTAAAATTATATTGAAAACTATCTGTGTTACAAGATCTGTGATACAAAATTGACAACATATTTTGTAACCTAGTTATGGTGTTCTATAAAATAGTTGATTTTGATAAAGGTGACTTTGGAATTATGAAAGAATAAGAAAGGAACATTATTGCCATTAAGATTTGGCTATTGAAATTTGCCAATGAGACCTTTCATAGGTACTTTTAAAAGGGGAGAAGTAAATTATTTCAATTCTTGCTCCCATTTTCTGGACTAATGGTATAATGAAAAAGATTAATAATCATGTTAGTGTGAGTGTGTGTGTTGCTTATGTGTACACAGCATGCTAATATAAGCATCACCTATCATGTTTTATATAAAATGAGCAATTCAATGAGCTCAGGAGACAATCTATTTAGGATTTAATTTCAGCTTTGCCAATAAATAGCTCCCTGTGCCTTACTTTTCCAATCTGTACAACAAGGATGGGATGATTATAACAGTGCTTCCTTGATTGTATTGCTGTGAGTGTTGAATTGATTCACATAAAGTACTTAGAACTGTATCTACCACAGGGTAAGCACTCATTAAATATTAGCTTTCAGATATAAATGAATATTAGAACCATATTAAATAGAAATTTGATTGTATTTTCTGTTACTAAATTAGTGTTTTAGTACTGGGAATATTTTCATTTGCCATATAAGAATTTCTAACAGAGAAGTGAAACACTGAAATCTGATGCACAGCAGCTTGAAGAAAATTTCAGATTTATTACTCTCAAGTTTATCATTAACTTTATGTATTAATGTACTATATTTCAACATTACTGTACTTTTACATTTTCTGTCTTTATTCAATTGCCTATATAATAATTGCTTAATATAGAATGAGTGTTATATTTGTATGTATGTATATCTATTTTGTCTAGAATTAATGGGTATAGTCTTTAAGCATTTGGGAGAGAAGGTGTAAGAGAAGATGAAATGAAAACAGCAGTGACATCAATGCCTTTTTCTCCAGGAAGGGTGGAATTTTTCAACTTTCTAAGAAAGACTGTGGATAAATTTGACCTTATCATTTCAGATTCAAATTCAGTTTTCACAGATTTGGTTTTATAAGCTGCCAGTTTTCATGACGCATTTAGTAAAACGTCCACTAATGTAATGGAGCACCAAAAATATATAACTATAATTACTGAATCATTACCTAAATGCTTCCTAACTTTTTGATATATTATAATACAGTTAAAAGCAAATATCTGTTAGTGTTGCAACTCACTGAACTGTAACCCAGATGCTTTGTTTCTTTAATGCTTGAAAGCGTGTGCTAAAAGAAGAAACCTGAACTTAAGGTGACCCGGGACATAAAATACTCTGCGAGTGGAAATCAAAGTGGGCAGATCCAACAGGAAAAAGAAATATATGACCTGAAAGAAAGCAAGAGGTTCATCCATTGTTAATGCCGCGAACTTTTAAGCAGCAAAATCACAAGTCTACTCCTCAAAATATCGGAACCTGTCACCTAGTGATAAGATCTTACTTGCAAGCCCTAATTTTAATGCAGACACAGCCAATGATAATAGCCAATTTACAACACTAAGTTTAAATGTTTCCTAATCTATCTCCATGTGCCAAAAGCCCTAACCTTCTTATCTCCACCTGTCTTTGTTTTATCCAATAAAAATCCTTAATCTTTACAGCTCAGGGAGACAGATCTTAGGTAAACATTGTCCTCCAGACTTCACAAGGCTAAGTTTTAGTACATAAACTTTTTCTCTTCTCCAGTTCTGGTGCCTACAGATTGGACCTGTACACGTATCATGTGGAGACTGACTTTTAAGCAGCACTCTAATTAATTAATTCTGAAGTTATGTGGTGGTTTCAAGAATAATTATGTTATTATATTATACTGCACCACTTACATATATTATGCATATAGTTTTATACAAAATTTTTAAATATCTAAATGCAAAATGAGTCTTCTTTCCTGGAAATACTCTATTCACTGTTGTGTTTTAACATCTATGTGCCTTTTTGGAATATATTTTATAATTTTTAAGGAACATTATTAGCATCTTTCTAGCCGAGCCTAAATGATGCTGTGTTAAGCAAAACGATGGCTCCCTAAAGAAGTCCATGTCCTAATTTCCAGAATGTGCGGGTAAGTTACCTTACATGGCAAAAGGGGCTTTGCAGGTGTGATAAAAAGGATATTGAGAGGAGATTATCCAAGTGGGTCCAATATAATTACAAAAGTCCTTTTAAGTGGAAAAGGGAGACAGGAAAGTCAGTGTCAGAGGGCTGTGATATGAGAAAACCTGAGCCGTTGCTGGCTTTGGAGATGGAGGAAGAGGGTCATGAGCCAGGTAATGCGTATGATCTCTAGAAGCTAGAAAAGGTGCGAAGGTCTGGGAATGGATTTCTCCCCTAGAGAGTCCAGAAGGAAGGCAACCCTACAAACACCTTGATTTTAGCCTAGTGAAGTCCATTGTGACCCTCTGAACTCCAGATCTGAAAATGATTCATTGTGTCATTTTAAGCCGCTAAGTATGCTGCAATTTATAAAAGCAGTGATGGGAGACTAATCCAGATGTTTTTCTTTTTAATTTGTTTCCATACATTAGCATTCTCATTTTTTAAAGAGGTTTCTAGAATAGTTTTTCTTTCTTTGTTTGTTTATTTTTTGCCAGTCACTGGATAGGGTGAAACATTTAAAGGAAAATGACTGCCAAAAGAGATCATGGTTAATGGAGACATAACTTCAGATTCTTCCTGTTTTAACGAGTTATGATCAGAGATCCTGGCCAATTTCAAAATGATCAGAAAATAGTTTACGTTTATCTATGAATAAAGACAAAGTCCAAGGCCCCTAACAATGTGTCATTGGTTTGGCTTTGTAGGATCTTCCTTTTGTGAAGTGCAGCACAACGTGGGGCCCCGTGCATCACAAAGCACAAGACAGGAACATGCATTGGTGAGGGTTTTGTTTCTGAGGTCACCACCGCCGTACCCCATGCTGACCGCTGCAGCCACTATAAGAAAGACCAAATAGGGAAGGGCTCTGGGGCTGCTGCATCTGGAATAACGCCCACTAGGAAAGCACCTTTCAGTTCTCAGTGACTAAACCTGCAGGGAGGAAACCATCTTATTGGAACTACCTAGAGGCTTGGAAAGGTTCTCTCAAATCTGTCCTTGAATTCTTCATTATCTATATGGTTAATTATTCTTCTAGAAAGAGGCTGAATGACTTAAAAAAATTTTTTTTAATTCAAAAAAACTCATTGGGTACCAATCCTGAAACACAAAACAAAGAGTTTCCACATATTAAAATAGATGTTCAAAAATACATAGAAAATGGGGTAGGCTAGTGTGGCTCACCAGGCAGAGTTCTCACCTGCCACGCTGGAGACCCAGGTTCGAGATATATATATATATATATATATATATATATATAATGAAATATGAACAAAATCAGTCTGTGTTTTTCATAACTTAACAGCATTTTTCCAGTAATAATGGTATTTGATGGGCACTTTAATTAAAGCAACCACATGGTTTATCAGGATTGGCTAGAGTACATAATCTGTGTTAAATCAATGTAATAGCATTGTCTCATTTACTAACTTCTGTTTTAAATACAAGTTTGCATGTGAAAATACTGGCAAAAACATAAAAGAGCTATATTCCAGTTAGAACATGGCCTAATGCTCACACTCCAATGCAGGAATTTCTGAAAAAATAAAATTAACTCCTGGGAACATTCCCCAGAAGCTGAAAGAGATTTATTTCGACTAATATAGTTCATTCAGTTCAAGGTCGAATGGCTTTAGAGATGAACACCTGCACAGAGCCAGTCCTTCCAGTAGTTTCCCTTAAAAAAGCAGTACTGTATGTCACTCTGTGGTTGTAAGGTAACAAGTTATCCTCTGCCTTAACGTGCTTCATATTGGTGTTCCCCAAGACCTCATTCATTTAGAAATACCCCTTTTTCTCCTCTGCTCACTTAAGCATCCTGCTCAGTTCTTCAATGTCTAATTTTCAGCCTTGTGAGAAGGTGAGCTAGACAGCTAGAAAGAATGTGCTCTTGCCTTCACATCAACTTCAGTCAGCAAACCTGTAAGTGAGCAGGTGGGGGAAATGGCACAATTTCCTGCCCCATTTTTCTGCCCACTTATCAGATCTTAAAGTCCTATTGATTTCATTTTGTGTTACACTAAATAGGAAGAGAAAATTTCAATATTCCTCCTGGTTTGGGTCACACAGACTGGAAATCCTGTCACTACTATTTCCATTCATGACCCAAAATATATATCACAAATCCATTCACTCCAACATGGAATTTGCTCATTTAATTTGATTTTATTTATTTTTAAATAGTATTTTTATAATTTGCATGTTAAAATGAACTTACCCATAATGGTTACACATGAGCACTTATAAATTTGCGTATCTACGACATGTGGGCATTGAACTGAATTTTTTTTTGGTGGGGCGTTTCTATTAAACACTTCTTCTTCTACTACTGGAATATGGGTTGGACCTTTAAAAAAATTAAAGTCTTTGGGAAAAGAAACCATAATTTTGTTTCAGAACATCCCGTTGTCAATTGATGCTACAGCTGCTCTTTAAATTAAGCAAGAAATTCTAAGAAATGTCTTCTATGGGAAGAAAACTTTAAGGAAAGCTAAGAGGCACTTCACACTGAAAAGATGGGTAATAGAGTCTTAAAATAATCATGTATTGAAGATCTTAGAACTAGCAAGATTCCTGGAATGTATGTATGGTGTAAATCGTGCTGTACTTTATGATATATGTGTTTTTAAAGTGTATTTAAGAACAAAGAGATCATGTGTTCAATTTATAGAAACTTGGAACATATTATTAAGATAATTATATATGCAAGCTGATGAGTGTCAAATATATAATGTTCTGAAAGAGAACGGTAAAGCTACCCATGTATATAACTATATCATCATAAAATCATAGCTGCATAACAGAAGGAAACCGAAGGCAATAAGTGAAACAATAATTGATTACTGACTGTTTTAGTTTACTAAAGTTGCCAATATGCAATACACCAGATAAGGACTGGCCTTTAATAGTGGGGATTTATTAGCTTACAGGTTTACAGTTCTGAGGCTGTGACAATGTCCAAATCAAGACACCAACAGGATGATACCTTCTTCCGGAAGATAGGCTGCTGGTGATCTGGGACTTCTGTCTCATGGAAAGGCACGTGGTGACGTCTGCTGGTCCTTCTCTCCCAGATCCATTGCTTTGTTTGGGCTGCTCCGTCTGTGGCTTGCTTTCTGAGCTTCCGTGTGTTTCTCTTTTAGCTTCTGTGTATTTTTCTCTATTTTATGCTTTTAGAAAGGGTGCCAGTAAGAGGATTAAGACCCACATGGGGCATGCCTCAACTGAAACAACCTAAGCAAAAGGTTCTCCCTTCCTCCCTCACAAAAGAGCTCCGTACCTATTGTGGATTAGCCTTAAGAACATAATTTTCTGAGGTACACACAGCTTTGAGCCATCACATTGACATACATCACACCGAATTTCATCTAGAAGTTATAAATAAAATTTGGAATGCAAAAAATTAATAGTTCAATTTGAACTTCATGTAGAAGCTATAAATATAATTTGGAATGCAAAAACTTACTAGTTAAAATTGAACTTCCATATACGTTTTCAGGAATATGATTAATCCTGAAAATGTCTAATAGCTCTATTTTGTGTTGCATATATTTTTCATGATAGCAATGCCTGCCACTGTGAGAGTGTATCTATTCACTTCCCACAATGAGGTTTCATATCATGCGTAATTGGCATTAATGTTATAGAGCTGACTAATGAAAGAGAATTTACTTTGAAACTGCATAACATTAAACATCACCAAAGTAAACAAATGATCCAAACCAGGACTCTTTACCTCAAGTATTTCCAGTTTAAAGAGACCTATATTTTTAGTGTATGCAGCTACATATTTTTGAAATGCATTCTATTATGTCTTGTGTAATGTTCACAGTTCCCTTCACAATTTTAGTGAACTATTAATTCTTAGAGGCTTACTGTTAGGAGAAAGGATATGGTTTAGGTATTAAAAACAAAGAATAGGTGTTCTTGGCAAAGGATTTTTGTTTTGTTTTTATGCTTGTTCTGCATAGACAAAAAGAAGTGTGTAAATAAAATTCTAATAATTCTTTTCACTAATTTCAGATTGTTCTCAACACAGGGACTTATCACATTTTTTTCATTTTAATTTATATTTTGATTTTCAGAAATTTAAATCACATGAATTTTGGGAATAATCTTTTAATTTATGAAAGTTTATGTCATAAAGTATCTAGTATCAAATATTTAGAAGTCGAAAAATTTTAAACAATCATGTTGTCATGGTTGGGGACATGTGTCAACTTGACCAAGTTGTGGTACCTGTTTATCTGATTGGGCAAGTGCTGGCCTGTCTGTTGCAAGGAGGACATTTCATAGGATTAAATCATGATCACATCAGCTGCATCCACAGCTGATTCTATTTGTAATCAGCCAAGGGGAGTGTCTTCTACAATGAGTGATGCTTAATCTAATCACCGGAAGCCTTTTAAGGAGGACTCAGAGGAGAAAGGCCCCATTCCTGCTTCAGCTGGTGAGCCTCTCCTGTGGAGTTCATCCAGACCCTCCATCGGAGTCATCAGCTTCACAGCCTGCCCTGTGGATTTTGGACTCTGCATTCCTGCGGTCACGTGAGACACTTCTATAAATTTTATATTTGCAAGTGTTCCCTGTTGATTCTGTTTCTCTAGAGAACCCTAACTAATACACATGTTTTGGAAAAGTTTTATGAGTAAAATATTATCTGTCCAAGATAAAATTAAATTGTACTTGGAAGATATATTCTCTGTGAACAATCCAGATAATTCTTATCTAGCTATTAATTGACTTGAAGATTGGCCAAGAAGTCATGTGGAGGCTATTCACTGCACTGCAAAGCTGTAGCGGTCATAGCTTCCTTTATAAATTATTATTGACTATTGTATGCTTATTTAAGGCAATTTTTGAGAGTAACAAATGAAATTTTTGCTTCTTTAGCCTCAAAGCAAATAATCACTATAAAAATCCATAATCTACTCATATAATTTAATCAAAGCAACCCATCAAAATCGGAATTAAATGAAAATGCAATCAATCTTTAGATACAGTTTTTTGGGTAGACAACATGACATATTTTAATATTTTTATATTAATGGATGTGGAAGTCACAGGCACATTCAGTGGTCATTTTCCACCACTCACCGACCCCTCCTTTTTTTCCCTTCTTGTTTGTTTGCATGCAGGTACTTGGTATATTTCCATCTGTGCTTATTATTATTATTTTTTATTTTTATAATTTTATTGTAGCAACATATGGATGGTACACCATTTCCCATTTTAGTCATTTTCAAGTGTACACTTCAGTGGCACTAATCACATTCATCAGGTTGTAACGCCAGCTGTACGTCCATTACCAAACCTTTTCCATCTCCCTGAACAAATTGTGCTCATGAAGCCACAATTCCCCTCCTCCCACTGCAGCCCCTGCTAACATCGAATCTACTCTCTTTCTGTATAGATTTGTTTGCTGTAGATATTTCATATAAATGAGGTCATATAATGTTTATCCTCCGTGTTTGGCTTATTTCACTCAAGAGGTGGGCCTCGAGGTTCACCCATGATATAGGGGAACCACCATTTCATTCATCTTTACAGCTGAATCATAGCCCATCCTATGACTATACACACGTCTACTTTATATGTGTGTTCTGTGTGTCTCTGTGTGTACGAGTGTTCAGTGTGTTTCTATTTTGCAAGAGACTGCAGGCAGCTAGTAGAGACATTAAATCTTCCATTTCTCTATTATTACTTTTGTTATATACCCTCTGTTGCCCCTTGATTAACACAGGAATCATGTATCTGTGGGCTAAACTGAATGGTTGCTCCTGCCCTATACAGCCTGAGTAGAGATGTTGACCTATGACTGGGGGACTTAAGGGAGGCTATTGTCATCCTTTTGAGGAAGGATGGACATAAATGGGATTTTGAGAATCTCTCCCATGAATGGTAAGGAGTTGGGTAGGTAGTTATAGGTGGAGACCAACCAGGTACACTTACTTAGCTCATGGCCTCTTCTGTTCTCATTCTGGAACTAGACCCACCCACACTCAGGCCACCTAGACTCATCTTGAGGTTAAAGTGTGGATTAGAAAGGGGTCCCCTAAATAGGGCAATAAACTAGTTTTTCTACTTACCCATGGATTTCTCTGGGAGATGCAACTGAATGGTTTATCATGCCCTTCCTTTCAGAACATGCTACTAGAGCAGGGGATCTAGTTTCCAATGGACAACTTTGAAAATAGAAATTAGGAGGGCTATGGGCTCAACAGGGACAATGTCCCCACATCCAACCCCTTCTTCAAAATCCTCACATATAGGTAGTAGAAGAGGGGGAGGATCCTGAACATCTTATCCTCTCCCCTTGGGCCTAAATGAGGAATCTGGCCCTGGGGAAGGAACTCTCCACCCAGATTTGACTAAATTGAAAATGGCCTAGGGTTGAAGGGCTCCATCCTCCCCCCAGGTACCAAAGCCATATACCGAAGTCCATGTACAATTTTTGGGCAGTGAGCAAACTTTTATGGATGTATTTGGATGCAGGCACCCTGGTCACTATCATTCTGGGAGATGCAGAGTAGAGAGGACTACAAATAACATTGGGAATTTGGGAGTTTTGAGGCATTCCACATGGGTATCAGGATGGGAGATCACTCCTACTTTGTGGGTTGGTCCCTTTGGCTCCTTGGATCCCTTGTGGTCATATTTTCTATAAGGAATAAATTATAGTGGTTGACTCCTCCCAGATCTTCCCCTTATCCATTTATAAAACAGTTCTAACATGTTTGGTATTTGCAAATCATAGCAGCACCCTACTCTCTGGTACCAGCACACTTATTGTTTTAAATTTGTGTGGTAGTTAGATTCAGTCATCAACTTGGCCAGGTGAACGTGCCTAGTTCTGTTGCCATGGACATGAGCCAATGGCATGTGAACCTCATTTGTTGCTTATTACATCTGCAATTGGCTAGGAGGCATGCCTGCTGCAATGAATGATGTTTGAGTTAATTGGCTGGTGCTTAAATGAAAGACTCAATGTAGTACAGCCCAAGCAGCTCAGCATACCTCATCTCAGCACTCACAGCTCTGCCCAGGCCTTTGGAGATGCAGAATGAAGTCAACCCAGGGAAAGTTGTTAGAACCCAGAGGCCTGGAGAGAAGGCCAGCAGAGGCCATCCTGTGCCTTCCCATGCAAGAAAGACCCTCAGTGGAACGTTAGCTGCCTTTCCTCTGAATAACTAACTATAAATGTTAGTTTCATTTCCTAACAAAATAAATTTACTTTTATTAAAAGCCAATCCATCTCTGGTGTGTTACATTCTGGCAGCTAGCAAACTAGGACAATTTGTAACAAAAACTTTTAAAAGATTAATGCAAAACACAGTAAAATGTGTTAAACTATTAAATTCTCATGTTTTTCAAGAAAGGTAGTTATTACTATTTAACCGGTAAGATAATGATTGCATACTGTTACCATCAGTCAAATGAACTGATATACCCTTCATTAGCTCAGATGACAAAATGAAAACCATAAGAGAAATTTTTGTGAAGAAGCTTTTAATTCAAAGTTAGTACTTATTTCAAGAGTTTGAGACCACAGATGACAATTTAACACAACCAAGTATAAAATCTATGTTTAACACTCTTTGAGTCATGACTTTTCAATTAGTTTAAATGTCTTTAAATTTATTCTGCTCATTTTTTATTCCAAGTTTTCTAGTGTATATACAAAAGTGACAAAAGCTGTAAATGTGTGGGCTCCATGAGCAAAATTTAATTGCAAATAATTAAATTTTTCTACTCATACCAATAGCATTTGATAACTCAAAGAGATTAACTGTTCAAATCATTTCAATAATGGCTTAAATTTCGTCACAAAATACGAATCAGATCACTCTGGTCAAGATGGTAGAATCAGATGTAGGGCTCTGAACCCCCATAGAAGCTTTGAACTAGCAAGAACTGGAAGAATCATCTTTCTCAAAACTTCAGAAAACAGTTAAAGGATTGCAGTAATAAAAGAAGTATTACATTAATAAAACGCTACTTAAAAGTAATAGGATCTCCTGGCACACTTGCTGGCCCTTACTCCATCCTTCACAGCTTAGTGTGGGGCTGGTCTGTGCTCCATGTGCACACATCCCTGGTCCTACCTCAAGAGGTAACAGAGTAGCCCACATCCACATAATAGGAGCATATATTTCCACCAAAATATCTCCACTGGTGGCCTCAGGGACTCATCATCCCAGAACTTGCCCTAAGTATAGAAGGTGGCTCACCAAGCTTCCCACAGTATGCCATGGGACAGCAATTAATTCATGCAACCTGGGCCAAATGATTGCTAGCTACAGGACATACAATGCAATGCTCAGGACTATGAAGAAACTGTTTCCTAGGGAAGAAGGAACATTCAGAACTGTATAAATGAGGAAATTCCTAGTGCTGAATACATATTTCCAAGACAATAGGTATGCACAAAAAGGATCAAGAAGCCCAATGCTTTGGCCTAGAGCTATTCTCTAGAGTTGTATGGATAAACTCTGAAAGAAAGCACTCACACAGGTCAATCTTCAAAGACTGGAAGGTGATTTATTTTTGCTTTCTTTTATTTTGTTAGCTCCTTGCATCCAAGAAAAGTTCTGACATAATTCTAGCAGTGCATAAGCTTAAGGAACAGATCTTCAGAATCTGAATTTCAGGGGTGACATCTTAAAATATCAAAATGTCCAAGTTTCAACAAATTAGTTTACAAAACATTCAAATAATCAGGCAAAGGAGAAGATTAAAACATTGGAAACCATTAAAGAGGAGGACAAGATGTGGGGTGTACCAGACAAAGTCTTTAAAATCATAGTCTTAAATATGCTAAAAGAGATAAAGGAAAGCATGGAGAAAGAACTGAAGGAAATTGAGAAAACAATAAATAAACATAAAGAGAAATTAAATAAAGAGATGGAAATTATGGAAAGGAACCAAACAGAACTAAAGTTCACAGTAACAGAAACTGACAATTACCTAGATAGATCAACAGCAGATTGGAGCTGGAAGAAGAATTAGAGAATTTGAATAAATGACAATTGAAATCACTGAGTCTGAGGAACAGAAGGAGGAATGGAGGAAGAAAAGTGAACAAATCTTGAGGACTCTGTGGGACACCAACAAGCATACCAATATATGCATTGTGGGAGTCTCAGAAGGAGAAAAAAGAGAAAATAGAAGAGAGAATATTCAAAGAAATAATGGCTGAAAACTTCATAAATTTAATGAAAGCCATGAACACACACATACAGGATGCTCAATGGACTGCAAACAGGATAAACCCAAAAGATACACAGCATGATGTATTATAATTAAACTGCCAATCACCAAACATAGAGGGGCTACAAGAATGTACTGTTCAATACTTTTATATAAGCTACTTTGAGAAATATGATTTGAAGAGTAAGAGCATTCACAGTAACATCTCTGAAAAGCACAGAGGATTCCTTTAACGACATTATGACCTTTGGTTATAAAGTTGTCTTTCTAGCCAAAAATAAAGTAAAATAAGATAAAGCATGAAAAGTAAGAACACGTTTAGTTTGCTAATGGCTGCTGGAATTCAATATACCAGAAATGGAATGGTTTTTATAAAGGGGATTCATTAAGTTGCAAGTTTACAGTTCTAAGGCCATAAAAATCTCCAAACTAAGGCATCCAGAGAAAGGTACCTTGACTCTGAAGAAATGCTGATATCCTCGACCTGGGAAGCATATGCTGGTCCTTGCTCCCAGTTCTGCTGCTTCCAGCTGTGGAGTCCTGACTTAGCCACTCTGGGGCAAAACTCTGGGTCTGGATTGCTTAGCCCCTCATGGAAGGCACTTGGTGATGTCTGCTGGACTTGGTTTCTAACAGCACTCCAAGCTTCTCTCTTGGCATTCTAAGCATCTCCAAATACCTGCATCTAAACTTTCTCCTAAATGCTTTCCCTTTTGAAGAACTCCAGTAATCTAATTAAGACCCACTTTGAATGGGTGGGGCCACACCTCCATGGAAATAATCTAATCAAAAGGTCACATCCACAACTGGGTGTGTCATATCTCCATGGAAACAACCTAATCAAAAGGTTCTACTCTAAACAATAGGTCTGCTCACACAAGGTTGGATCAAGATTAAAGGAACATGGCATTTCTGAGGTACATAATAGTTTCAAACTGGCACAGATCAGTAAAGGTTGTTTAGCATGTTCAATTTTCCAGAATACATTACATGTTATAACCTATTCCACAATAACTATAGTGGTAGTTATACCACTATACAGCACCAACAGCAAACAATTTAGCCCTGATATTAAGAAGAAAGAGAAAGCTAAGAAAGGAAAGTCCAAAGTCCTCTGACTATGCAGGCTCTAAAGCTTTTTCCAAAATGTTTTCCCCTGGAATCCTTTAAGCAACCCCACCTTGAATGGGTGGAGACACATCTCCACAGAAACCACTTAATCAAATGGTTCCACCTACAACTGGGTGGATGACATCTCCATGGAAACAGCTTAATCAAAAGATTCCACTTAGCAATACTGAATCGGGGTTAAAGAACATGGCTTTTCTGGGGAACATGCCAAAAGGCATGTTCTTTCCTTGTACAAAATATATTCGTTCCATTACAATATCAAAAAACCTTAACCACTTTAGTAACATTACAAATACCATACAAAGTCAGAAACAGTTCAAAATCTCATCAAAGTCAGCTACAAGCATGGCCTGTCCTAAGGCAAATTTCTCCTCTGTCTCTGGACCTGCAAAACTCAGGATAAGTTATCTGCTGCCAATATACAAAAGAGGGACAGTCAAAGGATACACATTTCTATTTTCATAAGGAGTAATTGGAAGGAATGCAGGTGTCATCAGACCCAAACAATTCCATTAGAATTGCAGGACAAACTCCATTAGATTTCAAAGTTTGAGAGTAGTTTATTCTCAGGGTTTTAGAAAGCAGTAGACCCATCCTTTCCAAGGACGTACACAGTGGCCCGGTTCTCTCCAAATGCTGGGGTGAGAACTGCAACCTTGAAGGACATTGGGGACCACCTTTTACTTGGTTCCACTCTCTCCAAGCAATGGGCAATACTCAGGTTCTGCCATCTCCGGGGCACATGCTCAACCTCATCAGACCAATGTGGTTACAGCAAGGTTTTCTCCAATCCCTAAGAAAAGTGCTCCACCCTCTATGAGGCCTGGGACATTGAAAGTCCAGGCCTCTGCCTTTGGGGCAAACTCACCCTCTCCAATTGCATGGGTAGGTCCACTCTTCTGGCCTGAGGTTTCTTGACTTCCGATCTTAGTTTCCATGGTTCTGCCTTTGGACTTATTTTTCATTCAATCTGTCCCTTTTTTTGTCCCTTTTAGTCCAGATTGGCAGTGGTTCTATTTATACAGATCCCACAACACTCTTGTTTTTTTTTCCATGTAGTATACTGGGACCATACCCATCAGACAATAGGACTTTCCACAAATCCTTTCTGGATAACACCATCTCCAATCCTGGCTTGTCATGTAATGGCTGACTGGTGCCATGTTTGGTTAAATCCTCATGTGGGGTACTATTTTCTGGTGTCTCCCCTTCTAGAAGCTCAGAATTTCTCAGGCCATAAATTTCTGGTTTCTTTATATCCAGGAGTTCAGTTCTCAGCTTACCTCTTTCCTGTAGTATTTCACTATAAGCTACAAGAAAAAACCAGGCTGCACTTTCCACATTTAATTTGGAAATCTCTTCAGCTAAGTAACCTAGCTCAGGGTTTTAAAAATATGTCTTCCAGGGGGTGCAAGGATAGTTCAGTGGTATAATTCTTGCCTACCATGTAGGGAACTTGGGTTTGATTTCTGGTCCACGCACTTCCCCCCAAACAAACAAACAAGCAAAACAAACAAACAAACAAAAACAAAAATTCAACAAATGATGCTGCAATAATGGGATACTCACATGGAAAAATAATGAAATGTGACCCTGATATTTGGCATTAAAAAAAATCGGTCTTCAATCCAAAACTAGTACTTAATTTTGGCAGAT
Organism: Tamandua tetradactyla; assembly: GCF_023851605.1. Taxonomy (NCBI): domain Eukaryota; kingdom Metazoa; phylum Chordata; class Mammalia; order Pilosa; family Myrmecophagidae; genus Tamandua; species Tamandua tetradactyla. The sequence goes on along the minus strand of NC_135352.1, from coordinate 38,317,650 downwards.
TCCTTGCTACTTTAAAACAAGCATCACCTTCCTTCCAGTTTGCAATAACACATGCATCATTTCTGTCTAAGGCCTTATCAGCAGTATCTTTAGAGCCCACATTTCTACCAACAGTCACTTCAAAGCATTTTAGGCCTTCTCTATCAAGCTTCTCACACCTCTTACAGAATATTCCACCTATCCATTAAAAAAGCAATTCCAGGGCGGGCCGCGGTGGCTCAGCGGGCAAAGTGCTTGCCTGCTATGCCGGAGGACCTCGGTTCGATTCCCGGCCCCAGCCCATGTAACAAAAACGGAAAAACAAAATACAATAAAACAAGAAAATGTTTAAAGATGTTTCCCTTTCTTCCTTCCTTCCTTCCTTCTCTCTGTCTTTCCTTTAAAAAAAAAAAAAAAAAAAAAAAAAAAAAAAAAGCAATTCCAACATGGTTGGTATTTGTAAACCACAGCAGCCCCCACCCCACTTCTTTTGTACTGTATTAGTCAGGGCTCTCTAGAGAAACAGAATCAGCAGGACATATCTCTAAATATAAAATTTATAAAAGTGTCTCATGTAACTGTGGGAACATAGAGTTCAAAATCCATAGGGCAGGCTGTGAAGCTGAGAGTCTGGATGAACTCCACAGGAGAGGCTCGCCAGCCAAAGCAGGAAGAGAGCCTGTCTCTTTGGACTCCTCCTTAAAAGGTTTCTAGTGATTAGATTAAGCATCACTCCTTGCTGAAGACATTCCCTTCGGCTGATTACAGATGGAATCAGCTGTGGATACAGCTGACATGATCATTATTTAAATCTATGAAATGTCCTCATAGCAACAGAGAGGCCAGCACTTGCCCAACCAGACAAACAGGTACTACCACCTGGCCAAGTTGACTCATGAACCTGACCATGACAGTCCCCCCCTTGTCAACTTGGCAGCTATACACATCACCTTAAACCATACCTAATTTCTAAATAGAAAACAATAAAAGACACAATTTTTTTTCTTACCTAACAATACTCAACTGTCCTGTATATAACCATAAACACATTAAATCTCCCCAGAATAGGGTGCAAGTCCTTGGGTAATATTCACTCTTAAACTTAATATCTTACAACTTAAATAGTATAACACACAAAAAACAGTGTTACAGTCCTTGTTTCTGTAACTGATCATGTGGTTGTAGTTCATATTTATCACTATCTTCTTCCACTACCCATTCCATGTTCCCTTTACCCTCAGCAAGCACTTCAGCTGGCTGTGTTTTTTTGCCTGGTAGGGTGACCCAAACCTTCATTTCTGATGTTTCAGATCCATTGGTAGTCGTGCCTGGATTAGTTTGTTTCAGTTTTCCATTGATTTTAATCACAGGGCATGGTAGTACTAAAAGATGCCCTAGGGATCTCCTAAATTTCAGGAAAATCTTTCTTTACCTACATTGTGTAGTTGCAGTCCTTTTTCCCCCGATAGTCAGGGTCAATCACCTCAGCCAGTAAAGTAGCCCAAAGTGACCAGGTGGCAGTATTAGATTCCAGTTCAATGGAATCATTGTTGTTTCTCCTTGTGGAAGCTTCACCCCTACACACACACCCCATTTGGAATTAAAACCTGCAGACCAGCAGGGTTCAAGTTCTCAGGGACAGGATGCAAAAATTTTCCAAGTGGATCACAAGGGATAATAGTGAGTGGTACCACACCCATTTCCACCTCTTGGTTCCTAGATCCATGGATCCTGGCTATGGGAGAAACAGCACCATACAGTGGGCATTGATTCAGCACATACACAACTTTCTGGAGAACATTACCCCAGCCCTTCAGGGTCTTGCTACCTAGTTGGCACCATAATTGAGTTTTCAAAAGACCATTCCACCATTCCACCATTCTATCAATCCAACTGCCTCTGGATGATGGGGAACGTGGTAAGAGCAGACAATTCAATGACCATGTGCCCATTTTCCACACTTCATTTGCATGAGTGTGTTCCTTGATCAGGAGCAATGCTATGTAGAATACCATGATGATCAATAAGAAATTCTGTAAGTTCACGGATGGCACTTTTGGCAGAAGCATTGCATGCAAGGAAAGCAAACCCATATCCAGAGTACGTGTCCATTCCGGTTAGAACAAATCACTGTACCTTTAATGAAGGGAGTGGTCCAATGTAATAAATCTGCCACCATGTAACTGGCTGGTAACCTTGGGGAATGGTGCCATATCAGGGGCTGAGTGTTGATCTCTGCTGTTGGCAGAACAGGTACTTAGTAGTGGCTATAGCCAGGTCAGCCTTGGTGAGTGGAAGTCCATGTTGCTGAGCCCGTGCATAACCTCCATCCCTACAACAATGACCACTTTGATCATGAGCCCATTGGGCAATGACAAGAGTTGCTGGGGAAAGAGGCTGACTGGTATCCATAGAATGGGTCATCTTATTCATTTGATTATTAAAATCTTCCTCTGCTGAAGTCACCCTCTGGTGTGCATTCACATGGCGCACAAATATCTTCATGTTTTTAGCCCACTCAAAAAAGCCAATCCACCCACATCTTCCCCAGACCTCTTTGTCACCAATTTTCCAATTATGGTTTTTCCAAGTCCCTGACTATCCAGCCAAACCATTACCACAGCCTGTGAGTCAGTATACAAACAAACCTCTGGCAAGTTCTCCTTCCAAATGAACAACCAGGTGCATTGCTTGAAGTTCTGCCCACAGGGAGGCTTTTCCCTCACCACTGTCCTTCAAGGACACCCAGAAAGTGGTTGGAGTTCTACAGATGTCCACGTTCAGGTGGTACCTGCATATCATGCCGAATCATCTGTAAACCAGGCCTGGCTTTTCTCTTCTTCAGTTAATTCACTGTAAGTAACTCTCCCAAGAGGTCATAGCTCTGGTCTGGGAAAGAGAAGGTAATGTGTCAGGAGTAGAGACTGTGTGCATCTAGGCCACTTCCTCATGTAACTTACTTATGCCTTCAGGCTCTGTTCTGACCCTATCTCGTATATACCATTTCCATTTTATGATGGAGGGCTGCTGTGCATGCTCAAATTTATGGCTTGGTTGGTCAGACAACATCCAGCTCATGATAGGCAACTCAGGTCTCATAGTAACTTGGTGGCCCATGGTTAAGTGTTCAGTCTCTACTAAGGCCCAGTAGCAGACCAAAAGCTGTTTCTCTAAAGGAGAGTAGTTATCTGCAGCAGATGGTAAGATTTGCTCCAAAATCCTAAAGGTCTGCGTTACAGTTCTCCAATAGGGGCCTGCCAAAGGTTCCAGACAGCATTTCCATTTGCCACTGACACTTCCAGCTCTATTGGATCTCCTGGATCATATCGTCCAAATGGCAGAAAATAGCTTGTACAGCAGCCTGGACCTGTCGCAGAGCCTCCTCTTGTTCTGGTCCCCACTCAAAGTTAGCAGCTTTTCTGGTCACTTGTTAAATGGGCTGAAGTAGCACACCCAAATGAGGAATATGCTGTCGCCAAAATCCAAAGAGGCCAACTATTCATTCTGTCTCTTTTTGGTTGTAGGAGAGGCCAGATGCAGCAACTTATCCTTCACCTTAGAAGGGATATCTCAGGATGCCCCACACCACTGTACACCTAGAAATTTCACTGAGGTGGAAGGCCCTAGTGTTTTTGTTGGATTTATCTCTCATCCTCTGACAAGCAAATGCCTCACCAAAAAGTCTAGAGAAGTTGCTACTTCTTGTTCATTAGGTTCAATCAACATGACATCATCAATATAATGGACCAGTGTGATGTCTTGTGGAAAGGAGAAATGATCAAGATCTCTGTGGACAAGATTGTGACATAGGGCTGGAGAGTTGATATACCCCTGAAGTAAGACAGTGAAAGTATATTGCTGACCTTGCCAGCTGAAAGCAAACTGTTTCTGGTGGGCCTTACTAATGGCCATTGAGAAAAAGGCATTTGCCAGATCATTAGCTGTATACCTGGTAACCGGGGATGTACTGATTTGCTCAAGAAATGATAGCACATCCAGAGCAGCAGCTGCAATTGGAGTTACCACCTGGTTGAGTTTATGATAATTCATGGTCATCTTCCAAGGCCCATCTGTTTTCTGCACAGGCCAAATAGGAGAGTTTAATGGAGATAGGGTGGGAATCACCACCCCCGCATCCTTCAAGTCCTTAAGAGTGACAGTAATCACTGCAATCCCTCCAGGAATCTGACATTGTTTCTGATTTACTATTTTGCTAGGTAGGCACGGTTCTAGTGGCTTCCACTTGAACTTTCCTATGATAATAGCCCTCACTCCATGAGTTAGAGAGCCAATGTGGGGATTTTGCCAGTTGCTCAGCATGTCCATTCCAATTATGTATCCTGGAACTGGGGAAATAACAACAGAATGGGTCCAGAAGCCCACTGGATCCACTGTGAGATGGACCTGAGCTAAAATTCCATCAATCACCTGACCTCCATAAGGCCCCACCCTGACTCGTGGATCAGAGTGACATTTTGAGTCCCCCTGGAATTAATAATTCTGAATTAGTGTCTAATAATCCCCCAAATATCTGATCATTTCCTTTTCCCCAATGCACAGTTACCCCAGTAAAAGGTCATTGTTCTTCTTGGGGAAGGCTTGGAAGAAGGTTCTTTGGTGATTAAGTGCTGCCACCTGACTTCTGCCAACTTGGGATCCGGTCATTCCCATTGTGTTTAAGGATTCCAGCTCAGTGACAGCAGTTCCCACAGAAATATCTGACCTAAAGAGAAGTGCAACTACAGAACTCTTCAGGGATGATGGTGCTAGTCTCACAAATTTATTTCTTACTGTTCTGGTAAAAGGTGCATCCTCCAGACATTCCTCGGGTGTAAGAGTCGGCTTTCCATTATAAATCCACTCTCTATCTAAGCCTCTGAATCCTCTCATCCACATTATACCAGGGCAGTTCTGGCATTTCAACCTCAGATAATGTTGACCTCCATATGATCCAAGTTTCAGCCAACCATCCAAACAGTTAATGCCTTTTCCAACCCATCAAGCTATAACACTGAATGCAGAATTTCTGCTTAGTGGGCCTATGTCAATAAATTCAGCCTGATCCAGCCTTAAATTCCTCCCACCATTATCTCATACCCTTAAAATCCATTGCCACATATATTCCCCTGATTCTGTCTGTATAAACTCACACAGTTCTTTTGGAATATAACGTACCTCCTCATGTGTGATACTTTGTACTTCACCTTTAGGGGCCTGTTGAGACTTTAGTTGCAGGTCTGGAAGAAATGAGGGGTGGTGGGGGTGGGTTATGAAAAGAATTAGAAGTATCTTCCAAGCCATTTGCATTCATTTGCAGTTTGATCTGGTAAAACATGACTAATCACTCTAGGTCTAATCCTTTCAGGTGGAGGTTAGGTGGCCAACTCCTCAAGGCAGGCTGGAGATGGGGCAGCTCTGTTCTCAGGGTAGACTATTACAGGGTTATCTAGAGAAGGCTAAGCATGACCTAGAGTTTCAACCTCGCCTCTGACATCATTATCAATCCATATGTCGCCGTCCCATTTTTCAGGGTCCCACTCATTTCCAATTAATGCCCTCACTTTAATGGCAGACAACATGCAAAATTGAGATTTCAGTTTGTGTTGTAAAGCTGCCACTCTAACAATAAGATTCTGAGTCTGATTTTCATAGATCTCAAGTCTATAGCTACATGAAATAAGATTTTCCTTCAGGATACTCATAGAAGCATTTACATCTGTCAGATGGCGTGTAAGCTTCTCATTTGAAGCCTTAAGCCCATTCCTTTCACTCATTAATGTGTATGGTGTATCTAACAACCAGCCAACATCTCTACACCTCCTATTTCCACAAAACTCCATAAAGGTGTCAAAAACATTATCCCCCAGAGCCTGGCTTCATACAAGCAAAACATTAGAAGAATTGAATGGTGATATTTTGCCAACTCACCCCGTGCATTGGCAGTATCATTCTGATTATGGGAATCAAAGTTCTTTGTGCCTTTGAGTCCAGTCAGAGTAGAAAACCAGTCATAAAACCCATTTTTAATATTCTGTGTCTTAAGAAGCACTGCTGGTACCAAGCTGTATTAGTCAAAGTTCTCTAGAGAAACAGAGTCAGCAGGAAATATCTATAAATATAAAATTTATAAGTGTTTCATGTAACTATGGGAACGTATAATCCAAAATCCATAGGGCAAGCTGTGAAGCTGATGACTCTGATGGAGGGTTTGGATGAACTCCACAGGAGAGGGTTACCAGCTAAAGCAAGAAGAGAGCCTGTTTCTTCTGAATCCTTCTAAAAAGGCTTGTGATTAGATTAAGCATCAGTCATTGTAGAAGACACTCCCCTTGGCTGATTACAAATAAAATTAGCTGTAGATACAGCTGACGTGATGATGATTTAATTCTATCAAATGTGCTCATAGCAACAGATAGACCAGCGCTTGCCCAACCAAACAGGTACCACCACCTGGCCAAGTTAACACATGAACCTGACTATGACAAGTACCAAAATCTGTATTTGTTTGTTAAAGATGCTGGAATGCAATATACCAGAAATAGAACAGCTTTTAAAATAGAATTTATACAATTGCAAGTTTACAATTCTAAAACCATGAAAATGTCCCAATTAAGACACCACCAAGAGGTTACCTTCACTTAAGAAAGGCTGATGCCATCTGGAACACCTCTGTCTGTTGTTAAGGCACATAGCAATGGTTACTAACTTTCTCTCCTGGCTTCTTATTTCATAAGGCTTCTCCAGGGATGTTTTCTTTCACATCTCTTAAGGTCTCTGGGCTCTGCGGGCTCTAAAGCTTTTTCCAAAATGGTTCCCTCTTAAAGGACTCCAGTAAGCAACCCCACCTTGAATGAGTGGAGATATATTTCCATGGAAACCATCTAATCAAAAGCTCCCACCCACAGCTTGGTGGGTCATTCTTCAATGAATACAACTTATTCAAAAGATAAGTGATATTGAATCAGAGTGAAGGACATGGCTTTTCTGGGGTATACAACAGTTTCAAAACAGCACAGAGAGTATCAGGGATTTCCCAAGTGGGAAAATATATTAGTTCCACATTTTTCTTCAGTCCCTCAAGGGACTTTGCTAATACTTTTAAATCATCTGCCCAACATATTCTGAAAGGTATATGGGTGTTATATTAAGCTATAAAGAATTGCAAGTGCTCTTGCTTTAGGTTTAAGGTCCATAAAACCGCTTCCAATTGTAAGATTCATAAGATATCTCCCTACATTTTCCTCTAACTGTTTTATGGTCTTAGACCTAATGTTTAGATCTTTGATCCATTTTGAGTTAACTTTTGTATAGTGTGTGAGATATGGGTCTTCTTTCATTCTTTTGCATATGGATATCCAGTCTCTAGAGCACTGAAAAAGGAAATAAATAAATGGGAACTCCTCAAAATTAAACACTTTTGTGCATCAAAGAACTTCATCAAGAAAGTAGAAAGACAGCCTACACAATGGGAGATAATATTTGGAAATGACATATCAGATAAAGGTCTAGTATCCAGAATTTATAAAGAGATTGTTCAACTCACCAACAAAAAGACAGCCAACCCAATTACAAAATGGGAAAAAGACTTGAACAGACACCTGTCAGAAGAGGAAATACAAATGGCCAAAAGGCACATGAAGAGATGCTCAATGTCCCTGGCCATTAGAGAAATGCAAATCAAAACCACAATGAGATATCATCTCACACCCACCAGAATGGCCATTATCAACAAAACAGAAAATGACAAGTGCTGGAGAGGATGCGGTGAAAGAGGCACACTTATCCACTGTTGGTGGGAATGTCAAATGGTGCAACCACTGTGGAAGGCAGTTTGGCAGTTCCTCAAAAAGCTGAATATAGAATTGCCATACGACCCAGCAATACCATTGCTGGGAATCTACTCAAAGGAATTAAGGGCAAAAACTCAAACGGACATTTGCACACCAATGTTTATAGCAGCGTTATTTACAATTGCAAAGAGATGGAAACAGCCAAAATGTCCATCAACAGACGAGTGGCTAAACAAACTGTGGTATATACATACGATGGAATATTATGCAGCTTTAAATCAGGATAAACTTATGAAGCATGTAATAACATGGATGGACCTAGAGAACATTATGCTGAGTGAGTCTAGCCAAAAACTAAAAGACAAATACTGTATGGTCCCAATGATGTGAATCGACGTTCAAGAATAAACTTGGAATATGTCATTGGTAACAGAGTCCAGCAGGAGTTAGAAACAGGGTAAGATAATGGGTAATTGGAGCTGAAGGGATACAGACTGTGCAACAGGACTAGATACAAAAACTCAAAAATGGACAGCACAATAATACCTAATTGTAAAGTAATCATGTTAAAACACTGAATGAAGCTGCATCTGAGCTATAGGGATTTTTTTTTTACTATTATTACTTTTATTTTTTTCTCTATATTAACATTCTATATCTTTTTCGGTTGTGTTGCTAGTTCTTCTAAACCGATGCAAATGTACTAAGAAACGATGATCATGCATTTATGTGATGATGTTAAGAATTACTGATTGCATGTGTAGAACGGTATGATTTCTAAATGTTGGGTTAATTTCTTTTTTTCCGTTAATTAATAAAAAAAATATTAAAAAAAAAAAAAAAGAATTGCAAGACTTCGGGTGCATGGGTTGTTCAGTGGTAGAATATTTGCCTTCCCTGAGGGAGACCTGGGTTTGATTCCTGGAACATGCAGCCAAAAAAAAAATTGCAAGACTTCATTCCCAATTCTAGGTGCCGTGTGATTAGGCTGTTTAACTGTTTAACTGAACTGGTTAGATGGGTTAAGTGTGCTACAAAAAAATTAGGTTTCAGACAAAATAAACCTCTTTTCCTTTGGTTTCATGCAGGACATGTAGTTCTAAAATACAAATTTTATCATCCTTTATTCTGTATTCTGATTTACCTTAGTCCCAACCAGATCAGTTTTATTCTTATCTCTAATTGAAAGATGATCTCTTTTTTCTGCTTAATTAACGGTTGCTTTATGTAGGAATGTTGACTGTCAGAGCTGCAGAACTCAAACTCTAGTCTGAAGTGTCACACAAGTATCCAAAATTCCAGGAAAATACCAGGTTATACACATATAGAACAGCATCTCAGAATTTAGAAAAGCACCTAAAGTTCAGAAATAAATGTGACTGTTGTAAAAGCTTATAATCTAGGCCCCAAGTTTCTTATAAGTATTTTAAAAAGAGAAAATACAGTATTTGTCCTCTTGTTTCTGGCTTATTTTACTCAATACCATGTCCTCACAGTTCATTGGCTGTGTCTTACATGTCTCATGGCTTCATTCCTTTCTGTAGCTGCACAATATTCACCCTTCTGCTTCTCAGTCAATGTATGCTTCGGGCATCTTCATCCATTGGTTATCATAAATAATGTTGCCATAAACATCAGTGTGCAAATGCTTATTTGAGTCCCTGATCTCTGTTCTTTTGAGTTTATTCTCCATAACGAGATTTTCTACTCATATGGTGAACCTATATTTCACCATCTATGGATCCATTTCATTATCTTCTGGAGGGGCTGCCCCATTGTGCTACCCTACCGACATTGAATAGGTACGACTTTCTCTCCACATTTTCTCCAGCACTTGAATCTTTCTGTTTATTTATTTTGAGTCTGCAGCTTTTGTTGAGATGTATTCTTACAGCATATATTCTATCCAAAATAAACAATGTTTCACAGTATCATCACTTAGTTGTAAAATCATCATCACTCTCAATTTTTGACAATTTTCATTGCTCCAAAGAGAAAAATAGCAGATAGACACACCCACACCAAACAGAAAATCGAAAACTCCCCTTAACTCTTGTCCCTCCTCCAATTATTTACTTACATTGTTGTGGTACCAGTGATATATTCTTGTTAAATACTGACCACAGCATTCAATAAGTAGCTTTTCACATATACGTCTGGTGTTGGTTTGCAAGCTGCCAGAATGCAATATATCAAAATTGGAATGGCTTTTTAAAAGGGGAATTTAATAAAGCTACAAGTTTACAGTTCTAAGGAAGTGAAAGTGCCCCAATTAAGGCAACAACAAGAGTTTACCTTCACTCAAGAAAGACCAATTGGTCTGGAAAACCTCTGCCAGCTGGGAAGTCACATGGCTGTTATCTGCTGGCCCTTTGCTCCTGGGCTCCATTGCTTTCAGCCTCTGTTTCTGTAGGGGTTCCTCACTTTGCTTCTCTGGGGCTAGCTTTCATCCCTTGGCTCCCCTCAGGTTCTCGCTTGCTTAACACCTCATAGCCATAGCTGCTGGGCTCCAAGCATCTCCAAAAATCCATGTTTCTGTTCTCCATGTGTCCGCATCTGTGCCACCTCTCTGTGATGTTTCTGTTGACTCTGAGACTTCTCTTGTTTCCATTAGCTCTGCCATTTCTGTTGTTTCTGACTCTCTTCAAAATGTTTCCTCTTTTAAAGGATTCCAGCAAACTAATCAAGACCCATCCAGAATGGGTGGAGTCACATTTCCATCTAATCAAAAGATTGCACCCACAATTGGACACCTCACTTCTCCTTGTAGATAATTTAATCAAACCTCCAGCCTACAGTTTTGAATAGAGTTTAAAAAAAATAGCTGCTGCCACAAGATTGGATCAGGATTAAAACATGGCTTTTCTGGGGCACATAACACTTTCAAACTGGCACACCCATCCATTATTAACTCTTTGAACAAGTATCACACCTTTGAAGTAGTTCATGCAAGAACTTATTTATATTTGTAGTATTAATCGGTGAGGTGCATGGCTCTAAACAATCCCTTTGACCATACCCACCTTCAAAATGGCACAATTACTTATAAACCTATTAATAAACAACTATCACCTCCCTCCATTCCCATATTTTTACGTTAAATCTCATTTAGATGTGAAAGAATACACCCCTGGGGAAATCGTATGAAACAAGAAGCCAGGAGAGAAAGCTAGTAACGATTGTTATGTGCCTTCACAACCGACAGAGGTGTTCTGGATGGCATCAGCCTTTAAGTGAAGAATTCCTTCTAGCATTTCTTGCAAGGCTGGTCTCAGCTCTGTATCACCCCTTCTCCCGAGTGGAGGGTTCCCCAGTGTTAGCCAAAGCCAGGCTCCCACAGCAGCCAGCCTCAGGGGTGGGGAGGAGGCACTGTGCACCACAGCCACGGAGCTCCTGGCTATGGAGCTGAGAGGGGAGATCTCTCAAGCTGATATGGAGGTGGGAGGGCAGGAGCACCTCTTTTTCAGCACCTGCTTTAGCCAGTGCATTGCAGCCACCCCAGGTGCAATCACGACTGGGTAAATTCACCCTGTCTTCTCAATCATAATTTCTCTGCTTTTTCATCCAGTTCCTCCTTATATAATGTAGAAGTCTCTCTCTGGCCACTTGTACCCTGGAACTGCTGCCTTGGTCATTTTTCTATCACTTCTCTAGTTGTTCCATGGATCAGGGGTGAACTCGGCTTATTCTATTCCACCATCTTTCCCTTATGTTAATTTTTGGGAACTTTTTTATTTTCTGGCAATAGATATTCTAGGTGGCTTATCTTGTATCTTTCCCTGCCCCAGCCCTAGACTTAGCTATTTCTCTAAGGAGTTTTGGATAGCATTTAGAAACCAAGAAACCAATATCTGGGCATTAAGTATACTCATGGATATCACGGCTGTCAATTGCTCCTAGGCCCTTTTAGAAGTTAAGGCTCAGAAATATATGTTAATATACTAGCACACTTGAAAGAGGATGTGAATCATTTCATAGACATCTGTCTTTAAGCATCTAATCACCTTTTTTCCTCTATATACCAGGTTTTAATTGTGTTTTAGAAACATCTTTCAATACACTATTAGGCTATACATCCATACTAAGCATATGAAACAATTAATGACAGGGAAAAATTAATTACAAACTCAATCTATTTAGTGCATTTCCAAATAAGTAAGACTTTTCTTCCTTTATCAGCAAAATAATTTAGAAATTAACTTATTCAAAATATTCAGCAAATGGCAAATTAATTTCCTTGAAAATCATAGTCACATATAAAGAGGAGAGGCAGGACAAGTTCTACCCACTTCCATGAGTTTCATCAAATATAGGACCTACTCAAGAATGGACAGAAAGTCAGCTTTCAAAAAGGACTATATTATTAAATGAAGCAATTGCGATTCTTCTTCCAAGAGCACCAGGCGGGGAACACGTTTTCTAAACCAGATCTAGGATATGGAATGTGGGATCAACCCATCCTCCATCCCTCGAGGACTGGCCACCACTGGCTAATGAATTTAAAAACAAAACTAGACAAAAAAAAATCTCCACAAACTCCCTCCCCTGCAAAAGGAGAGAAAGAAAGAAAGAAAGAAAATACACAACACTAAGATGTCTCAGAGTACTCTGCAGAGCTGAACCAAGGAGCAGCTTTGTCAATTCAAATTAATTTGTTATAGACTCATCACAAGCATGCTTTGCTTTTAAGCAAAAAAAAAATTTTTTTGAAACAAAACAAAAAGGAGTACTGATCCCTTTTCTGACGATACACAATTACTCAGAATTAGCTAGTATTGGGAGGAGCAGGAGGGCCACACCTATGGGCCTCGCCTCAAACGAGTGCATGTGGGTAGGTGGGGGGCATTTGTCATTATTGCAAAAGCGAATTTTGATTTCTATTCTTTCATTTGACCTAAATCTTGGTTTCTCTCTGATACTACACAGCTGTGCAGAAAGGGCCCTGGAGACACGCTCACAGCAGCACACACTTGACACTTTGCTTCGGTTCTGGAGGCCCCAGGGCAGCAGTACTGCTTCATGAAACACATTCCTTAGGCCTTTCTGCATAAGTGCCAAGCACCTACACAAGTACCAGCCTTCAGGTTCCAGGCCAGCTTTTCAGTAGTCTCCTGACTTAAAAGGCTTCTGGTTGTTCTTGGCAAGTTTCGCAATAGTAATGGATCATCTCTGAGATCAACTTGGGTCCAAGCAAGAAAGAAAGGGGTCTTTGGACCATGGTAATTTATCTCAGGAACCCACTCTTCTTTCACATTTTCCAATAAGGACAGAGAGATCACTGAAACAGACCAGAAATACATCTGTTTGTGGATAACTCAGTGGTTGTATTTGGCCATAATCTTCTTGCCCTGTGGTATCAACAAATCTGAGAGTCTATGGTTCTTCACGATCTTAACTGTGATGGCATGTGTTCTAGTCTGCTAGCTGCCGGAATGCAATATACCAGAAACAGAATGGCTTTTAAAAAGGGGAATTTGATAAGTTGCTAGTTTACAGTTCTAAGGCCGAGAAAGTGTCTCAATTAAAACAAGTCTATAGAAATGTCCTATCTAAGGCATCCAGGGAAAGGCACCTTGGTTCAAGAAGGATGATGAAGTTGAGGGTTTCTCTCTCAAGTGAGAAGGCACGTGAAAAACAGTCAGGGCTTCTCTCTCATCTGGAAGGGCACATAGTGAACATGGCATCATCTACTAGCTGCTTCTCCTGGCTTCCTGTTTCATGAGCTCCCTGGGAGGCATTTTCCTTCTTCATCTCCAAAGGTTGCTGGCTGGTGGACTCTGCTTCTCATGGCTGTGTTGTTATGCTTTGCTCTCTCTGAATCTCCTTCTTTCTTCCAAATATTTCCTCTTTTATAGGACTCCAGAAACTAATCAAGACCCACCCAAATGGGTGGAGACATGCCTCCAGCTAATTCAGTTTAACAACCACTCTTGATTAAATCACATCTCCAGGGAGATGATCTAATTACAGTTTCATACATTCAATACTGAATTTAAGGATTAGAAGAAACAGCTGCCTTTACAAAATGGGATTAGGATTAAAATATGGCTTTTCAAAGGTACATACATCATTTCCAACCAGCACAGCATGGTTGTCAAAACTAGGGAGTATATATTCAGATGGAAATGTGTTTGTTGTGTAGGATGTCAGGACACATGTTTTACCAATGCCACCATGACCCATGACAATGTACTGAATTGTTACATTGCTGAAACAGCTTTGCATTCACTTTAAATAGTTCAAGTTCAGTGTTGACCTTAGCTTCTACACCACGGTGTTGGAAGTATTCAAGTAGTATCAGCATTCATTTTTCCTTTAACCTTAATGGTATAAAATCAGTACTATTTTTTGAAGTGACTTAGATTTATTCTTTGCTTCCTCATCCCTGTAATGTGGTTATGCTATTCATTTGTGAAATAAGTTTTATTTGTTAATGTTGCATTATATTTGGTCCTTCCTGACCTTTGCATACTGGCTGATATTAATTATTTACTCCTGGTGAGGTGAAACATTTCCCTGGTTCTTCCTGCATGCCAGAGCTTTACAAAAATATTTTTATGGATGCATAGGCCATTTTTAAGTCTTTTCACTATTTCTGAAATTGGAATGCTACACACAACAGATATTTACATTTAAGTCAGTGTCTATTTAAGCCAAAAAAACTGTTATTATTAAACAATAAGATGTCTTAAAACTGATAGCACCTTAGAATGATATGTAAAGGAAGAATGAAGTTTTAAGGTTGAACAATATTGACTCATTTGGGTTACAATCAGAGTTTACTTTTTACATGGCTGTGGGTAAACTGCATATGGACTCTGCTGGACTCATGCTCTTATTGGTAACCAAGAATCCTGACTTCTCTCCTTGTGCCTATTTCTTGTAATAGGAATTATGCATGTCTGTCTTTATAGTTGGTAAAATTATACACTGCTGTCATGAGTGGCCATGTGATCTAGAGGTATGTATGAGAAGATTAGTCATTGAGGAAGTGGGGATGGTGGTAGAAGGAAGAGTATATGAAGAAGGAAAAGCAAACACAATTAAACAGAGGTAAATAAAAGATGGCATATTTGCAAAAGTAAAATTTCAGAGTATATACCTGGGATGCAGAATGGGTTAGAAGATCAGATGGGGGAGGGATGAGTCTGAAGACTTAGGGTGAGGCAGATTACATAGGCCACTGTAAACCACACTGGGGGAATTTGACCTTTGCTCAAGGAGCAAATAATTTGGAGCCAAAAAGAGCAGAAAAATGACTGGATCATCCTCAACTTTTAGAAAAATCTTTGTAGCTGCAGGATAGAGACTGGATTGCAACCAAGCAAGAACGAAGTTAGGTCAGTGTCCTGGCAGTGGGAGTGGTGAAATAGTGGCAGATTTTAGATTTACTTAGGAATTGGGGCTGTTTGGGAATTTTCAGTTGGTTAGATATTGAGGTTTGAGGAAGGAAAGTGTCCTGAATTCACTCAGTGAACTAGCAAACTAAGGTGAAGAAGTAGATTTGGATATGATAAGTTTCAGGTTTCTGTGCAATAATAATACATCCAGTTCAGATATTTGAGAAATACATTTATTAAGTAGAGTATAGTATTGATATACAGTGAATTCTGTCTTTAACATTACAGCACACAATAAAAAAAGGTAAGTTCCAAAGTTACTTAGATTTGTTCTTTACTTCCCCATCTTTTTAATGTGGAAACATTTGGGCTGAAAATAATCATTTAAATATTACCAACTATAAGGAGATTATAATTAAAACCAAGGGGGAGAATAAGCTTACATTGAGAGGATGTGCCTAACAACGGGAGTGCCTCTGCTTGAACTCTGAGAAAAACCAAAAATCCAAGAAACATAGGAAGAGAAGGCTGCAAATCTACTTGGGAAAGAGTAGGTCAGAGAGTTAGAAAACCAGGAGGCTGCTGGGTCAGAGAATCAAAGCAGGCAAACAAAGCAAGAAGGACATGATCACAGTGGCAGATTCTGCAAAGAGGTCAAGAGAGTTAAGGATTAAGGGTCCACTGTGGTTATTTAATTCTTCGGGAATAACAATTTTAGTGAAGTGATGAGTGAGAAGTCTGATGACAGCGGGTTGAGAAAAGAGTTTTAGGTAAAGGAAACTTCAGTTATTTCAACCCTTGAATTAATTTGGCTGTGAAAGGAAGGAGGGAAACATGGAACTAGCTATATATAGAGAGACATGTTGTCGAGGTAAAGTTCTATTTTTTGGAGAAAATTTAACAAAATGAAAGTTTGAAGGGAGGCAGGTGAAGAGAGGAGGTGATACACATTGAGTGTGGTCTAGAGTATTAAGAACCTCAACATTTGACATAGAAAAACTTAGGAATCAATTTTACATAAAATGAGAGAAATATGCCTCAATATAGTAGCTGGGGTCTTGGTGTGGATGCAGGTTAGAACTTAGTTTTGGTGGCATGTAGTTTAGGAAGTGCTTCCTATGATGGTTTCTGCTTTTTCTGTAGGGACAGAGGTAAGGTCGCCTCTTGAGATTGAGAGCTCAGATTCAGAGGTTTGAGGACATCTCTGGTCTACATGGAAAACTATCACTCAACATCCACTTGACCCTCCTTCTAAGGTGTCTGCCTGCACTGCGGAGACTATAAAGATAGAACAACATTAAATCTAGGGATCCCAGTGCGACTTTTGTTTCACCAACCAGGTGTACTTCTGAGTTTCTGCTTTCAAGTGAGGTGGGGTATGGTAGCATTGAATTTTTCTGCAGCAGTGTCTGCTGATTTCCTATTTCCTGTCACTATTTTCATGCTTATTGAAGGAATAAATGTAGAATATTTGGTATCCGGTGCATATCTGGCAGGTTCCTGTGGCTCAGTGCTGTGATGGCTTCCTGATTTCTAGATTTCATCAGAATCATATTCCTAGTGCCAACTATTTCAAAAGCAGTCTCCCGATTTCCTGCCTTACTGATTCAGGCAGTGGCAGCAGCTTTGCTGATAGACTACATCTTGGAAAATAAGTGGATTATCTCAATCTCAGTCAGCTGATGACTCCAATGATAGCTGTTGTTCCATGTGTGACCTCCTTATTGGAACAAACCTGTGTAGTTGCTGGCACTTTGTTTGTGACTGATGTGTCAAATAAATTTTTTCCATACCCATATGGAAAGAATATTGTATGCATTCACTTTCAACTGGCAGAGATCTCTTTGCCATCCTGCCTCAGGAATAGATCCAACTGTGAAGCCTAGTGCCATAATTAAGTTTATGAGAACATAGGCTGCTTAGCATCACACAAGACATCCTGCTGGTCCAGTACACTGATGACATCATGCTGCTAGAATAACTGCGTAGGGAATAGCAGATGCCTTTATATAATGCCAGCTAATAGGAAATCAACCCCAGGAAACTTCAATGCAGTTTCTAGACAGGCAGGGGTTGGGACATGGCTGCTCCTTTAAAAGTGAAGGACAAGCTGTTTTCCTGCCACTGGGAAGGAGGAGATACTGGATAGGACTCTTTGCGTTATGGCACCAGTGAATATTATATCTGAGTAAGCTGCTTTGACCCATTTATCAAGTAACTCGTGAGGCTGCGAGTGTTGAGTGATGCTAAACCTAGAACTGCTTCTGCCTGTCCTTCAACAATTGTTTAAGCACCTTATTTCCTAGTTCTGCATCCACTGCTACATAAAAAACTAGCGATGTTTCTTGAGTATGCAACTTGATGCTAAAAGATAGAAGGGAAAGAGAGATCTGAAATTGACACCAGAGGTTGAAGTGTTTGAAATTTGTTTAAAGTTTGGAGCACATTTCATGTTATGATGGAGTCCTGGACATATCCATGGAGGTGGGGATTGAAGTTAAATGAAAAGATGTTTAGTGAAGGTGAGGAGGTCAGGGGGATGGAAGTGCTGATTGTCACATTCACTTAGAACTATGGCAGACCTGGTGATAAAGAGGGAGACCATGAATCAGCTGCCCAGTGGAGTGACCCCAGGGTAGGCATGTGACATGTCTAAGCCAGAAAGAAGGGTGAACAGTCAAAGATGGCAGCTTCAAAGCAAGAATGAAGAGGAAGGATCTTGAAGTGGAACAATGAAGTGAGGATACACTGTGCCTAGTTCCTGGTCTGCTCTTCAAGGGTTGTAGGTAACAATGGAGAGCAGCCTCCTTCAAGAATATCAAGAAAATACAGTTCTCTTCTTTGGAGAGGTTAAGAATTCTCTGCTGGAGAGGGAGTACATAGGAAGGTGGTTGGGTGAGTAGGCAGGTGTAGGAAAAGTAGGTTGTTAACCAAGACAGGGGATTCTAAGGGCACGGTGGAGAAATTCATGAAGGAGGGAGGCAGTGGGAAATGGTGATAGATGAACAGAGGGAAGTGTGGAATTATTTATAACTGCTGCAAGTGAAGAAACAAGAAATATGAAATGTGGTGTCTACAAACAGCATGAAGCTTCTGAAAGGATTACCCCTAGTCATAACATGGGAGGGGGAAGGGGGGGCAGAGGCAGACGCCCAGTCACTGGGCCTTTCTCTCTGGCGGGTTGATCTTCAGGTCTTAGGGAAAGTTTTCAGAAAAAATAAAATGTCCTATAAAGAGGTTTTCTTTCAGGGAATCCATCTGAGGCACAGTAGTTTTCTTGGCTAAAATTACCTTTATACCAGCGTGATCTGGAAAAAGAGAAGTTTATTTATTTGTTTGTTTATTTATTTATAATAACCTATACTCTTATAGAACTCTCCTCTGGCTGAGCCATGGTAGCGATGTTATATGTATTGCTTATATTTCATAAATATCTGTTGCCACTAGAGCGGGTTTGAAGAATGAGCACCACAGGGAATATTTTGAGAACAATTTTATCAAATAGTGAAAGATATGACACAACAATGGTTATATGAGTGAAATGAAAAGATAAGTTATTGTTATTTTCAAAGAGAAAATGAATCAGAAATCTGGCTCTTGTGTCAGATATGGAAATCTGAAAGGTATTTGAATATATGTATAATTAGTATAGATATGTGTGTATGTGTGTGTGTGGATAGGCACACACATAATCTTTGAAAAGAAATGTGTAACAAAGAAGAAATTCATTCAATAAAAGAGAGAAAGTAGTTTGGCTTCCAGTCCATATATGTAAGCTTTTACAAATAGCTAGGTATATAAAACACTATTATTTCTCCTTCACAAGATGCAGTGATTCTGTCCCATTTCCTTCTGCTATTCCATTTGCTATTAAGCAATGGAATAGTTTTGGAGCATGAAAAAAATCATATTATATTTTATGCATAAAACATGGAACAAACACATAGAGATATAAACAGATATACAGCAACCCTGAGGCATTAAAATTTCATTGGGAGGGTAATTAGAAAGAAAATATGTCTCAAAAATCTCCGTATGGAGACACAATGAGAAAAAGATTGAAAAACACTGCCCTAAGTGAAACTGAAAAGCAAAAAAAAAATGCAGAGTATATTCATTTCTTTTCATGTTTGCTGTCAGATTTTGATTAATCATATTTAATCTTATAGTGCAGGGATGATGCATAGCAATTATCTTTATAGCTAGTTACAATACGATAAAGAGTCAAATATATTTAGAATCAGATGTTTTAGCCATTTTAGTAGCTCCTTCTTGGGATGTGCAAATAACAAACACAAAAATACAGTATTGTAGTAGGTGTATTAGGATGCCAAATAATCACTGAATGTCTGAATGGGCAGAAACCACAAGAAGATATAATGAGGATAAAAAATGGCTCTACAAAAAGGAGAAACTGCTAAAGAGCAACCTAAAAACAAACAAAATGACTTCCTCCAAAGAAAAGGGCTAAATTTCAACTCATCAGCCTAGACAGGGTTCTGGTTTCCTGTAAGACTGGAAGTGAAACAATATCATAGCCTAATGCCATTAAGGAGATGGAGGCAACTCCAGTGGAGGGAGAGGGGTTCGGAGAAAGAGAGGGAGGAGAGTTCAGTATGGGAAAAATAGAGAGGAATGCTTCACTAATACCACTCGTCCCCAGAGATTAAATGGCCCCAGAAGGACAGGAAGGCTTCACTGAGAAGCAAGCACTCCCAAATATCTTCCCTGCCCTAAAAGGGAAAATAATACTTCATCAACATCTGTTGATAAGGTGAATGGGTTTCACAGATGAAGGTTGTCCAGAATTTATCTTTGAATATAGGCAGTTTATCTACATAATGTTGATATATGTTATAAGGTAAATTTTCTTAATTAAACCTCTTAATGTAACTTTGTGGCAGGATTATTTGTCTTATGGTTTAGCTATGCTCTGGAGTGTTGACACTATTCCAAGTGACTAATTACCAGAGGATATTTTAAAAGATGGTGCACATTACAGTAATACATATTTGCTAATAAATCTATGTTTCTTTGTGTTCTACTATAGAGCAAAGGGTTTTGTTATCAAGCCTCTTTAATGAGATCAAAGGAAAAATGCCTTTCTCCATGTTTTGTAAACCAAATCTCCAAGTTCTAAGCATATCTTTGTCCAGTAAGAATTTTACATTTTCTAAATGACTTACTAAGAAACAGAGGCTGCTTCACTCTCATCTACATCAGTTCTATTTGACAGGGCACCTATGGCTCAGCCCCGTACCCTTCCAGTCTGTCTTGTTGAAATTCTTCATCATAGTTAGCTGGCTAGTTGATTTGTAGATAAGCTGATAGTCTCATCATAGCAACAGAGCTACACAACTGAACTGGTCTAGAGTGTGTCAGTGTTAAATCGTTCCTCTGTTGGAAGTTCAGCATCAACAGCCGAAGAAGGGCTATGTGCAATTTAAATTGATTGCCAAGTACGTAATACTAACTACAAGCTATGTCCATGACTGACAAGTTATAACTAGTGCCAATCGTCTTAGAGATTGGCTCCCAATCTTGCTGTCCATCGTACCTTTACAAATTGAAATGACATTTTGGAGCGCATTGTTTCAGAAAACCAAATTCTCTTAGAAAAAAAAGGTGCATGATGATAAATATCATGAAGATGAACACATGTTCAGCATAATCAAATGATTTCTATGTCATGTTAGGTGGTCAGTAAAAAGTGCCTGATAATTCTAATTACAGTGAAGTCTATATAATTTCCTCTTCGAGAGAGGTCCAGGTGTAGATAATAGTCACTTTCCATTACAAATTAACTTTAGAGAAAGCAGAAAAAGGGGAGGTTGTGATACATCTCTTTGCCACTACATTTACCCCTATAATTATCCTCATTTATTCCCAACCCAAATATTTCAAATGCTTAAACAAAACACAATTTACCTTTCAATATGTTTGTTCACAGTAAAAGGAAGCTCTATAAAAATATATGATCCAATAAAGGGGATAAATTGCAGAAGCACGTGCCTGACAACTCTTCATACAGCTTTTTCTCTTTGCTGTCATTAGGATTAGTTTCCCTTTGCCATTCTCCCCTCCTCCCATTGAAAGGGAAACATGTTCTCTAACAATGTGTGTGTTTTAACAGCTTTGCAGCATGACTAAACACTTGTACTCCTTGTGATGTTCTTCACAAGAAATTTTACCTTTGTGAACAGGTTCTGCAGACAGTTCCTTTTTGAGACACCATGTTTGTAAGGATAATCTTATGGATAACTACACCAGGCAGAGACTTACTCATGTTCCTGAGGGGGCCACTGAAGTGTGTAATTTCCATGCAGACATATCTCTAGCAATCTACTCCATATTTAAGTTCTTTTTTTTGATTCATCCTCACAGTGATAGTTTAGAGTCCTTTCATGCCAGTAGTCACTGGTTTCTCATGCTTGGAATTAAAAGTATTTCAGACCAATGCCAACACTATATTTGATTTGACTTTCTCTACTAAAACTAAGAAAAATAAGATCAGAAGGACAAGATACTAAAAGACAAGACTGTAACATTGAAAGGATAGTAGGACACTTTCAAACTATTCTCAAAAGAAATGGAATAGCATCTACCAAGTCATATTGCACTTTAACATTATTAAGTCTGTAAGTACGAATGGCTCAGTCACTGAATAATATTACGGCATTTGGAGGTCAATTAATCTTAGCAAGAGCTTAACTCGTTGACTATTAAGTGCAAGAGTAAAGACCCACTTTGTGGAAAGGTTACAAAAGGACAAGAGAAAATGACCTTTCCTTCAAATTATATAATTTAATTCCAGTTGTCATAAAAATTTTACTGAGAAGTTTAGTTGATTGCTGAAATAATTACACCTTAATGTTTTGTGATTTTTAAATTGTTCTTGGATAACTATGAGCAAGATATAATAGTTTTAGATTTAGGGTGGTGGCTTGCTTATGAGCAAAGGTAGCAGTCAGTCTGCAAGGAGAAAGGTATCTCTGAAGAAAGTGGCAATAAACAACCCCTGGTGGGAATCAACAGCGACTGGCACCTGAGGGAGTTATCTATCATCAGTCTTCAGCAAAGGAGGAAAAGGGGGGAAACAATACAATTACTTGGTAAAAATTACAATTCTTCCCACAGTTTTGCGTGTCTCTTACCTCTTTTCTCTTGCAAGAGTGTCTGCACATTTTCTCATGCGTGTAGTCAATAAACATTCTACTTGTTTGCTTAATCTGTGCTGTGCCCTTGAATTGTTTCTCATGGCATAGCCAAGAACCTACAAACTCAAATCTGGCAACATCTTTGGGTAAACCAGCCAGGAGATACTTCTCTCTGACCTTCTGGACTGGTGAGTCATGGCTATTGACCAGGAGGCTTGGCCACATGCTTCCTTGGCTTCTGTGTCTCTAGGAATTTGGGGTCTCTGACTCAGCTCCCCAGGACATAATCTCAGTCTAGTCTGAGTTCTCTAGCTCCCTCCTCAGAGGTTCCATGATGTCTCCACGTCATGCAGATCCAAGGAGACTCAGAGCTGTGGGTGATACTGCCCTTGAGACCTGACTGGGACTTTTCTCCATGTTGTACAGGAGTCCAATGGGAGTAAATCAAGACCCCTCCCCTTCTCTCCTTGCCTCTCCAAGACTTCCCCACACTCTCATTTCCTCTCTCTGGGGACTCAGACCCTTCTCCTGATGAATCTGTTCCTCTTTCACCTCTTTGGCAGAGGTCATCTCCCGCCTTTGTGAGAGTCCCCTTCTTTCATCTCTGTCTGCCTTTCAGTGCCTTCAGAGATATTCCATCTTTTGTAACACAGGATTCTGGGCTAAGGATTCTTGTACCAAACAAGATGTTTTCTTTGACATTCTAAGGAGCCACCTCTGGTCTATGCCCATTGCAATAAAGTGCTTTCTGGTGGGTATGTTTCCCCTGCCAGCCTTGATCACTTAGTTTCTGTTGAGTTACAGATCATGGGGAAAAAAGTTTACTTTTCAGTTACACTACTTTATTTAGTTCCTCTGGGACACATCCCTGAGTTCATGAGTTCATGGACTTCTCTAAAAGTCCATAGGCTCAGCTTTAAGTCCGAACTTCATTAACAAAAAGGAATTTTAAAACAGAAGTAGACAAGTAAATATGTGTTAATTAGCATAACCTTAGTAAATGTGGAGAAGTGAAACAGGACAAAATTTCTGCTATGATTTTTAGTTAATGACCCCAATATAAGACAATTGCCAAATATTTGTAAAAGTAGCTTGATTTCAAAATGTCTATAAGAAAATTAAGGCTTAAATTGTAAGCTCTTACAGCAGTCACATATACTCCTGAGCTTTAACTGTTATTTCTATTCTAATATGCTTTTCTCTGTGTATAACCTATCAGTTCCCTGGAACTTTAAGTATATGTGTAATACCTGAAACTCAGTTAAATTCTCCAGATCTGAAAGTCAGCAACGCTATACAGCAATATGTGACTTTTGATCTAGTTAGGACTAAGCTAAATCAGAATACAAGGTAAAAGGTATTATTGTCTGTATTCTAAAACTTTAATTTATGTGTAAGACCAAAAGAAAGCCAAAGTACTTTAAGCCAAAAAAAAAAATGAATAAATAAAAAGTATCTGCAAATTCCCTTAAAGAACTAGAGAAAATGTGAAACAACTTCTCTCCAAGTGTTTGCATCTGAGGTTTCTTCAAAATGTTTCCCCTTTTAAAGAGCTCTACTAATAATTTGGAGAGGGTGGAGCTGAGAGAAAGGTTGCCCTCCAGTGTGCCCCAGTGTTGTAATGCACCCCAGCATTTGGGGAGGGAGCAAGGCTGCTGCATAGGCCATTGGAAAGGGTAGGACTGCTGCCTTCCAAAGCCCTGGTGATAACTGACACCGAGACTTTGAAACCCAATGGAGTTTGCCCTGCAGGCTTTCGGAACTGGTTTGGTTCAGTGACCCCTGTTTGTGTTTTGATTTCTCCCTATGGCAATGGAAACATGTATCCTATGACTGTCCCTTCTTTTTTTTTTTTTTTTTTTTTTATTAATTAAAAAAAATTAACTAACACAACATTAGAAATCAATCCATTCTACATATGCAATCAGTAATTCTTAATATCATCACATAGGTGTATGGTCATCATTTCTCAGTACATATGCATCGATTTAGAGAAAGAAATAGCACGACAACAGAAAAAGAAATAAAGTGATAACACAGAGAAAACACAAATAAAAATAAAAAGTACAAAAATATATAAGAGAAAGAAAAAAAAAACAAAAAAAAAAACTATAGATCAGATGTAGCTTCATTCAGCGTCGTTCCAACATAATTACATTACAGTTAGGCAGTATTGTGCTGACCATTTTTTTTTTTTTTTTTTAGACATCATACCATTCTACATATGCAATCAGTAATTCTTAACATCATCACATAGATGCATGATCATCGTTTCTTAGTACATTTGCATCGGTTTAGAAGAACTAGCAGTATAACAGAAAAAAATATAGAATGTTAATATAGAGAAAAAAAAATAAAAGTAATAATAATAAGAACAAAACAAACAAAACAAAACAAAACAAGAACCTATCGCTCGGATGCAGCTTTGTTCAGTATTTTAACATGATTACTTTACAATTAGGTATTATTGTGCTGTCCATTTTTGAGTTTTTGTATCTAGTCCTATTGCACAGTCTGTATTCCATCAGCTCCAATTACCCATTATCTTACCCTGTTTCTAACTCCTGCTGAACTCTGTTACCAATGACATATTCCAAGTTTATTCTCGAGTGTCGATTCACATCATTGGGACCATACAGTATTTGTCATTTAGTTTTTGGCTAAACTCACTCAGCATAATGTTCTCTAGGTCCATCCATGTTATTACATGCTTCATAAGTTTATCCTGCCTTAAAGCTGCATAATATTCCATCGTATGTATATACCACAGTTTGTTTAGCCACTCGTCTGTTGATGGACATTTTGGCTGTTTCCATCTCTTTGCAATTGTAAATAACGCTGCTATAAACATTGGTGTGCAAATGTCTGTTTGAGTTTTTGCCCTTAATTCCTTTGAGTAGATTCCCAGCAATGGTATTGCTGGGTCGTATGGCAATTCTATATTCAGCTTTTTGAGGAACCGCCAAACTGTTTTCCACAGTGGTTGCACCATTTGGCATTCCCACCAACAGTGGCTAAGTGTGCCTCTTTCACCGCATCCTCTCCAGCACTTGTCATTTTCTGTTTTGTTGATAATGGCCATTCTGGTGGGTGTGAGATGATATCTCATTGTGGTTTTGATTTGCATTTCTCTAATGGCCAGGGACATTGAGCATCTCTTCATGTGTCGTTTGGCCATTTGTATTTCCTCCTCTGAGAGGTGTCTATTCAAGTCTTTTTCCCATTTTGTAATTGGGTTGGCTATCTTTTTGTTGTTGAGTTGAACAATCTCATTATAAATTCTGGATAGTAGACCTTTATCTGATATGTCGTTTCCAAATATTGATTCCCATTGTGTAGGCTGTCTTTCTACTTTCTTGATGAAGTTCTTTGATGCACAAAAGTGTTTAATTTTGAGGAGTTCCCATTTATTTATTTCCTTCTTCAGTGCTCTTGCTTTAGGTGTAAGGTCCCTAAAACCGCCTCCAATTGTAAGATTCATAAGATATCTCCCGACATTTTCCTCTAACTGTTCTATGGTCTTAGACCTAATGTTTAGATCTTTGATCCATTTTGAGTTAACTTTTGTATAGGGTGTGAGAGATGGGTCTTCTTTCATTCTTTTGCATATGGATATCCAGTTCTCTAGGCACCATTTATTGAAGAGACTGTTCTGTCCCAGGTGAGTTGGCTTGACTGCCTTATCAAAGATCAAATGTCCATAGATGAGAGGGTCTATATCTGAGCACTCTATTCGATTCCATTGGTCGATATATCTATCTTTATGCCAGTACCATGCTGTTTTGACCACTGTGGCTTCATAATATGCCTTAAAGTCAGGCAGTGCAAGACCTCCAGCTTCGTTTTTTTTCCTCAAGATGTTTTTAGCAATTCGGGGCACCCTGCCCTTCCAGATAAATTTGCTTATTGGTTTTTCTATTTCTGAAAAATACGTTGTTGGGATTTTGATTGGTACTGCATTGAATCTGTAAATCAATTTAGGTAGGATTGACATCTTAACTATATTTAGTCTTCCAATCCATGAACACGGTATGCCCTTCCATCTGTTTAGGTCTTCTGTGATTTCTTTTAGCAGTTTGTTGTAGTTTTCTTTATATAGGTTTTTTGTCTCTTTAGTTAAATTTATTCCTAGGTACTTTGTTCTTTTAGTTGCAATTGTAAATGGGATTCGTTTCTCGATTTCCCCCTCCGCTTGTTCATTGCTAGTGTATAGAAATGCTACAGATTTTTGAATGTTGATCTTGTAACCTGCTACTTTGCTGTACTCATTTATTAGCTCTAGTAGTTTTGTTGTGGATTTTTCCGGGTTTTCGACGTATATTATCATATCATCTGCAAACAGTGATAGTTTTACTTCTTCCTTTCCAATTTTGATGCCTTGTATTTCTTTTTCTTGTCTAATTGCTCTGGCTAGAACCTCCAACACAATGTTGAATAATAGTGGTGATAGTGGACATCCTTGTCTTGTTCCTGATCTTAGGGGGAACGTTTTCAATTTTTCCCCATTGAGGATGATATTAGCTGTGGGTTTTTCATATATTCCCTCTATCATTTTAAGGAAGTTCCCTTGTATTCCTATCCTTTGAAGTGTTTTCAACAGGAAAGGATGTTGAATCTTGTCAAATGCCTTCTCTGCATCAATTGAGATGATCATGTGATTTTTCTGCTTTGATTTGTTGATATGGTGTATTACATTAATTGATTTTCTTATGTTGAACCATCCTTGCATACCTGGGATGAATCCTACTTGGTCATGATGAATAATTCTTTTAATGTGTTGTTGGATACGATTTGCTAGAATTTTATTGAGGATTTTTGCATCTATATTCATTAGAGAGATCGGCCTGTAGTTTTCTTTTCTTGTAATATCTTTGCCTGGTTTTGGTATGAGGGTAATGTTGGCGTCATAGAATGAATTAGGTAGTTTTCCCTCCACTTCGATTTTTTTGAAGAGTTTGAGGAGAGTTGGTACTAATTCTTTCTGGAATGTTTGATAGAATTCACATGTGAAGCCGTCTGGTCCTGGACTTTTCTTTTTAGGAAGCTTTTGAATGACTGCTTCAATTTCTTTACTTGTGATTGGTTTGTTGAGGTCATCTATGTCTTCTTGAGTCAAAGTTGGTTGTTCATGTCTTTCCAGGAACCCGTCCATTTCCTCTAAATTGTTGTATTTATTAGCGTAAAGTTGTTCATAGTATCCTGTTATTACCTCCTTTATTTCTGTGAGGTCAGTAGTTATGTCTCCTCTTCCATTTCTGATCTTATTTATTTGCATCCTCTCTCTTCTTCTTTTTGTCAATCTTGCTAAGGGCCCATCAATCTTATTGATTTTCTCATAGAACCAACTTCTGGCCTTATTGATTTTCTCTATTGTTTTCATGTTTTCAATTTCATTTATTTGTGCTCTAATCTTTGTTATTTCTTTCCTTTTGCTTGCTTTGGGGTTAGCTTGCTGTTCTTTCTCCAGTTCTTCCAAATGGATAGTTAATTCCTGAATTTTTGCCTTTTCTTCTTTTCTGATATAGGCATTTAGGGCAATAAATTTCCCTCTTAGCACTGCCTTTGCTGCGTCCCATAAGTTTTGATATGTTGTGTTTTCATTTTCATTCGCCTCGAGGTATTTGCTAATTTCTCTAGCAATTTCTTCTTTGACCCAGTCGTTGTTTAGGAGTGTGTTGTTGAGCCTCCACGTATTTGTGAATTTTCTGGCACTCTGCCTATTATTGATTTCCAACATCATTCCTTTATGGTCCGAGAAAGTGTTGTGTAAGATTTCAATCTTTTTAAATTTGTTAAGACTTGCTTTGTGACCCAGCATATAGTCTATCTTTGAGAATGATCCATGAGCACTTGAGAAAAAGGTGTATCCTGCTGTTGTGGGATGTAATGTCCTATAAATGTCTATTAAGTCTAGTTCATTTATAGTAATATTCAGATTCTCTATTTCTTTGTTGATCCTCTGTCTAGATGTTCTGTCCATTGATGAGAGTGGTGAGTTGAAGTCTCCAACTATTATGGTATATGAGTCTATTTCCCCTTTTCAGTGTTTGCATTATATTCCTCACGTATTTTGGGGCATTCTGATTCGGTGCGTAAATATTTATGATTGTTATGTCTTCTTGTTTAATTGTTCCTTTTATTAGTATATAGTGTCCTTCTTTGTCTCTTTTAACTGTTTTACATTTGAAGTCTAATTTGTTGGATATTAGTATAGCCACTCCTGCTCTTTTCTGGTTGTTATTTGCATGAAATATCTTTTCCCAACCTTTCACTTTCAACCTATGTTTATCTTTGGGTCTAAGATGTGTTTCCTGTAGACAGCATATAGAAGGATCCTGTTTTTTAATCCATTCTGCCAATCTATGTCTTTTGATTGGGGAATTCAGTCCATTGACATTTAGTGTTATTACTGTTTGGATAATATTTTCCTCTAACATTTTGCCTTTTGTATTATATATATCATATCTGATTTTCCTTCTTTCTACACTCTTTTCCATATCTCTCTCTTCTGTCTTTTTGTATCTGACTCTAGTGCTCCCTTTAGTATTTCTTGCAGAGCTGGTCTCTTGGTCACAAATTCTTTCAGTGACTTTTTGTCTGAGAATGTTTTAATTTCTCCCTCATTTTTGAAGGATAATTTTGCTGGATATAGGAGTCTTGGTTGGCAGTTTTTCTCTTTTAGTATTTTAAATATATCATCCCACTGTCTTCTAGCTTCCATGGTTTCTGCTGAGAAATCTACACAAAGTCTTATTGGGTTTCCCTTGTATGTAATGGATTGTTTTTCTCTTGCTGCTTTCAAGATCTTCTCTTTCTCTTTGACCTCTGACATTCTAACTAGTAAGTGTCTTGGAGAACGCCTATTTGGGTCTAATCTCTTTGGGGTGCGCTGCACTTCTTGGATCTGTAATTTTAGGTCTTTCATAAGAGTTGGGAAATTTTCAGTGATAATTTCTTCCATTAGTTTTTCTCCTCCTTTTCCCTTCTCTTCTCCTTCTGGGACACCCACAACACGTATATTTGTGCGGTTCATATTGTCCTTGAGTTCCCTGATACCCTGTTCAAATTTTTCCATTCTTTTCCCTATAGTTTCTGTTTCTTTTTGGAATTCAGATGTTCCATCCTCCAAATCACTAATTCTATCTTCTGTCTCTTTAAATCTATCATTGTAGCTATCCATTATTTTTTCTATGTTTGCTACTTTATCCTTCACTTCCATAAGTTCTGCGATTTGTTTTTTCAGTTTTTCTATTTCTTCTTTATGTTCAGCCCATGTCCTCTTCATGTCCTCCCTCAATTTATCGATTTCATTTTTGAAGAGGTTTTCCATTTCTGTTCATATATTCAGCATTAGTTGTCTCAGCTCTTGTGTCTCATTTGAGCTATTGGTTTGTTCCTTTGACTGAGCCATATTCTCAATCTTTTGAGCGTGGACAGTTATCTTCTGCTGCTGGCGTCTGGGCATTTATTCAGATTTCTCTTGGTGTTGGACCCAGCAAGGTTGTAATATTTTTCTGTGAAATCTCTGGGATCTGTTTTTCTTATCTTGCCCAGTATGTGGCGCACGTGGCACACGTTTGTCTCAAGTGTTTGGAATGGGTCTCCCCCAGTCACCGATCTCCGTGGCCTGGGGATTTCGGATCCAATTCTCTCCGTTGGTTCAGGGGCCGCGCGTGGTGGGGGCGTCAGCTGCCGCGGCTTGAGGGGACCCTGTGGCTGGTTGCGGGCCGCAGCGGGCCTGGGGGATTCCCCACCGGACCAGGAAGCCTCCCGTGGGGGGGGGGCTACCGCGGCTTGGATAGCCCTCCTATCCGAGACTCGTATCCGCGGACTCGAAGCAGAGACTCGAAGCCGCCCGCAAAAGAGGGGTGCCGCCTGCCTCGGCTTGGGAAACTTGCTTCTCCAATACTCTCAGCCGGCCCGGAAAGGAGGGAGGGAGTAGCTCGGACCACCGCAGCTGCCGCTGATCGGGAAATCACGCGCCGCTCGGGGGTCTCACCGCAGCCGAGTCTCGCAGTCAGTCTAGCCAGCCCAGACTTTGGATAGCCCTCTGATCTGAGATTCGTAGCCGCGGTCTCAAAGCCGAGACTCGAAGCTGCCCGCAGAAGAAGGGCGCCGCCTGCCTCGGCTTGGGAAACTTGCTTCTCCGATACTCTCAGCCGGCCCGGGAAGGGGGGAGGGATTAGCTCGGACTGCCGCAGCTGCGGCTGCTTGGCAAATCACGCGCTGCTCGGGGGTCTCGCCGCAGCCAAGAGTCGCAGTCAGACTTGCCAGCCCAGACTTTGTATAGCCCTCTGATGCGAGACTCGTAGTCGCGGACTCGAAGCCGAGACTCGAAGCCGCCCGCAAAAGTGTGGCGCCGGCCGCCTTGGCTGGGAAGCTTGTCTCTCCGCGTCCCTCAGCCAGCCCGGGAAGGAGGGAGGGATTAGCTTGGACCGCCGCAGCTGCGGCTGCTCGGGAAATCGCCCGCCGCTTGGGGATCTCACTCACCGCAGCCGAGTTTCGCAGTCAGACTAACCAGCCCAGACTGGGTTACGCTGTGTGTCCATTCCCTGCTGTAGCCCCGGGAGCTGTTCTGTACTGTTTCTGTTCACCTATTAGTTGATTTGGAGTCGGAGGAACTAAGACACATGTACCTTACTAAGACGCCATCTTGGATCCAAACCGACTGTCCCTTCTTTGTATACAGGCAGCAGATAACTTGTTCTGAGTTTTGCAGGTCCAGAACCAGAGGAGAATTTTTTTGCCTTAGATCAGACTTTGGTAATATTTTGTAATTTCGTGTGTGTGTGTGTGTGTATTTGTGTTATATGGTATAGCTACTGTTTCTGAACTGGATTAAGGCTTTTGTGATATTGTGGTGGAATGAATGTATTTTGTACATGGAAAGAACATTTCTTTTTGGGGGGTCGTTTTAGTTAGGGTTCTCTAGAGAAACAGAATCAACAGAGAACACTTGCAAACATAAAATTTGTAAAAGTGTCTCATGTGACCATGGGAACGCAGAGTCCAAAACCTGCAGAGTAGGTTGTGAAGCCGACAATTCCAATGGATGGTCTGGAAGAACTCCACAGAGAGGCTCACCAGCTGAAACAGGAAGAGCCTATCTCTTCTGAATCCTCCTTATAAGGCCTTCAGTGATTAGATTAAGCATTGCTCATTGCAGAAGACACTCCCTTCTGGATGATTGTAAATGGAATCAGCTGTGGATGCAGCTGACATGATCATGATTGAATTCTATGAAATGTCCTCATCACAACAGACAAGCCAGCACTTGCCCAACCACCACTTGGCCAAGTTGACACATGAACCTGACCATGACAGTCCACCCCTTGTCAACTTGGCAAGTATACATACCACCTTAAACTATACCTAATTTCTAAATAAAAAACAATAAAACACATTTTTTTTCTTTCACCTAACAATACTCAACTGTCCTGCATATAACTGGAAACAATTAAATCTCTCCAGAATAGGGTGCAAATCCTTGGGCAACATTCATTCTTAAACTTGATATCTTACAACTTAAATAGTATAACATGAAAAAACAGCATTGCATTCCTCATTTCTGTAACTGATCATGTGGTTGTAGTTCATATTTATCACTACCTTCTTCCACTACCCATTCCATGTTCCCTTTACCCTCAGCAAGCACTTCAGCTGGCCATGGTTCTTTGCCTGGTGGGGTGACCTAAACCTTCATTCCTGAAGTTTCCAAGCCATTGGTAGTCCTGCCTGGATTGCGTTGTTGCAGTTTTCCATTGATTTTAGTCACTGGGCATGGTCGTACTAAAAGACATCCTAGGGGATCTCCTGTATTCCAAGAAAACTCTTCTTTACCTCCATTATGTAGTTGCAGTCCTACTTCCTCCTGATAGTCAGCGTCAGTTACCCTAGACAATAATGTAATCCCCTTCTTGGCTTGTTGATCCAGTAGCATAAGTAGCCCAAAGTGACCAGGTGGCAATCTTAACTTCCAGTTCAGTGGAATCATTGTTGTTTCTCCTGGAGGAAGCACACCCCATTTTGGAACTAAAACCTGTAGAGCAGCAGAGCTCAGGGTAGCAGGGACAAGAAGCAAAATTTTCCTAGTGGATCACTAGGGGTAATAGTGAGTGGTACCACACCCATTTCCACCCCTTGGTTCCTGGACCCATGGATCCTGGCTATGGGAGAAATAGCACCATACAGCGGATGCTGATTCAGAGCATACACAGCTTCCTGGAGGACATTACCCCAGGCTTTCAAGGTATTGTCACCTAGTGGGCATCATAATTGAGTTTTCAAAAGGCCATTCCACCGTTCTATCAATCCAGCTGCTTCTGGATGATGGGGAACATGGTAAGACCAGAGAATTCCATGAGCATGTGCCCATTCCAGCACTTCATTTGCTGTGAAGTGTGTTTCTTCAATCTGGACGAAGGGGGACACAAAGGGACAAATTGGAGTTTGCAGAGTGAGAACCATGGAAGCTCGGGTCTGAAGCCAAGAAACTTCAGCCAGGAGAGTGAACCCACCCATGTACATGGAAAGGGTGAGTTTACCCTGAGGGCACAGGGTGAGTCTACCATCTTGTTGCAGTGGAAGAGTTGTGCAGCCTCAGGCCTTGGAGAAAGTAGAGAACACTCCTTGGGGAACTGGGGAAAGCCTGGCTGCCACCACATGGAGGGTTGGGTATGTGCCCTGGAAATGGCAGAGAGCCCAGGGGTGGCCCTGATGCTTGGAGAGAGTGGAGCTGAGAAAAAGGTGGTCTCCTCAATGTTCCCTGAGGCTGATTTGGAAAGAGGCGGGCCACTGCATAGGCCCTTGGAAAAGGTGGGACTGCCACTTTCTAAAGCTGAACAATAAATGACTTTTGGACTTTGAAATCCCATGGTGCTTGCCCTGCAGGTTTTACATCTGTGTTTCTTCCAATTTCTCCCTATGGAAATGAAAACCTGTATCCTGTGACTGTCTCTCCTTTGCATATTGGCCCCAGACAACCTGTTTTGAGATTCACAGGTCCACAGCCAGAAGAGAATTTTTTGCACCTTAATATTGTTTAAGGTGATGCAAGTAGTTCCAAGTTGACAAGGGGTGGATATGTGGTAGTTAAGTCCAGTTGTCAACTTGGCCAGGTGAAGGTGCCTAGTTCTGTTGCTGTGGACATGAGCCAATGGCATGTGAACCTCATCTGTTGCTGATTACATCTGCAGTCGGCTAGGAGGCTTGCCTGCTGCAATGAATGACGTTTGACTTAATTGGCTGATGCTTAAATGAGAGACTTAAGGTAGCACAGCCCAAGCAGCTCAGCATACCTCATCTCAGCATTCGCAGCTCAGCCCAGGCCTTTGGAGATGCAGAGAGAAATCACCCCGGGGAAAATTGTTGGAACCCAAAGACCTGGAGAGAAGGCCAGCAGAGACCATCCTGTGCCTTCCCACGTAAGCAAGAACCTCAGATGAAAGTTAGCTACCTTTTCTCTGAAGAACTAATGAAATAAATCCCCTTCTATTAAAAACCAATCCATCTCTGGTGTGTTGCATTCCGGCAGCTAGCAAACTAGAACAGGGGTTCAGAGGGTGCTGGTTTGAAAATATTTTGTACACCAGAAAAGCCATGTCTTTTTCCTGATCCAGTTTTGTGGGGGCAGCCATTTTTTTTAATCTTGATCCAATAGTGTAGGGTGGAAGCCCTGATTAGATTATTTTCAAGGAGGTGTGACAAGCCCAAAACCTTTTGATTAGATGGAGCTTGACTTTACCTATTTAAGGTAGGTATTGATTAGTTTACTAGAGTCACTTTAAAGAGGAAACATTTTGGAGGATTCTGAGGTGCAGACACTTGGAGAGAAGTTGCTTCAGAGATGACAGAGACATGGGTATTTGGAGATGCTTGAGGTGCTGAGAAGAGAGAGTAGATGTCTAGACATAGGCAGAGCCCAAAAGATGTTGCCATACGCTTTCCCAAGAGATCCTAAGCAAACCAGAACTCAGAGTTGTGACCCAAAAGAACTAAGCACACTTTAGTTAGGAATGCTTAGAGAGGGAACTACTGGCATCAGAAGCTGGAAGCAATGGAACCAGGAACAAAGACCAGGAAATGACAGCCACATGCCTTCCCATATGACAGAAGTGTTCCGGACAGCATCAGCCTTTCTAGAGTGAAGGTAATGTTTTGTTGGTACCTTAATTTGGACATTTTCATGGCCTTAGATTTGTAAGAAATATGAGAGAAATTCTCTTTATAAAAGTTGTTCCATTTCTGACATATTGCATTACGACAACTTCAGCAAACTAATATAATGCCTCAAATAGACAGATCAATATTGTAAAGGAAGAATGGGGGTTGGAAGTCTCACACTTTCTGATTTGAAAACTTTCATAGTAATCAAACTGGGTTATACTAGCATAAAGATAGGCACATAAACCAGTGGAATAGAATCGAGAGTCCAGAAATGAACCCACAAAAATGGCCAAATGATTTTTGAAAGGTTTCAAGTATATTGAATGAGGAAAGAAAAGCCTCTTCAACAAATGGTGCTGGGGAAATCAGATATCCACACCAAAAAAATGAAGCTAGATCCTTACCTCATACCATATGCAAAATTAGGGTACCGTATGAAAAATTTACTCAAGATAGATCAAGAACCTAAACATAGGGATAAAACCATAAGACTCTTAGAAGAAAGCATAGGGGAAACCTTGATGACCTTTGAGTTGGCAATTATTTCTTAGTTATGGCACCAAAATTGTAAAATATATAGATAAAAATGACTTCATCAAAATTAAAAATGTTTTTTACATCAAAGGATATTATCAAGAAAGTAAGACAACCAACAGGATGGGAAAAAATAATTGTTAAGCATATATCTGTTAAGTGTTTAATTATAAAATATTTAAAATAGTCTGCTATTTAATAGCAAAAAGACAAATAACTCACATAAAAATGGAAAAAGGACTTAGACTTTTCTCCAAAGAAGATAAGCAAATGTCCAATGATCACATGAAAAGATGCTCAAAATCACTAGTCATCAGGGAAATGTAAATTAAAACTTCTATGATTACTTTACACTTCTTATTCACAATAGCTAAAAGGTGAAAACAACTCAAGTGGGCCCATCAACAGATAAATAGTTAAACAAATAGTGGTAAATGTATACTATTCTGAATATTATTCAGAATTTAAAATAATTGAAATTCTAATACATGCAATTACGTAGATGAAACTTGAAGATACCGTGTTGAGTGAAATAAGCAGGCACAAGAGGATAAATATTGTATTGTTTCACATACTTTAAATACCTAAAATAAGCAAATTTATAGAGACAGGGAGTGGATTACAGGTTACTAGGAATGAAGTAGTGGGGGAAGGTATGAGCAGTTATTACTTAATGGGTGCAGAGTTTCTGTTTGACATCTTCTAGAAACTCATAATCCTAGTCTAATCATGAGAAAATCAGCAGACAAATCCCAATAAAGTGACATTCCACAAAAAATCTATCTAATATTACTCAAAACTTGCAAAGTTATCAAACATAAGGAATGTCAAAGAAGCTGTAACAGTCTAGAAAGCCTGAGGATAATCACAGCTCAATAATACAATAAACTGGATGTAATCTTGAGTCAGAAACAGAACATTAGGTAATAAGCATGGAAATGTGAATCAGCAATTGATCTTAGTTAATAATATTATATTGGTTCATGAGTTATGGCAAATGTATAATATAAGATGTCAATAATTGGGGAAACTAGGTGGAGGGTAGATGAAACTGTCTTACCTTTGGAAACTTTCTGCATATCTAAAGCTTTTCTAAAATAAAATTCATTTTAAAAAAAATAAAAAATATAATATTTACAACAAGAAATATATCAATACTTAGGAACTGATTTAACAAACATATAACAGCCCCTACAAAACATAGCTGAATGTAACTCAATGTTCACAGATTAGAAGATTTATCCCCATTATTCATCTGTTTGTTTCATTGTTAATGTTCTATGTTTTGCAAAAAGTGTGATAGAAGAAAGTTTTTAATTTTGACAGTAGGTGTCTACACAAAATTCCAGCAAACATCATATTTATTTTAGGAATATTAGAAGTATAACCTTTAAAGTCAGAAATAAAATAAATTTCATTCAAGATTGTCTGAGCTAAAATAGCAAGACTAGAAAAATATTTAATATATAAGGATTATAAAGGAAGAGTTAATACATAATTATTCATGATGTTATGATTGTTTGCAAATTGAAAGAACTATACAGTATTAGGGCTAAAAGAGAGCATTACAGAACAATGTAAAAAACAATCATGGACTTACAT
The DNA here is from genome assembly GCF_023851605.1 of Tamandua tetradactyla. NCBI lineage: Eukaryota > Metazoa > Chordata > Mammalia > Pilosa > Myrmecophagidae > Tamandua > Tamandua tetradactyla. The sequence goes on along the minus strand of NC_135352.1, from coordinate 38,281,083 downwards.
ATTAGCAATGAAGAGTTAGAAAATATAACTAAAATGTCTAATTTAAAAGTATTTTTTTAAAAATGGGATACAAATGATTTAACTTCAAAGATATGCAAGAATTTTTTGAGAAATTATGCACCTTTGTTGAATGATATTAAATAAGATTTACGTAAATGGAGGATGCTAAATAAGATTTTAATGAAGGTATACATCATATTCATGGACGTGAAGAGTCACTATTTTAAGATGCTGCTTCTCTCAACACCCATTTACTGATGTTCACTACAGATTTATTTTGTGAAACTTGAAAAGATGATTTTAAAATTTATGTGAAAAACCAGACTTCTAGGAATAGATAAGAATACTTTGAAAAACAATAAAAAGTCAGTGTCCAGTAGTTTATCCTATTAAATATCAAGTCTATTTAAAACTATATTAAAATTAAGGCAATATGGTATTGGTACAGTCATAGATAAGTAGATCATTGGAATTGAATTGAAAGTACTGGACACATTCATTTCAGGACTGTTCATGACAGAGTTAGAATTATAAATTAGAGAAAGTAATTACTCATTTGCAAAATAAATGATAATTAAATTCTTACCTCACATCATGCATCTATATGTAATTACATAAACTCTCAGGCAGACTAAAACTTCAAAAGCAAAACTCAGCTATACAAAAATATAGGAAACTATCTTTACAAATATGGATCAGAAGGATTTCTTAAGACACAGAAGCAAAGCCCATTAAGTAAAACAAAGTTAAATTTTGTAAATTAAAATTAAAATTCTCTGTGCATCAAAAGATATCATATACACATAGAAAAGAGAAGAAAGGGTGTTTAAAATTTATATGAATGGCAAAGCATTCATTTTCAGAACATATTTGCATATATATGTAAATTATAATATGTATTATTAGAATATATTGCTATATATAATATAAAAACAAGAAAGCATAAATGAGGAAAATATATAAGATATTCTTTGCACAAAGGAAACCTGAACATTTAATAAACATTTTAGAAATGCTTAACCTCATAGAATGCTCACCTTCCATGCAGGAGACCCAGGTTTGATTCCTTGACCATACACCCCCATCCACCCTGCCCCCTGCTCCCCCAATAAAGAATAATCTCACTATTAATCAAGGACACATCTGAAACAGGAATTAAATCCAATTACAAAAGTAACATAAATTAAAAAAATGAAAAAGTGGGTAAAGACTAAATGTCAATGGATATATAAAACAATGAATAATTTCATAAAATTGTTAGTAGGTATTTAAAACAGAATGGATACTTCTGAGGGTAATTTAGTGATACCTGGACCAAGTAATGCTACTCCTGTGGCTATAACTCTGGCCCAGATAATTACATTTCTGGTTATATACATTAGAGAATATATACATTAGGGGATTATGTGCAATAATTTTCAATACAGAATTTTTGTTAATACCAAAACCATTAGAAATAATCTTAATGTCCAGCAAAAGAAAAATGGATAAAAACATTATAGACTATACATTAAAATGAAAATGAATATAACTGATCATGTGTACAAGCACAAATAATCTCAAAAGCATAAATTTGAACCAAAAAATCAAATGAAATGCCTATAATATAGTGCAGCCATTTTGCTGATATTTTCATACATATAGAAAAGTTGGGAAGGTAGGAAACGCAGTACTTTGGTTAGGAGGAAAGAGTCTGCTTCACTTTATTTATAGTGTTTAATGTCTTGGAACGGCGATAGATGCATGAAAAAAATAAATAATATTATTATTTGTGCATTCTTTGTATGCCTGAAACTTTATTTGATAAAAATGAATTGAGGTAAAGAATGTGTAGGAGTTTAAAAATTTCATCAAGGATATGTAAATGAATGCTTTCAATTTTTATGCCATTTTGGCACACCTTTCTCTGGGGCATCTAATAATTTAATGATTCAAAGTAGCATCTACATGGAAATAATTATTATTGCAACAAAAATGTGACCCTGTCATTTGTGTGGAAATTGAAGTGTGCTTCATGGCAGACCCTGAGATAGTGTAGCTTCTGCAGCCTGCATCCGGAGATACATACATGTGAAAAACAATTAGCCAAAACATCTCACATTTATTTGGTTTGTTTTTATTTTGTAAAAAAAGCTTCATTCCATGGGCTCTGGTTAAAAGTAATGACTCAATGAGTAAATATTGACTTAAGGCACAAAGTGCCTTATGTACAACATATGTGTAACAGGATGAGGAGCCATCTGTTTCCCAAAGACAGAAAGTTAAGCCAATACATTTTAAAGTACTGCTACATATCCATACCCAAACTACCACATGTATATATATATAAGTTAAAATAAAAAGTCCAACTTAGAAATGCTTTCCTCCTGGCATTTGTCTTCAACTCACCCCAGGTTTGCAGAAGTATGCCTCAAATGTTCTCACCACAGATGTTTTTCTGATGGCTTCTGATACATGAGAGACAGAATATGAAATTGCTGCCAAAAGGCATGAACCACAACTGGCCCTCTTTTTTTTTTTTTTCTTTTTAGAAGTTTCACTTAATGTGAAGATCTTAAGCTCCCCTCATAGGAGCAATCATGAGCTCCTTTTGTCACCACAGGTTTTAAGGGCAGTGAGACATGCCTCCTTCCAAGGCTATGTTGTGAAATAAGAAAGAGAATGACTTCAATGGATGGTATTATGGGTTGACTTGTGTTCCTCAAGCAGGTATGTTGAAATCCTACCTGCCCCAGTCCTGTGAACATGATCTTATTTGGAAATAAGGTCTTTGAAGATGGAATTCGTTGACATGAGGACAAAGTAGATCAGAGTGGACCCTAGTGTAATATGACTGGTGTCCTTATAAGAGGGTAAATTTAGACAGACAGAAAAGGAGTCAGTCACACAGAGAAGAGAATACCATGTGAAAACTGAGGCAAGAAATAAGGCCAAGTAGACCCAGAGGCAGAGATTGGATGATGCATCTTCAAACCAACAAACCTCAAGGATTACCAGCAAACTACCAAGAGCCAGGAAGAGGCAAGGAGGGTTCTTCCTTACAGATTTCAGGGAGCTCTGCTGACACCTTGATTTTAGGCTTCTAGCTTTAGGAATATAAAGCAATAAATTCCTGTCATTTTAACCACAGTAAAGCTTGTGGTACTTTGTTACAGCAGCCCTAGGAGACTAAGACAGATAGTAAAATCTTAATTTTATTTTCTTACATATTTTAATTTTAATTTATTTTACAACTGTACTCTCCAAAAGCCATCAAATCATAGCCTTTTTAGAAGAATGAGAACTTGGACTAATGGAGTTTGATTACGTTCTTAGAAGATCTCAAAATGTATAAAAGTGTATGACTCAAATATAAGGCGACACAAATATAAGGGGAACAGAAGTTATAGTTAGTTATATCATTTTTAGAAAAAATCTTAATGATAAAATGTCAAAAAATAATAAAATTGTACTCAAGTAAGAACATGATTTACACTACATTAATTAGACAAACATTTGGAAAAGATTAATTTAGCAGATAAAATGATATTTGAGGTTATGCTATTGGAAAATGCACACAAATATTAAATAATGAACCTAAACTGAAACAAGAAGGTGCAAAATATGTTAAATATTTTAATTATCTTAATTATTTTTAAAAAGTAGCTGTTTTAATTTCCTGGCTGCTAAAACAAATACCAAACATTGAATTAGCTTAACAACCGAAATTTATTGGCTCACAAATTTCAGAGACTAGAAGGCTTGCCATGTCTTAGAGTCGAGATCTTCTGGATGGCCAGAAATCCTTAGTCCTTGGCTTTTCCATCATGTGGACATGGCGGTGTCTTCTCCTTTCTCTTCCTAGTTCCATTGACCTTTAGCTTCTGACTGCTTCCTATGACTTCCTCTCCGTGTCCAATTTCCTTTGATTAGAAGGACTTCAGCCAGATTGGATTAAGGACCATTCAGTTTGGGCTCACCTTAGCTAATAACTTTTTCAAAGATCCTGTTTGTAAATGAGTTTATACCCATAGGACCAGGGACTTTTTATGGGGGACATGATTTAGTCATCAACAGCAGCCTAAGAAATAGAATATCTACTAGAGAAACTTTCTCAAGAACCAAACAATAACCTCAAGTGGGACTAGAGCTATATTTAACAATAGAGAGAGATACAATAGGTTAGGCGCTGGATCAGCAGAGGGAACTCAGTGTATTTGGTTAGTAAGGACATTGAAAACTAGGTAAGATTTTTCTTAAGCAGAGATATGTAAATTCAAAGAATTACTTTTATTTCAAATACTTGTTCTCAACAACGAAGATATCCAATAATGATGTTTGAAACTTGAAATTCCATCCTCCTAACCTCTTAATTTTAATTGGCTACCTTAATTGGATTAGCAAAAGGAAAATATATGTACTGCAAGAAATGTGAATAATTTTATAAAATATATTAATGCTTTTGTAAAAATAAATTAATTTAAAATGTTATGACAAATGGGATGAATAAAACATATCAACTTAACCAAGCATGAACAAAATATTTTGTAGGTCTTTAGAAATCAAAGTTATAATTTTTCTGTTTCTATATAAATGGACACGTACTGCAGCTATTTAATTTAATCATCAAAAGTGTACAAATATAGGATCTAATCAATTTAATGGGAATACTTTCTTAACACATTTAGCGTTTAGGGGAATAAAAAGTAGGATACTGGGATAGATTTTGCAATACTTAGTCTCTGGGGTGTTTGAACAACATTCATCGATGTTGCTTATGACTACGAAGAGAAGAGCAATAGATGCTAAAAATGATTTCAAAGGGAATATGTGATGATGGAATATGCAAGAAATAACAGCTTACTACGCTGAGAAAAAAAAAATGAGTGAGGGCCACTGTGAGGATGTGTTCACCAAAGCCAGTGTGCTTTCTACTTGATATTAATCTACGTAGGTTGTCTAAGCCTATTAAAAGGTAAGAAATTCAGATGATATTATTACCTTATAAGTTGTGTGGCCATTTTAATGGCAGACTGGCTAATTAGGTCCTAAAAACGCAGAAATCTTCAGGAACCTGGCAATCTTTTGGTTTTTAATGGAAAGGAAATCTATGTGTAGTCATTTTTCCAAGTCCCTTCCCCCATCACACAAGGATGGGAAAGGCTGTAAGCCTTTCTAACTATTGCTATTGAAAGCAATTCATGGAAGAAATCTTATAAAAGAGAATGTGTAGAGAAACACTGCAAGGTTTACAGTGTACACAGTGTGTATAGTAGCAGTTAGGATGAAAAATTGCTATTAATGCAATTTGGAAAGTCTAAGTAGAATGAAGTCAGCAAAGATTCTTTAATCTTTAAATACAATGCAGACTACATATCAAAGTGGGATATAAATCAGGACCAGACATTAAACCAGAATCCAGAATATGTCTGCAACATGATTGCAGCCACTCCAGAGACAAAGTGAGGCAGAATTTCACTGTACAAACAAATTATAAGCATTTTCTCTGTGTTGATACTCATGTACCAATATTCGTTAATATATATATTATACTTAAGGCAATCTATATAATGCCCCAAAATATAAGTTCAGCTCTTCTGCACCGATGCTTTTGCTGCAGTTACATTACACTGAGTTTGAATAAACCACTAAAATGTTCTAGATGATTATAAACTTTGCACTCAAAAGGGAAACAACCATTTTTTTAAAATGGTGCCTGAATAGTGTCTTCCTGTTAAGATGAATCACCTCACACACACACACACACACACACACACACACACACACACACACACAGACACACATGTACTAATTTATACATTAGATTATTTCTCTTTTAAAATTCACTATCAAATGATTGTGTTTCTGAGGAATGGAAAATAAGCAGAATTCTCTATTTAATGATGGCTTGGGAAGCTAATAAAGTTTTAAGTATTTGCATATTTTAGTTAAAATCAATTCTAAAAATTAATGCAAACTATACCTGCTAAACTTTAAATTGGAGTATAAATCTAAGTAATTAAAATCCACTACACACAGTTTCAATTTCTTAAAAAATAAGTTTGATGTTAGATAGTTTTACAGATATTTGGTGGTTCACATGTCTATTGTCTATTTCTGCATCTTATTTTAGTTAAAATGCACAATACAAGGTATGGGACAGAAAAAGAGGTATAATGTGATGTTAACAGAAAAGAATAAAATTTCAAAACCTTAAATTTGATCTGTATTGATCACTTTTGTGTTTGTTCAGCTTAATAACTTGACTACATAAAATATGCGCAATTATATAGTAATGTTAAATGAAAGTATATGCGGCGATTTACAAAATATTTATGATGTTTAAGCAAATACTACATAAATTTGGAAAGGTAATCAAACAGAATGATCAAAAGAGTATGACAAACAAATCTATGCATATACAGAATAATTAAACATAAAAGTACTTACTGCTATACTTACATCTGTTTTTTTAAAAGAATATCTTGAAAATAAATCATTAATTTAAGTGGTAAAATTGTAGTCTTAATTTGAGATTTAATATTACATTGCTGAATTATGAAAATCAACGTGTTTTCATTTACATTTATTTTTAACAAAGAATAACAGTATTTTAATCTGTAGTTGACTGCAATTTAGTCATACCATTAATTTTATCTTTTAAAGTATTTTATATTAATTTGCTTTTAAATTACATAACATTAGTAGAAAAGCTGTTATTACTATGATTATAAATTAATACAGTGTTAAACTTGTTACAAAATGAGCATGCTTACCATGGTCGTCTCAGCGATAGAGCCGAAGCTGTTTATAAATATGTTGCATGTGACATTAACTGGAGGACCTGAAAAAGAGATTGCAGTGTAAGGATTGTTTAGGTACTTCTCTAAAATATGTTCAAATAGCTTCACACTGTTCATTATTATTTGCATGTGAATTTCTCATTTAAATGTGAACAAAAAGAACATATTTTTATATATGTATGTGAAAGAAGCTCAAAATCAAAGACAGTCATTTCATTCAGTGAAAACAATCTGGGTTGTGAATCAGAAGGTTCATGGTCTCTTTTGGACACTGAAGCTGATCATGATATGAAGGCGTTTAACGTCTCATGGCTCTAATTACCTTGATCTAGCTCTCTCAAATGACTCTGTAAATGCTTGACTTAATAAGTCCCATATCTGAGCCCTTTTAGGAATAGTTTTAATTGACTTTTTCTTCTGCTACGTATGAGTCATAATTGCTTCTAGGCATGTTTTGTAATTTTTTTTGTTGAAAGCCAGATAGTTTAGATCATAAAATGGAGCAAATCCGGAAGTCAGAACCCCTCCTTCCAACCCACTGTTTGTTGTTAGTAGTTTATCTTGCAGGGTTGTTTATTTAGTGGCTTAGTTGGACAAATAAATTAGTAAAGATTGTATTCCTTGTAGTGTACTGTTACTGAGGTATCTGCCCAGATAGCTTAGTAGTCAACTGATGATTGGTCAGGGATTTCCCTTAATGCCTGAACCAGTAAGTCTTCTACCCTTTGCCACCTTTTGCCAGGAGGCTTTGTGTGTGTGTGCGTTGGAGCATGACTCCAGTGTTCAGATAATTTACAAGTCTTATCTTTCACTTCCTGCTTGCAGGTATAAAGGCCAGGCAGAGGTGAAAGGTTGGGGGACTTTCAGGTCTTTCCTGGAATGGACACTGCAGATGCACATGACCTAGGCTTGCAAGTATGTGTCAGAGCTTTTCAACATTGCCTATGGATAGCTCAGTAGCCATAACTTATCTTCAAATATTTAATCATGCTTTTGTATATCCCAGCCCTAGGTAGCAATGATGTTAAATAATTGTAGCTCTTTGTTTTCGACAAATGCCTCAGGAATAAAGCTTTTCCCTCCAAGTGTGCTCCTAATAAAACAAATAAAAAGTCTAGTAATGACAAGCTCTTTGAGTTGGGTTCTTCTGGGGAGCTGCCAAACAGGTTAAATAGTGATAGTGCTGGGGAGTGAGGATGGGAGCATGCCAAGATAAAATATCTGCTGGTTCTATTAAGATTCAGCATTTTTCTTGAATAAACATTCTTCAATTATTGCGAGCTTTTGGTTAATTTTCAGAGTACTGAAAAGTTTTTTGATAATTTTGCCAGTGTTTTCATTTAATTTGTAGAGGAGTGAAATTATGGAGATCCTCTCTTTATTGTGCCAGAAGTCCCCTGTAAATTCTTGATTTATAATAAATGAGTCCCTGCCCATGCCAAAAAAACCCTATATAATAAATGAGTCCATTTATTCATTCCTTTACCAAATATCTAAAAACCTGTGGACAGCAAATTTAAGTATCAAGGATGTTATCATTTAGGGAGATATGAGGGGGGCAGGAGTCCTTAAATTGTTGCCAGGTGTTTTGCTGGTTGACCTACAGATTGCATTTAACCCATAGTAACACTGAGAATGGGTATTTTCCTCCATAATACAGCATAGGGAATTAAGGCCCATAGAGGATACATAAGCTAAGTAGCACAGTTAGACTTTGAACCTTTGATAAGAGTCTAAGAATTCTTCTTTTCTGTCTTATGATGCCTTCTCTCATTCCTCTTCACCTGACATTACAGTCAGTCATTACTGGTCACAGATTTTGTTATTAGGCTTATAGCTATTTAAATAAAGGTTTTTGACAGAGTTCTGGGACAATGGTAGAATAGGATAGGTCAAGTTCACCTCTGCTCCAAGGAACAGCTAGAGAAGGGAAGGGAGGGCGAGTGAGATGGCAATTCCAGGGTGTACGTGACCTTGGAGAGCCTTCGGCACCACATAGGGAGGCCCTGGTTGCAAGAGCTGAGGAACTGAGAAGCACAGAACAAGACTGTTCGGCTGGTGTGAACAGCCTAACACAGAAGCCTGGAGCCCTCAGGAGTGCATTGACAGGGAGACAGAACTAGAAGTAAGCCAAGTTGCATTCCTTGAATATACTACTCTCACCAGCACAGTCCTGCAACCCAGAACTCACCCAACACTCAAACCCCATCACCTGCCCCCCACACCATGCTCCAAATGCCCTGGCCTCACCAGCTCTCATGCACATATTCACCACAAAACCCCCACCACAAGCATGGCCATGCCTACCCTAGTCCAACCCCCGTCTCCAGCAAAAGTGCAATCTCGCTCCACCCCTCCTAGCCCTACCTCCCCTCTCTGTCCCCAGAAAGAGGTCACCAGTGCATAAAAGCTGTGGGCACATACCTTTATATGCAGGCTATGCCCGCATCCAGTCCATACAGCCCTACAAACTCTCCTCATATCCCCTGAGCTCTGGAAACATTGTACATCATTTTACAGTCCTCCAAGATCTGCACATGTCCCCCCCTCACACTACCCAGGTCTGGGCAAGTGCTGACTTTTGCAGCCAGGCTACATCCACCCCCAGCCCATGCAGGTGCAATGCTGACCCTGTCCACCGAGCTTTGCACATTCACAGAAAGGGCCCCATGCCCTAACCAGCACGCAACAGGGCCCTGCACCCAAGAACCATGCATGCGTACAGCCACAGCCTCCCTGCCGCTGGGTGCTCATGTTCACAGGCACCAGCATGGCATCCCCAACCTCTGCCTATACCTGTGTTGCAACGCCTCACCATACGGTCGTACTCCACCCCATGCTCTGCATCCTGCTCCACATCCATCCAAAAAAATACAAGGCTTTAGACTACTGAAGGAAATCAACTTCCAAAATAAATCAATCAAGATGTTTACATGTGATGAAAACAATAGAAGATCACTAAGCATATCATGATACAGACAGATATAGCCCATCCTAATGACCAAATGAAAACACCAGAGGAGACACAGACATTGGAACAATTAATCAAAGATGTTCATATAATTCTACTAAATAAAATAAATTGAATGGTTAATGACATAAAGGAGATCAAGAAGACACCAGAGGAGCCTAAAGAGCAATTTGAAAGAATAATAGAAAAATAACAGATATCACAGAGATTAAAGATTCTTTAGAACAAATAGAAAGCATACTAGAGACGCTCAACAGCAGATTTGAAGAGGCAGAAGGAAGAATAAGTGAACTAGAGGGCAGAACAACTGATTATAAAAATTCAAAACAGCAAATGGCAAAAAAATGGAAAAATTTGAATTGGATCTCAGAGAAATGATAGACAAAACAAAGCACACAAATACAAGAATCATTGTGAGAAGGGTAAAGAATTAGGAAGATTAGTTGAGGATATAATGGGGGGAAACATCCCAACCCTTATAAAGGACATAAATAAGAAGCCCAATGAACCCCAAAATAGAATAAATCCAAACAGGCCTTCCCCAAGACACATACTAACCAGTTGTCACATGTTGAAGAGCAGCAAAAAATCCTGAAAGTGGCAAGATAAAAACAATCTACTACATACAAGGGTAACCATATTAGACTGAGTTCAGACTACTAGACTCTAGAGACACACAACAGTAGAGACAAAAGAAAGAATAAGTGAACTAGAGGACAGAGTAGCTCCAGTCAAGGAGTTCCAAAGCACATGAGGTAGATAGACATTGGCAAAACCGAAGGGAGCAATAGATGTTTCAACAATAATGGTAAAGGACTTCAATACACCACTCTCCTCTATAGGTAGAACAACCAGACAGAAGATCAACAAGGAAATAGAGAAGTTAAACAACTTGATAAATGAATTAGAACTAACAGACATAAATAGAACATTACATGCCAAAACACTAGGATATACATTTTTCTACAGTGTTCATGGAAAATTCTCCAAGATAGATCATATGGTGGTGCAAAAAACAGGTCTTTATAAGTTTAAAAACACTGAAATTATTCAAAGCACTTTTACTGATCACAATGGAATGAAGCTGGGTATCAATAACCACCAAAGAATGAGAACTTTCACAAATGTATGGAGACTGAATAATACACTCTTAAACAACCAGTGGGTAAAAGAAGAAATTGCTAAAGAAATCATTAGCTATCTGGAGACGAATGAAAACAGCATCAAAACATATCAGAACTTGTGGGATGCAGTAAAGGCTGTGCTGAGAGGAAAATATATTGCCCTAAATGCCTATATTAAAAAACATGAAAGAGCAAAAATCGAGGACTTAACAGCTCACCTGGAGGAACTTGAGAAAGAACAGCAAACTAACCCAAAAGCAAATAGGAGAAGAGAAGTAACAAAGATTAGAGCAGAGTTGTATGAAAGGGAGAACAAAAGAACAATAGAAAGAATCAATAAAACCATAAGTTAGTTCTTTGAGAGAGTCAATTGATGGGCCACTAGCAAGACTGACAAAGAAAAAAAAAGAGAGAAGATCAAAATAAAATCAGAAATGAGAAGGAATGCATTACCACATACTCTGAAGAAATAAAATAAATCAAAAGAATATGCAATGAACAACCACATGCCAACAAACTAGACAACTGAGACGAAATGGACAAGTTCCTGGAAACATACAAACAAGCTCACTGACTCAGGAAGAAATAGAAAATCTCAACAAATCACAAACAAAGAGATAAAATCAGTCATCAAAAATCTTCCTACAAAGAAAAGCCAAGGGCCAGATGGCTTCACAGGGGAATTTTATCAAACATTCCAAAAAGAACTAACACCAATCCTGCTCAAACTTTTCCAAAAAATTGAGGAAAGAGGAATACTACCTAACTCATTTTATGAAGCTAATGTTTTAATACCAAAACTGGGTAAAGATGCTATAAGAAAGGAAAACTACAGACCAATCTTCATATTGAACACAGATGCAAAAATTCTCAACAAAATACTAGCAAATCGAATCCAACAACACATTAAAAGAATTATACACACTGCAACCAAGTGAAGTTTATGCCAGGAACGCAAGGATGCTTTAGCACAAGAAAATCAATTAATGTAATACAGCACATTAACAAATCAAAAGGGAAAAACACATGATCATCTCAATTGATGCTGAAAAAGCATTGACAAAATTCAACATCCTTTTCTAATAAAAACACTTTAAAAGGTAGGAATCAATGGTAACTTCCTCAATATGATAAAGGGCATATATGAAAAACTGATAGCCAGCATTATTTTCAATAGAGAGAGACTGAAAGCTTACCCCCTGAGATCAGGAATGAGACAAGGATGCAGTCTATCACCACTATTATTCAACATTGTACTAGAAGTTCTTAGCTAAAAGCAATCAGGCAGTAAAAAGAAATAAAAGGCATCCAAATTGGAAAGGAAGAAGTAAAACTTTCATTACTGTTTGGAAAATTCTGAGAAATCTACAACAAAGTTACTTGAGCTAATAAACAACTTCAGCAAGGTGGTGGGATATTAAATTAATGTGCAAAAATTAGTAACGTTTCTATACATAAGCAGTGACCTAGCTGAGGAGTCAATTAAGTAAAAAAATTGTATATTTTTTTTTTTACAGAAAAGAAAAAAAACTCAATTGTGATGATAAAAAATATTTATTTCTTCTAGCCTCCTATATTCTGGAGCAGCTAGAAGGAAAAATTTGAGATGATGGCATGGTAGCCCATGACAAACTCTGGGTTTTGTCCTGTAACTACTTGTTGAAATGTGCCTTGAAAACTATTGGTTTTTTTTAGCTTTGTATATATCCTTTATTATATAATAAAAAAGTTAAAAAAATATGAAAATTTTCAATATTGTCTGGTGGGGTTAAAATAACTCTGCTGGAGTTAACTTTATTTAAATTAGCCGTTAATGCTACATACAAAAACAAATCTGAGCCTACTTTATTTGCTTTTTTCCTTCATATAATTATTGAATAAATAACTTTACATTTGCTACACAAATGGACAGCAGCCCCTTGTTTTACACTCCTATACCCACTTCCTTAAAGATAGTCACTTCAACTTATTTAACAGATTCTTTTGGTATTTACTTCAATTTATTTAAATAATGCGTTTATTCTGCTACTTCTGGATGTTTCGGTTTTAGGCATGCATTCTGAGTATACCCACAACTGAGTATACCCAAGTAGATGAGGATTTAGCTTGATTTCACATACCATCCCCACCCCTACTAGCAAAGGCCCTACTTCTGTCCTCCCATCATCCCAATATGGTCATATTCTCCTTCTTGTTATACCAATATCCAGTTTCTACACTATCATGACAATGTAAATATTACCCCACACTAAGTGATATAAAATACTATGATTACTTTTCCCTGAGGTTGATCATTTCTTTACACAGTTTTCTCTGTATGTATCATTAATTTCATTCAAAGTTAAACAGGAAGTAGACAGAGATTTTTCTGTGAAATCTCATCTCCTGAATGGCTTAGTCATTTTGTCTGTTCTGGGGGCCAAATAGAGCAAGTAAGACCTGGGGCTCAACATTCCCCAGGTTAATGCTCATGTGTATCAGGGTCCTTTGAGACCCTCTGTTTCATACTCTCCAGATAATAAGCTTCTGGGACTTTGCCACAGTGAGAGAAGGGCAATTGTCTAGCTGCACTGTCTCGGATGGCGTCCAGTTATTTCTTTGAATGGTAATCAAATCAATCTGTTTTATTTCCAACTTCACACCCCCTTTAGGAAGCTTCTCTTTCTAAGCTGTTTAGGAATTCTATGAGGAAGATGATGATGCTTTTGAGCCTTTCCCACCTGATACCCATCTCTTACCCATTAGCTATAATTTGTTGTTCTTCCTGTGGTCTCCTCTCCTCTTCTCATTTTCCTTGCAGTTTTATGAATTTTTAAAAGACCCTTTACTGTCGTCGCAGTGAGATTTCATGAACTTAATTTTAAAGATCCATTTTAATTTTCTCTTCCTAACTTTCCCTTACTTTCTCTTATATTTCCTTGTCCAGCAAGGACTACTATCCACCACCATCACTCAAATCAGCAGCTTCTCCCTCCACCTTCTCCCCTAATCTATTCTAAATCCTATAGATGGGAACTATTAATAAATTCTCTAGTTTTCCCCTTCTCTTCATCATGACTTGCATGGCTTTAGTCAAGCCACCATCACTTTTTCCAGAGAGTGATCTCCTGGTTTCGTTGTCTTCCAGGAGAAGAGGAAACAGATTTGAGAGATTTTAGGAATCTTTGTGGATGAGAACGAGAGAAAGCGAGGGAGAGAGAAGAATGGAGCTCTTGCATTAGAACTGGAAGTCAAAAAGGGAGAAAGTTTACAGAAATGAGAAAAGGTGTAACGAAACAAACCTGATCAAACTCTGTCAATGGATATATTTCAATTTATATAAAATTTAAAGTCTTCTCTTGACATAGTTTTGCATATATTAGAGAATGAGGGTTCTCTTATATAATAAAAAATGGTTTTAGAAATCAAGGTGTTTAATAGCTATATGACCCATTCTGCTCATGATTTCCCTGAAACATATTTATTCTCTTATTGTTGGACATTTAGGTTGTTTCTCATGCACAAGAAATCACAAAGTGCATTGTTTTTATACTTTTTCTCTGAATTTTTCATTTTAGGACAGATTTATAGATCCAAAAATATTAAGTCAAGGAATATGAACTTTCTAAAAGTACCTGAAATATAGTACATTCTTTTGGAAATTATATATGCATCAATTATTAAATGATAAACTCATTAATATCCTTATTAATCTCACTGTATATTGTTCAAGAGTCCTGTTCTTACTACACATTTCAGAAAAAAACTATATTTTTATTTTGTGTATTTTTATTCATTTTGCATGAGCAGGCACCGGAAATCGATCCCAGGTCTCTGGCATGGCAGGTGAGAACTCTGCCTGCAAGCCACGGTGGCCCGCTTACTATTATATTTTTAGAAAGTAATTCACTAGTTAGGTTTAAAATGGCATTTGCGATTTCAAATTATAGTTACTTGATTACTGGTGGATAATTTTCATCTTTATTATTTCTGCTCATTCTCTAAATTTCCCATTTTCTCTTGTTGGATTAAGGAAGAAGAAAATCAATAAAATTATTTTTAAACAATGCCAAGGATTCACAGACCTACGAATCCACAGCAGACAATGAAATCTACCTGGGTCTTTGAAAACATATTGATGTTTGATTTCCACTTTCTATTTTAGTTGGTATGATGGGCAACCAAGGTGTCCATTTTAAAGCTCCCTGGGCACTAAGAATGTGTGTGCAATAATGTTTGTAAACCACTGGCCTAAGGATTTCCAGATTAGGAAACACATGCGGCCACTATATCATAGGACTGAAAATGAGCTGTAGTTTTCTTAGAGGTGCATAAATAGAGAGATTGGAGTTAGCCATTGAAGGTATTGAAAATGCAAGGCTATTTACTGTGATAAGAGCATTGTCAATTAGGAACTTGGGGAACACTGCTGATAGAATAGAAGCTGTGTACCTAGAAAGTGACCAGGGTTTGCTGAACATTGAGAGGCTAGGGATATATTAGTTCAACTGTTTTAAATCTTCAGGATGGGTATGCGAGAATAAGGAAACCTCAAATAAGTCTAAATCCTGAAGTGTTTTACTTATTTGATTACTAGTGGAAAATTTTTATCATCCTTGGCTATTTCTAAATACTTAATTTAACTTATAAGATTTGTAAGACAATAGTGTTGTCTTATATAGTACTGTGTGAGAAAGGGAAAGTATGAATATCTTACTCCATGATTTTTATTGTAAGGAAATATGAAGTTGCAATTAACTGTCAGAAATTTTTTTCTTAATTCAATTTATGTCTAAGTTGATGAGTTTTGAAAAACATAGATAGTCTGCTTGCATTGTGGCTAAACTAAAACCAGTAGTTCATAGTTTCTTGGTTATTTGCCTCTCTTTTTTCCAGATAACATGACACTTCTGCTGCTTTCTTTTTCTGGTAACAGCACTGTGCACCTTGAGAAAATCAGTTAGCTGCTCTGTTTTACTAACCCCCACCCTTTGGAGGACGGGAATCACAAAAGCATTGGTACTGGATTAATTCCCCTTCCATGTGCTGATGGAGGAGCATTCAGATGGGAGAACCTGGTCCTGGAAGAAGTTGCTACTAAAGTGCTGCAGGATCAATTTGACTGTAATCTCATTGACTGAAACCGAAATAAATGCAACAAAGCAAAGACGATTTTTCCTATTGCAATTTAGCAAAGGGTGGGGTCTTTAATTTTTTGACTTTAGTTTCTCCCAGAGCATTGAATAAAGGGTGAGGTATTCTCTAATATAATTCTTTGCCTCATCTTTTAACTTTAACTATTAATCAAAATTATATGGATAATGCTGGTGGAAAACTAACACAGGTGACTATTCAACTTAGGCATTAAGTTTAATAATGTCTGATTTGCTGATGTACTTCAGGGCCCCTCGTGAGCTGGTAATGCGTGGCTCACCCTATTTATCCCAGGAAGGCTGTGAAGAGTGGTGTTAGGTAAGGGGGAGAGCCACCCTGTGACGTTAGATGAAAGACTCTTCTGATACTTTGTGTTTCTCCATAAAGTGCAGCACTGGTATCCCTAGTTGGTCGGAGGCTTGAAGAATAAGGCTAGTGAATTTAAAAAGGGAAATAACAAGCCGAGGGACATTAATGTTTTCATGGAGGAGAGATAGCTCCAACAGAAGTGATTCATTTAGGCAATAGAATTACGATGTCTCATAGTATGTAAAGCAGGCAGCAGCCCCGTCCTCTCCAACCTGCCTCCAAATGATGTAGAAAACTCTTCCTTAGAACAAAATTTTAACATCTAAATTTCAGGTGGGAATAAAAGAACTCACACTCGTCTCAGGTCTAAGCTTTATTCCCTAATCTCGCTGCTATTAGATATGCTCCTTGCCTGGATATAGAACATTTAAAAGCGCCATTTGGTTCCTATTTGACTGCTTATTTCTTCAACAGAAAGAAGGGTGAATGGCAGGATTCAGGACCCAGTCTCCAATTCCAAGTCTCAAAACTATAGCAGACATTCACTTTGAAAGATACATATGTATACACATATATACATACTAGATACATATACATAAATTAGAATCATTTGCAGAACCTCTCAGAGCTCCTAACATGAAGGATTTGTAATTAATAATCACTGTTTTTTAAAGATAGCTTTAGGTTAGATCATGGAGAGTCTTCAGTGTGGTGCAAGGATATATTAGTTTGTTAAAGCTGAAAGAATGATATACCAGAAACGGAATGGCTTTTAAAAAAGGTATTCACTAAGTTGCAAGTTTACAGTTCTAAGGCCATGAAAATATCCAAATTAAGGTACCAGCAAGAGGTTACCTCCACTCAGGAAAGACTGATGCTGTCTGGAACACATCTGTCACATAGGAAGGCCTATGGCTGACATTTGCTGACCCCTGTTCCTGGTTCCGTTGCTTCCAGCTTCTCATGGCAGTGGTTTTCTCTTTAAATTTCGGTGGGCCCTCACTTAGCTCTTCAGGGACACAACTCTGGGTTCTGGCTTGCTTAGCATCTCATGGGAAGGCACATGGTGATATCTGCTGGGCTCCAAACACCCTGTCTAGGCATCTGCTTCCTCTGTTTGCACTCCAAGCACCTCCAAATGTCTCTATCAGCTCTGAAGCAGCTGTTTTCCAAGCATCTCTGTCAACTCTGGGCTTTCTCCAAAATAGTTCCTCTTTTGTAGGACTCCAGTCAACTCATCTAGGCCCACACTAATAGGTGGAGTCACATCTCCATCTAATCAAAAGGTCACACCCACAATTGGGGCTGCCACATCTTCATGCTATAATCTAAGCAAGAGATCACAGCCATAGCTGGGTGTGTCACATCTCCATGGGAACAGTCCCATCAAAGTTTCCCACCCTAAACAATAGGTCTGGCCCCACAAGACTCAATAAGGATTAAAACATGGCTTTTCTGTGGTACATCATAATTTCAAACTGGCACAAAGGACACTTGGAAACTTCATAAACTTTTGGAAGCCATTGCAGATACTTGATCATGGGAGTGAAATGAGCCAATGTGACAATGTGAATGGTTGAATGGGGAGGCAAAAGCTGGGAGGCACGGAACACAATTGGGAATTTATTGTGATAGTTCATGTGGGAGATAGAAGGGACCAGAGCTAGGATGGTGACAGTGAAGATAGATGACCAATAATAAAAATGGCTATAGCATTATAACTTTTGAAGGGTGGTTAGACTTCTAACCACTACTCTAAGGGTTAGACTTCTGCTCTCCATGTCAGATCCAGGCAGCAATCGTGGAGTTATCTTTATTCTCTAGCTATCAATATGCATATTCTAAAATGTCATAGAGAATGAAACTCAGAGAAGATCATACATCTTCCACTGCTATTACAGAGAACACCTGTTTAGTAGTCCTAGGTCAATCTGCTAGTTCTCCATGCCAATGCAAAAGCTGTTACACATATCCAATACACTGCTGTGTTTAGCAACAGAGCAAATACTGCTGTAGTTTCCACATGGCAAATTGCGGTTTTAAATTGTTCATTGCATTAGCCATTGCTTACTGGAAAAGCAAATGACAATAGTTGCAGATGTTTACAGCAGCGTGTTTCCTTCTAAATGTCCCATAAGTTCATTTAAGTTGGCTTTAAGTTCAGAAACTAAAATGCGGAGGCAGAAAAGCAAAGTACAACGCAAAGCCTTGATAATGATATTATTGTTATTCATACTGAGGAAAAACCCAGGCATCTGGGGAGGTCTAAAGCAAAATACAATCACCAAAAAAGCAAAAATAACACAAAGTATTCACGAGAATAGCTCTAATGGGATTTTTAATGTAATGTGGTATTAAAACCTTACCCTTTGCATAGACATAAGAATGCAATTGAAAGATTAAAGTTTAAAGTATTTCTATCTGGAGATTTGCCTTTATTTTAGATTTTATATATATAAAAAGCATGTGTGTGTATTCATGTCATGAGGAGTGATGCTATTCTATTTTTAAATTGACAAAGCATATTTGATTACTTCATCGGCAGATTTAAAATTATTTGTTAGATACCTTAAGAAGGTTTGTAAATTACAATATAAAGTAGGATCAACTTTACTCATTCCCTTCCTTTTCCACTTCCCTTCTCCTTCCTTACTGAATATACATTCCTAAAGTCTTTTGGTCAGGCAGTGCAGCACAGACTTCCAAGGCAGGTATGGGCAGAGAGTGTGACAACCCAGAGGGACATGAGATGGACATCTGAGAGGAAGGACTGTAGGACCCAAGGGTTAAAACAAGACCTGCAGAATTTGTTGGGAGCAGCTGGCATTAAAGTGGAGGCAAGAAATTGAGGAAACAGTTATTTGCATAATGGAGAACTGTCTGGGAGAGAGAATGTTTGTTTTGTCTTAGCCCCAGGTTATTTGTGGTCATCTTAAGTAAGCACTCTGTATTCTCACCAGGTGCATGGGTATTCTTTGTCACGTGAACCCTGCAGTGTATAAGCAGGAACCAGTTAAGAATAAAGTTGTCTGATGTCTCTGGTCTGTTATCGCTGAGCTTCAGACCCCCTGAACCCATCTGTGTCTATCTTTCATTCTGTCTTTCATTCTTTCTTTCTCATCATTCTTTAATATCCTTTGAGCTCCGTTTCATAGGAAGCAACAGAATGCCCACATGGCATGAGATGTGGGAGCCCAGGTAAGTGAGGTGTGAGTTCTGTATAGTGGGGCAGCTGGATATGGAGTGTTTGAACTAGTGGAGGGTAAGGATTATGTCCCCATGCAGCTTTGTGGGTTATACAGGTCAAGTTGGATGAAGTGAGTGTCCATATTGGACTAGCTCAGCATGCGATGGCAGAGGCCAAGCGGGGTGGTGAAACAGTGACCCGGCATGGAGAGTCAGAGTCGACAGAGCATCTTCCCAGGGACAAGGACCTGAGTGGAGTTTCCAAGCCCAAACAGGCTGAGGAGGTCATTTGTTCAGGAAAGGATGTGGTTGCAGAGAAGGGAGTTTTATGGCACATTCATCAAATAAGTAATTATACTAGGAGCCAGGTTTCTTGCTGTAAGCAAAGGAGTTAAAATACAGAAATTCGTAAATTTAGCATGAACCTATGTTGTTGGAGATATCAAAGTAAACTCACAGTATTGAATAAGTAGATGAATAAATAAAGAAGTTAATACAGATGTAAATGAGATATATGTGTGTGTGTATGTCTGTGTGTGTGCAGTATGACAGACATCAATGTAATCACGTAATCAAAGTGAGCATCATAAGTTATGGTTCAAGTTGACATGGTCCATCATCAGGGATGAGGCTCAATCACAAGAACACAGCATAATTTCTACGATAGTTCTGTCAAGATGCATGGCCTAACTTGAATCATGAGGACACACTGGACAAACCAAAAGTGAGCGCCATTCTACTGAATAATTGACTGATAACCTTTTGAAAAGCTCCAAGATCATGAAAGTCATGGAAAGACTGAGGTACTGGTGCAGACTGAAAGAGGCAAGGAGAAATCATAAATAAATACAACGTGTGATTCTAAACTGGATCCTTTTGCTATGAAGCCATTCCTGAACAGTTGATGATGAATAGGGGTCTGCAAATTATAATGCAAAAATCCTGGAAATGTATCTATTTCCATGGTAATTTCTATATCTCATAGGCCATGATTATAAAGGAAAACTTCCTCATTGGTAGGAAATACTAAAGAATTCAGGGGGTTGTGGCATCAGGTTGGCAACATACTTTCAAATGGCTCAAGGGGATAAACAGGTATTTGTACTGTATTTGCAACTCTTCTGTTATCGTCTATTTAAAAATTTTTCAAAAAGAAAATTACCAAGAATGAACAGCATAAATAAGAAAAGGTAAAATAAAATTGAAACTAAAAATATAATGTTTAAAATCTAAATCTGTGAACATTTTAGTGAACACATACAGTTTTAGAAAGATTTGTCATTCAAGAGACTCCTATTATTAAAATGACCTTGTATTATGCAAACATACAAATTGAAAACATACCTTTTTCAAAAATAATGGTGAATTTTATTAATGAACAGTAGTGTCTTGATGGGATAAAAATAGTAATAATGGATAAACAAGGCCTTTAAAATGCTAGTGCCTTAACTGAAAAAAATATGGTCAGAAAATCAGTTTTAGGTACAAATACCATCCTAGAGATAGAGTGAACTGTTGCAAATTCTGAGGAAAAGAGAGTATTCATCAGCAAAAGAATGAGAAAATTTAGCAGAAGAGGAATTGTATACTTGAGAGGAATTCAGAATCAGGTGGTTTCTGGTGTGCCTGGATAAGAGAATCAAGAGTTATCACAGACCAACTGAAAACCAAAATATTAAGGCCATAGGAAAAAAGTGAAAGCCAGCAAAGACTGGTAAAATATTCCAATGAAATGATTTTCTGCAATCTTCCTATGCATTTAATTTTATTTGTTATTCAATTAGTTGTACCTATTAAGTTTCCTTTGGGTTTGAAATGGCCCCGGGAGCTTCTGGTTCTAGTTGAGCGATTGGATGTAGTTTACTTATGCCTCTCTCTTAACACACACTCAAATGAAATGGAATAAAAATGAAAAGTAACTTTTACACTGAAGAGAATGGGAGAAAAAGCACAATTATTTTAATGACATAGACTATTTCCAAAAGGTAGTAAATGAATGAAAGTGGTTGACAGATGAAACACAGCAAACTGCTTAGTGGAGGGAAGAGAGCATGGAGAAGGGAGTCAATGTGCCCAGAGCAATCCAGAGGGATGCAAAACTGGGGTAAGCAGCTGTGGGAGGGAGATGGGAGCAAGGAGTTGGCTTGCAGCAAAAAGCCCTGGGTATCTGTCTCAGAAAGTGTTCTGCTTCCTGTCTATGTCACCATGAATCTAAGATGGCATTTAGCCCCATGCAAGTTTTGAAGACATGAAAATATCTTTTTGGAAAATTAGAGCAACCAGAGTACATAAAAATACCTCAAAGATGAGGGATTGAACATAGTTCAAACTAAAGCCTTTTCCATTTTGGCTTCTGGGGCACTTCAGCTCAAAGCCTGGTCACCAAAAGCAAATCTGTGACCAGGGCAGTGAAGCCTTGGTCAGATTTCTGTTCCATGAGAGAAAAGTAGCAGAAAACTGTCCCTCACATACAGAGCACACAAATCCTGTAAAAGCAGCCAAGCAAATAATCTCAGTATTTCCTGAACTGAGGAACATTGCTAGACATCTAAGAAAACTAGCCCCATAGAATGAGCAACATGAATAAACAAATTGAGATTGCAAGAAGCAAAGATAAATCATTGGACAGCAGAGGGATTGCGGGAAGATGGTGGAGTAGAGAGCTCTAGGATTTCCACCAAAACAATGATTAAACTGTCAGTAACTGTCTGAAACAACTATTTTGAAGCTCTAGAGGCCAGAAGAACACTGTGCAGTATCCAGGGAAGAGCAGGAGGAAGAGCTGATAAGTTGTAGTAAAGAATAGAAATTGCTTTCTCTGCGTGGCAGCTATTGGTGCCCATCTCCCACTTTTGAGGCAGGCTGCCTTGGGGTACAGCCCCTGCCTAGCTTGCTGGTGACAGAAAGGAATGTAAAAATCATCTTCCCACACACCAGGGGTAGAAACGGCTGGTCACTGATCATTTCTTTTGATTAATGACTGGATCACTGGGGTCCTTGCACTGACAGCAACCATTGTTCCAATCCGCTGGCCAAAGGATGTGGCAGAGAAAGCTTAAAGATGCTGTACTCCCTCAGGGCTATAGGCAACAGCTAGCTTGAAGGCTTATTTGCTGGGAATGCCAAGAAAGCTCAGCTTTGAGGAGCAGTGGAAGAAGTTTTTGCCTCCACACCTGATCTCTTTTTTCCTCATGGCATTTTGGAGCCAGTCTGTGTGCCCTTCATGTTTCCTCGGTCCTGTTTTGGCTGGAAGAGACTGGCTTGGGAAAGACTCTCTGGCATGCCCTGCCTCCCAGAATTTGCCATCCCGACAAAAGCAGACTACGATAACAAAAGGAGTGTAAGGAACTATAGAAGAACACCATCTGTGGTGAAGACTTGATGGCTTTGAATACATGGGAGAGGGAGATGTGTTTCTTAGGAAACAGAGGGGACAACCAAATACCTATGAATGGGGGACTCCAAGTCAACTAACAGGCAAAGCCCAGGACAAGACACAGGCCAGGGAGACAAGGGAAAACCCTGCCCACTGCAGTCTCCTTGGGCAGACCTTCCTGGTAGGAAAGCTGAAGATCAAGAAAATCTTTGTCTTATCACCAACTGGTTACAAAGTGGTGAAATAGACATCTCAGAGAATAAACTATAGACTTAATAGTTTAAAATATTAAAATGTATAGGATGGAACAAAAGAGAACAAGACAAACAAAGAAGCAAGAAAAGATGGCTTAGCCAAGGGAAGAGGATAAAAATCCAGAAAGCACCAATGAAGAAAATGGCTGAGGAGTAGAAGAAATCAGAATTATAAAAAGAAAAAATAGCCTAAGACACTTCAGAGATGTCATCAAATGTACTAATATATGCATCATAAAATCTGAGAAGGAGAAGAAAGAAACAAAGGGGCAGAGGACTAGTCAAAGAGTAATGCAGAGAATTTCCCAAACTTAACAAAATATGTGGATATGCACATCTAAGAGACCCAGAAAACACCAAACAGGATAAATTTGCAGAAAAATACACTGTGACATATATTGATCACACTATCAAAGGCAAAGAACAAGGAGAGAGTTCTGGAAACTGCAAGAGAAAGGCAACATGTTATGCACAAGGGAATTCCAATGAGACTGAATGCTAATTTCTTATCAGAAACCATGATGACTAGAAGATAGTGGGTAGATGTACTTAAAATGCTGAAAGAAGACAACTGGCAAACAAGACGTTTATACCCAGCAAGACTTTCTTTCAAAAATGAGGGAAAGATTAAGACATTCTCAGATAAACAAAAGCTGAGGGAATTCATCTACTCTACAAACAATTCTAATGGAAGTTTTTCAGACTTACATGAAAGCACACTAGACAGTGGTTCAAAGCAGCATAAATAAATAAAGACCTGCAGTAAAGGCAACCACATCGGTAATTATAAATTCCAGTATTATTGTAGTGTATTATTTGGTATGTAACTGCACTTCTTACTTCCTATGGGTGCAAAAATGTAAATGCAAAAATGCAAATAAAAAACACATTAATACAATGAAGAATTTTTTAAAACCATGCAATTATATCAATTGATACAGATAAGCCATTTTACAAATTTCAGCATTGCTTCTTGATAAAAGTAATTAGAAAACTAGGAACAGAAGGAAACTTCTTCAACATGATAAAGGACATATATGAAGACCACATGCTAACATCATGCTTAATGGTGCAAAATTGAAATATTTCCCTCTAAGATCAGGAACAGTACAAGGATTCCTACTGTCACCACTTTTATTCAACATTATACTGGAAGTGCTTGCCAGAGCAATTAGGCAAGAAAAGTAATTAAATCATCCAAATTGGAAAAGAAGAATTAAAGCTTTTCCTATTTGAAGATGATATGATCCCATTTAAAGAAAAGCTTGAAAAATCTACAACAAAGCTCCTAGAGTAAATAAATTAATTCAGCAAAGTGGTGGGGTACAGGATCTACACCAAAAAATTAGTAGTGTTTATATCCACAAGCAATGAATAATTGAAAGATGAAATCAAGAAAAAAATTCCATTCATAGTAGAAATTAAAAGAATCACATGTCTAGGAATAAATCTAAGCAAGGGTATAAAAGATTTATACACAGAAAACTACAAAATATTGCTAAAATAAATCAAATAAAACTTAAATAAATGGAAGGGGATTGTGTTCATGGATTGGAACACTAAATATTATTCCAAAGCTATTTATAGATTCAATGCAATCCCAACAACTTTCTTTCAAAAATGGAAAAGCCAATCATCAAATGTATATGGAAGTGTAAGGGGCCCCAAATAGCTGAAGGCATCTTGAAAAAAGAAGAATGAATTTGGAGGATTCATACTTCCCAATATTAAACTTATTACAAAGCCAATATAATCAAAACAGCACGGCACTGGCACAAACACAGACATACAGACTAATGGAATCAAATTAAATGTCATGAATCCACCCTCACATTTAAGCGAGCTTTATTTTGACAAGGGGGTAAAGACCACTCAACTGGGAAAGAATAGTCTCTTCAACAAATGGTACTTGGAAAACTGGATCTCCATTTGCAACAAAAAAGGAGGATCTCTATGTCACACCTTATACCACAATCAACCAAAATAGATCAAGGGCCTAAATATAAGGGTCAGAGGCATCAACCCCCTAGAAGAAAACAGATGAAAGCATTTTCAGGTCCTTTTGTTAGCCAATGGTTTCTTAGACTTTTTAACAACAACAAAAATAGATAAATGAGACCTCATCAGAATTATAAACTTCTGTGCCTCAAAGGAATTTATCATGAAAGTAAAATGACAACCTACACAGTGACAAAAGTATTTGAAACCACATACCCAATAAACTTCTAATATCCAGAATATATAAAGAAATCCCTCAACTTAACAAAAAGACAAACAACCCAATAAAAAATTTGATGAAAAATCTACTGTACAAATGGCCAGAAAGCACAGAAAAATTTATCAACATCCTTAGCCATCATAGTAATGGCAATCAAAATCACAATGAGATACCATCTCACACCCATTAGAATGGCAGCTATTAAAAAATAGAAAAAAATAACAGGTGTTAGAGGAGATTTGGAGGAATACAAATGCTCATTCATTATAAAATGTGACAGCTACTCTGGAAGACATTTTGATGGTTCCTCAGAAATTGAAATAGAGAACTACAATATGACCTGGTAATCCCACTGCTAGGTACATACCCTAAAGAACTGAAATCAGGGACCCAATAGATATGTTCATACTGATATTCATAGCAGCATTAGATAGAAGCAACCAAGTGTCCATCAACCATTGGATAAATAAATGTGGTGCATATGTACAATGGAACATTATTAAGCCATAAAAAGGAATGAAATCCTGATACATGCGACAACATGTATAAAACTTGAAGATATGTTGAATGAAATAAACAAGACCCAAAAGGAAAAATATTGTATAATCTTACTGATTTGATACAGTTAGAATAAGCAAACTCATAGCATCAGAATCTAGACTATGGGTTACCAGTGGATGGGGGGGGGGTCAGAGAATGGGAAGTTAAGGCTTAAAATGTACAAGGTTCCTATTTGGAATGAGGGAAATGTTTTGATAATGGATGGTGTTGATGGTAGCACAACATTGTGAACTCAAATAACAGCACTGAAATATATATCTGAATATGATTAAAAGGGGTAAATGTTAGATGGATATATGGGAACAGAATATATATATTTTTAATTCCAAAGAACTATACCAATGAACCCAAAGTTAAACCATGGACTACATTAACGGTACTATTAGAAAAATGCACTACCATCAATTTGTAACATGTTCTAAACCAATGCATCGTGTTATTCATAGGGTGGTATATGGGAATCCGGTGTTTTATGCATGATTGTTCTGAAAACCCACAACTTTTCTAATAGAGAAAAAGATCACTGGGCAGAAAGGAAAAATAGAAGAGGCAGCATGCAATAATAGAGATATTAAATTAGCAGTCTAGTGTCAAGGAATGTCATAATGCCTGCTTTTCAAAAAGTTTATAAAGAAATTGGACAACTTAGAATAGGTACTCATAAGAAGTTATCAATACTCTGGAGTGTTTTCCTAGAAGAAAGTGGGCCAGGGCATAGGGTGTGCTGCTTTCATCAACAGCATTTTGAACAACTGAATTGTTTACAATATTTATATGTAAGATTTTTTACCACCTTCATAAATGAAACAAACAGCTAAACATTTAAAATTGCACCTGCCTAGCAACCTGAGATACAACTACCATAACTTACAGTCAAATATTTAAAGAGGACAGTGAAAAAAACAAAATACATTCACAGATGAAAATCTGCCTAAACATAAAAAAATACACAAATGATACCATATAATATCAAATAAGTGATTTAGTGAAAAATAAGAACAGTTCTTACAAAATGCAGAGAGAAAGGACAATGGAGTGAAGAATATGAGGGGAAGATAGACACAGCTGAGAGAAGAGACTATCAGAGTTTTTAAAAAGGGCAGTTGATTTGGAAAAATGTCATAAAAAATGCAATTATTGCGTGGTGCCATGGTGACCCAGTGGCAGAATTCTAGCCTGCCATGCTGGAGCCGCAGGTTCTGTTCCCAGTGCCCGTCCATGCCTCCCCCTCACCCCCCAAAAATGTGAGCAGGAGTAATAATTTTGTTAAAGAAAAATATCCGTACTTAGGTAGGAAAAAAAGGCCATATGTAGAGGAGTAAAATCAAAACGGAATTTTATTTCTTCACAATACTAAATACCTGCAGACAATGGACAACAACTATAGATTTGAGCCAGAATTTTATTGTGCACCGACACTATAAAGTTCCTTTTGTGTCAATCCATAAAAAAATAGATTATCAGAAAAACTAGTATACCATAAACATATCACTCATACTCCTGTCCTTAAAATTAAAAACAAAAATCTTTTGTGATATATTTTTTAGTAAGAAAGACATATTTAAATATAAACTACTTAAAATCTAAAGAATGTGTGGCATATAAATAAAACTTCATGAAACTTCTGTAATACAAAGACTGTTGAATCTTCCGTCAGTAACACCAATGAACTATATGTTGACCAGTGGCCTGTGATTTTTGTCTGGCCGAAGTGCTTTCTTTCACTGTGTCTCTTACATTTCTACTCTTTTCCCTAAACAGGAGGAGTTCTAAAGTAAAGGGTTTAAAATGATCTAATAAATTCTCATTAACTCAAGAAAAAATACTACTTCTAGGAAATAAATAGCAGCATTATTTTCCTTTTCCAAAATGGAAATAAATGTTTCAATACTTACGTTTTCTCCACCTTAAGGCCAAACATTTGAAATAATGAATTGTGCAAAACCCTAATTTCTGTTGATTGATTAGTTTAATGATATACGAAACTTTTATTTTCTAATTCAGTTTAGAAGACTACCATTTCTAGGCCCATTTACCAGTATTAAAAGTATTCCTTAGATTTCAAAAAGCTTCATTATTATATAAAATATGATTAAGATAGTGATTTAGAGTAGTTATCCTAAAGGCACATTGTCTCTCTTGGAGAACCCTGATTCTCAGAAAGGATTAAGATAAATTATGACTATTCTGGAGGAGAGGAGAACTAATCAGCGAAAAAAGCTAAAAATAAATGTTAGTGAATTAGGTACCTAAATATTTAAATTTCTTCCAATAATTATTATCATAAATGGATAATATTTATGTTTGGCTATTTATTAAAATGATATTTGATGGTAAGCTCTATCCGTGCTAGTATCAAATTAAATTGCTTTAAGAGAATGACTCATTCCTAATTTTGAGTGGTGCACTTAAGTAAGGTATTTGAAATATTTAATCTTAAATAGAGATTTGATTTTAGAAATGTGTTTTTTTAGAGAAATGTAAAGGAATGCAAATGAGTGCAATCATTTTGGTTAAAGAAAACGTCTACAATTTAAAATTTTTAAAAAGTTATCTGCAACTCAAAGTTATAATTAATGAAGTAAATTTTAATTTTTTAGTAATTGTTTTCCACTATAGCCTGAAAGATAAATTTCATTTTAATGTAAAAATCATTGTGAAAACAGTAATAAATTTGAAAATAGGCTTCCAGGAATAAATTTCTTAATATAGTTGAGGCTGGAAAGGAAATTTTGGGTTAAATCATATATTCATTTTAAGGCTTTTGTTTCATATTGCAAAACTGCTTGCTTTAAATGATGTATTTTTATCAGTATCATACTCTCAAGAACAATTAGTATTATTTTCTATTGTTGGAAATTTGAAAGGTGAGAATCCTATCATATTATTATTACCGTTTGCATTTCGTTACCAGCACCACAGCACCAACGCTTTTACAGTTTGAAGGCATGTTCTCTATAGCATCATCTGTTATCTAAGTCATTTTTTGCTGGCTTCTTTTTTTTTTCAGTAACACATAATGCAAGAAGAAGTAAAACCCAAATCAATTATATTTTGTAATATAGTTTCACATTTGTTTTGGAAAATCCCCATACTTTATTCTTCTTTAATTAAATATCTAGTTAATTTTGCTCATTTTTTTCCAAATGAAGTTTAGACTAGATTAATAATGCATTATTAACTTTCATGTCCCCAAGTTTCCAAACTATTAATTCCTTGGCTTTGACCAATTGTCAGGGGAAGGATATCTAATCTTGTTTTAACTTAGTTCATTTAATTAGCTAGCCAAGTTCCTCATAAAAGGCAGAGGGAAGATATATTTAACCAAAATAGAAGAAAGCATCATATGTTTAATCTTGTAGGCTGTCCCACAGAAAATATGATATAAATATGATTAGGAAAATGGGTTCTTCACTCCATACTTCTATGTCTGCTGAGTTTTTTTCCCTTTGAGATGAGGGGCTCCCGGGCTTCTAGGCACCGGACAACAGAAGGCTGGTCTTTCTCTTCTGTCATGTCTTGGATTTGACATATGGAATCATGTGTTGGCGCCTTACATCTCTAGTAGCCATAAGGAAGAATATTTTATTTATATTTCCATATCAGGCAATGAAATGGCAAAAAATGTGGTTATTTCACTTATAAAATGTTGACCATGCTTAACCTGTCAATGGGTTACGAGAGTGTTTTCTGGGGTCCATGATGTTTGCCTCTCGGTAAAAGGATGCTAGCTAAAAACTAACAAAATTGATATTTTTAATACTGAAATCATTACTTTTGGCACTCAGATTCAGCATACACTTATTTTTATAATTTTTGGAGTACTAGATGTCTTGCAAAATCTTGAAAGAGAGAAAATCTAACCTCCCCCCCCTTCTTTCCCTCTTCTTTAGGGACACTGGAGAGCGAGAATCAGGGACACTGATTCTTTTATTTTCAAGAAAGTATCTATTCATCTCTGAACTGGCTTGATTATTAGCTAGGTTTTAGGAATGTATTTCCATTTTTAAAAAGAGAATCAGCACTCACTTTAAACTAGACCAAACCTTCAGCATTCTTTCCTGGCCTTGTATATAAATACTAATAATTAATTACATTAAAATGGTTTAAAACTCCTTTCTCTGCTAAATGGTTGAAATAATAAAATAAACTTTCCAAGAGTATGGCAAAGGGACCGGGGCCACTATTTTCTGGCCTATATTTTAATTCAAATATCTGTCAAGACTATTTACATGCTCTTAAAAGTATTCACAGTTGACAGAATATTTTCCTCTTTCATTTTCAGTGAAAACAAATAATTCTGAATCACTGATTGGAGCCATCCTAATGAATCCAGTAATTACCAATTATCTTCCTGCAGTTTACTGAGATGAAAACTACTGCATACTTTTCAAAATTAATTAAAAATTAGCTCTCAATCTAAAGACAAGGATACCACTATCCTTTCATTTGAAAAAAGATTCTCATATATAGTGAAATTTCTTGTTTTCATTTGTCTATGGTTCTGCTATGTGCTACACTATTTTTTTTCTCTTCTTGTGTAGGGAAATGCTTAGATCCAAAAACTTAGAAAACAAAAATGCAATCCACAATGTAAATGTGGATTTTAAAATTTTGAAATTGAGGCAATTCACAATTTTATGCTCATAAATTATCAGCATCATTTCCCTTCTTTCTCTCCTGCTACCGCAAATGATATTTATCACTTCAGTCTAAATAATTCTTACACCACTACTAAATGATTCTTTTATTTCTCCCATAAGGACAAATTTAGGAAAAAAAATGATTGTAGACTACATTATATTTTTTAAGACTGAAAATAGCTTAACTGAATCCTATGAAAAAAGTGTGCTTTTTTACAACTTAGATTATTTTCTTTATTGAATAAAATAATACTCAGAGGATATTTAAATAACTAGCAACATGGGAACAGCTTTCCAATCTTTTAGCCTAAAATTAGTTTGCAGGTCATACTGTGTTTTGAATAAACCACATATAATTTGTATAGATATGTTGCTTATCACTATGTTAAAGAGAAATAAAAAGGAATACTCTTAAATTGATAATTATATTCTATCTTAGAAATTCAGGTAAAACATTTGGTCAATGGAATAATGTCTTAAATATTATTAGCAGCTTTTAGCTAACCTGTCCCTGTCCCTTCTCCTGTATGTCAGTTTAACAAGTGTTTGAGTCTCCACAATATTGAAAGCCCTGCTGAAGGGGTCTTTAAGTGATGGGAAGGTTTACTGCCAGCTCTAAAAAAGAGTCTTTTCCAATTAGTGTTATGAGAAGCAATAAAATTAAATTATATATATATAAATATCCTAAAATGAATGGTCAAGATAATTACTATTATAACAATTAGAGAAAGAAGAAAATTGTTGGTCGAAAGAAGACAGATTATAAAAGCTATGAGCATGAAAATAGGTTTCTCCTTTCGAGGCATATCTGTAACTAATACATTGGAAGATTATTGGGATTAAACATTAGCATTTTGGTGGAATTGATTTTAAACTTTATCTTGTTTAAGCATTTAAAACACATTACATTATCTGTAAGCTGTACATGACGGAGCAGTGGATAGAACAATTACCTTTAAAGTTGGGTCTGATTCTTGCGTCATACCCTGATGTCCTTCCCATTAGTTTATCCAGAAAGTCAGAAGGTGACATTGGGGCAGTTCGGGATCTTGCACTTTCTGTTCCCTTTGTGGAAACCAAACTACAAATGAGGGGGAAAAAACAGATTTTATACGTCTTTCTGACAACTGTTTACTACAAATATAAAAAGGAAATGATAAACAAAAACACCTTCTAAAACAAAAAGATAGGCTTTATAGACCATACAATGACTAAAATCATAAGATAAATAGATATTCATAGATTTACAGGCAGTATTTATAAGATTTTACTTGTATTCAGACACCAATTGTCAAAGATAATATTATTTTGTGTTAAAACTGTAACAAAAATCACTTCCAAATTATTAGGCTTGCAAAATCTGTATTTATGCAAACCTGATTTCTGATCACAATTCTTAACTAAAAGTATTTCGAGTGCTTCAATCATAAGAAAATATGAAAATTTAGCTGTGAAATACATTTTTCAACTGCAGGAAACACACCATCTTTCAGGTTTTGAGAATTTTTCTCAGAAATAATAAAACTTCTGCCCAATAGATTAAATAATTTTCTTTATTTAATTCTGTGTATTAATATATTAGCAACAAACCTTCATTCTACTTTTACTGTGTCATTAACCTACAGCACATCTTGTTTAGATCTAGAATTCGAGTGTCAAGATTGAGAAATTACTACCAATGCAGTCTGTGCCCCAGGGTATGATGCTGAGAGCCTGTTGGTAGGATAGTGTTATTTTTCTCATTCAAATATCCGCCCCCCCCCCCCTTTTTTTTTTGCAGTTGCTCAAACTATAAGCCCATACATGTAAGTGCATTCCTTCTCCAGCTCCTCATTTACTTAGATTAGGTGGCACCCAGAGTCTGGCCTGCTTGCTAGAATCACATGATTCCTTTCATCCACAAAGCTCTGCTTGGGGAATAGAACAGTCTTTTCAGAGCACACATGGTGTCTCCAGCTGCTGTGTCCAAACCGATGTTGCTTCCTAGGAATTGTCAATTATCACATTCCTTCTGGTTCTGTGCCACTATGAAAAGCACTGCCGAACCTGAATATTTTAGGTCACCACTTAAGCAGCTGAATCAACCTATTAACTTCTTCATGAATCTCCTGCCAGAATTTTTAGTATAGCCTGAGAACATGACTTTAGTGCTATCACCATTAAGTTGCCTCCCACAAAACACATATATGCAGTGAAAAGTACAACTCTGACATTTAATCTCAGTGATAAGTGAGAATGGTTTTTCTGAAGGCATCGTATTGCAGTGACAGCTTCTATTAGCCAAGGCCCTCTTTTAGAGCTTCTACTTAGTTCGGGATATTCTGAGTCACTCATCTCCATAATGACTCTCATTCAGCCATCCTCACTTTCTGCCTGTTTTAGTTTACAGGACTGCTCAAGCAAGTACCACTCAACAGGCTAGCTTAAACAGTAGAAATTCAATGGCACACAGTTTTGAGGTGAGGGAAAAGTCCGAATCAAAGCATCCTTAAGGTGATGCTTTCTTCCGGAAGGCATCCTGGGGCTGGCTGCCAGCGGTCCTTGACCCCGGGCTTCTCTGCCACATGGCATAGCACCTGGTGGCTTCTCCTGGCCTCTCAGTTCTTCTCCAGGTTCTCTTGAGATCAGCTTCTGGCTGCTCCCTCTGTGGTTTTTTCTCTGTCTGAATTTCATTCCACTTATAAAAGACCCCTGTAATAGGATTAAGGCTCGTCCTCACAGAGCTGGGCCATACCTTAACTGGAGTCACCTCTTCACAAGCACCTACTTATAATGGATTCACAACCACAGGGATAGAGTCAGTTTAAGAATATGTTTTTCTGGGGCACATGCAGCTCCGAAATACTATACTGACTAAACTGAAGCATCTCTTCTTCCTACTCTGTCAGTTCTGTCATGCTTAAGACCTTTTTCTCATTGATTATTATTGCTCAGAGGAGCTCTCTGCCCTCTTTCTTCAGACTATATTCAGAAACTAACCACATGTCACAACTTCCTCGTCTGATATCCTAATCCATACCACCGAAATATCTTACATGGAACATTAAGGCTGTTGATTGGTCTCTGCCTGACCCTTGTCCACCCTGTAGTTTACTCTCCATACAGTAGACAAAGTGATAGTTTTAAACATAAATCAGAATATCACTTCCCTGTCCTAAAATTCCATCTTATCAGTAGTAAAATTCAAAGTTCTTAAAATAACATACAAGTCTCCAAATTATCTCACCCCATTCCCCATTCTCTAATGTCCACTAACCATTCTCAAGCATTCCTTGCCAATCTGTCCAGAGGGAGAGGCAGTAAGCATGTTCCTCCATAGGGCCTCTTCAGTTTGTATTGGAGAATCTTCCTCTCTAGACAGCTGCATTGCTCCATTCTGCTATTCAAGTCCCTGCCAAATTCTCACCATATTGGAATGGCTTCTCTATATTTCCTTATGTAAAAAGTCCTGCCGTAGTACCGTGCTTAATTCCCCCTGTAAATATACTCTTTATATATTTTATATGCATATAGATATGTAGAGTCTTTGTTTATATTTCTCTGTCCTTAGCTAAAATATGAATTTCATGAGAGCAGGTGCTTTATTTTTTTTTTACATGGACAGGCACCAGGAATTGAACCTGGGTCCTCTGGCATGGCAGGCAAGCATTCTTGCCTGCTGAGCCACTGTGGCCCACCCAGATGCTTTACTATTTAATTCATTGTTCCATTTTCAGAGCATAGAACAGTGCCTTATACATGGCAGGTACTCAATAGATGTTAAAGAAATGATGACTAATTGAGTGAGTGAATGTTATGTAGTATTGGATCCTTCTACTTATCTTCATTGTTCTTATATATTTTTTCTCTAATTTACACTCCACAGTTATTGAAAAGCTTAGCTGCTATCCCAGTTTTTCTTTCCAGGCCCACTTGTAGAGTCTATATGACAAACTTGTTCTTCAGTGTGCATAATTCATGAAAACCATCCATTTATAAAACTATATGTTATCAAATGTTCATTTTCCTTTCTCTGATCCTTTGTTCCTTAGACTAGATAATCTTAATTTACCTATCTTCGAGTTCACTGAGCCTTTCTTCTGCCTGCTCAAATCTACTGTTGAACTGTGTGGTAGGTGAATACTGGAATTCCCAAAGGATATCCATGTCCTTATTTCTGGAACACCTGCATGGCAAAGAAGAACGTGGCAGAAGTGATTAAGTTAAGGATCTCTAGATGGGGAGGTTATCCTGGATTATTCAGGGAGACCCTAAATGCAATCTCATGTATTCTTAGAAGAGGCAAGGATAGGGAGACTTGGCTACAGACAGGAGAGGAGACGGTGGAGTGAGTACAGAGGCAGAGACTAAAATGATCCCATGCAATCTAAGGGAGTGCCAACAGTCGCCAGAAGCTGGAAGGAACCTGGAACACATTTTCTCTTAGAGTTTCCAGAGCGAGCACAGTCCTGCTGAACTTTGATTTAGACCCAGTAAACTGATTTCAGACTTCTGGTCTCCAACACTATGACAGAGTAAATTTCTATTCTTTTAAACCAACCAGTTTGTGGACATTTGTTACAGCAGCCACAGGAAATTAATAAATCCTTGCAGTGAATTTTTCATTTCAGCTACTCTACTTTTCAACTCTAGAATTACACTTTTGTTCTGCTTTAAGCTCCATACTATTATTTCCTATGTATGTCCCATACTTTTTTAAAATGAAAACTTCACATTTTAAGTAAAATGTGGCAACTTCTGCCCCAGAGTTTGCTATTGGAGCTTGTGCCAGTTTGAAAGGATTATGAACCCTAGAAAAGCTATGTTTTAATCCTGATCCAATCTTGGAGCAACTGTTTCTTTTAATCCCTATTCATCACTCTAGGGTGGAAACTTGATTAGATCATCTCCACAGAGATGTGGCTCCACCCATTCCAGGTGGGTCTTGATTAGTTTCCTGGAATCCTTTAAGAGAGGAAGCATTTTGGAGAGAGCAGCAGAGTCCCAAAAACCACAACAGCCCATGCAGCCAGAGACCTTTGGAGATGAAGGAGGAATATGTCCCTGGGGAGCTTCATGAAACAAGAAACCTGGAAAGAAAGCAAGCAGACGTCGCTATGTTTGCCATGTGCCTTTCCATTTGACAAAGAAACTATGAACTTCATCAGCCTTTCTTGAGTGAAGGTAACCTCTTGTGGGTGCCTTAATTTGGCTTTTCTTATAGACTTGCTTTAATTGGGACATTTTCACAGCCTTAGAACTGTAAACCTAATAAATTCCCTTTTTAAAAACCGTTCCGTTTCTGGTATATCACCTTCTGGCAGCTAGCAAACTAGAACATAGCTGCTGTTGATTTTTTTTTAAATTTTAATTGACTTTTCTGAACAAATTCTTAAAAACCTATATTTTTTGTCAGTTGTGGATACAGAAGTTTGCTTTATGGGTTTATTGGTCAGCAAATAATTGGACAGGGTTTTCAAAAAACCTCTGGAATCAATAAATCTCCCAGTATTTGTCAAGGGAGTGCTGTGCGCATATTAGGGCATGCCTCTAACACTGGTCACAGACACTGACAACTCTGCTTTATCCTTTACTCCTGGATTACACAACATGAAGTTCTGCCAAAGTTCTCAGGTCTTTCCAGAGCATGCACACACCCTGGGTGGGCTCACCATTCTGTGCATGAGCACCGTATTCTCCAAAATACATCAAAGCTTTTCAAATCTCTTATGGACATATTCCTCTGCTTTTCCTTTTAAGATTTTTGGTTAGTCTATTGTTTGCCTCAACTATTATCTACTGCCTCAGACAGCAGCAAAGTTAAATAATTGCTTCTAAATCTTTTTGGCAAGCACCCAGGGGAAAAAGGCTTTTCATACCATGTGAGCTCAGAGATAGGTCAAATAAAAGCAGTCTTGCAAGTAAGACCTTCCAGGGAACCACCAGAAGGTAAAATAATAATAATTTTCTGAGAATGAGGCTTTGAAGGAGTTCCAACTCTATTCTACCCTCTCTGGTGGCTGCTGGATTGCTCCTTTGTTTGTTTGTTCTTATGGTTTTATCTTAAGTATGGGTTCTGGTTTACAAGGGAAGGGAATGGAAGTAGGACAAAATAAAATGCCACAAATCTCACTGTTATTACAGAAATACAGAACATTTTTCTTATTACACCATTCTATATATTCCTGCAAGCCTTTGATCTCCATAGTTCTGGAAAAATGATTCTGACAATTATTGCCATTTTCTCACTGGTTTGATGAAGAAGAGAATTTAAGGATGTCCGTACTCTGCTGTTTGCTGATGTCATCCCTCTAACCATTTCTTCCAAGAGTTCTTTTACATTTCTTTTATGTCTGTGCTTTGAAGAACTATGCTTCTAACATATCAGTCCTGAAATTGCTCTTCCTTGTTTCTCTCTAAGTAACTGTATTTACTCTAATGGTATCAATTACCTCCCATAATACTGTTTTTTAGGGATTTAAAAAATATATATTTAAAAATGAGTAATGTAAAGATTTTTAAAAAACCCTTTTTTATTATGAAACAGAAAATAGATACAAAAAAGTAATGATTTTCAAAACACATTTCATAAAGTAGTTACAGAAGAGATTTCAAAGTTTGGTATGCACTGCTATTCCATACTTTCTTGTCAACCCTTTTCAACATGAAGAGGTTAGAATGAGCATAGTCCAAAGACCCCCCCAGACTTGGAGATCAAAGAAGAAGGAGGAGTTTTAATAGAGAAGATAAGACTTAACAAATTAGCATAACTGCTGAATCACTATAATGATATTTTAACTTCCAGTGTTTTGGAGTAGCTAGATGGAAAAGCTTGTAAAGATTTTCTTTTAAAGGAAAAGATAAAGAATTTGGTCTTTTAGGTTTTCCAATAATGAGTATTCAAAAACTGTTACTGACTGAAAGTCAGTAAATATTCTATGTGATTGTTATTCTTGTGATAGTAATGAAGCAATAATTATTATCTATACATATAGGGAGACAGTTAAATATCAGCATTATAAGTGTTGCTAAGTAAACATTTTCAAAATTTGGCTAAATATTTTTTAAAAATATATCAAGCAGTAAATATTGCAATACAGAAACATAATGATGAAGGAAAGACAAATCAAATTAATAATTACATCACCTACCTACAATTTTGATAAAACAAAAATAATTTTGTTACTTTGGGGCAACAAATACTAAATTTTGTTTTCTGATAATTCCTTAATTCATGTAATTAATATATATAACTCAACGAGACTTATTGGCTAATAATTCAAATTGAAGATCTTAAATTTTATTTAGATTGTACTTTCTCATTTTAAGCTTTTTGTCTAAATTTTGTCTTAATTATTTTTTTCAATCACAATATGTCTCTCAATTCCATTTCTCTCCCAGTATTGTAGATCATTACTTCAAGCTTAACTTTTCTTCTAAATCTTCAGTAACTGCCCACACTCTCATTCCCTGAAAGTATAGAAGAAATCAAGATATCTTATATCTCCCACTGCCGCATCTCTCTTTCTACAAACATTAGAAGCCAGGTGGTCCCAATTTTCACCTCTATTCTTATGAATTGTCTGTTTTTACCACTGGTATAAATCTCTCCAACTGTCCCTGGATCCCATCTACTCTCACTTAATGAAGGATATCATTTAGGCCTTCCCTTGTCTATCAATAATATTCTCTCTGCAGGACCAACACCCTCTGCATACAAACTATGCTACTATTCACTCATTAAAACAAAACAAAACAAAGCACAAATAAACTCTTTTAACCCAACACCTCATTTCAGTTACCTCCCCTTTTCTTCTTTCTTTTAAAAAGAAAACTCTTTGAAATAGTTATCTATACTCAACTGTGTCTAATTACATTTTTTTATATTTGTTATTGAACCCACACCAGCTTCTCTCACCCACTCCATTAATAAATGCTTTTCAAGGTCCTTATATCTTCCACATTACTAAATTCAAAGTTTAACTCCTATTACTCATCTTACATGAATGGCATTAAAAAATATTGATCACTCCCACTTTTTTTGGCAACACTTTCTTCACTTCTCTTCCTGTATCCAACTTTCTTATACTTTTTCTCCTGCTGCATATTTATGAAACTTCATTGCTCATTCCTCCTTATCACCCTGGCTTCTAAATAGTAGACTGCATCTGCTCATTTATTGAACTTGTTCTCTATTGATAGTACTTCCTCAGTGATCTCATCTGATTTCCTGATTTTAATTAAGACATGGTATATGTTGGGCACTCTAATTTTGTATCTCTGGTCATGAGGTCTCTGCAAACTACAGACCATTAGGCCTAACTGCCTTCATGATATCTCCACTTGAGTATCAGAAACTTAACATGTCTGACTCAAAACCCTGCTTTTCCTTCACCAGCCTTCCACATAGGTTAGTGGCAGCTCCATCCTGCCAGTCTTCAGGATGAAAATCTTTTGATGAGTCTTGACTCCTCTGTTTACTTCACATATCATATCCATCAATAGAGGCTACTGACCCAACCTTCTAATTATTTCCAGAATCCAGCCACGCTGCATTACTTTTTCTTCAATCACTCCAGTACAACCTACTTTTGCCTGCAATGCTCACTGCTCTTTGTTTTAGTTTGTTAAAGCTGAAGAAACACAATATACCAGAAATGAACTGGCTTTCAAGAACAGGGGTTTATTAACTTAGAAGTTTACAATTCTGAGGCTGTGAAAATATCCAAATCAAGCAGCACCAAGATGATACCTGGACTCTGAAGACAGGCTGCTGGCATCCTCAGTTCCTCTGTCATGTGGGAAGGCACATGGCAGTGTCTGCTGGTCTCTCCCTTCTCTCCTGGGTTTCACTGCTTTCAGTTTCTGGCTGCTCAGTCTGTGTGACTCTCTTTCTGAGCTTCTTTGTGCTCAGAATTTTACCTCTTAGCTTCTCTGGAGATGTTTTTTCTGTGTCTTTTCTCTTCAAAGGCCTCTTATAAAGGATTCCAGTAGGAGGATTAAACACCTGGGGCATGCATCAATTGAGATAACCTAGTCAAAAGGTCTTACCCACAATGAATCTGTGCTCAAAGGAATGGATTAAATAAGAACATACTGTTCTGGGGTCCAGATCCACCAAGACATTACATTCTGCCATTCAACAAGTAACCCCTACTTAGCCCCAGGATATGGGTTCAAGGATCATTTCTTCAGGAAGCCTTAACTATTCTTTCTGATTTGGTTAAAACCTCCTATATATAGCTTGTATTTATGTTCTTCATTTGTAGCACTTATTATAATTGCAATTGTCATTTTTATAGTATTAATCGGTCAATGTCTCCTACTATTTATATAGGTTCTATTATTTAAGGAAAGATCATTACTGTTCCACTTGCTTTAATAGCCCCCAGAAACAGTATCCAGCAAATATTATATACTCAAAAAATATTTGTGAAATTAATTAGTTACATATAATGATGGAGAGGCTCAGCATCTGAATATGGCCCTCCCAATCTACCAGTAATTATGCTTAGAGTATATGTTAAATATTATAGAAGGAACAATCTTTCTCTCCTTCTATCTTTCTGCTCCAGATGAGAATGATTTTAATAAATAATCACAGAAGGTCATATAACAAATCTTTAGATATAGGGAAAAATCAAAGTATACAACTCTGAAAGAGAACCTTAGGACACCAACGTTATATGTCTGCAAATTTCAGTTTAATGGACCTGGAGAGTTGTAAATTGGAATACAGTTGTTGCCTTATTTTTTTAAACCAGACCTGAAATTGCAGCGTTGTCTCCATTCAGGGCTTCCATAAATTAATGCTTATTTGAAGTATCTATGTTCAGTCCTTGTAAGTTGCCGGTAATTGATTTCCTACTGCTGTGTATATGTGTGTTTGTGTGTGATGCAGGATGATAGGTCAGAGGGAGGATGGGAAAGCAGGATTCTATTAAATAGTAAGATAGATGACAAAGGATTAGATAGTTTGATATTTCTTAACTGTAATACTTACACAGCTTTCTGTTTTCTACAAAATTTATTTTTGACATAAAACATTCATTTTTACCGAACTCTAAAAAGTCTGAGCTACAAATTCATGATAATTAACTATAACTTCATGGAAACTGTCTAGAGCCATGGTCAATAGTTTACATCTTTATAGTTTTGGCATCAGTTTATTTCAATTGAAAAAAACTAAAAGGCCATAACACTGTTAATCAACCCACCGATTTGTGGCTTCTCAATGACTTCTTTGTTTTAAAGGAAACTAATTAAGTGCTTCAGAAATAAATTGAAAATTGCCTAGAATAGATTTAGTCATTCTTATTATGTGTCAAGTGCATAAGATAATTAAATGGAAGGCAGAACCACACAGCAGTTGAGGCTCCAGATGCACAGCCAGGGGGGTTGACTAGTTGTCTGGCCCTGGGCATGTCAGTTACTCTTTTCACAGTATAAAACACAGGCTTGAAATGG
The DNA here is from genome assembly GCF_023851605.1 of Tamandua tetradactyla. Lineage (NCBI taxonomy): Eukaryota > Metazoa > Chordata > Mammalia > Pilosa > Myrmecophagidae > Tamandua > Tamandua tetradactyla. The sequence goes on along the minus strand of NC_135352.1, from coordinate 38,240,080 downwards.
CGTATGTTTTTCACAGATAAGTTTTATAAATCAAACAATACAATATGATAAAACGATAAACATGGTTTTGAAAATTCCCAAGCTCTTTTGCTAAAGCTGACTTTCATATTTGATACCATAACTCTCTTCCTCAAGGATATTTTTATTGAAATAAAGACAAATTCTCTCAAGATAATACATGTAAAAGTGGTCGGGAGTTTCTCTGGATGCCTATGGTAGTATCTCATGAAACCCAAATGTAGAAAATACAGATAAGCTTCAGCAAGGACTGAGGACTCTTAAAGAGAAACTCTGACTGACCCACCCCGGTTTATGCATTCAGCTCCTGGTTGAAACATCTTTGGGAAGACAGGTTAAAAAATGTGTAGTTTTAGGGTCCTTAACTGGCAGACTTGTCCACACTTCTCCCTTAAATACAGAATATGACTAAGCAATTCATAGAAGATGTCAATTGATAAATACCAGACAGAGCTGTCAGAAAACAAAAATGCTTATTTGAAGGTCTTAGAATGGTGATTTGGGAGCACAGATACAGGTAGCAACCTACCCTGTGTCCTAAGTTGGGTCTGTTGGATGAGGGATCATAAAGGGAATCAATGGAAGAAAACAGGTGCTTGATAGAAGAGACCTAGATTGCTGCGCCCTTTTTCTTTCTATTCATCCCATTTATAAAAGACCCCAGTAAGAAGATTAAAGTCCAACCTGAGTAAGGTGGGTCACACCTTAACTGAAGTAGCCTCATCAAAAGATCCTGGTTTAGGGCGGGCCGCGGTGGCTCAGCGGGCAAGAGTGCTTGCCTGCCATGCCGGAGGACCTCGGTTCGATTCCCGGCCCCAGCCCATGTAAAAAACAAAAATAAACAAAAACAAAATATAATAAAACAAGAAAATGTTTCCCTTTCTTCCTTCCATCCTTCCTTCCTTCTCTCTCTGTCTTTCCTTCCCTTCCTTCCTCTCTAAAAAAAAAAAAAAAAAAAAAAAAAAAAGATCCTGGTTTACACCCACAGGAAAAGAGTAGGTTAGGAACATGATTTTATGGGGACTCATATAATTCCAAACCACCACAAATGAAAACTCATATATATATATATATATATATATATATATTTTCATTTTAAACATCTGATAGATATAATACTAGCTTATTTGATCAGTAAATCTGCATATGCTAAGGAAGAATATTTTTAAGGGTGCATGTATTTTTTACACTTAACATTGACAATTTAGAAGACCCAGTGTTGTAAACAAGTTAATATTAAATTACTATACAAATAGAGTATTTCCAACTTAAAATTTTCAGCCATAAGTCAGAACAAAACAGACTGAAAGACACAGAAAGACAAAACACAGAGGTGTAAAACTGACTAATCTATGTAAAAGAGCTGACTTCCTGTCTTTTCTCTATGTTATTTTTTCTTTAAGATTTTTTTTATCAGGGATTTTGTATTTTTGGTTAAAATGCTCCTTTACAATTATTATATTCATTAGAAGCTTCTGAATGCTTATTAAAGAATGTACCCCATTCTTTAATGGAATCTGAAAACATTTATTTTTCCCTTTGAAAATGGACAGTCTCATTTCCAATGTCCATGTTGCTTGCAGTAGAGTCAGCTATTCTCCTTTATATTTTTCCCCTTGGAGCTACCTCTATTTTTGTATTATTGACATTAAAAGTCATAATTGAGTCCTATTTTACAATTCTTTATTTCAATATTTTGGAGTTGCTATAATTTTAAAGCTATTATTTTATTTTAAAAATTTTTATCATGATCCAGAGTTCTTTTTAAATGTTCAGCTAATTTAGTGAGTTTATTTAAAAGAGGAGCTTCCCACACATTTTTTAACTAACTTTCTAAGATGAGGTTTAATTCTACTGACAAATAATGAGGACAGTGTCCTTCCAAAGGTATGAGCAAAAGATGACTGACTTGAATGAGCACCAAAGGTCTGAAACAATTGCTTCTTTTAATTCCAGACATATTCAAGTTTTTAAATTCATAGGTTCGGAGGATTGACCAAATAATTTTTGAAGAAAAGCATTTCCATAGCAATTTTTATTAGAAAAATTGTAGGTTCACAGAAAAAATAGGCAGAAAATATAGAGTTCCAAAGTTGCCAGCATTGCTAAAGTTGCCAAAATGTAATATACCAGAAATGGATTTGCTTTTAATAATGGGGAAAAACATGAGCTTACAAGTGTACAGTTCTGAGGTCATGAAAATGCCCAAAGCAAAGCATCAACAGATGATCCTTTATTCTCAAAGAAAGTCCTCTGGTGACCCCTGGGATCTCTGTCATATGGCAGCAAGGCACATGTGGCATCTGCTGGCCCTTCTGTCCTGGGATTTATTGCTTTCAGTTTCTGGCTGCTCCACCTGTGACTTTATTTCTGAGCTGCTGCATGTTTCTCTCGTTTTCTCATCTTCATATAAAGGACTCCATTAAGAGGATTGAGACCCTACTAGGGTGTGAGTCAATGAAATAACCTAATCAAAAGGTCTCACCCACTATAGATCCACACCCATAAGAGTGGATTAGTTTGAAGAACATGAACTTTTCTGGGGCCCATAAAACCACCAAACTATCACACTCCATCTCAGAACCCCCAAAAAACATATACTTTCCATATGCAAAATGCATTCTTTCCAGCACAATATCTTGAGGCAAAAATCATTTCAGTAACAATATTAAGTACAAAATCTCATCAAAGTATGTTACAGGTGTGGTTTGTCCTGGGGCAAAATTCCCATCAGGCTGTGGACTTTTGAAGTTTAGAACAAATTATCTGCTTCCAATATACAAAAGAAAAGACAGCCACAGGATAAATGTTCTTTTTTCCATAGGGAGAAGTTGAAAAGAAAACAGGAGTCACAACTCTTGGACAATTCTGAAAACCTGTAAGACTAACTCCATTCAATTTCCATGTCTGAGAATCATCTATAGAAAAATGCATTGTCCTCAGTTCTTCATAGATGGCAACCCCACCCTTTCCAAGGGCTTGCACAGTGGCCATGTTCTCTCCAAACACTGTGGTTAGGACTCCAGTATCACCCAGAATTAGGGTAATTGCCAGACCTAAGCAATTTCCAGGACAGAGGCTGAATCCCCTAAGAACAGTGGGGTGGTGACCAGACACTCTCCACTCCCCAGGGAATGTGCTCCATCCTCTCTGAAGCCTGGGGTGGCAGGAATTCTTCCTGAACAACAGGATGGCAAAGCTCTCCGCAATCCTCCAAACATGTGAAAATAGCTCTGAACAGTGGGATGGAAGGATTCCCTCTGAACGCTCAGGGGCATAACCACCCTTTACAGAAAGCAGTGGGTCCCCTCTCCTGGTCACAGAAAATGTCTTCGGTCCAGACCTCAACTTCCATTGTTCTGCCTTTGAAACGATTTTTCCTTCAATCTGTCCCTTTTAGTCCAGGGGGGCACGCGCACACACACACACACCCACACACACACACAAAACCTTGCTGGCTTCACATGCAGTACACAGGAGTCTCAACCATTACACAGTAGGACTTTCCACAGATCTTTTCTGGATAACTGTATTTCCAATCCTGACTCGCAGTGAAATGGCTGACTGGTTCCATGTTCAGTTAAACCCTCACACAAGGCACTATTCTCTGGAGACTCACTTTCTGGAAGTTCAGAATTTTCAAAACCATCATTTTCAAATTCTTTTACATTCAGGAGTTCAGTTCTCAATTTAACCCTTTCTGCTCACGTTTTACTATAAGCTGCAAGGAAGATCCAGGCCACACTTTCCACATTTAGTTTGGAAATCTCCTCAGCTATATATTCAACTTAGTCACTTTCAAATTCTGTCTCCCATCCAACATCAGTACCTAATTTTGGCAAATTTTCTGCCACTTTTAAACAAGGATCATCTTTCAGTTGGCAATGACAGAGTCACCATTTTTTCTAAAGCCTCATCAGAAGTACCAGCTTTGGCATTCAGTAGTCTCTTCACAGCAATCTAGGTCTCTTCTATCAAGCACCTCACAATTCTTCCAGAATCTTCCTCTTCTACACATATAAAGCTGCCCCAGCATGTTTTGATCAATTTAATTGGCCTTTTAAACAGGTGTCCCTCCACTGAAAATAACAATACCACAATAGGAGTACAAAAATTCCACTTGAGTATTCACCACATAAGGACAATTTCCTGGTATGCCAAAAAGGGTGAATAAAAGGACTGCTGCACAAGCCCAAACTAGAACAAAAATTCAAATATCTTTTACCAGAAGACCCCCAAAGAAAGTTAAGAACACTCAACCAAAAAGGGAGGTTCGGAAGTGACAGGACTCAGCAAAAAGAACCTATGAACATTGAGAGATGACAAAGTACAAGGGGCTCCAGCAGGTCTCATGCTCAAATCCAGCAGTGGCTCCAGAGCCGAGTTGGTGATCAGTTTGGATCCCTCCCTGACACCACGTAGGGTTGCCTGGGAAATAATAAACTGAACAGTAAAGCAGCTAAGGCATTTATTTTGAGTCTTGAATTGCAATTTGGGGAGCACAAGTTCAGGTAGCAACCTACATTGTGTCCCAGTTGGAGCTGCTACACAAAGGTTTTAAAGGTAGAAAAAAAAAGGAGATTTTGGTTAAGGTGGGACTCTTAGAAATAGATTTCACTTTTTCAGGAAGGGAGTAGTTTCAGTTACTGCTTAGGCTTTGCTCATAATGGTATTGGAATCTTTCTGTACGCACAGCTCTCTCACTCCATTTTAAGTTTTTAGTCTAAATTACTCCATGTTTCCTCAAAAATAGAAACAGAAATGCCCACTAATATAAAATAAGATGCTCAATCTCAGTAGTAATTAGGGACTGTTCAATTAAACTGAAATAAAGTACCAGTACAACTGGAAAACATTACAGTTTAGTAATATCAAGAATTGATGAGAATATGGGTAAAAGTTATCTTTATACACAATCTATACACCTTGTGGCATATAAAATGATATAACCATTCTAATGGAGAATGTCATGAATGTCATGTATAGTCATTTAAACATCTATATTAAATTATGAAGAGATCTCCAAATTAAATTATGAAGACATTAAATTATGATTATATAGCTATCAATGTCTTTTAAAAATTCTCAAATAAAATTTTACTTAGGATTTAAACAGTTGTAAACAAAATAAGTTTCCTATATATATTCTGAAATAGAAGGTATTCAAAGATTGAATGGAAAATGCAAGTTACAAAGCAAGATTTTTAGTATACTATTCCGATACAAGGAGGACCAAACTAGCACCTCCCCATCATCCCAATTCCCAATCTGGAACATTGAGAAAGTTTTTAACAAGATAAAGGGGGCCGTGTGATGGTGGCTCAGTGGCAGAATTCTGGCCTGCCATGCTGGAGACCCGGGCTCGATTCCCAGTGCCTGCCCATGCCATGTGCCTGATAAATGCAGGCACACTAGCTTCCAGACACTGAATAGAAAATGCTGCATGCACAGCCCTCCCTATTAAAGGTCTTAAGCTGAAAGGGAAGAGAAAAAGGCTGAGCGATACCTGTTGTGGTGTTTTGAAACTGCATGTTCCGCAGGATATCATGTTCTTAAGGCTAATCCATCCCTGTGCGTGGTAACTTAGTGTAAGCAGGTTTCATGAGGTTACTTCAGTTAAGGTAGGGCTCAGAGTGGGGTTTTAATCTTCTTATTGGAGTCTTTCATAAATGAAATGAATACACAGAGAGAAAGCCGTGGAAGTAAGAAGCTGAAGACAACAAAATCCAGAAGAGAAGGGAGAGACCAGAGGCAACATTGTACCTGGCCACGTGGCAGAGAAACCAAGGATCACCAGAAGCTGTCTTTGGTAAGAAAGCACTGCCTTGATGATACCTTGATTTGAACACTTTCACAGCCTCAACACTGTAGGCTTGTAAGCTTATAAATTCCCACTGTTAAAGCAAACCTATTGCTTTCAGCAGCTTAGCAAATTAAATCCCTGCCCTTTATTTCTTTGAAACCTCTCAAGCAGAAGACTGTCTTTTTTCTTCTGGGGTAGAAAGACGACACACAGAGGCCAAAACAAATTCTCAATGTAAATCCCTGCCCTTGAAAGAAAATGCATGGATGGGTAAGTAGTGTTAGCCCCTAATTAAAACATTCTTCTTTGAAAAATAAATAAGAAATCTGTATTTCTTATGTGCATATATAGAGTTATAAATACATAGACTGTGATTAAAGAAACACATCAAATGATTTCAGTCTTTATCTGTAAGGAAAAAGCTAATACAACTGTGACGACCAAGGGGAAGTTTTCATGCATCTAAAATACTTTTATTTTTATATTGAAAGCTTAATCATGTTTACCTAAGTAATTATGAATAAGTAAAATAAAATCCACACAAGTGATTTGAAATGGACTTTCATTAAACGCCTATAATGATTGGGTTCAAAATTGCAAATGCAAACCTGTGTTTGTTATTGTAGCAGCAGCTGCATATATGAGATTTTCCAAAGAATGCTAGTTACTTTCTGAATCTCTATAGCAACATTTCAGGGAAATATCTTTTCCGTATCACTTTTTCTTCATCAAAAGTAGTAAAATAGCAATTGATTTCCTAAGATGAGTCACAAACCATAAAATTTGTCTCATAAATATTAATCGTTGCCCCGAAGGATATTATTTATTCTCTCCATGACTTATCTACCAAGACTTCTTTCCTTAGCCTGAATCTAAACTACTAATATCTTCATGTTTGTCAACAGTGCATTTTTGAGACCCTCTTATTCTAATTGTGTTCACTCACCACTCACACACACACACTAATGCACAACATGTCAGAGTGCTTCATCACCTGTGAATATGTTCGCTATTGAAAAATGATCAGCAAATTTGATCTTACTGTAGAAGACAGAGTGCTTTCGTATAATAAGCTGAATAGAAACATCAGGTTTGCAACAAAATGAAAATTTGGGAGTTGAAATCTTAGAATAGCAGACCTTCCTTTTCTTCCAGTCAGAAAAGGGTCAGATCATTTACTCCAAGTGTCAAGAGAGTAATCATTCAAGCTCCAGAATTTATCCTGGTCACTGTTAATTTGAGTGGGCATTTTTGCCTAAAGGAATTTTTCTCAATTCTTCTGCTTAAATGCCATGTCCTCCATGATATCTTTTGTTGATTAATGGAGCTGGAAATGGTCCCACCTACAGTGAATTCCTGAATGCCATAGTTTATACAGTCTATATGATTCTCATCACTTCCCGGTGTTCATTGTTGATCTGTGATCCTTACAGGCTGTAAACTTCAAGGCTAAGGGCAGATCTTGTGCTTGTAGAATTCATCTTGAGGGGAACTAGATAAACAAACAGCGCTAATATTCTTTGCTATGATTTCTAGAGTCCTTCTAGAGTTCAATTTGCCAGTGAGTAGTCCATCTGAATTTCAAATAAGAGTATTTTGTTCTGAATATTAAAATTATATCCCAATTAGTTTAACTTATCAAAAGTTCACTGCATATGCTCTTAGGATCATTTTTCTAGGGATAATTTCAAAGTGATTACAAAAAATTCATGGGGGGGGATGTTGATCAAGAACTGTGTTCCTCTTCCGAATCTTTATTCGGTAAAACACCTAGGGCGTTAAAATATGCACAAAGCTTGTTAAGAAACGCTGTAACTTTCACTTCAATCTAATATATGCATATTGTACAAATCTCAGAGAAATACAGTAAAGACAAGAAAACAAAACGCTCTTTAATGTCAATAGCCAGAGATGAGCACTATTAAAAGAAATTACCTCTTTACTTGATATTTTAATGGTTATAGATCTTTACAAAGAAACTATATAGTAGAAGTCATGCTATTTTATATTGAACTTTCTATTTTCTATTTTCAATTAATTGTGCTTGGGTCAAGGCCTACTAATGAAATGCACCTGTTTTTTGTTTTTCTCTTGGGCAGGTGCTGGGAATCGAACCCCAGTCTCCGGTGAAACATATCTTCGTAAATCCCCAAATCACTAATGAAACACATTTTTATAAATCTCCAAATCAATAAGATTTGGGACATTTAAGCATAATATTTTAAAGCACTGTTTTCTACAGCCTATGAACTTTGAGCAAGATGTACACAGAATATTAAAATGGCGTCTTACTAAGTTAGTTTTCCAAAGTAGTATTGAACCATCGGAGCATTAATTCATTCATATTAGAGTAATAGTCCTATGGGTATGACTACAAATGCTCATGTAAATTTTTATTTCTTGATGAAAGTCATTCTATCTTAAACAGATTCAAGACAGACCTTTTTCTTTCTATGGTCTTGGAAACCCCATATCTGCCTGACCATTATGTTACTTTAAAGAGAGTGACATGGCACAGAACAAAGAAGGGAATCAAATAAGGCCAAAAAATAAATAAAAAGACTTTATAGTTGGAAATGGTAGAGAGAAGAGCTGAACAGTGACTAAGGATAGCATCATCCCATTTCCTGCTAGTGAAAATATTAGACTGCATATCAAGGTTTATATTGAACAAAATTCTCTAAAAACTAAAAGAGAGGAGAGGTCAGCAAGATATAATCATTGATGTTTACATTATAATTAAAACTAACATTGAGCTTAATTTATCCACCCCCTTACACACACCCACTCACAACCAGTTTCTTTCTTCCCTGTTCTACCTTCTATCTAAACACCTCAACTATTTTAGGAAAAACATTTACAGTTGCCTAGGAAACAAAAGGTTTTTTAAAATCTTTAGATTTTAGAAGTTACTTACTGTAGCAGTAAATGCATATATTTTCCTTTAATCAAGCACAGCAAAATCCCAAGTGACAATGCTTTACAGGAAAAGGATGGCCATTTTCAAGACCCAAAACCAAATCGTTCAGAAATGTATATCCATGTTGACATTGCCAACCTTGGTCCTCAGGTACAGATTAAGAAAAGAAAAAAATGAAAAATTCTGAAATTGTGTCTCATTCTTATATTCTCCAATGACAATATTAATTAAATTTCTCACTGTGGCTCTAATTTAATGAGTCAATTTTACCTTTTTGTGATTATTTCTTTCTCTTCTTTAGAACAGCTTAAGTTACAGGACTCTTTTTGGAAAAACAAATAACTGATTTGAATGTGGTGTGGTGGGCTCTCCCCCCGATTTGGTCACCACGATCAGAGTGGCCTGAACAAAGAGCATGGTTCTGGTCTTCAGGCTTCTCATGTGCAATGAGCCCGAGCTGATTCCCCAGGTCAGAGACGAGCTATGCCACTGTTTGGGGCAACATACACTCAGCTCTGTTCTGTGCTGCTCTGTAACTGGTTGGGCCACTAGTCTGTTTCATTAATCAAGTCTATCTAAACTGCTCATCCTGCTTCCTACTTGAGAGAGATAACTGAGACTTGCACTGTCGAGTCATGAAATCACAACCACCACATCTACAGCCTGACACAGTCTGCATTTGTTTCAATCTCATTGTTTCAAGTCTCAGAGAAAGACTTAGCCCTCTTCGTCTTCACAATCTACCTTCCACGATTGCTTTTAAAGTCTTTGTTTTTATCCTATCAGTAACTTTGCCCCATCTCTTATGTGGTCCTCTTGTGTCCCCCTAAGTTTTTCTGAATCCATCGATTTTCTTCCAGGCATAAGCAAACTCAAATGCCTTTTTAAAAACAAAACTAAACAAACAAAGAATGGCCTGTCTCATGCTCATAAACTTTACTTACCCTTTCAGTGATCCATTGGAAAAAAAAATCCATATATATCATTTTAAAAAAAATCGAACTCTCTATTCACCTTTTATTTTTATGGCATTTAATATTACTGACCATTCCTTCATTTCGAAAACTTTCTCTTCTTCCTTCTCAGTTTTCCATGTTACCTGGGTGATTTCTGAAACACAATCTGATCATGCATCTTTTCTACGTATAATCATTATCAGGTAATGGGAAACACGTTAATTCTCACTTTGGAACTTGTTACTCGTGCAAACTCTGAGCTCCGTTAGAGACCTCCTAAATCATAATCTGCATTTTACCAAGCTCCCAGTTTATTCATAAGCACATTTAGGGTTGGCAAGCAGTGTTCTAAGGACATCAACTGCTAAGGAATGGGCAGAGGAGAGTTACTGGCCAAAAATAGAAAAGGAGGTGCATAGTAAGAGAGGAAGGAAAAGTACAAACATCTCATGTTCCAAAGTGAGAATTATAGTGCTTGTTAAAGAACCACACTTTGAGGAATGAAGCCCTGGGCAGGGAAGAAACGTTTCCACACCTGTGTGTCTTAATTGGTTATAGGTGTGCTGAGTTAGTCATGCTTGACCTGCATTGTATGTAAGTGTGATGGGGACATTAATCTCTTCTAACTGTCTGGCCTATTTGTTTACCCCATTAGGATGTGAAGTCTGTGTTCACCCAAATGTAAAAAATATTGGAAAACTGTGCACCAGAATTCTTGTTCTCCAGTGTCACCTAGACTCAGATCTCATGCTGCCACCCCTATGCCGAAGTTTCCAATTACCTGGCTGTCTCATAGGCATAACGTCCACCGTATATCTGGAACTGAATTTGCCATCTTCAGGTGCTACTGACCTTCCTCAGCCTGTGACACCTGTGAGTTGGACAGTGCAGAAAACTTTCATGGCCTGGCAGAATTCAGCACATCAGAAAATCTGGGAAAAGTCTCCTCGTTTAAGACTGAAGCTCAACTGCCATCCTTCTAAGGCAAGCCCTGACCTGGACTGGGGTACACTGTACGTGATGGTGTAACGCAGTGGCTGACAGCAGAAGATGGAGGAGTAGGACATGTTGCCTCTGTCTTATGAAACAACTTAATGAAATTCACGACATGGGGCGGCTACCCACTAATCGTGTAATTTTACTGTTAAGCTATAAAATAAGAGCCTTTTCCATGGCAAAATATCTGCAACCAACATGGGGCATATCTTTCCCCTAAGGGGTAGCTACGGACCTGTGGGAGATATGGGTGACCCCATTTGCCCTATAACGGGAAAGGACGTGGGGACAGTCTTATGTCCTTTTATGACTTTTTTTTTTTTTTACCTTTTATGACTCTTTACATCATACTCCTAGTAATTAAGAAATGGTTAAAATTAAACGTACAATAAAACACCCTGTCTAGTAGTAGTAATCTTAAGCCATTCTTGCACCAGGTAAAGCTACAATAGTTACTAAAAACACCCGTGCAGCTTTAACCAATCACACTACCCAAGCACTTAATAATTCCAAAATAAGCATATTTTTGATAAATGAAGAAACCACACAGCTTAAAAAAGTAGTTTTACAAAATAGAATGGCTTTAAACATCCTCACTGCAGCACAGGTGGCACCTGTGCCTTGATTAATGTGCAGTGCTGCGTACATGCTCCTGATCATTCACACAAACCATATGCAAGAGCAATACAGAGCATTAATTAATTTTCAGTAAACCCCTTGTCTAAATGGTTTAATTAAAAAGTCATAAAAGGACATAAGACTGTCCCCACGTCCTTTCCCGTTATAGGGCAAATGGGGTCACCCATATCTCCCACAGGTCCGTAGCTACCCCTTAGGGGAAAGATATGCCCCATGTTGGTTGCAGATATTTTGCCATGGAAAAGGCTATTATTTTGTAGCTTAACAGTAAAATTAAACTCATGTCTGATTGTGCGCCTAGCATCTTCTTTGGTTTTGGAATTGTGCCAATCCAAACCCTTCAAAAGTTGAATTGAAACACATTGACCATGTACTGCTTTCTCTGCTTCTTCTTTTGCATTCTCCACTGCTCCACACACTCTCTTCTCAGATTTCCGTATTACTTCGATGCTATTTCTGAAACAATCTAATCATGCTTCTTCCCTACCTATAATTGTTATCTTTTGCTTCAGTTAAAGACTGAGTTCTTTAGTGCAGAATGCAAAGTACGATCTGGAGCTCTGGACCTCCCTTTAACAGCACTTCTAAGAATATAAAGATGCTACTTCTATTTACTATTTATTAGCCATAATTTAATGAATATAAATAGCTGTCAGGGAAACTGGGGAATGTTTCACTTCTTGAAAGTGCCTCTAAAGGGAAGCCTTTTTCTCCTTTCGCATGGCAGGAAAATAGCTGTGATAGCTGGAATCAGGGCATCTATCTTGGTCCTTAAGGAGGAAACTCCTTAAATGTTAAGTGTGTCAGTGCAACATGATAGAAAGATTGAGAAACCCATTCCAGTTTAGTTTGTTTACTTCCATAGTTTTCTTTTTCCTTTTTTCTTTTTTGAGAGGGAAACAATATTTTAAAATTAATGCTATTTTGCATTTCTGTCACTTACAAAGGACTCCAATCTGAAATAATATAGCAATAAAGCACTAATCTGATCATCCCCTTGTTTATTTTCCTGCCCAATACCTCTCACATCTGCCACTATAATGGATATTGGAAACCAAAATAATGTTTTGAAATAGAGTTTCCTGACTTTAACAAATGCCGTGAGATAAAATGTAGTGGTAATGCTACATACTGTGTATATACTTAGAGTGAGTTGCTACATATTGTTTACTGGGAACACAGGCTCAGAAGCTCCTACACCACTGTACATATTTTCTTTAAAGAAAGTTCATCACATTTATAATAACTGTACACATACAGAAATATAAACAGAGAAGTTTTAAGTTGACATATGATTTAGTGGGAAATATTCATGCTCCACATAAAACCTAACTCTCTTCTATTGTCTCAGGGGGCACCAACTGAAGTTTGCACCAGAGTAAATGCCTTTGATGATTCTCATCCTACTTAAAATTAGCAAGATGAAAAAGATACCCCAAATTGCAGTGATTTGGAGGAAAAAAAGGATTTCACAACCTTTTGAAGTGTTTTCTGATCCTTACAAAAAAATAACATACAGAAGAAGGGATTTCTAATAGTGGTATGTATTTAATGCCCTGTTGGCTGTATTCTTAACAATAAATACAATAGGGGGTAAGTTAAGGACATAAAGAGATTCATTTGTTCTTTCTGGCTATACAAAACAGATTGGTGTGCTATACAAAAATGGGGCCCCTAGTGATTTGATAGACTAAAGGTAAATCTCTTCTTATAAGGGAATTACTTAAGCATGAGTGTAAAATATCATTTAACACAGATGAGAACATTTTATTATTTTTATTAAGAAAATCATTATAAAATTAGATTTTTTTTTTATAAGTTCTTGGGGCCAGAACTTCATGGCCTATCAGGAGTTAGTTTTTTTTTTTTTTTTGTAACATTACCAAAAATCATAAATCCTTTTCTCCTTGATTTTTGTTTCATTTTATCCACGAATAAATTTTCAATCTTCACACTTCTCACATGCACAAAAAACAGACTTTAAATGATAATGATGAAAATTAATAAAAATATATGCATTGTAATATCAACAGAACAAGTGAACGTAAAATAGTTTACCAGAGTAGGTTCTTCCCTTAAAAATCAAATGATAACTGTGAAACATACTGTAATTGAGAAACTTATTATCTGAACAAATATTTGCTGTTATTTCTTAACAGTCTAGAACATGCAGAATTGCTCTACGAATTTGGTCCTAAAGTAATTGAAGGCATGGAATTTTTTGACAGCATAGCCTGGGGTTTCTGTGATAGGACAATCACTTTGAAGTTGGCCATGTCCTCCACCTCACTTGGAAACTGGCCTGTTGTCTCTGCTAACACTGCATTTCTGATGTAAAATGCTCTTCTCTCTTTCCTTCCCATTCAAATTTTCAGTAGCTCAAGGTACGTTTGTTTTCTTTCCTTCTTTATAAAGAATGTGTACTCCTTTCCTTTCCAAAAGGGATGCTTCCTTATCTCTATAGCTGTTACTATTTTTAGCAGTTATTTATGACTACAATTTCAATAGTCATCAGCAAAATAACTCATCATTCAGCCACCCCTTATTTACTCTCTTGGGCTTAAGTCATTCACTATATGTGAATAATCATATTAAAATTATCTGTGACATCAATGGTTCAAAATTAATCTGGAGAATTGGAAGCTTAGTTTCTCAAATCCAGAAACTATTATAGTTACAAAAATATTATGTTCTTGAGAATATGTATTATTTATTTATTATTGAATGTGGTCATTGGTTTTGTCTTCTCCTTCCTGTGCAGATTTTTTTATTAGAAGATAATTTTAAATCATATATTGATTTAAGGATACATCGTGTATATGAAATAGCTATTTTTTGCACCATTATCAAATGAAAGGTTATTTCCAGTTTGCCAATATTTAAAAGCAAAGGAGCCATCACAACATGAAACCTCAAAAATGCTTCATTTAGTAGAGATGGGGGGGGTGAATTTCAATTAGGAACAAGTGAAGCAACAATGAGTAAGTGAGGGAACAGAGAAATGTAGAACTCTTTTCCTAAATATTTTTATGTGCAAGAAAAGAGAGCTATGAGGCAAGTGGAAAAAGATATTACCACAGCCAGAATAAACTTAGGAATAAAGAAAAATGCAGTACAGATCTTTTCCCCTCCAAATATAAGATGCAGAGAAAAACAGTAGGGTACTTTTTGTTATTTCTGGAAAAAGTTGTCTGAAATTATTAACCTGCATTCAGAAACAAAAGTCCTTCATTCTAGAAATTAGTGAGTATTTTTTTCTGGGTACAAGACACTCTTTTAAGCCCTAGAAAAAGAATTTAGAATAAGTGACTATCCCTGTGCTGAATGACAGAGTAAGCACTGGGTGCCTGGTAGCAGACAGGAGGTACCCTGTCCAGCCTTGGGAGTGAGGAGTTTCTTAGAAAATGTAAAGAGAAGGAATTAGCCAGACAAAGAGATGGAAATCACAATTTCTTCCCAATCATTTGATGGAAAGCATTTGGGTTACTATTTCATTGCAGGTTTGAATCAGTTATCTTCTCCTCGGCTCCTAAATTAAGCTCTGTATGACCAATTTTAACAAAAATCAAAACCAAACGAAACAAAAAGGCAAACATATTTTTCCTGATTATTTCCTTACATCCTACTGACCATTAATAATCACTCCTATTTTCTTTGTTTTTGTTGCATTTTACTTGTTTCTACAATTTTCGGCCTTTCAGATTTGTTATTGTTTTATTTTTTTCATAATTTAGCATTACTCTCAGGTTTTTATACATATCTCTTAACTTACTTGGAGAATACCCTGAGCTAACATATTTACTAGCCGGTGAAATCCTGCTATATAACAATTATAAATTTAATTTTAAAAAAGAATAAAGGGTGCACGGGTGGTTCAGAGATAGAATGCTCACTTTCCATGGAGGAGACTTGGGTTTGATTCCCGGACCATACACTCCCCTCCGCCAAAAAGAATATAAACTCTTTTGGTTTATTTAACATCAAAAACAAAATGAAAATCAACAGAGTCTAAACCATAGAAAAATAAATAAACCCAAACTGATAATATGCTCGAGATTCTTTGGAATGGTTGCTTTTTCATATTATAGAAGTCATCTGACAATAATATTAGAAGGGGCAGTAGTGGTTTGAAATTTATTAATGGAAAGCCTAGTGGTTTCTGGAAGCCATATACATTTATGGTAAAAAGATGCTGCTCAAATTCTTTAATGCCTTAGGGTGAACTTACATTGAAGGGTGCCAATAGATAAATGATGCCAACTATTGGTTTATTTTGCAAAGATGTTACCCTAGCAGAATCCAAAACAAGAAACTTATTGCATTGCTGCTTTGTTTCTAGGCCTACAGCCCAAAATGGTACAACTAAACACTTCTAGTCTAAGCAGCAACATGGAAGAGTAGTAACCATTACACTATGCATTCTCAACTGGAGCGATTTCTCCCTACAGGTTGGGGGTAAAAGTTTTTTCTCAGGGGAGACTGAAGGGTATGCTTTATATATAAAGCACAGATGCATAAGCAAATATACACTACATTTGTGGTCTTAAAATGTCATGAGAGCAGTTAGGAAACAAAAGTTTTTAAAAGTCTCTTTAGAGGACAATAACGGGAAAATAAAGGTTGAAAAGTACTGCATTGAACAATACAAATTTCAGTCTCTCCTAGGGCAAAAGAGAAGCAAATCCTTGCTTTTCCACTGGATGCTGGCAGCTCTTCTAAGTGAGGAAATGCCTTTTAAAGAGACATATTTAATACTATAGCTTTTATAGAATCCTGAACTCAAGGTTCCCTACCTACTCCAGGTATTAATACAGACATAAACAGAATTCAACCTATTGAATCATAGATCGATAGATGTAACAGACAGGCAGAGACTGTCTCAGTTCTTCTTGCTTGTGGAGCATCTACTCCACGTATGAGAATGGATTAAATATTCTGAAGCTAAAAAAATAGACACGATCCTGTCCTCTAAGGACTTAGGTTTTAGAAGGAGAGAGATTTGCATAAAAATCTAAAACACAAATATGAAAGTGGTGTCACAAGTTGTCTCCCCTGCAGTGACAGATTCTGAAAGGTTGGGAATTTGTTTCTCCAGTTTTCACACACTAACTTGAATACTGTCATTTCTCCATAAATTTTTATGGAAGTTATATAGGGAGGCAAGTAGAGTGCCATGGGCACTCTGAAATTGAGCATTCAAGTTCATGCATGAAACAACTGCGAACATTTGTCAATTTGACAAAGCATAAAAAAGTCAAAGAAACACAATAAGTATTTGCCGGGGCAGATAGGAGAAAAAGAAGTCACTTTGGCCAGGAGAATTTAAGAAAGGCATTTTGATTTTTATTAATGAAGACTGTTTGATGAATATATGTCTTCTGAGGTAAAAAGGTCCTTATTGCTAGGACGTTTAAAGCTTAGAGAATGATCACTTAATAGAGATGTTATTTAGAGATTCTCAAATTAGGTAGGACCTCTGATGTATGCTAAATCATCCTATGTCATTAATGGTTCTACAATAGTAGAATTATCCCAGGATGTAGTCATCAACCCATTGGTTAAGGCAGATGTGCGGGTACACTCATAGAGAATTCTTCATTGCTTGTATTGGGAATTCTTTCATTTAATAAACTATTTCCAGAGAGTATCAATGACCTTTGGATTTTATTTTATATCTAACTATATCACTGATGCTACTGCTTTTGTGCATTGAATTGCCTGAGGATACTGGTAATGATTTCCCTTAAAAGCATCTCCAGTATAGAGACTGAAACAATTTCAGAAATGTAATATGATGGAGCTACTTCTTTTTAGCAGTGTTTCCTCTTCTGACAACATTTGAGGATTTTTAGTCCATGGGATTAGTTGAAAGTAGAATAATGTAATGTTCCTAGTGAATTGGTAGATGTGTGCTATTGATAAGAGAGCGTCCTTGTACTTACTAGTATAAAAGTATGATAAATCTGTGTCTTCCTCGTTTGGTTATGAACAGTCTCATCTTTACAGCTGACTCAGTGGATTCTAACAGCTTTTTCTCTGCACCCTGATCTAAAGTGTTCTCTTCTATCCTTATTACCATGTCAATGCATTCTCCATCCCTTCATCTTTGTACACACTATGATCACTTCTAACTCTTTAACTGTTAAATCTACAGCTCAAGCATGAGCTCTGCATTCCCAGTTGACCTAGGATACCCAGCTCTACAGCTAGCATCTCAAACTCAGAACACCCCAACTAAGTTCAACATTCTTTTTTTCTTCTAACAAATAAAATCCTCTACCTGACTCCATTTCTTTTATAGGATCATATTTTGTTCTGTAATGCTGTCTAACAATAAACAAGAATGATGAAAAATTCAAACTTGGTCCCCAAGTGCTAAATCAGATTAACTGGTTTCATGTCAAGTTATTAACAACTGCCACAACCAGATCAACATTTCCTTCTTGTGGTTTTGTTACTGTTATTTCCTTTACACAGTTAGTAGTACAATTAATTGTAATTTTGGTAAAAACTCTGCCTCTGAAAGAGATGGATTTACAGATAATTTTAGCCAATTTACAAGATCATTACTGTAATGAGCACTATTCAATGATAATGAAATTGATTCCATCTAAATTTTATTTCTCTTACCTTTGAAAAAATGCTGAGAATCCTCCATATGTGTGCAGGTTTATTATTGAGGCTTATTTGATAATCGTTGCTAGTAAAATATAATCTTAAACCATAAACTCTAATTTCTTCAACTGAATTTGATCACTGTACCCTAAGCATATTATATACACATGACATTCTTTTTTCATCGACTACTCTCTTTATATCTCATTCCTGCCTATTTAAAGAATATCTTACAAGGTCCAGCACAAGAATCAAGCCTTCTTGATAGCATCCCTACCTCCACATTCCCTAAAGCTTTGCTGTTTGTGTTTTTCTTTTGTGACTTGATTATTTGCAACATCTTCTCTGGTAGACTATTAAACTAGATTATCTACAGCTATATTGTGCTTAGCACAAAAATTTGTCCATAGATTTTGATGAATCAATCTTGCTCAATTGCTTAATGTTATAAGTTAAATATGTATTTGTTGATTGACTTTTCTTAGTACATATTTGTGTGGTTAAAGGAGAAAAATTATAGAAGGGAGGAAATATTTTAGAAGCTATTCTCTGAATGTGCAAGGCAAACTACATGAGGCACTAACTAGGGAATTGGGCCATGGTCCTTCTACAGTTGGGAAAATGTATGCCAAGTATAGGCACAAAGGGAAGAATGGTATACAATGTGTGTTTAAAAAGCTATCCAAGAATAATCATAATAGCAAAAGTTTATTCATTGAAGTATATCACATTTTTCAAAAAAATAAAAAGGAAACTCCAAAAATCTACCAAAAGCAAAAATAAGGAATTCTACACCAAAAATAGTTTTCTTAGGCTTTCTGAGTATCATAAAGTCAAAAATCTACACACTCAGTTTTTGACACAATGTATCATAATTTATTCATAGCAAGTCTGTATTGGTAGCAAACTGTAAAGATGAAAAGTAAAATGGTATGTTGTGAAAATAATCAATTTAAATGAAATATTTTTGGCAGGGCCCCTGCTTTTGGAATTTGTTTGGCAAGCTCTTCAGAATCATTTATTTGCATTTTAAAAGAAGCTGAACACCAACATTTTAATTTTTATCGTATTAGTATGAAAACTAGAACCTGAAAGTTTCTAAAGAATTATTTTGTAAGACAGCAATCTCTAAGCAGTGTGAAACTTTAAAAAAGTTCACTACCTCGAAATTCAGATTTTTTATGCATTTTTTATGTCTGTTTCTGTAACATTCCCACTTGTGTTTATCTTAAAAATGATCCTGTTTGAAGACTCCTTTTTAAGAATTACATTTCTATATTTGACATTCTTGTAATGAATACTTCTAAATGTATTATAATGATAAATACTTTTACCTTCATATTTTTTAGAGTCGAAATTATGCTAAGATAAAAGAACAAATTATCATCTTACAGGCTTGCTAAAATAGTCTAACCTCATGCTACACATTTTATAACATGACATTGATTAAGTGTACCAGTGTACCGGTAAGCAACAGGAATTCTAATATATTGCTGATAGGGTTTTAAATAAGTACTATTACTTTGGAAAACTGGCAGTATCTACTGAAGCTAAAAATATTCATACTCACCCTATGATCCATCATTTCCTCTCCTAAGAAAGTCTTAGACTCAAATCACATAGGTCCCCAAAATACTGTATTCACAAAAAGTATATGTCCAAAGGATGCCCATGCCAACACTATCCAAACCTTGAAAAACTACACAAATATACATCAATAGGAGAATGGATAAGCAAATTATGATGCATTCATATAATGGAAGACCATACATTGATGAGAATGGACAAGCTATTGCTAAATGCAACAAAAAGGATAATTCACATAAATATCATATTCCGTCAAAGGAAAGCAGACTCAGAAGATAATTTATATAAAGTTCAAAAGCAGGAAAAGCATGTTATTTCTGCATAGGTCAGGATAGTGATTATCTTTGGGCAAGGCAGTGCCTGGGAAAAACATGTTGATGGGAAGGGGCAGAGTGAGTGCTTCCATGATAACTGCAATTCAATTTTTTGATTCATGGCCTCATTACATAGGCATGTGCCCTTCATAAAAGTTTATCTACATGAAGACTTATTTGTGTACTTTTCTGTATGTACATTATATTTTTGAAAATTTTAAGAATCTTTAAAACCTATGGGAAAAAAATACCTGAAAATTATTTAATTATAAATACTTATAGTAACGGTTGTTGCTCTTGCCTCCAAATTGCCTAGGAAAGATCATTTAAAATTAATATATTTAAGTATGAATACTACATAATATTTTGTCTTTATTTTTTATTTGCATAATGTCTTTCTGTGCATGATGTAAAGGACATACATAATGTCTATTGAGCATGAATAAACTTAATGGATAAAAAATAACTTCCTGAAAAGTCATTTATTTTATGAAACATTTCCAGTAGAGGGAGCTTCCTTGTCTTTACTATGGGAAATCCTCCTTCAAGGGACATCACTGAGAGTAAAAATTTTAATTTTCACATATAATTAAAGTTCTTCATAGAATGATGAGTAACTATAAATGTAGTCAAAGATAAAGCAAACTTTTATTCTATTTATGAAAGAAGAAAACAACATGAAGGAATAAAAACAAATATTGTGTAAATCTCTACATTAAGTATGTCTTTTTCAAGGGATAGTAATTTTGATTTATTCCAAAAATACTTTTCTAACTAAAATTATTTAATATTAATGAAGAGAAATTCTTATAATTCCAATTGCCTGTTTGAAAAAATTTTCAATAAAACTGACAAAAATCATGGCATCTAGTGATTAAGATAATATAATAAATATGTTGGTGCACTGCAATCATGCAAATTTGATCTCACTGAACAAAATGTTTTTGTTGCTGACCTTAAAATTTCCAAATCTAAGCATCTATCCACTAAACTATTCTAATTTCTTTGAACAATAAGACTTGTTTAATTTCAATATATTTTCATCTGTATATGTGTATTAGCATTTAAACTATTAAGAAATTATAAAATGCTTTCCGTGAAACTTTCATAAATGCAAAAAGCTCTACACACTTTTTGATCACTACATGTTAAATTTCTGATAATTATAAAATTAAAAGTTCTACTACATCAAATTAACTTTTTTAAAAAATTTGAATATATCAAGATTCAACCTCTTAATTCAGAAAAAAAATTTAATTTCAGAAATATAGTAAACTTCACAGGTAGTTATTTCAAATACAGGCATATAAAATAATATAACTTTCTGTAAGGTGGGTTTTATTATATACACCATGTGATTTTTTTTAAGGTAGCACAGAAAAGAAAATTTACATATTGCAAATAAAAATTAGTATACATAGAAGTTAGTAAACTCTGATGATTTGACTTCAATCTTATTTAAAAATTTTGTGAGCCATAAAAATAGAAATCTTATGATAATTATATAGTAATAGTAAAATTCAGTGTTTACTGTAGTTCAAAAATCTATATCAACAGTGTCATGTTTTTATACATTGTATGCTAAAGAAGATAGAGTAATACTATACTTTGCCCGGGCTTTTTCTTCTTTTTTAATTAATTAAGAAAGAAAATAAGAAACAAGAGACTATCAAATATGACTGCAATGTTAAGAGAAAATTAAATGTCAGACTAATTTCATTATTCAGTAAGGTTATTTATAATATTACTTTCTTCAAAATGGTTATCATGATGAACACATATAATGATTATTGATGCTGGCACCTTCCTGTTTTATTTGAGCTAGGCTCATTAGGAAATAGTCCTCGACAATACTTTTTTATTCTTTTATGTAAACCACTAAATACATCAAAAATGTGTAGAACTACTCCAGTCAGTAAATGCTTACATTCAATAATTCTGCTTTGTAAAAGTCAATAAACTCCCAATTCTAATCACTAAACATTGTAACTTCTAGAGAGTGACGCCCAGAATTTATAATCCACTTAGAAAAGGGAAACTCTGAAAGTAATTTGAAAAGGAAAATCTAGGTTTCGGAAATTGTTTGACTTGGGTAATATGAGCTGCAAAGGACATGAGATGCCAATTATTAAAATACACTAATGAGTGAAAATATAGCAAAGATGTTTGTTGTCTGAGGAGCTAAATAGAAACATCTATTTAGATAGAAAATAGTACAATTCAAGGTACACTTTAAACACATCAATTCAGAATTGCAAATCTTTAGTCTGCACTAATAACCAGTGCTTGCAAAGTGGTGAACTGACTTAAATGAGTTCTCCAGCTGTTAAACACAAGTGGACTCACCTGAGTAACAGTGCTGCTTCCCAGAAGTGAAAACCCGACCCTAACCTCCGAAAGTGTCTCACGTGTGCCATCGTACCGAGAGGGAACCACGATCCTGAAATTAGCTGTATCCGAGGCATGGGGAGCCAGGAAGCCTTCACTGGAAAACGTGCAAAACCCTCGGTGGTGCTGGTGGAGACAGACTCCTGGACGAAGCTTCAGCACCTTAGACAGCTCCTCGACGTCCGCAGAGCCCCTCTAACCCAGACACTTGGAATTCGTGTTAACGTTCTCACCCCCGAGAGCTGAACTGAAGGGACAGGCACAGGTCACAAATGTGCAGGTGATCGACACAGTGCAACCAGAGTGAAGGGTCAGGTGAGTGTCTGCAGTACCTAGATTTTGGCCAATAGCTCACTGACGCTCTCTAGCAGAGAAGGCAGAAGGCTCATTCGTCCTTACTCAGACCCACGACTACGGCAAGAACAGCAGCAACAGTCGGAACAAGGAGGTTTTTCCAACCTGTCCCGAGGGCGGCCGGCGGGAATCCCGCTCTCTACCTTTGGGTTAAAATGCGAAACCGCGCAGCGAAGGGAAGCGGGGGCGGGGCCAGATGCTGCGGTCTTGCCCGCCAATCACGACCACGCAACGAGATAGACTGACAGGTCCTTCACGAAGGTGGGCGGTGCTTAACGTTTCACCCTTAAAGGAAAAGCCCTGGGAACTGGGGCTAAGACTAAGAGACCCTGGGAAGGAGCCCGGGGAAGGAAGCCTCAGGTCTGAGAACGAGGAGAAGCAGCGGCTTTGTGCATTAGGTCGCAGAACCGCAGGAGAGACGCTCCAGTGTCCCCTTCCAGGAAATGACCAGGTTTAGTAACAAAGGACAAAATTTAGTAAGGAGGGGACAGGGTGACCCTGCCTCTTTGACTTAACACCGAATTACAAGTGTCAACAGTAAACCCAGACCTTTGGGAAGCACTAGGGAAGAGGAGGAAGAGGGTGCAAGGGCACCAGCTGAGCTGGACAGGCAACTGCTTCTAGAACCTTCTCAAAAACCTGTCCATCTTCTGGCCTGGAAGCATTATTGGCTAGAGTAAGATGTTTCCTTCAGTAGTAAGGGTTCTAAAAAGATAAAGATCATTTCCCTTACCCTTGATGGTTTCCATATTTTAATATGAAGCTCAAGTGAGAAGAACTAAATTATACAGTACATCTTTTCTTCCATCATCTTTCTACCCTCTCTCTCTCCCTCCTTCCCTCTCTCTCTCCATGACCTGGGGACTTGGACTGGAAAACTGGAATATTATGTTTGTGTTTGTATGTGTGTGTGTTGTACCTTTCTAAACGTTAAAGAGTAGTGTTTCTAAGTTAATGTTGCATTCTGGTGCCCCAACAACAAATTTTTTTAAACTATTTTCTATGCTTTGGTAATTGCTCCTAATTGGCATTTTCCCTTTAAGTAACCAATATTTGAACCCAGTGAAAATCTCTTCCTGGTGAACATGTGTGAGCTATATATTAGAATTTCTTGAACACACCTGCAATATCAATGCAATGAAACCATTGAAGTGTAACAACTCTGTAAACATGGTTGTAAAATGAAGAGATGACCATCCACTTATTAATGCACTAACACCTAGAAATTCCAATTTTATACTTACACTTCTGTGGAGGTTTTTCCACAGTGTAGATTTCTCCATCAGACCGTGTGCTTATTTAAATAATAATGATAAAAACCCTTTAAAACAAGCAAAATCAAAACCACCAAAAGCTTAACTGGTATCCTTTCCTCACAGCCCCTCCTCAGCCCTCCCTCCCCACTCCAGCTAAGCTCACCAAGGAAAAATAAATATATCCTGGCAACCAACATTCCAAAAAGAAGGAGCCAGAATATGTGTTTTGAAAGGCTAAGTCTTCTTTATGCCTCACTCACAATTAGTTTCAGACCCATCAAAGGAATGAAGTGGTATCATATCCTGATGTAAGGAAAGGGTTAGTACCTTGAGTTGAGAAAGAGGATGCGTTCTCATTTCAGGCCAGAGGGTTAGCTCCCTAGAGAAAGTAAGTGCTCTTTTTCTACTAAACTTCAAGAAAAGAAAGAACCTTATTGGTGTGTGAAATCCCAAGGGATCACAGCACTCCCCAACCTAGTAATGCTCAACACAATGCAGTCTTGGTTTTAGGGTGCACAGAGCTTTCATTGACAAGCATGTAAAATGAAATAAAGCGTTATTATATGTATCTTTCTCTAAATATTAGTTATACAAACAAAAGTGAGTTATTCTAAAAAATTCTTAATTCATGGACCCATCAGCCCAAGGAGATCTGACCTCTCTCTCACCAACAATACCCTAGGTATTTTATATCAAAACTCAAAGAGTTAAATTTTAGAATTTGACTATAGGGAAAACATTTGAACATCATTTGTTTTAAGTATGCTTTACATGACATAGATCTCCTTGAAGATTTGAGGAAAGAACAGAAAATTACTGTCATGTTAATTAATGTAATTTTATGCCTAAATATGCTTTTGGTGATATGAAGATAATCAACTAGTGCTTGCTAAAGAAGTGGATCAACAGATAAACTTTTCTGTATTTTTTCCACAGAATCATTTTCTAGCATTGAATATTACACTATTTTTCAGTATGATATACAAACATAAATTGATTAAAGTGGTGAACTATATATTGGGGTATATAGCAATACCTTATTTTCAGAATGAGTGAAAACAACATTCACAAGCAAATTTCATGGAATATTTTCTTTAAAACTCGGTCATAATTTTAAAATCATGAATAGATACATTTTTTATC
This sequence comes from Tamandua tetradactyla, assembly GCF_023851605.1. NCBI lineage: Eukaryota > Metazoa > Chordata > Mammalia > Pilosa > Myrmecophagidae > Tamandua > Tamandua tetradactyla. Next base: position 38,215,091 of record NC_135352.1, on the reverse strand, counting down.
TCTTACATAATAATTACCTTAATTTATTGCCTGCCTCCTGCTTGTTACCAGGGTGATCTTGTCATTTTCATAACAGAGGTTTCTACCAAAGGTGCTCCTCATATTTATCTCTCTATCCTCAGTTATTGCCTGGCAACATTAAAAATTAAATTTAAAAATAGTTGTTTGGGATATTTCCATATTAGTTAAAGGTGATAACTAAGTTTATTTTAAAAATAGATTATGAACATAGAAATGTCATGTATCCTAATGGCCATTTATTCTTTAGAGGAGAATCTTTATACACCAGTGGAATGCTCTATCCATTCCGACAAGAATATTGACTCATTCTAAAGGGGCATGGTGTTTCCAAATGTATTTGTGCCAATAAATCCTTCTTCATGCCAGTTCTGGAACTTCAGCCTGTTATTTATAAAGATACTACCAAGTATAATGAAAGATTTATGAATCTCAATGTTACATTTCTAGGTTTGAAAATGAAAAGTTTATTAATTCCGCAATGATACCATATCTTATATACTCCTATTGATATATCTCTGAAATAATAGAATTGCTTCATTATCACTGAGACTAAGACAGAAAGGTCATTTAGCGTTCATGTGGACTGTTACTGAGCTTTAGGTTTGGGCAATATCTAACCACTTGTAATTTGAAGTCTAAATATTGTAATGCTGTTACTTTGTACATCATACTTTAATGATTATATATTCATGTTCACATGTCTTATTAGAAACAGATTAAGAAGGAAAATTAAGAACTTACTTATAATTATAAAATAACTGGATAGAGTGCACAAGTGATTCAGTGGTAGAATGCTCGCCTTGCATGCAGGAGACCCAGTTTCGATTCCCAGACAATGCACCCCCCAAAAAAGAAATTAAAATAACTGGATACATATTAGGCTGCATTCAGACCTATCATAGTGCTAATGATATGACAAAGAATTATAATTCATCTCTACAGAAAATTGTAATCTATGAATTTATAATGCTAGTAAATATTTTATGGTTTTTACTATTAATTTTGAATTTCAAAATAGCTATTGCAAAGGAAAATTATCATTTTCAACTTTTCTCCCAGTCTTTTTAGTAATTTCTGTTCCTAGTATTTTAGGCAGGACAGATACTCTAAAAAAGTCCATTACTAAAATAAATCAAATGCTTGCAAATGTCTGTTTAAACAACTTACATGCTTAGCTGAGATTGCACAAAATAGCAAAAAAAAAAAAAAATCCTCAGAGACCTAAACCAATGAAAAAACATGAATCCAAAAATGTAAGTGAGTGCTGAAGCTAAAAGGTGCCCCCAAAATAGAAAAAAATCCCCAGAGACCTAAACCAATGAAAAAACATAAATCCAAAAAGTAATTGAGTGCAGAAGCTAAAAGGTGCCCCAAAATGACCAGCAGATCACTCTTGAACTGGAACTTCAGTTCTAACCACATGTCAAAAGAATTGGAGGCAAGGACTAGAGCTGATGCAAGCCCTAAAAGACTGTGGGAGTTAACCACAGGAAGTAACCCAGAAAAACAATCCATATCCCAGAGGATTCTATCAAGGAAACTTCTGTCTCTCTCTCAGCTTTAGCCCTGAATGGGGGCAGAAAAAAATCTTACTGGAGAGCTGTTTGCCAAAGCCAACTCACCCACACCTGTAGCCACAAAAATGCCAAGTTACAAATCAGTGTTTAATGGTGCTGCAGTTATATATCCGCAAAACATGGCAGAAGTGACTACAGATCCTACTTGGAGGAATATATCTTTAGTTCAAGTCTGAGCGAATTCTAAAGGACACATGATCAATATTTAAAAACACTAAACATAATAAACATACCACCATGCGTGAGAGTCTAAAAGCAACTCAAACAGAATCAGAAATGCAAGGATTGTAGATATCAGAATAAATGTCTATAAACTATGAAACAAATATGTTTAATATGTTAAGAAATAAAAATTTGGCTGGGTGTGTAAAACTGGTCAAATAGATAAAAAAAAATAAAATATCTAGAAATGGAAAGTATAATGACTGAAATAAAAATTCATTGAACAGATTAACTATGCCAAAAGTAAATTAGTGGGTTGAATGATAGGTCCAAAAAATTACATAGTATACAATACAGAGTCAAAGTTATTAAACGTATGTGAGAAGTTTAAAGACATAAAGAAGAGGCTCACAATTTCTAGCAACCATTAGATTTATGTTCCAATAAATGAAAGAAAGAACATAAATTCAAGTCATATTTGCATAGTAAAATATGAAAAGGTAACTGAAAAATTTCTTTAAACCTATCAGAGACATGGATCTTGCCTTGCAGAAATGCAAATTTTCCCAGTAAGACACTTAAAGACTAGTTATAATTAGTTACATCTTAATAGAACTGCATAATGCTAAAAGCAAAGAAGTCTTAAAAGCCACTACAGAAAAAAGATTATTAAAAAAGAATGATAATAAGCAATAATAATTTTATACAGTCTATGTAAGTGAGGCATAAACTAAAGGATCTCTTTCAGAGATGAGGTAAATGTTAACCAAAGAAACTTAGTATAGCCACATACATAGCATAAAAAATTAAAGGAAACAACATATGTAAACACAAAGAAGGTCTTCATATAATGGGTAAAATGTCACCAAGAAGACGCACAATTTCTAAATTTGCTTTCACCTAATAACATAGCTTCAAAATATTAAAGTTAAAAAAAAGATAAATCCACCACTATAGTGGGACATTTTAATATAATATTCAATAATTGTTGGACCAAAGTTACAAAAACTTAGAGTGTGAGTTCTGTAAAAATGCATATAATTAGCAAATTTGATCTAATGGATAGTTATACAACATTGTACCCAAAATTTCATAATAGACATCTTTTGAAGCATGCATTCAATATTTATAAACAAAACATAATGTAAGGGCTAGAAAATAAGTTTCAACCAATTTAAAGAGTGCTATCATCTCAGTGAATACACTTAGTGATGAAAATTCCATAGCTAAAATTATTATTAACTCCATGTTAAGAAACTCATGGATAAAAGTAGACTGTATATTAATACGTATTACAAATCATAAAATACTTATAACTGAAAGATAATAAAAATACTACATATTGAAAGCAGCTCAACTGTGATTAAATATAACTGCTACCCTTAAGCAGCCATGAAAATAGAGAGAATGGAATGGGATAAGAAACAGTTTTGGAGGGGGACTCAATTATATTTACAATATTTTATTTATTTAAGCAGTTAGAAATATGGCAAAATTATAGTATTTGTAATAATGAAAGCTTCCGAAATTTGAAGAAAATACGAGAGTATCTTTGTGACCTTAAGTTTAGAAGAATTTCTAGATAGGATGCTAAACTCAAAACTTCAAAAGACAAAGATTGATAAATATATTACTATTCATTAAAAGAAACTCACATTGAAGAGGTGAAAAAGAAAAAGGGCGGGCCACAGTGACTCAGCAGGCAGAGTTCTCGCCTGCCGGGTTCAATTCCCAGGGCCTGGTCATGCAAAAAAAAAAAAAAAAGAAAAACACACAAAAAGCACAAACATGAAAAAGATGCCAGCAACATCTACAGAAATCAAAAGTTTTGTAGGCAGGATATTTCATTAAAAATCATTAAGGGATTTAGACAATGGGCATTCCAGTTTCCTTTCACTAAAGAATTGATATCTGAATCAATCATTCAGAACTTTTTTTTCCCATACAAAATTACTATTTTTTTTTTGCTTTTGCCATTTCTTTTGAAATATATTTCTCTTCCTTTTTTGTAACCTCCCATATCAGAGTATTACTCCCTCCATGTGACTCTTCACCATTCTAAAGTCCTTATTTGTAGCATTGTTATTTGGCTGTAATAAAGCTACTGTTTTTTATCTTTTACCTTATGCATGTATGTACTCTCTCTTTTGTTTCATATCTTGGGGTCTTCGTTTTTGCTTGAGAGCTGTTGCATACTCTCAAAGTAAGGTGTTAATTAATTATTAATGTCTTATGTGCCTCATCTATCAGCCAGCACCATCACAGTAATTGTATTTTAAATTAACACTAGACACAGTAATTACAGCTGATGAGACTTCAGGCATCATAATGATCTAGTTTGAGATTTGTTTTCTTTTAAAGTAGGTAGAGGTGCTTGTTAACTGATGGTATTCACATTACATCTTGTAAGCAATTGCCTCCCCTGCCTAGGATATAAGAATAGTTTATCTTCTGTTTTGGAGTTCATTGGAAGCCAGTTAAGTAGTATGGATGGTTAAGAAATTTATTTTCTATACACCATCTGTTGATTTTGTTTTTTGTTTCAGCAAGTACTTAGTTATCATTTATCACATGTCAGGCCTCATGGTATACAGATAATATTAAGATAAATAAGATATTGTCAATTACCTACGGAACCCACAATCTAGAACAAGACTTGGTTGATCTATGCTGTATTATCTCAAAGTAGTTCTTTAGCCCAGTAGAGGTGTGTTTTCTGGAAATACATGATTAACGTTAATCTGTATAAATTAAAGCAACATTGCCTCATATAATGAAGGATTTAGGGGCTTATTCATACCTGTACATGTGGGATATGTTTTCTTAGCCAATATTATTACATTTAATATTGAGACCTATTAAGGAAAGAAATACTTTATTACTGACCCCTATAAGTAAAACATAAACAAAGAAATATATTTGCATTATCATTTACTGTCAAAATTATTCTGGCTAAGTGGTGGTGCTGTAGAAGAACCTGTGAGACACTGGAGGATGATTGGAAGGATAGGAAGAGACTGAAAAAAAGACAAGGACAAAGAGATTTTTAAAAAAGAAATGGAAGAGAATTAATGGTACTAGATGAAAAAAATGAATTTTAAATGAACGCATATTGGGTCATTAATAAGTGAAAAATCTAAGACAAGAGATAGACATATACAGAAAGCTAGAATGAGAAATATCTCTCATTTAAATTCTCACTAAAACCAGTGCATTAAAAATCATTAATGAGGGTGGGTCACGGTGGCTCAGCAGGTAAGAATGCTTGCCTGCCATGCCTGAGGACCCAGGTTTGATTCCCGGTGCCTGCCCATGTAAAAAAAAAATCATTAATGAATCATAAAACATATTGGCCAAATAGTATATTTGCAGTGTCTGCAAATGCCTTTACATTTTTGGAGGGAAATGACTAAGAGTGACAACAGTGACAAAGGTTGGCAATTTAAGACCCAACATAATGCTATCTCACTCCTTATTAATAAGACTGAAAATCTCTTTGAAGGAAATCATGTTTGAAAATGTATGTGAAGATACTGTGGAAAATAAGAAATTCTTAGAAATATTAAGCAAAACAATATTGTAATGATCAGAATGCATTTCATTTTGAAAGTTTCTACTTCTTATGTTCTTTTTCACCTTTCCCTTGCTGCAAAACATAATGTACACTGGATTATAGAAAATACATTGATCTAGAAACCTTGACAAGTAAAAAACGTCATATACAACCAGTCAACATTTTGAATAAAGACCTGGAAAGTTGTATTCACTGGGATTAAAAGTGAGTTTAACTTGCTTAGGCTCAAATAACTGTTTCACTACTACTAGCTGTGCAAATTATTGAACTTCTCATTGCCTCATAATTTTTATCATTGAAGTGGAGATAATAAGATATTTTGCATCTATAAAACAAGTCTGGTATAGAATAAGAGCTCAATAAATATTTACATGTCATTGAAATTTGCTTTCTTCATCCAATGATATGTTTAATTTACCTATGTTAATTTATGTAGACATTATTGGTTTAAATTGCTTTTTATATACCATTTGTTCTAGTTTGCTGGCTGCTGGAATGCAAAACACCAGAGATGGATTGGCTTTTAATAAAAGGGGATTTATTTTGTTGGTTCTTCAGAGGAAAGGCAGCTAACTTTCCACTGAGGTTCTTTCTTATGTGGAAGGCACTGGATGGTCTCTGCTGGTCTTCTCTCCAGGCCCCTGGGTTCCAACAACTTTCCCCAGGGTGACTTCTTTCTGTAGCGCCAAAGGCCTGGGCTCAGCTGCAAGTGCTGAGATGAGGAATGCAGAACTGCTTAGGCTGTGCTACCTTGCGCTCTCTCATTTAAGCACCAGCCAATTAAGTCAAATGTTACTCATTGCAGACATGCCTCCTAGCTGACTGCAGATGTAATTGGCAACAGATGAGGGTCACGTACTGTTGGCGTATGTCCACAGCAACAAGATTAGATATGCTCACCTGGCCAAGTTGACAACTGAATCTAACACACCATTCCATATAATGAGTATAGCACTATTTTTATTCCAGTTTTCTTTTAATAGATTTTTAGGAATTTTTCTAATTTTTTCTTAATATTTATAATGCTACAATCAATATAAAGTTCATATGTTCTTGCAAACATGTTCTGGAATTTCTCTAGTGTATTTATATTGTCAAGTAGAATTGTTAATTTGAAGGTTATATACATGAAAAACTTCATTAAAAACCAAGTTTGACTTCAAAACAGTTGTATGAATTAATGCTCTCAGCAGTGCATGAACTTGTTTTTCCCCATCGTTGCCAATATGTGGCATTGTTAGATCTTTAAATTCTTTGTGATCCAATGTAAATGAAATGGTAATGCACTTCAATTTCGGTCTTGCATTTTGCTGATTAATGATGATGAGCATTTTACTTTGTTTATTGCCATTTTTAAATTTCTGTACAATAATCATTTATAACATATCCTTTTTTTCAATTGAATTGGCTTTATCATTTTTATTTTTAGGACATATATATAATATGTAAATAAACATAAAATATATAAATAAACATAAAATATATAAGCACATATAATAAGTATGAAGAATATATTTCCTATTATAAAATGTAATTTTTAAAAGCAAAATATGTAAATATACATATTTCTGAATGGATGGGTAGAGAACTAAACTGTGCACCTATCCAATCAGTAGCTATATGTTAATTTGTCTCTCTATCCTATATCACATGCTGTCATTTGTTATTACTTCCAGCACCAAGTTAAAATATAATTATTTCAGTAGTGATTGCAAAGAGAAGAAACATGAAGTCATTAATAATTCATTAACACCATGTATTGAAAGTAGTAGAAAATTCCAAGTTAGGAGAGACGGAAAAAGAGAGAGAGGGAGAGGGAGGGACTAAATTTGGATTTAGTCAATATATCAATATTTCTCTTCAAATTTTGTGGGTTTTATGTGTTTTTAAAGAAACCCACCCATGCTGCAAATTCATAAATAAATCATATTGTTGATTGCAATATGACATATATGTTTATAGGCATAAAAATATATACATACGTATTCTGATTTTCTATTTTTCTTCAGTGAATATTATTTATTTCTTTCTAGAAAGTCTTAATTTCATCAAAATTTTCTAATGTATTAGCTAAGGGTGTTTAATAGTACTCTCTTAAATTTTTCTATTCACTACTCTTTCTCTTTTAGGTCTGCATTTTAATTGACATTATTTATTTGAAACTTGCTTCTTTTCATTTGGATTACTCTTAAAAGAAACTGTATTTAATCAGATTTCTCTGCCATTTTCTGTTTAATTCACTTTTATCATTTAATTTCATTTACATTCTTTGGGATTTTATGAGTTACTTTTCCGTCTTGAGTTGAACATTTAGCTTATTAATTTCACTTTCTGTTAATTTAAGTGCAAGATGCACATATTTAATGCTAACACTTTCCTTTACATACAAATTAAATTATAACCCCAGTTTCACCTACAGGGGGGCAGGAAGTGTATATCATTTACTAGTGAATGGCAGGTAGCAGATACTGACTTCACAGCAGCAGCAATCGGTTCCATAAAGCAATGCAATAGTACAATGACACTTGACAGAAAGTAATCTAGAAGTCTATGCTTAGCTGAAATATTATTCAACAGTGGGAGTGAAGAGACATTTTTCAGACAGGAAAGACTGAAAGACTATATTACTCATAAGTTCTTACTTAAAAACTCCTAAGGATATAATTAACTTGTAAAGTGCTTAAACACAAAACAAAAGTGTGTAATGCAAGAAGCAATACTAGTAAATCTCAAAAAGCATACAAATTCATCTTAAGTAACAGTAAAAACAAACAGATTAACTTCCACTAAAGACAGTCAAAATTTTCACATTTGTTTAATAAAACAATGTGCTAATTACAAGATACAAATTTAGTTTGATAAAAGATAATAAATGGCACAAAGAGAAATATTGTAATTAGAGGAGTAGAAACAGCTATAACAGACTAAATCTAACCCAAGAAAAACTGGCTACTGCTCTCAGAGAAAACAGGCTTAATGATTAATAGCAAATGAAATAAAAGACCTTATGCTATGGAAAAATAATCTTCCTAAAATAGCAATCCATCAATTATATATCTAATTTCCTGTCTTCATATTTGTAAAGTAAAAAATGGTCTGAACTCTTGAGGCTTACTGTTGTGAAACTTATGTAGGTAGTGGAGAAGCTTAGACTACCTATAGGCATGCCTAAGAGTTACTTCTGGAGGACCTCTGTTGTTGCTCACATGTGGCCTCATTCTAAGTCCAACTTTGCAAGTGAAATCATTGCCCTCCCCACTATGTGGGATATGACATCCAAGGGTGAAAGTCTCCCTGGAGATGACTCCCTGGGATGAGACCGGCCCAGCCAACATGGGATCAACAATTCCATCCTTACCAAAAGTGGGAAAAGAAGTGTAATTAATAAAGCATCAGTGGCTGAGAGAGTTCAAATAGAATCGAGAGACTACTCTAGAGGTTGCTTTTATGCAAGCTCCAGTTAGACTTTGCTACCTACCGTGACCTGCCAAACCGCAACCAAGACCATTCCAGCCAATCCTAAAGAACACCTAGGGCAATATATAAAATTCTACTAAGGTTCCATGCACTAGGGTAACTTTCCAGAATCTTACAACCTCCAAATGGGTTCCTGGACATGATAAGTCCCGAAACCTAGAGGGGCCAGCCTCTCCAGAACATCAGCTAGTTCCATCTTCGTACCCCATATTATTGACAGGCCCTCCCTACATGAAAAATTTAGAATGAGCATAGCCCAGATACCCTAAAAAGTGGGATAAAAAGATCAAAGGTGATGGTGGAGTTATACTTAAAAAAAAAAGTTAAAAAAAATGATGCAAGTTTACTGAAGAGTACTCAAGCAATTTAGAAAATACAGAGTTAAGTAAATAAAAGAAAAAAAATACCCAATTCTAATACATGTGACCATTGTTAAAATTAGGTGAACTTCAATCTCTATCTGTATTGTCCAATGATAGCCACTGGCCAGATGTGACAACTGAGTACTTGAAAGTTGACTGGTAAAACTGAAAAAAATGCATTCGGTAGTTTATGTAATTTTCACTATTTTGATTTAAATAGCCACATGTGATTTGTGGCTAATGTATTGTATTGCACAGCTGTAGACATCATTTAATGTGTATAAACAAATGGATGAAAATAAAGGAACACTTCATAAAATGGAATCATGCTGTAGATATTATTTTAAATATAATTTAATTTATTTTAATTAAAAAAGCTAAAATTAAAGGGGAGAAATGTTGCTATTCAAGCAAATGTGTCAAATAAGAACTACTACTTTCTAATAGCGTTCACTAGATTCATGACTTTGAAAGGGAATAAGGTGTTATAGTTATCATGGTTCCTATATTAAAATGTTTTTTTCAACACACACTCCATATTCATCAAACACATGCCTTTCCATCTTATCCATCCCTAGTAATCTCTGATCTACGTTCTGTCTTTACAAATTTGCTCTTTCTAAACATCTCTTATAGGAGTGACATCATGCAGTGTTTGTCTTTGTATTTCTTGCTGGTTTCACTAAGCATGGTGATTTCAAGGTTCTTTCAGGTTGCACGTAGCTCGTTTTGTTTAGCCATTCACTTGCTGATGGACACTTGGGTTATTTCCAACTTTTGGCTCTCATGAATAATGAGGCTATGAACAATAGCGTATGAGTGTCTGTTTGAGGTGCTGCTTTCGCTTTCTTTGGTTACGTACCCAGATTTGGAATTGCCAGATAACACAGTAACTCAATATTCAACATTTTAGGTGAATGCCATATTGTATTCCAGGGAGACTGTACCATTTTTCACTCCCCCTAGCAGTGTACTGGAGTTCTAGTTTCACCAACACTTGCTATTCTTAAGTTTTTGAAGATGGCTGTTCCTGCAGGTGTGAGGTGGTATTTTATTGCTGTTTTGATTTATATTTCTTCATCAGGTGATAATGTTGAACATCTTTTCTTACATTTATTGGCTGCTTGTTCATCTTCTTTGGAGAAGTGTCTGTTCAAATTGCCCATTGCCCAATTTGTAATTGGGTTATCTATCTTATTACTATTGGGCAGTAATTTTTAAATATATTTTCTGGATTTAAACCTTTGTTCGACATGCAGTTTGTAATTGTTTTCTCCCAATCTTTAGGTTATCTTTTTACTCTCTTGATAATGTCCTTGATGTACAAAAGTTTTTAATTTTTGTTTTCAAACAAAATGTAACTTTTTATGAACTTCAGTTTTTGAAATACAAAACTCTTAAAGCACACACAAAAAAAATGGTCTGAACTGCAAGGAGTAATTATTAGACCATTAGGACAAAATTTATAGGCACATAGAGGCTAGGAAAAAATAAGTTAAAAGCTCTATTGATTGGCTAATTAAAAATATTTGCAATCCAATAATTAAATAATTCACATTTTGATTCTAACAATTGCATTAACTACATCTACTACATCGACATATCCAGCCAGCCACCTATAAAGGATGTGCTAAATTATATCAATTTTCTATTTATTCCCTAGAACCACCCCAAAGTAAGTCATCAATATCTCTTGCCTAAACTCCTCTAATTGCCCCATTCGTGGTCTCCCTATTTCATTTCTTAAAACTCAAGCCACTGTTTAATGTTGAGTGTAAATTGGCTGATATCATCTTCTGCTTAAAACCTTCTAATAACTTCTCATCAAAACTGGAATGAAATAAAAACTGTTCATTCTAACTTTAAAAACCTGGTTCTTGCCTAGCTCCTTAACCTCCTCACAATCTCCTCTCCTTACATCCCATTAAGATTCATCAAACTGCCCCTTCTGCTTCTCAACATATCCAGTTGTTATGATGTATGGCCTCTTCAATAGCATTTCCTTTGCCTACAATGATTACTTTTCAGGAATTTTTCTCATGGTTTCGTCTTAACATTAAGATTTCAGGTTTAATGTAAACTTCATTGCTACTCAATACAAAATAAACAACCATTTGCTAGATAACTGATTCACTTGCTTTATTTTTTTATTGAAAGCATTCAAGCTCAACAATAAAAACTACAAATACCATTAAGCACTGACAACTCCTAAGCCACCAAGTCATTTCACTATGGACTCTCTTCTTATTTATTTACTTTTTGATTCATATTTCTTCTGGTAAATCCATGAGATCAGGGATATTTTCTGCCATCTGTACTGCTGTGTCCCTGATCTACAAACTACAATGTCTAGTAAGTGCCAGGCACAGAAAATTATCAGGTTAGTTAAAATAAAGAATCGACCATAGTTTAGCATATATCAAACTTGAAGCTGGTTTTATTTAAATTTTTTTCCTGTGATAAAGATTAGGTAAAATACTTAATTTTATTTTCTAGACTTTTTATTAAATATGCTAAGATATGTTATAAATGAGCACTGTCTTTTAGCAATAGACTTATTTATTTAACATCAAATGTAAATGAACAGGAATAAAAACTAAAGAAATAAGGAAATATTAATATGTAATAGAATTATCTTTAATTTTTATGAAAGAAATATATTTCAAAAGATAAAGCTTTCAATATTTTATTGCCATATTTTAAATGCATCAGGTTTATGATGAAAGCATTAGTTAATTTTGCACATATATTTGTCAAAAATTATTTACTATATAAATAATTTTGCTAATAAATATGAAACTTACATAAAATGTTATGCATTTTATGAAGTATCTGTACTCATTTTGAATACCCACTAGTACAGGAACCTAGAAGAGCCACCTGACTTGGTAGCCATAAAGAAATATAGCACCATAGCCCTTCTAGTACACATGTGCTATCAGTCACAGTGGAATGAACCAAATTCTTTGATTTATAAAAATAAGAGTTCGTAAACTTGGAGCAGTTCTTACATATCTGCATGGCTCCTTGCTCATGAGTTCTGAGCATGCTATCCCATCGTCTCTGCCTAGGACTTCTCTTGCTGTCATTCATATTGACCTTCCAGAAGTTCCATATGTTTTCCAATTTTGCTTTTAGCCCACTGATAATGCAAAAATTATCCTCATTATATTAAGGGTCTGTTACAGTTGGTCCCCTGGCAGTTCAGGAGCAAGCAAATGCAAACACGTCACTTTCATTTGCTTTGCAAGATAGAACCTAGTGGGCTAAAGAGGCCTGAACCTTAATGTAGGAACATGAAGCCCACACAAGTGAATCAATTCAACATCATCTTTGGTGGTAAGGCACATGCATGATGTTTCTTGTTATAATCACTTTATAAATGAAATATGAAAAATTTCCTACCCATATCATAGATGCGTGAAGCATATCCAATTCTCCAAACCTTAAAAAATAAAAAATATATTTATGGCAATATTTAATTATAAACTTTTAGAATATAAATATTTTAATGTACAGGTAATGCAATTCTTCAGCCATTACTTTCATCCTTGTGTCAATTAATAGATAAATATCTGTTTATGAATTCTATACTGTCTGCTGAATTGTGAGTCCAAATTAACAAATGTTTCCCGTGTTTCACTAAAGTTGGAGAAATTATATTTATATACCTGAATACTAAAGGAACATTAGAAGAAAATATCTAACCAACATCTCATATGCTTGGTTCAAACAGTATGGATTACAGGAATTCAGAAAAGTGTGATGTAAACATAAACCAGAATAACAAGATAAGATACTATGGGGAGGTAAAGTATTTCACTTACAATTTGAATATAGCATAAAAGTAAAATAATTTTTTGGAAATATGTCAGGTGTACCAGACCCAGTTTATGGGCCACTGCAGATGAAATCTCCATGAAACTGGGACCAACAACCTGGCAGAGTCAAAAGTTGTGAGGTTTGCTTGCACAGATTCCATGAGCCACTAGTAGTGAAGATGAGAAGGGTTAATTCTACGTTTATTTCTTGGTTCATATATCCTCACCATTGGTAACATAGCACAACAAAATTGGCCACTGATTTAGTAAATGCACTGCATCACAGACAACAGTGTGCCCCAAACACATGGGGTTGTCTGCAAAGCAGAACATTTGCTGAACTCTCAACAGACTGTTCTACCATTCTATCAGGCCAAAATTTCTGCATGATGTAAGATCGGTGAGATCAGTGTTTAGGATCCTATTGTTGCGTACTTTGCAGAAGGGAGTTAAAACTTTTTGGGTGACATAATATTTTAGAAGATTTCTATTTTTTTTTTGCCTATTTAGCCATCTCATACACACATGTTCACATGCATTATAAAATAATTTCGGTTCACAGAAATGAACAATGACATTTTAGAAAGGATTCACTTGTTCTCTCACTTTTGATTCCTCAAACTAAAGCGACTTATCTTTCGCTCCAGAGTTTTTCTTTCTCTTTCACTAAACTTAACTGGAATGCAGAATATGCATTGTTTTACTAGAGAGGGTCCCACTTGACACAGTAAACAATGAGTGACCCTTAAGCCATGAAGTTCTTTTTCTACTTTATTGTTTTTTATTTATTATAATGGAAATATTTTATGCTTTAATTCCATTTAAGTGAAAAATACAAATAAATCAATCTAGAGATGGTTTATATGTAAGAAACCTTTGTAGTAATGATGAGAACTTTGAGTGGTGTTCTAGTTTGTTAGCTGACAGAATGCGATATACCAGAAATAGAATGGCTTTTAAAAGGGGGACTTTAATAAGTTGCAAGTCCACAGTTCTAAGGCCATGAAAATGTTCCAACTAAAGCAAGACTATAGACATGTCCAATCTAAGGCATCCAGGGAAAGATACCTTGGTTCAAGAAGGCCAATGATGTTCAGGGTTTCTCTCTCTATTGGAAAGGCACATGATGAGCATGGAAGCATCTGCTAGCTTTCTCTCCAGGCTTCTTGTTTCATGAAGCTCCCCCAGGGGCACTTTTCTTCTTCATCTCCAAAGGTCTCTGGCTGCTCAAGCTCTGTAGCTCTTTCCAAAGTGGTTCCCTCTTAAAGGGCTCCAGTAAGCAACCCCACCTAGAATAGTAGAGACACATCTCCATGGAAATCATCTAATCAAAAGTTACCACCCATAATTGGGTGGGTCACATCTCCATGGATCATTTAAAAACTCCCACCCAACAATACGGAATGAGAATTTAAGGACATAGCTTTTCTGGGGTCCACACATTCAAACCAGCACAAGTGGTTATTAAAATGTCTATCTGTTTTTAAGCCCGTACTGTAGCAATAGGATGTAAATGTGAAATTCTAAAGTTACTCGTGATAATGTTCCCTCGGTTCTCCTGATCCTTCAGTTCCTCCTGTGTAGCTCTTTGGGCTCACATCCTTTTATTATCCCATTTACCTCCAGAATTTTGTGTATCAATATGCTTACCTTTATGGTACTGAGTTGTGATTAAACTATCTAGAACTTCATTAATATACACAGTTGAGTATTCAGGGTAAACATTTGACCTAATGTGCCTCTCTCCACCTTTCCTCAAAGTCTCAAAGTTTCCCACTACCTGACTGTGATTGTTTGAAGCTGTTATATACCCTAGAAAAGATCAAGTTCTTTTAATCCATTCCTGTGGGTGTAAACCTAATGTGGGTGGGACCTTTTGATTAGGTTATTTCAGTTGAGATAGAATCCAACTCATTAAAGGTGGGTATTAATCCTCCTGCTGGAGTCTCTTATGAGAGTATAAAAGACAGGAAAAGTCCCCAAGTAAGCTAAGAAACACAGAAATGAAGGGTAACTGAGAGAAGCCAAGATAGAAGTTGAGAGATGAGACACATAAAACAGAGGAAGCCACTGAAGCCAGAATAATTGTGATAATTTGCATTACAAACTTTCAAAAGTTCGAACTCTTATATATACTGATTTATAGATGGTACATAATCTGTATGGAGGATAATACAGATGATAAATTCGGGTTCATTCAACTTATATATAATTTTGTGATCTTACTTTTCTGAAACTAAAATCATTTCTTTCTGAGTATAAATGTTTAAGTTGTAGCTGGGGGTTGTTTATTATTTGAAATCTGGACGTGATTTTTTTTTTCTTTTCCTAGTTAGAGTCAGCTCACAAAAATGTTCACAGAGGCTATCTGCCTTCACTGTCATCTCACCTTATATAAATTTAAAATTGTAACAGGCTTAATAATTGTCACAGATTTGTTATTTTGAAAAAAGAAAATTTTAATCCTATTAAGGGGAACTTTTTATTTCAACACAGCCACCCAACTATTTGCTCATGAGATTTGGGTACCCATCCTCTATAGCATAGCCTTACATCAATTGTAGGGTTTATTATAATTATTGCAATTTTTATTCACATGCTTTTTTCTTCAACTAGACTGGGAGATACATCAATGGCAATGTCTTGTTTTGGTCTACATCTTAGCGTTAAACCTGCCAGAGTGCTTGACACAGAATATGGACAAAATATTATGTATTGAAATAATATGATCTTGAATCTCCCTAACTTGTAATAGGTTTTGGCCATAAAACAGAATATGAACAAATCGAGAAAAATACTGGAATATAGTAAAAATATTGAACTCACACAGAATGCAAAAACACATGTTTTTGGAATAAGTGATAACCAGACATTTGTGTGAAGAGATGAAATGGATCGGGGTCTTACAAACGTTTCTTATAGAAGCCCAGTGACGATTCTGTCCTAGTGAGTGTCAGTGTTAGGGCGACCTCAGGTCTCTGCCTCCTGCTGCAGTGGCCGCTCTGACAGGAGGAGCTTGCAGCTGTCAGACTGATGACCTGCAGACAGGCAGGTACCTCCTGGCCCTGTAGGCTTCACATTCTCCACTGAAACCACGTCCCCTCTACCTCCCCATTTCCCTCCTTAAAAAGTATTTGCCTGCAGTCCAGAAGCTCTTGGGCTGATGGATTTGAAAGGTTTTGATATCTTCCATCCTTAAATGTATTGTGTGCCCTGACTTGGTTAGTGTGCATTAGACATATTGGAAGCTACAATAAAGAGGGCAAATAAATTGCATTGAGCATTCAAACTGAAGTCACATTAGAATGTACTTTACTTTCAATATCTATCTGCCTTCAGTTTAAAAAAACAACCACTTTGACATGACTCTAAATGAATATTTAGAATGAATGTATAAAGAAAATGTGTATTTCTAATGACAATTGATGGACCATTGTTTTGGGAAAGTTAGAATTTGTAGCCACAGAGTGATTGATTTGCCTTCATGTAATACTGACAGAATTGATAA
Source organism: Tamandua tetradactyla (assembly GCF_023851605.1). Classification (NCBI taxonomy): domain Eukaryota; kingdom Metazoa; phylum Chordata; class Mammalia; order Pilosa; family Myrmecophagidae; genus Tamandua; species Tamandua tetradactyla. The sequence goes on along the minus strand of NC_135352.1, from coordinate 38,198,589 downwards.
GTGGCCTACAATATCAATTCAGCCTGTTTTCACAGCAAAGGATATTTTTCATATTAAACAGATACTAATGAAACAGATGTTCCTGAAATAGGTGACTAAGCAAATGAAGACTGGCTTTGCTTCCACATATATTAACATGAGCGTTTCACATCGGCAGTTTCAAATCTGTGGTCACAATGATTACTATTCTAGTTTTTTCCATAGCACTTTTTATTGGTAATTTTCTGGACATTTTTGAAATTTTAATCATCTAGTACATTTAATATGAATTTCTCTTTCTTGTACTCCTGGAGCAAAAAAGTTGGAAGCATTAAATATTTAAAGATGATGAATTTTTAACACTGTCAATATTGTATTATGTCCTAGAAATATGATTTATAATGAAAAAGATATTTATTGCTGAGACGACAAATGTTTAAGGAAACTTCAAGACCAATAATAAGATTTTGAACCTTGGATCTGACTGCCTTACATTCAGGCACCAGAAGGGGCATTTGCTGTCCTTGGTACCTTGGAAAAAGTTCCTGTTCCCACTTAGCCTTTTTTACTTAACTATAAAATAGAAATTATAACCTCTTTCATTTGTTTGTCTTTGCTCTCCAGTTTCTTCAAAAGAAAAAATAAGCTGTGATTTTCTAGACTTACCTTTGACACTCTTATTGTTATTGACTGAAAAGTCTGTAAATGAACAACCATTTGATGTCATCCCTAAAAACATAAATTAGCAACATTTGAATGTCAAGGTACTGTTATTTATATTTTATTAATATAACTTTTTAAATATCAGATTTAATTCACACTTAAAAGCATAAAATTCTGTAGGTTTTGGTAAATGTACCAGTTATTCAATAATGACAGCTACCTGATTTTAGAACATTTCATCTCTCCAGAAATAAATCCTACCCCATTAGTATTCTCCATTCTCGGTAACTCCAGCCTTGGGCAACCACTAATTTACTTTCTATCTGGATGGACTGACCTATTCTGGACATATCATTTGAATGGAATCTTATAATATGTGGGTTTTTGTGACTGGGTTCTTTCATTTAGCAGAATACTTTTAAGATTGTAAAATATAGATATAGTTATAGATCTTTATATAGATAAAGATATATGAGAAGATTTTTTTTATTATAGGAATTTGGATCTCATTATTGCATAGGCTGGCAAGTCCAAATTTCATATTCCATAGGGAAAATGATGTTGAAGTCCTGAGACAAGAAATCTGTTATCTAGAACCGTCATTTTTGGGGTTTAGGCCTCCAACCATGTGGATGGGGTGCACCCATATTATGGAGGCAATCTCCTTTACTTCAGGTCAACTGATCGCAAATGCTATGAAATACCCTTACATTAACAACCAGGCCAGTGATGACCCAACTCTGACCACAGCTGAGTCAAGCTGACATGTGAAATTAACCCTCACATCCAGCAAATATAAGTGCTTAGGTTCTATTTCAGGGTATTTAAAAAGCCTAACCTAATCTTAGATTTTTGGATATTTGGTAGTTTGGAGGACTAATTCTTGCATATTTTGTTCTTTGGAGGAGGTTTCACTTGAGCTTTAACCATATTCATTTCAGGATTCAGGCATGTTTGAGAGATTTCTAGAAGATAATAGGGTCTATGTAGATATATATCTGAAATTCGGGGAGGAAAAAAAGATAAAATAGAGTCAAGTCATAAAAATTAAATGATAAATTTGCTTAAGTCCCTTAAGCTTTTTCTCCTAAAGGATTTATATTTGTTCTTCTCTCTAACTGGAATGCTCAGCTGTCCTCAAGGTAAACTCTTTGTAATTTATGCTTCAGTCTAAATAAACCCAGAGATGTCTTCCCTAATCTTCCAATGTGAAGCAGCTTCTATACTCTCACTTCTGTTATTTTTATCACATACTTAGTTAATGTACTTTACAGTAAATGATTATTTATTTACTTCTCTATATCCCCTCTTCTAAGATAAGCCTTATGAGAGAAATACCACCTCTGCCTTTTCACTGATACATTTCTGTTGTATAGAACAATATGTTCCAAAACATATTTGAATTCAAATGTTGAAAGGACTACAAATGAGCATCATAGGGAAGGTAAGATTCTGAAAACAATATGGTGTTTATAACTTGGAGCAATCTTCTTCTCCTTTTAACCATTTTCCTGTATCCTAGCATGAAAAAGAGAGGTGTGTGTGGGGGCGGTGGGGGGAGAGAGAGAGAGTGTTTGTGTAAGTGTGTGTGTGTGAGAGAGGGAGAGAGAGAGAAAGAGAGAGAAATATGAGAAGAAACAGAGAAGGGAAATAGATGTTTTTCTATAATATGGGATCTTGAAAATTTGAGATCATAGAAAGAGACAATATTTTTGCTGATTTATGGAGAAGGGGTGGCAGTACTGGCATCTTTCTTTGCATGCTCTGTAGGGTCATCAACCTAGGTAGACAACAAAATTGGTGTAGACATTAGCATCAAGGTCGCTTTGGCTGCAGTCATTAGAATCTGCAACAACTGCAGGTTCAGTGGCGTCTCTGGAGGCATTGGTAGCTTTGTTACCATTTTGAGCATAGCAGTAGCTGGGGCATTCAATGAGGAGAAAACAATAAAGGAAAACATGTTAAAAATCATGCAGTAGTCATAGAGACAGCTAACTATTTGGAACATTGGGCATGACACTTCTAGGAACCTCTCAAAATTTTCTAGGAAAAAAATTGAGAGGTTGAATTTCCTGAAGAATAAATAAGAATACACCGTGGCAGGGAAATTTTTCTTGCTCTCATTGTCAGGTCTAAGAAATGCAGCTTTCCTTTGGCAAATATTTTTGTCCCTTTGAGAGTGAAAACAGGAGTCATTTTCATTAATGAAAACAAACAAACAAACAAACAAATGAAAACCAAAAAATCTATACCCACTGTGCTGGTTTGAAAGAATGTGTGTCCCCTAGAAAAACCATGTTTTAATCCTAATCCTATTTTCTAAAGGCAGCCATTTCTTCTAATCCCTATTCAGCATTGTATGTTTGAAACTGTAATTAGATCATCTCCCCCGGAGATGTGATTTAATCAAGAATGGTTGTTAAACTGGATTAATTGATGACATGTCTCCACCCATTTGGGTGGGTCTTGATAAGTTTCTTGAGTCTTATAAAAGAGGAAACATTTTGGAGAAAGTAAGAGATTCTGAAAGATTAAAGAATGCTGCAGCACCATGAAGCAGAGTCCATGAGCCAGCGACCTTTGGATATGAAGAAGGAAAACGCCTCCCTGGGGAGCTTCGTGAAACCAGAAGCCAGGAGAGAAAGCTAGCAGATGACACCATGTTTGCCATGTGCCCTTCCAGATGAGAGAGAAGCCCAGACTGTGTTCACCATGTGCCTTCTCACTTGAGAGAGAAACCCTGAACTTCATCAGTCTTCTTGAACCAAGGTGTCTTTCCCTGGATGGATGCCTTTGATTGGACATTTCTACAGACTTATTTTAATTGGGATATTTTCTCAGCCTTAGAACTGTAAACTAGCAACTTATTAAATTCCCCTTTTTAAAGGCCATTCTATTTCTGGTATATTGCATTCCAGAAACTAGCAAACTAGAACACCCACCTCTCAGGATTCTGTACACAAGAGAATGTAAATTCTCTAACAGGTAGTTGTATCTTTCTTTAAACCATGTCAATTAGGAAGAAAATCTAGATGTTTAGAATAATTAAATTATTTCCCAAGTTCTTTAAGTTTGAGTCAAGTTCTTATGGGCTTAATATAGAAAGTGAAAACATGAAAATATTATTCCAGTTTTCCAAACGTTCTCATCTCAATCATGCTAAGTGATTTCTTTCCCAACCAAAAGCACACACAAACAGGGTTTTTGAGTGTCTTAACCAGCTTTGGCCCCATGAATGTTGGTATTCCCCTTACTATCTCTTCTCTTAGATGAAGGACTACATGATTTTACTTAATATTCTATACACTAGTTTCCAGGATGTGGAAGAAGGTTCCCAGCTTCGACATGGATTTCCAAAAGTAAATGCTGAGGGTGATTGTTTGGAGCTATATGCACCCTAGAAAAACATGTATTTAAACTTAACCCATGCCTGTAGGTGTTACCGCATTGTAAGTGGTATATTTTAAAGAGGTTACTTGAGTTAAGATGTGTCCCACCTTGATCAGGATGGGTCTTAATCCTATGACTGGAATCCTCTATAAACAGAGTGAACTTCAGACAGAGAAAGCCACAGAGGGAGCAGCCAGTGGCTGAACATTAATGGAACCTGGACGAAAAGGAGGGAGAGACCAGGAGACTCCCCCTTGTGCCTTGCCTTGAGACTAGCTAAGGACCAAGGACCTCCAGCGTCCAGCCATAGAATGCCAGTCGTTGGGGAGAATGCAACACTCTGATGATGCCTTGACGTGGACATTCTCCTAACCTCAAAACCATGAGCTAATACATTCCCATTGTTTACCCTCACCCATTTCATGGCCATTGCCCTCAGGTGTTTGCTTCTTACTTTGTGTATGTGCCTGTGATGAGCCATGATGTGAGGCTTTTTGTGTGTGTTTCTTTAACTTATAACATACAGAGAAGATATTTCAACTCACAGAGACTTCAACGTTTTTAGTCTGATCTACCATTTGGGACTACAGATAATTGCTTCAACGATACTGAAAGTTCATGTATTTACTTTAAGTCCAAGCATCCTATGGCAAGGAACCTTAATTTTTCATCTAAGCCTAATACCCTGTACCTAAATTGCATTAAAAGCGAATCTGCTGTTAGAGCACTTAGAGACTGACAGAACTTTAATTTCAAATAAAACTATATTTTATGTATATATACACACAGTAAAATCAGATTTATTGTTAAATCTTGACACTCATACAAGAGAAAATTCTATTTAGAAAACGCTAAAGGGCAACTATTAAGTTAGAAGTGAGCTTTCATGGCTAGAAGAAAAGCTGATGCCTTTTATTTTTCAGTAATTTTCATTTTCCCAGTGTTGTTCTAGGTAAAATAGGAGTTTTTGATAGCTATTATTGGAGTCTGTCTAATTTATGATTGCATGTATTTCATATCTTTGTAAAGCTGCCCATAGGAATAAGTCTTCCTGTATCTAGGAAATGGGATGAGGATATTTATAAATCTATAAGATAGGATTTTCAAACAAATATTTTCTATTCAAAAATATATTAACGTGATTAACAGCTCTGAAATATATATATATATATATATATATATATATATATATATGAATATGATCAAAAGGGGAAATGTTAGATTATTTATATGGTAACAGAATAAATTTTTTAGAAAAACCAATGGAATTACAGTACACAGTGAGTCTTAATAGTACAGCTGTAAAAATGTGCTATCATCAGTTGTAACAAATAATTCACTCACTAATGCAGGGTGCTGTTGTGGTGGTGTGTGGGAATCCTGCATTTTATGCATGATTGTTCTGTAAACCCAACAGATTGTTCTGTAAACCTAATTTCTTGAATTAAAAATACATATATATAATCATAAACTATATATATATATATATATATATGTCATTGGAGTACGTTTTCTTTTCTTTCAGCTGTATTCACATTAAAATGTAAACCTGTAAGCTTCCTCAACTTATCTTCAGACTATTTTGTATACAATATTAATATTTAAATGTTTTTGACTTATGGAGTAAATATAGTAGCGTAATATTTTGGATGTGAGAACCAGACCATATAAATATCAAGAGAAATAAATGAATTGATATTTATTTTCATAGCTACATCATGTGGCTTTCGCACGAGTTTTTGCAGGGCTCTTCATCTAGGATGCTTAGGTTAGAAGCTACCCTTGAATCCCAGCAGTTGTAAGTCACCAGAGCCCTGGATACTGAGGTTAGGTGTGTTTGGAGCAATGATTGTTGGTTGTGATAGAAAATGAATCTTCTATTTCAACTTCTGCTCTATCAATAACTTCTGATATCTTGAATGTTTCTCTCATTATTCAAGACATGCCGATGTGAAACTTAATAAAAGTAATTCAGAATATCCATTATATGTCTACAAATTGACCAAGAATTCAAAAGCAACATTTTAATGTGCTTTAGATATAAACTAACAATGCAGTAAATATGTGTATATGTATATATATATATATATTTTATTCAAGAGTATGCATAGGCCTCATAAAAATTTCAATTTGAAATTCTAGCACAGCACAACTCATTTTCCAGTTTGGTGTCAATTCCGTGTGAGTATTATTTTGCAACAATTTGTGTAATTCCATTGCAAAGGGAAACTAAGTGCCTCAAGAGAAATGTAACTGTTCCTTGGAGGGATTGGCCAGCAAGTGACTGAAAAGGGAGAAAACAAAGCCTCAAAAACTATGATATATGTAATATGATAACAGAAACAGCCTTGATATCTGCAAACTTCACAAAGGCTGAAATATAGAGACATATCAATAGTATCTCATACAATAATACAATTATACAAACAGAAATGAAACTTGTAAGATGTGACTGTGAAAACAAAACAGAGAGAATTTCACTTACCATCAAATATGAACAATAGTTAAAAAATTTAATGCCTAGTGTGGGCATGGCATATGTATATAAATAGTGCGCAATATACATTAATGTGCAAAGCTTTCACATTATCATGAAACAGGGGGTAACAAAAAACAATATTGAGACAGCAGCAAGAGATTTTAGGACTTTAAAAAATTTTTGAATTCTGTATAGAAAGAAAAAAGTCTTTATATAAGGAATGGTGACATCGGACAATGTTTTGAGTCAAAGGAATAGATTGTATTAATGAAGTAAAAATTTATTTGACTTTTTAGCAACAGTTTTATTTTTATCATTCTACTATATTTTAGACCTAACATATCTTTTCCTCTCTCTTTCAGAGCTACTTTAGTCTTCGCCCCATACTCACTATTGTTCTAAAATAAGGTGTTTCCAAATCAGAGTCTTCATAAAGCTTGTGTTATACTGCTACTTACTGATCCTTTTTGGTAGTGCTGATTTTTGTCAGCTTTAATTTAGACACTGACCTTTTCTAGATTATGTATTCATAAACCTAAAACTCACCTGATTAATACTTCCTAGCCTCCTTTCTTTCTTGAGAAACTTAAGCTTTATTCTCTAACCAGTTCAAGTTCTTTCAAAGGTTAATAAGGATTTTTAAAGTAATGAGTAGGATACAAATGTTTCATAATTTCGAAAGGTGTTAACAATGTTCCTTGTGAAGAAATATTAAGAAAATAGACATTTGGTAAAAATAATATATTTTTAGAGATTGAAAACATGAGTGCTCCAAGATTAATATGAAATATATACTTATACTAAAGAGAAATACGTTTTGTGAAAGTGAAATAATTTTTATTAAGATTTAAAAAAGCGTTTTCTTACATTAATATTAAAATGTGAATTTACTTGATTTTTTTCATTTTAGTGAATTGATATTAGTTTTATATGACTCACTTTAAATTTTTGCTCTGGAATGTTTGAGAAATTAAGAAGTCAATACATTTTAGCTCCAATGCAAAAGAGATATTCACCTATCTAATACGTAATTAGGGCATTTGCATCATGATGGAAAGCATCATAATTTAAGCATGTAATAGATGAGCTGTAATAGCAATAATAGCAAACATCAACTGTGCATATACTGTGTTTTTACATGCCTTGTCCTGTGCGATTCTGTGGAGAACCCATGAGGAAGCTGTCACTTCTATTCCCATAGCATAGAAGAGGAAACTGAGACTTGGAGAGGTTATGTAACTGCTCACAGTGAGTTACCAGAAAGCAGAGCTGTGACTCAGATCATGCCTGCCTGGCTCCTAAGGCCATATATTTTTTTTTCTATTTTTTTTTTATTAATTAAAAAAAGAATTAACAAAACAATTAGAAATCCTTCCAATCTACATGTACAATCAGTAATTCTTAATAACATCACATAGTTGCATATTCATCATTTCTTAGTACATTTGCATCGATTTAGAAAAAGAAATAAAAAGACAACAGAATAAGAATTAAAACAATAATAGAAAGAAAAACAAAACAAAACAAAAACAAAAAACCTATACCTCACATGCAGCTTCATTCAGTGTTTTAACATAATTGCATTACAATTGGGTAGTATTGTGCTGTCCATTTCTGAGTTTTTATATCCAGTCCCGTTGTACAGTCTGTATCCCTTCAGCTCCAATTATCCCTTCTCTTTTTTTTTTTTTTTAATTAACGGAAAAAAAGAAATTAACCCAACATTTAGAGATCATACCATTCTACATATGCAATCATTAATTCTTAACATCATCACATAGATGCATGATCATCATTTCTTAGTACATATGCATTGGTTTAGAAGAACTAGCAACATAACCGAAAAAGATATAGAATGTTAATATAGAGAAAAAAATAAAAGTAATAATAGTAAAATCAAAACAAAACAAAACAAAACAAAACAAAAACCTATAGCTCAGATACAGCTTCATTCAGTGTTTTAACATGATTACTTTACAATTAGGTATTATTGTGCTGTCCATTTTTGAATTTTTGTATCTAGTCCTGTTACACTGTCTGTATCCCTTCAACTCCAATTGGCCATTATCTTACCCTGTTTCTACCTCCTGCTGGACTCTGTTATCAAGGACATATTCCAAATTTATTCTCGAATGTCTGTTCACATCATTGGGACCATACAGTATTTGTCCTTTAGTTTTTGGCTAGACTCACTCAGCATAATGTTCTCTAGGTCCATCCATGTTATTACATGCTTCATAAGTTTATCCTGTCTTAAAGCTGCATACTATTCCATCGTATGTATATACCACAGTTTGTTTAGCCACTCTTGTGTTGATGGAGATTTCGGCTGTTTCCATCTCTTTGCAATTGTAAATAACGCTGCTATAAACATTGGTGTGCAAATGTCCGTTTGTGTCTTTGCCCTTAAGTCCTTTGAGTAGATACCTAGCAATGGTATTGCTGGGTCGTATGGCAATTCTATATTCAGCTTTTTGAGGAACCGCCAAACTGCCTTCCACAGTGGTTGCACCCTTTGACATTCCCACCAACAGTGGATAAGTGTGCCTCTTTCTCCGCATCCTCTCCAGCACTTGTCATTTTCTGTTTTGTTGATAATGGCCATTCTGGTGGGTGTGAGATGATATCTCATTGTGGTTTTGATTTGCATTTCTCTAATGGCCAGGGACATTGAGCATCTCTTCATGTGCCTTTTGGCCATTTGTATTTCCTCTTCTGATAGGTGTCTGTTCAAGTCTTTTTCCCATTTTGTAATTGGGTTGGCTGTCTTTTTGTTGTTGAGATGAACAATCTCTTTATAAATTCTGGATACTAGACCTTTATCTGATATATCATTTCCAAATATTGTCTCCCATTGTGAAGGCTGTCTTTCTCCTTTCTTGATGAAGTTCTTTGATGCACAAAAGTGTTTAATTTTGAGGAGTTCCCATTTATTTATTTCCTTCTTCAGTGCTCTTGCTTTAGGTTTTAGGTCCATAAAACCGCCTCCAGTTGTAAGATCCATAAGATATCTCCCAACATTTTCCTCTAACTGTTTTATGGTCTTAGACCTAATGTTTAGATCTTTGATCCATTTTGAGTTAACTTTTGTATAGGATGTGAGAGATGGGTCTTCTTTCATTCTTTTGCATATGGATATCCAGTTCTCTAGGCACCATTTATTGAAGAGACTGCTCTATCCCAGGTGAGTTGGCTTGACTGCCTTATCAAAGATCAAATGTCCATAGATGAGAGGGTCTATATCTGAGCACTCTATTCGATTCCATTGGTCGATATATCTATCTTTATGCCAATACCATGCTGTTTTGACCACTGTGGCTTCATAATATGCCTTAAAGTCAGGCAGTGCGAGACCTCCAGCTTCGTTTTTTTCCCTCAAGATGCTTTTAGCAATTCGGGGCACCCTGCCCTTCCAGATAAATTTGCTTATTGGTTTTTCTATTTCTGAAAAATAAGTTGTTGGGATTTTGATTGGTATTGCATTGAATCTGTAAATCAATTTAGGTAGGATTGACATCTTAACTATATTTAGTCTTCCAATCCATGAACACGGTATGCCCTTCCATCTATTTAGGTCTTCTGTGATTTCTTTTAGCAGTTTTTTGTAGTTTTCTTTATATAGGTTTTTTGTCTCTTTAGTTAAATTTATTCCTAGGTATTTTATTCTTTTAGTTGCAATTGTAAATGGGATTCGTTTCTTGATTTCCCCCTCAGCTTGTTCATTACTAGTGTATAGAAATGCTACAGATTTTTGAATGTTGATCTTGTAACCTGCTACTTTGCTGTACTCATTTATTAGCTCTAGTAGTTTTGTTGTGGATTTTTCCGGGTTTTCGACGTATAGTATCATATCATCCGCAAACAGTGATAGTTTTACTTCTTCCTTTCCAATTTTGATGCCTTGTATTTCTTTTTCTTGTCTAAATGCTCTGGCTAGAACCTCCAACACAATGTTGAATAATAGTGGTGATAGTGGACATCCTTGTCTTGTTCCTGATCTTAGGGGGAAAGTTTTCAATTTTTCCCCATTGAGGATGATATTAGCTGTGGGTTTTTCATATATTCCCTCTATCATTTTAAGGAAGTTCCCTTGTATTCCTATCTTTTGAAGTGTTTTCAACAGGAAATGATATTGAATCTTGTCAAATGCCTTCTCTGCATCAATTGAGATGATCATGTGATTTTCTGCTTTGATTTGTTGATATGGTGTATTACATTAATTGATTTTCTTATGTTGAACCATCCTTGCATACCTGGGATGAATCCTACTTGGTCATGATGTATAATTCTTTTAATGTGTTGTTGGATACGATTTGCTAGAATTTTATTGAGGATTTTTGCATCTGTATTCATTAGAGAGATTGGTCTGTAGTTTTCTTTTTTTGTAATATCTTTGCCTGGTTTTGGTATGAGGGTGATGTTGGCTTCATAGAATGAATTAGGCAGTTTTCCCTCCACTTCGATTTTTTTGAAGAGTTTGAGGAGAATTGGTACTAATTCTTTCTGGAATGTTTGGTAGAATTCACATGTGAAGCCATCTGGTCCTGGACTTTTCTTTTTAGGAAGCTTTTGAATGACTAATTCAATTTCTTTACTTGTGATTGGTTTGTTGAGGTCATCTATGTCTTCTTGAGTCAAAGTTGGTTGTTCATGTCTTTCCAGGAACCCGTCCATTTCCTCTAAATTGTTGTATTTATTAGCGTAAAGTTGTTCATAGTATCCTGTTATTACCTCCTTTATTTCTGTGAGGTCAGTAGTTATGTCTCCTCTTCCATTTCTGATCTTATTTATTTGCATCCTCTCTCTTCTTCTTTTTGTCAATCTTGCTAAGGGCCCATCAATCTTATTGATTTTCTCATAGAACCAACTTCTGGTCTTATTGATTTTCTCTACTGTTTTCATATTTTCAATTTCATTTATTTCTGCTCTGATCTTTGTTATTTCTTTCCTTTTGCTTGCTTTGGGATTAGTTTGCTGTTCTTTCTCCAGTTCTTCCAAGTGGACAGTTAATTCCTGCATTTTTGCCTTTTCTTCTTTTCTGATATAGGCATTTAGGGCAATAAATTTCCCTCTTAGCACTGCCTTTGCTGCATCCCATAAGTTTTGATATGTTGTGTTTTCATTTTCATTTGCCTCGAGGTATTTACTAATTTCTCTTGCAATTTCTTCTTTGACCCACTCGTTGTTTAAGAGTGTGTTGTTGAGTCTCCAGGTATTTGTGAATTTTCTGGCATTCTGCCTATTATTGATTTCCAACTTCATTCCTTTATGATCCGAGAAAGTGTTATGTATGATTTCAATCTTTTTAAATTTGTTAAGACTTGCTTTGTGACCCAGCATATGGTCTATCTTTGAGAATGATCCATGAGCACTTGAGAAAAAGGTGTATCCTGCTGTTGTGGGATGTAATGTCCTATAAATGTCTGTTAAGTCTAGCTCCTTTATAGTAATATTCAGATTCTCTATTTCTTTATTGATCCTCTGTCTAGATGTTCTGTCCATTGATGAGAGTGGGGAATTGAAGTCTCCAACTATTATGGTATATGAGTCTATTTCCCTTTTCAGTGTTTGCAGTGTATTCCTCACGTATTTTGGGGCATTCTGGTTCGGTGCATAAATATTTATGATTGCTATGTCTTCTTGTTTAATTGTTCCTTTTATTAGTATATAGTGTCCTTCTTTGTCTCTTTTAACTGTTTTACATTTGAAGTCTAACTTGTTGGATATTAGTATAGCCACTCCTGCTATTTTCTGGTTGTTATTTGCATGAAATATCTTTTCCCAACCTTTCACTTTCAACCTATGTTTATCTTTGAGTCTAAGATGTGTTTCCTGTAGACAGCATATAGAAGGATCCTGTTTTTTAATCCATTCTGCCAATCTATGTCTTTTGATTGGGGAATTCAGTCCATTAACATTTAGTGTTATTACTGTTTGGATAATATTTTCCTCTGCCATTTTGCTAAGGCCATATTTTTAATTGCATCTCACTGACTTCTGTGTGGGAGGTTAAATGAGCCTTAACCACCTTTGAATTGTAGGTTGAAGAAGATCTGATTTTATATTGTTTTGGGCATGGCATATTGCATTACTTCTGGATGTATCTTGGAGTAATGAAAGATTTAATTTCTTTTCTGATTTAAATTGTATTCAATATTTATGATAGTCTATAGCTAGTCAGGTTATTAAAAACAATGTTACTGATAAGATTAATTTCATGTGCATTAGTATGCTTTGCTAGCCTTGGCTAGTCGTTCAAAAATACATTTTATCAGTTTGAAGAAGCTCTTGGGATTATTATGAGTCCATAACCAAAAATAGAACAAAATAGTATATAGTAAAAATTAGTGTACCAGAGTCAGACATGATCTTATTTGCATTTGAATTCAAATGATATTTGAGTTGCAATATTAAGTCAAACCATTTATGTTCATCTTTATAAAGTTTCAGGATAAATGGGATTCCCAATTTCATTGATATATATATTAAACACTGATAGCATGAACTATTATCAATAAATTGAAAATATAAAAATGAGAATATGTTCATGCTTTTGCAAATGATTTTTCAACCTTAAGATCTTAAGTTATGTAGTTAAGAGTAGACTCTACTTTCTCATCTGCCAAGAGTTTTGAGAAAATTTCTCCACATCTGAAAGATGATTTTCAAGTACAAATATACTTAAAATATTTTAATGTTTTGCTTTTTTTTTTTTTTTTTTTTTGTATGGGCAAGCACTAGGAATCAAACCTGGGTCTCCCACGTGGCAGGCGAGAATTCCGCCTGCTGAGCCACTGTTGCACCGCCCCGGCTTGTATTTTTTTTAATATATCAAATTTTAAAATCCGTAATTTGACTTATGAGACCAAGGCAAAACCTATCTGTTCAACAAAATTCATGGTCACAATTTGTAAATTATAACTAAGAGGAAGCTATCCAGCCAGAAACCTTTATTCCCAGCTCTTCTCTCATCTAGGGTGTGACCAGTTAGCTATCACTTGCCAATGAACTGTGAGCAAAAGTGTTTTGGGAGACAACTCTCCATGGTCCTTTTGCATATCTGCAAATCTTGTGAACAGGGGTGTTGACTACTCTTTGTTTAGCACTATCCTTTCAAGGACAGTAAATAGACTTGGAAGATAGAAATAGGGTCTCACTCTGGAGAAAAAGACAGGTTTGTTTATAGCCTAGGAAGATAGAGTCTGTGGAGCATACTTACACTCTTATAAAACTATAATGTATTTAATGAAACAGAGGAGTGTCACGATCATGCCTGTTATTGAAGATTACAGTCCCATAAACTAAGGGATAATCTAATATGATACAACCCACTGTATTGCAGATGTCATCTTGCTTTTTCAAGAAATTGGGACTTGGGAAACAGTTCTGCATTGAAGAATGTTAGAGCCTGATCAGTAAGAAGTAGAATTGAAGCAAGCTGCACAAATGGTACCTCGGTTGTTACTCACTCTTGTCTGGATAAGCAGAGGAAGGAGGCTAACAAGAAAATGGGGCAGCAAGACAATTACCCCAACTGAAAGGCAGTGTGACTTGTGGCTGCTGAGCCAGAGTTGCTAAGCAAAAATAAATAGTCTTGGCAATGAAGACCTTGCTGTACAACATGGAACTTTGTACGTGCTGAAAACATTAGGTTTCATGTGCTTGAGGCTTGAGAGACAGACAGCTGAAACTGAAAATGAATGTGCCTTGCTTGCTGATGTGGAACCACTATCTACCTCTTAATTTCCTAACTCCTCACTCTTGCTCTGTGCCATTATCAGCTTCCTTAAGGAGAAGGGTGATTAGAGGCCCGAAAGAAGATCCTGAACACTGGGGAAGGAAGGGAATTCAAACTTTTATGATTCTTTTGGATTCAGGAAGCCAAGTTCCCAACCTGCCTAGTCCGATGGGGAGAGATGGCGCTCGAATACAGGTAATGGAGTTTGGGTATGGCTTATAGTAGAGGAGGGAAACTAACGTGACTTTGTGGCAGGCCCCTTTTGACCAATGTGATGTAAATTTTTGGTTGCTTCTACATCTAAATGTATGACAGAAATTGAGAATATATGTTTGTACTTCTTCATGTTTTAAGTATCAGAGGGGGTGCTGCTCCCAAAAGTCAATGTAGAGAAGCGCTTCTTTTTTTTTTTTCTTTTGCACATCAAGGAAATCAGTTTAATGACCAAATTAAAACAACAGTGGGGACACAGAATTTGGAACAACTAGACAAGGATGTTCATAGTGACATAAAGGATATCAAGAAGATACTGGAGGAGCATAAAGAAGAATTTGAAGCAATAAATAGAAAAAATAGCAGATCTCACAGAGATGAAAGATATTGTAGACCAAATTAAAAATATACTAGAAACAGCAACAGATTTGAAGAGACGGAAGAAAGAAGAAGCGAGCTAGAACACAGAATGATTGAATTCGGAAGTACAAAAGAACAAATGTGAAAAATAGCATATATACAAAAAAGATGAAAACAAAAGGAACAGGATTTCAGGGAAATGATAGACAATACAAAGATCACAAATAGAAAAATCATCTTCTTCTTCTACTTTTGGGGCCCCGTTAGGCTAAAGATCCCTATGAGTCTCAGTGATTGATTATTTTGCTGATTGAGCCTCTGGCTTTCACCCAGAGTTGTCACTGCAGTTTTATATCCATCACTTTCCTGACATGGCTATCAGATACAACCCCTTTGAAAAGTGGCTTTTAGCTTGCTACTGAGCGCTTGTAAAAATTAGACATCTGATCAATGGTGTCATTGTGACGCTCCATCTTGATATTCCCATTTGGTAGTGGGCCGACTCAGGCTCAGTGACTCACAAGGTGGGAAGGGCCTCACAAGCTTCACTTTTCTAATGCAGCCGATCTTGTTCCATTGGTATCTCTGCTTTACGTGAAAAGGTGGCAGTTATCCCTCTGAGGAAAACATCATGTATTACTCCACAGATTAAAGTGAAACTTGAATGAGCCTTACAGCTCACAGAGCTTTCCCTAAATTCCTGGTTTTGGTTCACTAATGGTTCACTGTGTGGTGGTTTGAAGCTGTATGTACCCAGTAAAACGTGTTCATAAATTTAATCGATTCCTTAGCTTTTTAGTATTGCTGGTCCACAGATGTTGAAGAATTGTGTCCTTAGAGCCACACTTAACAGATTACAAGCAAGAGCTTCATATGTACCTGCACCCAGATTTAGATGATGATATTTTGGACCTTGAGCCTGATGCTGTAATGAATGAAATCACTGGGAATCCCGAAAAGCAGTGGATGCATGTTTCATGTAGGAGGTACATGGAAGCGACTTGGGGCCAGGGGTTAGACTGTGGAATACAGATCATAAGGTGGTTCCTCTATGATTTCCTCCTCCTGGTGGACATATCCTTATATAATCTCCTCTCACTGACTATTGACAGAACTTTTGACTTGTTTCTAGCTAACAGAAAACAGCAGTTGATGGGAAATCACTCCCATAATTACTCCATTCTATGGCAAAGATGATGGGATGACATTCCTGTGTTTATGTTATAGTATGCAAGACTGAGAAGACTTAACATTAGAACTCTCGCTGTGATGCTGGCCTTGAAGAATCAAGCTGCCATGCAGCAAAGAATTCTGGTTTCTAGGAACAGTGGAAGAGTGGACCCTCTCAAAGATGGCTACACAGTCAAAAACCAAAGCATCAGTCCTGCAGTTCCAAAGGTACGAATTCTGCCAATAACTTGAGGGACCTTGAAAGCATATTTCACCCCCAACCAAACCTCTGAGGAGACCAAGCTCTGGCCAGTACCTGGATTTGTCCTGGTGAGACTCTGAGCACAAGAACTATTTGACCCATGACCAGACTTTTGACCAAAGAAATAGAAATAATTAATGGCTCTTGTTTCAAGATGCACACTGGTGGCAATCTGTTATGCAACATGAAGCCTCATACAAGGGTGTTGGAGAGAAAGTAACCTCAGTATTTGAGTTTACTGAGGGGAAATTCTTGGAAATGTAACTGCCTTGTTACTGATTTACACCCTGTGGGAAGTGTTTCTCACAATGAGGGTTATTCAGTTAGTAAAGGTGCTACAAAATCAGGCCCAATTTTAGCTGAAGTGGTCAATGGTGCCATCATAGAACCAGAAGACCTTCATATTGGCCTCATCTTATTGGGCAAGGTTACCTTAGTCTCCACCCTTAAGGGCCAAGGAGTGGAATGTGCAACTGAAAATATTACCCACTATTCCTGGATTAGTTTCATGGGTCAACTGGAAAGGTCAGAGCAGGAACTTAAGGACCACTTTGACTTTCTAAGATAGACTTAATGGTTTATGGAATTTGTTCTGCTGGGACCTTCGGAGACATTTTTGAGGTCATTACTGCAGATTGCCATACCAAGCTGCTTAAAGTCCTACTGACAGTAAACTTAAATAAGTGCCATTTGTCTTATAGCATTCAGGTAGATTCCATGGATCTATGTGTTGTGTATGCACATCTTATGAGCAAAAGAGGCACTGACTGCAATTTGTTCTGGACTATCTTACCAGGGATATTTACATAGAGATAATGTTTCTGTGTAGTACACTGCACAGTATAATAAAGATATGTCTTCCTCTAGAGCAAACAACAAGCATATTTCCTTTTCATTAAGATACATTCAGGTTAGCTAAGCTCAGAATTCCTCTACTACAACACAACCTAGAGCATGTGCAGGAATCTTCTGGCCTTTTTGGTGTTATGACATAGGAATTAGGAAAACAGGTAACAGGAGCAAAAACAAACGCTGGTGCTCTAGCTATTGCTATTGGTGTTAGTAATAAAATATCATTTGTCTCTGACTCAGGAATTTTGTATCTTCTGCCAGCTCACATGAAGTTTCTGTCTGCTAATTTATTAACTTGCTAGTAGGGTAAAAATTTCAGCCCCTTCACAGTTCTTGAATATGTGCCACATCTGAGCATTCACAGATGAGACAATTTGGTCATTTCCTACCATTACTTTATTTATTTAGTTACTTTAAAATTCTATCACCCAGAAGCAAGCACAAAATGAAAGCAACTGTTTCTCTGGATCACTTCATAGAAGACAGCTGCCAGCATAACAGAAATAATCAGTTAGACCATTACATAATAGAGAAATACACTTTTAACATGCTTACTTACTGAAATGTGGGAGTTAATTTGTGACGGTGGTGAGAGGAGGTATTAATCTGAACAAAAATGACAGATTATCAAATGTGAATGGCCAGATGGCACATACACTGGATCTTATGAAAACCTCTGTGGAAACAAACTATAGATGAGGGTTTAAGGCAGTTAATCTTAGCAAATAGCAGAAGTGATGATCCAGTTTACTAATCTGCTATGATATATGAACTGCAATGACAAGGTATAAGAGTCCCATAGCCCCCAAATCGTTCTTTTTTTTTAACTCTTGGAGTTGGACCTTTTGCCCTGTTAGATTCCTGAGCATTATTCTAGAATGTGATAAGCAATGAAGGATTTGTCAATTATAATGTGGGTTTCCTCTGATTAATACTGTTTCTGCTAATCTAGCGCATGTGCTGTTTGGGCACATGGCTATGTTCATTTTTTTTTCTCAAAAGTCTCTAGAATTGCTCCATTCAACATAGAAATAGGTACTAGATAAGGGGTGCCATTGTAATTAACTATAGACAGTGGCAGTTTATCTGTGGTTGAGCAACAAGCCAAGAAAGACTCAATAGATTTTTCAGGATGGAACAATGGATAACTGTGTAATGTGGCAAATATTTGGCAAAATTGATATTTGGCATAATTTGAAAAGCAGACCAAGTTCTTACTGGATGTGTAGCTCTTGAGAATTTGGTTATAAAAATTAAAAGCATTAATATACATTGGTTTTTATTTTTCCTGTTTTTGAATGAGATTATAAGAAATGAATTTGTTCATGCAAGAGTAATCTGCTTCAAATAAGCTTTCAAAAGCTGAGAGGGGAAAGAATATGATTAGCAAGCTTCAGGAAACCTAATGGCATGAAGAATAAGATAAAACTGAAAACAGATTTAGGCAGCAAAGACCTTGTAAGATTTCTTAGTTAATATAATTGACTTAATCCTGAAGCAAAAATCAGATAAGGGTTTTACTTTCCCTTCCAAGCTGAGTATTAGAGATGGTCTTAAGATAAACATCATTAAGTTGAAAGACGTGAGGGAGCAAAAGCAAAGAAGTAAGAAAGACCGAGAACTATTTCTAAGAAAGGGTTTTTGCTCCAGGTACATAGAATTGAATGGAAGCAAAAACCTTACCAAGTTGTAGGGAATTTCATTGTCCAAGAAGTCCAATCGCTGATCAAAACCCAAAGTCTTTGACATTTGTTTCTTAAACTATAATTACACCCTAAAATTTTCATGAAGATAAAGCAGGCTGCCTAAGCTCTATAGCCACCACAGGGAGGCAAAGAGTATAACACTGACATCTACTCAGTGTGACTGTATAGGAAATTAGGAAAAATTATGTAGACTGAAGTCAAGGTTGGGAACAATGGATGAGGGAGTTACTTTCAGATAGTAGAATGCGGATCTAATCAAGGAATATCCATCACTACCAGAGCAGGTCTTCATAAAGCTTTTCCGTAGGATTACATCATTGCTTTGTCCATGATTGCTGTGTATTTCTCAGCCTTCCCTTCTATGAATAGGTGTTTTTATATCTTTTTTCCTGCTCCATACTGTATAATGCATGGGGAAGACAGGGAGGTGTGCCGGTTTGAAACTATTATGTACCAGAGAAAAGCCATGTTTTAATCCAATCTTATGGGCTAGACTTGTTGTTTTTTTTGGGTGGGAAGCTTTGATTATGTTGTTTTCGTGGAGGCATAAGCTCGACCTTTTGATTAGATTACACTCATGGGAATATGACACACCCAATTATGAGTGTGGCCTTTTGATTAGATGGAGATGTGACTCCACCCTTCTAAGGTGTGTCTTGATTGATTTACTGGAGACCTACATTTTGGAGAGGGTTCAGAGCTGACAGATAGCCAAAGGAGACCCAGACGTTTGGAGATGTAGAAAGTAAAAGCACCCAGGTAAGATGTTTGAAACCTGGAAGTGAAAGAACCTAGCAGATGCCAGTCATGTGCCTTCCCAGCTGACAAGGTATCCTGGACCCATCAGCCTTTTTGAGTCAGGGTATCTTTCCGTAGATGCCTTAGTTCTGACATTTTTATGACTTAGAACTTCAAACTTGCAACTTAATAAATTCCATTTTTAAAAGCTGTTCTGTCACATTCCATCCGCTTTAACAAACCAAAACAGCATTAATTCTCCTTTAATTCATAGGCCATGACAATGTGTCTAAAAGTGAGATTCTAGACTTCCACTAGGGAGCACAAATCTCTGAGACCCAAGGGGATATCTGAACCCAAATATAGGCGCAGTCTGAGTGAGTGTCTTAATCATTAAGTGGGGGAAAGCAAGACCCACATGAAACTGTTACATTAGTGAGAAATATTTTGCTGTAGTAAGCCACTGAAATTTGCAGAATTCTTCCAGAAACTAATGTTACCCTCAGTTGTTAATTCTCAAATTTGTTTTCATTTTCAGCCTCTTAGGGGCCTTTTTAGATATTTATTCTCCTAGTCATTTCCCCATTAAATTTTAGTGCCATAAATGCATTGTATATCTACTTATCTACTAAATGTATATCTGTGCTTTATTCAGAAACAGAGCCTGATTTTCCCTCCACATCAGAACTAATTTTTGCCCCCTGGGGGCAATATTGCCCAGTTGAGCATGTATGCCCTGAATGGTTCTAAGGTGTCGTGTTATCTGTCTCCTGCCCACCTACTTTGCACATTAAAAATTAAAATAGCCTTATTTTAATTCCTTGAACATGCCAAGCACTTCTCAACTTTAATAACTTTTTGTTTGTTCACGTAAAACTTCTTAACTTTATCTTAAATGTTACCTTCTCAGAGAGGCTTGATTTTAAAGTGGTTTTACTCTTATAATTCTTGTTTTCTATCAAAACACGTATGGCAATTTATAATAATACATTTAACTGTCTTGAAACATTATGACGATTTTACTACATAAGACATTCTATACATACTCAAAACCTAACTAATTAATATTGAAAGATGGATATAAAAAGTATTTATATTGAGGGATAAATGAAGGAAGAAAGGAGCCAATAGTTTGTCAATTTCACTGTTTTTTATTGTCCTTTTTTCCCCTTCATTTCTTCTTCTGCTCCTTAGATTTCAAAGCTGAATAGCAAATGCCTATTTTTGTTAAGCTTTAGAGACATTGCTGAAGGTTCTATACAAGCAGAATTGGTTAGTATAAAATTAAACTCAGGTTGTGAAAGTTTGTGCTCATTGCTTCAGGTCCATCTACTGGCCTCTTCCCCAGACTTCCTTTCCCTGGTCTTCCAATTTTGAAATTTCCAAGAACCTGACCATTTAATCTTCCCAGAAGTCCATGAAAATACTTATGGCTGAAAATGCTATAAAAGTTATTGACTGTGTGTATTTCTTGAAATTATTAACAAAGAGAATATTTCCCCCAGACACTGTCTTTCAAGGTTGGAGTGGGGTTGGAGTGTGGCACCCCACTCCTCTGTGAACATGATTGAGTTTTTCTTTCTTCTTTTGTTAGCTAGTCACAGGGAACCTCACAAAAGGCTCTAGGTGTGAGTTGAGCTAGAAATGCTGAGGTAGGGTAGGGAGCAGGAGGTGTGACCCACTTGTTCATGTAACTTTCTTGTGCCATCAAACCTGCTTGGACAATACACAATTTTCAACTTACTCTGTTTTGTTCCTGTGGCCTGTATTTATGATCTGAGGATCTGACAATGACCAATACATGCTAGGTAGCTTCAAACACATAGTTATTTGATGCTTCATGATCATACAACCTCCTCTGAGGTCCCAAATCCATAAGGGACTGTAGGTAATAAAAATTTCTCCACCAAAGATGGGAAGACCTTATTACTAAACTTTAATGGTCAGTCGTGTGACCTTCTACTAAAGTACCTAAAGGATGCAAGTGTTCTCATCAATAGAGATATCAGCATGTTATATCCTAAGAGCCAAGTCCAACTCAAGGCCTCTTTTCACAATTAGTTTTGTTTGTATATTGTCTGACTGCTTTTGTGCTACAGTAGGGGAGTAGAGTAGTTCTTCTATAATGGCAGAGTTGAATCATTGTAACAGAGGCCCCATGACCCTCAAAGCCTAAAACGTTTATTATTTGGCCCTTTACAGAAATAGTCCGATGGTGCCTACTCTATAACATCATTAGATCTACCAGACCATATGACCCAAATGGCAAGGCTGTCGGTATTGCCTTAGCCTTCGGCTGAGCCTCTTTTTGCCCTGGGTACCACTTCAAAATGGCAGCCCTCTAAGTCACTTGATAAATAAAGACAAGCTGCATGCCCAAGTATAGTATATGTTATTTCAAAATTAGTTTTTGAAATAATCTACCAAAGATTGTGAATCTTAACTATAAGAAGTACAGATATCCTGGCATGCACCAGAACATTGAATTTTTTCCTTGTCCTTTTTTTTTTTTGCATATTGTATGGCGGGGTCACATTTCATTATTTTTCCATGTGAATATCCTGTTATTGCAGCACCATTTTGTTGAATTTGTTTGTTTGTTTGTTTTTTGGGAAGTGCACGGGCTGGGAATCGAACCCAGGTCTCCTGCATGGCAAGTGAGAATACTACCACTGAACTACCCTTGCATTGGATTTTTGAAAGTTTCATAAATGTGGCAGGCCTTTCATTCTGGCAAGCACTAGATTTGGCAAGGCACCACTGCATTTATTAGAGTTCTCCAGAGAAACAAAACTGACAGGGTATACATATAAATACTAAGAGCTGTGTTATAAGAATTGGCAGATGTGATGTTGTAGGGCACACCTTAAGCGGAAACTCCCTGAAGATGTTGTTAAAGTCTTCTGTACAAGTCTGATGTTGGGAACTCCAATAAAGGTGGCAATGAATTCCCCAGGAGAAGTTGGTTATCTGGAATGAAGATAATAGTGCTCCCACTGATTTGGTGAGGAGCTTTCTCTCATTGCTGAAGGTAATCTTTGATTTTAGAGGTAATCAACCGTAGATGCAATCAAATGACCAATGATTTAAGTTTATCCATGAAATACCTTCACACTAACAATTGAGCTAGGGCTTTCTTGGGCAAACAACTGGACATTTAAATATCACCAAGTTGGCAAATGAAATTACCATCACAACCACAAGTTTAATGGTTTAAAAGAACACAGAATATTATTTTATCATATCATTGGATCAGAAGTCCAACACAGATTTCCCTGGGCTAAGATTAATATGTCAGCATAGCGATTCTTTTCTAGAACCACTAGGAGAGATACCTTCTCCTTGCAGTTTCCAGCTTCTAGAAGCTACCTACTTTCCTTGATTCATGCCCACCTTCCTCCCTTCCTTCATCTTCAGAAATATCAGTGTTGGGTCAAGTCCTTATCAAGCTGACATCTCTCTGTTTGTTTTCTTCCTATTCGTTCTTCCACTTTTAAGGGCCTTGTGATTATAATGAGCCTTCCCAAATAATCCAGGAAAATGTCTGTATTTTAAGGTCTTCTCGTTACCAACCTTAATTCCATCTGCAATCTTAATTCTTCTTTACAAGTAACCTAGCATATTGATAGCTTCCAGGCATAGTAGAAACATCTTTGCGAAAGGTGACATTTTTCTGCCTAGCACAGCCATATATCAAGTGCAGAATCTGTTTTGTTCTATTCTAGGACACATGCCATAGCTGATGCCGCAGCTACAAGAATGGATCTTCCATTTGGTTGGATAAACGAAACACCACTGTCATCTGGCATGGTCCACCTGAGTTTGTTTGCGGGTCCCTATTAGTGAACTAAATAAGGATATGAATGGGTATCACAAAACTTAAAGTTTTTTACTCTGGCATCAATTTCTGCCAATTGATTTGAATGCAACAGTGTTTCTGATTTACTACCCTGGAGGGGAAGAAGAGATGGAGCCACAGACTTGTGCTTATTCTTTGCTACCATGATGGTTCTTATTCCACAGAGCAGGGGATCAATGTGAGGGTTCTGTGCGTGCTAAGTACATCCATTTTAGCGCATTCAGGGAATGTGAAAGTAACCACAGAGTGGGTTGACAGATCTATTGGATCCATTTTAGATAGACTTGGTCCAGGAATCTATTTATCATTTGGATTCAATACCTTCAACCTCCTCTAACATCATGGTTAGAGGACAGCATTTTGTTTTCATTATGCTCGGTTCAGCTCAGCTCTTGAATCCAACAGTTCCCAATATATATGAAAATTCCTCTTTCTATAATGTACAACTACTTTGTATATTGGATGTTGGCTATTTGGGGAAAGATCTTGCATATATTTTCTGTGACATTGCAGGATCTTTCAAAATTAGGTCCTGATCTACCTTTCAAATTCTGTTAGTTAAATTTCTGAGGTGATAAAACGCTGCTTGTCAAGAGAAGTATTTCTTCATCGAGAAATTGGTCATAAAAACCACATGTTTTGTTCCATAGATACTGTGATAAGGCCAAATTCTAATGGGCCCCCAAGATCCTTGTCCCTTGGTGAGCGGACCCTTGCATAACTCCCTCCCTTTGAATGTAGGTAGAGTCTGAAAATGATTTAATATGTCTTGTGATCAGGTTACTAGTTGGTTGACTTTGAGTTATGCTGCAACGAGATTATCCAGGTGGGCTTGAACTATTCAGGTGAGCCTTAAAGGACTGGGACCTTCATGAAGTCAGAAAGCTTGAACATATGAGATAACCTATGGAGGACTTGAGAGCAGCCTCTAGGAGCTAAAATGACTCCAGGGCAAGAGAAAGCAAGAAAAGAGGACCACAGTCCTACAAATTCAAATCACTTGATTCTGCCAAAAACCTGAATGAATTTCAAAGAGGGCTCCTGGATTCAGTTGAGAACCCAGTCATGGCCAATATCTTCTTTTATGTCTGGGCAGAGGACACAAATATGCCTGGGCAGAGGACCCAAATATTCCATGCTTGGACCCCTAACACAGAAACTAGGGTAAAAGAAAGTTTTGCTATTATAAATCACTAAATTTCTGGGAATTTATTTTGTAGAAATAGAAAACAAATGCACACTTTATCCATTTACAAGTATTTATAATATTTTGTGTTATGCAAGTTTTATAAACTATACCAGTGTTATAAAATTAAAGACATGGGGGTGGGCAACGGTGGCGCAGTGGCAGAGTTCTCACCTGCACTGCCAGAGACCTGGGTTCAATTCCCAGAGCCTGCCCATGCCAAAAAAATAAAAAATAAAAAAAATAAAGACATAGGTCTTGCACTCTGTATATCACTGTATATGGACCAAATCAGTTAATTAGAAGGAAGATTGCTTGTGTATTTGGTGTGTTATTCAGTAAATAGGTTTCATAGTTAAGAATGTGTGTGTGATTTTAATTACTTTTCTATTTATTGGATACATATTTGATTAAAATTATGATAATCAACACAATCATGACATTTCCTTGAAGTGGTCTTTCTGAGCATGTGGAATACTTAGTTTCTATTTTCATAAACCTTGTTTTGATTCCTATTTGTCAGAAGTAATAATATTTGATGATCTGTTCTACATTTTAGTGATTATGAATATCTTGCATAATGACTACATTTTATTATTGTTATGCTCAGCTATGAGCTGAGCTACAAATGTCTCTTTACCTGTTCAGAAGAAAATAATTTTCCTTCTCTATTGTTATATGCATAGTTCAAATAAAGCCTGGCATTATTTTATTTTAATTTTAGAAATAGACAATGTTCTACTTACATAAATTTAAGTATATATGCTTTCCATTCTACACTCTATCTAGAATTTGTTGTTTTTCATTTTGTTTGCTTTTACATAACTTTGCTTTTGAACTGTTTATCTTCCATCTTTAAAAGTCCCGAAAACCAACAGCCAGTTTGAAAAGAACAGCTATAGACATGCACATGTTCGTTAACTTTGTTCCCTTAATCTCCTGTTGGTGATGGTAGGGTTAATGTTGATTCAGGTGACTTAGTGTAATCCAGTCAGTGGAAGAACCAGATCATCTTAAACACAGTTCACTACTTGGACACTGTTTTATCCTAGATATTTGTAAAAAGAAAAAAAATGACAGTAAAAAAGTCACTTATTTCATACCTGAAAGCCAATATAGTATACAAAAGAAAACATCTTTTAAAAAGCAGAAATTGCAATGCTGATGCAAAACGTAGCTACACGAAACAAACAAAAACAGAATTTTGAATTTCCAGATAAGGTCAATCCCATTGTGTGAAATATCTGAGGTCCTGGAAACAGAAATACCTGGAGTATCCCTCTTAGCTTCTAGTTCATTTTCCTAGTCACGCGTAATTCATTCATTCATTCAAGTTTATATGCAGATACTTCTATGAAGGTCTTTTCCATGGAGGAAAATAACGTTGAATGAATAAGTTTTCTTTCCTTTCCCGAATACAAATCATACAAAAATATGGATATAAGAAAGAAAACTTTTAAAAATAAATGTGTTTTAATGTGCTTCAGGAAAGAAGTCCTGTGGCTGAGCATGTGTATATGCCCTGAAGGCAAGTGATAGAACTGCACTGGAAGAAATTAGCAGGGAAGACTCTTGCAGTGGAAAACATAAAAGTGCAAATGGACATATAAATAGAAGAAAATAAACAGATTGCTAACTTCAGTGACAAAAAAGGACAAATGGGGACTGTTTTAATTTTCTAGGCTGCTTAAACAAATATCATGAAATGGGTTAGCTTAAACAATGGGAATTTATTAGTCTATGGTTTTGAGGCTAAGAGAAAATCCAGATCAAAGCATCCAGGCAATGCTTTCTACTTCAAGACTGGCATTCTGGGGCTGGTTGCCAGTGACCCGTGGCTCCTCTGTCACATCGCGTGGCACAACAGCATCTCCTGGTCTTGCCTTTTAATTTTGGCTCTGTTTCAGCTTCTTGCTTTCTGTGACTTTCTCTCTCTCATGTCTGAATTCATTCTGTTTATAAAGAACTCCAGTAATAGGATTAAGTCACATCCTGAATGAGTTGGGAGCAAATCTTGAAGTAGCCTCCTCAAATGTCCTACTTACAATGGGCTCACACGCACAAGAATGGATAAAATTTAAGAACATGGTTTTCTGTGATACATCAAGCTTCAGACCACCACAAGGAGATGAAATTATTTAAGTACTAGTAATTTTTGGACTATGTGTTTGATGAAGGACTTGAAAGATTGGGATGTTTAAAGTGATCCCTAAATGAAAAAAATGTAGATTATTACTCTACTTTTCAGATAAGTACCTGCAAACTGGAAGTTAAGAAGGGATAAATGTAGTGAAAATCTCTTTCAAGAAAAAAAGAATGTATTCCCTCATTGTTTAGTCTACACCCCTATCACAGCTCTCTGTTTTTTTTACCAAATGATTCAAACCTATGTAAGGCAAGTATAGTATGGGTGAGGGAGTGGTGAGGTTTGTGGGCTGCATGTGTCTCCCACATCATGCTCCCATCTAAGGGGTGGGACAGTACACCAGATGAGAGTCCAGTCTCTAGAGCCAATCTCTCTTCTCTGGTTTCTAATCCTGTTTGAGTAGCTTTCGGTTGTCTAATTTTGTGCAAATTACTTAACCTATGCTTCCTTATCTATAAAACAGATGATACTATTTCCAGGACCTCCAATGAGTTAATACTTTTAAAGTACGTAAAACGGTACCTGGTGCATAATAAGGTTCAAATAAGTATGTATTAAATGAAAATAAATAGATTCACCCCTTTTCCACTTAACATGTTTCGTAGTATACAAATAAACAAGTCAACTTCCTGGAGAGGGAAAGATTTGAGACTGTCAGAAAAGTAGTAGAATTTGAAATGACTTAGAATGAAATTAGAAAAATATATTTGTGAAATGTGTCATAGGTATTAGTTAGATGATAGTAAGTTTGCATTAAGAAACTTACTATCATCTAACTAATAAAGTTAGTTAGAGAATAATAAAGGAAACTGATAATTATGATCTAATTTAATGGTACTGATAGAGTTTACTATTGCCTCATCCTTTCATAAGTGCCATGTGTACACATGGGTAGGGAAAGTGACCTCAGTTGCATTAGTACAACAGCTTTGGATCACTGAACCTGAGTGATATAAAATATCAGGACACCCCCAGTTCCCCCACTTTTGCTAAATAAGAGTGCTTATATGGTTGACTGATTTTCTTTCTACCAGAAATACAGGTACTTGTTAATACCTATGTCTATGTCTATATTTAAAAGATATCTCAACTTTGTGACAAAGTACAAAGACATAAACAGAATTTTTCAAGTTTACAGGTAGTTGAAAGTTTAGGTTAATTTCTCAAAAGTGTTCTTACATAACAAACATCTACACCAACATAATACTATACTCAGTACCAAGCAATGATCTGATTTGATCTTAGCCTGAGCCTCTCATCTTCCAAGTTCCACTATGAGTAACTGCGAAGGCAATATTTAGTTTTGAAAGCAGGAGCTTCCCAATTTCCAATTAAATGCATTAAATTAGCATTTAAATATACCCTAAAATGTTTATCAGGGAGAGGTATTATTCAAGTGGGGTCACTCTGGTGCAGTGTGCCTGTTAGTGAGCTCTCCTTGTGTATTTGGAGCTTGCTAATCCTGTGGATTTCTGATGACTTTTTTCTCCATAAAAATGCAGAATGCATTAGGAATCTTCCCTTTGAGCTACAGGAACTCTTGCTTTTGTTTGTTAACTTTGTCTATTCATTGGAACTTAATAATGAAGGCATGTTTAATTTTAATTGTTTTGCATGCTGTTTTTCTTGTGAATCTTAAGGGTTTCATTCTAAGAACATATCTTCAAGAAAACCAAAATATTTTAAATATTATTCTAGATGATTTCTTTATGTGGTTCTTTGATTAGTGTTCTCTCTATACAATGTTATATTTTCCGGTTTTTATCTGATATATATTGATTACAAACTGCGATTTTAATTCAGAGTTAATTTTGATGAAAAAACACAAAGTGTTATTATCATATAACTCTACAAAACAATATTGAATATCATAAAGAAAACATTATTTGGACTATCCAAAATCACTTTTTGTTTTGGTAAAATTACCAAATACTTTGGTTGGTAATCATTCAGTGGTTGTTCTCAGGTACATGACTTGGGTATCAATGTGTTTGTTTAGACAAAACCTCACAGAAAAGCTGAAACAATCTCATTCAAAAACCACTTCCCTCGTTATTATGAAAGACTATACAAAAAATAATTTGAGAAATAAACAGAGTCATCACAGAATTAATATCATTTGACACCAAACACTATTCAATATTTAATACAGTGCTTGGAAGTAGATTAACTTGCACATTTCTTCAAAGTGAGGGACTCTGCTCACATCAAATCATTTGATCGGAATTGATACATTTCAAAGTCTTTATTTGGAAAAGAAGTCCTGCTAATCTTGCTGCTGTGAATCTTCTCAGTGAAACAGTGGTCACATGGTTTATGAATAAAGTACTTTGGGTACAAGATATCAAACAAAATCAACATATACAATTCAATAAGTTATAAGTATAATAACATATAGGATTGTGTTAACATTGGTCATTTTGTAAATGATGATCAATTATTGCAGTATAGTGCTTTCCTTTTCTATGTAAATTAATGCAATAAACAACATAAAATTACTGATTAAGAGCATTGTATTTTTCTTTTAAGAGCTATTATGCTCTTGGAGTTTTAAGTTGATTTCCCTTTACATTTTGAAATACATTTTAAAAATCATTTCTAGAAAATGTATTATAGAAAATTTACTAAAGTGTGTATATCCCCACACTAAAATTATTTACATTTCATTAACGCATATAGTTTTGTGAATTTCAAATAATTTTTTCAATAATTTTCATCTTTGATCAAAGGGGTTGAAACAATTAAGGTTAAAAGTTGCTCTTCAAAATTTACAAAATGAAATACATGGGAAAATAATTTAACATATGTATTTTGATTTGAAGTGATTGTCACAATTGAAAAAATATGTTCTGCTCTTTGGGGAAGAAATGATCTATATATGTCAGGTAGACCCTGTTGGTTGATTGTCTTGTTCAGATCTGCTATTTCCATCAGTTGCTGCATGTTGGGTTTACATTCTTATCTATAATTTTGGATTATCTACTTTTGCTCCATGTTTATCAGATTTTATTTCATGTACTTTGAAGCTCTGTTTGGTGTGTATACACATAAGACAGTTATGTCTTCCCGGTAAATGGGTATTGTTTTTCATTATGTGATGTCTCCCTTTGTTCTTGTAATTTTCTTTGCTCTGAAGTCTATTTTATCAGATAGTAATATAGCCATTCGTTTTTTAAAAATTAATGTTTACATGTTGTATTTTTTCTCATCCTTCTACTTTTAGCCTACTTATGGTCATTAATTTGAATCAAGTTTCTTTTAAGAGCATAAAAATCCTATTGTTGCTTTTATCCATTTTGCAAATCTCCCTTTTTGGTAGTACATTTATACTATTTGTATTTAAGGTAATTGTTGATATGTGAGCTCTTAAATTTGCCATTGTATTATTTTCTGTTTAAGCTACTTGAACATACTTTATGATTTATTTACTGTGTCTTTGAGGGTATCTCTTTTTATAGTATTTATAATGGTCACTAACAGTCTACTGATGTGAATGTTTTGCCACTTGGAGTGAAATGTAGAAACCTCACATTGCTTTATGTTCATTTACCTTCTTGACTTTTAAATATTCCCCATGCATATTCCCCTTATTTTCCGGTACTCTGGCAGCACTCAACTCTGTGTCCTATTCTTTCTCATAACCAAAGACTGCTTCTTGATTTCTATAATTTCCATACAGATTATAGGTACTTTCAAACCAAATAATATTCATGGTTCCTTCACACAAATGTTGAATTCTACTTAGTTTCTTCCTGCTTTGGGTGACTCTCCAGACTCTCTCTCCTTCTCTCTCTTAATATTATGTTCTAGGGAGGTCTGTCTGCTTTAAGCTACTCTACTATAAAAATCGGAATGTTAGGTATTTATTGAGCTTCTATATAACAAACATTAAGCTGCATATCATTTTTTAGCAACTTCACCTTGTAAGTCACCATAACTCAGAACTACTTTGATATGGACAATTTTATCATTTTAGACTTGCATGGGATGTACTAAATTAAAGTGCAGAATGTACAAAATAAATATATATTAAATAATTAAATAACATATATGTTTTACTTTAAACATTATTTTAACATATGTTTGCCAGCTTTACCTGTTTCTGATATGTAAACTTCTCCATTATTTTCGTTTTAAACTTTCAAAAAGAGATGTTACAATGACAATATGAAAACCCTTAAGTATATGGACATTTTATTCATGCAATAGAATGACTAAAAGCAAGAGAAAACAAAAATAAATGAAAAAAGGACAAAGCAAATAGTAGTAAATATATCAGGCATAATTTTACATGCAAAGTTGATTTTTATATGTTTAAGCAAATAGTTAAGAAAATTATGATTTCAATAGGTAAAATTGCTAGAAGATGCATATGAACAAACAGTTAGCTAGTTAACATAAAAATATTCCAATTTTATACCTGGTTTAGGAATGTTTATGTGAGAAATATCAATAGTTTGGCTTTGAGCCAAGACATGACTGTGTTTTACTTTATTCTGGAGCTACTCTGCAACCATTTTACCTTTCAAATAATACCTTATTTTGTCTTGAGGAAACACCTACCCTGTTGATACTGTTAAATGGGATTCCCTTCACATAATTCAATTATTATATATAGAAACATACAGATTGAAAACTGTTGAAGTTCCACTCTATGTCAGAGACTGAAACATGACTGGTCATTTCAACACTTAAGCCATTGATAAGTTTTCCACTCACTTTGCTCCATGACATTCTTACCATCTGCATTCCTCTCCTGCCATTCAAGTCTGCTCCAACAGCCCTCATTACATTGCCTTTTGCCTAAGTTAAATAGTTTCTTTTCTTTTTTCCTTCCTTCCTTCCTTCCTTTCCGCCTGCCTTTTTCTTCCTCTCCTTGTCCTCCTCCTCTTTCTTCTTCTTTCCTCTCTCTCTCTCTCTTTCTTCCATCAAAGAAAACTAAATGATGCAGAATAAAAGAAAAAAATAATTTTCACAAGATTTAGCTCAAATTCACAGCAGCTTCATCCTGGACAATAAAACCCATATTATAGAGATTATATCCTTCTCAATCTTAGCAGAGTACAGAGAAAGAGGAAGAACTATTGCTCAGTTGTAAGCAGAATACAGCAGCAGCTATATCCAAAGAGTTCTGGTTCATACATCCTTATTTATCAATACTGGGTGATGGTTTGAAGATGTGTGTTCCCCAGAAAAACATGCTCTTAAAGCTAACCCATTCCTTTTGGTATAAATCTATTTGGGTAGGATCTGTAGGTTAGGTTACTTCAGTGCCATAGATGGGTCTTAATCTTCTTACTGGAGTCTGTTCATAAGATGATGAAATGGACATACAGACAAAAAAAGACATAGGAACTGAGAGCAAAAGTCATAGAAACAGAAGAAGCCACTGAGGCCAGTAGCTGGAAGCAAGGAAATCCATAAGGGAAGAGAGAAATCAGCAGATGCTACCATGTGCTTTACCATATGACAAGAAAAGTCCAAGCTCACTGGTAGGCAGTCTTTAAGAGAAGGCATCACCTGTTGAAGTCTTGATTTGGACATCTTCATGGCCTCAGAACCGTAAATTTATTATTTAAGGAATCCTCATTGTAAAAGCCAACCATTTTATGATATCTTCATTTCAACAGTTTTAGTGAACTAAAACAGATTTGTGCCAGAAGAGCTTGCAAATACCAAAAATGTTGGAATGACCTTATAAATGACAAAGGGGAAGATTCTGGAATAATTGTAAGGTGCTTGATCTGTTGGTAGACATATAGAAGCTAAAGTTACTTCTGAGAAGGCCTTAAACAGAAATGATGTGTCATTGCCAACTGGGAGAAAGTCCAGCCTTGTTTTTAAGTGGCAGAAAATAGGGAAAAATTGAGCCTTGATAATGGACAGAAGGCAGTATTTGAAAGTGACGGCCTTAAATATTTAGCTGAGGACTTTTCAAAACTAATGTGGAAAGTACAGCCTGGCTTCCCCCTGCAGTTAATAATACAATGCAAGAGGAAAGGGATAAACTGACAACTGAACTCCTGGGTACCAAGAAACCAGAAATTATTAGTTTGGAAAGCTCTGCACTTCCACAAAGTGAGAACAGTGCTCTATGTGAGGATGTAACTGAACATGGAACCAGTCAACCCTTTCCATGCAAGTCAGGACTGAAATGCTGCTATTCAGAAAGGATTTGAGGGAGGTTCTGTCAGTACTGACAGACTTTCTGTCTGACAGTTTGGGCTCCTGTGTACTGTATGCAGAACTGACAAAGTATTATGCCAGACCTGTGTGAACAGAACCACTGCCAGCCTGAACAAAAAGGGACAGAAAAGGGACAGATTGAAGGAAAAATCACTTCAAAGGTAGAATCACAGAAGCTAAGGTCTGGAGCAGGGGCATCTAGAGTCAGAAGAGTAGACCTATCCATGTATGTAGAGAGGGCGGGCAGGCCCCAGAGCCTGTGAGAAGGCGACCTTCCACCACCACTGTTCAGGAACCATGCTTTCTCACAGGCCAGGGGGACTGCAGAGAGCTTGGCTGCCCCAGTCTTCAGAGACCGTGGAGCACATTTCCTGGGGGCTGGGCCCAGGTTGGCTTCCACCCCACTGTGTTGAGGAGTTGAGCCTATGCTCCAGAGATTGCAGACTGTCTGGCCACCACCCTGTGCTGGACTGAAACGACCATGTAGCCCAGAAAAGCCATGTTCTTTAATCCTCATTCAATATTGCTGGGTGGGATCTTTTTGATTTGGACATTTTCATGGCCTCAGTACAGTAAATGAGAAAGTTAATAAATCCTCATTGTAAAAGTCAACTCATTTCTGGTATATAGCATTTTGGCAACATTAGCAACCAAAAACAGTAGGGGTATAAGATATTGACTTTGTGACATCTAAGTAGCCAAAGGAGAGAGAGGTAGTCGTGCTTCACCCCTGCTGAGACCCATAATTTGTAATTCTCACTGGATTTCTGTGTATTCTTTGTCCTTACAATCCATTCTTAATTTCCTTTGATAGGACTATTAATCAATATTTGAAAAGTTTTGAGAGGAAAATTACTGCTCCAAGATATTTAGTATGTAACAATCAACTTATTTTTATCTCTGGCTTGTCACATACCATGTCCCTTAATTCTTCTTATTTTGTAATCATTGACCAGATCCTTAATTACAAGTATAGAGGGGAAAAAATTCTAATTTAGTGGGATTTGATAGAATTTAACACAAAGCCTTAAAAACATGATGCTGTGAAATAAATAGCTCAAACTTATATATTCAATTATTTTAACTGATTTCATTTTATTTTATTTGTAAAAATACTATATCATGAACCACTACAATAAGCTAACCTGAAGGTGAATCTTGGCTATATTATTTATTAGCTTGAACAAATTGCGTAAACTATCTGAGTTTCTATTCCAAAGAGTACTCTTTAGAGGTAGGTATTATTATTTTGGAATATCACAAGTTTCACAGCCATTTCATTGTATTTTTTATCCCTCATTTCTTTGCTAACTAGTTAAATGAGAATATGTGAAGTAGTCTGTATGTTGTCTTGTATCTAAGAACAAACAAAAAGCTACATCAAGAGGTGATGATTTCTCCCCAGAGGAAGGCTACCAGTGTCTGCAGCTTCCCTGTCATGTGACAAGGCACATGACCAATGTCTTCTGATCCTTCTCTCCTTCATTTCATTGCTTTTAGCTTCTGGCTGCTTCTCTCGCAGCTTCTCTGTGTCCTTTCTCTTTCTTCTGTCTCTCAGTTTCTGTGTGACTCTTTCTCAGTTTCTTATAAAGGTCTCCAGTAAAAGGGGTAAGACTCATCTGGGACATGTGTCAACTGAAATAACCTTATCAAAAGGTTCCAACCACAACAGGTCTGAACCCACAGAAATGGATTAGTTTTAAAACATGATCTTTTTCAGGGGTCATAAAACCTCAAATCTTCACACACTTCACCCTGCCTTACAAGGTGTGAAAAAAATCTTTTTTTCTTTTAATATTCCCAGACAACTTTTAAGGAGAAGATAAATCTAACTACTGAAATAACTATATTCCAAAATAATTGTGTATAAAGCCTGAGCATTCTGGTGGTTTGGGGGACACTCATGACTAAAGCATAATGTTTAAGAAAAAAAGAAAAATTGAGGCTTACATTTGGCTGCAGAAAGGTAAGAGTTACATTCATCAATAGATTATGTTACTCCAAAAATAAAATAACATTTAATCAATTTCTTTTCTATATTGGCATGTCCCCTCTCCTGTATCTGGAAGATAATTCTATTTTAGTTAGAAATCTAACTAAAACAATATCCAGGAAGGGCTAATCAGCAAGTAATAGAACTTCCAGAGAGGAACAACTGGTTTTAGGTCATCCTCTTTCTTGGGGTAGATCATTTCAGCTTTGAAATATTATGTAGGGGTTCAAGTGGGTATAAACAATATTCATGGTATCCACCATCATATCCAAGATTAGTTGTTTTGCTTGAACTAATTACAGATATGTTTTCCTAAGAAATGCCTATAATAGAAGTCTGGCAGAATTAATTATGTTATTCTTGTGTTTCTTACCACAAATTTCTGATCTACTTCAATTACTGATTGGATGCATAATATTAAATTGTACTGTTCAGACAATTTAAGTTTTTCTTTTCCAAACTATGTTCCTTTTGTCTTTCTTGCCTTTTGTACAATGTTAAACAAAAATGGTGAGCCCAGGGGCGGGCCGCGGTGGCTCAGCAGGCAAAGTGCTTGCCTGCTATGCCGGAGGACCTCGGTTCGATTCCCGGCCCCAGCCCATGTAACAAAAACGGAGAAACAGAATACAATAAAAACAAGAAAATGTTTAAAAATGTTTCCCTTTCTTCCTTCCTTCCTTCCTTCTCTCTGTCTTTCCTTTAAAAAAAAAAAAAAAAAAAAAAAAAAAAATGGTGAGCCCAGACATTTTTGCCTTGTTTTTGATCATAAGGTAGGAGTGTTCTCTTAACCATTAAACATAATAGCTAAGTAAATTTTTGTAGGTGCCATCATTAATTTGAAGAACTTCCTTTCTATATATAGTTTGCTGAGGGTTTTCTTTTTTTTTCTCATTAATGGTTCATGAATTTTGCCAAACCCTTTTCTACACCTGTAGATTTTATCATATGAATTTTCTTTCTTAGTTTATCCATATGGTAAATTACACTGGTTGAGTTTTTAATGTAAAATCAATCATGCATCCCTGGGATTTAATCCCACATGGTCATGAAGTATTAACATACATTGCAGAATTGGATTTGCTATTTTTGGTTTAAGTATTTTGTGTCCATGATCAGGAGAGCTATTGGTCTGTAGTTTTATTATTTTTAATTTTTCTCTTGTAATGTCTTTGCTTTTAGTTTTAAGGTAATTCACCCTCATAAAAGGTTTTGGGCGGTGTTCACGCCTATCTTTGGAAGAGTTTGTATGTAATTGGTATTTTGGTTCCTTAAATGTTTCTTAGAATTTATGAGAAAGACACATAGAACTACTTTTATGAAATAAATATGAAAGTTTTAAAATATTATTTTTTTAAACTAGATATTTTACAATTCTACCTACCTATTTCCTTTTTAATGAGATTTAGTAGATTCTATCTTTAATAACATATTCCTTCACACCTGAGCTGTCAAATTTATTGTCATGTGGTTATGCATTATGTAGTCCCCTCTTACCAGTGTTTCATGTATTGGAACTGTTAATGAAGTCCTCTCTTCAATACCTTCTACACATAATTTTTGAAATCTCATATTTTCCTAATCAATCTGGCTAGTTTTATAAATCTTTTAAAAGAACTAGCTTTGGTTTCATTTACATTTTTCTTTTGTTTTTATATATTTAATTGATTTCTTCTTTTAACTTTTACTTTTTATTCCTTTGGGTATAATTTGTTCTTTTATTTGCATCTTAAAGTGGAAGCTTTATAATTTTTATACAATTCTACGCATTTTTCTCAGCACTTATTTAGCTGGTTCCCACAAATTCTAATATGCTCTCTTTTTATTTTCATTCGATTCAAAATACTTTCCAATTTTCTTTGTGCTATTTAACTTCCATGTTTTGGGGTTTTCCAGTTAGTTAATCTTTACTTCTAATTTAATTGTCTCCAGAAAATATACTTTGTGGATTTTGCTGTGCTCTATCTTGGAGAATGTTATATGGACACTTGAAAAGAATGTGTATCTTGCTGTTGTTGGGTGGAGTGTTACATAAAGATCATTTAGATCAAATTTGTTGGTAGCCAATTTCAACTCTTGTACATTGTGATCAGTTTTCCATCTGCTTGTTGAAATCTCCTGCTGTAACATAGATTGATCAGTTCTGCATTTTGGTTCTTTTAGTTTCGGGGTATTAGTGTGCATATATCTATTTTTTTAAGTATTTTGAAGGTTCCTCATTAGGTTTATGGCCATTTGGGTTGTCATAAGTTCTCTAAATATTGACCTTTCTGTCATTACAAAATGACCCTCTTCCTATCTAGTGGCATTTTTTTTATGTTGTTAGCTTTACTTTGTCTGATATTCATTTATCTACTGCAGTTTTCTTTTTATTTGTGGTTTTATGGTGTATCTTTACCAATACTTTTATATCGAACCTATCTGCTTCTTTATATTTAAATTATATTCCTTATACATATCAAATATATGGTTCTTGCTTTTTGTCCAGTCCTGTACACTCTTACCATTTAAATGGATTTTTTAAAACCACCTGCCATCTTGTTTTTTGATTTCTATTTTTCCCCTCAGTTCTTTGTTCCTTTTCTCTGATTTTTCCCCTAGTCTTTGAATAATTAATTGTTTTTTAAGGCTCTCTTTCTATCCTCTTGATAGATTAGCAATAATCATTTACTTATTTATTTTTGTATTTGTCTATCGCTGGCATCTGTAGAATTTGCTATGTACATTGTTTTTATTCATCACAAACTACCATCAAATGATATTGCACCACTTTACATGTTGCATATTGACATCACAACAGTATAATTTTAATTTCCTTTTCTTATATTTTGTGTTGTTTTTGTCATACAGCTTACTTCTAAATATGATATAAACCACAAATATCATTAATTTGATTTAAATATTCAATCAATATCTAAGTAGATTAAAAATGGAGTTTTATTTCTCTAATTCCATGTTTGCCATCGCTGGATCTTTCCACTCTTTCGTGTAAATCCAGTTTTCCATCTGTTATCAGGTCCCTTCAGTCTGAAGAATTTCCTTTAATATTTCTTATAGCATGGCTTCGTGGTAATAAATACCGCTGCTTTGGTCTGAACATATCTTTATTTTACCTTCTTATTTTTCAAATATATGGTACTTTGCCAAATGAAACTTATTTCTAAATACATTTTGAGAAGGGTTGCAGATTTATAAGGTGTCAATATTTAATTTTATATTTTAAAAAAGCATAGCTTTTCAAATTATTGTGAGGACATTGTCATGAGTCCTGTCCCCTGCGGCCCCGAGGACGTGCGGTGTCCTGAAGTCCTCACTGCCCCTCGCCCTGTCTGGGGCAGGTTGAGAAACGCCTGTCCTCAGAGCCACCCCCGTCACCCCAAGACGCTAATCAAAGCCAGGATCAGCGATGGGCCATGCCCTCCGCTGCGCTTGGGGGAGAGGGTCTTCATGTCCCTTCCTCTCACCAGCAACTAGCCAGGAGGAGATGGACCTCATGACGGCCTGCCACAGGGGTGGGGAGCTGCCACTGGAGAGAGCAACTTGGCCCTCTTCACTCTACGGTGGTTTCTTCCTCCGGCTCGTCCTGGAGGCTGAACCTTGATCTTCTGGCCTCCAGGGTTTCCGAATCCCCGTCTCAGACAGCTCCCGCCTGTGCGACCATCTGGAGAAGGGTCTGCAGTCCTGGAGCTCCCCTACTCCACCATCTTCCCTGACCGTCGTGCCTTCATTTTCTAAAGAAATTAACACTGGGAAAAGAATTCAAAGTGATTTTTTCCCTTTCAATACTTTAAAGCTCTTGCTCTATCCTCTGGCTTGTGTAGTTAATGACAAGAAATTGGGCGGTAATGTTTAATCTTCATTTGAATTTATATCAGGTCTTTTTTCTTCTTTCTTTTCAGGCCACTGCTTAGGTTGTCGGTTTTTTTTTTTTTTTTTAATTACTACTTTTCAGCAATTCTTGAGGATGTGCTTTGTATCTTGAATTTGTGGGTTTTTAGTGTCCATAAAGTATGTGAAAGTTTCAGGCATTGTTCATTCAAATACGTTTTTCTGTTTCCCCTCCTTCTCTTCTGGGTCTCCCAGAAAGTGTAATATTGGTATATTGCATTCTGGCAGCTTTATCAAACAGAGAGAGTGATGTATACAATCTACATGTAAGTGTTCAGAAAACAGATTGAGAAGTAGACAGACCACAGAAAGACAGATGGATGGGATGATATAGCAAATGTGAGAAAATATTAAAATTGGTATATCTGGATATCTAGATGGGACAGGGTGTTTTGAAGTTCTCTGCACAAGGTTTGTATTCTTTTTGTAAATGTCCCATAAGTTTAAAAGTATTTCAAGGTCAAATGCTTTTTTTAAACCCCAGGAATAAAATGAGGACTTATAAAAGAACCCTCAAAGGATTGCAAAAAAAAAAAAAAAAGAAAGAGAGCAGAGTAGTTTTGCTTTTTTCAACTCACCAGAGAGCAAAGTGTCCTATGAAATTTAATATTTAAACTATTGATTACCTTTATGTTCAGTTGTATATTAGCAGCTGTGGAATACATATATGGGTAAATGATTTCATCCCTAGTCTCAAGAAAATATCTGAAGAAATTATTATAAAATTTTAATCTAGGGCAGACCATAGTGGCTCAGCAGGCAGAGTAGTCACCTGCTATGCCAGAGACCCAGGTTCGATACCCGGTGCCTGCCCACGCAAAAAAAGAAAAAAATAAAAATTAAGTATAAAATGTACCAAGATTATATGATGGGTACAAACCTCATGCCACTGACACATACTACTGAAAGAATAAAGAACAACTTCTGTGTGAATTTTGAGTGACTTTTTTGAGGAAGAAAACCTTTGTGATATGTTTTGAAGATGGGAAGGGTTTCAGAAGATAAGGAAAGGCATTATAAGTGAACAAAATATTGTGAAAAAAGTCAAGGATTTTGGGAAACATAGAGCATATGTAGAAAAAAAACTTTCTTGAAATATAACATAGTATTTCTGTAGAGGAGAGTTGTGTTTTTTGTCCAGTTTTCTACTGAATTGCCTGTCTTTTTTCTCATTGATTTGAAGTAGTTTTGTGGATTCTACATGTGAGTCTTTTTTCAAATATGTGGCTTAAAAATATCTTCTCCAAGGGTGTGGCCTGATAGTCTTATAAAGATTTTTTATTAATAGAATCTCATAATTTTAATGTAGTTCAATGTATCAAGTTTCTCTTTTAAAGTAGTCAGTTTTTGTTTAAGAAAGCATTGCCTACTCCTATGTCATAAAGTCGCTCTATGTTTTCTTGCAATAACATAACTGATTTAACTTTGACATTTAGATCTGAAATAAATCAGTATGAGTTAGAGATAAAGACATATTTTTTTCCACATGGATAAGTAATTTACTGTGCCCAAGTTGTTGAAAGGATGATCTGGTTCTCTAGTCTATTTCTTTAGTCAGTCTTACCCTATTTTAATTTCTATAGCTTTTTAATAGCTTTTGTAATAGGTCTAGATATTTGGTAGCATAAATCCACCTGGCTTGTGTTTTTCCTCAAGTTCTCACAGTTCCTATCCTCTTTCACAGTTTCCACATTAACTTAAGTTTAACTTTTCATATTTAAAAGAAATAAAATAAATACTGTTGATAGTTTTATTGGGATTCTACTGAATTTATAAATTAATCTGGAAATAAAAATAACTGATCTCTTTCTAAAATTAGGTCTTCCAATCAATGCAAATTATACACACCTGTATTTAGTTTTATGTTCTTTAATTTCTCTTACCAATATTTCTTAGTATTCAGTGCTGGAATCTTACACATATTTTGCTATTTTTTATTCTAGGTATTTTTGTATGTTTGACACAACTGTAAATGGTATTACTTTACAGTTTTATTTCTTAGCTGTTTGTTGCCGGCACTTTGAAATTCAGTGTGGTAAACAGGTCCTGTATCTAGTAGCTTTTTCTCCATTAACATTAATTCTGTTAGTTTGTCTATAGATACTTGTGTATCTTCTAGGTATAAAATAATAACACCTATGAGTATCATTCTTCCATGCTGATATTATAAAATTATATATTTTAAGTATATTGTAAGGATATTCTGATAAAAGGATATTTTATTTTCTTCTCTCTTCATTTCATTTTGTCTAATGGTTCCAGTAACATGTTCAATAGAAATGGCAAGCAGTGCCATCGCTGTCTCTTGCTTAGTGTCCTGTGAAAGCATTTTACAGTTCAGAGTTCATATGTTTGCTGTAGGTTTTTGTTGTCATCATCATCTTTTTGATTGATGGTATATGTTATATACAGAAAGTCCCCTTCTATTCCTTTAGGATAAGAATTTTGTGTGACTAGTTCTTCCATGAAATGATTTTTGCATCTGTGGAGATGCAAAAAATGTAGTCTGTTCATATAAATTACATGCCTTAATTTTGTAATTTAAAAATAAATAAACACAAACCATCTTACCATGATGATGTATTATCTTTTTCACAAAATGCCAAACTTCATTTATCAAATCAACACATTATAAATTTTTACACCTATTCTCTTGAGAGAAATATTTTCTAATGCATTAGAGAATTAAGAAACCAAGTGTCATGAAAAGACTTTTGAGGTGATGTGCCTTCCTTTTTTAGATATCTCTGTGGAAGTACATAAAGTTCATGCAAAACATATATTTCTTATATTTTGGAAGAATTCACTTGGAAAGCTGTCTGGGACTGGCCAATTCTTAGTAATACTGACTAAATCTCTTTAGTATTTATTTCTAATATGATCTTTGGTAACTATCCCATATTTTCAAATTTATTAGTGAAATATTGTTCATATATACTATCGTCATTTTTTCCTTATATAGGCTCTGTTGTGATGTCTGCTTTCCATATCTGCTATCGGTAATTTGTGTCTTCTCTTTTTTTTGCTTTATTAGTCTTTCTAGGGCTTGATGATTTTTAAAAAAATCCAATAAAAATGTATTTTGTTTTTATCAAGTTTCTGTATTGTTTATTTGATTTATATTTCATTGATTCCTCTCTAAGTTTTATTATGGACTTCTTTATAACTTCCTTAGATTTAATATATTGTCTTTATTATATGTTGACATGGAAATTCAAATCACTGTCTTTTCAGTCTTCTCTTTCTTGTTATAAAAATGTATTTAGATAAGGCTATGCATTTTTCACAGAACACTGATTTCACTGAATCCCACAGAAGTTACATATGTTCTATCTACTTACGCTTTAGGTAAAAAAAAAAATCCTAAGTTCTTAATTTTTTGTTGTGCATCTATTCCTTAAGACATTATTGATACTGTTGTATAGCTTGTTTTTATATACTTAAACACATTTCTTCTTTCTTGTGTACTGTATAACCATCTGCACATGCACGTTTCTTTCTGATATCATGTTCCTCATACTTGAAGAACTAATTTTAGTATTCCTTTGAATGAAAACCTACTGCCAATGATTCATTTGTCAAAGAATCATTATTTTTTTTAAATGCATTTTTTGTCTGCCTACTTCATGGGGTGGGGGACTTTTGTTCTCCATTATTCTTGAAGGATAGTTTCACAAGTCAAAGAATTCTAGGATGAAAGTTACATTGTATATTTTAAAGACGTTAGTCCATTGTCTTCTGCATTCTGTTATTTGTTGAGTTCAGCCTTCAAACATTGTTCTACCTTTAAATATATAGGTCATTTATCGCTGGCTTCTCTTAACATTTCTCTGTCTCTGGTTTTCAGAAGTTTTACTATGCTATGCTTATGCATGTGTTTCTTTGTATTTATTCTGCTTGGAGTTCACTGAGCCTGTTGAAGTAGTGAATGATAAATATCCTCATTTTTGGAAGAATTCAGCCATCATACCTTTGAATATTACTTCTATTAAATTCTCTCTCTCCTCTTCAACTGTATCTCCAATTATAGGGATCTGATATCCTTTCAATATATTTCATATATCACTTATCCCATTATCTTTTTTAAATGCATTTTTGTCTGCCTACTTCATGGGGTGGGGGACTTTTTTCTTGACTTTTCTTCCAATTAACTAAACCAGTATTCTGTTGTGTGAACTTAACAGTTCAATTTGGCACTTGAAGACTTAAATTCAGATATTCTATTTTAATTTCTAGAATATACATTTGATATATTGTAGAGATTCCAATTTTGTGGTGAAATTCCACATTCTTTTGCATATTTTATTCATCTTCTTTAAAACATTAAGCCTAGTGAGTTTCTGTTTTTCTGCATATCTGCATCATCTCTAAGATAGATTCTAGTTTGTCTTTCACTTTCTCCTTTTTTCTTTATTATTGGCCATAATTCTTGCCTTGTGACTTATCTGGTTATTTTTTATTGGTTGCTAAACATTGTATACGATAGAACCATAGGAGCTCAAGGTGGTATTAACTTCCATTTGAGAGGTTTCCATTGTTCCTTTGTTATGAAGATAGGCTGAGGGACTGATAACGTCAGTACAATTATGGATTTAGATATGTCAGAGATGAATGTTTTAATCAGAAAGTCTAAGTCTTATTATATTGATCTCTATCATGGCCATCCTGAATGTTTTTTACTGAGAATTCAACAGCCTCAATTTCCTCAGGTCTGAGAAATCATGTGCCATTAAATTCTGTCACTCAGAGTTTCACACCATATCAGCCTCCTGCCTTATGAAATTTCAGGATCAGCCAAGTGTCTTAAAGAGGAGATAGTATATGCATTTGAGGCAAGCTCCTTCCAATAGGTCTTTGCTTCATGTGTACAACAGGATTGTAGATGACTCCATATTTTACAGGTTTGAAACTAATTTCCCAGCTTGTCACAGAGGACCTAAACTCAGTAAATATAGTTAGGAAATACTGACTTTTAATTTGGTGCTGCCAAACTTTGAATTTATCACTCATGTCTTGTTGAGGCACTAAAGTTTTCAGATTTCCCTTTCCTCAACAGAGTTTCTCTCACTTGACAGGCCAAGGCTGATCTTCAATTTACATTTAGAACATCCCCAGAGTTCTCCAGGGGAAAATAGATGATAATTCAGAATTCTTTTCCCTGCTCTGGAATTTTTAGACCATCTAGCCTTCAATGATTTTGCAGTTCTCTGATGCCTTATCTGTAATTTTAAAAACATTATATTTTTTAGTTTTTCCCCCAGGGAAATCACTGGCCTGCCAAGTCTACCTACATTCTACTTAATTGAAATACCTTCTTTATTTCTTTTATAACCAAAGGAACCAAGAAGTTTAGTGACAGATGTTATTATAATTCACTCTTTATATTTTGAAGAAAACTGTCACCAAAAATAAGTAACCTTCCGAAGATGGTAAAGGGCAGTGTAGGGAAAACTCAAAGTAACTTTTTATGCCTCCTGACTCTTGCTTTCTCCATTAGATCAATATTAATACTGTATCACAGTTTGGGTTCATTTAGAGAAAGAGAAATCACATAAGTAAAGACAAAAAACAATACCATGAACTGATAACTAACCATGGGGTACTACCTTCAAGAGGAGAGTTTTCATTCATGAGGCTGGGGACGAAAGAAAAGAGGTTGAGATGATATGAATTTGGAATATGGTAGGTCCAGCAGTATGGATCCAGAACTCAG
Organism: Tamandua tetradactyla; assembly: GCF_023851605.1. Classification (NCBI taxonomy): domain Eukaryota; kingdom Metazoa; phylum Chordata; class Mammalia; order Pilosa; family Myrmecophagidae; genus Tamandua; species Tamandua tetradactyla. The sequence goes on along the minus strand of NC_135352.1, from coordinate 38,154,071 downwards.
AACTCTGAGTAGTAGGTACTGCTAAATTGGTGCTTCAAACTTGGAATACTGGGATTCAGATTCAGGTTAGGTAATGGGGCCAGTTTTGCTGGTGTCTCTGTTGCTGAAACGAGGTTGGTTCTGGCAGTGATTAAAAGATGGAGACTGAAAGCAACTACTGCTGCCAGGTTGAAAGCTATTATTGAGGCAACACTGGTCTAAACAGTTACAAGCAATGACCCCAGGTTTCCATTCCCCTTCCAATGCTCCATTAACAGAAACTTTAAGAAAGGGGCCTGCCAAAGTAGAAATGTGGATTCTACCTTCCCATCATGGTGTAGGCTTTACAAAGAAGAGGACAAAGGGGAAGACAGCTATGGAAATGAGAAACAGTAGTCCAAAGCCTTAATATTCTTTGTTCAAGATATTTAAGAGGCCAACTTCAGAAAAAAAGTAAACCTTCAACTTCCTTAAAATAATGAAGAGTAAGTAAAAACATGCTAGGAATTACCTCTTTTAATGACTAAAGCTTATGATCTGACAGAATAGATCCCTGAGTTTTTCTGTCAGCAGTCTCTTGAGAAGTGCCCTAACATCTGAACTTCCAGGAGACCAAATTTAATGCATGAGAAATTTTATTGATATCAGGGTACATTTCTTGAAATTGAACCTGATGTTGGCCTTTACACAGATTGAGTATGAGCCATATGCTCTTTTGGAATTGTCAATGTTCTTGGCTCTTTCTGAGAATGAATATGAACTTTGCTGTCTCTTGGAATTGGCACTGATGCTCGAATTATCTGAGGATGTTTCTTAATTTTTTGTTGTTTTTTCTGATGCTGTTTTCTTTTCCAAAACATAAAAAGCAAACAGAAATAGCATAAAAATAAAACAATCAAAGGAATAAGCCACAATATTGCAAGGTAACTCTTTTTATCTTCTTTTTTAATAGGGGCTGGGCCACTGTCAATGCTACCTCCGTGTCCTTTTTCCAGGCAGTAAGGAGGGGCCCACTTATCATTGCAATGACATTGATGTTTACTGTTGCAGACACCTCTATTGTTGCAGGTCTGTGATGAACAATCACTTTTCAATGAAGACCTTCTGACACATTTCCTCTGGATGCAGATATGGTCTGGGCCGCATTCTGTGCCATCTTTCACATCACCAATATCGGGTATGGTCATTCCAAAATGATAGTCAGTGCTCCAGCAGGTGACACCATTGAAGTGAGTCTGAAGCACAGTATAATGCTCTTTCAGAAAGGGAACTATTTTCACATTCTCACACTGAATTCTCCCACACAGGATATCAGAAGTATTGCATGATTTATAGATACTATCCTTCTTTCCACAGTTACCAAAACGGTCACCTTTGGTGTTGACTTCTTGGTAGCAATTTTTATTTGCACTCTTGGCCTCTTTGCCAAAGATCTGCTTACACTGTTCATTGTGGCTGTTACATCTCTTTTCATAGCAGGAGGCAGTATCATTACAGGGATTTCCATTCTGCACATATACATCATCTGGACACTCATGGGACGTTCCATTGCACCATTCTGGAAGATCACATTCATTGATCTGTTTTCTACAAACTTCCCCTGATGGCAAGAACTGGCAGTTTTTGCAGCAAAGCCCAAAAGCGCAAGCAGACCCAGAACTCAGAGTGCAGTTTGACAGACAACAGGGATCTTTATCACAATTTTTTAAGGGTCCACAGTCACATTCTTCTTCTTCTTCAACAATACCATTTCCACAACGTTTCAGTATAAAGATTTCATCTGTCTGTTGAGCGTAACGCAAACATTGTCCCAGACTTACAGTGGTTTTCCACAAAGAAGCATAGCTGCAGTTGCTGAACCTAACTGATCCCACTTTCTGGGAATTCATTATGCATCGTTGTTTTTGCCCACATACACATGTTTTGTCGTCATGAGGCATACCCAAAACATGACCAAGCTCATGGGCCACAGAGTTTGCAAAATTGTTCCAGGTTTTACCTTGGAAAGTCACAATTGCAAAATTATACTGTTTTTTACACACTCCTCCAAGGTAGGCCATACCAGGTAATCCTTTTAATGCCTTATTTATAAAAAACTGTACAGCATCATGTTGTATCCGGTTAGAAAAGTTTTTGATCTTCCATTTGCTAAATTTGGCTAGAACAGTATTTACATTATCTACTATAATAAAATTTTCATCAGTCCAGATCTCAATACCAAACAACTGGATATTAATACCCAATACATCATAAATGGAATCCACTATATTGATAATATTATATATATCCTCCTGCACCTTAGAAACATTCTGTTCAAAATGAAGATACAGAGTATTATCCACCACTATTGCCAATTCAAGAAACCACTCATGGGCCCACCAGCCCTCATAAGAGCTTTGCTTCAGAGTGGAATTACTGATTTCTGGAAAGTCTAATTTGTGTACTGTTTCCTCTTGCATAAAGTCAAGTCTCAGATTTGGGAATTGTGTCCCCTCTCCATCCATCTTATACACTAGATGTTCAAATGTGGCAGAAGACATTATGGGCTGAATTTCATAAGCAATGTCATTAATCTGCAACATTCCTCGAAAGCCCCCAAAGCAGGTACTGAGGGCAACCAGGGATTCGGGGTCCCCCTCCACAGAACCATGATAGTAGCAGTCATTCTGAATAAAGGGCTGGTCCTCCAGGAGGGCACCCTGGTCCGTGTAGGTGAACACTGGGAGGTGCCTGGCCAATAAAATTTTCTTGACCTTCATGTGGACAATGTGTTTCTGGCCCCCAAAGTTCATCCTATAGGAGATCCAGCCCGGAGCCTTGGTGCCTCGGCCTCTGCCAGTTACCTTCAAGGGAATCACCACTTCTGGGGGGCTGTGATATTGGGAGTGCTCAGCCTGAGTGTGTCCAGAAAAGGACAGAAACACCCCCAGCCAGTGTAGCAGAAGAGTGATCCTCAAGTGCAACAGGGCTTCACTCGCAGTCATTATGGAATAACAGTTATGGAGCCATTGGTCCAGAGTAGAGGAAGTCAGGGTTTGGAGTCACACCTTGACCAGCTCCTCCCTGTGAGCTGGTCAGTGTTCTGTGCTAATCTTTAAAGGTCTGTCTTCTGGCATAGTTGAATCATCAGAACCGCAGCACTATAAATAAAATAAAAAGTGGTTTTTGGATAGGAGTGGTTTTTGAGAGTGCCTGCTGGGAGAGAATGGGTAAGGCATTGGATAAAAGCATTTAATGTTTTTATGGGTCAAGATATGATTTAAGAAACTGCCTGATCTCTGCTCTTAAATTTTGATGGGGCAGAGTGGTCCTGGGAGTATATAGGAGAATGGAGTTTGGTGCTAAACTTATAATTCTTGAATTTGGATGATATACACATATGGAATCATTATATTCTTCTCCAAATATATGAATTTGTGCTAACATTTCCAAAACCAATACTTTGAGGAAAAATGTTCTTAGGAGGTAGATATTCCTATCACTAGGGTTTTCAGGAAAGCCCCAATTTCCACATTTGAAATGTTCTAAGTACTAATAGCTCTTGTGTTCAATTTCAAATGACACATTATGACATTACGTAAGATACATTAAGAAAAATACTATCATATTTTTCATATTAGTCACTGCTATTGCCCTTTCCACATGCCTCCCTCTAGAATAAATATTTATTAGTTGTCTTTTCTCTACCTTAAGTTCCTCATTAGCCCTGTCAGAATGGAACCTATTCTAGAGTGTCATCTCTGTCTTTCACAAATATTATCATCTGCTATATACCAGTCCTTATTTGTAAAAGAACAAATGGTTATAGAGTTAGTGGTGAGTGAATTTTGGAGATATATGGGTGTTATTTAAAAAGATTTTGTAAGTGATTACATTCTGAAAGAAGATCACTGAAATATATATCTAATTCTGGCTTTAGAACCAGTTGATATTTCCCTGTTCCTTCCCCTTTTATATATACATCTAAATATCTTGGAAATAAATCAGCAGACTGGCTAAAGTTTTCAGGACTTGAGGACTGGCAACAAGGTGAGTTCCCATGGTTTTCCATTTGTACATATCAGACCAGGCTCTGGAGAGACATATATCCCAGAATCACCAGCAGGCATAGGGGGAAAAAACAACTCAACAAAATACTTGTTCCCTGGTCAAAAAACAAAGAAGATTGAAGCTCAAAAAGATCTAGTGAGGAGCCCAATCCCTTGGACACCTGAGAACACCAGTGGCCACATGGCAGCATCAAAGACATGTTGACCCAAAAAATATTCCATAGTCAGTGCAATGAGGATCATCCAACCTGCCCCCTTAGCAACAAAACTGCAAAGATGAGCTAAATTAAACCCAACTACAAAAACAGGTCACTAGTTAGGCCATTGCTTTCAGAGGCAGCAGTGAAGCTCCAGCAAACCAACCCAACCCATACTCTACAACCAGGTCACAGGAACTCAGGCTAAATGAGGCATGGCAGTGGCATCAGGAAAGCCTAGCATCTCCAAGTTCTGAATCCAGTAACATGCAAAACTCAAACCCATTGTCTTCTGCCCTTGCTCTCTCTGGGAATGAAAGCAGGCCAATGGCATCACATTGCCCAGAGAAACACCTTCTACCTGCCCAGGGTGCATCAGCAGAATTGAGCTGAGGTTCCATCAGACCAGGAAGGAAAAGGTAGACTGAAGTGACATTGAAAGACCTCTAAAACTCCATTTTCATTGGAATATGGCCCACGAAAGCAAATGAGAATATACTATAAACATAATGGTGACTGCCAGCTAGAATAGAAGATTAAATTAGGAGTCTCACAGGCAGTTTCCTGAGTCATATGTTCACACAAACCAAATGCTAAAAATTGAAAACCACTTGTTGAACTAAGGACCAGGGAAACCATATTGTGAATGAGAAATGACAATCACCTGACACCAATACTGATATGAATCAGATGTTGAAATTATCTGACAAGGATTTTAAAGGATCTATCATAAAAACACTTCAACATTACCATTTTTCTTGTAACATAGGAAAATATTGACATTTCATTAAACAATAAAAGATAAACAAAAGAACAAAATTGGAACTGTAGAGCAAAAAAATAAAACAATATACAGAAAAAGCTTACTGGAGGGACTCAATAGTAGAGTGGCGATGACAGAACAGAATCAAGTGAGTGTTAAGACAGAACATTAAACTTTATTTAAATTAAACAACAAAGTGAAAATAGACTGAAAATAAAATGAAGAGAGACTCAGAGATTTGGGGATATTTACAAAAGATTAAACATCAGATCACCAGAGTCAAAAAGAAGAAAAAGTGTGTAGGTCTTCAAAAAATATCAAACATGAAATGGCTGAAACATTTCCAAATTTATCGGAAAAGAAATTTACAGATTAAAGAAGCTGAGAGAATCTTGAATAAGAAGAAAGCTTAAATAATTCTGTATCAATACACATCATAGCTAAACTTTTAAATTCTTTCTAGAAAGAAAAAAAATTAATAACAACTTAACAGAAACAACACAGTTTCTATAAAGGAACACCAATTTCAATGACTGTGATTTCCTCTATGAACCCAGGGAGGCCAGAAAAAATTGTGGCACAATATTTTTTAAACTACAAAAAGACAAGAACTGAAAATTGTGTAACTTGCTCCTGGCATCACTTTCTCCAGGAGTAATGAAGAAATAATGATGTTCATCTCTCCAGTGAAAAATGAAGAGATTTGTTGGCAGTAAACCTGGAACAGGAGCTGCAAAAATAGAAAGAAAATGGTAACAGAAGAAGCTAGGGAACTTCTGAGGGAAAGAGGAACAATAAAATGGGTAAAATGAGCAGTAAATACAACAAAAATCTTTTATTTCATGAGTTTCTTAAATCATGAATAAGGTTGAAGGCAAAAATGATAACTATTATCATACATCTCTGTCTATTTAGAGGAAATAATTAAAACAAAATTATTTTAAAATTGGGAAAGGAGCATGGACCTAAAGGAAAGAAAGTTTTAGTGCTTCACGTAAATAGTATAACATTGACACCAGTAGGCTGTGATAAGTTATGGGCATGTTGTAGGAATTAGAACAATTACTAAGTAAATTATAAAAAGTGATACAATGCAAACCATTATGAATCATTCAAAATGAAATTCTAAAAATATTTCAGCAACTTACAGGATTACAATAAAAAAACAGAAGAGCAAAAAACAGAACAAAATTAAAAAAAAAAAAGATAATATGCTGAAGCCCTAATATAAAAATAATTTCTTTATGTGAGTGGTCTATAAGGACCAATTAAAAAGTTATGCATTGGACGGGTGCACGGGTGGTTTGGTGGTAGAATGCTCACTTCCCATACGGGAGACCCGGGTTCGATTCCTGGGCCATGTACTCACCTCCCTCCCAAAAAAGGTTATAGGTTGGTACAGTGGATTAAAAAAAACCTCACCTGCTATATGTCATGCTATACACAAATAACTCACTTCCAAACATATAAGTAAGCTGAAAGTAAAGGATGAAAAATAAAATATTATAGAAACCTTAATATAAAAGGCAGTAATGGATAGATAAATGTGAATTAAATTAGATTTCAGAGTAAACAAAATTAGGAGGGAAAAAAACGAAACATATGTAATCATAGAATGCTCAAGGAACCAAAAAGATAGACTTTACTATCTTTTTGAATGAATAACTACTAAAAGGGAGAGCTTCAAGAGTCTGCCACTTAAATTATGTCCTATTCAGCAAGATCATATAATATTTACCGAGTTAGAGTCTAGAATATAGGCTAACAGGTGATGGGGTGGACATAGGAAACAGGAAGTTGAGGCTTAATATATACAAGGTCCCTCTTTGGACAAAGAAAATATTTTGGTAATGGATAGTGGTAATGTTACCAAAACAATGTGAATATAATTAACAGCACTGAAATATGTATTTGAATGTGGTTAGAAGGGGAGATATTAGGTTGTATATGTGGTAACAGAATAAAAGTTTTAAAAAAATCTATGTAACTGCACAACACAGTGAACGCTAATTTCAGGTCTGATTATAGTTAACAGTATCATTATAAAAAGTCCTTCCATCAACTGCAACAAATGTTTCACACCAATGCAAATAGTAAATAATAGGATGATATATGGGAATCCTGTACTTTATTCATGATAGTTCTGTGAAGCTGCAACTTCTCAAATAAATTTTAAAAAAATAGAAAATGCTTCAAAATACATGCAGCAAAGACTAATAGAGTTAAAAAGAGAAATAGACAAATCCACTAATAAAAGTTAAGAATTTCACAGTAATTTACAGAATACTGGTCAGAATCAGCAAGGATAAAGACGAACTGAAAAAATAATATTAATTAACAAGATCCATTTGATATTTATGGAACACTCCACCCAGTAACAACAAAGTATGTATTCTTTTCCAGTGCCCTGGAGTGTTCACCAAAGTGAAGTCTTATCTTGGCTTATAAAACAAACCACAATTAATTTAAAAGAACTGAAGTCATTCAGAATATGCTCTTTGATCATAATGGAGCTAAAAAATCCTTATCAGAAAGTCATAAGGAAAATATTCATAATCGTTGAAATTAGCGCACTTTTTAAATATTCTATGGACAAAGTCTTGAAAACACAATATATCACAATTTGTGGGTGAGCTAAAAACAATGCTAAACAGGCAAATTAATAATACCTAATGCTTATACTAGAAAAGAAAAAGTATATCATATAAATAATCTAAATTCCTATCTCAAGAAACTAAACAATGCTAGAAAGAAAAGAGCAAGTTAAAGCAAAGCAGGCAGAAGTAAGAAAACAAAGATAGAAGAAATCAGTGAAATGAAACAGGAAAATGGAGACAATTAGGGAAACAAAAACTGGTTCTCAAAATAAAATCAAGACAATTGATAAATCTGTGGCAAGACTAAATTATTAAAATAAAGACTGAAATTAAAAATATTAGCCAAGAAACACATCCCAAAACCCTTAGAATAAGAAAATACTATGAATGACTTTATACTAAATAATTTGACAAGTTAGAAGACATGGTCTAGTGCCACAAAATCCACAAATCCTCCACATTCAACCACATGAAACTGATAACCCAAATAGACCTATAACCATGAAAGAAATTGAATTTCTAACTTAAAATCACCCAGAAGAAAAATCTTCAGGGCCAGTTTAGTTTTACTAAGGAATTTTACCAAACATTTAAAGAAGAATCAATACCCATATTTGCAATAAAGCCAAGGAGTGAACACTTTACAATTTGTTTTACAAGATCAGTATTACCCTAAAAACAGGTATACAAATATAACACACACAAAAATGAAAACTACAGAGCAATATTTCTCACAAATTTAGATGTAACAATTCTCAACTTATTACTAAGAATTCAAATCAAATGATGCACAAAGGTTCTTATAAATCACAAACAAATGTGGAATTTATCCAGTTATGCAAGGCTGCATCAACATTTGAAGATCAGTCATTGTGATCTAACATCAATATGCTAAAGAACAATAGTCATATGTTCATGTCAACTGACACGGAAAAAAACATTTGACAAATTCAGCATTTATTTATGATTCAAAACCAAAACCAAAATTATCAACATTCCAGGATAGATGAGAACTTCTCCAATCTCATAAAGATAATCTAAAACAATCAACAGCTTAATCATACTTAATTATGAAAAATCAGATGCTTTCCTCTAAGACTAGAACAAATCTAGGAAGCCTGTTATCAGTGCTCTGATTGAATAGAGTACTGAATGTTCTGGTACTTTGAAAAACTCAAGAATTTAAAAGCATACAGATTGGAACAGAGGGGAAAAAAAAAAAACTGCCCCCATTTGCAGTTGTCACACTGTCTACACTGAAAACCCAAAATTAATTTTGCCTCACCCCCAAAATACTGTAAATAAAAAGTGATTCATGGAGGAAACAAGATACAAAATCAACAAACACAAAATGAATCTCATTCCAATATACAATGAACTTACAATTTAAAATTAACACATCATATTAAATTGCTGCAAATTAAAACAAAATTTGTAGGTACAAATTTAACAAAACACATCCTATAGCGGTATGGCAAAATTTACAAAATGCGGAAGAAAAATAAACAAAGACCTAAATAAATGAAGAGAAATCAAGTTCATGACTTAAGACTCAACACGTTAAAGATGTTAATTTTCCATTATTTAACTATAGATTGACTACAACTCTAGTCAAAATTCCTGCAAGGATTTCATAAATCCAGACAAGTTCATTCTAAAACTTTATGGAAATGGAGGGCCTTGAATAGTTTGAAAAACAAGAAAAAAGTGAAGGATTAATTTCCCCATGTAAAAGTCAGCTAAGTAGCTACAGTAAGGAGAAGATGATGATTATGGAATAGGTATAAACACATGATTACATGGGAACAAATTTGATAACTCTAACCAATGTGCCCACCTGAATTTTGATTAAGGAACAAAAGCAATTCCATGAAGGAGGAATGGCTTTTCAAAAACTGGGGATGAAACAATTGAAATTTCATAAGTAAATAAAGTAAATCTATTATCTTAAGCAAAATTAACTCAAGTTAGATCAAACACTTAAATTTTTTAATGTAAATTATCAAACTTTTGCAAAAAAAAAACATACAAAATAATCTTTGGGGTCTAGGAATAGGCAAAGAGTTAGACCTGACACTTGATTCATTAAAGGAAAATGGATAAATCATATCACATAAGTGTTTAAAAGTCCTCTGGAAAAAGTCCTGTAAAGGGGATGAGAGGGGATGAAAAGGCAAATTATAGGCTGGGAGAAAATATATTTAAGTCATGTGTACACTAAAAGAAATTATCTTTATAAATATTAAAAGCACCCAAAAGTCAACATTCAAAAAACAGAAAACAAATACAAATAGAAAGTGGTCAAAAGATATGAACAGATTTTTCACTGAAGCGGATGAACCTGTGGGTAATAAGCACATGAAAATGTTATCAACATAATTTGCCATTAGAGAAATGTAAATTAAAACACAATGAGATATTACTATGCATCTATTAGAATGGCTGAAGAAGAAAGTCTACTTGAATCTTTCTTCTGTGACTTCTGGAATTTTCCCTTCATGAAAGGCAACACAAATCGTGTTTCTGTTCATGAAGAAACACTGTTTCATGGAGCCCTCCTGACATACACTAATCTTATCAAAACCTGCCTCTTAATAATGTGAAGCCCTGTGGAGTAGAAGTTTCCTACTCTCAGAATCCCCATATGCACCATGGTCCAGAGGCTAGGTTCCCATTCAATTTCCAAAGCCACTTAAAAACACTAAACCAGCAATTATCGGATTACCTTTCTTATCCTTAGTTCAACTCCCAAATCAATCCTGCACAAACTTAACCTTGTTTCCTTCATCTAAGCTTACTTGAGAAATTCATAAAGACCTCAAATAATTTTCCTTCACTTTAATCCACTTATCTCACAAAGCCAATGGATTTTCTCCCATCCATAGGTGGCCTAGCTCCAGAGTCCATCAATTCAGTCACTCTGCCAAACTCCTCATTCAAACAGGATTGATACCGTCACCTGCTATATTATCCTCTTCTACAACAAAGTACCAACACTGCTGGGGTACAAATAAATACAAAGACCAAAATGTTTCAAGAGTGCTTTTTAAAATGAGGAAACATACTCAGAACTGGGCTGAGACACCCTGCCTCTGCAGGCAAAAGGATGAATTCATGAATAGGTGTTTATTTCAAACCATTCCTTTTAATCCATATTCCTTTGTCCTGGACAGTGATTTCATTGCTTTATGACTTTCACTGAGATGACAGAAGGGCTTGGATCACTTGGGTACATGCCCCGTGGTAATGGGTAAGCCCTCATCTCACAAAGTGCCAGAAACACACCAGAAGGCCAATAATTAGGTCAACTTCTGAGATAAACACGTCTCACTGGTGAGTAAAACACTGGTAAACTGATTTGCCTCCCATGGTTCTCCTTGACATGAATGTTCATCTTTTTAGTTACTTATTTGGAATGTGGCTAGCTTCAAAGGTAAGGAACTGTGAAAGATACTAAGTTGTTGAGAATGAACCTAACCCATATAAATGTGTCAGAATGTCTTCCTTTTACCTCGGTGTGGGGGAATGTTGAAAGAAAAGAAGCAAAAATCCTAGAGCCAAAAAAAAAAAAAAAACAGAAAAAAAATTCCTGGAGCCAGTCCCGTCATTTGATCACATGACATGATTTTAAGGACTCCAGAAACCACAATACCTGATGGCACATCACATTGTTATTAAATAATGCAACCTAGTGCTAAATCAAACCTATGTTCTTTTATAATACAAAGACAGATGTACACTTTCTCTTTATCATCTATCCCCTTCAGGTCCTTCAAATATGTCAAATCTGTATCCTGAATATCATCTCCCCTTCCCCTGTCATTCATAACCTAACTCAGTGTTTTCCAAACTGTGAGCCACAACCTAATTGAAAAGCCAAGTGGATCTCATCCAAAAAATTCAATAGAATGGAAAATATTAAAGAGCACGTTAATGTCAACATGATCTGAACACTTGGCTACAAAGTATGTATATGTGCATGTCATGTGTGTGTGTGTGATGTGTGCTTGTATCTTCTGGTGTACATGCATGCCCCATACTTCATGCTTCCCTGTTTTATAGCCAAACTTCATGAATGACTTACCAGCAGTAAAACTGGCAGTTTTCATCACCCATTTTATCTATGGCCTTAATCACAGATGGTTTGTGCCTCCTTTTTCTATGAACACAGATTTTTATTTGCGATCTCACATGTCAAAGGGAAACATAACTCTCCCCTTCCTCTCTCAGCTGATTGAGTTCTAGATTTAGCTACTTAGCAACAAGAAATTCTCAGTTCTGCAGAACATAACAACGGGCTTTCAAGTTCCCCCCTTCTGTGACCCCACAGGTCTACAAATTTTAATTGATCTTCAATATTAATAATCAGGCTAGCATCTTCACTCCCATCCTATACTATTTGCCCACTTGAACTTCAGTACTTTTGCTGTGCAACTGCTCTTTTCCCAGAATATTACTTCACCATTGAGACAAATTGTAGAACACTTCATGTAGTTGTAGGTGAAAGAAAAACTTTATTCCATTATAAAAACGTTTGCAATTAATACAGACAGCAATGACTTGCAATCATTCCATACTTTCAAAAACAGCTCACATCATTTAGTATATGCATGCAAATTTTCTTCAGGTACGTGAGCAAAAGATTTGAGACTATCATCTAAGAGAAAGACATAAATCAGATGCAGAAGATCAATGATATTAGTTCAAAAAAATGGATGTAAATTTAATACATAAATTGCAAAGGTGCCAATTATTCAAGAGCCTGAGTTGTACATCCTGGTTGGTGGAGTTTGTTTACATGAAATAAGGTTATTTATTTATTAATCTTCCAACTTAAGAAGTTAGCTGGAAAACGGAGAAGATATTTTCTGTAATCTTGATATATATTGGTGTTAACCCCTTCATCACAGTAAGGCAGATTTGCAAAATTTTCCTAATTGGACTCCTCAATTTCTACCATGCTTTGGTCAAAACTAACTTCTAAAGAGCACCGTCGATTATGATTCAATCACTAGGCTTAGTTTAATAGCTGTGTTACAACATTTCAGTTACCTGGCTGTCAAACAGGGGACCAGAGTAAAATGCATAGAACGTCATACTCTGATTTAAAAGTTAGAACTAAACAAGTTTCTTTAGTTTTGGATCTAATTAGAAACAGCAAGTCTGAGAGAGTAATGTTAGTGAACTAATTAGGTTTGTTTTCTCCTATTTGATTAATTTTTATGTCATCACTAAAGAAATCTTAACTCAGGTATAGCAAGACGTGTAAGTTTTTAGATGGAAATTGTCTTGGTTTACCAGTAAATAATTGAAAACACTTCTATTATTTATACTATTTCAGCCATACTTTTAATACTTGATTCTTAGGGCTCTAAATTTTAATTTATTTATTTGAACAAAATTACATATCACATATTCTACCTCAGTAACCTTGGTCAAGAGTAGAAGACATTTTATATTTTGGTGAAAAGTTTGTTTTGGATCATTTCTGATAAATTACCAAATGACTGATTAAAATATGAGTAATTGAGCAGGTATTTTAAAATCTTGGAAAGATCAGTTGTCCTTATTGTCCATTTACAAACATGGAATAAACCAAGGACAAATGTTTGATTGCTTTATGACTACATTCAGGAGATATACATTGAGGACAAAAATGTTGGTTTATGGTTGTCAGTAGGTACTGGTAGTCTGAAATTGGTCTGATTGTAGATGAACAAATAATCTTCGGACACATAAACAAATCATGCAATATTGTTTTTGGGGGGTATGAGAAAATATTTGATACCTGGTTTTTATTATCTGTCCCATATCTCTTTATTTTCTAATGCCCCTTGGGTCTCTTTGAGGATCCTGGAAATATTAGTCATAAGTAGTCAGAGATCTAGTGTCTACTTAATCCATGTAGAATTCTCAGTATTATGATATTTTAGAGGATTTTATGGCCAGATAGCAAATCAAACCAATAGAACAAACTGACAAACTTAGCAAGGCATACTGGGAAATTTACAGTGTTTACGGAGCGTGATCTTCCATTGAGTGACTTGTGGGTTAGCCTTGATCACTGTCTGTGTACATGTAGGACTCCCCCATGGAGTCCTTCTCTCAACCAGTTTGCAGCTTAACCTGAAACAGAGTCCCTGAACCAGCTCTACATCTCACCTATGGCTATGGTCACCAGTGTTCCCAGAGTGAGATAAAGTTTCTTAACTTCTCTGCACCAATCTGACTTTGTTAATGGAGCTTTGCTTTCAGAGGATCTGGGTGGTTGTTCTTTCAGCCTTGCCTGAACAAGGCCTCAAAAAATTGGTTTCAGACTCAGAGTTGTTTCTCTCCATGGAAATCTTCAGTAAAAGGCAAAAGATTTATACCACCTGAAGAGAAACCATAGTGTCTTTTTATCATTGTAAAAGAAAGGATTATTTACATAGCTACTAGTATATATTTACAATTTATTACGTATAAACTGTTTCAAAATGTTTAAATAAATAAACAATTGATAAGGGAAATTATTAAAATATAATGTTGAAAAGTATGCACACATTTTTAAGATCAGGATAGACTGTTCTGCTCTTCCTTATCTGATTGTTTCGTACAAAGAAAACTCGTGTCTTTCTTCTATTTCATGTCCCCTCTCCTGTCACCAAACTTTACCATCTGTGGCCCTGGCAATGTAGAACTCCTCGTAGTTACCTATTTTTGAAAATTACATTCTCGCCTTCCATCTAGAATGATCTATGTAAATCTGTCTGCTTCATCATTAAAATGTCTTTTCCTCTGCAAAGACTTCTCTGCCTTGCCACCCTGGAGTTTAGTGAGTAATGGGAGTGATATATTCAGTAAATGTCCAGGGCATGACCAAAAATAACCCTATCATCCTAATTAAAGATGAATTTTAATTCTAGTCTGTAACATTGGTATACTAAACCTATGTTAAACACCAACCCCAAGGTAGATGTAAATGCCATATGGTCACTAAATATCTAATACCCAATGGTTGAAACACTGATACAAATTAAATTCCCCAGCTCTGAGATCATTAGATAATTATGTTGCCATATTTTACACACCTTTTAGCAAGTTAAGTCAAATATACCATTTCATGGTCAGAAATACACCAAAATGTGTGAGTCTGTCTTCGTGCCACACTTCAAATTCCAACTTACCCTTATCAATATAATAATTTTAAAATGTGTCATATGGAATATATAAATAAATCTCCAGTAATAACAAATATGATTCTCTGATGTCTGTGCATCTCTCTTACATGTTTTTTTCAATTTCTGTGTGGATCATATTCTGAAGATTTAAATAAATGGAGGTGTTCTGGTTTGCTAGCTGCCAGAATGCAACACACCAGAGATGGATTGGCTTTTAATAAAAGGGGATTTAGTTTTGTTGGTTCTTCAGAGGAAAGGCAGCTAACTTTCCACTGAGGTTCTTTCTTACATGGAAGGCACAAGATGGTCTCTGCTGGTCTTCTCTCCAGGGCCCTGGGTTCCAACAACTTTCCCCGGGGTGACTTCTTTCTGCATCTCCAAAGGCCTGGGCTGAGCTGCAAGTGCTGAGATGAGGAATGCCGAGCTGCTTAGCTGTGCTACGTTGCAATCTCTCATTTAAGCACCAGCCAATTAAGTCAAACGTCACTCATTGCAGCAGACACGCCTCCTAGCTGACTGCAGATGTAATTGGCAACAGATGAGGTTCATGTACCATTGGCTTATGTCTGCAGCAACAAGACTAGGTATGCTCACCTGGCCAAGTTGACAACTGAATCTAACTAACACAGGAGGCAATCATGAAAGGTACAAAACAAGAACAGAGATGTCCACCTGATCTATTTCAATCACAGCCACTTAGAAGTTATTTCATTTATAGTAGCATCAACTTCCTCATGTATATCAACTTTGGATTATTTTCCATCTTACAACAGATCCAGAAATCTTGCGTAAAGTGATTGGTGTATGACAAGAGCTCAAATATATTATTTCCTTTACTTTTAGAGAGGATATGAGAACTCCAACAATTTTTGAGGCCAGCCACCAATCTTATCATTGTTCCCTTACAAATATTGCTCTTTTATGTCTGGCTGCTCTGAAGATTTTCTCTCTGTCTCTGGATTTTAGCAGTTTTACTGTGGCATGCCTAGGAATGTGCATTTTTGTGTTTATCTTGTTTGGAGTTTATGGAACTTCTTGAAGCAGTGGGATGGCATCTTTCTTCATTTTTTTGAAAATTCTGTCATTATATCTTTGAAAATTACTTCAATTAAGTTATTTCCACTCTTCAACTGCATCTCCAACTTTAGGGATGTTAGACCTTTGATAAATTCCACATATCCCTTATTTTATAATCTTTTTATTAATTCATTTTTTTCTGTTTACCTAGGATGGGCATTTTTTTCATTTACCTTTCTACCAGAGAACAATAGAGATTTATATTCTGTCAAATTTGTTGAATCTCTCCTCTAAGGTCTTAAATTCAAATGTTGTATTTTCCAGTGCTAAATACACATTTGATATATTGTATAGATTCTAATTTGTTTAATAATTCTACGTATTTCACAATTTTATTATTTCTTGCATTTGCTTTAAACTATTAATCATAGTAGTTTTCTTCATTACATCTTGGATTACAATCTGGCTCATCTCTGAGACACCTTCAGGTTTTCTTTAATGTTTTTCTCTTTATTATTGTTCATAGTTTCTTATATTTTTCATCTTGGCAATTTTTATTATATGCTAGAATTTATGTACGACAGAACCATAGATGCTTCAGGTGGCATGACCTTCCACTTGAGAGGTTTCCATCTTTCCTTTGCTAAGACATTAGGCTGAAGGCCTGATAACATCACTATAGTTAGGGATTGAGATGGATTAGATTTGAGTGTAGTTTTAGTAATACTTGTTCTAATTGCCGTTACTCATGAAATCAATCATGAGCCTCCTGGACTTTCAATTGTGAGCCCAAAACCTTCTATTTCCTCAGCCTTGAAAGAGCTTCACTTCCAGGCTTTTTAGCCTCCTTTCCACGGAACTTCAGAACCAGAAAGTGTCCTAAAAGGAAGATAGTATATGTGCTTGAGGCATTCCCCCTTCCACTAGATTTTTCTTTCCTAAGTACAAAAGGATTGCAGATGATTCTGCTTTATAGAAGTTTGAATGTAGGTCCACATCTTCTCATAGAGAACTTAAATTTAGTGAATGTGACTTGAGTTTAAATTTGATGACCCTCAAGTTTGTCAGATTAGTAGCTGGTCTAGTCGACACTAAGAGGTTTTTAGGTTATTATTCCCTGAAATCTTCCAAAATGGATGAGCCAAGTGAGATGCTCATTTTACCTCTAAAATCATGAAGGATTCCAGGGAAAAATGACTTAACAGTCCACCACTGGTTTACCTTCTGTTTAATTGTCATCAAACTTTACCGCTTCCACAGCTCTCTGATGTATTAAATGTAATTTTAAAAATTATTTCACCTAGTTAAGTTTTTTCAGAGGAATCACGGGGCTTCTAAGCCATACTACATCCTCTGTAGAATTGAAAGTATCTTCTTTTTCTTATTTTCTAGCCAAAATAACATGGAAGTTGTATGGCAAATATAATTCTCATACTCTTTAAAAAATAATTTTAAGAAAACTGTCACCAAGTTTTAGTAATCTTGCCAAGATGGTGAAGGGGAGTAGTGAGGAAAAACTCACAAAAACTTTTGATTCCTTTTGAATTCTGCGTTCACAATCATCCCGTGCTGGTTTAAAACTGTTATGCACCCCAGAAAATCCATGTTCTTCTAATCCTAATTTAGTTTCCTGGGGGCAGATCTATTGTTTGAGTGGAACCCTTTGATTAGATAATGCCTGTGGGGCTTAATTAGTTTACTGGAATCTCTAAAAGAATTCAAGGGGGATGGGGTGGAAGGGAGGGAGAGAGGGACGGAGAGAGAGAGAGAGGCAGAACTGACACAGAAAGCAGAGGAATGAAACCAAGACACAGATACTAAGATAAGAGATTAAATCCAGAGTTTGTCCAGGAGAAGCTAAGTAAGGGCCCACAGATGATTAGAGTGAAAGCCACTGGAAACAGAACCTGAAAGCAATGAACTGGGAGCATGGACCAGCAAACGCTAGCCACATGCCTTCCCAGCTGACAGATGTGTTCAAGATACTAGCTGCCTTTCCTCTAAGAAGGTATCCTCTTGTTTGGTGCCTTAATTTGGATATTTTCATGGCCTGAGAATTGTAACTTGTAACTTAATAAATCCCCTTTATTCATTTCTGGTATATTGCATTCTGGCAGCAAACCAAAACACGTACCAATATTAGTACTTCATCAGTCAGCGTCCAGTAAATAAAAGAGAACATATCCATGATCTTAAAGACAGAGACATACGGAGTTGGGTAAATAAGTGTTGAAGGACAAAAAAAGTTAAAAGCTACATTGAATTAAGAATTAATAAAGTGGAAGATTTATCTCATGAGACTGGGGAGCAAAGGAAAGAGCTTGGAGATATTTGAACCTAGAAGACTCCAGGAATACCTGTGTGGATCTGGAATTCAGAACTCTTGACTGTAGATACTGCTCAAGTGGTACTGAAAACTGTGGTACAATGAGAAAAGGCTGAAAGGGTTGAGACTCAGAACCTTGAGTGTAAGTCACTGGCTAGCTGTGCTGGTATATTTGAAGCTGAAATTGAGATTGGTTTGGGAATGATATTTTTGAAAAATCATATATTGTTCCAGGAGGATTGTGGGAAAATGGCAAAATAGGAAGTTCGAGGATTCAAGTCTCTCATCAGAACAACTATTAAACAGTCAGGAACCATGTGAAATAAATGTTTCACAATTCTGGACCCCAGTAGAATATTGTACACATCTAGAGAAGAGTAGGAAGAAGAGGCTCAAAGAGAAGTAAGTTGTATTCTTCAGGTGGATGTTACCTGGCATCCATTCCCTACTCTTGCAGCAGACTGCCATGGGGTCTGTGCTGGTTTGAAAGGATTTGCATACGCTAGGAAAGCCATGACCTAATCTTAAACCAATCTTGTGGGAGTAACCATTTCTCTTAAACCCTATTTAGCGCCATATGTTGGAAACATGATCAGATTATCTCATTGGAAATGTGACTCGCTCACTTGTGGGTATTAACTTTTGAATAGAGGGAGATGTGATTCCACTCATTTCACATGGGTCTTGATTAGTTTACTGGAATCCTTTAAAAGAGGGAGCATTTTGGAGAGAGCCCATTTTTAGAATGACAAAAGTGCCATAGAGCAGAGAGTCCATGCTGCCAGAAGCTTCTGGACATAAAGAAAGACTACATCCCCAGGGGAGCTTCATGAAGCAAGAAACCTGGAGAGGAAGCTAGCAGACATTGCCATGTTCACCATATGCCTTTCCAGTTGAGAGAAACTCTGAACTTCATCGGCCTTTCTTGAGTGAAGGTAACCTCTTATTGGTGACTTAATTTGGACATTTTTATAAACTTGCTTTAATTGGGACACTTTCATGGCCTTGAACTATAAACTAGCAACTTAATAAATTCCCATTTTAAAAAGCCACTCCATTTCTCATTTATCACATTCTGGCAGCTAGCAAACTAGAACAGGGTCCAACCACTAGCTAGCTCACGGAATATAAAAACACTCATCCCCAACACCAGGGGTGGGATGGCCTATTCCTGATTCTAGCTTTTGATTAGTGACTTTTGATCACTGGGGTCCTGACTGTGAGGGTAGCTACTGTTTCAGCCCATCTCCGAGAAAGGTGACTGAAAAGACTTAGAGACGTTAGGCTCCCTCAGAATTGTGGTGGACAGTTAGTCAAAGGGCTGCATTTGCTGGGCAGGTAAAGAAAATGCGTATGTGGGAAGTTGTGGAAGAAATCCCTGACACCCTTCCCGATCCCCTCCCCAGGTCAGTTTGGAGTGAGTCTGCACTCCCCTCATGGATACTAACCTTGTTTGGGCTGGAAAGACTGACTTGGGAAACTCTTCTCCAGTGTGCCCCACCCCCTTTGAATCAGCCTTCCAAGCAAAAGTAGCTCAAAACAAAAAAGGAATGTAAGAAACTACAAAGGTGTACAGACAACCTGGGACAAATTCCTGCCTGCTCTAAACAACTGAATGACAGGGGACTATCTCCTGGAGGGGAGACAGAGGGGGCATTTAAACCCCTGTAGACAGGACAACTCCAAAACAACTAATAAGCACAAGCCCAGGATAAAGCCCAGAAAAGATAGGGAGGACCCTGCACTCTGCATTCATCTAAGGTTGATCTCCTGCGAGGAAAATCTGTCTTACAACCAACTGGCTACAAAATCAGAAGGCAGGGTGCACAGATAGGTCAGTGGTTAAAATGCCTGCCTTCCATACAGAAGACCTGGGTTCGATTCTTAGATCATGCACCCAAAAAAATGTAAAAAAATCAGAAGGCAGACATTTCAGGAAATAAATCCACAAGTTAACATGTTAAAATGTCCAGTACATAATAAACCAGTACAAGAAAAATGAGGGATTTCTGGTAAGATGGCAGACTAGAGGTGGCCAAGGTCATCCTGTCTTGCAACCAGTGATGTGATAGAAAAATGACCAGGATGGTGGATCCAGGGTGCCAGTGATCATGAAGGGTCTTCTACCCTGAATTGGGAGGCCCTGGGCAAAGTTCTGTGAAATTGGGACAGAGGGAACGGGGTGAATGTGCTTGGTCATGACTCTGCTTACCAATGCAGGTGGTTTGGGATGAGTTTCCCTCCAGTTTCATAGCTTGCAGTGGCCATGGCAAATTTGGAAGATAGCAGATGAGCTTCTCCTTGTGTGCACAGACTCCACTTGGCCAGGGTAGAGTGCGTGCTCCTGCCCTTGTGATGCGCTGCTGTGGGTGTCTGTTTTTTATGGTTTTTCTTTTTCTTTTCTTTTTTTTTTTTTTTTGGTGTGGACTGGTGGGCCCTTCCCCGGGGAGGAGCGGGAGACAAGGAGTGTCCCAATCCAATATCCAACCAGCAAAAGAGACCTCTTTGGGTTCTGGTGCCGCTCCCCTCCCTCCACAGAGGCCTGAAAACCACAGGTGTGTGAAGCTGAAATACCTGATCCTGCAGCCTGGCATCATCCTGGGGGTGAGCTGGGGGCCATGAGATCTGTCAGCCATGCAGGACAAGTCTCCATTGTGGTGCGAGTCGTTCACCCCCCAGTTTCAGGGTTGGCAGACCTGGCTGGAGTCCTGATTCTAAATCTTAGATGTGGGAGGGAAATAAATCTGCAAAACAACCTTATTAAAACATTAAGATGTCCCATCCACAACAGAAAAGCATATGAAGTTCCACACAAACATGGCTCAGCCAAATGACCAAATTAAATCACCTGAGCAAACACACAGAACTTGGAACAGCTGCTGAAGCTTTTTCAGAAAGAAGCATAAAGATACTGGGGATGCACAAAGAAGAGGCATCTATGGCTCGACCAAATGACCAAATTAAATCATCCAAGAGGACTCAGAATTCAGAACAACTAATTAAGGTTGTTCATAATGATATGAAAGATATCAAGAGGTTACTAAAGGAGCTAAAGAATTTGAAAGAATAGAAAAATATCAGACATCATAGAAGTGAAAGATACTGTAGACCAGATCAAAAACATATTAGAAGGCAGGCAACAGTAACTCAGTGGCAGAGTTCTCACCTGCCATACCAGAGACCTGGGTTCGCTTCCCAGTGCCTGCCAATGTAAAAAACAACAAGAAAAACATATTAAAGACTCATAATAGTAGATTTCAAGAGATAGAAGAAAGAATAAGCAAATTAGAAGACAGAAGAAATGAATGTTTAAAAGAACAAATGGCAAGAAAGATGGAAAAAATGCAGCTTGACTTCAGGGAAATGATAGACAACATGAGGTAAACAGACATAACAATTATTGGTGTCCTAGAGGAAGAAGAGAAGAGTAAAGGGATAGGAAGGCTAGATGAAGACATAATGGGGGAACTTCCCAATCCTTACAAAAGACATAAATATCCAAAGAAAATAAGCCCAATAAATATCAAATAGATAAGTCCAAATAGGCTTACTCCAAGGCACATACTTATCAGAATGTCAAGTCGTGAAGAGAAGCAAAAAGTCATGAAAGCAGCAAAAGAAAAGAGATTTATTACACCCAAGAGGAACTATATAAGACTGAGCTCAGACTACTCAATAGACACCGCTGAGCCAAGAAGGCAGTGTGTGATATATTTAAGATTCTGAATGAAAAAAACTTGCAATCAAGAATTCTTTATCCTTCCAAGTTGTCCTGTAAAATTGAGGGAGAGATTAAAATATTTACAGATAAACCATGGCTCCAAAAATTTGCCAAAAAGAGATCTACCCTGCAAGAAATATTAAAGGGAGCTCTGTTGACTGAAAAAAAGACTAGAGAGGGAGTTCTGGAGGAGGGAACAGAATTAAAGAGTATCCCAAGGGCAATTTAAGGGATAAAAAGTGAAAGTGGGAAACTAATGTATAGATCTGATGAATAAAAACTAGAGGATAAGATGCTAGACCCAAAAACTGCTTTTATAGTAGTAAATTTGAACGTTAATGGACTAAACTAACAAAAAACACCGATGGACAGAATGGATTACATGATATGATCTATTGATACGTTACTCACAAGAGACTCACCTAGACCCACGGATACAAACAGATTAAAAATGAAAGGATGGGAATAGATATTCTATGTAAACTGTAACTAAAAGAGAGCACAAGTAGCTATGGTAATATTAGATAAAATAGATTTTAAATGTTATATTGTAAGTGATAAGATTTTCATATGTTAATTGTGAAAACATTTGTATCTTTATATTTTCCTGAAATAAAAAAAAACTTGAAAACATTCAGTAACATGGATTATTACTATAGTAAAGTTGAGGTTTTAAGTAACTTTCTACCTGGTATTTTGAGAATGTACACAGTTTTGATAGCTAATCAAATGGTAATTAAATTAGGGTCTAATATTTAGAATTCAAGAAACTATAATATCTGTATCTTCAGATTGTTTTTCTTGGTTTACCTTCATTATAAATTGGTTTATGAAACTTTACAAGCATACACTTTACAATGATTACATTTTATTTAATATGCCTATGGATAAACGAACCAAGATATCCATTTTTTATGATTAAGATTTTCTTCTATAATTCTAAAAACATTTATATCTTTATATATTCCTAAAATCCAACATAGGTCATTACTATAGCAAGGTTGATATTTCTAATAACTTTATGCTTGGTATTTTGAGAAAGTATATGTTTTTTGATAGCTAATAAAGGGTATTTATATTAGTGTTTAATATTTAGAATTCAAGAAATGCTGATATTTGTAGCTGCAGATTTTTTCATTGTTCACTCTAATATTTAATTGGTTTATATAACTTACTGTACTAACAGAGGCTTTAAACAATTATATTTCATTTAAAATGCAAAATAATAAAGTGTACAAAGTAGAAAAACAACCAACACCCTTTCAGGATAAAAACACTCAGAAAACTAGGATTAAAAAGAAACTTCCTGAACACGCAAGACACTCAGCCAACATCACACTCAGTGGTAAGAGACTGACAGGTTTTCCTCTCTGATCAGGAACTAGACAAGGGTGTATGCTTTCACTGTTTCTATTCATTACACTACTGAAAGTTATAGTCAGAAAAATTAGGCAAGAAAAATAAATGTAGGCTTCAAAATTAGAAGGGAAGAAATAAAACTCTCCCTATTTACAGATGACATGATCTTTTATCTAGAAAACGCAAAATAATCCACAATAAAAACTCTTATAACTAATAAATGAATTCAGGAAAGCTTCAGGATTCAAAATCAACACCCCCAAATCCTTTGTATTTCTATATACTAGCAATGAAGAATTTGCAAAGGATAGAAAGAAAATAATTCCAATTAAAATTGTATTTTAAAAAGCACGAGGAAAACAAAGAAATACGTAATAACGGTCCATCCAGAGGAAGATGACAAATCTGAAAAACACCAAAAAGTAGGACCAGAAGGTAGATATACTAAATAAAGAAAAGATCCTAAAAAATGCTCAAGGAGATGAAGCAAAATATAGGAAGGAACTAAGGGCTATAAAAAAGCAATGAATGAGCAAAATGAGAATCTGGGAATGAGAGATTTTAAAAAGCAACCGAATGAAATTATTGCAGTTGAAGACCACAGTAACTGAAAAAAAAAATTCCCAGAAGGGTTTCAAAAGCAGATTGAAACTGGCAGAAGGAAGAAGCAGTGAACTGAAAGACAAGACATGTGAAATTAGTTAGGCTGACCAACAGTAAGAAAAAATAATTATAAAAAGTGAAAATATCTCTGAGTCCTTTGGGATAACATCAAGCATACAAAGGTATGCATGAAGGAGTCCCAGAAGGAGAAGAAAGAGAAAGCAGCAGAAGGAATATTCAAACAAATAATGGCAGAGAACTTCCTAAACACAGCAAAAGATGTGAAAATGCACATCCTAGAAGCAAAGAAAACACCAAGTAGAATAAACATAAAGAAAAATAACCCCACCATATTATCATCACGCTACTAAATGCAAAACACAATGAAAGAGTTTTGGAAGCTGCAAGAGAAAAGCAATGTGTTATGTGAAAGGGAGTCCCAATTAAACTGAGTTCTGATTTTTTTATGAGAAACCATGGAGGCAAAAAGGTGGTGAGTTGAAATACTAAAGTACTGAAAGAAAATGACTACCAATAACGAATGTTATAACAGGAAAAAATTTATTTCAAAAATAAGGGAGCAATTAATACATTCTCAGATAAACAAAAGCTGATGGAGTTCATCACCGGTAGATCTGCCCTACAAGCAACGCTAAAGGGAGTTCTTCAGACTTAAGGAAAGGGACACTTGACAGTGGTTCAGTTCAGCATAAAGAAATAAAGACTTCTGGGAAAGGATAATTATAAATTCCAGTATTATTGTATCATACTGCTTGGTATATAACTCCATTTCTTGCTTCCTACAGGTGTGAAAATGCAAATGCATAAAATGTTTTGATAAATCCACAGATTTTTACTTAAATATACAAATATATAATTTATATGATTACAAAAAGAGTAGGGGACAGAAGAGTGTAGGAAAACTATATGTGTGTGCTATTGAACTCACAATTCAATTACAAAATAATTGTAATATATTTAAGAGGTTAAATTTAACCATGGTTTCCATGGTAACCACAAGGAAAATAGATGAAAAATATATACAAATAGAATAAAGAAGGCATTTGATATGGTAGAAAACCCAAAATCAAATATGTGTAAAATTAGACATTAAAGGAAGAATTGAGGGACCAAAAATATACAAAACTTACAATGGCTAAATAGCAAAATGGAAGAAGAAAGTCCTACATTATCAGTAGTTAGTTTAAATGTAAATGGAATAAACTTTCCAGTCAAAAGACAAGGATTGGCAGGATGGGTATAGAAGTATGACCAAACTATATGCTGTACGAAAGAGCTTCAACTAAAATTCAAAGACATAGGTACGTTGAAAGTGAAAGGATTGGAAAAAATAGACATTTAAGTAGTAACCAAAAGAAAAGAGCTAGGATAAACTAATGTCAAGGTAAAATAGACTTTAAATAAAGTAAGGGACAGAGATGGTTATTATTTCATGATAAAAAGATCAATTTAACAAGAAGATATAACAACTGTAAATATTTATGCACCTAACAAAAGGGCTCCTTTTTAAAATATACAAAGCAAATACTGACAGATTTGAAGGGTGAAATTGATAGATCTACATTAATAGTAGGAGACACCACTTTCAATAATGGAGTAAACATCTAAGCAGAGGATCAAGGAAGAAATAGAAAACTTGAATTCTAGCATAAGCCAGCTAGACATAACAGACATGTATAACAATTCATCCAACAAAAAAAGAATATACATTCTTTTCAAGTGCACATGGATCCATATGTTAGGTTCCCAAACAAATATCAATAAAATAAAAAATATTTAAATCATATAATAAATATCCACTGACCACAATGGGATGAAGCTAGAAATCAGTATTAGAGGGAAGAACAGAAAATTCACAAATAGATGGAAATTGAACAACACACTCAAACAATTGATTAAAGAGAAAATCAAAGGAAAATTAGAAAATACTTTGAGGTGAAGGAAATTAAAATTCAACATTAAAAAATGTATGGGATGCAGGTAACAGTTCTGAGAGGGAAATGTGAAGCTCTAAATGCTTACATTAAGAGAGAAGTATTTCAAATCAGAGCCCTAATCTCAAAACTGGAAGAACTAGAAAGCGAAGAGCAAGCTAAATGCAATGCAAGCAGAAGGAAGGAAGTAACAAAGATTACAGTGAAGATAAATAAATTGAGAACCAAAAAAAAAAAAAAAATAGAATCAACACAAAACCAAAATTTGGTTCTTTGAAAAGATCAATAAAATTGACAAGCCTTTACCTAGACACCACTAGCTAAAAGAAAAATAGAGGACACAAATAATGAATATCATAAATGAAGAGGAAATATTACTACTGACCCCACTGAAACAATAAGAACTCTAAGAGGATATTATGAGTAACTGTATGCCAATAAATTAGATAACGTAGATGAAATGGGCAAATTCTTAGAAACACACAAACTACTTACATTGATTCAAGAAACTGATCTCAAATGAGTTACTAGTAAAGAAATTGAATTAGTAATCTAAAACCTTCAAACAACAAAAAATAAGCCCTGTACCAAATGGCTTCACATGGGAATTTTACAAAGCATTCCAAAACTAAACACCAATTCTAGTCAGATGGTTTCAGAAATATGAAGAGGAGGGAATACACTCTATTCATTCCATGAGGGCAGTATTACCCTTATACCAAAGCCACATAACAATACATTAAGAAAATTATAAAGCAGTGTATCTTATGAATATAGATGTAAAACTTCTCAAAATACTAGCAAACCAAATCCAATGGCACATTAAAACAATTATATACCATGATCAAGTGGAATTTATTCCTGGTATGCAAAGGTGGTTCAACATAAGAAAATCAATTAACAAGGCACCTTATATTCACAATATAACCTCAAATGCTGCAGAAAAGCATTTGTCAAAATCCAGCACTCCTTCTTGATGAAAACAATTAGAAAATTAGGAATATAAGAAAACTTTCAAAAACATGCTAAAGATGAAAAGACCCACAGCTAGCATCCTCCTTAATGGCAAAAGACTTAAAGCTTTCACACTAAGATCAGGAACAAGCAGGGATACTCACTATCAATACCGTTATTAAATATTGTACTGGGAGTCTAACCAAAGCAACTAGGAAAGAAAAAGAAATAGAAGGCATCCAATTCTGAAAGTTGTAAGTAAAGCTTTCCCTGTTCACAGGTAATACGATCCTATATACCAAAAATCCTGAAAAATCCAAAACTAATCTCTTTAAGTTTATAAGTGAATTCAGCAAAGTGGGAGGTATAAGAGTCACACTCACAATCAGTAGTGTTTCTATAAACAAACATTGAAAAATCAGAAGAAAAAATCAAGAAAAAAATCCATTTACAATCGCAATTAAACAAAACAAGTACCTAGAAGTAAAATCTTACCTAGGATGTAAAAGACACAGAAAACCATCAAACACTTTCATAAGGAAACAAAGAAGACCTAAATACATGGAAGGACATTCTGTGTTCATGTACTG
This sequence comes from Tamandua tetradactyla, assembly GCF_023851605.1. Taxonomy (NCBI): domain Eukaryota; kingdom Metazoa; phylum Chordata; class Mammalia; order Pilosa; family Myrmecophagidae; genus Tamandua; species Tamandua tetradactyla. The sequence goes on along the minus strand of NC_135352.1, from coordinate 38,126,801 downwards.
GAAGACTAAATATTGTTCAGAAGTCAATCCTACCCAAAACAATTTATAGACTTCAATGTAATTCCAATCAAAATTCCAATAACTTTCTTTGCAGAAATGGAAAAGCCAATCTTCACATTTATATGAAGGGTAAGGGGCCTGAAATAGCCAAATCCATCTTGAAAAAGAAGAATGAAGTTGGAGTACTCATAATTTTTTATCTTAAAACGTATTACAAAGACTCTGTAATCAAAACAGCATGGCACTGGTACAAGGATAGATATATCAACCTACGGTATCAAATTGAGACCTCAGAAATCAACCATCATTCTATGCCCAACTGATTTTTGAAAAGGGGGCAAGGACCACTTAATTGGGAAGTAATAGTTTTTCAGCAAGTGGTGCTAGAAAACTGTGTCTCCATTTACAAGAAAAGGAAGAAGGGCTCCTGCCTTACACCTAATACAAAAGTATATCAAAATGAATCACAGACCCAAATGTAAGAAGTAGATCTTTAAAACTCCCGGAAGAAAAGATAGAGAAACATCTTTAGGACTTTGTGTTAAGTAATGGTTTCTTAGACTTGGCACCTAAAGCACAAACAATAAAAGAAAACATAGATAAACTGGACCTCATCAAAATTAAAAACTCTTGTGGATCAAAGGACTGTATCATGGGTGGGCTACGATGGCTCAGCAGGCAGAGTTCTTGCCTGCCATGCCAGAGGACCCGGGTTCGATTCCTGGTGCCTGCCCATGTTAAAAAAAAAAAGGACTTTATCATGAAAGTACAGTGGCAAACTAAACAACAGAAGAACATATTTGGAAACTCCATATTGATAATGGTCTACTCTGCAAAATATATAAAGTATTTTTACATCTTAACAACAAAAAAAGACAAGCAAACCAATTAAAAATTAGGCAAAACAAAGTCCCCTTCAGGGAACGGTGAGAAAGGGGGAAAATTCAATTTCCTCAAGTTGAATTTTTGATATTCTCACAAGCACTGTGGACAACCAAAGCTATATAGGCTGAGCCCCCAATCTTGGGGGTTGTTCATATGAAACTTAACACCACAAAGGATAGGTCAAGCATACTTAAAATTAGACCTAAGAGTCACCCCCAAGAGAACCTCTTTTGTTGCTCAGATGTGGCCTCTCTCTCTAGCCAATGCAACAAGCAAACTCATCGCTCTCCCCCATCTACGTGGGACATGACTCCCAGGAGTGTGGACCTTCCTAGCAACGTGGGACAGAAATCCTAGAATGAACTGGAACTCAGAATTCTAAGGGATTGAGAAAAACCCTCGAATGAGTTGAAACTCAGCACCAGGGGATTGAGAAAATCTTCTCGACCAAAAGGGGGAAGAGTGAAATGAAACAAAGTGTCAATGGCTGAGAGATTCTAAACAGAGTGGAGAGGTTATCCTGGAGGGTATTCTTATGCATTAAATAGATATCACCTTGTTAGTCAAGATGTAGTGAAGAGGCTGGAGGGAACTGCCTGAAAATGTGGAGCTGTGTTCCAGTAGCCATGTTTCTTGAAGATGATTGTATAATGATATAGCTTTCACAATGTGACTGTGTGATTGCGAAAACCTTGTGTCTGATGCTCCTTTTATTTACCTTATCAACAGATGATTAAAACATATGGAAAAAAGATGAATAGGGGGAAAATGTTAAAATAAATTTAGATTGAAATGCTGGTGATTGGTGAGGGGGAGGGGGTATGGTATGTACGAATTTTTTCTGTTTTCTTTTTATTTCCTTTTCTGAATAGATGCAATGTTCCAAGAAATGATCACAATGATGAACATGCAAATATGTGATGATATTGTGAATTACTGATGATAGATGTAGAATGGAATGATCAAAAGTTACGAATGTTTGCGTTTGTTTGGTGTTTTTTGGTATTTAAAAAAATTTTTTAAATTGGGCAAAAGACATCAATAGAGGTCTGTCTGTTCAATGAAGATATACAAATGGCTAAGGAAGCACCTGAAAAGATGCTTAACCTCTTAAACATCAGGGAAATGCAAATCAAAGCCACAATGAGACACCATTCCATACCCATTAGAAATGATTGCTATTTAAAAAATGGAAAATTACTAATGTTGTAGAGAATGTGGGAAAATAGGAAAACTCACTTTGCTAGTGGCCATGTAAAATGGTGCAGCTGCTGTGGAAGATATTTTCGCAGTTGTTCATAAAGTTAAGTATAAAATTACTATATGACCTGGAAATCCTACTTCTAGGTTTTTACCCAAAAGATTTTAAAGCAAAGACTCAAATAGATATTCATACTCAATATTCATAGCAGCATTACTAACATTGCCAAAAGATGGAAGAACCTAAGTGTATACCAACTGATGAATGGATTTACAAAACAAAAAGATGGTATACAAACAAAATGGAGTATTCTTCACCAATAGAAAGGAATGAGCCTCTGATAAATGCAAAAAATATGGAGGGACCTTGAAGACATCCTGTTGATTGAAATAAGTCAGGCAGAAAAGGACAAATATTATGATATCACTGATATGAAATAATTAGAATAAGCAAGTTTATAGTGTCAGAATCTAAACTATAGGTTAACAGCTGACAGTGTGGGTATAGGGAATACGAAGTTAAGGCTTAAAATGTACAGAGTTCCTATTTTGAATGATGGGAATATTTTGGTGATGAATGGGATTGATGGTAGCACTAAACCAGGAATCTAATTTAAGGTACTGTAATGTAGATATTAATGTGGTACAAAGGGGAAAAGTTAGGGTGTATAGGTGGTAATAGAGTGACTTTTTTTTTAAGTAATCCATGGAACTGCACCACACAAAAAGTGAACCCAAAGTTATGCCGTGGACTACAGCTAATAGTACAATTATAAAAATATGTTTTCATCAATTGTACCACATGTTCCTATGCAAGGTGTTGATAATAGTGTGGTATTTGTGACTCCTGTGTTTTTTGTATGATTGTTCTGTAAAAGACACAACTTCTCTAATTAACAGTCATATATGTTGAAACCAAATACTGCTGCCAGGATGAAAGCTGTTACTGAGAAACACTAGCAAAAATAATAATCAAACAACTCCCTCAGCTTTCCAGTTTCCCTCTATTGCTCCATTAGCAGAAACTTGAAAGGTGGGAGTTAGGTAAGCATAAATGTGGCTTCTTTCTTCCTTTACCTAGTATAGGCATTACAAAGAAGAGGACAAAAGGGGAGGGGGGGGTTAGAACTGTGAGACAGCAGTTTAAAACCTAAAAGAGCATCCATTAGCCATGCCTTTGTTCAAAAATATAAAAAGAATAATTTCAGGAAAAATAAATCTTCATATTATTTAAAATAAAGAAGAGTTAATAGAAACAAACTCAGAACTACTTCTAATGGTTCTTGTTTATGATCGTGACAGAGAAGAGACCCTTGAGTTTTTCCATCAAAGGTCTTCTGAGACATGATGCAATATTTCTACTGCCAGGAGATGAAGCCTTAATGCATGAGCAATTTTATTAGGGTTTCAATACACTTTTTAGTTTTGGATATGATTGTTTTTTCTCAGGATGGGTCTAAATATTTTCTTATTTTTCAGTTTCGCTTTGGCACTTCTTATAAACACCAAAGAATAAACACAAAAATAAGAAAAAAAGAGGGATAAGCCACATTACTGACAGCTGAAACTTCTTTATCTCTCTTTTCTTAGGGGGTGGGCCACTGTCAATACTACCTCCATCTCCATGTTCCAGGCAGTAGGGTGGGGACCACCGATTATGGCAATGACAATGATGTTTACTGTTGCAGACACCTCTCATATTACAGGTCTGAGGCGAACAGTCACTTTTCAGTAGAGACATGCTGACACACTTTCTGTGGATGCAGATCAGTTTTTGACCACACTCTGTACCATCTTTCACATCACCAATATCAGGTATGGTCATTCCAAAATGATAGTCAGTGCCCCAGCAGGTGACACCATTGACATGAGTCTGAAGCACAGTATAATGCTCTTTCAGAAAGGGAACTATTTTCACATTCTCACACTGAATTCTCCCACACAGGATATCAGAAGTATTGCATGATTTATAGACGCTATCCTTCTTTCCACAGTTACCAAAACGGTCACCTTTGGTGTTGACTTCTTGGTAGCAATTTTTATTTGCACTCTTGGCCTCTTTGCCAAAGATCTGCTTACACTGTTCATTGTGGCTGTTACATCTCTTTTCATAGCAGGAGGCAGTATCATTACAGGGATTTCCATTCTGCACATATACATCATCTGGACACTCATGGGATGTTCCATTGCACCATTCTGGAAGATCACATTCATTGATCTGTTTTCTACAAATTTCCCCTGATGGCAAGAACTGGCAGTTTTTGCAGCAAAGCCCAAAAGCACAAGCAGACCCAGAACTCAGAGTGCAGTTTGACAGACAACAGGGATCTTTATCACAATTTTTTAAGGGTCCACAGTCACATTCTTCTTCTTCTTCAACAATACCATTTCCACAACGTTTCAGTATAAAGATTTCATCTGTCTGTTGAGCGTAACGCAAACATTGTCCCAGACTTACAGTGGTTTTCCACAAAGAAGCATAGCTGCAGTTGCTGAATCTAACTGATCCCACTTTCTGGGAATTCATTATGCATCGTTGTTTTTGCCCACATACACATGTTTTGTCATCATGAGGCATACCCAAAACATGACCAAGCTCATGGGCCACAGAGTTTGCAAAATTGTTCCAGGTTTTACCTTGGAAAGTCACAATTGCAAAATTATACTGTTTTTTACACACTCCTCCAAGGTAGGCCATACCAGGTAATCCTTTTAATGCCTTATTTATAAAAAACTGTACAGCATCATGTTGTATCCGGTTAGAAAAGTTTTTGATCTTCCATTTGCTAAATTCGGCTAGAACAGTATTTACATTATCTACTATAATAAAATTTTCATCAGTCCAGATCTCAATACCAAACAACTGGATATTAATACCCAATACATCATAAATGGAATCCACTATATTGATAATATTATATATATTCTCCTGCACCTTAGAAACATTCTGTTCAAAATGAAGATATAGAGTATTATCCACCACTATTGCCAATTCAAGAAACCACTCATGGGCCCACCAGCCCTCATAAGAGCTTTGCTTCAGAGTGGAATTACTGATTTCTGGAAAGTCTAATTTGTGTACTGTTTCCTCTTGCATAAAGTCAAGTCTCAGATTTGGGAATTGTGTCCCCTCTCCATCCATCTTATACACTAGATGTTCAAATGTGGCAGAAGACATTACGGGCTGAATTTCATAAGCAATGTCATTAATCTGCAACACTCCTCGAAAGCCCCCAAAGCAGGTACTGAGGGCAACCAGGGATTCGGGGTCCCCCTCCACAGAACCATGATAGTAGCAGTCATTCTGAATAAAGGGCTGGTCCTCCAGGAGGGCACCCTGGTCCGTGTAGGTGAACACTGGGAGGTGCCTGGCCAGTAAAATTTTCTTGACCTTCATGTGGACAATGTGTTTCTGGCCCCCAAAGTACATCCTATAGGAGATCCAGCCCGGAGCCTTGGTGCCTCGGCCTCTGCCAGTTACCTTCAAGGGAATCACCACTTCTGGGGGGCTGTGATATTGGGAGTGCTCAGCCTGAGTGTGTCCAGAAAAGGACAGAAACACCCCCAGCCAGTGTAGCAGAAGAGTGATCCTCAAGTGCAACAGGGCTTTACTCGCAGTCATTATGGAACAATAGTTATGGAGCCATTGGTCCAGAGTAGAGGAAGTTAGGGTTTGGAGTCACACCTTGACTGGCTCCTCCCTGTGAGCTGGTCAGTGTTCTGTGCTAATCTTTAAACATCTGCTTCTGGCATAGTTGAATCATCAGAACTGCAGCACTATAAATAAAATAAAAAGTAGTTTTTGCATAGGAGTGGTTTTGAGAGTGCCTGCTGGGAGAGAATGGGTAAGGCATAAGATAAAGGCGATTAGTGTTTTTATAGATCAAGATGTGAGTTAAGAAGCTGCCTGATACCTGCTCTTAAATATTAGTGGGGCAAGTGGTACCAGGAGCGTATAGAACAATGGAATTTGGTTCTAAGCTGATAATTATTGAATCTGGATGATATGCAGTATGTATATAGATTCATTATATTGTTCTCCAAATATATGAACATATGTTAACATTTCCAGGGTCAGTGTTTAAAAGAAAAGTGTCTTAGGAGGTAGATATCCCTATCCCTTGGGTTTTCGGGAGAGTCCCACTTCATACATTTGAAATGTCCTAAGTACCAATAGCTCTTACGTTCAATTTTAAATGATAATTTTTTGACGTTACTTAGAGTACTTTAAGGAAAACACTTGCATATGTTATTTTTTCCCAGTATGTTTTCTGTAGCACAATGATTTATTTAGTGTTCTTTTCTCTGCCTATATTCCTCTCCTAACTAAAACTGTCAGCAGAGATGATAGCTAGAGCATCATCCGTGTCTTTTGACAACTACTACCATCCCCTATAATGCCAGGCTTACTACTTACACATGAATAGTAGTAGAAATGGTGGTAATTATTCTCTGAAGTGTTATGGATAGTACTCAAATGTTTTTTCTTCATTACATTCTAAAAGAAGAACATTTTTCAAACCTATGGACTATTTTCATTTCAAAACAAAGTTTTAGACCCTATTTCCCCTGTTCCTTCCTCTTATATATGAATAAAAACCTGGAATTCAATCAACAAAATAATAAGAAAGACACTGAAATTTGAATAAGACTAAAAGCCAGATAAGCTAGAGAACTCATGACGAGTAATGGGCACAGAATTCCCAGGGTTATTAATTTACCTCCCCAATATATGTGCCACCAACTGGCCAATGGAGAGCCCTTAAACACAGAAACTTTACTAGGCATAGAGAAAACACAAAACATTAAAAATATATATCTATATTAAGAAAATCTTGCCTTATCTGGCCAGATACCAGGAAGGGGAAAACTCCATAAAAACCTAGTATGAACTCCATCTTCTATTCTAAACGTGGTGAGGCAGCAGTGAAGCCCCAGCAAACCAACTCAAGCCAAACTCCATAACCAGGTCACAGGAACTTAGGCTGAATACGGCAAAGTGGTAGTATCAGTAAAGTTTCATCTCCTAGATCTGCACCCGGTAACATATGAAACCAAAATTTGTTGACCCTGTCCCCACTCTCTCTACTCATGAAAGGAGACCAATGACAGAAAACTGCCTCAGGAAGCAACTTCTACTACAAAGGTGGCACCTTGGGAGCTGAGCTGGAACCCCTTTAGAGCAAGAACAAAGCTGATTCGTACTACATTAAAAGAGCTCTAGATACTCAACTTTCACTGGAACTTAGCCCACAAAATCTTGCCAGATTCTGTAATCTAAACATAAAATTGGTGACTGCACACTAAAATATAAGATTTAAATAGGATCAAGAAACTCCCAGGTAGTTTCTTTAGTCATGTCTTGATCTAAATAAAATTTCTGCTATATGATTTGAAATTACATCATGCCAATAACCAGGGAATCCCAATAATGAGAGGAATCAAATACTAGAAGTATTCAATAAGGGTTTTAAAAGCACCCATCAAAAATAATGCCTTAACAACCATATTTTGGATCTGTATGCAGAAAATTGTGAAAAGATGATAAAATAAATGATGACCTAAATATATTGGAGCCATAACATTTTCATGAATTTGACTCAACATATTAAAGGTGTCAGTTATTCATAAATGGACATTTATAATTTAATACAATTCCTATCAAAATATCAGCTAGAATTTTGTAGATGTGGAAAATCTCATGTAAAGATTTATAGAAAAGGAAAGGTCTTGAATATCCACAATACTTTTGTAAAATAAGAGCAAAGTGGAAGGTTAGCTGCCCCACGTTAAAGTTGAGTAGCTAAAGCCATCAGGAGCACAGTACCGGAATATGTATAAACACACAGCTAAATGAGAACAGATGAGATAACTCAGAAGTATATTCTTAGTAACATTCTCACTTAACTTATGACTAAAGAGCAAAGGCATTTGATAGAGAAGTGATAGCCTTTTCAACAATTGGTGTTGGAATAATTAAACTATCATAGGTAAATAAAGGAAAACTCAACCTAAACCTCACATCTTAAGCAAAATTAACTCAAAGTCAATCGTATACTTAAATTTTTTAATTTAAAATTATAAAATTTTAAAAAATTACATATTTTTTGCAATAAAACATAGGATAAAATATTTGCAATCTGGAAATAAGCAAAGAGTTCTTCAATTTGACAACAAAAGCATGAATTAGCAAAGGAAAAATTGATACATATTACATAAATTTAAAAATCAATTTCTAAAAGTTCCTTTGGAAAAGATTCTATTAAGAGGATGTAAGGAAAATTATAGACTTGGAGAAAATATATTCAAATTATCTATCTGATTAGAAAATTTTGTATCAATGATACATAAAGAATTTTCAAAGACAGGAATTAAAAGATAAAACAAGTGGCCAAATAGAAAATGGGCAAAAGGCATGAATAGATTTTTCGCTAAAGAGGATATAAATATGGATAAAAGGACATGAAAATATCATCAACATTATATGCCAGGAGGGAAATGTAAATTAAAATTACAATGAGATAACACTATACACCTATGAGAATAGCTAAAATATGAAATTCTTCTTAAAGCTTTCTTCATTGTCTTCCGGAATCTTTCATAAATTGTAAAAAAATTGTGTTTCTGTTCATGAAGAAACACCATTTCATGGAGACCTTCCTACACATATTAATTTTATCAAAACCTGACTCTCAATAATGTGAGACCCTTTGGAGTAGAAGTTCCCTATTCTCAGAATCCCCATGTGAACGATGGTCCAAAGGCTAGTTTCCTATCCGCTTCAATTTCCAAAGCCACTTAAAATCACTAAACCAGCAATATTCTGATTACAGTGCTTCTGACCTTTGTTTCTTATTCTTCAACCTCCCAAATCAATCCTGCATGAGCCTAAACTTGTTTTCTTAATCTAAATTTACTTGAGAAGTTCATAGAGACCTCAGATAATTTTTTCACTCCAACCCATTTATTTCACAAAGCCAATGAATGCTCCTCCTATCCACAGGTGGCCTGGCTCTAGAATCTATCAATCCAATCAGTGTTCACCAAAATCCCCAACCCAAACTGGATTGAGGCTGTCACTTGCTTTCCCCTTTTCTACAACAAAGCAGCTAATACTGCTGGGGGAAAAATAAAAAAATATATTTTTATTTTTATTATATATAAATATATATTTATATAAATATATAATATATATATATTAATATATATTAATAAATATATTTATATAAATATATAAATATTAATATATATTAATAAATATATCATATATTTATATAAATATATTAATAAATAAATAAATATGTATTTATTACCAGAAATGCAGAAACACACAAAATTGAGATAAGATGTCTTGTTTTTGCCATCAAAAAGATGGATTCATGACCAGATATAGCTTTCAAGTCTGCTATTCCTTTTAATCCATATTCCTTTGTCCTGAACAGTGCTTTCATTGCTTTATGACTTTCTGCATTTCTTCACAGGGCCCATGACTAAAGATCGCTGATTAATGAAGATTTTGATATTTGTCTTACTCCTTGCTAAGTGGATTTCTATGGATGGGAGGACTTCTTTCAGGCTGTATCTTGTCCTTGTCATTGAGATGACAGAAAAGCTTAGATCACTTAGGTACATGCTCCGTGGTAATGGGTAAGCCCTCCTCTCACTAAGTGCCAGTAACACACCAGAAGAAGGCCACATAATTAGGTAAACTTCTGAGACAAACATGTCTCACTGGTGAGTAAAACACTGGTAAACTGATTTGCCTCCCACGAATATTCTCCTTGACATGAATATTCATCTTTTTAGCTATTTATTTGGAACATGGTTAGCTTCAAAGGAAAAGAATTGTGAAAGATATTGAATAGTTGAGAATGAACCTAACCCATATAAATCTGTTACAATATATCTTTTTACCTCCGTGTGGGGGAACGTATTAAGAAAAGAAGCAAAAATCCTGGAGCCAGTCTGTGTTTGATCCCATGATACGATTTTAAGGACTCCAGAGACCACAATATCTGACAGCACATCACATTGTTAGCAATAATGCAACCTAGCGCTAATAAAAACCTGTGCTCCGTGGGGTGCGAAGGTAATGCAGGGGTAGAATTCTCGCCTGCCATGTGGGAGACCAGGTCCGATTCCCAGCCCATGCACTTCTCAAACAAAGAAACCAACAAAAACAAACAAACAAACAGAAAAAAAAAACAAATGGTGCTATCATAATGGGATACTCACACGGAAAAAGAAGGAAATGTGACCCCACCATACAGCATACAAAAAATTAAAAAACAACTATGCTCTCCTATAATGTAAAGACTTAAATGTATACTGGCAGATTTCCTATTTAACTTTTTTTTTTTTTGCCTGGGTGCCTGGCCCAGGAATCAAATCTGAGTGTCCTGCATGGAAGGTGAGCATTCTACCACTGAACCACCCACGTACCCTCTCATTATCTTTTCATCAATTTTTTCTTCTATTCACCTCAGGACCTTCAGAGCTGTATCCTGAATATCATCTCCCCTGCCCCTGCCATTCATAACAAAATTCAGTGTATTCCAAACTCTGAGCCACAACTTACTAAAAAAACAAGTTATCCGGGTGCAAGTTCAATTCATTGGTACAATTCTCACCTGGCATGTGGGAGACCTGGGTTCAATTCCCAGTTCATGCACTTCCCCCAAAAACAAACAAACAAAAATTCAACAAATGGTGCTGCAATAACAGGATACTCACATGGAAAAATAATGAAATGTGATCCCACCATATAATATACAAATAAAGCAAGTTATTGGATCTCATCAAGGAAATACAATAAAATAGAAAATATTACAGGGAATATGATCTCAATAGGGTCTTAACACTTTGCAGCTAAGAATTTCGTTGTCTGTGTAATGTATGGGTATTTCTATGTGTATGCAAACACGAGTATTCAGGCTTCTATCCTTCATAGCCAAATTTCTTGAGTGACTTACCAGCAGAAGAATGAATGGTTTCTATGAGCTTTTCTAGTGTACGTCCTTAGTCATAGATGATTTGAACCTCCTGTTTCTATTAACACATTTTATTTGAGATGTCACATGGCAAAGGGAAATATTACTTTCCTTTACATCTCTCAGTTGACTGAGTTCTAGATTTAGCTGCTTAGCAACAAGAATTTCTCAGTTCTACAGAACATGACACCTGGCTCTCAAGTTCCTCCCCATTATGACTCCAATGTCTATAAAACTTTAATTCTGATTTGTCATCAATATCAATAAATCAGACTAACTTCCTTACCCCAACCAATGCTGTCAATATACTACTTTCTCACTTTAACTTCAGTACTTTTACTGGTGCTGCTCCTTCTAAACAGAATATTTCTTCACCATTGAGAAGTATCACATAACATTTCAAGTACTTTAAGTTTGAAAAGATGTCTATCTCACTATAAAAACTTTTATAAATAATCCAGACATAAATGACTATTGGTCACTTCATAATGTAAAAGAATAATTCATGGTTATTGGGTATCTACCTGCAAGTTTGCCTCATATACATGGGGAGAACAGTCTTAAGAATTTTATCAGCAAATAAATTAAAGGGTAGAAGACAGAAGAGGAAAGACGATACTGAAAAAAATGGAAGTAAATTCAATAAATTTACTATCTTGCACTTTTTCAAGAAATCCACTCAGTTGGTTAGCTGAGATTATCCACAGAATAATTATCTACATTATTTTATAGTTAATAATGATAATATGCCTCAAGTGGTCAGCTGTGTAACAGCGGGGTGTTTTTTCTCTTAACATTTGCCTGTTTGATATCTGCCATCTTAGTAGACCAGGTCTGTAACTTTCCCTCATTGAATTCTCAGATTCTCTTTGGCTCCTAAGAGAGCAAATTTGACCAAGACTGTTTCAGTCTCCTTGGCTTAGTTTAATTGTTGTACAACATTTCAGTACCAGGTTATCAGACAGTAGACCAGAGTAAATTATGGGAACCTTAACTATTATAAGAAAAATTTGGGCATACCCAACTTTGTTTATGTCCTAAGGCTAATAAAAAGAATGAGTCTAACAGATCAGTTTAGTCAATTTTAGGTAATTAATCAGCTTTTTCTTTCTTCTCATTTGATTAATTTTGTCATTATTTTAGATGTATTTATGAAGTATAAACACAGGTATTAGTTATTGTTTGGATTTGTCTATTTTGACTAATAAATAATTATTAACAGTTATGTTATTTAGTACTTTTGTATTGTTTCAGACATTGAGATCATATTTGGTGGTTGGGCCTCTAGATTTTAACTTGTTTTATTCATTCGAGCAGAAATTATGTATCATATATTTTAGTTGAGGAACTTTGGGCCAGAATAGAAAATACTATCACAGCTGTGAAATTATGCATTTTGGACCACTCCTAATACCATATTTTGCTCTTAATAAAATCTGAGCAGCTTAGGGGCTGTATTAAGTATTCAGAAAGTTCACCTGTCCATGTATAAAACGTATTTTCATTTGATAAGCCCAAGAAGAACATTCGGTTACTTAAATTGCATATTCTAAGAGACAAACATTGATGATATGAAAATGTTAATTAGTGGTTATCAGAAAATATCAATTGTCTGAAATTAATTGGCCTAATTGTGGAGGAGTAAATAAACCATGTAAATTTTTACAGACTGAGAAAAAAAATGGTCCCAGATTTTTCTTACTGCATTCTTATCTCTTTATTAATGTCTCTTTATTCTCTTTGATCTTCCTAGAAATGTCAGTCATAATTAGTCAGAGGCCTAATGTCTATATAAGTATGTAGGTACCTTGGTGTTAATAATATCTATTTTTCAACGTGATTGAAATATATATTTGAAAGTGGTTAAAATAGGAAATTTTAGGTTGTACATATGTTAACAGAATAAAAATTTTATAAAACAACAACACAAAAATTGTATAATACAAAGAGTGAACCCTATTATAAACTATGGACTATATTTAACAGTATAATTATAAAAATACTGTTCCAGTTTCTTCATCTGCTGAATGGGAAAAATCCAGGACACACTGCATGAGTATATTATGTGGAGAGGAATACATGAGCACATATGTAAAGTGCCTGGTGCAAAATAAGTACGCAATGTTATTAATAGCATTTTTTAATTATTTACTTTTAATTTATTATATAGTATATATTCACATACTATATAATCACCCAAAGTGTACAATCAATGGTTCACAATGTCATGATATAGCTGTGCATTTATCATCACCATTGACTTTTTTTTCCTTTTCTGTGAAAAATAACATATACAAAAACAATAAATTTCAAAGCACATCGCAACAATTAGTTGTAGAACAGATTTCAGAGTTTGGTATGGGTTACAATTCCACAATTTTAGGTTTTTACTTCTAGCTGCTCTAAGATGCTGGAGACTAAAGGAAATATCAGTACGATTCAGTACTCATACTCATTTGTTAAACCCTATCTTCTCTGTATAACTCCACCATCAACTTTGATCTTTCTCCCACTCTTTAGGGGTATTTGGGCTATGCCCACTCTAACTTTTTCATGTTGGAAGGGGGTGTCGATAATCTGGGATAGGGGGATGGAGCTAGTTGATGTTCTAGAGAGTCAGGCCCCTCTGCATTTCAGGATTTATCTAGTCCAGGAACCCATCTAGAGGTTGCAGGTTTCTGGAAAGTTACCCTAGTTCCTATAACCTTTATAGAATCTTATATAACAACCTAGGTGTTCTTTAGGACTGGCAGGAATGGTTTTGGTTGTTTGGCAAGCTATGATAGGTAGCAATGTCTACCTGAAGCTTGCATAAAAGTGACCTCCACAGTAGACTCTTGAAACTCTGAATTCTCTCAGTGAAGTACATTATTTGTTACACTTCTTTTCCCCATTATGGTCAGGATGGAATTGCTGATCCCATGGTGCCAGGGCAAGGCTCATCCCTGGGAGTCATCTCCCATGCTGCCAGGGAGACTTTCATCCCTTGCGGAATTAGGCTTAGAGAGAGGCCGGCCACATTTGTGCAGCAAAAGAGAACCTCTGGAAGTAGCTCTTAGGTATACCTATAGGTAGGCTAAGCTATGTGAGCACATACATAAGCCTCACATGAGCAAGCCTCAAGATCAGGGGCTTGGCCTATTGATTTGGGTGTCCCTAATGTTTGACATAGCACCCGGGGTTTCCGTAGTGGTAAAGTTTAGTAGTTTCATATTTATTCTCCCATTCCTCAAGGGACTTTGCCAATACTTTCTGATTATCTGCTTAATATACTCTGGGATTTATCCAGACATTACATTAAACTGTAGAGGATTAAAAGCCCTCATTCTTATTCTGGGCTCCTTACATTTGGGTGGTATAATTGATCTATTCAGACTTGAGTTAGATTACATGCTATGGAAAATTTAGGTTCTGACAAAATAAACCTTTCTTACTTTGGTCTCAAAAAGTAGATGAGGTTCTAAAATATATACAATGTCTTCCTTACCCCTGCATTCTGAATTACCTTAATCCTGACCTGATCAGTTTTGTTCTTATCTCTAAATACCAGGTCATATCTAAGTAAAACAGTCTTTCAAAATCCAGAATTAACAATTACCAGTCACGGCTAAACTTCTAAGAGCTTACAATCTAGGCCTCTGTTTTCCTTTAAGTATTTCCTAAACGAGAGCATAGAATATTTACTCTTTTATTTCTGTCTTATTTTGCCTCACCAAATGTCCCACAGGTTCATTCACAGTGTTGCATGTCTCACAACTTTATTCCTTTTTGCACAATATTTGATCATATGTATGCACCATCACTCACCAATCTGCTTCTCAGTAAGTGCCTCCTTCAGCCACCTCCATTCATTGGGCATTATGTATAATGTCCAAAGTCAACTGTCCATCAACACTCTCAATTCCAATAAACACCCCCTCACCAAATCGAAAATCCAAACCTCCCCTAACTCTTGCCCCCCCCCCCCCACTGTTTACTCCTGGTGTTGCTGTGGTACTTGATGTCATCTTGCTCAACACAGTCCATAGCATGAAATAGTTATACCCTGAACTTTGTACAATGTTCATACCTTTGCAGTAGTTCATGCAATAACTTACTTATATTTGTAGTGTTAATCAGAGGGACACATGGGTCTATACAACTCCTTTCCATCATGTTCACCTGCAATATGGTAACATTACTAATAGACCCACTAGTGAACCATCTTCACTTCTCTCTATTCACTTACATTTAAGTTCTACCTCATTAGCTAACTGTTCACCAATCTCTAGCTTCTGTGTATCACTAGGCCCCCTATATTCTGTATTATAAGCCTCTGATTTTACCTTTATCATTATTATAAAAGTGGAATCATACAATATCCGTCCTCTTGTATCTGGCTTATTTCAGTCAGCATTATGTCCTCAAGGATCAAATGTCTTGTCACGTGCTTCAGGATGTCATTTTGTCTACTGCTGCTCATTTCATTGTATGTATAAACCATATTTTGTTAATCCACTTGTCTGTTGTTGGGCATTTGGACAGTTTCCATCTTTTGGTGATTGTGAATAATGCTGCTATGAACATCAATGTGCAAATGTCTGTTTGCGTCATTGTTTTCAGCTCTTCTGGGTACATATTGACCAGTGGTATTGCCAGGTCATAGGGCAACTCAATATTTAGTTTACTAAGGAATTGCCAAACTGTCTTCCACAGTGGCTGTATTATTATACATTCCCATCAACAGTGCATAAGTGTCTCAATTTCTCCACATCCTCTCTGTGTAGTTAGATTCAGGTGTCAACTTGGGTAGGTGAAGGTGCCTAGTTCTCTTGCTGTGGACATGAGCCAATGGCATGTGAACCTCATCTGTTCCTGATTACATCTGCAGTTGGCTAGGAGGCAAGCCTGCTGCAATGAATGATGTTTGATTTAATTGGATGGTGCTTAAATGAGAGCTTAATGTAGCACAGCCCAAGCAGCTCAGCATACCTCATCTCAACACTCACAGCTCAGGCCAGGCCTTTGGAGATGCAGAAAGAAATCACCCTGGGGAAAGTTGTTGGAACACAGAGGCCTGGAGAGAAGGCCAGCAGAGATTGCCCTGTGCCTTCCCACGTAAGAAAGAACTTCAGTTGAAGTTTAACTGCCTTTCTTCTAAAGAACTATATGTCAACTAAATAAATCTCCTTTTATTGAAAGCCAATCCATCTCTGGTGTGTTGCATTCCAGTAGCTAGCAAACTAAAACACTCTCCAACATTTGTAGTTTCCTGTTTGTTTAATAGCATTCATTCTTATAAATGTGACGTTGTATCTCATTATAGTCTTGATCTGCAATTCCCTTACAGCTAATGAAAATGAACATTTGTTCATGTGCTTTTTAGCTATCTGTATTTGCTCATCAGAAAAATGCCTATTCATATCTTTAGCCCATTTTATAACCTGGTTGTTTGCTCTTTCGTTGTTGAGTTGCATGATTTTCTTATGTATACAGGGTATCAAACATTTATCCAAGATGTGATCTCCAAATATCTTCTCCCATTGAATTGGCTGCCTCTTCACCTTTTTGACAAAGTTTTTTGAGGCCCAAAAGCATTTGATTATGAGGAGTTAACATTTATCTGTTTTTTTCTTTTGTTACTTGTGCTTTGGGTGTAAAGTTTAGGAAGTTACCTCCTATTACAAGGTCTTGAAGATATTTCCCTATATTTTCTTCTAGGAGCTTTATTGTGCTGGTTCTTATATTCAGGTGTTTGATCCATTTTGAGTTAATTTTTGTATAGGGTGTAAGGTAAGGATCTTCTTTCACTCTTTTGACTGTTGATATCCAGTTCCCCCATGCCCATTTATTGAAAAGGCTCCTTTGTCCTACTTCAGTGGATTTGGGAGCCATGTCAAAGATCAGTTGAACACAGATTTGGTGGTTATTTCTGTGTTCTTGATTCGATTCCATTGGTCACTAATTCTGCCTTTCTGCCAGTACCATGCTGCTTTGACATCTCTGGCTTTATAATAAGTTTTAAAATCAGGAAGTGTTATCCTCCCTCTTCAATCTTCCTTTTTAGGATGCTTTAAGCTATTCAGAATCTCTTTCCCTTCCAGATAAATTTGGTAACAAGGTTTGCCAAGTCTTCAAAGTAGGTTGTTGGAATTTTGATTGATACTGCATTGAATCTGTAGATCAATTTTGGTAGAATAGACATCTTAGTTTCATTTAACCTTCCTATTCATGAGCAGGGAATGTGTTTCCACCTATTTAGATCTATTTAGATCATTGCTTGTGTATAGAAACATTACTGATTTTTGCACAATAATTTTATATCCTGCTACCCTGATGAATTTATTAGCTCAAGTAACTTTGTTGTAGATTTCTCAGGATTTTCCAAGTGTAGTATAACGTCATCTGCAAATAATGAAAATTTTACTTCTTCCTTTCCAATTTGGATGCCTTTTATTTCTTTTTCCTGCCTGATTGCTCTAACTAGAACTTCTAGTACATGTTGAATAATAGTGGTGACAGAGGGCATCCTTGTCTCATTCCCAATCTTAGGGGGAAGGCTTTCAGTCTCTCACCATTTAGTACAATTCTGGCCATGTTTATCATATTTTCCCTTTATCTTATTAAGGAAGTTATCTTTGATTTCTACCTTTTGAAGCATTTTTATCAGAAAAGGATGTTGAATTTTGTTGAATGCTTTTTCAGCATCAATCAAGATGATCATGTGATTTTTCCTTTTCGATTTGTTTATTTGCTATATTACATTAACTGATTTTCTTGTGTTGACAACCCTTGCATTACTGGTATAACCCCCACTTGATAATGGTCTATAATTTTTTAAATGTGTTGTTGGCTTTGATTTGCTAGTATTTTGTTGACAATTTTTTGCATCTATGTTCATTTGAGAGACTGGCCTGTAGTTCTCCTTTCTTACAGCATCTTTACCTGGTTTTGATATTAGAGTGATGTTAGCATCATAAAATGAATCAGGTAGTATTCCTTTTTCCTCAATTTTTAAAAAAAGTTTGAGCAGGATTGCTGTTAGTTCTTTTCAGAATGTTTGATAAAATTTCCCTGTGAAGCTATCTGGCCCTGGGCTTTTCTCTGTAGGAAGATTTCTGATGACTAATTGACATGTCTTTACTTGTTATTTGTTTTTTGAGATCTACTATTTCTTCATGAGCCAGTGTAGCTTGTTTGCATGTTTCCAGGAATTTCTCCACTTCATCTAAATGTCTAATTTGTTGGTTCAGAGTATCTTCTTTTTTTTCTTGATTTCTTCAGGATCTATGGTAATGACCCCATCTCTCATTTCTGATTTTGTCTATTTGCATCCTCTTTCTTTTTTCCTTTGTCAGCCTTGCTAGTCATCCACTGATTCTCTCAAAGAACCAACTTCTGGTTTTATTGATTATTTCTATTGTTCTTTTGTTCTCCCATTCATTTAACTCTGCTTTAATTTTTGTTATTTCTCTTCTTCTATTTGCTTTGGGGCTAGTTTACTGTTTTTTTCTCAAGTTCCTCCAGATCACCAGTTAGGTCCTCGATATTTGTTCTTTCTTTTTTTTAATATAGGCAATAAATTTCCCCCTCAGTACAGCCTTTGCCACATCCTGTAAGTTCTGATCTGTTGTATTCTCATTTTCATTCATTTCCAGATAGCTACCTATTTCTCTAGCAATTTCTTCTTTAACCCACCGGTTGTTACTTAATCTCCATATATTTGTGAAGGTTCTTATTCTTTGATGGTTATTGTAATCAGAGAAAATGGTCTGAATAATTTATAAATGTTTTAAAATTTATAAAAACCTGTTTTTGTGTCCCAGCATATGCTCTATCTTGGAGAATGTTCCATGAGCACTAGTGAAGAATGTATATCCTCGTGTCTTTGGATGTATCAACCTAGATATGTCTTTCAGGTCTAATTCCTTTATCAAATTGTTGAAGTTCTTTATTTCCTTGTTTATCCTCTGTCTGGTTGTTCTATCTACAGAGGAGAGTGGCGTATTGAAGTCTCCTACTATTATTGTTGTAACATCTATCACTTCCTTCAGTTTGCCCGTGCTTGTCTTGTACTTTGGAGCTCCTTGATTGGGAGCATAAACATTTATGATTATTATTTCTTCTTGGTGAATTATCTGTTTTATTAATATATAGAGTCCTTCTTTGTCTCCTACAATGTCTACATTTAAAGTTTGTTTTGTCTGATATTAGTATAGCTACTAATGCTTTCTTTTGGTTACAGCTCACATGAAACATCTTCCATCTTTCACTTTCAATCTATTTGTACCTTTGTGTCTACGATGAATCTCTTGTGAGCAGCATATAGATGGACTGTATTTCTTAATCTATTTTGCCAATCTGTATTTTTCCATTGGTAAGTTTAGTCTGCTAACATTCAACTTATTACTATAAAGACATTTCTTGGATCCACCATCTTATCCTTTGGATTTTATTTGTCTCAGTCATCTTCCTGTCACTTCTCTAATTGTTCCTTGGAAGAGGGGTGAACTCAAACTATCTCATTTCATCAGCTTACCAGAACTCCCTGGAATTAATAATATTTTATTAGGAGTCATGGTCAGGTAACAAATCAAACCAATAGAACAAAATGATACAAATTTTATATTTTGGTTTTTCTTTTTTTATTATTATTATTTTACCACACTTACAATAATAACCTTTTGGCAAGGGAATATTTATTCCAATTAGCAAATAAAAACTACAAATGAAAATAAAAACTAAGGTCATAATAATTTAATTCTTTGAAGCAACACCATCATTTCATTTGTAGGTTTTTAGAAATTTACTGAGGTGTGAGTTCAGAGACTTGCTCTACTGATTTTAAACTGAGCTATGAAAATAAGATAAAACAAGATTAGGTATCCAAAGATTTATGAATAAAATTCTTCCAACTATATATATGTAATTTTTAACCAATTTATATTATCATTTGTTATTTTTATAAGAAAATGTTTGAGAGGGCCACAGTGGCTCAGCAGGCAGTTTTCACCTGTCATGTCAGAAACCCGTGTTCAATTCCCAGTGCCCGCCCGTGTGAAAAAAAAAAAAAATTGAGAAATTTGTTTAGGGTAGCAGATAATTTGGGGCCTTATGTTTGGATTTATGAAGGTAGTTTGCGAATATTTTATTATTTTGTTTTGTTTTGTTTTTTCTTTTTTGCATGGGCAGGCACCAGAAATCAAACCTGGGTCTCCGGCATGGCAGGCGGGAACTTTGCCTGCTGAGCCACTGTGGCCGGCTCTGTTTGTGGATATTTTAAAATTTATTTTTTTTATTACAGAAGTTGTAGGCTTACAAAAAATTATGCAGAATATACTGAGTTTCCATGCACCACTCCCCTATTATCAACACTTCACATTAGTGTGATACCTTGTTACAAATGATGAAATAATATTATTATAATTATACTATTAACTATAGTCCACAGTTTAAATTGGGATCACAATTTGTCTTTTAGTGTCCTATGTTTTGCTGTGTTTTTAAAAGCTTTGTTTTTTCTTTGTTAAAAATGTTTTGGGTCTACAGAACAATCATGCATAAAATACAGGATTCCCACATATCACTCTACTATTAACACCTTGCATCGGTGTGGAATATCTTTTACATTTTCAAAATTGTACCATTAACTGCAGTCCATGGTTTAACTTGGGGTTCACTGTTTATGCAGTGTAGTTCCATGGATTTAAAAAAAAAATTCTGTATTATATATATAATCTAACATTCCCTCTTTTATTCACATTCAGATATATATATTTCAGAGTTATTAATTATGTTCACATCATTACCATCCATTAGCAAAGTATTTCCATCATTCCAAATAGGAAACCTGTACATTGTCAGCCTTAACTTCCCGTTCCCTATCCCTTCCCCACCCCCTGGTAACCTATATTTTATATTCTGACTCTCTTGAGTTTACTTATTCTAATTGTTTCAAATTAGTGAGTTCATTCAATATTTGCCCTTTTCTGTCTGGCTTATTTCACCCAGCATATCTTCAAGGTTCATCCATGATGTCGCATGTGTTAGAACTTCATTCCTTTTTACAAGCTGAATAATATTGCATATACCACATTTTGTTTACCCAGTCATCTTTTAGCAATTGTGAATAATGCTGCTATGAACATTTGAGTGTAAATATCTATTTGAGTCACTACGTTCAATTCTTTTGGGTAGATACATAGTAGTGGGATTACTGGGTCATATGGTAATTCTATACATACTTTCTAAGGAATTGGCAAACTGTTTTCCACAGAGGTTGCACCATTTTACATTGTCACCAGCAAATGTTGAATGTTCCTATTTCTCCATATCCTCCCCAACATTTGTAATTTTCCTTTTTTCAATAGTGGCCACTCTAATCCTGTCTTCTGACAATTCCAATCTGCTCTTGAAAACCACCTAGGAAATTTTCATTTCAGTTATTGTGGTCTTCAATTGCTGGAGTTCTGTTTGGTTCCTTTTTAAAGTTCCATATCTTTACAAAGATTCTCATATTGCTCATTCATGTTTTCTTCATATCTATTAGTTCTTTTATATATATATATATATATATATATACATATATATTTTTTCCTTCATCTCCTTAAGCATTTTAAAGATGATTTTGTTAATTACCTTAACAAATATTCTTTCCAATATGTCCACCTCTATTCTTCTTCATTGGGGTTTTCTGGATTTTTTTTCTTCCTTTGGATGGGCCATCTTTTCTTGTTCCTTTGTTATTCTCATACAATGTACATTTTAATACTTTAAAATGTTAACTCTGGAATTGTTTCCCTGAGATGTCTCTTTCTTTATTTTGTAACCAGCTGGTGAAGACAGAGATTTACTTGAGCTTCAGCGCTCCTATCAGGAAGGTCTGCACAAGGTGAAGGCAGTGTGAAGGGTTTTCCCTGCCTTTATGGGCTGTTTTCTTGTCCTATGCTTGTTAGTTGTTTTGGAATCTCCTGTTTACGGGAATCTGACTGGGAGACAGATCTTCCTTTCATGAGTGTTTGAAGCCAGCAACCCTCTGACTAGACTGTCTGCCACTATAGTTCCTTACACACCTTTCATTGTCTCAAGCTGCTTTTGCCTGGAGGGAAAATTCCAGGAGGAGCGGAACACAGGAGAGGACATTCCCAAGTAATCCTTTCCCCCAGTGAAACAGGGCAAGGGGCTTATGAAGTGGGTGCAGACCAGGTCCACAGCGCTCTGGGGAGGAAGGGTACCAAAGCTTCTTCAACAGCTCCCAAATCTGAGCTCTCTTGGCCTGCTCAGAAAAGGCACCCCTCAACTCACTGTCCCCCACAGCCCTGAGGAAACAAAGGACATTTAAGTCTCTTTCTCCACAGCCCTTGCCCAGGCTGTCCTTAGAGCAGAGACTACAGTGAGCAGAAGTGCTGGAGGGGATGTGGAGAACGATCAGTGATCAGGCCCTGCTCACCCTGACCTTGGGTTAGAGATTTTTATGTACCTTTCTGTCACCAGCTAGCTTGCCACGGACTGGATCTCATGGTGGCCTGCCATGTAAGAAAGCACTTTATTATTCTTTATTGTAATTGACAGCCTCTCCCTCCTGCTTCTCTCTGGATGCTGTCCAGTTTTCTTCTGGCCTCAGGAGTTTCAAAATAGTTACTTCAGAGAGTTTGTGCCTGTTTAAATAGGTATTCCAGCTGTATTAGTTTGCTAGCTGCCAGCATGTGATATACCAGAACTGGAGTGGCTTTTTACAAGTTTACAGTTCTAAGGAAGTGAAAGTGTCCAAATTAAGGCACCAAAAGTGATTACCTTCACTCAAGAAAGGCCGATGGATCAGGAACACCTCTGACAGCTGGGTAGTCATGTGGCTGGCATCTGCTGGTCCTTTGCTTCTGAGCTCTGTTGCTTTCAGTCTCTGTTTCTGTGGATTCTCATCGCAATTGTTTTGTTTTCCTCACTTTACTTTTCTAGGGCTGAATTTCATCTCTTGGCTTCCCTTGGCTCTCTCCAGTTCTGGCTTGCTTAGCATCTCATGGCAACATCTGCTGAGCTCCATAAATTTTCAAACATCCATATCTCTATCCTCTGAAGGAACTGTTCTCCATCTACATATGTTCTGTCGGCTCTGAGGCGTTTGTCATTTCTCTAGGGTCTGTCATTTCTGTTGTTTATGACTCTCTCCAAAATATTTCCTCTTTTAAAGCATTCCAGTAACCAAAACAATACCCAGTTAGAATAGGTGTGGTCACATTTCCATCTAATCATAAGTTAATGCCCACAATTGGGTGCCTCACATCTCCACTGAGATAATCTAATCAAAATTCCAACATACACTATTGAATCAGGATTAAAAGAAATGGCTGCTCCCTCAAAACTGGATCAGGATTGAAACATGGCTTCTCTGAGGTATGTTAATAGATTCAAACCAGCATACCAGTGGAAGGACTGATTACTGGAAATTCCTATTGTGTCATTTTCCCACAATCTCTCCCTCCTCAGACTCATGGTTTTAAAAATATTTTTCTTCTAGTGAAATACATGCAATCTAATGTTTCCCCTTTCAACTACATTCAAATATATAATTCAATGGTGTTACATTATTTTTTTGCTACTGTCATCACCAAAAATTACCAAGTTTTCCATCATCACCAACAGAAATTCTGCATCAATTAATCCTTAACTACCCCACTCTCTAATCCTCCACAGCCCCCAGTAACCTATATTCTAATTTCTGATGTCTGAATTTTGTTATTCTAATAGTTTTATATCACTGACATAATACCACACTCGTCTTTTTGTATGGCTAATTTCATGCAACATAATGTCTATAAGCTTCACCCATATTGTTGCATGTATCCGAATATTGTTCCTTTTCACGGTTGCATAAAATTCCATATGTACAAACAACATTTGTTTATCCATTCTTTGGTTGATGAACACTTCAGTTGCTTCCAACCTTTAGAAATAGTGAAGATTGCTGCTATGAACAACGTATGCAAACATCATTTGTATATATACATAGAAATGGGATTGCATGATGATATGGTAATTCTATTCTAAACTTTCTGAGGAACTGCTAAATTGTTTTCCACAGCAATTGCAATACTCCTGTCAACAACAAATGAGTGTTCCTGTTTCTCCACATCTCCTCCAGCACTTGTGATTTTTCTTCCTTTTAATATTAGCCAATCTATTTTGTGTGAAATGATATATCATTGTGGTTTTGATTTGCATTCTCTGATGGCCAGTCAGGCTGAGTTTCATTTCAAGTGCTTTTAGGGCATCTTTTATCTTCTATGGAGAAATGTCTATTCAAATTTTTTGACCAGTTTTTAATTTGGTTGTTTGTCTTTTTGTTGTTGGGTTTATTTACAGATTATTGAAATTAAATGTTGCCATAAATGTTGCCAAATATATTCTCCCATCCTGAAGGTTGTCTTTTTTCTCATTGCAATTGCTTTGTTAAATCTGATTATAATCCCAGGTGCCAACTAAATCTGGCCATTGACTTGTTTTTTCTCTTTTTTAGGTGCATGGTCCAGAATTGAACGTGGGTCTCCCGCATGGAAGGTGAGCATTCTACCACCGATGGCCATTGGCTTTTTTTTTTTTTTTTTTTTTTGGTATGGGCAGGCACCAGGAATCGAACTTGGGTCTCTGGCATGGTGGCATGGTAGGCGAGAATTCTGTCACTGAGCCACCATTGCCTGCCCAATAGCCATTGACTTTTAAGACTGCTTCTTTAAACTGTGTACTAATGATTGTTTTTTTCTTAAATTATGTATTGTTTTTTTATTAGAGAAGGAAGTTTAAAGAAAAATCATGCTTTATATAGAGTTCCCTTATGCCATACCATTAACACCTTGCATTATTGTAGTATATTTGTTAAAATTTGTGAAAAAACATTTTAAAAATTGTACTATTAGCAAGGTTCACTGTTGTACATTTAAAAAAAATTATTCTATTAGAATATTATAACATAAAATTACCTTTAACCACATTCACATATGTAATTCAGTGCTATTAATCATACTCACAATGTTGTGCTACCATAAGCACCATCCATTGCCAAAACTTTACCATCACTCAAACAGAAATTCTGTACAGTTTAAGCATTAACTCCTCATTCCCTACTCCTGCCCCATCCCATGGTAACTATATTCTAGATCTTAACACTATGAGTTTTCTTATTATAATCATTTATCATATCAGTGGTTTCATATATTTGTCCTTTTGTATCTGACATATAACTCATCTTGACGTCCTCATGTTTCATCTATATTGTTGCATGTTTCAGAACTTAAGTTCATTGTTATGGCTGAATAACATTTTATTGTATGTATGTACCATTTCTGATTTATCCATTCATTGTTTGATGGGCACTTGGGTTGACTACACCTTCTAGGAATTGTGAAAAATGCTGCTGTGAACACTGGTGTGCAAATATCTGTTCAAAGGCCTGCTTCCAAATATTTTGTGTATATACCTAGAAGTTGGATTGCTAGGGCATATGGTGACTCTCTACTTAACTTTCTAAGGAATGAGCAACTGTTTTCCACAGATCTGCACCATTTTACTTGGCAGCCAGCTATGAGCATTCCTATTTCAATAATCCTCTCCAATACTTGCAGTTTTCTGTTTTTTAAATAGCAGCCATCCTTAGTGACTATGAAATTGTTTCACATTGTGGTTTTGATTTGCATTTTCCTATTTTTGGCCATGCATATATATTTATCTTTTTGTGAGAAATGTCTACTCAAATTTATTGCCCATGTTTAAAATGGATAGTTTTTCTTTTCACTGTTGAGTTATAGGACATCCTGATATTTCTGTATGTTCAACCTGTATTGGATGTGTGGTTTACAAATATTTTCTCCCATTGGTTAGGGTGCCTTTTACTTTCATGATAAAGTCCTTTGATACAATTTTTTTTAATATTGATGATACTCCATTTATCTATTTTTTTCTTTCATTGCTTACGCTTTTGGTGTAAAGTCTAACACAAGTCACGAAGCATCTTCACTACATTTTCTTGTAGGTGTTTTAAAGTTTTGTCTTATGTTTAGTTCTATGACCCATTTTGAGTTGATTTCTATATATGGTGTGAGGTAGGGGTTTGTCTTTATTCTTTGGCCCATGGTGATCCAGTTTTCCTGGCACCATTTGTTAAAGATACTATTCTTTTCTTATAAGGAGTGGACTTGGCACCCTTGTAAAAAATCAGTTGGCCATAAATGTGAGGGTTGATTTCTAAACTCTCAATTCCATTCCATTTCGCTATGTGTCTGACCTTGTGCCAATACCATGCTGTTTTGATTACTGAAGTTTTGTAATCAGTCTTAAGTCCAGGATGTGTGAAGCCTTCATTTTTGTTCTTTTTCAAGTTTGCTTTGACTGTTCAGTTCCCCTGACTCTTCCATATGCATTTGATAATTGTTTTTTTCATTTCTGCAAAGGAAGTTGTTAGAATTTTTATTGGGATTACACTGAATCTGTAAATCACTTTTGGTATAATTAAAATAGTGTTCTAATCCATGAACACAGAATGTATTTCCATTTACTTAGGTCTTCTTTGACTCCTATTAGTAATTTCTTGCAAATTTCTTTGTACATATCCTTTACATCTATGGTTAGATTTATTCCCAGATGTTTCATTTTTTGAGTTGCTATTATAAATGGAAATTTTTTATTTCTTCTTCAAACGTTCAAGACTAGTATACAGAAACTCTACTGATTTTGCGCATTGATCTTATGACCCTGTCACTATGTTGAATTCCTTTATTAGTTCCAGCAGCTAGGTTGTGGATTTTCCAGGATTTTCTCTATAAAGGATGTCTTCTGCAAGCAGGAAAAGTTCTACTTCTTCTCTTCCAATTCGGATGCCTTTTATTTCTTTCTCCTACTTAATTATTGTAGCTAGAATGTACAGTCCAGTGTTGAACAACAATATTGACAACAGGCATCACTGTCTTCTTCCTGATCTTAGAGTTTGGTGGCTTAAAGCCATATGTATCCAGTAAAACACATTTTTACATTTAATCTATTCCTGTGGTGTGAACCTATTGTGAAGTAGGACCTTTTGATGAAGATACTTCCTTTAGGGTGTGGGTCTTCATCCTATTACTGTAGTCATTTATAAAAGAATGAAATTCAGACACAGAGAAAGCCATAGGAAGTAAGAAGCAGACATCAATGAAACTGGGAGAAAAAGATAGAGATGAGGTGATATTACCAGGTGCCTTGCTATGTGACAGAGGAACCAAAGATTGCCTGCAGCCAGCCCACTGTGGAGCAAACACATCATCCTGATGACACCATGATTTGGACCTTTTCCCATCCTCATACCATGAGGGAATAAATTTCCACTGTTTAATTGTATCAGCTCATGGTTTTTGGTCAAGCAGCCTAAGAAACTAAAACATAGAAGGAAAGTGTTCATTTGAACATTGAATATGATGTTAGCTTTGAGTTTTTCATAGATCCCCTTTATAATGTGAAGGATGTTTCCTTCTATCCTTAGTTTTCCAAGGGTTTTTATTAAGAAGGAGTGCTGGATTTTATTTTTTACTTAAAATGGTATAAATTTATTACTTCACAGTTTCTTTAGGCTAGACGTCCTGGTGCAGTGCAACTGAATTCTCTGTTTGGGGTTTCATCAAGTGGTTGGCCAGGCCTGCAGTTCTCATATGGGCTCAGGGTCCTCTTCCTTTTTGTTGGCTCAACTATTCGTGGTTGTAGAACTGAGGTCCCTGTTTTCCTTCTAGTCAGCAGGGGGCCACTCTCAGCTCCTAGAGATGGCTCATGGTTCCTTGGCATATGGCCCTGTAGACTGCTTATAACATGACTATTCACCTTCATGCAGACCAGATAGAGTACGTATGTCTGACTTCCAATCTTTTGAGAGCAGCCAGAGAAAACCCTGCTATTAGGAAGTATTTGTGGTTAAGTCATACCTACCCAGATAATCTCCCTATGTCAAAGTCAATTGACTTGTGACCTTACCTACATCTGCACAATCCCTTCACTGCAGTACCTAGATTTGTATTTAAATACTTAACTGGGGAAGCAACATCTTAGAATTCTTCCAACTACACTTAATCCCTTCCTGACTAATTATTTTAGTCTTTCAATTACTCTGGAACTCACCAACTGGATAAAAACCCTTTGGACCCCAGCCATCAGTGCCCCAAGGTTTAACTAATTTTAAAGTCTAAAGAGTCCATACCCCTGAAATTTAGTTAAACAACAACTTAGCATAACCTTTTCTGACTCCAAATTGGATGACTGGATATCATTTCAGATGTGGATGAGGAATGCACTTAAAGAAATCGTATATTTCACAAAAGAGAAAAGAAGGAAAGGCCCATAAACATATGAACAGATATTTCATCAGGGAAATGCAAATTAAAATCACAACGAAAAAACTGTCAAGATGGTTCAAATTAAAGATCAAGCACTACAAGAATAAAGAGCAGATGGTCTTCTTGTATACTGCTGGTGGGAGTATTAATTGATATGACTACTTTGAAAAAGCAGTTTTGCATTTTCTGGTAAAGTTGAACATACACATACATATGATTTAGCCATTCCATTCCTAGAGTGGATCCTAGAGAAAAATCAGGTACCTGGGTACCAAGAGACATGTACATGAATAGTCTTAGAAGCATCGTTTATGTAATAGAAGAAACAAAACAAAATATCACAAAAGGCCATAAAAGGTAGAAGGATAAATGTTTGTAATAAAGTCCTCTTGCTTTATAATATGCTTTCAAGTCAAGAAATGTGAGTCCTCCAATTTCATTCTTCTTTTTCAAGATGTTTTTGGTTATGTAAAGCTCTTCACATTCCAAGTAAATTCGGTCACTGGCTTTTTCATTTCCCAAAAAAATAGGTTGTTGGAATTTTTATTGCGATTGTGTTGAATCTGAAATCGCTTTGGGTCAATAGTCATCTTAATATTTAGTCTTCTAATTCATGAACACAGATGTTTTTCCCTTTATTCAGGCCTTCTTTGCTTACTTTTTATGCTTTGTATACAAGTTCTTTACATGTATTAGATTATGCTAATTCAATTTACACTGTAAGTGGCATTTTTTTCTCGATTTTTTTTTTTTTTTTTTTTTTTACATAGGCAAGCACCAGGAATCGAACCCAGGTCCTCTGGCATGGCAGGCAAGCGTTCTTGCCACTGAGCCACCGTGGCCTACCCTTTTTCTCGATTTTATCCTTAGATTTTTCATTACTAGGGTATAGAAACACTACTGATTTTTGCTTGTTGATCTTGTGCCCTGTCACTGTGCTGAACTCGTTTATTAGGTCTAATAGCTCTGTTGTATTTTGTGGGACTTTCTCCAACTATCTATCATCTATCTACCTATCTATCTATCTAATCATATCATCAGCAAATACTGAAAGTTTAGTTCTTCTTTTCCAATTTGATGGCTTTAATTTTTCTTATCTAACTGTACTAGCTAGAACTCCTAGCATGATGTTGAAAAACAGTGGCAATAATGGCACCCTTTTAATTTTTTTCAGGTCTTAGAGGAAAAGCTTTCAGTCTTTCATTATTGAGTATGATGTTGGCTATGACTTCTTCGTATACGCTGTGTATCATTTTGAGGAAATTTCCTTATATTCCTAATTTTCTAAGTGATTTTATCAAGAAAGGATTCTGGGTTTTATAAGATGCCTTTTCAGAATCAATCAAGATGATCATGTGGTTTTCTTCAATTTGTTAATGTGTATTACCTAATTCGATGTTCTTATGTTGAGCCATTCTTGCATACTTGGAGTAAAACTCATTTGACGGTGTATAATTCTTTACATGTGCTGATAGATTCAACTTGTAAGTATTTTATTGAGGATTTTTACACCTATATTCATTATAGAAATTAGTTTGCAATTTTCTATTCTAGTAGTATCTTTATCTGGTTTTGGTAGTAGGGAGATGTTAGTTTCATAGAACTAGCTATGTATTGTTCCCTCCAATTCAATATTTTGGGAAGAGTTTGAGGAGGATTGGTATTAATTCTCTTGGACTGTTTGGATAAAATCACCTGTGAAGCTGTCTCATCCTGGGCTTTTCTTTGTTGGGAGGTTTTTGATGACTGATTAAATATCGGTACTTGTAATTGGTCTGCTGAGGTCTTCTGTTTCTTCTGGACTCAGTTTAGGTTGTTTATTATGTTTCTAGGAATTTGTCCATTTCATCTAGGTTGTCTAATTTGTTGGCATTTATTTGTTCATAGTATACTCATAATCCTTTTTATTTCTGTGGTGTCAATAATATCTTTTCTCTCATTTTATTTATTTGCATATTCTCTCCTTTTTACTTCGTCAGTCTAGCTAAGGCCATGACAATTTTATTGATCTTCTCAACAAACCAACTTTTAGTTTTTTAAATTCTCTCTTTCTTTATTCAATTACATTTATTTATACTCTCATCTTTGCGATTCTTTCCTGCTTACTCAGAGATTAGTTTGCTGTTCTTTTTCTTGTTCCTCCAGTTGTGCAGTTAGGTATTAATTTTAACTCTTTCCTCTTTTTTAATGTAGGCATTTAGGTTATAAATTTCCCTTTCAGCATCACCTTCATAATATACCATAAGTTCTTTTTCATTCAATTTATTTACTGATTTCTCTTGCAATTTCTTCTTTGGTCCACTGATTGTTTAAGAATAGCTTGTTTAACCTCCATATATTCCTGAATTTTACAATTCTCCAGCTGTTATTTATTTTTATCTTCATTCCACTCTGGTCAGAGATGATGCTTTGTATAATTTCAATCTTTTAAAAAATTATTGAGACTTGTTTTGTTACCCAGCATGTAATCTTTCTTGGAGAATAATCCATATGCACTTGAGAAGAATGCATATTCTGCTGTTTTGCAGTATAATGTTTGGTATATGTCTGTTATGTCTAGTTTATTTATCATATTATTCAAATTCTCTGTATAATTATTTAACCTATTTCTACATGTTTTATATGCTGATGAGAGTGGTGTAATGAAGTCTCCAATTATTATACTAGAGACCTCTGTTTCTCTCTTCACCTCAAGTATTTTGGGGCACCCTGTTTAGGTAAATAAATATTTATGATTGAGGGTGCATGGGTGGTTCCATGGTAGGATGCTTTTCTTTCATGCAGGAGACCTGGGTTGGATTTCCAAACCATGCACCTAAAAAGAAAAAAAAAAGAAATCTAAGATTGCTTTTTATTCTTGGTGGATTGCCCTTTATTGATATGTTCTGTCCTGCTTTGTCTCCTATAACAGTTTTCATTTAAAATATTTTTTGTACAATATTAGTATAGCTATCCTAGCTCTTTTCTAGTTATTGTTTATAAGGAGTAACTTTTTCCAGTCTTTCACTTTCAAACTATTTGTGTCTTTCGGTCTAAGGTGAGTGCCCTGCAGACAGCATATTAATCCTACTTTTTTTATCCATTCTGCTTATCTATGTCTATCATTTGATTAGGGAGTTTAATCTGTTAACATTCAATGTTATTACTGTGTAGACGGTGGTTACTTTATCCTTTGGTTTTTATATGGCTTATCTAATTTTTATTTCTCTTTTTACCCTTTTAGTTAACCTTACTGATTATCCTCATTTCTATAGTCTTCCAAAACTCTCTCTCCTGTCTTTTCCTTTCAGCCTGCAGAACTCCCTTTAGTATTTCTTGTAGGGCTGATCTCTTGTTAATAGACTATCTCAATTTCTGTTTATCTGTTGTGGTAGTGTGAGGCTCTTATGTACCCCAGAAAAAAAGCCATGTTATTTTAATCCATGCATGTGAGCACAGACTGATAGTAGGTGGGACCTTTGATTATGTTATTTCAATTTAGATGTGACCCACCTCATCCAAGGTGAGTCTTAATTCTCTTGCCAGAGTCCTTTATAAGAGGAGAATAAAACACATACAAAAGCAGAGATAGAATTAAGAGAAACTCATTGAGAAAAGCCCCAGAGAAATTAATAGAGGGCCCACAGAAACTCAGACAGGAAGCCACTGAAGCCAAAAGCTGGAAGCAATGTAATCCAGAAGAGAAGAACCAGCAGATATCACTGTGTGCCTGGCTATGTGACAGAAGATCCTAGATTGCAGCGCATTTCTTCAGAAAATGTCTTGTTCTTTTGATGCTTTAATTGAGACACTTTCATGGCTCATTTGTAAACTAACAAATCCCTATTGCTAAAAGCCAGTCTATTTTTGCTATATTGCAATCTTGAAGCTTTACCAAACCAAATCATCTGTGAATATTTTAAATTCCCCTCGTTTTTTTTGTATGTTGTACAGCATGGATCACATTTCATTTTTTTCCATGTGAGAATCCCATTATTGCAGAAGTGTTTGTTGAATTTTTGTTTGTTTTTGTTTGTTTTGGGGAAGTGCATGGGCTGGAAATCAAACCTGGGCGTTCCACATGGAAGGCAAGAATCCTACCACTGAACTACCCTCATACCCAACTCCCCTCATTTCTGAAGGACGGTTTTGCCAGATAAAGAATTTGGGGAATGGAAGTTTTCTCTTTCAGTACCTTAAATATATCATACAACTGCCTTCTTGACTCTCTGCTTTTTGAAGAAAAATCGCCACTTAATTTTAAGTGGAAAATCACTTTTCTCTTGCTGCTTGCAAGATTCTCTATCTCTAGCATTGGACATTCTGATTAGTTTGCATCTCACAATACATCTATTAGGACTTATTCTGTTTGGAGTATGCTGCATTTCTTGGATATGTATATTTACGCCTTTCATAAGAGTGTGGAAATTTTCAGTCATTATTTCCTCAAATATACTTTCTGCCACTTTTCCCTTCTCTTCGCCTTCTGGAACATGCATGGCATGTATATTTGTGTACTTTATGTTATCCTTCAAGTCTCTGAGACCCCGTACATTTTTTTTTTCCATTCTTTTCTCTATTTGTTCTTCTGTTGGTGAGATTTTGTTTGTTTTATCTTCTAATTCTTCCTTCTTCCTTTTCAAATCTATTATATGCCTCTAATGTATTTTTAATCCTTTGTATTTTGCCTTTCATTCCCATAATTTCTGATATTTTTCTATTCATACTTTCAAATTTTTCTTTATGCTCACCCAATATCTTCCTATCTTTATTTCTTTAGCCATTGTGCTGGTCTGAAAGGATGTATGCCCCCTAGAAAAGTCATGTTTTAATCCTAATCCCATTTTGTAAAGGCAGCCGTTTCTTTTAATCCCTATTCAGCATTATATGTTTGAAACTATAATTAGATCATCTCCCTGGAGATCTGATGTAATCGAGAATCACTGTTAAACTGAATTAGATGATGACATGTCTCCACCCATTCAGGTGGGTCTTGATTAGTTTCTGAAGTCCTATAAAAGAGGAAACATTTTGGAGAAAAGGCAATTCGGACAGAGCAGAACAGAATGATATACCCACAAGAAGCAGAGTCCACCCACCAGCATCCTTTGGAGATGAAGGACAATGCCTCCTGAGGAGATTCATGAAACAAGAAGTCAGGAGAAGAAGACAGCAGATGACGCTATGTTCGCCACGTGACTTCTCACATGAAAGAGGAACCCTGACCATGTTCACCATGTGCCTTTCCAGATGAGAGAGAAACTATGTGTTCGCCATGTGCCTTTCCACTTGGGAGAGACACACTGAACTTTACTGGCCTTCTTGAACCAAGGTATCTTTCCCTGGATGCCTTAGATTGGACATTTCTATAGACTTGTTTTAATTGGGACATTTTCTCGGCCTTAGAACTGTAAACTAGCAACTTATTAAATTCCCCTTTTTAAAAGCCATTCTGTTTCTGGTATATTGCATTCCAGCAGCTAGCAAACTAGAACAGCCATATTTTCCATCATCTCCTTGAAATGATTCAGGAGATTTACCTGAACTTCTTTGATTAATTTTTCCAAAATGCTACGTCTCCTCTGATGTTTTAATTTGTTCCCTTGACTGGGCCACATATTCCTGTTTCTTAGTATGGCTTGTGATATTCTAGTGATGTCTAGGCATCTGATTATTATGATAAGTTTAAACTGAAGGTCAGTTTCTGTCTGTCACAGGTTTTATTGCTATTTGGCTTTTAGTTAAAAACTCTTCTTTGAGACTTGGTTCAACTGATTCTAGACATTTAGAAATATCCATGTTTGATCAGATTTTTTCAGCTCTTCTTCATCTGATTCTTGCCCTGGGTATGCAGTACATGTTTTAAAATTCCTCTAGTTTTGCAATTGTTTCACCCCCCAGGAGAAAGCTTCCTTTCCTCTGTTCTTTCTCTGGTTATCTTCAACTTTTATGTTTGTTTACAATAGAAAATATTGTTCACTGGCTTATTTCCTCAAATGAGCAATAAGCTATTTACAAATCAGCAGATCTCCAATGGGATATATTAAAATGACAATTGTATCATTATTTGAAATCTAAATTTAAAAAGATTTAAGACACACTTGATCTGTGAGTTCAAAACCAACTTTCTGATGTAGTGACAGATTCATTTTACTTTTGTTCCCCCAAACATGAGAGCATCAAAACTGTCAAGAACACAATATTTAGTAAATCTGTTAGGAAAGTAAAAATTAAGGTGGGGAGCACTTTGAAAAGGAAATTTTTAGAGATCAATTTACTTAAAGTAAAGATACTAAACAGTGAATGTACACTCCCATTAGACATAAACACTAATAACTAACAAGTACTCCAGAAATGGGCGAGGACAAAACAATGGATATTAAATATATTCAAAACCCTTAGATACAAAGGAGAAAACAAAGCAATAATTAAAGACTGAAACAGTCATCTCCATCAACATAACAGACAGGAAAAATGAAGTGAACAAAACCAGGTACAAGTTTTTCTCCAATGTTTTCACAGAGGTGTTTTTTTTTTCTTTAAGCTTGCATGCATTATATTTATTACAGTAATTGTTCTTTGGCATTCTATATATTAATATTTTATCCTTTATAGAGAAAACATGGAAGAGAGATACTGCCAAATTCTTTTTGAAATTTACTGCTGGGTCTGTTAAGGTCAATCCAGTGACAACTCATCATTTCATTACGGAGCTGTATTGTGTCATAACCAAGCCATTTTGCAATCCAGCATACAGCTGCAAAGTCGGTACTGGTAGGGTGGGTTTCTGTTGGGGTGTAATATGATGGCTCCCTGAATTTCACTATTATGATGATCTTTAATGTAACCCCTTTTTGTTCAGTTCATAAAAACAGCTGCTGCACCTCATGGGACCAGACATACTGCACCTCTGCACACCTCCAGACGCATCTTCCTACCTCCATATCCTCATGGTGGTGTATATCTCTTGGAGACATTTTCCAATGTGTGGCACCATCCTCTGAAGCACCTCCTAGCTCATGATCATACCAGCCTCCCCATGCAGAAGTTCTTGTCAGGGTCCAGAAGTAGTCTTCCCTTTTCTTTTGTGGTGCTCAGTTCTGTCTACCCCCAAAAAAGAGGGGCTCACTACTATCCATACTCCTCAGGCCATTTTCCAGACCATCTCCTTTGATGTAATTGTTTGCTCTCATGAACCATTCACACTTGTCCAGGCCGTGCTCACGCTTGTACTTGAGCATCATAAAGGGCTTCTTCTGGGACTGAAAGGAGTCATCCACTCGCAAAGCACACTACAGAGATGGCTGTCAAGACGTCTGGGCCCTCATGGGGAATAATTCACCTGTCCCAGGAACTGTCTCTGACGACATTCTACTGGCGGCCACGGGGAGAGTCTGCAGGTATTTCTGGGCAGTCATAACTCCCATGACCATTAAGTTCCTGTCGCCCAAGCAGCCATCCTGGCTGTCGGGCCTTGAGGTCAGAGTTCGACCCAAGGGCCCACCGATGACCCAGAAAGCCATCCCCGGCCCAGCCGGGTGGCACTGAAGGCCCATCCACTTCAGATCCAAAGTGTGAGGCAAGACGAGCCGCCAGGCCAGCGCGAAACCCAGCACCAGCCCCAGCAGCACGTGGAGCCAGACGACCCGGCCGCACCGCCACTCTCGTGCCTCTCTGCCCGCCGGGCCACGGTCGCCAGCGCCGCAGTTCCGGCTCCCTCAGCCCGACGACCCGCCCTCCCGGCCGCCCCGGCTCGCCCAGGTTTCACTTCCCTTTCAGCCCTCAGTCACCCTCCGCCCCGCATCGGGCCCAGGCCCAGTGCTCCAGGGTCTGTGCCTTTAAGTGGGAGCCATACCTGGGCGGCGCGTCCTCTGGCTCCCGCACGCACGGGTGGAGACGCAGGGCACGTCTGGGCCCCTGCGCGCCTGCGCAGCCCTGCTCGCGGCGCTCCCCTCCCCCTAGCCGCTTGCGTCGCGAACGTCGCGGCTGCGCATGCTCCAGCGTAGTTTCCGCCACTGCCGTTCGAAGTCTAGCGTCGCCTCAGCCGTTTGTGAAGCAGTCTCCTTCTTCCTTTTTAATGTAAGCTTTTAGAGCGATAGATCTTCCTCTCAGCGCTGTCTTTGCTGCACCACGTATAGTTTGTTAGGCTGTATTTTCATTTTCGTTCACCTCGTGATGTTTCCGAATTTCCCTTGTGATTTCTTCTTTGACCCATAAATTATTTGGGTACATCAAAAAAAAATCACGTATTTGTCAGAGAAGGCGTATCTTGTTGGGTACAGTATTTTTGAATATTGAGATTTGTGATTCAACATATGGTCTACTTGGAAGAATGATCCATGTGCATTGTAGAATGTGTGTACTGCTGCTGTTGGGGGAAATGCGTGCACAGCTGTTAGGACTGCCTAGTTTAGAGCGCCTTTCAAGTCTTGTATTTCTTTATTGATTTCCTGTCTAGGTGTTCTACTTGTTATTGAAAGTGGTGTATTGAAATCCATTAATGTCAACTGTCCAGTTATGTCAATATTTGCTTCCTATATTTGAGTCAGCTATTCGGTGCATAAATTGTTATAATTATCACATCTTCTTGATGAATTTACTCCTCTATCATTAGCATGATGCTCTTTGTCCCCCATAACAGTTTCTGACTTAATGTCTATTTGATCTAATATGAATATAGTTCCTCCAGCTTTCTGTTACTAGTATACTTTCCCCATTTTTTCACTTTCAACCTGCATATGTCTTTGAATTTGAAGACATCAGTCTTTTAAATAGCATAGGATTGGCTCATGCTTTTTTCCTATCTATTCTGCCAACCTCTGCCTGTTGATGGGGTAATTTAAGCCATTTACATTTAAAATAACTATTTACATTTAAAATAACTATTGATAATGTAGGACTCTCTTTTTCCATTTTGCTTTTTTGTGTTTCTCTTATAACATTTAGACCCTCCATTCTTCCACCAATGCCTGCTTTCATATTAATTTAGCTTTTTGTATTGTACCATTTTGAGACCCTTCTCATTTCCTTCTGAATATATTTTCATATATTGTCTTTGTAGCTGTCATTTAACCATCTGTCATTAAAATTTAACATCCTAAATGTATAAAAATCATATTTTGTGTGATACCAACTTACGTTCAGCAACATACACATACATTGTTCCCATACCTCCTATCTCCCCACATTTTTGTGGTACTTGTTACAAATGATATCTCTGCATTTTATGGTCAAAACTGTGTATCTTTTACTTTTTATGCATTTGCATTTTAGAAGCTGTAAGAGGTAAAAAGTGGTAATACTTAACAAAAATACAATATAATTGTTCTGGCATTTATAATCACTCATGTGGCTACTTTTACTAGGGTCTTTATTTCTCTGTGCCCCTTTAATATACTTTCTAATGTCTTTTCCTTTCAGTCTCAAGAACTCTCTTTAGCAGATCTAGTAGTGACAAATTCAGTTTTTTGTTTGGGGATTGTCTGGGAATGTCTTAATCTCTTTCTCATTTTTGAAAGGCAAACTCACCAGACATAAAATTCTTGGTAGACAATTTTTTTTCTTTCTGTACTTTAAATACTTTGTACCCCTACTTTCTTGCTTGCATGATTTCTGTTGAGAAAGTAACACTGAATCTTATTGGGATTTTCTTGTATATAACATGCTGCTTTGATTTTACAGTATTTAGAACTCCCTCATTCTTGGCTTTCAACAGTTTGATTAGTATGTGTCTGGGAGTGGTTCTCCTTGAGTTTTTCCTGTATGAGTCCATTATTTTTCTTGAACATGTATATTCATATCTTTCATTAAATACAATATGTTTTCTTCTATTTTCTCTGGGAGTATTCCTTCTGCCCTTTCTTTCCTTCATCTCCTCCTGGGATTCCTATAATATGTATGTTGATACACTGGATGGTGTCCCGCAGTTCTCTTGGGCTTTGTTCATTTATTTTTTTTTTTTTCTGTTCCTCAGCCTGAATCATTTCAGTTTTCTTGTCTTTGAGTTTACTCAGCCAGATCCAATCTGATGTTTACACTCCAGGGTGTAAAGTCCATGTATGGTAAGTCCAAATTCTGATCTTCTCTTTTGATGGTTTCTTCATTTTACCTTGTTCCTTTTAGTTGGCCACCATTTCCTTTATTTTTCTTCATCTTGTAATATTTTAACATCACATATTAACATTTTAGTGTGTTAACTCTGAGATTTATCCCTGAGTTGTCTGCTCCTTATATTTCTATCCAGATAGTATTATGACAGAGATAACCTACAGTGCCAAGTGCGAACGGAAACAAAGTAGCTAAAGAAAAAAATTCCTTTCACAGTTTTTGCAAATGGCCTTGCATTGGTTGGTCTTGTCCTTTAGAATTTAGCTATGTTCTAAAGCAATGGTAAAGGGTCCTTCCTCAAGTGTACCTGGCCCTCCCCTCATTCAAGGGGCTCTGGGTCTGTAAACTGTCTCAAATCTGAGAATTGATTAAGGGACCCTGACACTCTGTTTCTGTAATTCAGATTAGACTTCTGTTTACTTGACACAATTATTCTGTGTATACAACTCAAGCAGGATTTAGTAGACTGCTCATATATTTTATTTCTAGGTATGCCGTGATCTACTAGCAAACACCACAAGTCTCTATGAGAAATATTATTTTATTTTGACTGTTACTTTGAGTCTGCTGTCCATTATGGTCCATTATGGTGACCATGCCCACCTTTTCTATGGTGATTAGCTTTTGTCAACTCAAAATCCTGTCATCCCCATTGTGTTTAAGGATTCTACCTCAGTGGCAGCAGTTCCTACAGTAATATAGGACCTACAGAGAAGGGCAACTACAGAGTTCTTCAAGGATGATGGAGCTAGTCTCGTAATTTTATTTCTCAAGGTTCTGATTAAAGATGTGTCCTCTGGATATTTCTGGGGTGTGTGAGCAGGTCTTCCATGATAAATCCACTTCTACCATGATAAATCCACTTCTACCATTCCAATCTCTCTAAGCCTCTGGAGCCCTTCATCTACATTATACCAGGGCAGTTTCGGGATTTCAACCTCAGGTAATATCGGCCACCTTTTGACATGTTTCAGCCAGCCATACAAACAAACTGTTAATGCCCTTTATAACCCCTCTAAGTAACAACATCAGATGCATAATCTCTCTAGAGAAACAGAACAAGCTGGAGAGAGCTGTAAATATGAGATTTATAAAGGTGTCTCACACAACCATGGGAATGGATAAGTCCAAAATCTATACGGCAGACTGTGAAGCTGGTGGCTCCACTGATGGTTCTGGATGAACTCCATAGGAGAGGCTTGCTGGCTGAAGAAGCAGTAAAAGAGTCTTCTTCCTTAAATACCTTCAACTGATTGGATTAATTTGCAGAGTTGATAATATAGTTAACATGCTACTTCAGATTAGACAAAGAAACATTGCAAAAGTAGGACTCCTTTACTATGCGTGTTTTCTTGTTTTCTGGTATATATGTTACAGCTATATATATCAAAAAAAAGCAATATACCATGTTATGGTTTTCCCTTTGAATAGTTTTACGTCATTTGAAGAAATTAAGAAAAAAGAATGTATGCCAATAACTCATTCAATACTTGACCACACAGCCACATGCTGGAAAAAAATCTGTAGCAAATATTTAATGGACATATGGCTTACATCAATTGATAAGAAAAACAGTATAGAATAATGACAAAAGGATGTGAGAGTAGAATTGAGATTAAGAGCATAGGTTATCACATTATGGTGTATTGTAAAGGTTCCTAGATTGTATGCTCTTATAGCAATCATATCTATTCTGGAGTTGTAACTGTTATTGCTAAATTCTGACATGCTGAGCTATTTGTATATAATCTGGTCATCCCCTGGAACTTCAGGTATTGTGTGACACTGAGACTCAGAATTAGAGTCCTGAAGCTATGAAAGTCAGCATTACCCCACACAGCAATTGCTTAAAAAGTTGGAAAAATTGATCGGACTTCAACTAGAGATATGAGTGAAACCAATCTGGATAGGACTAAGGTGAATCAGAATAGAGGTTAAAGGATGATATGGTCTATGCTTTAAAGTTTCAACTTCTGTGTGAGATCAAAGGAAGAAATGTTTATTTGGTGCAAAATTTATATTTTTTGTAACAGATTATCTGTTAGGTACCGGGTCACTAAGGATTCCACATGAGACAGTGAGTTAAAAACTAATAGATTTATTGAGGAAGAGAAAGTGTAAAGAAGCAGAAGGGAGCCAGCGACATGAAGGTCTGCAAAAGCCAGAAAAATGGCTCCGACTCTTTGTTCTGGGAACTATGTTTTAAAGGGAAAGTGATGCCAGGAAGGGAGGGTGCCCAGTAGGTGGTGGGTTGTCTCTTGATTGGATGGAGGCTTGTTGACTTAGGGTATGACAGATTGCTGAAGTATTCTCCTTTGATGTGCAGGTGCATGTATCAGGCAGGATGAGACACTGGCAGGAGAGGGTGTTAGCAGCAGCACCATCTGGAGGACACAATACTAGCTATGGCAATTGGTGCATATGTAGGTCCTTGGACTGCCAAGGATGCTAAGGAGCGGGGCTCTGCATCAAGAATTCCTTTTGCACATAGAATTCTTTTTCTGAAATTCGACATTCCTACCTTTTTATTTGAATAAAATTGAATAAAATTGGTGTTTGGTTTGGATTAGTGCCTTAATTTAGGTCAAAGCAACTTTGAAGGAATAGGGGCATTGTGTTCTTTCATTGACTACTTCCTGTGGACAAGAGGGTGTAATTGACGGGGGTATTGCTTTCAGCTGAGCAGAGCAAAGTTGGGTTTTCTGGACATTCTCTGTTGGAATGGGTTGGTAGCAATGTTTTTGTTGCAACAGCAGCTGTAGCAGAAGTAGGTTTTCAGAATTTTGCTGGTTGTCTACAGCTGCTATTGACCTGAAAATAAATCTAGATGGACATTGTAAGAGGCGGGGGCTAGGAGGAAAATTAATAGGAGGATAATTAAAGGTCCAATGAGGAGGAACAGTATAGCTTGTAAAGGGGTGGAGAAGAATGAAAGAAAATTTGAGAGAAAGGTAAAGAGATTAATGATAAAACTAGTTGTTATTCTTGGAGAGTTAACATCTTCAGGTTTCACAGCTCCTTTGGCATTGGAACAATTTGGAGCTTTTAAGTTTTCAGAAAATTAAATTTAGTAAGTAAAGTTTTATAGAGTATAGGATATTTTTTAGGGTTTCTAGGAATACTGTTGGTTGGGGTTTGCTGTATTGTGGCAGTTTGTAATATTTATTTGAAGCTTACACAAGAGTAACCTCCCCAATGATGTCTTGACTCAATTTGAAATTTTTAGCCATTGGAACTCTATTTTTCCCCCTTTTGGTTAGTTTATCCATGATGTTAGTGCTAGTTTTATCCTTGGAGTTTATGTTTCATTGTGTTAGGGTGAGTTATGTTCTGCAGTGCCAGTACCCACTATGTTTCATGCTGCCAGTGCCAGGCTTACACTCCTGGAAATTATGGTCCATGTTGCGGGGAAGCTTAGAGTTTACCTTAGAGAGAAACCACATTTGAGCATCAGCAGAGATTTTCTGGAGATGTCTCTTAGGTACTAATTTTAAGTAGATTTAGTTTATTATTATAGAAATAAGTTTTATAAGGGCAAGCCTGAAAATTGAGACTTTTGCTTATTAAGGGTTTTTCTTGCTTGAGAAAATATTAAGGTTGTCCACCTGAGGAATTCCTAATAGTTTTATTTTTCTCAGTTTTCCAAGGGACATTGCAGACACTTTTTATTTTTTGCCCCAAATATTCTGAAATGCAGAGTATAAAGTATTAACTTGTATAAAACATTAAGATTTTGTTCCTATTCCAGGTTTTGTATTAAATAAGACTGAATTAGAGTGTTTAATTTATTAGACAGATTAAGTTAGAATACCTTTTGGATAAAATAAATGTTTTTTTAATCTTATACAAAAGTTAAAGCTTTATAATACAGATAATATTATTTTTACCATATACATTAATTTACCTTGGTTTTAACCAGATTAGGTTTCTTGCATTTTTAATTGGAGTTTGATTTTTATTTTTCATTCTTGAACCATTGCTCTGTGGACCCATGCTAATTTTTAGAGCTGGAGAACTAAATTTGAGTTTTAGGTGTTATATAGATATTTTAAGTTTTAGGGAGCTATTAGGCTACATAAGACTAAAGCACCTTAGAATTTAAAGATGATAAAGTTTATAATATAAGCTTTAATCTTTATAAGCATTTTTACTTAAATTGTTTTTAGAAACAAATTATTGGACAGCTGTTTTATGTTAATAAATTATAGCAGAGACCCTGTTCTGCTTCACTACCTGTGTTAGAGCAGAGCAGTGCAACTGACAATTTGATTATTTTTTTCTTTATTTGCAGCCTTTTTTAGAATAATTAAAACTATGACTAACAACATTATGCTTAATATTACATAGATTAGTTTTAGGATATAATATCAACAGTGAGAGTATTCTTAAATTTTTAGGAATTTATACAATGTTTAAATTTATGAATATTTATTTACATTTAATTATTAAGATAGAAAATTCCTTTTAACCATTGTAATACTTCCTAAACATTTTTTTATGCAATAGATTGTTATTTTAGCACCTTACTTATACAAGGTGAAAAAACAAATTATTTGTAACAGTTTTTCCCTAACAGTGAGAAGACTTGTCTTCTTGAATTAAAGAATAATGCTAACATGAACATGAATACGGTTATTATTCTGATGTAAGATATTTTAGACAGAGTACTTGGATGATTAAGAAAAATTTTTTTAAAATAATATTTTATGTTTAAGAACATACTAACAATTCATGTTAATAGAACACAGAGAAAACTTAACTTTAGTTTTGTATGAATACTTAACACAAGAGCTTTCCTTTTCTGAAATATATGATAAACGGACCTATTAAATTTTGGTTAGCATTGATTATGATAGACAGAATTCACTTTTTAAACCCCCTTATTTTTTATAATTATTTTATAAATTTGTTTTTTACAGCTTTTTATAATTATTTAGAGCCAATAATTAAATAATATTTGTTTTTTTATTTTAATTAAAGCAGAGGAAAAAAGTTAACCTTTTTAAACAGTGACATGATTCTTTTTTTTTTACACAGCCAAGGACATGACAAAGTTAACATAAAGTACAAGAAGTTATTTTGATAAAACACAGACTTTTTTGCCTTTTACACTGATTATCTAGAAAAACCATTTGTAACTTTTTATTAAAACAGGCCATTAGTCCAAGAAAATTTTGTTACTTTAACAGACAGAGAACTAAATCCTAGTCTTGCACATTATCCAATATTAAAGTTCTTTTTTTTAATTTTATAGAAAGACCTATTAAATCTTTCTTGACTTTGACCATAATTTTCTTTTTCACAAACCCTCAGCAACTTATTATATCCATTCAGGCTTTGTCCTACATTTTCCTCATTCTGTAATAGCCAT
Source organism: Tamandua tetradactyla (assembly GCF_023851605.1). Lineage (NCBI taxonomy): Eukaryota > Metazoa > Chordata > Mammalia > Pilosa > Myrmecophagidae > Tamandua > Tamandua tetradactyla. Next base: position 38,082,945 of record NC_135352.1, on the reverse strand, counting down.
TTGTTTTATTTTAGGAAAAACTTCTCTCTTTTTCCTTTTAATAAAAACACATTATTTATATCCTTTATACTTAAGTCATTACTTCAAGCAAATATTTTACCACATGCAATTCCCATTAAAATTAAAGTTGTCTGAATAATGATAAATATTTAAAATGCTTTAGTTAATGTGTATTTGAGACATTAATATGCAATTTTGAGGTATTTGCATGTTTTAATTTTATTATATTTTATATATGTTATTATTACCAGGTACGTTGCTTAGTTTATGCAACCTGTTAGGTTACTTTAAGAGGAATTCTGAGAATGTACCCACAATTACTAGTTTATTTATTAATAAGCTTATCCAAACTCAAGGAGAACACATTTAAGCAGAAGAAAATTGCATTTGCTTAATTTAAAAATTAATTATTTAACTCCCTCCATTGTCTTGATCATATTTTAAAATTATGAAGAATTTCAAAAGTATATTGACTATTAAGTTCTGGGAACGATACTGAGCTTTATTGAATTTATCCCAAATTTAAATTTAGGAAAACTTTTCAATTGGTTGCACAGACGGAAAGACACCAGGCCTTTTAGGTTTGAAATTTTTAAGTAAGGGCCATGGAACCCTGAGAGTTGCCATGCTTTTCTTCTAATTATTTTTAATTATTAAATTCATTTTATTAAAAGTTGTGACCAGAGCCATTGGAAAAGGTTGTTGCTTTTCTTTTAGAGGCAGCTCCCTGGCAGCTTTCTGCTGCCTTAGGGAAATTCCAGGGGCAGTTTTTAATGTTCCCCTTTGTTTACAGTAATGATAAGATTAAAGCTTAAGTAGTTTAAATAGAGCTCCTTAAGAATTTTTTAAAATTAATTTGCTCTTATTTAGAGGTATGAGACTATATATTAAAAATACATACAACATAAATAGGAAATTTATTACTTTAAAAGGAGAACAGGAACACAGAAATATTTTTGAGAGGATCTAATAAAGGATTGAATGTGTTATTTTATCGCATTTTTAATTTCTGCAGAATGCTTTTAACTGTAATATCTTTAACTTTAACTATAATAGTAATTTTATTTTAAATCATAGGTCAAATTATGTTACAGAAATAAAACTTTTATAAACCTATAACCAATGTTTTCTTAATTTTTAACACGGCCTCGGGTTTTTCCTTTTAAAAGAATTTTCATAATTAGTAGCCAATTATGAACATTTGATGAATACAAATGTAAGAACATACCAATTAATAATTAGACTGAACACACTAGCTAATAAATTGGTATTAACTGCTTAAAACAGACATTATTTTTTTCTATAACCAGGTAACATACCAGTTAGCATTATAACAGGTTTATTTAACTTTATTAAATATTAATTAATAGTTAGATTACTTATTTTTTAGGAGTATAATTAACAGACAAATTTAGGCCAGGGCTTTAAATCTTGTATAGAACACACTGAATACATTAATTAACAGTTAAACAGACAAACATTTATTACATTAGTTTAACAATTAACCAGTAATTTGTTAGACTTTGTAGGGGGGGTGGATGGTTAGCAGGACTAAAGAAGTGACTGAATGACATGTCCTTAAGGGGAGGGGCAGAAGACCTAAAAAGGTTTTTAAGAAAGACTCGTCAGCATTAAAGAGATTTGTTGAGAAGGTTAATAACCTTTGCTGGGGAAGTAGAAAGCTTAGAAGGCTTTTTGTGGAGGAGTATTTGGTCTGACTACAACAGAGTGACACAGAGAAGATGAGACTTAAGAGCCCAGAAGGCTAGGGCATAGGGAATCTCAGACCATTTACCATCATACCACATAAAATTTTACAGTTCAGTGAGAGTTTGCCAATTAAAAGTGCTGTTTTCCAGCCAGCGTTTTTGTTGTTCTAAAGGATATTGTGGCCAAATTGAATTGTAAAGCAAAATGAGTTTTTGTGATTATATTTCCCCTTTTAACTGGAGTTTATTTAGATGATGGAATAAACATCCAAGAGAAGTAGACTCCAGGGGGGAAGAGACATTTTAGAGCTGCTGCGAAGTGATTGATTGCTTGCTGTGGTTGCCAGGTTGAAGTGCTGTGCTAAAGCGGGGTGAGGTGTTCCCTGAAAACTGCCCTGAGGCAGTCTGGGATGTTCCCTAGACCCCAGACAAAATTAAGTGAAACTAATAACCCAGATCCATGTTCCTATATGACTCAACAAAGCAAGCATCCCCGGCTTATCACCGGGGACCAAGAAAGTGCCTGCAGTCATGAACTCAAGGTGTCCCTCAAGTGACTTCGCTGCATGGGGAAGTGATGCTCCCTGAGCACCACGCTCCCTGACATGAGAGAGTTTGGACTGAGCTCAGATTTTTATGCCATCCCCTCCCTGAGGTGGGCTGGTGTCCCCTGGACACCAAACAGAACTCTCAAAGGGAGGATTTTGGCAGAAAGCATCACTTACCTAGGGCCGAATTATTTGTAGATGTTTGAGTGCTGTGGATGTGAGCTCATGTTGCACTGAGATGGTCTGAGCCTGTAGACTGAAGCCATCAGCCACATGGAAGCCTGAATGTGCCATTTTGGGGGATGGAGTCCACTAGAAGGCTGCACTCATAGCCCCAAGGGGCTAGAAAGCAAAGCCTCAGTTAGACCTCTGATCAGAGTCACAGCATCAAATGCTAGGCACAGGATCATTAAGGATTCCACATGAGGCTGCAAGTTAAAGATTAATAGATTTATTGGGGAAAAGAAAGCAGAATGAAGCAGAAGGGAGCCACCAACACAAAGGTCTGCCAAAGTCAGAAAAATGGCTCTGACTCTTTGTTCTGGGAACTATGTTTTAAAGGGAAAGTGATGCCAGGAAGGGAGAGTGCCCACTAGGTGGTGTGTTGTTCCTTGGTTGGATGGAGGCTTGTTGATTTAGGGTATGACAGATTGCTGAGGTATTCTCATTTGATGTGCAGGTGCATATATCAGGCAGGATGAGATGCTGGCAGGGGAGGGTGTTACCAGCAGCAGCATCTGGAGGATACAATACTAGCTAGTATGGCAATTGTTTCATATCTGGGTCCTTGGACCTGCCAAGGATGCTGAAGAGGGGGGCTCTGCATCAAGAGTTCTTTTTGCTCTTAGAATTCTTTTTCTGAAATCCAACACTATTTAGTTTTACACGTATGGGCAATTTATTCAAACACCATAATTAAATAGAATCTTGAATAAGGAATGAGCACTTGTTGATTTGTACAGATTAGTGTGATGCCCTGATACATTCTAGAGTTATTTGGGCAGGGAACAAAAAAGTATTTGCCAAGTCCCCTTAAGGGAGTAGGGAAAAAAGAGGAACTATTAAGCTTCCACACCTAGGGAATTCCTGATATTCTCACAAGCACTGGGGACAACCAACTTAATAGGCCAATCTTGGGGCTTGCCCCTATGAAACATATTCCTGTAAAGGAGAAGCTAAGCCTACTTATAATTATGCCTAAAAATCACCTCCAGAGAACCTCTTTTGTTGCTCAAATGTGGCCTCTCTCTCAAAACCAACTCAGCACTTGAAGTCATTGACTCCCTACTATGGGACTTCACTCCTGGGGATGAGCTAGGATCTAGGATCATGGGATTGACAAAACTTTCATGACCAAAAGGGGGAAGAGAGACATGAAAAAAATAGTTTCAGTGACTGACAAATTTCAAATAGAGTCAAGAGGTTATTCTGGAGGTTATTCCAATGCATTAAATAGAAAACTCTTTTTAGTTTTTAGTATTTTATAATAGCTAGAAGGAAATAATTGTAACTGTTGAACTGTATTCCAGTTGCCTTGATTCTTAAAGACAATTGAATGACTACATACCTTTTACAGCGTGACTGTGTGATTGTGAAAACCTCATGGTTGATGCTTCCTTTATGCAGGATATGGACAGTGAGTATAAAAATATAGACAAAAATAAATAAATTTGGGAGGGAGATAAGGGGTAAAAGAAATTGGGTAAATTGCAATACTAGTAGTCAATGAGAGTGAGGGGTAAGGGGTTTTGGATGGATGGGGCTTTTCTTTTTTCTTTTTATTTCTTTGTCTGGAATGGTACAAATGTTTTTAAAATGATCATGGTGATGAGTACACAATATATGATGATATTGTGAGCCATTGTGTGTATACTTTGGATGGACTGTATGGTGCAAAAATATCTCAAGAAAAATATTTCTTAAAGAAGTGTACCTTATTAAATTTGTCCTTTGTTTATTCCTCTCCACTTCTTTTCCTGTCATCTAATTCCCAGTATGTTATGGCAAATATTGAGATGTACTGTTTGAGTTGTATTCTTTACTTCTAGCCTTTAAGCCAGTTTCATTTTCCAACATAGAACAATTTGGGTAGATTCACACCTGAATAACTATAGTGTTAGTACGTATATTCATTAGTTTTCTTTAAAAATTCTATAACATTCTTGATATAAAGTATATAATTTTAACAGTTATGTTTCTGTGTCTAAATTTTAAAGCATCAAATATTTATACACATAACAAAGAAACCTGGCACAAAATATCTAATCCAATATTTTAAATAAATATATTTTGTGTTTATATTATAAAATCACACTCTTAGTTCATTGGAAATTGTTCTTGTAGATATTTCAGTTATATTGTTAAGTTCTCAAGTATTCCATGTTAAAAAAATATATAAGTGCATTGGTCATTTCTAAAAACTAACAAATTCAATCATTTGATTCATTCTTCATAGAATAAATTTAATTCAAATTATATAGAAAATAATATGATATTTTCAATATTTTATCTTCTTTCTGGTGTTTTAAATATGTTAGAATATTAAAATCTCTAGTGGTTTTCAAATTAGTAGATAAATAGGCAAATTTTGAAAAAGCAAAGAAATATGTTACTTTATTGTTGAGTTCGAGTAAAATACATGATATAAAATGAACTGGTGAATAATGAGATTAAGACATCAAATGAAATGCAGATCTCCCTTAAAATAGTGAAATTATAACTTCTAAAGTAGGTTTATTGCTTTTTTCCTTCTCTTACTCTCTTGTTCTATAATGATCTTTTTTTTCTTAAAGGAAATAAATATATTTGAATAGTAGAGTCTGAATTTGTATAAAAAAGGATTTTTTCATTTTTTCGTAATTATCATTTGGTCCTTTTAAAATGTAAACCCCAATCTCTGTAGAGATTGTAACAATTTTAGAGAGGTGAAGACAAAATGGGATTTTGAATTTTGTATAGTTTTGTAAATAATGTATAATATTTTGGACTTGATTTTATGAATGGAATCATCAGTAGCATATATAGTCATAAATATGTATGATATTGAAACAAAATATTGGCTGTATTTTTGAGGTAACAAAGCAAATAATAAAATAAAACTTTAAAAGAGTTTTTAATTTGGCTTCACACCTAATTTGGATGTTCATAAAGCATATTTCTATTATGTAGCAGGATAGTAAACAAAATTATGTATTCTGACTTGTATGACCAATATATTTTCTGTGGATATTTTACATAGATTTAAACATTACAGAAACCTTTTTAAATATGTAATTTGTAGAAGGTATATTATTAGCTGCTATATGAGATATGTACATGATTAAGTTGTCAGTGTGGTTTAATTTTAAAAGAATTTCTGAGCTAGTAGAAGAGCACAGAATTCACAGGGAGATTTTCTATCAATGGATGTTAATTCTAGCTTGGAGTTCTAAACATACAATGAAAAGTGAAATGAATAAGTTCATTAGGTTTCCAGACTCATATAGGTATGTTAGGAATTCATTTGAATGTCAGACAATTGAAGTCACCCTATTGATAGTCCAAGTTCTAAGTTAGTCCTTGCTGTTTTTTGTTTGTTTGTTTTTAATTATTGGCATCTTGGTTAGACAGATGTGAACACTAGGGCCAAAATTCTTTAGAATTTCTAAAGTTGAAGACAAATTTGAATATATATATATATATACACATATAATATGATAATGACATATGTAATGGTCACCAGGGAGTACCAATGAACACAGTATTTAAAAAATACAATGCTGATGTTTAACAGCAGAGGTCAATCAAATGGAAGGTCCCTACATGTAAAATCTGAGTATATTCTAGTTTGATCTCTGACAAATAAATGACCTGGAAATAATCACATACATCCTTACCACAAGCAGAAGAACTGAACAAACTGAGATCAGCAGCTTTTCTTGGACTATCAGAGAACTGAAGTTGGAAAGAAAATTATCCCCCAAATCTGAAGACAGACAAATATAAAGAATTACAACCAGCCAAGATCTGCTGACCTACAGCAGAAGCTGCTGTAGCCATAAATTGTATGAACTACATGGTAACTTTGATGAGTTGGAAATTCCCGTGAAGGCAGGGAGTATCATCTTATGAGAACCACGACACGCTTGTGGTTGTTACCCCAAGAAGCTCACCAAGATCTCAAGTTGAAGAGCCAAGAAGAGATAAGGAACTATTTTGAAAAATTCCCAGAGTCTTTGTCATAAAAAATGACTACTTTTCAGGGGAAGAGGCATTTCCACAGCCTTACTCCACTGCAAGAAGGAAATTTACCAAACTCCAATGATTTGCAGTGTTTCTGCCTTCCCTAGTTGGAAAAAGAGCTAAGGGGCTTTGTGAGGGTCACATACCATGTACAGAGGCACAGTATAAAATTGAGATTTAATCACAATATTATGGAGTGCTTCCCCTCCACCCCCACCTTACCACCACATCAATGTGCCCCAGTATAACAACAATAGATTACAGCTGAAAGAACAAAATATTCACATTTTACTTAAGGAAGAGTTCTCAGAGGTATTCCAGGGCCGCAGAGGAGATAAAAACAGAAACACCTGAAGAATTTGAAGCCTCTAGCACCTACAGCTACAAATACTAAATCCAGCCCAACTCCAAGGCAGATTAAGATAAAAACACATGCACAAGATCTATTTACCTCAGTTTTTATTTCTTGATAACTCAAGCCCAACTTTCAATGAAAATAGTACAAAACATGCTGAAAGGCAAGAAAAGTCACAATATGAAAGAGATGAGCCATCATCAGAACCAGATTCAGATATGACAAACATTCTGGAATGATCAGAGAAGTTTGAATTACATGTGATTAATATATTAAGGGTGCTAATGAGAAAAGTGGAAAACACACATGAAGAGATGAGTAAATGAAGCATAGAGACTGAAACGCTAAGAAATTATTTTAATATTGCCAGAAATAAAAAACATTGTACCAGAAATGAAGAATATCTTTAAAAACTCATCAGTAGTCAGTACACTACTGAAGAAAGTATTCATGAGTTTACGGTATGTCAACAGAAACTCCAAAAACTGAAAAACAAAGAGTAAGAATGGAAAAAAAAAGGGAACAGAATATCTAAGAATTGTGGAATCGCTATCGATAGTGTAAATGCACTGAATGGAAATGCCAGAAAAAGAGGAAGAGAAAGGAACAAAAGGAACATTTGAAGTGATAAAATTTCAGATTTCCTAAAAAGAATTACAGAACTAAACCACAGATCCAAGCAGCTCAGAGAACACCAAGCATGTAGGTATGCCATGCTCAAACTTAAGAAACGCAAAGGCAAAAAGAAAATCTTAAAAGAAGCCAGGGGTAAAAGCATTCTATCTATAGAGAAAAGCGAATAAGAATCACAGTGGCCTTCTTGTCAGAAATCATGCAAGAAGAGAGTGAGTGAATTATTTAAAGTTGAAAGAAACAAAGTTAACCAACCTAATACTATAGCCAACAAAATTATCTTTCAAGAAAAAAAAAGACTTTTTCAGACAAAATGAGGATATTTATTGCTAGCAGATGTGCCCAGCATATATGTTAAAAGAAGTTCTTTGAGGAGAAGGAAAATTATATTGTTCAGAATCTCAGATCTAAAAAAAAAAAGAATATTTTTAGAGAAGGATTTACTGAAGGTGAAATAAAATATTTGTTTTCTTATTAATTTATCTAAAATCAAGTGTCCACAATTGTAATAACAAATGTACTAGGTAATTATAGCATATGGATAAATGAAACAAATGACAGCAGTGTCATAAGGGGTTGGAGAGAGGAATTGATAGTACCCTTTTATGAGATACTTGCACTACATGTGAAATTGGTGTTATTTGAAGGTGGATTGAAGTCAGTTAATAAATGTATAGTGTAAATGCTAAAGCAAAAACTAGCAAAGAGGGGAAGGAAAAAAAAAACAACTGCAGTGATAAAAATAGCTATAAATGTTAAAGTTGTTTATTCAGCTATATGATTATTGTGCTAATTAAATACACCAGTTAAAAGATAAGACTGTCAGAATATTTTTTAAAAACATGCCCTGACTCTATGTTATCTATAAGAAACACACTTTAAACATTGTTAGGATAGGTTAAAATTAAAGGAAAGGTGTGCCAGTTTGAAACTTGTGTATCCCAGAAAATCCATGTTCTTTAGCCCTGTTTTAATATTGTTGAGTGAGATGTTTTTGATTAAGTTGTTTCTATGGAGATGTAACCCACCCAATTGTGGATTGGACCTTTTGATTAGGTGGGGACATATCTCCATGGATATGTCCCATTCAAGGTGGATTATTTTCTGAAGTCTCTTAAGTCTTTCAAGAGGGAAAAAGCTACTGAGCTGACAAAGACATTTAGAGATGCAAAAAGAAAATGCCCCCAAGGAAGCTGTTTGAAACCAGAAGTCAAAGCACCAGTAGGCACCAGCCATGTGCCTTTCCATACTGGACTTTCTTGAGTCAAGGTATCTTTCTCTGGATACCTTAGTTGGACATTTTTATGTCCTTGGAACTGTAAACTTGTAACTTACCAAATCCGTGTTATTATAGCCATTCCATTTCTGGTATATCACATTCTGGCAGCATTAGCTAACTAAAACAGATAGAAAAGACATACCTTGTTAACCAAATGAATAAAAAAAGTTAGAGCAACTATTTTAATTTCAGACAAAGCATAATTTAAAGCAAAGAAAATTATGAATGAAGAGGGAATTACACAATTATAAAGTAGTCACTTCTCCAAGAAAGAATAACAATTTTTAATGTGCATGGACTTAATATCAGGGAGTCAAAACATTTGAGGCAAAAAACAATCAAGCTGGGCAGGCCATGGTGGCTCAGCAGGCAAGAATGTTTGCCTGCCATGCCAGAGGACCTGGGTTCGATTCCCAGTGCCTGCCCATGTAAAAAAAAATAAATAAATAATCAAGGTGCAAGGAGGAAACAAAGCAAAATGAAAAACAAGTTTACTATTATGTTAGAAAATTCAACATCCTTGTAATAGCATGCAGAATAACAGTAAGAATATACTTCATTTGCAGAGTACTATCAGTCGGTGGGACCTAGCTAATATTTATAGGCTATTCCTTCCAAAGACAACAGAATACGCATTTGATCAAGCTCACATGGGAAATTCACCAAGCTAAAATGTATTCTGGTTCATAAAATATAATGAAACATATTTAAATAAATGTTTTTATTTAATGAATAACCTGACACTTAAATAAATAAAATGTATTTAAATTCATAAGGAAATAATACAAATATGTTCTCAGACCACAATGGATTAAACCAGAAGTCAATAACAGAACAATAGTTTGAAAATTATCAAATATTTTGACATTAAGCATCATATTTCTAAACAATGTATGCATCAAAATAATACTAACAAAAGAAATTTAAAAATAATTTTAACAAAATGAAAATACAGCTTAGAACTTTTAAACTGCAGGAAGAGTGTTTAGAGTAAATTGGTTGAGATAAGTGCTCATATTAGAATAGAAGAAAGATCTAAAATCCATCTAAACTTCCACCTCAGGGAACTAGGGAAAGATGCCAATTACATCTATAGAAAGCAGAACAAAATAAGTAAAAGTCAGAACAGAAATCAGTGAAATTTACAACAGAAAAAATGGAGAAAATTGATGAAAGCAATGGCTGGTTCTTTGAAAAAATCAAGTAAATGCATGGAATTATAGACAGGATAACCAAAATAAGCAAGCAAGCAAGCAAGCAAGCAAACAAACAAACAAATAAATGGAACAAAGATACAAATTGCCAGTACACTAATAAAAGATGGGTCATTCACTAATGATACCAAAGGATAAGAAAGGAAAACTGACCAGCTCTGTGCCCACAAATTTGATGTATTGTTCAAATTCCTTGTAAGGTATAAATGACTCAGACTCACCCAAGGAGAAACAGACATTCTGAATGGCCCTCTCTGCCAATTAAAGAAATTGAATCAATGATTGATAATATTACAGAAGAAAGTCCTGGACCCAGAATGTTTAAAGGGTGGATTCTACCATTTAAGGATGAAATTATATCAATTCATTACAATTTCTTCTAAAAAAATGGAAGCATATGTAAACTGCCTAACTCATTCTTTGAGGTCAGCATTATGTTAACACTAAAAAAATACAAAAACAATACAAGATAGTAAAATTACAGATCAATTTGAATATAGACATAAAAATGTTCAACAGAATATTAAATACTGAATCAAGTACAACAATGCACAAAAATAATTATACACCATGGCCAAGTGGGGTTTATTCCAGATATGTAAAGTTGATTCAATATTTGAAAATTAATGTAATCCACCGCATAAAAGGATTAAAGGAGAAAATTCATCTGGTAATATCAATGGATTCAGAGAAATTACTTGACAAAATGTAATATGCATTCATTATAAAAGCTTTCAGCAAACTAAGAATAGAGCAAAACTTACTCAATTTGATTAAAAACACCTGCAAAATATCTACAGCTAATGTCATATGTAGTGATGATAAACTGGATGCTTTTCACCCACCATGGGGGTAAGATAAGGATGTCTTCACATAGTAGTCCTATTCAGTATCGCACTGCAAAGACTTTGCTAGGAAAATAATACAAGAAATGAAATAAAAAGCATACAAATTAGAAAGGAAGAAATGAAACTGCCTTTGGTCACAGATGATGTTGTCTGTAAAGAAAATCCCAAGGTATTGACCAGAAACTGGAACTAATAAGTGAATATATCAAGGTATCAGAACAAGTAAGTGAATCTATTAAGGTCTCAGAATCAGGTTTTTTATAAAAAGTCAATTGCTTTCTTGCATGCCATCCATGAAGAGTTGGAATTTGAAACAAAATATAACCATTTGCAATAGCTCCAAAAACTAAAACCTTAGTGATAAATACAACAAAATATATACAACAGTAACACATGTGGAACACTACAAAATTCTGATGAAAGAAATCAGAATTTTGAAGGACTCATTCTACATGGCTTTTTTGGGTGTGTGTGTGTGCATGGTCCGGGGATCAAACCAGGGGTCTCTCATGTGGAATCTACATGTTTTTAAGATGTACTCTAAAGCTGTGATAATCAAGACAGAATGGTATTGGTCAAAGAATATACAAATAGATCCGTATAACAGAATAGAGAGCCCAAAAATAGACTCACACATATAACATCTACTGATCTTTGTCAGCTTAACATAGGCAATTCAGTGGAGAATTGATCATCCTTTCAACAAATGGTACTGAAAATTAAACATGCAAAGACATAGAACTTATACCTTTTACAAAAATTAACTCAGAATGGATTAGAGACATAAATGTAAAAAATAAACTATTAAACTTCCAGAATTAAAAATTGAGAAAGCCTAGAACAACTTCTGCTGGGCAATGAGTTTTGAATATTACACCAATGGAACAGTCCATGAAGGAATACCTTGATAGATTGCACTTTATAAAAACTTTTAAATGGTCTGTGGAAAACACTGTTGAGTAAATGAAAGTACTATGCACCTATGGGGAGAAAATAATTCCAAAACTTGCTTCTGGCCTTTTATTGCTGAATGACTTGATCCAAAACATACTAATTACTCTTTTTTCATGCAGAAGAAACATTTTATTGGAAGTATCTCAGGAAGGACACAGAAGGCCAGGCAGTTGGGTTCAAAAATGGACAGCTTCTAGAGTTGCTCTAGAAATAATTTAGTAGGAACGCATTGATTATTTCAGTAGAACTCTTGGGCAAGACTAAATAAATTCCCGCATTTCTCCCCTGATTCATGAGAGACTGAATTGCAGACTTAAAATACTGGAGGTGAGGATCCTATTACCTAACAATGGGCCTAATGCCCATCTTTGGCTAACATAAAAGGCATTTCCACAAGTATGCACACAAGAGAGACGCATTTCTCCAAAGTAAACTGGAGTACACTTACCAATGAAATGGGAAACAGATACTGAAATTCAAAGATACAATAACCATTCATTAGGATGGGTTCCCTTAGGAGCAAGCCCTTAAGGACTGCTAAACCTGCTTTTGCAGAATACTGAGTAAGTAGTAAAAAGTTATTTGAAGTGAAACTGTATCCTTTCATTATGAGCTATTTTGTTTTAGTTATAAATTATAATGCTAAGGGCCCAGCCTCTCCAGAATACCAGCTAGTACAATCTCCCTAACCCATATTATTGACAGCACCTTCCAACATGAGAAAGTTAGAATGGCTATAGCCCTAATAACACTAAAGAGTGGGATAGAAAGAAGAAAGGTGATGGTGGAGGGTGGTACGACAGTGGCTTAGTGGCAGAACTCTTGCCTGCCATGCCAGAGATCCGGGTTTGATTGCCGGTGCCTGCCCATGCAAAAAAAAAAAAAAAAAAAAAAAAAAAAAAAGTGATAGTGCTGTTATACAGAGATGGTAGGGTTTAACAAATGAATATGATTGCTGAATCATTAAATTTATATTTCTTTTAGCCTTTTAGAGCAGCTAGATGTAAAAACCTAAAATTGTCGAATTGTAACCCATACCAAACTCTGAAATCAGTTTGTATTAGTTTGGGCTCCCTAGAGAAACAGAGTCAACAGGAAATATCCATAAATATAAATTTATAAAAGTCTCACATAACCATGGGAACATAGTGTCCAAAATACGTAGGGCAGGTTGTGAAGCTGATGACTCCGATGGAGGGTCTGGATGAACTCCACAGGAGAGGCTCACCAGTTGAAGCAGGAAGAGAGCCTGTCTCTTCTGAATCCTCCTTAAAAGGCTTCCAGTGATTAGATTAAGCATCACACATTGAATCAGCTGTGAATGCAGCCAACATGACTATGATTTAATTCTATGAAATGTCCTCATAGGAACAGACAGGCCAGCACTTGCCCAACCAGACAAACAGGTACCACCACCGGACCAAGTTGACTCATGAACCTGACCATGACAGTCCACCCCTTGTCAACTTGGCAGATATACCCATCACCTTAAACAACACCTAATTTCTAAGTAGAAAATTATAAAAGATGCATTTTTTTCCTCACCTAACAATACTCAGCTGTCCTACACATAACCAGAAACTCATTAAATCTCACCAGAATAGGGTCAAGTCCTTGGGTAATATTCATTCTTAAACTTGATATCTTACAACTTAAATAGTATAACACGAACAAAACAGCATTAAAGTCCTCAATCCTATAACTTATTGTGTGGTTATAGTTTATATTTATCACTACCTTCTTCCACTACCCGTTACATGTTTCCTTTACCCTCAGCAAGCACTTTAGCTAGCCTTGGTTCTTTGCCTGGTGGAGTGACCCAAACCTTCATTCTTGAGGTTTCAGAACCATTGGTAGTCCTGTCTGGATTGGTTTGTTGCAGTTTTTCATTGATTTTAATCACAGGGCATGGTAGTACTAAAAGACGACCTAGGGGATCCCCTATATTCCAGGAAAACTCTTCTTTACCTCCATTGTGTAGTTGCAGTCCTATTTCCCCCGAATAGTCAGGGTCAGTCACCCCAGCCAGTAATGTAATCCCCTTCTTGGCTTGTTCATCCAGGGGCATGAGTAGCCCAAAGTTACCAGGTGGTAGTCTTAGCTTCTAATTCAGTGGAATCACTGTTGTTTCTCCAGGTGGAAGCACTCCCCCATTTGGAACTAAAACCTGTAGACCAGCAGAGCTCAGGGTCTCAGAGACAGGAAGCAGAAATTTTCCTAGTGGATCGCTAGACATAATAGTGAGTGATGCCATGCCCATTTCCACCCCTTGGTTCCTGGACCCATGGATCCTGGCTATGGGGAAAACAGCACCATACAGTGGACACTGATTCAGAACATATATAACTTCCTCGAGAACATTACCCCAGCGCTTCAAAGTATTGGCACCTAGTTGGCACCATAATTGAGTTTTTAAAAGGCCATTCCACCATTCTACCAATCCAGGTCCTTCTGGATTATGGGGAACATGGTAAGACCAGAGAATTCCATGAGCATGTGCCCATTCCCACACTTACTTTGCTGTGAAGTGTGTTCCTTGATCAGAAGCAATGCTGTGTGAAATACCATGATGATGGGTAAGGCATTCTGTAAGCCCATGGATGGCAGTTTTGGAGAAGCACCACATGCAAGGAAAGCAAACCCATATCCAGAGTATGTATCTATTCTCATTAGAACAAATCACTGCCCCTTCCATGAAGGGAGTGGTCCCACGTAATCAACCTGCCACCATGTAGCTGGCTGGTCACCTTGGGGAATGGTGCCAGATTGGAGGCTGAGTGTGGGTCTCTGCTGCTGGCAGATTGGGCACTCAGCAGTGGCTGTAACCAGGTCAGCCTTGGTGAGTGGTAGTCTATGTTGCTGAGCCTGTGCATAGCCTCCATCCCTACCACCATGACCACATTTTTCATGAGACCATTGGGCAATGACAGGAGTTGCTGGGGAAAGAGGCTGACTGGTATCCACAGAATGGGTCATCTTATCCACTTGATTATTAAAACCTTCCTCTGCTGAAGTTACCCTCTGGTGTGCATTCACATGGGACACAAATATGTTCATGTTTTTAGCCCACTCAGAAAGGTCTATCCACATACCTCTTCCCCAGACCTCTTTATCACTAATTTCCTAATTATGGTCTTTCTAAGTCCCTGACCATCCAGTCAAACCACTAGCAACAGCCCATGAGTCAGTATACAAATACATCTCTGGTCAGTTCTCCTTCCAAGCGAAATGAACAACCAGGTGCAGTGCTCAAAGTTCTGCCCAGTGGGAGGATTTCCCATCACCACTGTCCTTCAAGGACACCCCTGAAAGGGGTTGTAGTGCTGCCACTGTCCAGTTTTGGATGGTACCTGCATATTGTGCCGAACCATCTATAAACCAGGCCTGAGTTTTGTCTTCCTCAGTCAATTCACTGTAAGGAATTCCGCAAGAAGCCATAGCTCTGATCTGGGAAAGAGAAGGCATTGTGACAGGAGTGGAGACCATGGGCATTTGGGCCACTTCCTCACGTAACTTACTTGTGCCTGCAGGACCTGCTCTGGCCCTATCTTATATATACCATTTCCATTTTATGATAGAGTGCTACTGTACTGCCCAACTTTATGGCTTGGTGGGTCAGACAACACCTGGCTCATGATAGGCAACTCAGGTCTCTCAAGGTAACTTGGTGGCCCCAGGTTAAGCATCCAGTCTCTACTAAGGCCAGTAGCAGGCCAAAAGCTGTTTCTCAAAAGGGGAGTAGTTATCTGCAGCAGATGGTAAGGCTTTGCTCCAAAATCCTAAGGGGCTGCATTGTGATTCTCCTATAGGGGCCTGCCAAAGGCTCCAGATAGCATCTCCATCTGCCACTGCCACTTCCAGCACCACTGGATCTTCTGGATCATATGGTCCAAGTGGCAGAGCAGCTTGTAGGGCAGCCTGGACCTGTCACAGAACTTTCTCTTGTTCTGGTCCCCACTCAAAATTAGCAGCTTTTCTGGTCACACAATAAATGGGGCAGAGTAGTACACCCAAATGAGGAATATGTTGTCGCCAAAATCCAAAGAGACCAACTAGGCATTGTGCCTCTTGGGTGTAGGAGGGGCCAGATGCAGCAACTTCTCCTTCACCTTAGGAGGGGTATCTTGATAAGCCCCATACCACTGAGCACCTAGAAATTTCACTGAGGTGGAAGGCTCCTGTATTTTTGTTGGATTTATCTTCCATCCTCTGACATGCTAATGGCTTACCAGTAAGTCTAGAGTACTTTTTACTTTTTGCTCACTAGGTCCATTCAACATGATAGCATCAATATAATGGACGAGTGTGATGTCTTGTCAGAGGGAGAAACCATCAAGCTCCCTGCAGACAAGATTATGACATAAGGCTGGAGAGTTGATATACCCCTGAGGTAGGACAGTGAAAATATATTGCTGACTTTGCCAGCTGAAAGCAAACTGTTTCTGGTCATCCTTACTAACAGCTATTGAGAAAAAAAGCATTTGCCAGATCAATAGCCACATACCAGGTACCAGGGGATGTATTATTTGCTCAAGCTATGATACCACATCCGGAACAGCAGCTGTAATTGGAGTTAACACCTGGTGAGCTTATAATAGTCCACTGTCATCCTACAAGACCCAACTATTTTTTGCACAGGCCAAATAGGAATAGAATCCCACTTGAATGGGGATGTGGTGGGAATCACCACCCCTGCAGCCTTCAAGTCTTTAAGAGTGGCAGTAATCACTGCAATCCCTCCAGGAATCCAGTATTGCTTCTGATTTACTATTTTACTAGGTAGAGGCAATTTAAGTAGCTTCCGTTTGGCTTTCCCACCATAATACCCCTCACTGCATGATTTAGAGACCCAGTTTGGGGATTCTGCCAGTTGCTCAGTATGTCTATTCCAATTATACATTCTGGAACTGGGGAAATAACTACAGAATGGGTCTGGGGGCCCCCTGGACCCACTGTGAGATGACCTGAGCTAAAACTCTGTTGATCACCTGACCTCCATAAGCCCCCATGACCAGAGTGACATCTTGGGTCCCCTAGAATTAATGTCACTTCTGAACCAGTGTCTAATAATCCCTGAAATATCTGATCATATCCTTTTCCTCAATGTGCAGTTACCCTGGTAAAAGACTATCAGTCTTTTTGGGGAAGGCTTGGAGGAAGATTAACAGTATAGATTTGTGGCAGTGTAACAGGGTTCTCCCCCAAAGGGACCTGCTTCATCTTCATTCAAGGGGTTCAGGGTCTGTAAACTGTCTCAAGTATGGAAATTGATTAAAGGGCCATGACTATTTTTGTAATTCAGGTTAGACTTCTGTTCACTTGACCTAGAACTCTTTTGTTTTACAGCTCAAACAAGAATTTAGTAGACTGCCGATCTATTGTATTTCTAGTACTCCATGATTTACTAGCCAATGCCACAAATCTCTGTGAGTGAGATTATTTTGACTCCTGATTTGAGTTTGCTGTCTGTTATAATAGCCACGTCCACCCTGTCTTTGACGATTAAGTGCTGTTACCTGGCTTCTGCCAACTTGGGATCCATTCATCCCCATTGTGTTTAAGAATTCCAGCTCAGTGACAGCAGTTCCCACAGTAATATCTGATGTACAGAGAATGTCAACTACAGCACTCTTCAGGGATGATGGTGCTAGTCTCACAAATTTATTTCTCACAGTTCTGGTAAAAGATGCATCCTCCAGACATTCTTGGGGTGTAAGAGCAGGCTTTTCATAATAAATCACTGTAATATTCCAATCTCTCTAAGCTTCTAGATCCCCTCATTTACATTATACCAGGGCGGTTCTGACATTTTAGCCTCAGGTAATGTCGGCTACCTTTTGATTATGTTTCACCCAATCATCCAAATAAACTGTTAATACCTTTTTTAACCTTTCGAGCTGTAGCATTGAATGCAGAACCTCTGCTTAGTGGGCCCATATCAATAAAATCAGCCTCATCCAGCTTTATAGTCCTCCCGCCATTATCCCACCCCCCTAAAATCCAATGCCATACATATTCCCCTGATTTCTGCCTATATAAATTGGAAAACCAACATGGTTCTTTTGGAGTATAATGTACCTCCTTATGTGTGATACTTTGTACCTCACCTTCAGGAACCTGTTGGGACTTTAGTCTAGTTATAAGTCTGGAAGAAATGAGGGGTCGTGGGGGTAGGTCATGAAAACAATTAGAAATATCTTCTAAGCCATTTGCTTTAGGGTATTCATTTGCAGTTTCATCTGGTGGAACAGGATTAATCACTCCAGGGCTAATCTCTTCAGGTGGAGGTTGGGTGGCCAATACCTCAAGGCAGGCTGGAGGTGGGGTGGCTATGTCCCCAGGGCAGACTATTACAGGTTTATCTAGAGAAGACTCAGTATGACCTAGGGTTTCAACCTCACCCCTGACATCATTATCAATCCATATGTCACCATCCCATTTTTCAGGGTCCCACTCATTTCCAATTAATGCCCTCAATTTAATGGCAGACACTATTCAAGATTGAGATTTCAGTTTATGTTGTAAATTTTCTCCCCTAACAATAAGATTTTGAGTCTGATTTTCCGAGAACTCAAATCTACGGCTACAGGAAATAAGATTTTCCTTCAAGATACTCATAGAAACTTCTACATCCATCAGATGGCACTTAAGCTTCTTGTTTGAAGCCTTAAGCCTATCCCTTTCACTCATTAATGTATCTTGTATCTAACAACAACCAGCAAACATCTCTATACCTCCTATTTGCACAAAACTCTGTAAAGGTGTCAAAAATATTATTCCCCAGAGCCTGGCTTCATACAAGTGAAGCAATAGAATAATCGAATGGTGATATTTTGACTATCTCTTTTGCCAACTTACGCCATAGATTGGGAGTGTCATTCTGATTATGGGAATCAGAGTGCTTAGTGACTCTGAGTCCAGTCTGAGTAGAAAACCATTCATAAAAACCCATTTTTAAGATTCTGTTTCTTGAGAACCATTCCTAGTACCAAGTTGTATTGGTTAAGATTTTCTAAAGAAACAGAATCAATAGGAAATATTTATAAATATAAAATTCATAAAAGTGTCTCACATAACCATGGGAATGTAGAGTCCAAAATCTGTAGGGCAGGCTATAAAGCTGATGATTCTGATGGAGGGTCTGGACGAACTCCACACTAGAGGTTCGCCAGTCCAAGGAGGAAGAGACCCTGTCTCTTCTGAATCCTCCTTAAAAGCTTCCAGTGATTAGATTAAGCATCACTCACTGCAGATGACACTTGCATTGGCTGATTACAAATGGAATCAACTGTAGATCCAGCTGACATTATCATGATTTAATTCTATGAAATGTCCTCATAGCAACAAACAGGCAAGCACTTGCCCAACTAGACAAACAGATACCACCACTTGGCCAAGTTAACATATGAACCTGACCATAACAGTGTATTTTTAGAACCTTCTGCTTGTATATCCTATCTATATGATTATCTTAATTCTCCTGAGGATGTGTTTTTGTGAGAATAATTCTGACATTCACTTCATCATTCTGATTCCTCACTTGTAGATTTTCTGATATATACAAAACCCTGAATTCCAACAATAAAAAAAAATTCCCCACATTCAGAGCATTTCCATGATTTTTCTCCTGTATGAATTCTCTAATGTTCACTGATGGATGACTTCTGAGTGAAAGTTTTCCCACATTCACTACATTTAAAAGGTTTCTCTCTTAAATGAGTTTTCTGGTATCTGGAGTAACGCCTTCCTTAGCTAGGCTTTTTCACATTCATTGCGTTCATAGGGCTTTTCTGTCGAATGAATTCTGTGATATATATTGAGCTGTGATTTCCCACAAAAGGCTCTTTCACAGAAAGTACACTCATAGGGTCTCTCCCTTGTGTGTTTTCACCTATGTATAACTAGGTATGACTTGCCGCTGAAAGCTTTCCCACATTCATTGCATCCATAGGGTTTCTCTCTTGCATGAGCTTGTTCAGTTGTGCAGTGGGCTGCTCTTTCTACTAAAGGCTTTCGCACAGTCATAGCATTATATGAGAATTCCCTGATGTGCAATATGATATCTTCATATTGAAGGCTTTCCCACAGTCACTGCATTTATAAGGTTTGTATTGTATGTATTCTATGTGTACAAGGATGGGTATTCTTACCCATAAAGGCTTTCCCACATTCATTGCATTTATGGGGTTTCACTCCAGTATGAGTTCTCTGGTGTACAATCAATGGTGACTTCAAACTAAAGGCTCTCCCATATTCACTACATTCATAGGATTTCACTCGTATGATTTAACTGGCATAAAATAAGTTGTGACTTCTAACTGTAGGCTTTTCTACATTCACAGCAACCATAGGGTTTCCCTCCTGTATAAAATTCCTGGTGGACAGTGAGCTGTGACCTGAAAGAGAAGACTTTTCCACATTCATCACATGCATAGGGCTTTTCTCCTGTATGAACTCTCTGATGAGCCTTAAGTCTTGACTTGGCACTGAAGACTCTTTCACACTTACTACACTCATAAGGCCTCTCTCCTGTATAAATTCTGAGATGTATAATGAGCTGTGATTTACAACAAAGCTTTCCCACGTTCAGTGCATACAGAAATTATTTCTACTATATCAAGTCTTTGACACTTAGGAAAATATGAATCCTCATATCCATGAAACTTCTTGGGATTCTTTCTCGTATAACTTCTGGCAAAGCCTGAGTTTAGTATCATATCTTTTCCATGTTTATTATACTTATGGGGTCTTTGCTTCAAAGAAACATGTCTTGTGCTCAAGTGAAGTTTTCCAAAAGCATTATAAGCATAGCCTCTCAACACTTTCAAGTTCATCTTGATTTTTCTGGTACCACTCTTCCCAGCCTGCTAAATATCTCTGATTGGAAATGTTGGCACCTATTATCCATGGCTTTCTTTGGTCCAACTTGAAAATTAAATCTGGTTTGTACCATGCTATCCCACTAAGTTGTTATAGTATTCCAGTATCTTGTCCCTATAGAGGTACTTTTGCATAGAATCCAGTAGCTGCCATTCTTCCCAAGTGAATTCCGCAGATATATCCTTATGAGACAATAATCCCCAACAAGAAACTCTCTGCAGCCTTGTGGCCACCTGTGTTCAGTTTTGTGTGTCCCACCTCAGGGGGGAAGGGGGCAAGGGGGCAGGACCTGAAGGCTGCAGACCTTGAGGTCCACGGCCAAAAAATACTAAGAACTTTTATAATTCAACAATTATTGGATTCTCACAGGAAATGATCCTTATGAATGCCCAATTAAAAATGGGGAAAAGATCTAAACAGGAACCTCATCAAAGATGTACAGATGGCAAATAAGCATATAAAAAATGCTCAGCATAATTTGTTGTTAGGAAATTGCAAATTAAAATAACAATGTGATGCCAGATACACCTGTTAGAAAAGCTAAAATCCAAATAAAAGAAAATGCAAAGTTGCTGATAAGGATGTGCAGTAATAGAAGCTCTAATTCATTGTTAGCTGGAGCAAAATCATGCAGCCACTTTAGAAGACAGTTTGGAAGGTTCTTAGAATACTAAACACAGTTTACCTTATGTTCCAACAATCATGCTACTGGGCATTTACACAAATGATTTGAAAACTTATGTCCACACAAAAACCTACATGTGAATGTTTATAAATATTGTATTCATAACAACCAAATATTGGAAGCAATCAAGATGCCCTTCAATATGTGAATCAATAAAGCAACTACGGTATGTGAACACAGAGATATTATTCAAGACAAGAGAAATGAACTATAGGAGTAACATCATTAAAGTGGCAACATGTTACAACCCCAAACTGCTCAAGGTAAATCCAACTTGCTTAGAATGCTGGAGAACGATAAAGACTGGAGAAAGTGTACACAAACACACAAATGCTGAATCAAAGTAAAAGAAAATAATCTCGAAGGTCAGGTAGGGGATTTCTTTCCTGGATGCACTGGGTTGGACTCCATCCCATCACTCAGTCCTGTACAATTTGGAAGTCACACAGAGGCAGCGTGGCCCAGTCCCTTCCAGATGTGGATACAGACTACAGAGTCATTCACAATGAGTTAGAAACCCACACATATCCAAGAACAAGGATACAAGTCCGCAGAGACCCAGGGGAGAACACAAGCTTCTGAGAAATGCCACATACAAAAGAGACCCAGTTGGTGGTGGGTGGTGGTGAGACTGTGGCAGATTGCTGTTAAGAGGTCTGCACACTCTATCAAGTCTCTGCTGGATAAATTGATTGCAAAGTAGAATTTTCTGCTCCTCAGCGTACGAGACAATAATGGGAGAAACCAGAGAAAGAAAAGCCTCACATAAAAATAAGAGAAGAGGAAACTGAGCTGCTGTGTGACAGGACCTGTTCCAGAACTGAAAAGTGTAAGGAATGCTGAGTGAGGGAGAAAATTTAAACAAGGCATAGGGACTGGGGAGAAAATTATGCACAAAAGTAAATAGAACAGATCAACATTCCCAGAGAGGAATCAGTGAACTTGAAGATAAGAAAATTGAAATCATATAGTTAAGAATACAGGTAGAAAAAGAAAAAAAATGAGCAGTGTTTCAAGTATTTGAGTGAAGGTACAGAGGATAAAACCATGTGTTATGGCTGACCCAGAAGGAGAAGAGAAGGGAAAGTGTGTACAAAGAATATTTTAGAAATAATGGCTGAAAATTTCCCCACTCTTATGAAAAACTTAAATGTCCAAGAAGTGCAATGTACTCCAAACAGAATAAACCCTAAGAGAACTACCCTGAGACACATACTAATCAGAAAGTAAAATGCCAAAGATGAAGAGAAAATTCTTAAAGCAGTGAGAGAAAAGCAACTTGTAACATACAAGCAATCCTCAATAAGAATAAGTGCCAAGTTCTCAAGAGAAACCATAGGGGAGAAGGCAGTGGATTGCTATAATTAAGGTACTGAAAGAGAAAAACTGCCAGTCAAAATTCTTTATCCAGCCAAATCATCCTTCAAAAGTGAGGAAAAATTTTAAATATCCAGAAATAAACAGAAGTTGAGAGACTTTGCAAAAAATAAAAATGAAAAAAAAAGGCCTGCCCCACGAGAATCACAGAAGAGATTTCTTCAGGATGAAAGGAAAAGACAGAAGAGAATGGCCTCTGGCCTGGAATAGTGTGAAGAAATGAAGGTTATAAGTGACTTGGAATAGTGTCAAGAGATGAAGAGTATAAGTAAGAATAACTTAAAGGGTAAGAGCAAAACCCAGTAGTACTGCATCATCAATATGTAGTTCTTCTCTTTAATGAGTCATAATGCAACTGAAAAATAAAAGTCATATTTCCTGATAATGTACATGCAGAATATAAACAGGTAATGTAGGACAAAACAACATAAAGAAGGGAAGCAGCAATACGGGAGCAGAGAATATGTATGCTATCAAAGCTAAGTGGGTATTGTTTCATATTAGAAGCTTATAGATGTTAGTCAGGGTAACCACAAAGCAAATATCTTTTTTTAAGTATACAGAAATAGAAATGATAATTAGCTTAGTAAGACACATCACAAAAAATCAATTATACAGAAAAGGAGGTTGCAATAAAGGAAAAGAGAGGCAGAAAAGATACACCATGTGTGCTGGTTCAAAGAGATTTATGTACCCTAGAAAAGCCACGTTTTAATCCTAATTAATCTTGTGGGAGCAATGGTTTCTTCTAATCTCTATTTAGTACTATAGGTTGGAAACTTGATTCAGTTGTCTCCACAGAGATGTCACTCAGTCAATTGTGGGTATTAAACTTGATTAGATGGAGCTGTGTCTATACCCATTCTACATGGGTCTTGATGAGTTTACTGGAGTCCTATAAAAGAGGAGACATTTTAGAGATTATTTTTTTCTTTTCTGAGAGTGAGGAGAGAGCCACAGAACCATGACAGAATGGTGAGAGAACTACAAAGTCGAGCAGCCAGTGACTTTTGGAGATGAATAAGGGAGAATGCTCCTGGGGGAGTTTCATGAATCAAGAAGATGGGAGAAAAAGCTAGCAGACTGTCACTGCATGCACCACGTCTTCCCATTTGAGAGAAAAACACTGAATGTCATTGGCCTTCTGGAACCAAGGTCTCTTTCCCCGGATGCTTGAAAAATATGTTAATTGATTTAGACCTAACAGACATATACAGAACATTGCATCCCAAAACAGCAGGATATACATTCTTCTCAAGTGCTCATGGATCATTCTCTAGAATAGATATCATTTTGGGTCACAGAAGAGTCTCAATAATATTTTTAATTGAAATTATGAAAACCATCTTATCTGACCATAATGAATGATACTGGAAATCAGTAATAGGC
Organism: Tamandua tetradactyla; assembly: GCF_023851605.1. Lineage (NCBI taxonomy): Eukaryota > Metazoa > Chordata > Mammalia > Pilosa > Myrmecophagidae > Tamandua > Tamandua tetradactyla. Next base: position 38,058,853 of record NC_135352.1, on the reverse strand, counting down.
AGAGCACTGGAAAATACACAAATATATAGAAATTAAATAACACACATAAACTATCAGTGGGTCAAAGAATAAATTGCAAATGAAATCAGCAAATATCTTGATATGACTGAAAATGAGAAAACAGCATATCAAAACTTACTGGACAATTTGTTTCTTTATATTTGAAGTGTAGGCTGTTGGAATTTTTAATGTGATTGCATTGAATCTGTAAATCACTTTGGACAGAACTGACATCTTAATAATATTTAGTCTTCTGACCCATGAACATGTAATATGCTTCCATTTATTTAGATCTTCTTTGATTTCTTTTAGCAAAGTTTTGTAGTTTTACATGTATAAGTCCTTTATATCCTTGGTTAAATTTATTCTGAGACATTTGATTCTTTTATTTGCTCTTAGAAATGGAATATTTTTCTTGATTTCATCTTCACATTGTTCATTAGTACTATATAGAAATACAACTGATTTTTGCATATTGACCTTGTAGCTAAACAGTTTGCTAACTAGATTTATTAGCTCTAGTAGCTGTTGTATATTTGGGGGGACTTCCTACAAATAGAATCATGTCATTTGCAAATAGTGGAAGTTTTACTTCTTCCTTTCCAATTTGGATGCCTTTTTATTCCCTTTTCTTGCCTAACTGTTCTTGCTAGACCACTCTGAAAAATAGTGAGTAACAGTGGTGACAGTGAGCATTCTTGTCTTATTCCAAATCTTAGAGAGACATTTTTCAGTCCTTTACCATTGAGTACAATGTCAGCTGTGGATTTTTCATATATGTCCTTTACCCTGTGAAGGAAGCTTCCTTTTATTTCTATTTTTCTCAGTGTTTTTATGAAGACGTGATGCTGGATTTTGTCAAATGTCTTTTCAGCATCAATTAAAATGACCAGGCAGTTTTTTCCCTTCATTTTATTAATGTGCTGTGTTACACTATTTTATTTGCTAGTGTTGAAACATCCTCACATATTCAGGACAGAATCCTCTTGATCATAGTCCATATTTTAACGTGCTGTTGGATTCAATTTGCACATAGTTCATTGAGGATAACTGCATCTGTATTCATGAGAGAAACAGATCTGTAATTTTTTTCTTGTAGTATCATTATCTGGCTTTGACATTATAGTGATGCTGGCCCCATCAAATGAGGTAGGTACTGTTCCCTCCTGTTCAATTTTTTGGAAGACATGAGGAGGATTAGTATTACTTCTATGAATGTTTGGTAAAGTTCACCTGCCAAGCCATCTGATTCCGGGATTTTCATTGTTGGGAGGTTTTTGATGACTAATTCACTCTTAACTTAAAACTGGTCTGTTGAGATATTATTTTTCCTTCTAGAGTAAGTTAGATGGTTTGTTTCTAGAAATTTGCCCATTTCATTCAGGTTGTCTAATTTGGTGGTGTACTATTTTTCATAATATCCTCTTATTAAATATCAGATATTTTCCCCTTGAAAATTTTGTGAGTCCTCTACTGTGGCATTAATCATTATCCTAGGCATTAGAAGGGTCCACATGATTATATATAGAATTCCTGTGGGACTAGATTGGTGATACAAGTTTTAACAGGCATTTTTCTGTCAGATTACAGTATTTTGGATGACTCCTATTCTCCACGGGATTAAGATTCCCAATGGGTTTGGCAGCATAGACCAGCAATAATGCCAAAGGACCTCACTTTCTATTTGAATGGTCTGAGGCATAGGCAACAACAGTTTATTTTTGCTCCCCATTTTAGGCTGTAAAGAAGCAGGCCCTTTTATTTGTATTCTCAGGGCTGGCATCAGTCCTTTCATTAGCATTTCAATAGGAGCTGGGGCTGCAGCCTGCAGCATGGCATTCAAGTGAGTTAAGGTCTGGTAATTTTTTAGTCCACTGGTGCAAGGAACTCTTCATTTTCTAGCTGTTCCTTTAACAAACTATTCATTCTTTCAATAAAGCCTGCACCTGTGGTATGGAAGGGCAGATGGAATATCCACGTGACTATCATTTCAGCTCTCTTCCCAGTGAAAGGGCCCCCCAGTCACTGTCTATCTGTTCTGGCACTCCATACAGAATGCTCACTTTCTCCAAACATCTGAAGGTGGCCCATCAGTTAGCCTTCCCCACTGCGAAGGCTAACAACAGTCCTGTGGCTGCATCCACAGCAGTAAGAGCATACCTTTCCCTATCTGAGAGTAGAAGGGGACTGGTGTGGCTCACTTGCATCTGGGTCCTCAGGATTTAAGACTAGTTGATGTGCCACATCTGGTATGAGAGCCTACATGGTTGATGCAGGGGCCATGAAGGGCAGTCTTCAATTATGTCCACTGTCTGCTGACATGTGGTTGGCAGCTGGAACTCATCATTGGAAGGCATCTCAGATGTCTTTCCATGGATTCTTGTCCCTAGAAGCAGTGAATGAATCCGTTGTCCATTGTTCTTGCTTCTAGATTGCCATCCAGGTTGTAAGGCCTTTGTAAACAGAACAGTTGTCAATACAAATACCGCAACTCCTCGTTTTTGCACTGTTATTCATACCACTTTGAATTTAGCCCACTGACTGCTTTCCATGGCACCAGTTTCCCACCATGTAGTGTCAGTACTGATTTGTACTGCCACAGCTGTCCATGTGGGAGGCTGCCCACTAGCAGATCAATCATTGTACCAAACAGACTTGGGAATTGTACCTGTGTTTTATAGCGTTAGCATTTCATCAAGTTTTTCATGTGCAGTGACTTTAGCTGTTGAGTCTTCTACATAGGACACTGGTCTGAGAATCTTATGATTTCTGCACACAGAGGGCTGGTATTGAAAATGCGACACTGTAGCAGGTAGGCTTCCCATTTGGTCAGTCTGCTCAGTTAGGCACTGTCAGAGCATGGCTTAAAAGCCATGCTGGTTTCTATGCCTGAATAGGGATGGCCATTTTTAAGGTGATTGGTCATCTTTGCAGAGATCCCTTTACTTGCAATAAGGCATTATATGCAGCACACAATTGCTTTTCCAGGAGGCTGTTTGTCAGTTTTGTTCCTTTCCATAATTGTGACTAAAAGCCGAAGGGCAGTCATTTAGAATGTTGCCTCTGTCACAGACCCCATCCAAAGCCTCTATCAGAGTTGACTACATCCAATTCACAGGGAGGTTCTGGATTTACACCTCCGAGTGCTTGTGCTTGTGCTATCACTCGTTTTGCTTTTTCAAAAGCATCCTGCTGGAGGTCCTCCAATTTCCAAGTACAACCTTTCATAATTAGCATATGTAAAGTTTTAGCATTGGACTAAGTTGGGAATAAAAGGTATCTAATACCCCAACAACCCAAGAAAGCCATTAGTTGTTTTGTCAAATGTGCATGGGAAAACATTGTACCTTATCAATTACTGCAGAAGGAAGAATTTTTGTCTACCCAAGCATACAACACTTAAGAATTTAACAGGGCAGCTGTCATGGTCAGGTTCATGTATCAAGTTGGCCAGGTGGTGGTGCCTGCTCATCTGGTCAGGCAAGCGCTGGTCTGTCTGTTGCTATGAGGACATTTCCTGGACTTAAGTCATGATTATGTTGACTGTATCCACACTAATTACATTTATAATCAGCTAAGGGGAGTGTCTTCTGCAATGAGTGATGCTTGATCTAATCAATGGAAGGCATTTAAGGAGGTGTCATGGTCAGGTTCATGTGTCAACTTGGCCAGGTGGTGGTAGCTGTTTGTCCTATTGGGCAAATGCTGGCCTGTTTTTGCTATGAGGACATTTCATAGAATCAAATTATGAACACATTGGCTACATTCACAGCTGATTCCATTTGTAATCAGCCAAGGGGTGTGTCCTGTTTAATGAGCAATGCTTAATCTAATCACTGGAAGCCTTTAAAGGAGGATTCAGATGACACAGGCTCTCTTTCTGCTTTGGCCAGTGAGCCTCTGCTGTGGAGTTCATCCGGACCCTCCATTGGAATCATCAATTTCACAGCCTGCCCTATGGATTTTGGACTGTACATTCCCATGGTTACGTGAGACACTTTTATAAATTTTATATTTACAAATATTTCCTGTTGATTTTGTTTCTCTAGAGAACCCTAACATGGGAGAATTCAGAAGAGACAGTCACCCTTCTTCCTGCTTCAGCTGGCAAGTACTCCTGTGGAGTTCATTGAGGTAACCTTGCAGCCTGCCCTACAGACCTTGGACTCCACATTTCCATGGTTACATGAGGCACTTTTATAAATTTTACATCTATGCATATCTCTTGCTGATTCTGTTTCTCTAGAGAACCCTAACTAATGTAGCTTGGTACTAGGAGTATGACTGGTTTTCTACTCTGACTGGACTCAAAGGCACTAAATGACTCTGTTTCCTATAATCAGAATGACACTGCCATTCTATGGGGTGAGTTGACAAAAAAGATAGTCAAAATATCACTGTTGGATTCTTCTAATGTTTCACTTTTACAAAGTCAGGCTCTGGGGGATAATGTATTTGACGCTTTTACAGAGTTTTGTAGAAATAGAGATCTTGGCTGGTTTTTGTTAGAAGTGCTGTATACATTAATGAGGGAAAGAGATGGGCTGATGGCTTCAAATGAGAAGCTTATGTGCTGTATAACAGAAGCAAACATTACTATGACTGTCCTGAAGGAAAATCTTATTTCCTGTAGCCATAGACTTGAGATCTCCAAAAATCAGACTCAGAATCTTATTGTTGGAGTAGCAACTTTACAATGTAAACTGAAATCTCAGTCTTGCATGATGCCTGCCATTAAAGTGAGGACATTAATTGGAAAGGAGTGCTACCCTGAAAAATGGGATGGAGATATAAGGATTGATGATGTCGGTGGAGAGCTCTAAACCCTAGGTCATGCTGAGTTTTTTCTAGATAATCCTGTAATAGTCTGCTCAGAGAATTTAGCCACCCCACATCCAAACTGCCCTGAGGAATTAACTACCTAGCCTCCACCTGAAAGGATTAACCCTACAATGATTAATCATGTTTCACCAGATGAAACTGCAAATGAATGCCCTCAAGCAAATGGATTAGAAGATACTTCTAATTCTTTTCATGACCCACCCCCACCACCCCTCATTTTTTCCAGACCTAGATTAAAGTCCCAACAGGCCCCAAAAGGTGAAGTACAAAGTTTCACCCTGAGGAGGTATGTTATACTAAAAAAAACCCTGCATGTATTTTCCAATTTATATAGACAGAAATCAGGGGAACACTTGTGGCAATGGATTTTAAGGGTGTGGGATAATGGTGGGAGAAATATAAAGCTGGATCAGGCTGGATTTCTTGATATGGGCCCACTAAACAGAAATTCTGCACTCAATATTATAGCTCGAGGGGTTAGAAAAAGCATTAACAGTTTATTTGGATGGTTGGCTGAAACATGGATCAAATGGTTACTGACATTACCTGAGGTTGAAATGCCAGAATTGCCCTGATATAATGTAGGCAAAGGAATCTAGCAGCTTAGAGAGATTGGAAAGTTAGAGTGAATTTATCATGGAATGCCTGCTCATACACCCCAGGAATGTCTGGGGATGCACTTTTTATCAGATTGGTGAGAAATAAGTTTGTGAGACTAGTACCATCATCCCTGAAAAGTCTGTGTTGCCATTCTCTGTAGGTCAGATATTATTGTAGAAACTGCTGTCCACTGAGCTGGAATCATTAAACACAATGGGGATGATCAGATCCTGAGTTATCAGAAGCCAAGTGACAGCATTTAATCACCAAAGACAAGGTGGATATGGCTGTCATAATGGACAGCAGACTCAAAGCAAGAGTCAAAATAATCTGATTCGCAGAGACTTGTGGCATTGACTAGTAGATCATGGAGTACATATGTGTTAGTTAGATTCAGTTGTCAACTTGGCCAGGTGTGCATACCTAGTCTTGTTGCTGCGGACATAAGCCAATGGTACGTGAACCTCATCTGTTGCTAATTACATCTGCAGTCAGCTAGGAGGCATGTCTGCTGCAATGAGTGAAGTTTGACTTAATTGGCTGGTGCTTAAATGAGAGAATGCAATGTAGCACAGTCTAAGCAGCTCAGCATTCCTCATCTCAGCACTAGCAGCTCAGCCCAGGCCTTTGGAGATGGAGAAAGAAATCACCCTGGGGAAAGTTGTTGAAACCCAGGGGCCTGGAGAGAAGACCAGCAGAGACCACCCTGTGCCTTCCACGTAAGAAAGAACCTCAGTGGAAAGTTAGCTGCCTTTCCTCTGAAGAACCAACAAAATAAATCCCCTTTTATTAAAAGCCAATCTGTCTCTGGTGTGTTGCATTCCGGCAGCTAGCAAACTAGAACAACATAGAAGTACAATAGATGAGCAGTCTATAAATTCTTCTTTGAGCTGTATAAGCAAAAGGGTTCTAGGTCAAGTGAGCAGAAGTCTAACTTGAATTACAAAAACAGTGTCATGGCCGCTTATCAAATTCTAGACTTGAGAGAGTTTACAGGCCCAGACCCAACCATGGTGATGTAAGAGTCCCAGATCTGTAGGGTAGGCCATGAGCTGGCAGCTCCAATGAAGGTCTTCAATGAACTCTCAGGAGAGGCTGGCTGGCTGAAGCAGAAAGAGTGATTACCTCTTCTGAATTCTCCTTAAAAGCCTTCCAGTGATTAGATTAAGCATCACTCGTTGCTGAAGACACACCCCTTAGCTGATTGCAAATGCAATCAGTTGTGGATGCAGCCAACATGGTCATGATTTAAGTCCATGAATTGTCCTCACAGCAACAAACAGGCCAGCACTTGCCTCACCAGACAATGGAGCACCACCACCTAGCCAAGTTAGCATATGAACTTGACCATCACAGGAAGAATGGAGTTAGACATGAATTTTATTAGGATTTATGAAAAGAAGAGGATCTTCCATAATGGTGATGGTCACAGAAAATGGAAGTTAATATTCTGCTAACAACTGATTTTTGACAAGGCTGCCAAGTCCACTCAATTGGGGAAGAATATTCCCTTCAAAAAATGATGCTGGGAGAATTAGACATTCATATGCAAAATAATGAAAGAGGGCCCCTATCTCACACCACATACAACAATTAACTCAAAATGGATCAACTACCTAAATATAAAAACCAGGAGTATAAAACTCCTAGTAGAAAATATAGGAAAGCATCTTCAAGATCTTGCATTAGACAATGTTTTCTTACACCCAAGCACAAGCAAAGGAAAAATAGATGAATAGTCCTTCCTCAAAATTAAAAACTTTTGCACACCAAATGGCTTTATCATGAAAGTGAAAAGGCAATCTCCTCAATAGGAAAAAGTATTTGGTAACCACATATTCAATACAGGTTTAATATCCAGAATGTATAAATAAATCCTGCAACTTTACAATAAAAAGACAACTTTAAAAAATAAAATAAAAAAAGACAACCTACCCAAATTAAAGATGGGCAAAAGACATTTTCCCAAGAGGATAAGCAAATGACTAAAAAGCACCTGAAGTAATGCTGAAAATCACTACGTATTACGGAAATGCAAATCAGAACCATAATAAGCTATTTCACACCCACTAAAATAGCCACTGTTAAACAAATAGCTAACTAAAAATGTGGGAGGGGATGTGGAGAAATAGGGTCACCCATTCATTGCTTGTGGGAATGTAAAATGGTGCAGTTGCTGTGAAAGACAGTTTGGCAGATCCTCAGGATGCTAGATACAGAATTACCATATGACCTGGCAATGCCACTATGAGGATATACCCAGAATAATTGAAAGCAGGGACTCTAACAGATAATTGCATACTCATATTCATAGCAGCATTATTCACAATTGCTAAAATACAGAAGCAACCCAAGTATCCATTAATCAATGAATGGATAAACAAATGTGCTATACACACACACACACACACACACACACACACACACAGGAATAGCATTAAAGAGTATGAAATTATAGTTCATGCAAAACATAGATGAACCTTGAAGATATCATGTTTAATAACATGAGCCAGATGCAAAAGGACAAATATTGTATTTTTCTCAGTGATATGAAGTAATTATTATAAACCATCATAGTGTTAGTACTAGAACATAGGTAACCAGAGTCTGGATTGGCAGTAGGGAATGGGGAGTTAATGCTAATTTGTACAGAATTTCTATTTGGCTTTATTGAACACTTTTGGAAGTGGATGGTGGTAATTGTAGCACAACTTTGTAAATGTTATTAACAGCAATGAATCACACATGTGAATGTAGATGAAAGAGAAAATTTTGGGTCATATTTATGTTATTAGAATAAAAAATATATGATAAACCATAGGAATGTATAACAAACAAACAGTAAAAAACTAGCAAGAAAGAAAGAGAAATGGGAGATCTTAAATGGATGTTAAGTGAACCAAGCTATTATGAATCATCTTCAGACTGTGTGATTTCAATTTTATGATATTCTATAGCAGGCAGTTAAAAAGACAATATACTAGTATTTGTTAGGAATGTAGGTGGAGGAGTTGTTGAAAGGGTGAAGCGTAAGGTGATGTGCCTTTCAGGGCAGGGAATCTATTCTATACAGTACTGTAATAGTGTACATGACATTCATTTTTCAAAACTCATTGAACTTTGTAGCAAGAAGATTCATCTTAATGTGCTCAAATTAAAATAATAGTAATAATAATAATAATAATAATTGAGAAGGTTGGGGGATCCCAGAATGAAATGCAGCTTGTAATTCGAGAATCCATCTGCATTAAAAATGTATAGAATCACCTCATTGAAGAGGGTGGGTGGCAAAGGAGATGACCTAAGTAACTTTGGAAAGGGATGGAGTTAGTAAGACTAAAGGCAAAAGGAACAGCATACAACAATGGATTCTACTTGAGAAAGTTGCTTCCCAAAGGAGTATGGGTTAACATTTCTGAAACCATTATATCTGGATAGATAGATAGATAGATAGATAGATAGATAGATAGATAGATAGATAGATAGATAGATAGGTAGGTAGGTAGATAGATAGACAGACAGACAGACAGACAGACAGACATAGATATAGATAGATATGTATAATGGAATTGAATGATTAAATAAATTGATAGCAGATTGTGGAGCTAGGTTTTTCACTTTTGGATTGGAAGTTTAAAATAAGTTTTAAATTGGAGGGGGCTTGAATTCTCCAGGTGACAACAGATTAGAATTGGAGACATCAGTATGAATTCAGGTTTAGCTTAATATTTATACAGGTGGTTATATATAGAAATATTTATAGATACGTTTATATACACATATGTTTTCTTACTCTGTCACCTAAGGGTGCATAGAAACCTAGAACCAGTGACACCTAAGGAACAATGAGTACATCTAGCATCCAGATCTAGATTTTTAACATCATTTCTCCAGTTAATGGTGCCAGGGCTTCTTGAAGAAATTACTATTTCTAGAAATTGACAGTAAATATTCAAGAAGTGCCTGGAATGTCATGTAGTGCTAGAAAATAAGGAAATGCTCAGATACAGGAAAAAAACACCTCACAGTGATGGGTGTATGTCAAAGGGTTACATTAACCAATAGATAGAGCTCCCAATGGTCAAAGCTGGAAAAGTTTGAGCAACCAAATAAATAAATAAGTACTGGAAAATAACAAGGGGTCCACACTAATATAAATAAATGTTTGAATAAGTAAATAAATGAGTGAGGTGAAGTAAATCTCTTCAGTAGACAATTCCAAATATTTTATGTAGGTACTTAACCCTCAAGGAGAGAGAGCAAAAGTTCCTTTTCCTTAAGGATAGGCTGTGCATGGTGACTTCTTTCCAAATAATTATGTATGGAAGAGGGATAAAAGAATGACTTATTGATAAACACTGATAAACACTACCTTGGCCAGATGTTCAAGGCCAGTATCAACATTGACAAGTCATGGCAAAAGTAGATACCCTTGATACTGTGTGGTCTAAAAAGCATTTTTACTATGTGGCCTCCTACCAAAAACTCATAATCTCAATCTAATCGTGAGGGGAACGTCACACAAACTCCAGTTGGAGAACATTCTATAAAACACCCTGACCAGTTAGTACACCTCAAAACTTTCAAGGTCATCAAAAGCAAGCAGTCTGAGAAACTGTAGTAGTCAAGAAGAGCCTAAGGAGATATGGTGACTACATATAATTTGGTATCTTAGATGGAATCCTAGAACAGAAAAAGGATATTACATAAAAACTAAGGAAAGCTGAATGAAGTGTGAACTTTAATTAATACTAATTTATCAATATTGGTTCATTAATTGTGACAAATTCATCATATGCTAATTATAAAGAAAATTGGGTATGGGGTATAAGGGCACTGTAGTATCTTTGCAGTCTTTCTGTAAATCTAAAACCATTTTAAAAAATAAAGTTCATTTTAAAAAATAACCATAAAAATATTAAGCAATCCTTCCTCTTTTATATATTTATGCCTCCCCGGCTAAGAAATGCAGAACTAATTAAATGGCCCATTTGTTAAGAAAAGGAGGAAAGGAAACACTTCATAATGAGATCAGGGAAATGACTCTAAGTTCCTTTTTAGAACTTTCCAATTCAAACATTCTCTGGCAGAATTTGTTTTACATTATTACATCTAAAAGAGATTCCATACCTCTTATATTGTGCCAAAACTGTGTCAGGAAAAGTATCCATTTCAAAGGAAAAAGGAAGTAGACACCCCGTTTGTTATGTAATAGGATTCTGCTCCTGTGAAATAGAGAAATGAATAAGACAGAATATAAAATGTTAGAGGACAATTGATGACAACAATTGCTTAAGAAAACTTAGAAAATAACTAGAAATTCATAGTAGGCCCTTTTTGTTTTACTTGCTTGCTGAAAGAAAAATGAAAGCAAAGTGTCAGGTACAAATGTTTGTAAGAATATGAAACCCTCCAACGTAAGATGGCTTCAAACAAGTTCTCTTTAAGAAAATAAGTTGTTCTCCAAATTAATTTGCTTAGAATATTATTTCCTATCAGTGTTAAGTAAAGTTTATTTTATTGATCCTTGTACACATAGAATGAACTGGAAATTTAAGAAAGCATTTGATGTATTTAAAAATTTTTATTACTTTCAATGCAAAAAAAAGTTTTAAGTTTTTCCTGATTTTAACCACTTTTGAGGCTACAATTTAGTGGAATTAACTACAATCACAATGTTGTGCTATCACCATTACCATCTATTACAGAAAAAATCATCACCCCAAAGAAAAACCCATTAAGCTCTAACTCCACATTTTCCCTGTTTTAGTTTGCCAAACTTTCTGTAACAAATCCCAAAGTACCACAAACTACTTGGCTTGAGAAAACAGGGATATATTTTCTTACAATTGTGGAGTCTAGAAGTCCAGAATCAAGGTATCACCAGGGCTGTATTTTTCCTGAGGTCATTAGCTTTCTGGGAAAGCTACAGTCTATAACTCCATCTCTGTCTCTGCCACATGCCTGTCAGCACATCTGTCTCTTCCTGTGTTCTATACCTGGCTATGCATGCATTTTTTAGTGCTTATATGGACTGTGGCCATTTTGGATTAAGGTCCACCCCAGTTCAGATTAGCCTCACCTTCACTAATATCCCAAAGATACTAATTACAAATGGTTTCACACCCACAGGACTTGTGTTCTATATGAATTTGATGATTGGTTTTTCTATTTCTACAAAAATGGCTGGTGGAAGAGTCATTGAAAGGGATTTCATTAAACCCATAGGTTACTGTCAGTAGTATTAATATAGTAACAATATTAAATTTTCCAATCCACGAACATGGGAATTCTTCTCATTCATTTATATCTTCTTTGTATTGTTTCAGCAGTTTTATGTAGTTTTTAGTGTATAAGCCTTTCACCTCCTTTGTCGAATTTATTCATAGATTTTTTTCTTTTAGATGCAGTTATAAATAGGATATTTTGAATTTCCATTTCAGAATACTCTTTGGTGGTATTTAGAAACTGACTGTTGCATGTTAATCATATAGCCTGCAACTTGCTGAATTTGTTTATTAGTTCTAGTATTTTTCTTGTGTATCCCTTGAAATCCTCTCTATAAAGGATAATAACTATTCCTAGAGATGCTTTTATTTCTTCTTTTCTGATTTGTATGACTTTTATTTCCTACTGACTTTGGCAAGGACTTCCAGAACAATGTTGAATCCCTTGTCTTGTTCCTGATCTTAGGAGAATTATTTCAGTTTTTTTTTGCCATTGAATGTAATATTAGTTGTGGATGCTTCATATATGTTTTTTATCATGTTGAGGAAATTCCCTTTTAATATTATCCTCTGAGTATTATTTTATCATGAACACTTATCATGTGATTCTTCTTCACTCTGTAAATGTGGGATATTACACTGATCAATTTTCTCATGTTGAACCACCCTTGCATTTGAAAATTCTGACTTGGTCATCGAGTATAATCCTTTTAATACTCTGTTGCATTAGATTTTCTAGAATTTTCTTTTTTTTTACATGGGCAGGCAGCAGGAATTGAACCCGGGTCCTCTGGCATCTCAGGCAAGCATTCCTGCCTGCTGAGCCACTATGGCCCGCCCAGATTTTCTAGAATTTTGTTGAAGATTTTTGCATCTATATTTACATTAGGGATATTAGCATGTGATTTTCTTTTCTTACAATGTCTTTGGCTTTGGTATCAGGGTAATTCTGGCCTCATAGAAGGACTTTGGAAGAATTCCCTTCTCTTCAATATTTTGGAAGAGTTTGGAAAGGACTGGTTTTAATTCTTTGAATGTTTGGTAGAATTCACCAGTGAAGTCATCTGGTCCTGGACTTTTGTTTTGTTTTGTTTTAACTGATTACTTCTCTGTTATTGTTAACTTGAAATATTCTATTTTTTCTTGAGTTAGTTTCTGTAATTTGTGTGTTTTTAGAAAATTTTCCATTTCATCTAGGTTATCTAATTAGTTGGTATACAATTATTCATAGTATTCTCTTATAAGCCTTTTAATTTCTATAGGATCAGAAGGAATGCCCCCATTTTTAAGTTATTTACACCTTCTTCCCTTTTTTGGCCAGCATAGCTAATGGTTTGTCAGTTTTTGATCTTTTCAAAGAACAAATTTTCTCAAATATTTTCTATTTTTTAAATTTCATTTATCTCCACTGTAATCTTCATAATTACCTTCCTTTACTGAATTGAGATTTAGTTTACTCTTCTATTTTCTCAACATATAAGTTATATTATTGATATTTTCTTTTTTTTTCAGTGTGTTTACAGCTATAAAATCCTTCTGAGCAATGCCTTTGCTACTTCCCATAAGATTTAGTATTGAAAAAAGTTTCATTACTAATAGTTTGTTTATTTGTTTGTTTGTTTTGCATAGGTAGGCACCGAGAATTGAACCCTGGTCTCTGGCATGGCAGGCGAGAATTCTGTCACTGAGCCACCATCACACTGCCAACACTAATAGTTTTTATTCCCGTGTGATTTCTTCTTTGATCAATTTGTTATTTAAGAGTGTCTTGTTTTATTTCCACATATTTGTGAATTTTCCCATTTCCTTACATTATTGATTTCTAGCTTCATTTCCTGAGGTCAGAGAAGATACTATGATTTCAATATTTTTAAATTACTGAGACTTGTTTTGTGACTTAACCTGTGGTTGATCTTGGAGAATGACCCATAGGCACTAGCTTAAAATGTGTTTTCTGCAGTTTTGGAGTGAAGTGTTCTATATAGGTCTGTGAAGTCTAGTTGGTTTATAGTATTGTTCAAGTCTTCTTTTACCTTATTGATTTCTAGGTTATGTGACATACACAAGTGTCCTGATTCAGTCTTCCAGAAAGAAGGATGAAGCAGAAAGAGAAACACAATAAGTTTGCTCACCAGGTATGCTAATACCTAGATATCAGGCGCACACACTAGGAATGGGAACCACTACTCTGGGAACATAGGTTGCTGTGCTTTCAATAGTCCCTAAAACTGCACTGCAGAGTCTGAGGTGAGAGCAGAGCAAGTGATAATGTCTCACTGCTTTCCTATAAATATAGACACAGAATCCTTAATAAAGTACTGATAAATCAAATGCAGCCCCATGCAAAAAGAAATGTATGCTATGAACAAATGGAACTTATTGTAGGATTGTTGTAACATCCAACAGTAACCTATAATAATAAAATACAGGCCAATAATCACATGAGCATTTTAATATATGTAGTAAAAGTATATGAAAATCTCAAACACCATTTCATGCTGAAATAAAAAAAAAAAGCTAGAAATAGAAAGGTAATTCCTCATCCTGATAGAGGGCATTTGTGAAAAATTCATTGCTAATATAATATTTATTGGCAAAAAATGGAAAGATCAAGGATATTTGTTATTGTCACTTTTATTCAACATTATTAGTTGAGACTATAGCTAGAACGATTAAGCAAGCAAAAGAAATAAAATAGTCCTAATTGGAAAGGAAGAAATAAAATTTATTCACAGGAAACATCATGTTTTATGTAGATATCCTAAGAAATTCACTCATAAGAACAAAAATAAAAATTATTAAGAATAATAAATTATGTCGAAATAGCCAAATATAGGAAAAATCCAAATATATATCAATTGATGAATGCATAAACAAAATATGATAAATTCATCAATGAAATATGACTTGGCAGCAAAAAAGGAATAAAATACTGATATACGCTACAAGATGGATTAAATTTGAAAGCATTAAGCTTTGTGAATGAAATCACTCACAAAAGCGCTCCTATTTTTCATAATACATATTCATGTATTATGAATTTTTTATAATACATCCAGAATAGGCAAATTATAGAGACAGGAGACAGACTAGTGGTTTCCTATAGCTGAGGGATGGGTAGAAGGATTGAAATGAATGCAAATGGAAGCAGAGTTTTTTCTTTATGGGGTGATGAAAATATTCTAAAATTAGTTAGTAGTGAAAGCTGGACAATTTTATAAATATACCAGAGAAACACTGCATTGACTTTGAAAGTTTAGGTTTTATATTATGTAAATGTTATCTTAAGTTGTTATGGAATTAGGCTTATGTATAATAAAATATCCTTCTCATTAGTTTTTTAAAGTTATGGTGACTGTTGAAGCAATTACACCAACTGTTGTAATAATCAATGTATGTAGAAGAAATAGCCAAAACAATTATATTAAGAAGTGTTTATGGTGAAGGGATCTAAGTTGAAGTAAGATTTGTAGGATGAACTGAACATGGTAAGATGTCAGATTTAGAACAGGTATTTATGTAAATTGTAATGCCTAGATCAACCTCTGAACAAACATAGAAATGATATACTCCACTACAAAAATCACAAACTACAGAATGAGACTAAAATAAACATGAATTTTTTTTTTTTTTTTTTTGCATGGGCAGGCACCCAGGCACCAGGAATAGAACTTGGGTCTTCAGCATCACGGATGAGAACTCTGCCTGCTGAGCCACTGTGGCGTGCCCATTAACATGGAATTTTAAAATCAATGTTTAAGTAACACACAGGAAAGCATGAAACAAGAAACAAAGGGAACAAACAGAAAACAAATATTAAAATGGAATTAGTAAGCCCTAACATAATAATTACTTAATTGTACATGGTCTAAATAAACCAATTAAAAGACAGATATTGACAGAGTAGATTACAAAAAAGGAAAAAACATGACCCAACTATGTATGTCTGCAAGAAACTCACTTCAAACATAATGACATAAATATGTTGAAAGTAAAAAGATGAGAAATGAGGAAAGAATAGAAAAATCCCTAAAGGATGCTAAATAATTTGAAAACAAACTCAGGTACCGTTCTTTACTTCCCAACATGTGCAAAATCAATTTGAATTAGATTAATTACCTAATGTGAAAGGAAAAAATTATATTCTTCAGGAAGAATACAGAAATGCCTTTATATCTGAGTAATAGGGAACTATTTCTTAAATTAGACATAAAAAAAGTGCTAAGCATCTGTTCTAGTCCACCAAAACCATCAGAATGCAGCACACCAGAGATGGATTGGCTTTTAATAAAAGGGGATATATTTCGTTTAAAACGTATAGTTCTTTAGAGGAAAGGCAGCTAACTTTCAACTGAGGTTCTTCCCACTCCTTACCTGGGAAGTCACGGGGTGATCTCTGCTGGCCTTCTCTCCAGGCCTCTGGGTTCCAACAACTTTCCCTGGGGTGATCCTTTCTGCATCTCCAAAGGCCTGGGCTGAGCTGTGAGTGCTGAGATGAGGTATGCTGAGCTGCTTGGGCTGTGCTGCATTGAGCTCTCTCATTTAAGCACCAGCCAATAAAGTCAAACGTCATTCATTGCAGCAGGCATGCCTCCTAGCCGACTGCAGATGTAATCAGCAACAGATGAGCTTCACATGCAATTAGCTCATGTCCACAGCAACAGAACTAAGCATCTTCACCTGGCCAAGATGGCACCTGAAACTAACTACCACAGCATCAAAGTAAACATTGATAAATACTGAAGAAACAAGTCTAGAAGACAAGAAGTAGATGGAAGAAAATATTTTACTCTTTTCCTACTCTTCATGAATTTTCAACTTTCCATTTCATTTCATTTTAAAATTTAGTATAATTTAGGAAAATTTTTACTAAGCCAGAAATAATGTTTCATTGCTTGTACCTAAACCAGTAGTCTCCTTAGATTTTTTTCTTTTTTTTTTGGTGTTATTATATCTGATTATGAACTGCTTTCAGAAATCCATGGGCACTCCACTTTGGGACTTAGTGTTTTGTACAAAGAGGAAAAGAAATGATACATGGTACTATACCATATTTTTAATGATGGAGCCATATTGATGGCATATTTTGTTGAACGACTGTGCCCCTAAAAAGCCATGTTTCAATCCTAAGTCAATTTTTTTGAGGCAGCTGTTTCTTTTAATCTTGATTTGATAGTGTAAGTTGGAATCTTTTGATTAGATTATCCCCACAGAGATGTGGCATGCTCTATTGTGGGGTATGAACTTTTATTAGATGGAGATGTGACCACCCATTCTAGGTGGGTCTTGATTCGTTTACTGGAATCCTTTAAAAAAGGAGACATTCTGAAAAAAATTCGGAAATGACAGAAACCTCAGAGCCCGCAGAGAGACAGACAAATGTCATTTTCTACAGAAAAATGACAGAGCCAACAGAAACTTCACAGGAGAGCTGACAGGCAGAGAACAAAGACACAGATGTTTGGAGATGCTTGGAGCCCAGCAGACATCGCCATGAGATGCTAGGCAAGCCAGAACCTGGAGAGAGCCAAGGGAATCTAAGAGATGAAATCCAGCCCTGGAGAAGCAAAGTGAGAAATCCCCACTGGGACATGCCCTCAAATAACCCTCAAATAGCTATAACCCCAGTAATACTACTTAGTATTTTTTCTTTTTCCTTTTAAAATCCCTATATGGTTTCTCTTTTCATGCCTGGCTTGGACTGACACAGTACTTACTGTGGCATGAGGGCAGCA
Organism: Tamandua tetradactyla; assembly: GCF_023851605.1. Classification (NCBI taxonomy): domain Eukaryota; kingdom Metazoa; phylum Chordata; class Mammalia; order Pilosa; family Myrmecophagidae; genus Tamandua; species Tamandua tetradactyla. Next base: position 38,041,449 of record NC_135352.1, on the reverse strand, counting down.
CAGTTGTCAAGTATCAGCTGATTCTGTATTTTTCTCACCAATGCTGTTAATGATTTGGGAAAATGATTTTCACAAAGAATTTATTTCTTCAAAATCTGAAGAGGAAGATGCTAACACTTGTGTAACTTAGCAACTTGTTTATAAAATGAAATGAAGATGACACAGTTCTACATAAGATGTAGCAAATCTTAGCATGCCAGTGTTTCCACAAAAAAGAAACAAAAATATATATACATCCAATTAAATTTTTAAAAACATATTTTATGGGCATTGAGTAGCTATTGAAGCAATGAGGACTAGATGAGGTAGAATTCAAGGCCAGTAAATAATTGTGAAATGAGCTGAATATTTCCAGCCTTTTTATTTTTTCCCGCTAGAACACATGCTGATGCTGGATCTGAATTCAGCATTAAATCTGGCCGATTTCAGGGCCTCTATTCAGAGTTAAAGAAACCCACAATGATGGGAAGTTAGTATCCAATACTAGATTGAAAATCAGAACTTGAGTGGCTTCAAATTCACAATCACTTTCCCCAAGTCACATGTGCTATATTAAACTGCTTTGTGGAGCACTGGTAAGCTACTCTAAAATTTCTAAATGTCATAGTTTCCTAAGAGCATGTTATATACTTTTAGAAACAAAGACAATCTTCCTAAAGTACCTGTACTCTCTCCTGAATAAGATGCTTATCAGATTTTTTGATCATTATGTTCTACATATATAATCAGTAATTCACAATATCATCACATAGTTGCATATTCATCATCGTGATCATTTCTTAGAACATTTGCATCAATTCAGAAGAAGAAATAAAAAGACAACAGAAAAAGGAATAAAACAAAAACAGAAAAACAAATATATATATATACCATACCCCTTACCCCTCCCTTTCATTGATCATCAGCATTTCAAACTAAAATTATTTTAACATTTGTTCCCCCTATTATTTATTTTTATTCCATATGTTCTACTCATCTGTTGACAAGGTAGATAAAAGGAGCATCAGACACAAGGTTTTCACAATCACACAGTCACATTGTAAAAGTTATATCATTATTCAATCATCCTCAAGAAACATGGCTACTGGAACACAGCTCTACATTTTCACGCAGTTCCCTCCAGCCTCTCCATTACATCTTGAATAACAAGGTGATATCTACTTAATGCATAAGAATAACCTCCAGGATAACCTCTCGACTCTGTTTGGAATCTCTCAGCCATTGACACTTTATTTTGTCTCATTTCACTCTTCCCCCTTTTGGTTGAGAAGGTTTTCTCAATCCCTTGATGCTGAGTTTCAGCTCATTCTAGGATTTCTGTCCCACATTGCAGGAAGGTCCACACCCCTGGGAGGCATGTCCCATGTAGACAGGGGGAGGGTGGTGAGTTTGCTAGTTGTGTTGGCTGGAGAGAGGAGAGGCCACATCTAAGCAACAAAAGAGGCTCTCTTGGGGGTGACTCTTAGGCCTAATTTTAGGTAGGCTTATGCTGATCAGATTTTGACTTGAATATGTCAGGAACCTCGAGAGTTGATTTGTGAGTACTTGAGTGATAGAAATTAACCCCTAATTTAATTTTCCAAGTTAAGAAGTAGAGACACATAGACTGAAAATTAAAAGTCTAGCAGTCCATGCCTGAGAAAAATAGGTCATTGAGAATTAATCCAAGCTTTACTAAAAAATTCACTCACCTCTGACCTAGTCCAATCCATGATTGCATTGAGGTAATCAATTTCTTAGCTTATCTTTCTAACAGAGGAAGAAGGAAAACTCTCCAGTGGAGCCTCTAAAATGCCGATAGTTGTTTTATTCCCAAAGACCAGCATGCAATAAGAAATGATCAACCATGCTAAAAGTCAAGAAATTTTAGCTTAATATTTAGAGAAGAGAAAATTTAAAAATGAACAAACATAAGAGAAACAAGAAATAGTGTCAGAGTTGATCCATCTCTTGGAACAAGAGTACGTAAAAAGTTACTACAATTAATATATTAAATACAGAAGAAAAATGAGAAGATGTACAAAATACAAGAAAATAATATATAATATTCCAGTAAATTTGAATCCATAAGAAGTATTAAAATAATATGTTATAATTAACAAATACAATATATGGATGGATTGATCAGTGTTTTGGACTGAGCAGAATACAGACAGCATTACTTAAAGTCCCCATATTGAAGCACACAGGAAAAATGTATTTAAAATAAGAGGATATGAGATATATGACTGTATCAAAAGTTCCAACATCCCTAATATTGGACTACCAGATAAAGTAAAGAGATAATTGAGTATAATTATTTACAGAGATGATGGGTCAAAATTTTTTTAAGTGAGGAAATCTGTCATACTACTACTTCAGAGTAAGTCACAGATTTCTTGGAGACATTGTTAATTTTTCCTTTACTTGTTTGCGTTCTTCAGATTGTGTCCTATCAATCTTCATGATGGCTGGTTCATTCTTTTGCCTGCTTAAATCTTCTGCTGATGTCCTCTATGTTTTCATTTTACTTATTATAGTTTACACCTCCAGAACTTCCAGGAGGTTTTAAAAGTTATTTCTAAAATTATTTCTTCTCATCCACTTGGTCTGAAGAGTCTTCTTTCCTTGCCTGACAGATCCATCAGTAGCCTGAGGAACGTCAGTCTGCCACATGCCATGTTCCGAATGCTGCTAAGTACTTGCACCCTTAACATATGCACAGCTTTCTAGATACCTACCAGTGAATGTGGTCCAAGGAGGAGTTTTCTTGGCTGTCTCTTTCCCTGATTCTCTCTATTAAACCTTTTGCTTGTCTGTCATTCTGCTTGTTTCTACTAGAAACAAGTGTCTAGAGTTAACTAGCTCCCACTTAATTGTTTCATTTAAAAATCCACATTGCTTTCACCAATGCCCTTAATTGTCTTCTGAAGTAAAGTCAGTTTCCTTAGGCAGAGCTGTCCTTATGGCCTGGCTGTGCCACAGAGAAGAACTTCTGTGTCCCTAAACAAGCCAGAGCTAAGGACAACGGCCCACTTGTTCTGGTGTGACAACCTGAGAAGGCTAATACTGAACAAAAGCGGGGTATTCTCTGCCCAATTTGCAGAATAGCCAATCCATGACACCAGGGTTTCAAAGAGAGGCAGAATTTAATACTGCTTGTGAAGCAGGAGATCAGAAGGCGTATCAGCCCAACAATCCTTGTCCCCAAGGCTAGGGCGATCAGGTTTTTTTTTTTTTTTTGGATTCAAGCTAGTGAGATAGTTGTTACCTAACAATAGTCCATAAATGGGACTGAGACTAGGGGAGAATAACCATTACAACAGGGACTATAAACAGAGCTAAGACTAGGCTAGAGTAACCATTACAATAGGCTAGAATTACCATTACAGTAGTAAGGGTAAACAAGGATGAGACTAGTTAAATTTCAATAATTTCAGGTATTAACTTCTGCCTATTCTGCTATATAGAAAGAAACACATCAATAAAATAATTTAGTAATCATAATCATGTGTTAATTCTTAATTTCTCAGTTACACTTCTTCCATTTTATTTTCGTCCATTCCTCAATCTTGAGTGATATCTGGGCAATAACCATTCTAACTCCTTCATGCTGAAAAGGGGGTATCCTGTCAATGAGGAATGAAACTGGTTGTTGCTCTGGAGAGAATAGTACTTCTGGGTTTCAGGGCTTGTCTGGCAAAGGAACAATCTGGAGGCTTCACATCTCTGAAAAAGAAACCTTAATAAGTAATTGGAAATTATAGATTTAAATGAAAGGAGTAGAGGATGTGATTTATAACTATGTTACATTGGAAAAATAACTGTTGATTTTAGATACGACCTGGGGTGTTCCTTAGGGTTTTCAGAAATAGTGTCTGAGACCTGCATAAGACAACTTCCAGAATGATCTCATGACTCTACTTGAAATCTCTTAGCCACTGAAACTTTATTTTTTTTCTCCCTTTAATTGCCAACCCCACGGTGTCAGGGAAATTTATCCCTGGAAGTCATGTAGCATGGTGTCAGGGAAATTTACCCGGGAAAGTCATGTTTCACATAAGGGTAAAGATAGTGAGTTTATTTGCAGAGCTTGGCTTAGAGAGACCACATTTGAGCCACAGAGACTTTCAGGGAGTGACTCTGAGGCATTATGTCATATTAGGCAAAGCTCATTTATTTTTAGAGTAAATTAGGAGCCCCTGTTGCTTGAATACCCCATCTGGGAAAGTTTAATCTTTCCACACTTTTTTACCGGATCCCTCAAGGGACCTTGCACATACGTTTTAGTTATTTCCCAAAAGATTCTGAAAATAATCAGGTTATTATATCAACTTATACGGAATGCTAAGATCTCATTTCCTAGTCTAGTTCCATGCCACTTAAAGCTGAATTAGGTTGTTAAAATAAACTGTCCAGACAGGTTAAATTAGATAGTGGGCCCCAGAAAATTTAAATTTTGGAAAAAATAAATCTCTCCTACTATGGCCTCACACAGAAATTAAAGTTTTAAAATTCAGACTATATCATCTTTTAATCTATATTCTAATTTACTTTCATCCCAGCTAAATTAGCCTGCTTAACATCCGTCATGGAAGTCTAATCTTTTTCAATTTCTTTAACAGTTGCTGTGCGATGTAATGTTGTTTTTTTAATACTTCTAGAGCTAGAGAACTCTGAATCTGAGTCTCAGATGTCTCACAAATACCCAGAGTTCCAGGTTATACAAGGAGCAAAGCATCTCAGAACTTAGAAATAACAAAGCTCAGGCATAGATGTGACTGCAGTAAGAGTCACATCTAGGTTTAATTTTCTTATAAGCATTTTCTAATTGAAGCCTTTTCCATAAATAAGAACATATGGCAGTTGGCTTATATTGGAGTCACCAACCACAAACCATAACAGAAGTTTCGTCCTTTCTCACATTTACATATGTTCTAGTTTGCTAGCTGCCAGAATGCAATATACCAGAAACGGAATGGCTTTTAAAAAGGGGAATTTAATAAGTTGCTAGTTTACAGTTCTAAGGCTGAGAAAATGTCCCAATTAAAACAAGTCTATAGAAATGTCCAGTCTAAGACATCCATCCAGTGAAAGTTACCTTCGTTCAAGAAGGCCGATGAAGTTCAGGGTTTCTCTTTCAAGTGAGAAGGCACAAGGCGAACACAGTCAGGGCTTCTCTCTCAGCTGGAAGGGCACATGGTGAACACTACGTCATCTGCTAACTTTCTCTCTTGGCTTCTGGTATCATGAAGCTCCCCGAGAGGCGTTTTCCTTCTTCATCTCCAAAGGTCGCTGGCTGATGAACTCTCTGATTTGTGGTGCTGCAGCATTCTCTGATCTCTCTGAATCTCTCATTCTCCAAAATATTTCCTCTTTTGTAGGACTCCAATAAATCAGTCAAGACCCACCCAAATGGGTGGAGACATGTCGTCCCTTAATCCAATTTAACAACCACTCTTAACTAAATCACATCATCCAGGGAGATGATCTGATTACACTTTCAAACATACAGTATTGAATAGAGATTATTTTACCTTTATGAAATGATATTTTGATTAAAACATGGCTTTTCTAGGGGGCATACTTCCTTTCAAACCAACACAACATATTTACCGGGGTTAAATTAATTAACAGATAGAATGTAATTTGCATACTTGCCTTGTTTCTCTTTTAAAGTCCATCTTTGTTGACAACCTGTACTTTTAGAGAAGCATTAGACCATGGTAGTGTAACTGACAAGTACAATTGATTGTTTCCATGATCTGTATCAATATTAGTACATAACATGGACAGTGAGAATATTGTCAAGTCTTTAGGAATTTTATACTATCTCTAAATAAATTAATAACATTTCACCCATACAACATTAATTAAAAGGACAGAAAATTCATTTTACTTATTGTAATGTCTCCAAAATGCTTACTATGTAATGTCACATCATTTTACAAGGTAAAAGGAGAAATTCTTTGCTACATTTTGAAATAAAAGATATCCCATAGGGTTTAATTTTAGGAGGGTAAAATGTCAAAAGTTTTCAGATCTGAACCTATGTTGTGTTAGTTAGGGTTCTCTAGAGAAAAAGGACCAACAGGGGAATTCTGTAAATATGAGATTTATAAAGGTGTCTCATGCAACCTTGGGAAGGGAAGAGTCCAAAATCCATAGAGCAGGCTGTTAAGCTGGCAGCTCCTATGAAGGATGAGGACTAATTTCACAAAAGAGGCTTGCTGGCTGAAAAAGCAGTGAAAGAGTCTTTGTTCCATCTTTTTTTTTTTTTTTTTTTTTTTTAAAGAGAGAGGGAGGAAGGGAAGGAAAGACAGAGAGAAGGAAGGAAGGATGGAAGGAAGGAAGGGAGGAAGAAAGGGAAACATCTTTAAACATTTTCTTGTTTTATTGTATTTTGTTTGTTTGTTTGTTTTTTACATGGGCTGGGGCCGGGAATCGAACCGAGGTCCTCCGGCATGGCAGGCAAGCACTTTGCCCGCTGAGCCACCGCGGCCCGCCCTCTTTGTTCCATCTTAAAAGCCATCAGATGATTGGATTATTGCATTGTGGAAGACTTCTCTTACTTAATTGCAGATGTAATCAGCTACAGATGCAATCAACAGACTGATGATTTAATAAACCAGCCTTCCAGTTTATCAACCAGCAATGAAATATCCTTGCAGCAGTGCTCAGGCCAATGTTTGCCTAAGCAGACTACTGGGCATAATCATTTCACCAAGTTGACACCAGAGTCTAACCATCAAAGTCCACTCCTTGTCAACTTGGCAGCTATACATGTCACCTTGTTTCATGGTTATGTCCATGTGTCAACTTGGCCAGTTAGTGGTGCCGTTTGTCTGGTTGGGCAAGTGCTGGCCTGTCTGTTGCTATGAGGACATTTTGTAGAATTAAATCATGATCACATTAGCTACATCTATAGCTGACTGCATTTGTAATCAGCCGAGGGGAGTGTCTTCTGCAATGAGTGACATTTAATCTAATCACTGGAAGGTTTTTAAGGAGGATTCACAAGAGACAGTCTCTTCCTGCTTCAGCTGGTGAGCCTCTCCTGTGGAGTTCATCCAGAACCCTCATCGGAGTTGTCAGCTTCACAGCCTGCTCTACAGATTTTGAACTCTACATTCCCATGTTTACGTGAGACACTTTTATAAATTTATATTTGCAGACATTTCCTGCTGAGAACATTTCTCTAGAAAACCGTAGCTAATATACCTTGAAAGATATTTAATTTCCAAATAGAACACAATAGCAGACATATATTTTGCCAAATTATGCTCAGTGGTCCTGCGTACAACTGGAAGTGCAGTACAGCTCGCCATAATAGCATGGAAGTCCTTAGGAAACATTCACTCTTAAACTCATATCCTGACTTAATTGCTATATCATGAGTAATAAAACTTATGTCATATTATAAGAGGAAAACAAGATATTTGCTTATGTACAAATGCAACCATATTCATAACAAAACAGGGAGAAAATATTCGTACAATCACTGTCCTCATTTTTGTAACTGGTCACATGTTCATAGTTCCTGCTTATCACTACCATCTTCTACTGCCAATTCCATGTCCCTTTACTCTCAGCAAGCATTTCAGCTAGCCATGGTTCATTGCCAGGTGGGGTAACCGAGACCTTCATTCCTGAAGTTTCTAGGCCATTGGTAGACCTGCATTGATTGGGTTGTTGCAGTTTTCCATTGACTTTAATCATAGGGAAAGGTAGTACTAAGAAATCTCTAAAGGATCTCCTGTATTCTAAGAAAACTCTTCTTTACTTCCATTGCATAGTTGCAGTCCTATTTCCCCTTGATAGTCACAGATCAATCACCCTCGACAGAACAGTATTCCCCTTTCATGCCTGTTGATTCAGTGGCATGACCTTAACAAAAGACCTTCTCAACTTCAAACTGATAAAAGAAAGGAAACCAAAGTGGAACTTGGACTCACAACCACCAGTGTAGGCACTTCAGTGACTGAATCCCGTATGCCTGAGATCTGTACTGGTTATTAACTGGTTGAGAATAAACTGGGCTAAGGTAGGACTAATCTACTATCTTAATCCTGTTAACTGAAAGCAAAAAGAGAGATAGTTTTCACAAAGAGCAGGTAGTTTAACAAAGTCACTCACCTGGATGATGTCTGTACCAAGGACTTCTTCTCTCCCCCAAAATGAAGCATCATTGAGGACATCAATGCCAGGGAGGACATAATTGATTTTTGTTCACTGAGCTCTAGACGATAGTCTATGTGGCTACTCAGGGTCAGTGGCTGACACCATATCAGGGTCATGGAGTCCTCAGACAGGTGTCTTTTTTTAAAAAAATATGTTTATTGATAAATTTTCACACACATACATTCCATACATGGTGTATAATCAGTGGCTCACAATATCATCACATAGTTATGTATTCACCATTGTGATAATTTTTTAGAACATTTGTGTCGCTCCAGGAAAAGAAAAAGAAAAAAATTCATAATACCATACCCCCAACCCTCCTTCTCATTGACAACTATTATTTCCATCTACCCAATTTATTTTACCCTCTGTCCCCCCAAATATTTATTTATTCTTTACCCATATTTTTTACTCATCAGTCCATATCCTGGACAAAAGGAACAAAAACAAGGTTTTTACAATCCCACAGTCACATTGTAAAAATTATATCTCTGTACAATCATCTTCAAGAATCAAGGCTACTGGAACACAGCTCAACAGTTCCAGGTACTTCCCTCCAACCATTCCACTGCAGCATAAACTGAAAAGGGATATCTATATAAGGCATAAGAATGACCTCGAGGATAACCTCTCAACTCTGAAATCTCTCAGCCACTGAGACCTTATTTTGTCTCATTTCTCTCTTCCCCCTTTTGGTCAAGAAGACTTTCTCAATCCCATGATGCCAGGTCCTGGTTCATCCCAGTAGTTCTGTCCCATGTTGCCAGGGAGATTTACCCTCATGTCCCATGTAAGGGGGAGGGCAGTGAGTTCACCTGCTGAGCTGGCTTAGACAGAGAGGCCAAATTTGAGCAACAAAACAGATTCTCTGGGAGTGACTCTTAGGTCATGCAGGTGTCTTAAATACCCAGTACAATCAGGTACCAAATTATTTTGGCTCAAAAGTGAATCCTTGCCCAATGCACAGATAAAACCAGTAGGCACAGGGAGTTTGAGAGATAAAAAGTTTATTTAGCAGAGGCTGATCTCATGAAGACATGAAGATAGTATTTTCCTTCTCAAGTTTGAAGGGTGAGATATTTTTTTTTTTTTTTTTTTTTTTTTTAGAGAGAGGGAGGAAGGGAAGGAAAGACAGAGAAGGAAGGAAGGATGGAAGAAAGGGAAACATTTTTAAACATTTTCTTGTTTTATTATATTTTGTTTGTTTGTTTGTTTTTTACATGGGCTGGGGCCGGGAATCGAACCAGGGTCCTCCGGCACGGCAGGCAAGCACTCTTGCCCGCTGAGCCACCGCGGCCCGCCCGGGTGAGATATTTTTATTAGATTAAAAAGGGGAGAAGGGGATAGGGAGGTGTGACATTTGGAAAGGATTTATGTACCCTAGAAAAGTTATGTTTTAATCCTAATCAATCTTGTGGGAATGACTGTTTCTTTTAATCCTTATTCAATAATTAAGGTTGGAAACTTGATTAGGTTATTTCCACGGAGATGTGACTCATCCATTCCAGGTGTGTCTTGATTAGTCTATTGGAATCCTTTAAAAGAGGAAGCATTTTGGAGAAAGCTTCAGAAGGACAGGAGAACAACAGAGCAGAGTCACAAGAATGATGAAAACTAGAGCCCATGCAACTAGAGACCTTTGGAGATGAAGAAGAAATATGCCCCCAGGAAAGCTTCATGAAGCAAGAAGCCTGGAGTGACAGCTAGTAGACATTGCCATATTCGCCATGTGCTTTTTCAGTTGAGAGAGAAACCTTTCTTCAGTGACAATAAGCTCTTGTTGGTGCCTTAATTTGGACATTTTTATAAATTGCTTTATTTAGGATATTTTCTCGGCCTTAAAATTGTGAACTAGCAACTTATTAAATTCCCCCTTTTAAAAAGCCATGCCATTTCTGGTGTATTGCATTCTGGCAGCTAGCAAACTAGAACAGGAGGCTAGGCCTGTTGGCATATTGGAGTAGACTATTAAATATTCTAATATAGGGTTGCAGGTTAGCTATTATTAATGGCTGTGTCTACATTTTAAATTAGGGAATTGCAAATTGGTTATCATCATTGGCTAATGGGTTCTGTTACCTTCAGCAGTGGGCTCATGATGTTGCTGGAATTTATGATGGTCAGACTTCTTGCTTTCTTTCAGATCTGTTATTATCTTTTCTGCTGTTTATGTCTATTAGGGTCATTTAAGTTCAAGCTTTTTTTTTTTCCTGCACATACTTTCAGCATTAAAGAAACCAAGCACCTGGGTTACAATTTCAGTGAGTTACCACAGTTACAGGTTATTTGTTCCTGGCTACATTACAATATATCAGAAAGTTAGAAGTATTTGGACAATGATTCAGTAGCTATATTTGTTGGTACTCTATTACATTATCACCAAGGTGTTAACCAAATCACAGGACCCCTAAAAAGTTTGAGTCATTATCCCTTAGCTGACTTAGCAGAAGACCAAGACAGAGCAGGGATTATTTCAAAAGATCCTCATAAAATTCCTAGAAGTATGACATTTATTCCAGAATTTATTTCAGAAAACCACAATGAGCTTGGACTGTAGGGAAAAAAGGAAAATACAAAATGAAAGAAAACTATAGAATTCTCGAATTTCTCTTGGCAGGAAGCAGACTGATGAACTACTAAGCTGGTAACAAGTACTGCCTTCCATGAAAAAGGAATGATGACTCAGAAATTGGAACCAAAACCAAAGGAAAAAGTCAAGATCAATACAGGATTATTTTCAGGCCTTGAAAACTAACTGACAAATACTGTGTGGTGTCAGCTGGATTTCAGAGCTTCCATTGATTAGTGCTGTTTTCTACCTTCCAATTCCCAAGTTTTGTAATGGAGTGTCTATAGCTCACACTCTCTTCAGTTCCACCATGGCATGTTGGCTGAGTTGGAGACACAAAAGGAGTACCTTTCACTCCACAGGCCTACAGAAGAGAGAGAAATTTCCCAGGAACTTTATTTAATGGATTGCATCCAAGAGCCTCAAATATACCTCCATCTTATTTAGATGATGCAATTTTATATCCTGCCATAATGGGATGAAGATTTCAGAGACCTTGGAATGGGGTGAATGTATTTTGGGTATGGCAAGGAATTGAATTATCATGTACAGGTATCACACTGTGTTGGTCACTCCCTAAAAATAGCAAGCAAGAAATCACTCCTTATTTAAACCCTTCCTCTTGTTCCTTCTTCAAACCAACTGAATATGAAAAAAAAGTGATGGGGTACAATTCCATGATGTTTCTTTATAAAAGTCTGTTTCAGCAAATTATAGTGAGACAGATTCTCCTACTGGATTGAAGAAACGGGGATTTGCACTGTGAAATGCCTACGAGAAAGTCATTAACAGAGAAATAGGGCAACTTCTTCCTATAACCAGGTAACCAACGAGGACCCTCACTCATCCAACAACAAGAAAAAAAAAAAAGAAAACAGTCTGTAGGAGCTTGGAAGTAGATTCATTCCCATTTTACCCTCACGATGAGATGATTTTCCCCACTAAAATTTGATTGCATTTCTGTGAGACCCAGAGCAGAGGACCCAATTAAGTTGTATCTGGACACATGATCCAGAGACACTGTGACATAATAAATATATGTTTTCTAATCCATTAAAATAGTGGTACTATCTTACCCAGCAGAAGGAAACTCATGTCCTTTATAGGACATGCTTTTCCATTCTTTCCTTTGTTTAGTCTTATTCAGACAGGCCTATAGAGATAAAAATGCATGTGCTATCTGTTTTAGAGATTAAGCATACTGAAAAAAAAGAAGAAAAAAGTGATGATTCTTGGTGGAAATTTGGTTTTCTCTTTGTTCTAAGCTCTTTGAGGTATATGTCTATTTTAAATTCAGTTTCCATAGAATTTAAAATTCAAACCCTGGTCATTTATCAGTTGAAAGAGAACAGCTTATCTGCCCCCAAAGCTATCCCATAAAACCTCTAAATATATGCACTGTAAAGTTAAGTCAAAAGTTTGAGTCATTATCCCCTAGTTGACTGAGCAGAAAACCAAGACAGAAAAGGGATTATTCAAAAGATCCTTATAAAATTCCAGAAATGTGACATTACTTCCAGGAATTTTGCATTACTGACACTGGCAGAAAAATAATTGTCCATATTTAAGTCACAATGTGAACAAATAATGATACTGGAAGAAAATGAATTTGTCAGAATAGAGCCAAAGAACTTGATTGTCATACTAGGCACTTATGGGAGGAATCGGTAATATGAAACCAAGATCAAGTGGGTTTGGGACTGCCAACATATTTGGGTAGGCTCCACATTTTCCTCTCTGTGGAACTCCAGATATAGGTCAAAGAATAACTCAAACACTAGTAGAAGAAGACTTGCAATATGTAAAGAAAATTTTGGTGGAGAGAGTCTCAAGGAGATTCTTAGTCAATAATCAGGGAGACAATTATATTTATTGATGGATCAATAATTACCTAAGAGTCTTTATATTTTGGGTTTGATTTGGTTTGGTTCACCACATTTTCTGTGGTTTAGGTTTGGGTTTATTTTGTTTTAGGCAGAGCAGGAAAGGTACAAACCTGAGAGCTCTATCGGCCAGAACATTGTCTAAAAATCACTGTTCATTTTCTTCTCATAATCAGATACAATCTACATTGACTACCTCAGATGCCTGTTTAAGAATTTCTCTTTCCTGAATTGTTTTATGTATATGAACAAGTTGGAGACTACTTTGTCTTAGGAAGGGTGAGCCAGAAGTTTGTCCACAGAAAATCTCGCTGGGCATATGCTGTTCAGATTGTTAATTGCTATTTAAGTAACTACTTCAATTTAGTGACTTGAAACAAAACCTATTTTGTTATTCTTAAAAATTGTGCAGGCCAGGAATTCTGGAAAGTCTTGAATAGGCATTTTTTTTTTCTCCTTATGATGTTGACTGAGTTATCTTGGTGGCATTCAGATGCTGACTTGCCTTTATGGAGAATTCTGACACTTTCAGTCACATTTCTGTTGGCTTGCCAGAGATGGCTGGGTTTCTAGGTTTAGCAGGGTCTGTGTACTAATGAGTCTAGGTATGGCTTCTGAAGCAGCATAGTCTCCTTACTCTAGGGTGTTGCAAGTGCCATTAATCCAGGAGTCCTGGGTATGTAATATGGAGCTTCTTATGACCCGGAATCCTAGGGCCAGTATACCACTTCTGTCATGTTCTATAGTTCAAGCCGAGGATAAGTCTAGGCTCGATCAAAGAGAGGTAAGGGAACGGATGGTGAGAAGGGAGCGGGGGAAGACTTCACCTTAAAATGGAGAACATTTATGTAAAAGATAGGAAGGACTGATGTCAACCTTCATGGAAAGCTACTACATGCCACACATAGCTCCAGCAATTTTTCCAGGGTGGCCCACTTTCTTGAGAGGCAGATAGGCATGCAGACATACCAGAAAGAACCAAAAAGAAATAATATTATAATAAATAATTGTTCACCTTTGTGTTATGTTTGCAATATAAAATATTAAAAATAAGTGTTTATTGAACAATTATATATTGTTCTGCATATTTCATTTTCTATTATATCAATTCTATCACTGAAACAAAACAGCAGAATGACTAGCTGAAACTGTCAAATAGCAGTAGTTAATAGTTGGCTGATTTAATAAGTAATATGAGTGAGAAACAATTTTTGTATGATGCTTCTTTCTATTCCCTGATTCAGGAATGTATTTGCATGCATTTTTTAAAGTCTTAATTGACTATCGAAATTTATATTTTAGTTTATATTCATAAGATTCGTAGAAGCAAGTCTTTTAAAGAAGAAATGACATACACAATGTCATTAATATAGTATCTAATTAAACAGATACTACAGAATTTTATAAACTAAGAGTTTCATGATTTTCTACCATGACATGGTAACATATTCTGTTATCCTTTTATTTTTCCAATAATACTTCCCTGATGACAGTAATACATAATTATTCTAACAGAAGTCAGAAAAGCAGAAAAAGGGTACAAAATACAGATGGGAAAATAGAATACATTAAACAACATATCAAATGATTTAAATGATCCAAGTAAAGGACCAAGATTATTGAATTGGATGAGAAAGCAAGAAACAGCCTTATAATGTCTATAATAATACAACTTCAAATATGAAAATGCAATTAGGTTGAATAGAAAAAGATGGATAATGATACCTCTAGTAAATGATAATGACAAGAAATAGAGAATGGTTCTATTAATATCCAAGTAGACAGTATAAAAAAATTATTACCTGAAACAAATAGGGACATTTCATTGTGAAAAATGGGTTAATTGATTGATAAAGATTGTATTTCAATTCTAAATTATGCAAAATACTAGCATGTCTTAGAGATATTGTGGGTTTTGTTCCAGCCTACTGCAGTAAAATTGATATTATAATAAAGTGAGACGCATGATTTTTGTTTGTTTCCCAGTACATATAAATTTATGTTTACACTAGATTGTATTCTACTAAGTTTTCAATAGCATTATGTCTGAAATACAATATAAAGAACTTAATTTAAAAATGGTATTGCTAAAATATGCTTTTCATCATCTGAGCCTTCAACAAATTATAATCTTTTTTCCTGCTGGAGGGTCTTATGTCGATATTGATGGTTACTGAATGATCAGGTGGTGGTTATTGAAAGTTGGGGTGGATGTCAAAATTTCTTAAAATAAGACAATAATGAAATCTGACACATTGATTATTCCTTCCGTGAAAGATTTCTCTGTAGCATGAAAGGCTGTTTGATAGCAGTTTATTCACAGAACTTCTTTCAAAATTGGAGTCAATGTTCTCAAGCCCTGCCTCTGCTTTATCAACCAAGTTGACGTAATATTCTAAATGCTTTGCTTTCATTTCAAGAATTTTCACAGCATCCTCTCCAGGAAGAGATTCCATCTCAAGAAACAACTTTCTTTACTCATCCATTATAGTTTAATCAAGAGATTGTGGCACCTCTATCACATCTTCAGGCTCTGCTTCAAAGTGTACTTCTGCTATTTCCACCACACCTGCAATTTACTTCCTCTACTAAAATCCTGAATCCCTCAAAGACATCCTTGAGTGGGTGATGTCATCAACACAGTGATGTAAGATATCCCCAGGAAAAATCTCCCAAAGATTCAACAAAAAAAAAAAGGGACAAATCTCACTTCCTTAGAACTTTGGAGGAATACAGAGACTGAAGAAGGATTCCACAAATGCCCAATCAAAGAAAGAGAAAACCACCAGGTAAGAAATCTCCATCCCAGATGGGCGATCTCCTCCTTCCCCTCACTTGGTCCCATGGGGCTTGGGAAGTGCCAGCTGCTGGGATCTTTCCCACCTCCTACTGGGGATAAAAATTATAAACACACTCACAGCAGAGTTAGATAACCACATACACGCACACACGGGGACCCAAGTCCATGGAGATCCAGTACAGAATAGCAAACTGCTGAGAAAGTGAATGCTGCTGAGGAATGCTGAAAACAAAAGGGCCCCAAGGAAGGGCTTCCAAAATGGAGGACTAGGGGAGGAATGGCAGGGAGTAGCCTGGCAGAAACTGCATCAGCTGTCTGAAGATCCACGAAATGGGAGTGCAGTTCAACACCCTGGACAGTGCAGGATGAAGGTCAAAGAATGTACTTGCTTACACACTCCTGGTGCCCATTCTGCACCTTTGAGTGAAGCAGCTGCAAGAAGCCCAATCTTTGCCTGGTGAGTGTGGCTCTAGACTAGGCTGGCTATGGGAGTCCATTGCTCCAACTACAGAGGGGGACACAGCCTAACACTGAGCCAGATATTGGCCACAAAGTGAGAATATGGGAATCCCCACTGTTTCAGCCCCTCCCACTCAGGCACTGAAGGGTGCCACTGTTTCCACAGCTTCAGAGTTGAAATAGGTAGTTGAAGAGTGCCACCTGCTGGACAAAATGGAAAGTGCAGGGGAAAGAGGACTCTCTGGAATCCTTCCAAACCCTATCCCAGGGCCCAGTGGATCTAGCAGAGGTACGCAGCCCTGTCTTGGCCATGAAATACTCGCAATCCAACTGTCAAACCCAAGCAGTAATGAAAACCCAGACAAGAGAGAAATTTCAAAATATTCAGACGACCAGATATCAGAAAAAAAAAAATCACAAGGCATACTGAAGTTCAGGAAGACCCAGGTAAAGGAACATATTAAAAAGTTGGAGGAGACACAGAATTTGGAAAAACTAAAGACATTCAAATGCATCTCCTAAAAACTTCAGTATGATGGTTATAAACATAAATGCTACTAAAAAGACACAGGGTGAATATAATGAATTGGAAAGAATACATTGAAAAATAACAGATCTTATGGAAATGAAAGACACTATAGAGGAAATTAAAAATACACTAGAGACACACAAAAGCAGAGTTGAATAGGCAAAATAAATGATCAACAAGCTAAAAGACAGAGCAGTTAAATTTGACCACACAAAAGAACAAAGGGAGAAAAAAATGGAAAATTAAAGAACAGTCTCAGGGAAATGATTGACAACACAAGCAAACAAACTGTGCATCACGGGTGTCCCAGAAGGGAAAAAGGTCAGGAAGAATGCTTGTGGAAATAATGGCTGAAAATTTCCCAACCCTTATAAAAGACATAAATATACAAATCCAAGAATCCCAAGGTACTCCAAATAAAATTAATCCAGACAAACCACTCTAAGACACACAGTATTCAGGCTGTTATATGCTGAAGAGAAGAAGAGAATTCTGAAAGCAGCAAGAGAAAAGTGATTCCTGTATAAGAGAAACCAAATAGAACTAAATGCTTGTGCTTGTTACGTTCTGGTGTCAACTTGGCCTAAGGATTATGCCCAGCTTTCTGGACGGGCAAGCGTTGGCCTGACCATTGCTGCAAGATATTTCATGTCTGGTTGATAAAACCTCAGGCCAGTGTATTAAGTCATCAGTCAGTTGATTGCATCTGCGGCTGATTACATCTGTGATCAACTAAGGCAAGGAGCATCTCTCACAAAGAGATAATCACATCATTCAAGGGCTTTTAAGGAAGAAAGATTTTTTCATTGCTTCCTCAGCCAGCAACCCTCTCCTGTTTCTTTAGAGAATCCTGATTAACATAGTTGCTTATTTCTCATCAGAAACTATGGTGGCATGAAGGCAGTGGTATGGTGTAATGAAGATACTGAAAGAAAAACAAATTGCCAGGCATGAATTCTTTATTCACTAAAGCTGTCCTTCATAAATGAGAGTTTAAAATCTTCACAGATAAACAGATAATGAGTTTGTTACCAAGAGACTTATCAGAAATACGAAAGTGAATGCTGCTGGATGAAAAGAAAAGACAGGAGAAAAAGGTGCGGAGGAAAATATAGAAATGAAGAGTACCAGTAAGGGTAACTAAAAGGGTAAAAAAAAAAGATCTGACAAATAAAATTCAAAAGATAAAATGGTTGAAATAAGTACTGCCCTTACAGTGATGACAGTGAATATTAATGGATTAAAATCCCCACTGTTCAGATAGGTAGGAACAGATAAAGTTACGATCCATCTACATGTTGTTTACAAGAGAGTCATTTTAGACTCAAAAATACAAATAGACTCAAAATGAAATTATGGAAAAAGATATTCCATGCAAATAGTAGCCAAAAAATAAGCTGGAGTAGCTATATTAATATCAAAAAATTTATATTTTAAATGTAAAAATGTTGTTACAAGACAAAGAAGGATAGTATATATTAATAAAAGGGGCAATGCATGAAGAATAAATAACAATCATAAATATCTATACACCTAATTAAGGTGCCCCAAAGTACATGAGGAAAACACTGGCAAAGCCGAAGGGAATAATGCGTTTTTCAATAATAGGGGGAAACTTCAACACACAACTCTCTTCAATAGATAGAACATCTAACAGAGAATCAGTAAGAGAAACTAAATAATATAAAAGAACTAGACCTAAAGATATATATAGAACATGGACCCCAAAAGGCAGGTTACAGATTCTCCTCAAGTGCTCATGGACCATTTTCCAGGATAGACCACATTTTGGGGCACAAAATAGATCTTAATATATTTTAACAAACTGAAATTATCCAAAAACATTTAATCTAATCATAATGAAATGAAGCTAGAAATAACATTAATAGCCAGAGAACTAGAAAATCCACAACTATATGGAGGTTGAACACCACACTCTTAATCAGTGAGCCAAAGAAGAAATTGAAAGAGATATCAATAAATATATTGAGACAAAGGAAAATGAAAGCACAACATACCAAAATGTATGGGATGCAGCAAAGGCAGTGCTGAAAAGGAGATTTATAGCCTTAAATGCTGACATTAAAAAGGAATAAGTAAAACAAAAGACCTAACTGAACACCTGAAGAAACTAAAGAAGAAACAACAAACTAATTCCAAAGTAATCAGAAGGAAAAGAAATAGCAATGATTATGGTAGAAAAAAATGGAATTGAGAACAGTAAAAAAAGGCCAGCAGAGAGAATCAACAAAATCAAAAGTTGGTTCTTTAAGGAGGTCAATTAAATTGACAAACAACTTGCTAGACTGACAAAGACGAAAAAAGAGAGAAGATGCAATAAATAAAATCAGAAATAAGAAGGGAGTCATTACTATGGACCCTAGAGAAACAAAATAGACCATAAGAGGATAGGATGAACAACTGCATGCCAACAAACTAGACAACTTAGATGAAATGGACAGTTGCCTAGAAATAGGTAAACAACCTACACTGAAAATAGAAGACCACAATGAACCAATCACAAGAAAAGAGATGGACTCAGTCATCAAAAACTTAAGACAGGGACCTGAAAAGGGAGAGAGGCCCTTGACAAGGACAGATGACACCTGACAGCAGCTGACCCACCTGGAGCCAAAAGACCCCCACCTGAGCCATCCACAGAGAAGAGTGGAGCCAGAGGACCCCTACCTAAGAGAGATGAACACATTCTTCGGCTCATGGGCTTTGGAGTTGCCATAAATAGAGAAGTATACTTTCCCCCCAAAAAAATATCAAGGAAGAAAGGTTCAGGACAGATGGCTTCACAGGTGGGTTTTATCAAGCATTACAAGAAGAGTTAATACCAATCCTGCTCAACAGCTTCCAAAGAACTGAAGAAAAGGGAACATTGCCTAAGTCATTCTATGGTGCCAACATCAGCTTAATACCAAAACCTAATAAATACACACACTACAATAAAAGAAAACTACAGACCAATCTCTGTAATGAATACAAATGCAAAAATCCTCAACGAAATACTAGCAAATAGTTCTTAACAACACATTAAAAGAATTATACACCACGACCAAGTAGATTTTATTCCCGGTATGCAAGAAAATCAATATAATACTCCATATTAAAAAATCAAAAGGGAAAAATTAACATGATCATCTTGATTGATGTAGAATGCTTTTGACAAGATCCAGCATCTAATGGTCTGATTTAAAATGGGTTCACAGCAGCTAGAATGCGATTAAAACTGCAAACATGTCTTTTGTGTAGTACATGATTCAGTCTATAACACTAACATCACCAGAGAAAAACGCCTTTCTGTATCAAACTCTTAAGGTTAAAAAACAACCAAAATTATTCCCACTGTAAACTCCCACCAACCCACTAAGGGCAGATATCTCATAGAGATCTATTTCATAAGTGCCAAGTTAATTTTCCTATTAAGTAATTCCCCACACTATTTTAGTCATCAGATCCCTTCCTCAAAATTTTATATTTGCCTTTTCTTAGTGACAAGAGTTCTCCCTCATTGATGAAGCAAATTTGTATGCAGAAATGAAGTATCTCTTATTTATTATCTGAAATTATAATGAGACTTATAGATGATTATTGACTTATGGCATCATTAGAAAAGGATTTACAATGGAGGTGATTTTTTATGGCTATTGAGGACTTATTGCGTTCCATAATATTGCTCAATGTTGAGTGAATAATCTAGGTTCCCAACAGCAGTCTGAGCAATGTGGCAGAAATGAGCATACTGTGTGTAGGGAGTGTATAGGATGCGTGAGGAAACTAACTTGTCTTTCATAATTAAGTGAAATTAAAATAAAGCTCACTGTAAATTATGACTCCAGGATGTGGAGAATCAAAGCTTGTTGCTATGGTCTGTAGAGCATAGAAAGTCTTGTTGCCAAGCAGTGAAATCTAGAATTTAACAAATTGAGGGACAAAAAGGAGATCTATATTTCGTATTGCCATGTAAAGTCTCAATTAAAAACCTTTGTTTATTGAGATGTCTATCATAAACTGCCTATGACTAGGGTCACAGCTAGAAAAAATCACGGAAAACATTAACTCTTCTACTGGTAAGTTATTCCACAGTGTATTGGTGAGGACAAGAAACACCCAGTATTTGCATAAGTGTGTAGAGGTGCAAACACACATGTAGAAACATGCACAAAGTAGAATTCTTTATTGCTAAGAGTTGAAATCTTGATGAGGTTTTATGTTCCTTAATATTTCTAGCTCTTTTGTACCTTATTTGGTTGGAGGCACTACTTTGTGTTTTTAATGGGTTGTTTCTTGCAATTACCAAAACAAAGAAAAAAGTAAGAAGGGTGTTGGTAATTTGGTACAGGTATTGAAGAGTTTGCAGAAAATTTGGAAAGAAGAGGAAAGAACTTAGATGAAGAATCTAAGACTCTAATTTGAAAGCTCTGTGCAATAATGGAACTAGTCCACATCATTAATGAAAATGTTACATTCTCTCAGTTCATGTGATCTCTGGATTCATTATATAAATAATATAATAAAGGAAAAGAAGATCTAGATCAAAGTCTTTTTGAGTCTTCTTCAGTCATCAACCTCTGCCAAGCTGAGACTTAGTAATAAATTCTGGCAGATTTATACGGATTAAGTTCATTTACAGCAGTATTATATTATTCACAATTAATCAATTCCATTACAATAGCTATTTATTCTCCATAATGTTTACTACAAATACATAAAGAGTAAGATAGATAATAAATCAGGATTTTAGATTTTACTCACTATTTACAGAAGTTCATCCTCAAAATTTTATATAGCGATCTTGCTTTCTTCTTATGGGTCTACTACACTCTGGGAAGTATGGTGCTTGCTTTTAGCTAGAGAATGTACCCAAGTAATGCAAGTAAAATCTGGATTACATTAATTATTATGACATTATTCAGTCTGAAACAAGACCTTCTCAATGAATTGCAATCACATGGCATTAAGACAAATATCAAATCCATATTAAACAAGGATAACGTGAAAATCTTGGTTTTATAATTTAACCTACCACAATTGAAAGTCAATAGTAACAATTTAAAAGCAAAAGATAATTTACATTTGCAGCCTGGCACCCTATATAGTTAAGGAAACTCAGAAATTCAGAAAAGAAGAAATACAGAAAACCAAGGACAAACTATTAAATGCTGAAGTTACTTCCTGACTTCATCATTTATACTGAGTTATAGATATAGCTCATCACAATTATGAGCATGATTTGCCCTTTTAATTGCTCCCCCCATTATAGTATGGGATTTATTTTTACAGCAGTTATCATTGCTTCTTCACTGAGTTTGGAAAGCAGATTAAATGATAAGGCCAATTTGGATTGAAGATTTTGGTAAATGGTTAAATTGGTGGAGTCTAGAGCGTGGTTATGTGGGGAAAAATAAGTGGAATTATGAAATATTTTAAAAACTTAAATAAAATTTGAGTCTTCTAGAAATGTGAGCACTTCGTTTTTATTAAAAATAATAGTTGTGGTCAACTATTTAAAATGGAAGAGTTAGCATAGTTGTGAGTGATAATAAGAAACAGGTCGATAGCTAAAGATCTGTAAAGGTATGTTTTTAAGGCAAAATAAACTAAATGTTGAATGCTTTTAGAAGGAGTCAAAATGTAGGTGAAATTACTGCCAGAGAACAAATTTGTAAATCAGATATTGGATTCCTCTAGGATTGCTTTGTAGAGCTAGGGTAAGGGTGAGAAAAAGTTGAAGTGGTGAAATGGGATGGCAGCCTCTTTCAGAGAACGGGGAATGGCTTTGTTAATGCAAAATCATTGGGACCAAGAATCTGATCTATACGGGGAATGGACATTCTGAGAATGGAAAGTTTCCATCCCACATAACTTCATTTTGTTGATTTATATGTTTTAATAAAATTAAGTATAAGTAGCTTTCCGTGGACATGTGAATAGAAAGAAGATCGTTGCTGATTTTCATAGAGAAAAGTTTCCAGGCACCATTGGGAAATACATCTAGAGAGAAGAGGCTGAGGAACTTGGAATCAACATAAAATAAGCAGAAATGAGTGAACATTTCAAGAGAAATAGAGACTCACAGAAACCAGAAACATACACTGTTACAGAGACGTATATGCAAAGTTTATGAGAAAAATAATATATGAGATTTTTATGTTTCCTGAGTGAGACAGTCAGTTCAAACTGACTTCAAACTGAAAGGAGGTACTATTAATATTTACATTAATTCAACAAGAAAGATATCAGGTCACTGCAGTAAAGAATGATGTGTTTTCTTTTCCCTTAAAATCTTTTTGTTCTAAGTATATTTAATTTTTAGAGACAAGTATAATAAAGGCTTATGTGTTGATTATCCAGTTTCAGTACTGATCAAACTTTAGCCAATAGTCATCCTTTGCCTACACCCCCAGTCTAATTCTGCTTCATCAATTTTAAAGAGCTGATACACGGCAGTATATTCAGGCATATTTTGAACCAAACATACTCCCTTCTATCCCATACCCTTCTCTTCCTCACCAGTCCTAGCCAAGTCAGAACAGTGCGTATCTCCACCCTTCCTTTTTTTTTCTTATAGTGCTGCTGTGCTGATCCTTCAACTCTGGCAGAAGATAGAACCCTACAAGTCATGCTGCTGTAACAGCTAAGAGGGAGGAGCGAGACCAGCAGTGCCTCCTGCCTGCCCTCTTCTGCCCTCATAAAAGTCTCTCTCATGGTGTCTCTCTAATGGTTGGGGGTGAGGTCCTGCTGCAGGTGAGGTTCACTCTCCTGCTGCTCTGGCTGGAGGTGTTCCTGGTCCTCACTGGATGGTCCAAGGATGAGTCCTCCCAGCACCACAGCCCCCCAGAAGTGGTGATTCCCTTGAGGATAATTGGAAGAGGGAAGCACCTAAGGGCTTCAGGCTGGCTCTCCTACAGCCTACACTTAGGGGGCCAGAGACACATTGTCCACATGAAGGTCAAGAAGCTTTTTCTGGCCAGGAACCTCCCAGTGTTCACCTACACAGACCAGGGTGCCCTCCTTGAGGACCATCCCTATGTTCAGAATGACTGTTACTATCATGGTTATGTGGAGGGGGACCCCAAATTGCTTGTTGTCCTCAGTACCTGTTTTGGGGGCTTTCAAGGAACGCTGCAGATAAACGATATCACTTATGAAATCAAACCCAAAATGTTTTCTGCCACATTTGAACATTTGGTGTATAAGATGGACAGTGATGACACACAATTCCTACCCATGAGATGTGGATTGACAGAAGAGGAAATAATGCGACAATTAAAGTTTCAGGAGAGTGATAATCACACTTTGAAGCAAAGCTCATATGAAGGATGGTGGACCCACCTGTTGACTATTGAAATGGCAGTAGTAGTAAACTATAATTGATACCGAACTCTTGGCAGTAGTGAGACAAAAGTGCAGGAGGAAGTTTTCAATATTATCAGTATGGTAGGTACCTATTATGTACCACTGGATATTGAAATAATTTTAGTTGGTATTGAGATCTGGAATTCAGGAGACATCCTTACACAAGAAGGAATAAACCTTTCTTTTGACAGAATTTTGCAAGTGGAAGTCTCAAGGATTGAATTTCCGTATTCCCGATGATGTTTTACATCTTATTGCAGATAAGCCATTCGGTGTCCATCTTGGCTTGGCCAGTATTCGAGCAGTATGTCAAGCTCATGTTAATTGTGCAGTTGTTAGGTTCAGTGGTAAAAAGCTAAACTGATTTTGCGTTCATTATGACGCATGAACTTGGTCATAATTTAGGGATGCGTCATGATACCAGACTCTGTACATGTGGGAAAAAGACATGCATAATGTTCGCAGAAAAAACTGAAGCAAATGTATTCAGCAATTGCAGTTATGCTGAATTTTGGGATGGAGTTTCCAAAAAGGCACATGTGAGCAGCAAAGCAAATCCCCTAGCACTAGTTACATTGAGGCGATGTGGAAACAGTGTCATTGAAGGAGGAGAGGCTTGTGACTGTGTAACTTTAAAATCTTGTAAAAATGATCCTTGTTGTCAGCTGAACTGTAAACTAACTCCTGGGGCTCGTTGTGCTTTTGGGGGGTGTTGTCAAAACTGCAAGATCATGCCATCAGGCGACGTGTGCAGAGCTGAGGTCAGTCAGTGTGATCTTCCAGAATGGTGTGACGGAGCCTCTGCTCAATGCCCAGAAGATGTGTATGTGCAGGATGGAACGCCATGCCTGAGTGATGGCTACTGTTTCAAAAAGAGCTGTACTAGCCGCGATGAACAGTGCAGGATGATATTTGGCAAAGGAGCCAAGAGCGCAAATCAGAGTTGTTGTGAAAAAAATCAACATCCGTGGTGACCGTTTTGGACATTGTGGCATGATTGAATAAAATCAGTATAAATATGTAAAATGTAATGTCTTTGATAACCTGTGTGGGAGAATTCAGTGTGTGAACGTGACGGAAATACCCCAACTGGAGCAGCATTCTACTGTGCATAGCATTGACTTCCATGGTGTTACCTGCTGGGGCACTGACTATCATTTTGGGATGACCATTCCTGATATTGGTGAAGTGAAAGATGGCACGAAGTGTGGTCCAAGAGATATCTGTATCTGCAGGAAATGCGTTAGTATGTCTCTTTTGCAAAGTGTTCACGTCAAACTTGTAACGGAATGGGGGTGTGCAACAATAAAAACCATTGCCACTGTGACTATGGATGGGCACCCCCAAGATGCATACTAAGTGCTTTGGAGGTAGTGTTGACAGTGGTCCACCACCTGACAGAAACGCGACAAAAGAGAAGGAACAGAGCTGTCCCTTTCTAATGCTTTTGCTTATTGCTTTGTTAGCTTTACTTTTATTTTGTTAATTTTGCTTTGCAAGTGACGCAAAAAAAACAAAAAGAGGAAGAGGATATTAATGAGGGCTAAGGAATGAAGAACAAAATCTTATGATCCCAGAAACAAACCAAATCCCTAAATAAATCTCCCATGAATTAAGTTTTAGTCTTCTGGCAGAAGAAAAGAGATCATTGACAGAAAATCCCAAACATGTATTCTACTTCAGGAAATTCAGTTAAAGCTATTAAATAAAGCTCATTCCCAGAATAATCCTTCTTCTTCTTCATTAATTCTTATTCTTCACTGAATGGGTGTTTTTGTTTTTCGTTTGTTTTTACTGAAGTATTCTCTTTTCTTTCCTGTTCCAAGGCCAAGCCCCTGCATGGTTTATGTGATTTAAATTGCTGTATCTCAATTGCAAACCCTTTTCCCATTTAATCTGTTTAGTTAATTAGGAATGTTAATCAGTGCATCACATTTATTCTTGCCAATTCTTTCCTTTTCCTTTTTGCCAAGAGGAGGCACTAGTGTGAGACTGGTAAGCTGGATACAGTTTCATTGCTATATATGTAGTGCTGCTGCAGCAACGGCCTTCACCTTGGCAACAGCAGTTGCTTTCATTCACATATTTTATTTTATTATGCCACTTTATTTTATTTTTCTACTAAACGGACAGCATTTTGAGCCTCAGAGATATGAGCAGAGCTGACCAGTGACCTACACTTAGTTTTCTGGGGTCCAGCCTCTATAAGCCCTGCACCAAGGTGTTCAATTTCCAGCACCAGGGAGGCTGAGAGGTTGTTTATCTACATCCACGGGGCTTATCCTCTGTTTTAGGTTTGAATAACCTCAGGCTTTTGATAATCTCATTGCCCCTCATTTTTCTCTTTGTTCTCCAACAGCTGCGTCCCCAGTTTCTCATAATTCATAATCCCCCTTTAAAATCACTAATGTTCATCTTTTTGTGACTGAATTCAGACAGCAGCATTAATCCCCTTGATATATGGAGAATACAGGAGTTGGGTATCAGAGGTCTTGAATTTTTCTTAATGCTTAATACTTTAAAAATACTTAACCCATTATAAAAATGATTTAAACTTAGTACTTCTTAAAAATCTGAGATGAAATGATAACGCCATGTCACTCAATCCTTCTTGGTTTCTGGGTTGCTATGACAAACACACACAATGGGTTGGCTTAACAACTGGAATATTGGCTCTTGATTAAGTGGCTAGAAGGCTTGCTACCTCTTGGTGCCAGTAGAGTTCTGGTTGTCTGGGAATTCTTGGGAACCTTCTTTCCTATCACATGGCTAAGTACTCTCTGTTCCCTTCCAGTTTCCATTGAATTTCTGCTTCCTACTCATTTCCATGGCTTTGCTTTTCCATGTTAAAATTCCTTTTCTTATAACGACTTCAGCCATTGTTCATGAAGAACCACTCTCACCCATTTTGCACACACCTTAAAAAATAAACAGCTTTAAAGTCTTATTTCCAAAAGGGTTTACACCCACAATGCTTGAGGTTAGGACTTGAACATGCCTTTTTGTGGAGCTGTGATTCAATCCCCAGCCAACTCCTTGGTTAACTTTGGTTGTAAAGTAAGATTAAGAAGATATTTGCAATTCTATGTAGAGCGTAATAAGCTTTGGCATATCAGTATTTCCCTGGAGTGGGGGCACATTTAAACAATTCCAATTACATCTTGAAAACCATAATCTAAAGGCATCAGAGAGCTATGGAAGCAATGAGGAATAAATGAACTAAAATTCCTGGCAAATGACCTAGATTTTCCACTGCAGTTCTTGATGATTCAGGATGTGAATTAAGGATTAACTTTGTCCTTATTAAAGGTTTATTCTGAATGAAAGAAATTTAAAAATGTTCCTGTGACTACAGAGGACTAGACTGATAAATTAGGTTTGAAGAGTCTCGTATTCACAATCATATTTTTTTTCAATTACATTTGCTAAACTTGAGGTCTCGATGAGATACTTATGAGTTAGTCTGCAATTTCTAAAAAATATACTTTTCAAAATCTATGGTTTACTCATAAGTAAAGACAAACTAGAAGGGGGCTAGTCTAAAGCACATGTACTGCTTTCCTATGAAGACACTTAATGTGAAATTGAATTTGAGAAAAGACTGGGTTGTGAACCTTTGAATGACAGAGGTCAATTATCAATAAACTTTCATATCTGAGTAGATAGATAAAAGTTTGTAAACTCTCAATTTGAAGTTTAGCAAAACAATTCCTGAGCAACACAGGCACATGAAAATTTGTCCAAGTTTGACTAAAAATTCACTCTACTGTGACTTAGCTCACTACATGATTGAATTGCTTAGGAAAAAAATTTTTTTTCTGGTAAAGCCACTTGGAATTTCTTGTACTTATTTTATACAAAATGATCAGTATAAAAATAATTGCCAGTCATGGCTAAAGTTAAAATTTTTGGCCTATATGAAGAGAAAAAAAAGAACAAAAAACAAGAATAAACATAGAGAATCTCTTGGTAATGTTAGAAGTAAAGATAGGGGAGTGAGAGTACATGAAAAAAATGGCTATGATTAATACATTAAAAATAGACAAAAATATAAGAAAGAATATAAAGTACCCTCAGTAAATTGGAATCTATACAAAAGTGCCAAGGAATATCCTCAATAAACCGAAATCCATACAAAGGTGTCAAGTATTTTTAGAACAAAAATATAGCATGTAATAATAAAAACTAGTGGGAGGATTGAAGAGTAGTTTGGATAAAACACAATACAGAACCATTTAACTGGAAGAAAGGTCAGTGGAGAAATCCCCATCCTGAGGTACAGAGGAAAAATAAAGGATATAAAAGAAGTGCAAAGATATATCATTATATCAGAAGTTCTAGCATCACTAAGTCCTGGAAAAATATCACATATGTGCCCAGCATATGTGCATGGCCTTACAGACTTATCAGTATGAATATGATAGGAAGAATCTTCTTAGCTGTATATGCTCTGATTCTCTCTGCTAAACCTCTTGCTGGCTTGTCATTTTCTTGCTATTATTAGCTTCATAGAGTTACCAGCCCTGTCTTAATTGCTTGCTACCAAAATCACCAGTGTTTCCAATAAGATCATTAGTTACGAACGTCTCATTCTTTGCTCTAAATATATTCAGTCTCTCCAAGAGGAGTAGTCTTTATGGTCTGGCTCCCAGCTGCACATTCACACAGGAATTGAAAGGGAGGACAGCAACCACTTTTCCCATAAAGAGAGCCCCACTCTCCAGGTAGACCAGGGAAGGTAGCGATGACTTTCCTCTCTTTGCATGGAACCTCTGCCTTCCAAGTGAGCTATAGCAAAGAAAACTAGGGACTCCATTTTATACCCTGTAGTACCTGGAGCAGGACCTTCCCTCTATGTGGGTCACTGCCACACGAAATACAGTTTTCACAGCACGAGGCTTTGAGAGGGATTAGGTAAGTGTGCAGCTTGCCCCTGATTGAATGAAGAAATGGTGCTAGTCTGGCATCTTGGGAATAAGGAAGTCCCCTGTATCTGGGCATCTTCCGATTATGGATTTTACATGACACAGAATTCTGGAGCCTGTTGTAAATACATGCCAGGAATTCTTACTGCTCTTAACACAATTTAGCAAATTTTTTGCGTAAATGTGTGTACATTTGTAGTATTCCCGTAGGTCAATTTCCAGAAGTGTAAACTTTTCGCATAGCCTTAACTAGTTAAATCATTGTTATCCTGTGAAGAGGGTTCATCATCTCCTTCTGTAGCCATTCTTAACTCCTACCCCCTAGACATCTCATAGAACAAACAACAAAGCTGGAGATTTACACTACCAGGTATCCATGCTTAATATAACGCTATGGTAATGATGTTAGTGTGGTGCAGACTAGTGAAATAGACTGGAGACGACAGATGGCATATTAGTCATTGCTGCCGGGTGAACTGGCTACCCATGTGGAGATACTGACTGGTACTGATTGATAGCACTAAGAATTGTCTCAGTATCTTTTGATTTTTATTTTTATTGCTCATACTCTCCTTATCTGATTTTTTTATTTAGGTTTTGCTACTTTTGCAAAGTGGGTTACGCAATTTTTGCTAATATATATTTATCAAACAATGTGTGTTATAAGAATTCTTGATCATGGACATTTGGATATGTCACCATAAATCCTCCTATGATAGTATCTTTTTCTTTACCTGATAGTATATAACCAAACTGATTCCATGTGGATTTCAAATCTATTTGTCTGAGGGAAATCAACAAATCTATTACAGGAAGGCTCAGAAGTTAATATTTATCCTGTAGTAGATGGAAATTAGTTAAACAGAAACAAAATCTGGTAAGAAAGAAAATACTTTATAAAAAAAGAATTAAAATTTTGAGTGTCTCCACTTCTGGAAAAATGTTTAAAAGAGGAAAATCCAAGTATTTTGATTACATGAGAATATTTTCACAAATTACTTATGTTAAAAATGACTGATATGCAGGATACATATTTGTCCGTGAAACTAATGAGATTGAATAAAGACACATTATAGAAAACAAGTAAGAATTCAAAAGGTCACTAAAAGAAGATATCCAATGGCCAATAGACATATGAAATGGGGCTCAATTGTTTTAGTTATCAGAGAAATACAATGAATATTGGTGTTTGATGCAATTTTACATGCATCAGAATGGTGAAAATAAAAATATAGGACTGTATAATGTGTTAGAAAGCACACAGATTTATTTAAAAACCCAGACTTTGGTGTTGGGTGTATAAATTGGTCCAAACGCATTGGAATCCTCTTTGAGGTTCTACTGAGCCTGGCCGTATTTATGTGATCTGAGCAATTCAGAAATGATTTATAGGTCCAATGGAAATGTCTGCATATGCTTTCTGAATGTTTAGAAATATTTTAATTCCAAGAACGAAAAACTGGAAACTACTAAATGTCTATCGATGTTAGACTGGATAAATAACTTGTGGTATATTCAAGTTATATGGGATCCTAAGTAGATAGGAATGAAAAACAATGCTTTTACAAATATATTTAATGATGTGAATGGACTTTACAACGAATATTGAGTGAAATGAACCAGTTACAAACAAGTGTATATTGTATGATTACATTTATATGAAGTATGAGACAGGGGAAACTAATTGATGCTGCTAGAAATCTGGATTGGATTTACTCTTGAAGAGAGGTAGAAAAGGGCAGAGAACCCAAAGCATGCATATTATACTTTAATGACATTTATAGAAAAAAATGTTATAAAGCACTGAAAGTCTTAGAAAATGTAAAATTAAGTTTGAAGACAGGAACCAAACCTAAAAACCTAAATCTTCTGAACCTTTTATTATGGGCTCCCCAGCCAAACTTAACTGCACTAACCTCCTACTTTACACAGTTTAAGTAAAAAGCAGTAGGACTTTTCTCCTCAAATTTCTGGTTTCAATTCCAAATATATCTTTTACTATGCTAGTTGGGGATTTTTGTTTAGTTTTTATTGAAAAAATGGTTTAAAAAATTTTTTAAATATTAAAATGGGAAATTTAAGAATTCAAATTCAACAACTGTATAAAAGATGGTGAAATCTATTAGCAGAGTCCTTTCTTACTAAATTAAGGTGAATGTAATTTTGGATGTATTATGGGCATTTTATTAGTGAGTGCACAGGGAAGAGACTATGTATTTAAAATAAAAAGTCTATTTTATTGAGCAGGAGTTCATATTTAATTACAACTTCTGGTATTTTGAAATAAAAAAGATTAACTTGAGGAATTTAGTAGAAAATGTGATTTCCTCAGTAATTTTTCATTCTTTTGTTTTTTAAATAAAATCAATTGACAATTTAATATTGCTCCAGCAATGAATAAATCATGTTTTTTTTTTAATTCAGCAATTTTGACTGAGACAATTCTTAGTGCTATCAATCAGTATGATTAATAATCAGGTAACTTAGTAACATATTTATATAATGAATTTTTGTCAGAAGTGTAAGAAAGAAGAGGGAATTGTTACATATGAAATAATTATAATTATGCATATGACTGCTAGGGAAATTTGAAAAGTTACTTTTATAATAATCTCAATCTTTACCTTTGAAGATACTCACTTCAAATTCCAACTACCTAACCAATATTTTAATTGGTTAGTTATAGTAGTCAATTTAAAAGAAAAAATACTTGTGAGTCTTCACTTTACACCCTGCCATGTAATTCAGTTTTTTGTTTTTGTTGTTGTTTGTTTTGTAATTTGATTTTTTAATAGTAGTTCATATGTTTTCTTTAACTATACAACTTTGGATATTTTTTTGTAACTTTGTTAGTGAAAATTATGACTTTCATTACAGCTCTTTAGTCCAGAATTTTGTACCAAATATAAAAGTTATGTTTACAAACAAGCATATGCAAACTAATTTCTTAGGACAAATTTTCACATTTCTAATATTTTAGCAATATTCTTATTTTTCAAACCATGAAATTATTTAGTATTACTTTAATTCACAAATCTTAAAACCTATGCAAACATTTATGTTGAATAACAACCAGGTTGCAGTAGAATTGAGATGGAGCACAATTTATATAAGATAAGAAGAAGCAGTATTAATAAGTCAAGGATACTACCAAGAAATTATAAAATAAATCACCAAAAAATAACAAAATAAAATGTCACCAAGATTATGCAAAAGTAGAAAATAAAAGAATTAAGAAAAAGTTAAGAATTAACGGATTTACAGTACAGTGATCTTTGTAAAGAGTTATTAAGAAAATATAATTGCAAATACCAAACACAAAGAAAAAAATAAGGCCAAAACAACAAACCCTTGAAAGACAAATAAAATGTTCAAAGTATAATATGAATAAGTGCTAAGATGAAAGTGCACCTTTTGGCAAAATACAAGAACCTTAAAAATAAATGATAAAAATGAACAAAATACAAATAACATCACAATTGGATTGTTAAGTTAAAATCTACTCAAAGAAAAATAACAATCATAGCAGGATTTATGGTAACATATCCAAATATTGATGAATTTTTATAACAAACATTTTTTGAAAAAATTTTTTAGCAAAAATTGTGTAGCCCACTTTGCAAAACTAGCAAAACCTGAATAAAAATCAGATAAGGAGAGTATGAACAATAAAAATAAAAGGCTGTTCTTATTTCTGAGCATATATAGTATGAGATAACTCAAGGTTGCCTGTTATATCTCCCGTAAGGCAGTCATAATTGCAAAGCTTTGTAACATGAAATTGTGATGTGACTTTTTTTACACTAGAGTAATTTTGTTTACACTAGAGTAATATGACATTCTTTAATTCATATGACATTCATTTTTCAGTCAACTACTGTGCTCCTTTGACCCACCGCCATCATCAGTTTTTCCGAGTACTTAATTCCCTGCACTGCAGAGATTCTTCAGGCTGATCCTGTGTCTGCCCTGCCCCCGGCTCCGAGCAGTCTTTTGTACAAGGACCCTGATTCCTTTCACAGGAGAATGGCACTAGGACTATAACCTAGGTACAGGGTTTGCTTTTTTTTAGCTTCCAGGTAGTCCCTGATAGTAGACAAAACTAAGAGATAGACGTGTATGATAAAAATAAATTCATTGAATATTAATATGCTTAGCATATTTTATGAAAGAAATCATATTATTCAAAATAAATTATACAACAACAGTGACATGGTTTTCCATTTTTGCAAGTCTTGTTAATGCATGGCTTAACAGAAGAGAGCTGGGTTCTGAAATCTGTTTCTCCATCAGTGTATATTTGATAATGTATCAGTGGTCTGTAGGGTTCCTTATACCATACTTTGTGAACCACTGATTAAGAAGAACTAACAATATTAGATGCATAAATAAATTGTTGCCCCTAAATGAAAACATGCTTATATTTGAATCAAAGTAGTGTCTCAAATCTATTAGACATGTCTTGCACGAAAGACAGTTAAAGGACATAGAATTGTACCTACTTATAATGATAATGAATACTTATATGTTTGCATACAATATATGTGGATATGTATTTATGTATGTATATGTGAATGTATGCGTGTAGAGAGACAGGTACACTAGCACATACACACACACATATATATATATTTGCAATATCTTTAGGAAACAAAAATTATATCATTGTTGAAATTCTGACAAACAACTGGTGTCTAAAAAAAACAAATGTTTTCAGACTGATGTAGAAAAATGGGAAGCAACAGAGAGAAATACAGACTGTTAAAGATAGAAAGAAGTTATCCGTACTGATGAGATCAATAATCCTTTCGGTACTTCTGAGAAACTCCAAACTCAGATCAAAAAAACATAAAAAAAACTCAGACAGTTTTAAAAAAAAAGTCAAACAATTGAAAGTCTGCATTCTAAAGAGCTAATCATTTGGATCCATTCTGTTTCTGAAGATTAGGTGTTGAGCTCTTAAATGAAAAGTAGAATAGAGCTTAGTATACTTCAGACCACTAATGGAGGGAAAGGAAGTAGCACGTTCTTTTGCTTACCTTAAGGTTAAAACTGAAATTCAGCACTCTGTGGTTAGTGTTCTAGTGTTCCAGAATTCCAGAGCAGATTATAAAAGCGAAGCCAGAAAGTTTCCATGTAAAAACAGGTAATTGTAAAACAAGAAACAGATAATAATCTGTGATAAACAAAATGTTGCATTTTTTCTAAATTATTAGTAATCAATTGAAAACTCAATCAAGATTTAGGAACAGACAAGAATGAGTGCTTATAAATTGACAAATATTTTCTTATTTTAAACAGTTCAAAATCTTTATCTATGAAGACATTTGAATTAAAAATTGGGCAGGCAATTGAAGAGATATGTTGGTACAGTTTTCTAAAGTTTTTATTAGACGGTTTCTATTTTG
Organism: Tamandua tetradactyla; assembly: GCF_023851605.1. Classification (NCBI taxonomy): domain Eukaryota; kingdom Metazoa; phylum Chordata; class Mammalia; order Pilosa; family Myrmecophagidae; genus Tamandua; species Tamandua tetradactyla. The sequence goes on along the minus strand of NC_135352.1, from coordinate 38,007,345 downwards.
CACTAGACTATGAACAATGGAAGAATAATGTTATGCTGTTTGCTTTTGCAATATAGTTCTGAAAATTTTCCACAACTGTAATTAGCTTCTTTTCATTTCATTGGTTTAAAATTTTAATTCAGTCTTGGGAGCAAGATGGTGGCATAGTGAGGTGTGGAATTTAGTTCACCCTCCAGAGCAGTTAGCAAGTAGTCATATATGGTACCAAACAACTGCTGGGAGAATGTCAGTGACTGGACACACAGTGTACACCGCTCTGGACAAGGTGGAGTGGCTGAGATCCCATGCAGAAGTATAAGTCCCCTAAGCCACAGAGGCTGGCACCCTTCACCATGGACATAGTAGACTGGTACCCGGAGAGGAAAGGAAGTCCTTGTTTACTAGTAACAAGGGCTTAGCTCAACCAAGCTCCAATCGTGGAATTAATTAAGAAATTCTTACCACTGAAAACAGGCCCCCCACACAGATAAATCTGGAACAAACACTAAAGAAACCAGGAGTTTTTGCCTCGGCAAAGAGGGGTTGGGGCTGATGGAAAAAAAAGGTTTTTGAGTTGGACAGCACAAAATGTTGGAAAAGTACTGGATCCCAAAAAAGGAGGCACATAGAAACTATAGATACATAGAGCCTCATACCAATTCAAGCTCTTGATTGGCAAACCAAGGAGCAGGGATCCGGCTCTGAAAAGGCTTTTTTTCCTTTTTATTCTTTTTTTTTAACCTCTTAAAAGCTCCTTAGATAGAACTGGAAGCACTCTAGGGATCCAGTGCTGCCCCAGGCAAGGGTGGAACTAAAGCTTCTCTGATAGATAAAGTAACTAGTCAGGAGAAAGGGGTTAATTCCCAAAAGAGTGTATCTTCCCCACAAAAAGGGAGGGGGGCCCTTGCTCAAGTGGAGTCCCTCCCTCAAGGAATTAAGGCCCCAGGGGTTGCAAAACAGAAGCAATTAAAGGTGTCCTATTACCTCAACTCTGTCTCAACCATGCCTCCAGCAGGGAGAGGCTATTGAAATTAAAGGCATCGTATCACTTTATGTTGGTGGGAAGCTGCAGGCAGACAGGCACTAGATGCTGGGCAGGATAGGAAAAGTACAGAGTCTAGAGGCTTCATAGGAAAGTCTGATAATCTACTGGGTCTCACCCTCAGGGAAAACTGATGTTTGCTACTCTTTGGGGAAATCTGACTGGGGTCTATGAAATCTGATGAGACCGTCCTCAAAAAAAGGGCTCCATATTAACAGGGCAAGAAGCAGTAAAACAAGAACTAAAAAATTATGATCATTTAAACAGAACCTATGCTAGAGGACTAGAATAAGTTGAACTGACTGTCAAAAAACAGATAGAGAACAAAGCCATCTGGTAAGAAAACCTAAGGTAAAAAAGTGAAAACAACCTGCAGAATAAACTAATTAAGGAAATCAAATGCCTAGAAGCCACCAAAAAATAAGAAGTCATACTAGGAAAATCAAAGATATGATACAGTAAAAGGAACAAACCATCACTTCAAATGGGATACAGCAGTTGCAACAACTAATCCAGGATATTTCACCAAACATGCAAAATCTCATCAAAAGTCAAATCAGTGAGTTGAGGGAGGATATAACATTGGGTGAACATAAAGAACTTAAAAGTTTGAAAAACAATAGCAGAACTAATGGGAAAGAAAGACACAATAGAAGACATGATAAAAGACATGAAAACCTAGAACAATAGATTTGAAGAGTCAGAAGAAAGGATTAGTTAACTAGAGGACTGGACATCTGAAATCTGACACACAAAAGAGAATATAGGGAAAAGAATGGAAAAATCTGAGCAGGGTCTTAGGGACTTGAATGACAACATGAAGCACATGAATACACATGTGGTGTGTGTCCCAGAAGGAGAAGAGAAGGGAAAAGGGGGAGAAAGACTAACAGAGGAAACAATCACTGAAAATTTCCCATCTCTTATGAAAGACATAAAATTTCAGATCCAAGAAGAGCAGCATATCCTGAACAGAATAGATCCAAACAGACATACTCCACAACACTTACTAATCTGATTGTTAAATGTCAAAGACAAAGAGAATTTTGAAAGCAGTAAGAGAAAAGCAATCCAGCACATACAAGGGAAGCTCAATAAGGCTATGTGTGGATTTCTCAGCAGAAACCATGGAGGTGAGAAGGCAGTTTTATGATATATTTAAGATTGTAAAGGAGAAAAACTGCCAACCATGAATTCTATGCTCAGCAAAATTGTCCTTCAAAAATAAGGAGTAGATTAAAATATTTTCAGACAATCTCTGAGAGAACTTGTGTTTCAGAGATTGATTGGCTTTACAGATGTATTAAAGGTAACACTACAGGCAGATAAGAAAAGACAACAGAGAGAGGTCTTGAGAAGAGTGTAGACTATTGGCAATTGTAAAAAAAGAAAAAAAATTAGATATAACATATAAAATAAAAAAGACAAAATGGTAGAAGAAATTACTGCCTTTTCACTAATAACATTAAATTTTAAAGGATTAAAATCCTCAATCAAAAGACATAGCCTGGCAGAACGGATTGAAAAGACAGGACCCATCTATGTGCTGTCTAAAGGGGACACACTTTAGACCCAAAGACAAAAATGGGGTGAAAGTAAAAGGTTTGGAAAAGATATTTTATGCAATCAGAAAACAGCAGGAATAGGTATATTAATATCAGAAAAAAATAGACTTTAAATGTAAAACAATTAAAGAAACAAAGAATGACACTAAATATTAATAAAAGGAACAATTCAACAAGAAGATATATTATAAAGATTGATGCACTGAGCCTGAGTGCCTCAAAATACATGAGGCAAACACTGACAACACTGACGGGAGAAGTAAACAATTCTTATGTAATAGCTGGATACTTCAATTCCTCACTCTCATCAATGGATAGAATATCTAGACAGAGGATTGATAAGGAAACAGAGGTTTGGAATAATACAATAAATGAACTGCATCTAACAGATATTTACAGAACATTACACCCCACAGTAGCAGGACACATTTTTCACAAATGTTCATGGGTCATTCTCAAGGATAGACTATAGGCTGGGTCAAAAAGCAAGTCTCAATAAATTAAAAAAAAATTGAAATCATATAAAACATTTCTTGGATCATAATGGACTAATGTTGGAAATCAAGAACAGGCATAAAATTCACAAATATATGGAGGCTAAACAGCATACTCTTCGGCAACCAATAGGTTGAAGGAAGAAATTTCAAGAGAAATGAGAATGTATCTCAAGGCAAATGAAAATGAAAACACAACATGTCAATATTTATGGCATGCAGCAAAGGCAGTGTTAAGAGGGAAATGTATTGCCTTAAGTGCCTGTATTAAAAAAGAAGAAAGAGCAAAAATTGAGGAATTAACAGTTCAGTTGAAGAACTAGAGAAAGAACAGAAACTAACCCCAAAGCGGTAGAAAGAAAGAAATAATGAAGATCAGAACACAAATAAATGAAATTAAGGATATGAAAGCAATCAAGAAAATCAACAAAACCAGAAGTTGGTTCTTTGAGAAAAATCAATAAAACTGATGGACCCTTAGCTAGGTTGACAAAAAAAATAAAAAGAGGGAGAGGCTGTAAGGTAAATAAAATCAGAATGGAAGAGGAGACCAAACCACTTACTTTGCAGAAATAAAGACATTGATGAGAGGATACTATGAGCAACTATATGCTAATAAACTAGATAACATAGGTAAAATGGGCAAATTCCTAGAAAGGCATGTACAACCAAAATTGGCTCGGGGAGAAATTGACAATCTCAACAACCCAATCACAAGTAAAGAGATTGAATCAGTCATCAGGAAGCTCCTAAAAAGAAAAGCCCATGACCAGATGGATTCCCATGTGAGTTCTACCAAACATTCAAGAAAGAATTAGTGGCAATCCTGCTCAAACTCTTCAAAAAAATTGAAGAGGAGGGAAAAGTACCTGACTCATTTTATGATGCCAACATCACAGTTATGTCAAAGTCAAACAATGAAATAATTTCTCAGTTTTGAAAAGACAACTGAAGTTGACTGAACTAATCCTTAATTTTACTTCACTTAAGAACAGAGCATGTAGAAAATTGGATAGAGCCAAAGTTTTCTCATAATGCGTATGGATATTCTCTTAAATTTATCACATTTCCCTGGCCTAATGTTTTGGCAATTAAGTTAATACATAGCAAACACACCTAAAGGAATGAAAACTGAAATGGTTAAAATGGTCCTTGTAGTTAATTGTGAGCAAAGCTGAAGAGAAACTGGAAGTATCTCAAAGTTATTATCTGAAATTATAAATAGATTTGTAGATGATTATTGAATTATGAAATCATTAGAAAAGGACTTAGAGGTGGTTTTTTATGGACGCTGAAGGACTTCTAGTGTTGCACAATATCATTTGATATTGAGTAAATAATCTAGGTTCACAATGACAGTATGAGGAATGTGGGGAAGCAGAAATGAGCATACTGTGTAGGGAGCACATAGGATCGGTTGACATAGCTAACTCATCTTCCACAATGAAGTGCAATTGAAATAAAGCTCAACAGAAACGATAAAGCCAGCATGGGGAGGAATTTAAACATTGGTTGCCATGGTCTATAGAACACAGAAAGTCTTGTTGCCAAGCAGTAAAATCTAGAATTTAATGAATTGAGTCAAAGAGGAGGAGATCTATATTGCATATTACCATGTGAGGTCTCAACTAAAATCCTTTGTTTATTGAGATGTCCAGTACTAACTTTCTATGTATAAGGCCACATCTAGAAATAATCATGAAAACCATTATTTAATTCTTCTACTGGTAAGTGATGCCAGAGTTCATTGATAAGGACAAGAAACCCCCAGTACTTGTGTAAGTGTGTACAGGTGCAAGCACTCACACAGAGATATGCATACAATAGAATTCTTTATCACTAAGAGTTCAAATTTGATGAAAGTTTTAATATTTCCAACTCCATTGTAGCTTATTTGGTTGGATGCACTACTTTGAACTTTTAATGGGTTGTTTCTTAGAATTACCAAAACAAAGAAATTAATAAAATGAGAGGTAAGTTGGTAATTTTGTATGGGTATTGAAAAGTTAGCAGAAAATTAGGGAAGAAGAAGAAAGAACTTATAAAAGATGAAGTATTTAAGAATCTAATTTGAGGTCTGTGCTAATATTGAATTAATCCACATCATTAATGGAAATGTTCCCTTCTCTCAGAGATATGGTCTTTGGAGTCATTGCATGAATAATGTAATATTGAAAAACGTGATCTAGTTAAGGTTTTTGTGGAGACTTCTCCCAAGCTGAGAATTTAGTAATAAATTCTGGTAGATTTATATGGATTAAGTTCATTTTCAGCAGTGACATATTGTTCATGTTTAATCAAGTCCATTACAAGAACCATCCATATTCCATAAGTTTACTGCAGATACATAAAGAGGAATATAGATAATAAATCAGGATTTTAGGTTTTACTCACATCTTAGAGATGTTCGTCCTCAAAATTGTCATGTAGAGATCTTGCTTTCTTGTGGGCACACTGCACTCTGGGAAATATGGTGATTGCCTTTTAGCAATGAAAATGTACCCAAGGAATCCAAGTAATGTCTGGGTTACATTAATTATTATGATAATGTTCAGTCTGAAGCAAGTGCTCCTCAACAGACTTGCAACTGCATAGCAAATCTTAATATCAAATTCCATATTAAACAAGGGTAATATGAAGAAATATTGGGTTTATAATTTAAACTACCATAATTGAAAGTCAATTTTAACAACTTTGAAAACAAAAGATAATATACATTTGCAGTCTAGTGCACCATATATAGTTAAGGAAATTCAGAAATTCAGAAAAGTAACAAGTAATATGGAAAACCAAAGACAACATATTAGAAGCATAGTGTTTGAAATATGTCTTCCTGTCTTTATTTTGCTGAGTTATTGGTATATCTTACCACAATCCTGAGTGTGTTTTCCCCTTTTAGTTGTCCCCCTGATTATAGCATGGAATTTATTTTTGCAGCAGCAATCACACTTTCTTAACCGAGTAAGGAAAGCAGGTTAAATGGTAAGTCCAATTTAGACTGAGGATTTTGGTAAATGATGGTTGAACTGGTGGAGTTCAGAGCGTGACTACATAGGGGGGGGAAAGATAAATGATAGAATATTTAAAAAGTTAAATGAAATGTGAGTCCTCTAGAAATGTGAGCACTTAGTTTTGATTAAGAATAATAGTTGTGGTCAACTATTTAAATTTAAGAGAGAATGGTTACAGCTGATAATAAGATACAGGTCTTGTCCACAGTTCGATGGCTAAAAATCTGTGAAGATGTATTGTAAGGTAAAATAAAATAGATGTTGAATTGTCACTCACATTCTTCATAAAAAGAGTCAACATATACATGAAATTATTGCTGGAGAACCAAAAGATACCAGATTCTTTCAAGTTCCTATCGAATTGTTTGCAGAGTTAGGGTGAGGGTGAAAGAAAGTTAAAGTGGTGAAATGGGATGGCAGCCTCTTTAGAGAATTGGAAGCGGCTTTGCCAATGCAAGATCATTGGGTTCAGGCATCTGGTCTATATGGGAAATGGACATTTTGAAAGAGTCAAGTTGTAATTGCACATAGCTTCATATTGTTGATTTGTAGGTTTTAATCAAATAAATTAAGTGTAAGTAGTGCAAGTAGAAGGAAGATTGCTACTGCTTTGCATGAACAGAACATTCCAGGCTTCACTGAGAAATATATGTAGGGAGAAGAAAATTAGAATCAAGAGAAAATAATTGAGCAGAAACAACTGAATATTTCAAGTGGACTAAATAGAGCCTAACACCAACCATAAAAACACCCTGCTCCACAAGTATATGTAAAATATATGAGAAAAATAATATATGAGATTTGTATGTGTTTTCTGCATAATATGGTCAAATAACTTAGCATTTCAAACTGAAATCAAGTACTATTAATATTTACATTAATTCCACAGGAAAAATATCAGGTCACTGCAGCAAAGAACGATGTGCTTTCTTTTCCCTTAAAATCATTTTGCTCTATTTATTGTAGAAATGTGCACATGCATTAATTTTTAGAGATAATTATAATGAAGTCTTATGTGTTCATTATCCAGTTTCAGTTATTATCAGACTTTAGCCAATAGTCCTCCTTTGCATACACCCGGTCTAATTCTGCTTCATCAATTTGAAAGAGCTGATACATGGCAGTATATTCAGGCATGTCTTGAAACAAACATACTCCCTTCTATCCCATACCTTTCTCTTCCTCGCCAATCCTAGCCAAATCAGAACAATGCCTATCTCTATCCTTCTTTTTATTTTTACTTATAGTGCTGCTGTGCTGATGGTTCTACTCTGGCAGAAGATAGAATTCTACAAGTCATGCTGCTGTAACAGCTAAGAGGGAGGAGCGAGACCAGCAGTGTCTCCTGCCTGCCCTCTTCTGCCCTCATCAAAGTCTCTCTCATGGTGTCTCTCTAATGGCTGGGGGTGAGGTCCTGCTGCAGGTGAGGTTCACTCTCCTGCTGCTCTGGCTGGAGGTGTTCCTGGTCCTCACTGGATGGTCCAAGGATGAGCCCTCCCAGCACCACAGCCCCCCAGAAGTGGTGATTCCCTTGAGGATAATTGGAAGAGGGAAGCACCTAAGGGCTTCAGGCTGGCTCTCCTACAGCCTGCACTTTGGGGGCCGGAGACACATTGTCCACATGAAGGTCAAGAAGCTTTTTCTGGCCAGGAACCTCCCAGTGTTCACCTACACAGACCAGGGTGCCCTCCTTGAGGACCATCCCTATGTTCAGAATGACTGTTACTACCATGGTTATGTGGAGGGGGACCCCGAATCGCTTGTTGTCCTCAGTACCTGTTTTGGGGGCTTTCAAGGAATGCTGCAGATAAATGATATCATTTATGAAATCAAACCCAAAATGTTTTCTGCCACATTTGAGCATTTGGTGTATAAGATGGACAGTGATGACACACAGTTCCCGCCCATGAGATGTGGATTGACAGAAGAGGAAATAATGCGACAATTCAAGTTTCAGGAGAGTGATAACCACACTTTGAAGCAAAGCTCATATGAAGGATGGTGGACCCACCTGTTGATTGTTGAAATGGCAATAGTGGTAGACTATAATCGATACCAAACTCTCGACAGTAATGAGACAAAAGTGCAGGAGGAAGTTTTCATTGTTCTCCATTTGGTTGGCACCATGTATGTACCACTGGAAGTTGAAATAGTTTTAACTGGTATTGAGATCTGGAGTTCAGGAAACCTCCTTCTACATGATGATATACAGACACTTTTGACTGAATTTTGCATATGGAAGAATAATGGAGTTAATTTCCGTATTCCTCATGATGTTGTACATCTTATTGCAGATAAGCCATTCGGTATCCATCTTGGCTTGGCCTATGTTGAAACAGTATGTGAGAAACATTTTAACTGTGCAGTTGTTAGTTTCAGAGGCTTTGGTCTGTCTGATTTTGCATTCATTATGGCACATGAACTTGGTCATAATATGGGGATGCTTCATGATACTACGTACTGTACATGTGGAAAAAGTACATGCATAATGTTCCCAGAAAAATCAGCATCAAATACATTCAGCAATTGCAGTTATGCTGAATTTTGGGATGGTGTTTCCAAAAGACCATGTTTGCGCAACAAAGCAAATCAAGAGCAACTAGTTATAAAAAGGAGATGTGGGAATAATGTCGTTGAAGAAAGAGAGGATTGTGACTGTGGAACTGTAAAATCTTGTAAAAATGATCCCTGCTGTCAGCCGAACTGCAAACTAACTTCTGGGGCTCGTTGTGCTTTTGGGGGGTGTTGTCAAAACTGCAAGATCATGCCATCGGGTGACATGTGCAGAGCTGAGGTCAGTCAGTGCGATCTTCCAGAATGGTGTGACGGAGCCTCTGCTCAATGCCCAGAAGATGTGTATGTGCAGGATGGAACGCCATGCCTGAGTGATGGCTACTGTTTCAAAAAGAGCTGTACTAGCCACGATGAACAGTGCAGGATGATATTTGGCAAAGGAGCCAAGAGCGCAAATCAGAGTTGTTACGAAAAAATCAACATCCGTGGTGACCGTTTTGGACATTGTGGCATGATTGAATATAATGAATATAAATATGTAAAATGTAATGTCTTTGATATCCTGTGTGGGAGAATTCAGTGTGTGAATGTGACGGAAATACCCCAACTGGAGCAGCATTCTACTGTGCATAGCATTGACTTCCATGGTGTTACCTGCTGGGGCACTGACTATCATTTTGGGATGACCATTCCTGATATTGGTGAAGTGAAAGATGGCACAAAGTGTGGTCCAAAAAATATCTGTATCCACAGGAAATGCGTTAGCATGCCTCCTTTGGACAGCGTTTGTTCACGTCAAACTTGTAACGAAATGGGGGTGTGCAACAATAAAAAACATTGCCACTGTGACTATGGATGGGCACCCCCAAGATGCATACTAAGTGGCTTTGGAGGTAGTGTTGACAGTGGCCCAGCACCTGACAGAAACGCGACAAAAGAGAAGGAACAGAGCCACCGTCCCTTTCTAATGCTTTTGCTTATTCCTTTGTTAGCATTACTTTTATTGTTGTTAATTTTGTTTTGCAAGAGACGCAAAAAACAAAAAGAGGAAGAGGATGTTAGTGAGGGCTAAGGAATGAAGAGCAAAATCTTATGATTCCAGAAACAAATGAAATCCCTAAATAAATTTCCCAAGAATTAGGTTTTAGTCTTCTAGCGGAAGAAATGCTTGTCAGAGATCATTGACAGAAAATCCCAAACATGTATTCTACTTCAGGAAATTCAGCTAAAGCTATTAAATAAAGGTCATTCCCAGAATAATCCTTATTCCTCATTATTCCTCAATGGGTGTTTTTGGGTTTTTTTGTTTTGTTTTTCACTGAAGTGTTCTCTTTTCTTTCCTTTTCCAAGGCCAAGTTCCTGCATGGTTTGTGTAAGATAAAATGTATCTCTGAATTGCAAACCCTTTTCCTCCTTTAATCTCTTTAGAAAACCAGGTATGGTCACCAATCAATAATGCTTTTTTTTTGGCCAACTCTTATCCTTTTCCTTTTTGCCAAAAGGAGGTGCTAGTGCAAGACTGGTAAGCTGGGTACAGTTTGATTGCTATACATGTCAGTGCTGCCTTTCTAACAGAAAAGAAAAGTATATAGAATATCCTTAGCAAGTTGGAATCTATACAAATGATCAAATGGGTATTTTAAATAAAAATCTAAAAAATCTAACAATTTTTACCTTGCAACAGTAATTGCTTTCACCCACCCTTATTAATTTTATTTTAATTTTCTACTAAACTGATAAACATTTTGAGCCTCAGAAATACCAGTAGAGCTGACCAGTGACCAACGCTAAGATTTCTGTACTCCAACCTTCATATGCCTTCCACCAAGGTCCTCAGTTTCCAGGACCAGGTTAGCAGAGAGGTTGGATTTCTAGATCCATGGGACCTACCTTTTGCTTTTAGGTTTGAATATCCTCAAACATTTCCTATTGCTGTCCTGTCCTAGGAGTGACATTTACTTCTTGTTAGTGACTTGTGGTGATTTCATTGTCCCTCATTTTTCCTCTTGTTTTCCAACAGCTGTATCCCAAATTCCTCATGTTTCATTATCTCTCTTTAAAGTCACTAATGTTTCTTTTACATGAGTTAACTCAGACAAAAACATTACTCCTCTTGGTATAATGCAAAAATAATCCAGATAAGGGAGCAAGAGTACATGAAAAAATGGCTGATTAATGCATTAAAATAGAAATAAATATCCAAAATATAAGAAGTATATAGAATATCCTCAGCAAATTGGAATCTATACAAATGATCAAATGGGTATTTTAGATAAAAATCTACTCTATTAAGAACTAATGGGTAGATTGGACAAATCATAATACAATATTGCTTAATTGGAAGAGAGGTCAATGGAGAAATCTCCACACTGAAGCACAAAGGGGAAAAAGTATATAAAATAAGTGCAAAGATATATTGTTATATCAAAAGTTCTAACATTACTAAGCCCTGGACAAAAAGAAAGGAGACTTGAGTAAAAGCAATATTCAAAAAGGGAATGAATGAACAAAAATTTTTAAATGAGAAAATTTATGAATCCATTGTTTCAGAGTTGGTTACACAGTTCTCAGATGGTCTGTTAATCTTTATAGTTCTTGTTTCTTTCTGTTCATCAAATTAGATGCATGATTCTCATTCTATCTTCTAGTTTTCTGGTTTTTTATTTGGCCAGCCCAAATATTCTATTGAACTTCTTTACATTACATTTTCATTTTGCTTATCACTGCCATCTGCCCTATTTTCATATCTTATTAAACTATTTCCCACTCATTGTACTATTCAGAGTGGCTTTTTTTGTTCAGCCAGTATTTAGTCAGAAATTGTGCTTAATCTTCTGGGGCTAGGGAGGCTATTACCCACTGCTGATGGATCTGCGAGTAATCTCAGAAATGATTCAAGCCCCTCCATGCCATGCATGATCTTGGAAATGATTCAAGCCTCTCCATGCCATGCATTCAACATATGTGCATGGCCTTACAGACTTACCAGTATAAGTATAACACAGGCTGTCTATGCCCTGGTTCTCTCTGTTAAACCTTTTGCTGGTCTGTCATTTTTCTTGCTGCTACTAGCTTCATGGAGTTTTTAATCCCCTCTTTGCTTGCTACCAAAATAACCATTGTTTTCAATGCAGTCATTAGTTACGAACTTTTCATTCTTTGATCTAAATACGGTTGGTCTCTGCAAGTACACCGGTCTTCATGGTCTGGATTTCCCCCTGGACAGAGCAACTGCACATATACACAAGAGCTGAAAGTGAGGACAGCAACCACTTTTTCCATAAAGAGAGCCCCACCCTACAAGTAGAATAAGGAGGGTGATGGTAGACACTGTTCTTCCCGGCATTCCTTCCCTGACGTGGAACCTCAGACTTTCAAGTGAACTTGGGCAAGGAAAACTGGGGACCAAATTTTATACCCTGTAGTACCTGAAGCAGGATCTTCACTTTATGGGTTGGTATAGAGTGAATGAACTATTTTGACAAATACCTGGTGACAAACAAAGAAATTTGGTGGAAGATAACTCCCAGGGCTGACTGTGGCCCTGGCATCATGGGATCAACAATTTCATCCTGAACAAAAAGGGGGAAAGAAGTGTAACAAATAAGGTATCAATGGCTGAGACAGTTCAGAGTCGAGAGGCTACTCTGGAGGTTGCTCTTATTTAACCTTCAGTTAAACATTGCTTCCTATCACAGCTTATCAAACCCCAACCAAAACTATTCCTGCCAGTCCTAATGAACACCTAGGGTATTATATAAGATTCTACAAAGGTTCCATGCACTAGGGTAATTTTCCTGAAAACTACAACCTCTAGATGGAACCCTGGACCAGATAAATCTTGAAATGTAGAGGGGCCAGCCTCTCCAGAAAATCAACTAGTTCCATCCCCCTATCCCATATAACTGACAGCCCCTTCCAACATGAAAAGAGTGGCATAGCCCAAATACCCGTAAAGAGTGGGATAGAAAGATCAAAGGTTATGGTGGATTTATACAGAGAAGGTAGGGTTTAACAAATGAATATGATTGCTGAATCACTGTATTGATATTTCCTTTAGTCTCCAGTATCTTAGGGCAGCTAGAAGTAAAAATCTAAAATTGTGGAATTGTAACCATACCAAATTCTGAAATCTGTTCTACAACTAACTTTTGCTAGTGCTTTGAAATGTATTGCTTTTTTCTTTCATAAAAAAAAAAAAAAAGAAAATTGATGAACCCCACTGGTAACATTTCATGAAACCAACAGCAGTTGTGTTTTCAAATCTTGGTGGCTTATCTCAATTACACCTCTTTGCATGTCAGTACATGCAGTTGGTTTAATAAGCAATGGAAAACTAAAATTCAGTCAATCCTTAAAAAAAAAAACACAAAGAACAAATGTGCTCAAATTGATGTAGGAAAAAAAGGGAAGTAGCAGAGAAAATATAGACTGTTACAGATAGACAAAAGTTATCTGTGCTAATGAGATCAATAATCCCACAGACACCTCTGAGAAATTCCCAAAGTCAGATCAACAAATCCAAAAAGACTCAGGCAATTAAAAAAGAGTCAGACAATTGAAAATCAGCATTGTAAAGAGCTAATCATTTGGAGCCATCCTGTTTCTGAAGATTAGGTGTTGAGATCAAAAAAGAAAAGTAGAGTAGAGCTTAGTGTATTTAAGACCACTAATGAAGGCAAAGGAAGGAGCAGATCCTCGTGCTTACCCTAAGGTTAAATCTGAAATTCATCACTCTGTGGTTGGTCTTCCAGCTTGTCAGAATCTCAGAGCAGATTATAACAGAGAAGATAGAAAGTTCCCACATCAAGGGAAGTATTCTCAAAACAAGAAATTTTATCACACATTTAGTGTGATAAACAAAATGTTGCATTTTTCTAAATTATTAGTAATCAGTTGAAAACTCAAGATTTAGGAACCCATAAGAATAAGTGTTTGTAAATTAACCCTATTTTTCATTCCAATATTGTTTGTTCTAATCTTAAATGTGCAAATATGTCTTTATTTTCAACTGTTCAAAATCTTTATCTATGGAGGCATTGCAAATTAAAAATTAGAAATGCAACTGAAGAGGTCTGGTGGCATAGTTTTCTAGTGGGCATTTTGTGGTTTCTGTTTTGCAGTAGGCTACGAACAATGGTAGAATAAAGTTATGCTGTTTGTTTCTGCAATATATTTCTGAAAATTTTCCACAAATCTAGTTAGCTTCTTTTTCATTTCACTGGTTTAAAACTTTAATTGCTACATCAAGGCTTTGACTTTCTGGTACATTTATTTGTTTCTCATTACATTTGGATTAATTGTTTTAATTTTTTTCATTTTAAAACTTCAAAATCTATTAAATACAATTCCAAACTAATGTATTCAATGTAGCCCTAAGTAAACATGGCCTTTGCCAGCCATTTTGTTGTATGTTGAGTACAACAGGCTGACAATAGAAGGATATAGTAGCTGTTCTTTATGGGGTAATAGTTCAGAGAATTAGTTTCATGTTCTAGAAGCTCAAGTTCCGATGACTGTTTATTGTTGGCAAAGCACTGTCATTCTTGTCCATCTGATCATTATTTTGTTTCCCTGGGATGTTTGGCAGTGGTGCTGGATCCTAAGAGGTAAAAACTCCCTTCTTAAGGCAAGTTTTTATTTGTTTCATTGAAGACATTTTCTTGGAATACTTTAAAATACAGGATACAATACAAGATATTAAGATAAGTATATATGTTATGACTATCATTATGGATATCAGAGTCATATTGCACACAAACACAAAAGCAAATCATATGCATTTAAAATGTTAGAGGAAGAAAAAACATATTAGCAATAAACTCAATCTTTTACTTTTATTGAGAAAAAGTCGCATGCCATACAATCCATCTAATGTGTGCAATGAATGCCTTTTAGTATATTCCTGAGTTGTGCTTTCTTCATGACAACAAATTCTAGAACATTTTCACCCACAAGAGGGTTTATTATGTTGTATTTTCTCATGGTTCATTCTCTGGCTTTTCTTCTTTTGACTTAGGTGACCCTAAACCATCCATTTCAACCACAGTGGCACCCACATATCTTTTTCTGAACTTTCAATTTGATTCCATTCATCAACATGTCTATCTTTATGCAAATACCACACTTTTTTTCCACTGTAGCTTTATAATACACTTTAAAATCAGGAGATTTAAAGTCCCGCAACTTCATTTTTCTTTTTCAAGATGTTTTTGGCTATTCAGTGCCCCTTTCCCTTCCAAATAAATTTGATAATTGGCCTTTTCAATTCTGCAATGTAGACTGTTATAATTTAATTGGGATTGTTTTGAAACTGTAAATCAATTTGGGTATAATTGACAAATTAATGATATATAGTCTTCCAATCTATGAACGTGGAATTTCCTTCTGTTTATTTATGTCTTTTCTGATTTCTTTTAGCAATGTTTGGTAGTTTTCTGAATGCAGATCCTTTACATTCTTGATTAATTTTATATAGATATTTGATTCTGTTACCTCCAATTATAAATAGAATTTTTCTAGATTTCCTCCTAAAATTCTTCATTACCGGTGTATAGAAACACTACTGGTTTTACAGCATTGATATTGAATCCCACCACTTTGCTGAACTCATGTATTAGCTCTAGTGGCTTTGTTGTAGTTTTGGGGACTATAGGTATAAGATTATATCATCTGCAAATAGTGAAAGCTTTACTTCTTCCTTTCCAATTTGGGTGCTTTTTATTTCTTTATCTTACCTAATTGCTCTAGCTAAAACTTCTAGCAGGATATTGAATAACAGTGGTGACAGTGGGCATCCTTGTCTTGTTCCCAATCTCAGTGGGAATGCTTCCAGTCTTTTACCAGTGAGTACTTAATGTTAGCTGTGAGTTTTTCATATATACCCTTTATCATTTTGAGGTAGCTTCCTTCTATTCCTATCTTTTGAAATGTTTTCTCAAGAGAGGTTGCTGGATTTTCCAAATGGTATTTCTGCATCAATGGAGGAAATCATGTTGTTTTTTTTCCCTTCGTTTTGTTAATGTGGTGTGTTATAATAATTTGTTTTCTCGTGTTGAAACTCCTTGCATACCTGAGATAAAATTCACTTGATCATGGTGTATAATTATTTTAGTGTGCAGTTGGATTTGATTTGCAAACAATTTTTGAAGATTTTTGCATTTATGGTTTTTAGGGAGATTGGTCTGTAATTTTCATTTCTTGTGGTTTATCTGGCTTTGGTATTAGGGTAACATTGGCTCCATAGAATCAGCTAGCATACCCTCTTCTTCAATTTTTGGAAGCATTTAAGCAATATTGTTACTAATTCTTCCTGGAATACTTGGTAGAATTCACCTGTGAAACCATCTGTTTCTGGGCTTTGTTTCCTTGGAAGGTTTTTATTACTGTTTAAATCTCTTGTGATTGGTTTGTGGAGGTTTTCTATTTCTTCTGGAGTCCATGCAAATTGTTTGTGTGCTTCTTCTAGAAAATTGCCCATTTCCTCCTCTACATTGTCTACTTTGTTGGCATACAGTTGTTTGCCAACAAAATTCTTATGATTTTTCTATTTCTATTGGTCAGAATTAGTGTCCCCTCTCTTATTTCTGATTTTTTATTTGCATCTTTTCTTATTTTTCTTTGTAAGTCCAGCTTAAGGGCTTGTCAATTTTGTTGGTCTTCTCAAATAACTGTCTTTTTTTTTCTTTTAATTCTCTCTATTGTCTTTTTTCTCCTCAATTTCATTTATTTCTGTTCTAATATTTGTTATTTCTTTTCTTCCCCTTGCTTTGGGATTAGTTTTCTATTTTTTTCTGGTTCCTCGAGTTGTGTAGTAGGTCTTTGATTTTGGCTCTTCTTTGTTCATATAAGCATTTAGGGCTATAAATTTTCCTCTCAGAGCTGCCTTCCTTGAATCAAATGAGGTTTGATATGTTGTATTCATCTTGAGATATTTACTCATTTCTATTGCAATATCTTCTTTGATCTACTAATTGTTTTAGAGTGTGTTGTTTAACTTGCATAATTTTGTGCATTTTCCAGGCCTCTGCCTGTTTGTGATTCCCAGCTTCATTCCATTATTAGCAGAGAAAGTGCTTTGGATAATTCCAATCTTTTTAAATTTATTGAGACTTATTTTGTAACACAACATGTGGTCTATCCTGTAGAATGTTCCATGAGCCTTGAGAAGAAAGTATGCCCTATTATTTTGGGGTACATTGTTCTGTATAAATCTGTTAGGTCTAGTTCATTTTCCAAATTGTTCAAATTCTCTATTTCTGTCTAGATGATCCATCTATGAGAGTGGTATATAGAAATTTCCACTATTATTTTAAAGGTGCCCATTTCTCCCCTCAGTTTTTCCAGTATTTGTCTTGTGTATTTTGGGGAACCCTGATTAGGTTGCTCTATATTTATGATGTTATTGCTTCTTTGTGGGTTGCCCATTTTATTAAAACATATTGTCCGTCTTTGTTACCCATAACAGCTTTGCATTTATACATTTTGTCCAATATTGGTATGCCTTCCCCAGCTTTTCTCAGCATATTTGCTTTTGCAACCTTTCACTTTCAATCTATTTGTATCCTTGGGTCTAAGGTGAGTCTCTTGCAGACAGCATATATATAGATGACTCATATTTTTTATCCACTTTGCCAATAGGTAAGCTTTATTACCATTTATTAAGTCTTGCTTTTCTGCCCCTCCATAAAGTTTCCTGAATATATGCAAATAACCAAGTTTTTACTTCTTACATTGGTTATTCTACTATCTTATTGATGATCTACTTCCTTCCACTTTCAACATTCTATCATGGCAATTAGACATTTCTGCATAATTGAACATCCTTACAAGATATTTTGGTTATTCTATGCCCTACTTGAACACATTAGGCCTTCACAGCTGTGCTTAGGACAACGTAAGCATATTGCAGACAAAGTCTTAAGGCACATCACAATCTAGACCAACAATTTATAGTCAATAACCACTAAGATAGCCTTAGCTATCCCTTAATCACCCCCTTTGTTCATTAAACAATTCTTCTTACCCAGAAGCCTTCTTCTATCTCTTCCCCAATGATATATGAGCTCTCTTACTTCAAAGTTCCTTCCATCTTTCCAAATTTAGTTCTGTGATGTTTTCTTTGTAACTACATTTGCAGTTTCTTTCTCAACATCTGTACACATTTAATTAAGTCAAATCAGTTTGTTCACTTTATTGTGTATATTCACCTTTCTTTAATGTTTTCATAGTTTGCTGGAATGCAATATATAAGAAACGGAATGGCTTTTAAAAAGGGAATTTAATGAATTGCTAGTTTATAGTTCTAAGGCTGAGGAAATGTCCCAATTAAAGCAAGTCTATAGAAATGTTCAACCAAAGGCATCCATCCAGGGAAAGATACCTTGGTTCAAGAAGGCCAATGAAGTTCAGGGTTTCTCTCTCAAGTGAGAAGGCACATGGCAAACAGGGCATCATCTGCTAGATTCTTCTCATGGCTTCCTGTTTCATGAAGCTCCCCGGGAGGCATTTTCCTTCTGCATGTCCTCAGGTCGCTGACTGGTGGACTCTGCTTCTCGTGGCTATGTTGTTCTGCTGTGTTCTCTCTGAATCGCTCTCCTTCTCCAAAATGTTTCCTCTTTGATAGGACTTCAGAATCTAATCAAGACCCACCCAAATGGGTGGAGACATGTTGTCACCTAATCCAGTTTAACAACCACTCTTGATCAAATCACATATCCAAGAAGATGATATAATTACGGATTCAAACATAGAGTATTGAATAGGGATTATTCTGCCTTTACAAAATGAGATTTTGATTAAAACATGGCTTTTCTAGGGGACGTACATCCTTTCAAACCAGCACACACAGGTACTGAGATTAGGACAGGGCCATCTTGGAGGCTGCCTTTTGTCTCTCAGAGTAACTACAGTTCATTCACTGATTTAGCATATATTTGCTGAGTACATACCATGTACCAACTATTATTCTAGGGGAAGAAAACAACAAAAAAGGCCACAAATTTCTATGCTCACGAATTTTACAGTACATGGAGAAAATGTAAAAGATACAGATAAATGTGGAGTATGCAATATGTCAGACAGAGATAATGGTACAAAGACAAATAAAACAGGACACTGCAATACATCACGTGAGGGTATTATACTTATAATACTGGGGCCGTAAATGTCCTCTCTCAGAGGAAAAATACAAATGCAAAAGTAGGAATATGAACATGTTAGGGTAAAGAAGATGTAAGTGCATGTGGGATGTTTATGTGGAACCACATACCAGCCTAGGTGAGAGCAGCAGGCTCTGCGATCAGAGGGGATTAGGAAGTCAGGCTGTGTAGCCCCTTATCACGCACTTTAAGAGGTTGGGCCAGTAGGTGGTTATTCTGAGTGAGATGACAGAATTGTAATGCAGAGGGACGTAATAAAACTAACTCAGGTTTTAACAGTTTCACTATGGAAGCTTTTACGCAAACAGACTGAGGGACGAGGAAGATGAAAGAGAAAAGGTCATTTAGAAGATGTGCTGGTTTGAGAGAATTTATGCACCCTGGGAAGGCCAAGTTTTAATCCTAATCCACTTTGTAAAGGCAGCTGTTTCTTCTAATCCCTATTCAGTACTGTACGTTGGAAACTTTAATTAGATTATCTCCATGGAGATGTGACACAATCCAATGTGGGTATTAAACTTGATTAGGTGGAGACGTTTCTCCACCCATTCTACATGAATCTTGATTAGTTTACTGGAATCTTATAAAAGAAGAAGTATTTTGGAGAAAGTTTCAGAATGCTGCTGAACCACGAAGCAGAGAATCCACCAGCCAGCAACTTTTGGAGACGAAGAAGAAAAACACCGCCTAGCGAGCTGGAGAGGAAGCTAGCAGATGACACTGTGCTCATCATGTGCCTTTCCACTTGGGAGAGAAACCCTGAACTTCATCAGCGTCCTTGAACCAAGGCATTTTTCCCTGGATGCCTTAGTTTGGACATTTCTATAGACTTGCTTTAATTGGGACATTCCCATGGCCTAAAAACTATTAATTTGCAGCTTATTAAATTCCCCTTTTTAAAAGCCATTCTGTTTCTGGTATATTGCATTCTGGAAGCTGGCAAACCAGAATAGAAGACTACTGAAAATATCCAAGAAAGAGGTTATTTTGTGTGATTTGGTGGAAATCACCATTGGGGTGGTGTTTGTATCAAGAGCTCAGCTGGGACAATTTAAAATATGAAACATCTTTTGGTTATATGAATGGTGATATCTATTAAACAGGTGGATATAGGAAAGTGCAGTTCAGGAGAAAATTCCAGAACAAGTTGCAAATTAAAGCCTAAATTATAATTAAAATGAAGAAATTGAAAGAGGTCATCAGGACAAAATACAGTTACAAATAGGGACGAGTTCCAAATGCTGTGTCCAGGAGCAGCCTGGTTTCAAAAGGCTCAGTCAAACAGGTCAAGATTTTTCTAATCTTTACATATTATCTGATATTGTTATATATTGAATTTTTAACAGTCAACAAAGCTAAAAATTGCTTATTATAGTGTCATATTAAGTTGTTTTGATTCATCTTCTCTTTTCTCACCCTACAGATCTTAAACAGCATAATTCAACCATGTATTAAAAGTTAATAAAGGGGCTACAAGGGTAGTTCACTGACAGGACTCTTGCCTGCCATATGGGAGACTCAGATTCAATTCCCAGTCCATGCACTTCCCAAAAAGCAAACAAACAAGTAAAAGCAAACAAAACTTCAACAAATGGTGCTGCAAAAACGGGATACTCATAAGGAAAAATAATGAAATGTGACCCTGACATACAGCATTGAAAAAAAAGGGTTACTAAATTGAAAGACTTTCATTCTGTATATTATCAAGCACTTTCTGAAATCATTACACAATTGAATCATTTTTCTGTTTGAGTCCATGCTACAGTGTGTTTTGTTTCAAGTAGTATATAATATCCTAATTACTATCAAACATTTAAAAATTTTTTGTAATTTCATTATCTACCTTGTCAAATGGTCAGCAATAATAATAAAAACATTTACTTCCTGTAAGATTAAAGTATCGACATTATTATTAAAATATCATTAATGCCAACTTTCTTTTTAAAACATTTTATTTTATAATTCCTTTAAATGAGTGATAGAGATGTTCCAAGCTGTTAAGACTTTTAACTGGCAACAAAAAGTTACCCTAATATGATCTAATGGTAATTTTGCTTTTTTTTTTTTTGTGCGTTTGTAATTTCAGGTATTCATGTCTATGATGTTTAAAAGAAATGCAAAGACACTTACTTTGCAATGTTCTCTTTTCAATTTGTATATTCACTTCTTTTTTTTGTTTTGTTTTGTTTTTTTTTTTTTGCACGGGCAGGTTCTAGGAATCGAACCCGGGACTCCGGCATGGCAGGCATGAGCTCTGCCTGCTGAGCCACTGTGGCCCACCCTGTATTCATTTTTTTTTTTTTTTTTATTAACGGAAAGAAAAAAAAGAAATTAACACAACATTTAGAAATCATACCATTCTACATATGCACTCAGTAATTCTTAACATCATCACATAGATGCATGATCATTGTTTCTTAGTACATTTGCATCAGTTTAGAGGAACTAGCAACACAACAGAAAAAGGTATAAAATGTTAATATAAAGAAAAGAAATAAAAGTAGTAGTAATAGTAAAAAACAACAACAACAAACAAACCAACAAGCAAACAAAAACAAAAAAAAACCCTATAGCTCAGATGCAGCTTCATTCAGTATTTTAACATGATTACTTTACAATTAGGTATTATTGTGCTGTCCATTTTTGAGTTTTTGTATCTAGTCCTGTTGCACAATCTGTATCCCTTCAGCTTCAATTACCCATTGTCTTACCCTGTTTCTAACTCCTGCTGAACTCTGTTACCAATGACATATTTCAAGTTTATTCTCGAATGTCCGTTCACAACAGTGGGACCATACAGTATTTGTCCTTTAGTTTTTGGCTGGATTCACTCAGCATAATATTCTCTAGGTCCATCCATGTTATTACATGGTTCACAAGTTTATCTTGTCTTAAAGCTGCATAATATTCCATCGTATGTATATACCACAGTTTGTTTAGCCACTCTTCTGTTGATGGAGATTTTGGCTGTTTCCATCTCT
This sequence comes from Tamandua tetradactyla, assembly GCF_023851605.1. Classification (NCBI taxonomy): domain Eukaryota; kingdom Metazoa; phylum Chordata; class Mammalia; order Pilosa; family Myrmecophagidae; genus Tamandua; species Tamandua tetradactyla. Next base: position 37,985,599 of record NC_135352.1, on the reverse strand, counting down.
TTGCAATTGTAAATAATGCTGCTATAAACATTGGTGTGCAAATGTCCGTTTGTGTCTTTGCCCTTAAGTCCTTTGAGTAGATACCTAGCAATGGTATTGCTGGGTCGTATGGCAATTCTATATTCAGCTTTTTGAGGAACCGCCAAACTGCCTTCCACAGTGGTTGCACCCTTTGACATTCCCACCAACAGTGGATAAGTGTGCCTCTTTCTCCGCATCCTCTCCAGCACTTGTCATTTTCTGTTTTGTTGATAATGGCCATTCTGGTGGGTGTGAGATGATATCTCATTGTGGTTTTGATTTGCATTTCTCTAATGGCCAGGGACATTGAGCATCTCTTCATGTGCCTCTTGGCCATCCGTATTTCTTCTTCTGGTAGGTGTCTGTTTAAGTCTTTTTCCCATTTTGTAATTGGGTTGGCTGTCTTTTTGTTGTTGAGTTGAATAATCTCTTTATAAATTCTGGATACTAGACCCTTATCTGATATGTCATTTCCAAATATTGTCTCCCATTGTGTAGGCTGTCTTTCTACTTTCTTGATGAAGTTCTCTGATGCACAAAAGTGTTTAATTTTGAGAAGCTCCCATTTATTTATTTCCTTCTTCAGTGTTCTTGCTTTAGGTTTAAGGTCCATAAAACCACCTCCAGTTGTAAGATCCATAAGATATCTCCCAACATTTTCCTCTAACTGTTTTATGGTCTTAGACCTAATGTTTAGATCTTTGATCCATTTTGAGTTAACTTTTGTATAGGGTGTGAGAGATGGGTCTTCTTTCATTCTTTTGCATATGGATATCCAGTTCTCTAGGCACCATTTATTGAAGAGACTGTTCTGTCCCAGGTGAGTTGGCTTGACTGCCTTATCAAAGATCAAATGTCCATAGATGAGAGGGTCTATATCTGAGCACTCTATTCGATTCCATTGGTCGATATATCTATCTTTATGCCAATACCATGCTGTTTTGACCACTGTGGCTTCATAATATGCCTTAAAGTCAGGCAGCGCGAGACCTCCAGCTTCGTTTTTTTTCCTCAAGATGTTTTTAGCAATTCGGGGTACCCTGCCCTTCCAGATAAATTTGCTTATTGGTTTTTCTATTTCTGAAAAATATGTTGTTGGGATTTTGATTGGTATTGCATTGAATCTGTAAATCAATTTAGGTAGGATTGACATCTTAACTATATTTAGTCTTCCAATCCATGAACACGGTACGCCCTTCCATCTATAAGGTCTTCTGTGATTTCTTTTAACAGTTTTATGTAGTTTTCTTTATATAGGTTTTTTGTCTCTTTGGTTAAATTTATTCCTAGGTATTTTATTCTTTTAGTTGCGATTGTAAATGGGATTCGTTTCTTGATTTCTACCTCAGCTTGTTCATTACTAGTGTATAGAAAAGCTACAGATTTTTGAATGTTGATCTTGTAGCCTGCTACTTTGCTGTACTCATTTATTAGCTCTAGTAATTTTGTTGTGGATTTTTCTGGGTTTTCTACATATAGTATCATATCGTCTGCAAACAGTGATAGTTTTACTTCTTCCTTTCCAATTTTGATGCCTTGTATTTCTTTTTCTTGCCTAATTGCTCTGGCTAGAACTTCCAACACAATGTTGAATAATAGTGGTGATAGTGGACATCCTTGTCTTGTTCCTGATCTTAGGGGGAAAGTTTTCAATTTTTCCCCATTGAGGATGATATTAGCTGTGGGTTTTTCATATATTCCCTCTATCATTTTAAGGAAGTTCCCTTGTATTCCTATCTTTTGAAGTGTTTTCAGCAGGAAAGGATGTTGAATCTTGTCAAATGCCTTCTCTGCATCAATTGAGATGATCATGTGATTTTTCTGCTTTGATTTGTTGATATGGTGTATTACATTAATTGATTTTCTTATGTTGAACCATCCTTGCATACCTGGGATGAATCCTACTTGGTCACGATGTATAATTCTTTTAATGTGTTGTTGGATACGATTTGCTAGAATTTTATTGAGGATTTTTGCATCTGTATTCATTAGAGAGATTGGTCTGTAGTTTTCTTTTTTTGTAATATCTTTGCCTGGTTTTGGTATGAGGGTGATGTTGGCTTCATAAAATGAATTAGGTAGTTTTCCCTCCACTTCGATTATGTTGAAGAGTTTGAGGAGAGTAGGTACTAATTCTTTCTGGAATGTTTGGTAGAATTCACATGTGAAGCCGTCTGGTCCTGGACTTTTCTTTTTAGGGAGGTTTTGAATAACTAATTCAATCTCTTTACTTGTGATTGGTTTGTTGAGGTCGTCTATTTCTTCTTGAGTCAAAGTTGGTTGTTCCTGTCTTTCCAGGAACCTGTCCATTTCTTCTAAATTGTTGTATTTATTAGCGTAAAGTTGTTCATAGTATCCTGTTATTACCTCCTTTATTTCTGTGAGGTCAGTAGTTATGTCTCCTCTTTCATTTCTAATCTTATTTATTTGCATCCTCTCTCTTCTTCTTTTTGTCAATCTTGCTAAGGGCCCATCAATCTTGTTGATTTTCTCATAGAACCAACTTCTGGTCTTATTGATTTTCTCTATTGTTTTCATGTTTTCAATTTCATTTATTTCTGCTCTAATCTTTGTTATTTCTTTCCTTTTGCTTGCTTTGGGATTAGTTTGCTGTTCTTTCTCCAGTTCTTCCAAGTGGACAGTTAATTCCTGCATTTTTGCCTTTTCTTCTTTTCTGATAAAGGCATTTAGGGCAATAAATTTCCCTCTTAGCACTGCCTTTGCTGCGTCCCATAAGTTTTGATATGTTGTGTCTTCATTTTCATTTGCCTCTAGGTATTTACTAATTTCTCTTGCAATTTCTTCTTTGACCCACTTGTTGTTTAAGAGTGTGTTGTTGAGCCTCCATGTATTTATGAATTTTCTGGCACTCCGCCTATTATTGATTTCCAACTTCATTCCTTTATGATCCGAGAAAGTGTTGTGTATGATTTCAATCTTTTTAAATTTGTTAAGACTTGCTTTGTGACCCAGCATATGGTCTATCTTTGAGAATGATCCATGAGCACTTGAAAAAAAGGTGTATCCTGCTGTTGTGGGATGTAATGTCCTATAAATGTCTGTTAAGTCAAGTTCATTTATAGTAATATTCAGGTTCTCTATTTCTTTATTGATCCTCTGTGTAGATGTTCTGTCCATTGATGAGAGTGGTGAATTGAAGTCTCCAACTATTATGGTATATGTGTCTATTTCCCTTTTCAGTGTTTGCAGTGTATTCCTCACGTATTTTGGGGCATTCTGGTTCGGTGCGTAAATATTTATGATTGTTATGTCTTCTTGTTTAATTGTTCCTTTTATTAGTATATAGTGTCCTTCTTTGTCTCTTTTAACTGTTTTACATTTGAAGTCTAATTTGTTGGATATTAGTATAGCCACTCCTGCTCTTTTCTGGTTGTTGTTTGCATGAAATATCTTTTCCCAACCTTTCACTTTCAACCTATATTTATCTTTGGGTCTAAGATGTGTTTCCTGTAGACAGCATATAGAAGGATCCTGTTTTTTAATCCATTCTGCCAGTCTATGTCTTTTAATTGGGGAATTCAGTCCATTGACATTTAGAGTTATTACTGTTTGGATAATATTTTCCTCTACCATTTTGTCTTTTGTATTATATATATCATATCTGTCTTTCCTTCTTTCTACACTTTTCTCCATGTCTCTCTCTTCTGTCTTTTTGTATCTGACTCTAGTGCTTCCTTTAGTATTTCTTGCAAAGCTGGTCTCTTGGTCACAAATTCTCTTAGTGACTTTTTGTCTGAGAATGTTTTAAATTCTCCCTCATTTTTGAAGGACAATTTTGCTGGATATAGGAGTCTTGGCTGGCAGTTTTTCTCTTTTAGTAACTTAAATATATCATCCCACTGTCTTCTAGCTTCTATGGTTTCTGCTGAGAAATCTACACATAGTCTTATTGGGTTTCCCTTGTATGTGACGGATTGTTTTTCTCTCGCTGCCTTCAAGATCCTCTCTTTCTCTTTGACCTCTGACATTCTAACTAGTAAGTGTCTTGGGGAACGCCTATTTGTGTCTAATCTCTTTGGGGTGCGCTGCACTTCTTGAATCTGTAATTTTAGGTCTTTCATAAGAGTTGGGAAATTTTCAGTGATAATTTCTTCCATTAGTTTTTCTCCTCCTTTTCCCTTCTCTTCTCCTTCTGGGATACCCACTACACGTATATTTGTACGGTTCACATTGTCCTTGAGTTCCCTGATACCTTGTTCAAATTTTTCCATTCTTTTCCGGATAGTTTCTGTTTCTTTTTGGAGTTCAGATGTTTCATCCTCCAAATCACTAATTCTATCTTCTGTTTCTTTAAATCTGTCATTGTAGGTATCCATTGTTTTTTCCATCTTTTCTACTTTATCTTTCACTTCCATAAGTTCTGTGATTTGTTTTTTCAGTTTTTCTATTTCTTCTTTATGTTCAGCCCATGTCTTCTTCATGTCCTCCCTCAATTTATCGATTTCGTTTTTGAAGAGGTTTTCCATTTCTGTTCGTATATTCAGCATTAGTTGTTTCAGCTCCTGTATCTCATTTGAACTATTGGTTTCTTCGTTTGACTGGGCCATATGTTCAATTTTCTGAGCTTGATCCGTTATCTTCTGCTGGCGTCTGGGCATTTAGTCAGATTTCCCCGGGTGTTCGACCCCACAGGTTGAAAGATTTTTCTGCACAGTCTCTGGGTTCTGTTCTTCCTATCCTGCCCAGTAGGTGGCGCACGTGGCACACGCCTGTCTGTGGGTTCCACCAGCGAAAGTTGCTGTGGGTCCCTCAACTCTGGAAAACTCTCGCCGTAGGGGAGGTTCGGCAACCGAAGCGTCTTGGAAGAATGCCAGCCGGCCCGGGGTTCCAAACGCGGGGAGGGTCGCCGGCTGTCGCAGCACAGGAGAGCGTCCGGCCAAATTAGCTAGTCGGCCCGGGGCACCAAGCGTGGTGGGAGGGCGCCAGCTGTCGCAGCCCGGGAGAGTGCACTGCTCCCAGCCGACGGGGGAGTCACGTGTTTGGAAGGGATCCCCCGGTCACTGTTCTCCGCAGTCTGGGGATTTCCGACCCAACTATCTCAGTTGTTCCGGGGGGCCTCGTGTGGTGGGGGCACCAGCCGCCACGGCCTAAGGGGACCGCCTGTCCAATTCTACCAGCTGGCCTGGGAAGGTGGAAGGGAGGGACTCCGGTCGCTTGCTGTCCCACCCAGGAAAGCCCGTGCCCCTTGGTGATCTCACCGGAGCTGGTTCTCCCAGATAGTCAGCCGTTCCAGGATGGGGTACGCTGTCCCTTTGATCTCCCTCGTGGCTCCGGGAGCTGCTCTGTATTATCTCCACTCCCCCAGTAGTTGTTCTGGAGGAGGAAAGGTGAGGGCGGCAAGGCTGTCGAGGCTGGTGGCGGAGGAGCACGGTGAAGGCGGGGGAAGAGGGCACCGTGTTGGTTGGAGAGCAGCCGGAGCAGGAGGGGGAGGAGGGGGGTAGGGAGGTCGGGCGGCTCGGCTGCAGCGGGGCGCGTGCGCCGCGCGGCGGTCCGGCGGAGAAAGAGAGGGGGTAGGGAGGTCGGGCGGCTCGGCTGCTGCGGGGCGCGTGCGCCGCGCGGCGGTCCGGCGGAGAAAGAGAGGGGGTAGGGAGGTCAGGCGGCTCGGCTGCTGCGGGGCGCGTGCCCCGCGCGGCGGTCCGGCGGAGCCCTGTATTCATTTTTAATATTTTAATATTCACTTATTTAGACACTCCAAGGTGGACTTGAGTGTTTTTAAAAAAATTATTTAGAGTGTTGGTCATAAGTTATCAATTAACTCAAGCTTTGGTTATGTAAGAAATTAGTCAGAGAATACTACAGCAGTTACCAGTTTTTATTAATTCCTACATGAATTTTTACCTTACAAAGAAAACTTCACTCAGCACAAGAGTCTTGGACTTCCTGACCAAGCAGAAGTTGAAGTTTATATACATCTCATACTGCTTTCTCTTCCTTCTCCACACGGCTTGCCCTTCCTCCATCCCTTTTTCTTTGAGCAGTTCAGCACTTTCAGTGCTTTCTCTCTTTTCCATTGTAGTTATTTCCCTTTATCTCTTTGTGTGTGTGTCTATGTGTGTTTGCTTGCACACATTGCCACATGCATTTATTATCTTATAACAAATTACTGAGCTCTATTTTCAATGACTAGAAATTGTATTTCTTTGGAAAGTAGCAGAAATTTCTTTGACGTATCCATTTCCCTTCTGGTTTGCAATAAATTTATAATATTTTCCTCTTCCTTTTAAAAATGTTTCATCACCAACATTGAAGTGTTTGTTCATACTCTTATTTCAATGCTTGCTTTTCCATAACCCTATACTTAGGACATATAGCTTAAGTGGAGAATATTTATAAATAGCAAATGAGCTTTAGGAAATCAGAGCTCAGAAATATTAAGAAGTACAGCAAATAGTTAAATCAATGTATTTCTTTAGTAAAAAGAAACGTGCAAGAGAAGAAAATATGTTGGAATGTTGGGATGTTTTCATATATTGAAATGGAAATTACTCCAAGTATGCAAAATAGAATACACCTACCCCTCTTCCCAGAAAAGTGAACAGCATATATTACTAACTACAACATATTACTTCATATTCAGTATTCACCCTATATTAAAATATCAGAACAACCATAACCACCAACACCAACCATTACAAATAATTCCATAAATTTTATTATAGATTTTTATGTACTTTTTCTGTTGTCAAAAAAATAGAAAATTCAGGAAGTGATAGCCAGTTTTGTTGTAATGTATTTTTTAACTTCTGGCAAAGACTAAGTACTCCGTTTCAGATACTTACCTTTCATTCCATTAGCTTCATGCCATTCCAACACTGAGAAGCAGATACAACTCTTTATCAAACTGGGAAAATTTATAGCACTCATAACAAAGTGACTCTATTTGTTTTTACAGTTTTAAAATTTTTTATTAAATGTATTTCATAGTAAATTATCCCTAAATATTCTGATTAGAAAATGTAAATATAATTAGCCCATTTCATAGTTATCAAATAGAAGAAGGTTGTTACTCTGGGCTTTTTTCTTGACTAAAAGTAACAGCATTAAAAAAAAAGATCAACAAATGGTGCTGCAGTAATGGGATATGCACATGGAAAACAATGAAATGTGACCCCACCGCACAAACATTCAAAACAAAAATAATAACATTATAAAAAACTTGGATTCCCTATACTTTATCCATTTTATATGTTGCCATGTCTGTTCTTGGAGTGATTTCATTTATAGAATGGATCAAAGTACACTTATGAATTCCTCACAATTTCAACAGTTTCCTAAAAAATTATTTAGTTCATTTCATATAATTAATTAGTTTTGTTAGATATCTTTCCATAGAAACCATATGTGCTGGTTTGAAAGGATGTATGTCCCCTAGAAAAGCCATGTTTTAATCAAAATTCCATTTCATGAAGGCAGAATAATCCCTATTCAATACTGTATGCTTGAAGCTATAGTCGTATCGTCTCCCTGCAGATGTGATTTAATCAAGAATGGTTGTTCAACCGGATTAGGTGATGACATGTCTCCACCCATTTGGGTGGGTCTTGATGAGTTTCTGGAGTCCTATAAAAGAGGAAATATTTGGAGAGTGAAGGAGATTCAGAGAAAGAGCCAGAGAAGAACGACATAGCCAGGATAGCCCACAAGCTAGCAACCTTTGAAACTGAAAAGGAAAATGCCTCCCGGGGAGCTTCATGAAACAGGAAACAAGGAGAGAAAGCTAGCAGATGATGCCTTGTTCACCATGTGCCCTTCCAGCCAAGAGAGAAACCCTGACTGTGTTCGCCATGTGCCTTCTCACTTGAGAGAGAAACCCTGAACTTCATCGGCCTTCTTGAACCAAGGTATCTTTCCCTGGATGCCTTAGATTGGACATTTCTAGAGATTTGTTTTAATTGGACATTTTCTCAGCCTTAAAATTGTAAACTAGCAACTTATTAAATTTCCCTTTTTAAAAGCCATTCTGTTTCTGGTATATTGCATTCCGGCAGCTAACAAACTAGAACACCATCCAATTTTAAACATGCATTCACTGAGTTCAACTCCAGTAGATGTTATATAATAGCATAAATCTCAAGGAGAGTCACATTTATAGCACCCGCCATAGAACACCAGCTTCTGCATATAAAGCAGAATTTTTAACAGAATTTTAACTGTGTCTTTTAGCCTTTTATTCACATTAACATCTGTTTATACAACACAGTGTGACCTGATCACTCTCTTAAAATGTTGTATTTATAGGTTATGTGGATATATATGTGTGTGTGTGTGTGTGTGTGTGTGTATAATATTACACACACACACATGCAACCATGGACATGCGATTCCACTTCAGTCGTGGTAAATAATCTGTAATGCTCCCTGTGCTCTTATGACCCACGTTCAAGATTCAAAATTCTGTTAGACTTAGGTCACATGCCCACGCCTTAGACAGGGAATAGAATTAGGAAATGTCAGTCACCTATGAGTTGAGTCATAGAAAGTATAGTCCTGTATCCCACTTACCTGAGGACAGGACTAAAAGGAAAAATGTAGATGCTGGACTGTCAAAATTACACATTTTCATTTGTAATATATATATATATATTTAAATTTTAAAATTCAGTTACTCAATATTTCTTTAAAAATGCTCATGGAATTGGGAGGTGGAGCTTTTTACTGTATTCACTGTAGTTAGAGTTTCATAATATTTGCGGATTAAGTGTGTGGAGAAGATTGCTTCCTCTTTTACTACAAAAGCTTATCTTTCATGGCATACACCCCTCCCATCTTCTGAGGTTCTTTACTTATGACTGTATCACAATTGCATTATAAACAGAAATAGGTCTACCTGTGCTGTGGTACCTCGCAATGGAGATTCCTAATTTTAGAGCAGAATTTACAGATCCCTCCTATGATTTAGCTCCTTTCTACACAGATACTACATTACTCATAATCCCTTGCATTCTTTTACTCATACTCTTTTTTTCTCTAGTGCCTAATATAAAATCATTTGGAAACTTTATTGGGCTGTCCCATCTTTTTTATTTCCCAACTGGCCAGGGAACTTAAAGTATACAAATCTTTCCTAAAGGAGTTTTTGCAAATTTTCTTTTTCCTTGGTGATCAATTATTTTTGATTGAGAATTTCCCTTCTATCATTTCTTTATATCCTTGCAACAATTCAAAGATTTGTGTCCATCTTGTGAAGTAAGAAATTCAAGTGCCCTAATGGAAGTAAACCATTGTGGCCTATTGCCACATGTAACAGCCATTCATTTCAAGAGAACCTGTAATCTGCAGCTCTCCCAGAAGGGACCTTCTATGAACAGGGTAGGAAGGACTCTAGTTTACCTACAATGTAAGGTAAATTCAATTTATTTTGCTGCTATCTCAAACTTCATTTCCTTCTTTTTCTTAGTCTGGTCCATGATTATACTTATTGGACTGCTTATTGATTGGTTGGTTGGTTTTCTTTTCCATATTATCATAACCCAATTGGAACAATTTCAAGTCTTCATGACATTTACATCTTCAATGTTCATTTATTTTTTATGCATTTCATGGACCTACTGACTTGCTGCACGCACCCATGATTGGGTTTGAACACTGGTCTTTAATATTGATTTCTTATTTTTATTTCATTTTTTACTTTTCGAATATCTGACCAAATACACCACTGCATTCACAATTCTGTGACTCTTTCATATTCATATTATAAGAAATATTAGAGGGTCTCTGGATGAAGTTGTGTACTAATTGTTAGAAAATGTAAAGGATGCATGGGAAGAAGTGATGTAAATGGATTTCTAAAGAATGACATATACTCCATTATTGTATTTTACAATGATGGCTGCAACAATATATTCCCCCCCACCCACTCACACACTCTTCTTACTGAGGGCTGTTCACACCTCTTCATCGAGAAACAGGATCTGTTCACTGCCCCTGATTTTGGGTTAGCATTGGAAATTGCTTCTAATGATGAAAATCTGCATGAAATGATACTGCGTGACCTCCTAGTTTAAGTAATGAAAGGTTATACAACTTCTGCAAGGTTTTTGTTTCTCTATTAAATCAGTCATAACTCTTGGCAGCCCTGTTCCTGTATGCTGGTAAAAAGCATAAGGAGAGACTGCTTGAGAAACTGCAGGCATTCCATTTCAAGTTTCCCCAGTTCAGATACCAGATTTCAGAGTGTCCCTTAAATTATTCCAATCCCAGCGTCCACATTGTGCATGCTGTCACCCCGGTGGAGAGAAAAGTCATCCCCACTGAGCTCTCCCTAGAGCACAGAATCATGAGGAAAATACACGATGTTGATATTTTAAGCCAATCAGTTCCAAGGATTTCTTTTATTTTTAAATGTAGCAAAAGATAACTGAAATAATGAAAGTAAGAAAAAAATGCACAGAAATAAGCAATGATCTAAAATTAAATCACAAACACAGTGAAATTTTAACCAAATCAAAGGAGACTGATATAAGTGGACATAATTAAAAAAAATAAACAAGAAATCCGGTATGGCCAAAGAAAGATTCATAGTAAGGGATGAAAGCAGCGTTTTCTTACTTGAAACAGCAGGTGTTTAGAATGCAAGGCAGTTATGATGTCAACCCAAAGTCATGGTAAATATCAGAATTGATATTTTGACATAAGCAGGCATTTAACATGTAGAAAATAGAAAATAGATGCTAATGACTGCTAAGTCAAGTCTTCAGCTATGTCTCTTACACAGCTGAGGAGAAATAAATATTAAATTGTGGCAAGCAGGCCCCCTGGCAGCAGGTGGCCCCTTCACCTCTCCTTGCACATTTAAACTACCTCCTCTTTAAAAATTCTCCAAATACCTCTGAGCAGTCAGAACTACACGTAAACAGGAGGCTTGCCCTGAGAACGGGTAAAACTGCATATAGACAAGATAAGACCAATTCCTGTAAAGAAATCCCTCCCCTAACCGCTCATTCACTTTTGTAAACCCAGCTTTGCTCCCTTCCCAGTTTAAATCGTTTCCTTCCCACACCACCAGTTACCATATTAGGCATACCTTGTCTTTAACATGTCATCCTGTCTATAAAAACTGATGTTAACCTATTGTTTAGGGCTCAGACTTTCAAAGGCTACTCAGCTGAGTCCTATGGGTATAGACGAATAAAAATCTACTTCCTGAAACTTCGGAGCCTTGGCTCTAGTTTGTTCCGTTTCTGTGTAACCTTCCTGTAGGCTTGCAGCCTTGTCCCTGGTTTCACAAAATCTCCACATGAAGATATCTTATGTGCTTTCATTGCTTAAGTAGGCTGACCTCCTGCTGTATGGGAGAGAGGACATGCTATCAGGAGCGGTGATAAAAAGCGACACTGAGAAAAGTGAGTAAACCCAGCTCCGTGATGTGTCCCTCACACAAGGCCCCTCATTGCTATCATGTTCTTAAACAGAAGGGTCCCAAGAAATAACAGATTCCTTGTCACTTGCCAAATGAGGAGAAGTTGTGCCTTGGGAAAAAGAGAAATATGGGGGCAGTATGTCTCTGTGTAATGAATTAAATATATAATGTAGATGTTCTGAAACATGAGCATAATGAAATGATGAAAGATCACAAATGAATAAAACAATGAAAAACGAGCTAGCATAGCTCAGAAAAGAAGTGCAAATTTTCATTGCAGATACAGAGCTATAAAAAAAGGTGGGATATGTAAAAATGCTGATGTGAAAGAGATTTGAGAAAACCAAAATTGAATTGAAAGAGCAAATTCTTAGAAACATTAGAAGCAGAATGGTAATTGTTGAAGTCAGAGTAAATAAATTGAATACATGTGTAATACCAATTAGAGTTAAATACAACTTCCAACTTCTCCTTGCCATGTGCATAACTGAGGTGATTGGAGAAAATCCATAATCATAATCTTCTTTAAGATCCTTTCACAAGGATGGGCCGTTGGTGGCTCAGCAGGCAAGAATTCTTGCCTGCCATGCCAGAGGACCCGGGTTCGATTCCTGATGCCTGCAAATGTGGGGAAAAAAAAAAAAGATCCTTTTACAACATTGTTTTTAAACTGTAGCCCAGAAAACTGAGCAGCACTGAGAAATGTGTTACTCAAACTAAGGAATATACTATAGTAAAGTCAGAGAAAGATGATAAAAATGACCAATTAGAATTCAGGGATCAGCTATTTTAAGATAGAAGGAAACCCATCTTAGATGTCTCAGCACTCTGAACTCGTAAACAGGGTGACTGTAGCTTAACTAGATTACCACAGTCCAGAGTCAGCGTCAGATGTTAGGGAGATGAGTCCAATTTAGTCAGCTGTTTGGGGATGATTTAGGCAGAAGATTAAAGGACCACCCAGAATCCTAGTTTATTTACAACTGATGCTTACATTTGCCATGTATGCACCCTTTCTTGCAACAGTTCCAGTTATAGATTTTACCTCCCTAATATTAGTGTCACTCACATTGTGAACCTGTGTTTCGGTCTTGAAGACGGAGATGGGTGAGCAATAATAAATTCGTACTCTTTCTCTCACTATTGCCAATACTTTTGGCAAAATGCATTAAATTGACTCACAGAGATTTTCACCATTTATATTAATGCCATAAATTAGGTGAAAGGGTTCCTTTTGTGTTTCCCTGTCTCCTCAGTCACATATTTATCAGTCACATATTAATCTTTCTTACTTTATTTAGTTCTCAAAGAATAAAGTTACCTGTAAACTCTGGGGCATTTTAAATAAGAAATAATGTACTGACTTTAGAACTATTTGGATAGTTCTTTTTTTTATTTTTGCATTGGCAGTCACGGGGAATCAAACCCAGGTCTCCAGCATAGCAGGCGAGAACTCTGATTGCTGAGCCACCGTGGCCCGCCTTCAGACAGTTCTTTAATTCATTAGTGACAATAATTCTAAGGAATATGAAGCATGAACTAATTTGAGAAAATCACAATTTGTCTTTATTTTATAGCCACGACTATATCATATTGTTTTTATCTTTCTACTGTGTAGTAACATCATAACTTGTTTCTCAACTCACAGAATTAAGTAAACTTCTTAAAATATCTATGGTTCATACAAGCTGTGCTGGTTAATTTCATGCTGAGTTATGATGTCCATTTATTGGATCAAGTCAGCACTGGCCTGTTTGTTACTGAGGGTACTTCCTGGATTTAAATCATTAGTTGATTGGGTATGTGTGTCTGATTGCATCTGCGACTAAGGAGACTACTGCCTTCACCAGTGAATCTCCTCATGTAATCTGTTGAAGGCCTTGAAGGAAGAATTGACCATTTCAGCAGTCAGAGATAATTTTTATGTCTATACCAGACAGAGCGTTTCTCCTGGGGAATTCAATGCCACCTTCACGATGTTTGCTATTTGTGAGCTGCCCTACAGAATTTGAATATACCAAACCCTACAATGACGTGAACGAATTCCTATAATAAATATCTTTGTTTCTATTTCTCTGGTAAAGCCTGGCTGATACACAGGTTTTGCCATGAAGATGTAGACATTTCTAATCATAAATGCATATACAAGCTAAGCTAAAGTATAAATAAAATGATGCTATTAGGGAAAGTGACATTTTTAAGATGTGCATATCAATATGGTATATTCTACCACATTGCAAATAATATTTTGAAGTATCATAATAAGAGAGACATGAAAAAGCTACTCAAGTGACTCAAGAGTAGTAAGTAAATCAGTCAAATGATCAATACCCCTTCCAGAAAAAGAGAGAAGCATATTTTCATCTTTTAGTTTGCTCAGGTGAATTAATATTTATAATGCTACTTAAGAAGAGTCCAAAAAAATTAAATTAAAATAGAAAAATGAAAGTGAATAAAGGAAAATATACAGGGTATATTTTGAATAATGGATATAATGAAAAAAGAAAAACTCCTGTAATTACCTGGCTCAAAAATTATCTAGAAAGTACAGGGTGATGTGACTGTGGCTCAGTGGCAGAATTCTCGCCTGCCATGCCAGAGACCTGGGTTTGATTCCCAGAGCCTGCCTATGCCAATATATATATATATATATATATATATATATATATAAAGTACAAACTTTAGGGAACATATAAAACAATCAATTTAGAGATGGTATGTAAAATCAGTATAAGAATCATATTGTAAAAGAACAAAGACACAGTATACTATTTGTAATTCAGCAAAAATATTTGGTTTCAAAAAACAGAGCCAGGTACAATTTAGGAATTTAAGATTCAAAGATTAAGAAATGGTTCCTTCATTTATTTTTCACTCATCAATTAGAGCTGTCTAAATGTGACAACACCTGTATTCTCAGTATTCAGCATGTTGCAATGTATAAAGCAGACAAAATGCTCTGATTTCTGGAACTTGCCTCCTGTCAGGAAGAGCTAAACGGCATGCAAGACACATAAAATGAGAAAAGGTGATGAGGTCTGCGGGAAACATTTATTAGTAATGAGGGCTGTAAATGACAGGGGAGTTTTGAGGTATGCCTTGTAAATGTGTTTATAAGAGGAGACCTAATTGCAAAGATGGCTTTTGAGCAAAGATCAGATAGAGGTGAGGGTAGCAGAGGGGTGGACAGAGGCTCTGAGGAAGGAGCATATGCGTGGATTAGCAGAGCTGCCGTGTCACCTAGGCTGGGTTAAAGTTGCTAGACTGTATTCACATCCCCTTGGGGATTTTTGTTACTAATTAATAAAGAAACCCATCTTCAGCTTCATCCAAGAACAATGACAAACAACCAAAGACACCAGATGTGTGAAAAAACTGAAAATAACAGAGAGGAGGACCAGAGTGCCAACAGTACAAATAATGGTCCAAGGCACAGTGATAATTCAGTGAACAGAAAAACATTTTTAAAACAATTCTAATTAGAATATTCAGAAATTTACCATGTTCATAAAACTTCAAGGGGTTTTGATGTCAACCAAATACATATACAAGTATACTTATAGCAGCTCTATTTAAAATTGCTCCAAAATGAAAATAATCCAGGTATAGTCTGTAGAATGGTTACATAAACTATAATATTTGTCAGTGTAATTATGCATAACAGTAAAAGAAAGGACTCTATACAATAACATGAATGAATCTCACAAACATAAAGAAAATGAAAGAAGCCAGGCAAGAGAGTACAGATTGTATGATTTAATTCATTTAGAATTCAAAATACTATAATAGAGGCTCAAATTGCAATTACCTTTGGATGTATTAGCTATTTAATGGGAAGGAGACTGAAGGTGCCTTCTTGGAAATATCTATACATATAATTATATCATCTATATCTACCTATACCTTTCACTATACCTAAATATATCTCCATATAATTAGATTAATCTATATCCATAGCTATATATTTTTCTATATATTTATCTAAATATATATAAAATTCTACCACACTTAAATTACACTTAACTGGGAAAATCAAAACAATCAGATTCCCCAGCAACTATCAGGTATACCAAATAACTACCTTCCCACATACAAATATAAAAATGTTTGTGCTCTTATATAAATCCAAATTTCCAATTTTGTTTTTGACTTCATTTCTTCTTGTCTATTCAAATATATCATTCTCCAATTCTCTCTTCTCTTTCACCTACCACAGAAATTTCTCCCTCTAGTGGAAAATAAAACATTGAATTTTGCTCCATCTCATAAAAATCTTTTTTTTTTAACCCCAAATCCCCTTTCTTTTCTAGCTCCATTTCATGTCCAGGTAGCTAAGTTCTTCACATTATTTCTGTATATTCATGATCTCCAAGTCCACTCGCCCTAATATCTCTTCAGTTCACTTAGATGTGCTCTCCCCTTGATCATACCACAGAACCTATTTTTGTCAATATTCTCGATGATTTCTCTTTTGTAAGATCAAAATTTCAATAATAGTCTTCAACATTAAAGAATTTGTCAGGGTGGTTCATTATTTCCTCTCTGAAAGACATTGGTCACTTGTGTGCTAGGCAAGCCATTCACTGTTTTCCTCCTACCTCACTGGATATTCTTTGGATTTCTTTGGTGAATCTTCTCCTTGTCCTCAAGTTAAACTTCCTTATAATGGAGGGCTTTATAATGTGAAGTAATTCAGAGGCTATTAGAGAACCAGGAGAAATTAACAGCCACAGTTGGGGGTCAAGGATATCACCATGTGTGGAAGATAAATATATATAAATATATAGGTTAAAGAACCCTAAGAATCATGGCATGTGAGAGGGATAAATATAGATAAATACATAGGGTTAAAGAACCCTCAGAATCATGACAAACCATCATCAAAATGCTATAGTCTAAAAGAGTAGCATGGCTTGCCAACACCTTGATTTGGGACCTCTGGCTTCTAAAATCTTAAGCAACACATTCTTCCTGTTAAACCAACCCATTTGTGATATTTGTCACAGAAACTCTGGCAAACAGAACAGTCAGTCACTTTGATATCTGCCAGGATGTTTCCATCAGCCCCTTAACTTACTAAGTCTGTCAGCACATATTCCATCATTTGACTTTGCCCATTTCTCCCCAGCGTTGCTCACAAATAGCTGCAAAGACCTAATTTAAGCATTTGCATTTTCATCTCTTAAGATATTTTAATGGCTATTTAGTAACGTTTAATTGCTAAATGTATTACGCAAGGGAGTAGTGAGAAATTTAAGAGAATATCCACATGCTTTAAGGGAAAACTTGGTCCTATCCAATTTTCTATATGTTTTATTCCTAACTAGAAGAGTAAAATTAAGGATTACTCCCGTCAACTTCAGTTAACTAAGTGACTGTCTTTTCATAATTGACAGATTGTTTATTTCATTGTTTTATGCGTTTTACTGAGGTAGAAAAGAATTAGTTATTGTATGGGATAGTATCTGTTTGTCCTAAGTAATTGAGAATTTTTTTATATATATATTTAGCAGAATTTTTAAGCACTAATTTGCTGGCTGTAAACTTTGGGTGTTGGCTGGACCTCAGGTGGAACTGGAAAAAGCGGTGGTGTTAAATTTATGAATGTAGTAAGAGAAATGTTGAGATAGGCAGTGATCTCATGATGAATGCTTAATTTTAATAATTCCCTCAAAAAATGTGATATTTTCTTTTAGGCACAAACTGTAGAAGGATTCAGCATGTTACAAATATCCAAATTTGGGTATTGCTATAATGTTTGCTTAAGAACATATAAAGCCCACTCAGCATATGGACCCACAAGAGGAGTTTTTAACTAATAAAATGTGGAGAATATCAAACATCCATTATCTTACAATCTGACATTACTGAAAATGAAGCAATGCATCATCGTAATCATTTTCTGAGAAGTCCTTATGACATGTAGTCTTATGAACATTAACAATTTTATATAGACCTTTTAATTTAAAATTAATCTAGTTGAACATATAATTTTAGAATTGCAAATGAAATGATATTTGCTTATTTCATTTGAAAGAATCATAGTAGTTAAATTAATTAAATTTTAAGGCTAAAAGAAACAAAGAACTTCATTCTTCCATAAACCTGAATATCACGCAAACTTTATTTCTACATGCTAACTATCTTAAACCAAATTTTTAAACAATTCTAATTTATTCATTGGTAATCTTGATTAGGAATATCACATTTAATTTTAAATACAATTATATATGAAATACTAAAATTTCACCCATTTATAAGTAGTAAATTCCCATTAATTCTTTTGTTTATATAATTGTAATAAAGTAACCAAGGCAATTATACTAGGAAGGCTGAGTCACTCACTCTTTCATTTATAGCTACTGAAAGCCTTTTCTTTTTTTAAAAAAAGGAAGAACATTTGAATCTGAAGTAAATATTGTTTTCTAGAAATACTTAACCTTTGTATATGTAGGACCTTGTGTTAGGCAATGGTTTCCTCAACTTTACACTCAAGGCAGCAAAAAGAAAACAACAAATAAATTAATGTAACCACATCAAAATTAAAAATATTATTCCTCAAAGAACTTAGTCATGAAAATAAACTGA
Organism: Tamandua tetradactyla; assembly: GCF_023851605.1. NCBI lineage: Eukaryota > Metazoa > Chordata > Mammalia > Pilosa > Myrmecophagidae > Tamandua > Tamandua tetradactyla. The sequence goes on along the minus strand of NC_135352.1, from coordinate 37,967,610 downwards.
AAACAAAAATAATGAAAGAAAATATCTGGAAACCGTATTTACAATAATGACTTAATACCCAGAAAATATACATAAATCCTCCAACTCAACAACAGAAAGAAAAATAACCCAACCAAAAATATATATATGAGCAAATGACTTGAATAGGTATTTCTCCAAAGGCTTAGAGAGTCTGAAATGTTAAAGTAGATTTATCATGTAATGCTTGCTCGATCACTCAAAGACTGTCCAAAAAACACCTCTTTCACTAAGACTGTGAAAAAAAATCTAGAACACTAACTCCATCATCCCTAAAGAGCTCTGTGGTTGCACTTCTTTGTAGGTCAGATATTACGGTGGGAACTGCTATCAGTGAACTTGGACCCTTAAAAACAATGAGGATCATTATATTCCAGGTTGGAAGAAGCCAAGTGGCAGCACTTGATCCCCAAAGACAAGGTAGGCAAAGTCACAATAATTAACAGCACACTCAAAGGATCATACAAAATTGTTTGAAACACAGAAACCTATGGTGTTGGCTAATAGATTATGAGGCATCCAGAAATAAGATATATATGGGCAGTGTACTAAATTCTTAATTGATTTGTCTAGGCAGAACAGTTATAACTCAAGTGAATAAAAGCCTAATTTGAATTACAAAAACAGAAAGTCACAGCCCTTTAATCAAATTCCACACTTGAGACAGTTTACAGACCCAGAATCCTTTGAGTGATGGGAAGACCTAGTACCTTGGGGAGGGACCCCCCTGCTTTAGTTTGCTAAAACTGCTGGACTTCAATATATCAGAAATGGATGGCTTTTAACAAGGGGAATTTATTAGTTTACAAATTTATAGTTCTAAGGCCATGAAAATGTCCAAATTAAGGCATCCATATAAAGATACCTGGACATTGAAAACAGCTGCTGAAAATATGAAGTGGGGATCATCTGAGTTGAAGAAGAAAGTTGTTGCATAAAGTTTGGAAAGATACATCTTTGGACATATTAAATGTGACATATCCAGTAGGCAGCTATATATATGCAAGGCCCAGGAATGAGATCTGGACTGCAGATTAGATTGAGAAGTTGTCAGCACACTTATGACATTAATAGCCATGAGACCCCAAAGGGAAGGCAGAAAGGGAAAGAGGGGGTAGAGGGAGTTTGTTAAAGAAGACACAAAATAGAAGAGGCCCTCAATGAGTCAAGGGATGACACAAAGAAGATATTGGATGAATTAAAGAGAAACTTGGAAGTTTGAAAAACTTATGCAAATGAAAGTCACAATAGAAGAGATGAAAAAAATGGAAAACTACAACAATAGATTTGAAGAGCCAGAAGAAAGAATTAGTGAACTAGAAGACAGGACATCCGAAATCCTATCACAAAAAAGAAAATATAGGGGAGAGAAAAATATGAACAGGGTCTCAGGGAATTGAATAACAACATGAAGCCTGTGAATATACATGTTGTGAGTGTCCAGAAGGAGAAGAGAAGGGAAAAGGAGGAGAAAGACTAATGGAGGAAATAATCACTGAAAATTTTCCATCACTTATGGAAGACATAAAATTACAGATCCAAGAAGTGCAGCATACCCCAAGCAGAATAAGTACAAATAGTCATACTCCAAGGCACTTACTAATGAGATTGTCAACATCAAAAACAAAGAAAGAACTTTGAAAGCAGTAAGAGAAAAGCAATCCATCACATACAAGGGGAAATCGTTAAGACTCTATATGAATTTCTCAGAAGACACCATGGAGGCAAGATGGAAGTGGTATAATATATATTTAAAACTCAGAAAAATTAAAACTGCCAATCAAAAATTCTATACCCAGCAAAACTGTCCTTCAAAAGTGAGGAGTAGATTAAAATATTTTCAAACAAACAATCACTGAAAGAATTCATGACTAAGAAACCAGCTTTACAAGAAATACTAAAGTGAGCACTACAGGTATTATCAAAGGCAAGACTGAAAAGTCTGGGAAATTGTAGCAGTGAAGACTATCAGTAAATGTAAAAAGAGAAAAAAAATAGATATGGCATATAAAATCCAAAAGACAAAATGGAAGAAGAAAGTACTGCATTTACAGTAATAATACTAAAAGTTAATATATTAAACTCCCCAATTAAAAGACATAGACTGGGAGAATGTATTAAAAACCAGGACCCATCTATATGCTATCTACAGAAGACTCACTTTAGACCCAAGACAAAAACAGTTTGAATGTGAAAGGTTGGGAAATGATATTTCATGGAAACAACAACCAGAAAACAGCAGGGGTAGCTATACTAATATCTGAAAAATTATACTTCAAATGTCAAACAATTAAAAGAGGCAAAGAAGGATACTAGGACACTGCATTAATAAAAGGAACAATTCAACGAGAAGATATAACAATCATAAATATTTATGCACCAGGCCAGAGTGTTCCAAAACACACAAGGCAGACACTGACAACTCTGAAGGGAGAAGTAAACACCTCTACCATAATAGTTGGAGACTTCAATTTTCTGCTTTCATCAATGAATAGAACATCTAGAGAGAGGATCAATAAGGAAAAAAAGATTTTAAATAATACGATAAATGAAGTAGACTTAACAGACATTTACAGAACATAACACCCCACAACAGCAGGATACACATTTTTCTCAAGTGCTTATGGATCATTCTCAAGGATAGACCACTTGCTGGGTCACAAAGCAAGTCTCTATAAACTTAAAAAGGATTGAAAACATAAGAACAGTTTCTCAGATCATAAGGGAATGAAGGTGGAAATCAATAACAGGCAGAACACAAGAAAACTAAAAAAATATATGGAGGTTAAACAATACAGTCAAACAACCAGTGGGGCAAGGAAGAAATTACAAAAGAAATCAATCAATAACTCAAGGCAAATGAAAATGTCAAAATTTATGGGATGGCGCAAAGGTGGTGCTCAGAGGAAAATTTATTCCCTTAAATGCCTGTAATAAAAAAGAAGAAGGAGGAAATATTGAGGAATTAATTGTTCACTTAGAAGAACTAGACAAATAATTTCAAACTGACCCCAAAGTAAATGAAAGGAAAGGAATTGCAAAGATTAGAGCAGAAATAAATGAAATTGAGAATATGGAAACAATTGAGAAAATCAACAAAACCAGAGATTAGTTCTTTGAGAGAAGCACTAAATTGACGTATGCTTAGGTAAGCTGACAAAGGGAAAAAAAGAGAGGATGTATATAAATAAAACCATGAATGGAAAGTGGGATATAAATGCTGACCCCACAGAAATAGAGGAGATAATGAGGGGATATGGTGAGCAACTATATGCTAATAAACTAGCCAATGTGAACAAAATGGACAACTTGCTAGAAAGACATGAACAACTGACATTGACTTGAGAACAAATAGATGACATCTACAAAACAATAACAAGTAAAGAGATTGAATCAGTCATTAAGATGCTCCCCCAAAAAGAAAAGTCCAGGACCAGAAGGCTTTGCATCTGAATTCTACCAATCATTCAAGAAAGAATTATTTTCAATCCTGCTCAAACTCTTCAAAAAAATTGAAGAGAGAAAGCTGCCAAACTCATTCTATGATGCTAACATACTCTGATATCAAAGCTGGACAAAGATGCTACAATAAAATTACAGACCAATTTCTTTAATGAAAATAAATGCAAAAATCCTCAACAAAACACTTGCAAATCAAATCCAGCAGCACATTAAAAGAATTGTACACCACAAGCAAGTGGGATTTAATCAACGTATGTGAGGATGGTTCAACAGAAGAAAACCGATTAATGTAATAACACCACATCAATAAAACAAAGGGAAAAAATCACATGGTTATGTTGATTGATGCAGAAAAGGCATTTGAGAAATTCAACATCCTTTCTTGATGAAAACACTTCAAAGGATAGGAATAGAAGAGAACTTCCTCAACATGATAAAAGGAATATATGAAAAGCCACAGCTAACATTATTCTCAATAAGGAAAAATGACTGGCTTTCCCTCTAAGATCAGGAAAAGACAAGGATGCCCACTATCACCATTGTTATTTAACATTGTGCAGGATCTTCTAGCTAGAGCAATTAGGCAAGAAAAAGAAATAAAAATGTATCCAAATTGGAAAAGAAGAAGTAAAACTTCCAGTTTGCAGATTATATGATATGTCAAAAGTCCTTAAAAATCTACAGCAATGCTACTAGAGTTAATAAATGTGTACAGCCAAGTGGCAAGGTACAAGATCAAGACTCAAAAATCAGTATGGTTTCTATAAACTAGTAATGAGAATTCCACAGAGGAAATTAAGAAAAAGAATTCCATTTATAATAGCAACAAAAAGGATCAAATATTAAGGAATAATTTTAACCAAGGTCACAAAAGACCTACACACAGAAAACTATGAGGAATTTCTAAAGGAAATGCAAGAAGACTTGTTGAATGGAAGGATGTAATATGCTCATGGATTGGAAGAATAAATATAGTTAAGATGTTGATCTATCCAAATTGACTTATAAATTCAATGCAATGCAAATTAAAATCCCAACAATTTACTTTGTGGAAATAGAAAAACCAAGAACCAAATTTATTTGGAAGTGCAGCATGCCCAGAATAGCTAAAAGTATCTTGAGAAAGAGGAAGAAAGTGGGAGGTCTCACACTACCTGACTTTAAAACATATTACAAAACTACAGTGGTCAAAGCAGCATGGTACTGGCAGAAATATATATATCCTGACCAATGGAATTGAATTGAGTGTTCAGAAAGAGACCCTCTCATCTATGATCAATTGATCTTTAATAGGCAGTCAAGCCAAATCAACTAAAACAGAGCAGGCTCTTCAATAAATGGTGTTTGGAGAACTGAATATCCAAAAGTATGAAAGAAGACCCATATTTCACACCTTGTACAAAAATTCACTCAAAATGGATCAAAAAACTAAAAATTAGAGCTAAGACCATTAAAAATTCAGAAGGAAATATAGGGAAAAATCCTATAGATATTGTGATAAGATGTGTTTTCTTAGACCTTACACCCAAAGCAATAGCAACGAAAAAAAGAAATATGTAGACAGGATCTCCTCCAAACAAAACACTTCTATGCATTAAAGGACTTTGTGAGGAAAATTAAAAGGCAACCTACAAAATGGAAGCCAATATATGAAGACCATATATCAGATAAGTATTTTACATCCAGAATATAGAAAGAGATTCTACAACTCAATGACAAAAAGAACAACAACAAAAAAAACAAGCCAATTTAAAATGGGCAAAAAACATGAACATATACTTTTCAGAAGAGGAAATACTAATGTTTCAAAAACATATGAAAAGATGTCCAATCTCACTGACCATTAGGGAAGTGCAAATAAAAACCACAATGAGATATCATCTCACACTTGCTAGAAAGGTCTTTATAAAGGAAAGAAATCTACAAGTGCTGGAGAGGATGTGGACAAGGAGGCACACCTTCACTGTTAGTGAAAATGTGGAATGGTGCAACTGCTCTGCAAGGCTGTTTGGCAGTTCCTCAGGAAGCTATGTACAGAATTTCCATATGATCCAGCAATCCCATCACTAATTACATATTTGAAGGAACTGAAGGTAAGGACATGAACAGATATTTGCACACCAGTGTTTATTCACTATTGCCAAGAGATGTAATCAGCGCAAATGTCCATCAATGGATGAGTGGCTAAACAAACTGTGATATATACATACCACAGAATATTATGCAGCTGATGACAGAGTTAAGAAGTCATGAAGCACGTAGCAACATGGATGAAACTTGAGAACATTATGCTCAGTGAAATTAGCCAGAAAAAAAGGACGAATATCGTAAGGCATCACTAATATGAACTAATATTAATGAGAAAATGTTGAGCTTTAAATCAGGGAACACAGGTTATCAGGAGATAGAAAGAGGGTAGAGATTGGGCACTTGATGCCGAAGAAATACAGAATGTTCAACAAGACTGTAAAGATCCAGAAATAGATAGCACAATATTATCTGATGTTACAATATTGTAAGTACACTGAATGAAGCTGAGTGTGAATATGGTTGAGGTAGGAGGACTGGGGGCGTGTATGACACCAGAAGGAAAGATAGAGAATAAGAACTGGGACTGTATAATTTAATGAAATTCTTATTGGACATTGATTATGAGTAAATGTACAAACATAAGAGCGTTTTTGCATGAGGGGGAACAAATGAATGCCAACATTGCAAAGCGTTGAAGATGGGATGGTATACAGGGAAAAAATACAATCAATGCAAACTAGGGTCTATAGTTAACAGTAATATTGTAATAGGTTTCCATTGAATGTAACAAAGGAAATATGCCAAATCTAAATGTCAGTGAGTGGGGGACATGAGGGAGGGTATAGGATTTTTTTCACATGAAAGAAATGGAAATGTCCTCCTATAGACTGTCATGGTGTATGCAAAGCTATGTGAACCAGTGATTTTTTTTACTTAGGTTGGATTCTATGATGTGTGAATAAAACAGTTTAAAAATGAACAGAGAGATACAAGTGCTAGAGAAAATGTGGAGAGAGAGATTTACCTAGTCACTGTTGGGAGGGAAGAAGAGTGGTGCAGCCCCTCTGGAGGGAAATGCAGTGGCTGTACAGGAAACTAAGTATGTGGTTGTAATATGATCCTGCAGCCTCATAGTTGGGTGTATACTTGAAGGAAGTGAGACCTGGGACTGAATGGACATTTGCATACTGGTATTTATGGTGGCAGTGTCTGCAATTTGCAGTGGATGGAGGTGGGTTAAGGGTACATGGTGATTTCTTTTTAGCAAAGGGAGAGTATTTGAGTAATCCAAGTAAAGCCTGGATTACTTTAATGGTTATGATAATATTCAGTCTGAATCAAATCCTCCACAACTAACTACAACCACAGGTAAATTTTAAGAAACATGTAAAATCCTGTATTAAACAGAGTAACATGAGAGAGCTACATTTCTGGGTTTTCCCTCAGTTATTGATTTCTATCTTCAGTCCATTGCAGTTGGAAAAGATACTTTGTATGATTTCAGTATTTTTGTATTTATTGAGATTTGTTGTGTAATCCAACATATGCTGTCTACTGGAGAATGAGTGCCCTCAAGAAGAATGTGCATTCTGCTGCTTTGGGGTGAAGTGTTCTATATATATTTGTTAGGACTAGTTGGTGTAGATTATTGATCAAGATTCTATTGCCTTATTGATCTTCTGATCAATTGAGGTTGGGTAGAAATCTATTCTTGAAAGTGGTGTATTGAAATTCTCTAGTTTTAATGTAGCACCACCTATTTCTCTCTTTAAATCTGTCAATATTTGCTTCACATATTTTGAGGCTGTATCATTAGGTGTACATGTATTAATAATTGTTATGTCATCTTGTGGCATTGATCCCTTTATCAGTATACAGTAATTTTCTCTTTCTTTATAACTTCTTGGATAGAAATCTATATTTTCTGATAGTATAGTTACCCTAGCTGTTTCTTGGTTTCTGTTTGAATGACATATTTTTTCCCATCCTTCAACTTTCAACCCATATGTGTTTGAATTCAAAATGCAACTCTTATAAACAGCATAGCCTTAGGTCATGCTTAATTATCCATTCTGCCAATCTCACCTTTTGACGAGAGTGTTAAACAATGTCCTCTAAAGCCACCAAGAGGAAAAGAAGAAAGTGCAAGTGAAATTAGGAAAAATCTAGAGGTGAATGAAAATGGAAATGCAATACAACAAAATATAAAGGATATAGCAAAGGCAATGAAAAGAGGGATCAATGTATTCTAAATGTTACTTTAAAATTTAATTTAATAAGAAATTCTCCAACCAGAGACTTAACTCTAAACTGGAGAATCTAAACAAAGAAGTGAAAACAACCAAAACAGGCAGAAGAAATGAAGCACCAGATATAAATGAAATAGAAATAAAGAAACAATAGAGAGAATCAACAAAATATAAGTTGGGTCTCTGAAATGAGAAATAAAATAAAAAGTACACTTAGCTAGACTTTCAAAGGAAAAAAATGGAAGAAACAACTAATATCAGAAATGAGAGTAGAGGCACCACTACTGACCCCAGAAAAATAAAAATATCTATGAGGATACAATGAGCCCCTTGCCAACAGGTTTGATAGCCTAGGTGAGAGGACAAAGCACTAGATACAAGTAAACTACCTATCTTGACTCAAAGAAATAGAAAATCTCAATAGACCAATAATGAGCATATAGTGCAAATCGGTAATCACAAACCTCCCAAAAAATGAAACCTTAATACCAGATAGCTTAAAGGATGAATTTTAACAAACATTCCATGAAGAAGTAGCACAAATCTTCTGAAACCCTTCTGAAGAGTTTCAAACTCTTCTGAAAAAATAGGGAATAAATAACACTCCTTATCTCATTCTAGGAGGCTAACATCACACTAATGCCAAAGCTAAAGAGAGATACTACAAGAAAAAAAATTGAAGACTGCTATTCCTTATGAATATGGATACACAATTCCACAACAAAGTACTAAGAAGCTGAATAGAAGAGCACAGAAAATATTTTTATACCACGATCAAGTGGGATTTTTCCCAGGTGTACAAGGGTGACTCAATATAAGTAAACAGTGACTCAACATAAGATAAGCAATTAATGCAGTACACCTCATTAACAGAATGAAGGGGGAAACACACACAAATAAATATCTCATTTGATGCAGTAAAGGCATTTGACAGAAGTTAGCACCACTTCTTGAAAAAACTAGAAATAAAGGAAACTTCCCCACATCATAAGGGCATATATGAAAAAAAAAAAAAAACTCTGCTAATATTTTACTCAATTGTGAAAGTTTGAAAGCTTTCCTTATATGATCAGAAACAAAAGAAGGGTATTCTCTGTTTTAACCTTGAACTGGAAGTTCTAGCCGGAGCAATTAAGCAGGAAAACTAAATAAAAGGCATCCAAATTGAAAAAGAAAAAGTAAAACTTTCCCTCATTGCAGAGGACATGATCTTAGGTACAGAAAATACTGAAAAATCTAAAACAAAGCCACTAGAGCTAAGAAATAAATTCAGCATGGTGAAGGGTACAAGATAACCTGCAAAAATCAGAGGTGGTTTTATACAATAGCAATAAACAATCTGATGACAAAATCAACCCAAATTTCATTTATAATACAACTAGATTTATTCTGGGAATAAATCAAACCACTGATGTAGAGGATTTGTACACAGAAAACAATAAAATTTTGCTAAAAGGATTCAAAGAAGATGTAAATAAATGTAAGGAAATTCCAAGTTCATGGATTAGGAGAAAAATATTGCTATGACTCAATTCTGTCCAAAATGATTTACACATTCAATGCAATTCCAAGTGCAATTTCAGCAGCCTTCTTTGCAGAAATTGTAAGAACAATGTTTTAGACTCCAAGCCTGTGTAAATCAAATTACCATGAAATGGTTTGGTTTGAACTGTGGGAATATATCAGCATACAGTTTGATGCTGAGAAAATGTCCTAATCAAGACATCTTTGAAGTAATATTTTCTTCCAGAAAACCAGCTGCAAGTGATCCTTTGCTCCTCTGCCACATGGCAGTGTCTGCTGGTCTTTCCTTCTCTTCCATGTTTCATTGCATCCATATTCGTGCTTCCATGACTATTTTTATCTCTCTGTTCATTCTATTTATAAAGAATTACAGTAAGAGGATTAAAGCCCATCCTGAATGAGGTGGGTCTCACCTGAAATGAACTTGCCTCACCAAAAGTTCTTACTTATAATGGGTACACACGCATAGGAATGGGTTTTTTCCCCCTATGGGCAGGCAAGAGGAATCGAACCTGGGTCTCCAGCATGGCAGGCAAGAATTTTGCCTGCTGAGCCACCATGGCCTGCCCTGGGTTAACTATAAGAACATGTTTTTCTGGGGTATATAGAGATTCAAACCACCACAGAAAATCATCATTCATATGGGGGAAGTGGTAAGGAGCCTCAAATAATAAAAACTATCTTGAAAAAGAAGAATGAAATTGGACTCACACTTTCCAAACGTAAAGTTAATTACAAAGCCTCAGTCATCAAAATATCACAGCACAGAAGTAAGGACAGAAAAATAGACCAATAGAATTGTGCCAGTTTGAGAGGATGTATGTACCCTAGAAAAGCCATGTTTTAATCCTGATCCCATTTTGTAAAGGCAGCCATTTCTTCTAATTCCTATTCAGTACTGTAGGTTGGAAACTTTAATTAGATTATCTCCATGGAGATGTGATTCAGTCAAGAGTGGATTTTAAACAGGATTGGATGTAGTCATGTCTCCACCCATTCCAGTTGGGTCTTGATTACTTTACTGGAATCCTATAAAAGAAGAAACATTTTGAAGAAAGCTAGAGATTCAGAGAGAACAGAGAAGAATGACAGAGCTCTGAGAAAGCCACAACAGAGAATTCTACAGAACCACAAAGTAGAGAGTCCACTAGCCAGTGACTTTTGGAAATGATGATGAAGAAGGAAAATGCCTCCTGGAGAGCTGGAGAAAAAGCTAGCAGATGATGCCACCTTCGTCATGTGCCCTTCCAGCCAAGAGAGAAACCCTGACCATGTTCACCATGTGCTTTTTCACTTGAGAGAAACTCTGAACTTCATCAGCCTTCTTGGATCAAGGTATCTTTTCCTGGATCCCTTAGATTGAACATTTCTATAGATTAGCTTTAATTGGGACATTTCCATGGCTGTTAACTGTTAACTTGCAACTTATTAAATTCTCCTTTTTAAAAGCCATTCCATTTCTAGTATATTGTATTCTGACAGCAAGCAAACTAGAACAAGAGCCAAACTGAGAGCTCAAACATAAACCTTCACATCTATGGCCAAATGACTTTTATTGATTTTTGATGAGGGAGAAAACTTCCCTCTATAGGGAAAAAGTAGTCTCTGTATCAAATAGTTTCAGTAAAACAGGATTTACCTATGAAAAGAATGAAGGTTAACCTCTACTTCAGATGATATACACAAATCAAAATGAATCAAAGAGCTACAAACAGGAACCAGGACCATAACACTTTTAGGGTAAACACAGGGAAGTATCTTTAGAATCACTTTTTAGGTAATATTTTCTTAGACTTTACCTACAAAACTCAAGCAACAACAACCAAATATAAAAAAAAATAGCACCTCATCAAAATTAAAAACTTTTGTGCATCAATTGGCTTATCATGAAAGTAAGAAGAAAAAACTATAAAATGGGATAAAATATTTGGAAACTGCATATTCAATAAGAGTTAAATATCCAGAATAGATGAAGAAATCTTGCCACTCAAAAACAGAAAGATACCCCAATTAAATAATGGGAAAAAACTTGAGTGGACATTTCTCCAAAGAAGACAGTAAGTGGTCAAAAAGTACGTGAAAAGATGCTCATCATCATTAGCCATTAGAGAAACACATGTCAAAACCACAATGAGATGCCATTTCACAACTGCTAAAATGGATACTATTCTAAAAAGAAAAATAAGAAGTTTTGGAGAGGATTTGGAGAAATGGGCACAGTAGGTTCATGTTGGTAGGAGTATAAAATGATGCACCTACTGTTAGAGAGTTTGGCAGTTCCACACTTAGGAATAGAATTATCAAAAGGACCAGCAACCCCACTTCTCATTACATACTCAACAGAATTGAAAGCAGTGGCTTAAGCAGATATTGCAAACCAGTGTTTGCAATGGCATTATTCACAATTGCTATAAGATGAAAGCAAGCCAAGTGTCCATCTGGCAATGAACGAATAAACAAAATGTGGTAGATACATACAATGTAACTTCATTTAGCCACATAAAGGACTGAAGTTCTGACACGTGACAACATGCATAAACCTTGAAAACATCGGGTTGAGTGAAATAAGCCAGACACATTAGGATAAATATTATATAAACTCAGTGATACAGAATAATTAGACTCAGCAAATGCGTAGAGTCTGAAACTGGGATACAAGTAAGCAGGGGTCAGAATAAGGATAGTGAATGGGAAGTTAATGCTTAAAATGTACAGAGTTTCTCTGTCACATGGTGGAAAACTTTGGTAATGGATGGTGATAATGGCAGGACAATATTTTGAACATAATTAACAGCACTGAACTATATATATGAATGTCCTGAAAAGGGAGAAGTTTTAGTTGTATGTATATTAGTAGAATAAAAATTAAAAAACAAAACAAAACATAGATCTGTATAACATGAACAATCAACCCAAATGTCAAACATATCCTTTCATTAATTTTAACAAATGTACACAATAATGCTAGATGTTGCTATTGGAAAGCAGTATTTTTTTCATGATTTCTCTGTAAACCTACAATTGATCCAATAAAAAAATTATATGTGGTGTGAGGTGATGTCTAAGATAATCTTTTTGCATGTGGTTATCCAATTTATCCAGCATCATTTGTTGAACTGATTATCTTGTCACCAAAATTTGCCTTGGCACCTTTATCAGTTATAATTAATTATAAATAGAAAATTTTATTTCTGGATGCTCAAATCTATTCCATTCGTCTACATGCCTCTCCTAATGCCCTTTCCACACTTTGTTGATAGCTGCAGCTGTAGAATATATTTTTAAATCAGGAAGTGATAGTTCTCCAACTTTGCTATTCTTCAAACTGTAGTTTTGTCAATTATACTTGTTTTACTTTGCATTTCCATGTAAATTTAGCTCCCACTTAGCAATTTTTGTGAACAAGCATGCTGGAATTTTGATACGTGTTATTGTGGCTTTCTATGTTTATGATATTGGGCCTTTCAATCAATGATCATAAAATACCTCTCCACTTATATCAAATATAGTTCTCTCAGCATAGTTTTCTAACTTTCATAGTAAAATTGTTGTACTTCTTATATTTTCTTATAATTATTTCAGAATTTTTATGCTGCTGTGGATGGAATTATATATTTAATTTCATTTATGGATAGCTCATTGATTTTGTAAATAGGTGTATTTGATTTTTTACATAAATCTTGTTTCAAGAGAACATGATATTTATTTGCTTCAATAATTCTTTTTGGTGGGTACATTAAGACTTTCCATATTCACATGCAAAAAAAGGTCACATCATCTGTGAATAAATGATAGTTTTACTTTTTACTTTTCTGTTTGGATGCTGTTATTTCATTTCCTTGCCTGATTACACTATATTAAACTGCACCTATATAACATGCAAAACTTTCCCCTGCAAATACTACATGTAGAATTCAGAGCTCTGTATTTATTTTTCCTCACTTTATTATTTACATTTCCCTAGTTTCATTGCAAAATAATTATTTTTGAAAATATATTTTCATTTCGCTTCTCTATTCTTTTTATTATTTTCAAATTATTTCTGTGGAAATCATTCCAAATGTTAGTACATTGGAAACAAATATCACAGTTGCTGAAAAAGACTGGTTTACAAGGTGTGAGTGGGATTAATGTTATATTAATGTGTACATGTGGCAAATGTGTGCATGTATGTGTACATCCCTGTCTATATCTTTATCCATATCCTATCTCTGTATATACACATAGATAACAAAATGATGTTTAATACTTGAAAACAGCACATTTACCTTCAGCCAACTTGTCTTTTCCCATCAGATTTTGTACTCTTGCTCATTTCATACTTTATTTTCCCTTTACTTCATAACTTTTTCAACTGAAATGCAATTGTTAATTTCTACATAAACAGATCTGACAGAACTTTGCACATATATCTGACAACAATATTTTTTTGCAATTTTTTGTCATTAATAATTGGAACAGTGAAGGTAGAATTAGTAGTTCATTCACAATTGTTAGGGAATTAGAGATTTTTCTGTCTCCCACCAAGTCCAAATGTTCCAGTTGAGGTGGGAATTGATTTTCTTCAAATGCATACTAGATCATAACTAAAGGAACAAAGAAAACCAACGCAACACAGTACTTAATTTTGTGTTATATTAGTAAGCAGCTCTCATTTTAAGTTATTGTATCTGGTACATTAGTTCTGGAGAAGGGATATCTAGATATGAAGAAATAAAAATATAAAGATTCTTTACTTCACATGCCTATAATATGCTTGATTTTTAGAGTTATAAATACAAATATAGCCATATTTCTTTAACAAAATGTATACAAACTTTATCATGTACCAGAGTTTGCAGGAAAAGAGGCAAAATGTTAACACATGTGAACTAAGTGGAATGATTTATCTTCTCTTCTCTCAAATACTTCACATCCTTTTCATAGATATCTCTCAGGTGATTACCTTGCTTCATATTTTACGGAAAGATCTAATCCATTAAAGGAAACTTCTTCATAATACCAGTAATGAAGTAGTTTACAAGTTTGACCTCTGTAATATTCTATAACTTTACGAATTTATGTGTATCGCTTTTTGCATTTATATGTACTACTCTGTGTATTTCTATGCATTACTCTATAAATTTATGCCTTCATAAAGGTATATAAATGCAAGCTTTCTTGAAGGAAGGAAGACAGGATGTCTGCTGTAAATCACACCCAGGCTTACTCAGGCATGCCCAAAGATATCAATTTTCAAACAAGGAGACCCCCAGGCCTGTTTCCTGTCATGTCCAGGAGCTGCCCTTATTTCAGACAAAAGAGTTCAGCTGAGAGCCAGATAGTAAAACTCCCGCCCTGCATGCTCTGCTTTTGCACTTTTCCAGCGTCTACCACCAGCTCCCATAGTAGCTCCTGCCTTGCCCTCTAGCCTGTATGATGTAGAAACAGATTAGGGGCTCCACTTTAGATGCAAGTTCTCTGGGCCTGCCAGAAATGAAAGTTTTGTCCACTTCTCAGAGGCTCAGCTGCTTTCTTGGGAAAGCAGATCAGAGTTGCTCAGAGTTTTCCCTACTTCAGTAAGACATCTATAAATGTAAGATCTGAGAAAAAGCATCCTCCTAGCTAAAGGCAAACTTTCCACTTAGCCCTTGCCCATCTCCTCTCCCATTTTCTTGTGTTTAACTGTTTTGCATATTCAACTCCACCTTCTCTGTCCCCACTTTATTATCATGGACTATTATTTATTCTTCTCTCTCTACTAGATCATTATTTTGTACACAACTATTTTCTATCCTCTATCTCAAATTACACTTTTGATTACACACGATTTTTGATATAGCTTTTTATAACCTTAGCTGCAGACTACTCTGAAGGTACCTTCACCCGTATAACCTCCTCCTCCTCCCATTTTGTGTTTTATGAAGCCATCAAACAGTCAATCAAGATACTCCATGATTCTGATCCAACAAATAAAATGCCCTGGCCCATGTCCTCATCTTACCAGAAATTTTGGCAGACATCCACACTCCCATCTCTTGGAAGTTTCATTTATTCTCATTTCCACCCACACACCCTCTCTGGCCACTACTCACTTAATGTCCTTCTCCTTCTCTGTGTGGCCTCTTATGTTAAGTTACTCAGGACTCAGTTCTAACTGCTATTCTCTAAATGTGCAGTTTCCCTACATAACCCCTAATTAACTTTGACTCCTTTGACAAACATTTGCACTTGCAGTGCTCTGAACAGTTACTAATCTGACAATGAGCATGTTTGGCTTTTACTCATGCCTACACATTATCATCTGCTTGTTTATCAAAGAAACATGGCTCCAGGAAATTATGGAGTTACAATGCATTTGGTAGTTCAATAAATATTTTTGATTGATTTGGAAAAATAAATGCTTAAATCCACTCTTCCTAAGAAACAGATAATATCAAGACCTATTTCACATGAAAATTATTTATAAAAATGAATTTTGAACTGGTAGGGATGAATGGATAAGAAGTAATTTGACAGAAGGGAGTGAGGAAAGAAAATGTGCCTTCATGAATTGTCGTAATTCTTTCTAAGTTGTAAACTGTTTCCAAGTTCATGCTTTGTGCTTTCAGTGTTGTGAAGAGACATCTTTACAACTTCTTTCTATATGAAAATTGGGGAAGGGGGTAACATTTTCTTTGGGATGTCTTCATCACATTTATCACAAACACTATTTTCTTTTATACTGATAACTTTACTTTACAAAGTTCCTCTGGGTGTGCATCTGCGCTGCTCTCTCAACTGGCAACAATGTCAATTCTCCCCTGGTCATCTCTTTCTGCTGTAACACCATTTATGTTCATTTGGAATCCTATTGAAGCAAATATTCTTTGGGTTTTTTTTTTGCTTTTATTTTTTTTTTAGTATCCTTCAGATTTATCACAGTTGCGCAAAACCAGGGGCAAAGCTCTGCAAGAGCTTCCGTGAATGTTACATAGAACATCGAAGGAATTGGGACCGAGGCTCTGGAGCTTTAGGAAGCAAGATTTTATTCATCCATGTGCATGGGGCCCAGCGAAGGCACCCCAAAAGCCCCGAACAAAAGGGTACAAGGGCTTTTATAGTCAGGATGACACATTAAAGACAAGGTATGAACTGTTGGTGTTGGAGGGAAACTATTGGCTGAGTTAAATTGGGAAAGGCACAAAGCTGGGTTTACAGAAGTTAGGGTAGGTTTTTTTTTTTTTTTACAGGAATTTGTCTTACCTTGCTTGTGTGCAGTTTTACCTGTTCTCTGGGCAAGCATCCTGTTTATGTGTAGTTCTGACTGCTCAGAGGAATTTGGGGAATTTTTGAAGAGAAGGTAGTTTAAATGTGCAAGGAGGGGTGAGAGGCCTGCCTGCTGCAAGGGAAAATGGCCTAGGCAAACGGGCTTGCCTGCTGCATCACTATAATGCCTACCTGAAATTCATGTAGTTCTAGTAATAACATATTATCTTATTGTTTTTATTTTTGAATCAGTTAATTACATCCAAGTTCTCTCCCAACTCAATGATAGAAATGAAAACCATTTTAAAACGTTTGCATGTGGACTGGGGAGGAAAGAAATATAAGGGAAATATATTTTACTCTTTTGATATCTATCATGATATTTTAAAATTTCCATCATATTCCTTCTCAGAATTCATTTTTATAAACAAGAAAACAATAAAACTTACTTTAGTCAGCATCTTAACTAGCAATCTCCTCAGTTCCCTTTCTCTGAAATTTTTTGTCAGTGTAGGGTTTTTGTAGAAAACATTCTTTCTCTATTCCTAGTTTGTTACCTGTTTCTGTCCTGAAAGGGGGATGATGTTTGTCAAGTGTTTTTCTGCCTCTATTGAGATGAATATGGGATTTACATTCTTCATCTGTTTTTATGTTGAATTGAAATGATTGAAATTAAAACGCAAACTTATTCTACATTCCTGGCATAAAGCCTTTTGGTCCTGAAGTATTTTCCATTTTATATTGCTATATATTCTTCTGTAAATGGCAATGAGGTCATTTTTCTTTGTGGCTTTGTTTATATTTACTATATTCTTACTGTGTATCTGAATACTTGTTTTTACAGATAATAAGATTAGAAGCCTCCATCTTAATTGGGATTTATCTATTTTTCCTTTCAGTTCTTTATTCTTGCTTTATGGATTTTGAAGGACTTTTATTACACAAACATTCCTTCCATTATTACAGTTCTCTTTACAGCAATTTATAGAAATTGTATTTTATACAGATTAATGGTTTGTGGCACCTTGCATCAAACACATCTATTGGGGCCATTTTAACAACCTGTGCTCACTTCATGTCTCTTTGTCACATATTTGTAATTCCCACAATATTTCCATTTTTTCTTTATTATTATATCTGTTGCAATCATAGTCTGTGATCATAGCTATTTGATGTTAAAATTTGTGCCCATATAAGATGGCAAACAACGGATAAATGTTGTGCTTGTTCTGACTGCTCCACTGACCAGGAGATTCCCCTGTCTCTCTTCTTCCATCTTCCCTATAACCTGAGGCACAACACAGTTGACATTAGGCCAGTTAATACCCCTACAATGGCTTCTAAGTGTTCAAGTGAATGGGAGAGTTGTGTGTCTCTTTTTAACTCAAAAGCTAGAAATGATTAAGCTTAATGAGGAAGACAGGATAAAAGGTGAAATAGGCTGAAAGCAAAGCCTTTTGTTCTAAACAGTTAGCTAAGCTGTGAATACAAAGGGAAAGTTCCTGAAGGAAATTTTAAAATGCTACTATAGTGAGCATAGAAATAAATGATAAGAAAGTGAAACAGTATTATTGCTGATATGGACAATGTTTTATTGATCTGGATAGAGGATCAGAATAGTCACAACATTCCCTTAAGCCAAAGGCTAAACCAGAGCAAAGCCCTAACTCTCTTCAAATCTATGAAGGCTGAGAGGTAAGGAAAATGTAGAGGAAAATTTGGAACTTTGCAGAGGTTGGCTCATGAGGTTTTTGCAAAAAAAAAAACCATTCCCATAGCATCAGAATGCAAGGTGAAGCAATAAGTGCTTGATGTAGAAGCTACAACATGTCATCTAGAAGACCTAGCTAGGATGATTGATAAAGATGGTCACACTAAAAACAGATTTTCAGTGTAGATATGACAGGTTTCTATTAGAAGGAGATGCTATCTAAGATTTCATAGCTAGAGGAAAGACCACACCTGACTGGAAAGCTTCAAAGGACAGGCTGACTTTCTTTTTAAGGGCTAGTACAGCTGGTGACTTCAAGTTAAAGCCAGTGTTTATTACCACTCTGAAAAACTTAGGATCCTTCTGAATGATGCTAACTCTACCCTTTCTTTGCTGGATAATAAATGGAACAACAAAGCCTGGATGACAACAGATCTGTTTTACAACATGGATTATTAAACATTTTAAGCCCACTGTTGAGACCTACTGCTCAAAAAAACATTTTTCCTTTCAAAATGTTACTGCTCAATGACAGTGTGCCAAGAATTCTGATGGAGGTGTACAATGAGATTTATATTGTTTACATGTTTGCTAACACAAGAGCTATTCTGCAACTTATCAATCAAAGAATAATTTTGAATATCATCTTAAAACTTAATACATACATTTGATAAAGTTACAGCTGCCTTATATAGTAATTCTTCTGGTGGACCTAGGCAAAGTCAACTGAAAACATTCTGGAAAGGATTCACCCTCAGACACATTGAAATACATAATTCAGCATAGTCAGTTGTATTCATATGGTTGTGGTACCATCGCCACCATCCCTATTGTGGTCCTGTAAAATGAGACACAAAGATGCGGACACTTGTTGCAGTCTTTCAGCAACCCTGCGGAGTGAGTCACACACACACACACAGAAGACAGACAAGATGACTGCAGCCCCGAAGAGCTTCAGCTGCTTTAGTTTATATTATTTCTCACAGCTCTTTTGCTGACCAAGCCTGTTCTTTCAGTATATTACTCCCTTGCTCTCTTGTTACTTTCAATACAGCCTCCTGGATATCTGGGTAGCAAAAAGGGAACATTCCATATTTCGTGTGCGGAAGTAGGAACAAAACAAGTCTGTTTGCAGAACATGCTCTTCCCCTTCACCCCCAGATAAGGCTCATGGCCAGGAGCTCGCTGTTTGCAGCAGACCTCCTCAAGGCCACTCTGAAGCCAGTCACTCCCAATAAATTCCGCAGGTTTTCTATTAACCCTTGGCTCCTACACATCCCTTACCAAAACTTTTCCATCATCCCAAATAGAAACTCTGTACATTTTAAGTCTTAACTCCCTATCCCTTACTCCCACCTTGGCCCTCTGTATCTTGTATTCCGGATTCTGACTCTATGAATTTGCTTTTTCCAATTATTCGTATTAGTGAGATCATGCAATATTTGCCCCTTTGTGTCTGGCTTATTTCATTCAACATTTCTTCAAGGTTCATCACTGTTGTTGCACGTACCAGAATATCAGTCTTGTTTACTGCTGAATATTCTGCTGTGTGAATATATCACATTTTATTTATTTATTCACCAGTTGATAGACATGTGGGTGTTAGGCACGGGGTCCTTAAAGAATTCCACATGAGACAGTGAGTTAAAGCTTAAGGGTTTTTTGCTAGAGAGAGAGAGAGAGAGACAGAGTGAAAGCGAGGGGAGATCAGGCAGGTGGGAGCCAACAAAACCTCCTAGAAAAAGGAATGAAATAATGGCCCCAACTCTCTTTCTGACAGCTTGTGGTTTTGAAGGGGAAAAATGTGCCAAGAGGGATGGGGGGTGATAGGTGACCACAGGCACCCCCGGGGAATACCAGGCTGGTGCAGATTATGACTTCATGCTCATAGTCATCTGGTTTGGCCTCTGGAGGGTGGGGTGTCAGCATCTTCATGCTCATCTGTTTTGCCAGCACAACGGGTCCTGTCAGAGGAGCTTCTGAGGGAGTGAAACTGAAGGGGCGCCCCTACCATAGAATTCATTTTGTATGTTAACTTTTTATCTTCTGAGACTTGACAGTGGGTTGCTTCCATCTTTAACCAATCATGGATTGTGTGCAAATATCTGTTCAAGTGCATGTTTCAGTTTCTTGAGTATATACCTAATATTCAGATTGCCAAGTCATATGATAATTTTGTACTTGACTTCCTGAGGAACTGCCAAACTGTCTTTGACAGCAGCTACATCATTTTACATTCTATCCAACAATGAAGTATTCCAATTTCTCAACATTCTATCCAACACTTCTCTTTTTTTAGAAGCCGTACTAGTGTGTATGAAATTATCTCATTATATTGTGATTTGCATTTCCCTAATAGCCAGTGATCCTGAGCATTTTTTCGTATGTGTTTTGGCCATTTGTATGTCCTCTTTGGAGAAATGTCTATCCATGTCTTTTGCCAATTTTTGTTATTGTGTTATTTTTACTTTTTATTGTTGAGTTTGGGAATATCTTTGAATATTCTGGATATTAAACCCATATTGGATATGTGATTCCTAAACATTTTCTCCCATTGTGTAGATTTTCGGTTTACTTTAATGGCAAAGTCCTTTGAGGCACAAATGTTTTTAATATGGTTGAGCTCATTTTTATATATATTTTTTCTTCTGTTACTTATGCTTTGGATGTAAAGTCTAAGAAAATATTGTCTAACACACGGTCCTACATAGAGGAAGTTCCAGAATTTCTAAGAAAAATGTTTGCTTATCTTTAATAATCTTTAATTTTTCTAAAAAAAAATGTCTTTCGATTGCTATGAGTGAGGGAAAAATTGTTTGGCTCTCATATTACTACTGGATATGGCTACTGGAGTATATGATCATAAACAAGATAATTAATGGAAAAATTACTACTTAAAAGGGTGGCAAGATTTTAGTATTTCATAAAAAATTGTATTTAAAATTAAATGCAATGCTCTCAATAAAATAAACAATGAACAAATTGGAATTGTTTAATAATTTTGTTTAAAAAAAGATATTGCCATGTAACAAAGTTTATGTAATACTTCATGCACACTTGGATTGATTTGCTTCTTTTCTTCTTAAAATGTAATATATTTAAATATTATAATTTTCTTCAAATATTTTTACTGCCCAGATAAGCAAAGATCACTTCATTGGTATTTCTAAAATTTTAAAATTGAATGGTCAACGTTATTCAATATTTTTTTAAATATGTAAGTTAGTTCTATGTATTTTCTGCAAATTTTATTCTAATACCATATATACCATCTAACCTTTCCCTTTTGCATCACATTCAGATGTACATTTTAGTGTTGTTAATTACATTCATAATGTTGTGGTACCATCACCACCTTCCTTTACCTTTATCATTCCAAATAGAAGCTCTGTACATTATAAGCCTTAACTTCACTCTGCCTATCCCCAACCCATCCTCTGATAACCTATATTACAGATTCTGACACTGTAGGGTTTTTTATTCTAATTTTAAATGGCCTCTGTATCTGGCTTATTTCACTCAACCTGAAGTCTACAACTTTCATTCACATTGCCATATGTATCAGACCTTCATTCATTTTTATGGTGGAAAATATTCTATTGTATGTATATACCACATTTTGTTTATGTATTCATTGCTTGATGGACACTTGGATTGTTTCCATTATTTTTGCAAGTGGGAATAATGCCATAATGAACATCAGTGTCCAAATATCTGACTCCCTGATTTCAATTCTTTGGGGGATATGTACATATTATTGTGATTGCCAGGTCATGTGGTAGTTCTATAACTAGCTTTCTGAGGAACTGTCAAAACTGTTTTGTACTGCCATGAGCAATGAATGAATTTTCATGTAATGGATTAAGTAGTATGTACTAAGGAAACCATGTTCTTAAATTTGATCAGTCGCTGGAGGTGTGGACCCATTGTAAGTAGGACCTTTAACAAAGCTACTTCAGTTAAGATATGAATCCCCTTATTCAGAATGGGTCTTAATCCTCTTATTGAAGTCCTTTATAAATGAAATGAATAAAAGTAATCAAGAGAGAGACAGAGAGACAGAGAGAGAGAGAGAGAGAGAGAGAGAGATTGAGAAAGAGAAGGGAAAAGCTATGGAAGAAGAAGCTGAAATAAATGGAATCTGGTAGAGGAGAGAGAGAACAGCAGATGCAACCTTGCCATGTGGCAGAGAAGCCAAGGATTACCTTGATGATGACCTGATTTGGGTATTTTTCACCTTCAAAACTGCAAGCAAGTAAAATTTCATTATTTAAGCTTGATCCATTTCATGGTATTTTCTTTAAATAGCTTAGGAAACTAAAACAGTTTCTATTTCTCTGCATCTTTTCCAACACTTGTCATTTTCCTTTTTTAAAAGCAGTCAGACTAATGTGTGTGAAATGGTATCACTTTGTGGTTTTGGTTTGTGTTTCCCTGATGGCAAATGATGTTGAACATCTTTTCATGTGCTATCTGGCCATTTGTATTCTTTGGAGCACAGTCTGTTCAAACCTCTTGCCCGTTTTTTAAAGTTGAATTATTCCTGTATATATTCTAGATATTAAATACTTATCAGATCCATGATTTCAAATATTTTCTCCCAAGTGTAGATTGTCCTATAGGTTATCCTATTACTTTCATGATAAAGTACTTTGAGATGCAATTTTTTAAATTTCAATGAAATCCCATATATTTTTATTGTTGCTTATCATTTCAACATAACCTTTCTATAAAACCAATGCTTAACATAAGATCCTAAAGAGGCTTCCCCATGTCTACCTTCAGGATTTCATAATTCTGCTCTTAAAGTTAGGTCTTTGATCCGTTTTGAGTTGTTTTTTGATTAAGGTGTGAGATAGGGTCCTCTGTTGATTTTTGTTTGTTTGTTTGTTTGTTTACAAATGGAGATCCCAGTACCATTCACTGAAGAGATTATTCTTCCCCAATGATTAGCTATTGCCCTCTTGTCAAAATTCAGTTGGTCATAAATTTAAGCGTGGATTTCTCAGCTCTCAATTCGATTCTGTGGTCTATATATTTATCCTTGCATCAGTACCGTGCTGTTTGGTTACTGTTGCTTTCGAATAAGTTTTAATATTAGGAATTGTCAGTCTCCAACTTCATTCTTTGTTTTCAAGATGTCTTTAATTATTTTGGGTCCCTTATTCTTCCTTATAAATTGGATGGTTAGCCACTTCTGCAAAGAAAGTTGGTGGAATTTTGATGGGTATTGCAGTCAGTCTATAAATTGCTTTAAATAGGATTTACAATGTAATGATATTTAGTTTTCCAATCTATGAACATGGACTAGTCTTCCACTTACCTAGATCTCCTTAGATTTCTTTTTGCCACATTTTATATTTTTCACTGGACAAGTCCTATACATCTTTGGTTGTATTTATTACTAGATATTTAATTCTGTAAGCTGCTTTTGTGAATGAAATTTGTATAAGAATTCTTCATCCCATTGTTTGGTGCTTGTTTATAAAAACGCTACTGATTTTGGTGTGTTGATCTTGTACCCTGCAACTATGCTAAATTCATTCATTATCTATAGGAGCTTTGTTGTGGATCTTTCAGGATTTTCTCTATACTGGACCATGTTATGTGCAAATAGAGAAAACTTTACTTCTTCCTTTCCAACTTGGATGAATTTTAATGTTTTTATTACCTAATGGTTTTATAGTACCATTAAAGTCTTATATTTCCTTATTGATCTTCTTGCTAGATGTTCTAGTCATTGAAATTGGTATATTAAAGTCTTCTGCTATCAGTATAGAATTTTCACTTTCCCCTTTTAAAGCTCTCAATATTTGCTACATATATTTTTGGGCTCTGATTTTAGGTGCATGCACATATTTATATATTGCTACATTTTCTTGATGAATCATCCTGTCATCAGTATATAATGACAATCTTTGCCTTCTTAACAGTTTATGACTTAAATTCTACTTTATCTGATATTAGCGTGCCTACCCCTGCTCTCTTTTGGTTACTAGTTGAATGGTTTATATTTTTCCCTCCTTTCGTTTTAGATTGACTTGGATATTTAAATTTGAGGTAAGTCATTTGCTGACAGCATATAGTCTGGTCATATTTTTTATCCTTTCTGCCAATCTTTAACTGTGGCTGGGGAGTTTAATGCACTTATATTTAATGTCACTGTTGATTATGCAGCACTTTTTCTGTGATTTTACTATTAAGCCTTTTAAGTTGTATCACATTTTATCCTTGAATTCTTCCATTAATGGCTTCATTCATATTTGATCTTTTGCATTGTTACCATCTGCCTTCTCTTTTCTATGTAGATATATTTTTCATCTTTATTCCTTGTGGTTCCACAAGATCAAAATTTAGTATCTTATATGGGTATATTTATTTAACCACCATATTTGTTATGATACCAAATTAACTTCAATAGCACACACATATATTTTTCCTATACCTTCTATCCTGCTACCTTTTTCTGTACTTGTAACCAGAATATATTTTTGTATATTTTCTGTCAAAAACCCTGGATTATCGTTATCTTTACTCATTTGCATTTTAGCACCTGTAGGAAGTAAGCAGTGGTCCATCCTACAATGTACTACAATAATGCTGGCATTTGTAGCTGCACAAGTGATTACCTACCCACTTGTCTTTATTTTTTTATGCCACTATGAATCACTCCTGATGTTCTTCACTTTCAGTCTTAACAGCTCTTTTTAGCATTCATGTAGGGCAGCTCTAGTCTAATGAATGCCTTCACTTTTTGTTTTCCTGGTAATGTCTTACACTTCCCCACATTTTTTGAAGAAAATCTCACCAGATATATCTTGGTTAACAGTTCTTACTTTCAACACTATTAAGTATTTCAAAGCACTCCCTTGTTGGCCCCTGGTTTCTGTCAAGGAGTCCTCATTCAACCTAATTAGAATTTCCTTTTATGTAGCATTTTGCTTTTCTTTGGCAGCTCTCAGAACTACTTGTCCTTTGCATTTGATGGTGTAATTAATAGACGATGGGGCATATTGTTCTTTGTAACTTACTCAATCTGAGCTTATTGGATGTGCATATTCACATTTTTTACTAAGTTTGGGAAATCTCTGTTATTAAATGTATGAATATTCCTTCTGCTGCTTTCTCTGTTTCTTCTGCTTTAAGGACTCCAATAATGTATGTATTATTGTGCATGATGGTGTTCCAGGGCTGTCTCAGGCTATTTTCACTTTTAAAATTTCGTTTATCTTTTCTACTATTTACCCTGTCTCGTTTCAAGTGCTGTTTCTTTGAGTTCACTGAATCTGTCTTTTGCCAGATCCAATCTGCTCTTGAAACCCTCCAGGATGTTTTTCACCCAAGTTATTGTGGTTCTCAATTCCAGTAACTCTGTTTGGCTCCTGTTTACACTTTCTATATCCTTACTAAGATTTTCATATTGCTCTTTCACCCTTTCCCTTATATCCTTTAGTTACTTCTCTGTATTTTGCTTGCTGTCCTTGAACATGTTAAGGTCATTGTTTTGTTATCTCAGGCTTTGTTTGTTGTCTCTACACTCTGGTCTTCTGCATTAGTGCTCTGCACTTTTATTCCCTTCCTTTGGATGGGTTGTCATTCCCTGCTTTTGGTGGTTTTGTACTCCTTTGTACATTTTAAAACATTACTTTAAAATAGTAACTCTGGGATTTATTCCCTGAGATGTCTGTTTCTGGGTTCTGTAACCCATTGATGATAAGACAGATATTTTCTTGAGCTTCATCCCTCCTATTATGAAGGTCTGCTCAAGGCAAATGCAGTGTGCTTGCTGGGGGTCCTGTCTGTCTGGTCTTTCCCTCTTCCTGGGGGCCTTGTCTAGGGCTTTTGGTTGTTCTAGAGTTCCTCTGTTTTGAGGAGTTTAGTTCGACCCTCTGTTTCCAGGAGACAGACCTCCCACTCCTGGATGTTTGAAGCCAGCATGCCTTTGCTAAAGATGGTCTATCTCGACAGTTTGTTATAATTCTTTCTTTGTCTCAAGCTGCTTATGCCTGGTGGAAGGGCACATTTTCAGAAAGAGACATGCTGGGGACAGCTTTCCCAAATCAGTCTTTCCCAGTAGAAGCTGGGGCAGGGATCCACAAGTGGGGTGCACACTAGCCCCAAGGTGCCCTGGGGAGAGGAACAGGAATGGCACCAATGGCTTCTTTCAGTGCTCCCAGATGCTGAGTTTGCTTGGCTTGTTCAGCAAATGCAGTCCTTCAACAAACTATCCCCTGCAGCCCTCAGTATGAATGGTGTTGTTACTTCCCCTTGCCACAGCCTTTTGTGGGACTGGTTGAATCAGTGGCCAAGAGCAGGCTGGACAACAGCTGCCCTCAGAACCAGGCCTCCAGGCCCCGAAGTCACGAGTCAAAAGCTGTGATCGCTGCGTGGATGTGCACCACACTGCTCTTAACAGATTTTTTTCTTTTCCTTCCTGCCCCCATTTATTTAGGTAGGGCCTAGACCCACGAAGGCCTACCAGGAGAGTGGGGTGGCACTGGTAACCGCGGCCCTGAGAGCACAATTTACTGTTCTCTACCATAGTTTGCCGGCTTCTTCCTCCTGCTCATCACTAGATGCTGTACACTGTTCTGGTCTCCAGAGTTTCCAGACTGTTGTTTCCGAGGTTCCTGCCTGTTTAATAGTGGTTCTGGTGGAAAACCTGACTACTAGATATCCCAGTTCTACCATCTTCCCATAACCCTCAGCCAGAATTACATTTTTAATTAAAATTTCTATATAAAGTACTAACATTCATAAAGCTAAAGATCATAAAACCACTTATTTCAGTTCTCTCCTCAGAAAATAATCCCAAATATGTATTATTTCATTTTTAGGAAGCTAAGTTATTAAAATATTTTGTGTTTGATGGTCTCCATATTTTATTGGCTCCAAACTCCTCTGTTGCATCCGTCTGTTGAATGAACATTACAGTTTTCTAGGCAAAAATTAGAGCAACTTCTAACATTAGATATTTATGGCATACTCAACACTACTACCTCTTTTTGCCAAAGATACCATGTTATGTTTTTGAGATATGACATTCCTTAATTTTTAACTATAAAAAGAAAAT
The DNA here is from genome assembly GCF_023851605.1 of Tamandua tetradactyla. Classification (NCBI taxonomy): domain Eukaryota; kingdom Metazoa; phylum Chordata; class Mammalia; order Pilosa; family Myrmecophagidae; genus Tamandua; species Tamandua tetradactyla. The sequence goes on along the minus strand of NC_135352.1, from coordinate 37,940,315 downwards.
GACTTAGTTAACTGAAATTGATCAAACTTATCCTTACTCTTATGCTTCTAGGTAGAGCCAGACTATACAAAAAATTGTGTGGGTTCAAATTATTCCCCTAATGAATGCAGATATTTTTTACATTTATCACTCTTCCCCTTCTTTCTATTTTGAACCTTAAAGTTCTGACATCGCCATCAAAATCACTAAAATGATGGAAACTCAAATGCTTAAATTTGATCTTTGCAGTTATTGTGACCAGTGCTGGGGAGAAACTGAGGAAGTTCAATGAGGGAAAATGTGATGACGTGGGCCTACCAAAATGGAGAGGCTGAGGGATATTTATCAGCAGTTATCAAACTGGCTGGTTGAATTTGCTTGTCAGAGCTCTTGTGGCAAATATCACACAATGAGTTGGCATAAACAAGAATTTATTGGCTCAAGGTTTTAAGAGACCGTAAATCCCAAATCAAGGTGTTGGGAAAACCATGCTACTCTCCTAATCTGTAGTGTCATGCTGACAGCTTGCCACAGTCTTAAGTCTCCTGGACTTGCATCTCTGCCTCTGTCCCCTGGTTGACCTTGTTCTTCTCGTGGGGCTGCTGATTTCTTCTGGCTCTTTGCATGTTTCAGAAGTACCACTCATTACAATACCTCCCGTTTTAAGGATTAAGACCTACACTTATTCAGTTGGCCACACACTAACTAATAATGATATCCTCAAGAGATCTTATTCACAAATGGGTCCACAATAACAAAAATGTGATTCATATTACAAAAATGTCTTCTTTGGAGGCTACATGATTTAACCCATGGCACTGGAATCACAATAGAAAAACTCTGTTACCTCAGCTGTAGTCCTACAATTAATAAATAACCAAAATTATCTCCATGGTAAAACCCAGCCAGAAGTCTACTGTAAGGGCAGAAATAACATTGTTTTACTATGCCAAGTTAATGTTTCTATTACATTTGTTCCTGTTTCGTTTTTATCATCAAAATTCTTTCTGCTTCAAAATTTTGCTTATTCTTGCTGACAACAGTTCTCACTAATAAATGAATGAAATCTGTGTGCAGAAATGAAGTATCTCTTAGTTATTCTCTGAAATTATAAAGGGATTTGCATATGCCCATTTAACTATGGAAAGATTGAAAAGATTTCATAAATGAGATGAAATTTTATGGACCTTGAAGGACGTCCTGTGTTCCATAACGTCATTCAATGTAGAGAAAAATCTAGGTTTACAGCAACAGGCTCGCAATTAGGAATGTAGTGAAGCTGAAATGAGCATTCTGTGTATGGGGAATGCATAGGATAGGATGAGGACGCCAAATGTCTTCATTCATATTTAAGTGAAATTTGTAATAAAGTACAATGGAAATGGTGAAGCCGGGATGAATTGGAATTCAAAGCTGGTTGCCATGGTCTGTAGAACTGAGAAAGTCTTGTTGCCAAGCAACTAAATCTAGAGCATAATTAATGAGAGACAAAGGGGAGTGGTTGGAAATCTGTATATTTTTATTGCCATGTGAGGTCTCATTTAAAAACCATTGTTTCTTGAGATGAGTTGTACAAACTCCCTATGACCAGGCCCACAGCTAGGAAGAATCATGAAAACCATTAATTCTTCTAATGGTAAGTAATTCCAGAGTATACTTGTAAGGGCAAGAAACACCAAATATTTGCATATTCACACACAAACTAGTTTTCTTTATTGCTGTGTGTTCAGATCTTGGTGAGGATGGATGTTCTTTATTATATTCAGTTCTATTTATTTTATTTACTTCAGAAGCACTAATTTGAGCATTTAATGGGTTCTTACTAATAATTATGAAAACACTGAGTACAATTCTGACTCAAGTAAGAATGGGGCTGGCTATTACTATACAAGTATGAAAGAGTTTGTAAAAGCTGTTGGAAAAAGAAAAAAAGAAGTTATAAAAATGAAGTGGAAGTTAAGAGTCTAATTTGAAGTCTATTATGGAACTGGTCACCCTCAATAATGAAAATGTTATATTCTCTCAATGATGTGGTGTCTGGATCTTACATAAATTAATGTAATGAATACAAAGAATATCTAACTCAAAGTTTCTTTGGAGTCTTCTCTACCTATTAACTTCTCCCACGCTGAGGATTTAGGAATAAATTCTAGCAGATTTATATAGGCTAAGTTCCTTCTCATTAGTGTTATATTTTTCGTAACTAATCATTTCCCATTGAGAATAAATCAATATTTTGAATTTACTCACAGTTTAGAGATGCTCATTCTCAAAATTGTCATCTAGAGATCTCACTTTCTCCTTGTGTGCATTCTGCACTTCGGGAAATACGTTGCTTGCTTTTTAGCAAAGGAAAAGCACCCAAGTTATCCAAGTAAGGCTTTGATTTCTCTAATAATTTTGAAATGCTCATTCTGAAACAAGTCCTCCACAACTAACTGTAGCCACCTGACAAATTTTAAGATAATTATCAAATCCTGTATTAAACCGAAGTAATGTGAAGAAATCTTGGTTTGATAATTTAAACTGGCATGATTGATATTGAAATGTAACAACTTTGAAAACAAGAGATGATGTGTACTTTAAGCCTGGAACCTTGAATATAGTTAAAGAAATTCAAAGTGTGTCACAATATGGAAAATAAAGTACAAAGTGTTAAAATCGTAGGAATGTTAAACATAAATATCTCTTCCTGACTTCTCATTTATGCTGAAATATCGGTATGTTTCATAACAATTCTGAATATGTTTTCCCCTTGTAAGTTTTCCCCTGATGATAGTGTGAGATTTATTTTCCCAGCAATGTTCATAGTTTGTTGTATGAGTAAAGAAAGCAGGTTAAATGATCGATCAAGCTTGGGTTGAGGATTTTGGCAAACGGTGCTTGCAATGATGGAGTCTAGAGCTAGGCTGCAGAAGGATAATAGAAGAATCATGGGATACCAAAAAAGTGAGATAAAATGAAAATAAAAGTTATTGAAGACCTCCAGAAATGTGAGCATGTAGTTTTGACTAAGAATAACATTTGTCTAAACTATTTAAGATGTAAGAGTTAGGATGGTTGAGGTGATCATAAGATACAAATATTGGTCACAGTTTGAGCGCTAAAGTTCTGTGTAGGTGTGTTCTAATGGTAAAGTAAACTAGATGATAAATTATAATCCACATGCTTGCTTTTAAATGGAATGAAAAGGTAGATGAAATTAATGCTGGAAAACAAATTTGTAAATAAATTGCAAAAGTGTTTGAAGTTGATATAGGTTTGCTTTGCAGGGTTCAAATAAGATTTAGAAAGGGAAAGTGCTATAATGGATTAACAGACTATTCAGAGGAAGCAACACTGTTAATCAAATATTGGGACCAAGTATCTGGTCTATATGGGAAATGGGCATTTTGAAAATGGGAGGCTTCCGCTCCACAGAGTTTCACATTGTTGATTTGTAGGTTTTAATAGAATTAAGTAAGGACAAGGAATTTTCTATGAAGACATGCATTTCATGAAAGGAAGATTCCAGAATTCACTGGCAAATATTCCTTGAGGCAAGAGATCAAGTAAAATAATCAAGATAAATAATTAAGCAAAAATGAGTGAAGGTTGAAGAGAGAATTGGTGCTGAATCAGACATGTTTGATTTTCCTATTAAATCCCATAGAATTTGAGGAGTCTTACGAGTGTATTCATTTTTTACCAATTTTCATTTGTTGTATTGAGGGCTTTGTGGGATACTGGTGAAGTAGCATGCAATTTCTAAAAGTCATAGTTTCTCAAAATCACTTTGTACTTTCGAAGCAGAGATAGCTATGTAGCCTGTGTAAAGTCCGTGTCCTGTTTTCCCATTAAAACACTTTTCTAAATTCTACATGTATGTAAAGGAGGTGTGAGAACTAGGTTGTAAAACCACTGAGTGCTAGAAGTCAAATTAGTCTTTCATATATGATGAGTAAATAGGCAAACATTGACTCTCAATATGATGTCTAGAAGTCCCATGTCTACACAACACAAGCACATGAAAATGTTCCAAGAATTACTGAGAATACACTCTCCTATGGCCCAGACCAATGCCGGATTGCACTGAGGTAGGCAGCTCCTCAGCATATCTTCCTGAAATATGGAAAAAGAAAACTCTCCAGTGAGGTTACATGGAATTTCTTGTACCTCTTTCATACAAAAGGTCCAGAAAACAATGAGAAAGAATTACCAGATGTGGTAAAAGTCAAGATGTTCAGGCCTCTTTTATAAAGAGAACAGTAAAGAAGAAAGAAACAAGATAAATGATTGGCAGTGTCACAGATAGTCCAACTTGTTGAGGAAGAGTACATGATAAAAGTGACCATAATTAACACATTTAAAACTAGGATATACTTATACAAATTCTAAAAAATACAGAATAACTGCAGTAAATTGGATTATATACAAAACTACCAAATGTCTATTTAGGACTAAAATGTAAGAAATGTAATATTAATAACTCAGTGACCTGATGGAAGAGTTCGTTGGACAAAACATAATGCAGAATTACTTAAATGGAAGAGAGGCCAATGGAGAAATCCCCATGGGAAATTACAGAGAAAACATGTATGTAAAATCAGTGGCAAAGATAGAAATATATTGCTATATTAAATATCACTATGTACTGGAGTAAGGGAAAAGTTTTCTCTTTCAGTTTTCTCTGAATACATTAAAATTCAAAGAGATGATGAATGAAAAAAATATTTAAGTGAGAAAATTTCTGAAACCAGTGCTTCATCAGAGTTGCTTACATTTACCTCAGAAGTGCTTCAGAGTTTTCTCCTGAAGCGTATGGTTGCAACAATGAGATATATTTTATTATGTTAGGTGGGGATTTTTTTCTTTTATTATTTCGTGCCATAGTGTATTATTTAAAAGTATTTAAATGTGAAATTTAAGATACAAGATGAAAGAGCAGAATAAGATGAAGACAAAAATGTGTTTTTCCTTAAGTAAATCATCATGTATAAACTTTTTTCGGGTATCAACCATTAACTACCCGAGTCTCTCTTCTACCCAATTCCATTATTTTTTAATTATTTACTGAATTGAACTGGAAATTATAGTGGAAAATAATATTCATGAAAGAAATTATTGATTGACACCCTAGAGTCTGACAGCACTAGAGGAATAAAGGAACATAGGGAGAATAAAGAACAAGTAAATAGAGACTATTAAAGAAAATATTTTATATTTATTTAATATAAAATATTAAAGAAATATATTGACTTTAAACATACCCCTTACCTTAAACCTGCTACATACATGTATATGAAAATTTAGGCGAAAAAACAATACTTGAGAGTGGTTTTATATATGTTTCCAGAGTAATCTGATCAAATAATTTATCATTTTATATTGAAATTTTGATGTTTAGAGATGAATCAACTCAACGTCAACAGAAAATGATGCATTTATTTTCCCATGCAGCAGTTTTGTTATAAATATTTATTGCAGAAATATTCACACATATTCATATTTTCTAATTAATCCATATTGCTTGATTATCCAGGTTCAATAATTATCAAACTTTGACCAATACCCATTCTTTGCCCACAATCCCAGTCTCATTCTGCTTCAGCACTTTTAAATGTGGTAGTATAACCACTCAGGTCTTGTCCAAACTCCCTTCAATCCCAGACCCTTTCCTACTTCCCCAATACTAGCCAAGTCAAAACAATGCCTACCTTTAGCCTTCTTTTTCTTTTTCTTTCCAGTGCTGCTGTGCTGATGCTTTAACTCTGGCAGAAGATAGAACCCTACAGGTCTGTGCTGCTGTAACAGCTAAGAGGGAGGAGCGAGACCAGCAGTGCCTCCTGCCTCCCCTCTTCTACCCTCATAAAAGTCTCTCTCGTGGTGTCTCTCTAATGGCTGGGGGTGAGGTCCTGCTGCAGGTGAGGTTCACTCTCCTGCTGCTCTGGCTGGAGGTGTTCCTGGTCCTCACTGGATGGTCCAAGGATGAGCCCTCCCAGCACCACAGCCCCCCAGAAGTGGTGATTCCCTTGAAGATAACTGGCACTGGCAAACGCATAAAGGCTTCAGGCTGGCTCTCCTACAGACTGCACTTTGGGGGCCAGAGACACATTGTCCACATGAAGGTCAAGAAGCTTTTTCTGGCCAGAAACCTCCCAGTGTTCACCTACACAGACCAGGGTGCCCTCCTTGAGGACCATCCCTATGTTCAGAATGACTGTTACTATCATGGTTATGTGGAGGGGGACCCCGAATCCCTGGTTGTCCTCAGTAGCTGCTTAGGGGGCTTTCTTGGAATGCTGCAGATAAATGATACCATTTATGAAATCAAACCCAAAATGTTTTCTAAGACATTTGAACATCTGGTTTATAAGTTGGACAGTGAAGAAGCTCAATTTCCCATGAGGTGTGGCTTGACAGAAGAGGAAATAGCAAGACAATTAACGTTTCACAGGAGTAACGACACTCTGATGCAAAGCGCATATGAAGGATGGTGGACCCACCTCCTGACTATTGAACTAGCAATAGTGGTAGACAAAAATCGATACGTTTCTCTTGACAGCAATGAGACAAATGTGCAGCGGGAAGTTTTCAATCTTGTCAATTTAGTAAATAGCTTTTATGCGGCAATGGAAGTCAATCTGGCTTTGTATGGTATTGAGATCTGGACTGAAGAAAATTTCGTTTCAGATGAAAACATAAACACATTTCTTTCAGAATTCTGCAAATGGAAACATGGTAATCTCGGTCACCGTGTTCACCATGACATTGCACATGTTATTGCAGATAAACATTTCGGTATCTATCTTGGCTTGGCCTATGTTGGAACTGTGTGTGTGTCTTCTTATAACTGTGCAGTTCTTAGATTCAGTGGTAACAAAATGAGTGATTTTGGAGTCATTACGGCGCATGAACTCGGTCACAATTTGGGTATGCCACATGATGAAAACTACTGTGTATGTGCACAAAGTAGATGCATAATGTTCCCCGCAAAAGTAGATTCAAGTAAATTCAGCAATTGCAGTTATGCCTCTTTTTGGAACACCGTTATCAAAAAGACCTGTTTGCGCAACACACCAAATCTTGAGAATATACTTAAGGAGAAGCGCTGTGGAAACAGCGTGGTTGAAGAAGGAGAGGAGTGCGACTGTGGGTCCTTCAAATCTTGTAACAGAAATCCCTGTTGTCTTTTGAACTGCCAACTGAGGCCTGGGGCTGCTTGTGCTTTCGGGGCCTGTTGCGAAAATTGCCAGTTCACATCGGCAGGCAAACTGTGCAGAGCAGAGGTAAACGAATGTGATCTTCCAGAATGGTGCAATGGGTCATCTTCTCAATGCCCAGAAGATGTGTACCTTCAAGATGGGACGCCATGCCAGAACGGTAGCTACTGTTTCGAAAAGAGATGTAATAATCGTGATGGACAGTGTAGGAAGATTTTTGGCGAAGATGCCAAGAATGCAAATTTGCGTTGTTACACAACCATGAACACCCGAGGTGACCGTTTTGGCCACTGTGGTATCAGTGGAAACAAATATGTAAAATGTAAATTGCCCAATGTCCTCTGTGGAAGAGTTCAGTGTGAGAACATCACAGTGTTACCTCTTTTGCAGCAGCATTCTACTGTGCATAGGATTCACCTTAATAATGTCACGTGCTGGGGCACTGACTATCATTTTGGGATGACCATCCCGGATATGGGTGATGTGAAAGATGGCACAGAATGTGGTCCAGACAAGATCTGTATCCACAGGGAGTGTGTTCCTATGGATGTTTTGAAAAGGGTTTGTACCAATTTAACCTGTAATATGAAAGGTGTATGCAACAATAAAGAACATTGCCATTGTATCTCTGGATGGTCCCCACCAAGATGCAAGTTCATAGGCCATGGAGGCAGTGTCGACAGTGGGCCACCATCAGGGAAAAAAAAACGAGGAAAAAACAAAAGTGGAAGACAGCCACAAAAGCATCCAACTGTATTTGTTGATTCCTTGGTTGGCTTTACTTTTATGTTGTTTGATATTTCTTTTCAAGAGAAAGAAAAAGAAACGATCTGAGACGCCACCTACTGTTCAGCCAGTCAAAGAAGAAAAAAATTATAACTTCAAAAATAAACCAAGTTCCTAATTAAAGTTCCCACGTGTTTGGTTTTAATCTCCTGGCAATAGACATATTAGTGTCTCTGTCAGAGGCCTTAGACGGAAAACCCCAGATATTTTAATCCTAAACTAACAGCATTTTGAGTTTAGGGACACCAGAACAGCTTTGAGTTCTGGAGCCCAAGAGCGTGAGGTCCTCAGTTTCCAACACCCAGATGGTTGTAACCTCACCTCAGAGATCAGACTTCTAAATCTATTGGGCCTGTCTCCTGTTTTTAGGTTTGAATAACTTCAAACTTTTCCTTTTGCTCTCCTGTCTGAGGACTTTTCTTGTTGTCAGTTACTTGTGATCTTAACATCCCTCGTTTCCTTCTTGTTCTTCACAGCTGTATTAATAATTTCCGATATTTCATTATCAGTCTCTAAAATCACTGGTGTGGTTTTTCTTTTTGTTTCTGAATTCAGATCAAAACATTACTTTTGTTGGTATATGGAGGACACAACGATTGGGCATCAGAGGTTTCAATTTTTCATAACATTTTCTTTTACCCAGTTGGGGAAATAATTTCACCTTCTAGTAGTTCTTCAAAACCTGAGAAGAAAAGAGGAGGAAAGTTCACTCAACTTGTCTTAGTTTCTGGGTTGCTATGACACATACTGCACAACAGTTTAGTTTAACAATAAGAATTTATTGGCTCATGGTTAAAGATGTTAGATGGCTACACCCCTCTCTGGATTGGTAGAGTACTGGTTTTCTGAGAATCACTGGGTTCCTTAGCTTTCCTAGACCTAAGTCCTCTCCTTTCCCTCTGCATTCCTTTGCTTTCCATTTTCTACTTTCCTATGTCTTTCCATGGCTTGGCTTTTCTTTGTCCAATTTCATTTTCTTATAAATATTTCCAAATTGTGTTAGAGACACAACATCATTCTGGTTTGGCACGCTTTCATGAATAACATCTTCAAAGGTCTTCTTTACAAAGCCTCCTGCTCCTCACCCACAGGAGCAGGAATTAGGACACAGGCATAATTTTTGGGGGGGACATGATTCAGTCCTCAGCTAACTCCTTGCTTATCTTTAGCTATATCATATGGTTAAGAAAATATTTGCAATTATATTTAGAATGTTATAAAATTAAAATTAAGAAACCATCATTTTAGAGCATCAGAGAGCTGTATGAGCAATGAGGACAAAACGAACTAAAATGCTAGTCAAATGATCTAAGTTTTCTCTTGGGTCACGTACTGATTCTGGGTGTGAACTGAGGATTAAGCATGGCCCATTATGGACTGTCTCCTGAAATGAAGAGACCCAACAATTCTACTATTACTACAGAGGACAGGTTGATAAAATTAGAATTTGAGAACGCTCGTTCTTTTTCATTTCTTGTTAATACTGACTTACTGTATTTGAGGGCTTTCTGAGATGCTGGTGAAATAGTATGCAATTTATAAAAATCATATTTCCAAAAACCATATTATACCTTTGAAGCACAGACATAGTAAAGGTAGCTTGTGTAAAGCCCATGTCCAGTTTTCCCATGGAAATGCTCATCTGAATTTTAGAACTAAGTTGTGGACCTCTGAGCACTACAGGTCAATTTTCAATAGTCTTTCATATATGTGTAAATAGACAAAAAACACAGACTCTCAATTTGTAGTCTAGAAGGCCCATGCCTATACAGCAGAGGCATATGTGAAATTGTATAAGATTTACTGAGAATATACTCAGCTCTGACCCAGATCAATATATGATTGGTTTGAGGTAATCAGCCCCTCTGCCTATCTTCATGAATTAAGAAGTCATGGAGTGACATGGAACTTCTTATACCTTCTTAATACAAAGTGATCAATAAACAATGAAATAATTACTAGATATGGGAAAAAATGAAAACCAGCAATTCTTTGCTACTCAAAAGAGAATAAAAGATAAAAAAAACCAGAAAATAAACGATTGGTAATGTTAGAGGTAATCCAAATAGCTGGGCGAGAGTATACGATAAAAGTGACAACAAATAATGCACTTTAAATTAGAAGAAAGTTATAAATTATAAACTTTGCAGAATAAGTACAGTACATTGAAATATATACTAAACTATCAAATGCCTATTTTAGGATTAAAATATAACAAATATAATATTAAGAACTCTGTGGCTGGGTTGAAGAGTACAATTGACAAAACTCAAGGCAGAATGACTTAAATGGAAGAACCCGTCAATGGAGAAATCCCCATATGAAAGTACAGAGAAAAATATATATATGATAAATGGCAAAGAGTGAGATACATTGTTATACCAGATGTTCTATCAGTTGAAGGAGAAAACTGAATAAAGTAAAATTCAAAGAGATGATGAATGGAAAAAATTTAATGAAGACATTTACAAAACCATTGCTTCAGGGTTTGTTACATTTACCTCGGAAGTGTTTATTTTTATGTATCTTGTTTCTTCCTGTTCATCAAATTGTGTGCACTATATCATTCTATCTTCAGGTTTGATGATTTTTCTCTTTTATTTGCCCAGATCTTCTGTTGATTTTCTCTTCTTAATTTTTCATATTGGGTATTATGATTTTCATGTCCAAGTTTTATGTTTTTTTTTAAAATTATTTCTATGTTTCCATTCACAGTGGTTTTCTCTTTGACCAATATTTGGTCAGAAAGTCTGCTTAATACCCTCAGGCCAGGAAGGTACTACCCAAAGGTGATGGATATGTCTGCCTTAGGAATACTTCAATGTCCCATACCACGCATCTTGCAGATGTGCACAGCTTTGTAGAACTTCCAATATAAAGTGTGATCCCAGGAAGATTCTTCCTGGCTGTCTATTTTCCTGATTGTCTCTTTTTAACCTTTTACTGGTGTTAAAAGGTTTATTTCTTGCAGCTACTATGTTCAAGGATTTACCAGACTCTCTTAAGCACTTGCTGCTACAATCCCCATTGTTTTCAATAATGTCCTTAGTTATGGACTTCTTGTTCTGTGCTCCAGATACACTCAGTCTCCCCAGTTGATCCAGCCTCATGGTATGGATCTCCCCCTGGGCGCAGCGTCTGCACCAAAGCACAGGAGCTGGAAGATGAGCATCAACCATTTCTTCCAGAGTGACAGCCCTACGTTACAAGTAGATGCAGGAGGATGATATTAGACACTGTTTTTCTTGGCTTTCCTCTTCTTTCATGGAACTTTAGCCTGACAATTGAGTGAAGGCAAGGGTAATTGGGAACTCAGTATTCCATGCCTATATCACTCTATCACTTCCTGTAGGGCGAATTGTTTAGGCCATTTCCATGCAGCACATAGTTTTCACAGCATGGAACACAAAGAGGGGTTAAATAAATTTGTTTCCTGTCCCTGAGTGAGTGAAGCCATAGTGCTGGACTTGGATCTTGGGTTAGAGGGAGTCCTTTATAATCAGGCTATATTTTTCCATTTCAGAGCTTATACAACACAAAACTAGGGAACTGGTGAATGGTAGCATGCTATAAACCACATGCCAAGGATTCTCTTTGCTCTTACCAAGATGTAGTAGATTTTTGGGTAGATGTTTATCCATGAGTAGTAGGTCCATAGGTCAGTTTCCAGAGTCATTCTCTGTTTTTTTTTTTTAACTAATAAAAAACAGTTATTGAGAGAGGGCAGATGGTCTTTTCAATGACTGGTGCTTGGTCAATTAGTAACCCATGTCAAAATGATGTATCTTTCTCTTTACCTCACACTGTACACTGAAACCAATTCCAAAATGGTTACAAATCCATATGTCAAAGGGAAATCAATAAAGTTATTAGAGGAATACACAAAAAGTTAAGTGTATTATCCTGGTGTAGACAAAAATTACTTAAACAGAATCATAATCCTGTAAATAAAGGAAAAATATTCATTAAATAAGAAAGTAAAAAAAAAACATATATGAAACATAAAAAAAAAAAAGAAAGTAAATATTTGAGTGTCTACCCTTCTAGAAAAAGAGGTTTAAAAGATGAAAATCACATGCCTTTTGGATATATGGAGAATATTTTCACAAAACACATATAGGAGTAAGGTTGAGGCAGAATATGTAATGTTCCTTCAAAGCAATGAGATTGAAGAAAGACCCCCCAATAGAAAATAGGCAAGGAACTCAATGAGTCACTTCATAAAACAGGATCTTTGATGAACAATAGGCATACGAAACAGTTTCAACTATTTCCTTTATCAGAGAAGTGGAAATTAAAGTGGATTTCATACAAGCTTACATGCAGTAGAATGTCTGAAATAGAACTTTAAGACTGTATCTAGAGTTCGAAAGCATATGGATTAATTAGAACTGTCATATTTTGGTGTTGTACACATAAAAATGCCCAAACATATTGAGATACTTACTAAGCCTGAGTATGTGCTTTTGATTGATCTGAGCAATTCCAATATGATTCATGGGCCCAATGGAATATCTAAAAATGTTTACTGAATGTTCAAAACAGAATTCTAATCAAAAGAGCCAAAAACTGAAAACTACCAAAAGTCAATCAAAGTTATTTCAGACAAATACCTTGTTGTTCTAACAATTTGAATATATACTCTTCCAGGAAAGAAAGCTAATGAAATAAATATTGCAAGCCTTTGAGATACATGGAGAACATTTTCACAAAACGTATATATTTGGAAAATGATTCATATGCAGAATATATAATACTCCTTCAAAATAATGAGATTGAAGAAAGACACTCACTTGCAAATAGGCACAGAACTCAAAAAGTCACTTCTTAAAACCGGATATCCAATGGCCAGTAGACGTATTACATGTGCACAATTGTTTTAACTATCAGAGGAAAGAAAAGAGTTTGATGCAACTTTACATGCATCAGAGTGGTGAGAATAAAAATTTAAGACTATATCAAGTGTTAGAAAGCATAGGGATTAATGGGAACCCTCATTGTTTTTGGGTGTGTAAATTGGTCCAAGCACATTGGAATCCTCCTTTGAGGTATCTACTAATCCTAACCATATGCTTGCCCTGTAATTTGAATTGTAGGCTTAATGGAAATAGCTGCATATCTTTTTTGAAAGTTCAGTAACATCCAAATCCAAGGAGCCCAAAACTGGAAACACCCAAATGTCTATCAGTGCCAGACTTGAATAAATAACTTACTGTATATTCACATGCTGGGATCCTAAGCAGACAGGGATGAAAAATAATGCTCTTACAAATACATGTAACAATGTGAATTGATTTTGCAAAAAAATATTGAGTGATATAAACCAGTTACAAATGAGTATAAATTGTATGATTGCATTTATATGAAGTACAAGACAGTTGAAACTAATTGATGCTATTGGAAATCTGGATTGGATTGACTCTTGCAGCATAGTAGAAAAAGGGAGGGATCCCAATGCATGCAAATTATACTTTAATGTTCATTTCTAGAAAAATATTATAATGTACTGAAAGGCTTGGCAAATATAAAAATACAAGTTTGAAACAAGAACCAAATCCAAAGACCTTCATTTTACGAAACCTTGTACTGTGTGCTCCCTAGCCAAACCTGACAGCACTAACTTCTTGCTTCATATCATTTCAGTAACAAAGCAATGTGACTTTTTTCCTGAAGTGTAAGTTCTCATTCTCAAGATATATCTTTTACTATTTTAGGTGGAAATTGTTTTTATTCCATAGTTTATTTTTAAATATTGAAATGAGATATTTAAGAATCAAAATTGAAAAACAATGAAAAAATGTACAAATGATGATCAAATTCCTTCTATAACAAAATGAAAAGGAATCCAAATACAGATGTATAATGGAAATTACACATTATGGGAATTGTATTAATGAATGCACAGGGAGGAGACTGCATAATGATAATAAAAATCTTTAATTTAGCAGGATCTTACAACTAATTAATACTACTGATATTTTGAGAAAAAAATAGATTAACTGGAGTAAGGAAGTTAGTGGAAAACGTAATTTCCCCAGTGAGTTCTACGTTATCCTCATTTTATTAAACTACAGACAATTGGTCATTTAACATTGCGCCAGCAATTAACATGTCATTTATGCTGTAAATTCAATAATTTTAACTGAGAAAATTCTTTGTGACCTCAAGCACAAAGATTGAGATGCAGAAAGTTAATTTTATTACCTTGTTGTAGATAAAGATTACTTTAACAGAAACAAATCTCATAAATAAAAGAAAAATACTCAATAAATAGGAAATTAAATATTAAATATTAAAAACAAATGTGCTTTGTGAGTACGGCTGATAATCAGGTGACTTAGCAACACAGTGATATAATCAATTTTTGTCAGAAAGTAGGGGAAAGAAGAGGAATGTACAAAGTAGGAATAATTATAAACATGCATATCTACTGGGAAAATTTGAAAAAGAAATTTTACAATAATTTTAGTATTTAACTTAGAAAATAGTAATCTCAAGTCACAGCCAATCAATATTTTAACCTTCACATTTTCATTGGTTATACTAATCAAATTTAAAAAATAGTTGTGAATCTTCACTTTACCTTCTGTCATGGAACTAAGATTTTTAATAGTGGTTCATATGCTTGTTACTTTGGAATATTGTTTTGTATTATTTTGTAAAATTCATTTAATGAATTTTAGCAGTCTTCATGTCTGTTAATCTTATTACAGTAATCATGACTCTTTCTCCAGAATTCTTTACCAAATATAAAAACTATGTTTACAAAGAAACATGTGAACACTAACTTCTTAGGACAAATTTGCACATCTCTAGACTTTAATGATATCCACATTCTCCCAAGAATGAAAATGCATTTGTATTACTTTCAATTCACAAGCCATAAACCCATGGAAAAGTTTATGTTGAATAACAATCAAGTGATGAGTTTAAATTGGAAACACAGAGTTATATTACTTAACAAGAAGCATTCACTATTAATAAGTTAAGACTATAACCAAGAAATCATAAAATAAATAATTAAAGAGATGCACAAAAGATAGAAAATGAAAGGAATTTAATAAGGCTAAGAATGAATGGATTTTGAAGTATACAAAACTTTGGAAAGACTCAGAAAATGTAAAGAAAGATAAGGATTAAAACTATAAGTCAAAAAATGAGGGCAAAGTTCAAATCCTAAAGATAGTAATAAAATGTTCGGAGAATAATATGAAAAGAATATGGACCAAATCATTTGGCCATGGCTTTTAATCCCTTCTGCCAATGTCTGTCTTTTGACTGGGAATTTTAATTCACTTGCATTTAAATTAACCAGTGATAATGCAATTTTTAATTTTGCTTCTGTAAACCTTACACCATTTTTATCTCTCATTTCTTCCATTACCGCCTCATTTTTATTTAGTTATTCTTTTATAACAAAATATTGAGAATCCCTTCCCATTTCCTTATTTTATATATTTTTCATATATGTTCTTTTGATTACCATGAGATTTCTATTTCCCATCCTAAACTGTAACAAGCTTGTTTGATTTGATACCAGCTTAACTTCAATAATATACACAAGTTAGTTTGCCACACCCCTCTACCTAACTCCCCTTTATGTAATTGTCACAAATTGTATCTTTATACAGTTTATGTCAAAAACATAGATTTCTGATTATTTTTTATGCTTTTGCATTTATATCTTGTAGGAAGTATAAAGTGGAATTATTTTAGAAAGTTATAGCCGTGCTGGCATTTGTATTTACCTATTTTGTATTTTACTGAGGTCTACTTTTTTTCTGCATGGGCAAGCACCAGAAATCAAATCCAGGTCTCTGGCACAGCAGGTGAGAACTTTGGCACTGAGCCATCGTGGCCTTCCCCTCTACTGAGATCTTTATTTATTCATATGTCTTTGAAAACTACCTGGTAACCTTTTCCTTTCATACTGAAGAACTCCATTTAGCCTTTCTACTAGGCATATGTAGTAGAGAATAACTCCTTCAGCTTTTATTTTTCTGAAAAAGTTTATCTTTCCTTCATTTTTAAGGGACGGATTTACCAGATAAAGAATTCTTCATTGGTATTTTTTCTAAGTATTTCATCCACTACCATCTGACCTGTGTGAGTTCTTCAAACATTCTTCTGCCTATTCCTTTCTTTCTTTTCTTCCTACCTTCCTTCCTTCTTTTTTTCTTTTCTTTCTGTTTCTTTCCATCTTTCCTTCCTTCCTTCTTTCTTTCTTTCTCTCTCTCTCTCTTCTCACAATGCATATATGGTGTTCCACAGGTCTATTAGACTCTATACCCATTTTTCACTCTTTCTTTTCCTACCCCTCAAGTCGGTGAGTTCAATTTTCCTGTCTTTAGGCTCATGCAATCTTTCTTCTGACAACTTTAATCTGCTCTCTAACTCCTCAAGGGCATTTTTAATTTCGGTTGTGTTTACAGCTCCAGTATTTCTGTTTGGTTTGTTTTATAATATCTATCATTTTCTTGAAATTCTTAGTTTCCTCATCTTCTTTAGTTTCTATCTGAAAATTCCTCATCTTCTTTAGTTTCTATCTGCATATTCCTTTAGCTAATTAAGTATATATAAGGCAGTTTCGGGTAAGTCCTTCAGGTATCCAAATTCTGGGTGTTTTCATTGATGCTTCACTTTGTTTCTGTTACTTTGAATGCCTTGTGACACTTTACAGCAAACTAAGCAGTTGAATACTTTAAGGTGTTAACTCGGAATTTAGTCACTGAATTGTCTTTTCCTTAAGCTTGTATCCAGCTAAGATTATGAAAGATAATTGTTTGAGTGTCAGGAGTTAAAAGATAATAAAAAAAGATTCAATGCACATTTGTCTGGGAGGGAGCTCTCCTTCAGAGCTTAGTCAGCTTTGTAAAGATCAGACTGAAGTAACCACAAAGATTCCTCTCCTGTCCTTTCTGAGTATTTGTATTGTCCTAGGCATGTGCATGAGTCCTTATGAATTCTCCGGTATACACCAACACTCCCAATACCTGTTTTCCCCAAGAAATTTTCAGTTCCTCCACCAGTTCCCAGTTATTTGTGTATCTTAAAGGCAGTAATCCCTTGTTCCAGGCAGCTGTGTGGGGATGTTTTTTTACAGTGTGATAGTGGGCTATTATCTCTTTCTCTGTTCAGATGGTATTCTGGGACTGGTGAGACAGTGAAAAGCAGGCTGTTTATAGTCCCTAAGGCTAATGCCAGATGGATTGGTACTAACGTGCATGAACCCCAAAATGTGCATGAGCTATTCTTCTGCATCTGGAACAAAGACCAAGGGTCTGCTGTGGGAGCACAGGCTGGCTGTGCACCAAACCAGAAAAATGAAGGAAGGGCCATCAAGGATACCTGGAAATTTTCCCACTCTGTGTAAATTGCTGTTTTCTGGATTCAATGCTTGCTCAGTTTCTACAATCCTTTAAATGTTTTTGGAGCTCTGAGGAAGGGGTTTTGTTAGTTTTGGTTACTGTTTAAAAATTTTGTGGGGAGATGGAACCCTGGAGCATTTTATTCTTCCATCTTAATTACCTCACTGCTGTATTTGTTTCTTGAGGTGTGGTTTAAACTGTTTCTTCTGTTTTTCCACTTTATTTTACAGGGCTCATTAGGTTTGATTAGATCCAGACCAGGTCTTTTAGCAAATGCATTTATTAAATAGCACTTTATGCTTAGTATTAAATTACAAAAGGTAGCACCCAAATCTGCTTGTCTCACTTTCTGAGATGCTAAAATGTATCAGTGGCTTTCAGTGGTTACAGCCTCATTTTGTCATTGGTTGAGTAGTCCAATAATTGTTTTGTCATGTAATTTTCCATTGATGATTATCTAAACCAATTAACATTAACTTGTTCTGCACTGCCAATAAATCACCATGTTTATTTAATAAAAACTAATATCAAGAAAAGTAATTCAATATATCTATTTCTGAGCATCATTCTTAGAGACAGCAAATATTTATTTCAAATGGAAATTTTTCAAAAGACAAAAAGTAGGTAATTACCTATAAAGTTTTAGACATTGTATTCCAGTATTAATTCTGTTGTTTTAAACCAAATGTCTTTATTCCTCTCCTACCATACACAGATCAACCTGCCAATGAATGGTTCTTCAAAACATAGTGACAAAATCTAACATACGAGCAGTCATGCTTAGAGGGAAACAATGCTTCACACAATATAATTCACAACTGGATAGTGTTGCAATGATTAAGGAGGAGAAAATGTCCCAAGGAAAGCAAAAAAAGCCACTGAGATTTCTGTAGAGTGGATAAGATTCACAGGAACTGTGAGTTAGAATGTGAGCTGGGGTGTATTATGATCCATTACACAAAAATAATTTAAGTAGAGCAAGGTTAAATTGATTTTAGCATATAATTTGCTTGAAATGTAGGATAGTAAAAGGTTTTCTAAATCATTCTATTTCCTATTCAAAAATGGCCTGCAGTGTTTTCTTCAGTGTGTTTGTTTTAAATATGGAATATATTTCCTGTAATAATAACAAAGAGAAATGATTTTTAAATAGATTTTGAACCTCAAACAAGTTTTTAAAATTTAAATTTATTATAGAATTGTGGTCCTCTTCACTCAGGAGTCTGAAGTGATTCCTACAGTCATTAGAATCAGAAGAGAGCTAATGCTATTGCTATACGTTTATTATTGTTAGACTCGATCACTTCCCAGTCATTAATCATATTTATTTTTATTTCATCTTATGAATTTACAATAGTTGAAGGAAATGTAAAAGGGAACATATTCACAGTTTATAAAAAATTAACTGCATCAGCTTCCAATTACTTGGTCTCATGGATTAGTAAACACGTATATATTGGCCGCAGTGTGCTAGCTATAAGAGAACTCACAATTCCTTGTAATGTGTGATTAATTAAACCTGCAGTATAAATTTCCCCACCTTGACAACGCTTATGGATCATCATTACGAGTAATCTATTGATCACTTGAATTTAAGGACTCATTTCATGCTTTTAAATTCTCTGGTATCTGCCCCTCACTGTTGGCATTACTGCTGTAGCCACAGAGGGACAGTACTGGAATGGGGAAGAGAGAGAGCAAAGTAGTTACGCTCTGGAAAATTCAACGAGCACAAAAAATTCCCAGCACGTTATTACAATTGACAGTGGAAAATTTTATTCCCCCATTTCCCGGTACTTGACTTCCAGACTTCATCATCTGCAGCATCAGTAGCAGCATCTTCAGCATCAAGAACTTTAGTCTTAATGGTTTTATATTTTCAAATTGCTGAAATTGAATTTCAGTTGTTCAAATTTCAAACAACTAAAATAAAAATAAATCAACTTCCAAATAGGATGTCACCATTTTAATTGCTAAACTGATTTGAAGTTAAACCCAGCTTAAATATGTTTACTTAAAAAAAAAGTTCCCTTTCGTTATTGTAAATTTAAAGCTATGCACTTCATGAATTTTTTTAAGTAGAAAAATTCCTTAAGAAGAAATCACAAACAACACACAAACCCATAATTCCAGAGAAAACAAGTGTTATAGTTATGTATATTTACAAAACGTTATCCAAAAATGAATAAATAAAAATAGAGGAATATTTATAGACAATTGTATGCATACATAATTAGATGCTACCATCCAATATTGTTGTTGTTTTTAGTTGAGATCATCTCAGTTGTGCTTTATCATGCTTTTACATTTAAAAATAAGTCCCAAGCTTTTAATTATGTCAGTTAATGTCCTTTGACAACCTGATTTTGGCTAATTGCATACAATTCCATTTTAAAATGGACTGTGTCCATTTTAAGCATTGCACCATGTTTGGAAATTGCTCATATGATACATTTCTTCACCGTAAGTCTGTGGCTGAATCACTGAATACTATTCTGGAATAATTCCTTGAAATAAAATTCTCAATCTTGACCACACTGCCTTTTCTCTGCAATGTTTTCCTTAACTAACCCATTTGTGTGCTTGGGTACATGATGCCTGTCTCCTTACATCCTCACTAAGCTAAGTACTATCACTTTTTACTCTATGAAACTTTGGCAATAAGCTACTAAGATAACATAGGAATTTAAAAAGTCTGGAAGAGAAATTCACAAAAAGAAAATGGACAGAGATTTAAAAAGCATCCCATTAGTTAAGAGGAAAGTGAATGTAATGAAGTTGATGTAAGCAGAATAATGGCCTTCCCCAAACGGCCTTGTTCTAATCCCTGAAACCTGTGAATATGATACATTATATGCCACAGGGCAATTAGATCTGCAGATGGATTTAAAGTTGCCAATCACTTGACAGAAAATAGGGAGGTAATCCTGTATGACCCATCCAGTGTAACACAAAGGTCCTTAAATGTGAAAGAGGGCGACAGAAGAGAAAGAGATGGACTAATGAAATGTGAGAAGAATTAACGTGTTGTAGCTAGCCTGAAGTGGGGAAATAGGACCATGAAAGGAGTATGAATTGTCTCACTACTGGGAAGGGCAAAAACAGAGTTTCCATTAAACTTTCAGAAAGGAACACAATCTTGTTGACTTCATTTTAGCCCTGTGAGATCGATTTCAGAACTATAGGACTGTATGATAAAATTGTACTGCTTAAGCCATTAATATGGTAGTAATTTTTTGCAACAGACATAAGAAAATAAAGAGAGGTTATAGGAAAAACAATTGTACCTTTCTAGATTTGGAAACCACTTTTGCAGCCAAAGATGTATTTATATAACACACAATCCAATGATGGCATTGTACAAAATTTGACTGGATCTTATGATAGGAAAAGGACAAAAATTTTTAAATGATAGAAAAGATATTACGGGTACCATTTTATATGGTGCCAATTTAAGTATTACAAATATTCTGGAAAGAAACTAAGTTTAAATGAACTGATAAGTAGCTAAGACTGAATCAGAAATGCTTTTTCTGAACCCAGAAAATTAAATAAATTCATTGAGTATTCAAGTTCAAATAATCTCATTGTAAACAAAAAAACCAACAAAGCATTATATATGTGTATACCTTTATATACATATATATGTATATGAATATGCATAAGTGTATATGTAAACTCTATCTCTCTCTATATATATATACATTTATATGCACACATACAAAAACACATGCCACAATGAGACAGTGGGAGTAAAGATTTCTTTACTTAAAAAATATCCTACAATTATAAGATTACTACGCTTAAAAAAAATCCTACAACTATTCATCCAAAGAAATTTAGAAAAGAGACAAAAATAACCTACCAAGTAAATTAATTTCATAAATTTAATGAAATTTGGATAAAGTTTCTACATTTTCAGTTTTTCTGCAGTATTTTCTCATCTTCTCTCTTTTTGACTTAAATACCACTAGAAGTCTTCTCTCCTCAATTTTCAGGTTCATGTGATTTTTTGGTTTTAAAAACATCTCCCACATTCTTCTTTAGTCTATTAATCTCTTCACTATCATGAAAAACCTGGCATTTAAAGTCTTCCAGAATAGTTAATAATTGAAAAATCTCACAGTAAAGGAAGTAATAAACAAGCACAGTAGTCAGCTTTGCTAGCAGCTGTAACAAACAAACGTAACTCAGTAGCTTAACACTTCGACATCTTTGTTGTTCCCTGTCCTGAATGCTATAACACATCAAAAAGCACCCATTCAGGAATGTCCCTTCAACTGGCAAAGCTAACATGTCTTGTTCTTCAGGAATTTCTCTTCAGGACTGAATGTCCTTCCCGGGAAAAATCCCACATATCTCGATATGTTAGGAATAAAGATTTGGTCTCTCACTGCAACTTGAGATAAATCTGAAGGGACAGACTGGTTCCAAAGCAGCCACTGGGGCTGGCTGACATTCACTGATACTGCATCTCAACTTAGCTTCTCTTGCCACCCAATTAGATTTATTTCCTTCCCGTACAAAGGCATTGATTCATCATATGTTCCAAGTACACAAAAATCCTTATAAGAGCCTCCATCCCAGGAAACCTAATAAAAACTTGCATGATTATTTCCCGTAACGTTGGATTTGTGTTTGGTTCCACACAATCATTAAACAACAAAGATCAATTGTGTATCTATGTAGAGAAAATGAATTGTTAAGATTAGGATACAAATCTTCTGTCTTAAAAATATATTCTAAGAATATTAAATATCTAGACATAATAAGCAAATAGATGTAACAAAATATTAAATGGAAGTGACAGAGAAGCAGAAAGTATTTGGACATCTGTATGAGGCTGGGTTAATACTGATTTCATGTAAAGATACCTTCAATAAGCAAGAAAAAATAAAAATTCAACTGAAATTTGGGAAAATTTTATAAACAAGTCATTTATACAACAATTATATGGAAGATGTATAGCGACATGATATTCAAATCAAAACACCCAAGATGTCTTTGTCGGTGTTATTGGGAAATAGAAAAGAGCATAACATCTGAAATTAGAAAACTGTGGTGAATGAGCACTATTATGGAAAATATTGGAAGACAATATCAGAGTCTTAAAATGATTTAAAACCCTTTTGGCTCAGCTCTTGCATTACTAAAAATCTATGTAATATAATTATTGCCAGATACCAGTACTAAGTAAAAAGTCCCATGCAGTTCACAACGTCAATGTCTTAAAACAACAGTTAATGTTCCTTTCATAAAAGATTAGTCAGAGATGAGGTTCTGTTTCTTTCTTATAGTCTTAGGTGCATAGGAATGAATTAATCACATTCTTTAGTATAGGACTTCATATTCACTGTTTCAGGTAAAGCTCCGCTCTAGACATATGTATGAATAAATGCACGCACACACACACACACACACACACACACACACACGACACTCACCCTTCTCCCTGCTCAATCTTTCCATGTAATGCTTTTATGTATCTGATGTGGATCCTTTTATTTGATATGTATTTTATTCATCACCATGTTTGAATCAAATACATGTTCACTTTGCCGAAATATATTGTGCTTACTACAAATCACAACTGCCCTTAAATATTCCATCCCCTACACGGGGGTGCCTAAGTAGAGCCAACACTCTGCTATCACAAATTATATTCACTTTCATGTGTTCGCCCTAATAGGTTCTGTATTTTATGGAGCTTCTAGATTAACAGAAGTTACAGTGTCTTTAATCACAATTTTAGTACATTCTGTGTATTTTAAGCTTGGGGAAAAACATGTGTAAACAATTTCCCTCCTCTGATATTTAAGAAAAAGAAATGTATATTTGGAAAGGTTGGGACTATATAAAAAACACACATCATTTTTGAGAGAGCTAGAAAAAAATGTTGCCCCTACTATCATGCTTTCGATACATACAGAATAAATTAGCATATTAAGCCAAATGCAACCTAATTAAAATATTAGATGACACAGAAAAATTATATAGCTCATGATTTTCAATAATTTCTTCCCATTGGGTACACTGATTTATATTTTTCTATTTTATCACCTCCTTTCTGTTCATTATAGCAGCCACATCTATTCCTGAATTTTAACTGCTATTTCTAAATTCTGAGATGCTGGGCTGTTAGGGTACAGCCTGGTAATTCCCTGGAACTTTGGGTATCTGTGTAATGCTGAAGACTCAGAGTTAATGTTCTTCAGCTATGAAAGTCAGCATTATTCCATTCAGGAACTGTTAAAGATGAAAAGACATCAGACTTCAGTTAGAGACATGAATGAGACAGACTCGGTTCAGACTAAGGCAAATCAGAATACAGGGTAAACAGTGATACTATTTTAAAACTTCAATGTCTGTATGAGACAAAAGGAAACAATGACTGGTACACAATTTGTATTTTCTGAAGCACATTAATTTATCTTGTCAAAAGGGTATTCTAGATGTTATACTTTTTGCATTATATAGATATTCTTTTTAGGTTTCTAGCATTTTAGACTAGTTAGAAGGAAATTCCTAATACTATTGAACTGTAATCTAGTAGACTTAATTCTTGGTGATTGTAGAACTATGTAGCTTTTATTGTATGACCATGTGACAGTGAAAACCTTGTGGTTGGCACTCCCATTAACCTGTGTATGGTCAAATGAGTAATAAATAAAGGCAAAAATATATAAGTAATAGGGGAGATAAGGAGTATGGGATATTTTGGGAGTTCTTTCTTATTTTTATTTTACTTAATCATTTTTTGTTGTAATGAAAATCTTCTAAATTTTATTTGTGATGAATGCCAAGTATGTGATGACAATATGAGCTACTGACTGTATATTTTGGATGAAATATATGATGTGTGAATATATTACAAAAAAGACAGTTTCATTGTGTCTCACTATCACCAACTGAAATTGTGGCCCTACTGGGAAGATTTCATTAAGGACACCTACATTAGAAGTTCATTCAGTTTAGACCCCGACATAGTTTTAGGCTAATCTTTTTTCTCACAAGGGCTGCAGAGATTATTTCATTTACTACATATGTGATTTGCCCTAGAAAATTGTGTAAAAGTAAAAATCAATAGGGAATATCATTCTTATTTAGAGGTTATGGTCATTGCTAACATTTCTCACAAGGAAACTTGCTTTCTTTTTTATTTCTCTACTCTAAGCAGAGATTTATGGGACAAGGAAATTGGTCAGGGCAAACATCTATCTAAAAATGATGACAATCAGAATTTTTTTATTTGTATCAAATATTCTTAAGTAATTTTCAACTTTAAAATTTAAATGAAATTTTTAGTCAGTAATAATTGTGTGGTTTTGATATATTGATCATAAAATAATCAGTTTTTTAAATACTATTACTATATTCTGTTGGTTAGGAATTAATACCAAAGTTGTCAGCTAAAATTATCAAAGCATTTATGCCTACTGTTAATTTTAAAAGCTTAAAGGAAATTTAAATTGACATACCTTGTAATAATTCCCTTCAATGCTTTCAACTATAACAAAAAAAAATTAGCTTCTAGTACAGACTTAGAGAATGCTTTGCCTAACATGATATTTTTTGGTCATCTTTTCATTTCTCTTTTTCTCAATCACTAAGTTTGAGCTGAGGAATGCTGAGCCAATTAAAACTTGCACCATATCCATACTGGATCAAATTCTAGCTAACATGTGAATGTAAAGCCAAGGAGACAGAAATGACTTTATGAATGTCATTAGGAAAGATTTCTGTGGGACATTATTGGCTATTAAAAACATCTAAATATTTAAATTATGGTTTTATCATTCATATATGTGGTTCACTTCTAGTTCAAGAGATTTAAAAAATATGTATGATCTATAACACCTATAAATGTCATCCTATGTGTTTATCTTCCCTTGTTAATCCCCTTCTAATTTCAAGTGGGTTTAGTAGAGTTTTTATTGTTATAAACTCCACTGTCTGTTACAAATGTGGGTATATGTTTCACTACAACTATTTGGAAGTTAATTATCATTTTCCATATTACCTATGACCCAACAGCAGGATCAACCTCTGTGAACCATTTTCAGTTTAGGTTATTGTCTTATTGCTGGGTTGTTAGAGTTGATAAATTCTGGAAACAAGTACTTTGTCATATATGTGTTTTGCAAATATTTTCTCTCATCTGCGCTTATCTTTTTAGGTTTTTATTGGACTGTTTTGAAGAGAAAAGTTTTGAATATTGATGACTTTCAGTTTGTCATTTTTCTTTTATGGACTGTGCTTTTCCTGTCATATTTAAGAAATTTTTGTTAAACTCATGATCTGAAGTTTTTCTATGTTTTCTTCTAAAATACTTTTTATTTTATCTGTGGTATTTAAGTACATGATCCATTTTGAGTTAAATCTTATGTATGGTATGACTTCCAATAGACTAACATGATGGTATAAGGTGATCCAGAATCTTTGAACAGGTAGCAACAACTGGAAGAGCCATCTTCTTCATAATGATGCAAAATAATTAAAGAATTAGAGTAATTGACCAAGAACCAAATCGAGAAGAAGAAGATTAAAAACTAGTAGGTGAAGCTTGTGGTACCCCTGATAGCCCCTCCCTCAAGATGCCCCCACCAGTACTCTCAGTATGGTTTCTTGTTCTTATACTAAAGAGAGCAGAGTATCCCTTATGCACATGCTAAGGTGCCCGTATGTTAGAGTCAGTCTATCCAGTGGATGCCTGAAGCCTGAGCCAGGAAAATATCTCAAGCTTACCCGCTGATATTTGTCCTCAAAGCAGAGAATCATCTTGCAGCATAAGTAATAATAAAGTCCTGGCAGTCTGGTCAAATTATTACCTGCTTTTTCAAAAATAAAGTACCCGGGAGGGGATGAAAGTCTACTTCAAAGTGAGTAGAGAGGGCATTTAAATTTCTCTAAATAGGGGAATTCCTAAAACCAAGAGCATGCATAAGCCCAGGAAAAGAAGCAGGCACTACCAGGTTTCAGATAAGATGCACTTTGCATTTCCCTTGGACTGAACTTCTCAATAGGAGGGCTGAACTCAGACAGAGACCACTAGCCAAAGCGGAGACAATTTGCAAAGATTGTGACAAGTGATTTTTGCTTTGGTTTATTTGCTTTTGATAACATCTGACACTCAAGGAAATCTCTGTCACATTACTAGCTGTATACAAACTTAAGGGACAGAAAGCTCAGGGACTAAATCCCCAAAATAATTGTATAAAATGATAAATTTTAAAGGGTGCAACTAAAGGCCATGGGGGTAAGAAAACAGCGGTGCAAAGTATTAAAATTCCTGAAAGAAAATAGCTGCCAAGCAAGAATTTTATTTCATTGAGATTTTATTACAAAAATGGGGAGGGGAGGGGGTTTAAGACATTCCTAGATAAATGAAGGCTGATTATGTTCACTAATGTTAGACCTGCCCTACAAGCAATACTAAAGGAAGAGCTAGTAAAGGCCACTAGAAAGTGGATCAAGTGACATAAAGAAATAAAGACCTCTCATAAAGATAACCATATGGGTAAAGTTAGGTGCCAGGACTACTGTATTACATTTTTAGTATTTCGCTCTCTTTTACTACAGTTTCTAAAATGCAAACAAATAAAAATAAATGACAAATTCATGGTTGTGTGCATACAATTTACAAAGATATAATTTGTAGCAAGTATAAACAAAAGGTGGGGTATAGAGTTATACAGGAAAACTGAATGTGTGCTATTGAAGTTACTTGGTAGCAAATCAAACATGATTTATAAATTTAATATGCTTGTTTTTAGCTCCATAATAACTATGAAATACATGTAGAAAATATATGTAGAGAGAAATGAGTAGGGCAAAAAAATGGTACAATATAGAAAATCCAATAAAAGGCCTATGAAAATAGGCATTCATGGAAGAATTGATGGCAATGAAAGATATAATTTACAAAAACAAAATACAAAATGGCAGAAGAAAATCCTGCATTAGCAGCAGTTACTTGAAATGTAAATGGATTATGTCTCTAATGAAAAGTGAAGATTGATAGAATGGATGAAAAAGCATGACCCCAATGCTATACTCTTTATAAGAGATGCACTTTAAATTCATAATGAAAGTAGATTGAAAGTCAAAGATGGAAAAATAAATCATGCAAATAGTTACCAAAAAAAAGGATAATTAAACAATTAAACTATCCAAAAAAATAGACTTCAATTTAAGAAGTTATGAGTAGAGGGAAAATTACTGTATACTGATAAAAGGATCAATTCCACAAGAAGACATATCAATAATAAATATACATACACCTAATGATAGAGATCCAAAACATGTGACCCAAAACATGTGACCCAAAGCACATATTGACAGATTTGAAGGGAGAAATAGATAGTACTACACTGATACTAGGGGATTTCACTATAGCACTTTCAGTAATGGATTTCTATTCCACATCTGGACAGAAGACCAATAAGGCACTAGAAG
Organism: Tamandua tetradactyla; assembly: GCF_023851605.1. Taxonomy (NCBI): domain Eukaryota; kingdom Metazoa; phylum Chordata; class Mammalia; order Pilosa; family Myrmecophagidae; genus Tamandua; species Tamandua tetradactyla. Next base: position 37,912,525 of record NC_135352.1, on the reverse strand, counting down.
ATTTGAACAGTAGTCTGCACCAACTAGTCTTAACAAATGCATGCAGAACACTTCACCCAACAGCAGCATTATACACGTCTTGAGAGCACACGGATCATTCTCTAGGATAGACCATATATTAGGTCACAAAACACGTCTAAACAGATACATAAATACTGAAATAATACAATGTATCTTCTCCAATCACAATGGAATGAGACTAGAAATCAATAGCAGAGGGAAAACTCAGATATTTTGATATTAAACAATGTCCTAGTAAATCACTAATGGGAAAAGAAGAGACCACTAAGGAAATTAAGAAATATCAAGGGGTGAATGGAAATGGAAATACAATACACTAAAATGTGTGGGATAGAGTAAAGAAAACACAGAGGGGAATACGTACTCCAAATACTTACTGTAGATAAGAAGAAAGATCTCCAGTCAGAGACCTAACCTCTCAACTGCAGAACCTAGACAGAGAAAACTAAACCAAAGCAGGCAGAAGAAAGAAAGGAACAAACTTTAGAGGAGAAATAAATTTAATAGAAATAAACCATAGAAAGAATCAACAAAATATAAATTGGGTCTGAAAATCCCAATAAAATTGAAAAAACCCTTAAGCTAGACTGACAAAGAAAATGACTAAAATCAGAAATGAAAGTGGAGCCACTACTATACTGACCCCAGAGATACAAAGATTCATAAGAGAATACTATGAGCTCCTTGCCAACAACTTTGATAGTCTAGAGGAAAGGACAAAGCACTAGATACAAACAAATACCTACATTGACTCAAGAAGAAATAGAAAGTCTCAACAGTTCAATAATGAATAGATAGATCAAATCAGTAATCAAAAACCTCCCCCCAAAAAAACCTCAATGCCAGGTGGTTTAATAGGTAAATTTTAACAAACATTCATGAAGAATTAACACAATGAAATTTCATCCAGCCATAAAAATGAATGAAGATCTGATGCATGTGACAACATGAATAAACCTTGAAGACATCAGGTTTGTTGAAATAAGCAAGGCACAGTAGGATAAATATTGTATAAACTCAATGATATTAAATAATTAGATTTAGCAAATTTATCGAAATAAATACTAGAATGCAGCTTGACAGGGACCAGAATGGAGGTAGTAGGGGATGGGAATTTAATGTTTAAAGTGTGTAAAATTTCTCTCTGTGGTGGTCAAAAAGTTTTTGTAATGGATTGTGATGATGGCAGGACAATAATTTGCACATAATTAACAGCACTGAATTATATATATGAATGTTCTTAGAAGGGGAAAATTTTAGTTGTATATATATATTACTAGAAAAAGAAAAAAATAGTATCATATAACATGAACAACGAACCCAAGTGTAAAATGTGGACTGTAGTTAATAGGAATAAACAATATCTTTTCATTAATTTTAACAAATGTGCCACACAAATACAAGGTGTCATTCTTGGGGAGTATTTTCTCATCATTTCTCTGTAAACCTACACCTAATCCAATAAAAGAAAATATGTGTAGGTTGAGGTGATGTTCATCCTTTTGCATGTGGATATCTAATTCTTCATCACCATCTGTTGAACAGATTATCCTGTTACCAAAATTTGTCTTGGCACCTTTATGAAAAATTAATTGACTGTATTTCCTCTTCTGAAAAGGTTTAGTCCACATCTTTTGTTCATTTTTAAATTTAATTTTTTTTGCCTTTTTTTTTCAATGTTGAGTTGTAGAATCTTTATGTATTTTGGATATTAAACTCTTATTTGATATGTAGTTTCCAAATATGTGGGGCATGACTCCTAGGGATGAACCTGGCCTTGGCAATGTCAGGCGGGGTGAGAAAGCCTTGAGAAAACCTTTTATGGTCATAAGGGGGAAGAGAAACTAAACAAACCAAAGTTTCAATGGTTGAGAGATTTCAAATAGCCGAGGCCTTATTCTGGAGTAATGCTTATGCAGTATATAGATATACTTTTTCAGTTTTTGGTGTGCTGGAGTAGCTAGAGGGAAATAACTGAAACTATTGAACCGTAATCCAGTAGCCTTGATTCTTGAAGATGATTGAATAAATATCTTCTAAGGTCTGTCTGTATGATTGTGAAAAACTGACACCCATTTATTCAGTGTATGGACAGATGTGTAAAAAAAACAGACAAAATTAAATAAACAATAGAGGGGACAGGGGTTTTGGGATGTTCTGGGTGTTTTTTTATTTTTCACTTTTATACTTATTCTTATTTTCTTGAGAAATGAAAATGTCCAAAAATCTATAGTGATAATGAATGCACAGCTATATGATGGTGAACTACTGACTTTATACTTTATTATATGATAAGTGAATATATATAATATCTCTCAATAAAAAGAATATATTGTGAAGGAGAAATAAATTGCAAAGTAATATGTTTTGTATAATTTCACTTTTTAATTAAAAATAATTCTGCCTGGGGAAAATACTGACTATAAAGAGAAAGTTATTTCTGGACACTCATATCTGTTCCATTCATATATGTCCCGTCCTTATGCCCCTCTCATACTTGTTGGTAGCTGCAGCTTTAAAATCTACTTTAAAAAAATTTTACTTTTAAATCATGAAATGATAGTCCTCCAAATTTGTTATTCTTCAAATTGTAGCTTTGTCTTTCTAGGTGTTTTGCATTTCTATGTAAAATTTAGGACCTGTTTGCCAATTTTTTGATACAAGCATGCTGGAATTTTGTTATGAATTAAGTTGATATGAATTGTGGTGGATTTCCATGTTTATGATATTGCGCCTTTCAATCAGTGATCGTGAAATGCCACTCCATTTATATTTAATTCTCTCACCATAATTTTCTAATTTTCATGGTAAAACTCATACTTCTTTTTAAAGTTATTCATAAGAATTTCATAATTTTATGCTGCTGAGAATGGAATTGTCTTCTAAATTTCATTCATGGATTTCTCATTGGTCATATAAAGAAGTAATTTGCGTTTTTCCAACATTTTTATTGAGAAATCTTCATGGGCATAGCATCCATGCATGGAGTATAATCAATGGCTTACAATATCATCACATAGTTGTTTACTCATTACCATGAACATTTTTAGAACATTTGCATTACTCCAGAAAAAGAAAGAAAAAAGAAAAAAAAATCATGCCTCTCATACCCTAATACCCACCTCTCATTGAATACCAGTATTTCAATCTACCCAATTTTTTACCCTTTATACCCCCTATTATTTATTTATTTATTATCCTTATTTTTTACTCTTGCATAAAAGGAATCAAATACAAGGTTTTCACAATCACACATTCACATTATAAAAGCTGTATCACTATACAATTGTCTTCAAGTATAAAAGCTAATGGAACACAGCTCAACAGTTTCAGATACTTGTCTCCAGCCCTCCAATACACCATGAACTAAAAAGGGGTATCTATATAATATGGAAGAATAACTTTCCAGATAACTTCTCAATTCTGTTTGAAATCTCTCAGCCAGTGAAACATTATTTGTATCATTTCTTTTTGTCCTGTTTTGGACAAGAAGTCTTTCTCAATTCCATGATGCTCAGTCCAAGCTCATCCTGGGAACTCTATCCCATGTTTCCAGGGATATTTACACCCATGGGATGTAATGTCTCATATAGTGGGGAGGGCAGTGAGTTCAGCTACTAAGCTGTCTTAGAGAAAGAGGCTACATCTGAGCATGAAAAGAGGTTCTCAGGGGGTGACTCTTAGGCTTAATTTTAAGTAGGCTTTGCCTATCCTTTGCAGGAGTAAGTTTCATAGGGGCAAACCCCGAGACGAAGGGCTCAGCCTATTGATTTGGTTGCTCCACTGCTTGCAAAAATATCAGGAATTCTCAGTTAGGAAATTGAATATTTCCTCCTTTCTCCCCAGTTCCCCAAGTGAACTTTGCAAATACTTTTTAATCTCTGCCAAAATTACTCTGAGATGTACCAGGGGATCACATTAACCTATACAAACCAAAAAGATCTCACACTCTATTCAAGGTTCCATGTGCTTATGATATTCAACTAAACTGACCATACACGTTAAATTTGGAAATACACTCCCCAAAGTAAAAAATTTGCATCAAATAAACATCTCTTCTTTTGATCTCACACAGAAGTTGAAATTTGAAAATATGTGCCATATCATCCTTTATGCTATATTCTGATTTCCCTTAGCCCTATCCAGATCAGCTTCATTCATTTTTATAGTAGAAATCTAATCACTGTTTCAACTTTGTGAACAGTACCTGTATGGGGTAATGCTGACCCTTATAGCTTCATAGCTCTAATTCTGAGTCACAGATATCAAATGAAACCCGAAGTTTCTAGGAATTACCAGGTTATATAAAAACAGCTCAGTGGTAACGAACTATAGAAATGATCCCTGAAAGCCCAAAACTAAAGGACAAATACTGTAAGGTCCCACTGATGTGAACCGACATTCGAGAATCAGCTTGGAATATATCATTGGTAACAGAGACCAGCAGGAGTTAGAAACAGGGTAAGATAATGGGTAATTGGAGCTGAAGGGATACAGACTGTGCAACAGGACTAGATACAAAAACTCAAAAATGGACAGCACAATAATACCTAAGTGTAATGTAACTAGGTTGGAACACTGAATGAAGCTGCACCTGAAATATGGTTTTTTGTTTGTTTGTTTGTGTGTTTGTATCTTTTGTTTTTGTTTTTTTCTTTTTCCTTTATATATATATATATATTATTAGTATTATTATTTTAATTCTCTTCTCTATATTAACATTCTATATCTTTTTCTGCTGTTTTGCTAGTTCTTTTCCTAAATCGATGCAAATGTACTAAGAAATGATGATCATACATCTATGTGATGATACTAAGAATTACTGAGTGCATTTGTAGAATGGAATGATTTCTAAATGTTGTGTTAATTTCTTTTCTTTTTTTTGATTAATAAAAAAATTAAAAAAAAAAAAAAAAAACAGCTCAGTATCTCAGAATTTAGAAATATGACTCCTGAGTATATGTGACAGCTAGGACCCTTTATAATAGACCCGGACCTGATAACCCATGGTCTTGATTTCAATTCTCCGAGCTTGTATACTGCAGTTAGTCCATGTGAAAGAGGTATGATATTTGTCTTTTTGTTTCTGCCATTTCATTCAATTTACAGACTTTAAGATTCATTAACCTAGTTGCAATCCTCACAACTTCATTCCTTTTTGAGGTCACTCAGTAGTCCATTGTATGTATACACCACAGTTCCAACTTCCTTTGCTCAGTCATTGTGCCCTTAGGCAACATCGATCCATTGTGAATCACTAGCACTGCTTCCATAAACACCAGTGTGCAAATGTCCACTTCTGTCCCATCACTCAGTTCCTTCAGGCTTATAACTAAGCAACAGGATTGGAAGATCACGTGGCAATCCCACCCCTAACCTCCTGTGGAACCACCAGACTGCTTTCCAGAGGGGCTGCACCTCTCAGCTTCCCTACCAACATTTCTTAAATTTTGTTAACTATTAAAGGAAAGTCCCTTAGTTAACTGAAATTGACTAAACTTATCCTTAGTCTTATTCTTTTACTAGAGCTAGACTATACAGAAAATTGTATACGTTCAAATTTTCCCGTAAAGAATATGAATAATTTTTATTTTGATTCTCAAAGTTCCGAAAAAGCCATCAAAATTACTTAAGTGATGGAGACTCAAATAGTTAAAGTTGATCCTTTGTGACCAACGTGAGGAGAAACTGAGAAAGTTCAATAAGGGAAAAGATGCTAACCTGGGCTTACTAAGATAGAGAGGCTGAAGGAAACCTACCAGTAGTTACCAAACTGGGTGATTGATTTTGCTTGCCAGAGCTGCCGTGGAAAATATCACGCAATGGGTTGGCATAAACAAGAATTTAATGGCTTAAGGTTTTAGATGCCAGAAGTTCTAAATCAAGGTGGTGGCAAGACCATGCTACTCCCCTAGTCTGTATTGTCATGCTGATTGTTTGCCACTGTTTTAGGGCTCCTGGATTTGCACCTCTGCCTCTGTCCTATGGTTGTCCGTTCCTCTTGTGGGGCTGCTGATTTCTTCTGGCTCTTTGATTGTTTCAGAATTACCTCTCATTACCATGCCTCCCATCTTAAGAATTAAGACCTACACTTATTCATTTGCCCACTCACTAATTTATGATAATATCCTCAACAGATCCTATTCACAAATGGTTTCACAGCAATAAAAATGTGATTAAGATGACATTTTTTTGGTGGGTTACATGATGTATTAGTTAGGGTTCTCTAGAGAAACAGAATCAACAGGGAACACTTGCAAATATACTGTTTATAAAAGTGTCTCATGTGACGGCAGGAATGCAGAGTCCAAAATCCACAGGGCAGGCTGTGAAGCTGACGACTCCAATGGATGGTCTGGATGAACTCCACAGGAGAGGCTCACCAACCAAGGCAGGAATGGAACCTGTCTCCTCTGAATCCTCCTTAAAAGGCTTCCCTGATTAGATTAGGCATCACTTATTGTAGAAGACACTCCCTTTTGGCTGATTACAAATGGAATCAGCTGTGGATGCAGCTGACGTGATCATGATCTAATCCTATGAAATGTCCTCATTGCAACAGACTGGCCAGCACTTGTCCAATCAGATAAACAGGTACCACAACTTGGCCAAGTTGACACGTGTCCCTAACCATGACACATGATTTAACCCATGGCACTGCAATCAAAATAGAAAAACTCTGTTCTTTACCTCAGCTAAAGTCTTTCAGTTAATAAATAATCAAAGTTATCTCCATGGTAAAATCCAGCCAGAGATCTGCTGTAAGGGCAGATATAACATTCTGTTTTAATATGCCCAGTTAACATTCCTATTAAATTTATTCCCTTATTGCTTTTCTTATCCAGAATCTTCTTCAGAATTTTATTTTTGCCTTTTCTTCCTGACAAGAGTTCTCACTCACAGATAAATAAAATCTGTGTGCAGAAATGAAGTATCTTGGAGTTTATTAATTGAAATTATAAAAGGATTTATAAATACCTTTTGAACTATGGAAAGATTGAAAAGGTTTTACAAAGGAGGTGTTTTTTATGGACCTTGAAGGACTTCCAGTGTTCCATGACATCATTCAATGGAGGGAATAATCTAGGCTTACAACAACAAGCTCACAATTAGGAATGCAGTGAAGCTGGAATGAGCATTCTGTGTGTGGGGAATACATAGGATAGGATGAGGACGCAAATGTTTTCATTCACATTTAAGTGAAATTAGAAATAAAGTACAATGAAAACAGTGAAGTCAGGATGAATTGGAATTTAAACTGGTTGCCATGGTCTAGAACTAAGAAAGTCTTGTTGCCAAGCAGTTAAGCCAGAACTTAATTAATTGATAGACAAAAGGGACTGGCTGGAAATCATATTTCTTTTTTTTTTTATTAATTAATGGAAAAAAAAATTAACCCAACATTTAGAAATCATGCCATTCTACACATACAATCAGTAATTCTTAACATCATCACATAGTTGCATGATCATCGTTTCTTAGTACATTTGCATTGGTTTAGAAGAACTAGTGACACACCAGACAAAGATATAGAATGTTAATATAGAGAAAAGAAATAAAAGTAATAATAATAGTAAAAAAAAACAAAAAAACAAAAATGAACAAACAAACAAAAACAAACAAACAAATTAACTAAACCTATAGCTCAGATGCAGCTTCATTCAGTGTTTTAACATGATTACTTTACAATTAGGTATTATTGTGCTGTCCATTTTTGAGTTTTTGTGTCTAGTCCTGTTGCACAGTCTGTATCTCTTCAGCTCCAATTACCCATTATCTTACCCTGTTTCTACCTCCTGCTGGACTCTGTTACCAATGACATATTCCAAGTTTATTCTCGAATGTCCATTCACATCAGTGGGACCATACAGTATTTGTCCTTTAGTTTTTGGCTGGACTCACTCAGCATAATGTTCTCTAGGTCCATCCATGTTATTACATGCTTCATAAGTTTATCTTGTCTTAAAGCTGCATAATATTCCATCGTATGTATATACCACAGTTTGTCTAGCCATTCTTCTGTTGATGGACATTTTGACTGTTTCCATCTCTTTGCAATTGTAAATAACACTGCTATAAACATTGGTGTGCAAATGTCCGTTTGTGTCTTTGCCCTTAATTCCTTTGAGTAGATACCCAGCAATGGTATTGCTGGGTCGTATGGCAATTCTATATTCAGCTTTTTGAGGAACCGCCAAACTGCCTTCCACAGTGGTTGCACCATTTGACATTCCCACCAACAGTGGATAAGTGTGCCTCTTTCACCGCATCCTCTCCAGCACTTGTCATTTTCTGTTTTGTTGATAATGGCCATTCTGGTGGGTGTGAGATGATATCTCATTGTGGTTTTATTGTCATGTGTGCGCTCATCGAAAACTTCTGTTTCTTGAGATGAGTTGTGCAAACTACCTATGACTAGGCCCACAGCTAGGAAGAATCATGGAGACTATTAATTCTTCTACTGGCAAATGTTTCACAGAGTTTATTTGTGAGGACAAGAAACACCCAATATTTGCATATGTTTATCAGTGCTCACACACACAGACGTGCACACACACACTAGTTTTCTTTATTGCTGAGTGTTCAGATCTTGGTAAGGATCGATGCCCTTTATTATATTCAATTCTACTGTATTTTATTAAGTTGAGAGGCACTAATTTGAGTACTTATGGAGTTCTTACTAAAAATTATGCAAGTAGTGAGTACAACTATGATTAAAGTTAGAAAGGGGTTTGTCATTCTTGTACAGGTATTTAAGAATATGAAAAAGCTGTTGGGAAAAGGAAAAAAGAAGCTATAAAAATGAAGTGGATTTTTAAGAGTCTAATCTGAAGTCAAGGTACTATGGCAAAACTAGTCAACATCATTACCCAAAATGTTATATTCTCTCCAATGATGTGGTATGTGGAGGCATTACATAAATTAATGTAATGAAGACAAAGAATATGTAACTCAAAGGCTCTTTGGAATCTTCTTCCCATAATAACTGCTCCCAAATTAAGGATTTAAGAAAAAATTCTGGCAGATTTTTATGTATCAATTTCTTTTTCATCAGTGTTAATATTGTTCATAACTAATCATTGCCCACAGAGAATAAATCAGTATTTTGAATTTGCTCACAATTTAGAAATGCTCATCCTCAAAATAGTCACCTAGAGGTTTTGCTTTCTTCCTGCATGCACTCTACGCCTTAAGAAATATGTTGCTTGCTTTTCAGTAATGGGAAAGCACCCAAGTAATCCAAATAAAGGCTGGATTACTCTAATAATTATGAGAATGTTCAGTCTGAAACGCATTCTGGTCAGTCCAGTTTGGGTGAAGAATTTTGGCAAACAGTGTAAGTCTAGAGAGAGGCTGCAAAAGGATAACATAAGAAATTATGGGATACTGAAAAAGTGAGATAAAATAAAAATAATAAGTTAGTGGAGTCCTCTAGATATGTGAGCATTTAATTTTTTTTCAACTTCCAGCACCTTTTATTTTTCCTAGACTCTAGATACAATACTCATTTACTCGATTAATATACACATAACTACACAAAAGTATTCTACATCCAGCACATGGTCTTTATTACAGAAGTTGGCCTAAGGAAGCTTATAAACATTACAAATTACCCTCTGCTTTTCCATACTAACCAAGGCTGCAACCAACAAAACACCGCATTTTAGTAAATGCTTTAAACAGCTTAAGTCACGTCCTGATCCCTTCCCCTTAGAGGCGGGGGAAAAAAAACCTTAGATTTTTGTCCTAACAAAACTTTACCCTGAACCATCAAATTACCGCAGATGGAATACCAAGAATAGGTCAAGTCTTTTGCCTAAGCAATTCAAGGCTGATCTTTCAAAAGAAGACACAGGTTTCTCATTAAACTTTGTTTTAATGGGTCTCAAAATTCTGTGACAGATTTTTGGTCGTTGTTTCCATTTAAAAAGTACTGATTTTAAAAACTAATAACTTAAAACTGCCACACGAAAACAAATGGTCCACAAAACATTCCTTTCGTTCTGAAGGTTTTACGATGCATTGTTATCATTAACCAGTCTTTTACTATTAAACTTAAATGGCCAATTGAGACAAACAGTTCTGAGACCGTTCTTCCACCACTGATTAAGACTGGGGTGGCAGGTGTTATGGGTAATATTCATTTAGCTTTCTGAGCTTTCTGGGCAGACTTGGTGACCTTGCCAGCTCCAGCAGCCTTCTTGTCCACTGCCGTGATCACACCCACAGCAACTGTCTGTCTCATATCACGAACAGCAAAACGACCCAGAGGAGGATAGTCAGAGAAACTCTCGACACACATGGGCTTGCCAGGAACCATATCAACGATGGCAGCATCACCAGACTTGAGGAATTTGGGACCATCTTCCAACTTCTTGCCAGAACGGCGATCAATCTTCTCCTTCAGCTCGGCAAACTTGCAAGCAATATGACCTGTGTGACAATCCAGCACAGGTGCATAGCCAGCACTGATTTGACCTGGATGGTTCAGGATAATCACCTGAGCAGTGAAGCCAGTTGCTTCCATTGGTGGGTCATTTTTGCTGTCACCAGCCACATTGCCACGACGAACATCTTTTACAGACACGTTCTTGACATTGAAGCCCACATTGTCCCCAGGAAGAGCTTCACTCAAAGCTTCGTGGTGCATTTCAACAGACTTGACTTCAGTTGTAACATTTACTGGAGCAAAGGTGACCACCATGCCTGGTTTGAGAACACCAGTCTCCACTCGGCCCACAGGCACAGTACCAATACCACCAATTTTGTAGACATCCTGAAGAGGCAGACGCAAGGGCTTGTCAGTTGGACGAGTGGGTGGCAGGATGCAATCCAGAGCTTCAAGCAGCGTGGTTCCACTGGCATTGCCATCCTTACGGATGACTTTCCATCCCTTGAACCAAGGCATATTAGCACTTGGCTCCAGCATGTTGTCACCATTCCAACCAGAAATTGGCATAAATGCTACTGTGTCAGGGTTGTAGCCAATTTTCTTAATGTAGGTGCTGACTTCTTTAACAATTTCCTCGTATCTCTTCTAACTGTAAGGTGGTTCGGTGGAATCCATTTTGTTAACACCAACTATTAGTTGTTTCACACCCAGAGTGTAAGCCAGAAGGGCATGCTCTCGTGTCTGCCCGTTCTTAGATATACCAGCTTCAAATTCACCAACACCAGCAGCAACAATCAGGACAGCACAGTCAGCCTGAGATGTGCCTGTAATCATGTTTTTAATAAAGTTTCTGTGTCCTGGGGCATCAGTGATGGTCACATAGTACTTGCTGGTCTCAAACTTCCACAGGGAGATATCAATGGTGATACCACGCTCACGTTCAGCTTTTAGTTTATCCAAGACCCAGGCATACTTGAAGGACCCCTTTCCCATCTCAGCAGCCTCCTTTTCAAATTTTTCAATGGTTCTTTTGTCGATTCCACCACATTTGTAGATCAGATGGCCAGTTGTGGTGGACTTGCCCAAATCTACGTGTCCAATAACGACAATGTTGATATGAGTCTTTTCCTTTCCCATTTTGCCTTAAGATGTACTGATGGCTTTCACGACACCTGTGTTCTGGCGGCAAACCCGTTGCGAAAAAGGTGAGCATTTAATTTTGATTAAGAATAAAAATTGTGGTAAAGTATTTAAGATGTAATATTTAGGGTAGTTGAGGGTGATGAGATACAGGTTTCAGTCACAGTTTGAGGGCTGATGTTTTCTGAAGGTGTGTTCTAAAAGTAAAGTAAAAACTAGATGATAAATTATTATCCACATGCTTGCTAAATAGAGTCAAAATTTTAGATGCAATTACTGCTGGAGAACAACTTTACAAATAAGATGTCAAATTATTTGAGGTTAATATAGGTTTGTTTCACAAGATTATTGTAATGTTTAGAAAGAAAGGGAAAATGCTGTATGTATTGACAGCCTGTTTAGAGGCTTGGAAGTGACGCTGTTAACCAAAGCACATTGGGAACAAGCATCGGGTCTATATGGGAAATGGGCATCCTGAAAATGGGAAGCTCCCACTCCACAGAGCTTCACATTGTTGACTTGTAGATTTAATGGAATTAAGTATAAGGAGATATCCATGAAGGATTGTGAATAGAAAGATACTTGTCGTTGCTTTTCATGAAAGGAAGAGTCCACGATTCACGGGCAAATATTTCTTGAGACAAGACATCAAGTAAAATTATCCACATAAATAATTAAGTAGACATGAGGGTTCAAGAGATGATTAGTGCTGAAATAGACATGTTTGATTTCTATTAAATCCCATAGGATGAGTTATTTGGTCACAAATTTAAACCTTCTTAGCAGACAGCATTCTCCTAGGTTTTTCCGAGTAGACATCACCTCATTACTTTAATAATCCCAATGCTTTTGTGATCTAATGAAATCCCAAAATTTTAGTGATCTAATAATGACTGTGCCCTTCTCACTGGGTAAATACATGCAAACAATTCTATATAAAATATGGAATGCAATTATACATGCCACTCAACTCTATCTTTGTCCTGACAACACCACCCAAATGTGCACACCAGACCATTGATTTATTAAGTTCTATATCATTCATTTATGTTGCCCAACTGTGTAGCCAACTGTCCTGCATATCATATGATTCTATTATTTCTGTAATGTAGGAAGAAAGCAACAAATAAGGATTATCAGTAAGGCACAGAGCTGATATCAGAATTCTCCTTTAAATAAATGCAAGATAAATACATTTGAAGGGTGATTTCCACAGCTTGCTACCTCACATACCTAAAAATGCAAGGGACTTTGATATTTTGACTCAGTATTCCAATCCTGTTTTCCCCAAAGTTTTTCTACCTCTTTTTGGTTTTCTACCTCATCTTCACTTCAAAACACACTTAATGTTCACCTCCACATGCTCCAAATATCAGCTTCCCAATTGCTTTGAGTTCCTTTCCTTATAATGTGGACTGACGTATTACAATTTTTTCCCCTACATGCATTATCATGGGTAAACACTTTTTGCATACCATATATCAATTACCCAAGCCATTCTTCTGTCCAATTCCATTATATTTATTTTCTGAACCGAACTGGGCAAGTGACAACAATGAACACATTTAAAACACAAAGAAAATAATACAATTTTAAAAATATAGAATATACTAGTTTGTTAATGCTCCCAGAAAACAATATACCAGAAATGGAATGGTTTTTAAAGAGAGAATTTAATAAGTTATAAGTTAACAGTTCTAAGGCCATAAATATGTCCTAACTAAGGCATCCAGAGAAAGATACTTTGGCTCAAGGAAGGCAGTCTGGAAAGGCATGTGGCAGGTGTTTGCTGGTCCTTGTTCCGGTTCAATACTTTCAGCTTCTGATGCCAGTGCCTTCCTCTTTAAGCATCTGTGGGCTTCACTTACTCCCCCAGGACATAACTCTGGGTTCTGGCCTGCTTAGCATCCCGTGGGAAGGCACATGGCAACATCTGTTGGGCTGTGCCCACGTCGAGGCATCTCCTCTCTGTTAGCATTCCAAACATCCTTGTTTCTGTCAGCTCTGAAACAACTGTTTTCCAAGCATCTGCATCTGAGGTTTCTCCAAAATGTTTCCCCTTTTAAAGGACCCTAGTAAATTAATCAAGACCCACCTTCATGGGTGATGTCACATCTCCATTTAATCAAAAGACCACGCTCACAATTAGGCATGCCACATCTCTGTGGAGATAATCTATTTAAAAGCTTTCACCCTACAATATTGAATTAGGATTAAAAGAAAAGGCTGCCCAAACAAGATTGGATCAGGATTAAAACATGGCTTTTTGGGTTACAAAATATTCTCAAACTGGCACACAGAACAACTGCTGTAAAATTAGAATATCTACAAAAGCATCAAATGCCTATTTTAGAACTAAAATATAACAAATATAAAATTAAGGACTCAGTGGCTGTGTTGAAGAGTACATTGGACAAAACCCAATACAGAATTACTTAAATGGAATACAGGTCAATGGAGAAATCCTAATATGAAAATACAGACAAAAAAATAAATATAAAATAAATGGAGAAGAAAGACATATTGTTATATCAAATTTTCTGACATCACTAGGATAGACAAAGTGAAAAGAGAAAACCGAGGAAATTAAAATACAAGGAAATGATGAATGAAAAAATTTGAGTAAGGAAATTTATGAAACCATTTCTTCAGAGTTGTTACATATGCAGAAGTGCTGTTCATTTTTATGTTTCTTATTCTTTACTGCTCATCAAATTCTGTGCACTACATCATTCTCTATCTTCGAGTTTGGTGTTTTTTTTTTTTCTTCTGCCTCCCCAGATCTACTGTAGAACTCTACCAAATAATTTTTTCATTTTGGTTATTATAATTTTAACTTCCAAGAACCCCATATTTTAAAAAAATTCTTTTCCTCTCTACATTTGCCATCAGTAGTGGCTTTTTGTTCAGTCAATATTTGATCAGAAGTTGTGTTTAATCCTCTCAGGCCAGTGAGTTCACTACTCAAAGCTAACAGATATGTTTGTTATCTGGGAATGCTTCAAGGCTGCCCCATGTCATGCATTTTCCACCTGTAACACCATAGATCTACTAGCATAAGTGTAACCCCAGGGGGAATCTTCCTGGCTGTCTTTTTCCCCAGTTGTCTGTTTTAATCCTTTTACTGGTCTGCCATTTTACTTACTGTTACTAGATTCATGGATTTAACAAGCCCCTCTTAATTGTTTGCTATCAAAATCGCCATTGTTTTCAATATTGTCCTTAGATATGAACTTCTTATTCTCTGTTCCAAGTAGGTCAGTTCTTATGGTCTGGATCTCCCACTGGGAAGAGCATGTGCACCAATACACAGAAGGTGGAAGATGTCATCTACCACTTACTCCAGAGTGACAGTCCTACTTTACAAGTGGATGTGAGAGGGAGAAGGTAGACACTTTTCTTCTTGGTTTTTGTCTTCTAGCATTGAACATCTTCCCTTTAAGTGAGTGGAGGCGAGAAAAATTGGGGACTCAATATTCTATGCCTGTATCCTGGGGCAGGGTGTCACCCTATAACTTAGTGTAGGGTGAATGAGCTAGAGGGTATGCCCACAAAGATAAAGTTTTCACAAAATGAAACACAGAGAGGGAATAAATCCATCTGTACCTGCCCCTGAGTGAGTGAAGAAACAGTACTAGACTGGGATGTCTGGGATTAAGGGACACTATGTCTGGGCCACATCTTTCCCTTACAGACCAAGCACCACAAAACTAGGGTGCCTGGTGAATGGTACCACCGAGCAAATCATATGCCAAGGGTTCTCTTTTTGTCTTATCAAGAAGTAGCAGATTTTTTAATATATGTTTTTCCATTTGTAGACTGTGCTTAGGTCAATTTCCAGAGACATTAAATGTGCTTTTTTTTTTCTAATAAATTTTACAGTTAATAATTGTTGTGCTGAGAAAAGAGTCCTGTAGAACCTTCATGCAGACATTCTGGAACTCCTAACTCCTTGAAATCTGGAAGAGGAAGACAAAAAAGCAGTGGATTTTACTACCAGATATTCAAGGTTGACATAAAGCAACAGAAATTGAATTACTGTGGTACTCAGTGAACTAGGCTAGAGAATATAGATGCTCTTTTCAATAACTGGTGCTGGGTCACCTGGGTACTCCTGTGGAAATGACATGTCATTATCATTACCTCACACTGTTCACCGAAACCAATCCCAGATAGATTACAAATCTACGTGTCTAAGGGAAATCAATAAAGCTATGAGAAGAAGATTCAGAAAGTTAAGTTTATTATCTTGTAATGGACAAAGATCACTTAAATGGACCTAAAATCTGGTAAGTAAAGAAAAAAATACTCAATAAACAGGAGGCTTAAAATTTTGAGTGTCTCCTCTTCCAAAAACAAATATTTAAAAGATGAAAATTGTAAGCCTTTTGGATACATGGAAAATATTTTCACAAAACACATATAGGGATAATAGACAGAATATATAATATTCCTTCAAAGCAATGGGATTGAATAAAGACCCCTAATAAAAAAAAATGGGCAAAGAACTCAATGTATCACTTCTAAAAAAGGAGCTCTGATGAATAATAGGCATATGAAATAGTGTTCTCCTATTATCAGAGAAATGCAAATTGAAGTAGATTTAATAGAAGTTTAAATACATCAGATTGTCTAAAATAGAAATTTAGGACTATATCTATAATTAGAAAGCATATAAACTAATTAGAACTCTCATACTTTGGTGTTGGGTGTGTAAATATTTCCAAACACCTTGAGGTACCTACTAAACCTAAGCAAGTGCAGGACCTGAGAAATTCCAATAGATTTTTGGGTCCAAGGGAAATATGTGAAAAGAATTACTGAATGCTCGGAAAATAATTCAAATCAAAGGAGGCAAAAATTGGAAACTACCAAAAGGCTATCAAAGTTAGACTGTGTGATTAACTTGTAGTATGTTCACATGCTGGTATCCAAAGCAGAGAGGAATGAAAAATAATGCTCTTACAAAAGCATGTAACAATGTGGGTGGATTTTACAAATAATGTATTAAGTGAAATAAGCCAACTACAAACAAGTGTTCATTGTATGGTTACATTCATATGAAGCAAAGACATGTGAAACTATGCTGCTATATAGCCAGATTGATCTTAATTTTGGAGACAGAGGGGAATTTAATGTAAATTTATAGCAATATTATAAATCACTGATAGTCTCAGAAAATATAAATATGTAAGTTTTGAAAACAAAAACTAAATCTAAAGACCTAAATCTTCTGAAACCTTTTTCTTGTGTGTGCCGTAACCAAATTTTACTGCACTGAGTTCTTATTTTATAGAGTTATATAAAGCAGTATGGGTTGTCTCCTGAAGTATACAGTTAGAGTAATGAAATATATTTTATTATGTTGGTTGGGTATGTTTTGCTTTTTAGCATTTTGTGCCATTGCATATTTTTAAAAAGTATTTAAATGAGAAACTTAAGAAATAAAGTGGAAGAACTAGAAAAAAATAGTGAAATTGATTAACAAAGTCATTCTCATAAAATGTAAGTGAATCTAATTACAACTATAAGTGAGTACTGAGGGAAGAGACAAGAATTTTGAAATTAAAAGCCCATTTTATTCAGCAGGACCTCATAATTAACTAATAGTACTGACATATTGAAATAAAAGATTAACTTGAGTAAGGAATCTGGCATAAAATGTAATTTGTGCAGTTCTTTTTTTCCTGCAATTTCATTGGGATATATTCACATACCTATAATCATCCAAAGTATATAATCAATGGTTCATATATGATCATATAGTTGTGCATTCATCATCATAATCAAATTTTGAACATTTTAATTACTCCAAAAAAGGATAAAAATAAGAATAAAAATAAAGAACACCCCAAATATCCCATACCACTTATTGCCCCTATGCCACTTTGGAACTATTGTGTATCCCAGGAAAGCCATGTTCTTCAATCCTGAATAAATATTGTTGGGTGGGATTCTTTTGATTAGGTGGTTTCCAAGGAGACGTGTCTCCACTTATTCAAGGTGGGTCACTTACTGGAGTCCTTTAAGAGGGAACCATTGTGGAAAAACTTCAGAGCCCACACAGAGACCTTTGGAGATGCAGAAAGAAAACATTATCATGAAAGCCTTCTGAAACAAGAAGTTGGCAGACATCTCCATGCGCCTTCCCAGCTAAAAGAAAAATCCTGAACATCATCAGCCCTTTCTTGATTTAAGGTATCTTTATCCGGATGCCTTAGTTTGGACATTTTTACGGGCTAACAACTATAAATTTGAAGCTTAATAAATTCTCATTATAAAAGCCCATCCACATCTGGTGTATTGCATTTCCTACATAATTAACAAACTGAAACACCCCATATTGTTTATTTATTTATATATTGACTTTAATTCCTTGATTAACTGTCCATAAAATGGATAAAGGGAGTGTCATTCACCAGGTTTTCACAATCAAATAGTTAAACCATGAAACTATATAAATTATAATTGGTTTTAGCTTCTCCTTGAAGGAATGTTCCATGAGGACAAGCCCCAAGATCGAAGGCTAAGCCTATTAAATTGGTAATCCCCAAGGCTTTGAGAATATCAGGTCTTCCCTAGGTGTGGAAGTTTAATATTTCCACATTTTTTCCCAAACCCTCTAATGGACTTTGCGAATACTTTTTTATCTTTTGCCCAGATTATGCTGAGATATATTGTGTCATCACATTACCCTGTACCAACCAATAAGCTCTCACTTCTTATTCAAGTTTCCATGTAATGATGGCGTTCAAATAAATTGATCATACAGGTCATATTAGATAGCACACTGTAGAAAATACCAATTTTGCACCAAATAAATACATCTCTTTCTTTAGATCTCAAACAGAAGTTGAAGTTTTAAAACACAGTAAATCAATACCTTTACCCATTAGTCTGATTTACCTTAGTCCTAACCAGATCAGCTTCATATCTCTAACTGAAGTCTGATCTCTTTTTCAGCTTTTCCAACAGTTGCTGTAGGAGTTAATGCTGATTTTTCTAGCTGCAGAACTCTAACTCTGAGTCTCATGTGTAAACAAATACTGAAAGCTCCAGGGAATGGCCAGGTTATACAAAAAAGAGTTTCATATTTCAGAATTTAGAAATAGCAGTTAAAATACAGATATGATGTGACTCCTGTAAGAGATTATAATCTAAAAACTTTTACAATAAGCCTTTCCCTGATAACCTATGTTCTTGCATTCAAGTCTCAGATTTTGCACATTATAGTTAGCACATAGTGAGGCCTTACATTTGTCTTTTCATTTCTGGTTTTTTTCACTCAAAATACTGTGATGAAGGTTCATTCACCTAGTTGCATGCCTATTACCTTCATTCCTTCTTGCATCCACTTAATATTCCATTGTATGTATATGTAACAGTTCATCCTTCTGTTCATCAGTTGATGTACTCATAGGCCACTTACGTCCATTGCAAATTGTAAATACTACTGCAATAAACACCAGTGTGCAGATGTCTATTCATGTCCCTGCTTTCAGTTATTCCAAGTATACACCTAATAATGGGGTGCAGCATCATATGGCAACCCTATATTTAGCCTCCTGTGGAACCATCACACTATCTTCCAGAGGGGCTGTACCATTCTAATTCTCCACTACAGGAAATAAGTACATCTTTTTCTCTACATTTTCTCCAGGACTTTTATCTTTCTGTTTACTTTTTAACAGGTTTAGTCACATCCCATACAATCCATCCTAACAAAAGAAATATGGTTCCCAGTATGATCACATAGTTATGCATTCACCACCACTGTCTGTATGAGGACATTTCCATTTCTTCCACAACGGAAGAAGAAGAGGGGAAAATGAAGATATTGGGTGACTATAAAGATGAAATCAAAAGCTTGAAAGAAGAAATGGCAGAATTTATGGGAATGGCAGCCATAATAAAAGAGATGAAAAACAAAAAAGAGACCTACAGCAACAAATTTGATGAGGTAGTAGAAAGGACTAGAGGGCAGGACATATGAAATCCTACACACCAAAGAACAGATAGGGAAAAGAGTGAAAAAATATGATCAGGGTCTCAGGGAATTGAATGACAACACGAAACACATGAAAAAGGTGTTATGGGTGTCCCAGAAGGAGAAGAGAAGGGAAAAGTGCAGAAAGGATAATGGAGGAAATAATCACTGAAAATTTCGTATCTCTTATGAATGGCATAAAATTACTGATCCAGGGGCCGGACGTGAGACCTGGGTTCAATTTCCAGTGCCTGCCCCCCCCCCAAAAAAAAAAACCCAACAGATCCAAGAAGTGCAATGTAGCCCTAACAGAGTAGATCTGCATAGAACTACACCAAGACACTTGTTAATCATATTGTCAGATATCAAAGATAAAGAGAGAATTCTTTCTTTCTTTCTTTTTTTTTTTTTTTTGGCATGGGAAGACACCAGGAATCAAACCCAGGTCTCCAGCATGGTAAAGAGAGAATTCTGATAGCAGCAAAAGAAAAGTGATCCATCACATATATGGGAAGTTCAATAAGACTATGTGTAGATTTCTCAGCAGAAACCATGGAGGCATGAAAGCAGTAGTATGATATATTTAAGATACTGAAAGAGAAAGCCTACCAACCAAGAATTCTATATGCAACAGAACTGTCCTTCAAAAATGAGGGACAGTTTAAAATAGATTCTGACAAACAGACACTGAAAAAATTTGTGAATAAGAGAACTGCTTTACAAGAAATACTGAGGGAAATACTACATACAAATAGGAAAAGACAGAAGAGAGGGTAGAATGTTGAAATGAAACCATCAGTGAGGGTAAAAAGAAGGAAAATTATAAAACATTGAAATCCAAAAGGCAAAATAGTGGAAGAAATTACACCCTTTACAGTAATAGAATTTGATGTTAATGGATTAAACTCCCCAATCAAAAGTAACAGACTGAAAGAATGGATTAAAAAACAGGCCCCATCTATATGCTATCTACAAGGGACTCACTTTAGAATTAGGGACAAAAATAAGTTGAAAGTGAAAGGTTGGAAAAGATATTAGACACAAACATGAACCAGAAAAGAGCAGGGGTAGCTAGACTAACATCCAACAAATTAGACTGCAAATGTTAATTAAAAGAGACAAAGAAGGACACTAGAAAGGGACAGCTCATCCAGAAGACAAAACAGTCATAAATATTTATGCACCAGGCCAGAGTGCCCCAAAATACATGAGGCACACTGACAACACTGAAGGGAGAAGTTGGAGAAGTAGATACCTCTACAATAATAGTTGGAGACATCAATGCATAGATAGAACATCTAGATAGAGAATCAATAAGGAAACAGAGATTTTGAATAGCATATTAGACAAACTAGACTTGAGACATTTACAGAACATTACACCACACAAAAGCAGGATAAATATTTTTCTCAAGTGCTCATGGATCATTCTCTAGGCTAAAAGACACGCTGGGTCACAAAGCAAGTCTCAATACATTTAGAAAGATTGAATTTATACAAAACAATTTCTTGGATCATAATGAAATGAAGTTGGAAATCCCCAGTTATTTTCAGTAATCCTTGTTTTATTAAAATATAGGCAATTGAAAATGTTCTATTCCTCCAGCAATTAATAGTTTATGTTTGCTCTTAGTTCAATAATGTCAACAGAGAAAGTTTTTTGTGATGCAATCATCAGTCAACATGATTAATATTCAAGTGATTTAGTAACATAGTGATATAATGAATATTTGGGAAAATATGAGAAAAGAGGGAGTTACAATGTTTGGAATAATTATAATCACATGACTATAATCATATGACTGCTAGGAAAATTTGAAAATATAATTTTTAATATTCTCACTGTTAGACTTATAAGATTCTCACCTCAAATCACAGACACCCAAGCAAAATATTATTCATTTTTGGTTAGTTATACTAACCAAAGTAAATTTTTAAAATATTGTGAATCTTCACTTTACTTCCTGTCATGTAACTCATTTTCATTAATAGTGATTTATAGGTTTTATTTGAACATGTAACTTTGGAATGTTGCTTTGTAATTTTATTAAAGAATTTTTCTAATTTTATGTGTACTAATCTTGTGATTATTGTTATGTCTCTTTACTCCAGAATACTGTACAAAATATAAAAGCTATGTTTAGAGAGATGCATATAAATACTAATTTCTTAGGGCCAATTTTCACAGCTCTATATTTTAGTAATATCCATTTTTACAAATCATGAAAATACTTTTAGTATTACTTTAATTCACAAATCATAACAAACATAAAATTTTATGTTGAATAACAACCAAGTGATAATAGAGCTTAGACTGGAACACAATTATATTAGATAAGAAGCACTAACTATTAATAAGTTAAGTATACAATCAAGAAACTATAAAATAAATCACCAAAAAATACAAATATAGAAAATGAAAGGAATCCAGAAAATATTAAGAATTAATTGATTTTATTGTATGCAAACTTTTATAAAATTGGTTTCAAAAAAAGAAATGCAGGGATAGAAATATAAGGCAACAAAGTGGGGGCAAAACAACAAATCCTAGGGAGACTAATAAAATGTTCAGAGAATAATGAGAAAGAATATGAATAAGCTCTAAAACTAAGTAGGCCTTTTTGAAAAATATAAACATAAAATAAAATGTAAAAACTGAACAAAATTCAACATCCTTTCCTGTTGAAAACGCTTCAAAGGATAGGAATACAAGGGAACTTCCTTAAAATGATAGAGGGAATATATGAAAAACCCACAGCTAATATCATCCTCAATGGGGAAAAATTGAAAACTTTCCCCCTAAGATCAGGAACAAGACAAGGATGTCCACTATCACCACTATTATTCAACATCGTGTTGGAGGTTCTAGCCAGAGCAATTAGACAAGAAAAAGAAATACAAGGCATCAAAATTGGAAAGGAAGAAGTAAAACTATGACTGTTTGCAGATGATATGATATTATACATCGAAAACCCGTAAAAAATATAATCAATAATGGAAGTGGATTCTTAAGTTAAAATCTACCCAAAGAAAAGGAGCTGTGTCAGGAGGATTTGCAGTAACATCTCCAAATATTCAGACCAAAAATTCTAATAGTACACAAATGCTTCTAAAACATATTCAGCAGCAAAGATTGTATAACCCATTTTATGAAACTAATGAATCCTAAATAAAAACCACATAAGGAGAGTATGAACAAGATAAATTAAAGGCCTACCTAATATTTGAACATATGTAACTTTCAAATAACTCAAGGTTGTCTGTGAGTTTTCTCCTAAACCAATCATGATTGCAAGGCTTTACAACATGGTGTTGTGTTGTGACTCCCTGTGTTTATGCTAGGGTAATCACGAAAATATTTTGTTTATATAATTTTTCATTTCTAATTTTTATCTCCATTGAAATCATTTTAAAATTGATTATTTTTAAATTGACTTAAAGAACGTGGCTATTCTGGGGTACAAACAGTTTCAAACCAGCACAGATCCCATTCAGTATGCTACTTTTTACATTGTTGGCATATTTCCTTAGCCCCTTTCTAGCTGTATCTCTTTCTCGGACTTTCCTTTATTTTTGGCAGTCTTGACATTTTGAGAATTGCTCAGGTTTTTCATAGAAATTCCCTAAATTATGGTTGTTCTGATGTTTATCTCTTGGTTAAATTGGGGTTATGAGTTTTAGAGAGGAAGACCATAGGATAAGGTGCTGTTTTCATCACATGTCAAGGGTACATGCTGGCAAAATAAGTTTCTATGATGATGTCAGCCTGGATCACTTGGCTTAGTTAGCCTCTGTCCAGTTTCTTCACTGCAATGTAAAATTTTCACTATTTCCATGCTGTTCTCTTTGAAAGGAAGTCACTATTCGTTGCCCACAGTTAAGAGGTGTGGAGTTATAATCACTTCCTGATGGGAGAGTTTATAAATTCCATAAATTATTTGGAAAGCTTCTGCATCAGAGAATGTACCCTTCTTCCCTATTTATGTATGTCTTCAGTCATTTAGTCATAGCATGAACTCAGGTATATTTGAATTTAAATTTTATCACTCAAATTGTTCCAGCTTTGGCCAATGGTAGTTCTATCATCAGCTCCTGTGTTCCTTTGAGACATGATCTTCATTTTTCTTTTGAGCACTTCTTAATTTCTTGCATTACAAGATACTCATTTTGTACATGCCTTGCCCCAGGCCTAGAACCAGCCATTTCTCAAAAGTCCCCTCGTTCTTCAATGGACAAAGTCATGTGAAACTGTGACATAGGTACAGAAATACAGATGGTTTGCTTTTTCTTGCTTCCAGGTACGCCCTTAGAATAGACAGAGCTAAAAGATATATGTGTGCATAATAGCACACGGCTTTATATTTATCTATAATTATACAAATATGTATGTATAAAGTATATGAGTGTATGTGTTTGTGTATTTTGTATACTCATATATACATTTATATATATATATTTATATTTATATATATTATATAAATATATATATATATATATATATATTCATCTGTGTCTATACTAAGGTACAAATGAGTAATGCTGATTTGTCTCATTCTATCCCTCTACCAGTCTATATGTCCCCCTTTATTATCTGTAACTTACCGTAATAACATTGAGAAACTTTACTTCCAACATTTATCTTTCATTTACTTATTTGTCCATTCACAGTATACATGTATAGTAGGTTCACAATTGATGGCACATGTTCACATGAGAAACGATTTTACCATGTAGATTTCAAAGTTTTACCATCTCCACTAATTTCCAAGTCTACTTAGGTCATCAGTCCTTTATTTCCTACCATCTTCAGTGAAGATACATCATATATTTTCAATACAGTTAGATTTTTTGTTACTGTTTGTTTTCCATCCAGGAATCTTCTGGCTTTATATTAGCTTTTTAACAATATTCAAGCAACATGGTTCACTTTTTGTGCTGTAAATATCCCTGGGTTTGACAAATTCATTGTGTCATCTACTCTGCCCCAGACCAAAGGATTACAGTCATCCATCCTTTCTACCCAAAGTTAGGCAGGTTTTCAAGAACAAATGTTATCAATTTTTGCATGTCTTTAGTTGTCTCCAGTGCTAGCATGGTTGTTTCTGTTAATTTTGTGCAGTTTTACACCTGATTTTCATGAAATGATTTGCCTAGCTCCTCATTTATTCAAAGCCAGAAGTCATAGTCTCTACTTTGCTGAATTCCATTGATTTCCAAAAATCTTATTTAATGCATTAATTATTCACTTTCTTCTGTATATATATCATTTATACTTGTGTTTGTGTATCTACAACAGCGGTTATCTAACTTTTTGTTCACAGATCCCTTTTCTTTGCATGGGCAGGCACCAGGAATAGAAAACTCCAGGTCTCCCGCATGGCAGGCGAGAACTTTGCCTGCTGAGCCATGGTGGCTCACCCTACAGGTCCTTTCTTAATTTTACAATCCCCAGAACTTTTATTTATGTCTGATGTATCTATTAATATTTGACGTATTAGAAAAACACCTGAAAATATTTTACATTATTATATATTATGACACTTACATATAAAAATAAATTCATTGACTATTTACATAAATAGCATATTTTATTGAAAATAATTATAGTTTCTCAAAACATTGTTTTCTATTTTTTGCAAGTCTTGTTAAATATCTGCCTTAATAGAAGGGTGGTAAATTCTCATCCTTTTCCATTCAGTATGTAACTGGACGAGGTCCTTTGAGAGACTCTCAGCCAACTCCACAGTTCCACACACTACACTTTGTGAACCACTAATCAAGAAGAATTAACAATATAAAATGCATAAATAAAATATTACTTCTAATAATAGTTGATTTGTAAAAGTTTTTTCAAAGTAATGGCATATTTATGAATTTTTATCAGAATAGAATCTTATCTTTTGCACTTATCTTGCACAAAGATCATTGAAGAAACATAAAATGACATTTTATAGTTATACATTTATACTTACATAGGTATATATGTATTTGGAAATACATGGTATTTACAAATTTATATATGTATTTGTAAATATAAAGTATATATGAATGCATATCTATATATACATGAATGCATATTTGTGTGTGTGTGTGAGAGAGAGACAGAGAGACAGAAGACAGTGGTACAAAAGCACATATAACTATATATATTCCATAAGATCTCTAGAAAACAGAAATTATCCCATCGTTGGTCTTGAAAAGACAAACGTGTTCTAATTAATGAAGAAAAAAAGGAAAATAGCTGGAAAAAAAAACACTATACCAGAACATAAAAGCTATCTGCAGTGATGAGATCATTATTCCTATATGCCTCTGAGAAGTTCCCAGAGTCAGATCAACAAATTCAAAGACTCAGACAACTGAAAGACTGCATTCTAAAAACCTCAATCATTTGGATCACTCTGGTTTCTGAAGCTTAGGTGTTGGGATTCAAAGAGAAAAGTAGAATGGGGGTTAATGTACTTTCACACCGCTCATGAAAGTAAAGGGAGTAGGAGAATCTTGTGCTCACTTTAAGATTAAATCTGAAATTCCTCACTCTGTGGTTGCCATTGCAGTGTGCCAGAATTCCAAAGCAGATTCTGGAAAATAGAAGCCAGAAAGCCTCCAGGTAAAAACAAATAATCCCTAACCCTTCAAAATAACAATGTGTGGTAAGCAAAATATTACATATTTTTTCTAAATTAGTAATTATCAATGGAAAACTCAATTCTGGATTTAGGAACTGAAATGAATGAGTGTTTATGAATTGATCATTTTTCATTCCAGTATTGTTTTCTACTCATCTTATATATACAAATGTGTCCTTATTTTAGTTAAAATCTTTATCTATGAAGAAATGCCAAACAAAAACTAAGCAGGCAATTGAAGAGATATAGTGGCACGAATTCTGCAGTTGGTATGAGATGGTTTCCATTTTACACCATTCAATGAACAATGCAAGAGTGGGAGAATAACAGTATGGTGTTGTTTTTGTAACATTTTTTCTGAAAGTTTTCCAGTGTCTCTTTAACGTCATTGGTTAAATTTTTAATTGCTAGATCCAGGTTTTGACCAGCTGGTATTTTTTTCTTTGATTTATCATTATATTTGAATTAACTGCTTTCTTTTCTTTTCTTTTTTTTGCATGGGCAGGCACTGGGAATCGAATCCAGGTCTCCAGCATGGCAGTCGAGAACTCTGCCTGCTGAGCCATTGTGGCCCACTCTATTTCTTTTTTCATTGTAATACTTTATAATCTATTAAATACAATTCTAGACAAATCTATTCCATGTTGCCCCAAATAAACATGAGCCATTGCCTGCCATTTTGTTGGATGTTGAGGATAGCAACCTGAGAAGAGAGTTATTAAGTAACAAGTAGCTGTTCTTTATGGGTTGATAGCCCAGAGAACAAATTTTTTGTTCTAGAACTCAGGCTACTATGTCTGTTTACTGTTTGGCGAAGCACTGTCATTTCTGACAATTATTTTACTTCACTGGGACGGTCAGCAATGGTTCTGGATTCTGAGGAATAAACTCTGTTCTCAAGGCAAGTTGTAGAGTCCCTCACTAAAGACATTTTCTTGGAATACTTTAAAATACAGAAAATAATACAGAATATTAAAATAAATATGCATGCCATTGATAATTATGGATATCACAGTCACATGCATAAAATACACAGAAATACTACAGCAAACCACACACTTTTAAAATACTAGAGGATGAAAGAAGATACTAGCAATAAATTCAATTTTTTAAATATCAAGTTTCTAAAGAGAATGTATTGAAGTAGATTAATGATTAAAAATAAGAGCTAAGGCATCAATGCCCATGGTAGGTAGAGGAAAATTACTGCAGATATAATAGTAGCTTATTCAGAAAGGAAGAATGAATGAATGAATAAATATTACAATTGATTCTAAACTCAAGAGCCTACAAATTTGAACATTGAATTGAGATCTGAGGCTGTCAACAGAATAATAAATCAAAACTAAATTAAGGATATCTGTGAAAATTGAGATGATCAATTATTTGGGTAGGTTATACATTCACAGTGATGAGCACGTGGGCTTGGAAAGGATGCTATTAAGATCCTTTTTGCATCTGTTTATTAAAGCATATTATATTGCTAAAATATTTGTAAATCTGCTTTTATTTGAAAATTGAAACTAAATATGTCATTTATATAATCATTTCATATATGATAGTAGACACTTTGAATTTTATTTCATTTATCTATATTTTAGAAGGCTATCATAAAACAGTGAATATATATTCAAATAAAGTAGCTACAGAAAAAAATAAAAAGTAAAAATGCAAAGAGAGAAAATAGGTCTAATAAAATATTGACAGAAAGGAAGACTCTTTCTCAAAATATGGTCTGTGAAATTTCTTAATAATATAAACTTGTTGTTCAAGATGTAGCGGAGAGGCTGGAGGGAACTGCCTGAAAATGTAGAGCTGTGTTCCAGTAGCCATGTTTCTTGATGATGATTGAACAATGATATAGCTTTCACAATGAGACTCTGTGAATGTGAAAACCTTATGTCTGATGCTCCTTTTAGCTACTATATCAACAGAAGAGTAGAACATATGGAATAAAAATAAATAATGGGGGAACGAATGTTAAAATAAATTTAGTTTGAAATGCTAGTGGTAAATGAAAGTGAGGGGTAAGGGGTATGGTATGTATAATCTTTTTTTTCTCTGTTATTGTTTTATTTCTTTTTCTGTTGTCTTTTTATTTCTTTTTCTAAATCAATGCAAATGTTATAAGAAATGATGAATATGCAACTATGTGATGATATTAAGAATTACTGATTGTATATGTAGAATAGAATGATATCTTAATGTTTTATTTGTTAATTTTTTTAATTAATAAAAAAATTAAAAAATAAAACAAAACAAAATAAACAAATGCCTTGAATCTCAGACAAATCCGTGAAATTCTTCATAAACCATGACTCCAGAAACAAATTATGAAGTAGTATAACATGATATGTCCTTTGAGTTGAGTCTGTAGAATATCAGTCTCATCCAATGATGAATTGATGATCAGGAAAGGAGGGAAATTCACCATCACTACATACCTAGATATCTCAAAAGCTGTTAGGGAGATAAAGAAATAAGGCATGGATATCAAGGAAGACTGGACTATGTTTCTGTTAGTTATATTTCTGTTATGCTATGCAGTTATACTGCAAATGGAAATGATTTTATCTCCCTTTTATTACCACTTTTTAAAAGACCTGTGCCTACCTTCCAGGGAACTCAACACTGTAGTTCTCATCAGCTTATTACAGCTAAACACCAAGCAATTGCCCTGCTTTATTCAGAAATCTTTACACATTTTAATTTTACAAGGGTGACTATATAAATACAAACCAATTTTCACCCATTAGAAAAAAGTAAATACCAAAACTTCAGCTATATAAAATCTCAGAACAAGATATGAAGTGAATTCTTGTGTTTTATTATTGCGCTCATCTAAAGACGCCAGATCAATTTTGTTCTCCATGTACTTTGTGAAAAGAGCAAAGATCAAATGTATACAGCATGTGCTGAGGGTCAAAACCTAAAGGCCATACTTATTTCACCATAAGCTTTATTACTGTTTACTCAGTCTTGCCTTTCTACTTCATGTATTGATTATTCTACCATCCTTTTTATGATCTCATACCCTCTGTTTTCAACAGTTTGAAATAACAACTAGATGTTTCTGCATAAGTGAACATCCTTCAAAGATATTTTGATTAAAAGACATTAGGTAGGGCGGGCCACTGCGGGTCAGCAGACAGACTTCTTGCCCGCCATGCTGGAGACCAGGGTTTGATTCCCGGGGACTGCCCATGCAAAAAAAAAAATGAAGACATTAGGTTCTTTAGGCTCTTCCCCACTGCTTGGGACCAGGTCTTAAGGCACATTACAGTCTAGGCCTTCGCTATAGAGACAATAACCACTAAAATAGCCTTAGCGATCCTGCAATTATTCACTTTATACAGTAAGCCATTCTCCTATTCCTCTTGCCTAGAAGGCTTCTTTTATCTCCTCCCGTGAATATCTATCGTAACATTCTTCAAAGGCCATTCCATCTTTCCAAGTTAAGCAAAACTCTCTCCCTCTCCCTGATGCTCTGTGTGGCTTAGGGTTACTTCTTTAACATCTGTACAAAGTTCAGTCAAGTCAATTTGTTCATTTCACTGTGTATTTGTGCTTTCATTTATCTTTCCCCAAATATTTATGCTAGTACTCTGAGATGTTTTCCTTTTTTTTTTTTTTTTTTTTGAGCCATAGGAAAAACAACTGGGAAATGATATCCATGTCTAAATCTCTCTTCAAATCTGTGTTCCCCTCAAAGGGAAAAAATAGGGGAAAAATAATTATTACAGACTATTGAATCACTGTGTATGATACCATGGCTTGTGCAGGTTTACTCAGTGTTTTTCGTGCAGCTTGTCGGTACAAGTGATAGTTGTAATGGCAAAGGAAGCACTGGTTCATGATAGCCACTGGACTGCACATGACTCATGCATTAACTCTTTTAATTCTTGTGAGATCTCTGTTACACAGTTGTAGAAATACTGCAGACAGATCTTAGTAGTCATTAGCCCAAGAGATCTGACTAAAGAGCCAAAGTTATTGCAATATTGTCTTTCCATAAAAAGGCTGATTTAATTGGATTAACTATTTAGTTAAACATCTATATGTAAATTCTTCAGCAAATGAATTGTATATGTTACAAAATTATTTTTACCATATATGCAACATAATTCTTTGCAAATCAGCCAAGCCAGACATGAAAGACTGATTTTCCTTTCACATTGGATAAAATTATTTTTCTTCCTTTCTTCACACAAACTCACATGCATTCCAACACACACACATGCACACAAATAATATGTAGAGATATGTAAGCTTTTTTCCCTTTTAGGTCAATAATAATGAAACATTAAGAACGCAACAATGGTTTAATCTGTGATAACTAAATAAGCATCTTCTTAGATGCTCTGTTATGGCAGGGAGGATAACCTTTTCAGCAATCTTCTGAACAAACAGCTCAACAGAAAGATATCTCTTCACTTCAACTTTGTTTTATCTGTGCTGTGATTATCTTTAAAGATTTGTTCTTAATCAGCATTGATTATCTACTCTAAAATGAGCTTAATGTTAGGCTTTATTTTAATACAAATGATGATCTATTATTTCACAGCTTCCTGCGGTTTTCATCTGGGCAACAACCTATTTATACCTACATACTCACCGATATCTGCTCTATTGGATAAAATGCTCCACAAATTGTCGTGGACAACTCGAACCCACCTTCTGCTTTGAGATAAGTGACATAAAACTGTCCTAAAGTTCACATCTTTAGAAACATTCAAGTCATAAATATTTTAGCTGTTGCACAACTGTGTGCCTGCTGAGGAGTAAGAAATAAGTAAATAAGGACCTAGTGAGGTCCTTCTGAGTGTCTCCTCTATGCTACATCTAAACTGAAAATCAGAGACAAGACAAAGAAAACAGCTGCACTGAAGATTTAGGCACTGTGTCTTCTAATGCCATTACCAAAATTTTTCAAAGAAAACATATGCTTCCACACTAAATGTGGCATTTGCCTGGGCAGGTATCATTGTTTATATGGATAAAATACAATACAAAACAAACCAGATAATTTATTCCTAGCAACAGCTCAGCATCTTTACACAATAGAAATACAGTGATTATAGAAAGAATTAACTAAATGCTTCATCTTTTCAACAGCTGTCAACATCCTTCCTTCAAGAAAGAGATTTACAAATAAGATATAACAACCTTTTTGTATCTAATATTGGATCTATGTGAATTCAGAGATGGAGTAGCTCCTCCATGCAGTTGAAAGTTTCATAAAATGAAATTTGGTTCTAAGAAAAAAATGTTCCACTAAGTATCTAAGAAACTCCACCAATGATATAGTATACATATGTTTGTTACTCAACTCCTCATCGTTTAGTTCTCTTAATAGTATAATATTTCAAGATCTTAAGAAATAAATCTAAGTCAAGAAAAATCCTTATTATTGGTCAAATATGTTACCTGAAATTAGTTCCTTAAAAAGCAAGAATAATCAATTGAAAGTACACAGTTATATTATTGTTTGGATACAATCAGACTGATCATGTATTATTAGGACAGTTTGTTAAGAATCATTGCAAGGATGGGTCAAAAGCTTCTTTCTTTTAGTTAATGTAAGTATTTTATTTCCATATTTTTTGAAGGTTTTGTTCAGGGGTCTTTTTCTATAAGCTAATCAAAGGGAAGAAAATATTAACCAAACCAATAAATATTGTATCTCTTAAATTTAAAATTTAAATTCAAAAAAATATTCTTCTAAGTTGCAATAAACGACTGGAATATGGCAAAAAAAAAAAAACCTTTCAAAAAGTCTTTATTTTGAATGACTGTTGGCTTACAGAGTAGTTACAAAAATAATACAAACCCCATACAGAGAACCCCAACATACACCTATCCCCATACCCATATCCATCAATTTTAACATTTTGGCACATTTGCCATTCAATTCTACCTGTCTGTCTATCTATCTATCTTTCTATCTATCCACCTATTTATCTTTCTTTCTTTTTTCTTGTTCATATAATTATCAATCCATTTTCTGAAAATTTGAGTGTAGGTTGCACATATCAGCCCCTTGAGCACTTAATCTCCTAAGAAGAAAGACATTCACTTATGTAATTACCTTGTTCTAGTTTGCTAGCTGTGGAAAGCAATAGTTTCAGAAATGGAACAGCTTTTAAAAGGCAGAACTCATCAAGTTTCAAGTTTACAATTCTAAGGTCTTGAAAATGTCCCAATTAAAGCAAGCATATGAAAATGTCCAAAATTAAGGCATCAACAAGATGTTACCTTCAGTCAAGAAAGGCTGATGAAGCTCAGGGTTTCTCTCTCAACTGGAAAGTCACATGGAACACATGGCGACATCTGCTAGCTTTCTCCAGGCTTCTTGTTTCATGAAGCTCCTCCAGGGGCGTATTTCTTCTTCATCTCCAAATGTCTCAGGCTGTGAGGGCTCTCATGGTTCTCCTGGCTGTGTCGTCACTCTCTCCAAAATGCTTTTTCTTTTAAATGATTCCAGTAAACTAATCAAGACCCACCTGGAATGGGTGGAGTCCATCTCCCTCGAATCAAAGTTTAACACTTACAATTCAGTGGGTCACATCTGTATGGAGATAACCTAATCAATCTTCCAACATACAGTACTGAATAGGGTTTAAAAGAAACAGCTGCTTCCTCAAGATTGGATTAGGATTGAGGCATGGCTTTTCTTGGGTCCATAAATCCTTTCAAATTGGCACACACCTTAAGTGCAATTATCAAGTTCAAGAAATTTGATTGATAAAACTTGTAGCTTATATTCATATTTTTTACTATGCCCAATTAATTTCCCTTAGAACATTTTCTCCTCCCTTGTTGAATCACTTCAAGGACCATGAACTGCATTTAGTTGCCATTGTCTCTTTAGCTTCTCCTTTTTTTTAAATTATAGGAACAAGATAAACTTTCCTGTCAAGACCATTCCTAAGCATATTATTTGTGGAGGTTTGGAGTTGTATGTTCCCAGGTAAACATGTTCATACACTTAATCTATTGCTGTGGGTGTAGCCCCATCATGTGGATGAGCTTACTTTGGTTAGGTTTTTACCCACCTCAATTAGGACAGGGTCAATCCTATCACTGGTGTCTTTTATAAGCAGAATGAAATACAGACAGAGAGAAAGACAAGAATTTAGAAGGTGAAATTCAACAGAACCTGGAGAGAAGGGAGAGGCCAGGAGGGGCTGCCATGTGTACAGTGACATGAACAGGAGCTCAGGGCCAAGAATCACTGGCAGCCAGTCCAAGAAAGCCAATGTTTGGGAAGAAAGCACCCCCTTAATGCTGCCTTAATTCAGACCTTTTTTCTACACTTGCTAGCCATCAAATTTCCATAGTTTAAGCCACCTATTACCATGGTATTTGCTTGTACAGCCTAGGAAACTAAAAACAATTCCATGAAGTTAATTTCATTTTTAATTTTGTGATACCCTTACCACATTCTGCTACTGAAACTTTTCCATTTCCCCAAACAGCAACTGTACACTCATTCTACAACTAACTCCCTATTCCTCCTGGCAGTCTGTGCTCTAATTTCTGGCTCTATGAAATTTCTTATTGTCTGATTTTTTGTAGTTACCATGGGGTTTAAATTTAATATCCTGGATCTGTAAAAAAATCATGTTTGCTTTGATACCAAATTAATTTCAATAGTTTCTACAGACTATGTTCCTATGCCCTTCCATCACCCCAGCTTTCATAGTTCTTTTCTCAAATTACATACATGTATGAGTCCCAAACCACTGATTTATCATTACATTTTATGAATTTGCATCCTAGATCCTGTAGGAAGTAAAAAGTGGATTTACAAAACAATATAACATAATACTGGTATTTATATTTACCCATGTTGTTAACCTCAACAGAGACCTTTATTTCTTCATATCTTCATGATCTATAGTCTATTATACTTTCAACCTGCAGAATTCCCATTACTATCGTTTAAAGGGGTGGTCTAGTGATGAACTTCCTCAGCTTTTGTTTATCTGTGAAAGTCTTAATCTCTCCATCATTTTTGAAAGACAGTTTTGATGGAATCAGAATTCTTGGATGGCCATGTTGTGCTTTCAACACATTAAATATGTCATACCACTGGCATCATGCCTCTATGGTTTCTGACGAGATATCAGCGTTTAACCTTACATGTAACACATTATTTCTCTCTTGAAGATTTCAGAATCCTCTCTTTATCTCTGACATTAAATAGTTTGGTTATAATATGCTGTGGTGAAGGTTTATTTGAGTTTAAACTGTTTGGAGGTCATTGAGCATCTTGGATGTATATTGTCATGTCTTTCATTAAATTTGGATTAAATTAAATTTCAGCTACTATTTCTTTGAATATTCTCTCTGTCTCTTTTTATTTTACTTATTCTTCTGGTACTCTGAAAAGCACCCATAAACTTGATGGTTCCCACATTCTCCTCAGACTCTGTTCACTTTTCTTCACTGCTGCTTCTTTCTGCTCCTCAGACTGAATTATATCAATTGTCTTATCTTCAAGTTCTTGATTTGTTTTTTTATGCTAGCCTCAAACTGCTGTTGAATCTATCCAGGAATTCTTAAATTTCTGTTACTGTGATCTTCAGCTCTGTTTGATTTCTTTCCATAATTTATATCTCTGTGTTCATCTGTCATGTTCCTGATTTCTTTTGAATCTTTGTCCATATTTTCCTTTAGATCTTTAGCATAATTAGAACCATTTAAAAAATATATTTGTCTGGTATACCCAGATAATGTCACCCCCATTGAAGGTTTCTAATGTTTTAATCTTCTCCTTTGCCTGGTCTTTTACTTTTTATATCTTTTTATGTTTTATAAACTTTGTTGAAATGGGATATTTTGATATTTTCATGCAAAATCACCAAAATTCGACTCTGAGTTATCTGCCCTTAGGTTTTTTAGTATTATGACAGAATTTTCATTGAATGTCAGGAGCTCAAAAAAGAAAAAGAAAGTCAAGAAGAAAATTATTGCCTTTCCTTGTCTTTTCAGATTGACCTGTGTAAGTACTCACCTTCAGGGCTTATCTATACAATGAGTTTAAAAAATAGCTCCAGGCCAAAGTACAAGGGTTTCCTGATCTTTTTCTGTGCATGTATCTTTCCTTGAGCATGCATCTGTCTCCCAGGAATTCTCCGTTTACATGGTTCTGAAGGTCCCTTATTCCAAAGGTAACTGTTTCCTACAGTCCTAGAAACAACACTGTAACCAATGATCCCTGCTCCAGTAATTACTTTAATTTCACCTATAATGTTCTGCAGAAGAGCTCTGTGAGTTCTTTGAATTTCAATAGTATGTGTCAGTCCCAGAAAAGGTGGCTTATCAAATATACACAGTTTTACTTCAATGTTCGCTCTCTTTCAAAATTAGTCTTATGGCCCTGGGAAATAATGCTACTTACATAAAGGCAGATTTCATAACAGTAGTCTGTTTAAGTCCTACTGGAAAAAAGAAGTGGTCCCAATACTTATGTATGAATTGTCTATAATTACACTTTAAAAAATCATGACTGACTTAGAATTGCTATGATTTTTATCATTTGTATGATTCATTTTTATACTCTATTTGCTTAGAAGTGTTATACAATTTCTAAATTTAAAAGGTAAAAGGAAGTCATCAGTAAATTTTACTGAAATAAGGTTTCACTACTCAGAAATGAAGTTTAGAAAAGCTTCTTGCTTTATCATATGATAGGATAGTAGAGGAAAACCACTATTTAATATAAAGTTGTTAAAGGGAAAAAAAGTTCAATGACCTTGTTAAAGGATGTAAATTCCTCAGAAGAATTGATATCTATGCTGGACATCACGATGGACTTATAAGTTGTGTTTGTTTTCTGAAATAAAGCCAAATTAGTGAAATACCTATAGCACATAATGACATGAGATTTATTTATGGGATTCCTCTAGGTTTTTACAGATATCTAACACAAAATATTTAACATAATTTTCTGCCTTAAAAATGATGAAAGACATGACCAAAAACATTCTTAGATTCAGAACAAAATTCTGTAATACTTGCCCGTATGTCTTACATCTGCCACTGACCATCTGTATTACTTCGTGTTTTCCAGTCACCTTTAGAGAATTTGGTAAAATGAAAGGATGAGAAAATAATCCAAACCTTATCAGCTTTAATAGTCTATAATTTAGTATCCCAGCTGGCCAGAGATTCTGAGTCTTCTATGATGTACAGTGATATAAATTTACACCTCTTCTTAATGTTATTCTGATTAAATTATAAGTTTCTTTCATATCTGAGTAATTTGCATTAATTTAGTGACTAAACAGGTGAAAGTTAAGAGAATACCTATCAGAGCCTAAAATATTTGAGAATTTTCAAGAAAATTTCCTGAAATTATTTCCAATAGATATGAAATTCAAAATACAAATATATTAGAGGTTATATCAAGTTTATTCACTTAATAAAGTTCATTTTATTTTGTTTATTTAATAAAACAATTTCTCCCAAGATGTAATCAATTTATGGAAATGCATAGTGTATAAACATCCCCCATACTTGGCAACGAGTAGATAAAACTTACGACATGGTTATCTAAGTATTCATACAGATGGCATTTAAATACCATTTCTTTGAAGTATTTCTCTCTGATAAGTTAATGTAGTAAAATTAAATATTTAACAGAAAAAAAAGCAATTAGATTCCTGGTCCATGCACTTCCCCCCTATCAAAAAAAAAAGCAATGAAAAGCATATAGTAAATTGTTTCTGCCAGCACTCTGCTCACTCTGCCAGACTATCGATCAGAAAGAGAGGCACCTATTGCCACCTCTAGTTAAAAAATCTCTCTGCAAGGAGGGTAACAGAAGCATTAAAATGCCATTAGAATGGCATCCTAGGATCTCAACCCACTCCATGGTTTACAAGTGTCAGGGTCACCAGCAAAGCATGACTCACACAGGCACTGGATGGAACATTTACTCACATAGAGAAGAGACAGAACAAGGTCAGTTTCAATAGTATGTGTCATTCCAGAAAAGGTGGCAGGACTCATTAGCTTCCCAAAGCCTGTGGCCTTCTGGTACTAGCTTGTTGTAATCCTGGAGGTACCTTGGCTGGCCTCTCTGTCTCCTTTCGTATGTCAATCTCTCTCTCCTTGTGTCTGCTCTTTTGATTTCTTCTGAGTTCTGGCTTCTTGTGTAGACTTCTCTGACTTCCAGCTTCTTGGTTTTCTCCTTCTAAGGTCATGAGTAGTATGTATTGATGCTCACCCTGAGAGCATTCATCACAACTTTACAAATAATATCTTCAAAAGATCTGATTTGCAAATAAGCTCACTGGAGTGCAAATTAAGTTTAGTATGGTTTTTTTGAAGGGTACTAATTCAATAAACCACAGTCCACCCTCTAAATACCTTAAAGACATATTCTTACAGCATGCAAAATACATGTAACTCATCCCAACATTCTGAAAGTCTTAAGTCATCTTGGTAGCAACGCTAAGTCCAAAGGCTCATCAAAAGCTGTTACAGGACTGGTCTACCTTGGTGAAAAATTCTGCTCTCTGTTTGGATTTGAGGAATCTAGAAAATAAGTTATCTGTTTTCACAGTGCAGTGGTGGGATGGGCATAGTGTAGACATTGCAACAGAAGGGAGAAATGGAAGGGAAACAGGGGCCATGGATCCCAAGCAAGTTTGAAAACCAGCACCGCAAAATCTATTACTTGCCAAGGACCAAGTCATCTGTCGATCAATACTTTGTCATCTGGGCCTGTGGGAGTAGCATCCCTGCCTTTTCTAAGCAGTATGGCAACAGCCATGCTCTCCTTGAGCAACAGGGACTGGGTCCCGCCCCCTCAAACATTGGGATTTTAGCCAAACTCTCCCTAGGGCTGATAGTTTGTGCCTCTAAGCACTAGGGCAGAAGGCTTTCCATAACTAAAGTCTTGGGTAGAAACCTCTCTCTTGACTGGAAGAGATCTTGATGATCCAGATCTCCTCATTTTTCCTTCATTTTATTATGTCTTTGTACCCTTCGGTCCAGTTTGGCCGTGTGCCTATTCATACAAAATTATCAAAAACCTCAATTTTGTGTGTAGTTTAAGCAATTTTAAACCTTGAGACAAAGGGTTTCTCTATGGATCCTTCCTAGGCAAATTTCCATACTGACTTGTTCTAAGATAGCTGACGGAACCATGAGTCATATATCTAATTTTCTTAGTCAAGGGTGGTTCAGCTAAACCCTTATATGCTGTTTTCTTGGAATTCACTGTACATGAGATCAGGAAAGGCCCTGATAGAGTGCTTCTGTCCTTAGTCTCAAAGCATTTTTCTGCATAGGCTGAGAATTTTCTACATCGTCAGTTGTTTCCTTTGTGCTTATAGAATTCAGGATTCAGATTATCCCTTTCCTCTTAATTTTACTATAAGCATCATCGAGAAAGCAAGCACTTGTTTCCACATTTAGCTGAGACGTCTCATCAATTAAATATCCAAGTTCATTGTTCACAAATTCTAAGTTCATTCCAACATCAGAACACAATTTTTCCAACTTTTTTATTACTTTATAACAAAAAAAATGGATTGCCTTTCTTTCAGTTTCCAATAGCACATTCATCATTTCCTTGTAAAGCCTCACTGTTACCCTCATGGTGTTCATAATAATCTGTCCAGTCACAGTTTGTGTCTCTTTATTCAATACCAAGGGATAGAATTTCAGTTACCCAAGATAAAGAATACACTGATTGTACATTCTTAAAGGGCTCCTAGGAGGATGTAGCTAATCAACTCAGGAGGGGCAGTGGGCTGTGTTAAATTTGCCTAGAGTAACCTAAGCCCCACTGCTTCTATTACTTCTCCAGTTAATTCTTCCCTTGCCTACTCTACTATATCATCACTGGTTTCCTTGTTTCTCAAACATTTCAGTCATGTTTCTATGGCAGAATCATTGTTCTGATTTTTCCCTCTGCCTGGAACATTTCCCCTCATGATACCAATTCCCATGGTATGCTGGTTCGACAGGATTTATGTACCCTAGAAAAGCCATGTTTTAATCCTACTTAATCTTGTGGGAGCAATCATTTCTTTTAATCCCCATTCGATAATGTAGGTTGGAAACTTGATTATCTCCATGGAGATGTGACTCCCTCACTTGTGGGTATTAAACTTGATTAGATGAAGATGTGACTCCACCCATTCCAGAATTTACTGGAATTCTTTAAAAGAGGAAGCATTTTGGAAAAGGCAGAGAATGATGACAGAATGACAGGAATGCAACAGATCAGAGTCTCAAGAAAGACAAGATACCCACGAGAACTACCAGATTAGTAGTGGCCAGTGAGCAATCTTTGGAGATGAAGAAGGAATCTGTTCCCAGGGGAGCTTCATGAAACAGGAAGCCTGGAGAGAAAGCATGCGAACATTGCCATGTTCGTCACGTGTCTTTCCAGTTGAGAGAGAAACCCTGAACTCCATCAGTCTTTCTTGAGTAAAGGTAACCTCTTGTTGGTGCCTTAATTTGGACACTATTATAGACTTGCTTTAATTGGGACATTTTCATGGCCTTAGAACTGTTAATTTGCAGCTTATTAAATTCCCCTTTTGAAAAACCACTCCATTTCTAGTATATCACATTCCAGTAGATAGCAAACTAGGACACATGGCTATCTTCCTCACCTTACCAGACATGGTCTTCTAAATCTTGACTCATATTTGTAAATAGTTCTCTAATTAAACCTAAATTTTCCTAAATTGAGTGACCCATCTGTTTCATGTTTTCTAATACACCTGTAAGATCATCTTCTTAATTTATTTCCCCTGAGGGAAATATAATTCCTTAATGCAATCTGCCTGTTAAATTATTCTAAAATTCAAGTGTAAATTATTTTACACTTGCACATTTGCTTTTTAATTACAGACATTTCAAATTTGAATCATGCCTTTCCAGCACACCTTTCATTTTCTCTAGTTTTGAAATGCATTTATTTTACTTGTTGACAAAGAAAGCATTTATATTCACTCTATATTAAACTCACCCATTTCCAATGTCATTTTTTTTGTGAGAATGAATCCATTCATGTTAACTATATTATTCCCCAGAGTACTCTGATTTCTAACTCTTACTTGACTATATGTGAACCAAGCCTATTAGGTGGTTCACATACTTTTCTTTATTTTCCTTGGACCCCTGGTTTAGAACCACAATTTATTTAATGTCACGTCTTTATTTCTTTTTTAAGTTTACTGGAGCACGACTCTATGTAAATATTTCAAGAGAAATGGACTGGAAGCAAACTTCCTTGTCCTTTTAGATTCACAAAGACCTTTAGCTTCATTCTCCTGTGTGAGTAATAATATGATATGTAATGTTAAGGTCAAAATCATTTCTATGAAGTATTTTTTAACTATTTATTTTGAAATAACTTCCAACTTATAGTACAGTTATAAAAATAATGCAAACCATATAAAGAGAAAGCTAACCTAACCTCCTCCCCCAAGACACTCAGTTCTACAAATTTTAATATTTTGCTAACTTTGCCATAGCATTCTATCTATCTATCATCTATCTATCTATCTATCTATCTATCTAATTATCTGTCATCTATCTGTCAATCTCTATTTTTCTGAACATTTGAGAACAGGTGGGTGCATATCATATTCCTTGAATACATGTACCATTTCCTACAAACAGAGATATTCGCTTATGTATACACCTTCAGTGCAGTTATCAAGTTCAGTAGATTTAACATTGGTTCAAAGTTTAAATTCTATATTCCTATTTTTTTGTTCCAATAATGTCCTTTTGAACCTTTTCTTCTCCATTTTTAAATCCAATCCAGTATCATGTACTGTATTTTGTTATCTCTTTAGTTTCTCTATCTTTTCTAAATTGTATACATATATATCACATAAGTCTTCCCATCCCAACTCTTTCCACGCATTCCATTCATACCATACATTATTAGAACTTTCCCTTCACCCCAAATAGGTACCCTACACTCAATTTTGTATTCACTCCCATTGACCCTGAACCCCACTCCTAGTAACCCACACTCTACTTTCTGGCTCTAGGAGTTTACATATTCTCTAATGTTTTCTTTGTGGTGACAATGGGGCTTAAATTTCACATCCTAAATCTATAATGATATAATATCAACTTTAAAAACACATAAACTATTTTCCCATATCCCCCATCCCCAACCACCTTCATGTAGCTCTTGTCACAAATTACAGTGGGGCAGACAATATATGGTTTGAATAAAAAGAGTGATGTTCTGGAAATTTCTGGAGTAAAGGGTTTCAGAGCAGACTGAGAGAAACGTATAACTCTCAAAAATATTTTGTTGACTGAAACTCCCAATCAATGTGGTTGGCCTTAGGATTGTAACAGGTGCTTAACAGAAGACCAGATAGAGGGCGAATCTTCCATGTATGTCATTGAAATCTCATGACATTTGTATTTTAGGTCTGAAGATATGTGATAACAGACATTTGGTCTTAAAATGATCCTTTGAGATTACCTAGGATAAAATACATATAATGCATATTAGATAAAAAGTTACTCTTTCCTTCACTTCCCATGCGATGGTTAATTTCATGTGTCAGTTCAGCTAGTCTATGGTGTCCAATTATTTGGTCAAGCAAATACTGGCTTGATACTATGAGGGTATTTTGAGATGGATGTAAACCATCAGTCAGTTGATTGAGTCATGTCTGATTATATCTAAGATCAGTAAAGGAGACTGCCTCCAGCAATTAGAGAAATATCCTCATCCAATCAGTTGGCAGCCTTTAAAAACTAAGGATTTCAGCAGTCAGAAAGAATCCAGTTTCTCTCTCAGAGAAGTCAATGTCAACTTCATGGGAGTTTCCAACTTGCAGCCTGTCCTATGGAATTTGAACCAACCAATCACCACTGTCATGTGAACCGAGTCCTATAAGTTTTTTACATCCTCTCAGCTCTGTTTCCTGGGAAAACTCTGACTGTTTAACTCAATGAAAGAGAAAAATTAAGCAGATGGACAAATGGAAGCTCTCATGATGTTCATTTAGATAATCTTTAATAAATCTCGCTGGAGTTAAGTCTTTGCTAACAGCATTTAAAAGCTATTTATTTTCATAATTTGGGGTCAATTCTAAATATGTTTATAGGCACATCAACATGTCAAAAAGGTGGTTGGAAAACACCAAAGTATTTGTAGGAGATGTTTCCATCAGATACTTTGATTAGCTAGTTTAATTATAGGAACCAGCACAAAATTAAAATTATGAGTTTAAAGATCTAATTAGAGTTCAGAAACAAATATGCATAAAGCAGCTCAAACATCTTCCATTCTTCAGGGAGTTTCACTGAGTTTAATCACCCTAACTTGTAAGCTTTAGAATTTTCAAATCTGTAAAAATGGACAAAGGCTGCAGAGTGACTCCTGAGATTTCCTCTTCACGTAATTTGGGCATTGGTTTCAAATGAATGCAACTATATAATCACTGGCTAATGCATTAAATTACATTAATGTATTTAATGGTTTTGTTTTTCAATAAATTGTACTTGATTTTTGGCCAATTCTATAAAATTAAAATATTTGAAAATCATTGAGGAAAAGATTTTAAAATTGTACCTTTAACCTATTTTTGCCTTGCTATTATTATGTTGGAGGAAATATCAAGAAAACATCCTTCCAAAACTAAAATTATCCTGAAATTAGTGCAGTTCCCTTTTTCAGGCCTGGTCCTCCTGATAAGAAATGTTCTAATTTTTTATTTGTCCTCATATCAACTTTGGGAAATGTTTCCCCTGGAAATAACTAGAATATCCTAAGCTCCAGTCATTTATTAGAGGTTGCATAAATATGTTTTCATTTGTTGATCTGAATTGGAGGAAAATCCTGAATGCAGGAAAATTATATATTAGCACCTGAAGGAAGCTATTAGTGGGTATGAGATGGGACAAGAAAGAATGTTTCCATACCTCTAACCAGCCTCATAAATCTGCTTAGGAATCTATGGAAAAAAATGTGTGGCAAACTGAAAGAAAGGAAATTGTCCTCATCAGTGCTTTTGTGAAACCATGGGGCAAATTTTGTTTGATTTAAACAGCAAAACAAAATGTCATTTTAGAATAGATTTTTCTCTTCACCTTCTCTCACTCTCTCAATCCGTTCTTGCCTTCCTTCCTTCCTTCCTTCCTTCCTGCCTTCCTGCCTGCCTGCCTGCCTTCCTTCCCTCCCTCCCTCTCTCTCTCTCTCACATTCTTTCTTTCTTTCATTTTCAGTGAGTATAGGGGAATAGTCTAGATTATAGACCTGTTACTTAACAATGTACTTCCCATGAATTACAATATACCTCCCAAGAAAAAAGTGAATCCTAGATTATTTTAATTTTTTTTTCATGGGCAGGCACTGGGAAACGAACCCAGGTCTTTGGCATAGCCGGTGAGAACTCTGCCTGCTGAGTCATCGTGGCCCCCTAGATGATTTTAGAGTTAACTTTTTTTTAAGACTTCAGGCAACAAATGATTCCAACTTTAAATAATTTCTTTCAGGAAATAGGAAAGGAGGAAATGATTCTTAGATCATTTTATAAGGTATAATCTTCACAACAAAACTAGGTACTAAGCAAGAAAAGGAATTCATGGCCTATTTAGATCATTGATTCTGCATAAACAAGCAGAAGCACAATAATTTCAAAAGATGGAAATATAATATAATATGTAAATATATATAATTATTATTCAAGGAATGCAAAATTGAGTAAACTTCAGTAAATGTATTAAGATATTTCCTCAAAAAAATTTTGGAAAAGAAAAATCTTGATAAATTCAAAAATATGATTTGATAAATTCAAGAAAATGTTTATCTTAAAGCTAATTAAACAACAAACAAGATAAAATGGAACCATTTTAAAAATCTATACATAAATAAGCAAGAAAAGAGGGAAAGTGAACAAATGAGAGATGAAAAATTAGAAAACAAGGAGAAGAAAATAAAAAACAAATGGAAGATTGAAATTTAATAATCACAATAAACAGATTAAATGCAATCTC
The DNA here is from genome assembly GCF_023851605.1 of Tamandua tetradactyla. NCBI lineage: Eukaryota > Metazoa > Chordata > Mammalia > Pilosa > Myrmecophagidae > Tamandua > Tamandua tetradactyla. The sequence continues at coordinate 37,868,350 of NC_135352.1, read as the reverse complement.
TCCTGTCCATTAACAGGAGAGATTGTAAGAGTGTATTAAAAAAAGCAAGACATGACCTTTGCTGTCTGCAAAATCCTACTTTGGATATAAATATAATAATAGAAAACAATATACTATATTAATGTTTATTTTAAAATCATAGTGGCAATATTAATATCAACGTGAACTTGAGAACTAAAATTATTAGGGCTAAGTAGAGTAATGTCATAATCATTAAAGTGTCAATCCAATGATAGGACATAACAATCTAAAATGTTTGCTCTCCTAATAAGCAAGTCTTGTAAATAAATGAAGCAAAAATATAGCAAACTGAAAGGATAAATAGGATAAATAGACATATGCAAACTACAGAAAACCAATGACAAAGAAAAACAGCTCAAAAGAAGCCAAAGATAAAAACAAACTCCTAACCTATGAAGGAACAAGGATAAGACCTATATGAGACATCTGTTCAGAAACTTACAAACAAGACAAGAGTTTAATGAAATATTTCAAGTTGAAAGAAATAAAAATACTCCCAACCTAGGATTACATATCCATGGAAATTATCCATTAAAAGTGAAGGAGAAAGAGAGATTTTCTCAGACTAAAAGAAAATGGAGTGAATTTTTCTCAATGAACTTGTCTTTCAATACATTTTAAAAAGAATTCTTCAGAGAGAATCTGCAGGTGTTCAATGAAATTAAGAAAGCCTGTTTATCTGTTAGGTGGTGCTTTACTAAAGCATACTAAGTTTTTAATGCTTGTTAAATTGTAAACCAATGCGTTAAGCATTTAATGCCTATTTAATTGTGAGTTGGTTTATTTGGTCTAGTCATTAATTTGGTATTACTTAAATATTTCAAGTGTTAACTGACTGTTTAAATCTTGTAGTTGCAGTTGTGTTGTTTTAATGTTGCTAATTGGTTACTGATTACAGAAATGTTTATAAAGGGAACCTTTGGGTTATATTGAAAATTGGCAAAATTTTAGTTATTAGTCTATGAGGAAAGTGTTTATTTCTGTAATATAATCTGAGAAGTGGCCTGATAATGACTCTATGGAAAGATACTAATGTTAAAGTTAAAGATATTACAATTAAAATTGTTCTGCAAAAAGGCAGAAGTGGAATGAGATAATGTATAGTCAATCCTTTATTTGTCCCTCTCATATAATTGTTTCTGCTTCTTCTGTGACTAATTTTCTGTTTGTGTCTGTCTGCCCATTCAATGTGTATTATTATACCTCCAGATGATAATAGAAAACTAACAAAAATTCTTAAAAAGCTCTAATTGAACTGCCTAAAAATAAATAGGCACCTTTATATAAATATATAAATTAGTACTTCTGAAAAAAAAAAAATCCTCCAGGCAGCAAAGTACAGAACTTTAGCTTTGTAATTAACATAAAAAACTGAACATTAGAAAGAAACCACCCTGGAATTTCCCTAAAGCTGCAAAAAGTTACCAAAGGGTTTCCTCCAGGAAAGCCAAGACCTTTTCCAATTGTTCCAGTTAGAGCTTTTAGTGAATTAAATCTAATAATTGAAAATAGTTAAAAGACAGGCATAGGAATTCTCACCTAAATCTTTTAAATCTAAATTCTATAAGCCAAGCTTTAGTCTTTGCCTCGCTTTATCCCTGCCCCAAGGCCTGACCACCTATAGCAGTTCTGGGGGAAGGACTAGGTTCAGCAAGAGGGGAAGTGTGGTTCAGAAGACTTTTATACTGGGCCTGGAGATTAGAAGTGGTAAACATAGGAAATGCTGCAGATTAGGCATGTTTGTTATTACTATTTTTTAGTAATACTTTTGCAATGGTAACCAGTAAGCAGGTCATTAGTAAAATATGAATAGGACTTCTGGGAAGGTGGCACAACTAGGATAGATTAAGTTCATCCCTGCTCCAAGGAAAAACTAGAGAATTGACAGAAAAATTACTGGGATAGCAGTTCCAGGGTACAAGTGAGTTGAGAGAGTCTTCTACACTATATAGTGAGGTCCTGGATGACAAAGCTGAGGAATTGGGACACTGAGACTGGGATGAGTGGGTTTGATTGATGCTCCACTGGTGCAGGAGGCCACACCCAGAAAAATGTCTGCCCCAGCAGTGAGATTGGGAGATCAGACCCCTCAGCTTTGCAGTCCATATCTCCCTTGGAGAACCTGGAAGCCAGTAAACTCACTATCCCTGCTTATAGAGATCTTCTAGCTACTGCACAAAGCCTACCACTTCCCTCTCCATTCAGAAACCCAGAATACTCAGGAGTGCACAAACAGTGAAGCAGATATGAGGAAGCAAGCCACACTGCACCCCACACCCTGACACATCAGTGCCCCCCGTGCTCTGTCCCCCGGCCTGTTTCTCTGCACTTTGCCCCTAAGCCATACCCCATGACCCCATGCCTTTCCCTGTACTGCACCACACTCTGTATCCCCATGCCCCTGCATCCCCATGCCATGCCCCATGTCCATCACCCTGCCTCATAGCCCACTCCTCCAGGCCCCATGTGCCCATGCCGAACCCTACACCCTGCACTCCACCCCACACCCCCATGTCCCATCCTACACCTCTGTACCTTGCCTCCAAGCCATACACAATGATCACACACCCAGCCCTATGTGGTGCCCTACTCTTCACCCCTGTGGTCCATGCCCCTGCACCACAACGCACACCCCCACATCATGCCCTAGCCCCCATGACCCACATCCATTGCTATGCTTAGCTGGAAGGCATTTCCTGGTAGCCTATAGTCAGGGGCCACTGACATACCCAGTCCCACACCCAGGGTCATTCCAAGTAGGAGCCTGGAGGCCACCAGACCCATCGGGCCCACAGCTGGAATCACCACTGAGATGCACACTTGCCCACCCCACCCCAGCCCCAGGGATGGTGACTTTCAGTGTGCACCAGCACTAGTGTACCTGGCTGGAATTGCACCAGGTCTCCATCCACCTCATCCAGCTGCTGCAGCCAGCAACAGACAGGCCTGCCGGGAAGAGGAGGCCCAATGACACCATCTTCTGGGAAGAAAGAGAAAGTGCAGACTAGCAAATTGCCTATGTGTTTACTTTGAAACAGATCCTCAAGTAAAGTCGCATATTCTGCATGAGGTCCAGCCCCTGGTTTGGTGGGGGATTACTGATGAACCAAGTGCAAAAGTAGATCTTCAATGCAAACTCAAGGAAAAACAAAACCTTACATGACTGAGGGAAATCAACTTTCAAAATAACCCTATCAAGATAATCAAATGCTCTTGTTGGTTTGTACAGGTTAATGTGATGCTCAAATATATCCCAGAGTATTTTAAGCAGTGAATACAGCTGTATTTGCAAGACCCCCTTAGGGGACTGGGGAGAAAGGAGGAAATATACAACTTCCCCATTTGGAGAATCTCTGATATCGTCACAAGCAGTGGAGACAACTAAATCAATAGGCTGAGCCCTTGATCTTGGGGTTCACCCATATGAAACTTATTCCTGCAAAGAATAGGCTAAGCCTACTTAAAATTAGGCCTTAGAGTCATCCCTAGAAAACCCCTTTTATTTGCTCAGATGTAGTCTTTCCTTTTAAGTCAATTCAGTAGGTGAACCCACTGCCCTCCCCACAAGGTGGGACATGACTCCCATGGGTGTAAATCTCCATGGCAATATGGCACATAGCTCCAAGGGTAAGCCAGGACCCAGCATCAAGGGATTCAGAAAGACTTTTTGATCAATAGGGGGGAAAGAAATGAGACAAAATAAAGTTTCAGTGGCAGAGAGATTTCGAACACAATCAAGAGGATATCCTGGAGGATATTATTATGCATTATATAGATATCCCTTTTTAGTTTATGGTTGCATAAACTAAATGGTTGCAGGGGAGTACCTGAAACTGTTGAGCTGTATTCCAGTAGCCTCGATTCTTGAAGATGATTGCATAAAGATATAACTTTTACAATGTGACAGTGGAATTGTGAAAACCTTGTGTCTGTTGCTCCTTTTATCCATGGTATGGACAGATGAGTAAAAAATATGGATAAAGAATAAACAAATAATAGAGGGAAAAAGGGTAAAATAAACTGGGTAGATTGCAATACTAGTGGTCAATGAGAGGGAGGGGTAGGATATGTGATAGGTATGAGATCTTTTGTTTCCTTTTTAACTCTTTTCTGGAATGATGCAGATGTTCTAAAAAATGATCACAACTGTGTGATGGTACTGTGAACCATTGCTTGTACACCATGTATGGAATGTATCTTATTCTTAACACATTTATCAAAATTAAAAAAGGAGGATAATAAAATGCCTCAGAGCCAACAGAAAATCAGAAAGCATATGAACATGCAGGCAGTATGGTCCAGCCAAGTAAATTAAAACACCAGAGGGGACACAGACTTTGGTTTTATAGTTACTTTGTCATTTGTTACCTCAGTATGTGGAATAATTTGAATTTATAATGGCTTTGTTAATGTCAATCAGTTTATTTTTGTTAGTAAATGTCATCATGAATATGGAAGACATAATTCTTAGATTCAAGGAGTTTATATTCTAGTTAGAATATATTTATACCAGGGCATAGTATAAGACAGTAGTAATGAAGGAATAAAAATGCTGGAAGAATTTTAAAAGCATATAAAGAATGACCTAAGAAGATCCCATAGAAAAGATCCCATAGAAAAGATGACAGTTGTAAAACTTTTAAATAAGAAAGTAGCCTTTCCTGACCCAGGTATCTAGGACCTCAAGGGTGGCTGGCTGAGAGTAAAACAGGCTTGGCAAGTGACTGCAGATATCTTGTGTGTTTGTGCAGGCCCAGTTTCATTATAGCCTTCAATGACACCTAAACTCATGCCAAAGCTGTGAGCAAGCGACCACACTTGGCTATTTAGGCACCCAGTGGCACAGACATCTATGCCAAAACAGTTTTTCCAGGGTGCACCCCCAGGAATAAAGGAATTGTCCTTGAGACTTGGTTTTAAAGGGAGCAGTCCCTGGCACTGAGACACTGAAGTTGTTGCCTATGTTTAATGGTTATCACCACCAGGTTACGCTGCCTTTAGGTCTGTGAAATTAATTCCATATCCATGGTTCATCCTTGAAATAAATTAGGTAATCCATTATATATCATCCCACGAGGGGCAAGGAGAGGCTTGACTGTAACACCCCCACCAACTGGTTCTGAATACAAGTATTTGTTTTTCCTACTCAATTGCCACTGATTTTTTAAGTCTCTGCAGTCTATTATTTGCTAAGCATCAAATGTTAGGCCTGGAGGACAGGACCCCTTACCCCAGGATGTAACCTACCCCTGGCAAATATTTCAGAAAGCCTCTCTTACCCCAAACTTCCTCAGCCCTGCATCTCCTTCACCCTCCATCAGCTGCCTTCTTGCAGTTACTTCTCATGATTCAGCCTCCACTCTCCAGCAAAAGCATTATTGTGTAAACTCTCCTTATTTATTATTCACCTTCCAGCACTATAACCCTGTGTGCCTAGGGCAGCATTGACATTTTAAACTTTACCAACAGAAAGCTGCCAACTCCAGACTTAGCCCCCTTTTTCTGAAAACTAGCCAGTAGGAGCTTGCCTAACCCTTGCCCTTTTAACCCTAAACTTTAAAAACCCTATCCCCACCCACCACCTCGGGGCAACCGTCTTTCTCTTTCTCTTGAAACACTCCCTGGGTGGTGAACAATTCAGGCATCGATGACCCCCTTATGGGATGTTTAAAAAAAATTGATTTAGGAAATGGAAAGGGTATCACTGACCATATTAACTTCTTTAATCATCCTGGGTGAGGTACTCACAGCACTTGGGTGCTGCATTATCCCATGTGTCCGATGTTTAGTTCAGAGACTCATTGAGGCTGCCTTAACCAAGCAAATGCCTATTCAGTACAAGCAAAATACTTTGTACCCCGTTAAAAAGGAAGATCCCTATGATGAAAAGTGTGAAAAGGCTCTTATCAAGTTTGATGAAAGAATAAAATGTGAAAACTAAAAGAATTTGAAAAGAAAGAGGGGGGATTTGTAAGAAAATTAAGTTTATCTTTCACAAGAGATGGTGCCGAACAACTCAGACTGCAGGCAGAAAAGGAGAGCGTCTCTGACATAAGCCTAGAATTGGTGTCAAATAGGTAAAAACAAGTTCAAATAAGTAATGGCCAGGTTCATTGAAATAAAAAGCGTAATCAGAAGTGGGAACCTTCCACCAGAGATTTGAATTAGTTGGATTATCCGGATAGGCTGTAACCTCTGGAGTATCCAATCAGCAGAGAAACAGGGGAGGGCCTTGGGGGTAGATAAATATCACTGCTTTTAGGATTTAGGGAGCTGATCACCATTTGTCGGGTTGCAAGATGGTGAATAAATTATTTTCTTCTCCACAATTGGGTGAGTGCTTATTTTCTTTCAACTACAGTGTTCTTTCTAACAGTTATCAGATCTAATTTTAAAATTTTTAGATGGAGTACTGTATCCCAAGGGATTAGCTATCCACTGTAAGGGGCATCTATCCATGGATAATAAAAGAGATTACATGGTGAAGAGGGCTGGAAAATGGATTTAGAGTAAGGCCAAATGTCCCCGAAAAGTATTTGCTAGATTTGTGGACACTTTACTTGATGATTGAAAGTTTTTATTTTTTCCTTGTTGGATTGAAAAGGCACGAGAACTTGTGAAATGGTTACTTTGAAAAATTTCCTTAATTTTTGACTTCTGCTTTCTATTCAAAGCAACAATACACCAGCTTTCATAGCAAAAATTGTTAAAGATGTTTCAAGACTCTTCAGCATCAACTGGTGCCTACAGTCTGCTTACAAACCACAGTCCACAAGAGAAACAGAATGCACGAATCAAACTTTAGTAGACAGCCTTACCAAAATCTGCTGGGGAATTTTTTTGAAATAAAGTAAAATTTTACCTGTTGCCCTCCTGAGGATAAGAATAGCACCCCAAACTGGGTTAAGTTTGAGCCCTTATAAAATAATTTAGAAGATCATTTATAAGGGTGGAATATGCAGGTAGCATGCATCCCAGTTCAGAATTAGCTACAATTCAATATGTGAAAGTCTTTCAGTAGTACTTTAACTGACATTAGTAATTATACCTCTAAGATTCTTAAATTCCCTGCAGGTGTACCCCCCTTACACCAGTACCAGCCTATCAATTAATTCTGACTCTGCACCTGAAAGGACCAGTAACCTTAGGGTCAACTAAATCCTAAATCGGTTAGCCCTTATTTAGTGTTTCTAGTTTCTCGTTCTTTTCTTAAGCTGCAGAGAATAAAGCCTGGAATTCAGCACACATGAGTCAAGCTGCAGCTGTTCAAGGATGGAGACATCCTCTGTTAGGGGACGAGTTGCAGTGAAAGTAAATCCTTCTGATAATCCAGAGCATAAGTACACTTGTGAGCCTGTGGACAGCCTAAACATTCGTTTAAAAAGAGATCTTCCTATTCAGATTGGTTACAATTTCCCTTGTTTTCTATTTTTCCATGACTTTAATGTATCTATTAGTAACAACCCAAGAAAATAATCTCTTCTTGAAATAGGTCTATTTGTATACTGATTCTATGAACCAGTCCAAGGATGGGATTTGTAGCCAACTGTCAACTAGTGTTTCTTAGCTTGCCATGGTGCATGGTGGATATCCCCCTACAGAGGACATACTGGGTAACTCTCAAGCCATTAGTAATTGAGGTACAAGAAAAATACAGTGTGTTAAGCACAAATAACTCACGAGAGACAATATTGTCACCAGCTAGTAATCTTAACCCAGCCAGAGCATCGCTTTATTTTCTCTGCCAAAATCACTAGTGAAATGATATGTTATACTTATCAGTTTAGTTGAAGAGGAGAAAACTTTCCTGACAGAATAAAATTGGACATTTTCAACTCTAGGATAAAATTGTTTAGCTCAGGATATAGGAGACTGAGCCAGAATACTACACTTTGTTGAGAGCAGAAAAATCATTTCCTGTTATATATCCCTTCCTTGATGTGCAAAATAAGGCAGTTATGACCTGAAAATTGTAAACAAACCATTGCTTTATTACCTAACAACTGGTATAGAACTGACTGGTTTGTAAGACCTGATATGTATTAAATCACTCCTAATGGAACCCAATAAATCATGTAGCTGCAATATATAACTATCAATAAAAGTTAAAAATATAATTGCCAAAGTAAATGCATGAATAGCTATCACCATGACTCCAGTAAATGCAGGAATGACTTAAATGCTCAAAGAGGCATTACAAAATAGAATGGCCTCACCACCTCCCAAGGGGGATCATGTATCATAGTCAAAGCAGAATTTTGTACCTATACTTCTAATGAATCTGGTAACATCTCTTCTCTCCTAGATCATCTAAATAGTCAAGTTCAAACTATGAGTTCTCCAGTTGATAATCCTAATTTCTCTGATCTATCCCGTTGGCTACCTTCAGGAATAGGGTCATGGTTACAGACTGTTCTTCAAACTGTGCCCCTCATACTCCTCATCATCTCTATTCTTGTGCTAGTTAAATGCCTTGTGTCTCTGTCTCCTTGAATTATAAATCGAACATGTATGAGCCCATTTTCATCTTCCAGAACTCCTGCTCAGAGCAATCCGTTCTCCCCAGAAGGAAATTAACAATATCGGTAAATTATAGAAATTTCACCAACTATGTCCCAATCCAACTGAGAGCAGCCACAGGGAACAATGGCCAAATTCCCAAAATTGGAAATAGATATTGTTCTAAGCGGAAAATTGTAACAACTTTTAAAATGTAATCTTAAAATTGTAAGCAAGCTGGAAATGGTAAAAGTAGCCTTTAACTGTAACCTTGAAAGCTGGAAGTAGGCTGTGAGCGTTCTTAGTCTCACAAAGGAGCAGTATGTAAATGTGAAGTCTGCACCCACACCTGAATAAGCTTTAATCTACTGCCCCAAACCTCCCAGACATGAATAAGCCTTTCATCTGTCTCCATGGACTGGGCAGTACCTTCCCAAAGTGTCACAAAGGATATAAATCCTGAAGGATATAGGAAATATCTCCAGACCTCTGTTACCTGTTAACTAAGCTGATTATCTCTCTGTCTTTGATCGGTATAAACACCAAGTGAAAAATTGCTTTGGAAAGGCTGATTTGGGAAATATTCCCACTCCTGCTGGAATAAGTAAAACTTTTGTTTCCTATTCCCTATTACTTTTTATTGCCACAATGTTGAATGATGAACCCAGATTAGGGAGTGCCCCCTCTACATAACAGTTTATGTCCGAATTTAATTCTTTTTTCATTCTTAATCCCCATAGTCTTTCATTTCGCTTTAGGCATAATTTGGTCACCACTTTCTACTAAACTTATTATGAACAACTTTTTGTGGTAATTTTCATTGTGTCTCCTATGGAACAGGGAGTTGATTTTGAGAGGAGACACCAATCTCAGTATCTTTTTCTTAAAGTATGGAAATTAATCCAATTTACATTTATTCATATGACAGATATCTCAGTATATTTTCCAAGTTATTAGTTATTCTGTTTTCTGTTTTTACATTTTTTTTCTCTTTCTTTTAAATGGCCTATTTACTTTGTATGTATAGCAGGATTGCAACCTTAAAGAGAGATTTAGAGCTTGGCTCTTTGAAGAGCTCTTTGAAGAGCTTTGAAGAGCCCATGCTTTGAAGCATGGGTTTTCTCTCATTGAATCAATGCATTGTATTACTTTTCCCTGGATATGTTCCTGCAACTCTGTAACTCTGTAACTGAGAAATTAGGATGTAAGGGATGATTTGGATTACTGAATAATTATATAGATATTCCTCTTTGCTTTCTGGTATATTGGAGTAGAAAGAGGGAAATAACTGAAATCTCTTAATTGTAATCCAGCTGCCTTGATCTCTGATAATGTTTACAGCCTTTATCTTCTGCCCCTGTTATTGTGAAACCCTGTGACTAACCTTCACTTGCACAAATTTCTCCAGAATTTTTTGCTTTAGGGTCTTGTGATCCCTAAAGGTAGCCCATAAAGTTTATTAATTATAAGAGACTTGGGTCAGCCCAGACCTAACCCAACCCAGGTCGAAGGTTATCTTGATAGCCGAAACTGGATCTAACCACAGTGGGCCCACCTGACATGCATAGCAACTTAAATTTTAACTTATAAGTCACATATACCTCATTATAATACTAAAAATCATGCCCATCATCATATTAAGGCTTCCATTTTCTTACATACATTCTGTGACTAAGCATGTAATTAATCTGTGCACACTCAATAATTAGATCACCTCTAATTATGTCATTTGGAGACATTATGTTCATTATCATAAATAATATCCATCTTTTTCTCTAATAAAACTTTTGGAATTACTGCAGTTTGGGAAGACAGATTTTGGTCTCAGAAATTGGTCATTTAAAGTGCATCAGGCAAAATAAAACACTGCCTTTGTCTCATTGACCTTTTCTCTCAAGGAAAATCAGTGCAACATTAGAACAAAAAGTGGAAGGAAATCCATCTTTGGAGAAAGAAAAATCATCAAACAAAACTACAATATGTGAGAATCAACTTCCACATGAGTGAGGTTCAAATGTGTTGTCCATGAATTAAAATCTATAAATTAAGTGGCCACAAATATCATGTTGACTTTCATGCAACACCAACTGATATCTGACAAAGATGCAAAATCTACTGAACTGGATTCTCTTCAGCAAATGATGCTGTGAAAACAGTGTGCCCATATACAAAAGAATGAATGTGGATGCCTACCATACACACCATTTAGAAAATGATCTCAAAATAGCTCAAAGACCTAAATTTAAGAACTAGGACCTAAGGTCAAAACTGTTAGAAAAAATATAGAGAAGAATCTTCAAGACTTTATGTTAGGCAATGGTTTCTTACATTTTTTACCAAAAGCATGAACAACAAAATTAAGTAATAGATAAATGGAACTTTTTCAAAATTTGAAGAAAACTTTTTGCATCAAAGGAACTCATCATGGAAGTATAAAGAGCACTGACAAATGAGAAAAGAAATTTGGAAGCAAAATACTGATAAAGCTTTAATAACCAGAATATATAAAGAAAACCTACAACTCAGCAACAGAAAGACTAAAAAATGGGCAAAAACCTGGATAGACATTTCTCCAAAGATGATATACCAATACCCAAAAAGTGGATGAAAAGATGCTCAACAACATTAGCCATTAGGGAAATGCAAATCATACCCACAATGAGACACCATTTCAAATCCACTAGAATGGTTACTATTAAAAAAAATTAAGAAATTTGAAGAGGATATTGAGAAATAGAAGCAATCACATATTTGATGGGTACATAAAATGGTGTCAACGCTATCAAAAACAGTTTACTAGTTCCTCAGTAAGTTTAGTATAGAATTAATATATGACATGGCAATCACACTTCTAGGTATGTGATGGTTAAGTTCATGCATCAACTTGGCCAGGTTAAGGTGTCCAGCTGATCAGAAGCAAGTATTGGCCTAAATGCTATTATGAAAATATTTTGTGGATTTAAATAATCAGTAAGTTGATTGCATTGATAGCAATCAACTTCAACATCAGCAATCAACTAAAGATATTGTCTTCAACAATGAAAGAAGTCTCATGCAATCAATTGAAGGCCTTAACAGGAAAAGTGATGATTTAAGCAGACAGAAGGAAGATTTTTCATTTCTACTTCATCCAATCAATTTCTCCTTAGGAATTCAATGAAAAACGTTATCACAGGGACTTGCCCATTTCCAGAGACATGTGGGCTGAGTGCTATAAAGAATATCATAATATTACATTACGGATATGTATATATTTCCTGTCAGCTCTGTTTTCCTAGAAAACACTGGCCAATACATGTTTAGCATCAGGAGTGATTCCTGAGAAACGTAATCTCAAAGATGAGAGTTCTGACTGAGTTCTGTGGTATTTGGAATTGCTCCTCTAATCTCATTGGATTTAGAGATACTAATGACCCAATTTCAAACAATCAAGATGAAATTGATAGACCATGGTATGAGTTGGCAATAGAGAGATGTGAAATGTCACCAATGGATATGACTATTCAAACATTTATAAAAGGCAAGGCTCTGAGTGACAGAGTTTTGACACCTTAACAAGGCTTAGCAGAGTTAAAAATTTTAATGCTATCATCCACTAGCCCTCTTTATTTCAAAACCTATAACTAGAATAGGAGAAAATATTTGCAAAACATATATTGATAAAAAATTTGTATCTAGAATACATAAAGAATGCTTACAACCCAATAATTAAAGGACAAATAATCTAATTTAAAATGGGCAAAATATCTGATAGATATTTTCCAAAGAAGATATAAAAATGACTAATAAGTCTGTGAAGTGAGACTTCATATTCATGAGGATATGGAGAAATTGGAGCCCTCATATTCTATTGGTTGGAAAGTAAAACAGTGCAGCTGCACAGGAAGAGATTTTGGTAGTTCCTCAGAAAACTAAACAGAGTTACATGGGTATACACCCAAGAGAAATGAAGACATATCAACAGAGACTCAAATGTTTATAGTATCAGTTTTCATAATACTCAGAAGGTAGAAACAGCTCAAATGCCCCTCAACATATAAGTGGGTAAACAACATGTGGTATATTCATACAATGAAATCCTATTCAGCAGTAAATATAAATTAAGAACTGATTCATAATGTAACATGGATGAACCTTGGAAAGATCTTGCTAAGTTGAAGAAGCCAGTCACAAAACACTACATACTATGTGATTCCATTGATAGGAAACTCCAGAGGAAAGAACCCTATATAGACAGAAGTAGATGAGTGGTTACTTAGGGCTAGGGTTGGGAGGTACATGGGTGTGATATCTAAAGGTACAGATTTCCTGTTGAGGTGCTTTTTTTGTTGCTGTTAAGATCAGCTCTTTTGAAAATTAACAATTAATTTTCTGAATGAGATGTATTGGAGCATAAACAACAAACAGTCTCACCACATTTGTTTCCTGCCTCTCAAGGAAAACTATCCTTCGTGCCCTGACATATAGTACCTTTCAAATAATTGTTTCATATGTTCTATTGAGTTTTGATATTTCAGGTGGGAGGCTAAACCCATGCCACTTATTTTATCTTTGCCAAAAGAAATGTCCAAGTATATTGATTAACTAAAATTTTGCTAAAACAAAATGTCTGATTTACTAACCAAAATCTCCATCAGCGGGTTAATGGGTAGCTTTTATATAGCTATAAAGTGAAATATCAATCATCAATTAAAAATAAAAGCCTACAATTGCATACAACATGGCTGAATTTCAAAATCACAATTATGCTCAGAATAAGAAAACAGATACAGAGCATTTTATTCTGAATTTTCCACTTACGGGAACTCTGCAAAAGGTAAATCTAACTTCTAATGAAAAAAATAATCAGCGATTACCTGGAAATAAGGATGGAAGAGTTGACTGAAGAACATAAAGTTGATTTTTGGAATGCTTAAACTGTTCTATATTTTAATTGGGATGTTGTTACATGATTTCGTATATTCATCAAAACTCATCAAACTACACCTAAAATGAATTATTTTCATAGTATGCAAATTATACCACAACATCAATTAAAACAGTAACAAAAACTTAACAAAATCTACATTTTTTTCTTTTAAAGGAATTATAAACTGAGAATATAGATTTATATTTACCATCATATTTACCATTTCCAGAACTCTTCAATCCCTTGAGTAGATCCAAGTTTCAACTGTTATCATTTTCTTATGCCTAAGGCATTTCGGTTTCTATTTCCAAATATGTCTTATTTACATTATACTTCTTTATAATGTCTCCTTTTGTCTATGACAATTTTCTGTTTCTGCATTTAATATTAAAGATAATTAAATCCTTTTTGGTAGTTTATTATCTTATATTATATATGCAGGGTTACAACTATAACTAATTGAAGCATAGTGATAAAGATACAGGGAGAAACAATGCTGTTGTGATGTGTCACATTTCTATTTCTTCCAAACTGACCAGGGCAGTTCCTAGAATTGTGCATGACTGGAAGATTTTCTTGAGTTTTCCCTTTTCTCTAGGAAGAGAATTCTACTTAGAAACACAGAATTGATTAGATAAAGACCATGTTTGGATTTGATTCAGTTAAGTTGGCATTTCCAAAAATGATCTATTGTGTGGGGGTGACTAATAGATGTCGCATGTAATATAGTTATCAATTAACTCAGAAAAATTTTGTATCAAGTTGAATTTTTCTTCTCTCAGAGTCCCAAGACCTTAAATATTTTATATGTAGGAACTAAAAGTGTATGTCTCCCACCTCTATTCATAGAATGTGAAAATATTTCATGTTACATCTTTGCTCTAGGTAAATATGACATTCTATATATGAATCTTACTTTCAGCTTGTCATCATGTGCTAAGAACATTCTAAGGCAAAACACCTGAACTAAAACTACTTAATTTATTATGGTATGGTGTTGTAAATTAAATTTCTCTAGTTATAAGAGAAACTAAGAATACAAAACATTTTCTAAACTAGATGGTAATCATAAAATCTTTCTATTAATAACTAATGATATTTTGATAAATAAGGGTAATTAAAACTTGACAAGGTTTCCATTTCTATTTTACAGCCATTAAATTTGAGAAAATCAAGACTTTCTTTCCATATGATTCTTTAATAGAGTTTCATTACCAGTGTAACTGTTAAGCGTTGATTTGAGTCCCCCTAAAAGATATGTTCTAGAAGCCATTCAGTTTGTGGTAATTTGTTATTGCAGGCCTAGGAAACTAATATAATAATCTTTAAGCTCTTTAAAACTGTATCTGAAATCAATCAAAACATGCATTTGTAAATACAGTAATAGATTGAAATATGTGCCTGTAAAGTTATAAATGACACATCAAAAGTTATAAATGACACATCAAAAAAGTACACATCAATGTACTTTTTTGTTCTTTTTCATTTTTATTTTCTCAAACCTGCTATGAAAAATCCAGGATAACATTTGAGTTTTTAGATAATTGCTCCAATTTATGTTGTCTCTTTTTACAGTGAGTTGATACAAAACAATATAATTTAAAGTGGCATTAAAAAAACACAAAGCAGAGCATAGCTTATGCCTTAACGCATGTCTTATGTAGCTACAAGTTGGGAGGGTTAAATGCAGCTTGTAAAATTGAAAACTTGGAGTACACTTCTAAAATTCTGTTTTATGTATGAATTAAATTTATTGAATCAATGAAACCATGCCTACAAAATAAAAGCACTACTAGTAGAGCTAAGTAACAATGTAAAGATTTACTTTAGTCTTGTCCTTTCCACCATTTTTTAAAACTTCATGAGTATTGAGCAATTGTCATATTCGGGGCTTTAGTTAAGCTTTGAGGAAAGTAAAAAGGGACATAAAGAGGAAAACAAAATGGCCCCTATTCTCAGGAAATGTAGTGAGGCTATCATGCTGTGTATTAGACAATAAATTTATAATATAGAGTTCTATATACTTAATTATTAAAGATAGCAAAACTTCCCTGTGGATAAGGAAATAACAATTAGGTGAAGAAGAGTTGTTTAATGAGGAATATTCTTAGCAATTATATATATTCAGTCTAAAAATAAGGTGGCATATTGTTTACAAGAAAAAATCAGTTATGTCGAATTGGATAATTTTCAAATGGCAATAATTTTAATCATGAGGAACATGGATTAGAAGGTTTGTGGAAATACGTTAATGTTTTAAAATATTAGTGGTGAGACAAAAAAATATGTACATAAAGAATACTTAAAGTGCAAATTAAGTCTTCTGATATAACAAGTATAGAGGGCTTGGATAAATTCCCTAAACAATCATCTGAATATTTAAAAAATGTAAAAAGCAAAGCAGCATGGAATTTCCTTTCCTTATTTTTAGCACACTTGTTATTGCTCAACACTATTGTGGTCTAATGTGAAAAGATCTTTCATGGTTTGTTAATCTGTTAAATCAATTTTTTATTGCTCATAAACATTTTTTTCCCAGTTTTGTTTTAATTTCAACTTACTTCACTTCATCCTAAGCAAAACATGTTATCAATGGACAGTCTTGCAACTAGCTCCCAGTCTCAACAAGAAACTCAAAATAAATTATTGAAAAAGGAAGAGGGAAGAAAATATTATTTCAAAATAAGTTTTTCTTATTCGTAGAGATTCATAGTCCCAAAAATATTATCTATAAACATTGACACATGGAAGGGGTGAAATTAAAAGAGTCAAATTATGTTGGGCAAGTGACATGGGTGGAAAAATATGTTCATTGAATTTTAACTTGAATTTACCTTCTATAACTTTAGATATATAATTTAAATTGATGGTAGACCTCAAACACCAAAAGAAAAAAATTCAAGTATTCTAAACTTTAATATAGTTAAGATATTTGGATATTTTGAAGTTTGATTTATCTAATATTTAAAAAAATGATAACTACTATTTAACTTGAGTTATTATGAAAAAATATATTTTAATATAGTATCACATTAATATTTGTATAACTATTTGGTCAAATTTTATTTAATATACAAATTTTGAAATGTTATTTACTAAAAATATTTTAAAATACTTAGAATTGACTAGTTCAGTTATCTGAAATATAGATCATAGAGTATTACTCAAAGGAGATTCCCCCAGTAAATTAATTGTTCTAACACATGTTGCTGATAGTAAGCTAGTGTTCAAGAGATCAGAATACAGAGAAAGTTTCATTTATAATAAATATGTTTCATCTGTAGGAAATACTTTTTGAATCTATTTAATTTATTGTCCTTCAGAGTACTGAACAGAAACCATTAATATGATCATCTGATTTAAGTAGATAATCCAGATATCCACAAAAATTTTATGAAACTCAATTGACAATTTTTCATAATTGTTAACATTTTCCAAGGGTGTAATTTCCATTAAAATCTCTCATATACACAAAATCAAAATATTATTAATGTCACGAATTTTTCCACACTGCACTATAAAGTAAATAAGAAGACTTTTCATTCACATAATATCCTCCAAGCCTTTAGACATTTTAATCTGTCTTTTTATCAATATTCTAGTGAGGATAAAGTGAATTTAATGTTTCCCCAAAGACTAAAGATACTCAGTGTGGTAGTTAGAATCAGTTGTCAACTTGGCCAGGTGAAGGCGCCTAGTTCTGTTGCTATGGACATGAACCAATGGTATGTGAACCTCATTTGTTGCTGATTACATCTGCAGTCGGCTAGGAGGCGTGCCTGCTGCAATGAATGATGGTGCTTAAATGAGAGAGCTCAATGTAGCACAGCTCAAGCAGCTCAGCACACCTCATCTCAGCACTTGCAGCTCAGCCCAGCCTTTGGAGATGCAGAAAGAAGTCACCCCAGGGAAAGTTGTTGGAACCCAGAGACCTGGAGAGAAGGCCAGCAGAGATCACCCTGTGCCTTCCCACGTAAGAAAGAACTTCAAATGAAAGTTAGCTGCCTTTCCTCTGAAGAACTAACAAAATAAATCCCCTTTTATTAAAAGCCAATCCATCCCTGGTGTGTTGCATTCCAGCAGCTGGCAAACTAGAACACTCAGTGAATATCTTTTTTGTATAATTTCCTTGGAAAATTGTCTACTGAGATATTTTGCCCATTTTTTACATAATTTTACTTGTTATTAATGAGTTGTAGGAGTTCTTTATGTATTCTGTATATTTTTAAATCACATATATGATTAGCAGAGTTTTTCTTTCAGTCTGTGTCTTTTTTTTTTCACTTCCCAATTAGTGGCTTTTGAAGCACAAATATTTAGAATTTTGTTGAAGTCCAAATGTTCTCTCTCTATAGATAGATAAGTAGATAGATAGATGTATATATATTGGTGTGTATATATAGGCGTATGCATATTTTTTTAATTTCTTGATTATTGGACAATTGCCATGTTCTGGGCTTCAGTCATATATTTATATACATGTATGTATATATATATGCATACACACACACACCTATGATTCTGGTGTCATATCTAAAAGTCTTTGCTTAAACCAAGGTCGTAAAGATTATCCTAAGTTTCCTCAAAATACTTTTATAATTGTGGCTATTACACTTAAGTCTCTAATTCATTTCAAGTTAACTTTTTTAATAAGTTGTGAGGTTTGGGTAGAAATATACCTCTGAAGATGGATTTCCAATTATCTCAGAATCTTTGTTGAAAAGATGCTCCTTTTCCCATGGAATTCCTTGGCACCTGTTTTAGTTTGTTGTCTGCTGGAAATCCACTGTATCAGAAATGGGTTGGTTTTTATAAAGGGAGTTTATTAAGTTACAATTTTACACTTCTAAGGCCATACAAATGTCAAAACTAAGGCATCCAGAGAAAGATTCCTTGACTGAAGAAAGGGCTGATGACATTCAGGGTTTTCGTGTTAGCTGGAAAGGCACACAGCAACATCTGCTAGCTTTCTCTCTGGGTTTCTCATTTCAAACAGCTTCTCCGGTAGTGTTTACTCTCTGTATCTCCAAACATCCTTCTGTGTGCTAACTCTCAAGCTTTTTCCAATATGGTCTCCTCTTAAAGGATTCTAGTAAAGGACTTGCCTTGAGTGGTCAGAGACAAATCTCCATGGAAATCACTCAAAAGATCTCACCCACAATTGGGTGGGTCGCATCTCCATGGAAACAACTTAATCAAAAATATCCCATCCAACAATATTGAATCAGGAAGAAAGAATATGGTTTTTCTGGGGAACACAGCAGTTTCAAACTGACATAGCACTGCTGTCAAAAATGAACTTACCATAAATGAAATAGTTCATTTATTTATTCTCAATTCTCTTCCATTGATCTATATGTTCTTTCTGTGCCAGTTACCACAGGTCTTGATTACTGTAGTAAACTTTGAAATCTTTAAGTTTAAACATTCTAACTTTGTTATTGGTTTTGAGGTTTCTTTGGCAATTCTTGGTACTTTTCATTTCTATAAAAATTTTAAGAGCTTTCCAACTTCCACAAAAAATACGGGAACTTTGGTAGGTATTGCATTGCATCTATAGATCAATTTGGGGGGAATAGCTATCTTAATAACAGTGGGTCTCCCAATCATGCATGCCGATTGCCTTTCCATTTATTTAGTCTTTATGTAATTCTTTTTTAAAGTTTTTCAATTTTCAATATACAAGCCATGTCCCCCTCTTAAAATAATCATTTGTATTTGTTTTGATGCTATTGTGAATGAAATCCTCTTAATTTCATTTTTAAGTTATTAATATTATATAGAGAAACAACTGAGTTTTGTATATTTGTATACTGATATCCTACAAAGTTATTGAATTCATTTATTATTTCTAATTTTGTTTCTGTTTGTTTTCATAATTTTATACATTCAGGATAACTTCATGTGAAAATCAAGACAGTTTACTTCCTATTTTCCAATTGGACCATTTAATTTTTTTATGATGAATTACACTGTCAAAATCTCTAGTAAAATGTTGAATGGATATGGTAAGACTAGATATCCTTGCTTTAGTCTTGATCTTAGGAAGAATACATTCAATCATTTTATCATTAAATATAAAATTAGCTGTAGCAATTTTTGTAAATAACATTCATCAGGTTGAAGATATTTCCTTCTATTCAGCACTGAACAGATTACTGTATTACTTTTTTTTGGGGTGGGGGGGCAGGCACAGGGAATCAAACCTGGGTCTCCAGCATGGCAGGCAAGAACTCTGCCACTGGGCCACCATTGCCCTTTATTGCATTTTCAAAATTGTAAATTGGTGTTGGATTTTGTCAAGTACTTTTTTCCACAGTGTCTTCTTGGAAATGATCACATGTTTTATGGCCATAAATCTATTACAATGGGGTACTACATTTATTAATTTTCAAGTATTATATCAAACTAGAAGATTGGGAAAAATCCATTTATTTACAGGAAGTGTTCCTTCCTGTATATTTTCTAGGCAAATTAGTGAATGATTGACATTATGTCTTTCAAAAGCAATTGATAGATTTCTGGCCTAGGATTGCCTAGGTGAGATTTTTAATTATTAATTCAATGTATTTTCTTCATATATATCAATTCAGGTTTCATATTTCTTCATATGTCAATTTCAGTAATTTGTGTCCTAGAAATTTGATCATTTCATCTGGAGTGCTTAATTTGTTGGCATAAAATTTTTCATAATATTTTATTATGAACTTGAAATTTTGTTGAGCTATTCTAAGAAACAACTACTGATTTGATTAATTTTATTTTATGTTTCTTACTTTCTATCATTGATTTCCACTCTAATCATTATTTAGAGTTTGGTTTGTTTTTTTCTTGTTTCTTAAGATGGAATCTTAGGCTAGTGCTATAAGATCATTCTATTTTTCTAATATATATGGTTTAATTCTAAATTTAACATCACATACATATGAATATCTTTAGAGTTATTTGACAATGCATTTATTTTTGTACACAGTCAAGAACTGTATGTATAAAATAGTTATTTGCTTAAGGTTAGAATGGAATTTTTTAATTCTGAAAAAGTTCAAGGGAAGTTTTCTTCATTCAATAGTGGCTCCCCTATCCTATTTATCTTACCTTGTATGATTTTAATGCACTTTTTCCTCTGCACAATAAATTCAGAGCTTTCAATACAGCTTTGACTGGCTTTGTTAAGGAACCCAACCCTCTGATCTTTTGACTTTTCTTTCTTGGAGTTATTCCATCTGAATTCAGCCTCTTTTTATGTAGCTCACTACAAATATATTTCAGTGATTGGTTTCCGTATTATCACAGTATGGATGGACAGAGGTGAAGATAAGGTAATGGGATTGGGACTTGTATATGGAATGTCTGCAAGATAATAAGACCATTAAAGCTGAAAATAACCAGTTCATTTAAAGTTTCCTGTTAGATACTAGGATAAAAATTTATCTTCAATTGCCTAATGCTGTCCCTTTAGTATTCCTGACTGATAGATTTTAAGCTATAAAAAATGGCTTAGTATTTTCCGTGAGCTAGGAATATAAGCAGAAAATGTAAAAAGTAAATATTACCCCTCCATGTAAAATGGCTTAATGAGAAAAAATTCTTAAGTTTTATACTTAATACTATTATTTGTTATTTGAAATCCAATGCGTCAAATGTGTGTGTGATGACTATGGTGCAATAAGTTTCCAAAACAAAATCTCATCTTAATTCTTAAATTAAATATTGCCTAATGCCCAGTAAGTGTTAGGTAAACCTAATACCTTGTAAACCAATGTGTATTTCTAATTTGGAAAGAAAAGAGAAACATATAGGTATGACATTATTCTCTAAATGAATAAATTTAAACTCATATTTTTTCAACACGAATTTGAAAATTCCTCTAATGCTTATGTGTCAAGATGGATTAAAACGTAGCACAGATAATATCCATAATTTTTACAATTTTCCTAGTATTAAGGGATTTTATTCTTGAATTTCAGCAGTAGAAGGATGTACATGCTTCTGACAAGGATGTGTAAGATTTTTTTATGCAAAATACAATATGCCAGATGTGCTTTATCTATATTACATGGTGGATGAATATAAATGAGATTAAGTACTTAGTGTGCATGTCATGACATTTCCATTCACACATCTTGGTTTCAGTAACATTTTAAACTTTGGTTTAAAATGCCAGTTGGTTTAATTAACTGGCACTCCCTAAGATGTCATTAAAATAAAATGTGGAAGAGGAGACTATTCATATAATTATCCTCTTAAAGTACTGACATTGAAATGTGGTATTTAAAATTCAGGGGAAAAAATTCCAGGGGAAAAATAAAAGGTAAAATGCATTGGCAGGCTCCTGAGACATGACTACAATTTCAAAATTCTATGTGTTTTCAAGAACTATAAATTTATTTTATAAATGAAACATGCCACAGGGACTGACATATACTTAGGAGAAAAATTAAAAACATATTTCTTTAAGCAAGTAAAGTATAAAATCTGTTTTAAGTAATGATATACTAGTGATAGTTGCATGATGCTCTAGAAGAAATAAAGCTACACTGCACAATGAATCATCATAAAATTAATAGTTACAAGAAGAATATAAAGCAAAATCATCATAAAACTCCCACAAGTTTCATTATCTGCCAACTTTTTGAAATTGTTCAATTATACTAATCTAGTGGATTACAGACTCATCAATAATTCAGAAAACTCATAATTTGCAAAAGAATGATGTGTAAAAAAACAGAAAAAGATAACATTGGACTTCGAAAATTACAATAAAAGTATAAATTGCTGCATACACTTAGCAAATCTCCAAGCCATTCACTGTGGTAAGTACTGTACTTAGATTATTTCTGACAATTTAAATATTCTTCAGATGTTTGCCTTAATTTTACAGGTGAAAAATTATGATTTCATTTAATAGTAGTGGGAAAAACTGGGATTTTCACTGAGGCCACTAGATTTAAAATCCATGAAAAGACTTTTTTGGATGTCTTTTCTTGCAAATGCAGAGATTTACTATCATCATTTAATCATTACATTGTGGACCAGAAAAATATTATTTATTCAGCAAATATTTTTGAACATCTTTATGCCAGGTATCGATTGAGCTTTTCAGATAAGGCAATGAATAAATTCATATTCCTACAGGAATGGAGAGTATATTCTAGTAGAAAAAGACATAGAACAAACAACAATAAAACAGAATATATAAAATGTCAGAATGTTATATATGCTGTGGGAAAGAATAGAAGACAGGCAAAGTCTAAGGAGGGAGGAATTACAATTTTAATTAGCGTAGGGAGATGAGGACTTGCTAAAACTTTGGGTTTGAAAAGTCTAAGGATTTCAACTGGAAGAAGGGAGCACAGAAAGAAGAAAAAGTAAGTAAAAGATTTTGAAGTAAATACAAGTCTAGAATTTAAATATACAGCAAGGAGAAACCTATAGTTGTAGAGAAATGAGAAATAGGGTAACTAGTAAAGTTAGAGAGAACAGATATTGAGGAAGGGACAAAGTTAGAGAGAATAGATATTGAGGAGGTTCTTATGATGAATGAGATGGAAAGTCAATGGGAGGTTAATATCAACGTTGTAACATAATTTGTTTCATATATGACAAAGAACAGTTTAACTTATCTGTTGAGTGTAAACTTATCTGTTCAGGGTAAAACAGGAAAAACAATAGATAATAAGCATGGAGAGATGATGGTAGCTTGAACAAATGTGGCAGTGGAGGGGTGAAAATGGTTGGATACTGAATATACTTTAAATGAACTGCCAGCAGAATTGACTAGTTGATTGGCTGTGGAGTATGAAAGAAAGTAAAGAGCTAAGAATGACTTAAAGGTATTTAGACTAAGAAACTAGAAAGAAGGGGTTTCCATTTACTGAGGTGGAGAAGACAGGAGAAAGAGCAGATTCTGAGGAATGATTAGGAATTTAGTTTTGGGTGTGTTTCATATGAGAGGTTGATTGGACGGGTTGAATCAACATGGACAGAAATCTGGAGTTCAGACAGGAGCCTCAGGTCACTGGTATAAATTTGGATATCTTCACTGATAGATGGTATTTGAAGAGATGATACTAGATGGCATCTTTAAGGTAAAAATAAAAAGTGAAAAACTTAGAAGGAATGGTTAAGAGATAGGAGTGAATGCAGGATAAGTATGAGTATTAGTTAAGGTTCCCCAGAGTAACAAAATCAACAGGAGTCAGGTATATATGTGAGGGTTCAATCTGCCATTAACAGAGACCTACACTGAGTCCCCAGTCTGGCACCATTCCCTGAGGACCTGTAAGCTAGGTCCATGTTTTCTCTTCCTCAATCAACTCATCAGAAAGAACTCCCAAAAGGTTCATAGGTGTGGGCTTGTAGAAAAAATAATGTGGCAGAGGTGCAAGCCATGGCCATTTTGGCCACTACCTAAGGTAGGTTATTTGGGACATAAGAGCCTGCGTAAACCCAATCTCATATATACCACTTCACTTAATTATGGAATGTTGCTGTGCATATCCATCATTATGGATGGTGGATTTTATGACATCCAATTCATGATGGGAAAGTTAAATTCTATAGTAACTTGGTGTCCTATATTTAAACATTCAGTCCCTACTAAGGCTCAGTGGGAAGCAAAAAACAGTTTTTTATCAAAAAGAGAGCAGTTATCCCCAGAGGATGGCTGGGTCTTGCTCCAAAATCCTAAGGGTCTGAACTCTGATTCACATATAGGGTCTTGCCAAATGCTCCAAACAGCATCTCTCTCTGCCACTGGCACTTCTGCAACATTAGATCTGTTGGACCACATGGAACAGATGGCAAAGCAGTTTGCAGAGCATGCTAGATCTGCTACAGAACCTTTTCTTTTTCAAGGCCTGTGCTGGTTTGAAAGTATTGTGCATCCCAGAAAAGCCAAATCCTTCAATCCCAATTCATAACTTTGGATGGCATCTTTTTTATTAAGTTGTTTACATGGAGATGTGACCATCCCAATTGTGTGTGGGAACTTTCAATTAGATGGTTTCCATGGGGATGTGTCTCCACCCATTTAAGGTTGGCTCCTTACAACATCTTTAAGAGGGAACCATTTTGGAAACGCTTCAGAGTTGACAGCCAGAGATGTTTGGAGATGCAGAAAGAAAATGCCCCTGGTGAAGCAGTTTGAAATGAGAAGCTGAGAAAGCTAGCAGATGTTGCCATGTGCATTCCCAGCTGACATGATGAAAACACTCAAGAAACTAGGGATAGAAGGGAGCTTTCTCACGCTATTAAAGGACGTCTATAAAATCAGATGCCACACATATAACATCATGCTCAATGGTAAAAGACTATAAACTTTCCTTCTAAGATCAGGAACTAAATAAAGAGTTCTGCTTTTGTCACTTGTATTCATTACTAATTTCCCTGAAAATTCTAACAAGGAAAATTAGGCAATGAAAAGAAATAAAGAGCATTCAAATGGCAAATGAACAAGTAAAACTATCTTTATTTGCAGAAAATTGGACCAAGAGCTCAAGTTTTTGGATAGAAAGACAATGGATAGTTAGATAGCAATACCCCCAAATTGATTCATAGATTAAACACAACATCTATAAAAATTCAAAATGGCATTTTGTCAGAAATTAAACTAACCCTGAAATTCATATAAAATTCAAGGGGCCCATAATAGTTAAAACAAATCTTGGAAAGGGAGAAAAAATTCAGAAGATACTCTTCCTGATTTCAGAACTTAACTACAAAGCTGTAGTAATCATGTCTGTGGTTCAGGCATAAGGAAAGCACTTTAGTTTGTAAAAGCTGCCAGAATGCAATATACCAGAAATGGAATGGCTTTTAAAAAGGGAATTTATTAAGTTGCAAGCTGACAGTTCTAAAGTCAGGAAAATGTCCAAATTATAGCATCAAGAGGTTATCTTCACTCAAGAAAGGCTGATGCTGTTCAGAATTGCTTTGTCGGTGGGGATGTCATGTGGCTGACATCTGCTGGGATGTTTGGCTTTGGAGACGTCCCTCAGCTGGAAAGGCACATAGCAACATCCGATAGCTTTTTCTCCTATCTTCCTCAATGATTTTCCCCAGACACATTTTCCTTCAACTCCAAAGTTTTCTGGCTGTGTGGGCTTTGTGGGTTCTGCTGGCTCTGGTAGTTCTCTCCAAAATGGTTCCCTCTTAAGGGGCTCCATTAAGCAACCCCACCTAGAACGGGTGGAGACACATCTCCATGGAAGCCAACTAACTAAAAGCTGCCACCCACAATTGGGTTGGTCATATCTCCAAGGAAACAATAAAAAAGATCCCACCCAGCAATACTGAATGAGGATTAAAGGACATGGCTTTTCTGTGGTGCATAGTAGCTTCAAGCCAGTAGAGAGAGACACATAGCTCAAGGAATATAATTGAGAGTTCAGAAATAAACCCATATATCTACTTTTAATGCAATTGTATTGAGATATTTTCATGCACTATGCCATCCATCCAAAGCACACAATCAATGGTTCACAGTGAGATCACATAACTTTGATGATCATCACCACAATCAACTCGAGCACATGTTCATTACTCAAAAGAAAAGGAAAAAACAAAAAATGTCCTATAGTCCTTATCACCCCCATCATTGGTGTGGCACATTTGTTACTGTTGATGAAAGAATATTAACATATTACTGTTAACTATAGTCCATAGTTTGCAATAGGTGCATTTTCCCCATACATAGGTCTATTATGAACTCTTTGCAAGAGTTTCATACAATTTGTTCTACTTCATGGAAGACATTTTTTTTTTTTACATTTGTATTGTTAATCACAGCCATCATCCACACAAGATCTACTGTGTTATACAGTTTAATGCTTTATTCTCTGGCTTTCTTTCTGTTGACATGTATGACTCTAAACTTAACTCTGTCAAGCACATTCACATGCCATTCAGCACTGTTAGTTATATTCACAATAATGTGCTTCAAACAGCTCTATTCATTTCCACATATTTAAATTCAACCGAGTTAAAAATTCTGAATATCTTAAGCAGCCACTCCCCATTCTGTAGCTTCATTCTATCATGATAACTTATATTTTAGATTCTATGTCTATGAGCTTACATATTATAATTATTTCATATTAGTGAGATCACACAATAGTTATCCTTTTGCTTTGACTTATTTCACTTAACATAATGTCCTCAAGTTTCATCAAAATATTGTTGCATGCTTCAAGTCATCATCCCTTCTTATTTGCTTAATAATATTCCACTGTATGTATATGCCACATTTTATTTATCCATTTCTCAGCTGATGGACATTTGGATTGTTTCCACCTTTTGGAAACCGTGAATAATGCCACTAAAAACATCAGGGTGCAAATGTCTATCACATCTTTGTTTTCCATTCTTCTGGATGTATAGTGAATAGTGATATTGCTGGATTGCAGGGAAACTCTATACTTAGCTTCTAGAGAATGGTTAAACCATCTTCCACAGCAGCTATATGATTTTACATTACCACTAGCAGTGATAAGTGGTCCTATTTCTCCACATCTGCCCCAACACTTGTAGTTTTCTGTTTTTCAATAGTGGTCATTCTAATAGGTGTGAAACAATATCTCATTGGTGTTTTGACTTGCATTTCCCAAACAGCCACTGAAGACGAACATCTTTCATGTATTTTTAAGCTATTTGTGCTTGCTTTTTGGAAAAATGTCTGTTTATGCCTGTATTATGTTTGGCAATGCTGCCAAAATGCAATATACCAGAAATGGAACAGCTTTTATAAAGAGAATTTAGTAAGTCACAAGTTTACAGGTCTAAGGACATACCTATATCCTAACTAAAGCATCTAGAGAAAAATATATTGCTCAAGGAAAGATGATATAGGAGGGCACACAGATGTCGTCTGCTGGTCCTTGCTCCCAATTCTGCTGCTTCCAGTTTCTGATGCTGGTAGTTTCCTCTCTAAGCATCTGTGGGTATCATTTAGCTGAGCCAGAACAAAACTCTGGGCTTCATCTCTCAGCTTAGCATCTGCCAGTGCTTGAGATTTCTTCTTTTCAGGTTTGGGCTATTTCTGTGAGTTCTTGCTTAGCACATAGACTATATCTGTGTCAATCTCCAAATGTCAACATCAGCTCTGCCATTTCTCCAAAATGATTCCTCTTTTGAAGGAGTCCACTAATGAAGACCCACCTTGAGTAGGTGGAATCACATCTCCCTCTAATCAAAAGGTCAATTCCACAGTTGGGCATACTACATCTCTGTGGAGATAATTCATCAAAGGTTTTTGCCCTAAAGTATTGAATCAGGATTAAAAGAAATAGCTGACACCACTAGATTGGACCAGGATTAAAACATGGCTTTTCTGGAGGATGCAATTCTTTCAAACTGGCACAATGTCTTTTGTCCATTTTTAAGTTAAGTTGTGTTTTAATTTGCTAATGCTGCCAGAGTGTGATATACTAGAAATGGGTTGGCGTTTCTAAAGGGAATTTATTAAGTTACAAGTTTACAGTTCTAAGGCCATAAAAATGTCCAAATTACAGCATTCAGAGAAAGATACCTTGACTTAAAAAACAGCCAATCTGGGGAGGCATATGTCGAAGTCTGCTGATCCTTTGGTATCTGGTTTCAAACAGCTTCCCTGGGGGTGTTTTCTTTCTGCATTTCCAAATTTCTCTGTCTGTGTCAGCTCTGAAGCTGTTTCCATTTTTTTTTTCTTAAAGGACTCCAGTAAGTGAATTAAGACCCATGTTGAATTGGTAGGGTCAAATATCCATGGAAACAACCTGATCAAATGTTCCCACCCAGGAAGGTGAGGCAAGATGGCAGTATAGTGAGGTGCTGAATTTAGTTGTTCTCCAGAGCATCTAGTAAATAGCTAGAAAGGGTACAAAACAACTTCTGGGGGAACCCAGTTACCTGACACACAGTGTACCCCAGCCTGGACTAGTGGAATGGCTGAGACCCCACACAGAACTGTTCATCTCCCAAGCCATGGAAGGTGGCACCCCTTCCCCATGGGCATGGCACGCTGCTTTCCCAGTGGGAAAGGAAACAGACTTTACTTGCAGCAAGGGCTTAGCTCAACAAAACTCCAATTGCAGAATTTATTTACAGATTCTGCCTACTGAAAATAGACCCCCCAGCACAGATAAACCTAGAATAAGCACTAAAGCTACTAGGAATTTTTGCCCTGGCAGAGAGGAGGTGGTGCTGATGGAAAAAAAAAGAGGCTTTTTGAGTTAGACAGCATAAAATACTGGAAAAGAGCCAGAGTCCAAGAAAAGGAGTCACATAGAGCCTGGAGGTACACAGAGCCACATACCAACTTAAGCTCTGGATTGACAACTGAGGAGCAGGAATCTGTCTCTCAAAAAGGCTTTTATTTCTTTTTTCCTACTCACTAACAGCTCATTAGATAAAACTGGAAGCACCCTCAGGCTCTAGCCCTGACCCAGGTAAGGGCAGAATTAAACTAGTATAAGAAACAAAGTAACTAGTCAGGTGAAAGGAGTTGATTCCCTAAAGAGTATATCTTCCCCAAAAGAAAAATGGAGCCCAGCTCAAGTAGAATCCCTGTTCTAGTTTGCAAACTGCCAGAATGCAATGCAATATACCACAAATGGAATTGCTTTTTAAAAGGAGAATTTATTAAGCTGCTAGTTTACAGTTCTAAGCCCACAAAA
This sequence comes from Tamandua tetradactyla, assembly GCF_023851605.1. Taxonomy (NCBI): domain Eukaryota; kingdom Metazoa; phylum Chordata; class Mammalia; order Pilosa; family Myrmecophagidae; genus Tamandua; species Tamandua tetradactyla. The sequence goes on along the minus strand of NC_135352.1, from coordinate 37,839,268 downwards.
AAAAAATGTCTAAATTAAAGCACGTTTATCCAAATTAAGGCACCAACAAGAGGTTACCTTCACTCAAGAAAGACTGATAATTTCTCTCTCTTGACTGAAGGTTTCTCTCTCAACAGAGAAGGCACATGGCAATCTTGGCAATGTCTGCTAGCTTTCTTTCTATCCAGGTTTCTTATTTCATGAAGCTCCCCTGGGAGCATTTTCCTTCTTCATCACAAAAGGTCTCTGGCTGCATGGGCTCTAGTAGTTCTCATGGCTGTCTCATCATTCTCTCTCCAATATGCTTCCTCTTTTAAAGGATTCCAGTACACCTGGAATGGGTGGAGTCATACCTCTATCTAATCAAAAGTTAATACCCACAATTGGGTGTGCTACATCTTCATGGAGATAATCTAATCAAAATATTTCACCCTATATTTTTGAATAGGGATTAAAAGAAACAGTTGCTCCCACAAGATTGGATCATTCATAAAACATGGATTTCCTAGGGTGCATAATTCTTTCAAAGCATCATACCTTCTTTCAAGGAATTCGGGTCTAGGAAACTACCTCTTATTACAAGATTTATGCAATATTTCCCTACATTTTCTTCTAAAAGTTTTATGGTCTTAGCTAATGTTTTGGTCTTTTATCCATTTTGAGTTAATTTTTGTATAGGATGTGAGATATACATTCTTCTGTACCCTGCTGTTTTGAGGCAAAGAGTTCTTATATATGCCTTTAAGGTCTGGTTCCTTTATCATTTTAGTTTCATTCTTTGTTTCTTTATTTATCCACTGTTTAGATGTTCTATCTATTAAAGAGAGTGACATGTTAAAGTCTCTCACTTTTGCTGCAGAGATTTCTATTACTCCCTTCAGTTTTCAGGTACTTTGGTGAACCCCAACCAGGTGCATAGATATTTATGATTGTTATTTCTCCTTGTTGATTTGTCCCTTTATTAATATATAGTTTCCTTCTTTATTCTCATAAAATTTTTGAATTTCAAGTCAATTTTTTTCTGATATTAGTATAGCTACCTCAGGTTTTTCTTTTCTTTTTTGCTACTGCTTGCATGGAATATCTTTTTCAATCCTTTCACTTTCAGACTATCTTGTCTTTTGGTTTAAAGTAAATCTCTCATAGACAGAATACAGATGGATCATACTATTTTTCTCCATTCTGCAAATCTATGTCTTTTGACTGGGGAGTTTAATTCACACCTTCAATGACATTACTGTATAGGCAGTATTTACTTAACAATTTTAACCTTTAGTTTGTATGTCACATATTATTTTTGCATCTCTTTTTATCTTGTTAGGTATCCTTACTGATAATCTTCATTTGCACACTCTTCTCCAAACCTCTCTCTCCTTTCTTTTCCTTCCAGGCTGCAGAATCCCATATACTATTTCTTGTGAGAAGATCTCTTGTACATGAACTCTCTCAGTCTGTGTTTACTTTTGAATGTTTAAAACTCTCCCTCATTGCTGAACGATAGTTTTGCTGTACAAAGAACTCTTGTCTGGTAGTATTTTTGTTCCAGTACCTCAAATATGACATACTACTGCTTCTTGCCTTCATGATTTCTGATGCAAAATTGGAACTTACACTTATTGTGTTTCCCTTGTGTGTGATAAATCACTTTTCTTTTGATGCTTTCAGGATTCTGTCCTTATCTTTGGCATTTGATATTATAATTAGTATGTGTCTTGGGGTAGGCCTCTTAGGATTTATTCTGTTTGGAGTGTATTGTGCTTCATGAATATGTTTATGTCCTTTACGGTAGTTGAGAAATTCCTACCCATTATTTCTTCAATGTTTTGTCTGGCCCCTTTCCCTTCTATCCTCCTTCTGGAACACCCATGATGCATGTACTTTTACATTTTGTGCTATCAAAATTAGATATTAAAAAAAAATGTTTTACATAGATATCCATACAATTTTTAAGTAACATTTATTGGATCTAAATAAAGGGTTTTTCTGTTATACTGTAATGCATTCTATTCTGTAATTCAGGACCCTGACATTTATTGGAACTCAAAACTGAAAGCATTCTTATTGGTCAGATGTAGCCTAGGCTGCCTTACAGCTAGTTATTAGAAAAGCACACATTTCAGTGGGTTAAATAGGATGATTTGTTCTTTCCCATGGAACTATCTAAGCATATACTTTCCAGTGCAGGATGTTACTTATAATATGTAAATAAAAAGGCTGCTGCAATCTTTTGTTTCCATTATTTTAGCATCTTGGCCTCATCCACATAGTCTTGGATGGTTCATCTCTTCCACTCCCACATTCCAGCCTCCAGGATGGAAAGAAAATAGAAATGAATGTCTTCTCCCATGAAGAACATGACCCAGAAATTGTGCATATCATTTCCATTCATATTGCATTTGCCAGGACTTAGCTGCATTGCTAAAATGACTTGTAAGAAAGAAAGGAATATCAGCCTATATAAAACTGATTGGACATTCTTTAAGAAGGAGATGATTGATAACAGAAGTAATCCAGAATTTGTGACAAAGCCTTTAACAGTTGGTATTATTCCAACCCATTATTATTATTTCACCTTGATGTCAATAAAGTTATAGAAATGTGATTATATTCTATCTTATATTGTCATATTCAGCTAAAATTTAATGTTCAGACATTTTGTTTTTGTATTTGCTTAACATTTAAAAATATCCACCTTGAATTATTATCAGTTTTCTAATAGCGGCAGTCCCTAAAAGAATATTTCATCATTAAAGTCTGTATTCAAATGGCCACTTTATCAAGAATGAAACATATAAATTAAAATTCTCTGCAGGGTGGCACTCTATAAGCTCAGCAACCATACATCATATTTTGCATTTTTAAAAATGTTAAAGTGTAAATATTTCCCTTGTTTCTATCCTCAGTTCTGTACTTATTTTATATGTTGTCATTTTGGCTTTTAAAATAAATTTTATATTTGGAGCAACATTATCACAGAAAAATTACACATAAACCACTGAAGTTTCCCATACATTATCCATCCTGCCAAACACAATTTCTACTATTATTAGTCTTGCACTGTTGTGAGACTTTTGTCACAATTTGGGTTTTAGATCCTGTAAGAAGTAAAATATATAGTTGCATACCAAAAATTCAATACAGTAAAGTGTTGTTATTTATAATTCCTATGTGGATACCTTTAAAGGGGAAATTCTTTTCTTTATGATGACTCAATTCAATGAATAGTGTCCTTTTCTTTTTAATCTGAAAATCACCCTATCGTTTGCTTATGGGAAAGGTGGAGTGCTAGCAAATTCTCTCAACTTTTGTTTACCTGGTAATATCTTAATCTCTCTCATTTTTAAAATCAATTTTATTGAGATATATTGTATATTTGCATGCCATAAAATCATCCAAATTGTATAATCAGTGGTCCACTGTATCATCATATAGCTGTGCATTCATCATCACAATTGACTTTGAACATATTCCTCAAAAAAAATAATAAAAGTGAAAAAGAAAACCCAAAACATCCCAAACAGCCTCCCTTCAACATTATTTATTTTTTTGTCTTTTTTTTCTTACTCATCTGTCCATACTCTAGATAAAGTGAGTGTCAGCCATAAGGTTTTCACAACCACACAGTCACACCTTAAAAGTTCTATAGTTATTCACATCTTCAAGCATCAAGGCTATTGGATAACAGTTCAACAGTTTCAGGTATCTCCCCGTTGCTACTCCAATATAAGTATGCTGGCTTGAAAGTATTATGTACCCAGAGAAGCCATGTTTTAATCCTGATTCAATCTTGTAGGGGCAGACATTTCTTTTAATCCTTATTCAATATTGTAAGGCAGAAATGTTTGATTCAATTATCTCCACAGAGATGTGGCATGCCAAATTGTGAGTGTGACATTTGATTAGATGGAAATGTAACTCCACCCATTCCAGGTGGATCTTGACTGGTTTATGGGAATCCTTTAAAAGAGGAAACATTTTGGTGAGAAACTTCAGAGCTTAAAGAAACTTGAGAGCCAACAGAGAGAGAGCTGACACATATGCTAACACTTGGAGAATAGAAACACAGATGTTTGGACATGCTTGGAGCCCAGCAGATGTTGCCATGAGATTTTAAGCAAGCCAGAACCTGGAAAGAGCCAAGGGAAGCCAAGAGATGAAAGCCAGCCCAAGAGAAGTGAAGAGAGGAACCACTATAGGAATAGAGGCTGAAAGCAACAGCGCTCAAGAGCAAGGGATGAGCATACCTTCCCAACTGACAGAGGTGTTCCAGATGCATTGGCCTTTCTTGAACTAAGGTATATTTCACCGGATGCCTTAGTTTGGACATTTTCATAAAGTAAGAACTGTAAATTTGTAACATTAAATTCCATTTATAAATGACATTCCATTTCTGGTATGTTGCAATGCAGCAGCCTACAAGCTAAAACAACACTATAAGCTGAAGGTGGGTATCTATATACTGCATATGAATAGCCTTCAAAATGACCTGTCACCTCTACTTGAAATCTCTCAGCCACTGAAACTTTATTTTGTTCCATTTATATTCCCCTTCTTGGTAAAGAAGTCTTTCTTACTTCCATGATGCCAGAGCCAGGCTCACCCCCTGGAATCATGTCCCATGTTGCCAGGGAGATTACACCCCTCTGGGTCATGTCTCACATAAGGTGAGAGGGCAGTGAGCTTACCTGCAGAGCTGGCTTAGAGAGAGACGCCACATCTGAGCAACAAAAGAGGTTGTCTAGGAGTGACACTTAGGCATTAACATAAGTAGGCTTAGCTTCTCCTTTGCAGGAATAAGTTTCATAAAGGCAAGCCTTGAGATTGAGGGCCTGGCTCACCAAACTGACAATCCCAAATGATTTCAAGAATATCAGGTCTTCCTCAGGGTGGGAAATTTTATCACTTCTATCTTTTTCCCCAGTCCCTTAAGGGCACTTTGCAAATACTTTCTAATCTTCTGCCCAGATTACTTTTGGATGTATGGAATCATCTCACAAACCTTTACAAACCAAGAAGCACTCACTCCTTATTCAATATTCCATGTAATTATGGTGTTTGAGTATGCTGAACATACAATTTATACTAGATAGTATGCTACCAAGAATATAAATTTTGTACCAAATAAACATGTCTTCCTTGGGTCTCACACAGAAGTTGATATTTTAAAATATAGTCAATATCATCTTTTACCCTTTAGTCTGCTTTACCTTAGTCCCATCAAGATCAGCTTCATTCATATTCTAATTGAAATCAAATCACTTTTTCAGTGTGTTTAACAGTTACTGTATGGGGTAATGCTGACTTTCCTAGCTGCAAAACTCTAGCTTTGAGTCTCGGATGTCATGCAAATACCCAATGTTCCAGGGAATGACAAGGTTATACAAAAGAGCTCAGCATCTCAGAATTTAGAAATAACAGTTACAACTCAGGAATAGATGCAATTGCTATAAAAGCTTACATTCAAAGAAACTTTACAAAAGTTAATCTGACAACTTATCCTCTTGCATTCAATTTTCAGAGTTTACACGTTATAGTTAGTCCATATTAGTGAATCATAATAATATTTGCCTTTTTATTTGCTTATTTCATTCAACAGAATGTCCTAAAATTTCATTCATATAGTTGCATGCCTCACGACTTCATCCCTTCTTGCAGCTGCTCAGTAGTTCAGGGTATGTACACATCTTAGTTCCCACTTACGTTCTTCATTTGATGTACCCCGAGGTCAACTCCATCCATTGCAAACTGTGAACACTGGCATCATAAACACCAGTGTGCAAATGTCCATTCAGGTCCCCAGTCTCAGTTCCTCCAAAGGTACATCTAGCTACAGGGTTGCAGTATCACATGGCAACTCTACCCCTAGCCTCCTGTGGAGTCACCACACTGCCCTTCCAAGGAACTGAGCCTCTGTGCTTCCTTACCAATGACGAATAGGTACGTCTCTCTCTTCATGTTTTCTCTAACACTTTTATCTCTCCATTTGTTTTAAACAATTTTATTCACACATCCTACATTCCAACCTAAGCAAAATATCAATGTTTCCTGGTATAATCACATAGCTATGACTTTACCAGCCCAATCTGTATGAGGACATTTTCATTTCTCCTGCAAAGAACTCATAACCCTCACCTATATCCCTCATTTATTGACTCTTTGTTTTGGAATATGTCCTGTGTTATATTCAGTAAAAGCATATTACAATGTTATTGTTAATTATAGACCTAGCATAAATTGATAATAGTTTTCCTGTGTGCCATCCCATTTTCAATACTTTGCAATGTCGGCATTCATGTGTTCTTCTTCAGGCAAAAGCATTCTTATACTTCTACATTGAATCACTGTTTTGATTTGTTAAAGCTGCTTGAATTACATATACCAGAAATTGAATGGCTTTTCAAAAGGGAATTTATTAAGTTGCAAGTTTACAGTTCTAAGGCTATAAAAACACCCAAACTAAGGAATCCACACAAAGATACTTTGACTCAAGAAAGGCCAGTGGGTCCAGAACACCTCTGTCAGTTGGGAAGGCATATGGATGGCATCTGTTGGAATCTTTGGCTTCTGGTTTCAATTTCCCTGGAGGCCTTTACTTTCTGCAATTCCAAATATCTGGGTTTCATATTGGCTCAGTCAGCTCTGTGGCTCTATTTGCTCTGTCTGCTTTTTCCAAAACAGATCCCTCTTAAAGGACCTCAGTAGGCAAGTTAAGACCCACCATGAATGAGCAGAGATACCTCTCCATAGAAACCATCTGATTAGAAGGTCCCACCTTTTAAAGGTGGATTAAAGAACATGATTTTTCTGTGGTACACCACAGTGTCAAATTGGCACAATCATCATCATTGTCCACTCTAGGTATCACTAAGTTGTACTGTCCTGGTCCATATCCTCTGTCTTTCCTTATGGTTTTATACATGCCGCAGCCCATCTCCCTCAAACATATTCATACTCAGCTTCATTCAGTGGACATTTGGGCTGTTTCCATCTCTTGGGAATCATGAATAACACTACTATAAACATTGGTGTGCAAATGTCCAATTATGTCCTTGGTTTCATTTCATCCAAATATATAGCTGGTAATAGGGTCGCTGGATCATATGGCAATTCTATACTTAGCTTCCTGCAGAACCACCAAACTAACTTCCAGAGAAATCGCCCCATTCTACATTCCCACCAACTGTAAATAAGTATGCCTCTTTCTCCACATCCTCTCCAGAACTTGTCATTTTCTTTTTTTTTTTTAATGGCCATTCTAGTAGGTATGAGCTGATATAACATTGTGGTTTTGATATAAATTTTCCTAATATCCAGTGAAGTTTAGCATTGTTTTATTTATTTTTGAACATTTGTAATTCCTCTTCGGAAAAGTGTGTCATTTATTTTGTCGATTTTTTAATTTGGTTGTTTGTTTTTTTGTTGTTGAGTTGCAAGATAACTTTATATATTCTGTTTATTAAACGCTTCTGTAATATGTGGCTCCAAATATTGTCTCGCATTGTGTAGGCTGCATTTTGATTTTCCTAACAAAATACTTTGATGCACAAAAGTGCTCAAATTTGAAGAGATACCATTACCTAGTTTTTCTTTCTTCGCTTGTGTTTTGGATGGAAGGTCTAGGAAACCACAGCCTATTACAATATTCTTAATATGTTTCTGACATTTTCTTCTAAAAGGTTTATAGTCTTAGCACTAATGTTTAGATAGTAGATCCATTTTCAGTTAATTTTCATATAAGGTGTGAGAAAGGAGTCCTCTGTCATTTTTTGGGATATGGATATCCAGCTCCCCAAGCACCATTTGTTGAAGAAGCTTCACTATCACAGGTGAATTGGCTTCACCATCTTATCAAAGATCAATTGTCCATTGGGTCTATTTCTGAACACCCAATAAATTTCATGGGTCAGTATATCTATCTTTATGCCAGTACCACAAGATTCTGATCACTGTAGCTTTGTAATATGCTTTAAAGTCAGGCAGTGTGAAACTTCCCATTTCATTTTTCTTTCTCAAGGTATTTTTAGTTACTCTTCCAAATAGATTTGATTATTGTTTCTTCTATTTCTGTAAGTTGTTGGATTTTAATTGGTATTTCAATGAATCTATAAATGAATTTGGGTAGAATTGATATTGTTCTAGTTTGCTAGCTGCTGGAATGCAATATACCAGAAACAGAATGGCTTTTAAAAAGGGGAATTTAATGAGTTGCTAGTTTACAGTTCTAAGGCCAAGAAAATGTCCCAATTAAAACAAGTCTATAGAAACATCCAATCTAAGGCATCCAGGGAAAGATACGTTGGTTCAAGAAGGCTGACGACGTTCAACATTTCTCTCTCAGCTGGAAGGGCACACAGTGAACATGGCAGCATCTGCTGGCTTTCTCGTGGTTCTACCAAAAAGGGACTCTCTCCAAAATGTTTCCTCTTTTAAAGGATTCCAGTAAACAACTCGACCTTCAGTGGGTGGAGACACACTTCCATGGAAATCATCTAATTAAAAGTTACCATCCACAACTGGGTGGGTCACATCTTCATGGAAACAATCAAAATGCTCCCACCCAGCAATATTGAATGAGGATCAAAGGGCATGGTTTTTCTGGGGTCCACCACAGATTCAAACTGGCACAGATATCTTAACTATATTTAGTCTTCTAATACATGAACATGGTATGTCCTTCCATTGGTTTAGGCCTTCCTTGATTTTTTTAGAAATTTTTTGTAGTTTCTGTGGATAGAACTTTTATGTACTTGGTTAAATTTATTCCTAAATATTTGACTTTCTTCATTGCTATTGTAAATAGAAACTTTTTCTTCATTTCCTCCTCAAATTGTTCATGGCTGGTGTATAGAAACATAACTGATTTTGGCATGTTGATCTTGTATCCAGCCGCTTTGCTGCACTCATTTATTAGTTCTAGTAGCTTTACTTTAGATTTGTCAGGATTTTCTACGTAAAGGATCAGGTCATCTACAAACAGTGAAAGTTTTACTTCTTCCTTTAAGTTTTGAATGATTTTATTTATTTTTCTTGCCTAATTGCTATAGCTAGAACTTCCAGCACAATTTGAATAATATGGTGATAATGGGCATCCTTGTTTTTTCCTGATCTTAGTGGGAAAACATTCAGTCTTCCCCATTGAGTATGATGTCAGCTGTGTGTTTTTCATTTATTTCCTTTATCATATTGAGGATGTTTCCTTCTCTTTCTGTCCTTTGAAGTGTGTTAATCAAGAAATGATGCTGAATTTGGTCAAATAACTTTTCTTCATCAACTGAAATGATCTTATTTTTCCATCTTTAATTTGTTTGATGTTATGTATTACATTAATTGTTTTTTTGTGTGTTGGCCAATCCTTGCACACCTGGGATAAAACCCACTTGGTCATGGTATATAATTTTTTAATGTGCTGCTGGATTCAATTTGTGAGTATTTTCTTAAGAATTTTGTACTGAAAATTACAAAAGATCAATCTGTAAATTTATGTTCTTGTAGTATCTTTGGCTGGTATTGGTATGAGGGTGATATTGACTTCATAGCATGAGTTAGGTAGCTTTTCCTCCATTTCAATTTTCTTTAAGAATTTGAGAAGGATTTGTACTAAGTCTTTCTTGAGTGTTTGGAAGAATTCATTTGAAGTTACTTGGTCTGGATTTTTTTGAGGAGAGCAGTTTTTTCTGATTCAGTCTCTTTACTTATGATTGGATTGTTGAGGTCTTCTATTTCCTCTCAAGTGAATGTTTCTTGTTAATGCTTTTCTAGAAAGTTGTTGATTTATTCTAATCTGTCTAGTCTGTTAGGATATAGTTGCTCAAAATATCCTCTCATCATCGCCTTTATTTCTGTGGGGTCAGTAGTTATGTGCCCTCTCTTATTTCTGATTTTATATATATATATATATATATATATATATATATATATATATATATATATGCATCCTCTCTCTTTGTCAGCCTAGCTAAGTGTCCTTGTATTTCATTGACTTTCTGAAAGAATCAACTTCTCGTTGTATCAATTCTCTCTGTTGTTTCCATGTTCTCAATTTCATTTATTTATGCTCTAATCTTGTTATTTCATTCTTTCTGTTTGCTTTGGAGCAAGTTTTCTGTTCTTTCTCTAGTCCCTCCATGTAAGCAGTTAATTCCTTAGTTTTTGCTTTCTTCTTTATTAATATAGGCATTTAGGGCAAAATTTCCCATATCAGTTCTGCCTTTGCTGCATCCCATAAGTTTTGATATGTTGTGTTTTCATTTTCATTTGCCTTAAGATATTTACCAATTTCTACTGTAATTTATTTCTTAAGAGTGTGTTGTAGAGCCTCCATAAATTTGTGAATGTTCCAGGCTTCTGCCAGTTATTGATTTACAACTTCATTCCCATTATTATTGAAGGAAGTGCTTTGTTCTGATACTTTTAAATTTAATGAGACCTGTTTTGTGCTCCAATGTGTAGTCTGTCCTGGAGAATTATCCATGAGCACTTGAGAAGAATGTGTATGCTGCTGTTATTGGGCAGGAAGCTTTGTAAATGTCTGTTAAGCCTCATTCACTTATCATATTATTCAAGATCTGTGCTTCCTTATTGACCCTCTGTCTAGATTTTCTACCCAGTGATGAGAGTGGTGTATTTAAATCTCCAACTACTATTGTAGAAGTGTCTACTTCTCCCTTCAATGTTAACAAAGAGAGTTGTCTCATATGTTATGTAGCACTCTGGCTCAATATATAGATATTTATGATTGTTAGGTCTTCCTGGATGAATTGTACTTTTTATTAATGCATAGTGTCCTTCTTTCTCTCTTTCAATTGTTTCACATTTGAAGTCTAAGTTGTCTGATATTAGTAACTTATTCCCACTCTTCTCTTTTGTTGTTTGCATGGTATATATATTTTCAAAATCTTTCACTTTAATCTCATTTGTGCTTGTGTATCAAGTGAGTGTCTTATGGAAAGCCTATAGATGTTTTTTATCCATTGGCCAATCTACATCTTTTGAGTGAGGAATTTAATCCATTAACATTTAATATTATTACTGCAAAGGTTGTATTTTCCTCAACCATTTTTTTCTTTTAGATTTTATTTGTCATGTCTTATTTTCCTCTATTTTAACCCTGTTAGTTACCCTTCCTGCCAATCTTTATTTCTACACTGTCTCTAAACACCCCTCTAGTCCTATCTTTTCCTATCTGCTTCTAGTGCTCCCTTTAGTATTTCTCGTACAGCATGTCTCTTTTTCATGAACTCTCTCAGTGTCTGTTTATCTGTAAATATTTAAAAATTTCCCTCAGTTTTGAGGGGCAATTTTGCCAGTATAGATTTCTTGGTTGGTAATTTTTCTCTTTCAGTATCTTAAATATATCAACCAACTGCCTTCTCACCTCCATGGTTTCTGCTGGGAGATCCACACTTGTCTTATTGAACTTCCATTTTATGTGATGGATCACATATCTTTTGTTGCTTTTAGAATTCTCTCTTGTTTTTGACATTCAAAAATCTGACTAGTAGATGTCTTAGACTAGGTAGATTTGGGTCTATTATGTTTAGGTTATGCTGTACTTCTCAGAACTGTAATTTTATGTCTTTCATAAGAGTTGGGATATTATAATTGACTATTTCCCCATTATTTTTCTACCCCTTTTCCCTTCTCTTCTTCTTTTTGGACACCCATAACATATATGTTCATACACTTCATATTTTCTTTAAGTTCTCTGAGACCATGCTCAAAGTTCTACATTTTTTTTCTTATTTCTTCTTTTCTGTGTAGAATTTCAGTAATCTTTTCCTCTAGTTCACTAACACTTTCTTTTGCCTATTCAAATCTGCTATTGTGTGTCTCCATTTTGTTTTTCATCTCTACAACTATACCTTTCAGTCCTATAGGTTCTACCATTTTTCTTCTCTATGGACACACTTTGTCTTCTTTATATTCTTCATGTATTTTCCATATTTTCCTTCAACTCATTGAATTGATTTAAGGGTCTGTTTTAACATCATTAATTAGTTGTTTCAATTCCTGCATCTCAGTTGAGATTTAATTTGTTTCTTTGGTTGAGCCATGTCTTCCTTCTTCCTGGTGTGGTTCATGATTTTCTGTTGGTGTCAAGGCATCTGATTTTCTTGCTTAGTTTATTCTATATGTAATTTTATCCCTTTGCCCAGAGTTTTCCTGTTGTTCAGATTTGTTCTTTATCTAGTCAGCTTAGGCTCTGGTCAGTTGTCAGACTGTTCTGTGCCCCAGTCTCCCCCAAAAATGAGGCTCCTGCAGTGACCTGCCTAGGATGGGAGTAGGCACTGGGCACCACACAATGTCTCTGTTGGTAGGACAAGTCTGTGGTCTCTCAGTGGTGCTCGTACTTTTGGTTTGTTTTAGAGCACTGATTTGATAGTTGGGTTGTCTGTATTTCTCAACCAAAACAGGGGTGGTTTTCCAAGCAGGGAGCATAGACCTACTCCAGTCAGCCTGAAGTAATCTTCTGGGTGGTCTCTGAAAAGGCCTCTTCCTTCTTTTTTGCACTTTATGCTCTTCCCAGCAAATTGTGCTGTTCAATAACTTAATCCTCCTCAGAGTTGTATACCTTTCAGAGCACAGGCTGTGCCTCACCAGGTCAGGATACTGCAGGGCTCCTGTTTCTTCACTTTGCTCACTAAAATCTGGCTTAACATGGGTCTATGTCCTCCACTTTATTTGTGGCAGAGTGTATTTCTAACTGCCATTTCTCACAAGGTTGGAGGGAGGACTTTCAGACTCAGGGCTGGAGAAACATCTTCTGTCCATGTTTTATCAAACTCTATGTCTCTCTCTGACCTGGACTTGAAATGCTCTCCCCTGTCCCCCAGATCTCTGTGAGAGACTATGTATTCTGTGTAGCCCACTGGGAGGGGTCCCTGATGCTGTTTCTCTGCCTGTCCCACACTGTGAGACAGAGTGAGGGGGAGAGGAGTGGACCAGCCAGTTGAGGATAGAAATTTCCTACTTGGTATTTTCTTCTTCTTCAATTCAAGATTTGTAAGGTCCCTCTCCAGTCCATATCCTCTTCCAGATTTCTGAACCATTCAGAATCGTTCTTTTTTAATGCTGAATCTCCAAGGAGAGATTGTTAGTAGCTGTTTATGTGGCTATGTTTATGACATCATATCTCACTCATTTTTGTAAGATTATTTCACCGTGTATAAAATTATTGGTAGGTAGATTTTTTGCCTATTTTTTTCAGCACTTTAAATATGTGTTTCCTCTGCCTTCTTGCCTCTATGGTTTCTGATGAGAAATGTGTGCTTATTTTTATTGGGGCACCCTTGTACACTAAGCATTGTTTTTCGCTTGCAGTTTTCTCCATCTGTCATTCAATGGTTTGATTACAATGTGTCTGGGAATGGATCTCTTTGAGTTTATCCTGTTTGGATTTCATTGGGATTCTTGAATGCATATATTTATGCCTTTCATTAAATCTGGGAAGTTTGTTTCTTCGAATTTTTCTTTCAGTCCTTTTTTTCTTTGTTTTCCCCCTGAAACTCCCATATACATGATTGTTGCATTTCATGGTGTCCCCCAGTTCTCTCAGGCTCTCTTCTTGACTCTGACTGTTCTGTCTTTCTGTTTCTGCTTAATCTTGAGTTCACTTATTCTTTATACTGCTAGCTCCAATCTTCTCTTGAACCCATTTCAGGAATTTCTTAAACATGTCTTATTGTTGTAGTCAGTTCTGTGTGGTTTCTCTTCATCATTTTGATCTCTTTATTGATATTCTCTTTCTGCTCATCTAATTTTCTTCTACTGTGCTCTATTTCTTTGTTCATGTTTTTCTTTTATTCTTTGTGCATTTTAAAAATGTATTTCTGAGATCTGGTCATCTGAATGTTTCTCATGCATTAATTTTCTCCTTTATATGTGCTATGGGTTCCTGTTTCTTTCATTGTTTTGTTTAGCTTACTGTAACCTATGCATTTTGATATTTTATTGTGTTATTTTTGGAATTTAGACTCTGAGTACTCTCTTCCTTAATCTCCTATCCAGCTAGTGTTTTGTTGTTGGTTTTTTTTTTCCTTTGATACGGGCAGGCACTGGGAATTGAACTCGGGTCTCCAGCATGGCAGATGAGAACTTGCCTGCTGAGGCACTGTGGCCTGCCCTCTATCAGTCAGTGTTTTGATAGAGGTTTCCTTGAATGGTCAGAGATAACAACAACAACAAAAAGGAATACCTGTTCCCCAGTCTTTGGTGATTGACTTGTGTGAGTCCTCTCCTTCAGCATGTAACCATACAATAAGCTTAGAGAACAGGATGAGGCAAAAGTGTTTAGGGAATCCCTAGTCTTTTCTGTACATTATCTTGTCCTGAGCCTATAGCATGTGACCCAAGATATTCTCTCATTTATGCATATCCAATTGTCTTCACATCCCTAGAAAACAGCATTTCCTCATAATTCTGGGCAGTGCATTGTATGCCCTGCAGCTACTACTCCTTTGTTAGAGGCAGCTGTGATTTGACTGATGTTCTACGGCATTTTGTAGAAGAACAATGTAAGCATCCTCCACACACAGAGTCAATTCTGGATGGCAGCAAGTAGCCTGATTCAGTCCTTCAGACTACCATAAGGCAAATTGGCACAGTCATAACTGCTCCTAGGATGTGTAGGTGGTCTACTCCACTCCCTATAGAAACAGGACCATGGACCTACACTGGGAGTGTGGGCTGGCACTCTGCTGACCCTGGGATAGGGTGGGGGAGGGACCAGCAATGGTGTCATATAATGAGCTTGTGTTATAATATTCTTGATGTGTTGCTAAATCTATTTACAAAAATTGTTGTGTCCATTTATATTCTATCGGAGATCCATTTATAGTAACTATGTTACAGAACATTAGCAAATATTTGCTACCTTGAAAAGGAAATGTGGAACTGTATTCTTTTAATTTGCAATGTTATTATTATTTAACTTGATTTCTTTATCCTATGCACTTTTTTTTCATGGGCAGACACCAGGAATCGAACCCGGGTCTTGGGCATGGCAGGCAAGAATTCTGCCACTGAACCATCATCACACCACCCTATCTTCTGTACTTTTTAAATATATTTTCATTTATTGAAATGGCAACTCAATATTTGAGGTTATATGGTTTTTAGGCTTTGCAGTTGGGGTTTTCCTTCTTACGTGAATTAGAAATGCACTTTTTCCTCTAAATATATTTTGGCATTTGCTTTTTGGCTTTTAACTTTTGTCATTTCTCTCATAGGTTTTTATTTGATTTTGTCATTTGCTTGTGTCCATTACATGCATTAGATATATTTACTGAACACCAACTATTTTCCAGTGGTGGTAATATAAAACAGGAGTCACAAGGAAGATCAGGTAGACAAATATATTACTTTATTTATAAATTAAATGATAAAAAACTCAATCTAAAATTTCATCTTTGGAAAGTGATATGAAGGAAAAATTAAAATGTTATAAGGTGTCTAATATAATGATCTAATGCTAAAGTGTGTATGGAGTCTTTCCTGAACAAATAATGGTTGCGAATGAATAAGAAATAAGTGGTTACAATAGGCAGGAAGCTTCAATGAAGGTGTCAACGAGTTTATAAAGGTATGACAGAGATTAGTTTAAGATGAACCTGGAGAAGTAGGGAGGGCAATAATTATACAAAAACAGGATTTGCATATTTACAATGAGATAAACTTTTAAAACCTTTCATGAAGTTAAATCTATCAGTCATTCATTGTGAAACATTTCATTATTTTGATACTTGAACAATGACCTACTACAGGAATTTGATTGCTAATTATTTTTCTTTATTTTTGGTACTTAAATATTTAACATAATGTAAAAGGTAGATACTTAAATCTCATATTCTTTGTGACACAGAATTAAAATTATCTCTATTAAAAGCATAATAATAACATATAGTGTTTATCAGTTTATGTGGCTGCAGAGCAGCAGTAATTAAAAAGTCATTAACAGCCATGCTGGAGATCCCAGTTAGATTCCCAGTGCCTGCCCATGTAAAAGAAAAAAGAAAGTCATTAATTAAATTTTTTATATAACCTCTACTTTTTTATATAACTATATATATCCATATAGAAGTTGGAGATTTTGCTGCTTAAGTTCATCAAAGCAGAAACATGTGGGATTTCCTAAAATCCTCTATAATTCTCATGTTATGTACACAGTAGCAGTCACCCCATATTCAATAGAGCATGTATCCTTAAATATATCTCAAGCCTATATATATATATATCATTTTTAGCTAGTGCCAAACTCATTTCGTACTTCAGATTCATACCATGTCCTTCCATGAGTGGTACTAGGCCTCTCTGCCTCTAAATTTACGATGTTCAAATCCATTCTCCACACTGACACTATACACATCTGATAATGTCATTTCCCCAATGCTTTTTATAATTCTACATTTATTTTGCTATATTTTTCATCATTTATGAATATTCCACACCAAACTATAAACTTTGTGGATGCAAGGTGAATGTTTATTTTGTTTACCAATGTACTCCATGCCTAGAATGTATCTATGCAAGAAATATTGTGGAGTGAATAAATAAGCGTACATTTCCAAATATTCATTGATTTCCATGCATGACCTCCAGAATATCGATGAGTCCCTTTAGCTTGGTATAAATCTCCATGATCAGACTCCTACAGTGTCTGTCACCACATCCTTTCCCATTCTCATGTTCTACGTCTGGTTCAGGAATCCAGAGCTACATATAGTATGAGGCTCAGGGGTACTTCCTGCCTTTCCCTATCTTCTCATCTTTGCATCAAGTAAAATCCTAACATGTAATACAGACATGCACTGTCTAATGACATGCAGTGCAGAGCCTTGCAGACATGCCTTACAGTTCACAACCCTAAAAATGATCATCTCTCCAGACATTTTCCTATAAAAGGAATTGTGGGCTCCTCATCTGTGCTCTATTCTCATGAATCTAATGTGCATGTAGCTAACACTTACTTTGACTAATTATTGAAATTATCAATTTATACCCATGCACACTTGCTGTAAACTCCCACAAAACAGAGAGATCATTTATTTACTTTTAATCCTTAGCATCAATCAAAATATTTACTATTATTTACAGTTATATAAACAAATCTTAAGTAAAGATAAACATTCTGTCACATGTGAGAAAAATGGCTGGAATAAATAAAACAATGGAAGATTAATGAATATCGCGGAAAGTTGTCTTTTATCAACTTTCTATTACATGTCTTACTTAGAATACAATTTTGAACAAGCATTATTACCATGTGATGGCAATTTAAAATAGGCATCTTGCATGTGAAGGCCTCAAAGACACATTTAGAGAAAAATGCTTCCTAAAGAAATCTCTCCCTTTTTGTGAAATGATCAATTCTAATTACTTTCAGTGTTGTTCAGTTGAAGTTCTCTTCGCCTCTACAAAATAATATTCCTTATCTAAAAGTTTCAGAAAAGTGATCATAAAAGTCCTATTAAAATGGACAATACAAAGGAAATTGATTTGGGAAAGAGAAAATATAAAGAAAAGGAATTGATGAAATCTCATTAAGAAAATAATTTGGTGAATTCATAAATCTCTGGGATAATGGATAACATCTGCAGAGAAGATAATGAAAAATTATTATATTTTCTTGATGTTAATTTTTAGCATTATAATTATGTAATTTAATCATTCCTGCAGTTTAATTATTTGTAAGATGGCTTTTTATCATCGATCTAAAGTTCTAATCTAAAATGTACACATCTTTAAGTAATATCTTAAAACAAACACTTACTGCTCTGAACCCTTATGTGGTTTCTCTCATAAAGATTATACTGATGCAATCAAATTATTTCTTCTTTTTATTCTGTGAGAATTTTTCTTTCTAAACTTTTGGATGATAACTAAAGCTTAAATCCTTTACTGGCAAGATACTCTTAAAATAATTAATGTTATTGACCATCTCAGCATGGTTTTGGAATTTGATTAATAATAATATAAAAATCTGTAGTTACATATTAATAATAATTACTGTAATATTTTCTTAATTATTTATGTCTATTTATTTCTATCCTCCATTCTTTCCCTCCTACTGTTCAGAAGTTACTTTTTTTTAACATGGGCAGGCTCCGGGAATCAAACCCGGGTCTCCAGCACAGCAGGTGAGAATTCTGCCACTGAGCCACCGGAGCACCACCCCCAGAAGTTATTTTTTATTGAGTTTTATATTATTTTATTTCAAAAGTAATATGACTAAAGAAAAATCAGGAGGTCAGAGATCCAGCAAGCATTACAAAGCTTTTACAACCAGGAATATTTGATCATTATATATATGTAAGGAAAGACAATATTTAATGAGAAAATGAAATATGTTTCTGAATTTAATTTAGCTGATTAATAATCCTCAAAAAACACTATTTTTCCCTCAAACTTCATTAGCTTTCAGCAGTTACACTGAAAAATGTAATTATATTATAACTCACACTATAAAAGACGAAATAGAGAAATTATAAATGAGGCTAGAAACAACATAAAGAGGACAATGTGAAATTGGTGGAAGAGGGACAAAAGAAGTCAAAAGGAATCAAGTTAATGTGAAAAATTATAAAAAATATGCATAGAACTCCTAAATGACATGTAATACAGAGCCTTAAGCCCAAACACTTATAAATCTTTGTAAAAGTTAACGAAGACTTACATTTGCCATTTTCATTTTAATTACATTATTTACTGTTATATATAACATAACATTAGGAGGATGGGAAATACAATAAAGCTATCTATGAGAAATGAGTATTACACATGTATATTGTGAATATACATTTTCAATATTTATTTTGCTTGAATTCTACAGAGCAATATTTTACTAGACAAGTATTTGATTAGAAGCTTCATAAAGTATGAATTAAAATTAAGATTGGTGAAAGCTTCTAGTAAATAATAAAGAAAGCTTGGGGTAGTACTGTGAATATCCCATTATATACATTCCATCATCTTACATTCACAGGAATACTAAAAACAAGTGAATATTTGCAATAACCCTTCTGTCCCTGAAAAAAAACAAAGAAAAATATCTCAACAATTCAGGTTGTTTGCAAACAGTATCATCTCTATATACATATTAGTTTTATTTAATTGTTAATATTATGAGTTTTTTTCACTACAGAATACTTTAGTTTTTCCATGTTTAAGGTTTTTTTTTTTGTCATTTTCCTGTGTAGAGTTTGATTATAAATATTACTATGAAGTTTTATAGCACTGGGAAGACCACAACATCAACATTATACAAGTGAGAAAATTGAAGTTCAGAAATGGAAAATAGTTGCTTATAGTGACATGGCTGGTTATGGTAAGTCATGGCTATAAACAATATCTCCAAATTCAAATAGAGAAAGATCTGTCTTTGCATTGCTGAAGTTTCAAGACTGGTAGGGAAAAAGACACACTAAACAGTTAAATAATCTAGAGTGATAAAATTGTAAGACTAGAAATGTGTAAAGGTAACTTGGGAGCTAAGAGGAGTTGAGCAAGACCTTCCTTTTCAGGGAAAGAAAATTTGAGTTGTGCCTTGCAGGATGTAGAAGAGTTAAACCAGATGGAGAAGTGCCTCAGTGTAGATAGGAAAGAGAATTAACACGCATTCCATGTGGAAAAATGAACAGCACGAAATTGCATCATAGATATGAGAAGGATCATAGAAAATGATGGAGAGCATGACGAGGGTAGAGATAGAAATAATTTTTTTTAAAGACAAATAATCCCTTACAGGTACACAATTAAAATACATGTCAATATATAAGTTGCCCAGAAGTTCTTAAACAGAAGCATGGTGCAAGTAGTTAGGCTGATATGCTACACTTCCATACATTCAATTGGCAATGAGCCCAAATGAATATAGGTTGTTTGTTACTTACGGCACAAGCAATGTAGCCTTCACATTCACATTAGTTTCCCGTGGGAGCAAAGAGGAGTGCCCAAGATTGGTGCTGCAAACACAGGCGATCTAATCACAGCTGAAGACCACTGACTTCAGGAAACACCTAACCATGGAAAAGAACTTCCAGAAAACCTGTTCAATCTTTGCCACAAATGGGCACATCATCTTTATCGTGCTTAACACGGCACAGATCTGAAAGGAGGTACTATCTTTTGCTTCCAAGGAGGTTTACTATTAAGACATGCCAAAACATGGAGAAATACCATGGAATATTGCCATCCAACACCACATAATTCATGTGCTAAAGAATAAATTAGTAATGTTTTAGAACTACACAATAAAAACTTTACAGTTTAAAACATGTAGATCATAGATTGAGTGGTAGTAATTAATAGACTCACAATTGTATTATGTAATAAAATATTTTTAAAGTTTTTTAAAAACTGCATTTTAAATGAGACTCAAGGTTTTCTGTTTTTTGTTTTGTTTTGTTTTGTTTTTGAGGTTCAAGGTTTTTAAATCTGTTTTTTATTTACAGAAATTTTAGGCTTACTAGCATGCAGAAAATACAGAATTCTCATAAACTCCCCTCACTCACACATATTTTCCCCATACTATCACCATCTGGCATTCCTGTGACGTAACTGATGAAACAATATATTATAATTATACTATTAACCATAGTCCAAGTTTTACATTAGGGTTCAGTGATTGTGTTGCGCAATTGTTTTTTATTTAATTTCTTTAAATTCCAGTGACATATACAACCTAAAACTTGCCATTTTAACCACTTACAAATGTAAAATTCAGTGGTGTTAATTACATGCATAATTATGTGCTACCCTCACCACCATTCATTACCAAAACATTTCCATCACCCCAAGAAGAAATTTTCTACCAATTAAGCATTGACTCCCCATTCCCTACACCCAACCCAGCCCCTCATAAACTGTAATCCAGTTTGTGACTCTATGACTTCGCATGCTCTAATTATTTCATATAAATAAGCTCATACAATATTTTTCCCATTATGTCTTGTTTATTTCACCTAAGATGATGTATTCAGGATACATCCATCTCATTGCATGTATCAGAACTTTATTCCATTTTGTGACTGAATAATATTCCATTGTATATACATACCATATTTTGTTTATCCATTTATCTATTATGGACATTTAGATTGCTTCTGTCTTTTAGCAACTGTGGAAAATACTACTATGAACGTTGATGTGCAAACATCTGTGTGAGTTCCTGATTTCAGTACTTTGGGATATATGTTGGATTGCTCTCTAATACTTGTTTTCCAGTTTTTGAATACATTTTATTGCAGTGGATGTGAAATGGTTTTAATTTGTATTTCTCTAATAACTAATGATGTTAAGTGTCTTTCATGCGTTTCTTGGTGTAAAGTCTAAGAAACCATCACCTAACACAAGATCCTGAAGATGTTTCCCCATGTTTTCTTTTAGGAGTTTTATAATTTTTGGTTACTATATTTAAGTCATTGATCCATTTTGAGTTAATTTCTATATATGGGATGAAGTTGGGCTCTACCTTCACTTTTTTACATATAGATACCCACTTTTCACAGCACCATTTTCAAAGAGGATCATCTTCCCTACTGAGTGGACTTGGCACCCATGTCAAAAATCGGCTGCAGACTTGAGGATTTATTTGTGAACTGTTGTTTTCCTTCCATTGACCTATATGTCTGTCCTTAAGCCATTTCCACACTGTTTTGATTACTCTAACTTTACTGTATGTTTACAGTTGGGAAAGGCAAGTCTCCAACATTGTGCTTCTTTTTAAAAGATATTTTATTTTTGGCTACTCATGGCATGTAGTGGTTTGAAGCTGCATGCACTCCAGAAAAATGTGTTCTTATTTAATCCATTTCTGTGGGTATAAACACATTGCAAGTACAAGTTAAGGTGTATCCCACCTCAACCAGGATGGGTCTTAGTCCTATTACTGGAATCCTTTATAATCAGAATGAAATTCAGACAAAGAGAGAGAAAGCCACAGGAAGCAAGAAGCGGAAATGTAACACAGAACAGAAAGAAGAGACCAAGAGATGCAGCCATGTCTTACCACGTGACTGAGGTACCAAGGATCACTGTCAGCCATCCCCAGAACACTACGGTCTTCGGGGAGGAAGCATGTGCCTTGAGGATGCCTCAGTTTGGATATTTTCCAAGTCTAAAAACTGTGAACAGATAAATTCCCATTGTTTAACCCAACCTATTTCATGATATTTGCTTGAGCAGCCTAGGAAACTGCAACCAGGCCCTCATACTTCCAAATGCATTTGATGACGGGATTTTCCATTTCTGCAAAGAAAACTATTGGAATTTTTGTTGCAATTGCATGGACTCAGTAAATAGCTTTGGGTAGAATTCACATCTTGACCAAATTTAGTACTTCAATCCACAAACATAAAACATCCTTCTATTTAATTAGGTTTTCTTTGATTTCAGTAATGTAGTTTTCCACGTACAAATATTTTACCACCCTTGGTTAAATTTATTGCTAGATCTTACTCTTTTTGTTGATGTCATAAATAGAATATTTTTCTTGATTTCCTCCTTAGATTGCTCATTTCTAGTATAGAAATACAACTGAGTTTTGCATGTTGAGCTTGAACCCCATTACGATGCTAAATGTGTTTGTTCTAGTAGATTTATTGTAGTTTTACTATGCGTACATATAATCATGCCATACGCAAGAAAGGAAAGTTTATTTCTTTTGCAAATTGGATAAATTTTATTTTTATGCGCCTAATTAATTGTTCAGACGAGAATTTCCAGTACAATGTTAAATAACCATGCTATAGTGAGTTTCCGTGTCTTATTCCGATCTTAGGGCGAAGGCTTTCAGTTTTTCACTATTGAATGATGTTAGATGTGGATTTTTATATGTCTTTTAACCATTGAGGAAGTTTCCTTGTATTCTTAGTTTTCTGAGTGTTTTTATTAAGAAATAGTGCTGGATTTTGTCAGATGGCTGCTCTGCATCAACTGAGATGATCTCACTTGGTCATTGTATATCATTCTTTTAATATGCTACTGGATTCAGTTTGCCAAGATTTTCTTGAGAATTTTGCATGCATATTGATAAGGGATATTAGTCTGTAATCTTTTTCATGTTGTATTTTTTTCTGGCTTTGATATTAGGGTAGCCTTAGCCTCATAGAATGAGTTATAGACATGTTTGTTTCTCTTCAAATTTTTGAAAGAGTTTGATCAGGATTAGTGTTAATTCTTCTTTGAATGTTTGGGAAGATTTTGATTAACGATTAATATCTTTTTTTGTTATTTGTCTGTTGATATTTTCTGTTGCTTTTTGCGTCAGTGTAGATAGTTTTTATTTTCCAGGAATGGTCCAATTCAATTTAGGCTAACTATTACCTAGCCATGCAATTGTTCACAGTATCCTCTTATAATCCTATTTATTTCTGAGTGGTCAGTGTTAATATTCCCCCTTTCATTTCTGATTTTAGTTACTATGTCCTTCTGCTCTTTCTCTCTTCTCGTTCTGGAACCCCTGTAATGTATCTAATAGTATGCTTGATTTTGTCCCACAGGTGTCTTAGGCTCTGTTCTCACTTTTTTCCTTTTTCTGACTGCTCTTCTGCCTGAATCATTTCAATTGTCTTGTATTTGAGCTCACTGATTCTTTCTTCTGCCAGCTCTCATCTGATGTTGAAATCCTTCTAGGGAATTTTTTGTTTGGTAATTGTGGTCTTCAACTCTAATATTTATGTTTGTTTCCTTTATAAAATTTCTAACTCTTTACTGAGAGTCTCGCATTTTTCGTGCATCATATTCCTCATATCCTTTCATTCTTTCTCTGCATTTCCCTTTGGGCATATTGAAGATCACTTTTTAAAAATTTTGGTCCAGTATTTACCAAGTCCAATGTCTTCATTGATTGTTTCCGATTATTTATCTTCTTCCTTTGGATGGGCTAACATTTCTTGTTTCTTTGTCTTGTAATATTTTGCTGCACATGGTACATTTTAATATTTTAAAGTATTAATTATGGGATTTAGCACAGAATGTTCTGCTCCTTATGTTTGTATCTAACTAGTGATATGACGTAGATTTCTGGGTGTGCCAGGACCTAACAAAAACAAGCAAACCATGGGGAAAAATACTTTTCACATTCCTTGCAATTTGATTTGTGTTAGCTGGTGTTTTTCTGAGACTTTAACTCTCCTACCAAGATCAGCCCAAGGTGAAAGTGCAGGTTTCTCTGCCTTTTTTTTTTAATGAAAAAAACTTTAATTAAAATGTGTGACATTTGTATACTCAGATTTGCAGTTAAAAACTCATACCCATTATAATTTCTTCTTACACTAATTGCACAATTATGGCATAATTGTTTTCTTTTTTCCTTAAGGTCAGGCTTATTGAGGTATAATTTACATGTAGTAAAATTCACCCCTTTAAGTGTAATATTTTGAGTTTTGACAAATGCATAGTCTTGTAAACATTACCACAATCAAGGTACAGAGGTTTTCCAACACCCCAGAAAGTTTCCTTGTGCTCCTTTGTAATCAATCCCTCCTCTAAAGCACAGTTTCTGAAAACCACTGATTTGTTTTTGGTTCCTATAGTTTTGCCTTTCAAGAGTGTCCTATAAATTGAACTACATAGGATGCAGCCTTTGAGTTAGGTTTCTTTCACTTGGCATAAGACATGTGAGATTGACTTATGTTCTTATGTATATCAATAATTTCTTATTGCTCAGTCCATTGTATAGACGTGTACCCCACTCGGTGAAGGACATTTGGGTTTTCCAGTCTTTGGACCTTATGAATAAAGCTCCTTAAACACTCAAATAGATTTTTCTTTCTTTTGCATATGTGCTCATTTCACTTGGATAACTACCTAGGAGTAAGATTACTGGGTAGCATGCTAAATATATGCTTCACTGCAAAATAACTGCCAAACTTTTCCAAAGTGCTGCATCATTTTGCATTCCTATTAACATTGAGTTCCAGAGGCTCTGAGTCCTTCCCAGCACTTGATATTGTCAGATTGTTTTATTGTGTATGTGTGTTTTATTGTTATTAGCCATCTTAACAAGTGTATAGTGGCATTTCACTGTGGTTTTAATTTGCATTTTCCTCCCTGCCTTTTCTGAGGCTGAGTTTTGTCCTGAGTTTGTACTTGCTTGTGTCTTCAGGAATTCCCCCAATTACAGGAATCCAAATGCCTCCTCTTTTCCCTGTGAAATAGACATTCACAGCCTACATAGTGTTCTATTGTGTTTTAAAGTCATATTTCATTATTTAATTTTATTTATTTGGGTATTATTATTATTTATTTGACTTATTGTATGTCCTTAAAGACTTTTGCTCCAGACCATTACCCTTTGATTGTTTTTTTACACTGTTTTACCTTTCAATAAATTGCTTCTGCCTGGAGGCTAAGTTTTGGGAAGGCAAGCTAGAAATGAGTTTAATGGTTCAATATTTCAAGCTGCCACTAGAGAGATTGGCACCAACATACAAGCTTCTCAGGATGCAAATAGGAGCTATTCTGCTCTTGAAACAGAGTCAGTGACCCACCATGGGCTGACTCTAACCCTGAGAAGAAGCAGTGTGGGAAGGTCTAAGTCGACCACAAGCTTCTCCTACAAGTTTTCAGTTGCTTTTCTTGATTTGGCACTCACTCAATTACCACTGCAACACTTTAACTGTTTTCTGGAGATTTGAGGAGGGTGGTACTGTCAGTTTTTATCATATGTTCAAAGATTCTTTGGGGGAACAGAATTTTGGAGGATCTTATGCCTCCACCTTTGTTTTTGAATAGAATTGATATTTTAAAAAGTTTTTTAAATATTAAATTACTCTTGCAATACTAATTATCATGGTACAATTGCAATACTAAATTATCAAAGTAAAAATTAACTTCATCTTCAGAATAGCTATTTTTTCAAGTGTATTTGCAGAGATGTGGTGAATGCAGCTATTGTTAGAGCTGGTGTGGCATTTGCAAAACAAATGTGCTGTTATGTAAACAGGTTTGTGGGTTGCAGTCGCAGTTATTGAATTAAAAATAGTCAGTATGGTTGTTAAGGAATGAAGGGCCTGGAAAGTAAGCCAGCTTTTTACACCAATTCAACAGTAACAAAAAAACAAAACCCCTATACGTTTTTGCTCTTTTTCTTTCTTCTAAGATTCTCCAGCACAATTTATTGCACTCAAGCATCCAGTAGTTACAATTGCTAAAACTCAAGAGCATAAAACTCAAGGAATACAGATATTTCTCACAAAAGGGTGAAAGAATCAGGAAGATAGAATGAAACGGAAATCTTAAAATCTAAATATATATGAGCATGTTATTATTTGTTTTATTTGCTTGTTCACTGCTTTCTACGTTATTGCTAGGAGGCTGTGGGATCAGTGGCTACAATCAGGGTTGATTTTAAATGAGTCAATAGTGTAACTTAAATTTTTTCTCATTTTATTGTTAAATTGTATTATGTTTTCTAGAAGTCAACTCTCTTTATACATGTTTTGAAAGTGTGCACATCCTTCCTAGAAGACCATATCAAAATATTTATAATCACATACCTAAAAATAGTTTTTGTTTTTATGTCATTTTAGTAACACAGTTCAGTAATTTTATCTAAAACACTAAAATGTTCCCTCTTCTTAACAATATCTTGAAGACAGAAAGATTTATATCCTTCTCAGATCTACTACTAAAATATAATTATAAAGCTAAATAAACCATGTTTCCATTATACATTGTTTTTTCCCATAATAAGTATATGATGTATCTGAAGGCAAGTATTTTTCAAAAATAAGGGCAAATACAAACTATCTTTTCAGTTTTAAGGAAAATAATTACTTACCTAGTTATGCAATATGTTTCCCTATTTTGATGGACCTATACTACAGTTGAAGTGCAAGTAGCATGAAGTTCAGCACAATATATTCACTATCTCTATAGCTAAGTCTCTTTTTGGTAAGGAATATATTGTACAGATTTAAATAGAAAATAATTTAACACAAAGTTTAGTGTTCTAAATAAAAATACCTAGAAAAAATACCCTAATATTTTTCAAGCAGTACAAGAAAGGAATATTGAAACATTTGACTTTAAAATGCTGTGAAATCTTGTGTGCCTTTGATGATCTTGAACAAGATACCATGGTTCTCATTTTGAATTTGTTGGGTTATATGACTTGTTCAGCTGCAGTTTAAAATCATTTTTAGGAAGACTTGTGCCAAATTCAGTGTGCTGGTTTGAAACTGCTTCTTTAATCCTAACTTAATATTGTTTAGTGTGGGACCTTTTGATTAAGTTGTTTCTATGGAAATGTGACCCACCAAACTGTGGGTGGGATATTTTTGTTAAGGTTGTTTCCATGGAGATTTGACTCACCCAACTGATGGTGAGAACTTTTGATTAAGTGGTTCCACGGAGATGTGTCTCCACCCATTCAACATGGGTTCCTTACTGGAGTTCTTTAAGAGGGAACCATTTTGGAAAGAGCTCAGAACTGACACCAAGATGTCTAGAGATGCAGAAAGAAAATGCCCCAAGGAAGCTGTTTGAAACCAGAAGCTAAAGGACCAGCAGACACCAGCCACATGCCTTCCTATGTGACAAACATTGGCTTTTCTCGAGTCAAGGTATCTTTTTCTGGATGCCTTAGTTTGGACATTTGTATGGTCTTACAATGTAAACTTGTAACTTAATAAATTCCCTTTATAAAAACCAACCCACTTCAGATATATTGCATTTCTAACAGCATTAACAAACTAAAACAGTCAGTAAACATTATTGTAACACTCAGTTAAATCCCTGGGGGTTGGCCTTACTTAGAGGTCCATTTAAAATGTCCAGGCTTTCCTTTGAGATGGCATAATTCTCTAAGTTAAATTCTCCTCCCATTTGTTGACATCATTTAATTTGATTCAGGTCCTCTTCATCATTCACTTGGATTATTACAAATCATAACCAAGATATTTGCTTGCCTCTTGAGATCTGTCCATCACCCATTCACTGGTTTTGGTGCTAACAAGCTGATCACATATTTCATATTTACATAATTATAATTGTGTATAAATTACATAATTATAATTATGTATAAACCATAATTACAACTTTATATAGCATAATTATATATATTTAAAAAGAATATATTGCAACATCCTAAAATTACTAGAGATAATATTTTCATCATTTGTACCTCCCCCTCACCTCTCTCTCTTTTACCACCTGAATTTAGCCAATGATAATGCCAGTCTGAATATGAAATTTTATCATTAAAGATGATTCTATCTCCATGTGTTTTTGTGATGGCTGAGGATTTGGTTACTACAAATAAGAAAAAAGGTCAATGCTTGTACCTTAAATAACTCCCCCTGTTTCTCTCAATCATTATTAGTTGTTTTCTACAGTGAAAAGTCATTTACCATTTGTTTATATGCAACCAAGTTAAGTATATTTGATATTTACATTCACCATTTTGCAACTCTTGAATTCGATTAAGCTTCTTCTTTAATAGTTTTCTCAAGAAGAATCCTGGGAACAATACTTTTTGAGTCCTTGCATATTCAAAGCATTTAATTTTTTTTTAACTTTTTTTGTTGTATAGCATAATACGTATTCAAAACAAAGAAGGAAAAAAGCAGTAGTTTTCAAAGCATTCTTCAAAAAGTGGTTACAGGACAGACCCCAGAGTTTGTCATGGGCTACCGTATGATCCTCTCATAGTTTTCCTTCTAGCTTCTCCAGAATATTGGAGGCTAGAGAGCTTAAATACTTTTTTATCATCACAATCAACAATTTTTCCTTCTTTTTTGGTGAACAATAACATATTTATAAAAAAGCTATAAATTTCAAAGCATAGCACCACAATTAGCTGTAGAACAGATTTCAGACTTTGACATGGGTTCCAATTTTACAATTTTAGGTTTTTACTTCTAGTTGCTCTAAAATACTGGAGACTAAAAGTGATATCAATTTAATGATTCAGCATTCATATTCATTTGTTAGGTCATATCGTCTATGTATAATTCCACCATCACCTTTGATCTTTCTATACCTCTCTTTGGGGTTGTTTGGACTATGGCAATTCTAAATTTTTGCTATTGGATGGGTCTGTCACTAATATGGGGTAGAGAGATGGAACTATCTGATGTTCTGGAGAGACTGGGCTAGTTTTCAGGACTTGTCTGAATTAGGAACCCATTTGGAGGTTGTAGGTTTCTGGAAAGTTACTCTAGTGCCTGGAACCCTTGTGGAATCTTATAAATTGCCCTAGGCATTCTTTAGGATTGGCTGGAATGGTCCTGGTTGTGGGTTAGCAGGCTATGACAGGCAGCAAGATCTACCTGAAACTTGCATAAGAGCAACCTCCAGAGTAGCCTCTGACTCTATTTGAACTCTCTCTACCACTGATACTTTATTAATTACACTTCTTTTCCCCCTTTTGGTCAGGATGGAATTGTTAATCCCATGGTGCTAGGTCTGGATTCATCACTGGGAGTCATCTCCCATGTCGCCAGGGAGACATTCACCCTTGGATGCCATGTCCTTTGTAGAGGGGAGGGCAATGACTTCACTTGCAGAGTTGGTCTTAGAGAGAGTGAGACCACATGTGAGAAACAGCAGAGGTCCTCCAGAAGCAAGTCTTAGGCATGCCTACAGATAGTCTAAGCTTCTCCACTGTATACATAAGCCTTACAAGAGTAAGCCTCATGATCAAGACTGTGGCCTATTGATTTGGGTATCCTTAAGGTTTGCACAGTATCAGGGGATTCCCTGATGGTAAGGTTTAATAGTTCCTTAGTCTTTTTCCCCCTCCCTCAGGGGACTTGGCCAATACTTTTTCATTATCTGCTTAATATAACCAACATGTTTCTAGGCATTATAATAATCTATACAGGATGAAAGGACCTCTTTCTTATTCTGTGCTTCCTGTGCTTCACTGGTTCAAATGAGCTATACAGATAGGTTGAATTAGATTATGTACAACAGAAAATTTCAATTCCAGATCAAATAAAACTTTCTTCCATTGGTCTCAAAGAATATGTGTGGTTCTAAAATATACACACTGTATTCCTTACCCTTATGTTCTGAATTACTTTAACCCCAACCTGTTCAGCTTTATTCTTATCTCTAAATATCGGGTTATATATATAAAATAGCCTGGACTCAATGTGTCTGCTCTAGAAGCTTACAATCTAGGCCCCTGTTTTCTTATAAGCATTTCTAAAGGTGACCATACCATTATTGTGTTTTTGTTCCTGGCTTATTTTGTCTCACCAAATGTCCCACGTGTTCATTCATATCATTGCATGCCTCACAGCACTGTTATCTTTGTAGCAGCACAACCTTCGTTCATAAGTATACACCATTGTTCACCAATCTACTTCTCCATCAGTGCATCCTTCAGCCACCTGCATTCATCAGGCATCATGTAGAAGGCCCAAATTCCACATTCCATCAACATTCTCAATTTTAAATAATTTCATTGTTCCCAAGAGTCAGAAAACCAATAAACACACCCTCACCAAATAGGAAATCTAAACCTCCTCTTAACTCTTGTCCTTCACCCCATTATTTACCTCTGCTGTGGAAACTGATGGTTTCCTTTTGAACATAGCTCATAGCATGCAATAGAAGTGTTCCCTCTGTACCCTGGACTTAAACACTCTTTATGCAAGAATTATATCTTTGAAGTAATTCTTATGAGAACTCATTCATATTTCTAGCGTGAGTCAGTGGGACCCATAGGTCTATACAACCCCTTTTAATCTTGTTCATCTTCAATATGGCAATATTATTTACAGACCCACTAGAGAATCACCTTCACTCCTATCTATTCCCTTACATTAAAATTCTACCTTATTAGCTAATGGTTCACCCATCTCTAGCTTCTAAGTCCCCTACATTCTGTATTATAAGCCTCTGATTATACTTTTATGCAGGTCATAAAAGTGGAATCATACAGTCCTTTTGTGTCTGCCTAATTTTGCTCAGCATTATGTCCTTGAGTCTCATCCATCTTGTCATGTGCTCCAGGATGTCGTTTTGTCTTACTTCTGCATAATACTCCATCGTATGTATATACCATATTTTGTTGATCCACTCATCTGATCTGATGGACATTTGGTTTGTTTCCATATTTTAGTGATTGTGAATAATACTGCTGTGAACATCGGTGTGCAAATGTCTGTTTGTGTCATTGCTTTCGGCTCTTCTGAGTATATACTAAGTAGTGCTGTTCTGGGTTATAGGGCAACTTGATATTTAGTTTCTTAAGGAACTGCCAAACAGTCTTCCATGGTGGCTGCACCATTATACATTCCCACCAGAAGTGCATAAGTGTCCCAGTTTCTCCACATCCTCCTCAACATTTGTAGTTTCCTGTTTGTATAATAACAGCCATTCTTATAGGTGTGAGGTGGTATCTCATTGTAGTCTTGATCTGCATTTCCCTTATAACCAGTGAAAATGAGTATCTCTTCATGTGCTTTTGAGCCATCTGTATTTGCCCTTCAGAAAAATGCCTGTTCATGTCTTTAGCCCATTTTATAATTGGTTTGTTTGTTCTTTTGTTGTTGAGTTGTATGATCTCTTTGTATATACAGGAAATCAATCCTTTGTCTGATATGTGATTTCCAAATATTTTCTCCCATTGAGTTGGCTGCCTCTCCACTTTTTGATAAAGTCTTTTGAGGTGCAGAAGCATTTGATTTTGAGGAGTTCCCATTCATCTATTTTTCTTTTGTGGCCTGTGCTTTGGGTATAAAGTTTAGGAAGCTACCTCTTATTACCAGGTCTTGAAGAGGTTTCCCTACATTTTCTTGTAGAAGCTTTATGGTGCTAGTTCTTATATTTAGGTGTTTGATACACTTTGAGTTAATTTTTGTATAGAGTGTAAGATAGGAGTCCCCTTTCATTCTCTTGGCCATTGATTTCCAGTTATTCCATGCACAATTATTGAAAAGACTATTTTGTCCCAGTTCAGAGGATTTGGGGATCTTGTCAAAAATCGGTTGACCATAGATTTGGTGGTCTATTTCTGCACTCTCAATTAGATTCTATTGGTCAATTCTTCTGTCCTTGGACCAGTACCATGTTTTGACCACTGTGGCTTTATAATAGGTTTTAAAGTCAGGGAGTGTTAATCTTCCCACTTCGTTCTTCTTTTTTAGGATGCTTTTAGCTATTCGGGTCTCTTTCCCTTCCAGATGATCAGAGTATTTCATTTTAACATTTATCCTGGAGGACAACTTGGATTGGGGAAAAAACCAAGAAAACAGAATAAAACCAGTGTTTCATATGCCATTATTTCACTCTATTCTAGCACTGAATATATACGTGAAGAAATAAAAAGTCAGCCTGATATTTTTCTTCTCTAAAGAAGTTTGACTATTTTGCTTTCTTTTTTTATAGCAGGAACAAAACTAAAAATAAACCAGGGACAAAAACACAACAATGGTGTGGTCAGCTTTTGAAAATGTTTATAAGAAAACAAGGACCTAAATTGTAAGCTTCTAGAGTAAATTCACTAAGTCCAAAGTGGTGATTATTATTTCTGGATTTTGAGAGGTTGTTTTATATATATAACCTGATATTTAGAGGTAAGAATGAAGCCGAACAGGTTGGGGTTAAAGTAATTCAGAACTTAGGGGTAAGGAAAGTCCAATTATTTTAATAGAATAGAATTCAGTATTAACTCCTCGGCATTTATTTAGCATGTAGATTGAAATTTATTTTCATTTCAGAAACATATTTTGAAATTACATGTTTGAACATTAACTGTTTTCCATTATTTAGATTTTATTCCTCAGAGATTAAGATATGTGTATTTTGGGATCTCTTTACTAACCCTAATATCTATCATTTTCTTTCTAATATTTTGGATAGAGTATTTTATTTCCATTTAATTTAGTTTCTTCTGAGTTTTTTCTGCATGCCACTTGCTGGGCATGTCTCTTCTTCATTATGCTTCTTTCAATTTCATCTTCATTTTCTATAATTCTTTTTTCTTTCATTTCTTTCCTTAAGTTTTGCCTCTTATTCTCTTGTTTTCTATCTTTTCCCTGTAATTTTCATGTCTATGATGTGAATTTCCTTATTAAGGTTAGTGCTTCATTAATTTCTTTTCAAACATGAGAAAATATTCAGTTATAATTTTTCTCTACTACATAGCAATAGTTTAAAGATTAATAGATTTTTCTACACTCATTTTCTTTGCATTTGGTGCCTTTGTATGATGCTTACTCATTTTTTAACCATTTAATTTCTCACTTTTAAATGATTTCTCTTTTGAGTAGTTGAACTTTTTGCCCTAGTTACTGAACTTCCTTCTTGGAGGAAGAAGATCTTAGAGAAGTATTCAGTCTTGATCTGTTGTTTTTGACAGTGCAAAGGATCCCCATTCTCTGCGGCTGAAAAACAAAACAAAAACAAAAACAAGCAAACAAAAAAAACTTGTCTTCCAAACAGAACTGCTCTTTTCAGTGTGAAGCCTGGTCTTTACTGCTCCACTGAGCCAATCCAGGTCCAAGGGGAATTCGGTCGCCATCAACTCACCCAGTTTCTGGATCTGCAGTTCACCATAGGGTAGCCAGTACTTTCAAAAAGTCCATTTGCACTGAAACTTTTTAAAATATGCTCTGCAGGACCCACTCACTGTTGCATATTTGTCTAAAAGACATTTTATCTATGATTCCTCCCACTTAATTCCTGCTTGATTTCGGTGACTTAAGACAACACTTGCAAATTGGAGTGCAGGAATTAATTTACTTCCCATTTTTCTGAAACATGGAGTTTGTATTTCATTTTTATATTTTTTCTTGCTTTTGATTGATTTTCAAGAAAGAATGGAAGTGTCTATTTATGTTTCCATCTTCATAACTGAAGTCAATAAGGCTTTGTTAATGCTCAAGCCTATTTACATGAGTATAATTGAATTGCTTATCTTTCTAGAACATAAATCTTACTTTGGGATTGAGAAGATAAAATGCTTATAGATATTTATTTAGTTCTGTTAGTGAGCTCAGTTTTTGTAGGTGTTTACAAGCTTGAGGTTATTACATAATTTTAATTGAGAAATGAAAGAAGGGAAGATATGACGTTTCAGCATCTCTGAGTGATGGTGATTAGAGCTACATTTTCAATTATAAAATAAAATGTCACACTGTGTTGAGGGAGTGTAGGGACAGATGTACTTGGAATAAGACAGAGGCACATGGAGACTTACATTCTAAAGATTGCTTTTTTCTGTTGAATATGAGCTGAGATGTTTTATACTGTTGTAAGAAATCATGCAGTTCTATAGTTTAATTTTATTTTCTTTTTCCTAAGTGTGATAATAAAGTTATACCAACTTTATGAAATTGACAGTATTTGAAAAAAGAGGTTTCTTAATATAAATGTCAGAGAGTGCCACACTTACTAATATTTATCCTTCAAATTTTATTTATGCACCAACCCTTCTACGTAGCAACTAGAAAGTGTTAATTACCCATTCTCCTGTCAATCTCATTTTATACTTGCATGTCAACAGCATACTGAAATTATTATAAAAAGCATTAACAATATTCAATTATCCCTTTGCTTTATCCACTCAGGTACTGATAAATATCTCTTAACTAAAACGACACAGTGGATTCATGAGCAGCAACTCTTACTTTTCCAATATATCCTTTGAACAACAATGATTATTTGAAGATGCAAATCTAATGATTTTGCTTACTGTTTCATGATTCTTTGTTTTGAAATCAAACTCATATTAATTGGCACATCAGGATGTGACCAATTTTAGTCCTTCAACCTTATCTCTCATCATTTGAGAAAAGCACCCTAGATTCTAGAATATGTAATAAACATGATTACACAAGACACAAGGGTCTCTCGTACTCCCATCACTTACACATGCTGATTTTTCTACTTGTGTTCCTCATTCTTCAAATTTGAGTTCAGCACTCACTCTTCTACAAGCCACTAGGAAATTTTAATTACCACTCCATTTTCACTTTCATTTTTTTGCCATGAACTTAACTGTATATGTATTTGCATATCTATCTATATACACACATATAAAAATGTATACACATACATATGTGAATAAATGTATATGCATTTATATGTGTGTCAATATATATAGAAACTCTACAAATAGCATTTATCTCTAAACTATTACTTTTAATGTTTTTGTTTCTTGAACTTTGAATAAGATATTTGACTTTTGTAGTGTGTCTGTTTGAAGAGATTACATACTCCAGAAAAGTCATGTCATAATCCTGATCCATTCTTGTGGATCATCTCTTTAATTCCTGATTCAATACTGTAAGGAGCAAGCTTTGATTAGATTATGTCCATGGAGATGTGACACATCCAATTGTGAGTGTGACATTTTGATTAGATGAAAGTGCGACTCCACTCATTCAAGATGGGAATTGATTAGTTTACCAGTGTCCTTTGAAAGAGGAAAGTGGAGAGAGATCAGAACAGAGACATGGTTGTTTGGAGATATATGGAGCCCAGCAGACATCGTCATGTGCTTTCCCATGAGATGTTCAATAAACCAGAACAAGGAGAGAACCAAGAGGTGCAGAATGAGGAACCCCAAGAAGAACAGAGGTTGAAAGCAATGGAATCCAGGAGCAAGAAAACAGAAGATGCCAGCCATGTGCCTTCCCAGTTGACAGAGGTGTTCCAGATGGTATCACACTTTCTTGAGCACAGGTTACCTCTTGTTGGTCCTTTAGTTTGGACATTTTCTTGACACCAGAACTGTAACTTGTAACTTATTAAATTCCCTTTTCAAAAGCCATTCCATTTCTTGTATATTGCATTCCAGCAACTTAACAAACTAAGATACGTAGTATACCCATTTTTTTAGTGAATTAGAGTTAGTGAGTACTTTTCTTTTTACTCATAAAGTATTAATAAAAATGGAAAAAAGTGATTGTTTAAAAATTTCCTCTGATGTATATGACTTATTTTCTATAGGGAAAAAATAAATGAAATATGTAATAAAAAATAAAGTTACTTATTCCTTTAGCAGACATTAGGATCAAAACACATGTTACCGAAAAACAGAGAAGCAGCTTATTTTTTTCAGTTTTTGTTAATTTGACAAGTTATATCTGTGAACAGCAGATGCTGCAATTTCTCACTTTTAATATCTACAAAGAAGTCTTTAAGAGTTTGTACTGTAATTTTGATTTACTAGTATCTCAAATTTTGAATTACTCAGCTACCAGACAAGCCAGAAGAAGATCAACCATCATTTTCCCCTTATAAACTCTGGGGAATCCCTACTTTGTATTCTGAAATGCAAGGTAATTAATAGAGAACAATGCATTAACTACTATGGTTTATATTTATCCCAACTTTTTCATAATTTGTCACTAAAAATGCCATATTAAATGTATTTATTGTTAAAATTTATCTAAATATGGATAATTCAATAGAATTTGCCATCCATTCATCTTCTGCTTCTTTTAATATTTTTCTTCATTCTTTTAATTTGCCAATGTCTCCTAACAACCTCTACCTCCAGGAAAACAAAAGAGTTGATCTCTTGAAATGAAAATCAACTATTTTTTTAAATATTTTGAAATCAAGTAAAGACTGTTATATACATTTAAACATGTACAAAAATTCAAAATCTGTATGTTTTTATTCACATTTGATAACTGTCATTACTAAAAATTAATACATTAAAATGTACTTGATATGAAAGGCTGTATTCTCCTATGTAAATTAACACAAAATAGTTTACAATTGCTCACAGTGAATGCCCTGTACCAACTAGAAAAATAATGTTTCTAAACTGGAGCATTAAAATTAAAAGCCATACATTTTGTTTATTATCAATTGACTTACTAATTTTTTTAGGTGAACTGATACTGTGCTTTTGTTGATTAAGAAAACATGAGTTTCTAGTATCAAGACACTAAATTCTTGCAGAGTATTTCTTTCCAATGAAAATCAGCCATGAAAAGCTCCTAATAAAAACTGTTTGTCCATTGGAAAAACAAAAACACAGCCTGACTAATTTCTTGAATCACTTATTGTGCTGTGGTGAATTGTCTTCATTTTCTAAGGCAGCTATGGCATATGCCACACAGTGGGCCAGCTGGCTTAGCAAGTAAGAGTTTATTGGCTCTCGTTTTGGAAGTCTAGAGGTCTAGAAACAAGGAGTCAGCAAGAACATGCTCTCTCCACCATTACGGCTTCTTGGACTTGCACATCTGCCTTCCTTCAAGGGGGAGCCACTCTCCTTCTTGGTCTGACCTTCCAGTTTCTATCGACATTTGGCTCTTGGTTCCTACTCTGATTTAAGGCATCTAAATTTCTTCTGCTTATAAAGGACTCCAATAACATAGATGAAAGCCCAAGCTAATTCAGTTGGCCCAGACCTTAACTAACACAACATATTCAAAGGTCTTATTTACAAACAGCCTTAAGAATATGTTTTGTCTGGGTACCTGCTTCAAACTACCACATGCATGTTCCTTACATTATGTTTTTGCACTTGGGTTTAAAATCTTAAACCCTAAGTGAAGAAGAGAATCTTAACTGCAGATTATATTTACATATATAAAAATCATAAAATCATAAAAATCATAATAGCTTGGAACATTCTCCAGAAGCCCAAGAAATCCCATGTTCTTATCAAAAGTCTTATCCAACATATTATTGTAGGTAGTTTTAACTCATGTTTTATCTATATAAATCTTATGTCAATGTATCAAAACTACCAGGCTGACATAGGTAGCTATTTCCCTACGATTCCCAAACTTGCATATATGTGTTTGCTAACTCCTATTTATTTCAGCTAAGCAATGTGGTAGGTATATTTTTCATATATTAAACGAACACATGAAATTTATATAAATTATTTCACACAATTATTCATATGTCCCTTTCTGAAAGTCAAATGCCTGCATCCGCAGGATAGGCTTGATGTGTTTGTTTGCATTTATGCACTAACCTGCCTAGCAGAGTGATTCTCTGTATAACAAGTATTCAACTGAAGTTCAATTTGCTTAAATTTTGAGTTCTAAATTAAATTTCTCAATCACTAAGGAGAAAAGTTTAGAAAATAAGCCATTTCTGCTACACATTATTTTTTATTAGTTTTTCTTAACCAGAAGTTACACACACACCCTTGGGAAAAGAAAAAAATATATATGTATCAGCATAAAATACTTTTAACTTCTTTTTTTATGTCTTTTAAAATTATAAAACAAAACTGGTTTAATAACGAATTATTAACCAGCATACAAAACCAGTGCAATTATAATTGATCGCTATGTTATTGGAAAGTTGATGTTTTCTCCTTACTAATGAGCATTTACAATATAAATATGTTATATATTGATACAGCAACTCTTTGGATTTTAAAATATTTAGCTTATAAGATCCCTCTAGTAACTCAATACTTTAAATCACTTTTCTCTATTTGGTTTTCACTTAGAAAAAATGTTTAATTTATATAATTGGTTCTGCTCTGTCCGTTCCCCCATAAGCGCACACAATAAATATGGCACTATTTGCAATTACTAATAAAGTAAAAAATGCAGACATTGAAATAATGCTATCATACTCAATTTTAGATGTCATTCAAATGATATGTACTACATTTTTTTTATCAATCAGGAAAACAAAATTTGAAAAATAAGATTATTGTAAAGGACAAGCGTATTAACAAATATTGGGTGCTTTGTGAAACCCTAATTTACGTAATATTGTTTAGGATTATTTAATATCACTTACAAGTTCATCTTTCACAGAGGAACTTATTCAGTGAATATTTATTCATGTTCTAATATTTGGCAGGCAATATTTTGTGTATTGAGATTATATTAGTGACCAAGTGACAAATGTACCCTAGTGCTTATAATAGAGTATATTAAACAATTGTAGGCTTTCTAAACAATAAGACTATGTAGTAATTATGTACTTTTATGTTTATATAGTTGAAAATGGAGAAAGGCAAAAATAATATATTGATTTAAGTGTATGGGCTTTGGAGAGAAAGCATGCGTTCAAGTCCCATCTCAACAACTTTAATAGCCATAGTACTTAATAGCTATAAAACGTTAATTTCCTTATTTGCAAATGTGCAAAATAAAAAGACTTACAGGGCGGGCCATGGTGGCTCAGCAGGCAGAGTTCTAGCCAGAGACCCAGTTTCAATTCCCAGTGCCTGCCTACGCAAAAAAAATAATAGTCTTACATAATCGAGGAATTTTGAAGATCAACTAAACTAATCAGTGTAATGTACTTAAACATAATATAGGCTAAAAACATCAACTCATTTTAATATTGTTGCTAAGAATTTAAAAGTTAGTCAGTCACCGTTTCAAGGAAGCCAACAGAAGATACAAAACACCTGAGACAGAGAAAGTTCTCTATTAATCACGGCCATAGACCATTTGAGTGGACAGAGACAAAGGTATTCATTAATTACATGATTAAAAGCATTTATGTGTCAACATTTGAGCAAGTTCTCTGCACCACTATTCCCACAAAGAAGCGAAAAGAGCACCAGACCCCTGCACACACACAGTGGATTGTATTACAGGAGAACAATGAGCTTAGGAAACATGAATCTCCTAGCTATGGACAATAAGTCTGCCTGATTTTTGGCTCAGAGTTTGACTACATCTTTATTATAGTAGAAAGCAGACAAAGCTATCCTTTTTTCTACTGAAAAAACAATGGTTCTATTTTCCAAGGATGGTGTATGTATATACATCCTTGAAAAGATATTTCAGAAAAAATTCTGTCAGTGCCTCAACTGAAAAGATGTGCAGAGATGTGAAAGAACCTTAGAGAATTTTCTCCTAAAAGCTGAAAGCTATTATTTGAAATAGATATAATTAAAGAAATTCTCACAGTAAAATAAGATTTCTAACAGAGGCAGAATAGCTGATGGAAGAGGTGATAAAATACAGTTGCTAGGTTGCTAGTTTTGAGTAATAGATTGAAATACTTTACAGGTGAAGCAGAGAATGTATGTAAATGATGGAGTTTGCAAAGCTTGTCAAGAGGGTACTAATGCAAACAGCTCATGTCAGCACTGAGGATATAAATTTATAAATTTGTATGATTAATTGAGAAAAAGAAAAGACATAGTGTCTTGAGCAGGATAAGAAGGGGGAAGTGGCAAAAGAAAGGAAGAAAAGGAGAGATCAGATAATTGTCTATGAATATTTCAAATTTTATGGTAAAACAAATGAGTAGCATTTCTGTGTAAACATTAGTATCAGTCTATCAATATCTGCTAGGATTTTGATGGAGGTTG
The DNA here is from genome assembly GCF_023851605.1 of Tamandua tetradactyla. Taxonomy (NCBI): domain Eukaryota; kingdom Metazoa; phylum Chordata; class Mammalia; order Pilosa; family Myrmecophagidae; genus Tamandua; species Tamandua tetradactyla. The sequence continues at coordinate 37,799,073 of NC_135352.1, read as the reverse complement.
CATTGAATCTATAGGTCCTTTTTGGAAGAAATGCCTTCTCAATATTTTTTAGTTCAATCTATGAACATAGAATGCCTCACCATTTGTTTAGATCATCTTCAGTTTCTTTCAACAATGTTTTACCATGTTCAGTTTACAAATCTAATGCATCACATATGATTGTATTACATATGATGGTATATTACATAGCTGTAAGACAGAATAAAGTCATAAAACATGTAACAGTATGGATGGACCTTGAGGCCATTATGCTGAGTGAGATTAGCCAGAAACAAAAGGACAAATACTGTATGGTCTCAATGATATGAACTAACATTAATGAATGAACTTGGAGAATTTCAGTTAAGAACAGACACCATCAAGAGGTAGAAATAGGATAGATTTGGGGTAACTGGAGCTGACCCTACAGATTGTGTAACAGGACTGATTGTAAAAATTCAGAAATGGATAGCACAATACTACTTAATTGTAGCACAATAATGTTAGTACACTGAAGAAGGTGAATGTGAGAATGATGGAGGGAGGAGGGCTGGAGCACAAATGACACCAAACGAAAGATAAAGACTGAGATGGTATAATCTAAGAATGCCTCAAGTGCACGATGATAGGGACTAAATGTACAAATTAAAAAATGTTTTTGCATGAGGAAGAACAAAGGAATGTCAATATTGCAGGGTGTTGAAAATAGATGGTAATTCATATTTTAACACTTTATGTGTGAGACCAAAGAAAAAATGTGCATTTGGTACAAAATTTATATTTTGACTACTGCACTTCTTAATATAACTGTTATGGTCAGTTTAATTGAACACCATAAATACATGGAACTTGAATAGGGCATAAGATTTTGTAGATTTGTCCAGACTGATCCCCAATAAGTCCCAGAGTGATTTGAACAGGGAATAAAAAAAAGTGTTTACAAAGTCCCCTTGGGGGAATGATGAGAAATGGGGAAAAGACTCCCATTTGGAGCATTCCTGATATTTTTGCAAGCAGTGGGGACAACCAAATCAATAGACCAAGCCCTCAATCTTGGGGTTTGTTCCTGTGAAACTTATCCTCGCAAAGGATAGGCTAAGCCTACTTAAAATTAGGCCTTAGAGTCATCCCCAGAAACCTCTTTTGTTGCTCAGATGTGGCCTCTCTCTCTCAGCTAACACGGCAAACAAACTCACCACCCTCCCCCTCTCTACATGAGATATAACTCCCAGGGGTGTAAACTTCCCTGGCAACATGGGGCAGAAATCCTAGAATGAGCTGGGACTCAGCAACAAGGGATTGAGAAAATCTTCTTGACAGAAAGGGGGAAGAGAGAAATGAGACAAACTAAAGTGTCAGAGCTGAGAGAAATCAAACAGAGTCGAGAGGTTATCCTGGAGGCTATTCTTATGCATTTTATAGATATCCCATTTTTAGTTTAAGGTGTATTAGACTAGAGGGAAGTGCCTGAAACTGTAGAGCTGTTTTCCAGTAGCCATGTTTCTGGAAGATGAATGTATAATGATACAGCTTTTGCAATGTGACCATATGATGGTGAAAACCTTGTGTCTGACACTCCTTTTATCTACAATATTGATAGATGAGTAAAAAAAATGGATTAAAAATAAATAATAGGGAGAATAAATGTTAAAATAAATTGAGTAGATTGAAATACTAGTGAACAATGAAAGGAGGTGGCAAGGGATATGGAAAAAAATAGGAGGAACAAAGGTTAAAATCTATTGAGTAGATGGAAATACAAGTGGTCAATGATAGGGAGGGGTAAGGGGTATGATCTGTGTGAGTTTTTTTAAATTTCTTTTTCTGGAGTGATAAAAATGTTCTAAAAATGATCATGTGATGAATTTACTACTATCTGATGATATTGTGAGCCGTTGATTGTACACCATACATAGAATGCTGGTATGTTAAGAATGTTCATGTTTGTATGCTGTTTTGGTTTGATAATGCAAGATAAATTAAATTTAAAAAAAGGAAATATTTCTAGATATTTTATATACTATTGTGAAAGGAATGTTCTTAATTTCATTTTCAGACTCTTCATTGTTAGTTAGAAATATAATTGATATTTTGCAACTGATCTGGTATACAGTGTCCTTGATGAACTAGTTTATTATTTGAAAAATGCAAGAAGCAGAATTATGTATTTTACATGTTCAATTTTCTAAGTAAGGAAAATAAAAAATTGTTTATGCATAGTTGCTTATTTTGTTAAATTTTACACAGGAGATAAAATTGCAATGGTTAATTCAAGGGTGGAAGTTAGGAGTGGAATGTTTAGAAAAGAGACGAAAGCAAGGTGATTTTGACTTTATCTCCTTAGTGGTTTTGGCTTTTGACCTATATAAATGCTGTGTGTAATAAAAATAAATTTATATAAAAAATTAAAAGTAAAAGAAATAAGTTGCTGATATTGAAGCAAATTGAAATAAAATAATCTAAATATTTATCAAATAGGCAATAAAATAGTCCATGAAAATAATGATTTTAAGTGATTTTTGAACATAGCTGTTGGACTATATGTCCTTAATGGAATATGATCTAAAGTCAAGAAATCTTAAACATTACTCAGCAGTTTTGCTGTTAATACTAACATTTGTAATATATTTGAAATTATTTTGGTATATTGTATGATAAACTATAAATAAATATTTGAATATTAGACATATGATTTTACTACAAGAGAAAAAAGATATAAAAACAGAAATTAAGAAAGCCCAGTGATGTTACAGTAAGTTTGAAATATCAATATAAATTCCCAATTAAATATATTTCTTAACTCAATGTGCTGATTTGAAAGTGTTGTGTACCCCAGAAAATCCATGTCCTGTAGTCCTGATTTAATATTGTAGGGTGGAAATTTTGATTAAATTGTTTCCATGGAAATGGACCCACCCAACTCTGGGTGTGGCCTTTTGATTAAATGGATATGTGACTCCACTCATTCAAGGTGGGTCATGAAGAGTTTACTAGAGTCCTTTAAAAGGGGAAATGGGGTGGGCCACAGTGGCTCAGCAGGTAAGAATGCTTGTCTGCCATGCCCGAGGACCCGGGTTTGATTCCCGGTACCTGCCCATGTGAAAAAAAAAAAGGGAGAAATATTTTGGAGAAACTTCAGATGCAGTGCTTAGAGAACAGTTGCTTAGAGCCAACAGAGATGCAGACATTTGGAGATTCTTGGACTACTCATAGAGAGAGTAGACACCTATACACGAAGGTGTGGAGATGTAGAGCCCAGCAGGTGTCACCATGTTTTTTCCCATGAGATGCTAAGCAAGCCAGAGCCCGGAGTTGTGTCCAGGAGGAGCTAAGTGAAGGCCTGAAGATGCTTAGAGAAGAAACCATCAGAATCAGAGACCAGAAGCAATGCAACAGGGAACAACGACATACCTTCCCGTGTGACCGACATTGGTCTTTCTTTAGAGTTAAGGTATCTTTCTCTGGATGCCTTTAGTTTGAACATTTCTATGGCTTTAGAACTCTAAACTTGTAACTTAAAAAATTTTCTTTTTAAAAACCATTCCACTTCTGGTACATTTTGCATTCTGGCAGTTTTAGCAAACTATTACACTCAATATACCCTACTCAGATTATTTGGAAATTTCAGGTAATAACCAATTTCACATTAATTATGTCTTTACATCCCCACCCTTCACGATTTGTGTAGGTTTTCTTTAGAGGTTTTAAGTGAAAATGATAGAAAAGTATATGCTTTCTCAGGGGTCACCCAATGATAAGTAATAGAGCCATGATCAAACTAATTTCTATTTCAAAATGCTATACTTTTGTTAAATACTGTGTCCTATTCTCATGCTTTGATCTCTAATACCTTGCCTCTGTAGCATTCTGCTCCAACCCAGAGGAAGGGCTAAATTAGGAGTGTTTGGGTGCCATGAGAGTTAACTTCTCTAGAGAGGCAGAGCAGACCTCAAAATAAGCAATAGTGACACAGGTAGAAGAGACCAGCACCATGGATTAGTTTTGAGCAAGGCATTCTTTTTAGAGGAGGGAAAGCTAATTGTAGTCAACCTGATATTGTCCCAAGTACAAAGTTGAGAGAGTGTCAGAGAATTAAGCCAAGATTTGGCAATAAATAATGCCTGTTTTAATGAGTGATGTTTGTCATGGAGATTCCAAGATGAGTGAGAATGTGTATGTCCCACTTTTATCTTCACCAGCTGTTTTAGTTTCCTCTGATGCTTACAGCAGATACCATGAAATGGGCTGATTTAAACAATGGGAATATGTAAAAAATTACAGTTTTGATGGTGAGAAAAATGTTCAAATAAGTTATCATCAGGGCAATGCTTTCTTTCTTAAGACTGGCTGCTGGCGATCCTTGACTCCTCTCCTCATAGCAAGGCACATGGTGGCATCTGCTTATCTCTCCCTTCTTCCCTTGATCTCATTGTTTCTGTGCTGTTTCTCTGTCTCTGTCTCTGTCTCTTCTCTGTCTCTGTCTCTGTCTCTCTCCTCATATAGTTTATGAAGGACACCAGTAAGAAGATTAAAGCCCTTCCTGAATGAGGTGGGACACACCTTAACTGAATTAGTCTCCTCAAAATGTCCTACTAACCATGGGTTTACAGCCACAGCAATGGATAGATTTAGGAGCATGTCTTCCTGGGGTCCATACCATTTCAAACCATCACACCAGCAGGACAATGCCTTGTTCTTTGTTACATATTCCAGTGGCATCTAGAATACAGAAATCTTACTGTCTTATTTGGGCATATAAGAAAGCTGATGTCCTCACACATTTCAGTTGTGATGCCCTCTTTCCTTTCTGAGGAAGCAAAAACTACTCCTTGTTTTTTTCAAATGCAAATATAGCTGTTTTATGAGTGTTGATGAAGTGTTTTCCTAAACTCAAAGTATAAGCACTGTGTTCTCTTACTTTAATAAATATTCTATGGATTATCAAGTCCCTAAGTCTACACAGAGATGTAAGCAAATCACAGTTATTGTCAGCATGACACATTGAAATGCTTTATGAACTGTGAATCAGGATCACCCAATATTCAAGATATTCAACGTAGACTTCATGTACACAATCTTCAATTGTCTTAGTCTAAATGTGGCACTGTAAGAGAACACAGGCAAATATTGTATTAAGCCAGTCTTTATTTTGATGTTTCTATTTTTATTTCATAATGCATATGCTCATATTCAAAATGCAAATGCCAGGATTTACTTTTGACAGTAAGTTTATATTTTTGACCTTCAACATTAATCTCTAAATATATCCTGCCAACAACAGCTAAAGCTATACATTATCTACAGCCAGGATGGTTAGCTGATCTCTAAATGTATTTTGAAAATGTTCTTCATATGTAAGTCTGCTTGGGATATTGGCAAGCTGTGCTCTTAGTGTCCATACAATGCCATATATTACATTTGTACAAATTATACTATTATAGACATGTAAAATTATTTAAAAACTTTGGATATAATATTAAAATAACATACTAATTTAAACGCATTTTAAAACTTTAATTTTTTCTACATGCAGTGTCTTAATAATGTCTGGCATCTTCTTGGTAAAATGGCAAACATGGTTAATGCAAGAATAGTTTTGATATTATTTAAATTAAAACCTATCTGAAGTACAGAAATAAACCCATAGCTCCTTTCTCCCAAATTTGAAAATATAGTAAATATTTGGTTGCTAGTGGATTTTAAAGGAAATCAAAGGCTATACACCCTCCAAAGTTTACTGTGATTTGAGAAATCATTTAACAGAGAAAAACACTAATTTTCATTTCCCATATTTTTAGAGCACAGAGGACATTTATGCTGTACTCCAAAAAGGGAAAATTATGAGAGGATTATTTGTGCTCTACTTTCCAACCTTTTACATTGTCATCTTTGACAGAGAAGGAGTGAATTATCTGACAAAATTGGAAATTGGATTCAACAACATGTCGCTAAAGTCTCTCCTTGTTGGGTTTGTTTATTTCTAAAATGGATGCCTTAATTTGTTCCTGCTTTCCTTCATTAAGACACAAATATCAGGGCCCCAATCCAATTTATGGAGAAGGTATGAATTCCCAGTCAGTCTTCTGGAGTCTCTTTCTCTCTTTCTCATTCAACTTGAAGCAGAACTTCTTAGTAAATCTTTCTCTTTTGCAGACTCAAACTCCCCCGAAAGTGGATCATCCCCGAGTCCAAACACAGGAGGAAGCATTAAGGAATCAACATTTCAATTGAGGAAGACAACTAATCATACTGATATTAAGAAATCCATTGGTGAGACTTAACTGCCTATGCTCAATTGCTTCCAAATTCAAGAGATATGTAAGAATTGTGAGTAATTATGGCATTTAAATACCAAAGTCATGATACCTTTAGCTATTTATAAAACCGAAGCCCCAAATTAAACAAAGCCACATAAAATGCTATGTAAAATGCCACCTAGAAGTTTCCAATGTTTCACATAACTGAAGAATTATTTCAGTCTATCTAAATCCCACTTATAAATGAATAAAGTCACAAAATATTTTATGAAGAGGAATATGATAATGTATAAGAAGGATCTAAAAATGATGGAAATTAATATTTACTGAGCATACATTGTGTCTTGGATACACTGGGCACTTTTATCCCCACTTCTGTATCCTTAGGTCCCAGAAGTTTATCTGGAATACATAAGAATCTCAATTAATACCTGTTCTGTAAAAAATAAATAGTTATATTTCATCATTACTCAAATGATTATAACAAATTCTTACTAATTTTCTACTATATATTCTGCACAGTGATGTATAAGGATGGCTGGGGGAAGAATGGACACTATATTTAAATGCATATAATTCTAAGTGTTATAAAACAAAGAAAATGAAAGTTTTGCAACCCTCTTATTACAGTCTCCTACCAAGAGTTTAAAAGATTGCATCAAATATTAACCCCAATACTCTCACTGGGTTTTCATTATTTTAGGGTTTATATAGGATGAGTACAGTTGTTTGATTTTCTAAGGAAACAGCAAAACAAGAAAAAAAAAAAGAGATGTACAATAAGTTATGACTTTCATTGCATGCATATCAGTCTGGCCTTCTAACGTTAAAACTTCTTTATTTTTTAGTCCACAAGAAATAATGTAGGGATTAATAAAGAAGATTCAGGTGTCGTATTAATTTGACAACAAAACAGATATATTCTCAATATTGAAAAAATTGAGTGAGTTTTATATGGGTAGCTGACTTTAGAGCAGGGAGCTGGCTTTATATATTTTGTGCCATAGAACACCAGATATCTGAAGTTTAATATTAAAAGGAAAACCAGCATAAGTATTAAATACAGAATAATAACATAACATGGTTTTAGTATTAAAAAACAGCAAATGACATGCCATACCCTGTGATGTTATATAATTCAAAATCTAATGGGGCAATACTTGCTATAAGAAATTTTTTAGAGGACAATTCAAAATAGATGTTCATGTTATAATAGAATCTTGAACTATATGCTAGTGGTAGGTAGTCAAACAGTTACATATAATTCTGATTTAATGAATAGTCATATATTCTTGCCAAAAGTTTAAACTGGCCCTATGGAGCACCGAATTGTTCCAATTGCAGTATTAATGGGCAACAATTGAATATAATTAATTCCAACTTTTCAAACAATATATTAATTTTTTTATTAATTTTTGATAAAATAGAAATCATTTATGAGTCCTAGCAAGGTAAGTTATTGTAAAAGAATCTCTTAAGGTTTTCAGTTTAATTAAATGTTCTCAGGCATTGTGGCCCAGATTAATTCCACTTGAATTAGTCTACTAGGAGAACACATTGAAGTGTAGATGGATTGATTTTTGTCATTTTAACATTATAAAATTGAATAGTTCACTTAGGCCAAATAAATGATTTCTGGAAAGAAGTATTGTAACCATAGAATGTGAAACTCAACATTTTTTCTCAGTAACATGAAACATTCAGATATAGTACCCAAAGAAAAAATACTGAGTACAGTAAAATAGCTCTATATATGTATGTATGTATGCATACATATACATAAATATATATGTATATTCATTATGAATTTATCTAACAAAGAGATAAAAGATCATATTAAATTGTTAGAAAATACTGCCAGTTTTGTGGATATCTTAACAATTGTAATTAAATATCGTTATGGCTCTCCATTCTTTGGTCAAAATATAAATGTGAAATCTTATTTATGATTTATTAGAAACAATTGGACAAAGATATAACTGTATTTTTAACATGGCAGGATATTTGAAGATTGCTACTTTTAAAAACTAATGAATTTATGGGAATGCAATTGAAATTAGAAAAGATGACTATAGAATTATTACAGCCCTCTGATAATGTGAATCAAATTTTTAAAAATTAAGGAAATTCTCAACATCAGTATGAGCATTATTCTTGTTAGCCTGAATATTAAGACTAATATGAATGCTATCCTTCGTGAGAATTTAACATATTGCCTGACTCTATGCTAAGCCCTTTACACATAACATCTTATTTAATTTTCACAATGACACCATGGAAAAGCAATTGTCTTCTCCATATTATAGAAGAAGAAATTGAGGGCTAAAAAATTAAACTCCTTCCTATAAGTTATTCAATTACTAGGTGACAATACTGAAATTTGAATCTAATTCTATTTGATTCCATAGGTTACCTATTTATCATTCATCCATCACTTATACAAATAAGTGAGTGAAACATTTTTCTTCAAAATGTTAAGCTAAAAATAAGTAAACCAAGAGGAAATTAGAAGTTGGGAAATAATAAAAGCAAGAGTAAATATTAATGAAATGGAAGCCAAAAAATTCAAATACAATCTGTGGAAAAAAATACGTTTGTTCTGGCTTGAAAGGATGCATACCCCCTAGAAAAACCGTGTTTTAATCAAAATCCCATTTCATAAAGGTAGAATAATCCCTATTTGATACTGTATGTTTGAAACTATAATCAGATCATCTCCCTGGATGATGTGATTTAGTCAAGAGTGGTTGTTAAACTGGATTAAGTGACTAAATGTCTCCACCCATTTGGGTGGGTCTTGATTGGTTTATTGGAGTCCTATAAAAGAGGACATGTTTTAGAGAATGGGAGATTCAGAGAGAGCAGCACCACAAAGCAGAGTTCACCAGCCAGTGACCTTTGGAGATGAAGAATGAAAATGCCTCCGGGGAGCTTCATGAAACCGGAAGCCAGGAGAGAAAGCTTGCAGATGATGCTGTGTTTGCCATGTGCCCTTCTAGCTGAGAGGGAAACTCTGACTTGTGTTCGCCATGTGCCCTTCCACTTGAGAAAGAAACCATGAACTTCATTGGCCTTCTTGAACCAAGGTATCTTTCCCTGGAAGCCTTTGATTGGGCGTTTCTATAGACTTGTTTTCATTGGGACATTTTCTCAGCATTAGAACTGTAAAGTAGCAATTTATTAAATTCCACTTTTTTAAAAGCCATCCTGTCTCTGGTATATTGCATTCTGGCAGCTAGCAAACTAGAACAACGTTACTTTAAAATTAGTAATAAATAGGCAAACTTCCAGAAATATTGATGGAAAAAACAAGGAAAAAGCACCTGTAAAAAAAGATTAGTCATGAAAATTGTGTATTATAAATACAATACAGTAGAGGTTAAAACATTATAATAAATGTGATGAAAACAATTGCCAAGAAACTTAGATAGAATAAGTAATTTCAAGTCAAAATAAAAATTTTGACTTCTAAAATTAAAATTTTGATTGACAAAATTGAATCACTATCAAAAGTACTGTTTTTCATACCATCTACTCCTAATGGCATAAGTTCCCCAAAATATATTGATGAGTGTTAACATTGAAGGACTATATCTTTATTATTAATACATAGGAAGCATTTTTTTAATTATTAAAAAAAATTTTTTAAATACCAAAAAACACCAAGCAAACGCAGACATTCATAACTTTTGATCATTCCATTCTACATATATAATCAATAATTCACAATATCATCACATAGTTGCATATTCATCATCATGATCATTTCTTGGAACATTTGCATCTATTCAGAAAAAAAAATAAAAAGAAAACAGGAAAAAAATTCATACAATACCATATCCCCCACCCCTCCCCCTACTGATCACCAGCATTTTACTCTAAATTTATTTTAACATTTGCTCCCCCTATTATTCATCTTTATTCCATATGTTTTACTCGTCTGTTGATAAGGTAGATAAAAGGAGCATCAGACACAAGGTTTTCACAATCACACAGTCACATTGTGAAAGCTATATCATTATACAATCATCTTCAAGAAACATGGCTACTGGAACACAGCTCTGCATTTTTAGGCATTTCCCTCCAGCCTCTCCACTACATCTTGACTAACAAGGTGATATCTATTTAATGCATAAGAATAGCCTCCAGGATAACCTCTCGACTCTGTTTAGAATCTCTCAGCCACTGACACTTTATTTTGTCTCATTTCACTCTTCCCCCTTTTGGTCGAGAAGGTTTTCTCAATCCCTTGATGCTAAGTCTCAGCTCATTCTAGGGTTTTTCTCTATCCCTTGATGCTGAGTCTCAGCTCATTCCAGGATTTCTGTCCCACATTGCAGGAAGGTCCACACCCCTGAGAGTAATGTCCCATGTAGACAGGGGGAGGGTAGTGAGTTTGCTTGTTGTTTTGGCTGGAGAGAAAGGCCACATCTGAGCAACAAAAGAGGTTCTCTTGGGGTTGATTCTTAGGCCTAATTTTAAGTAGGCTTGACCTATCCATAGGAAGCATTTTACAGAATAAAAATTAAAATATTTATAGAATAAATAAGATGCTTACTTAACTATTATGGGTACAGTACAAATTGGACAAGAATAATAAAGGAAAGAGTAAGAATGATTTCACTTGCAGAGATTGATACAAAAACTGTAATAAGTATGTTGAATTTAGCAAAGAAGAAAAATGGCATACTTTCGTGGAATAGAATTTATTTCCAATGCAGAAGGTTAGCTTAATATAAAAAATACCAAGAAAATCTGGTTTCTTAGCATATTAAATAAAGGAAAATCATATACTCATTTCAAAAGATACAGAAAAAGAATTCAAATAACATTTCAACTCTACTCATGTCAAACGGAATTTCTTAGCCAATTCCGAACAAAAGGAAAGTTTTCTACCCTGATAATAGATATCTCTAAAAAGCTTACAATTGAACATTATTTAATTTGAATTTTCAGAAGTATTCACATTGAAATCAGGAAGAAGTTGATACAAATATGAAAACTGCCATTCAATGTGGTTTATATGGCCTTCTACATAAAAACTTTATATAGACAAATTACAGTATCTAAGAAGGGAATTTAGGAAATATAAAAATTTTACATGACTAGTAAAGATGTCTTTATCAGTCAAAATGGCAATCATGCAAATTAACTATATATGTTAAAAGTAAATGAGCAGAGTGACTAGAAAGTAAATGGTAGACAAGTAAATGGTTGTAATCAATTTAGGAATACATGCACATATACATATAAATCTTATGACGCAGTGATTGCAATCCTAGGTGTATATTTATCTAGAATGTGTGTAAATATCCTCCAAAAGGGATGCACATCGCTGTTCATGGCAATACCATCAATTAGAGCCAAAACGTAAACAATTTAAATATGGACTATTTAATAAATGATGTTGGAAGTCTTAAATGTCCATATGAAAAAACAAAAAAAAAAATATCTAAGAAAACTAGAATTCCAACTCGTTCCCCACATAAAATCAACTCTAGGTAAATTAGACTTGAATTTGAGTGAAAAAACTTTGGTAAACAATATAGGAAGATATCTGATTGATGTTGAGGAATAAAAGCATTTCTTTGCTTATAAAGGAATAAGCAATATATATATATATATATTTAAAACTTCCAACATCATTTATTAAATTGTCCATATTTAAATTGTTTACGTTTTGGCTCTAATTGATGGTATTGCCATGAACAGCGATGTGCATCCCTTTTGGAGGATATTTACACACATTCTAGATAGATATACACCTAGGATTGCAATCACTACATCATAAGATTTATGACCTAGTGTCATGTGTATATATATATATATATATATATATATATATATATATATATATATATATATATATACACGCACATGTGCACATAAAAAAACATCCAAGAATGCTTACTACAGAATTTTTTAAAAGAAAGTCATTGGAAACTTTTAAGCTATCTATTAATCGGAAGTAAATTTTTATATATTCGTATACTGCAAAACTAAAGAGCAATTTTGCTAAATAAATCAAAGATGCATGTGTCAATAAGAAAATATAACTGTATGAAACAGCAAGTTGCAACAATTTTCAAAATATTTTGCTACTCACATAAAATTTGAATTGTGAAAAACAAGCCCATATTCTTAAGGACACATGCCAGTATGTCATGAAATGATATCATCAAATTATTAATATTAATTATCTTTGAAAAGGCAGAGCACAATAGGAAGAAGTGAAGCAAGGGAGGGTCAAAGTGGGATTCTTTTCGGAATTCAGCTATTTGTAACTAATATTTATTTAACTAAAACCTGAAGCAATGTGAAAAAATGTTAAAATTTAATGGAAATGTGGTAGGAGATGGATGTTTTGCCTATAATCTCTACATTTTTCTAAAACTTGAAATATTTCATATTTTTTTAAAAGAAATACTCATTCTATGCAATAACAAGCAATTTGTTGGCTAGGGTTAGATAAAACATATAAAGCATATTAACTGCAAACAACTACACAGGGACCCATATAAAATTAAAGGTGATATTAAGACAAACTATTTGCATTAGTTCAGTTTCAGTTGTGGGAAAGAGAAACCTCCTGATCTAATTTTAAAAGGGAAAAATGTAATATTGGGAACTAGTGGATTACAAAATTCAGAGGAAGCACTGCAAAAACAGACACTAGGCTTGAGTCTGAAATAACTCAGGACCATCTTAATGGTAGAAAATGTTGGGGAGCAAGGAGGATGCTACTGAAACTTAAATCTAATAACATATCACCCTCACTGGAATATGGGGTTGAGAAGGCTGCTACCAATTAAACTTGCCTCAATGCCCATGAAACTCGTGAGTGCACCCTGAAATGCTGCCGTAGCCAATCCCATCATCTTTGTATCCACACCTACCATTTGCAACAACCAAAGTAGCAAGCAAAGGACTTTCTTCTTGCTTCTGTCTCCAGATTTCAATGGGTGTACTTAAGTAGCTAGGCCAAATACATATTTAGAATGTTGGCTGTATTTATATAATTTTACAAAATACATATTGAGAATGTTGGCTGAAGATACTGCATGAAAGTTACTTTGCAGCTTTCCAGTATCTATAGAACTGACCAGCACGGTGGAAGGATGCTGAAAAGGATGTAAGTGCCACTTTAGTATCCTTCACAGTACATTGATTTGCTATTAAAAAAACGTACATATCTATCTACTCATACTTAAATCTCCAAGCAAAAATAAAACAAATTACAGCAAGCTCTATACTGTTGTAATGCAATATTTCCTCATAGAAGTAAAAACATGCTTTCCTTCCTCAACAATCTTAGCTACCTAAAAGGAGTTACTGAGCTACTGAAATATCATGGATTTTGTTTCTTCCTGAAATGGAATGTATGTAAAATAGACATACATGTAAGGATACTTAGGTTAAAAGTTCAGTTCTGAAGTTAAGGAAAAAGAAAAGTATAGGAGAAAGCTGAAGAATGCAATTTTTAAAACAAGAACATTTTGCTATACATCAGAAAATTGGATGAAAATTTGTTTCTATCAAAACTGAGCATTAAAATCTTCGAGATAAGTTTTTTCCACTTAATCTCTTAAACATAAATATATTTGTGAAATACACTGCTGTGCTGTATTAACAACTTCACCCCCACCCTTTCTATCAGTCTTGAAATACTTTGTTTAAATCAGTGGGTATAGCATAAAGTTTTATTTTATTTATTTATTATCTTTTTTATAGTTTTATTGCTAAACCTTAACAAACAAACATACAAACATTCTTGACATACAAACATTCTGTACATGGTGTGCAATCAGTGACTCATAATATCATCACATAGTTGTGTTTTCTTCACCATGATCATTTTTTAGAATATTTGCATCACTCTAGAAAAAAGAAATTTAAAAGAAAAAAGAAAAACTCATACATACCATACCCCTTAACCCTCTCTCTCATTGACCACTCATATTTCAATCCACTCAATTAATTTTAACCTTTTTCCCCTATATTTATTTTTTTTACCATATTTTTTACTCATCTGTTCATACCCTAGATAAAAGGAGCATCAGACACAGGTTTTCACAATCACCTAGTCGCATTGTAAAAGCTATATCATTACACAATCATCTTCAAGAAACATGGCTACAGGAACACACCTGTACAGTATTAAGTACTTCCCTCCAGCCAGTCCAATACACCATAAGCTAAAAAGGCGATATCTATATAATGTGTAACAATAACCTCCACGATAACCTCCCGACTCTCTTTGAAATCTCTCAGCCACTGACACCTTATTTTGTCTCATTTCTCTCTTCCCCCTTTTGGTTGAGAAAGTTTTCTCAGCCCCTTGATGCTGGGTCCCGGATCATCCCAGGATTTCTGTCCCATGTTGTCACAGAGATTTACACCCTGGGAGTCATGCTCCATATAGCAGGGATAGGGTAGTGAGTTTGCTTGTCAAGTTAGCTTAGGAAGAGAGAGGACACATCTGAGCAACAAAAGAAGGTTCTCTGGAGGTGGGGGTGGGGTTCTCTCAGGTCTAGTTTTAAGTAGGTTTAGCCTATCCTTTGCAGGAATAAGTTTCATAGAGGTGAACCCCAAGATCAAGGGCTCAGCCTATTGATTTGGTTGTCCCCACTGCTTGTAAGAGTATCAGAAATTCTCCAAATAGGGAGATTGAATATTTGCCCCTTCCTCCCCATTCCCTCAAGAAGACTTTACAAATACTTCTTTATTCACCATCCAAATCACTCTGGGATTTATCAGGGCATCACACTAACCTGGACAAACCAACAAAATCTCACGCCCTGTTCAAGATTCCATGTACTTATGGTATTCAATTATACTGACCATATATGTTAAATTAGGAAATGCACTAGCCAAAATATAAATTTTGCACCAAATAAGCCTTTAGTTTCACACAGAAGTTGAAGTTTTAAAATGTGGATATCATCCTTTACCTAGTTTTCTCATATCCCTTGATCTTATCCAGATCAGCTTCATTCATATCTCTACTTGATGTCTGATCAGTAAAGTTTCATTTAAAATGAATGGGCTTAATATGTTCTGGGCATTTATCTCCCTATATTTTAGATATCAGTAGTTGCAAATAGCACTAGCTCTGTGAGCTTCACCACTTCATGTCTGCTCACTTTCCTCATTTATACAATAAGGGAACTGGTCCACTCATCTCTGAGGTGCCTAATTTGTACAGTTCTGTTCAGCATCTCAACTCCACCTTCTCCTGAGGAGCGTCTTTGTTTGAACAGCAAGGCTTGCTTTGTTTTATACTCTGAATTTTTCATATTTGCTGATTTGGTATTCCCACACTGATCTTTTGTTGATGCCAAACAATTGTGTTGATTTTCAATGAAACCATGTTGTTCTGTCACAACTCTGTAAATTCATTTGAAGTGTGTCCTTTTAAGGTAACTGGGATGACCTGCTTATCCCAGGTTTGATAACAAACAAAAAAAACCTTTGGTCACCTTCAGTGTACTGCTTTACTCTTATTTCAAATTGGATGATTTATCTTGTTGAACACTGAGAGTAAGATGTAACCTTGTGACTGGAGACTGAAAAGAATGGAGCTAGTGGGACATTTTGTTCTCAAATGTTGACATGTTAACTGCAGTAACAGAGTCAATTTCAGAACTGAGATTAAAGGTCCTTGGTATTGTGTGGCATCTGCTGAACTGTACAAATTGGCTTTATGCTGTCTAATGGTCTGTGGAAGATCACACAGATTTTTCCTATGCATTGGGCTTTTTATCTTGGTTTACAAACTTTTCTTACCTGAGCCTAGGGTTGTTTTCTGTGTGGTAGCTGTGGTATAGTGGAAAGAGTTTGAAATACAAGTCTGGCTTCTACCCATAGTTAGCCACATAGCCTTGGGCATGTCATGTCATGTCATATCACCCCTACCATTCTCCCCAGTAAATTAGAACATCGGGCTAGATGGCACAGATACTTAAGGACTCTATCTTCAGGTACCTTCTAGGTTTCTAAGAACTCAGTGTATTATTATTATTATTATTATTATTTTTATTGTGACACTTGATATTCTTTTGGGAGACTAACCAGCAGGAACATGACAGTTAGTTGGTTATACTGAAAGGACTTGAAATTCAAAGTGCTGTAGTGGTGACTGGCTAATAAGTGACAACACAACTAAGAAACTATCTTCTCTCTTGCAATAGTCTAGGTGTAACTTGAGGTGGGTAGAGGGAGAATATAGGTGGTAAAAGGAGCAAGGAGCAGACAGCTTGGCAAGTAAAGAATAGGCCAGAAAAACTAAGGATTAGATGGAGATTTGGGGATGGCAGAAGTATATATGCGATACAAGCTGGGTCCCTCGGCTTTCTGGAAAATAATCCACATTGATTTAAGTCTAGTTGAAAAGGCAATGGTGTCTTCACATTAGAGCTGATTCAGCCAAGCACATCTTCTTATTTAAATGACAGCTTTGGTCTTTTAAATTAGGCCCTACTTTTTTTAAAAGAAAAAAAATAATAACCTGCTTTTTTTTTTCCCCAGTAAAAAATATGTTTTCTCCCTATAGTTTTAACCGTGCTAACGAAACAAGGAATCATGATGCTGACCAAATGGTACCCAGTAAGTGGGAATAAAACAACTCAAGATTTAAGTCAAGTAAAACAGAACAAATGTTTCCATGTGCAAATGTTGTATACTTTTATAAAATCCTTGGAATTGCAAAACATGTATTAGTGTGTATTGACATGCTTCCTTGGGCAAAGTTCTTTGTTAAACACAGTGGTTCCACAATTTGTATTTAAAAGGAAAACATTTAAAGCATAGGCTTACCTGATGGTAGGGTTCTTTCTATTAATAGATAACGAGTCCTGTCGTTGCCCTCTCCAGGTCCAACTCTCCCGGTGGCCGTGCTGCCAGCAGGCAGGATCGCCCATAAGCAGATCGATCACTTGGACAAGTACTTTGACAGCATTACGAGTCCTGGTATGTCATGTTACCCAGAGAACTTTCCCAACAAGTACCCAAAACTCACTTAATGTCCGAAGAAGAGTGGAGGAGACTTGGTGTCTAGCAGAGTCTTGGCTGGGTTCATTACGTGATTCATGAGCCACAACCACATATTCTGCTCTTTAGATGACCTCTTTTAAGAGATCAACAAAAATGAAGTATGTCTGGGAGTTGTCAATTAGATCTTTTTCAAATTTAATGTATAGTGAATATATGGTAGTATTCACTGAACACTTGAAAAATGTACAAATCCTTCATACCTGTAATCTTCATAGCAACAGAGCTCAGTTAAAGGCTCTGTAGGTTATTGTAATGTGTTAAAATGCAATTTCTTCTAGTCAGTTTTTCTCTTTAATATTAAAAGTCCTTGTTTGACTTTACTTGTTACTATTGTTCAATAAAGCTTTTATGTTGCATTAAAAAATTAGATAACCAGAACTTAAGTTCACATTTAACTTATGTAAAACCTATAAAACCCAGTAGTGGGTGCCCAGGATGTGGTCAGTAAATATTTGATTCTTCTAATCCCTCAGTAAGTTTGATGTTTTTGCCACCTGCCTGCCTGTCTTGTGACCTCAATGAATCAACCCATAGACCAGAGTGTTAATGAAATGTTACTGCAGAAGAGATTTTGAGAAAATTGGCATATTACATAGCTATCACACCAAGTTTTCTTTCTCAGAACATAAAAGAAATGCAATTTATATTATTGCTTGTGCATCAACTGTTTAAGTGAATATTAAAAGGCTTGGAGGGAAAAAAGGAAAGAAAATGATTGAATGAGAAAACGCTTTACATTTCCTAGACTCAGGCTCTTGTTCTCTAATACGCAAGTGCAGATTACAGTTACAATAATTTCTCATTATTGGCATGCCAACTCTAGATTTGAACGAAATATACTGCAGATTAATGGTGTATCAGTGAAAATAGAATGGATTTAAGTGAGCACGTTACTATTATGGGGACATTCAGATTTAAGAAAAGAGCATTATTGTTTAATGCATTGGACAACAGTTTTATTACTGTTGAGAAATATTCACAAAACCTGAAAGGTGATATTTTTCTCTCAATAAAAGCAGAAATAATTGTCATTTCACTGCTGGAATTTCATATTGTCTTACTTCTGAAACACTAAAAATACTTATAATTAAATATTGGAATCAGAAATCAAGTTTGGGTAAACACAAATTTTGAATCCTAGTAATTTGAAGTGACTTTATTTCCAGGTAAAATACCAAATAATATCATCTCTGACATTTGGGCTAAATTCATGTAAAAGCTTATTTATTGACTGTGTAAATCTATAAAAATCCATTTGTTTTGTTAAGACTAACTGCAGAAATTCTTTTAAATGATTACAAGGGAATACTATTGGCATAAAATTAGAAAATCCACATGAAATGGACACATTGCTATAAAGACACAAATTATTAAAACTGAGTCGATAGGAAATTTAAAAAATCCAAATAGGGCTATAACAGATAAAGAGATTGAATTAGCAATCAAAAAATTTTCCCCAAAAAAGAATGAAATGTGACCCCCACCATACGGCATATAAAAGAAAAAAACATTTCCACAAAGAAAATTCCAGGACCAGTTAACTCCACTGATGAAATCTACCAAACATTTAAAGAGGAATTAGCACCATTCTTTCACAAACTCTTTCAAAAAAAAAAAAAAAAGGAGGAGGGGAAAAGAGGTAAATATTACCTTGAAACGGTTAAAAGAAAAACTTGTCATACAAGTTTTAGGATCCCACTGGTTTATTGAGCAATACATAAATCAGGTAGCATTCCACTCAGAAAGTGAAAGGGAGCTTCACTGAGGCTCTGAAAAAGAGGAATTAAATAGGGCAAATGCTGATACCAGTGAGGAAATGTTCTGATTGGTGGGGGAATCTTACAAAGCGGGGAGGTAGTTGTTGCTTAGAAAGAAGGAAATTAACTGGCATAAGAATGAGAAAGTTCGCTGATGATAACTGGTCACATATTTAAACATTGTTTGCTGGGCAAACTGGGCATTTAGAGGAAATAGAAACTAGCTTAGATTTTTGGTTTATTGATGTGAAATATAGCAAGGATGTCTCCATATTGGGCCTACTAGCTATTAGTATTAATTAAAATCAAAACCAGACAAAAACATCACAATTCAATATTCCTTATAAATGGAAAAAATCCTCAACAAAATACTGGCAAAACATTCAGCAACATATAAAAAAGTATTATGTGCAATGACCACGTGGGATTTTTCAGATCAATGCAAGGTTGTTGCAACAAAAAAATCAATTAATGTAATATACCATATTAATAGAGCAATAGACAAAAACCTTACAATCACCTTAATAGATGCAGAAAAATCATTTGACAAAACCCAACATGCTTGATGATAAAAGATGCTCAACAGAGCAGGAAAAGAAAACTTCTTGAGCCTTATAAATTACATCTAGAAAAAATCCAGGTTAACATCATACTTACTTTGGAAAGCCTAAAGGACGTCTACTCTCACTATTTCTATTCTACATTGTAGTGGATATTCTAGTCAGGGCAATTAGGTATTTATTTAAAAACAACCAAATTGGAAAAGATAAACAAAGATTATCCCTACTTTGCAGACACCGTGATCTTACATGCAAAATATCCTAAAGAATGCATTTTAAAAACTGAGTTAAAAAATTCATCAAAGGTGTATGATACAATGTCAATATGGAAAAATCACTAGTATTTCTATGCACTAGAAATAAACACTCTGAAAAGGAAATTAAGAAAACAATTGCATTTGTAATAATATTCAGAACAATAAAATACTTAGGAATAAATTTAGTCAAGGAGATTAAAACATATACACTGAAAACAGCATTGTTGAAATAAATAAAAAAATATCTAAATAAATGAAAATACAGTCCATATTTATGGATTTGAAAACTTAATATTGTTAATGTGATAATACTCCATAAGTCTATCTAAAGATTCAGCACAATCTCTACCAAAATCTGTTTCCTTTTTCTCTTTTGTAGGGATGGACAAGTTAATACAAAAACTGATTTGGAAATGCAAGGGAAGCGGAATAGGCAAAACAATCTTGAAAAAGAAGAAAATTGGAGGACTCACGCTTCCAAACTCTACAGTAAACTCAGTGTGATACTGGCATAAGAATAAGAATACCGATCAATGGAATCCAACTGGGAGTCCATAAATAAACCCTTATATTTATGGTCAATTGATGTCTAACAAGACAATCTGATGGGAAAAAAAAATTGTTTATAATAAACAGTGCTGGGACAACTGGTGTTTAGGCCCAGACCAAACTCATCAAAGCCCAGGAGAGGCGTGGCTGCTGGACCAAAAACACACCAGGCACCAAAGTGGACATGGATTTATTGGGTCTTGCAAACCAGGAGAAGTTTTCCAGTGATGACCAGCCGGACATTTAGACCTCCATAAAGGGACAGAAATGCATAAGGCAACATATGATTTCATAAAAAACATTCCATACAGTATGAGACTATCTGATCTTTAGTATAATCATTAAAGCATTAAAAGATGGACAGGTTTTAGGATAATGAGCACAATGGACCCAGATGATGTAATTAGAGGTGATTTAATTATTGAGCATGTGCAGATTGATTACATGCTTAGTTACAAAATGTCTGTAAGAAAATGATGGCCTTAATATGATGATGGGTATGATTTCTAGTATTATAAGGAGGTCTAGCTAACTTATAGGTTAAAGTCAGATGGGCCCATTTTGGTTAGATTCAGTTTGGGTTATCAGGACAATTTCGGACTTGGGGTGGCTGAGTTCTGGTCTGACACAAGACCCTTCATTAATAAACAGTAGGGGCTGTTTAGTGATTACAAGACTCTAAGGTCAAAAACTGGATAAATGGGTATAAGGGAAGGTTAGGTTTTTACAATCACAAGGGCACAAGGTAAAGGCTATACAATCATTATCAGAGATCAAGGCAGCTGGATTATAGTTCAAAGATTTCAGGTCTCTCCCTCTGTCTGCTCTAATATAGTAAAAAGCAAAAAAGAATTATATATATATATTATATATATATATATATAATATATATATATAATGATTCAGTAATCATAATCATCCCTTAAATCCTAACTTCTAGATTACACATTAATTCTTTCACTCGTCTCAGTCATCAATCTCCTTAATGACTTTCTTGTACTTTCAAATAACCCATCCATTTCAGTTTGCAAAAGCTGCTGGAATGCAATATATCAGAAATGGTCTGGCTTTTTTGAAAAGGAATTTATTAAGTGACAAATTTTCAGTCCTAAGGCCATGAAAATGTGTGAATTATGGCATCTAGAGGAAGACATTTTGACTCTGATGTAGGAAAGGCTAATGGCCTCCAGGGTTTCTGTGTCACACGGGAAGGCACGTGGCGATGTCTGCTGTTGCTTCCCTGCTTCTGGTGCCACACGACCCTCGCAGCTCCTGTTTTCAGGGGCTTTCTCTCTAAGCGTCTCTGGGTCCTCACTTAGCCTCTCAGGGGCAGAACTGGTGTTTCATCTCTGAGCTTTGCATCTGTCTCCAAATGTCTGGGTCTTGATTTCATCTCTCTGAACTCTGGGTAAGACCTGAGCTCTCTCTGTTTCCTGCTTTTTGTTCTCTTTAGAGGACTCCAGTAAAAGGATTAAGACCCACCTTGAGCGGGCAGGGTCACATCTCCATGGAAATAACCTAACCAAAAAATTCAACCCATAATTTGGTGGGTTGCAACTCCATGGAAACAACCTAATCAAAAGTACCCCCAAAAAAATAGATATGCCCCGGCAGGATTGGATTAGAAGAACATGTTTTCTCTGGGGTACATAACAGTTTCAACCAGCACCCCGTACCATCCCTTTAAAAGCTTTGCTGCACTTTGTCTCAATGAAGTAGAGTTCTATGTCTCCCCTGCTGTGACAGTCTTTGAATAAGTCATTCTTGCCTATTTAACATTGTTTGGTGCATTTTTTTCTTTGATATAAGTGATAAAATGTTGCTGAATTATTTATTAATTGTAGATGCAAACTTTTATTATATAAATACACCTTTAAAGAAAATAAAACAAATAATGATGAAAATTAAATCATCTGGGGATTTTAGCAATTCAAAATAATAAGCCAAGACACTGAATCCAAACACATATTAGTGGTGTATTTTAAACTATAAAAACACGTTATTAGAATACTCACTATGGTGAGATCAAGAAACAGAAGAATAACTGAGTGCATAGACAAATGGATTCATCTTTGGTCAAATATTTTGCATTTTTAAAATAATATTACCCAAGAAAAAACATGAAAAAAACACTTTTTCGATAATTTCAATTTCACTAAATTTCAAAAAGATAAGAGAGCTAATGATGTTAAATTTTATGATTAACAACTATAGATTTAAAAGTGATTTGGAGGTGAAATAAATGTTTAATTAAATGTATCTCCATAGATTGATGAAGGTAAAACATTCTATCAAAGATTCCCTATCTTTGTCTATCAAAGAATTCCCTATCAACAACAAAAAAAATCAAATTCAAGTGTTAGGTAACATTAGGAGATGCATTCATGTTGAGAAAGAGGAAAAGTAACCTTTTTGAGATGCAGTGTCTTTCTTTACCATTGAGGAAAAGACCAGCAATCTTGATTTAACAGGCAGGAAAAAAAAACATGTTTCTCTTTCTCCTTTTATCTTAATTAGTTCATATACTCCTTATACTTAAATGTGCGTCTACTACACAATCTAAAATCACCAGAACCTCAACACCTCTTAAAATTTTCCAGCATTTTACTATGTTTTACACTTAGGTTAATATCCTTAAATCTGAGAGTAGGAAATATTAGCACTGTGTTTAATTCTCTGAATGCATATTGACTATGTAGAGTAGTTTGTGAAATATACAAAGAACTGAACTCAATTAACTTCCTGAAATTCAGTCAACAGTTTCTTAACATTTCATAATTCACTATGGTTGTAATGCAGAAAGAGTCTTTCTTTGAATGAATTACTTTTTATTTTGATTGATGTTTATTTAAAGGATAATTTTCGAACATTAGAAATTTTCGTACCTTTAGCTGCTAGATCATTTTTTAATAGATGCTTGTCAGGGATAAGTGACAGCAGTCAGAGCTTAGCACAGATGCTAAGAAACAATTTCTTTTTTATTTAGGTCAGAACTGGCAAGGCCCATTCCTTTCTCCTGAAGTAACTTGCTTGAGTTTAATTTTCTATTCCTTATAAAGCTAAGGTTTTGTTTTTGTTCTGTAGTTAAAGATTGAATATTTTTTCAAACTTCTCTGTCACTGATTCATTATCTAAAGTATGAAAACTTTACTTCTTCCATACTTTTTTGTTTTCTTTTAATATGCCAAGAAACCATGTCAAAATTAATTTAATATCTTATTAAATATCTTCTTTTATTCTTTCTTTTTATTGAGTTCAATGGACTATGTTTGATAGGCAGATATGTTTATGTCTCTTAATATCTCTCATGGAGACTTAGGCATATATCTATTATCTAATGATCATGAATATGGTAAAACTTCTCTCTTGAATAATTTTTTTTCCTATCTATGAACAGTCCTTTCACAGTAGATCATAATTTGTGATTGAATCCACTATTCTAGCGTTATGGTGGGGCAATTAATTCAAAGAGCACAAAGCATTTCTCCTTCCATTTTTAAAAAATATTTCAAATACTTATGCTCATTTTGATTTTGTCACATTATGTATTTACACGTTCAGAGCTTTTTACAATTTTGTGTGACTTAAGTTTACAATTAATAAATGAAATATAAAGGAAATACTAAAATGTCTAGACATATGAACTTTGTTAATGTAGTGATCCCTTTCACATCAGCAGAAAGAATGTTTCTCTTGAAATTTCTGTACATCTTTCATTGTTTAACAAAAAAGTGGTTACTGGAGTTACTAGAGTTTTTACCCATATAAAATACTGTGCAATCAGTATAAGAAAGAATTTAAATTGATGTATATATTTCAGGTTAAGTATAGTCTGTATTAAAGATTCTGATTTCATAGAAATAATTTGCAAAACTTTCTTATAAGATGATTATTCATGTTAGCTTTGGGTGGTTGAGCTAATTTTTAATTCTATGGGTAGAAATGGCAAGTTTAAGGCATTGCATTTTTATGGAAAAGCTTTTTAATCCATGTTTTTCATATACTGTAATCATCAAAATTAATTTAATGACTCTTGAAATAAGTAATTAATATATGTTCATTATAGCTTCAAGAAGTTTTAATAAGAATGCAAATGGAAGAAAGAATCAAATGTGCATGTATTTTAAAAAATTTTTAAACAACCAATTGAATGAATGCAAACTGGACATGACATTTTGAGATCTACGAAAACTACAACTAATGGACCCAAGCCCTGGAAAATCAATAATGGAGAATAGTCAGGTAGAGAAAGGAAGACGGACAGGGATGTCTTATCAACTCTATTCCCATTTTCATGTATCCACCCTTGCCGGATGTAATTTCGGCCCGTTCCTCCAGCTCTCTGCCTAGCAACATATTCAAGCTATTCCATTGGATCTTTCTGCTCTCAGCACACCCAATCCCTCACGGCCACCCCTTAGCCTCCTCACCAATCATGCAGCGCGCCTCCCCTGGCCCCTCCCTATTTCCACCTTGCCACTATATAAAGCTCTGTACTTCCTGTAATAAACGTTCTGGTGCGCGACGCCTTGCCAGCCCCATCAGTTCCTGCGACTCGTCTCACGCGCCCTCCAGACCTTCGAGCCCCCGGAACCGGTCAGCTACCGAGTTCCCCCGTCTCGCTGTGAGGAAGACCCCAGGCGGGAGCTAGGGAAAGCTCCTGCAATTGGCGCCCGAACAGGGACCTCCCCGCCGCTCGTCTTCTCTCCAGCCCCGTTTGCCACGCTCAACAGGTAAGGGCCCCCGCCGTTGGCAACGGCCCCCGTCTTCTCCTAATAGCCTCACCCCGTCTTCACCCTGCCTCCTATATTTTTCTCCCTAAAGAAGAGAATGGGCAACCGCCTCACAGCATGCCAAGCGCCCCAAGTTTGCGCATTAGCCGCCCTCCTGGACACCCATAAATGTAAGGTGTCCGTTCGCCAACCTCCTATTGCCATTTAACCCGTGGCTTGCCACATGTCACCTGTGGGACCCACAAACCTATGATCGCCTAATCGATCGGGTCACCCAAGCTATGCAAAACGAAAATAAGCGCTTACCCCCCTCCCCCGTCTCTTACCTGCGCTCATCACTGTTTGTTCCTGCCTTCAAGGCTCGCTGCCTCCAACTCGCTGCGCCCCGCGAGAGGCCATGTCCACGCAATATCCACCTGATGCAGAGGATTCTCCTGATGACCCTGAATCGGACACTGAATCCTTATTTGAACAGCTTAACAATGCGCTCGAACTTGACCCCCCCCAAGCTAAACAATATCGAGGCTAGTCAAAATGGTGAACTTCCTCCTTCTTGTTCGAACGGAGACAAAGAAAACAGGAAGTGCCTCTGCCCCTCCCTCCCGCCTTCAAATGCACCACTTCCTCCTTCTTCAACAGAAAAAACAGGAAGTGCCCTTCCCCCGCCCTCACTGGGGAAAGCCCCCAGCAGCCATTTTACGCCTCTGCTCCGCCCTGTCCGCCATCTTATGATCCCACTGCCCCGCCCCATCCGCCATCTTGTAATGGCACCACACCCATTAACCCAGCCCCTTGGCCGTCCGCTACGCCGGCAGCGATCTCGGCCGACCCCTGGCACCCCCCCCCCCCGGCAATTCTGCCTGCAATATAAGCCCAAGCCCCTCTCTCACACTAACCCCTTCGCACACGCGCTGCCCGCTGCCCAGAAGCCAAACACCATTGTCAGGCTACTCGATGCGAGACAGATCAACCTCTTAATTCGCAACAACACAAGCATGCAAGTCCTTCTAGAGGAATTTACTGGTGACTTTGATAATCACTACCCCAGTCACCGACTGCTTCAAGGGATCGCCCACCTGCCCTTCAATAACCCCTCTCACCCATTCCCCTCATCAGCTCCCTTCCCTAATTCTACCACAGTCTTCACGGACGCATCTAAAACCAAATTCGCTCTTATAGCCTTCCACCCTAATAGGGACGAACCTGACCACTTTACACATATCAATAACCACTCTGTCCAAGTCGGCGAAATTCTCGCCGTAACGCAAGCACTTCACATTTACCGGCAGCAATCGTTAAACATCTTCACTGACAGCCTATACACCTTTCAAGTTTGCCACATCATCGCCCTCGCAACCTTCTTCCCTGGGCCCTCCGCCATTGATGATGCACTCATTAGGCTAAAAAGCCTCCTTGAGCGCCAACAAGAGCCCTGGTTCATTGCACGCATTCGCGGCCGCTCCGACCTCCCCGGGCCGCTTGCGGCTGGCGGTGGAGTGGCTGATGGGGCAGTCTCTGTCTCGGCTGCTGGCACACTCGGTGATTCCATTGGTGTAGCCGGACGGCTCCGCTCCGGGTTTCATTTTTCAGCCGGCTCCCTGCATCGTCTTTGCGGTCTGCCCAGGGAGGCCTGTGGGCATGTGGTTCGCGGCTGCGCCACTTGCATGCCCTTTGCACCGCTGGGGCCTCTGCAGCCGCGGGGGGTCGGTCCCCGTGGCCTCGGACCCAGTGCCGGATGGCGGGTGGATGTTGCTCACGTCTCTTCGTTCGGGCGACTTGAGTGTCTGCATGTCATTGTGGGCGCTTATTCAGGCGTGTGCTGTGCTGTCCCCCTGCCAGGGGAGGCTGCCAGGCATTGCGTCGGGGCGCTTCACCAGGGGGTTCTCTTTGTGGGAGTTCCCTGGGACTTAGGGACGGGCAGTGGCCCTGCCTGCCGCAGCGCCTCCTTCTCGGCCTTCCTGCGCCTCTGTGGCATCACCCACCACTTTGGAGTCCCTTATAACCCGCAGGGACAGGCTATGGTAGAATCTTTAAATCGCAGGCTAAAAATCCAAATTGAAAGGGAAAGGGATAATCTCCCCCAGGCCTCACCAGGCGACCTGATCACAGCTTCCCTGATACACCTCAACTTACATTTGATGAAGGAGGACTATCTCCCCTGCATAAGCACTGGGGACCTTCGTACAGGCCTTCCCTGGTCCCTTCAGTTCACTGGCGTGACCCAGCCACCAATACGTGGCAAGGGCCCACCCCTCTCCTTGCCCAGGGGCGCGGTTTTGCTTGTGGCTTTCCAGAGAACGGGCCGCAGCCAATCTGGATCCCCAGAAGGAACATCCGTCCGGCCACGGCGACCAAGCAGACGCCACCGATGCAGAATGCGAGCCCTGAAGAAGAAGTTGGAAAAAATACACCTTGAACAGCCCTCAGAAAAGAAAACTTCACAACCGTCACTGCCGTCATCGACCACCAGACGCCTGCGACGTCGGGCAAGGTGCCTGGTCTGGCAAATGACGCAAGCAGTCCTTGAAGAAGACGACCCGGAAAACGGCCCTCGAGCTCAAAAAAGGCAACTCCTCCGCCTATATGACGGAGCTCGAGAGCGTTGCGGTAACCCCTCCCCTAGCTTAAAGCAAATTCTTCTAATAATGCTTACGCTTCTCCCCACAGCATCTGCAGCAGCACCCAGAGAACTTTGGGCAGCAGTGCAGAACCCCCCTGGAGTCCTTTTCATCACCCCCGATAGCCCCCTTTTTCCCTCATTACAGCTTAACGGCTGCTCACTCCGCCTCCCTTGTAACCCCTATCTTCTGCCCAGTCAAGACCCACTTAATGTCTCTCTTTCTCCGCCCCACTCAGCGCTCCTTTTCATTCTCAAGGACAAGGACTCCCAAGTGGATATCTGCCCTCCTTCCCTCCCTAACTGTCTTTTTTTACAGGAAATTACCATTGTGGATTACATCAAAAACAAAACGTGTAAAACGTGTCGAACATGTACTTATGAAACGTGTCCTTACTCCTGCTGTTTAGCCTACACCCTTGATGCTACTTGGTGGTACCCGGAAAACCTCACGGCTAAACACCCATCACTGCCACACCACAATTTTGCCATGCGCAAGCACGCCGTTCCGCCAACTAATCCCTGTCCTATACCCCACTGGACTAAAACGACCACTTTCGATTCCCTCCCACTTAGCCATTTCACCTGGTATCGCTGTCACTACCCTCTCCCCTGTAATCAAAATCCTTCCTTCTCCCTCTATTCTCCATATGCTGCTAACGAATCGGATCTTGCAGGTTTCGGCTTACCCGCATTTGTTGACAACTACTTATGTGGCAAATATGCCTGCCTCGACCTCCGCCCCCTCTCCAGTGTCAAGCCGTTCAGATTGGGTACCGCCTATGCCAGCCCTATTTGCGTCTGGAAAAACAGGCAGCAACCGAGCGGCCCAATCTATAACCCCTTGCTTATATCTGCTATCAACATCTCCGCTGCAGTTCATCTCGCCCCGCCCTTCTTCTTCTATCTTTGCCCCAACATAACTCTCCTTCAAAACTGTGTTCTCGCTAACTTTTGGAATGTTTCATATCCTTATGCGTTTATTGTGTTGCAGCCTCGTCTGATATGTATCCCCCTAAACGCCTCCACCTGGGTAGCCCCGCAACTCCCCTATCCTTTCAGAACCGAAGAGCTGTCTTCATTCTTCCACCGCGAGCGAGACTTCGGGATTTCTGCTGCGATCGCTGCCACTGTCATCGCATCTCTAGCCGCTGCTACTACAGCTGCTGTCGTCCTCACCCGAACCCCCACCACCGCGGAAGTCATCAACAACCTCACTCGTACTGCTGCCGGTGCACTCAGCAATCAAGAAGACCTAAACCTTCTAATGCACCACTCCATCTTCAATCTACAGCAGCAGATGGACCTAGTTGCCCAGGACATCGAAGTCCTCTACGACATAGCTTCTTCCACGTGTGATGGACGGTGCCCCTTTTCCAGCCTCTGTGTTACCCCTGTCCTCGTTAATCACTCCCAACCCCGCCTCACTTTGCGTGACTGGATCTTTACGGCTTATAATGAATCTTTTTAGAATCATACCCACCAACTCCAAGCTCACATACCTGCTCTGGAAAAAACAATTATCCCTAAAATCTCTGCCTCCATACTCTCTGACCTAATAACAAAATTCTCTTCTTTCTTCAAACCCTCTAACCTCATCTTCTATGGAATCCTATTACTTGCCCTAATTGTCGTTCTTATTATATTCAAATGCATATATAGACAACTCTCCCACCATAGACAACAAACTAAACTTCTTGCTCTAGCAGCTCTCGAACTTCAAAACCCCTTCGCGGACGCAGGCCATCGCCAGCGGGCACAGGTATGGTTAGCGAGTGTTGCCCACCCTGAGGACTGATCACCCTTTGGGAGCGTGGCTCATGCACATGCTGGCTCATCCGCATGAGCCCCACGGGCGCCTGTGGCTCACCTGCACCTGCAGCCGGCCTCGCCTCTCCCCTTTTTCTTTTTCACTCTCTCTTCCTCTCCTATTAAACAAAAGGGAGGAATTGCCGGATATAATTTCGGCCCCGTTCCTCTAGCTCTCTGCCTAGCAACATATTCAAGCTATCCCATTGGATCTTTCTGCTCTCAGCACACCCAATCCCTCACGGCCACCCCTTAGCCTCCTCACCAATCACGCAGCGCGCCTCCCCTGGCCCCTCCCTATTTCTGCCTCGCCACTATATAAAGCTCTGTACTTCCTGTAATAAACGTTCTGGTGCGCGACGCCTTGCCAGCCCCATCAGTTCCCGCGACTCGTCTCGCGCGCCCTCCAGACCTTCGAGCCACCAGAACCGGTCGGCTACAGAGTTCCCCCGTCTCGCTGTGAGGAAGACCCCAGGCAGGAGCTAGGGAAAGCTCCTGCACACCCTCATTTGGTCGGCCACACCTGTGCAGTACTTTATTCATGTGGTGCGTTCATACAATTCTGACGAAATGCTTTGAGCAGGAACATTAGAAATAGGCTTCTGTTTAAATAAAGTTTCTTTTCTTTCTTTATCCATATGTGTTTGACCATTGAGTATGAGTATAGATCTCATGAACATCTTTTAGAATTAATCAGAAATAATTTAGGTCTGGATATTAAAGAGAATGCAGTGTCCTTTCACTCTAAAAATTCTCCTCAAAAATCAATCCCATATCTTGTAAGATTTAGTTTTAAAATGTCAAGTTTACTAGCTAAATAAATGTCTAATCTGCCATGGGGAAGGAGTAGAGTATTGTATAATCAAATAATCATTTAAATTATCATTTATATTTTAGGTCAGCAGTGTCTCTGTTGAAATATAATTTTATTTTATTTGATGATTTATAAGTCACCGCATATTTCAGTGTTATCACTATGAATACCAGTAATCATTGTGCTGAAAATATGTGGCCGTGATGAGAGTTCTGGATGATAGAATACCAGAGAACAAGCTGTTTATTGTACTTTAGCGTGGAGAAAGGTACAACAGGGCATCTTAATCTTTGAAACCTCCAGGAGAATGATGCACTTATTTCCACTTTAAAGTTAGATTAATACCCTCTTAAGAGAAGGTCCTGGGTAAAGCTAAAGCACACAGAATGAGTATTTGTAATGTAATACTAAGTTGTAAGATTGATTTCTTTGTATAGGTTTTGCTTGAAGACTTTGAAATTTATCTTCAAAAAGTCTGTATGTAAGAAAATATCACCTTTCCAAGATCAAAGTCCCATTTCCTTTAATTTCTCTTCACTTTGGTTTTACCAATACACACACACACACATACACACACACCCCACACACCACAGGTACAGAAAATTCTAAGTTATTAATGTAATGTAACTTTTTAATCAGGAAATTAATTAACCAACTTTAGAATTCTGGAGGGAAAAAAAAATCCTTGAGGGTGACATTTTAGAGAAAGCGGTCAAGGAGAGTTTCCGAGATGAGGTGCCATTTCATAGGAGACTTGATGAAAGTGAAAGAATGAGCCATGCAGTTGTGAGAAAACGGTGTTCCCAGATGTTGGAGCAGAGAAATAAAGGCCCTGGGGCAGGACTG
This sequence comes from Tamandua tetradactyla, assembly GCF_023851605.1. Taxonomy (NCBI): domain Eukaryota; kingdom Metazoa; phylum Chordata; class Mammalia; order Pilosa; family Myrmecophagidae; genus Tamandua; species Tamandua tetradactyla. Next base: position 37,767,843 of record NC_135352.1, on the reverse strand, counting down.
GCATATTCAAGAGGCCAGAGTGACTGGAGTTTCATGACTGAGGAAGAAAGAGGGCCTGAGCTCAAAGAGGTAGTCAGGGCATGAACAATAAAGGATCTTGTCCATTATGATGAGGATTTTTATATTATTTTAGATAAGGGGGAATTCACTGAGAATTTTGAACTAAAAAAATTATATATATATGTTTTCAGAGACTCATTTTTACAACAATGTAGAAGAGTCCACTGGTGAATAAGAGTTGAAAGCTCAGTTGAATGAAGTTGCATTGGAGATTTTAACTAGAGACACAGTAGGAAAGCAGGAGGAGTTGGGGTGGGGGTGGGGAGAGAGAGAGAGAGAGAGAATTTTGCTATATGGAATTGACTCAGGTGACCGTGGAGCTGGCAAGGCCACATTACACAGGACGGGTCATAAGCTGGAAACTCCCATAAAGGTAATGCTGAAGTTGAATCTGAATTCTCCATGGAACTTAGATGTTGAATTTGAAACAGAAAAGCTTTTTTCTGATTTCATAAATCCTCCGTTCTGGCTTTTAAGATCCCTACTGAGTGGATGAGGAGACTTTCCACATTACTGAACACACTTTCCTTTGTTGATTATAGATGTTTTCAGTCTTAGATGCAATCCACTGATTATAGATGCAAATCCATGTATCACAGTAACAATCAGGCCAGTGAGTGCTTGGCCAAACAACAAAGACACCATAATCTAGCCAAGTAGGTGCATGAAGTTACCCACCACAATGGGGATGAACATCTGACTGAGATTTACAAGATTCAGAGAGATGGAAATTAAGAGGAAAAAAAGGTAGACAATGCTCAAGGAATTGATGAAATAGAATGGAGTTGAAGGAGTTTGTGGGACCAACAAAGAATGAATTTAAGAGAGAGAGATGGCTTATTTGAAGATGATGGCAATTATCTAGTAAGGATATCAAAAGCTTATGATGCAAGAGAGAAATGAGCATCTACAGGAGTGAAACCTTTGAATAAGAAGGCAAGTGATGGAATTTAGTGGCCTCTGGAACACATGGTGACAGACAGGATGGTCCTGAGGGAAAAATTAACCCAAACAAAACATCCAGAGAAGAAGGAGACTGCAAATCTGCAGGGTCTATGTTAGATAAATAGGATGCACCTGTGATATAAAGAACATTTAGGTTTTAATGGTTTTCATTTCAAATATTTAAACTGTTAAAAGTTTTAAATTTTTACAAGGGAAAGTTTTCATCTTAAAACTTGTTTTGAGGGAGAAAATCCCTTTTTATTTTTTAAAGATAATTAAAAAATATTGTTAATTGCATGTGCAGTGCTAACAACTGCATCATACAATAAATGTGGGAGAAATCCATCCACAAAACAATAAACTGCTTTTCCAGATATGGCTGTTGTATATTTTCAATTAATGTGTGTATGTTAGTGTATAAATGGTAGTAGAAAAAAATTTTACATTTTAAAAACTGATATGTGTATACACCTTCTTTTCATTCCTGAATATAATAGTTTTTGTGCACTGCTTTTACAAGTCTTGGATTTACAAGACTCATCTCACTGTGGATTTTGTAGAAGCTAAGTATTTCCATGGAAGATAAAAGTTACTTCTATAAAAAGTATTTATAACAAATATGGCAAAAAATAAAGAGCTTTAGCTACTTCATTTGAGTTCTTTCCCCATGTACCATAAAAATATATATGTCATTACCTCTCATGCAAGTCAGTAGACCAGATATGATCAACAAATTTAAAAATTCTGATACAGAACAGCTCGTGGAAATGATCCCATAAAGTTTGGAAAAATCTACCTATTTGAAGCCACCTATACAAGTCATAGTTAAATTAAACAAATGTTTTTATTTTCTTCACTCTAGCAATGTATATGATATAAATAATCTGAATATGCTAGGCATTTTCAAGTTTTCGCCTGGATTTAGCAAAGAGCCCGATTCTATAATTTTAAAAGCTTTAAACGATTAGCATTCTGGCCATTTCTCTTTGAAAAGCCTCATTATCTGAGTGTATTCACTTAATTTTCTGTGCTTCAGACCAAATAATTGCTTCATTTTTTAAAATCTTTTCTAATTAAAAAAAATAAAGGTTTGACTGCTTATGGCCCAATGCATGATGCATATTGGTAGTTGTAATGATTGCTTAAGGAATGAGATGTTCAGTGTAAGTAGTCGGAGGTGTGTAACCCAGGCATGTGGAGGTGTATGGTGGAGACACCTGAGCCCTTTCCTGTTAGGTGGTGGCGCATCACAGGATTCTGCCCATGAGAGTGATGGTATGCCATTTCTAGGCTTGACTCCCAGCCGCAGTCATTTCTCCAGGTTCTCACTCTTCACTCATTGGACAAATGCAGAAAATATAAAAACAACAAAAAACATAAGGATCAGGGAAGCTACTAGATGAAAGAGGCCTGGGTTCTTGAAAACATGAAAGAAACGGCCATCTCCCCCAACCCTCCGTCACCCCAGTAATGGATCACAGTGAACTGAAATGAGGGAAAATAACACCTTTTCATCTTTATTCACTGGTACTTTGAGACTGTTGGTTACAGAAGTCAGTATGACTTACCTTGACTCATATAGATCTGAAGGTGAAATATGTTACAGGAATGCAAATGCATTTAATATAACCTGAGGTTGGAATACATCAGGGCCTCAGAAAGTAGCTGGAGCCAGTAAAGGAAAAGCCACAAAGAAAGCAAACAGCTTATTTCTGCGTATCAAATTCATTCTTCACTTACTACCTGGAATTATTTCTTTATCTTACTTGGTAGTGAAAAACGGCCACATCGTATGTTCTGAGAGAGATTCTTATTGTGTCCTCTTAGGTCAAATGTCACCCTCTTGTCCAATTAGCTATGGTCAGTGTATTAATTTGTTAAACTGCTAGACCAATAGCTCCTGATCGTACTTGTACAGCATTAGTCAAGAAACATAACCTTTATGACGCTTAGTTTCCTCATCACTAAATGTTGAATAATAATACCCACTGAAGATATTGTAACAGAAAAATGCAATACTTTCTAAAATGCCTGTCAAATAGCAGGATTGACATTTGGCAATTATTTTTACTAAATATGATTTTTAATGTAATCCCTTTTGCATTGCCATTTCTCTAACAACTGTGATTAGCATATTTCTAAAATCAATTATCCATTTCCTTATCATAAAAAGCAAAATGTACTTAAAACTTTTAAACCTCTTTTAGGAAATCTGGTTTCTCATAATAAACATCAATTAACCATAATGACTGCAGGATTTCCCTGGGACATGCATTCTTGTCTAATGCCCGTACTGTAATTTCTTTCTTTTTAATTATTTGCTTCTTGTCCATTGCCTTGGAGTTGCATGATCTCCAGAGCAATGTGACAAGGCTGCTTTGTTTCAGTGTTACTTACCAACTTATTTTCTAAAATAAGCTTCTTATGAATTTTTCTTTTAACCTCTTGAAAACATTTTACACTGGCAATTAATGTGCTGTCTCATTTGCTGAAAAAATGAGTCCACAATAATTAAAAATATTATACACTCATGCATTGTTAACCCAAAGTCATAACACAAGTCTTAGCAGATTCATCCCTCACTTACTTCTGTTCTTCAGTTTTAGATATTGAAAGTGATATTTCAGGTTATTTCAGCCTATCCTCCCACCTAATGCATGTCATTTGCACAGTTACTCTATAATAGGTTATACAGCCTCTTGGGTGAATGCTGCCTGTGATGGGGATCTTACAAGATCACTTATTTTATTGTTTGAATGATCTACCTATCTATAATCAAATAAAAACTCTAAATATTTTAATATCTGCCTTGCAGAAAAATCCACCATTTGGTCTTAGTGGTGATTTTGGAGCAACTAAAGCTAGTCTATTGGATACCACCCTCATGCATTTTTAAAGTGGTGCTGAAGGTGAAATTTGTTATACAAATACAAATGCATTTAACATAACCTGAGGTTAAAATATATCAGGGCCTCAGGAAGTAGCTGAAGCCAGTAAAATGAAAAGTCACAAGGAAAGCATACAACTTATTTTTACATATCAAATTCACTCTTCATTTATTACCTGGAATTATTTCTTCATCATACTTGGCAGTGAAAAATGGCCACATCATATACTCTGAGAGATTCACATTGTGTCCTCTTAGATCAAATGTCAACCATTTGACCAATTAGCTACGGTTAGTGATTTAGGTAGTTAAGCTGCTGGAATGCAATATAGCAGGACTGGAATGGTTTTTTAAAAAGAGAATGTAATAAGTTACACATTTACAGCTCTAAGCCTGTAAAAATGTCCAAACTAAGGCATCCAGAGAGAGATGCCTTAACTCAAGAAAAGCTGATGGGTCAGGAACACCTCTATCAGCTGGGAAGTCACTTGCCTGGCATCTTGCTCCTGAGATGCATTGCTTTCAGCCTCTGCTCCTGTGGAGGTTCCTCACTTTGCTTCTCTGGGGCTGGCTTTCATCTCTTGGCTTCCCTTGGCTCTCTCCACGTTCTGGCTTGCTTAGCATCTCGTGGGAAGGCGCATGGCATGTCTACTGGGCTCTCTGCTCATGTCTAAGTATGTTCTCTCTCTGTCAGTACTCCTAGCATCTCCAAACATCCATGTCTCTGTCAGCTCTGAAGCAATGGTACTCCAAGTATCTGCACCTCAGGTTTCTTCAGAATGTTTCCCCTTTTAAAGGACTCTAGTAAACTAATAAAGAACTACCTTGAATGGGGGGAGTCACATCTCCAACTAACCAAAAGTCGACACCCACAATTAGGCTTGCCACAGCTCTGCGGAGATAATCTAACCAAAAGGAATTCCCACCCTACAATATTGAATCCAGATTAAAGGGCATGGAATTTCTTGGATACAGGAAACTTTAAAAGTAGCACATTGTACCCTCTGGACCCCCAAAAGAAATGTTCTGTCTATATACAACATGCATTCATTCCATCACAATATCACAAAAACCTTCAACTATTTGTGCTGGTTTGAAAGGATGTATGTACCTAGAAAAACCATGTTTTAATCAAAATCCCATTTCACAAAGGTAGAATAATCCCTATTCAATAGTGTATGTCTGAAACTGTAATCAGATCATCTCCCTGGAGATGTGATATAATCAAGAGTGGCTGTTAAACTGGATTAGGTGATGACATGTCTTCACCCATTTGGGTGGGTCTTGATAAGTTTCTGGAGTCCTATAAAAGAGCAAACATTTTGGAGAATGAGATATTCAGAGAGCAGAGCAGAATGACATAGCCATGAGAACCAGAGTCCGCCAGCCAGAGACCTTTGGAGATGAAGAAGGAAAATGTGTCTTGGTGAGCTTCATGAAGCAGGAAGCCAGGAGAAGAAGCTAGCAGATGATGTTGTGTTTGCCATGTGCCCTTCCACATGAGAGAAGAACCCTGACCATGTTCACTATGTGCCTTTCCAGATGAAAGAGAAACTCTGACTGTGTTTGCCATGTGCCTTCTCACTTGAGAAAGAAACCCTGAACTTCATCGGCCTTCTTGAACCAAGGTACCTTTCCCTGGATGCCTTTGATTGGACATTTCTATATACTTGTTTCAATTGGGATATTTTCTTGGCCTTAGAACTGTAAACTAGCAATTCATTAAATTCCCCTTTTTAAAAGCCATTCCATTTCTGGTATATTGCATTCTGGCAGCTAACAAATTAGAACACTATTTAAGTAACAATACAAATGCAATACGAAGCCAGAACAGTACAAAATCTCATTGAAGTCAGTTACAGGTATGGTCTGTCCTAAGGTAAAATAATTTTCTCTGGCTCTGGACCAGCAAAACTCAGAACAAGTTATCTGCTGCCAATATACAGAGGGATAGTCATAGAATACATGTTCCCATTTTCATAGAGAGATATCTAAAGATATTCAAGACAAACTCCATTGGATTTCAAAGTCTGAGAGTCATTCATCCTTGGGGCTTTAGAAAGTGGCAGACCTACCCCTTCCAAGGACCTATGCAGTGGCCTTGCTCTATTCAAATGCTGGGATGAGGATTACAAGATTGCATCAGACACCCAAGACCTCTGCCATCTCCAGGGCACATGCTCAACTACTCCATAACAATGGAGTGGCAGCCAGGCTCCCCCTAATCCCTGGTTTATGTGCTCCAACCTCTTGAGGTCTGAGGTGGCACAACTCTTCCTGAGAAATGAACAGGAAGGCCTGACCTTCCTTCACTCAGGAAAGGCTGATGCCATCCAGAACACCTCCGTCAGCTGGGAAGACACATGGCTGGTTTCTGCTGGTCCCTTGCTCCTGAGTGCCATTGCTTTCAGCCTCTGTTCCTGTGGGGGTGTAACTGAGAAATCAGGATTTAAGGGGTAATTTTGACATAGATATTTCTTTTTGTTTTCAGTTATATAATATTAGATAATATTAGATAAAACAGACTTCAAGTAAAAACCTTTTGTGAGGGAAATAGTGGGCCACTATATGCTGAAAAAAGGGTTAGTCAAGAAAGAAGACATAACAATTATAAATAAATGCACATAATGGAAGAGCCCCAAAAGGTGTGAAGCAAATATTGACAGATTTTATTTGAAGGGGGAAATAGACAGTTCCTCATTAATAGTAGGACATTTCAATACACCACTTTCAATGTAGATAGAACATCTAGGCAGAAGATCAATAAGGAAGTAAAAGACCTGATTAACAGTTTAAACAAGCTGGACCTAACAGACATATATAGAACATTTTACCCAGCAGAAGCCGAATGCGCATTCTTCTCTAGTTCACATAGGTCATTTTATAGGATAGACCATGTGTTAGGTCATAAAACAATTCTCAATAAATTCAAAAAAATTGAAATGATACAATGTATCTCCTCTGACCACAATTATATAGAGATGATGATGACAATTTATTACAGGTATGCATCCAGGTTGAACATAAGAAAATCAATTAACGTAGTACACAATATCAACAATTTAGAGTGGATAAAACACATGATCATTTGATCAGTGCAGAAAAGGCATTTGACAATAGTCAACATACTTTCTTGATGAAAACACTTCATTGGATAGAAATAGAGGAGAACTTCCTCAATATGATAAAGGGAATATATGAAAAACAAACAGCTAACATCATCCTCAATGGGAAATATTGAAATCTTTTCTTCTAAGTTCAGGAGCAAGACAAGGATGTCCACTTTCACCATCTTTATTCAGCATCGCACTGGGAGTTCTAGCTAGAGCAATTATACGAAAGAAAAAGGCATCCATGTTGGAAAGGAAGAAGTAAAACTCTCACTGTTTGCAGATAACATGTTGCTATATGTAAAACAATCTCAAAAAATCTACAGCAAAGCTACTCGAGCTAATAAATGAGTACAGCAAAGTGGCAGAGTAAAAGATTAGCACCCCAAAATCAGTAGTGTTTCCATACACTGCTGATGGGCAATTTGAGGAGGAAATCAAGAAAAAGATTCCTTTTACAATAGCAACCCAAAGAATCAAATATTTAGGAAGAATGGAATGAGGGTTGGTAAATTGATAAAGCATCATTGGTAGGTAATTCGGCAATTTTTAGTAAAACTGAAGACGTCCATATCCTATAACTTATGTATATTCTTCTGTATAGGTGCCCTGGAGAAACTCCAGCACATGAGCACATGTTTTAATGCTTCTCTGGCAAAATCAAACAATGCAATGTTCTTCAGCCTTTAAAATCACTGGCATTAAAGTATGTTTATGATCATGGAAAAATATGAACTGTTATAAAATTAAATATTGTGATGTTATATATAATGTGACAGCAATAATACAAAGTTTAAAAATAACAGTGTTTTGCAAATACATTCATATATGGAAAAATTATATAAAATTAACATGATAATAATAAACACTAATATCAGGGCATTGCTTAGCTACAGAGAATAGTAGAAAAAAGGGATGTTGTGTAATGAGGTGCTAATATTGGGGTTTGACAGTAATCAGCTTTTATTGTTTTTGTCTTCTTTCTATTTTCTCATTGCTTAAATCTCTCATAAACACATCTATTACTTGAAAAGCATTAGTTATTATTCTAAATGTAATTATTTTAAAGTCAATGTGTGTATTACCTAACTCTACATCATGGAAATGAGTTTTAAAAATGTGCAAATTAGAAAAAAATGCAAATTTATATCTATCATATTCTGTGTTATGAATGCTTAGTCAAAGATTCATGTAATCTGATTACTTTAGTTGTTAAAGTAGAAAAAATAGAATCTATTATATTTAAGGATTGCACAACACAAGAATTATTATCTACATATGCATGTAAGAGTGTGTGAGTTTGTTTATTTATCATCTTAAAAGTTCTAAGGCATTTAAGAGCATATTCTGTAGCTCATTCTATCTATATATCAAAGAATTTACCCTGGATTGGAACTCTGTGAATATAACAAACCCCAAACTATGTTCAGAGTGTTCAACTTTTAAACCACGTTACAGAATTCCAGTTCCAGAGAAGCATAATGAATATAAGAACAACTTTAGCTAAAATATATTACTTTCAGCATCTAAAGCCAACCCCATGAATATAAAATAAAGGTTGAATAGCATTTCCTACACAACCTCAAAGAATTCATAACAGAGAACAAGTGTGCTGTGCACGCTGCACAAAAACCCTCTCCGTTTGGGAAAGCTTTGACAGCAAGTATTTTCCTTAATGTCAGAGGCTGAATGAGACTGATATGCATAATGAAAAGTAGCTCCCCAGTTTTCTCAGAACCAACACGAATGTTAAATTACACAAAATAGCATAGAATTATGTGACAAACATCATCTTCCAGAAGTCCCCACCAAGATACTTGACTCTTAAAAGCCAATTAAGCCTCTTGTTAAGTCTATGTGGACCAATTAAAAATAAAGCCTGCCCACACTTAGTCCTCCCTTACACGACTAACTGGTCCCTGCTCCAATCAACTGAACCTGTCCAACTTCCTCTTTCTGTTTGTAAAACTGCCTGCAGACTCCCAGGCTTCAAAGCTGCTTTCTCCTTTTTGAGTGGTCAGTTTTTTTTGCAGGTTGCAGCAATTTTGACATCCTGAATAAATTACTACTGACTGCAACTCAACTCTGATTTGTCTTTGAATATAAATGAAAGAGACCCATGAATACAACAAATGTCAAAAATTTGTATTTTGTTTTAATCCTATTTCACAACCAACCCTCACTCTTTAATCTAAATTGGGCCCTATATATTTCTTCCCTGTACTTATCCCAATGTATACATATGTTCATATGTTGGTAATTACATTTTTTTTTGAGTTTGTTTCTTCCCATTACAAATATTTCCTATAAGTTTGCAGTGGAGTGCTTGAGAAATTATCTTCATTATTTTTTTTCTATTTTATGCTGTACGGTGGGTGTCACATTTCATTCTTTTTCCATATGACTGTCCCGTTATTGCAGCACCATTTGTTGAAGTTTGGGGGGGATGAGGGGAGTGCATGGGCTGGGAATCGAACCTGGGTCTCCTGCATGGCAGGTGAGAATTCTACCACTGAACTTCCCTTGCACCCCCTTCATTACATTTTTAGATCTCTAGAGGTTATGTCCCGAGCTAAATAATATCTAAAAATGCATAAACTATAAAGCTTGTAGAGCGACCCATCTCCAGGTTCATTTCATTAGCACAAAAATGGAGTTCTCAGTTGGTGCCAGAGCCCACATAGATATTCGCAGGGCTCCCATACTGCCCCCCACACACATTTCAAGAGTTTTTAATAGTGTTTCAGTCTGTTGAAAAGGAAGTTCACACTTTGAGATGGTTTGAAGCTGGTATACACCTCAGAAAAGGCCATGTTCTTTTAATCCGTTCTTGTGGGTGCAGAATTATTGTGGATGAAAAGTTTTGATTAGGTTATTTCAATTGAGATGAGACCCATTCCATTCAAGGTGGACCTTCATCCTTTTCACTAGAATCCTTTATGAGGGGATAAGGAACACAAAGAAAAGGTCCAGAGAGTTCAGAGAAAAGCCCTGGAGAAGCTAAGAGAAAACCGTCAGGAGACAGAGAGGAAGCCCCTGGAACCAGAAGCTTTCAGCAATGGAACCCAGGCCAGAGGACCAGCAGCCACCAGCCATATGCCTTCCCATGTGCTGGCAGCCTGTCTTCAGAAAAGGTAACAATCATCTTGTTGATGCCTTAATTTGGACATTTTTATGACCTTAGCAGTGTAAATGTGTACGCTACTAAATGTGCTTTGTAAACCCCAACCTGTTTCTGATATATTGGATTCTAGTAGCTTTAGCAAACCAAAACACCCATGATCCTGAATTTGGGGTTACAGGCTGAACGCGGTTACAGAGTCACCAGAAGATACCCGACATTTAGGGATGGTGTACTATGTGTTATTCATGAGGGTTCCTCATGCGAAGCCAATAGGAAGGACGGTTAGCATAGTCCCTAACCTCAGCAGCATTAGGTACTGAGATGAGTGCTCAGAAGTGGAATGGTTCGGGCATTGGCATTTCCCGTGTGATTGCTTCCGCTGGTGGCGGCTGACAGTGCTCATGCAGAGTCTGAGAAGTCTCTGCATACTAATTCTGCTCCTGTTAACTTGGCTTTGGAAGTCCCTGTGGTTATTCACAGGGTTCAACATAATCTCATCCTATTCAAATCCCTTCCAGTTTCATCCTTTCCTCAACCTCACACATTTTTTCCATTTCCTCACTTTTTTCTTTGACTTCAGTCTTTGATACTTCAGTTTAGGGTGTCAAATGTTTTGACGGTTTTGCTCTAAATTTCCTTTATGGTAGCTCTCTCCTTGGCGGGTTGGATGACTCTTATATGGTGAACATTTTTTGTTGTAAATTTGAGAAGAAATTACATAATACAGCAAAATAATTTCAGACCATTTGTAGCCCATGGAGGAGATCACAGCTTAGGCTCAGCAAAAGTTTCTTGCTCATTCTAAATGCATCTTTAATATTGATATCTCGATACAGGAAACAATGTGGAACAATATAAAGAAATCTCTTTTCAGAGGTGTGAGCTATTTAACTGAGATATAGAAGTATTCAACCAGGTGATTTAATGAAATCAATAAGCATTACCTGATCTTGTTCAATAACTACCTCACTAGTTTCCCTGCATCTAGTTTCATCCCATTCAAACTCTTCTCCACACTATGCCCAGAGGGTCTTTATTCTTAAGATTTTGATAGAAACTATTTATATGGCCTACAATGTACTGCAGTGTATTTCCTCTAACTTTCTCACCTATTTCAACTTGTACTACTATCCTGTGCCTCTCTGAGCTTCATTCTTATTGATCTCTTTTTTCATTTCTTTGAATGTGCCATGAGACCTATTGTCACTGAAGCATTGTAAATCCTGTTCCCTCTCACTGGAATGCTGAACAAGATTGAGACAGGATGAAATTGCCACTATCAGCAATCACCTCCAGTATCAGAAGGCTCTGACACTACTTGATAGTAATTGGTGGACTTGAGCTGAGTCCTATGGGGTCCTTCCACCAACCACAAACTTGCTAAGGTTGGAGCCAATTGGTGCCAATGGATACAGGTGCCCCTGTTTCCTTTCTCAGACTGAGATGTACACACATACATATGCATATATATGCACATATATGTCACTTTTAATTATAGATAAGTTATATCTATATTATTTTTGTTATGATAAAATTACATAAAGATCAGATTAATTTAACACAACTACAACCAGTAGAAACACTTTTTTTTGCAAATCTACCTGCAGTATGATATCACACATTTTTAATGCAAAGGCTTTTACTACAGGTATTCAATATTTCTTTTTCTACAGAAAAAAATGAAAATAGATTTTTTAAAAAGTAGTAACCTATTAAGAGCTATTGGCAATTAGGCAAAGCTCCCATTATCCCCGAAAAATATCATTTTAATAATGAAAAGCTATTAGTGTCATTTTAATAATTTTAATTCCTCAATAAATTCAAGAAACTAAAGAGAACAAATTCAAATGAAACAGTGTTATTAAATGAAAATCCATCTGTTAGGGAAAGTATCAAACCAATATAAAGTTTTACAGCAGATTCATAAATTTGAAAAATACCACCTCAGTGTAGAATGAGTAACTTCTATAATGTTTAAGGTGCTGATCCATTTTTGCTTTTAAAATGTTTGCAGGGCATTTAAAAATATAATCATCATTGACCTCATTTAACTTGTTGACTTTCATCTCTCCTGACTAGGCTATTTCTTAAATTCATATGTTCTTTGTAATCGATTTATTTTTACGTTGACCTCAAGATTCAACAGCAGATTGGAATCTGCTGTGATCCAATTTCCTTAACAGTTTTGGCCATAATGGTTGAAAGTACTTATAAATTATCAAAAATCTAGATTCAAAATTGGCCTGTTTAATGTTATCTTCCTATAATGGAATTACTGTTACTATATCATTGATTTTTAAACACGTATTTAGCCAATATTGCCAAGTGCGTACAAATCAAATAAAAGTCAAACTACCAAAAATTATGCATATTAATTTTATTACAAATATATCAAGCCAAAAAAGGAAAACCAGAGGAGAAAAATGTAGTTTTAAGAATGTATTAGTAAAATTTTAAGTTAACAAGAATAATTTCAAGAACTCTGCTAGTGTAAGCAATTTCATACATGGTTTGGAAGTTCAAATTCTGTTGTTTTTCCCAGTAAATTTCACTTCTTGAACTCTAATCAAACATTTTAAAATAATAATTAAATTATTTTATTTATTATCACAGTGTTATAAGTACCATAGAAAGAGTAATCTTGGTCTTAAATTATTGTTACATCAGTAATATTTCAAAGTTAATACCTGTTTCTGTATTTAAACATTCCATCACACCATTAAATATGTTTTTCCCTTTTTTCCCTACACCTAGACTCTCTCCCATTTAAAAACGTCCAGGGTTTTATGTATCCACAGATTTCCAGGGGATCAGGGCTCCTTTCTCACACCCCTCCACTGCTCTTCTCCCTCCTCAGGAAACTGGCTTCAGGTTTCAAAGAAATATGGAGCTCTTGACTTACTTATTTGTAAACTATGAAAAAGAAGCGTTGACTGCTCTGCCCTTCTGAGGCATACAGTCTAGTTAACATGTAGTGTAGAATAACCGTAAATGGGTAATTACAGCAATCTCATAGGGACAATATGGAAGAGGGCAAAAGAGGGAACATATGAAAGAAGGTCTTGAATGATAACAAATAGTTTTTGCATGTGTTTTCTCCATCAGCATGAGAATTCGCTGGCTCACAAAAGACCTCAAATGTCATGCAATGAAACTTGAATTTTCTCAGAAGAGAATAGTGTTATTTAAAGAGCTTTTAGGAATACAACAGTAAAATCAGATTTGCTTTAGGAATATTTATTTGTTTTCAGCACGGGGAAAGTTTGGGGAGAGGAGATTGTCAGTGACTTAATTTTAAGCTTACTTCTTACAAGGATATTTGTGGTACTGTTATTTTAGGAAGGTCTAAAAAATGTATTACTAAACTCTAGGAAATCTGATTTCTGTAAAACTTGTTAATTCAAGATTTTTAAGGATAAAAGAAGAGGGCTTTCAATTTAGCATTTCAAAAATTTACATAAAATAGGTTATCAGACAGGAGTCAGAAAACTTGATATCTAACTCCAGTTCTACTTACTAACTAAAGATACTTGCATCTCTACTGGTTTTTGCTCCTATTTGGAATGACATAATATATTGTATGATATGGTAATAGACATGACTGATTTTAATAAAAATGGCTAAAAAGGGAAAGGTTAGGTAAAAGATAATCATCAGGGGGCAGGCCACGGTGGCTCAGCAGGCAAGAATGCTTACCTGCCATGCCAGAGGACGTGGGTTCGATTCCCGGTGCCTGCCCATGTAAAAAATAATCATTAGAGTTATTAAATATGGTCCATAAATTGACCTGGAGGGGAGCCTGACACACTATGAGGTTCAACGAAAATTCTCTCTTCAACGGTGACCAAACTTTGCCCTACCTGCTGCTGCTAATCTGGAGGATCAAAGTCTGCAATAAACCCAAATAAACTGAATCCTCTGAATGTGAAACAGATGGATATTTTCATAGGCAATAGAGATGCACATAAGTATAGAGGCATCACAACATTTTTCAAAACTGAATTTATTAAATAAGAGACAACGACGACAGAGAGGGTATAATACAGGGATAATAAGTTAATTACTGAAGTGGCAACTTGAATCAGGTAAAGAAAGAAACAAAAATGGAAAAGCAAGAGCCAAAGCTGCTTTTGTATGGGAATAACAGGGAAGTGCCAAATTATGTGAATATCATTTTACCAATTGGTAAGACAAAAAGTGGCAGGATGGGCCCTTGAGTAGAAGAGATTGGGAGCAAGTTTTCCAGAAAACTGGTAGTAATGAAGAAGGAAGTAAAACCAATCAATGGATGTGTATCTTTCTGAGAATGTGTCAATTTAGTAGAATGAGCTGAATTCTATGATATTTATGAATGTGTCAGATATTGGAAGCCATGCCAACCTTCTATACAAATTTTAGTATTTGTTTACTACTTTCCAACAATCTTTTCCAATCCTACCACTATTCTATGAGAAAAGAAAGGGTATAACAGATTTAAACAGTGTGCCACAAGAAACTGGGTAAAGTAAAATATGTTCATTTCAAAAGAAAATTGCTGATTGGCGGTGCACCCTCTTCCGAGATTAGAGTTTCAATCTTTAGTTGCAATGGCCTCTTCACTCTGGCAGAGATTAATTTGTTTTCCATCGCAGTCTGCTAGTACTAAATTGAAAAAAAAACTCAAATATACTCAAGTCATCCATTTTCACCAAAACATTTCTGTATAAATATTTTCAAATTAATTTTTTACTGGAATTACCTCTGTCTCCAGTGATTCCACCTCTACATCAGTGTGGCAACGTGAGTAATAGGAGACTTGATTGATAGACTGAGAATGCTGAATAAAGATATTTCTTGGAAATTTGGATTTAGGAACTTCTCAATCAACAAAACAGATTCCAAGTTTCCTCTGATATTAGAAAATAGAATACAAACACACAGTCACATGGTATGCTTATAATTCTAAATCAGTTCCTCTACCAGAGCCAATCCTTAATTTACATTCTCTAGCACTTTTTATTTTTTTGTGCAAAATCGGTTGGCAAGGACATTGCCTTTCATTGAATATTTTGTTGTTTACAAACTGCTTGTGGTGTTAAGTACCATTGTTGTATGAGATTACACTTACATACTCTTGTTGTGAAACGACAGACATAACTCAATCTTGGAGCCTTCTCCCTGTCTGTAATCTGTCCAAAGAAGCTCATTTCAGAGGAAGAACTTACAATATAATTGAAACTTTGAACTTCTGATTCATAATGGCAATTCTGCCTAATCAAGAGCACATAAAAGCAAAAGGCATTGGGATTACAAATATAGTTCATCACCAGGAAATACAACTAGGGAGAAATTATACATTAAAAATGGGATGTTCAGTTTTCTCATAAATTCAAGTGTTCTGGTTTATTATAGCAAAATGAAGTTCCCAGATAAAATGTTATATGATAATGATGAGAAATCCTTGATGTACACAATGTGTATCAAATTCTCTCTTCTCACTTGCAATTATCCAGAAAATGTAAATAGACAGATGATTTAGAAATTGTTTATAAAGCACATTGGTGTGAAGAGAGTCTGCTTGCCACAGGATATGTTTGATTAAGCATGTCTTCTATAATAAAACAATATAATTTAGTCCCATTTGATAATTTCCTAGTTTAATCCTACTTTATTATCTCCTTAATTTCTTTCTCAATTCCACTGGTCACTTAGCTTCACTTGAACTATTTCTAAGATGTGCTTTTGCATAATAATATCAATCTGCCATTTATCAATCCTAGTGAAAGAGATTTGGAGAATACTAGCAAATTTTAATAGCTTTAGTTAACTGAAAGTTGTTTTGGAAAAAAACATGTTATTACATCATGAAATGCTATCTAAGTTAATGAATACCAGCAATCTGTAATAGAGAGCAAAAGAATGGCACTAACATATTTAATCAAATAATTAAATTATAAAATAAATTTTACATTATTTTATAAAAGTTTATTTGATTTATTGTATAAAATTTTATAAAATAAACTTTAGCCAAATCTAGTTTTTGCTCTGTATTTCCAACAGGATCATAAATTACTGTGATAATATGTAACGTCCTTTCTATTTCTCTAATTCCATAATTCTTAATATAGTACCCATGCCTCTTGGGTGAGCACTTTCACATGGCCTGAAACTGCTTCACCTGAGATCCTTGACGGTCTCCAGATATTATGTTGAGCTTGCTCCATCATTGCTTAGAGGCATCAAGATTGGATCAGTACCTGTACATCAATTACCTTCTGTTAATGCTGATATAGTTCAGGTTGAGCAGCAATGCTTTAAGTTGATACGTACCAACTCCTTCGTTAAAAGAAGAAAGATGAAGGGCAGCTATACAGATGCCTCTACCCCAGCCTTGTGATGGAGTCAGGTAGAATCACTCTCCCAATCAAAATCAGAGTGCAATTATTTTAGTATTACTAACAGGTCTTACTTTTTACATATTAATTGTAAGGGATTGCATTTTATAACTCCTTCTCCACTTTATAATTTCTGCTTGAATTTTAAAAAAATATCCTATTTAAGAAACTTAAGTTCTACTGAATTACCGTGGGTTGGATATGTACCTAAGTAACTGTTAAGCATATGAAAGTACACATTTCTCATCATCTCTTCTCTCCTAGATGAAACAAAAAATGGTAAACTACTCTGATACCTTAGAGTTATAGACCCCAGAAGAATATGCTCTTACTCTTAATCCTTTCCTATGCATATGACTCCATCATAAATAGGACCTCCTGATGCAGTTACTTCAGTTAAAGGGTGGCCCAATTGAATTAGGATGGGTCTTAACCCTGTTATGGAGGCCACAGAGCTAATGGAGCAGCCAGAAGCTGGAGGCCAACAGAACCTGGTAGAGAAAGGAAAAGGCACCACTATATGCAGTGCCGTGTGGCTCAGAAGCCACGGAACCACCAAAACAGCCCAGGTTCAGAAGATACTGACCCTGGCTAGCCAGCCTTCTTTGCTTCTGAAACCATGAACCCATACATTCCTGTTGTTTAGCCAAGCCATTGTATAGCATTTGCTTTATCAGCTATGAAACTAAAAGAGTTAATAACTTCAAAATTTCCATAATAACATAACATAATAAGCAGAAATGAAAATGAGGACCTGGGTCCTCGCTCATCCCAGGAGTTGTGTCTCACATTGCCAGGGAGATTTACATCACTGGAATTTATGTCCCACATAGGAAGGAGAGTAGTCAGTTCACCTGCCAAATTGGTTTAGAAAGAGAGGCCACAACAGAGTAACAAATGAGGTCTTCATTTTCGTGCTGTTTGTTGAGGGTTTATTTTAGATCTACAAAATTAAAGAGAAAAATAGTTAATAATGGGACTTTGTCATTTTACATTCATTCATGTATATAAGTCCCTCCTAGAAATAAATATTCAATAAACATACAAGTGAATAAACTAGGAGAATATAAAATTTTCATTTCTGTTTATTACGTTATGCACTGACATAGTAAACAAAGAATTCACCCCCAAGTTTTCCTAATTGGAATGAACTGCTTTCACTTTTGGGGGTAAGCACTGTGCTATCCTTCTTTAACACAGTTTTGACTTTCTGAAAGTACACAAAATGTTTCAGGAATAAATGACATTTACCTGTAGCTGTTTTCTTCTCTGGTAGCTCAAAATCCTATCAACAGCTGACTGAAAAAAAATCAACTACATCTTGATTTTAATTTTCATTTGCTGTTCATGCATAGATCGCATTTCTAAAGAAATGATTTATAATGAAAAAAATCCATTCCATGGTCTACATTTCCTTTTATTTTTTGCATGGGCAGGCACTGGGAATCAACATGGGTCTCCCGCCTGGCAGGCAAGAATTCTGCCCCTGAGCCAACATCGCACCACCCTCTAGATTTATTTTTTCAATGCCAATATCTAATTAAATAGAGGAAAGTCGATTTTCACATATTTCCATTGGTAAGAAGAAAAAAAATTAAAAGGCCGACCTAAAAAAGGAGGCATGATTCTGAATGCTTTAGTGTTAGCTCTGCTCTTATTAGCTGCTTAATGTCTAGCAAGTTATGTAATAGCTCTGGCCCTTAGTTGTTGTAGTTTTTAATTTCTGAATTAAGTGTGAATGGATTACATAATCCCAAAAAAACAAAATAAAAGAAAACTCTCCTGGTCTAATATTCTATGTACTTTAAAACAGAAAATTGAAAAGCATAATCTCAATTGGAAAACTTGAAAACATACCGCAAGAATGAGCACAATCCATGTGGACGATTCAATTTATGTAACATGGAAGGAAAATAAATGTCTCTTTAACTTTGCAGACATGGCCATGCCTTGTTTATTTCCACATAGACCAAAGGTTCAGGCAGTACTTCAAAAAAATGGAAAGTGGTAGATTGCTACTTATGGAATTCTACAAAATCCTTCCATAAATCCTTCATGATTCCTTTATGTTCCATGTCACACATTGCTAATGTAAACTAAATTATGACGTCAATGTATTATTATACTGGGGGTGGAGTATGTTTTAACAATGGCTAGATATGAAACTTAGGTGGCTGGATCTACAGTTCTTGCTGCTGTCTTCTTGATTTCAGAGAACAGATTTGAATTTTCAATGTATCTTAACATGTAAGCTTTCTGAGACAAGGATCTCACTTTCATACAGTGCTGATCTAATCAAAACCATTCATTCTGGGTTTTTTGAGTATGAAAGTCAATTAGCTGCTGTTTTAGTTTGCTAAAGCTGCCAGAATGCAACACACTAGAGATGGCTTTGCTTTTAATAAGGGAATTTATTTATTTACAAATTTATAGCTCTTCAGAGGAAAGGCAGCTGGCTTTCTGCATCTTCAAACTTCTGGATCTGAGCTGTGAGTGCTGAGATGAGGTATGCTGAGCTGCTGAACTTTCTTCTGACCTCTCTGTTTTAAGCCTCCAGCTAATTATATCAAATGTCATCCATTGAGGAGGGCACATCCATTAGCCAACTGCAGATAGAATCGGCTATAGATGAATTTCACTGCTGATGATTTAAGTCCACAGCTACAGAACAAGGCAGCATCATCAGCTGGCCAAATTGACACCTGAACCTAACTATCACAGCTACCCACCAAAAATCCCACTCTCCTTCCGTAGGGTGAAGTTGTGTTTGCAAAGTGGCTACTTGGCCGGATTTCCTGACTCCTCTTGCATTTTAGAAATTCTAGCCAGTGGATATTGAGTAGAAGTTGTATATTGTTATTTTAGGCCTTCATGGTTAAGCAGTGAGTTTGCCTTATCTACCTTCTCTTCTCCCATCAGTCATCTGGGAAAAAAGACTCTAAAGTCCAAGGGGATGGCAAAATCTCATGATAGAAAGAGCCTGGCTTTTCCTTCACCAGGCGGAAGGACCCACTTTACACACTCCAGCGGATTGTCACACAAGAAATTAATTTATATTGTGTTTAGCCATGGAAATACTGTGTGTTGTTTTTATAGCATTTAGACTTCTTTGAACCACTTATTGCGCAGAGACACTTGAGGAAAGAGTTTTCACATTCGTGTGAACTGTTTAAAGAATTCCCAATTGAATCAAGATATTTATTTCCCTTGGTAAATAACTTATTCTATAGAGACCGTTCGCATTTCCAAAATTAATTAAAGAATGTTTTAAATGTCACTCTTTTATAATATCTTAATAAATGTTTTCTCAACATTATACCTAGATTTGGCTACATTTAGTGGGGCAAGTGGTACCAAGTTGGACAGGGGTAAAAATAATTTTGAAAAACTCATTCTCCATTCCTGTTAATGTTTACCCCAAGGCAGACTGTTTTCTCTCTCTTTCCAGCTTAATTACTTCCCTGGTTGTCAGAGTGCAATAAGAGATATTCCCAGTAGATGAATTGCTGCTGAAGCAATATTATATTATCTCTAGGGAGGTTTCTGGTGAGGAAAAGGAAAAATACTGTTTATGGAAATATGTAGTTATTTTTTAAACTCATTCTCACATTGCAAATCAAGATGCAAGTATTTAGGAAAAGTTTCATCTAAATTTTTTTTTTTGCTATAGTGAATCATAGTTTACAAAAAAAAAAAAAACAACAAAAAATACCTTTGGTAACATTCCCAAGTCATTAACAAAAATCTCAGTTTTCAAATGATTTCCTTCAGCTACATCTCAATTGCAAATTAAAGTGCATAACACTTTAATGTTATGTAGTTATATTTTTTACACTTTTACAATGCTCGCATTACACAGATGTTCCTTTAGATGAAAAGCACAGCTGTCTATTATCATTAACGTTTCATCTAAATGCATGTAGACATAAATTATTGAAACTTTTTTCAATTCTAAGTAATATGAAATTTCAAGTTTTAGTGACTTCAAAACAGTAATGATTTTATACTTGCTAACATTTTCTTATAAACCAAGGATGCCAAAGATATTTCAGAGATATGCACCAACCATTCCCAAAAACCAGACTTTAAGAAAAGCTCTGTATAAATGTTTAGTGATTTTAGATTTCAAGATTGATGAATCCAAGTAAAATACATAAATTCAAAAGCATAAATTAAGTTGCAACTATTTTTTTCAGTATTGCAAAAAAAATCT
Organism: Tamandua tetradactyla; assembly: GCF_023851605.1. Classification (NCBI taxonomy): domain Eukaryota; kingdom Metazoa; phylum Chordata; class Mammalia; order Pilosa; family Myrmecophagidae; genus Tamandua; species Tamandua tetradactyla. The sequence continues at coordinate 37,747,130 of NC_135352.1, read as the reverse complement.
TCATGGGACATTCAAGTAAGTTTTTAAAAACTTGTGTATAAGTATCAGAATCAGGAAACTAAAACCTAATTACATTTTGAATGTAAATGTATTTTAAAAAATACTTATGGAACTTTCCAGAAATCCATATGTCATATAAGGAGAGGAAAATTGCACCAAGAGTTGTTCGTTGCATCAGGAAATCAGTTCATCACTAGCTGCAACACAGCTCTTGGGATTTGATTCATGGATACAATACACCCAAATCAATCTGCATTTGTACTTATTGCACTCAAGACACACATGGAGTAGCTGCTTCTTTTAATCCTGATTCAATGTTGTACAGTAGAGACTTTTGATTAGATTGTCTCTACAGAGGTTAACATGCCCAATTGTGGATGGGGCCTTTTGATTAGATAGAGATGTGTCTCTACTCATTCCAGGTGGGTCTTTATTTAGTTCACTGGAGTCCTTTAAAAGGGAAAACATTTTGCAGATACCTCAGAGGCAGATGCTTGGAGAACAGTTACTTCAGAGCTGACAGAGACAAGGGTGTTTGGAGGTGCTTGGAGTCCTGACAGAGAAAGCAGATGCCTAGACACAGGCAGAGCCCAGCAGATGTCATCGCATGTCTTCCCATGAGATGTTAAATAAGCCAGAACCCAGAACTGTGTCCTGGAGGACCAAATGAAGGGCCACAGAAGCCAAATGAGGAACCCCCATAGAAAACAGAGGCTGAAAGCAGCAGAGCCCAGGGGCAAGGGACCAGTCACATGCTTTCCCAGCTGACAGATGTGTTTTAGATCCATTCGCCTTCTTGAGCCAAGGTATTTTTACCTGGATGCCTTAGTTTGGACATTTCTATGGTCTTAGAACTGTGAACTTGAAACTTAATAAATTCCTTTTTTAAAAGCAAAAAAGAAGAGAAAAAATACTCAAACTTTAATGCACTTGTAAATGCATTTAGATTAAATTGAACAAATTTTTCCACAATTTCTAAATATTATTATTTAATTACTGGGTTAGGAGTTAGGAAGCATAAAATTCTTCTGAAAATATGACATGAAATTTAAATATTGTATTAGAAGAAATATATATGTTAATTATGTTGATGGGCCACTGAACTTAATATTTCTGGAAACTGTATCCTGTAAATTCTTCATCCTCTTCACAAATTGTGTTTTCTCCATTTTCTATGTCGTTATCAATGGCAGAATTCATCCCCAAACTTATGATATCCATTTATGAATTAATATTAGAAACACTGAGTTCCTTTCATAATCGTATTTCAAATTCCTGTTATTCAGGTCCTTTTGAACACTCAACTCCGCATAAAATTCTGGGTAGAACTTCGTGGCTAGTCTGGGAAATGTTAAGGGAAGTGTAAACTTCTAATTGGCTCTCCACCTTTAGCCCTGTTGGATTCATACCATGAAATATTTTTTTTATTATTCGGTTTAAGCAACATACTACTTCCTATACCTGATCTCATAATAGAGTCTCTGTTTTGTACCTTTGAATACTAGCTGACTTTTCTAGCTAGTAACCCAGTCTGAACAGGCTTTGAACACCTGCAATTTGAATTCCAGTTTCTCCATGTGGGTCTTGGCCATATAATACCCAAATTTCTAAACACAACCAAAATTCTGTGGTCTCAAACATGGTAGCCTAAGTGTTAGGTGGCTGAAGCTCAGCGATCCATTTCAGTCCATGAAGGAAAAAGCAGGAAGATTACATAGAGCTCAACCCTGACATTCTTGACCCGTTGAAATCAACATAACTGTCTATCCTCAAACTTCTCATTATGCATGAGAATAAACCCTTATGTGCTAAATTGCCATCCTAGTGTGTCTCTTTACTTACAACCAGCCACTATTATTATCTGATACAGTCCTAAAAGATCTTGCTTTGCATCCTGACATTTTTCCTCCCTTCTAATAATGAGAGCAAAGTATTTAACTTCTTGCTTTGGATGCCCAGAATCTTAGCGCAAACTTTTATGCTTTATCACAACTTATCATATTGACTGTAATCATTGCTTTATATATACTTTTGTACAATTGCAACTGTTTTCCCTTTCCTATTTCTATTATTATTATTACATCTTTCTGAAAACGATAGGAATATTTGAGAAAAGATGTACAGATTTAATTTTCAAATGGATTTATTAGATGTTCTTCATAAGAATTATCTAATATTCCCCAACTATGTTACTTGATCTCTTTTACGGTCAATGCTCTTACTGTTCTGAATATCAGCTGTCATTAGTCATTAAATTAAAGAAATATATTGAGTACCTACTCTTCACTGAGACTCAGGCTAAATGTCAGGGCAAAAGAGATAGAAAAGACAGTCAAAGACTTAGCATTCATAAAGCTTATAGGGCCAAATACAATTTAAGAATAATTTGTTTACTGACTTTTCTTCTATCAGTTAGAACAATTATCGGGATGTTTAATCCAAGATTTAAGGCATGACTGATTAAATTGATGCTGATTATAAACACTTGAGAAATAGAAATAAAAACATTTTTAGCTGAAAACATCAGGAGATATAATATTCACTTTTATCATGATTTTCTTCATTTTATTTTTTGTCACATGAATTCTAATGATTTTTGTATAGCTTCAGGGTACTCACGTCTTTATTAATCTTCAATGCCATATTATTCCAAAGACAAAAACTAGTAACTGTTCTTACTGAAAGTGTGTTAAGAGAAATAACTGAGCTGGTGATGTACCCAGGGACCACATTTCATGTACCCTGATTTTTTTTAAATGAACCCTGAAGTCTGGCAATTGTTCCTAAAAGACAAAGATTGGAAAGTAATAAAATGCTACAGTTTGAAAATAGAGCAGGGGCATGATAGCTTCCCAATAAATATGCACCAAATGAATGCATAAGTGAAAACACAGCCTTTTAAAAGAAAGCTACAAGTAATCTAGAATCCAAATAAATAGACAACGCTTGAGCCAGAGCTGTATCTTAACACTATCTAACAATCATGTAAATAAGGATACTGTAGGTACACTGGAGAATCCTCAGGTCTCTCGGGAATTATCAAAGAAAGATTAAGTTGGTCTCATTAAAAAGTCCTAGTAGCATTTCTTAGAAATTTTCAGACACCTGCTTTTGGAAAGATGGTAATTCATGTGAGAAATACGTTACAACTAGCTCAATATCAATTCTGTATGCTCTCTCATTATCTATTTGTTTTAAATCTACATTAACTGCAACAATCCTTGCTTAAATGTCCCCAAGAGGGTAATTGGTTTAATTTTTTTTATTAGGCCTTTTTTAATCTTAGTGAACCCATTCCTTGGTAAACGGAGGAAGGAAATTACTTGCCTGAACATCTGCCTCTTCTCGGGAGACTAACAAATGTTGCACCAGTTTCATAGGAATCACCACATTATCTGGCCTTCAGCTGCCTCTGCATTAACTCTCAGTTGTTTCTAGACTGCTGAGGAATTTGCTTCCCCTGGGTTTGGAGACCACGCCTCTTCTACACTCTCTCAATCAGGGATGAATAACACTTCAAGCTACCAGTGCATGGACTCTCCACCTGTGACGCTTGGATAGGAAATTAAGGTATAGACTGAAGTGGGAGCAGGAGGAGGTTTCGTTGCTGGGGAAGGACAGAGATGGAAACCTGTCTAGTGTAGTCCAGCAGAAAGAGTACAGGAACTTGACAATGGCTGAGCTTGTTTTAAGGCCTCTTCTCCTCTTCTATCATGGAAGATTGTGACTATCACTCAAGTAGTGATGCACCGCTAGTAATACCTACATTACAAAATTGATAGAAAATTTAGGTATGATTAAAAAAATGAAAATATATTTAAGATGTAAATTACCCTGTACAATCAGTTGTGTCCCCGCAGGGATCCTATGAAACTTACATTTTCAGACAAGAAAAGTTTACAAAATTGTTCTTTTCAAGTGAGATATCCTTCCTGTACCCCACCCACCCCTTGGTAAATCTTTATAAAGTTTTCCCTCTTTTTCTCTCTCACAAAGTCTCCCTTGTCTCCTCACCTGCCACTAATATCTTCTAAATGCTATAATGACCTAAGATATGTCCACTCAGTCAAAACACCGTAGACTGTTGCCTTGATTCAGTTCCAGTATTTCACAGTAATTACAATCATTCTCTTTTGTCTGTGCTAGAATTCTTTAAAGGATAAGAACATCCAGCTCCCAATTACTTGCCGTTTTTTTAATATGTTAATAAATGGTTATCAATGAGGTTTTCTTTCTCTTTGACATTTAAATTTTTATAAGACAGATAGTCTCATTAAATTGAGATACTTGAAGATGTTTCTCTTCTTCATAACTAATTGACAGTTTATCATTTTTAAGCAATATCGTAATAGGCCCAGGTCCTGCCTCCTCCTCCATTTGGAGAGCAAGTCACTGCACACAGCTGCCTACATGACAGTGACAGACATTAAAGGTCAAAGAATGTAAAACTTCCCTCCCCTGCTCACCAATCTCACAAGACTCTGCCGCCCCAAATGGCAGGGGATTCTGATGAAACCCCATTGTACACAAATCTCCAGGGACTCTGCTAAACTCTGTGAGCTTCCATCTTGGCATGCCCCTTCGCTTTTCTCTCTTGGTCTTGGGGTAAAGTGCTGGCTTTCATTTCCCAACTGCCGCCATTGGAAAGGATCTTCCTCCTGACCATTTAATTAGTTAAAGCTCATGGCTAATCTTCTATCTGGCATGTTCTTTAGTCTCGGGTTTATGCTGGACTAAGACACAGACTACTGTGTCCCACCACTCTGATTTCTTTTCATTACTTGCTACTGCCTCCCTGTGCAGGAAACATGTTCTTTCCTCCTTATTGCGAGGATTATACCTGTGAATATGATACAAGTCTCACCTGTAGAAGCAACATAACCCAGAAGAGTTTCCTTAACAGGCACGATGGGGGGCAGGAGGTAAGAAAATGATGAAGAAAGGAAGATGTCATAGAAAAAAAAAATGATTCCCTTCAGAGATGAAGTTCAGATAAAGCTTGAAACATGAAGGTTTTAGTTAATGTCACATTAACATTTTGGGTATGCGAATAAGTGGGCAAATTATCACTATTGAAAACAAATGAAAATTTCCACTACGATAGGTCAAAACTGCTGTTTGTGGAATTTTCAGATAGTTAATCATGCCTAGATTTAACTATGCTCTTTTAAATACTGCATGCACATAAAATGAAGTTACTACAAAGCAACTAATGCAGACAGCCAATTGAGTTTACCCAGAGGCTGCGCCATTGTATCTGAAATTACCTTGAAGGAAACAAAAACAGAAATATTAGGTGGCAGAATATTTCTTTGTGGAATATTATGTAGGAAATTAAATCCAGGTTGCAGCTTTCAAGCTTAAACCATTTATATCAGCGTAATATTTTTATTAGTGAAAAATTCAATCAGCCAAAAGATTGTATAAATTATCTACTGTTTTATACTGCAAGGTAACCATAAGTAAAATCATTATTTGAGCCCCCAGCCTATTATTTCTCTTTGTCCCATTATGTTACAAAAGACATCTTATATTTTGTGCACACACTAAATCATTCCTAACTCCCAATATGATAAGTATCATCCCATCAAACCAAACTATGTCTTTCATCTCATTTGAGGATACATTTTACTTTCATAATTCCAGTCATCATATTATTTCATATTAATATACACACATAGGAAAGGAAATTATATTTTTAAGTGACTTGCAGTCATGAAAGTGTATCCCTCTTACCTGGTGGAGAATATAAACACGGATATCTCAACCAATTACAGAAACTTTCAGCAGTGCTAATTCCCATCTCCATGCCTGTCCTCATAGCAAGCAAACATTAATGGGTGAGAAATCTATGGTTCTTTGAAGAGTGAAGCAAGTAGAAGAATAAGAATTTATCTCTTTTTATTGAATGGAGAAGGCAAGAATGGAGTGTTCAGCTATGAAATAATAAAAAAAAATAAAGGATTATGTCAGAATAAGGAAGGAAAAGCTACATTAAAAATGAATTACCAAAAAAGTGATCAGCTTAAAATATTAAAATATACAGTGTTCAAGAAAAGATTAAAAAGACAAATAAAGAAACAGGAAACGATGACCCATCTAATGGAAAAAATACAGGATAAAAATACAGAAAATATCAAGGAAGAACAGCAGATTGTGAATATATAAGAAAACGTCTCTTAAAAAATGATCTTCAACATGCTCAAAGAGATGAGGGAGAACACAGAGAAAGAACTAAAGGATAGCAGAAAAACAATGAGAGAACAATATGAGAATATCAGAGAAACATTAAGAAAGGAATGAAGGTGAACTACTAGAGTTGAGGATTACAATAATTGAAATGAAAAATCCTAGGAGAGTTTCAACAGAAGACTGAAAATGGCAGAAGAGGGAACCAGTGAACTTGAAGCCAAGCAGTTGCTGAGCCATCTGTTCCTTAAATTTGTACTGAAGCAGTTATGGGGCAGAGATTTCCTTACGTGCTAGGAACTAACACACACAAACCAGAGCAAAACGCACTTTCACAGTCTTTGAAATCTGGTTCTGTGTGGGCTGGTGCGCACCTTCAGAGTTTAGTGCCCCTGTCAAGATTAGCCCGAGAAGACTGTGAAGTGCAGGGTCTTCTCCATCTAATCTGAGCCTGTATGGAGTCTGCTTCTTGTTAAATCTTGGATTTGATGGATATTTATGGTTCAAAGTCTGTATATCTTTTTTCAAAAAGTCAAGATAGTGATCCAATAATTTAGTGATCTAAATTATTTTGTTTAGCTGTATCTTTATTAATATTTACTAAAAATCTCTGAATATATATATATATTTCCTTCACAATTCTTACCTCATCTGAGTAATGCTGGATATTATATTATCATCTTCAGGTCACTGATTGGGCATGCAAAATATGTAATTTGGCAGGTCTAACATTATTAGAACAATCAAACAAAAATACTGATTCTGGAATTGTTTAATTTCCAGTTCAATCTAAATGGAATAACCTGATCAACAATGGTGCTATTGATCTCCTGTTTTCTCGGTTTCAAAAGAAAGAATTATTCAGACGGATAAATCACAATAAGAAAACTGAACTATTAAACACAGTGTCTATTTATTCCTCTTCTAAATGTGAAAACTTGTCTGTAAGGAGCAGATTTTTCTTCTACAAGTAAAGCAATTGATGATGTTGTATTTTAACCTTTTCCAACAATTTTTATTACCTGAGATGCTAATGACAGGATTACATAAGCAGTAAACATAATCAGATTTCTTAGCCATCATGTATAAGTAACTAAATCTATTCCTTGTGCATCAAGAACCAACCCCAAAATGTTTTGCTTCCATAATCTTCCATATATGATCAAGTATTCCCAAAAAGAGAGAGATAATAAAATAGTTTGACTTCTGCTGTTACCTTTTGTCTGTATTCTACTTGGAATGTAGGAAATGGATAGGAGAGATGCCGTGATTGGATTGGTCCCTCTGAATACACAGAGACAATCACAAGGGCTTAGAATTCAGGTCCTTTCTGGGTAGAAGGTGTTTTTTATTGGTACGTTTGTTTTTGGATTCTTTAAATGTTTAATGTGATAATTTTAATATTTCTTTTAAAGTAATGAATAAATGCTTCTAAGTTCCCCATCAAAATGCCTTTCATAGTATCATATTGGCATTCATTAATGCTATTTTTGAGAGGATTTCCTTTTTGTCTCTTTGTCTAAGGGTTTAGAGGTTCAAGGAATGATTGCAATTGAGGGGCTACTCTTACTGAGCAGGGACTTGCTTCCTGACTATGACATCGGGATTTTGAGAAAAGAGTTTTACTGTGAGGTCAACCAGCAAGGAGACAAGAAGAAGGGCTTATATCTATTTCCCCAATCTGAGAACTAATGGAAGTTTTATGGGAGTGGGAGGAGGGAGATGGGGAGAGACGTGGGAAGGTTTCACTTGGCATGGCCCCCTTGGTTATAGAGTTGCCCATTTGTGGTAGGGTGGACTTCAGGCCATACCTTTTGTCTGAGAAGACATAAGTATATTATACTTTACAAATGTGTCTGCTCTACTAGGGCAGAGAATTGGATATCTATTTGCTGAATTTAAGCAATCTGAAATTCAATTTGTTGACTATAGATCTACTTTAGGGACATGTACGCAAACACCTTCAGACAAGGATAAAAATTTATTTCATTTTGCTACCAACTAAATCGTTTTCTTTCTCTTGGCAATTTCAGCTTAACATTGATTTTTATTATTTTTTTTTTTTTGGCGACAAATGGGATACAAAAGTTAATGTTTATGCTGCAAGTGAATTGATTCTATCAGTCTGGAAACAAAGAACCTACTTTTCCTTGATAGAATCTTTACAAATCTATAATATAAAAAGTTTTCACTAGTCCTAGTGTGGATGGTATATCCCCTGTGAAGTTTGGAAAATCTTGAAGAGTTAAAAATTGTGATTTTACTCTAAATAAGTATGAAGTTATACAATTTTAAGGAGACACAAATTTGAATGTTATTTTAAAATCACGATTGAAGAGATGCTTTTAAAGGTCTCAGTTTTCTTTTTGTTTTCATTTAGAAATAAATAATCCTGATTTTAAATTATAAAAAAAAATTCAAATGGGAAGATGGAGGTTAGTTCAGTGATAGAATTCTTGCCTGCCATGTGGGAGACCCAGGTTCGATTTCCAGTCCAATGCTTCCCAGACAGGGAAACACAAATTCAACAAATAGTGCTGCAATAACAGGATACTCACAGAGAGAAATAATGAAATGTGACCCCACCGTAAAGCATACAAAAAAAAAATTGAAATGGGGGGTGCAAGGGTAGTTCAGTGGTAAAATTGATGGGGGAGACCCAGGTTCAATTCCTGGCCCATGCAATTCCCAAAGAAACAAGCAAAACAAATAAACAATAAACAAACAAAAGTTGAACAAATGGTGCTGCAATAACAGGGTGCTCACATGGAAAAAGAATGAAATGTGACCCCCACCACTCAGGGTACAAAAAGGAAAATTCAAATGGTGACACTGAAACTATTCAATAATAGACTTATGCATTTTAATTCAGTTTTTAATTTTTTTTCAAATGATATGACCTTTTTAAATCTGCTGGTAGGAGAGGACAGAAGAGAAAATCAATATTTACAGGAAAGAGAGAAGATAGAACAAAAGCCAAATTAGGAGTATTCCAGCACAGAGATTTACTGGAGGTACAAAGAAAGGTAAGAGGCAGAGAAAAGAGGATACCCAAGCAAAATCAGTAAGAATGATTCAAATTAAAACTCTTTTGGCCAGATCTTCTACAGTTGTATCAGAATAGGGAGGATATACCCTTCTTGATGCATCGGGCAAAGTTGATTAGTGCCAATATAACCTGATTTTTTTATTTACTGGTTCTTGGAATCTTAGATGAGTTGCTAACTCTCTGAGTCTCTATGGCCACTTATAAGATGGGTATGAAAATAGTCGTCTGGGGAATGTCACTAGCATTTGTTATTAGTATAAGTTAGAAAAAGAGTTTTTCAAATGTCATCTACTCTCATTGATGATACCAGCAGCTAAGCTCCCCTCCTTTTCCCCCTTTCTCTGTTGGTAAGGAGCTTCTTCCATATCTTTCATTTCAGTTTGTCAATTCATACCTCTCATGCATGTGATGCTCTCAGATTTGACAATCTTTCATTCCATTTTAGCACCCATACCCAGAACAGCAGGTTTTCTAAAACACTGGTGTTTCTCTCTTGGCAGCATAATCACTAGGGAGCTTGTTTGCAGTGGGTATTTATGTGCCCATCATAAAATGACAGAGCCTAAATCTCTGTGGGTGAGGCGAACATATTCTTTTATAACAACTCCTCAGATGATTTCTACATAAACTGCAGTTTGGAAACCATAGATGCTTTTTTGGCTATAATCACTTAACTTTTCTAGCCTCTAAAGTAAGTATTCCCAAAAGACTATGTTTTGACTTTTTCTGTTTTAATTCCAGCATTTAGGCTGCTCTTTGTGTTGTTTTAGAAATCTCTCCATTCTCCCATTCTTTTGCAATTCTTCCCAAATCTGCTTTTCATTATTATGGAACATCTTGGGGGAAAGGGGGAAAACTTTTAAAATTTAATCCTGGTGGAGCCCAACTGTTTACATTTTCTGCATCTGCATTAGGCTGTTGACAGCAGTGGGAAAATCACACCACCATTCAAACTGTAGCAACTTTAATTTGAAAATCAGCCACCTCGACTCAGTCTTCAACTAGCTAGCAGAACTACTACTGCCGTTTTACCTATTCAAGACCTAATTTTATGTTTGTCAGCACGTCGAACTTCTAATGTCTCTGCTTTCCCTATCAGACTCAGATATTTTATTCATATCTAATAGAGAAAATAGAAGCCATAGACCAGAAAACTTTTTCGTTATGGATCTTAAAATCCATCTTTTTCTCCTTCTCTTGTTTATAATGATGCGTCTCTTCTCCTTTCAAAGTCTAATAACTTTATCTATCCTCTAAAACCAGTTGTTTCCTACTTTCTCAAGGTCTTTATTATGTTGATTTTTCTCTTTCCTATCTTGACAAGATATCCCTGTTCTACTGGCTGCTTCATATTACTGTTTAAACAACCTCAAGTACCTCAGACCTTAGAAGAAAACAGTAACAAAACACAGTGCTACCTTATCCCCTGGCTATTTATTTCTTTCAATTCTTAGGAAATTCTAGTCCAGGGACAGTCTACTCTCTTACTGTTTACTACTTGAAATGTAGTTGTTGCAACCAAGGAACAGAATTTTCACTATTTCTTAATTTTGATTAATATAAACTTAAATCTGAATAGACGTATGTGGCTAGTGGTTATCATATTGGGCATACAGAGCCAGAAACTTTGAAACCTGAATCACAAAGCTTAAATGACAACATAATAAACATGTCAATATAAAAAAGTTAAAAATGTTAAGACCTTAGTTTGACATGATATAAGGAAGCCATATCCCACATTTTGTAATATTTATTTTTTCAAGAGAATGAGTTTTGATGAGTAGTAATAACAGTAACTGTTTAAACTATACTATCATAGAGATGCTTCACATGTGTTGGTTTTTTAATCTGCATAAAATATCATTATTAGATACAGAATTATTATACCAATTTGAAGTTATTACATACCCCAGAAAACCATGTCCTTTAATCTTCATTCAACATTACTGGGTGGGACCTTTTTTGTTTATTTCAATGGAGATGTGACCTACCCAATTGTAGGTGGTAATTTTTTATTAGATGGTTTCCATGGAGATGTGACTCTACCTATTAAAGGTGTGGTTGCTTAATGGAGCCCTTTAAGAGGTAACCATATTTTAAAAAGCTTTAGAGCCACCAGAACCACAAGAGCCAAGAGAATGGACATAACCCTAGGGAAGCCATTGAAGAGAAAGCTAGCAGACATCACTATGTGCCTTTCCAGCTGAGAGAGAAACCCTGAACATCATCAGCCTTCTTCAATCGAGGTATATATCTGTCTTTGAATACCTTAGATTGTGCATTTTCATAGCCTTGGTTTAATTTGGACATTTGCACAGCCTCAGAACTGTTAAGTAGCAACTTAATAAATTCCCCTTTCTAAAAGCTGTTCTGTTTCTGAAGGTATATTGCATTCGGGTAGGTTGCAAACTAGAACAGTTATGTTAAAAAAATAAGCGTTATTTACAATTGCAAAGAGATGGGAATAGCCAAAATGTCCATCAACAGATGAGTGGCTAAACAATTGTGGTATATACATACGATGGAATATTATGCAGCTTTAAGACAGAATAAACTTATGAAGCATGTAGTAACATGGATGGACCTAGAGAACATTATGCTGAGTGAGTCTAGCCAAAAACTAAAGGACAAATACTGTATGGTCCCACTGATGTGAACCGACATTCGAGAATAAACTTGGAATATGTCATTGGTAACAGTCCAGCAGGAGTTAGAAACAGGGAAAGATAATGGGTAATTGGAGCTGAAGGGATACAGACTGTGCAACAGGACTAGATACAAAAACTCAAAAATGGACAGTACAACAATACCTAATTGTAAAGTAATCATGTTAAAACACTGAATGAAGCTGCATCTGAGCTATAGGTTTTTTTTTTTTGTCTCTCTGTTTGTTTGTTTGTCTTTTTTTTTCTTTTTCCTTTTCTTTTTTTTACTATTGTTATTTTTATGTTTTTTCTCTATATTAACATTCTATATCTTTTTCTGTTGTTTTGCTAGTTCTTTTCCTAAAGCGATGCAAATGTAATAAGAAATGATGATCATGCATCTATGTGATGATGTTAAGAATTACTGATTGCATATGTAGAGTGGCATGATTTCTAAATGTTGTGTTAATTTCTTTTTTTTTCTTTAATTAATAAAAAAATAAATAAAAAAAAATAACTGTAAAACATTGTAAAACATTTCCATCACTGTGAAAAGTTCTAATGGACATCACTGGTCTATGATATACTTTCTTTTTTTTATTTTTTTTACATTTTCTTTTTATCAAAAATAATGACATTTGGAAACTTTAGAGTGATGAGCATGTCCATGGCAAATGAAGCCCTTTTTATTGTATATCAAACTTGGACATGTATGTCTGTGGGCACATTCAACTTTGTACTGGCGTTCACTTTTATCAGTTCTGCCACAGATTTAATACTGGTTGCAAATGAAACATAGGAAATTACTCTTATACATATATTGAGGGAAGACATTAAACTTTAAAAGTCATTAAAACCCAGTGTGAAGTCCAGTGAAGCATTCCAAATACATTTTCACATTGGAATATTTCTAGCTATTTATTCGCTTATAATCTAGAGCCGTTTTTCAAATGATCACTGGGCTTTGTAATGATGCTTTTTCCCCTACTACTGTCTTCTGTTCCTGTTATAAAAGTTATATTTACAGCAATGTTTTTTTTTAATAGTAAATGTTATCAGGCAAGTGCTTGGATATATGAAGTATGTTCATCTATGGAAAGCCTTGTGAAAATAAGTGAAGTCTATATTGGGTTTCGCTACATTTTTTTCTCTCTACTTCAGATAGACATGGGCAAGAATGCAAAATGCCAGCAATTTAAGTAAGCATCCATTGCATTTCAAAGAACAATTATTCCCTCTGTCTTCATTTCCTGGTCACCCCAAGCCGATGATTACATTCTGTACTTTTCCCATGAAGTGGTCATGTAGAGAAACAAAATACGCAGTCTTCAGACATTGATTCTAAAAGCCCCTTAATGACACTTCTACTCACGCTCATTATGTTCTCATTACACCAGTGTGATAAGTTAATGTGAAGCACTGGAAAAAATAGTTATATTTACTAGTTACTAAACCCTTAGTTTATTGAGGCACAGTCGCATATACTTTACATACGCTATCCCAATTAATCCTGACCATATGACACAAAAATTTAAAAGGCTAAAAAGTGAGGACTGAGATTCTATGGAGCCAGACTGGGTTCAATTCCTGATTCTCATTCTTCTTAGTTACATTAGGAAAATGAACTTAAGTTCTCTGTGCATCTCTGATCTGTAAAATTAGGGACGATGACAGCACTTACCTCAGGGGATACTTATGAAGGTTAAGTGAGTTCAATTATGTAAAGAATTCAACACAGTCCTTCACTTCACGACTGAGAGTCTTTCTCCTAAACGACTTGGCTGCTCAAAGCTGACTTCCTCTCTGGGAATCATTGTCAAATGCCTCATGGGCAACCCACATCAAATAGCTGGTTTCTGTGGGAGAACAACAGTCCAGCCGCTTGCTCCTTGTGGGACATCTCTGAAGGACCGTCACAGCTCCAGAAGCCCTGGTGGGATCAGCAGAGAACTCGGCTATAACTGCATCAAAACCAACTTTATCTGCCCATTCCTATTCCTCCTTCTTTTACAGGTGTAGCCTCTGAGATCCCTCCCATAAACACCCATAAGCAGATCTCTGTTGGAGAGTCTTCCTCTAAACCCAATATTTGACGGTTGTTGTCTACTGTGTGATCGTGGAGCTCAAACACCCACTGACCACAATGAGGTGCCAAAGATCGCACCACTGACCTTCAGGGGATTTCTGATAGCCCTGAGAAGCTGTAGCTACACAACTGTCAAACTTCCACCAGTAGTAACCCAAATGAGAGAATAGTGGAAGGCAATGAACTACTGATGTGATAGCTTAGCATTTGAGAATTTCCGGGGAGCAATAATTATAAGGAGCTTGGAATCAGATTGCTGTGGTCTGGCTCTGCTGATGCATTGAGGAACTAAGGTGTAAAGCTTAGAGTGATTAATGAACAATTTAAGTCAAGGTATGGAAATCAGAGGGGCTCCATGGAAATGTAAAAAAAATCTCATTGGTTGCAGTTAAAGAGGAAGAAAAATTGAGGATTAAACCCAAGAAATAATTAGAAGGGTAAGGATACTTTGGAGAAATTTGAATTTTCAAATGCCAAAAGTCTTCTATGCCAAGAACAAGTACCTGCTTGGGAAAAAGTGGGACCCTGAGGTCTGGGAAGGGGACATTTGAATTGATACCCTTGAAACCTTGGATCATCTGAAGCATCTGGGCCTGCAGAAATGGCCCACACATATTTGATATGGGCTACCTCCGCTTCTTGCTTGAAGATGATGCAGAAGGCTCTGCTTTGCAGAATAAATATGATTCCCCCTTTCTTGAACTTCCTCACCTTCCATCCTGGCTACCAGCCTAATAGCAAGTGCCAAGTTAGAACATAACATGACTAAAGAAGTAATAGACTCGCTCAGAGAAGGACTTGTAGAATTGATAAAAGATTGTATCCTAGGGGATCAGATGAAGTGGGGGGTGGGGAGAAGGTGGTGCTGGGGAATCACAAGCACATGATCACGGGCTGCTTTCCAGCCTTTGATAAAACCGTCCCCTCATCTATTGTGCACATATGTCCCGTCTCTTTCCATTTCACAGCCTGGAGAAGAGGTTAGGTCTAATGAAAAGGCCCAACCAGATATTAAACTTGGAAACTGGGAACAAGTAGCCCCAGATGTTTATTAGAGCAGGCACTCACAGTGGCAGGGCCCCTTCCCCTGTATCATATAAGTACCTCACTCTTTGCAGCACAGATTTGCCTCTGTTCTCCAACAAAAGTGGGGCATGCAAAGGTGCCATTCACTGACCCTCACCGGAGCAGCTGACCTTCCCAGGAAACCTGTCATGATAAGATCTCTTTCCCTTCATTTTTGCACCCTTTGTACTGTATAACTAATAATGCAGTCTTCCACTGAAAGTTTTTGCTGTACCTGAGCCTGTGTTCCCACAACGCACCAAGTAGTAACTTGCTCCATGGTTGGGAAAAGGAGAATGTATTGATAGAGTAGGACTCTTCCATAATACAGAGTTCAGCACCCTGGCAAGTAAGCATAGAGAAAGTGCTAACCTGCTGCTAAGATGGCATTCTTGAAAAATGGTCAATATCTGTGGTCCACACTCAGAGGAAAAGAAAAGGCAGAATTACCATTGTAGATGATAAAATAAATGGTATAAATTATCAGAGAAGTGGTCATGCTGGAATAGATGTATAATGAAATCCCAGAAATCTATGTTCTGGGCAAAGTAGAAGGGACACAGTTGCCAAAATGATGGTTATACTAGTGGGAGGGACACTATCATCTTTGACAAGCTTACAGACTGCGTCCTGTAGGCAATGTTGAAAGGTAAGAGCTAATACTACAGAAGTGGACTCCTCAGTAACAATGTAGATAATAGGATTTTGAAATAAGCAAGATGGTGCAATTATCATGTAAGCCATAAGTTTAGGGAAGCAGAGAGGGGGCCTAACCCTTAAAGACCAGGGAGGCCAAATTGATGGATAGCTAATAAGCTTGTTGCTCAATCTATACATTCAAAATAAATCCAGGATGAATATCCATGAGGTTAAGGCAGCTATTTCAACAAGAAGTTATTCTCTCTTTCCCAATTTCCAGACCTGAGCTACCTTGTCAAGCTTGGCACACAATGGTTTAAAATGAGGCTAGGAGCCGTGCGATGGTAGCTCAGTGGCAGAATTCTCATCTGCCATGCTGAAGACCTGGGGTCAATTCCCAGTGCCTGCCCATGCCAAAAAAATAAAAAGTGAGGCTGGGTCTGCAGGGGAGCCCATATTCTTCAACAAATGAACATGGTAATGATTTTCTCAATCCTTCCCAGAAAAGAATCAGGCATTTACTCAGGTAACCGCACATTGAGGAAAAATTGCAGATGTGTAATGGCTATGGGCATAGGATTTGAACTGACAATGATATCATTCATTCTGAAGTATCATCAAGCCTCCCTTTAACTATAAGGGGGGGCATATTTTGGCCAGATAACTAAAACCTTGGTCTAGGTATGGACCATTGGTCATTTCCTCAATCTCATATGTATAATTGGAATGAACATACATGGAAAGTGGCAAAGCCACCCTATTTCTCCTTTTTTTTTTGGAGAATTTCAGCATTAAATCTGACCAACTCCCCTGGGCGCCTATTTCTCCTTTGGCATGTTTCTTACTTGGAATGTATGCTACCATATTGGGGAAGGCCAAGTTGAAGTCTCTAAATCTGCCCCCCTCTCTGACCAAATATGTGTGTGCATGTGTAAGATATATTAAACATACACACACACATACACACACACACTACCAGAAGAATGGCAGAGATTAGTGTCATCTTTAAAGACTTAAACACTGTAAAAAAAAGTGCAGTCTGTCTGCAGTAAAAGTAAGGGTAAAGGAAGATCTTAGAAAAAAATATCAACTCTCTAAACACAACTAGATAGTAACTCCAATATCAGTTGCAGTGCCGGATATTATTGTATCTTTTCTAGAGGTGAATGGCATGACTTTGATGTGACTATTGATCAGATAAATGATTTCTTGTCCATCATCCTAGGGAAGGATGCCCAGAAGCATATTTCATGTACATGGGAAAAGAAGGATGCATACTAATGTTCCTACACCAGGTTTATGTTATTTCTTCAGAAATATACTATAAAATGATTAAAAAGGTCTATATAGACTGCCTGATCATTCCACAGAATTTCACAGTTGTCCACCATATGGGCAAAACTGTATTATAAAGACTTGATAAGAAAGTAGTACATTGGAGGCTTTATTAAAATAGATATGCTCCACAAGTTGAGAGAGAAATCCCATGAAAATTCTGGTGATATTTGTAGGGATCCAGTAGTGTGTGATACACCATGACATGCTCTCTAAAGTAAAATATATATTATTGCATCTTGCACCACTCAGAAGAAATCACAGAGGTAGTGGGCCTTCTAGGATCTTGAAGTAATCTATTCCACACCTGGAAACACTGTCTTACCATCAAGTGACATGGGAAACTGCCAGCTTTGAGTGGGGTTCTGCAAAGGAAAGGGGTCTGGAGTAGGTTCTGGCCTCTGTGCAAACATTTCTGCCATTTGGTGCTTATGACCCAGGAGACCCTATGATATTGGGTCACAGACTACATGGGTATTTTATACTAAGCTCTGGCAAGAGAGTCACAGTGGAGACATTCTTCAGCTGTGCCATCTGCATCAGGGAAATACATGCCTTAGAAAAACAGCTCCTGGCTCTGTTTGAAAGACAGAGAAACTGATCAAACAGCCAAAATTGACCAAGTCTAAGGATCCATCAGATCCAACCTTAGGTATCCCCAGCATTGATCATTTGAAAAATGGAAGTGGTACAATAAAGCTCAAGAATGAGCAGTTTCAGAATTGTGCAAATAAGCCGTATGAGGAAGCAGCCTAATCCTCTGTATCATTGTACCACAATGTACCACAAGACACCAGACAGACTGGTATGTCTCTGCCTTCGACTAATGGGATGGAGGTAACTTACGCCAAGCTGCTAGAAAGATAAAGTTGTGGAACTGCTTGGATATAATGAGACATGAGTGCAGGATATCAGCTTTTAGGCTGCAATATTCATCCTGAAGTAATGACCATTATGTAATATCTGTGTCCCCAGTACATGGAACACAGGCCCAGGAATCAAAGGATAAGTAAACCTTGTTCCACTTACCATCACTCCCAGTGACAGCTTGGGAAATATGTACTATCCATACTTATAGCCCCAGGCCCTAACAGTATAGAGATACCAGATCCCAGATGGGGGAATCCTTTCACCAGTGTATATAATGGAGTCCTATATATACAAAAATCTTATAAATTTCACTATATGCTTATTTTAGTCACATTATAAAATATATAAAGACTATGAAAAAATTTCATTTCAGTCTAAGAAGAATATGATCAAGAAGGGTGCATAAAGGCTATATAAGTATACAGCTATAGTAGCTATATAAAGCCTCAGAAATATTTTAAATGTAGCCTACATATGGAGCAAGCATCTCACTTAAATTGCATTCCCAACTTTATTCAGTGGAAATAATTTTATTCTGTTCCTCGATAAAAATCATGGAAGGCCAATGACTCCTCTGGTCACTTTAAGATCATTTAAAAAGACTTCTCATTACTACTGGTCATCAAAAGCAAATCATTGCAGTAATTAGAATGTCTTTAGTAATCAGAATGTCAGTACAATCTCCAAACTTGGGTTACTGTTTTCACTAGTTTCCAGCTAGTGTTCAGTGGGTCAGAGGGGAGAGGATACATAAAGGGATAGACTGTTCTTACGTGGCTGAGTGGCTTTGATCTTTTGGTTTCTGCAGACTTTTCCTCTTGAATAGTTTTGAACTCTTTGAAGTTGGAGGTTCCCTCTTGGATTCACCACTTCTGCAGTTCCCTTGATCAGGCAGAAGGCAGAGGCAATTGAATACCTTCATCTTCCTTCTGCTGAGGTATCCCTTCAAGCAGCAGGGACAGAACACAAGTAAAACACATGCAGCCTTTCTCCATAGGGCCCATCAAAAGATCCAAGCAACTTTTATTCCAGTAAACTTTGAAAAGAGCAGCAGATTCAACAGAACATTCTGGCTTCAATATCCAAGAGGTTAATCTCATCTTCTCAATTTCCCAGGCAGGATTAGAACTTCAGTCCACATTCAGGTTTATCTTCATTAAATGTGAATTAGTTACCAGTTCTCTATGTCCCTCATATTCAGGAAACATATTTCAAAGCTTTCAAAATGGCCTTAGCATCCCTTCTCTGAGTTTGGACTGGAAGCAAATTCTCCACCCCAGTCTCCATTTCTGGAGAATGGAATAAAGGGAGTTTCTCACTGTAATGATTCTCTCCAGATAAACCTCTCCATCAGTATTTTCTATCCTTTGACCCTATTTTACATCCATATCTGGCTAAAGGAAACCAAAGTAGAGAAACAGTTTCTTGGAATCATGTCCTTTCTAAGTCTACATATAGGAAGGGAGAGGTGGCAAATTGTAATCATTTACAGGGAAGAATAACCAAAATACAAGGCTTCTCTTTCTCATTGGTTGGTGTTTCATGGATCTCCTAGAAGTTGTTGAGAATACAAGAAAAACAAGGCTTTAGAATTGCTATATAATAACTAGAAGGGTATTTACATATTGATCAGAAGGAAAAATCTGTAGAAAACCTAGTTTCTACTGAGTAACAGCCTTTAAAATTTTGGAATGGTTCCAAAACGAAAAATCATTACAGCAATTTAAATTTTATTGAGAATCAGTGGGGAAAAAAGACACATTTGTGCTGGTTTGAAAAGATGTATGTCCCCTATAAAAGCCATGTTTTAAACTAAATCTCATTTCATAAAGGCAGAATAATCCCTATTCAATACTATATGCTTGAAACTGTAATCAGATCATCTCCCTGGAGATGTGATTTAATCAAGAATGGTTGTTAAACTGGATTAGGTGATGACATGTCTCCACCCATTTGGGTGTATCTTGATAAGTTTCTGGAATCCTATAAAGGAGAGAGCATTTTGGAGAATGAGAGATTCAGAGAAAGCAGAGCAGAACGACATAGCCATGAGAAGCAGAGTCCACCAGCCAGTGACCTTTGGGGATGAAGAAGGAAAATGTCTCCTGGGGAGCTTCATGAAACAGGAAGCCAGGAGAAGAAGCTAGCAAATGATGCCATGTTCGCCACATGCCCTTCCAGATGAGAGAGGAGCCCTGACCGTATTCACCATGTGCCTTTCCAGATAAGAGAGAAACTCTGACTGTGTTCACCATGTGCCTTCTCACTTGAGAGAGAAACCCTGAACATCATCAGCCTTCTTGAACCAAAATATCTCTCCCTGGATGCCTTAGATTGGACATTTCTATAGACTTGTTGTAACTGGGATATTTTCTTGGCCTTAGAACTGTAAACTAGCAACTTATTAAATTCCTCTTTTTAAAAGCCATTCCATTTCTGGTATATTGCATTCTGGCAACTAGCAAACTAGAACATTTATCTTTTTTTTTTTTTGCACAGGCATGCACTGGGAATTGAACCCGGGTCTCCGGCATGGCAGGCAAGAACTCAAGAAAACACATTTAAAATCCTTTCAGAAAGTAATGTTTTTTGCTTCCCAGTGCCTGCCCATGTAAAAAAAGAAAAAAAGGAAAAAGAAAAAGTAATGTTTGCCCTATAAAACAACATATGTTAAGAAATATTCCAATTATCTGAAAGCTTACCTATTCATTTATTAAATAAACCCAATAAAAGCATAAGGTTAACCAAAAAGAAGAAAGACGAACCTAAATGTTGTTAATGGACAAAATTAAAAATATTACCTCTGTCCTGAATTCTTTTTAAGAAGTTATTTCCTACAGAGTCCTTTATCTTTCTATAAAATTGCGAACATTCAGTATATATAAAGAATACAGTTATTTGTACAATTATAACGGTACTGGAAATATGTTTTTTGTGTATTATTTTGTTTTATTGATTTAATTATATAGCTTGGAGATCTTCCAACTATATAATCCTCCTTATTGTATTTAATAACTGCATTATAGGGGCATAAAATATTTTATTTAACCAAATACTATATTAATTATTTACATCATTTTCATTCTATTGCTGCTACTGAGTCATAAAAAGCATCCTTAAATATGAATCTTGGAAACCTTTAAAGAATACCTATGGAATAAATTTCTAACTACATTATTGGTTCAATGAGGACATGTACTTTAATGGTTGATAAACACTTCCAACATGGTTATACAAACTCACATCTCCACAGTAGATGGTAGTGTATATTTACTCATAATTTCACAAATAGAAACTTATCAAACTTCTAAATTTTTCCATTCTGCAGAAGGAAAGTAAGATCCTTTCCTATATTTGTAACCCATTAGTTTTATGGATTTGTTTGGCTGCAAATTGAGAATTCATCTTATGTGTCTCTTTTTTTTTTATCAGTTTCAGTGTCATGTTTAAACTGTTGGAATTTGCCTTAGCTTATTGTATTTTCTTCTTTCAGGAAGTCATTTAAAAATATTTTAGCTTACAGATTTTTAAAAATTTTGTGTAATTAAACTTATCAATCATTCCTCAGCAAAAGCTATGATTTTAAACTGAAGAGAGAGCAATTAGAAAAAATCATGTTTAGTTCTCTTATTCCTTATCTTTACTTTTTACATTTGTTTGTGTTTGATAAACTTTGCAAAATTTTGTAAACCCTTATTTTAATAAATGGTCAGGCTCACTTCAACAAGGAAACTCCTTATAATTTGGAAGATATAACCTTTCAGTCCCTATGTAAAGAAAAGAAATATCAATATTGAGTGCTTTTAATAGAAAGCTTCAGAAGCAGAATTTCACATAATCCTTTTCATAACATGTAGTATAGTTTTTATTATACCTTCTTATAGTTGGAGCAATTGAGGGTCAAAGTGAAGCCATCATTGCAGATCACACACTGAAATTTATGCCCATGAACTTTTTCAATATGCCTTTCAGCTCAGCTCAACTTTATTTGCAGAGGAAACATGGCCCAGAGCTTTGCTTTTGTAAGTGTATTTACTTGTTATATTTTCATAAAATGAAATATGATTCTTAAAGGAAAAATGTCTTATTCTATACACATTAAAAATGAGACAGAAAATGAAGTACATGATTCTGATTCTCAAAGCACAAATCTAAAGTTGTTTCGAAAAAAAATTGCAACATTAATGGAGGAAGAAATAGATAACCAAGCAAAAAAGACAGGTGATGTTGATATAACAATAAAGTTGTGCACTTTTTGTATATAGCCACAGCCTCTTTATTCTTATCCAATCAAAGTATATAGAGTGAAGATTACAAAAGGATGCCATTTATTCTACTCCCCACTCTCCAGGGAATAGGAATGTAGGGCCAAATTTTTTTCATATATATTCACATGCATCTGTTAGCTGTTGTACGGAGCCATCTATTTTTTTTGGCTAATGTGTTAAAAGTAAAATAACCGGCTTTTGGGTCAATAGTTTTGACCAAGATAATAATCTCATCCTATAAAGTGAAAAGGTAGGGGATATTCTTTGGGGATAGGATTTTTTCTGTAATGCAAGTTTAAATTTTCCATTTACAAAAGTCAGTTATGCAATGATAGAACTGTCTTTCTTCAATGATAAGCTTAATTTATCATATGGACCTATTTCTGATAATAGAATACCAACTTGGATTTTACATTAAGATTATCCTTTCTGGATGAAAGTGTGTTTAATTCAAATCTGATATGCTCTTTCTCCAAAGATGGTCTGAATTCTTGGGTGCATCACGAATGTCCTGGCAGTAAAAAAGGTTTACCTACTGAATATCGAATATCACTTCTCTCCTCTCTGGCCACCAGTGAACAGCAGCTCAGCAAGTCAGGGATATTGCCTCTACCTAGTCCTGCCATCGTCGTTCACTGAAAGCTGCTGTAGTAGGAGAGGACTATGCAGATATCTGACATGGTCCTGCATCACCTCCTGGTGAAAGGGCCATGCATTCAGCATCCTTCTGATTATAACCACAGACTACAGCCTTGCCATTAAGTCTCTGGTCTTTCTCACAGGAGTCACGTAGTGCTTGGCAGTTTCCCATCACATTGTGGACACTGATTTTACACAAGGGGACTCTGAACCAGACCATCTGATTGGTACCTCCCTTACTAATTGCTAACCTACCTTTCAGTCATCATATTGGTAAGAAAGTTGGTGACAGAGGCTTTTGCTCTGGAACTCCCAAAATTACATTTCTATTACCTTCCTTAGGGTTTCTATTAGGTCTATGTGGGGGAGTCGGGGAGGAGGTACTTGCCAGAAAGGACCTACATAAGAAATCAGCATTTAATATATCATCAGTCCCCACGAGTTTTCTTCTCACAAACTTGTCGAATATACTTTTGGAGCAGAAATAATTTCCCTCAGCACCATGCAGTCTTTCTTATCTGGTGGTTTATAGTTGAAATGTAAAGCTCTAAGTCTCCCAAGCTTTTGTTCTTTATCTTTAAAGTGATTTCAAAGACTCTTTTCTTTCTTAAGTTATCATCATAAGCTTTCAAGGCCTTGTTTTGGACTATAAAGGAAGAATTTACGGTGTTTTTTTTTTTTTTTTCTCCAGAGCTTCCTTCCTCTTGAGAACAGAATTATAGAAATATCTTTGATGCCATAATAACAAGAAGAAAGGTGATGGGTACAAGGAAAAATAAAGGTGCCCTTAGGGGTATTCAAATCTTTTGATGTCTCCAACTACTATACTCTTATCCTAGTAAAACGTGAATGGAAGTTGTCAAGTTAGAGCAAGGCATCAGGTGAGTTGAGGCTTAGTCTGAAGAGGCACTGAACATTTCCCCTTTTCTTCCGTTATGGTACTGATTGTTCTGGAATGAATAATCACCATGGTACAAAGCACAGGCTCACAAGCAGCTTTCACCGCTTATGATTCTCCTGCCTTCTCGAAACATTTCCTTCAGTTGGCTATCAGGACGTCACACTTTTGGTTCCCCACTACCTCACTTGCTCCTGCTTCTCGATCTCTCTTGTTTCTTTACCCTCAAAAATTGAGGTTCCCAAGCTCAACTCTTTGTTGTCAACCTAAATGATCTTATTTAGTCTCTAGATTTTAAACAAAATCAACCCACTACTCTCAAATGTTTACTTCTTATCTGGAACAAGTCATTGGATGATGAATGAATTAAGAAACAGAGCAAGGAACCAGAAATAAGTATAAGCAACACATGAATGAGCCCAGAACCGATGAAATGGTTTTTGTGTTTTTAGAGAAAGCCTGAGGAGAGAACCATGACTGAATGAATCTGGAGAAGTATAGAAACATGGTCTCCTTCTCATTTCTTCTCTCAGCTATGCTCTTGTCTCAGAAGCCTTCCCTAACCCCTTCATACAAAGCTGTGCCCTCTTTAACATCTCTTCAGATCCAACTTCTCCTCCCATTTTTTTTTTCTTTGAAACAATTGTCACCATCTAACATATTAAATATTTATATCCTTATTTTGAGTACATCAATTTGTAATCACTACTCTAAAACATTATTTCCTGTCTTTGGTCTGTTTTATTCTTCATACCTAAAATAGTTTGGACACATATGTGACTATTAAATATTTGTTAAACATATAAGTACATGCACTTGAGTGATGGACTTCAGAGTAATTGAGGCCATTCAGAAATGGCAAAGATGATTAGAAGACCAATGTGGAACATTTAGCTGGGGCCTCATGAAAAAGGAACGTAAGTATTAGGCATCAGGAAATTGCAATAGAGTAATGGGTCTGGAACACATGCACTCTTGCTTTTCAATCCATCACTGGCTTGGGATTTAAGAAGCAGGCAAAGAAGTAGGATTGTCTTCTAAGGGAAAAGGAAAGTAAGTGAAAGGAAGAAAGTATCCAATCCTACATAAGTTTTTGGATCAGAATTAAGGTAAGATAATTACCTCCAAGAGATTTATTGATTCCTAAGCCAACAAGATTTAATTTATACAGCCTTAACATTTTTAAAGAACAAATGTGTCAATCAGAAGGAAGGATATAGTTAGTTAGTCATAAAAGTATAGGTAAGAGAATTACAGAGTGGTAATTTGTCAGTGATCTTTAGTGCTCTCCACAGGAGAAGGTTGGTTGGCTCAATGACAGAAAAAACTTAGCCTCAGTGACATTTGCAGCAATATTACACTGATAAAAATGGATATTTCAGGAGATCCTAACCTAATGCATAAAATTCAAGTCATGTAATTCCCTTCATTATAAATACATTTGATTTTTGTACAGTTTAATAAGATTAGGTTTCTTTTATAGCTTCATAAAGTCTGGAAGAGGAGAAAAGTAAAAAAGATAGATCAATGCCCAGGGTTGGAGGTCAGAGAGGATTGACGAACAGTGTGGCTGCGAGAAAGCGCTTACGGGAGCTAAGACTGGAGATGGAGGAAGGAGCCAGAGTAAGCAGAACTTTATTGGTTACATTAGAGATTTTTAATTTTGTACTAATACAGTGGGAAGTCTTTGAAGAATCTTAAGCAAAACAGTGGGGTGGTATGCTCCCTCTGACTGCACTGTATCAAACTTTTAGGGTGGGCATCAGAGGTCATTAGAAGAGGTAATTAGAAGAGTGTTTGGGTGGGCATTGGAGATCATTAGAAGAGTGAAGAACCAGTTATGAGGCTATTTTAGTAGAGTACGCAAAAACTACTGGTGGTTTGAACAACAGGGCTGCCTTTTTACATATAAAAAGTGAACAGAAGCAAGAACTTTTTGAGGCGAAAACAAGACATGATTATAGAACAGTGGGAGGTGAAAGAGAGGTTTCAGGAAACAGCAACTGGATGGATGGATATCAGAGAAGTACTGGAGGAAGGAAGATTTAGTAGAAGCCGGTGAGGAGCTAAGGTTTTATCTTGAGATGGCTGTGAGCCATCCAGTGGAGGTGTGGAGGAGGGAATCAAATGTCTAAATTGAAAGAGCAAAAGGGTGTCTTGTGACATAAACGTCTGTTTCTCTGCATATAGAGGCTATTTAAAGCCAGGGAATAGATACGATTACCTAAAGCGAGAGTACTGATTGGGAGAGAAGACATGTTTTCAAGTATAAAGGAATTGTAGCTTCTAGAACAAGGTTTTCGGTCTCCATGTGTATAGAATTTCCCTGAGGTATTTGATAAAATGAAGTCCCAGTTCTACTTCCAGAAGGCCTAGTTTAGTAGTTCTGGGATAGAACCCTAAATAAACGTTTAGAAAAAATATTCCCTGAGGTTCTGAGGCAGTTGATTCATAGTCCAATTTGAGAGGAAAAAAAAAAAGAAGGTAGAAAATTACACTATATATTTTATGTGGAATCCCCTACATTATGAACACAAAAACAAAGGAAGTTCAAGGTGCCTGAAGGATGGAAAGAAGTGACAAAAGATGACACTAGATATGTAAGCAGGGATGAAATCATGTTGAGTATTTTAGGCTATAACAAAGTATTTGGTGCTTAACTTTTGGTTCAAGGAAAGACATAAAATTCCTTAGTCATAGTTGACATGAACAGATACATTATTTTGGAGAAAAATAATCCTGGTTGCACAGTAGAATTGATTTTTACAAAGAAGACTGCATATGGAAGGTGTCAGTTAGAAATTGCAGTTTTCTTGGTGAGAAATCATAGTAGTTAGAAATAGGGTGGTAATTTTGAAGACAGAAAGATACAGATAAAATGAAAATACACAAAGAAATACTGATATACTGTTGTAATTACCTCTAGTACTAAAGGAAAGGCACATTCCATTGATAAAAATAAATTTATTTTACATTACATTTAATAAGTGGCTGATAACATGAATAATTACTAATGAATCCCTATGTTCTCTAGGAAAAATGGAAGAGCCTTTCTTCATCTACAGTTAGGAAAAAGTGCTTAATCTTTTGCAGGATGTAAATTCACATGCACACAATATTTCAGGCTATATTTTTTATTTAGCTTTAAAAATATTGAACAAATAAGTATATTATAAAAGACACCAAGGCAATAATAAATGATGTGGAACATTTCGGTGTCTTACCATTCCTTACCCTTACTTTAATTTACGTCTTGGAGCCTAAGGAGAGTAATGCAAAAATTCCCAGAAGAAAACACAGAACTCTCCACCACCATAGGAATTCTGAGACAAAGTGACCATGAAAGAAATAAAATAATAATAAAAAGAAAGGAATGCTGGAAGGAAGATGGAAGTACAGTTAGAAAAGAAGGAAGGAATGGAGGGGAAAGGAATGAGGAAGGCAATGGAGTGAAGGAAGATGGACAGATGGGGGAAAGAGAGGAAGGAAAAGAAGGAAGGATAGCAGAGATGAAATATATTCTACTTCAAAATATATATTTTTAAGAATTGTCTTTTATGAATTTATCATCTAGTACCAGATATTTTAATCTTCATTGTATGAATTACATGCCTTTTTAGAAGTAATTATAATTTGAGGAAAACAAAAATTACCAGGCAGTGAAAACTTCCTCACTTTGAAATGATACTCAAGTCCCTATTTAAGTCCATTAAAGTTTTGTATAGACTCTCAGTCCTTGAGAGTTCATTATTTTGAGACTATTCTTCTAATGTTTCACTTTGCTTCACTTCATGTTTGCACACATCACTTGAAAATATCTTATTTCACCAAAGGGTCAACTAATGCTAGCAGTGAGTTAATTCTCTAAAGAACTTCTTTTAGCCCGAAGGGAGAATGTTTGAACCATGGGGAACAGTTGAGATCATTTTCCTACTACCAATCTTCCATCTGTTTCTGCCATTTCACCATCTGTACCCCCTCCTTATGTTCCCATACTTCCCAGTGAAGGGTGCATCTACTGCAGACACTGATTCTCTACAAACTGCAGCTAAGGAATGAACTTTCCATGATGGGAAGACAGGCTTGGTAATTCATTATCATTATTATTTCCTCAACCTCTATTACGGTACTCAAAATCCAACTGAAGGAAACAGAATATACAAGAGGTAACGGTTGCTTCTGAGTCCCTTACTAGTGCTTAAAAGACAGAACCTAATAACCAGAGAAGAACTGACCTCTGGGAAGAGAAACAAGAGAGAAAAATCTAGTCCCACAGTGTGGGTGAAATGGTACTTTTTATGAGATGTTTCCTACCCTGAGCTCTTTCCACAAGCCGTAAAGTAGTATCAGGGGGTTCATAATAGCTGAGAATGCCTGAGCGCACCAGCTGCTCCTCAGCATTTTCCTTAGAGTCCCTAGAATAGTATTAACTTTAGAGCCCACAATCCTCTTATGATCAATATCCAACAGCACACTTTCATTGTCAGAGACTGTTTGCCTCTGAGAAGAACCCACGAGAAAGAGAAAGAACAATATATGTTTTCTGCAAATTGCCAGCAACCAAAGTTACAGCTTATGGAGATAAAGAAGCAAAAATCTATTCAGGAGGCTAGTGCCAGAAAGGACACTAAAAAAACATGTCTACATCCTCACTTTTTAAAGATAAGAAGTTCCAGGGAGATTAAATGATATTTCCAAAGACACAAATTGAGTTGACTCAAGTTGATACTGATACAGCAAAGAGCCTCCTTATGGGTCTCAGGTAAACATTTTTATACTGTATCCTATTTCCCAAGACCTAAGTTTTTTTTCTTATGCTTTGATGCATTTTCATTAAGGAATTGCAGATCAGATGGTTTTTGTTCATCATCATCATTATTGTGTTAAGCTAGTGTACAGGAAAAATATCCAAGAAAATATTTGCTAACTTACTAGTTGTCAGGTGCTAGGTTAGATTTTGGAGGCATGGTAAGTGGGGAGAACTTCAAAAAATCACTAAATGACCACTCTTAGCTTTATTCTGAAGTTGGGAATTTGACAGGAGGTGGATAAGTAATAGTTCAAGAAAGTAAAGGGAAAATCTTAAATGAGTATTTTCTGTAGCTCACTGGAATTCAGAGGGGACTGAAATCAGTTGGAATTGTCTTGAGACTTCCTGGGCAAGTTGAGATCTCTGCCATCTTGAAGGTTGGGTCAGATTGAAATGAGCAATGATACGAGCACAGAGTGATACATGCACATTCTCTTTATTAAGTCTTCCAAAACAATGAAACTTGTGGATTTGTCCATGAATGTCAAATGGCAATGTATAAGCAGAACACTTTTAATGTCGTATTTTTAATCTATATTAAAAACCACAATAAAAGAGTACAGGGGATATTCTAGGCTGAATAATATAAGAACTCATTAGTGATGAGAACTTTCTATGTATGCAAATGTATTGAAAAGTTTCAGACAATGTCATTGGTATTCATATGGCAACTTCAGAAATAATGACTATAGGAGAGTCTATCTCGATTCCCTAAGGCCATTTAAGCAAATAACAGAGGGATTCTTTTGTATTTTAAGAGAAAAGACATTTTAGTGTTCTTCAGACATATATGGAAAGTAAATGCTATCTCAGAATGACTAAAGAAATTAGCCCAAAGGAAAAGAAAAATAAAAGTCAACTCTCTGTCCTGGTTTTAGCTTTGGAAAGCAAAAAGCTTACTGTCTTTAGTTCTTCTTTTTCTTCTCCCCTCTCTAGCTTTCACTTTCTCTCTCCTTCCCTTCCTTTTTTCCTTCCATCCTTCCTTCCTTTCTCCTTCCTTCTTTTCTACTTACTCTTCTTGCATTCTTTCTTTTTTTCACTCATTTAGTAATTTTATTTACTAATGGAAATATCGCACTTAGCGTAGAGCTAATAACAAAGTAAATAAATATATATATATATAAATTTTTTTTAAAAAAAAGAAGAGTATAATACAGCTCCAACAGCAGAGGCATTAGTTCCAGAAAACTATGAATGCTAATTCTGATTCACCTGCATTCTACCCTTATGACTTCAGGCTAGTTAATGAATCTTTCTTAGTTTTGTATTTTGTATCTACGGGACAGGAATAACAAACCTCTCACTATTTAGTGAATGGTTACAATGGGCCTAATGCAGCTCTGGGCTTGTATAGTGATATGAGTCTAATTCTCATCTTTACTTCCTCCCCAGAAATCAGTAAGTATTTTATATTTTCCTTCATCTATTGTGAGAAGAGTAGATATCTGTGAAAGTTCACAAGATATTAGATGCAGTTGAAATGTTGTGTTGTTTAACTAATCCACTGACAGCAAAAGAGGATATTTTCAATGGATGAAAACAGAAGTTAAATACTTTCGATGTGTATGAGTTATTTTGCAATCAATGAGACTAATATGTAAAACCCCTCAATTTTTTATTATAGAAAAGAATGGAAACAAACAACTTTTTGAAATGTACATATAGGCATCTGGCCTAAACCTAAATCATCTCAGATTTCAGAGAAATAATCTGAATATTTTGGCACTTTCCCACACCTGGTGTTTTCTCCAGACATCTCAAAATATCCCATAGGACTTTCTCTGTTATTTCACCTCAAAATACTCACCTCAGCTTCACAAACCAATTGAGTCTCAGTTATGAAGTGTGAGCTAAGACTGGGAACAGAAGTAGCTATATCGAGGACCTCTCTGAGCTTCTGGAAAGTGAGTACCAGAAAACAGGGCTCTAGTGAGGGATTAACTAAACATGAAACTACTCAGAATTGCAGTGGAAGCAAGGATCGGAAACACAGTTATGTAGGAAAAGATCCATGAAAAGTTCTATTGACTGATAGCTTGGAACCCCTGTGAACTACATGCAATGCTGACAAGTTTTTGTGAGATTTGTATGAGCACAACCACTGACAGCTTGGATTGAAGGGGACAGAGAAGAGACAAATAAAAGGTTGGATGACCTCAAGGGCAGTACTATGGAAGCCCAGGACTGGATCAAAGAGATCTTCTCCAGCAAAGAGAGTGGGACTGCCCATGTGCGTGGAAAAGTTTGGTCCATTTGGAGCCCCAGCACTAGGAGTGGGGGAGCCACCCATTGTGATGTCCAGGGAAAGTGCTGACACTACAATGCTTAGAGAGGATGGAGTCTATGACCCCAGGGTATGCAGAGAGACTGGTCACCATCTCAATCTCAGAGAGAGTGAAGTCTTGCCCCCATCGCTCTGGGAGAACATAGTCATTGTGCAAGCACTTGGAAAGGGTGGGGCTGCTGCTCCATCAGGCCTGGAGGACAAACAGAGATGATTCTCAGATTTTGAAATCCAATGGAGTTTGCTCTGCTGGTTTTCAGAATTTTGGTGGGACCAACGATCCCTGTTTTTCTTCTAATTTCTCCCTATTGGAACGGGAATATCTATCCTATGTCTGTTCCTCCATTGTATATTAAAAGCAAATAAGTTGTTTTCCAGATTTCACATGTCCACAGCTAGGGAAATTGTGCCCCAGGGCAGATCATGAGACGTTGCAAATTAGCTTTGTTTCTGAAATAACTTCTGACTTTGGGGATATTATGATGGAATGCTTTTAGAAAGAACATGACCTTTTGGGTCCAGAGAGTAGAATGTGGTGCTTTGGAGTTGCATGTAGCTCCAGAAAAATGCATTCTTAAACCTAATCCATTCCTGTAGGTATGAAACCATTGGAAATATGACCTTTTGATGAGGTTACTTCAGTTAAGGTGTGACTGACCTCAATCAGGAGCTGTCTTAATCCTATTACTAGAGGCCTTAATACATAGAATGAAATTCAGACAGAGAGAAAGAAAGCCATAGAGGGAGTAGCCAGAAACTAAGCATCAGCAGAACCAGAACAGAAGGGAGAGACCAGAAGAGACGGCATGTTAAAAGCTAAGGACCAGAGATCACTGGCTGGCAACTCCAGAATGCAATTTTTTTTTTTTGGGAGAAAGCATTACCTTGATGACATCTTGATTTGGATTTTCTCTTAGCCTCAAAACCATGAGCTAATAAATTTCCATTGTTTAATCCATCCCATTGCATGATATTTGCTTGCACAGCCAAAGAAATTAAAACAGGTTTTGCAACACTGGAAGACCTAAAGAACTGCAATGCAGAGGGGACTGTGATTAGTTATATTCCGTTTGCTCACCATCACACCTCCAGGAAATGCCTGGCTTTGCCTTTAAGATACAGTCAGAAAATAGAATGGGGTTTCTCCAGTAGAAGCCTCCTGATTTGGGCTTTATGGAGAGAAAGGAATCAGAAAATCTGTGATAACAATAATAAATGGGAAGCTACACTGCACACTTGAAATAAAAGCCCTCCTCTCCTCCAAAGCCATCATCTAAAACCAATTACACTTATTTATGCTCAACAAAAGCATAGGAGTAGGTACCAGTTAAATTTACAGAGTGGGATAGTATAGCTGTTCCAACTCCCACCTCCCCACCCCACCCCAAATCTTTAAACTACCAGAAAAAGCTGACAGAGATAACTTTCTCAAAGTCCCAGAAAACAGTTACTTGAAATTACAGGACAACAAATCAAGAAAAAGGCATTATAAAGCAGCACGCTCGCTGGTCCTTCCTCCATCTTTCACTGGTTTGGCCTGGAGCTGGCCTCTGCTTGCAGTGTTGGTTCCTAGTCTCAGTTATGGAAGTAGCACAGTGACCCTTGTGCATACCGGCAGCACATACGCCTGGCCCAGTTTGTCTGGCAGCGCCCTGGGGGACTGAACCAGAACACTTATTACAGGCTTGCCATCCCAGAACTTGCCGTACCTGCAGAGGACTTGCAGAGCTCCCCTGCAGAGGGCTGTGGGACACTAGTCTAGTTATGGATGCCTGGATCAAGGGGTTGTTGATTGTCATACGTTCAGGGCAGCATCCAGGACCACAAGGAAATGGTTTCCAAGGGAAGAGGGGACATTTGTATCCGTTTAAGTAGAGGAGTTCCTAGAACCACACATATACATGCCCAAGACAAAATATATTCACAGAAAGGAGCACAGAGGTTCTATACCTTGGCCTGGAGCTATTCTCTCTATATATATTCTATGGACAAGCTATGAAAGAGAGTGTTCACACAGGTCAGTCTGCAAAGACTGGGAAAAGTGTTTTCGTTTTTTCTTTCTTCCACCTACTACTTTTCATCCTCCTCCTCCTTCTTTTTTCTCTTTATTTCTTTCTTTCTTTCTTTCTTTCTTTCTTTCTTTCTTTCTTTCTTTCTTTCTTTCTTTCTTTCTTTCTTTCTTTCTTTCTTTTTCTTTCTTTCTTCCTCTCTCCCCCCTTCTCTCTCTCTCTCTTCCTCCTCCTCCTCCCCCTCCTCCTACTCTTCTTCTTCCTTTGTTTTCTCCTGGAATTCAAAGAAATCTCTGTCATAACTAGATGTATATATTCTTAAGGAAAAGATGTCTCCAAGACTAAATTCCAGCAACAGCAGTTTAAAATATAAAAATGTCCACTTCCACAAAATGATAGCAAAACATAAAGAAAAACAGGAAGTGGTGGCCCAGTAAGAGTAGAAGATTAAAATATTAAAAATCAATGAAGAGGACCAGATGTTATTGTCAGGAAGCATGGTGCTATATAGTCAGACCCACCTGTTCCTGCATCAAACAGAGAAACAAGTCCCTTGCTTTGGTGAGAAGGTGAATTTATTGAAGATGCATCATAAGTCACTGGAGGAAAAAAAAATCTTTCCAAGACCAGTTCAGAGTGGGAGGGGTGGTTTGAGATTATATAACCCAAATAACAAAGAAATGGCAAAGGTCCAGAAGAAAGCAGGAAAAAAAGTAAAAAACCTAGTGTGCTGGTTTGAATCTGTTGTGTACCTCAAAAAAGCCATGCCCTTTAATCCTCATTCAATATTTCTGGGTGGTATATTTTTTATTGTTTCCATGGAGATGTGTCCCACCCAATCGTGGGTGGTAACTTTTGATTTAGATGGTTTCCATGGAGATGAGTCTCCACACATTCAAGGTGGGTTTGCTTACTAGAGTCCTTTAAGAAGGGAACCATTTTGGAAAAAGCTTTAGAGCCACCAGAGCCAACAGAACCAGCAAAATGGACAGAGCCCCAGGGAAGCCATTCAAGAATTCTGGAGAAAAAGCTAGCAGATGTCACCATGTACGTCCATCTGAGATAGAAACTCTGAACATCATTCAGCTTCTTGAACCAAGGTATCTTTCCCTGGATGTCTATGATTGGACATTTTTTATTGTCTTGCTTTAATTTGGATATTTTCATGACCTTAGAATAGTAAACTTGCAACTTAATATAAATTTCCCTTTTTAAAAGCCACTCCATTTTGGCATTTCACATTCCAGAAGCTTTTGCAAACTAAAGCAGCAAGTAAAAGTCACAGGATTCATTAAAATGAAGTGAGTAACTTTCACTTCATTTTGTTTGGTCAGTATACCCTGATATCTAGCCGTCCTTCTTCCTTTGTTGACCATTCAAGACTTTGATCTTGTCCTTTTAAAGGGAAGGAGGTTTTGTCCTCAGTTCAGATGATGTTTCATTCCTGCAAGCAGAGAGAAAGAGGGTTTTTGGGAATAAAGAGTAAGCTTTATTTTTGTTGAAATTAATCAAACAGCAAACGATTTCAGCAAGACCTCTTTATACCAAAAATAGCTTCAGGGCTGCTTGAGTGAAGTGATTATACTACACAGTTTTTTTAAGCTACTGAAAACTATATAAGCATTTTCCAGTTAAGGAATTATATTAAGTAATTTTTCTATCTATCCAGCTACCACAGACCTACACTATACCAGACAAAGCCTTTTACAAAATAGTCCTAAATATCCTCAAAGAACCAAAGGGAAACATGGTCAAAGAACTAGAATAATACAATATATGAACAAAAAGAGAATATCAATAGAGAGATGGAAATTATGAAAAGGAACCATGTAAAGAAATTAAAAATTCCCTATAAGGGTTCAATGGCAGATTGGGCCTAGTAGAAGAATGAGTGAAATTGAAAATAAAGCAATTGAAACCATCTGGTCTGAGGGGCAGAAAGAAGAAAGAATGAAGAAAAGTGAACAGAGCCTGAAGTACCTATGAGAATCCCAAGAAGATAAGAAAGGAAGAAAGAGTAAGAGAGAATATTAAAAGAAATAATGGCTGAAAACTTCTCCAATTTAACAAAAGACATGAATGTACACATCCAAGATGGCTCTGTAAAATCCAAATAAAACAAATCCCGATAGATCTACATTATGACATATTATCATCAAACTTTCAAGTGACAAAGGTAGAGGGAGATTTCTGAAAGCTACATGAGAAGAAGCAATGTGTCACGTGCAAAAGGAGTCTCAAAAAGATTAAATGCCAATTTCTGATTGGAAATCATGGAGGCTATAAGGCAGTGGGATGAAATATTTAAAGTATTGAAGGCAAAAAAAAAAAAAAAAGCCAACCCCAAATTCTGTATTTGGCAAAACTGTCATTCAAAAATGAAGAAGGAATTAAGACATTCCCAGATAAACAAAATTGGAGGGAGTTCATCACCACTAACCTTGTCTTACAAGAAATAAAGAAGGAAATTCTGCAGGCTGAGAGGAAAGGACAATAGACAATGGACTTAAGCCATATAA
Source organism: Tamandua tetradactyla (assembly GCF_023851605.1). Classification (NCBI taxonomy): domain Eukaryota; kingdom Metazoa; phylum Chordata; class Mammalia; order Pilosa; family Myrmecophagidae; genus Tamandua; species Tamandua tetradactyla. The sequence continues at coordinate 37,711,825 of NC_135352.1, read as the reverse complement.
AGGAATAAAGCTCTCCAGTAAAGATAATGGCATGGGGAAATAGAAATACCAGTACTATTGTAGTTTTGATTTGTAACTATACATTTTTACTTCCTAAAGGACCTAAAAGGTAAATATATAAAATATAATGATCAATCAATGGTCTTGAACTCACAATGCAAAATATATAATTTGTGAGAAGAACTACATAAAAGAGAGTGCAGGGTACCAGGGTTTGGAGTGGGGGGGGATGGAATGGGGTGCTAATGAAAAATGAGTGTAGTGCTTCTGTTTGGGGTGAAGGGAAAGTTCTAGAATTGGATAGTGGTGAGGGTACTCTAACACTGTAAATGTAATTAATCCCACTGAATTGTATGTTTAGGAGGGGATGCAATAGGAAGCTTTGTGTTCTCTATCTTTCCACAATTTAAAATAATGAATGAGAAGCTAACTAGATAATAACAATTAAAGGCAATACATGATCCTGAATGGATCTAAGAATGGAGGAAGTAAAGCTCAAAAGGATTTTACTGACATAAGAAAAAAATGCAATAGAGAATGTAAGCTTTATATCAATGTTAAATTTCTTGAACTTTGATATAAACTGCCCTTAAGGAGATTACATACATGAATATCTTTGTTCTTAGAAAATGTATAAGGCAGTATTATATGTTTAAGAAATATGATGTGTGAAACCTGTTCTCAAATGTTAAGAAAATAGATAGATAAGTAGATAATTAAACAAATACATGCTATAAAAATACATGTATCTATAGATAGGTAGGTAGATGGATAGAAAGATAGATACAGCAAAGGTGGAAAAATGATAAAATTGGTGGTGGCTCTGGGTATTGGTGGGGTAGTACATGTTGGAGTTTGGGGAGGAAAGAGGTTAGTATTATTTTTACAACTGTTCTGTAAATCTGAAGTTGTTTCAAGATTAGAAGATAACATTTTTTAAATACATATAGAAGAAAATGATATAAACAAGAAAGCTATCAACAATAGCCCAAAAAAGCAAAGCAGACTAATCCAACAGGTAAGTCAGAATATGATTTTTCTTCTACATAGCAGAAAACATTCAATTTAAAATTACATATTGTAAGTGTTTGTTGCTGTCAAACATATTATATGCATGAACATGATGGGGTATTATCTAAATTTTACAAATAAAAAAGGAAGTTTAAAATTGTAATAAATCTCACCAAGTTCTTACAAATAATACACGAAAGACATAGCATTTGAAACAAGGTGTCCCCTGACTCCAGATTATTTGCTATCAAAGATTAAGGTATAGCATTAAATTTCAATTTAACTAATAGCATATAACATTCTACATTTATTAAATTATTGATTGATAATATTGATATCAGCCAGGCTGGTGACAATGTAAATTTATTAAATATTTTCAGAACACAATTTGTCAGTAATTTGAAGCAATTTAGATGTCCATCAAAAGGGCAATGGTTAAATAAATAGCAATTTATTGCAGATAATGGAATACTATGCATTCTTAAAAAATGTAAGGCAGATCTCTATTGACATGGAAATAATTCTGGAATATAATTTGAAATGAAAAAGCACTTCATGTTTTTTATTTTATTTTTGCATGGGCAGGCACCAGGAAGTGAACCCAGGTCTCTGGCATGACAGGAGAGAACTCTGCCACTGTACCATATCTCTTGCCCCACTTTGTGAGTATTAATATTTTAAAGCCTATCTGAGTATATCACATATGTATGCATATATTTGCAATATACATATATCATGTCACACTAACAGAATCCTTTTAAAAAGAGAATAGTTTTAAGGTGCATTAAATAAAAGAGCTATTTTGCTTGTTTTTCTTTTAATAATTAATGTATTTTCTTTTTAAACAAAAACATTAACAACACATGTACTTACCCATACCTTTTGTAAGGTGAACAAAAAAGAAAGAATTAAAAAATGTATTATATCCAAACATAGAAAATTATTATTTGATATTCAACTGAAAAAAATCAGTTTATTGTGCAATTATTTGGAATCATCCACTACATAAATTAAAGTAAAGAAGCTTGAAAAATATATAGAAATATGCTTTCACAGTTTATCATTTGCATGTGTTCTAATATTCCCTGGGATTTTTCAAGTAGTGAGATGATGAAAATAATCTAAAATTTAATGATATTGGTATTTTTTCCTAATTCTTAGAAAAACATCCCTTTCTGTGTGTTTTGGAAGTGATATAAAAACACTAATTTTAATAGCAGTTACCCAGGATGGCAGCCACTACCATTTTATAGCCCTTCATTTCTTTGACCTTCTGGATTGTCTTATTACAATTGTTTATGTTAGAATACAAATTTGAGATGGGTCAAATATTTGGTCCAACTGCAAGAAAAGTAACTGTTTCATATACAAGGATGTGTCATTTGTAGCAAAACCTTTATTACTATCAAAGAACATTGTTTCTGTCTTCTGTTAAGCCTTCTAGTCTACCTCAGAAATACAATGAATCGATTGTGACTGCTCTACTTGTATTTTTGTTGGTAGTATCAGAGGGCAGGGAGAAAGGCAAATAAAATAGTAACAAATGATTGTGAATATCCATTCTCCTTTTCCAGAAAATATTTGCGTTAGTGTTACGTATGTTTTTACAGTTTTGTTTGTCATTATTCAGTATGTAATATGCATGTGTGCATACATATTCAAATAATGCTATAAAAACAGGTATCAAAAAATAAATAGACTGAGTCATCAATCTTGGTGTTTGTTCATATGAAAATTAACCCCACAAAGGATAAGCTTAGCTTACTTAAAATTAGGCCTAAGAGTCAAAAAAATAAAGAAATATTATAATCTGAACATGCTTCGTCCTCACTGGCCTATAGATTAAATAAATAAGATCATTTCGCCATCAATACCTAAAACTCAGCAATTTCTAGTTCTAGCTACTCATGTAGAACGAATCACTTTCTTGGTAAATCCTTTTGAAAAGTTTATGCTAGCCAGCAAGGATTTCTCATATGTGGATTCAATCACTGTCTGAGCTCTGTAAAGCAGCTCTAATGATTCTTCTCACAAGGGCCCTGAAAACTTAAAGGTTGAATTTTCCCATTCTGAACATACCAGACTTACACTAATGGTGTGCGGCCCTGGATTTCGAATGAGTTTTCGTATTGTACGTTACAGGCCCCCTTCCTATTGCAACACTCAAACAGCAAACCCGGAGGAGGGGTGTTAGTGTATCTCAGCTCTAGTTTTTCTGTCACTTCTCATTTTGGGAAAAACAACCATCAGTGTTTCCCAGTCAGCATCGGTGCCACGTGCGCACTTCAGATTTCATTCTGCCTTCTTGTCTTCCAATTCAAAATGGGAGGACAGAGCAAAACTAAAAGTATAATACACTGAAAATGGACATTTCCCTTCAGATTCAACAGAATTCCTTGATTTTTCTCCTTTCTCTGATTTCCCAAATAAATTAAAACTCCTGGATGCCACGAACTACTCTTATCAAGGTATTTTTTAGAGCTTTCTGACATTTTTCATGCTTGATTACTGATCTAATGTACATAATCATTCTTCATACAAAAATGAGCCTGAAAATTACTCAAAGGGCTGACTTTAAACAGCCAGTATATGATTTTTTCTTCATGTTTGCTTGTTTTCAGAAAAACATGTGGTTTAATTAATTTCAATCATATATTTTTTATTGGGTTTGTTTTTAAAATTTTCTTTCTTGCTTAAGTAACCACTGGATGTGTTCAAACATCAAAGACAGCAGATATTGAAGAAGGTAAAAATACAAATTATTCACATGCCCAAGAAAAATTTCCAAGATACTAGAGTTGAAATAAGAGAGAAAACTTGTATTTATATTTTCAGTAAGAAATTTAAGCAAGATAATCCATTCTCCATCTTCTATGAAAGCAAAAGAAATATTTTTAAAAAGAGAGAGATATAAACAAAAAGAGGCAAAGAGCAAGGGATCTCTTCTGTTGAATTTTCTCTTTTCTCCACATTATTTTTGCAGATAATTTATTTTCTCCATGGTTACTGTGAGAGTGTGACTAAGTACTGAACTATCACCTTTCTTTACATTTTAGCTTGAGAGGAACAGAAACAATTTCATCCTTGCTACTGTGAGATGCCAAATGTGTTTATTATCTGTACCTTGTCTGAATTTGCAGGAATATTGTATGTTCTATCTCTTCTTTTGTTTGTCCTTCTTATACTAAGTTCTGCTGGAATGAGGCTGGAATCATGTTACATGAAACCAGTTATCTCACAGATTAAATAATGTATTCTCTAAATTATCAAATGAATAAAACTCTAATAGCAGCCTATGTGGTATACATTAGTAAGTTCTCCAACTGAAGATTTATGAAAGTGTGCACTTGATTGATAGCAAATAAACTTCTACTTTTTATCTTATTTGCCTGGTCATTTCTCTACAAATAATCAATTAAAGTATATTTTTACTAGGCTTTTGTGTTATAACAACACTTAGAATTCATGTCACCTTTTATGTCTTAAAGCAGAAGCCACATTTAGTACTACTTTTAAAGTACTCTCAAGAATCTTTCTTACTTTGTAAGAAAAATAATATTCCCTAATGACTATAATTTGCTTTAAAATAAGAGTATAAATATAAGCTCTTGACTAAATCTTTGCCTGTCTATACTTTCAAGTGAATTTCAGATACTAGGATAGTAGTCTCACATTCTTCTTTGTTCACTACCACATCTCTAGCCCCAAGCCATACCTGGCACACAATAAATTGTTATTGAATGGATGGATGGGTGGGTGGGTGGGTGGATGGATGGATGGATGGATGGATGGATGGATAGATGGATAGATAGATAGATAGATAGATAGATAGATAGATAGATAGATAGATAGATAGATGATAGATAGATAGATAGACAGATAGATAGATGAACAAATGAACAAACAGACAAACAAGTAAATGTATCTCACATCATTTCTCCTCTGGGCCAATATGAACAGAGAACACAAGGAAAATTTTAAGTGGTTACCAAATGTTAAATAGTTGAAACAGAGTGAGAAAAACCTATAAAAGGTAAGTCCTTAGCAAATTCATTGAAACAGCTAATAAGAGATACGCAAACCTTAAATGAAAATATCTCTTCAACCATTGTTCTTTTAAATAAAAATGCACTTCCACAAGCAAATATCACAATTTTAGCTTTATGATGAAGTAGCATTTCCACATTTTACACAAAACATTTTTCATGCCTCTACCTGCTTTTTTACCCATAAGTATTGTTTCCCTTATTAAAAATTTAGAGCACAGCGTTCATCATCCAGGAAAAGGATATCAGCTATTCTTGTACATTACAATGACTATGAATTATATTTTGTCACTTAAACTACATATATATATATATCAGGAGGGCAGCTTACAGAAATGAAAACTTTGTCATTTGGAAATATGCTTCTACTTTCTCTAAATATAACAAAGCCATTTCATTTCATTGGCTCTGGGCTCATTTACTTGTTGCTTATACTTATTTTTGGTTCATTGTTCTGTTTCTCAATTCATTCATCACCCAGTGACTTGTTCTAGATTTCAAAGTCTCGGTCAATTTATATGAAGGAATTGGAAGCCCACATATCTAAAGAGTTTTGCACCTGATTACCTTCTTCGTCTTTCTGAAACAGAGGTTGAAATATTGTAGTACTTCCAGGCATAAATCTTAGGTTTAAGGTGGGAGTGGTCATTTGTCTTCGTAGCTGAGCGATTTAAAAGTCTACTGTCAGCTCCAATTTATCCTACCATCCACCACCTGACACTCTCTCAGAGAGCCAGGTCTCGGGCCAATGAAGGGAAACCACAGCTTCCCAAATGCCAGTGGCTGCAGCTGTACCCTGCTAGAATGCAGCAAGAAATTATCATCAAAACCATTAGCAGAGTAGTGGGGTTGTGGCTGGCAGGCAGAGGCTACTGCTAGAACAAACAGGAAACAAAGGGACAGTTTCAAATAAGCAACATGAATAAATTGTGGTCTGTTTGCATAGCATGAGGAAGAAGCTGTAGACACTTCAGAAAGAATTTGGTGCTTTATTCTAAATTTCAGTTTGAGTGAAATAAAGTCAATAATTAACTTGCTGCCTGTGAAGAGACCTATGCTGAATTGTTGACCCATCATTCTGTGATACCTGGGCTTACAAGAGTCTCCAGAAATCTGCCTCTTGTTTACTTGGACTAAGGAAGCTGAGGCTTGTTTACATAATTGAGGTTGTATGCCTGGGCAATTAAATAATTTGTGTGCTGCCTAACTTGTCATTGCTTTTCACATATGTGTAGGAAAAAAAGAGGAAACTGTTAAAAATCTGTAAGCCCCTGAAAAATATCTTGTCATAGGAAAACCAAAATTAAAACAGAAAAAATCCTTTAAATCACTTCCTTTACAGTATTTAGATGTAACACATCAGTTTATTTATGATGTAAAGTGATAGGTACTTCTCTAAAATTAAGCCAGGTTTCAACCAGAGGAACATAACTGGGAGAGAAATTTACATTAAGAGACTTAATACAAGTAATTGACTTATACAGCTGCGTGACTGCCTAAGCAAGTCCAAAATCAGTAAGACAGGGAGTCAGGAAGGAAAGACCCAAGCTGGCTAGAATTTCATGGGCACAAGTGTTTGTAGTCTCTGAAATTAGGGAAAGCCTAAGCCTACTTGTAAAGGCTTGTCTGATTACATCAGGCCCACCCAGGATAATTTCCCTTTTTATTAACTTAAAGTTATATATAATACAAACATGAGATCCCTAATGTGAGAGGGAAGAAGGCAGATCAGCTCCATGCCAAGGTCATGTTAGAGGTGCTGTTAGAGAAGACCATATGGGTGCCCGTGCTGGATTATGTGCCCTAGAAAAGCCGTATTTTAATCTTGATCCATTTTGTGGAGGCAGCCATTTCTCTTAATCCCTATCCAGTATTGTAAGTTGGAAACTTGATTAGGTTATCTCCATAGAGATGTGGCTCACCCAATTGTTGGTATTAACCTTTGATTAGAGAGAGATGTGACTCCTCCCATTCCAGGTGGGTCTTTTAGTTTACTGGAATCCTTTAAAAGCGGAAACATTTTGAAAAAGCTAGAGAGCCATGAGAACCACAGGAACCCATGCAGACAGAGACCTTTGGTGATGAGGAAGGATTACACCCCCAGGGGAGCTTCATGAAACAAGAAGCCTGGAGAGAAACCCTGCAGGCATCACCATGTTCACCATGTGCCTTTCCAGTTGAGAGAGAAAACTTGAACTTCATTGGCCTTCTTAAACTAAGGTATCTTTCCCTGAATGTCTTAGATTATACATTTATATAGGCTTGCCTTAATTTGGACATTTTCATGGTCTTAGAACTGTAAACTTACAACTTAATAAATTCCCCCTTTTAATAGCCATTGTGTTTCTGGTATATCACATGCGTTTTTTTTTTTTCTGTTTTCTTTTCATTTCTTTTTCTGAATTGATGCAAATGTTCTAAGAAATGATCATGATGATGAATATACAACTATGTGATGATATTGTGAATTGTTGATTATATATATAGAATGGTATGATCATATGGTAAGACTGTTTGTGGTTGTATGTTGGTATGTTTAATAAATAAAATAAATCGTGCATAATCTTATACATGAATGTTTATAGAAACAAGGATATCTGCTGTTCAGATGTCCTTGAATGGATGAATGGTTAAACAAACTGAGATACATCCATGCCACAAAATACTTGTCAGCAATGATAGCAATGAACTACTGGTCCGTTCAGCAGTCTGAATGAATCTCCAGAGATTTATGCTCTATGAGAAAAGCCAATATCAAAAAGTTACATACTGCATGATTCCATTTACATAATATTCTTGAAATGACAAATTATAGAAATGGAGAAGAGTTTATTGGTTGCCAAAGCTTAAGGAGAGGATGGGGCAAGAAGGAAGTAGATGTGGCTATTAAAGGGCAACATGAAAAATCCTTGCAATGATTGGAATGTTTTTATTTTGACTGCATCAATGTCCATATCCTAGATGTGATATTATATCAAAGACCTGTGATATGTTACCATTGGAAGAAACTGAGTTGAGGATTCAAGGGATTCCTTATCTCTTAAAATTGAATTTGAATCCACAATTATCTCAAAATAAAAAGCTGAATTAAACCACTGATTGCCTTTCTGTGGCCTAATAAATCTGTCAACCCTTTGGGGCACCCTGTAAAAAAAAAGTTTAATTAAAAAAAAATCACTACTGAGGAGAAAATATATATAGCATTAAATTTGAATCTTGCTGATGTGCTTCAAGGGTCTTTTTGGCGAGAAAGAAATATGAAAATATATACAACACACTACATGTTCGGCACATTTTATTAATTAATATGGCTTTGTATTGATCTCATTTATCTCCACGATGACTACCTAAAATGATAGAGGACTGGTTATTTTGCCCATTTTAAGTTTTAGGAAAGAAACCCAGGTTTAAGAGAATTACCTAAAAGAAAAAGCTACTTAATGACTAAGCCTATGAAAACAAAAATCTTAAAACTGCTAACCCAAAGCAAACTTAAAGTACTAGTGGTTCCATGGACATGTCTTTGGAACAGACATTTAGTAAGAAGACTAAATGTCTGTAAGAAGATTCTTGGTACTCAAGTCTCATTTCAAAAAGAGCAGTACTTTCCTGTTTTTTTTTTTTAATTTGCATTACACAATGAGTTCTCTGTAAGATTTGAATGAAAGGCTTACTGCTAAAAATATACTATATCATAGTGTACTAAAGAGGGCAATGCAAGGCACCTGTTTCCTGAGATTTCCACACTGGGAAGCTTTTATTTCTGCAAACATAACAACTATATCAAAACCCCTGCTGTGCTGCTAGTGTGTATCTTTCAAACGCAAGTCATAATAAAGAGCTCTCAGCTACACCTGGTCAGCCTGTGTGACTACTGAGGAAATGAGTCTCATTAAAGGAATCCATTGTTCAAAGATTTGAATTTCAGAAGGGAAAATAAGAAGGCATAGCTTGCTTAGATTAGAGAACTCTGCAGTGTGGATATTGGCTTCTAGTCGGCCACTTGGGAACAAAGTGACCATGATGTATGTCCCAGTGACTGTGATGTATGTCCCAGTCACAGTGCAGGTCTGTCCTTGTCCCTTTTTATTGAACTTTAACATTTATAATAATGAGCAGCTTCAAACACCCAAAAAATCTGCAGCATTTAAACACAGTGTTCCAGTCTCCAAATCTTGAAGAGCACAGATCATGAAGATCTACAATATCTGAATATAAGTTCAAAAAGTCTAATTTCTGTCTAAGGTGATTAAAAATAATTAGTCATAATAAGTTGCTAATATTTATTAAGCATTTACTTTGTGTCTGACATTGTTTCATGTGCTTCAAATGTTTTAAGATATTTAAGCCTTACCGTAACCCTATATTGTAGGTACTACTACCATCTATACCTTATAGATAAGGAAACTAGAGTTTAATAAATTTCCCAACCACCTGGGAGCCCAGACAGTCTGATATTAGAGTCTACGATCTGAAACACTTGACTAAGAGGCAAGAGAATGCCTTTCAAAATTCATTAGAATGAAGTTCAAAACTGTTAGAACAGTAAAAGATCATCTAGTATTATGTAAACTTATTTAAACAGAAGATAATGGAGCCTACAGAATACAGAGTTGTCAGATGGCACAGGACATACACTGTAATTCCTATAATAGTACTCATCAAGATCAATGGATGGAAGTTGCAAGGAGATTTTGCTTATGGTAGATAAACAATTAGTTTAAAAGAAGAAACGATGACAATGATACTATACTAGAAAGAAACCCATGATGTTCCAAATGACTCCTATGCAATGGTGATCAATAAGCATACTAGGAAATCCCGTGAGACAACCCTAGACCCAGCTGTGCACACCAGGGTACCCCAGGCAGGAATTAACAGAGTAGACAAAGGTCCTGAGGTGGCCTGGGCAAGAACTCTGCCTGGAAAGGAAATAACCAATACAACTATTCAGTTATCTTCTTTTGGGGACCATAAAAGTTTGACATTAAAACATAAGGGGAGGGAGTTGGTAGTTGAGTGAAAGAAGAAATAGTCATAGGACAGATGTTCTAGTTTCTCAAAACCCTTAATTTAATCACTCCTGCAATATCTCTTTTGCCATTTGTATAAACATATTCACTAGTTTGGGGGATTTTTAAGACATTAGCTGTCCCGTTACAGCATAGAATGTAGTGGTATAGTGATAAGAGCTCAGCTTTGGAACCCATCTGAGAATAGAATCAAAACTCCATCACCTGCTATCCTTTCTACTCACACATCCTTTCTTTACCCCTGTCTTGAGAAAGGGATTCATAAAAATCTCTAATTCATAAATTTGAGATTAAGTAGATTAAATAGAATAATAGATACAAAATGCTAGAAAAAATGCTTGCATATAGTAACCACCTTATAATTGCCTTCTTTAAAACAAGAAACTGTAGTATTTAATGTAATCTTTTTGAGGGTATACATAGGGACAAAGCTGAGAACATATGACCTCAGGATTGCTATTCTATCCTCAATACTGACTCATTCTCTTTGATATTTAGTCATCTGCTTATAGAATTGGTCTCTTATGTGTATGTTCTTCCACAAATTAAATTACTAAAATTGCTTGGAATAACTTTGACAATGTTCTGGACAAGGTTGTATGTATCCAACCAACATTGATATCTTCCAAATTATTTACTCGAAAGGTCTTTTGGAGACTTTTTGAAACCTTCGCAAATGTCACAAAATGTGAACATTCTACATACCCACCAGCAGTGAATGAGTGAACCTATCTCTCACCATCCTCTCAGCACTTGTAGTTTTCTGTTCTGTGTTTTTTTAATTGGCCATTCTAGTAGGTGTGAGATATCTCACTGTGGTTTGGATTTGCATTTCCCTAATAGTTACTGAAGTTGAGCATCTTTACATATGCTTTTGGTGCATTTTTATTTCCTCTTTGGAAAACTGCCTACTCATGTCCTTTGCCCATTTTTTATTTGGGTTGTTTTTCTCTATGTTGTTGAGTTGTAGGATCTCTTTATATATTATATATTAAATGCTTATCAGATATGTGGTTTCTAAATATTGTCTTCCATTGTGTCAGCTGCCTTTTTATTTTCCTGTAAAGTCCTCTCATGCACAAAAGTATTCAATTTCAAGAAGATCCCATTTCTCTATTTCCTTTATCATTACTAATTCTTTGGCTTTAAGGTCTAAGAAACCACCTCCTACCCCAAGATCTGTAAAATATTTCGCTATATTTTCTTGTAAAAGTCTTATGTTCTTAGGTACAATATTTATGTCTTTGATCCATTTTAAGTTAATTTTTGTATATGGTGTGAGATAGGGGTAGTCCTTCATCCTTTTGGATATGGATATCTGGTTCTCCAGGTTCCATTTGTTGAAGAGCCTTCTCTGTTAGCCACCTTATTAAAAATCAATTGCCTGTAGATTAGAGGATTTATTTCTGAATGCTCAATTTGATTCCACTGATCAGTATCTCTATCTTTTTGTCAGTGCCATGCTGTTTCAACTACTATAGCTTTGTAATATACTTTTAAGTCAGGTAGAGTGAGATGTCCCACCTCAATTTTCTTTCTCAAGATATTTTCAGCTATTTAGAGCACCTTGCCCTTCCAAATAAATTTCATTATTGATTTCCCTACTTCTGCAAAGTAAATTGTTGGGATTTTAATTGGTATTGCATTGAATCTATAAATCAATTTGAATAGAATTGACATCTTAACTATATTTAGTCTTCCAATCCATGAACATGGCATGTCCTTCTATTTTTTTTAGAGTTTCTTTGATTTCTTTTAGCCATGTCTTGAAGTTTTCAGTGTTTAGGACATTTAGTCTTTGATTAAATTTATTTCTAAGTATTTGATAATTTTGGTTGCTATTATAAATGGAATTTTTTCTTACATTCCTCCTGAGAATTCTTATCACTAGCATACAGAAACACTACTGATTTGGGGATGTTGCTTATATCCTACTATTATGGGGGTCAGGTTGCTGGTCCCTGCCCTCCAGCCCCTCCCAGGCACTGTTGTATGGCACAGCCTGGAGTCTGGCAATGGTGGCTGCTGCACTTTTCTGGGTTGCACCTTGAACAGGGTTTTTGTGCACATGATGGAGCTGCCTGAACCAAGGAATCAGCTGATGGAGGGAGGGAAGGATAGAATCCCGATTTCTGAGTAACCACATATGGTCTACCCCGGGCTCATAGAGGAGCCCTTAGATTCCTGGAAAGTTGAGCCAGGGAAGGTGGGGGCAGGTCCCAGGAGACCATCTCTGGCCACAAAGATGTGACCACATGGGGCTTACCTCCTATATGGGACACCCTGACGCTAAGAAATCACTAGGTAGTGCAGAGGAAGGAAGTGAGAGGTGCAGTCCACCTCCCAGAGTTGGAAGTGCCTCCCATGGGTTCAAATGCCCAGGAAGAAATTGATGTGCATCCAGTTGAACCTGGCCCCAGATGGTTCTGCAGTTAATGGGACCAGCTCAGCGGAGACCAATTTGGAGGCCTTACAGAAGAAGTTGAAGTATCTAGAACTCAATAATCAGCAGCAAAAGTACCTTGAGGCCTGTCTTACCCAGAAGCAGATAGTTGGGGGAATAAGGAATGATGACTTTGAGCAGATCAGTGAGCTGGGTGCTGGCAATGGTAGGGTGTTATTCAAGGTCTCCCACAAGCCATATGGTCATGGCCAGAAAGCTAATTCACCTGGATATCAACCTGTAATCAGATCTGGAACCAGATCATAACTGAGCTGCAGGTTGTGCATGAATGCAACTCTCCATACCTCATGGGCATCTATGTTGCATTTTACAGTGATGAGGAGAGCAGCATCCTCAAGGAACACATGGATGGGGATTCTTGGGATCAAGTCTTGAAGAAAGGTGGAAGAATTTCCTGAACACATTTTAGAAAAGTTAGCATTGCTGTAATAAAGGCACTGATTTATCTGAGGGAGAACCCCAAGATTATGCACAGAGATGTCAAGCTCTCCAACATCCTGCTGAATTCCCATAAGGAGATCAAGCTCTGTGACTTTGGGGTCAGTAGGTAGCTCATTGACTTCCTGGCCAACTCTTTCACAAGCAAAAAGCCCTATATGCCACCAGAAAGACTCTAGAGGCTTCACTACTCTGTGCAATGGACTTCTGGACCATGGGGTTCTTTGGTTGAGATGGAAGTGGGAATGTATCCCATCTCTTCTCTAGATGCCAAGGAGTTGAAGCTGAAGTTTTGGTGTCAGGAGGAGAGAGATGCAGCTGAAACACCATCCCAGCCAAGATTCCCCTGGGGGCCCCTCCTCTCTTAAGGAATGGGCACCTAACCACCCATGGCAATTTTTGAGCTTTTGGATTATATAGTCAACAATCCTCCACCAAAACTGCTCAGTAGAGTAGTCAGTCTGAAATTTCAAGATTCTGTGAGTAAGTGCCTAATGAAAAGCCCTGCTGAGAGCAGATTTGAAGGTGCTCCTGGTTTATGCTTTTACCAAAAGATCTCACCCTGAAGAAGTGGATTTTGCAGACTGCCTCTGCTCCACCATTGGCCTTAACCAGTCTAGCACACCAGCCCTTGTGGCTGGTATCTAAGCATGTGGTAAGCAGCAAAGAGTGAGACCCCTGCGTGGCATACCGTGTTGGTTTGGGGCCTCTTTTCTACACCTGACTCCAATCAGCTGTGCATTTCACCTCTGCTGATTGAAATCAGGCATAGAATGAAAGGATGAACAACACAACATGTGCCAAAATTCTACATTTTTACTCCTACTGTCATTATTCTTATTTACACTTGTTTCCCCTGAATGAATTGGCTTTTGTGCTCAGGGCATTTGTGTGTATCTTGATCAAAACTCGTGCAGTGCTGAATTACAGTGAAACTTTGGTGACTGTGGTTAGTCATTCTTACTGAAAACTGTACTACTCTTCCCTCACCATGACTAGCTGGCTGCATGGCTTTTCAGGATTCTTTGGTACTTGGTGGTATTTCGTTCTTGCCAGGTGTATCTTTTCTATATTCAAGTAAGGAAAAGGAGCCCTGGAAGGTCCTTCACAGGCAGTGTACATGAAGCATGCTTTGCTACTATGAAATGAGCATCAGAAAGTGTACACCATGCTCTTTTATTTTATTTTTATTTTTTGCTTCTGATGTAGAATTCAACAGTTCCCATCAAAATCTAACCAGAGCCCTTCACCGCCATGATAGACTTCAACAGTTTGTTTACTGTGAAGGTTTGTACACTTTGGTTGTATTTCTGTAATTTTTAAAAATATACTGTGTGGGATATTTAGTGGTGTATGACTCTTTAAACCTGGCAAGAACGCCATTCTAAAATGGCGGTTATTTTTAATGTCACAAATGGATCAAGGCATTCAAATATGTCAGATTTATATTTCCCTGAGTCCAAGTACTGATGCTATTGTTAAACAACAGTGCATATAGTGCCAAAAATTATATAAAGATCATTTTAACAAATTTAATCCAGATGTTTTAACAAATGTAATCTCTTATTCTAATAAATATACCATCAAATTATAAAACAGAAAGGATGCTGAATTTTGTCAAATGCCTTTTCTGCATCAATCTAGATAATCATGTATTTTTCCCCCTTGATTTATTGATGTGGAGTATTACATTAATAGATTTCTTGTTTTGAACCACCCTTGCATACCTGGAATAAAACCGTCTTGGTCATGGTGTATAATTCTTTTAACGTGCTGCTGGATTTAATTTGCAAGTATTTTGTTGAGGATTTTTGTATCCATATTCAATGAAGAGATTTGTCTGTAATTCATTTTCTGGTAGTTTCTTTGTCTGGTTTCAGTATAAGGGGGATGTTGCCTTCATAGAATAGGTAGCTTTCCTTCTTCTTCTTCAATTTTTTTAGAAGAGTTTGAGCAGGATTGGTACAAATTCTTCCTGAAATCCTGATAGAATTCACATGTGAAGCAATCTGGTACTGAACTTTTTGGGGAGGAGTTTTTTGATGACAGATTCAATCTCTTTACTTATGATTGGTTTGTTGAAGTCTTCTATTTCTTCTCAAGTCAATGTTGGTTGCTCATGCTTTTCTAGGAAGTTGTCCATTTTGTCTAAATTGTCTGGTTTGTTGGCATATAGAAGCTTATAGCATCCTCTCATTACATCCTTTATTTCTCTGGGTTCGGTAGTTATGTCCTCCCTCCCATTTCTGATTTTATTTATGTGCATCCTATCTATTTTTTTCTTTGTAAGCCTAGCTAAGGGTCCCTTGATTTTATTGATTTTCTAAAAGACCCAACTTCTGGTTTTGTGGAGTCTCTCTATTGTTTTCATGTTCTCAATTTCATTTATTTCTTCTCCAATCTTTGCTACCTCTTCCCTTCTGTTTGCTTTTGGATTAGTTTGTTGTTCTTTCTCTAGTTCATTGAGATAAACAGTTAAGTCCTCAATTTTTGTTCTTTGCATTGTTTTATTTTACTATGGGCATTCAGGGCAATACATTTGCCTCTCAGCACTGCCTTTGCTGCATCCTATAAGTTTTGATATGCTGTGTTCTCATTTCCATTTGCCTCAAGATATTTACTGCTTTCTCATGTAATGTCTTTCTCGTGTAACTTCTTTCATGACCCACTACTATTTAAGAACATGTTTTAGTTTCCATGTATTTGTGAATTTCCCAGCCTGCCACCTGGACAACAAAACAGAGTTCTCTATATTTTTAACATTCTTTTCATTTCCTCTATCAACTTTTATCTGGAAGTCTGACTCTGGGAGGAGCACCTCTCCAGATAAGTGTAACCCCAGTCAGACTTCCCCAGATGAGACAGTCCCAGGATTCACAAAGGGGGCGAACTTAGTATCAAGGTTCCCCAGGGATGAGACCCAACTGGTGCCAGTCTTTTCTCTGAAGCCTCTTTCCTGTCCTGCCCACCCGATGGCACTTGTCAGTCTTCTGCTCCCCACAGGGATAAAGTGGTACTGTGCCTTTAGTTTTCAGCAGACCCCTGTCCCAGACAGAGGTGTGGTTGAGGCTGAAGGCAGACGTAAACTCTTTCTGTTTTCCAGCTCCTGGGGTCTGAATTATCTAAATAACAATCACTGCCTGTACTAAGCCTTCCCCCGACCCGGCCATTTTTTGCATGTGGGAAGAGCCACTCTTCAGTCAGTCCCCTGTTGCCTGCAGGCTGGAAATGTTACAGGACTCTCACACCCCCACCCCCCATCAAGAATGTGTTTGAAATAGACTGATACTTTTATAGGTTGAAGCTGTTGTGTGCTTGAGACAGAGACTGGGCTCCAATTTTTTGTAGGTTGAAATTCCCGCTTATATCCCAGCATCTGGGATCTAAATTCTCTAAATGACAGCCACCACTTGTGCTATGCCCTGCCGACTGCCTTTTCTTAAATCTTCCACATATGCTTCCAGAAAAGTAGCCAGAACCAAACAGAAACCCACGTATAACATCTATAAAAAAAAGCGAGTGTCAAATTGTCCCGCACAACTTAAATGCTAAAGGTATGTTGGAGCAGAGTGCAAAAATATATAATGGACGAGGACAGATCAGTTGTTATGGTGGGCCTAAGTAGAGATTCTGGGTCAGTGAGCTAGTTCAATAAGCTCGGAGTTGTCCTAAGAGTTTAATGGGCTGCTTGATTGAAATCTGGAACCGAACATTAGTTTTTTCTATTTTGAATAAAATTGAGATTTCAGATTGTCTTGGTATGCTCTGTAAAAAAGATATCCATATGCTGAGGAAGACTGGAAAGCCGGGGTGAATTTATTGTATAATAGCTGTTCTCCTACTTCTAATATGTTCCCCCAAGAGGGCATTTTTTTCATTGGTACTTAGAGAAATACATTGTGTGACAAATGTAAGAATGGCTGAAGAACTTTGTAGTGGTCATTCTCTGCAGTCTAGGAACAATCCGTAGAATTTCTGCCCCTTAACTCAGATGGGATCCAGAGACCACAAAGACCAAGTGACAACATTTAATTGCCAGAGATAAAATGGGCATGGTCATGATAGTGGTCAAAATGGTTTTGACCATCAGAGATCTTTGAAATTATTTAATTAGGACTCAAATATTTGGGTATGCTATTAAAGTCTTATGGATTTATATAAGCAGAAAAGTTCTAGATCTGGTTGGTAAAACTCAGTCTTATCACCAAATTTCCAATATGTGCCTGATTATGACCTAGAGTTCTTAAAATGAAGGGCAGGCTGAATTCCCTTGAGGAAAGACCCTTCTACATTGTAAAATTTGTCGTACTAATGTTCCTCCCAACCTTCCCTCAGGGAACCTGCAGCCATCCAACAGGCTAACTGTGCAAAAGGGAAAATCCAACAGACTTTGTGGATTACTCAACATTATTCAAAAGTAATGCTAAGTTCTGGAGACCCAAAACCAGAGCAAGCCACTGTCCTGTTAGTGGAGATTGGGTGAATAATGGAGTGATGGCTAACACGCATCTCCCAGTTTGTACTGTGAGCCTAAATTCACCTATGGTTATTTTCCAAGTTATGGAAAGCATAGATGGAATAGATATACTAAACAATTAGAATAATCCACACCAGTTTCCTGACAAAGAAGAACTCTCCAGCCTCCTGGTGATCACATGGATTATATTGAATGCTTCCATCATGGAAGAAAGAGCAATGTTCTCAGTGGAAAACCTGTTCTTAAAAAAATAAGTAAGGTATGGTATACACCCTACTTCTGGAATTTACTGAACTCCCCATGATCCTTATCATCATAAAACAGCTGGCTGAGGGATTGCTATATTGACAAAAGATGCTACTTCTGTGCCAATTGAGTGATAATACTGAGTGGGGTTGAGATCGTGTTCTTCAGGATGCATTATATATGGTGACTGTTCTCATTTGCTAGCTGCCAGAATGCAATATATCAGAAACAGAATGGCTTTTAAAAAGGGGAATAAGTTGCTAGTTTACAGTTCTAAAACCGAGAAAATGTCCCAATTAAAACAAGTCTGTAGAAATGTCCAATCAAAGGCATCCATCCAGGGAAAGATATCTTGGTTCAAGAAGGCTGATGATGTTCAGGGTTTCTCTCTCAAGTGAGAAGGCACGTGGCGAACACAGTCAGAGTTTCTCTCTCATCTGGAAAGGCACATGGTGAACATGGCTAGGGTTTCTCTCTCATCTGGAAGGGCACATGGAGAACATGGCATCATCTGCTAGCTTCTTCTCCTGGCTTCCTGTTTTATGAAGCTCCCCAGGAAGGCATTTTCCTTCTTCATCTCCAAAGGTTGCTGGCTGGTGGACTCTCCTTCTCATGGCTATGTTGTTCTGCTCTGCTCTCTCTGAATCTCTCATTCTCCAAAATGTTTCCTCTTTTATAGGACTTCAGAAACTAATCAAGACCCACCCAAATGGGTGGAGACATGCTTCTACCTAATCCAGTTTAGCAACCACTCTTGATTAAATCACATCTCCAAGGAGATGATCTAATTACAATTTCAAACATACAATACTGAATAGGAATTAGAAGAAATGACTGCCTTTACAAAGTGGGATTAGGATTAAAACATGGCTTTCCTAGGGTACATACATCATTTCAAACCAGCACAGTGACATTTCTTCCATATCCAGAGTTCACAGATCAGAAATCTAGAGAAGGAAGTGGGAAGAGTTCTTTTCACTATGACCTCTAATGATCTACTAGCATGATTTGTGCATCCTCTTCCCACAATTTTGGGTTCTGACAGCTTAGATAGTTTCTTTCCCAAGATAAATTTATTCCTCCAGGAAATAGAAATAATTCCATTCAGTTGAAAGTGTATCTATCACCTTGCCACCTCCCACTTCCTATGTATTGAATCATAGGTGATAAAGAGAGAGTACCAGCTGAAGTGATTGCTTGAAACTATCTGGGGGAAATTGGTTCCTACTGAAAGATGGGAATTAAGGATATGTCTGGAATGTTGGGAAGTTCCCTGAGGTTTTTCCTCATACCTTCATGGCCTGTGATAAAAATTAATCAAAATTACCTCTGAATAAACAGAGCTGTTATGGACTAAAGCTTTCAGGAATAAAGGTCTTCATAATCTCACTGCAGTGAGCTGGAAATTGACATTTACACAGTTGACCAAGGAGAATTAACCACTAGATGGAAGTAATACCCAAGCTATTTACTAGGGGTTGACAAGTTTGCATGGGAAGTGTGTCACACTTAGAGGGAAACCTTCCAGAAGCCAAAGTGTCATGGAGACACAAGAGGGGAGGCAGAGCAGGGGGAACTTCCAAATTCCCAGGGTAGAGGGGAATTTAAGGGGGGTGGGGGTGGTCATCCATGCCCAGCTGTTTCAGAGTCAACACTGAAGGTTCTCAAGCCCAGGAGTCCAAGGGGCTGAAGCAGCACGTGGCATTGTAAGTGCAGGGTCCTAGCTAAGCAGCTGAGAACTGGTGCTGGATAAAGCAGAACAAAGTTCTCCAGAGTGCCAAAGAAGTTAAATTCCAAATAGCTGAAAGTTGCTGATATGGACATTTTAAAAATAACTGGATGTATAAAAATTTGAATTTAGCACTAATGAGTCTTTCTGATGGACCCAGGCTTCTGTGAAAATGTAAGCAACACAGGGCCACTACACAGAGGCTATCTTTGACTCACTTATATATGTGATGTTGAGTTGACAACAAAGGAAATCTAGAATGTATAATAGAAGGAAAATGTTCTAAGTACTAGGTCTAGCTACTACAATCCTAAAATCCAGATTATGAGAACTATCTGGGGCAAATGACTTATAAATGAATTACAGCAAAACAAAATTGATACAGAAAGAATCTACAGCAATCAGTATTCCACCAGAGAAGTCAAGCTGGAAGAACATACACACACACACACTTATATACACATACATATGAATTTATTACAAAGTATTGGCTTAAACAATTTTCAGAGCTGTGAAAAAAGGCCAAAGTCCCTAGGACAGGCCATCATGAAGAGAATATTAGGAACCAATGGGAACCCATGGACATTGTCCAAAGCTGTTGAATACAAGTGGAATTTCTTCCCTCTCTTTCCCCATCTTTCTCTCCATCTCTTTCTCATCAAAATAACAACCTACTTTTAAAGCTTTTCAAGTGATTAAGCCAGGCCCATCTATATTTTTCAGGTTAATCTCCTGAATTTAAGGTCAAATAATTGGAATCTTAACTGCATTCACAAAATCACTTTATGGTAACAAATATATCAGTGTTTGATTGAATAACGATACTGTACCCTGGCCATGCTGACACATCAAAATTGCCCTCACAGAACCTATAGATTAAAAAATAAATATTTAGGAGAAAAATAAAGCAGCTAAAATGTGTGAACCTTATTTAGATCATGATTCAAATAAATGAAATGAAAAAAAAATCATATGTATAAGCCAGATGGAAATTAAAGAATGGATAGTCTATTTAATGGTAGTAAAGATTTATTGCTATTTCATTGTACTGGTAGATGTTTAAAGCAGAGCTATCAGTGTTATGTTTTCTTTAAAATAAAATAGGAAGGGAGAAATTTGGCAAATGAATAGATTAAAAAAAGAAAACCCCTAAAATCCTTAATTTGATGGTTGTTGAAGGTAGATAGTGGGTACATAGGGAATTCATTGTACCATACATAGCAATTCTTTGGTTTTACAACTGACCATAAAAAGTAGAAAACATGAGCTGGGGGCATACATCAGGATTGAAGTCAGATTGCTGTTCGTCTTAGATGGCCGTTCTGCCAAGGAGCCAATGAATCAGCACGCATCTGCCACCCAAGAAACTCCTCTAGGCCTTCCCCAGGGGTTATAGTTATCCGTAGCAATCATTCTTGAGTCGGTGATAAAGCCACTTCTCTCTAAGAATCAGGTCATGCTAATGAGTCTGGCTTATGTTGTATGGCCTCTTTCTTTGTCATTACTCATGATGACCTTTTATTTTTCCTCACAAGCTGTTGTTTTTTTAACAGCCTGACTTTCTTTGAGGACTGCATCTATGCATGTGCAAACACCAATTGAAATCATGTTGCAGTACCCCAGAGCTTCTTAAACTCTCCCAGATTAGAACAGGTTTGGGCCCCTATTTTTGCATTCTTAAACTTTCCGAGACAGTTAAACATGTTTTCAGAGCTATTCTGACAGATATGAAGCTTTTTAGCCCATTGCAATTTGCTTTCCTTGAGAAAGTTGTCAATTACATCCTTAGCTTAACAACAAATACACCCCGTCAAACCTGCAAGGGCTGGAATGTTCCTGGTGAAAATGGCAAATTACAGGTTAGAAACTGCAGGTAAAATTTTCCCAATACCTCGATATGATTGGCTCTAATAATCACCTCTTTTAATTCAGCAGCCTGACTCAAGCCTGACCTTTCTAGTGCTCAATATTATAAAAATAACTCTTCAGCAGAAGGCACATCTTGGTCTGAAAATGAGATAATAATTGAGAAAGGCCAACAGAAGCTCATAGAACTCAATAAGGTCCATAAGTTGTAATAGCAGATCAAAGCACTCTAAAATCTTCCCATATAAAGAGCTTTCTTATTTTGTACACAAAAAAAAACAGTATTTCTCAAAGATTATACATCTATTATAATAACACCGTACCTTTTGATATTTGCTAATCTCTATCCAATGGTATTCTATTTTTCTATTCACTTTTTTAAAGTTTCCTATGTGCTTACTTCTTCCACCATTGTTTAAATTGATTTTAATTTCTGGGCCAATCTGTCTGTACGTTTCTTCCTCTGTTCTGAATTTTTTGAACATATACTATCACATACCAGGCACTGGAGTTTTCAAAATGAAAGCACAGATATTGTGACTATCTTCAATGTTTTACCTGCCATCCAAAGAAGAAGGTAATTAATAGGCAATTATAATAATTAATGTGATGGAGAACATATAGAATGACATAGGAGTAAATACATATAATGCCTGACCTGAATTTGTCACATCAAAAAAATCCTTGTTAAAGGGAGTGATGTTCAAGTTTTGTACATCCTTGAATCCTACCAGGGCTTCCTCTCAAAAGGAGTTTGAATTGCTGGCCTGGAGTCATAGGATGATGTGAAATTACTGTACTGGGGTTGGGAAACAAATTACCCTCTACCCTGGAGGATTACACCATGGTTTGCTATGGAGAACATTTTTTCATGCTTATGTGGTTCAGTGGAAATAGGATGAAATGGTTCATTCTTTACTGAATCTAATCCAGTCCGTACATTCTGAAGAATGAAAAGCATTTCCATTCCCCATCCCTGGTCCCATTGATCAGTGTCTCGTTTAGTTTGCTAAAGCTGACGAAATGCAATATACTAGAAATGGGCTGGCGTTTAACAGTGGGGATTTATTAGCTTACAAGATTACAGTTCTGAGGCTGTGAAAATGTCCATATCAAGACATCATCAGACAAAATCTGGACTCCTCTGTCACATGACAAGTCACATGGTGTCTGCTGGTCTCTCCCTTCTCTTCTAGGTTTCATTGCCTCCAGCTCTGGCGCCACTGGTTTCCTCTGTGTTCTCGTTGGTTTTCTCTCTCAGCTTCTGTATGTGTCCTTCTCTCCCAGTTTCTGTTCTTTCTATTTCATCCTTTTATAAAAGACTCCAGTTAGCAGATTAGGACCCACCTGGGGTAGCCTCAACCAAAATAACCCAATCAAAGTTCCCACCCCACTAGATTTTACACCCTCAGAGAAGGATTAGCCTTTAAGAACCTGATCTCTTCTAGGATTCATAAATCCTCCAAACCAAAATAGTATCTTTTTTACCTAAATAATATTATTCTTCAAAATATCTCGATCATGTTATTTCTTCCCTTTTGGCTTTGAGGCAAATGGAATTCTGGACCCCAAAGAAAGGCTATTAGATGAGTCTTTGTTTTTGATCACTTAGTATGTGTTATATTTAATTTTCAACGAGTACTTCATAAGCCAAAATATTATAACTTTTGATTTAGACTCTAAAGGCCAGAAGGACATACAATATGAAGATCGGAAATAGTAAGCATTATTGTCATGTAATGATAATTGAATGAAGCATAATTAGAATCCATTTGTAAATATTTAAAAATAAATATACTGATCAGTTGATGCTGGAAAGAATTGATCTACAGAAAGTGATTATTCTTAGAAAATGCAACTGTATTCATAACACTAGGTTTTGTCTTGTTTTGCTTTTGTTTTTAACTTTTAAAAGATCTCAGCTGCGTTTGCCTTGCTTTGCTTTCAACTAAATCATAATGCCAGTCTTTTCTATACTTTACAAAAAGCAAAATAAAATAAAATAGCATTCCTTGAAGGCCTGCAGACAATTCGCTTTTATTATTTTCAATTCCATATCACAATTCCTAGTGATTAAATTGACCTGGGAAATGTGAATTTTTCTCCAATTTTGCCTTTATTTTTGTATAATAAAATTTTGGCCATGCTTATCCTTACAGTGGGCACTTCTACAAATAAAAATTATCTATAAATAATGAATTAACATTTTGATAATATTTCAGTACACTTGTATCAACTTTAAGTAGTTTTTTTATTATTCCACACTCTAAACACAACTCACTTTATGCATTTTGCTGCTTCTGCTAAATGGAAAGCTTCTAGTACTAAAGAAGTACCCACTGGTAAAGAAATCATGTAAATGCATAAATTAATTCTAATGCAATTATTTATGCCTACATAATTCATCAATTCACGCATCCTGAATTTACTTGTGCCTTTAGCAAATTTAGTACTTGCAATTTCGTATGAAAACTGAAGATTCATCTTATGGAAGATAAGGCACTATCAGCAAGTCTAAATAATGTTTTACAATATTCTTTACTTTCAAGTATAAATTCGGCAGAATTTTAGTTCTAGATTTCTATTGAACTAGAGTAAATATCAGCATACTGAATTGAGGTGGCAGTGAAAATCTTGTTGATATTTTTCTCTTTCTTACCAAGAATCTTTTATGTTTTTGAATTCCAAAATTCATCTTCCCATATTTACTTGCAAATGTAACTAACACTATCAAGCTACATTCATTTTCACCATATTGAAAACATATAACAATGAAAAACAGAGGTGCCTTTTATTGGTAAGAAAGCAAACATATTATTTTTAACATATCTTGAGGTATACTCTCTGGATCCAGCACATCAAATTCAGAATGCATACTCACCTTGAAAAAAGAATAAATGAAAAGAAATTCAAGAATGAAATGTAAGAAATGAAAGTGCAAATAGCCTTTCAGCTTTTAGCAGTCAGGTTTTTATTTATAGGACCATGTTCAGCAATCCAGAAAACCTTGTCTAGAAGTTAATTCCCTACACTGCACTCGCCTCTCCTCACCATTTCCAGAAACAGTTCTATAGGGTAAAGTTATATGCTTGTAAGATATGAAAGAAAAAAAAAAAAAGAACTTCATAAAGCAGCAAAGACGTGCCTGTGAGAGCAACAAGTCAGAGCAATTACACAGAATCCAGACTCTCAGGAGACCTCAGGAACAAGGTACCTCATCCCCAGCACTAATGCAGAGGCATTTCCAGTGGAAGGAGGTAGTTATTTTATGCTTTATGAAATTTATCCACACCCATATGTATCTCACGATAATTTCCACTCTTATCCAGCCAAGAGAACAACCTTCCCCATTTCCACAAATACCCATCAGCAAAACTTGTCCATTTTATCTTTTTTTTTTTTTTTTTTTTGCCTGCTTTTCATTTCCCATCTCAGCCTGTGTTTGGTATTGATTTGGCAAATGTTGACTGGTTCAAATTTGGGAAGATTAGAGAGACAACTCTATTTGAGTTTTCTGAGATTCCATACGCTCTTATGTAACAACAGCTAGAAATAATACCAGTTTAAGTTATTTGTCTTGGAGTTCGGTAGCCTTTGGTACTGGATAATGGAAAGATAAAGGCTCAAAGCTCATATTCATTTTTAATATTCACCATTTATTTTTGAAAGTATTTGTTACTTCCTATACCACAAGGCCTTATTTCCAAGAGTTTGAACTTCATTTGAAGCTGTTTCTAAAGAGGCAGCCAGTTTAGGCAAGTAACATTACCTCTGGGTAAATAACATATGCAGAAAAGACAGTAGGATACATGGTGGTTAATGCAAATCATCACTCACATGGTTAGAGTCCTGAAGAGAAAAACAAACACGCAAAAGTCAGAGTAATGGACCGGTAATTTATGGTCCTGTAAAATGCTCTGTACTTCCAAAAAATTTGAAACCCAAGAAAATATACATGGAATGGAGATCAGATCTTACATATTTTTCTATACAGGGCTGATATGGAAGGTCTTACAAAGAAATTTTCTGCTTCATGTCTACATTATGGTAATGCTTGAGAAAAACTTAAGCCAATTTATTTTATGAGAAACAAATATTAACCTGGGACTTGTAGTAGAATACCTGGCTTTATCCTTAATAATATGCAATAATCGCTCATGGTCTTCATTATCTTTTATACAAATTTCAAAACTCTGATTAAGCTCAAAGGAACTCTCCAAATAAATAGCATTAGTTCAAAATTTGGTAACCAAAACTGTTAACAGAACGTCTGAAAGAAACGTGGATATTTAGTGAAAGGAAAAACTAACTTTAACTAAACCTAAGAAACTTTTGAGGATATAGACTTAAAAAACACTGTTTGAAATATATGGGATGCGCATTACTATCATGACTTTCTTAAGCAATACTATCCCTGAACCGCTGCACACGAAGGAAATATTTAACAGGGCTAAATAAAACATTAGCATTGCATTCATATTTCTAAAAGGGGGAATGTGTTTTTAGATTGAGTTTCAATCACAGCTACCATTTTGCTACAGACAAAATGGTGCTTCTTTCCTACCATTATCCATGCAAAGAAGCCTGAAATTTTCATGCACAATTAGGAAAAGAAGATGCTCTCCAATAGCTATTTGAACCAGATCTCTGGTATATAATTCTGACATTGCATTCAATTGGTAATATATGAAAAAAATGTAACTTTTAATGAGTTCCTTGAAAAATACAGTTGTGATACATGCAGAAGAAATTTTTTAAATACAGTTGGCTTATGTTTTATTATCAGGTTGTTATTTCAGTATTCATTTTGGTTTTCTGGTTATAGCAACTATCGTTTGCTTGAAAAGTTTATCATGCTCAAGAGCAAAATGTAGGGAAAGAATATATCAAAAATGAAAAGTTTTACCAATGGATGCAATATTCAACTAGATGAAAAAAAATCAAATACTACCCGTTAAACTATACCTGACAAGAATTGCCGCCTCAGGTGAGATAAATAAGAAAAAGAGAAAAGGAGACACTTACTGAAAAGCCGAAATTTATAAGCAAAACAGTGACAGCTATTTCAGGGATTATAAAATATAGCTTGTGTCCCTAACAGCTATGAGCTGTTTGAAGTCATCCCAATAAAGTCTCCAAAGATTTTCTTTGCCGGTAATATCCTGACCGAGGGCACTTGCCGAGAGACACAAAGGGAAGAAAGGAAGATACTTTTTATGTCCCAGATATCTGCTGTTACCTGAGGAGGCAGAAGGAAAGATAGGAGGAAGAAATAAATACCTTAATAATAAAGGCAATAGACTTTGTTGATAGCAATTCCTCAGTTCATAGAAATAGGGACAATTCTCCATGCAGCACACGCCCAAGGGGCAAAGTCAACAACCAAAAGAAGTATCAAATGAGGAACTAGATGGTGTTGCTTGGAAAAATTGAATAACTGAGCGGGAAAAGAATTTACTGACTTAAGCCTCTATTCTAGAGATAGAGACCTTAACTCCTGAATAATTGCTTTTTTAAATTAATCTTTAAATTTTTTTAAAAATATAACAACAAACCAATGCAAACATTCTTAATTTATGGTCATTCTGTTCTGCATATATAATCAGTAATTCACAATATCATCACATAGTTGCAAATTATCATCAAACATGAATAATTATTTTGAAAGTCTCAGAAATTAATAATAAGTATTTGCAACAGATCCTTTGAAGTTTCAGAAAACGCTGATTTTTAAATAAAAGTTTTTCCACAGCATATATATTTGGTAGAAAAATCTATTAATAATTTTTTAATTATAATTGGAAAAATTATATATATGTACATACATGTATGTGTTCTGAATATAACTCTAGAAATAATCAAGGGAAATTGTGTGTGACTGTGCTAGTAAAGTCAGAGAAACACCAACTACTGAAGAAAAATTCTGCTGAATATAGCTTTCTTACCATATATCTTTAAAAGAAAAAAATCCTTAACATTTAGATGTGACAAATAGTGAAAATATTATTCTCCTATATTCATACTTAACCTTAGTACACTGATTTAGTACCAATAATTAATTGAACTATCATATAATAATAATTTTAGTCAAATTGCAAAATTCAACTGTAAAACAAAAAATATTGAGTATCATAAGTCTATTGAAAATAAAAAATGTATTAGCTATAATGGGACTTACACAAACTAATAATATAGTAGAGTGCAGTAAATGAGAAGTACTATTCCATCTTTACCCCTGAGCTCCTACCCTAAAATGGAAGGAAAAAAGGAGGAAAAGTGGGAAGGAAGGTGAGAGGTGGGAAGGTAAGTAGGGAGGGTGGGACCCTAATAAATGAAATTGATCTACATTTATTAGCCAACTTATGATGGTTCCCACCAGTCTCTGAATTATTCTATGTTGTCTGGAAAGACACTTCTGACAGAATAACTTAAAATCAAAGATTAGAAATGGAGTCACAGAAGTTTTTGCCATAAGTGAGAATCTGATTCTGTCTGGTGGAAGATTGTCTTTTACATAGTGCAATTTCACTTACATATGGGCTATGAGATTGCTTTATGGTGGACACATATCATATAAAATATAAACATTCATGTTGCAGTAACTGTTTGATACAGTCACTAAATACCTGCATCAATTTCCTGTAGGTCAAGTTTATCTTTGGATTTTTTAATTAATGGACATTACTATATTGATTTCTTTCATCAAACGTAAAAATTATAAATAAAATAAAAGCTAAAGTTGGATTGGAATATTTATTTCTATCTATTCATGTGGAACGAGGTCAGTATTTTGTATAATAATTATACATATGATATTTTTTAATGTATATAATTTACTAATATGCAATTAAGCTGTCTTTTCATTATAAAGAAGCCAGGCTCTATTTAGCAAGTTAATAACCATATGATTACATTATTTAAAACAGTATACACTCTATTTTTCAAAACTACAAGGAAATTAGAGTTCTAAAGCTATAAATTAGCAACATGGAAATGAAACCAAAGAACAGAAATTTGAGATCTTTCCAGGGAAACTGTAGAAAGTTTAAGAGTATATATCATCTTTTCTTAGTGATAGTTCATTGCCAATACAATGAAGCTCAGGCATATGTAACTTGCATGACTTTCATCAGCTTAGATTAAAAATTTATCAAATTTTTCATTAATCTGCATAATGGTGTCCTGACACACTCACATGACCTAATTGTTGGGATATCCAATTTTCTTTTTCCAATTTTATCTCACCCCCCTCACTCAGGACCTAACCTGTCCAAGAGTCCTGCCTCGGTCTACAGGTCTAGACTTGTGACTAAATACCGGAAGAGTAGAAATTTGGAGGATTTGGCTCTGGCAGTTCACAGGTACTCTCCAGTTTGTGGCAACCATTGCTTCCCGTTATTTTCACATTGTGCCACTGCTGAAAAACACTTCCTGTCATTGAGCATATTTGTCCAGTTCCATGATCACCCCATGGTCATCCCATTCCTGACCCAGTCCTTGGTCATTTTTTTCAGGGAGGAGGGCCTCTTTCCCTCCAGGTTTCCCTGTGTCTCAAGTTACTCCTTTTTTTTCATCTTTAATCAAGCCCATTGTACCAGCGAAATTTAATCTAGGGCATTGAACAGCTCACTCCCTAGTCAACACTCTTTCTTCCTTCACTGTACATTCTTCTTTGGGTTCTCTTTCCATTTTTTTTAATCAAAATTCCTTATACCAGGACCATTTCCAAGAACACATAAATATTCAACAACATTCATAATATAACATCATATTTGTATATAAATAACATATATTTTAATAATATTGAACCAAAAAGGAAATAGAATAAGGTCTTGATCATCTTTCTGAAGAAAAGGTCCTAGACCCTATCGTGCCAATTAATCCACATTGCTCCCTAAAGTGTAAAAATACATCTTATTACACATCTCCCCAGGCAATACTTAGGATTTGGTGGAGAGAGGCACTCAAATCATGGTTCTCAGAAGAAAGAGTCCTACTTTAAGTAAACTTGATGGAGAATTTGAAATATTAATCTCTTTTGGTGACTTTACTTCTAGTCAAAGTTTTAATCAGGCACCACTTAACATATGATGTAACTGAGCAGTTCTCTTAAAGAAGAATCATTTAATATAAGTTGATAGTACTTTAATTCTCAGACTAATCATTGGCTTTCTTATGTTTAATATTTTAAACTCCTGAAATTTCAAATGTATCCCCCAGCAAGAAATAAAACTCAGGATTGGATTTTATGAGGGAATAAAATATTTAAGTTATTTATGTATTCTTTCTCTTAATAAATATTTATTAAACTTCTATTATGCGTTTACCCCATGCTAGATGCTGACAATGCATTAATTAGCAAAATCAGGTATAATCTATACAGTTATAGAAATTTGAGCCTGGTGGTGTTTTAGATTTCTAGGCTGCTCAAAGCAGACACCATGAAATCGGTAGGCTTTCAAAAATGAGAATTTATTAGCTTACAGTTTGAGGCCATGAGAATGTACAAATAAAGACATCATCAAAGCATGCTTTTTTCCAGCCATCCGTGGCTCTTCTGCTACATGGCAGTGTCTACTTGTCTCTCCCTTCTCTTCTGGGTTCTACTGATTTCAGCTTCTTGCTGAAAATCTTCTATCTGTCTGTCTCTCTCTCTCTCTCTCTCTCTCTCTCTCTCTCTCTTCATTCTATTTATAAAAGACTCCAGTAGCAGTATTAAGACCCATCCTGAATGAGGTGAGTCACACCTTAATGGAAGTAGCCTCATCAAAAGACCCCACTTACAATGGATCCACACCCACAGGAATGGATTAATTTAAGAACATATTTTTCTCAGACACATACAGCTTCAAACCACCACAAACGGGAAGCAGATTGACCAATCACATGCATAAAAGTAAAAATAAATCAAACACTGGTAAGATAAAGAAGAATTACATGTCCTTTGTGAGTTAAAGGAGAAGGGAAATGGTCAGCAAGTTCCGGAAGGCAGACTGATGGAATAAAGAATAGTGTACCAAAACAGTGAGTCAGAAGAGAAAAGCAAGGAAAACAGCATGGAGGAGAATTTCCATCTTGCTTCCTCATAATGGGAAGTAATGAGAAGTCATCCAATTATTTTAATCAGGAGAATATGATTAGTTTTCCAGCGCATAAAAGTCACTTGATTGTGGTGCCCAGAACCTAGGATAAAGGATCTGGATTACTGGTGGCACAATTTGCTGTACATAATTTGGAAACTCGGTTCTAGTACATTCTTGTAAACTACCATCCATTTTTAATCAATTGTTCCAAGAGTAATATGAATTAGTTGTTTACTTAATAAGGGACTGTGAAAGTACAAATTTTTGCAAATTATATTTCCAAGTAATATAATTCTACTTTTATTTTGGTATCTTTCAGAACACCTCAAAAAAAATGATCTTTAAAAAATTTTAATCGATGGTCTTGTATAGAATTACCAACTTTTTAAAAAAAGTTAATACATGATGAATGATTTTACTTCTCTTTTTCCTAATTAATTTTATATCATTTTCCTCACATCTGCAGAACCAAATAAAGGATATTTAATCAAGCCAATAAGTGCAATTGCCCCCATTAAGACAGATATATGTTTCTTTGTTAACAAAGCTAGACCATTAAGGTAAAATGGATTATAGTTTCTTATTCTATATCAATTGTTCAAAATCACACAGAATTTTTGTTATATTAAAGCTATTAATCTTTGTATAAATTTTATTTTGAATTGAAGTTTCCATTCATTTTCCTGTTTTTTTATGGCAAGCATATGGATAACTTCCAGAATTTTAGCCTTAATATGCATTGAATGACGTATACTTTCTTTGAAACTATTCTTTATTCTTCCAACTTGATATTCTAATTTTTAACTATTGTTTTCTAAGCCTAGCTTAGAATACCTTGAATTTCATTGAATTCCAGAATAGTTCCATATGTTCAGACATGTTTAATATCCATATCATCTGTTGACTTTTAAAACTTTCTGGAAATCATATTCTTAAGTTTTAATTATCCTTCTTATTCACTGATTGATTCTTTTACAGGCATACGTTGATTACAGACCACCCTAATAAAGCAAATACTGCAATACAGCAAGTCACATGAATTTTTTTGCTTTCCCTGGTATGTTTACACCATACTGTAATCTAATAAGTGTGGAATAGCATTATGTCTAAAAACAATTTACCTATGTCATGGTCAGGTTTATGTATCAACTTGACCAGGTGGTGGTGCCCAGTGATCTGGTTAGGCAAATGCTGGCCTGTCTGTTGCTATTAGAACAATTCATGAACTTAAATCGTGATTACATTGAATGCATTCACAGCTGATTGCATTTGTAATCAGCTAAGGAGAGTGTCCTCTGCAATGAGTGACACTTAATCTAATCACCAGAAGGCTTTAAGGAGGATTCAGAAGAGACTGTCATCCTTCCTGCTTTAGCCAGCCAGCCTCTCCTGTGGAGTTTGTCCACATCCTTCATTGGAATCGCCAGCTTCACAGCCTGACCTAAGGATTTTGGACGCTTCCATTCCCAGCCAGCCAGCCTCTCCTGAGAGTTTTTTGAGGAACTTCATCAGAGTTACCAGCTTGCAGCTTGCCCCACAGGCCTTGGACTCTTCATTCCCATGGTTCCTTGAGGCACTTTTGTAAATTTTATATCTACGGATATCTCTTGCTGATTCTGTTTCTCTAGAGAACCCTAGCTAATACATATAACTTTCATAGAAATACCTTATCGCTAAAAAAATTCTAACCATCTTCTGAGCCTTCAGCGAGTCACAGTCCTTTTGCTGAGAGAGAGTCTTGCCTCATTGTTGATGGCTGCAGGTTTATCAGGATGGTGGTGAATGAGAGTTGGGATGGCTGCAGCAATTCCTTTAAAGAAGATAACAATGAAGTTTGCCACATAATTGACTCTTCCTTTCACAGAAGATTTCTCTGTAGCATGTGACAATGTTTGATAGCATTTTGTCCACAGTAGATGTTTTCAAAATTGCAGTCAGTCCTCTCAAATCTTGCCACTGCTTTATCAAGTTTGCATAATATTCCAAATCCTCTGTTTTCATTTCAACAATGTTCACAACATCTTCACCAAGAGTAGATTCTTTCTCAAGAAAGCCCTATCCTTGCTCATCCATAAGAAGAAATCCCTTATATGTTAAAGTTTTATCATGAGATTACAGCAATTCAGTTACATCTTCAGGCTCAACTTCTAATTCTAGTTCTCTCTCTGTTTCCACCACATCTGCAGTGACTTCCTCCACTGAATTCTTGAACCCCTCAAAGTGGTCCATGAGGGTTAGAATCAAGTTCTTCCAAACTCCTGTTGATGTTGAAATTTTGACCTTGTCCCATGAATGTCCTTAATGGCATCTAGAATGGTGAACTTTTCCAGAATATTTCTAGTCAACTTTGCAAAGAACCGTCAGAAGACTCAATAGCTATGACAGCTTATTTACAAAATGTATTTCTTAAATTTTAAGATTTGAAAGTCAACATTACTTACGATCCATGGGCTGCAGAATGGGTGCTGTGCTAGCAGGCATGAAAATAATCTCGCTGTACATCTCCAACAGAGCTCTTGGGTGACCAGGTGGACTGTCAATGGGCAGTAATATTCTGAAAAGAATATTGTGGAGTCTGAGCAGTAGGCTGCAAGAGTGGGTCTAAAATATTCAGTAACCCATGTTCTAAACAGAAGTGCTATCATTCAGGCCTTGTTTCCCACTCACAGGGCTCAGGCAGAGTAGATTTAGCATAGCTCTCAACTGGGCCTACCTTTGTCAGAATGGTAAGTGAGCATTGGTTTCAATTTAAATTTCCTGTCTGTCATTTGAAGCTTTGAGGCCAAGAGAATTGACTTCTCTTCTTCAGCCATGAAAGTCTTAGATGGCATTTTCTTCTGATATAAAGTTGTTGGGTTTATATTAAAAATCTGTTGTTTAGGATATCCACCATCATCAATTATTTTTGCGAGATTTTCTGGATAACCTTCTGCAGCATCTCCATCAGCCCTTGCTGTTTCATGTTGCAGTTTCATGTTATGGAGACGGATTTCTTTTATCTTCATGAACCAGCGTCTGCTAGTTTCAAACTTTTCTTCTGCAGCTTCTTCACCTCTCTCAGCCTTCTTAGAATTGAAGAAAGCTAGGACTTTGCTCTGGATTGGGCTTTGGTTTAAGGGGGTATTGTGGCTAGTTTGATCTATCCAGATCACTAAAACTTTCACCGCATCATCAATAAAACTATATTGCTTTCTTGTAGGTACATTCACAGGAATGATACTTTTAATTTCCCTGAAAACCCTTCCTTTTGCAGTCAAACTTGATAATCAATTTTGGCACAAGAGGCCAGCTTTGGCCTATCCAGCCTTCAGACATGCCTTTCTCACTAAACTTAAATATTTTTAGCTTTTTATTTAAAGTGAGAGAAGTGTTCCTTTCACTTGAACACAAAGGCCATTATAGGGTTATTAACTGGCCTAATTTCAATAATATTGGGCCTTGGGGAATAGGGAGTTTCAAGGAGAGGGAGACAAACAGGACAATGAGATTGGTAGAGAAGTCAGAACATGCATGCATTTATTGATTAAGCTCGCTGTCTTACATGGGCACAGTTCTTGGTGCCTCAAAGCAATTACAGTATAATATCAAAGATTACTGATTAGAGAGCAATATAACAGATATAATAATAATGAAAAAGTTTGAAATATTGTGAGAATTATCAAAATGTGAAACAGAGACATTAAGTGAGCACAGGCTATTGGAAAAATGGCACCAGTACACTTGCTTGAGTCAGAGTTGCCACAAACCTTCAATTTGTTAAAAAAAAAGCAATATCTGTGAAGTGCAATAAAGTGAAGAACAAAAAAATGAGGTGTGCCTCTGTAAGGTTTCTGTAACTAAATCATGTATGTAGGATACTTTAGTACATTTCTGAATGCAGTAATTCAAATATTTTGATGTTCTCTTCTTTTCTGTAATTACCTTTAGTTTTTACTGGAATGTATTGGTCCATTAATTGATTTGGGTCATTTTTTGCTCTTGATTTTCATCAAACTCCTGATAATCTTCAGCTTTCAATCATTTTAAGGGATCTAGTTGAAGTTATTTAATATAGATAGCTGATGGGAATTTCCTCTAGAATATATGGATGTCATAATAATTTACCTCATTTCCAAATGAAGTGGCAGATTTGGGCTATTTGTAGGTGAGTGGAAAATTCAAACCCTAAGCTTCACTTTAAGTTATGAAAGAGAACAGAAATACTCAGAGACAAAAATAAAGAAATTTATTCTAGCAGTAGAAAAATTAAACAACTAAAAAAAACTCCAATTTTTTTTCATTTTCTCTTTGTATTTCTTTGAAGGTCCAGATTATTACTTTCTGTCCTTTGAATTTATTTTAATATCAATACCTATACAAAAAGACTTGGCCTTCCCCAAGTAGTTGGTTTACTTCTTTAAGAGCATTTCTTGGTTTTCAAAGTGGAGCAAATAATAACAGATATGATGTTCTCTGTTTTTGTTCAGGGGAGGTGAAAGAAGTAGAGGGGCCCTAGTTCTTCTATGGATGATATTTTAATCAATTATCATAATTACTAACACAGAACTCATTCTTGATCTCTCTAGATGCTTAGCTTCTCTGGAGTCCTGAAAGGAAAAAAGTTCCTACATTCCTTGCAGGATTATCCCACGTACACTTGGATTGCTATTTCCTCTTCTCTTCTCTGGTCTATCTATTGATGGCATTCCATCCATCTTCTAACTACTATCTTCCATCAATGAGTGTAATGTCTAATGATGGTCAAACCCTGACACTCTCCATGCTGTGATGTAACTCTGTTCTGTCATTTAAATGTACTTTTACAAGACAAGATTTTAAAACAAATCATGAAGTTATTCTCTAAAACATTGGTCAAAAATCCAGCACATGTTAGTTTACATCCCAAGCGCAGTTAAAGTTTCTAAAATATTTTTTTTTTTTAAAGACAGAGAAGGAAGGAAGGACAGAAGGAAGGATAGAAGGAAGGAAGAAAGGGAAACATCTTTATTTTTATTATATTTTGTTTGTTTGTTTGTTTTGTTTTTACATGGGCTGGGGCCGGGAATCGAACCGGGGTCCTCCGGCATGGCAGGCAAGCACTCTTGCCCGCTGAGCCACCGCGGCCCGCCCTCTAAAATATTTTAAATACTTTAACATTTTTTCTCAATATGTACTTGGCATTGAAATTACCAACATTGTTTTATTTCGGTGAGTTTATTTTCCAAACATGTTTTCCCATTTGAATATGCTGAATTGTCAAGATTGACAGATATAATGTAATAAACAAAGCTTGCTCAATCTCTCTCCTAATATATTACCCTGTGCCTATGCCACGTCTTCTATTTTTCCTGTTTAGGCAGTATATACGACAGCCTAACTTTGTAAATTTTTAGTAATATTTTTGTTTTTTAATATATGCCATATGGAGAAACAATCAGAGAATTCTACTTACACTAAAACCAGAAAGTATACTGAAAATTTTGCCTAGAGATAGTAATTGAATATAACAGAAAACCGTATTTACCTAAGAATACTTCCCCATCTATTACAACAGAATGCTGAAGTCTTATTGGATTAAGGAAATAAAAAATGGAGTTTGAGGTCTCCAGAACAGCTGCAAAGTGGGAGAATAAAAGGAAA
The DNA here is from genome assembly GCF_023851605.1 of Tamandua tetradactyla. Classification (NCBI taxonomy): domain Eukaryota; kingdom Metazoa; phylum Chordata; class Mammalia; order Pilosa; family Myrmecophagidae; genus Tamandua; species Tamandua tetradactyla. Next base: position 37,675,813 of record NC_135352.1, on the reverse strand, counting down.
TTTTGGAAAGGAGGGGCTACAAAAGAAGAAGCCCCAAATATTTTATAAACTTGCCGTAAAGCCATATCCAATCACTGAACTGTATTTGCACAAAGAAGACTCCATGTTCTAAGTGAAATAGAGGAAATATTGAACAGATCTGAGCTGCTGCCTGATGTAGGGGAAAAAACATTGGAGTGTGAGTTCACTCAGGCACCTGCCTGATAAAACAAAATTCCATACTTTTTAGAGGAAGAGAACTATATTTAGAATCTCTACAATGTACTAAAGCTAAAGTTTGTTAATGAAAAATTATTATAGAATGAGGATATAAACACGGTGCTATAAGACATCCCCTGGGAAAGTCTCCCTTCAAATTCAACTAACAAAAGAGCAAATCCCTCTTGCCTGGAAGTCTGGAGTATGATTGAGACTGGAGAAGGATTCCACAAATACTGAATAGGGGAAAGAGGGGAAAAAAAACAAACACCAAAATCAGGTAGGAGATTTTACCCAGACCCACCAGTCTGGTCCCCTCCTCCTCACTTGGTCCCATGCAGCCAGAGTCATGCAGAGACTACACAGCCTGGGTCCCTCTTAGCATGGAAGTGGACCACAGAAGCTCTCACAGCCGTAAGGCAGCCCCCCCTGCATATCCAGGCACAAGAATAAGTGGTCCAGAATAAGTGGGAACAAGTGTCAAAGATGAGCTTTAACACAAAGTCAGTCGACAATAAAACCCTATGCAAGTTGGAGAAAATGATCTTCAGAGTTAGCACATCAGAATAATAAGATGCTCAGACTTGAGCAAAAATATGACAAGACATACTAAGTAATAAGAATATATGGCTCAGATAGGAGAGCAAATAAACTTTCAGAGGAGTTACAGAATTTGAAAGAATGAATCAAAGAAGTTTAAACAAATCTAAATCAATTCAAGGCAAAGAAGAAAAATGTGGACAGAAATAAACCAATGGAGGTTACAGAGTTAAAGGATATCAAGAAGGCAATGAGTGAGTAAAAAGAAGAATTAGAAAGTTTAAAAAGAAACATAAAACTTAATGGGGATGGAAGGCACTACAGTAGAGATTAAAAATTCAGTACAGATGTACAACAGCAGATTTGAACAGGCAGAAGAAAGAATTAGTGAATTAAAAGACAGGACAGAGTAATAACCCTGGTGTTTTTTATAGTGTTTAAAAGGATGAGCAAAATATGCTGTATCTTATTAAAACGCTTTGCATTTCAACCGTTAAAACTTGAGTCTATGAAACACCAAACTTCTAGCCAAATAAAAATATTGATGATTTAATTTGAGCACTACAGTAATTTAATATTTTTTATATTAGTAGATATACATAGTAAATGCAGGACATCAGGGAAAAGGGTAGTGAAAATCATTTTACGAAATAATTTTAATATCAGAGAAGCTTTGAAAGGAAGTTTATGTGCACCTCACTCATCATAAAACCACAGTAATAAACATTATGCTATATAAACAGTAAATAAACTATCATATTTAACTGCCAGGAGTAACTTGGAGCTTGTGGTCATTTTTAATAAGTATATACCATTAATAGCAGAGTTTGGAACAACTTAGCTAATTGGTAGACCAATTAGCAAGAGAGAGGGAGAAATAAATGTGGGAAAGATCTAATTTAGCACTTCTATGTCCAGCATAATCAGGGGTTGGAATTCTAGAAAACTCTGTCTCTGAACTGAATATTGAGTAACATGTTTTAAAAAGTCTTCTTAAATGCATTAATAAACTGACGGGAGATTAGAGAATACTTAAAGCAGGAATTGAATGCAAGTAAAAATATATTTAATGTCATAAATGAAATAATAAACCATCCACACATTCTTATGCGATTCAAAAAAATAAAACATCAGAGTTCCTGTCTTTGTAGGGGACAAACTTGAAACAGTAATAAATAATAAATAAATAATAATAATAATAATAAATCAGCAGATATTTCTGTGGGTGAACACTCATGTTTTATGCATGCCAGATGCCAGTGTAATGGATGTGTATATTAGAAGAGCTTACGTAATTGGTCCTGACAACTTCTGACAGTGCTGGGTAAAACGACATGCAAAATCATGCTAACACAGCAAAATGGCCTTAAGAAACAACTTGAAAACAAAATTGAGCACATATTTCTCAATAGTGCAGTGTATTTAGAATAAGAATAATCTGATTATGCAATTATTTAGTTCAATGAAACCTCGCAGCAATTTTTAAATGCACGTATTGTACAATAATAGGAGATGTGAAGGCCAGCAACTTAATTTGTTGAATACATCAATGTGACACGCGCTATGATCCTTCATTATGGTTTGTTACAATGAGCCATATTTTATTCAATTCTGTTAATGAATGACAGATTGTTTTCTTTGAAATCATGCCCCAATAAATTTTATAGTAAATTATGTAGAACATACAACTGGCATAACTAATGCCTCTCAAGTTGATACATTTTTAGTTCAATAATCAAAATGTTATGTGAGTCTACCTACTTAGCTAGTCCAAGACTAAAGTTTGCACAATGTTGTTTTATTTAAACTGTCTTCAGTAAGAGACTTGTTACTTAAACAAGATTAGTTTTGAGACTGAATTATTTTGAGATAATGACATTTGAGAAAATGTTGTCAAGACTCCAACGAACCCAAGAAGTTTATGTTTCGTTGGAATAAATGCAGATCAAATTAAAGCACACGAGGCCAATGTGTTGGTGAATAGGTAAGAAATGATGGTAACTCCAATAAAAAGTGTAGATGTAGCTATTGTACCTTTAAGTTTTAGATAGCTGCTTGTTAGAAGTCACAAAAAATGGTGATTTTCAAGTTACAGAAACTTCATTAAAAAGTATTAAACTCACTGTTGATTTTGATCCATGTCACGGGTCAAAATAAAAATTATGGATCTGTCTCAAAGAGTTCTCACAGAACTAGTCAAAATAATCAGGAAGCCTATACCAAAATAAAGAGGAAAATAAAACGAATTACCCAGACACGGTATGTGTTGAAGCTGGCACCTACCCAGGAGAGCACATTGCACCTATTCTCAAACCCTGTGTTCAATGTTCTCAAGCTGGTACCTTGAAATCAAAATTGGCAAACATTTCAAATCAGCCTCTTTCCTCTGACACACACACACACACACACACACACACACACAGATATTGTCAAACCTTTAAGTGCGTATCTCCAAATAAAATACTGATTCATTGATCTAGATTCAATACCGGATGTGGACAACACCCATCTCTTGTTGATTACAATGCAGAAAGCACTTTGATTCATTTCAACCTATTTTTCCATATATGAAAATGATCTGTGCTGGTCTGAATCTATTATATACCCCAGAAAAGCCATGTTTTAGTCCTGACTTAATCTTGTGAGAGCAGCCATTTCTTTTAATCCTGATTCAGTATTGTAGGTTGGGAGCTACATTATTATTAAACTAGATAAATCTAGATAAACTAGGTTATCTCCATGGAGATGTGTCACTTTCAACTGTGGGTCTAACCTTTGCTTAGTTGGAGATGTGACTCCACCCATTCCAGGTAGGTCTTGTTTAGTTTACTGGAACCCTTTAAAAGAGGAAGAATTTTGGAGAGAGTCAGAAATGACAGACGCCTCAGAGTTGATGGAAACTTCACAGCAGAACTGACACAGATGAGGACATGTGGAGAAAAGAAATATGGATGTTCGAAGACGCTTAGAGCCCAGCAGATGTCACCATGAGATTTTTTGCAAGCCTGAGCCTGGAGAGAGCCAAGGGAAGCCAAGAGATGAAGACCAGCCCGAGAGAAACAAAGTGAGGAGCCCCCACAGGAACAGAGGCTGAAAACACCCCAGGAGGAAGGGACCAGCAGCTGCCAACCATGTGACTACCCAGCGGACAGAGGTGTTCCTGACCCATCAGCCTTTCTTGAGTGAAGGCAACCTCTTGTGGGGGTCTGAATTTGGAAATTTTCATAGGTTTAGAACTGTAAACTTGTAACTTATTAAATTCCCCTTTTGAAAAGCTGTTCCAGTTGTGGTACATCATATTCTGGCAGCTTGCAAACTAATACACCATCTATATGTGATTTTATTCTATAAAATCCTTAAACTGAAACAATTACAGCTGGTTAGAACATGCTGATGAACAATATGTACAATCAATTTTATGTCACACCTTGATCATGAAAGATGAGAATTAAGGGCTGCAAGCACTCTTTGACCACATAAATTTGTACAATACCTGAAGTTGTTGACTAGTTTGGTCAATGAAATATTTGTATATATTCTCTTCAATTTTGTCTTTTATACAGAAAATTTTGAACTCCTAAGTACTCTAATAAATACTTTTGAAAACTTGAAAAAGAAACTCAAATATACACAGGATGCACAGGATGTAAAATTCAACAAGTAATTCCAATATACTTGTTAACTACATTTAGAAACATTTTGCAAAGTTTCCATTTAAAAAAATGTGGTAATTGCATGCTTCTGATGTGGATATGTATGAAGAGTTCCTTCTTTAGACATTTAACAATTTATTTAGTGAAGTAATAGGAGAAAATTCAGACAAAAATTAATGAATAAGCCACAAAAGTTGGCATCAACATAAATTATTATGATTTAGAGGAGCAAATGATAACCATTTATTTCATTCATTAAGAAGAAAAATCCATTTATAAGAGAAGAAATGAATAGTTCTTACATATTCTGAAAATCCAATTAATGAAGAGTAGTGAAACTCATTAAAAAATGAAAACATTGCAATCAACTGGTTAATGAATGTGTTCAATTTACAAAAAGCTAAGATTAGCCACTTCACACACAAAAAATATGAAAGGCACTGAAATATTATAGCTTTGAGAAAAGATTTCCAAAAGTTTACAATTCACAAAATATATGGCGTATGATATTCATGATATTACTTTATCACAATGAAATGCAAAAGTGCAGGCTGTTTCTAAGAACTTTTAATAGTTAAACACATACCCCATCCCTCTTTGTTCTATGCATTTGGCCCTGGTCATCACTGCATAAAAGTTCCTCTCTGCTAACCTTTGTTGTAATGCTTTCCTTGATTGCGTTCACGCAGTTCAGACCACAGACCCTCATTGCCCATGTCATGAACAGTAGTTGGGTTTACTAAAGGCAGACTAGGATTTCTGTTGCTGCTCCCCACCCCACCCCCAAAATTTAGTGACACTACTTTGGAGCACATAAGTACTTCATCCTTAGGCTATTTCTGAACTCACAATTTGGGAGATGTAAAGAAAGAAAAATCAGCACTAATTAATAGTAGAAGCAGAAAAAGAAGCATAGGACTTACAAAGCGACCAGATGATGAAATTCTAAAAGCAGAAGAAAGCAGAAAACTGTTTTACTGATCTGGGCCAATGTCAGTGAACCATGCTACAGCTGTGGATTCACTGAAACAGGTGGGTTATTTTTCTCAAGAAATAATTTTAGCTTCTTTGGGTTTGATCAGTTCATATATAGCTTTCTTTTTTTTTTTTTTCTCTTTTTAAAGTACCAAAGTTAGGTTGAGGGAGAAATGAAGGAACTGAACAATTTTTATTTTGAATGAGGTATTTGAAAACTGTAGAAGTTAGAATTTCCTCAAAATCAAACATATACTCTTGAAAATAAAATATTGTTTATTCTTGTTACATTCTAGATGTCGGAATTTAGTTTTCAAAAGATAAAAATAATGAGAGAAGAAAGAACATACAAAATTTCTTACCACTTGAACACTTGAGAGTTTCAAGTTCAGAATAAAATAATTTCTGCTCCAATTTCAATGGTGTACTCTTTTCCAGTTTTCAGTTTGTCATACTTAAAAGTCCAAAGTAAGAAGAATAGATGCTATAATTCATTTTTAAATTTTCCATCACCTTTCTCATCGATCTCTTAAAAGATTCTTTCAAAGTTATCTTTTATTTTTTAAGTTCCAAAATCCATGAGCCCTTGCCTGAACTAGTAAAATACTCCATGAATTTTTCTACCTCGTCTGTTTTTGCCCTCTCAGATTTGTTGCCAACCAGCTGATGTTTTCAAATGCAAAATTGATTTTATTCCTGTGATAAAAAGTGTTTCATTAGGTCCTCATGTTCCACAACCCAAAGTCCAAAACACTTATCATCGCACATAAGGAACCCTGTGATTTGGTTCCGGTTATGTTAGACCTCAACTCAAGGTATTCTCTGCCTTGAAATTTATGCTGCAGGAATTCACTAATTTTTCCTCCTCTCCCCTTCAAATCACCATCCCTTGCATTCTTTCATAGGACCACACTTGCTCCTCTATTAAGTTTACTCTTATTCTACCCCCCCATTCCCCTCCTAGGACTTTACCCAATTATTCCAATCTGCTACTTTGGGAGCTGGCTTCAATTACAAGTATATAGAGCTGTCATTGATATTTTAAAAATATTATCAATATTTTCCCTAAATATTCCCCAACATGGTAATCAAGGCACTTGTCACTCATTAACTCAGGAAAAAAAATGTGAGGGCAGAGAAAAGGCTCATGGGATCCAAAATTCAAGCCTCGCCCCTGAAGGGCTCAGGAGAGAGGGAGAGGGAAGGGAGAGGAAGAAGAAGTCTTCAAAAGAGTGATGATAGGAGAAAAATAAGGACAGCGGCTTAAATGCTGGTACATACAAACTCAAAGCTGTGAAACCCAATGAGGAAAAACAAAAGATTATCCAAGTAACACTGATAACTGATTGCAAACAAGGTTTCTTTCTTCCACCTCAGGTAGAGTCAGAAGAGATAAGACTTCAAAAAGATGAAAACAGCAAAACATGGAAAAGACACAGTAGCAACATGCATGCTCCACTTATCAATGTTCAAAGAAGAGAGTAGATATCTCTGCAGATGGAGAGGGTTGAGATTGACTAAGGAGCAGATGTTCTCCACAGTGGTGATTTGAATTCAAATGGGAACCCAGATCGAAGCTAGTGAAATCTGTGCATTGGTGTGTAATAGAACTTTAAACATAGAGTAGAATTGTAGTGAATTGAAATTATTTTACTTGTGTAAGCAAGTTCACGGGTTAGAATTTACACTTGCTAAAGACCAGATTTAGGAGTGGGAGAGTAGAGGAGCTGGAGTTACAGGTGTCTTTGCGAATGTGGACGGGTGCTCTAGTTGTGGCAATGGGAAGGGCTTCTGGTATCCTGGTTTACCAGCAGAGGCAGTTGCAAATAACTTGTGCTAATTTTGTGTTGATATGATCTTTACTTTTCATATTGCCACAAAGTGATTTTGCTGATTTTTTCTAATGACTGCTAAACTGATAGGTGAAAATTAGTGATTGTTTTAAGCACGTTTTAAAGCCATTTTTTTGAGATATATTCAGATACCATAAAATCCATCCAAAATGTACAATCAATGGCTTTTAGTATATTCACAGAGTTGTGTATTTATCCCCATGTTCAATTTTAGAACATTTTCATTACTCTATAAAGAAAAACCCCATAACCCTAAATCCTCTATTCTTCTCCATCCCTACATAACTACTAATTTATTTATGTCTCTATAGATTTATTTATATTTGCATTTTATATAAGGGGAATCATACAGTGTGTATGTCTCGTTCCTTTCACTTAGTATAATATTTTTATCATTGTTTTGATTAGATGTTGTAGGTTTATAGAAAAGTCATGTAAAAAATACAGTTTCCTCATATCCCGCCCCCTCATTGTTGGCATTTGCATTAGTGTGGTAAATTTTTTACAACTGATGAAAGAATATTAAATAGTACTGTTAACTATAGTCCCTTGTTAACATCAGGTGCAATTTTTCCCATATACCATCCTATTGTTTTCACCTCAGATTAGTGTCACATAGTTATTATAATTCATGAAAGAACATTCTTACACTTGTACTATTATCCCCAGTTCATCATCCACAACAGAGCTCACTGCATTATACAGTCCATTGTTTTATTTACTAACTTTTAACTTAGTAACATACGCAACCCTAAACTTCCCCTTTTCAACTATATTCATATACATAATTCAGCGCTATTAATTTCACTCACATTAATGTGATAGCCCCACAACTATTTATTTCCAAACCCTCACAATCAATTTACATAGAAATTCTGTACAAATTAAGCAGCAGATACCTATTCCCCACCCCCATCTATCCCCTGATAACCTATCTTCTAGACTCTAACTCTATGAGTTTGCTTAGCATAATTAGTTCGGAACAGTGAGATCATCCAATAGTTGTCTTTCTGTGCCTGGCTTCTTTCATTCAGCATAATATTCTCAAGGTTCATCCATGGTATCACATGCATAAGGACTTGATTGTTTTCACAGTTGAATAGTATTCCATCATATGTATAAACTACCTTTTGTTCATCCATTAATCGGTTGATGAAAACCTGGGTTCCTTCCATTATGTGGCAATCGTGAAGAATGCACTAGGAACATGGGTTTGCAAATACATGTTCAAGTCCCTGATTTAATTCTTATGAGTATATACCTGGCAGCAGGATGGCCAGGGCACGTGGTAATTCTATTTGTAGCTTCCCAAGAAATTGCCAAACTCTCTTCCATAGCACCTGAACAATTTTACATTCCCACCAGCAATGAATGAATATTCCTATTTCTCCACATCCTCTCCAACACTTATTTTCCAGTTTCTTAATAGGAACCATTCTAATGGGTGTGAAATGGTATTCATTATCGTTTTGATTTATATTTCCCTAGTAGCTGGTGATGGTTTGTCACTCAAATCCTTGAGACACTGCTCAATTGTTTTCTGCTCTTTTCTCTATCTCTTCTTCTGACTATAATTTCAATTGTCCTGTCTTCTTGTTCACATTCTTTCTTCTGCCTGCTTCAATCTGCTGTTTCATGCTTCTAGTGCATTTTTAATCTCTGCTGTAGGAGTAGAAACTTTTATGTTTTTGTATGCTGTCTACTATAGGGGTTCTTATTCTCATAATTTTTGTTGTGCTTCTTTTTACTTTCAAATGCTTCTTTATATTTACAAATTGTCTTCTTAATACCCTTTATCTCTTTATGCACATTTTTCTTCACCTCCTTAAATTGTTTTAGTGGATTTGTTTGAACATCTTAGATTAGCTGTTTCAAATTCTGAGTCACCTCTGAAGGTTTAATGTATTCCCCTGGTTGAGCCATAGGTTCCTATTCTTTAGTATGGAATATATATGTATATATATATAATACTTTTTTTTCCGGATATTTGGGCATCTGACTAGATGACTTATCTCTGAAAGTCCATTTCTCCCTTTTGTCTATGGTTTTATTGCTTAATGACTTTGCCTTAAGGCCCTTTTTTGATGTTCAGTGTAACTTATTCTAGAACTTTGGAATACCTCATGCTTGATTGTTCAGGTTTCTCAGATCTTCTTCATCTGATTCTTGCCCTGGATATGTGGTGCAATTTTTAAGATTGCACTTTGCAAGCAATTGTTTCACCTCCCGGAGAGAGCTGCCTTTCTTTTATCCCTTCTGCAGAAAATCTTCATCTGTTCTTACGTGTGTGTGTGTGTGTCTGTGTGAACTTTTCTCCCTAGCGCCTATGATTTGTTTAAATTCTTTCCCTGACTTAGTGCCCTGTTTTCCTTAAACTTTTCTTTATCTGATAGTTTAAAAACAGTAATTGTTTTAAGTATCATTTTTAATTTGAAATGAAATTGACTAGAGCAATGGGGGCCAAGTTGTCTGGCCATTTTTATTTCATCCAGTTTTTTAAAGTGACTTATCTCACAATTTGGCCATTTCTTTCCGTTTGGTTGTTTTTACTCTGAAGACATGTACACATGTTTTAAATGAATTAAATTTATTTTCTTATATGTATATGACAAGTACTTTTTTCCAGGGTAGTTTCAGTTGTCTTGTCCCTTATTTTGACATTGACATTATGGAGATTTTTTTTCAATTATTGTGGTGACATGTATATTACATTTTTGTATATTCAAATTCATACATCATTTCACTTCATTTCATATTTCTTGATTTCACAGCATAATAAAAATGCCTTCTCATTTAAAATAATGTATGTTTTCTTACCAATTTATATTATTTGAATTTTTATATTACATTTTGAACATATATTAGTATAAGGAATGAAGTATAGATCCTTCTGTTTTTACTCATTATGCTAGTATCATGACATATTTTACTAACAGCCTGCATTCACTCCTCTCTACACTTTGTTAGCTCCTTGCCATGCTCGCCTATAGTTACCCACTTATTTTTATCTTTCAGGTGATCTTAAGAATAATTCTGTGAAGTTTTACTTCCCACTCTGGAAAGACGTCTTGGCAATCTTATTGAGTTCACAGCACGTCTATTTAAGGAAGACTGATGTTTTCAAAACACAGAGTCTGCAAGAACCAAGATAGTTTGTTCAGTTTTCTCATCTTCTTTTAAATCCTTCAGCTTATTGAAATATTTTGTTCAATTTTGGGTCCTAAATATGTCTTGTTACAGTCATGATTAAACAGTTTATCTCCCATTTTCTCATTGTAAGTATAATATTTACCACCTTATATTTTCCTGCTAGTTTTTGTTTTTTACTAGGAATGCTATTGTTTTTGGTGTATTATCGATGTTACCATTTATATTAATTAAATATCCTCCTGTGCTTTTCTATTTTTCAGTGAAATCTTGGATTTCAAACTATCTTGTTAAATCAACTGCTGATACTTATGTTTCCTCTAGGTTTCTATTTTTACATAACTCATTACATTCCTTTATCTAAATGCATTTATTGACAAATATTTCCAGGACAATATTATGTAATTGTTGGAATAGTAAGCAAAACTTAGACTTAACTACAGATACAGAGTTGTTTATCTGCAGGAGTAGAAAGGGGCATTAAATTGAGTCTTCTGTTAATCTTCCCTCTAGGTTATGAATGATTCCACCAATTCTTAATTTTCTTATTTCTTTTGCTTTGCTTTCTCCAGTCTCTGAAGTCCCAGTTTTTTGTGCGTGTCTGGTAGGGGTGATACAGCTACTTTAAAATTCTCTAGGCACTCTCTCACTTTCTTCCTTTACAGAGAAAAACAAGGTTTATAAAATCTGAAATTTCCTGTGCCAAGTTAAATGTTATTCGCCTGTAGTAGTGGACTCTGGCTTACTGAGGGCTATTTGCATTTTTCTCTGCTCTGACAGTTTGCAACCACCTCATACCCCTATCTTCCTATCTTGGGTTTTCCTTTCAATGTGTCTTATCTGTAGTTTACAGAAAACATGCCCACTCATTTTTTTCCCAGTGTGCTATTTCTGAAGGAATTGGAGAGGAGTCATTTAATAATTCTTGGTATATTCCATCTGTGGATGACAGATTTTCATTGTTTGGAGTGAACTTGTACTCTTTCCTTCATTTCTGTTTCGTTCTTACCATTTATTTTTATCTTTTTTTATTAAATTGTAGAGAACAAAGTTTACTGATTCTTTTTATTCCATCATATTTCCCTAGAGGGTGACTTTCATTTAGGAAAGTTACCTAATACTAAGAGAGAGACTCCTGACCAGTAGAGCAGTCAAAAGGCTATTTTGCCCTCGGCCAGTTGAGAGATGATGGAGTAGACGATGACGTGCTGCATGAGGGATAAAGAAGATTGTATAAATGTGCAAAATAAATGCATTGCTCATTCAGATGCTATTAACGAGGACACGTCATACACTTGAAAAAATGTCACAAAACATTGCATGATTTATGTCACGCAAAAAGTCTGTGAAGTAATTAAAGTTATCTCTAATTTAAAATGACCTTGACACTCCAAAAATTAAATAATTAATTCAAATCCTCAATAATTCATAAATTATTGTAGAGCAGTTTAAGCATAGGTCTCTAAATAAAGAACAATGTGTGATTTGAACCTTCCTATTCATACAGCATCCACTTTGATTAATTATTTTGGTTTGAAAATGAAAAACTCTTTATTGCCTGAGATTTTCCTTCATTCATATTAGTACTCTTTTGACTTTAAGCAAAGCATGAGATATTCAGTAATTTTGAAACAACTTAGCCAAGATATGGTTCCTTAGCAACTGACAGGGCCTAAAAGCTTCCTTCCTTTGTTTCTCAAATGTTTTCTCATATTTTAGCTTCTTTTGCATTTATCTTCTGGAAAAAAATTTGAAATGATAATGATTATTCAGGGTGTCCAAAATCTTTAAGGTTTAAGCTTAGTAAATGTCTGTAGCTTCATAGGTGGTACATACAAATGAATAGAAAATTCACATTTAAAAAGGAAACATTGTGTGGTTGAGGTTGACGTGTGTGTGAATTTCCGATGTGAAGAATCTTGAATTGGCACTAATAGCTGTCATCAAAACGAGTGGCTGTTTCTGAAAATGTACAAACTTTAATGAATGTTTCCTTTGTTTTCTTAGAATGAAATGGAGGTACAATGACAGGACACTCTTCAGTTAGCCTGAAAGAAGGAATGAAAAGTGGACATTTGTGGATTCTGAGAAATGGAGATAAAGACTGGTAGAGAAATGAGCAAAATCAGAGATGGACAATTCAGGAGGAGAGATCTTTAGAGTCATAGAGAGGTAGATTTGAATCACAGCCTTGCCGACTGTTAACCATGTACCTAGCAGCAGATAAGGGAAATTTTTCCATGATGGGAGTAGAATTTGAAATGCCCTTACTATCCGTAAAGCCCTTATATCTCTAAGGAATAAATACTATTTGTGAGTTCATGATCTAGATATGGTGATTTAATAGTACTCTCTTAAAGAGCTTTTGCACACTTTATAAGAGGAATAATTGTGAAAGAGATAACAGCAGCAGATAACATGATCTTTCTGGGTTTGGGTTTTTTCATCTGTAAAACACTCATTGGTTATTCTTTTAGAACATTTAGCATCTAAACCGTCTTCTATGTTTGACAGAATCCACCACCAATTTGATGGAAGACAGAGCCCTTCCAAAATAGAAACTTAAAACACCAGACACTTTCTTGCCTATTGTAATGCAGGCAGCACCGGCTCCAGACTAAAGACCTCAGGTAATTACCTCTGGGAGTGGAGGAAATTAGGGCACAATCACAGTAGTCGGGCAGCGGTGCTAGGGTTCAGGGATCAGCAGTGCCAAGAGCATCAGCATTGCAAGATACAGCAGCAGCTGCGTGGGAGAGGTGATGATGGTTTTCCCACTGGACCAGTTAGCTGGTGTTATAATAAGATTTAAGGGTGCATAAGCTTTATTCCTGCATTTATATCCTTCAAGACAGGATTTCTAGTCATCCAAGGATTCTGTTAACTGTCCAATATCATTCTAATGACTGTTTTTTGCTTGAATTATACAAAGTCCACTTCTGGGTGTTTGAACTAATGATTCAGAATTGTCTATACGTAGCACCATTGTGAATGCCATATAGGATAGCGCAGATTATGAAATTAGCACAGGAACTGGCATATAGTATGTGGTCGATCAGTACTGGCGCCATTATTAACTAATGTGGTATTATTCCTTGGTCCTTGGGACTATTTTATGGGGAACAAAAATATCACTCAAACCCATAGGTGGGATACATGAAAAAAATTGAGAAAGACCCCAGAGAATTAGGAAGAAAGTTAAGTGTATGCTTTCATATAAACCAAAGTTAAGAAAGACTTTAAAGAAAAATAACATGGTCAGAAGCATCACAATCTACAGAAAGATTTAATTAAAGATGAAAAATGTTCACTGACTTTGGCAACATAGAAGTGTACAGTTGAAAAAAAATTGGTAAAAATGGAATGGGCCTAGGATGGGCAAAGAATATTCAATAAGGGAGTACAGAAAGCTGGGATGATAGAATGTCAGAAGCTTCCCTGGAAGGGAAAGAGGAGAGTACAGAGTAGCTAGAGGAGATTGCTATCCTGATGGCAGAAAGCAGGTTATGCTTATGTGTTAAGTATTAAATGACTTGGTAAGGGAGTACGAGTTGAAAATTTAGGAGAGAGTGAGTTCAGTTCTGTGAGGAAGCAGTAATGAAATGCATGGCATCCATAGATGACTTCTCAGTGGGAGGAACAGGTCTTCACGGGTAAGAAGAAACATGCAAGGGAAATTTTTCCGTGATGGGAGTAGAATTTGAAATGCCCTTACTATCCGTAAAGCCCTTATATCTCTAAGGAATGAATACTATTTGTGAGTTCATGATCTAGATATGGTGATTTAATAGTACTCTCTTAAAGAGCTTTTGCACACTTTATAAGAGGAATAATTGTGAAATGCTGTGACGTTTAGAAAGAGGAGATTTGGGGACAGGTGTGTGGGACCCCAGCGCCTGGGCATTTCCCTGAGACTCTGTGAAACTCGAGCGCACAGCAGCCTGCGTGGCTTTGGGCAGTGAGTCAAAGCTTAGTGGGTGTCCCTAGAGAAGGAACGTGCAGACGCTCAGTGTAGCCCAGCATGTTCCCCGCAGCCTTGAGAGGTGATATCACCCGCCAAACAAGCCCCTCACTTTACCCATGACCTCATCCCCAGTGAAATGTCTTTGTTTGGGTCCCTATAACTGGGCCTGCCGATTGTCATCTAATCTCAGGGTGCTGCCTTCCACACCCCGGACTGCATCCTCAGAGCTGTTTGATGTCTCCTGTATGTCAGTGTCCTTAATAAAATCCATATCTCAGTCCGTGGCTGCCATTTTCCTTGGTCTTTTGGCTGGAAAAGCCCCATTGGGGGCAGGGCTATGTGAAAAATATTCATCGTGCAGCTACATTTTGCCATGTGCTCTTTTTACGATATCTGATATCTTAATACTCATGCTGTTCTCACTTATTTTCCAGTTTAAAAAGAGGAGAAAACCCAGCATCAGAAATCTGTAGTAGGGAGGTGCGACGGTGGCTCAGCAGGCAGAGTTCTCCTCTGCCATGCTGGAGACCCAGGTTCGCTTCCCGGTGACTGCCCATGCAAAAAAAAAGGTAGAAATCTGCAGTATTTTATCTTACAGTAAATATTGCTTAATCTTTCTTTCTTTTTCTATCTTCCTTCCTTCCTGTCTTTCGATTTCAAATCCCATTCTCCTCCTCCACGTATACAAGTTATATTTTAATCTCTCTAGAAAGTCAATCATTGTCCCACTGACAGATGACACCAGCCATGAATCCTTTATTTTAATTTGACTTAGATTATTCCAAAGTAGTATTGTCCTTTAGCTACAGGGAAAGAGGTACAGAGCCCAGAGTATACTGCTTTGTATTATTTACTCTTCTTAGTGACTGCCAGAAAAACTGTTATATGCCAATAATTCTAATTTAGCTATTTACTTTGAGAAAAAAGATGTAAATTTCATTTTCCAGTTGGTGATTATTAAAGGGAAACAAGAAAATAGAACAGTCTGTCACCCACCCAAAACTTTGGGTCGGTGTCCGCACAACTTTGCTAACTTCTGAAATCCAGAATCATTCCAATACTCTGATTCCTGACCTAAAAGATCCTCATAACAAAAAAAGACTCTGAAAACTTCTTTCGAGAAATCTGTGATCTGATTGTTTCTATAAACATTGATCAAAAATGGAATCTTTGAATTTTGCTTGTTTTTTTTTACAAATGAGGGAACATAAAAGCAAAGCCAAAAGTTATGTTAGCTCTCCCCTACCGCATTTCATCTGTGGAAAAATAACTAACACACCATCCCCCCAAAAATCTGAAACACCTATACTAATTTTAATTTTACCTTAATCCACATCAGCTATAAAAAGTAAAACTAGAGTCAAGTTATAAATGCAAGAAGTAATTCATAATGTTCTTATCTGGAAATATTTTCTAAAACAGATATGGGGCTATACATGTCCCTACTAGCAATCTGAAAATATACTATAAAGTGATAGATAATTACCATCTATTTTAAATTGTGCTAACTCTATTCATTTGGCAATAA
This sequence comes from Tamandua tetradactyla, assembly GCF_023851605.1. Taxonomy (NCBI): domain Eukaryota; kingdom Metazoa; phylum Chordata; class Mammalia; order Pilosa; family Myrmecophagidae; genus Tamandua; species Tamandua tetradactyla. Next base: position 37,659,955 of record NC_135352.1, on the reverse strand, counting down.
AATCATATACTATCCCTCAATGTTTGTAATCCTTTGAGGAATATTATCTGAGATCTAGATCCAGAAGATTCTAATTCAAAAGCACTAAGAAATATGTGTGCAACTTCTTCTGATATGAGGACGTATATAATCTAAGAAGCTCATCTTGCTTCGCCCAGATTTCTTCCATTTGCGTTAAAAATATATAATTTGTTCATGTATTTCACTTGTTTCTGTTTATCTTGTTCTTCTAGGATGCTGAAGGCAATTTCTCAGCATTTCCAACCTTAAATGACTGTGAAACATATGTATGGATTTTTAAATGTCTTGATGAAGTTACAGAAAAAATTATCCATTGTTCTTCCTTACCATCATTTTCATTCAACACGCTGGCATTATTAGGGCAATCGCTCTTGGATTTGGCTCAGATGTTATTCATCTGCTGACTGTCAGAACAGGATGCTGTATAAAATTATGACCCAAGGAATCATTGCTCAGATCACAGGATTGTCTCAGAATTCCTAAAAGATTTGAAGTCAGAGCTCCTCATTTGTGACCTGAGGCATAACCTGGCAAAGAGCACAGAATTTATGAGCATCAAAGTACACAAATTTCAGCAAGAAGTCCATTTTGGAAAGAGTCTTGTCTATTTACTTTGTTCTATAGATTTTATTTCTAATAAACTGAAGACAGAGTCATCATTTGTTAGCCTACCCTGATCATTTCTTTCTTTCTTTGGCATTACTTCCTAAGAAATATGCATCAGAATCCTCTTTATTTCTTGTTTTTTTTATTGCTTTTTTAAATTAGAGAAGTTGTGGGTTTAAAGAACAGTCACACATAAGATACAGGACTCCCACAAACCACTAGTAACCAGCACTTGGGAGGGAACATTTGTTGCAATTGATGATAGCACAACTTTTACAATTGGGTTAACTTAGGGCTCAATGTTTGCGCAGTGTAGTTCCATGAAAAATTTTTAAAACTTTTGTTCTATTACAATATATGCAATCCAACATTCCTTTTTAAATCATAATCGTACTCAGATATATGATATTTCAGCGCTGTTGATTATGCTCACAATGTTGGGCTACCATCCATTAACAAAACATTGCTAAATTTATTCCTAGGTATTTGATGCAATTATATGCTATTGTGAATGGAATTTTTTCTTCCAGTTGTTCATTGCTTATGTATAGAAACAGTACAGATTTGGCGGGTTTTGATCTTGTGCCCTGCCTCTTTGCTGAATTCATTTATTAGCTCTAGGAGATTTGTTGTGTATTTTTCAAGATTGTGGGCATATAGGACCGTGTCATCTGAAAACAGGGAAAGTTTCACTTCTTCCTTCCCAATTTGGGTGACTTTTATTTCTTATTCTTGACTAATTTCTTTGCATAGAACTCTCAATAGAATGTTGAATAACAGTGGTGACAGTGGTTATCTTGTTCATGATCTTAGAGGGAAAGCTGTCTGTTTTTTGTCATTAAGTAGGATGTTAGCTGTGGACTTTTTATACATGCCTGTGCGAGTCTGAAACTATTATGTGCCCCAGAAAAGCCAGGTTTTAATCCTGAACAAATCGTGTGGGGCCAGCCCTGTTGTTTAGGGTGGGAAACTTTGATTGGCTTGTGCCATGGAGATGTGACACACCCGGTCATGAGTGTGACCTTTTCATTAGATTACTTCCATGGAGATGTGGCACTCCCAATTGTGGGTGTGGCCTTTTGATTAGATGGAGATGTGACTCTATCCATTGAAGCAGGGTCTTGATTAGTTTACTAGAGTCCTTTAAAAGGGGAAACCTTTTGGAGAAACCTCAGTTGAAAGATGCTTGGGGAATAGTTGCTTCAGAGCTGAGAGAGATGTGGATATTTGGAGATGCTTGGCTTATCAACAGAGAGAGCAGATACATAGACATGGACGGAGCCCAGCAGTCATTACCATGTGCATTCCTGTGGGATGCTACGTAAGCCAGAAACTGGAGAAAACCAAGGGAAGCTAAGAGTTGAAAATCAGCCCCAGAGAAGCAAAGTGAGGAACCCCCACAGTAACTGAAGCTGAATGCAATGGAGCCCAGGAGCAAGGGACCAGCAGAAGCAGGCACACGCTTTCCTAGCTGACAGAGATGTTCCATATGGCATCAGCCTTTCTTGAGTGAAGATAACCTCTTGTTAGTGCTCTAATTTAGAGACATTTCCATTTCCCCCTCTGCTATTGGTTTCTAATTTCATTTCCTATTGGTCAGAGAGGATACAATGTGTGACTTCAATGTTTTTGAATATATTGAGACTTGTTTCATGACCACAACATGGTCGATTCTGTAGAATGATTCATGCACACTGGAGAAGAATGTGTATTCTGTTCTCATTGGATACAGTGTTCTAGTTACGCCTGTTAAGTCTAGTTGGATTAGTGCACCGTTCAAGTCTTGTACTTCTTTATTGCTCTTCTGACTAGATGTTTTATCCATTATTGAGAGTGGTGTGTTAAAGTCTCCTACTATCAATGTAGAACCATCAATTTCCCCCTGCAATTCTGTCGGTATTTACTTCATATATTTTGGGGCTCAGCTGCATATATATTTATGATTGTTACGTCTTCCTGTTGAATTGTCCCCTTTATCGGTATATAATGACCATCATTAGCTCTCATAACTGTTTTTTACTTAAAGCCTATTTTACCCAATATTATTGTAGCTGCCATTTGTTTACTACTTGCCTTGTATATATTTTTTTCCATCTTTTCACCCTGAACCTACTGGTACCTTTGACATTAAGGTGAATTTCTTGCACATGGCATATACTTAATTCCTGTTCTTTAATCCATTCTTCCAATCTCTGACTTTTGACGGGAGAATTTAATCATTTACATTTAAAGTCACTGCTGGTAATACAGAATTTCTTCAGCCATTTTGTTAATTAGCTTTGTAAATTATATACCTTTTATATTCGTTTTTGTGTTGTACCATATTGAATGCCTTCTCATTCCTAGCTGGACATCTGTTTTCCTTGTGGTTACCATGGGGCTAAAATTTAACAATCTAAATATAGAAAATCATATTTGTTTTGATACCAACTTTATTTCAATAGCATGCACATATACTTTTCCTGTATCCCTTTGTCCCTTCACCATTTTTTTGCACTTGTTACCATGTCTTTGTGCACTGTATGTTCAATAACCTAGATTTATCATTACTTTTTATGCATTTGCATTTTAGCATCTGTAGGAAGTAAGAAGTGGAGTTGCATACCAAACAATTCACTGCAATAATACTAATATGTATAATTATCCAAATGATTTCCTTTACTACAGGTCTTCATTTCTTTATGCTGCTTTGAACACTTTGTATAGTGCCTTTCCTTTCAGTCTGAAGAACATCTTTTAGCATTGTTTGTAGGGTGGGTCTAGTATGATGATCTCCAGCAGCTTTTGTTTATCAGAGTATATCTTAATCTCTCCTTCATTTTTGAAAGAGAGACTTGCTGGATATAAAAGTCTTGGCTGGCAGTTGTTTCCCATCAACACTTTAAGTATTTTAATCCATTTCCTTCTTGTCCCCATAGTTTCTGATGAGAAATCAGTACTCAATACAGTTGGGGCTCCCTTGTACCTAACACATTGCTTTTATCTTGCAGCTTTCAGAACTCTTTCCTTACTCTTTGCAGTTGATAGTGTAATCACTGTATTGCAGAGTATATTTTTCATCATAATTATCCTGTTTAATGTTCTCTGAAATTCTTAGAGGTGCATATTTATATATTTTGCTATATTTGGGAAGTTCTCTGTCATTATTTCTTTGACAATTCCTTCTGCCCCTTTTACTTGTTCTTCTGCTGGGCTCTCATAATGCATCTAGTTTTTATGCTTGATTGTATCCCATAGATATTTTAGACTATTTTCACATTTAATATTTCTCTTTTCTTTATGCTCATCAGCCTGTCTCATGTCAAGTGCATTGTCTTCGAGTTCACTATCCTTTCTTCTGCTGTTGAAACTCTCCTGGGAATTTCTTTATTTTTATTTCAGTTATATGGTCTTCAACTCCAGTAGTTATATTTTATTTTTTATAGTTTCTATCTCTTTATTAATTTTCTTATATGCTCATCCATTGTTTTCAGTAATCAGCCCTGTCCATCCCTGTTCTTAGGAAAAAGGAGTTTTATGTCCTATTCTGACACCAGCATCTAGCCAGGGGCTGGATCTTATCATAGCCTGACACAGGGGGGCTGTTGGACAGGAATGGGTGCCAATAGCTGCTGCACAGAGAGAGCAATCTACAATTTTTTATCATCATTTATCAGTCTCTGTATTAGTTAAGGTTCTCTAGAGGAACAGAATCAACAGGAAACACTCGCAAATATAAATTTATAAAAGTGTCTCACGTAACCGTGGGAATAAGAGTCCAAAATCCACAGGGCAGGATGTGAAGCCGACGATTCCGATGGAGGATCTGGACGAACTCCACAGGATCACTGACCTAAATGCCAGAGCTTAAAGTATCAAACTCTTATCAGAAAACATGGGTAAACATCTTCACGACCTTGGGTTAGACAATGATATATTAGATATGACAGCAAAAACAAATGCAACAAAAGAAAAAGCAGGAAAATTAAATCATGCAAAAAGAGAAAAAAACGTCTGTGCTGCAAAGCACACCACTGAGAAAGTGAAAAACATCCCACAGTATTGGAAAAATATTTGCATATCATGAATCTGACAAAGGACTTATAGCCATAATATATAAATAACTCATACATTCAATAATAAAAATCCAAATAATCTAACTTAAAAAATGGGCAAAGAATTTGAACACATATTCCTCTAAAGAAGAAATATAAATGGCCAATAAGCAACTGCAATGAGATACCACTTCACCCTTATTAGCACAGATGGAGTTAAAAAAAAAAGAACACAATAGCAAGCATTGACAAGGATGTGGAGAAATTGAGATCCTCATTCATTGTTGGTGGGAATGTGAAATCATTACTTTGAAAGCAGTTTGTAGTTCCTCAAGAAATTAGAGACTGAGTTGTCATATGACCCAGCAATTCTAGTCCTAGGTATTTACCCGAGAAGTGAAAATGAACATCCACCCCAAAACCTGCATGTGAGTGAGCCATATCCTTTTAATCCAGTCTTGTGGAGGCAGACCTATTGTTGGGTGGGACATTTGGATGAGGTTGTTCCATGGAGATGCGGCCCTGCCCATTCAAGGTGGGTCTTAGTTTACTGGAGTCCTTAAAAGAGCTCACAGAGAGAGATAGCTCAGGACCAAGACAGAACAGAGTGATGAAACCAAAACACAGGGGTTTGGAGATGCTAAGCTAAGAGATGAAGAGAAGCTAAATGAGGACCCGCAGATGCTTAGAGGGAAAGCCACTGGAAACAGGAATTGAGAGTTGTTGGGAACCAGAAGCTAGGAGAGAAGGAGAGAAGACTTTGCCATGTGCTTTCCCATATGACAAAGAAAACCCGGGCCCCATTGGTCTTTCTTCAGAGCCAAGGAATCTTTCTCTGGATGCTTTAATTTGGACATTTTCATGGCCTTTGAACTGTAAATGTGTAACCTAATAAATCTCCTTTGTAAAAGCCAACTCATTTCTGGTATATTGCATTCTGGCAGCTTTAGCAACCCCAAAACGGGTGAGTTTTATATGGTGAACAACAGAAAGTATCTGCTCCCAACTCCATACCTTGTACTCATGCATTACAGCAGCCAGTGCTTTGTCAGACCATAAGTGAGAAGCTACGAAGCTACCTCCATTCCTGGAGCTGGTTCACCCTATCCTCCATTGGCCAGCTAAAATGGACCAGAACAGTCAGGAAAACATTGTGAATAGATCCTTGAATTAGGCACACTAATGCATTGTTAGTGGCAATATAAATTGGTATAATCTTCAGTGAATGTAATTTGACAGAAAAAATAATATATTAAAGCATACACAAGCACTTTTGAAGAACTTTTTCTAATAATATATATTTTTCAATTTAGTGTGGTATAACAGTGATGATGATTTCTAGCTGTTTATTCTTATAATAGGTGGCTTCCCACTATTCATCTATGTATGTAGCTCTCTCTTTTCAACTGTATTTATGTATCTATTTATCTATTTATCTATATCTGTCTATCTATCTATCTATCTATATCTGTCTACTTCTACACACACACACACACCTACGTCATATTTGAAAATAAACACAGGTAGAAAGTCCATAAAGGGAAGCTATTGCTCTACAAAAGATTACTTCGAAAGGTGAGAAAATGAGAAAATCTGCTTCTAGCAAGCACCAGTGCATCATTTATTGTACATTTCCTTCCAGTTTTACATAATGGTTTGCATTGTTCAATGACCAGTGTTAGCGATACCAATTTGATTGCTTTTATACGGTGAAGAATTACAGTCTGCAAAGTCCATTATTTTTTATATTGCTTTATATCACATTTACTAAGCAAATCATTCTGGTATCTCTGAGGCAGAGGAAATGAAAATTTGATCTCTTGCAGATGGATATTCCCAAGGGCTTCTATTTTTAAGGGAAGAAGGCTGAATGCCTTGCTTACTCAGTTATTTTAACAAGTGCTATCTATCACTGAGTGGTGTTTTCCGGTGTTGAGCAGCAAATCTTACTGGAATCCTCTGAATCTGTGGAGAATTTAGGAAGAAAATCTTAGAACTGAGGTGGTAATATATGAAACATCAGATTGACAATTTTCTCCCTGAATCAAAATTTTTCTAACATTGTATTTAGGCCATGCTCACCTCTTCGGATAGAATGTTTCATAAGAATTTCTATTAAACTAGGTAAATTATGTGATAGGTCTGCACAAGGTCACGGTGAGTCTGCTCAGGATAAATTGTAGCAGGGGATAGGAAATAAAAGAAGGCAGCCAAGAAAAGTTACAGCAGGAATATAGGTGGAATTGTACGGCCCACAGCACAAAAGGGATCTCGCAATCGGCTGTGAACTCCAGCACTAATTCGTAACAAATGTTCATGATTCATATCTTCAGGAATAAGAAAGAATGTGTCTCCAGGGTGTCATTTGCTCTCCCCCCCACCCCAGGAAAAGCGATTTATTTATTTGTTTGTTTTAGAGAAGTTGTGAGTTTACAGAATAACCATGAATAATATACAGAATTCCAATATGCCACCCTATCATTTATACGTTCCACTGCTGTGGTACATTTGTTACAATTTATGAAAGCACATTTTTATAGTTGTACCCATAATTATAGTCTGTGGTTTAACTCAGTTCACTGTGCAGGGTAGTTGAAAGAGTTTTTTAATTTTTTATTCTATTATCTTATATGCAACCCCACATTTCTCCTTTTAACCACTTTCAGATATATATTGCAGTACTGTTAATTGCGTTTACAATGTTTTCATGGCTGTTGTGATCCATTTTAGCTGGCCCATGAAGAGTAGGGTGACTTTTTTTTTTATAGCCTATTGAATTGGATCTAGAAAAGGACTTGTTATTAAAATATGGTTAAAGAAATTGTTAATCTGAATAGATAACTATTGTTACTCAAATGATGTTTATGTTTTGAATAATAGGTTTAGGATGCTAACTTTTTTAAAATAACATAATAAAGAAGCAAATGTGTAGAAATGATTATTTTAGATTAGAACAAGCACAGGGTAGAATCAATGTCGTTTCTTGGCAGGGAAAGATAATGTCCTACAGAGTTACGGTTTTCTCAGCTGCAGAAATTGTTTATTCAGAGATATGCAGCATATTTCACATGATTGATAGATGTCACTGTCCAGTATCTATAAACCAAAAACATCCCTGCTGCTGTAAATAACAAAGCAACATTTTTCTCAGTTTTCCTAAAGTGAAATATGCAAACGTCAATTTTATGGGAAAGGTGTTTTTTTTTTCCTTTAGTCTGTGAATGATTTGTTTTTAAGACTCAAAGTCACTTTTCGTAGTCCTTACTTTTTGAAAATTCTATAATTCTCATTCTCTTAGCCATGTCACCTCATCAACAGACTATAAGTATTTCGTAATATAATATTGAGCAGTGGTTCCCAAGCTTGTTAAAGCCAAAAGAACTAAACTATGCTAAATAAAAACTGATGGTTGTGCGTGCAAATTATATTGCCACATCTTCACAGTAACTTTGTGAAAAGAGCCTTTGTTTTTCACAATTCACCAATGGGATATTGAAATTCTGGGTTTAACAGATACAAGAGTGAGGATTCTGATGTTAAATATTTCTCCTACGGTTCTGAACATTATGAATGAAGACTAATAAAATCCAGTAATAGAGATGCTGATTATATTTAGTATCTTGATTTTCTGACTTTTTTCACAGGCATCCTGGACATCTGTAGTTGCCTGGATTTGTAAGTGCAGTTCATAGTTATGTGAGTAATTTTCAGATTTTATACCCACTCTCAGTAGGAGCAGAAAAGATTTAGTAGATGGATAAAAATAGTAAATATTTAAGATCCCAGAAAATTTAAAAAAACATTTCTAAAATAGATTTCATATTTGGGCCTAATGCATTTCTTAAACTGTGACTCTAAACAGTCAAATCATAAAGTTTGCCAACGGATATTACACATTCTCTTAGAAATGTTATGACATATTTATTAATGCTGTCAAGACTTTATAGATTACAACTATAAAAGACTTGCCTTGACCTGACTTCCCTTGTTCTCTATTACACATATAATATAAAATTCAAGTAATTTAAATTGTAATCAATATAAAAATCCCTCTGATAGATAAAAAACATACATATTAGTTACATAAATTATGTAATCTCACTAAAAATTAACAAGGTTTATATTTTTTTTCTAACAAATATTTGAATTATTATTTAACAGACTGGCAGATATGCTACAAAAATCAAATCAATGACAATTTGTACCATCCTTCAAAATTCTCACTGAATGTAGAAAACTTTCCAGTGTCAGAGAACTGGTGCATCTCACTGGTGGAAATTAATTGGTAAAAGAGTAGCAGGGGAGGCTCTCTGGAGCATCAGCCATGCCTTGACTAGAGCATTTGATTTGGGCTTGCTAAGGTAAGAAGGATTTACCATCTCCATACCTTCTCTTTGAGCAAGTCCCTAGAACTAAGCTCCTGATCAGTGTACTGAAAGGACAGAATTAACTGTGATGTAATTCTTCCCATCAGTAGCAATTTACTTACTATTTGCTCAGTTTTCCAGTTAAGTAAATTAGTCTAGCCACTCGGTGTTAAGGAATGCTCAGTGGGAGAATGCATATCCTTAACCTGCCATAGCGTGTATATAATATTGCTGGAAAACACAGCTGTGGCTTTTCTATATTTAAGTAATTTACAAAATTCAATAAATTAAGTTATTTAAGTAAATTGAATAACTGATGAAGTCAAAAAAATTTAAAAGACACACAGAAAGGCAAGCTCCGTCTAAAGAAGTAAACATGTCAGCTGATACTCCAGACGCCCTGAGGCTGTCTTGAATCCCCTACCTGTTGCAAGAGTCCGAAATGCAGAGACAGGAGGAGGCTTTGAGCTAATCTGAGGTAGGGAACTGAAACCAAGACACCTACATGCAGCCATAATCCTCAAATAAACTGCAAAGTCATTTAAGGAATGCATTAAAGAAAACCATCAGCACACCTGCACAGTGAGGCAGGCTTCCTCTCCACGGGCTGCGGGAGGGGTTTGGGAGGGGGATGCGTGTGCATAGGCATACACTCCCATCAAAAATCAACACGTACTTTTATACTTTGTATGGGTTTTGTAGTTCAAATTTATATTACCCTTATGTTCGAGAGACACCTATGTAAGAACTTAATGTTAATTCTTGATTCTGGACCAAAGAGGAAAAATAGCAAAGGGTTATCCAGGACTCCACAAGAGGCTACTTAGCATGTTTTAGACTAGCAAACATGATGGGGAAGAAGGAGAGGCAGGCTTTGGATAATTGCTCTCCATTTCTTCAACAAAATAGAGCTCCCTCTTAGGGATCTAGATGCCTTCCTTTCAGGTCTTCTTCTACCCTTTCGACACTGAACACTTCAATGTATAATCCTGTGCATAATCGAAACCACTTCTTACTCTGCAGCTTAATCTCAAAAAAATTCAGCTCAGGTGGACTTAGATAAATGACTACCTAAGTAATTTACCTAAGTCTTTTAACTAAATGACTAATGACTGTTTATCAGTTACAGATTTAGCTAAATATAGAATTTTATGTTATATGGGTTTTGATTTCTTAAAGAATATTTTTTATTCCACATGTATGGAAGTTGTTTAGCGTAATAATTTTTAATTTTCTTTTCACTTATTTAGCTTGTTCTTTACATTTTTGATTAACATTTACTGATAAATGAGAGAATTACATAAAACAATAAAACACATCAGCAGTTGTATTATTTTCTAGAAGGTGGCTAGTGTGCCAGAATATTAAATTCTTTTAATAATTGATCTCTAAGAATGCTTGCTTTGTAGATATTTCAGTGGCAATTTTTGGGAACAAATGTGTGTGTGTGTGTAATAATAATCTCTAGTCCTTCGAAGACCTTGGCACTCTATATTTTTGCGTTACTAATGATAACAGACATAACCAACATCTTCTACTCATATTGCACATAAGTAAATTCACTGCATTTGTGGGTACTTATCGTGATTTATAAGCCTTCTAGTATTTGGTAAATTTGCCACATTATGAGCCATACTTCTATAAATCAAAATTCATTCTTTTAAACCTCTATTGCTGTTAAAGCAAAGGGAGGTGGTCAAACAGATTAACCCTCTCTCTACACTACTCAAGAATCTCACTCAGCGGGGGTCGAGATGGCGGCTTAGTAAGGTACGTGCGTCTTAGTTCCTCCTGCAAAGCAACTACTAGGTGAACTGAAACACTGCAGAACAGCTCCCGGGGCCACGACAGGGAATGGACACACAGCATACCCCAGTCTGGACTGGCTAGTCTGACTGCGAGACTTGGCTGCGGTGAGATCCCAGAGCGGCACGCGATTTCCCGAGCAGAGGCAGCTGTGGTGGCCAGAGCTCCTCCCTCCCTCCTTCCCGGGCCAGCTGAGAGCCTCGGAGAGGAAAGTTTCCCAAGCCGAGGCGGCCGGCGCCCCTCTTTTGCGGGCAGCTTCCTGGTCCGGCTACAAGTCTCGGATCAGAGGGCTACCCAAGCCGCGGTGACCCTCCCCCGCGGGCGGCTTCCTGGTCTGGTGGGGAATTCCACAGGCCGCGGCGGCCGGTGACTGACGCCCCTCCCCCGCGGGTGACTTCGTGGTCCGGTGGCAAATTCCCCGGACCCGCTGCGGCCAGCGACCAGCCACAGGGTCCCCTCAAGCCGCGGCGGCTGATGCCCCCACCACGCGCGGCCCCCTGAACCAACGGAGAGAATTGGATCGGAAATCCCCAGGCAGCGGAGATCGGTGACCGGGGGGATCCCTTCCAAACACATGAGATAAACGTGTGCCACGAGCGCCACCTACTGGGCAGGATAAGAAAAACAGAACCCAGAGATTTCACAGAAAAATCTTTCAACCTTGTTGGGTCCGACACCCAGGGAAATCTGACTAAATGCCCAGACGCCAGCAGCAGAAGATAATGGTCCACACTCAAAAGATTGAGAATATGGCACAGTCAAAGGAACAAACCAATAGTTCAAATGAGATACAAGAGCTGAGACAACTAATGCTGAATATACGAACAGAAATGGAAAACTTCTTCAAAAATGAAATCGATAAATTGAGGGAGGACATGAAGAAGACATGGGCTGAACATAAAGAAGAAATAGAAAAACTAAAAAACCAATTAACAGAACTTATGGAAGTGAAGGATAAAGTAGAAAAGATGGAAAAAACAATGGAAACCTACAATGATAGATTTAAAGAGACAGAAGATAGAATTAGTGATTTGGAGGATGGAACATCTGAATTCCAAAAAGAAACAGAAACTATCGGGAAAAGAATGGAAAAATTTGAACACGGTATCAGGGAACTCAAGGACAATATGAACCGCACAAATATACGTATTGTGGGTGTCCCAGAAGGAGAAGAGAAGGGAAAAAGAGGAGAAAAAATAATGGAAGAAATTATCACTGAAAATTTCCCAACTCTTATGAAAGACCTAAAATTACAGATCCAAGAAGTGCACCGCACCCCAAAAATATTAGACCCAAATAGGCGTTCTCCAAGACACTTACTAGTTAGAATGTCAGAGGTCAAAGAGAAAGAGAGGATCTTGAAAGCAGCAAGAGAAAAACAATCCATTACATACAAGGGAATCCCAATAAGACTATGTGTAGATTTCTCAGCAGAAACCATGGAAGCTAGAAGACAGTGGGATGATATATTTAAATTACTAAAAGAGAAAAACTACCAACCAAGACTCCTATATCCAGCAAAATTGTCCTTCAAAAATGAGGGAGAAATTAAAACAATCTCAGACAAAAAGTCACTGAGAGAATTTGTGACCAAGAGACCAGCTCTGCAAGAAATACTAAAGGGAGCACTAGAGTCAGATACAAAAAGACAGAAGAGAGAAGTATGGAGAAGAGTGTAGAAAGAAGGAAAATCAGATATGATATATATAATACAAAAGACAAAATGTTAGAGGAAAATATTATCCAAACAGTAATAACACTAAATGTCAATGGACTGAATTCCCCAATCAAAAGACATAGATTGGCAGAATGGATTAAAAAACAGGATCCTTCTATATGCTGTCTACAGGAAACACATCTTAGACCCAAAGATAAACATAGGTTGAAAGTGAAAGGTTGGGAAAAGATATTTCATGCAAATAACAACCAGAAAAGAGCAGGAGTGGCTATAGTAATATCCAACAAATTAGACTTCAAATGTAAAACAGTTAAAAGAGACAAAGAAGGACACTATATACTAATAAAAGGAACAATTAAACAAGAAGACATAACAATCATAAATATTTACGCACCGAACCAGAATGCCCCAAAACACGTGAGGAATATACTGCAAACACTGAAAAGGGAAATAGACTCATATACCATAATAGTTGGAGACTTCAATTCACCACTCTCATCAATGGACAGACCATCTAGACAGAGGATCAATAAAGAAATAGAGAATCTGAATATTACTATAAATGAGCTAGACTTAACAGACATTTATAGGACATTACATCCCACAACAGCAGGATAAACTTTTTTCTCAAGTGCTCATGGATCATTCTCAAAGATAGACCATATGCTGGGTCACAAAGCAAGTCTTAACAAATTTAAAAAGATTGAAATCATACACAACACTTTCTCGGACCATAAAGGAATGAAGTTGGAAATCAATAATAGGCGGAGTGCCAGAAAATTCACAAATACGTGGAGGCTCAACAACACACTCCTAAACAACGACTGGGTCAAAGAAGAAATTGCTAGAGAAATTAGCAAATACCTCGAGGCAAATGAAAATGAAAACACAACATATCAAAACTTATGGGACGCAGCAAAGGCAGTGCTAAGAGGGAAATTTATTGCCCTAAATGCCTATATCAGAAAAGAAGAAAAGGCAAAAATGCAGGAATTAACTTTCCACTTGGAAGAACTGGAGAAAGAACAGTAAACTAATCCCAAAGCAAGCAAAAGGAAAGAAATAACAAAGATTAGAGAAGAAATAAATGAAATTGAAAACATGAAAACAATAGAGAAAATCAATAAGGACAGAAGTTGGTTCTATGAGAAAATCAATAAGATTGATGGGCCCTTAGCAAGATTGACAAAAAGAAGAAGAGAGAGGATGCAAATAAATAAGATCAGAAATGGAAGAGGAGACATAACTACTGACCTCACAGAAATAAAGGAGGTAATAACAGGATACTGTGAACAACTTTACGCTAATAAATACAACAATTTAGAGGAAATGGACGGGTTCCTGGAAAGACATGTACAACCAACTTTGACTCAAGAAGACATAGATGACCTCAACAAACCAATCACAAGTAAAGAAATTGAATTAGTCATTCAAAAGCTTCCTAAAAAGAAAAGTCCAGGACCAGACGGCTTCACATCTGAATTCTACCAAACTTCCAGAAAGAATTAGTACCAACTCTCCTCAAACTCTTCAAAAAAATCGAAGCAGAGGGAAAACTACCTAATTCATTCTATGAAGCCAACATCACCCTCATACCAAAACCAGACAAAGATATGACAAAAAAAGAAAACTACAGGTCAATCTCTCTAATGAATAAAGATGCAAAAATCCTCAATAAAATTCTAGCAAATCGTATCCAACAACACATTAAAAGAATTATACATCATGACCAAGTAGGATTCATCCCAGGTATGCAAGGATGGTTCAACATAAGAAAATCAATTAATGTAATACACCATATCAACAAATCAAAGTAGAAAAATCACATGATCATCTCAATTGATGCAGAGAAGGCATTTGACAAGATTCAACATCCTTTCCTGTTGAAAACACTTCAAAGGATAGGAATACAAGGGAACTTCCTTAAAATGATAGAGGGAATATATGAAAAACCCAAAGCTAATATCATCCTCAATGGGGAAAAATTGAAAACTTTCCCCCTAAGATCAGGAACAAGACAAGGATGTCCACTATCACCACTATTATTCAACATTGTGTTGGAGGTTCTAGCCAGAGCAATTAGACAAGAAAAAGAAATACAAGGCATCAAAATTGGAAAGGAAGAAGTAAAACTATCACTGTTTGCAGACGATATGATACTATACGTCGAAAACCCGGAAAAAACCACAACAAAACTACTAGATCTAATAAATGAGTACAGCAAAGGAGCAGGTTACAAGATCAACATTCAAAAATCTGTAGCATTTCTATACACTAGCAATGAACAAGCGGAGGGGGAAATCAAGAAATGAATCCCATTTACAATTGCAACTAAAAGAATAAAATACCTAGGAATAAATTTAACTAAAGAGACAAAAAACCTATACAAAGAAAACTACAAAAAACTGCTAAAAGAAATCACAGAAGACCTAAATAGATGGAAGGGCATACCGTGTTCATGGATTGAAAGACTAAATATAGTTAAGATGTCAATCCTACCTAAATTGATTTACAGATTCAATGCAATACCAATCAAAATCCCAACAACTTATTTTTCAGAAATAGAAAAACCAATAAGCAAATTTATCTGGAAGGGCAGGGTGCCCCGAATTGCTAAAAACATCTTGAGGAAAAAAAACAAAGCTGGAGGTCTTGCACTGCCTGACTTTAAGGCATATTATGAAGCCACAGTGGTCAAAACAGCATGGTATTGGCATAAAGATAGATATATCGACCAATGGAATCAAATAGAGTGCTCAGATATAGACCCTCTCATCTATGGACATTTGATCTTTGATAAGGCAGTCAAGCCAACTCACCTGGGACAGAGCAGTCTCTTCAATAAATGGTGCCTAGAGAACTGGATATCCATATGCAAAAGAATGAAAGAAGACCCATCTCTCACACCCTATACAAAAGTTAACTCAAAATGGATCAAAGATCTAAACATTAGGTCTAAGACCATAAAACAGTTAGAGGAAAATGTAGGGAGATATCTTATGAATCTTACAATTGGAGGCAGTTTTATGGACCTTAAACCTAAAGCAAGAGCACTGAAGAAATAAATAAATAAATGGGAACTCCTTAAATTAAACACTTTTGTGCATCAAAGAACTTCATCAAGAAAGTAGAAAGCCTACACAATGGGAAACAATATTTGGAAACGACATATCAGATAAAGGTCTAGTATCCAGAATTTATAAAGAGATTGTTCAACTCAACAACAAAAAGACAGCCAACCCAATTACAAAATGGGAAAAAGACTTGAATAGACACCTCTCAGAGGAGGAAATACAAATGGCCAAAAGGCACATGAAGAGATGCTCAATGTCCCTGGCCATTAGAGAAATGCAAATCAAAACCACAATGAGATATCATCTCACACCCACCAGAATGGCCATTATCAACAAAACAGAAAATGACAAGTGCTGGAGAGGATGCGGTGAAAGAGGCACACTTATCCACTGCTGGTGGGAATGTCAAATGGTGCAACCACTGTCGAAGGCAGTTTGGCGGTTCCTCAAAAAGCTGAATATAGAATTGCCATACGACCCAGCAATACCATTGCTGGGAATCTACTCAAAGGAATTAAGGGCAAAAACTCAAACGGACATTTGCACACCAATGTTTATAGCAGCATTATTTACAATTGCAAAGAGATGGAAACAGCCAAAATGTCCATCAACAGAGGAGTGGCTAAACAAACTGTGGTATATACATACGATGGAATATTATGCAGCTTTAAGACAGGATAAAATTATGAAGCATGTAATAACATGGATGGACCTAGAGAACATTATGCTGAGTGAGTCTAGCCAAAAACTAAAAGACAAATACTGTATGGTCCCAATGATGTGAATCGACATTCGAGAATAAACTTGGAATATGTCATTGGTAACAGAGTTCAGCAGGAGTTAGAAACAGGGTAAGATAATGGGTAATTGGAGCTGATGGGATACAGACTGTGCAACAGGACTAGATACAAAAACTCAAAAATGGACAGCCCAATAATACCTAATTGTAAAGTAATCATGTTAAAACACTGAATGAAGCTGCATCCAAGCTATAGGTTTTTGTTTTGTTTTGTTTTGTTCTTACTATTATTACTTTTATTTTTTTTCTCTATATTAACATTCTATATCTTTTTCGGTTGTGTTGCTAGTTCTTCTAAACTGATGCAAATGTACTAAGAAACGATGATCATGCATCTATGTGATGATGTTAAGAATTACTGATTGCAAAAAAAAAAATAAATGGGAGCTGTAAAGATTGTCAAAAAAAAAACAACAGATTAACCTACGTAGAATAGAAACTTGTAAAAGTGCAATATAATCCATCTGAGTAACATAATCTATTTCTGTGTAACCTCATTGCTGTTCAACGCGAAATGCTGGGGTTAACAGCCAGGAGATTAATGTAGCTCTGTTTTTACTACAGCAGCTTCCATAACAAATTGGCCACAGTTCCTTGAGCTATCTGCTGACCTGTCTCCATAGCCTGCAAAGGGTCTGTGCACCACCAAACATTAAAAAAACTAAGCCCCAATATACTGCGGTATTTCCAACTGTAAGCCAGGTCAATATTACTCCTTTGAGGAGCAACTATGCTATTTTTTTTTTTTTTACATGGGCAGGCACCGGGAATCGAACCCACGTCCTCTGGCATCGCAGGGAAGCATTCCTGCCTGCTGAGCCACCATGGCCCACCCAGCTATGCTATTTTATAATCATTTATCTGAATAACAATCAGAAGTTCCTATTTAGTTTTCTAAATGGAAATGACCCAAAATATAAGAACTATATAGAAACAGATGATAGACTCGGTTATTATAAAAATGTAAATTTATTAAAGAAAACAAAATTGTAAATACTACTGGCAGTAAAAAAAATCTAGAAATTTTTATGCAGCATTCATAGTATGTGCATGGTTTATAAATCTAAATTCTTACCAAAAAAAGATGAATATTCACATGGGAAATTAGGCAATAGAAACAAACTCTCACTTTATGCAGAAGAAATACAAATGATAAATAAACATATGTTAATGATTAAAATATGCAAATCAAAAAGATTATCTTTATCTTGGCAATTTTTGTTTCTTTTTTACATGATAGAAATGGGCACATAAAAACCATAGATGGAAAAGTAGAGTGGTATAAACATTGATATAAATTAATTCGTTTTATCTGGACAACTGTCAATGACCTGTGCACTATTATTAGTATTTCAGTTAATTTAACAGTTAAAGAAACTGAGGCATAGACATATGAAGTAACTTGTCACACATCTAATAAGTGTCAGTACTTAACCTATCTGGGCCTCTGTTCTCAGCTGTGAAATGATGAAGTTTAGGATAACGCGAAAGTTGAAATGGTTGAATCACTTACTTAAATTGTGACTAGCAGGCCTTTCCCAGTGTCAGTTTGTTCACCAATGATTCAGAGGATACTAGTGATTGTGAAGCAAAGGCAAAGTATAGAAACTTCTGGGATTGCTAAAGCAGATGCCTAGGTCTTTCCTTAACGTCTTAGAGCTTACCTCAGCTCAGATTTAGTTCTCTTAATCTCTAAGTGAGTCATATAGTGATCACTTACACAATGACAGCCCCTTAAATCAGGAAAAGTCTCTATTTTTATACTCCTATAATTATATCACTCACAACAACATTTTCTAGTGGATCATAACCCATAAATCTGTAGATTCCTATTTGTGTAGCAAAAGCAATCCAGATAGGCCACATACAGCTTGCTAAAAACTTTCTATGCACAAGAATCATTTTTCATTTATAGCACCAGGAGGCAGGAATACAAGGTAATTTGATCAGGTAGTTTCTCCCCAGGTGCTCACCAGGTTGGAAGGACTGGGAATGAACCAGTTCCTAAGTCTCTTCCCCTAAGGTCAAGCTAGATTATTTCCAAACATCTTTCAATTCGATCATTGTGTTGTTTTAAAGTCAGTTGTGCACCTCTCAGTTATTGCATTCAATTCTCAGTAACATCCAAAGCACTTAAGTATGTTAAGGAGAGAAGCACAGCAAAATATTATAGCTAGAAGTTAATTCTTATGTATGGAATTAAAAATAGTAAATACTTTTAAATATCCCCTGAAATTTTACCACAGGAATATCCGATATAACATTATCAGCACAAATATATAGACAGACAGGCAGGCAGACAGACAGACAAACAGACAGACAGACAGACAGACAGACAGACAGACAGATAGATAGATAGATAGATAGATAGATAGATAGATATAGACATAGATAGAATTAAATCAGCAATTTTAAATTCTCTGTAATTTTCTCAAGGTTTTTTCCTCCACTTGCCTGCTCTTGAACAAGCAGAGATCCATTTATAACTATTAAGAATTTATAGCTCATCGTATTACAGTAGTAATATATTATCCTTTAAAACCAAGGCTGTGTGTACTAATCTTAAAAGCTGCATATTGATTTTTTTAAATGATCTATGTAGGTCACCTCAAAATCATGACAAATACTGCTGCACTTAATTCTGTATTAGAAAGTTTTAATAGCTTAAAATGAGTTATATAACTTTTTTAGTATGCAGTCACAATGATAAGCAAATGTCTCCAAAACAGAGAGCCATGAAATTATCTTTTTTTTCCTAGGTTCTCTACAAAATTGCATTTGCTGCCTGTTTATTCATTTTATCACCTTCAGACAAGTGACAGCTGGCACTAAAATTTTAAGGAAAATATGTGATAAAAGTATAAAATTTAAAAGCATGCATGATACATACTTTCCTGTGAGTTTCAAGTCATTGTTTTACTTTACTTGTCATAGTTTTATTCAACTCTGCAGAACAATTTTTTCTTTTAGACCAACTGATTAAGATTAACTTTTTATCATGGTTACACTTAATTGAATTCGAGTAAGTTAAAACAGAAAAAAAATATTTACCATCAGCATATCAGAAAGATGCAAACAATATATCCAAGCAAAAATACTATTCATTTATAACAAATACATGTTATTTAATAGTAAGAGAATCAAATCTGTTGGTAATATTCAGATTATTTGGCTTGGAAAATCAAAAGTTATAAAAGATGGTTGAAACCAATCTTTCAAGTTAAAAGAGGTCCACCCAACTTAAAAGGGAAATATATTTTTACCACATCATATTATATGCAAGGTTAAATATGTAATTCTAAGAAAACCATAAATAAATAAATAAATAAATAAATAAATAAATAAATAAATAAATAAATAAAAAAGAAAGAAGTGAGAAAATAGAAAATACCAAATATAATGTCAAATACATTCCAACATTGGGGTATGTGTGCATATGTACACATTTTATTGATTACTTACTCATGCATGAACTTATATATGTACCCACATTTGTTACTTGTATTTTTTCTGAATATTATTGTTTTATAGTTAGTGTATTTAGTTGAATAGCATCCCCTAAAAATTCACATCCATCTGGAGCTTCATTGACCTTATTTGCTTTGCAGCTGTAATTAGTTGAGATGAGATCACACTGGATTAAGGTGTGTCTAATAAGATGGAGACCCTAATAAGAGAAGGGAATTTTGGCCATGGAGACACACAGAGATCAGTGGCCATGTGAAGTGGGCTGCTATAAGCCAAAGAACACCTGGGGATGCCAGAGCAGGAGCAGACAAAGAAGAGACAAGTATTTGTCCCTACAAAACCCCAGGAGAGAGCAGGGCCCTGCCCACAACTTGATTTCAGACATCTAGCCTCTAAAACTGTGAAGAGAATAAATTTCTATGGTTTGAAATCACCCAGTTTGTGGTATTTTGTTAAAGCAGCCATAGGAATCTAATACGGCTTTTCATTTTTTAAACCATGTATGTGGGTTTTCCTTTGTATTTATTTTATCCTTCTTTCTTCATCTAATTGTCAGATAAATATGCATTTATCTTCTTAATAATTTTAGAGATTTTATTTCTTATGTTCAAGTGAGTAATCCATATTGGCCAAGAGAAATAAACAGAATAGATTCAGGGTCAGTTTTAAAAAATGAAGGATTATTTACAGCTGTCCCACTCTTTGAAGAAATATGAATTTCAAGTTGGGTAATGGAGGATTAGGAAATGTGAAGTAGCCAGGAACAGAGGCATCCAATTGAAATTGTCAAATGATGGATACTTAGAATACTATAAAACTCATTACTTGTGAAAAATATAACAAGCGGGGCATTCATGGGAGTGTGAATTTCTGCAGACTTCAGAACAGCAAATTGGCAATATAAAGCATGAGCCAGAAAATTCTCCACACCAATAACCTGACTACCAGGAAGCCGCATCACTGAATAACCTCAGATTACATATGATTTATGAAAAAATTTAATTGTGCCACAAATGATAAAAGTGAAAAACTGGAAGAAACTTAAATGTCTAACAATGGGAAAATGGCCTAGCAAATTGTGTGTATATATATATATACACACTTGTGTATATATGTATATATACAAATATATGTATATGTATACAAATATATATATATATATATAATGTAGATTTCAAAATTAATTTTTATTTAAGGTGTTATTACCTCGGATATGCTCAAGCTTTATTGAAGATCATTATATAAAACTGAATATATAGTAGGATGCTTTTTATATAAAACGTATAAAATTTTTAGTTTGTAAGTAAAATAGACGTTCATAGCGAAATGAATAGATGAAAATGCACCAAAATGTTAAAATTAACTTTAAAATTAATTGCCCCTGGAAGGGGAAATTGATGGGTGGCTTTTATTTACCTTCTGTCACGGTCAGGTTCACGTGTCAACTTGGCCAGGCGGTGGTGCCCATTTGTCTGCTCAGGCAAGTGCTGGCCTGTCTGTTCCTATGAGGACATTTCATGGACTTAAACCATGATTATGTCAGCTGCGTCCACAGCTGATTGCATTTGTAATCAGCTAAAGGGAATGCCTTCTGCAATGAGTGATGCTTAATCTAATCACTGGAAGGCTTTTAAGGCGAATTCAGAAGAGACAGGCTCTCTTTCTGCTTCAACTGGCGACCTCTCCTGTGGAGTTTGTCCAGACCTTTCATTGGAGTCCTCAGCTTGCAGCCTGCCCTACAGACCTTGGACTCTATATTCACATGATCATGTGAGACACTTTTATAAATTTTATATCTACAGATATTTCCTGCTGATTATGTTTCTCTAGAGAACCCTAGCTAATACAGCTTGGTACTGGGAGTAGTTCTTAAGAAACAGAATCTTAAAATGAGTTTTTATGATTGGTTTTCTACTCTGATTGGACTCAAACACACTCAGGACTCTGTTTCCTTTAATCAGAATCATGCTGCCAATCCATGGGGTGAGTTAGCAAAAGAGATAGTCAAAATATAATAACTGGACTGTTCTAATGCTTTGCTTGTACGAAGTCAGCCTCTGGAGGGTAATGTTTTTGACACCTTTACGGAGTTTTATGGAAATAGGAGGTATAGTGATGTTGGCTGGTTGTTGTTAGATAAGTTGTATACATTAATGAGTGAAAGGGTTGGGCTGAAGGCTTCAAATGAGAAGCTTATGCACCATATGACAAATGTAAACATTTCTCTGAGTGCCCTGATGGAAAATCTTATTTCATTTAGCCGTGGACTTTAAATCTCAGAAAAGCAGACTAAGAAGCTTATTGTTGGAGTAGCAACTTTACAACATAAACTGAAATCTCAATCTTGCATGGTGTCTGTTGTTAAAGTGAGGGCATTGATTTGAAAGGAGTGGGCCCTGAAAAATGGGATGATGACACACGGATTGACGATGATGATGTCATGCTGAGTCTTCTCTAGATAACCCTGTGGTGGTCTGCCCTAAGGACATAGCCACCCCACCACAAGTCTGTCCTGAAGAGTTGGCCACCCAACCTCCACATGAGGGGGTTAGCCCTAAAGTGATTAATCATGTTTCACCACATGAAACTGCAAATGAATGCCCTGAAGCAAATGGCTTGAAAGATATTTCTTATTCTTTTCATGAACCACCCCCACCACTCCTCATTTCTTTAGTTCAGTTATAGACCTATAGCTAGACTAAAATCTCAACAGGCTCCAAAAAATGAGGTACAAGGTATCATCCATGAGGAGGTATGTCATATTCCAAAAGAACTGTATGAATTTTCCCATTTATATAGGCAGAAATCAAGGGAATATGTGTGGCAATGGACTTTAAGGGTGTGGGATAATGGTGGGAAGAATATATAGCTAGCTCAGGCTGAATTTATTAATATAAGCCCGTGAAACAGAGATTCTGCATTCAATGTTATAGCTCAAGGAGTTAGAAAAGGCATTAATAGTTTGCTTGGATGGTTGGCTGAAACATGGATCAAAAGATGGCCCAAATTACCTGAGGTTGAAATGCCAGAACTGCCCTGGTATAATGGGTCCTGTCTGGGATCCAGAGACTTAGAGAGGTTGGAATGTTAGCAAAGATTTACCATGGAATGCCTGCTCATACCCCCCAAGAATGTCCGGAGGTTGCATCTTTTACCAGTACTGTGAGAAATAAATTTGTGAGTCTAGCGCCATCATCCCTGTGGTAGTTAGATTCAGTTCTCAACTTGGCCAGGTGAAGGCACCTAGTTCTGTTGCTGTGGACATGAGCCAATGGTACGTGAACCTCATCTGTTGCTAATTACATCTGCAGTCGGCTAGAAGGCATGCCTGCTGCAATGAACGATGTTTGACTTAATTGCCTGCTGCTTAAATGAGAAAGCACAATGTAGCACAGCCTAAGCAGCTCAGCATTCCTCATCTCAGCACGCAGCTCAGCCCAGGCCTTTGGAGATGCAGAAAGAAGTCACCCTGGGGAAAGTTGTTGGAACCCGGGGGCCTGGAGAGAAGGCCAGCAACATGGACTTCCATTCACCAAGGCTGACCTGGCTACAGCCACTGCTGAATGCCCAATCTGCCAGCAGCAGATACCCACACTCAGCCTCCAATATGGCACCATTCCCCAAGGTGACCAGCCAGCTACATGGTGGCAGATTAATTACATTGGCCCACTCCCTTCACGGAAGGGCCAGTGATTTGTTTTAACTGGAATAGACACATACTCTGGATGTGGGTTTGCTTTCCCTGCACCCAGTGCTTCTGCCAAAACTACTATCTGTGGGCTTACAGAATGCCTTATCTATTGTTATGGTATTCCTTACAGCATTACTTCTGATCAAAGAACACACTTCACAGCAAATGAAGTTCAGGAATGTGCACATGTTCATGGAATCCTCTGGTCTTACCATATTTCTCATCATCCATAGGCAACTGAGTTGATAGAATGATGGAATGGCTGTTTGAAAACTCAATTATGGTGCCAACTAGGTGGTATTACCTTGCAGGGCTGGAGTGATGCTCTCCAGGATGCTGGGTATGCTCTGAATCAGCATCCACTGTATGCTGCTCTTTCTCCCATAGCCAAGATCCATGGGTCCAGGAACCAAGGAGTGGAAATGGGAGTGGCACCACTCACTATTACCTGTAGTGACCCACTAGGAAAATTTTTGCTTCCTGTCCCTGTGACCTTGAGCTCAGCTGGTCTACAGGTTTTAGTTGCAGAAGGGGGAGTGCTTCCACCAGGACAAATAACAATGATTCCATTGAAGTGGAATCTAAGACAGCCATCTGGTCACTTTGGGCCTCTCATGCCCCTGGATCATCAAGCCAGGAATAAGATTACTTTACTGGCTGGGGTGATTGACCCTGACTATCAGGGAAAATAGGACTACAACTACACAATGAAGGTAAAGAAGAGTTTTCCTGGAACATAGGAGATCCCCTAGGGCATCTTTTAGTTCTACCATGCCCTGTGATTAAAATCAATGGGAATCTGCAACAATCCAATCCAGGAAGGACTACCAATGGCTTTGAAACTTCAGGAATGAAGGTTTTGGTGCCCCACCAGGCAAAGAACCATGGCCAGCTGAAGTGCTGAACTGCTTACTGATGGTAAAGAGAACATGGAATGGGTTGTGGAAGGAGGTGGTGATAAATATGAACTATGGCCACATGTTCAGCTACAGAAATGAGGACTGTAATGGTGTTTTGTTCATGTTATACTGTTTAAGTTGTAAGATCTCAAGTTTAAGAATGAATATAACCCAAGGACTTGCACCCTATTCTGGGGAGATTTAATGCATTACCAGTTGTACATGGGACAGTTAAGTATTGTTAGACAAGGAAAAATGTATCTGTAATTGTTTTCTATTTAGAGATTAAGTATGGTTTAGATGATGTGGATAGCTGCCAAGTTGACTAGGGGTGGACCGTTATGGTCAGGTTCATGTGTCAACTTGGCCAGGTAGTGGTGGCCATTTGTCTGATTGGGCAAGTGCTGGTTTGTCTGTTGCTATGAGGACATTTCATGGACTTAAATCATGATTCTGTCAGCTGCATCCACAGCTGATTGCATTTGTAATCATCTAAGGGAAGTGTCTTCTGAAGTGAATGATGCTTAATCTAATCACTGGAAGGCTTTTAAGGAGGATTCAGAAGAGTCATTCTCTTCCTGCTTCAGGTGAGCCTCTCCTGTGGAGCTCATCCAGACCCTCCATCAGAGTTGTCAGCTTGTGGCCTGCCTTACAGACCTTGGACACTACATTCCCACAGTTACCTGAGACACTTTCATAAATGTTGTATCTACGGACATTTCCTGCTGCTTCTGTTTCTCTAGAGAACCCTAGCTAATACACCTTCTTTCCGTTTTTTAATATCTTCCATGAAAACATCTATCTCATTATTTGGCTCTTTGTTACAGCAGCCAAATCTGTATCCTAATTCACACTGTATTTTTTGAAACTTTGAATTTGTCTTTAGTGAAATGGAAATTAATCTTTTAAAAGCAATATATTAAAGTTCTGAAGAGCAGAATATAGTGACTTTAAAATTATTATTAATATTTCTAGACAAAAAATTAAGATATTTGTGTGTCCTGCTTATTTTTTTTCAGGGAAACTAAGTTTCTCATAAGAAGTCTGATTCTTTAATGACATCTTGTCATAACCTAGAAACTGCCATGTAGGCTAAGTCACAATCCTTCAGCTCCAAAATTTTCTCTGTGCAGGACGTATTAGCCATGTTCTCCAAATATCCTTAGCTTAACTTAATAACTCACTATGGAACTTATAGCCATGTAAAATATGGATTCAATTGTTTCTCTGAACTTCAAAGAATGTAATCACAGCTGCATCTAAAATCTTTGTTCTGTTCCTCTTGTCAACACTGTCCTTTTAAATATAAATGCTTTTTATTAGTGAGTTTGGTGCTACTCTTTCATTTTCATTGTGTGTGTGTGTATGTGTGTGTGTGATATTCTCAATGATATTCTTATCTTTAAATTTGCATGTTCATTCTTGCTTTCTGTAAAGTCTGTGTCTTTCCAGTGATTGTGAGGGGTATCGCCATGTGCTACTGGAGAAGAGTGAGCCAGCAGCTGATTTGAACACTGAGTGCCCCGTTCCTTCCAGGTGTCTCTAGATTCTTGGGAAGCAGTCCAGTGTCTCCAACTTAAAGGCAAATACTGGCTGCTGTTCTTGGGGGATGCACAAAAATAATTTCAGTTCAGAGCCATGATCAGTGGCAGTAATGAAAAAGAAGAGAGTTTCTATCATGATATCCCCCTAACTCTCTTAATGTCCCAGACTCCCATATTAGTCATTTGTCTTCTACATCCAAGCTTTGAACAGCTTCGGGGCCACTAATATTGTTTCTGCAGTTTTGCTTTGGATGCATTTTGGTTTGAGTTATCTTTTCAAAGTCATTCCATTTGCATTCCTTCTGTTATGTGACTTTTCCTAGTTGCTATTTCCCCATGTGAAGCTTTTCTTGATTGCCATGGTAGTTATGGCTGTTGCTTATCTTTTCCAAACCTATTTATTTTCTGTCATTTATAAGGATTCAAAAATTAGTTTGGGGGAAATATACCTTTATGCCTTCCATTATATCAAGGAAAATGCTTCTCCAGTCTTTTTTTTTTCTTTAGTATTTCTCACATTTTTTTTATAAAGGTCAGACACATCTACTCAAAAGTGTTTCAAAATTTTGTTTTTAGTTGTAAATTAATTTCAGAAACACCTTGACAGATTTAATGATTAGCTGGTACTCATTTGGTTTTCATAGTCCAATTATTAATCTTATTTCTTATGTAAATTACCTAATTGAGATGAGCTAAATTTTCATGTTGTTTTCTCTCTATTTATTCATGCACTTTAAATAAATCTTGCTTTATAATTTTACTATGTTATTGAGGCAAAGATCTTTTGACAAGTTCTGATCTTTATTTTGTGTTATTTATAACTATTACAAAGCAAGATTTTTCTCATTGAGTATTTTAAATTAAATTTTACCTTTTTCTGATATTAGGACTAGGATACTTGTTTTTTGGGGTTTTGCTTATTTGTATTTGCATAAACAATTTGTAGACATATGGATGCTGAAGCTACTTCCAATGAGACCTTAGAAGGAAATGATAGATTTATTATTGGAAACTGAAGGAAAGTCAATCCTTGTTGAAATGTGGCAGAGAACTGGGTGAAAGTGAGTTCTCAGATCAGATAGAAGGCAGAACTTGAAAGGAGTGAGTATGGATAGTTAGCTAAGGAGATTACAAGCTAAGTGTAAAAGGTACAGCTCGGTTTCTCCTTGCAGCTTATAGTAAAGTGTGAGAGGAAAGGGATATGCTGAGAATCTTAACTATAAAGAAACAAGAAGTTGATGGTTTGGGAAATTCTGGGCTTATCCATGCAATGTGCTCTAACACTAGGGACAGAACACTGGATAGGCAGCTCTATTGGGGACCACCCTGAGCTTCATGAAAGCTCAGTCCTGGAGAATAGGGCTCCAGGTGAGGGTTTAACTGAACTTGGACCCATTCAGCCATTTCAGCAGCAGTCAGCATTAGGAATGGAGTAATGCAGCGAGGACCTGTGGCAGGTTCTATTGTTTAATTGATGGGATCCCTGTGAACGGCATGCCCAGACAACAACAAGATTTTTGGGAAATATATACGAATGGGACCACTGCCAGCCTGGACTGAAAGGGACAGAGAAGGGATGAGTTAAAAGAAGAATCTCTTCAAGGGCAGAACCTTGGATGTATATCGAATGGCTGATACTCCCCTGTATTTAGAGTGTGCAGACCTTATGCCCCACTGTTCAGGAGGAATGTTGCCACCCCAGTCTCAAAGATGGTGGAGCCTGCGTCCTGGAGTTTGTAGGGAGAATGGTTGCTGTCCTGTTGCTTGGAGAGGGTGATGCCATCACCCAAGTGTTTGGGAAGAGCATGGAATGGTGGGTGCCACTCCATCAGGTCCAGGGGATGAAACATTGATCCTCAGACGACTTTCAGATCCTGAAATCTGATCAAGTTTGCCCTGTTGGATTTTGGAATTGTAGGGGACCCATGATCCCTGTTTTCCTCCCAATTTTCCCCTTCTGAAATGGGAATGCTTATCCTAATGGCTGTCCCACCATTGTATATTGGGAGTATATAACGTTTTCTAGGTTCTACAGGTCCACCGTTCGAGGAGAATCGTGTCACAGGACAGACCACACCTACAACCAATTTTGATGAGATTTTGGAAACACCATTTGAATGTTGTGATGGAATAAACATATTTTGCATGTAGAAAGGACATGTTTTTTGGGGGTTCAGAGGGTGAAGTGTGGTGGTTTGGAGTCGTACGTACACTAGAAAAAGGATTATGATGACTGACAACTAAATGATGATATTGTGAGATATTGAATGTAAATTCAAATGGAATCTATGATAAATTAATATATCTCAGTAAAACATGGAAAAGAATAATGAAATTTAAGGCATTCCAGTAGGTGTGAACTCATTAAAATTAGGACCCTTTGATGGAGCTATTCCAATTATTGTGAGGCCCAGCTGATTCAGGATGGGTCATAATCTTATCACTGAATGCCTTAAAAGGAAGGAAGAAAAGAAAAGTCAGAGGGAAAAGCCAGAAGCTGAAAGTCAATGGAACTTGGAAAAGAAAAGAGAAGCCATGAGAGACTGCCATGTGCAATACCATATGACAGAAAAGCCAGGGACAAAGGTGTGTTGGCAAACAGCCCCAGAATGCTACCGTCTTCTGGGAGAAAACATTCCCTTGATGACACCACAATTTTGGACTTCTCTTAGCCTCAAAACATGATCTGATAAATTCCTATTGCTTAAGCCAACACATTGCATCTGCTACCCAAATAAAATGATCATCTTCCATAATGTCCACTCATTACCACACTTAGAAAATCAAATCATTTGAGGAGATTAACCCTCTCTCCTGAGAAAAGTTGGAAGGTACATTTAAATACTTATTATCTCCCTGTAACTTTCTTCCACTAGTAAAATAAGTGATGACCCTACATAAAGAGAGAAGCACTATTTATTTCATGGCTCCTCTAGGATCTTGAGGTTCATGGCTCAACCTTCTCCCTGAATACCTTTCCTCCCAAGGTTGGGCTTGACTCAACTCTAAAGCCTCTATGATATTTTACCCCCAGTTCACATTAATTGCCTTCACAAAAATCTCCAATAAACCTAAAGATTATATTTCTAGTTGCTCTAGTTTGCTAGCTGCCAGTATGTAATATTCCAGAAACTGAATGACTTTTAAAGAGGGGAATTTAATAAGTTGCTAGTTTACAGTTCTAAGGCCAAGAAAATGTCCCAATTACAAGTCTTTAGAAATGTCCAATCTAAGGCATCCAGAGAAAGATACCTTGCTTCAAGAAGGCCGATGAAGTTCAGGTTTCTCTCTAGTGAGAAGGCACATGGTGAACACAGACAGAGTTTCTCTCTCATCTGGAAAGGCACATGGTGAACACAGTTGTAGGACCAAGGGTAAAAACAAGACCTGCAGAATGTGTTGGGAGCAGCTGGCGTCAGGGTGGTGATGGCAGTAAACTGTGGAGATTGTTATGTAAGCAGTCTGGGAGGAAGAGAATGTTTACCCCAACTGGTTATGTTAAATGTGAAGGAAGTGAGCACTTAAAAATAAACACTCTGATTCCTCAGGAAATGCATGCCTGCCTTTTGTCACCCTGTAGTATATAGGCTGGATCTGGTTAAGAATAAAATTGTCCGTTGTCTGTTATTGCTGAACTTCAGACCCTCTGATCCCATCTGTCTTTCTTTCTCATCATTCCTTAATATCCTTTGCACTTCAGTCCCATGGAAGCAACACAAGGTCAGAGTTCCTCTTTCATCTGGAAGGGCACATGGCGAACACGGGGTCATCTGCTAGCTTCTTCTCCCGGCTTCCGGTTTCATGAAGCTCCCTGGGAGGGGTTTTCCTTCTTCATCTCCAAGGGTTGCTGGCTGGTGGACTCTCTGCTTCAGGTGGCTATGTCATTCTGCTCTCCTCTCTCTGAATCTCTCTGAATCTCTCATTCTCCAAACTGTTTCCTCTTTTATAGGATTTCAGAAACTAATCAAGACCCACCCAAATGGGTGAAGACATGCCTCTATCTAATCTAGTTTAACAACCACTCTTGATTGAGTTGCATCTCCAGGGAGATGATCTAATTACATACAGTATTGAATAGGGATTATTCTGCCTTTACAAAATGGGATCTTGATTAAAACATGGCTTTTCTAGGGGGCATACATCCTTTCAAACCAGCACACTAGTTATTTTGAAAAATATGAACATTAGCCTTGGATCGCAAAGGAAATCAGGCTAGTAAGCTGGAAACTCCTTTTTCCGTTAGCGCTCAGCTATATTCCCCACCCCCTCAACTCCCAGTTTCTCAGAAAAAAATCCCCATTGTTATGTGCCCTACAAGTTGAACCTTTTCCTCTAGAGTCTCTGTATCACATTAAAGGGGAAAAAATTCTGCATGCTTTTCTTCCAGCAAGGCCTCTGCTTCAGACAGGTCTAGTGTATGTTTTACTTGTATCAAGTTTCTTTCTTCAATTTTTAATCTCTGAATTGGGAAAATGCCATTTATCATTCATAAGGATAAAGCACTAGTTTATTAATACAGTCAATTAATGTGTTTGCTTTTTGAGAAAAAATATTTAGTATTTTTTTTGATAAAAATATATTACTACTTGCTATACCTTTTTGACTTGGGTTTCAAGAAGCTCTAATATAAGTGAGTTGTTCTACTATATTAATTCACTTATCCTTAGCCCTTTCTGACTTTGTTTCTGTGTCACTACATGCTAAGTAGCACTTGATATATTTTTTAACATCGTCAACTTCTATTACCTGTTTCTTATTAACTTGGTGGCAGGCATTTTAAACACCAGTATTTATAAAGTAAACACAGTTTTTACAAAGTTTTTATAGTCCTTCAGGTAGAAATGCAGTGAGATTGATATTTGAATTTTTATTACTCTCATCTTAGAGTCAAGTTTGTAGCTCCCATGTTAAGTACAGAAGTTATTACACTGTGAGTTTTGGACTTCATTCCTCACTAAGCTAAAATCTCCACTCTTACTCTATTTTCTTCTTTTGCATCACCTCAATTTATGAATTCTTGTATTAGTTGGGCAACACTAGTTATAATAGTGCAGAAAAAGAAATAGAACACAAGCATCTCAAGTATACAGAAGCTCATCTCATGTTGACAAAGGAGTAAAGGGCAGGTGTTCCTGGTAGGTTGTCGGGTTTTCCTGCATGCAGCCATTCCATAATCAAGCTAGCAATGACTCTGCCATCTTCAACACGTGAATTTCAAACTATCAGTGACTATGTTCATTCCATTCAATACGAAGAGGGAAGGAGTGTGGAGAATTATACATAGAAACTTCTTATGGACCTGGTCTGGAAAGGATACATATCACTTCTGTTCACATACCACTGGCAAGACCTTTTTTGTTTTTCAGAAAATAAAATTGTTCAGATTTAATATTGATTTTATTGTCATTCATGTGTACAAAACGTTATTGAAAGATTTATTTTATTAGCAATACATTGTTTTATTATATATTAGCAAGATAATATTTTATTAGCAATGCCTACTGATCACACTAAATTATTTAACATTTTAGAAAATGAGTCATAGAAAGAAGAAAATTCCTTTTGCAGTGTCAACAGGAAGTTAAATAAATCTTGTGGATTCTACTTTATACTCAAGATATAAAGTAAGATATACTTTATAAGTAAGATAAGGTATATCTATCTTTTAAGGTAGATATACCTTAAAAGTATCTATAATTGTACATTCAAATACTTATGCATATACTTTATCATGAAAGAAAGCAATATATTATGATTAATGCAAGTTTTCAGATTCATGAAAAATACTTTCAGGTAAGTTTATTAGGGATATCGTGATCTTGAGGTAGTCGTTTATTTTCTCATGCCCTGATTCCTTATCAGACAAGATAATACTAAAGTAAAGCAAGCTGCCACATAGTGAGATCATTAACCATGGATAAATAAACGTTTTTAAGAACTATAATTATTGCCTCAAAAATATAGTTAAAGCATTTTTGCATCGAGTATGAATAATATAATATTAGAGAAATCATAAAATATATTATTATAGGTAATATAAAAGAACAGCTCAATCTTATATCTACATGAATGTGAAAATACATGCAAATATGACTATATATCTACCAGAAAGCTTTTTCATTTTAATTGCTTACCAAAGAATATAGGAAATCAGTTTCATAGCTGTTAATATTAAGTATCAGAGAAACATACCAGAGAAACACTCATCATTATTCCCAGGAAGGTTTCTTATCAAAGGGATCTATACCTTTCTTAGTTCCAAGTTCCATTAAAGACAAGACCAAATCCTTCCAGGCTCAAGATCCATCTTCTTAACTTAAACAGTCCTATTTATTAAGAGAGTTATACAAAGTATTGATCATCAGTACTTATCTAAATTTCTTAGGAGAGTTATACAAGGTATTGATCATCAGTACTTATCTCTGATTCTGGTAGCTATCAGTTTTGGTTGCCACAAATGCCTAACATGCAGTAGTTTTGTATTCTGAGCCCTTTCTGATTGGGTGAGAGAATGGGATTCATTCTAGCCAATGAGTTGAAGGTAGAAGTAGTGAATGCCATCTGTTCAGGTTTATTAGCTGCTGGAATGCAACACACCAGAGACAGATTGGGTTTCAATAAAAGGGGATTTATTTTGTTAGTTCTTCAGAGGAAAGGCAGCTAACTTTCAAGTGAGGCTCTTTCTTACGTG
Source organism: Tamandua tetradactyla (assembly GCF_023851605.1). Taxonomy (NCBI): domain Eukaryota; kingdom Metazoa; phylum Chordata; class Mammalia; order Pilosa; family Myrmecophagidae; genus Tamandua; species Tamandua tetradactyla. The sequence continues at coordinate 37,627,277 of NC_135352.1, read as the reverse complement.
GGAAGGCACAGGGTGATCTCTGCTGGCCTTCTCTCCAGGTCTCTGGGTTCCAACAACTTTCCCCGGGGTGATTCCTTTCTGCATCTCCAAAGGCCTGGGCTGAGCTGCCAGTGCTGAGATGAGGTATGCTGAGCTGCTTGGGCTGTGCTGCATTGAGCTCGCTCATTTAAGCACCAGCCAATTAAGTCAAACATCATTCATTGCAGCAGACACGCCTCCTAGCCTATTGCAGATGTGAGGAGCAACAGAGGAAGTTCAGGTACCATTGGCTCATGTCCACAGCAACAGAACTAGGCCCCTTCACCTGGCCAAGTTGACAACTGAATCTAACTACCACACCTTCTTTAGACTGAGCATTTAGTGGCCAGTTAAAGAGCCCTAGAGATTTTGCTTTTTTCTAGCACTGTAATTGGCAATGGCCAAGAGAGAGTCTGCTTGATTATCATTGACTCCTGTATTACAGAGATGACTATAGCCCCTCACTTTACTCCCAATTTGTAGACCGAAATTTTGCTTCTCTATGGTGGAAATGATTTTTACCTTGTATAAGCATTTTACTAGAGCTTGATTTAGGTATCTTTTCTTGCTTTTCTAGCAAAGCCGAGAATAAGCATTGACCAGTAACTACTTCAGACCACTCAGGTGGTTTTGTTGTGTTTTGTTTTTTAAAAGTTGAGGGAAGCAAGGGCATTTGGCAGGTACCTCTGCAATAGAACATTGTCATGCGAGAAACTGAGCTCCAGTTTTCCTCTCATAGCCTCCCAAGCATTGCACCACATGGGAAGATAATTCTAAAGAGAAGAATCTTAATAAAGTTTCTTTTTTTGGGCTTTTATCAAACTCAAAATTTTGCTGGAAAAACTCAAAAAAGTTGCCTGAAGAGTATATAAAGAAGAATTAAAGGGGAATTTATGTAAATATAATTACATGATAAACATTATACAATTCACTCACCATCTCAATAATGTTTGCTCAAGAAATGTTAACTATATTCTATGGTTGAAGTGTTCTCTATGTAGTTCCTGAACAATCTGTTGGTTGTGTATTTCATCTTAGTCTTGGTTTCCCATCTGTAAAATGGGGACAATAATAAACACCTTAGCAGAGTTAATGTAAATATCACATGAAATTATATATGTTGTTATCACTTCTATTAACATGTAAAGCCTCACATTTTTAGCTTGTTAATGTGTATAACTTTTGTCTAATATTTGTCCAAGTCTTTGGACTCCCATGTCCATGCCTTGAGTATCTGAGACATAGTGTTTCAAAATTTTTGAAGAAATAAATGCATACATGATGAAATGAGAGTGTAGGCAATTTTACTTTAGTCACAATTGGTGTGATAGTCCTGTGATTCAAAATAAGCTAAAGATTCCAGAAGATTGGGTTTAAATAAGCAATATTTAATTGATAAAAAGCACTGCAAAACATAAGTCATTTATTTATGTCTATGAAGGCCTTAAAAGCTGCTATATTCGTCCATATGATACCACTCCCTGATAAGACTCAGCAACTCAATTTGAAACCTAGTCTTTAAAAAAAAATCCATAACTTGTACTGAACCAGTCAGATCATCTTCACAAGAACAAGATGCACAAAATAAGGAACACAAAGACGCTCAAAAGGCATGGGCATGGAGCAATAAGAACCACAGCCTTGCCAGTTAAACTGAACTATACCCAACATGACAGAGAGAAAGAAAGAGTCAAGAGATTACAGAAGATGTAGATAAAGACAGATAGGAGACCTTGCAGACTCTGACAGATGGAAACAACAAAATCCATCCTGAATTTTCAGTTCCAGTTAAACTTAGCATGCTGGTTTTTTGCCCTCCTTTTTTCTTTTTAGGTAAGTTCCTTCTTGCTCACTCTAGGTGAGTGGGTTTATATTTTTCACAGTCAAACATGCCCTGATTAAGACAATTTGTCTTCATTCTAGTGTATGCCAATGCCTTGACTTTTGTTGCTTGGGTTATTTGATTTTGCATCCTTAATTTACCTAACTGTTTCTTAACATATATTCTTTTGCTTTTATTTTGTTTTAAATCTCAAATTTCCTTGGTTTAACTTTTTATTTATTGAACGCTGAGTTAGCATGTAATTCTCATTTTGAATATTTAACTCCATTTATACTAATCATTTTTATTTTGTATGCTTTGGTGTTTTCAGAGTGACAGCATTATCTGACCCAATTTTGGAGCATTTAGCCATGCTGCAACAATTCCTGCTTCCTAGCAAATGATAAGACCTCATTGTGTGGCAAAAACAGCAGGTACTTATAGGTACACGAAATTTTTGACAGTTTATTAACCCATTATAAGGGTATATCTTCAAACGAAAAAATGCACTCCTCTTTTGTCAAAGTACTTAAAATTAGACAAAGGAACTGCTAAATTAATCAAATTGTAAAAATAAGTCTATGGTGAGATGACATGTGGTAGATTTAACAAGTCAAGTCAAGAAGCACATAGCCTGCAGGTGCTCTTAAAAAACAAAGCTGTATCAATCCCAAATATGCCTTATATTGTCTGTAGAATAGAGCCGAAGAGGGAAAGACATTAGAAAGTTGTTATTGTTTAGCTATATTTTGGGGTATTTTATTTTAAACATACACATATGTATATCTTATATACGTACATACATACGTACACATGTATAAAATTAGACTTTGCATCCATTGAAAAGCAATCCTCCCTAGATTTCTCAATATTTCTACAGTAATTGGCCTCTGAGCAATGAAAATTAGCATGCTATACAGACAGATAATATCTCCTTTACCTTTTCCCTAAGCCATTTCCTCCTCAGATATTAAGGGTGCTAGACTGAAGTCTTTTGTCTCCGTTACTGAAGAACCATGCACTCCCATACTAATGGAATAAAACCTTTCATATTTTCACTAGAGTCAATTGCTCACACTTCTGGTAGAGACCTTCTTTTCCTCCCCCAAAAAAGAGGGATTGTTTACAGCCCCGAGTAAAAGATAAATTGGTTCTTTCTCCATTTCTCCTTAAGAGTGGAGGAGTGCATATCCCAACTCCAGTATAAGTTGTAAAATTCATTGGTTCTGGGTTCCTCTCCTAAAGTAAAGATGATGTACCTACCGGTGCATCTGGTCTTACTGTATCACCCCGGGAGGACTGCGATGTGGAGAAACAATGCCAAAGCATTCTGTAGGTAAATAATCAATCCACCTCTGATCCAGAAACATCGTACTTCAAATAAATATAGATAATAAAAACTTGTCAGTGTCCACCACATTTTTTAGCATAATGTTTTAAACACAGTAGATGTTGATTAAGACTTTACTAAATGCATGCTAAAGGAAAATTCTCATTCAAATATTACAATTAATCTATTTTCCATGTAATGCACATGAAATATTGATTGGGATTGTATAACTACTTTTACTGCATTTGAAGCAATTTAGTCAAATATACCTTATATATAAAGCATCCTTGATATTCATAAGAGAATGAAGCCAAGATTTAGCATACGAATAAGAGGGAAAAATGTTATCAAGGCTTGGAGAACATGAGTCCTTCTACTTGATAGTTGATTTTCATAATTGATCAACACATTCTTTTAATGGTATTTCCCCCTATAAACTATAAAATCTGGCATTCACTGTGCACTCCCTTGGTTTTGCAGTGAATGAAGCTGAGCCACAAATGACTGTGCTGATTTCAAGCCCAATCTCCTTGCCTTCTTCCCAATTGATATGAAAAGTCTAAGATATAAAAGATGTCAAAATAGTCCAAACAACATTTATTAAAACAATATTTAGTTTATTAAATTAAACATTTAAAAGTTAAAGTGCTCCTTACTGTCTTTAAGAGCTTACTGTACTGCTTTATGAGAGGGGTTTTATAAAAGAGCATTTCCCTTTAGCCATTGGTAGCTCCCAAAAGATAATTAACACATCTATAAGCAATGGTCTTCAAGAAAACTTTCCAGTAGGGAAATAAAGAACTGCATTTCATATCTTCTTTTATTCCAGATGGTATCAGGAGCATGTTCTGTAGTAGTGAGTAAATATTATATAAAAGATGAAACAAAATAAATTTTGTATAAAACCTACTTAACTAGGAGCAAATAAATGAAACAATTTAAAGATCTATTTTCAAACCTTAAAGAGACAAGTGAATGAAATGTAACAAATAATTTAAACCAATGGTGAAATAACCGAAAATTATACACAACAATTAAAAAAATTAAAGCAAATGATAGAAAACAAATAAAATTATCTATCTTTGACTAAGAGATCATGGCACATAAATCATACATAATCAAACATGAATTATAACATGAGAATGTGCATGCTATAAAATGGAATTGAAGCTGAAAAATGAATATTATTTGCATTTTGAATCTGTAACATTACCCATGGTTTTTTGTTTTTAAGTATTTAGATGTCAAAGTGATCTTGTGTTTAAAATGTAACATCTTTCTGGTTGAGAAAGCTGAAAATCTACAGGTCCTTCCAGACCACAGTAATGGGCTCCCAGAGGGCTTGAAAATGTTCTCTGAGAAGTGCGATACATAAAACCAAAACCACTAAGAATAAAAGCTACAAAGTTCCAAAATATAATTTCAGAGAAAGAAAATTTAAGTCGGAAATTGTTTTGTTTATGCTTTGGGTATCCCAATTTGCCAACATATAAAAATGGAAGATATGATAATTTTAATTAAAGAAAAGTCATTTTTCTAATACCAATAATGTACATATGGTAAAATGGCTTATTTAAATAACTTTAACAGAGAATTTTCTATTTAGGAAGCTATTGAAGGAAACTTATCTGCAATACTGAATATAACATGTTCACCTTTATAGATAATTGCCCTGCAAGATGACTTCAATGCCAAAAATTGTACAAAATATATTAAACAAATTACGTGAGCCTTTTCTTTAGATTATGACATTTTGCTTGATTTTTACTTACATATTACTTCCTGAAAGCTGATGCAGTCTACACTGCCTTCCAGTAGTTTAGAAGTTTTATTTTCATCTCCCCATCAAATCTGTTGCTATGGGTCATATTATTGAATCTGGCCTACAGGGTCTAGTATACAGTAATTGCTAAGTATTTAGCTACTGTTTAATTGATCCACTGCTTGAAGGTAATATTTTCTAAAGCAATTTTCATGTGTAAACTTACTAGTCAGTGGCTGCCAAACGAAATAATTATACTGAAATTATGGACCCTTAGGCTTATACTACCATCTCATTTTAAGTTAGCCCCCTTAAACTGTTTCCCAGATATTTTTAATTGCTTATGTTTATAGAACACAATCCTTAGATATTTTTCACTAGCTTTCCCAAATTTCCAACACAAACTTACCTCTGTAGATGGCTCACACAACAGCACAGTTCAGGTACAACTTCAAGGCAAGTAGTACTAGTTTTCTCAGGCTGGTAAAGAAGCTAAAACAACACTCAGTGAGATAACTACACAACTACTTACCCTTCCCAGCATTCATGTTACGATTATTGAGCTTCTACCATCATCAAAAAGGAAAAAAGGAACTTGGTGGAACTGCTCCCCAGCAAAATTCATGAAAACTAGTATTAAAATCCCAGACATTTAAAGTTTCTGGGTTTAAAGGCATAAAGCCAATGAAGATATATTTAGTCAAGGAAATGGACTAATATTCAGTAAGAAATGAAAGAATCTATGATGCTTGATCTAAGACCCATGTTCTCTCTCCCCCATCTCAGCTCAGAAAAGCAAAAACTCCACTCCATACTGGTACAGCCAAAACCACAAGCCACCTCCAACTCCACCCATAGCTTCTGGCCAAAGGTTATCTTTCTGGAAGGGGGAAGGCAATGGAATTTATCACCCTGCTCCCAACTACATGTTGCCCAAACCTGTAGCTAAGTTTTAGGCAAATGAACTAGTCCCCACTTGTGGGTCAGAGATCTTACCCTGGGCAGGGAACTCTTAAGAACTCTTTCCTGTAGATGCTTTAACCACCTCTTCTTATGCTTCCTGGAGTCTTTGGACCATCTATGGTGTCATGGTTGGGGACAGGTGTCAACTTGGCCAAGTTGTGGTACCTGTTCATCTGATTGGGCAAGCACTGGCCTGTCTGTTGCAATGAGGACATTTCATAGGATTAGGTCATGATCACATCAGCTACATCCACAGCTGATTCCATTTGTAATCAGCCAAAGGGGAGTGTCTTCTGCAATTAGTGATGCTAAATCCAATCATGGGAAGCCTTTTAAGGAGGATTCAGAGGAGACAGGTTCCATTCCTGCTTTGGCTGGTGAGCCTCTCCTGTGGAGTTCATCCAGGCCATCCATCAGAGTCATCGGCTTTGCAACCTGCCCTGTGGATTTTGGACTCTGCATTCCTATGGTCACGTGAGACACTTTCATAAATTTTATATTTGCAAGTGTTCCCTGTTGATTCTGTTTCTCTAGAGAACCCTAACTAATACATATGGCTTCTGATGCAAAAAACTGCCCTCCTCAGCATTGTACTGTACACCATGGCAGTGGCACTTGCTGACTATATACTGAGCTCTCCTGGAAATGGAAGTTCTCACAGACCCTGAACCTGTGATACTGTGTACCCAGGTTCCCTTCATACATTGGGTCATGGAAGCCCCAGCAACGTCCTCGGCATGGCAACCAAAGCTCTCTTGCCACAGAATAGCACCAAGTCTGGGTCCTCTGACACATGCCACCTTCAGAAGAGTGTGACCACCCCTGTCCTCCGTCCCTTGACAGATTCTATGGTGCTGAAGGAAGTCAACCCTCTAACAGAAACCTTGGCTACCCAGAGAGCCCCTTGGAATCAGCCAACTCAATAGTCATGGGACTGTTGGACTGCACAGACAGTATCAACCATCATGCATAAAGAAACTCAGTGCAGTGTTGCTGCTTTTCATTCCTCAACAAAGTTGTCCCTGGTAAAGTACAGAAATCAAAGGTCAGTGTAATTGGTGAGACTTCAAACACTTATTTTAGCACTGGATGCCTTTGCCAACACATTACCCCATCTGCACATTTTTATAATTTCTTGACCATTGCTTAATTGTTGCCCCTGTAGACAGAAAACTCTTGGAATCTCTTGTTTCATAAAAGCTCAAAATATAAATCAAACTTACAGATGTCTCTACATATCCTAAGGCCACAATACAAGGCCCTACCAAGACACTTGTTATCCCCTTCCAGAGTTTCAGACATTACCAAGAGTGACAAAGATACTTCTTTCACTTTTCAGAATATGTAGCATTTGGTACTGTGAAGAAGGATTCAATGGAACTTCTGTTTTTTAAAGAGCCTAGACAGCCAGTTTAATTGAGAGACATAAGGGTCTCCTCAAAGAATATCTAAAGTTACAAAGTATAAATGGAACTGGGTATCACTATTGCCACAGGGATTAATTAATGTAAATTATGCTCTCTGGGGTACGGACTCCTTACATCCATGGCACGAAGGTCCTTCAATTGCCTATATTGGCCATAAAGGGGTACACTTCCAGAGTTCATGTTTTCGATGCCTGCCTCTCCGTGTGTCCCTCTCCTTATTGGTTAAGCCCCCGCTGTACTTCTTATGGAGACAATTCTCCTACTCCCAAGTCTCAGCCATCATTAAGGTTTAAATTAATGTCAAGGCACCAAGAGTTCAATTGTAGTGTAAAGCCTAATATTAAGATCCGTGTGCCTTGACATCTGGGGAAAACTGGGAGTTCCTCAAGCAGTCTAATCGCAAGTCCTTCTTCCCACTCAGCGACTGTGGATAAGGTCTCCTTATCCCAGAGACCAGCACATTGCCTATTTATCTCTAATAGCAGACTTCAGTTCTCTTCCAGCCTGCAGAATTATTCAAACTAGGCAATTATATCCTCCTATGGAAACATGGGTCACCCCAACCTCTTGTTACTAGGAAGCCTGCCTCCCACAGCCCCTTCTTGTCCTCTCTGCTCTTGAATGCAACCCCTAGGTGGCCCTGTGTTGTGTGTGGTCTCCTCCTTCCAGGCTGTAAGTATATGTGACTAATGCACTGATGTTGACCTCCTCTGATCAGTGTGGGGTGCCATGAGTTTGGCCATCCTCCCAACTCTAGAGTAGAAATCCCTCCTTTACTAACATGGTGAGAGGATGTGAATTAAACATCTGAAAAGCAGATCTAGCCAGCCTGAGGATATCACATTTCTCCTTCAAGCACCACTTGGACCCTAAGAAGCTGCAGATGACTCCAAAAGTACTTATGTGGGCAGAAAGAAGTGAGTAGTAATAAATAGCTACATTAGCATTAGAGAATACTCAAACTAACTTCTACGGTTTATATTTCTGTTATTTATGTGCATACCAGTTCTTCATAAGACAGCAAATACACTGATTACAAGACTTTGTTTAATTCCTATCTGTATTGTCAGCATACCATATTGTCTCCTAGCACCACTGGGTTAATGAGCACAGGTCCTGGAGTCAGACATATTTTAGTTAAAACCCTGCTTCCTCCCCTTATTGGTTGTCTAAGTCCTTAAATTGAAGAAGATAATAAAATTAAAGAATCTTTCACTATGATTGGTAATGAAACTAAAATACTAATAGCTCATTTAACTTCAGACAATCCTTTCTAATGACATAATGGATTGAAATAAGAAAGAGAGAAAAATTGGGGGAAGGATTTTTATATTTTTGGATGACAAAGAGAATTGGAATTGAAATGTATTATGTGTGATGGACGGGAGCATCTCTGAGAAATAATTTCTCATAAAGACTCCATTCTTCTCTAATATTTCTGACCTTGAATCTGCGTAGAGTTAGTGAAGTTTTTTCCACCCTTAGTGTCCTTACTTTTAATATTAATTAAAATATTGCATATAGTCAGCAATTCACATAATAAATCTTGGTTTCAAGTTCGGCAAAATACACAATGTACAACTTAGAAGTAGTCAGCCATCAGAAATAAAACTCAAATGAAATGAACTATAATTGAAGCCAATAAATTTTATCTAGAGTCTTTTAATTGAAACAATAATGAGAGTTCAAAGTATCTTTTCTATTCTAATTCAAAAGAACTAACATGACTAGCATTTGCCCTTGTCTAAGTTAGATCTACTTTGGGCTTAATTTGAAATGTCTAATAATTCCAATGAGCAGTAACATCATACATCATAATATATTCCCACTTACAGGCCTAGCAAGATTTATAAGCAGAATCGAAAGTAATCTCCATTAGTTACTTTTTATGGTTAAGATAGTAAAACTTGTAATAAAATTCAGATATGTTTTCTGGCAGAGATGAAATAATACATCATTAATGGGCATCTTGATGACCTGAATTCAATTATCAGCCCCTTCACTGTTATGTTTTGAATTGTGCTACCCAAAAAAGAGATGTGCAGGTCCTAATACCCAGGAATGGAACTGTGAGCTTCTTTGGAAATAGGGTTATTACAAGTGGAATTAGGCAAGTTAAAATGAAGTCACACTGGAATACGGTGAGCACTTTATCCCACCTAACTGATGCCCTTAAAAGAAAAGAAGGAACAGACTGACACACGAGAGAAGACAGCCATGTGACTGTAGAGGCAGAGAATGACCTATGCCACAACTCAAGGAATGCTAAGGATCGTCAGAAGCTTCCAGAAAAATACGGAACAGATTCTGCCTTACATATCTCAGAGGGAGCATGCAACTTCCAGCACCTTGATTTCAGACTTCTAGCCTCCAAAATTGTGAACACCTTTCTGTTGATTTAAGCTACCCAATTTGTGGTATCTTGTTACGTAGCCACCCCAGGAAACTAAGATAATTACTTAGTAGCTGTAAGATATTGGACGAGTTATGTGACCCTTCTATGCATGGTCTCCAATCCTGGAAAACAGGGATAACAGCAGTATACATTTCATTAGTTCCTATGAGGGCTCAAAGAATCTGTATATTAAAAACACTTATAAAAGTGTTTGCATATGTTTTAAGGTTAATGCTCAGTTATTCTGGGATCTTTGGGATGGCAAGGAAAGAGGGGGAATGGGTATTACTAGCCCACTGCATAAGAAGCACAATTCCTTTCTAGTTACCTTAAAATTGGCTTTTTAATCTCTAAAGTTTAGCTGTTAACTTTTCCCTATGAGTTCAAACTTCTCTATAGGGAATAGGCATTGAAAATAAAAAACTGGGTAAATGTTTTTCACAAAATTATCCTGGATATATATGAAGCCACATACTGACGAAAGACTTTGAAGAGTTAAAAGGACCACAAGCCAAAATTTGTCAGCACAGGACTCCTTGTGAATCACCTGGAGATGTTTCGTTCCACAGCTGCCTGATTAACACCTGTCTCAGAGAATGATGAGTAACTTTTAGAGCAGCCTTAAAACAACAAGGAAATGTGCAAAGCCAAGAATCTCATATTGGCTAAATGGACACCGTCTCGATGGTAGATTTAACCCCATGTGGCAGAAAGCAGGAACATCCCTATCAAAGATGCACTTTCCTCAGCCTGGTATTCTCCATAGAGAATAAAAGCTGATAGATTAGAGAGTCAGTTATGTAAGCCTGATTCCTAATTCAGCATGTGAATGGCCTCTGGAGGACTGGAAAGCCTTTAAATCATTCCTCTTTTACTATAAATCAATTTCATGATATTGCTTTCTTCTCAAATCCTACTTGAGGTCATAAAGAAGATGAAAATTTTGTGGCCAGAAAAGAGAATCAGAAATAATTTAGATGGGCAGAGGTCTCTTTTAAGGGGGTGAAGGCACCTTGCACGCCTTCATGCATGGTGGAACTAAGCATCTGAGAGAAGGGGAGAAAACTAATTTTGGAAAAGGTCAGCCACATTTGGAAATGAAAGCATCATATTAAGAGAACAACAGATTAAGCAAATGTCTTGGTAAAGCCAACTAATAAGTGAAAAGTGGAGAACAAGTTTAGTAAAACTTTATAATGATAAGCAATGACATTTCCTTTTCTTAACAATCTTCTATTTTTTTTTACCCAATAAAATCCCTCAAAGTCTTGCTCAATTGTCATACCTCTGCCTAACCTTCTGCTTTACACCCTCTAAATCCATCTTATATACCAATTAATTCTGTCCCTTTGTGTTTCCATATACACTTACACATACATCCTTTGAAATATATATACCAATTTTAGTTTAGTGCAGAGCTCCCCAAACTTTCTTAGTTCCTAGAGCCGTTAAAGTCTTATAATTATATTCATAGTACCCTTAGGCCAAAAGAAATGACTAAGTTTTCTTATTATTTATTTATTAAGTTGTTGGAGCCAAATAACTTAGAAGCATCTATATCTAACAGCGTAGTAACCATTTGGAAAAAATAGTGCTTGCAAATGGAAAGAAACGTAACATTTTAATCTTGTTTTTAAATAACCATATTTCTAATAGTATATGTGTGCCTATTGGCACTGAACAACTTCTCAGACCTTGGCATAAGATTGGACACTGCCATTTACAGTTTCACATTTATTTTTTGTGCATCTCTGGATATATATATATATATAGCTATATCCAGTATAACTTGGTGAAAAACAATTTACCCAGTTTTTATTTTTAATTTCTATTCCCTATAGAGCAGTTTGAACTTGCAGGAGAAAAATTTAATAGCTAATTTCAGAGAATGAAAAATTTAATAGCTGAACTTCAGAGATTAATTTAGAAAGTAACCAGTTTTTAAAATAACCATATTGCTAATCGTATGAGTGTAGTTCTCAGACCTTAGTATCAGATTGGACACTGTAATTTGTAGTTTCACATTTATTTCTTGTAAATCTCTTGTTTTTCATCACAGCACTCAGTGAAAACCCACCTGAGTAAGCGGTTATCATATTGAAATGAGTCTAATGTTGATATTTTTAACCACGTTGAGCCAGGGATTCTTTCAACAACCAACAAATGTCAAGCAACACTGGCTTCCCCTTAAAAATTTAAAATATATCATGCTGCCTTGGGAGTTTACTGCAGGGCCCTGGGACCCAGTTTTAGTGTCCTAAAGTGGTCAGGAAAATGCCATGAAATGGGTTGGCTTAAATAATGGGGATTTATTGGCTTATGGTTTGGATGCTAAAAAATAAAAGTCTAAATCAGGCACCACATCATCAAGGCGATGCTTTCTCCTGAAGACTGTGGCATTCCTGGGCTGGTTGCTGGTGTTAAGTTGAAAACAGACTCTGAAAACCTTGCAAGAGGCAGAATAAATGTATTGGGCTAAGTGGCATATATAGGAGCAGAAGTAAAAGAAGTTACTGCTCAAAGAAAAGTGGCAGGGAAACAGTTTATATAGCTACTTAGAACAAAGAAAGGGTAAGGAGGGACAGGGAGACAAGAAAGTTGTCCAGGGCAGGATGTCCTTGGGTGGTGGGCCATAAATTTGCCAGGGCTGTTTGCAAGCTTTTTATGTGGGAATGAACTTATCTGGTAGAAGATAAGCAGATTTTCTGGTGTCAGTAAGACTTGATAATTACAGTTTCTCCTTTCCCTTGGAGGTAAGGATCTTAATTAGCACCACAAGGGATTGTGGATATATCAGCCTGCCTCAGTTGCTTTTTGTTTCTTCTTTGTAAAAATGGAACTTAGAGCAAATTAAGATGATTAGTAAAGCTATTTACCATTCTAACTTCTACACTCGCAATCCTTGATGCCTTTCTCACCTGGTAAGGCACATGCCAGCATCTCTTGGTCTTTCTCTTCTCTTCCAAGTCCTGTCAATGTCCAGCATATCACTTTCTGTGGCTTTTCTCTCTGTAACTGAACTTCATTCTGCTTTATAAAAGACTGAAGTAATAGGATTAAGGCTCATCCTCAGTGATGTGAGACACACTTTCTTAACATATTCAACCCCATAAAAAGGTCTTACTATGAGTTCCTACAATATGGGTTCACAGGGATAGACTACATTTAAGAACATGTTTTTCTGGGGAACAAACAGCTCTAAATCAGGACACACCACTTCCTGGACCCCCCAAAAGTCATGTTCTTTTCTAATGAAAAATAGATTCATTCCGACACAACATCCCAAAGGCCTCAAGTCATTTCAGAAACAATGTTTTATATAAAGCTTCATCAGAATCATGGATGTGGTCTATCATGGGCCACTATTTCCTTCTCTCTGTGGACCTGTGCATCTTAAGAACAGGTTATATGCTTCCAATATACAATTGAGGGACAGGCATAGGACAAACATTTCCATTCCCATAGGAAGAAACTGGAGGGAAAACAGGTCATGGGCACCAAGCAATGTGCCCCAGGGCACAAGCTCTGCCCTCTTTGAGCACTGGGGAAGCAGCACTCCTCCTGAACCATGGGGTTGGGGGCCCACCCTCTTGTCCAACTAAGGGCAGACTCACCCTCTTCACACACATGGGTGGGCCCTCTCTCTTGGTTCAAGAAGACGTCTTTGGTCCAGACTTCATCTTTCATTGTTCTGCCCTGAAAGTGACTTTTCCTTCAATTCGTCCTTTCTTTGTCCAGATTGGCAGGGCTTCCATTCATATAAATTACACCAATACTTGGCTTTGCATGTACTTCACAAGGTTCCACACATCAGAAAGTAGGACTTCCCACTCAACCTTCCTGGATAAATGCCCTTCCAATTCTGACTTTCACAGAAATTGCTCACTGGTTTCATGTTCAAGTAAACCCACACATGGAGCACTATATTCTGGGGACTCGCTCTCCAGAAGCTCAGAATTTTCAAAACCATCAATTTTAGATTTTTTTATGCCCAGGAGTTCAGTTCCCAGCTTATCCTTTTTTCTCTCATTTCACTAAAATTTGTAAGGGTAAACAAGGCTGTACCCTCTACACTTTGCTTGGCAATATCCTCAGCTACATAAAGGGTTGTGGGGAGGGAGGAAGCCACAGCTAGAAAACAGCGCAGTCACTCAATCCAGTTTCTGTTGGTTGGATCACCTTAAATGCAAAAAGGATTTATCTGGAGTGACCCAACTTTCTGGATTCACCCCATGTGTTCCCCAGGGATGAGGTACCCAAATGTTGAGAGAGAGAGAGAGAGCTGGGAAAAAGGAGTGGTTTTAATTAAACTATTATCAGATAGGAGGTTCCTAGACTGAAAAGTAGAAAGAAAATAAGGTATTAGTGAGGGAGAGAATTTAAAATAATCATAAGAGAGCTAGGAAACATTTCTGTGCAAAGACAAATAGAACAGATTAATATTCCCAGAGAAGGAAGACTAGAAAGGAAGTTTTTCCTGGAGGTGAAACAACTGCAAAAAAGAGAGAAATCTCAAAAACTATACCATATATCCAGGGCAAGAAGCAGATGAAGAAGAGCTGAAAAAAAATATGATCAGTTAAACGCAGTCTATACTAAAGGTCTAGAATAAGGTGGAATAAGTATTAAAGTTCTTTTTGAACCTTGACTCAAAGTCAAGCAACAATAAAACTCTAAGCAAAAGAGAGAAGCTGAACTTTCAGAGTAAACTCATCAAGAAAATCATATGCCTAGACATCAGCAAAAAATTGCAAACCCATACCAAGAAATGGGGAAATCTTTCCCAGTCAAGGGAATCAGTTGAAACTTCAAAGGAGACTCAGAATTTGGAACATCTTATTAAAGAAGTTCAAGCAAATCCACTAAAACAATTCAAGGAGATAAAGGAAAATATGGCTAAAGAGATAAAGGATATTAGAAAGAAATTGTGTGACCATAAAGTACTTGAAAATGTAAATAGAAAAATAACAAATATTATGGAGATGAAAGGCAAAATAGAAAAGATTAAAAATGCACTAGAGGCATACAGCAACAGATTTGAACAGGCAGAGGAAAGGATCAGTGGATTAGAAGACAGGATAATCAAAATCTTACAGACAGAAAGTCAGAGAAAAGAATAAAACAAATGGGGCAGTCTTCCAGGGATTTGAGGGAAAGCATGAACCATGCAAACATATGCATTATGGGTGACCCAAAAGGATAAGATAAGGGAAAAGAGGCAGAAGGAATATTTGAGAAAATCATGGCCAAAATTTCCCAACTCTTATGAAAAACATGAATACACATGTCTAAGTAGTTCAAAGTACTCTAAACAGGATAAGTCCTACATGCCTACCCCAAGGTGCATACTAGTTAGAATGTCAAAGCCCAAAGATAAAGAAAATTCTGAAAGCAGCAATAGAAAACTGATTTATTGCATACAAGGGATTCATAATAAAATTAAGTGACAATTTCTCACCAGAAACCATGGCTGGGAGAAGGCAGTGGCATGATATATTTAAGGTACTTAAAGAGAAAAACTGCCAGAGAATAATTCTTTATCCAGCAAAACAGTCCTTCAAAAATTAGGGAGAGTTTAAAATATCCACAGAGAAACAGAAACTTGAAGAGTTCATCGGCAAAAGACCCGCCCATAAGACATACTAAAAGGAACTCTACAGGCTGAAAGGAAAAAACAGGAGAGAGGATCTTGGAGTGGAGTGTAAAAATGAAGATTTTCAGTAAGGGTAAATAAAAGGGTAAAAAGTGAAACAAAAATAAGATGATATAAAAACCAAAGGACAAAATGGTTGAAATAAATAATGACTTTATAGTAATAATTTTGAATGTTAATACATCAAACTCCCCAATCAAGAATCACAGATTATCAGAAAGAATTAAAAAGTATGATTTATGTGCTATCTTCAAGAGACTCATATTAAACATAAGATACAAATAGGTTGAAAGTGAAAGGTTGGAAAATGATATTCCATGCAAATAGTAACCAAAAAAGAGCAGGGTTAACTATACTGATATTGCACAAAGTAGACTTTTAATGCAAAAACAGTTATAAGAGACAATGAAGGAGACTATAATAAAAGGGGCTATCCACAAGAAGAAATCACAGTCATAAAGATGTAGGCATCTAGTCATGGTGGCCCAAAATACATGAGACAAGCACTGTCAAAGCTGAGGGGAGAGTTATGCATTTCTACAATTGTTGGGGACTTCAATATGGCACTTTTATCAATAGTTAGAACATCTAGACTGAGAATCAACAAAGAAACAGATAGTTTGAAAAAATGTGATAAATAAACTAGACCTAACAGACACATACAGAACATTGCACCCCAAAACTGCAGGTTAAACATTCTTCTCAGGTAAGCATGGATCTTTCTCCAAGACAGATCATGTGTTGGGATGAAAAACCAGTCTCAGTAGACCTTAAGAGATCGAAGTTATACAAAGTGCTTTTTCTGAACATAATGGAAAGAAGCTGGAAATCAATAACAGAGAGAGAACTGGAAATCCAAAAATACATGGGATTTTAAAACCACTTCCTTAAACAATAAGTGGGTCAAAGAAGAAATTGCAAGGGAAATCATTAAATACCAGGAGACAAATGAAAAACATATCAAAACTTATGGGATGCAGGGAAGGCAGTACTGAAAGGAAAATTTATAGCCCTAAATGCTTACATTAAAAAAGAGGAAAAAGCTCAAATCAGAGGCCTAAGAGCACACCTGGAGAATCTAGAAAAAGAAAATCAAACTAAATCCAAAGCAAACAGAAGGAAAGAAATAATAAATATTTAGAAGAGAAATAGATGAAACTGAGGAAAAAAACAATATAGAGAATTAAAAGTCAAATGTTAGTTGCTTTAATATGTCAATAAAATTAACCAATGCTTAGACTGACAAAGAATAAAAAGGAGAAAGTACAAAGAAATAAAATGAGAGGGTACACATTACTACTGGCTACACAAAAATTAGAAGGATTTTAAGAGGATGCTATGAACAACTGGCTGCTAAATATTTAGCTGAAATGGACAAATTCCTAGAAACATACTGTTTTCATTTGCTAGCTGCTGGAATGCAACATACCAGAAACAGTACAGTTTTAATAGAGGGAATTTATCAAGTTGCAAGTTTACAGTTCTAAAGCCAGGAAAATGTCCCAATTAAAAACAATCTATTAAAATGTCCAAATTAAGGCATCAACAAGAGATTACCTTCACTCAAGAAAGGCTGATGAAGTTCAGGGTTCTCTATTAACCAGAAAGGCACGTGATGAACATTGTGATGTCTGCTGCTTTCTCTCTGGGCTTCTTGTTTCATGAACCTCCCCGGGGGACATATTCTTTCTCCATCTCCAAAGGTCTCTGGCTGTGTGGGCTCTGTGGCACGCGTGGCTCTCTCCAAAATGTTTCCTCTTTTAAAGGATCCCAGTAAAGCAGTCCAGACCCACCTGAAATGAATGGAATCACATTCCCATCTAATCAAAGGTTAATACCCACAACTGGGTGAGTCACATCTTTATGGAGAGAATCTAATCAAGTTTCCATCCTACAATACCGAATAGGGATTAAAAGAAATGGCTATCTCCACAAAATGGATCAGGATGATAAGCTTTTCTAGGGCACATAATCCTTTCAAGACAACAAACATGCAAGCAAATTACACTAACTCTCCAAGAAACATAAGCCCTTATCAGACTAGTTACAAGGGATTGAATCAGGTATCAAAAACAACTGAATCAGTCACAAAAAGCATCCCAACAAAGAAAAGCCAAGTACCAAATGCCTTTACAGGTGAATCTTACCAACCCTTGCAAGAAGGATGAATACCAGTCCTGCTCAAATTCTTCCAAAAATTGAAGAAGATGGAACACTACCTAAGTCATTCCATGAGGCTAGCATCACCCTAATACCAAAGCTGGATAAAGATATTACAAGAAAAAAAATATCAAACTTATTTCCCTTATGAGTATTGAGGCAAAAATACAAAATACTGGAAATCAAATACAACACACATTAAAATAATTATATATCAGAATCAACTGAGTTTTATTCCATGTATGCAAGGGTCAGTCAACACATGAAAATCAATTAATGTAATATACAACATCAACAAAACAAAGGGGAAAAGCACATGATCCCCTTGATCGATGGAGAAAAGGAATTTGACAACAGCCAGCATCATTTTTTGACAAAACCAATCTGAAAAATAGGAGTAAAATGAAACTTCCTCAACATGATAAAGCATGTATCTGAAAAACCTACAACTAATGAATTAAACTGCCCTCTAAGAACTGGAACAAAACAAAGATTCCCACTGTCACCACTGCAATTCAACATTTAGCTACAAGTTCTTGCTGGAGTAGTTAGACAAGAAACATAAATACAAAGAATCCAAATGTGAAAGAAAGAAGTATCATTTTCTCCATTTGCAGAATACATGATCTTATATATAAAGTCACAAAAAAAATCTACAGCAAAGCTAAAAAAATAGAGCCAATAAACAAGTTTAGCAAAGTGATGGGATACAAGATCAACCTGCAAAAAAAGCAGTAGTGTTTCTATACACTAGTTATTCTATGCACTAGAAGGAAATCAAGAAAAAATTACATTTACAATAACAAAATTAAATATCTAGAAATAAATTTAACCATAGATGCAAAGGACTTGTATGTAGAAAACTGAATTAAAAAAAAAACATTGTTAAAAGGAATCAAAGAAGACAAATAAATGAAGGGCATTCTGTGTTCATGGATTGGAAGATGATATATCTTTTAGATGTCAATTCTACCCAAATTGACTTACAGATTCAACACATCCCAATCAAAATTTCAACAACTTACTTTGAAGAAATTGAAAAGTCAATTATCAAATTTATTTGGAAGGGTGAGGGACCCTGAATGGCAAAAACAGCTCTTGAAAAAGAAGATCAAAGTTGGAGACTCATTCTTTGTGACTTTACAGCATCTTACCAAGATACAGTGATCAAAACAGCATGGGACTTGCATAAAGATAGATATATTTATATTGACAGAGGAAATTAAACTTAGTTCATAAATAGACCGTCACACCTATGGCTAATTGATTTTTGACCAGCTGCCAAAACAACAAACCTGAAAAAGAGTAGTCTCTTCAGCAAATGTTGATGGGAGAACTGTATATTCATACGGAAAAGAATGAAAGAGGACCCCTACCTCACACTACATACACAATTTAACTCAAAATGGATCAGAGATGAATATAAGAAACAGGGCTATAAAACTCCAAGAAGAAAATATAGGAAACATTCTTCAAGATCTTGTGGTCAGTAATGGCTTCTTAAATTTTACACCCAAAGCACAAGCAACAAAATAAGAAATAGATAAATGAGACCTCCCAAAATTAAAAACTTTTTTGTATCAAAGGACTTTATCATGAAAGTTAAAAGATAACCTACTAGGCGGGCCGCGGTGGCTCAGCGGGCAAAGTGCTTGCCTGCTATGCCGGAGGACCTCGGTTCGATTCCCGGCCCCAGCCCATGTAACAAAAAACGGAGAAACAAAAATATAATAAAACAAGAAAATGTTTAAAAGATGTTTCCCTTTCTTCCTCCCTTCCTTCCTTCTCTCTGTCTTTCCTTTAAAAAAAAAAAAAAAAAAAAAAAAAAAAAAAAGATAACCTACTAACTGGGAGAAAATATCTGGATATCATATATTGGATAAGGGTCTAATATCCAGAATATATGAAGAAATCCTACAACTAAACGATAAAAAACCAAACAGCTGAATTTAAAAATGGGCAAAAGATGTGAATAGACATTTCTCCAAAGAGGATATACAAATGGCTGCAAAGCACATGAAATGACACTAAATATCACTAGCTATTAGGGAAGTGTGAATCAAAACCATAATGGGACCTCATTTCACACCCATGAGAATGGCTAATAAAAAAACAGGAAGCTAAAAGTATTGAAGATGATTTAGAGTAACAGGAGCACTCACTCATTTATTGTTGGTGAGACTGTAAAATGGTGCAGCCACTGTGGAAGACAGTTGGCAGTTCCCTCAGGAAACTAAGTATAGAATTACCAAGTGACCCAGCAATCCCAATACTAGGTATATACCTAGGAGAAATGAAAATAGCACTGGAACAGATACTTGCACACCAATATTCACTGCAGCATTATTTACAGTTGCCAATAGATGGAAGCAACTGAGGTGTGCATCAACTGATGAGTGTATAAACAAAATGTGGTACGTACATACAATGGAGTATATCCAGCTGCAAGAAGGAATGAAATCCTGATGCATGTAACAGCATGGATGAACCTTGAAGACATCATATCCAGTGAAATCAGGCAGATACAAAGGATATATATTGCATTGTCTTACTGATATGAATTAATTATAATTAGCAAACTCATAGAATTAAAATTTAGAATACAGACTATCAGGTGATGCAACCATTGAGTTAGAGAATGGGGAGCTGGTGTTTAACGTACATAATTTCTATTTAGCTTTCTGGTAAAGGTTTGGAAATGGATGGTGGTGATGGTAGCACATTATTGCTAGTGTATCAACAGCACTGAACTGCAGAAATGAATGTGGTTAAAAGTAGAAACTTTAGTATGTATATGTTACTAGAATAAAAACTGAAGCATAAAAATAGGACACAGTGAACCCTATTGTAAAAGATGCACTATTGTTAATAGTACAAGTATAGCAATGTTCTTTCATGAATTATAACAAATGTATGCTACTAATATATAAGGTGGCATATTGGAAAAATGTATCTACTATAAATTATGGATGATAGGTAATAGTATGATTTTATGATCGTTCATCAATTGCAACAAAGGTTACTACTGCTAAAAAATAGTACAACTGTTAAAGGTGCTGTCAGTAATTGTCGCAAATGTTCCACCCCAATGCAAGGTGGCGGTAGTGGGTGTTGTATGGAAATCCTGAATTTTTTGCATGACTTTCATAAACACCCAACTTCTCTTAATTTAAAAAAATATATTTTTTTAAAGATGCCTATTGCCATTTAAGTGGAAATATGAAGCGCGTCTATATAAACCTCTCTCTCTCCAGAGTTGGGTAAAATGTAGAAATTGAGATGAACATTTGGGAAACAGCAGGTACTTAAAAATACTGAACTGAATGAGATTACATAGAGAGTGAGTATAGATAGATTAGAAGTCTGCACAGTAGCCCATTTAGAAGTCAAGAAGTGAAAGAGGATTCAGCAAAAATGACTGCAAACAAGGAACACTAGAAAATATTAGAAGCCAAGTAAAGAAAGAAGTTTCAAGAAGGAGGGCATTACCTAAAACATTTGCTTTTTTTCAGATTTCCCTATGAAATACCAATTAACACATAAGGGTGTTTTCATGGAATATAGTTTGGGAATATCTGGTTTGGAAATATGTATTTATGTCCAACAAACATGGGATTATAAAATATGTATCTATGATGTTACGATTTAATATAGTTCACTGTTTGTTGTATTTAGATGCTGTTCTATGTTCTTTGTTAATTGAAGATAATCATAAACTAATTTATGACATACTTACTAAGCATTCAATCATTACTATTTTTACCTTAAATCAAGTTTGTCCTAACTCAGATCATTGAAATTTCCTGGTGTGACAAAATTGTCAGTTGATGTATGATATTTGAAAAATAAATAAAGAACATTCTGGAGTCTTTTTTCTTATGAATAAAATTTTTATAAAGTTTTGATTAACTATAACCGTTAAAATGCCTTTTGTAATAGAGGAGTTTCATATTTATAATACTGAATACCAGTTATATTCTGAAGTAGTAGAGATAAATGTAAAAGGTTGAAAAGACACATTAATATTATCCAAATCTCTAGGAATGGAATTTTGAAGTGAATCCTTGAGTTATGTCTGGTTTGCTATAATTTACATCTTTCCTTGCAAATCTAATTCAATCAAAATAAAAGAATCTAGTAAAAAAATGAATCTGATTAGTGAGTACCCTATTAGATTTGAATAATTTAAACCAATCTATTCTTTTTCAGTTATATTTAATTAATATACTATCATTTAATTCAATTTACAAAAACAAAAATAGTCCAAATTTAGAAAATTCTTTTAAATATGACACAGCTCAGCACAGAAAATATTGCATTGTTTTAGACTCTTGTTTTCATTGAACCCAGAATTAGCAAACAATTCGTGAAATTGTATCATGTATGGAACGGAAGGAAATAAAACTGGAGGAGTAAAGTGAGTTACTTTACAAGGTTCAGTATAACAGATTGGGCTTCTTAATTCTAGGAGCCTTGAGAGAATTCCAGCCTGTCATAATTACTTCAGTGAAGAAAAGACAAACAATGACCTCTTGTGGCTAAAACAATTTTCTACTTTCTATGATTTTGAGTTTCCAAGACAGCGAAGTTTTTCTAAATGAATGCATTGCATTGGATTAAAGAATTGGACGTCTTAGAAAATTGAAAATGCACATTCAGGTTGCATTATAATTTGGAAACTAACAATAAAACTACTTAAGATAACTCTGGTGTCCTTTTCCTATAAAATATAGCACAAGGTGATTAAAAACTGACCACCTAAAATAAAATGAAAATAAATTATAAATGAAGATATTAAATTCTAGTAATATATATCTAATTTACCATGACAATATGGTATTGAATGTATATGGTATTCATACTATTTACAATAATATAATCTGACAACCGAGTACCTCCTACAACATTATCATAATGCTTATGTTTGAAGCAGCCAAAATAATAACTTCTGAGCCATAGCTCTTTTTTTTTTTTTCTTTCCTGTTTTATTGATAATGGCCATTCTGGTGGGTGAGCCATAGTTCTTTGATCAAAGTTCTATGACAAACAACAAAAAGGAGGAAAATATAATCTTTAACTTAAACAGTTGTATCATTCTGCAATAAATACATATGAATTCATCATATTTGTTCAAAACACTAAAAGTCTAAAGAAAGAGTAAGGCTTGTATTTCTTCCATATAACCCATAAACTCATGAATTTCTCAGCCTGGTCTAGTGTCAGTCATTTTTAGACACTAAATCTTTATTTAGGACATTTATAAGATATCAGCATTTTCTTAAAGAAAGTGTTAAGTAGAAACTTTCCAAAGTATTTATAATATTTTGTAGCTAGAAGTAGCCAGGGGATAAATGAGAGTCATGTAGCTTTTGCCTTGATGATCAAGATCCAAATTTAGTTTTCTGAGAATTCTTCTAGTTAGAACTCTTCTTAGAACTGCTCACTAAAAACATTCTCTCCCCTCTCTAATATTTGAATTTTTTTCTTAGTCCATCTTATCTTTGACTTTATTGTAATCTGCTTCAAATCATTGGTGGACCTAGCAGTTTGGGGAAAAAAAATCATAACGAAACAAAGGATGAATAATTATAGTCAACCCCTAGAGAGAACTTCATGGAAATCACTGTTCTAAATGCTTTTCATGAATTAACTCACTTTTTCTTTGAAGGTCTCTGTGTGGAAGATACTATCTCCATTTAACAGATGAGAAAACTGAGGCACAGATTAAGTGTCTTGACAAAAGTTCCTGTGCTACTAAGTGGCAGGGTCAGAATTCAAACACAGGCACTGCTACCCTGACTTGAGGGTAGAAGGAAATGCCCTTATTCTCCTGACCTGGAGATCTTCAGGAGGCAAATGCCAGCCCTGGCTCAGACGGGAAACCTCAGGCAAGCTACTCAGTACCTCTAGGTCTCCTCAGACCCCAAAACAGCATGGCGCTATGTATCTTTCCCACGTATTCTAGAAATTCACCAACCTCTTTCTCTTAAAGCATTTCCCCAGCAGAACCCCATCTGAGCTATAATAAAACATTCGTTGAAGAAAAGCATAACTAAATTAGATCAGTCCCCATAATTCACTTGAAATTAAGCTTCTAGGGAACAACTATGTTTTAAGATGTTTTGGTTCTCTAAACATCATGATCATTTATCAAACAAAATACTACCTCTGAGAAAGAAAAAACAAAATCACAGTCTAAGTTGGGGCATACCAGAATGTCTTCTATTGCTCCAAAGCATGTTACTAAATTTCCAAAATATTCTCTAAGGAAAGTTAATTTAAATTGTTTAGTTTTAAAAAACAGGTATAGTCCATTTAACCTTTGAAGGAGTCACAAATCCCACAGATATTTACCTGTGCAGCCTGGGGAATTTAGGAGTAATAGAGGACTTTGGGGGAAAAAAAGTGTTAAATAAACAAAAAAGGTTTAGCATATTTTCCATATTCTTGAGAGTAAGAATGTAGGACTTAGTACTCTAATTAATGGGATTAAATGGTTTAGGGTAACTTGGAAATGAGTAAACTCTGTAATTTTTCACACCAGAGTAGACATTTCTAATTCTATTTTCCCTCAGGGGGGAGGAGTTACATTAACTCATCTCCGTCTCCAAAACACTGACATAAAGTGCACCTTGTTTATAGTAATTAGAATAGAAGAAACAATTTTCAAAGATCAGCCAGGTATAACACTGCAATAAAAGTTACCAATGCATGAAACTCAAGAGGTATCTGGGATTGTTTTTTAATTCCAAAGTTAAACAGAAAAACTGCATAGCAGAGAACAGAAGGACATTCTAACACATTGTTAGGGGCTGGCAGGAGGCTATACAACAAAAGGAAATTTTTCCAGTATTGCTGCACTCTTTAAGCCTTTAATTTCTTCTTGTCCCAGTCTTCTGAATTCACCCTTAGTAACCCACCTATGCCCCTCCCCTACCACCCACCCCCTCCCCTCCCCCTCACCCTCAACCTGGCTCTTCAGACCCAAAGTGTCATGATTACTCCAAGGGGGGAATCTTAAAGCCAGGATCACATTTCCTCCAGGCCTACAGAATTAATTGTCTAATCATTTTAGTCATCCAAGTTAATGTTCTGAGGGAATTTTAGCAATCCAACGATGGTAGTGTGATTCTGTCTTGGATGTCACATATGTTAATAACCAAAAGTGATTTACTATTTTTTGTAACCTTTGATAACTTTTTGGAATAGAGGAGGGACAGATCAAGCAAATACTTTGGAAAAGAGCAGATCAACAAATAATTTTTAGCATAAATATGTCCCATGCAGTCTTTAGGACATATATATACCAAAAAAAATTATATATCTTTCCAAAATTCATATTGAAATGTGCATTATCTATTCTATATGGCAAAGGGGACAGGGACCTTTCGGTGTCTTCAAATCTCACTACAGATGCAACTATCTGCTTTGTCAGTCCTTTGTCTTGGGATTACAAGTTGGTGAAATGCTTCTGTTTCAAAATGTTATGGCATAGAAAACTCATAGAATGCACCTCCTCTCTAAGTAAAGATAGTGTTTCATACTCATCAACAAAAAGGCAGCTGTCTCAGCTTATCTAATATTACAGTAAATTTTCCTTAATTAAAATGCATATTCTCACGGCATTCCATTTAGATCATATGGTCAGCAATTGCCACTCAGCTACCAAGTTAGAAGATATGAAACATAATTAGGTTTCAAATTAAATATGTTTGAATAATATCATGTAAGAACTACATTAGTTTCCTAATACTACTGTAATAAGTAACCACAAACACGGGTTTTAAAAAAAACGTAAATTTATACTCTTACAGGTCTGGAGATCAGAAATTTGAAGTGGGTCTCACCTAGCTAAAATTAAGTAGGCTGCAGGGCTGTGCTTCTTTTTCCTCCTGGAGAACCTATTTTCTAGCCCGCTCCAGCCTCTAGAGGGCTCTCATATTCCTTGACAGATGCCCTCTTATCTCCAAAGCCAACAAGGGCCAGGTGAGTTTCACCTCACTCTCACACTCAAACTCCTTCCTCCTTCTTTCACTTGTGATTCACTTATGGGGCCCCTACAATTCACTCCCCCAGCGAATCCAGGATAATCTCCTCATCTCCAAGTCATGAACTTAATCACATCTGCAAAGTCTTTCACCAAGTAAGATAATATATTCACAGGTCCTGGGCATTAGGACATGGTCATATTGGGAAATAGGGAAGGAAAAAGGGAGCATTAGTCTTAACCACCCTCATTTTATAGATGAGGCAATGGAAGCCCGGAGTGGTTACTCTGATTACACACACCTTCGGTGGAAAGGCTGTTCCTCTCTAACTCATTGATCAACATGTCTTCATTGGTAATCTCCTGTGATGGCAGGTGCTGTGAGAATATAAAATATAGGCATGAGTCATAGTCATTGACTTCAAGGAACTGATAAGCCGTGTCCATCAGGCATGGATTGGGCATATGAGGGAATGAATTAAAAAATCAAACAAAGAACGTTTCTCAAACCTTGGCCTGGCAACCAAGTAGGAGAGAATAAAATGCAGCTGTCACTATTGTTGCAACAGATTATAAAAGCAATCTAAGCAAATTATGATTGCACAAATAAAGTGTAATAGCAAACATTGGCAGCAGAAGAATGTATTACATAATAGCAATGGGGTTTGACCTCAGCTAGAGCTGATTTCACATTCTGCGCAGACTCTGGTTTCTGAGTCTTTGGCTCCTCTTCAGTGAAATGTAGCTAATACCTATATCAGTGGGTTTTGCACATAGCATTTGTGTAAAGCTTAGACCATTGTGCTTAAGTGTTATTAAATGCCTAATAAATGGGAGCAATTGTTATCATTGATATCATTGTAATTTAATGAAAAGTATGTTCCATAGAAATGTATCATTGAACTTATATAATAAAAAGAAAGTTTAAGTAAATGAATCCTTTTCAAAAAGAAATTTACATTTATCCAAGAAAAACCTAGCTGGAAATTTAATTGCCTGATGTAAGGGCCAACCTTGATGAAAGATTCTGGAGCTTCATCTTATGCATTGTCCTACTTGAATTTCACCCAATTTTCATTTTTCCCCTGCCAAAATGCCATGCCACTACCTAGAGAGCAACATTCAGACTCTGACCCCGGGCATAAAAATACACCCCTCTTGTTTCAAATAACCTTATTTCCACAGGGGCAGCTGATACTGCTTTTCTGAATTGTTCAGTAGATTGTGCAGTGATATCACTAAATTGCAAAAAATTACATGCTTTCTCCCACAACACTTTCAGCTGGCTGTTAACTTTCATGAAAATCATGACTCATGTATAGCTGCATATTATAGTGTAATATTTTCCAAAAAACTTATAGTTCCTTTCAACGGGTTCTTCTATTGCCAAAAAAAAAAAAAAAAAAAAAAAATGGGTAAGAACAGAACATTTGTTTCTGTACATAAGAAAGTATGCCCACTTATTACAAATTGACAACCTTCTATTCTCAAAGACTAGTAGCTACTGGTGGGAATAATTAATTCTTCATTCAGCAGGACTTAATGAGGAAGGTAGCACGTTCATTCTAGGTAAGAATTATAAGTATATGTTAAAATAACATTTTTCCATTAATATACCTGGGTTTATTCCAAGCACAGTTTTATTTATTGACTATAAGATTTTCACATAGATTCTTTAGGTAGCCTTATTTTTAGTAATGAAATCATTTTGTAAAATGCATATCCTCAACCATGAACAATGACCATTGAATGTAGTTGTTAGATGGAAGGAGCAATACCTACTTCTGCCTCCTGGGGAGGTAGCAAAGTGCTGTACAATGCCTGCTTCCAAGAACAGCAGCCCTGAAGCCCCAGCCCACTCCGTGGTTTCGGGCATTGGGGTTGCCAACCAAGAACTGCAACTAGAGGCACTAGATGAGAAGAGGATTACTCACATAGAGAGGAGACAAAGCAAGGACACTTTCAGTGTGGCGTTGCTAACCCTGGCCAGCAGGTCTTGATCCATTCCAGAGGCAGAGAAATGTTCTGTGCATACTCGGGGCACGTGTCCTAATGAAAGGACACAGCTCCCTCCCCTCCAGAAACAGAAATACCAGCGGGGGTAGCCAGATGCCATAAGACATGCATCAAACTGTCTCCAGGGAGTAGTTACACATGCTCAGGGCAGAAAAGGAAGGAAGGTGCCAGCATATTTGTAAGGCATTCCCTCAAAGGCAGTCAGCTCTCCTTCACCTCTGTCCTGGGTGCCAGGCTAGCCCTACATGCAATTGTCCCAAGCACAGGTTTAATTTGAGGGTCACAGGAAAGGCAACCGGCTGTGCTCAGACTTTCTCCTACCACAGTTTCTATGAATGTATGAGTGATAATAATTGTAGTGGCTTTGGAGTTTTAAGAGAGATTCTAAATAACACAGGGCAAAGAGTTTCATTCAACACAAGTTTCATTTTTCACTATATTGCCTATGTTAAAAGCGCTTGTGCTGGTTTGAAAGGAACTATGCCCCCTAAGAAAAGCCATGTTTTAATATAAATCTCATTTCTTAAAGGTAGAATAATCCTTATTCAATACTGTATATTTGAAACTGTAATGAGATCATCTCCCTAGTTGATGTGATTTAGTTAAGAATGGTTGTTAAAGTGGATTAGGGGATGACATGTCTCCACCCATTTGAGTGGGTCTTGATTAGTTTCTGAAGTCCTATAAAAGAGGAAACATTTTGGAGAATGAGAGATTCAGAGAGATTCAGAGAGAGCATAATGATGGAGCCATGAGATGCAGAGAGTCTACGAGCCAGCAACCTATGGAGATGAAGAAGGAAAATGCCTCCCGGGGAGCTTCACGAAATAGGAAGCCAGGAGAGAAAGCTAGCAGATGACGCCGTATTGGCCATGTGCCCTTCCAGCTGAGAGAGAAGCCCTGACTGTGTTCACCATGTGCCTTCTACTTGAGAGAGAAACCCTGAACTTCATCGGCCTTCTTGAACCAAGGTATCTTTTCCCTGGATGCCTTTGATCGGACATTTCTGTAGACTTGTTTTAATTGGGACATTTTCTCGGCCTTAGAACTATAAATTTGCAACTCATTAAATTCCCCTTTTTAAAAGCCATTCCGTTTCTGGTATATTGCATTCCAACAGCTAGCAAACTAGAACAGCGCTATTAGGAAATACAGCCATAACCTTTATCATCATTTCCTTTAGAATAAAATTGAATGAAATGATGGCAAACAATGTTATTGTAAAAAATAAAACACTTGAAACATAGAATCTTTCATTTGCCTTTTTCCAGGTGAAGGAACAAGATCCTAAGAAGATAAGAACCTTACCTAAAAAAAAATTTTATAGTAGATAATAAGGTTAGATGAAATAGATGATAAAATAGAAACTAAGCAAAATGAAAACCAAGAGCAGATTTTTTAAAAGTTGAAGAACGAGGGTAAAAACTACAATAAAGTTAAGTGTCTTTCTCGAAGTAGACCTCAATGTTGGCTAAATGCTTTATAGAAGACAAATAATAACAACAACAAAAATTGCCACTTGTACATTTTAAACGACCTATGGAAACAGGGTAAGCATATACTTTCTTGGTATTAGTAAAAGGCATGAATTCCTTCTTGGATTCCTCATAAAAGAACACCATGTGACAGTGCAAGCAACAACATTTACAAATTCCAGAGAGGAGCCAGGTATGCTGATTTTCCACCACACAGTATGGAGTTGTTAGTTTCTAATTTTTATCAACAAGACTATAGATTCTTCGAGGTCTTTAGTTTCCTACATCCTTCAGGCACGATGATAAATACAATCTTTTTCTCTCTGTCCCAAACTCAATGTCACTTTTTAATATCTGCAGTTTACTGTGTGTGCATGTGTTAGTTTGAGAGCTGCTGGAATGTGATATACCAAAACTGGAACAACTTTTAAAAAGGGGAATCTAATAAATTACAAGTTCACTATTTAAAGGAAGTGAAAGTGTTCAAATTAAGGCACCCATGAGAGGTTACCTTCATTCAAGAAAGGCCGATGGGTCAGGAACCCCTCTGGCAGCTGGGAAGTTACGTGGCTGGCACCTGCTGGTCCCTTGCTCCTGGGCTCCATTGCTTTCAGCCTCTGTTCCTGTGGGGGGTCCTCACTTTGCTTCTCTAGGGCTGGTTTTCTCTCTTGGTTTCCCTTGGCTCTCTCCAGGTTCTGGCTTGCTTAACATCTCATGGCGACGTCTGCTGAGCCCCAAGCATCTCCAAACATCCCTGTCTCTGTTCTCCACCGTCTGCATTTATGTCAGCTCTGCTCTGAAGTTTCTGTCAGCTCTGAGGCTCTGCTGTTTCTGACTCTCTACAAAAGGTTTCCTCTTTTCAAGGATTCCAGTAAACTAATCAAAACCCACCTGGAAGGATGGAGTCACATCTCCATCTAAACAAAGGTCACACCCACAATAGGGCGTGTCACTTTTCTGTGGAGATAATCTAATCAAAATTTCTGTCCCACAGTATTGAATTAAGATGAAAAGAAATGCTTGCTCCCACAAGATTGGGTCACGATTAAAAGACGACTTTTCTGGGGTTGAGACATTATTATACATTAGGGAGAATTAAGGGTCTTCAGAATATATCAATGGATTAAGTAGATAAAAATAGAAAAAGTCACTGCCTTCTTGGAGCTCACATTGTAGTAGGGAATGATAGACAATAAATAATAAAAATAATAAATAAGTAAATGTTCTCTTTTTACTTATCAAGTAAATAAGTAAGGTGACATGTGCTACTAGGAAAAAGAAAATATTACAGCTGTCGAAAGCATGAATTGAACTGCCAGGGGGAGAATTGCAATTTTAAATAGGTAATAAAAAGAAGCCTGATTGGAAAGGTGTTATATGAGCAATGACTTGAAGGAGGGAAGAGAATCAGCCATGCAAATATCTGTAGAAAAAAGTGTCTAAAGCAGAAACCAGTTCAAAATCTCTAAGGGAAGGAGGGCCTGGTATGTTCCAGAATCAGACAGGCCAAAATATATTATTTAGGCAAAAGCAGTGCACAATCTGTGAGTAATGTGGAACAGCTACAGGGAAGCATGAACAGAATAAATCTGACATACTTTACTAAATGACCATGGCAGGCTTTACTTAGGAAAGGATAGAGAAAAAAAAACAATATTACATTTTACGAAAGGTAGAATTATGAAAAATTTGAGATAGTCACACAATGCACAACTTGTTTAATCAATCAAATCTCCAAAACTGTCTAGATTTATATTTAAAAAATGATCTCAGTTTTATGTCTGTTATCACAGTTTCTATCATGATTATTAATCCCTTTCTATGCAGCATTTTATTGACACTTTCAAAAATCTTTGACGGCTTTACCTATTTTTTAATCTATAATGACTATTAAATATGCACATTTGGAAACCCAGACTTCACTGCTGCACTGACCATGGCAAGCTTTATTTAGGAAAGGATAGAGAAAAAATTCTCAACTGTGTAATACACAAATGTGTAATAAACAACTCTAACCAGACTTTCAAAATAATTCAAATTTACATTGCCTAAACTAACCTTGTTTTTCCTTTATATTGATAAATAAAACCAGAAATTTTTAAATCTATATGTAAGTAATTGTTCTAAGGAAATGACAAAAATAGACATAAAAGTATAAGCACAAAAATGCGTATCACTTATTTTTTACTGTGAAAATTTGAAAGCAAAATTAAAAAAAATAAAGCAATAGCAATAAGGAGCTGTTTGACTAAATTATGCCATACCTGAGTAGAGGGCTAGTTGACATTGAAGTAGTTAGGATACTTGAGTAAAATTCTATAAGAGAAAGGAGACCCAAGAAAGAGTATCTTGGAGTCTCCATATTTAGGCATAGGGATAAAGAATAAAAATCTCAAAGAAGTTTAAAGGATAATTTGATGTCTACAGAGGATGAAAGGAGTAGAGGTGACTACTGAGTGGATCTCTGTGATGAACCATCAGAATGATGGACCTTCAAATGCATTTGGGAAGAGAACTTTAGTATATGTATTCAGTTGGTAACTGAAGGCGATGCTCTGGGTGTAATAAAAAGAAGCTGAAACGGTTATTTCAAGCCCTGAATACAAGAAAGAAGATGATTGCCTCCTTGAGCCTGGAATAAATAGATTACTTGTAGGGATGTTTTTTAGGGCACCGTCATAGTAGTAGAGATGAGAATTGAACAAAGTGTGCTTTAAAAGTGGTGCCTCCATTTGTTTTCTCCTCTCTTGAAACCTGGCTTCTGCCTTCACTACACTAATTAAATTGTTCTTGAAAAAAATAATTATTTTAATTTCAGTACCTGAGAGTTATTCCATGATTTGAGCTATCTTTTTAGCCCAGGTTATACCATTACAAACTATAGACATCCAAAAATTGAAACATAATTAAAGATTTCCACTACTTCTAAATAGATGCACTATTGTGCATATATCTATTTAGAAGCATGAACTTTCATGTAAAGTTCATGCTTCTAAATAGATATATGCACAATATGACTAAGTAGAATTCAGAGAAAATGGAATTCAAACATGTCACACTAATGATTACTTAGTGACTATATATGTAATCGTATGAATTCTTTAGATGCACTGGTTTGAATCTGTTGTATACCCCAGAAAAGCCAAGTTCTTTAATCCTCATTCAATATTGCTGGGTGGGATCTCTTTGATTGTTTCCATGGAGATGTGACCCACCCAATTGTGGGTGATAACTTTTGATTAAGTCGTTCCCATGGAGATGTGTCTCCATGCATTAAAGGTGCAGTTGCTTACTAGAGCACTTTTGAAAAGGGAACCATTTCGGAAAAAGCTTTAGAGACAACAGAACCAACAGAGCCCATTCAGAAAGAGACCATTTGAGATGAAGAAAGAAAATGCTCCCCAGAAAAGCCTCTGAAGAAGCCTGAAAAGAAAGCTATCAGAAGTCACCATGTGCCTTTCCAGCTGACAGAAAAACCCTGAATATCATCAGCCTTCTTGAGCTAAGTTATTTTTCCCTGGATACCTTAGTTTGGACATTTTTATAGCCTTGCCTTAATATGGACATTTTCCCAGCCTTAGAACTGTAAAATCACAACTTAATAAATTCCCTTTTTAAAAAACTGTCCTATTTCAGGTATATTGCATTCCAGCAGTTTACAAACTAAAACAGGAGATCTGTAATGTTCATATCTAACAGATTTTTGAAAAGGAAATAAACCAATTACCAAAGGATATATTTGCTTGTCTGATGTGCTTGAGGTACTACGCTTTATTTTATAAGCAGACATTTATACCTTAACACCAATTATGACTTACTAGGTGTTCTAGTTTGCTAGCTGCCAGAATGCAACACACCAGAGATGGATTGGCTTTTAATAAAAGGGGATTTATTTTGTTGGTTCTTCAGAGGAAAGGCAGCTAACTTTCCACTGAGGTTCTTTCTTACGTGGAGGGCACAGGATGGTCTCTGCTGGTCTTCTCTCCAGGCCCCTGGGTTCCAACAACTTTTCCCGGGGTGACTTCTTTCTGCATCTCCAAAGGCCTGGGCTGAGCTGCTAGTGCAGAAATGAGGAATGCCAAGCTGCTTAGCTGTGCTATGTTGCAATCTCTCATTTAAGCACCAGCCAATTAAGTCAAACATCACTCATTGCAGCAGACACACCTCCTAGCCGACTGCAGATGTAATTAGCAACAGATGAGGTTCACGTACCATTGGCTTGTGTCCGCAGCAACAGAACTAGGTATGCTCACCTGGCCAAGTTGACAACTGAATCTAACTAACACACTAGGTCTGACAGTTATTAAACATCTGAAAATGAAATGCTGACACTACTAGAGATGTCAACATGAGAGGAAATTAGCTTTTAGCTCTAACTCTCTAAGATGGCCCTGTATTTAAAAAGAGCAAAATAAACAGAACAAGTGGTACTCTACCTTCTGTGGATTAAAATCAGACAAGTTTTCCAAGTAATATCTACTTGTAGCCCAAAACACTAAACCACATCTATCAATGACAGCAGTGCAACTATTTGCAGCATTTCTTTAATGTTGATTTTAAATATAGGCTATATATATATATATATATATATATATATATATATAGGAAATGCTCTGATAATTATAATGAAATGAGTATTTAGTGAGGATGTAGTTCATGTTCACCATTTGATACTTGAAATAATTTCTATCCTCTCATCTCTCTTTTTTTGTGAGAATGCACACATGTCCTCACATATGCGTTCTTAATAAGCCTTCTATCTCTGCTGTACCCTTGAATACTTTCTCATGGAATGATGGTTAGGTTGATTTGTCAACTTGTCCAGGTGATGGTACCCAATTGTCTGGTCAGGCTGACATGGGCCTAATTGTTATGGTAAGAAATTCATGAACATAAACCATCAGTCAGTTGATTGTTTCTATGGTTGATCACATCTACAATCAACTAATGGGAATGTCTTCCACAATGAGGAAATTCAGTCGATTTTAATCCAATCAGTAGAAGACTTGTAAGGGAGAGGTGACAATTTCAGCAATCAGAAGAGAGCTTCCATCTCTACTTCAGCCAGCCAGCCTTTCCTGAAGAATTCATTGAAAACCTCCATCAGAGTTTGTAATTTGCAGCCTGCCATACATAGCTTGGACTCATGCATCCTACAGTTGCATGAGTTACTTTTATAAAATCTCATATTTGCAGATATCACCTGTCGATACCATTTCCCTAGAGAATCCTGGACTAATACACACAGGATGGCCAAAACCTAGAAATCTGAATCCAGCAACATATTTTTGTGAGCTAGCCAGGAGACACTTCTCCTCTCTGAGTGTCTGGACTGGTAAGTCATGGTTATTGACCATGAGGTGTGGTTGCATGATTTTGCTTTTTATTCTATTTTGGCTCATTGTTATCTTTTCCTATGTCCTCATGCAAGCCTGTGTCTCTGGGAATCTGTGGGCTCTGATTCAGCTTCCCTAGGGGATAATCTCAGCTGATATTGCATTTTCTGGCTCCCTCCATAGAGGTGGCAGGAGACCATCTCCACATCATGCAGATCCAATGAGACTCAGAGTGGCAGATGATGCTGCCCTTGAGACTAGACTGAGGAGTCTAGTGGAAGCAAAATCAACACCCTCCCCATCTCTTTCTCTCTTTCTCCTTAGCTCTCTGAGTCTCTCCCACACCCCCTCTTTTCTTCTCCTCTGGAGACTCAGGCGCTTTCTCTTGATGAATCTTTCTTTAACTTCTTTGACAGGTCAACTCCCCTGCCTCCATGAGAATCTCCTTCTTTCTCCTCTGTCTTGCTTTTGAGGTTTTCTGAGACATTCTGTCTTTTGTTACACAGGATTCTGGGCTAAATATTCTTGTACCAAACAACGTGTGGTCTTTCACCTTCTTGGGAGTCATCTCTGGTTTATGCTTATGAGAACTGAATATTTTCCAGCAGGAGTGTCTCCCCTCCAGGCCTTGATCATTTAGTCTCAATTGAGACCCTTTGTGGCCAAATATAAAGTTTTCCTACTAGACCATGCTCACGTTTTAGACCTCAGGAAGCAGGAAACTAGAGGGCAAAGGTATTTCTGGGATTGTTGTTCTAGACCTCTCTGAGTTGGGGTGGGCCCCCACCTCGGAAGCAGAGGTCTAGACATCTTCCACCTGATGATTTCACTCCTAGTGTTCCCAAGGCATTGGACTAGCAGAGAGATTGTATGGGTTTATGTCCCAGACTTACAGGGTTTGAGTCTCCATCTCCTCAAGCATTTGTCCTTGAATTCTTCTGGGCAAGGGTGGCATTCAAGTCCTGAACTGTGCTTGGAAACCACCCAGAAGCATAAGTCCAGACATCTCTTCTGAACAGTGTCCAGGGACATCAAGCCTCTTTAATCCCCATGTTCCCAAAGCATTGGGCTAACAGAGAGGCTGTATGAGGTTCAAGTCTCTGACCTGTGTTTGTAAGTTCCTCTGTTTCCTTTCCAGGAGAAAATGGGAAATGCCAACAGTCAATGTTAGCTGAAGGGTGAGGAAGCATAACCCTCTTGGGACTTTCAATTAAAAACCATCCTCCAGTATGTAAAAGACAGGGAAAGTAGCCAGAAATTCCCTATGCCCAGATGTTTATAGTTCTCTATCAAGACAAAGACCTGAGAGGTCCTTGTCACTTGTATTAGGCTCATAGGTCAATAGAGGAAAATATGTTCTTAATGATCCCCTTTAAAAACTTTTTGGCTAAAAGGCATTAGAAAATGCACCACCAAACCATTTTAATTAGTTAAGGGAGATCACTTAGGAGAAAGAGGAAAACCTGGTTCTGTTTCAGAAGAAATAGTAGAAACCCCAAAGAAATATACTAACGTAAACCTGAACTTCAGGGAAAGTCAAATTTTCCTGGGCACCTATTTCGTTAGCCAGCTTGCCCCTGACATTCAGAGAAAGCTGAAAAACTCTCCATAGACCCACTAATGATCCATTAGAAACTGCTTTTTCTGTTTTTATCATGACAAGGTAGAGAAAGAAGAGAAGGCAAAAAGAGGTAAGAAAAGACCAGAGAACAGGCTCAACTTATTGCAGTTGCCATTAAAAGCACCCTGTCCCCTTGACATCAATCAAATCATGGCTGCAAAATTCAAGGGCCTTGTTTCAACTGTAGGTCAGAGGCCCACTAGCAGAGAGATATACCGATATAGACATTAAGAGTTTTCTTGGTTAGAAGACACCTAATTAAACTTCCAGTCCAGTACCCACATTTTAAAGTGAAGAAACTGAAAGATAGGGTTATGAGTTGAGCAGTTTTTTAAGTTCGCTCAGCTAGTTGGTGGCGGAAGCAGACCAGTCGCCCATATCTTCTGCTTTCCCCTTCAGCAATCCTTAAAGGAAATAAAATGGGTTTTCTCTGTAATAAGGACTAAAGAACATTAGACAGAAAAATAGAACATTCATAATGGCAACTCAGGCATCTGTTGATACACTGGCAAGTATTTTAGAAGCAACAGGTTTTCTATGCATCTCCAAAATTACCCCAATTAGATGTTCCCATATTTTTTCCTTGGTTAAACATACCTCCAATAACATTCTCCCTCATCCTTTACTGTGATACAGGTACAAAGAAACTGGGTAAAACAAGATGTGCTTCACCAATGTTCAAGAACTTGGCTCAGCAAAGGATGACCAGTGTCCCCACAGAAGGGATAAAGCACTGTCTGTGACTTTCACTGTGGTGCACCCCTCGATCACATTAGACAGACGAGGGATACTGTTCCAGTGAAAGTGTGCATTCAATAGTCGGGCTATTCAAATTTAAATCTGAGCTTTACATTTTGCAAATTAAATTATTATAGATTGTTTAGTTAAATTGTAACTTT
Organism: Tamandua tetradactyla; assembly: GCF_023851605.1. Taxonomy (NCBI): domain Eukaryota; kingdom Metazoa; phylum Chordata; class Mammalia; order Pilosa; family Myrmecophagidae; genus Tamandua; species Tamandua tetradactyla. The sequence goes on along the minus strand of NC_135352.1, from coordinate 37,590,413 downwards.
ATGACTATCCTTCACACTGTTCCTTTCTAACTTGGCCCTGGCAGAATGGCTCCTTCAAAGAAAGGTAGTGAGAAGAAGGGCTGTCCTGCCATCAATGAGGTGGTGACGAAGGCATACAGTGTCGGCATTCACAAGCATCTCCGCAGAGTGGGCTTCAAGAATGCACCCTGGGGACACTCAGAAAGGTCCAGAAATTTGCAGTGAAGGAGATGGGAATGCCATTACACGCACTGACAGCAGGGTCACAAAGCTGCCTGGACCAAAGGAATTAGTAATGTCTCATACTATATTCATGTATGATTGCCCAAAAAACATAACAAGGGTGAAGATTCACCAAACAAACTTCCTACATGGTTACCTGTGTACCTGTTGCCATCGTCAAAAAAACACTGGTAGTCAATGAAGATGAAAATTGACAGCTGATTATCAAATAAAATTATAAAATAGCACAAAAAAGTAAACTCATACCACACACCAGGCATTAAAATAAAAAGTAGTCACTTAGAGTGAATTTGAAATAAGCAGCCTGTATCTGCTCTTTAAAGAAAGCAAAGCATTCCAGTAATAACAAAACGGGCAATTCACTTAATATGAACACAAATATGTTCGTGTGGCATAAATCACATTTTTTTCTTTTAACTCAAAATATTTTGAAATGGCCCCTATACTGATAAAGCTATGCCGCGTACTTCCCAGTATTTCTTGACAATTTCTTGACACTGTTTTGCAAGTGTTTGCCGCATTTTAAGATAAAACCTTCTGAAACTTAACAGACAATTGTCTGTAGAAGCATTTTTCACAATGACTACTAGTATAAGGTTTATTTTAAGGTATCTATTACTAGAAGTTATGTTAATTGGATAATTGATAAATTAGGCTGTGCTTCTTCAGTAAATTTGACTTTCCTTAATAGCATAGGTTGTAAAAACTTCCTATTCAAATCCCAGAAGGTTGATAGAAGTTGCTTCATTAATGAAGAAGCCAGAAGCAACAGCTCTGAAATGTGTGACTTTTGAGGCACTCCCTTTGGTCTACATAATGTTTCTTATTGAAATGTTATTCAACTTTTCATGCTAATTATGTAATCTCAAAGCATTTTTACTTCATAAACACAAAATTGTACTTTTCTCTTTTTAACAAAGTTAGCACTTTTCCTCTTCTTCCTCCCATTTCCTGCGCATTCCACAGTGGAAATAAGATAAAAACAGATTATAGATGGGAGAAGGATCCCAAATGGTTAATAAAAATATGTAAAATGTTCAATCTCCGTGGTTATCCGGGAAGTGTAAATTTAATCCATAATTAGATACTATTTAATATTATTAGGTGGCCAAATGTTAAGAAATCTGATGAAACAAGAATGTGGAGAAAAGAGGATTCTCAATCTCTACAGTTATCATTACCATACAACTTAAAGCAGCATTTTACAGTAGCCATTGCACATGTGCGCAGGAAGACATACTAAACTAACGCTCATTATAACGTTGTTCAAAAGAGTAAAATTTGGAAACATAAACTCTTCTCATAAAAATGGATAATATTTCATGATACATTTATAGAAATTTAATATGATAAACCAGTTAAAAAGAATGAACAAAAGCTCTATAACAATGAGGTTCAAGCTATATATGTTTAATTACATAAAACCAGATACTAACATAACTTTATCCTAAACCCATGTTGAAAGAAAAAAGAAAAACTCAAGTCATATAAATTTATACCCAATGTTAAAATTATGAATATGTAGTAAAATATCAAAACATGCTTAAGGAAAACGAAAATTGTTGTCATAGTGGCAATTAAATCTGGGGAGGGAAAGACAGAAGAGGGTTTAATTCTGCGAAGGATTAGGCATATTGATAGCCTCAATTGAATTATTAATGTTTCATTTCTTAAGACAGCCACAAGCAATATGGCAGGTTGTGATTTGACCAGTCTGGGTGGTGGTGGCACGAATGTCTGTACTTTTCTCTATATTTTAACCTACACAAAGAAAACATCAATTTTCAAAATTTAAATAGCACATCTAAAAATTGAAATGATCTCACTGCTTGAAGATACCAGCAAGTTTACATTCAAACCAAATTGAAGAATGCACGAAGGATGGTGGCCCACCACTCGTCAGGTAGCTTTTGAGTAAAAGTTGGGAGAGCATTCAGGAGACCAATATTGAGCTCCAGAAGGGCTGAGCTGTAAGGAGATTGGGTCTTAGCAGCATCTGACCCCTGGGTCCTAAGAGAAAATTGAAGAACTGGTAGAGGAAGAACAGCTCAGAACTACCACACACATACACACTGTGATGTGTGATGGTCACCCTGGAGCAGACTCAGCACCACTACAGAGGATCTCACCTGAGAAATAGGCTGAATCTTGTCTAACTGAACAATACTTGGTCCATTTTGGCTTACTAAGAAATACCTGGATTAATGGTCAATAAGATGATGGCAATATTTTCTCCAGCAAAGCTGGATTAACAGTATTTGGGTAGAAAACCAAATTACAAACAATAATAGAAAGCTGCCTCTTGATGTTTACCAGATTCTATAATGGAAATAAAGCTTATAAAAGTGAAAACAGTCTCATTAACAAAATAGAAATATATAAAAGCAATTTTCTAAAAAAAAAACAGCTTAAACACAATAAAAATATTTTGAAGATGATGCAAAGGTCCTCCTGCTTACTGTATCTTTAGGTAAAATCCACTATCCAAAAAGGCTTTGAAAATTGGCTGAAATAGTTTACATTAGAGAGTTCTACAAAACTGAGACCTACCATGATAGCTCATCTCAAAGCGTAGGTTTAGTAATCAGAATGATCTCATTTGGACATATCAGTAGTGTTTGTATAATTGTGGAGTTTGTGGTGAGTGAAGGGTCAGAGTGGATTTATGAAGGAGTTGGGGCACAAATGAGTAGAAGTGGGAAAGAAGAGAAAATAGTTCTTGCAGGAGTTCTAAACTTCCCCTCCTCTAGATACCCCCTGATAGACCCTCAGGCCTGTTTCTGATTTCAGAGCAAGACTCTAAAACAATCCTTGCAAGTTTTTTACACCTTAAACTAGAAGGCCACTCTTCACTACTCATGGGAGCTAAAATTCATCTCTGTAATTTTCTTTTTTCTCATCTCTCATGTCCTTGAATTTCTGGCAGTTTAACTTGACAGAACCTGTGACTAAGCATACCATGCTAATAACTTTCATCATCTTGTCACAAACTGTGGTCTGAGTAGTCTCCTGGAAAAATGAATGTAAATGTCGCAAAGGAGTCAGTCCATGCTGAGGAAGCTCTTTGCAAAATCATTAATTTCATAGCTTTTGGAGAAAGATCAAGGAGAGAAGCCGTGATTGGGAAAAAAATCAAGGAAGCATTCAATATAATCTGCTTTCAAGAATGAGGTTATTTGTATGTACATTCTTTATTGAAAAAAAATGAAGATAAACCTTTGCAGAAATATACTAGAAATAACTGTTGAAATAAAAATACATGTAAGGGGTAGGGTACAAAGGAAGGGAAGAAGGAACTAAGGAAAGAAAGAAGTTAAGATCCATTTGACAGAAGAATAGCTATATACATAATAAATATTCTTACATATACATAAAAGCACAAACTGTACTTGTGGACAATGTCAAATGCAGAAAGATAAAAGGAATGAAAAATGTTACAGGGGCACACATTTCAATGTATAACTTCAACTATTGTGGTAAAGCTGGGCAGAGTTGTGAAAATGTCAGAATAATTTAGTAGACAAGAGGCTTTGTTTCATATTACGAAAGACTTAAATTCCAAAAGGCAAGGGTATTTACAAAGACATTTTCCTAAACATTACACACCATAAAGAAAAAAGGGGAAGGGAGTCTTTCTTTAGTACTATATAGAATGTAAAGTACAACTGATCACAAAATGGCCATGTCTGCAGTTTTCATTTTGTTTAAATATCACCAGAAACTTTATAGATAAAGAACCACAATTGGCCACACAAGTAGGACATAATCCATGTATGCATATGTGTACATTCTGATGTGGAGGTATATGGCCTATATATGGATAGTACGCATTGTTTAAAAGCCTCCGTAAAGATGGGTTTTGAGAACCACTAGATGTCAGCATCTGCTAGTTCTCTGAAAAGGACTTTTGCTGCCTTTTTATTTCTCTCTACGACAGACTTTCTGTTCAGCCATTTTCTGCATCCATTGAGTAAGCAAGAAGCTATATGCTGCTTAAAATAATCATATCACATGGAAGAAGAGCAGCATGCATTCATGTACCTATTTTTTCAATGCACATTGCCATCATATGAGAAGGAACTGTTTAAAATGTATTTTTACAAAAAAAAAAAAATTAAAGTTCAGGCAACAGTGGCTCAGTGGCAGAGTTCTCAGTTGCCATACTAGAGACCCGGGTTTGATTCCTGGAGCCTGCCCATGCCAAAAAAAGAAAAAAGATTAAAAATGTATTTTTACGTCCTTAAGTCTTTCAATGGCACCTACATCTTTCCATTTTTCAAGAGATTATTTCATCTGCTGCATCAGGGAAAGAATCTGATGTTTCATTCTTGTTTTATGATATTGTAATTGTTCATCACTTTTTGTGAATATTTTGGTATATCTCTCCATTTCTGCAGGACTTTTATCTCCTAAAGGACTACTGTATCTTGTCCATCATGAGTACAGGCTAAAATAAGGGGAACGAAAAAAATGTGTGAGTTAATTAATTCATCATCGGGAAAACGTTTTAAAAAGCAAGTCATGTCTCTTGTACCAAGCAGGGTTTTGAAGAAGACATACTGAAGAATACAAATAATGAAATTTCCTTATACTACAGACAGTAAGCATCTCTAATAACTAAGAAAATTTACAGTTTGCTTTCTCCTTTTACATATTCCTTTTCCCAAAACCAAACTTTGGAGAGAAAAAGAGAAAGAGAGAGAGAGAGAATGAATTAGGATTTGTTTTCATTGCATTTGTGAAAGAAACAATCAAGTAAGATCTACATAAGCCCTCCCCCAGCAGTTTAAAATAGAATATTACACAAAAGAGTATGCCTAGGGCTGGAGGGGTTGGGAGTTGGGGGAGCTCTGATGGAACTGCAGAATTTTGACCTTCACAAAGAACCTAAAATTATTTATGCAATAGTTTCCTTGTGAACTAGCTACGGTTTGGCTGTATTTTTCCTTGAAGTCATTGGGCTGAGACTGTTCTTTCTATCCCAATTCTAAAACAAGTCCTCTCCTTTTTATTCTTGGAAACTGTAGCTACAGACTGATATTGTAAAATCTGTTCTGTTAGCAAATATCTATTGAACCCAACTCTCTGGAAGGCACTGTGCTAGCCTCTGTGGGAGATATGAAGAACTACACAAAACAAGTCCCTGTCCCCAGAACCTAAAATGAAAAATCTAAACTAAATTACAACATATAAAAACCTTAATGCTCCAAAATTTATTATTCTTGAAACCCATAGCATGATAAGTCAGAGGATATTGAATCATTTGCAAAAAAAAAAAAAAAAAAAACTTCATTAGTACATTTGACATAAAGAGAAATCAAATCTTACCAGCTGACTTTTTTAGATAGAGTAATTGAAATGTTTAGAAGCAGCTTGCTAGAAGCTATGGAGTGAGCAGAGATTATATAATCATTTTTATTGGCATGCTGCTGCAGTCTGTTATAACTCCTATAAAATCTTGATTGAAAACAATTTGTTAAGCAACAGGTTCAATAGGAAATGTGAACTCATAAGTATGTGTTCATTCTTTATCATTATGTTAATATAGAAACGCCGCAGGATGACTTCTGGGCACCACTTATTTGGTGAAAGATAATTTATTTCAGCTTATCTTAAAAGGATATGTAGTATTTATTTCTCCTTTTTCTTCATATCTATTAAATTGAAATATTTCACACTTTTATCTATTGCCTCTCTCAATCCACTCACTCTTTAATAAATACATTATGGGAATGGAAAGGAGAGAGATCAAGTGTGTGCATTAAAATGTTCTCCTCTGGCTCGTGAATGGAGTGCTGGCAGCACCAGATCTGTCACTCAGGCACAGAGAACAGATGGGGTGAGAAAATTTCTATGTACAGACAGCCCTGGGAAGCTGTGCAGAGAACATATTTAATAGTCATTTAGTTCCCAATCTGCTTTCACATTGCATTTATGATTTTGTGAAAATGAACTAGTTTCTTTAACTGAAAGCTGAATTGAATCGCCTCAGAAATTTTCATCCTAATCAAGCAATGAGTCTGTGTATCATAAGGAAGAAAAAAATATCACAAAATCCCAAGGCTTGTACATGAAGGTCTAAAAGTAAACTTTGTAGTGGGCATTGTATTCTCTATCTAGGCATATTTTGTACATAATTGTGACAAGATGTGGAACAAGACTGATCACACTCTGATTAGTGGTAATAAAATGGGAAAGTGTACATATGTATCTATTACATAATAAAATAAATGCCAGTAAGTATAAGCAAAAGAAAACCTTTTGAAAAATAAGCAACAATATATTCAAAGATAAATAACTAGCCAACACATACTGAGCAGAGGTTCTTTCAGAGGTAGGTTGAGCTTGTGACTCATTTTAACAGCGTGCTTCAAATACTCTCAGAGGAAACAATGCATTTACAGCAACTATAAGTAAATGGTTACTTAAATTTGTAGAAATTATGCTTTGTGATGTATAGGTAGTATAATTTCTTAAAGTTGACTATCCGCTGACAGTAAACACATTTCAGTGCATCAACTTAACTAACTCATCTACCTCCAATTCAAGAGCTTCTTTAGGCCCCAGCAGAAATGTGGCATAATAATTCAGATGAATAAGCCAATAAGTCCACAAAATTTTAATGATGGACTTCTGTAAAGTTGTGACATAGATGGGCATTTCCAGAGAGTGAAAAAAACCAAACAATAAAATAAATAAAAGTAAAATTAAAAATTTCAAAGCTTCAACATTGTGTTTTTATACTTTGCACCTAATAATAAGTGAGCTGTGTCAATGGGAATTTTAGGGAATGGGATATATAAGTGAAATAGGGAAATCATAACTGATTTTTTGTTACCTTTTTACCAGATAATTGTCTAGACTGAGATTGTTATAGTGGAGGAAGAATGAAGAAATAATACCTATCACAGAACTAACTCATCAACCAGGCACTACTGAAAATATTTCCCAAGAAAAAATGTATTTGAAAACCGTGACCAAAAAGGAAGGAAAGAAGGATGAGAGGAATTAAAGATTGATGGAACCAGTTTATTAGATGCCTGTACAAAACTCTATACCAGTCAAGCATCATTAACTCAACATTTCATTTCTTCATCCCTCTTCCAAGGTTTCAGAGGCACCTGCACATATTCTGTCTGGATGGATATGATGCAATGCTAACGACTCTTCTGGAGAAGGCTTATCTCTGTTGGTCCTAAAAGCTGCTGTTCTGGAGGGAGGCAGGAGAGCAGCATAGGGTGTCACAGCAGCATCTTAACAAAACACATCATCATAGAATCAGATTATGTGATTTCAGAGGCAAAACATGCATCTTTCACCATTAAATGTGATTGTTGCCCTAGGTTTTTCAAAAATGTCCTTTATCAAGTTGGCAGTTTCCCTCTATTTCTAGATCGTTGAGGGCTTTTTATCATAAATGGTACTTGAATTTTGTGAGATGCATGTTCTACTTTGCTGGGGAAGTCACAAACAGACTCAGTGGGCATTTCTCAGCACTTAGCTACTGTCCTCCACCTCAATTCCCTTTCCTTATCTTGCTAGTTTATTTTCAGGTGTTCAGATTGTTTCCATTTCACAAGAAACCAACAAGCAGCCCAGGGTAGATGTTAGAACTCAATAATGAAAAAACAAGCTACCTAGAAATGAAACACTCTATATGTACCTTGAACCCAAATTTGGGAATAAGCACCCCAGCTGCTTACCAGGGAGAAAACACTGTATAAAGGTTTTTGGATGCATGCTTTTTGCATAGTGGTAGGACCCCTACCCTGGAGTGTACAAAAATTCAACACTCAGGAGGAACAAGTTTCCCTAATCTCCAACGCAATGTGGCATGTGGAGCCACCATCCACGGACCCTGACCCAAGCAGAAGGTCTCCCCAGGGGGCCAGCCATGAGGGAATCTTTTCCTGTGCTCTTTTTGGACCCTTTGTGCTACATAAGTAATAAGGTGGTCATTTGTTGAAAACCTCTGGTATGCCAGAGCCTGTGTTCTCACAATGCAGCACATAGCTGCCCTCTGCTTGTACTATTGAGAGTATTATGTTCCTTCATTTTGCATGTGATACTGTGATGAATTAAATTGTTTGATTTGTCTAATATTAAAACTAACTTTGCATGGCTAGGATAAATTCCATTTGGTCATAATATATTATTTATTTTATACATTGCTGGATTTAATTTGCTAAAATTTTGTAAAGAATTTTTCAGATATGTTCATGAGGAATATTTGTCTTTCATTTTCTTTTTTTTGTAATTGATATTTAGTAGCAGAGTAATGTTCACTTGCTTTTCTACTAACTGTAGAAAAGTATTGATATTAGGTACTTTGTAAGGCACTCACTCTTCAACTTCTCTCATGGGAAGGTTTCCAACCACAAATTCAACTCCCTAAATAGGTAAAGGACTGCTGAGGTTACTTATTTTTTCTTGAATACACTAAGGTTATTTGTGTCCTTCAAGGAATCTGGATATTTCATTTTAGTCAACAAATTTATTGACATATAGTTATTTATAATATTAATTATACTATCATTTTAATATATATAGGATCGTCCATGCTTGTTCTTTTTATTTCTTGATACAGATAATTTGTATCTTATCTCTCGTCTGATGTGTTTGTTAGATATTCATTACTTTTATTAATCTTTTCAAATAACCAACTTTCAGGTTCATTGATTTTCTCCATGGTTTTTCGGTTTTCCATTTCATTTATTTGTGCTCTTATCTTTTGTTATTATTATTCCATTTTATTTACTTGCGAGTTTATTTATTCTTTTTCAAAAAATATTTTTATTGACAAATCTTGACACACATACAGTCCATACATGATGTATAATGAGTGGCTCACAGTATCATTGCATATTTTGTACTCATCACCATGTTCACTTTTAGAATATTTATATCTGTACAGAAAAATAAATGAGAAGAAAAGAGGAAAAAAACCATACAACCTAATTGTGGGTGGTAGCTTTCGATTAGATGGTTAGCCTGGAGATGTGTCTCCACCCATTCAAGATGAGGTTGCTTACTGGAGCCCTTTAAGAGGCAACCATTTTGTAGAAAGCCACAAGAGCCCACACAGCCAGAGGTCCTTGGAGATGAAGAAGGAAAACATCCCCAGGTGAGCTTCACGAAACAAGAAGCAGGGAGAGAAAGCTAGCAGACTTTGCCATGTGACCTTCCAGCTGAGAGAGAAACCTGAACCTCATCGGCCTTTCGTGAATGAAGTTAATCTCTTACTGGTGTCTTGATTTGGACATTGTCATAGCCTTGCCTTAATTTGAACATTTTCATGACCTTAAAACTGTAAACTTGCAACTTAATACATTCCTCCTTTTAAAAGCTCACTTACTGTTTCTAGTATATCACGTTCCAGCAGCTTGCAAATCAAAACATCCACTCTAGGCATTCCTAAGTTTTACTATCTCAGTCTTTATTTTCTATCTTTCCTTCTGGTTTCATACATGTCCTCATTCCTTCTCCTTCAACCATACTCATACTCAGCATCATTCACTATGTTTATATAATTGTGCTACCATCAGGTATTATTGTGGTATCCATTCCTGAATTTTTACAATCAGTCTTGTTGCACAATCTGTATTCCTTTAGTATGAAATGCCCAATCTCTACTCTAATTCTATCTCCTGATAACCTGTTCCAGTTTGCTAGCTGCCGGAATGCAATATACCAGAAAAAAATGGCTTTTAAAAATGGGAATTTAATAAGTTGCTAGTTTACAGTCCTAAGGCCAAGAAAATGTCCCAATTAAAACAAGTCTATAGGAATGTCCAATCAAAGGTATCCATCTAGGGAAAGATATCTTGGTTCAGAAAGGCCGATGAAGTTCAGGATTTCTCCCTCAAGTGAGAAGGCACATGGCGAACACAGTCAGGGCTTCTCTATCACTGGAAGGGCACATGGTGAACACGGTGTCATCTGCTAGCTTTCTCTCCTGACTTCCAGTTTCATGAAGCTCCCCAGGAGGCATTTTCCTTCTTCATCTCCAAAGGTCACTGGCTCGTGGACTCTCTGCTTCGTGGTCCTGCAGCATTCTCTGCTCTCTTCAAATCTCTCATTCTCCAAAATGTTTCCTCTTTTATAGGACTTCAGAAACTAATCAAGACCCACCCAAATGGGTGGAGGCCTGTTGTCACCTAATCCAGTTTACCAAACACTCTTGATTAAATCACATCTCCGGGGAGATGATCTAATTACAGTTTCAAACATAGTATTGAATAGGGATTATTCTGCCTTTATGAAATGGGATTTTGATTAAAGCATGGCTCTTCTAGGGCCCATATATCCTTTCAAACCAGCACACCTATGTCCTCAACTTCAACTCTCAATTCACTCATTAATGCTAGATCTTATTGGTGAGATCATACTCTATTTTTCCTTTTCGTTCTGCCTAATTTCAGTCAGCATAATGTCCTTGAGGTCCATCCATGTTGTTACATGCTTCATGACTTTATTCTGTCTTACAGCTGCATAATATGCCATCATATGTTTATACCACTGTTTGTTTAGCCACTTGTCTGTTGATGGACAATTGGGCTATTTCCATCTCTTGGCAATCATAAATAATGCTGCTATAAAGATCGGTCTGCAACTGTTTGCTTGTATCCTTGCCTTCAGTGCCTCTGAATATATACTAGTAATGGGACTGCTGAAGCATATGGAAATTCTATACTTAACTTCCTGAAGAACTGCCAAACTGTCTTCCAGAGCAGGTGTACCATTTTATACTCCAACAAACATTGGATAAGTGTGCCTGTTTTTCCACATCCTTTCCAATATTTACCTTTTTCAATTTTTTTTACAATGGTCATTCTAGTGGTTGTTAGATTACATCTCATTGTGGTTTTGATTTGCATTTGCCTAATAACCAGTGAAGTGGAGCATCTTTTCATGTGCCTTTTAACCATTTGTATTTCCTCTTCTGAGAAGTGTCTCTTCATGTCTTTTGCCTATTTTTTAATTGGTTGTTTTTCTTTTTGTTGTTGAGTTATAGGACCTCTGTATATATTCTGAATACTAAACTCTTATCTGATTTGTGATTTCCAAGTATTGTCTCCCATTGCATAGGCTGCCTTTTTTACTTTCCTGACAAAGTTCTTTGATGCACAAAAGTGTTTAATTTTGAGGTGATCCCAATTATCTATTTCTTTTTTCTATGCTTACAACCTTTTGGTTGTAAGGTCTATTAAACTGCCCCCTATTACAAGAGTCATAAGATATTTCCATATGTTTCTCCTAAAAGTTTTTTATGGTCTTAGCTCTAATGTCTACGTCTGTGATCCATGTTGAGTTAATTTTTGAATAGGTGTGAAATATACATCCTCGTTCATTCTTTTGCTTATGGATATCCAGTACTCCAAACATCATTCACTGAAGAGTCTGCTCTTTCCCAGGTGGGTTGCCTTGACCACCTTATCAAAGATCAATTGTCCATAGATGAGATGTTCTATTTCTGAACACTCAATTTTATTTAAGGTCAGTATATGTATCTTAATGCCAGCATCATGCTATTTTGACCATAGCAGCTTCATAATATGCTTTAAAGTCAGGTATTAGTGAGACCTCCTACTTCATTTTTGTTTCTCAAGATATATTTAGCTATTCAGGGCACACTGCCCTTCCAACTAAATTCAGCTATTGTTTTTTTTTTTAATTTCTGCATAGTAAGTTGTTGGGATTTTATTTGACATTGCTTTGAATCTATAAATCAATTTGGGTAGAATTGATATCTTAACTATATTTATTGTTCCAATTCATGAAGATAATATGCCCTTCCATTTATTTACATCTTCCATGAGTTCTCTCAGCAATTTATAGCAGTTTTTTGTGTTTTGTTTCCTTTAGTTAAATTTGTTCTTAAATATTTGATTCTTTGGTTGCCACTGTAAATGGAATTTTTTTCTTAATTTCCCCCTCAAATTTCTCATCACTAGTGTATAGAAGCACTACTGGCCTTTAGGTGTTGATCTTTTACACTAGCATTTTGCTGTACTCATTTATTAACTCTAATAGCTTTGCTGTAGATTTTCAACATATAATATCATGTCATCTGCAAACAGTGAGAGTTTCACGTCTTCCTTCCAGTTTGGATGACTTTAATTGCTTTTCTTGTCTAATTTTTCTGGCCAAAACTTCTAGCACCATGTTAAATAACAATGGTGACAGTGGGCATCCTTGTCTTCTCCCTGATCTTAGAGTGAAAGCTGAATTTGTCAAATAGCTTTTCTGCATGAATCGAGAGGATCACGTGGTTTTTCCATTTTGACTTGTAAATATGGTGTATTACACTAATTGATTTTTTTTGTGTTGAACCAGCCTTGTATACCTTGAATAAATCCTACTTGATCATGGTATATAAATCTTTTAATGTGCTGCTGGACTTGATTTGCAGGTATTTTGTTGTCGATTTTTGCATCTATATCCATTGAAGAGATGGGCCTACAATTTTCTTTTAGTATTTTTGTCTGACTTTGATATTGGTATCTTTGTTTGGCTTCATAGAATGAATTAAGTAACTTTCCCTCCTCTTCAAGTTTTTTGGAGCGTTTGAACAAGATTGGTAATAATTCTTTCTTGAATGCATGGTAAAATTCACATGTGAAGTCATCTGGTCCTGGATTTTTATTTTCTGGGCACTTCTTAATAACTGATTCAATCTCTTTATTTGTGATTGTTTGTTGAGGTCATCTATTTCTTCTTGAGTCAATGTTGGTTGTTCATACCTTTCTGGGAAGTTGTTCATTTCATCTATGTTGTTTAGTTTATTAATATATAGTTGCTTTAAGTATCCTCTCATTACCTCCTTTATTTCTGCAGGGTCAGTATTTTTGTCTCCTCTTCCATTCTTGATTTTCTTTATTTGCATCCTTTCTGTCTCTCTCTCTTTCTCTCTCTCTCATCAACCTAGTTAACGGCCCATCAATTTTACTGATTTTCTCAAAGAACCAACTTCTGGTTTTGTTGATTTTCCCTATTGTTTTCTTGTTCTCAATTTCATTTAATTCTGCTCTAATCTTCCTTATTCCTTTCCTTTTGTTTATTTTGGGGTCAGTTTGCTGTACTTTCTCTGGTTCTTCCAAGTGAACAATTAATCCCTTGATTTTGCTGTTTCTTATTTTTTTTAATATGGGCAGTTAAGGCAATAAATTTTCCTCTCAGCCTGACTTTGCTGCATCCATAAATTTTGATATGCTGTATTTTCATTTTAATTTGTCTCAAGATATTTACTGATTTATCTTGTAATTTCTTCCTTGGCCCACTGGTTGTTTAAGAGTATGCAGTTTGGCCTCCATATATTTGTGATTTTTTTTGCCCTCTGCCTGTTATTGAATTCCAACTTCATTCCATTTTGATCTTAGAAAGTTTTCTGTATGATTTCAAACTTTTCAAATTTATTGAGACTTGCTTTGTTACTGAGCATAAAGTCTACGCTTGAAAATGATCTGTGAGCAGTTGAGAAAATTGTGTATCCTACTGTTGTGGGGTCTATTGTTCTGTAAATGTCTGTTAAGCCGAATTCATTTATCATATTATTCAACACCTCTGTTTCTTTTTTCAACCTCTATCCATTGATGAGAGTGGGGAATTGAAGTCTTCAACTATTATGGTGGAAGGGTCTGCTTCTCTCTTCAGTGTTGTCAATGTTTGCGTCATATATCTTGAAGCACTCTGGCTCAGTGCATAAGTATTTATGATTGCTATGTCTTCTTGTTGAATTGTTCCTTTATTAATACATAATGTTATTCTTTTGTCTGTTTTAATTTGTTTTTACATTTGGAGTCTAATTTGTCCTGCTCTTTTCTGATTGTTGTTTTCATGAAATATCTTTTCCCAACCTTTCACTTTCAACCTATGTTTATCTTTGGGTCTAAGATGTGTTTCCTGTAGACAGCATATAGAAGGATCCTGTTTTTTAATCCATTCTGCCAGTCTATGTCTTTTGATTGGGGAATTCAGTCCATTAACTTTTAATGTTATTACTGTAAAGGCAGTTTGTTCTTCTACCATTTTTTCTTTTGGATTTTATATGCTGTATCTAATTATTTTTCTCTTTTTACCTTTACTGAAAGTCTTACACTATTCTTCCAACCCCTCTCTTCTGCCTTGTCTTATCTGCCTTAGTGCTCCCTTTAGTATTTATTATAGAGCTGGTCACTTAGTTATAATTTCTCTCAGTAATTTTTCATCTGAGAGTATTTTAATTTGCCCCTCATTTTTGAAGGACAGTTCTGCTGAGTATAGAATTCTTGATTGGCAGCTTTTGCCCTTTCAAATCTTAAATATATCATGCATACCACTGTCTTCTCACCTACAACGTTTCTGCTGGGAAATCCACACATAATCATATTGAACTTCCCTTGTATATGATGGACTGCTTTCAAAACTCTCCTCTTGTCTCTGACATTTGAAAATCTGATTAGTAAGTGACTTGAATTATGTCCATTTGGATCTATTCTGTTTGGGTTATGCTGCACTTCTTGGATTTGTAATTTTATGCCTTTCATAAGAGATGGTAAATTTTCAGTAATTATTTCCTCCATAGTCTTACTCCTTCTTTTCTCCTTTTGGGATATGCAGAACACCTTTATTTGTGCACCTCATGTTTTCATTCAATTCCTTGAGATCTGTTCACATTTTTCCATTCTTTTCCCTATATTTTCTTTTGTGTTGGATTTCATATGTCCAGTCTTCTAGCTCACTAATCCTCCTTCTGCCTCTTCAAATCTATTGTTGTAGATTTCCATTGTTTTTGTTTTCATCTCTTCTATTGTGTTTTAAATTCCTATAAGTTCTGTGATTTATTTTTTCAAACTTTCAAATTCTCTTTGTTCACCCAATGCCTTCTTTATATCCTTCCTCAACTCATTGATTTGATTTCTGATGAGATTTTCCATATCTGTTCAAATATCCTGAATTAATTCTTGCAACTCCTGTATCTCCTTTGAAGTGTTGGTTTGTTCCTTTGCCTGGGCCATGTCTTCAATTTTCTTGGTAGGTCTAGTTATTTTTTGCAGGTGTTTATGCATTTGATTCCCTTAATTAGTTTATTCTGGAGGTGTTTTCACTCTTTTAACTACGGTTTTCTTGTTGGATTGCTTTGTTCTCTCTCTGGTTTTGGACATTCAGTTCAAATTTTTCTAGGCCTCTAGCACAGGTTCTGTTTAACTGATCAGAATTTTTCAGTTCTTGTTTTTACATTTCTTGCCCTGCTTAATGTGGAGACTTTTTTTTTAGAAGGGTCTTCTTAGATATTACAAACCCCAGTCAGATTTCCCTAGATGAGGTAGACTCATGTCTCGGGGGAAAGTGTAGCCAGCATCAGTTTTCCCTGATGGTGAGACCTAGTAGTTTGTCAGACTTTTCTATGAAGCTTCTAGACTCCATGTTTTCCTATTCTGCCCAGCATGTGGCACTTGTCTGCCTGTAGTTTCCCATCAGCTTAAAGTGATGCAGTGCGTTTACTTTCAGCAGTCTCCACATGCTGGGGGAGTGGCTGAGATAGCAATGAGGAGTAGGATGGCTTTGATTGTTTCTGTTTTCCAGCCCCTGGGGTCTGAATTCATTGATGGAGGGATTCCATTTGAGCTGAACCTCAACCTCTTTTTCTTGGAGAAGATATACTCTTTAAGGAATTAACCCCTTTCTCCTGACTTGTTACTTTGTCTTTCAGAGAAGCTTCAGTTCCACCCTTCCCTGAGGCAGTGCTGGAGTCTGAGAGTGCTTCCAGTTCTATGGAATGACCTATTTAAGATATTAAAAAGAAAAGCCATTTCAGAGCCAGACTCCACTCCTCAGGTTTGTCAATCAAGAGCTTGAGTAGGTACGTGGCTCTGTGTAGCTCTAGGCTCTATATGCTCTTTTCCTGGGGTTCAGCCATTTTCCAGTATTTTCTGCTGTCCAACTCAAAAGCCTCTGTTTGTTTGTTTGCTTCATTAGTCATGCCCCCTCTCTGCCAGGGCAAAAACTCCTAATTACTTTAGTGCTTATTTCAGGTTTATCTGTGCTGGGTTCCCATTTTCAGTAGTTAGAATTTTTTTTATTTTTTTGAAATTTGAATTTTTTTTCATTAATAAAAAAAATCAACTAACGAAATATTTAGAAATCATTCCATTCTACATATACAATCAGTAATTTTTTTTTATTTAAAATTTTTTTATTAATTAAAAAATTACAAGACAGAAACACAAACATTCTTAATATATGTTCATTCCGTTCTACTTATATAATCAGTAATTCACGATATCATCACATAGTTGCGTATTCATCATCATGATCATTTCTTAGAACATTTGCATCAGTTCAGAAAAAGAAATAAAAAGACAACCGAAAAATAAAATGAAAACAGAAAAAAAAATTTTACATACCATACCCCTTATCCTCCCTTTCATTGATCACTAGCATTTCAAACTAAATTTATTTTAACATTTGTTCCCCCTATTATTTTTTAATTTTTTAATTTTTTAAATTTTTTTATTAATCAAAAAAAGAAAAGAAATTAACACAACATTTAGAAATCATTCCATTCTACACATGCACTCAGTAATTCTTAGTATCATCACATAGATGTATGATCATCATTTCTTAGCACATTTGCATCGATTTAGGAAAAGAACTAGCAAAACAGCAGAAAAAGATATAGAATGTTAATATAGAGAAGAGAATTAAAATAATAATACTAATAAAAATATATATATATAAAAAGGAAAAAGAAAAAAACAAAAACAAAAATACAAACAAACAAACAAACAAAAAAAACTATATTTCAGGTGCAGCTTCATTCAGTGTTCCAACATAGTTACATTACACTTAGGTATTATTGTGCTGTCCATTTTTGAGTTTTTGTATCTAGTCCTGTTGCACAGTCTGTATCCCTTCAGCTCCAATTACCCATTATCTTACCCTGTTTCTAACTCCTGCTGGTCTCTGTTACCAATGATATATTCCAAGCTGATTCTCGAATGTCGGTTCACATCAGTGGGACCATACAGTATTTGTCCTTTAGTTTTTGGCTAGACTCACTCAGCATAATGTTCTCTAGGTCCATCCATGTTATTACATGCTTCATAAGTTTAGTCTGTCTTAAAGCTGCATAATATTCCATCATAGGTATATGCCACAGTTTGTTTAGCCACTCGTCTGTTGATGGACATTTTGGCTGTTTCCATCTCTTTGCAATTGTAGATAATGCTGCTATAAACACTGGTGTGCAAATGTCCGTCTGTGTCTTTGCCCTTAAGTCCTTTGAGTAGGTACCTAGCAGTGGTATTGCTGGGTCATAATCCATTCTGCCATTCTATGACTTTTGATTGGGAAACTCAGTCCATTAACTTTTAGTGTTATTACTGTTTGGATAATATTTTCCTCTACCATTTTGGCTTTTGTATTATATATATCATATCTGATTTTCCTTCTTTCTACACTTTAGTCCATACCTCTCTCTTCTGTCTTTTCGCATCTGACTCTAGTGCTCCCTTTAGTATTTCTTGCAGAGCTGGTCTCTTGGTCACAAATTCTCTCAGTGACTTTTTGTCTATAAATGTTTTAATTTCTCCTTCATTTTTGAAGGACAATTTTGCTGGATATAGAAGTCTCAGTTGGCAGTCCCTCTCTTTTAGTAATTTAAATATATCATGCCACTGTCTTCTAGCTTCCATGGTTTCTGCTGAGAAATCTACACATAGTCTTATTGGGTTTCCCTTGTATGTGACAGATTGTTTTTCTCTTGCTGCTTTCAAGATCCTCTCTTTCTCTTTGACCTCTGACATTCTAACTTGTAAGTGTCTTGGAGAATGCTTATTTGGGTCTATTCTCTTTGGGGTGTGCTGCACTTCTTGGATCTGCAAATTTAGGTCTTTCATAAGAGTTGGGAAATTTTCAGTGATAATTTCTTCCATTAGTTTTTCTCCTCCTTTTCCCTTCTCTTCTCCTTCTGGGACACCCACAACCCGTATATTTGTGTGCTTCATATTGTCATTCAGTTCCCTGATCCCCTGCTCAAGTTTTTCCATTCTTTTCCCTATAGTTTCTGTTTCTTTTTGGAATTCAGATGTTCCATCCTCCAGTTCACTAATTGTAGCTTCTGTCTCTTTAGATCTACCATTGTAGGTATCCATTGTTTTTTCCATTTTTTCTTCTTTGTCCTTCACTCCCATAAGTTCTGTGATTTGTTTTTTCAGATTTTCTATTTCTTCTTTTTGTTCAGCCCATGTCTTCTTCATGTCCTCCCTCAATTTCTTGATTTGGTTTTTGAAGAGTTTTTCCATTTCTGTTCGTATTTCAGCATTAGTTGTCTCAGCTCCTGTATCTCATTTGAACTAGTGGTTTGTTCCTTTGACTGGGCCATATCTTCAATTTTCCGAGCGTCATCCATTATTTTCTGCTGGTGTCTGGGCATTTGATCAGATTTCCCTGGGTGTGGGACCCGGCTGGTTGAAAGGTTTTTCTGTGAAATCTCTGGGCTCTGTTTTTCTTTTCCTGCCCAGTAGGTGGCGCTCGTGGCGCTCGTCTGTCTGCGGGTCCGACCAGTAAAAGATGCTGTGGCTCCTTTAATTTGCCAATCCGAATCTCGCAGTCGGCCCGGGAAACCGCGCGTGGAGGGGGGGTCGCCGGCCTGCCGTGGCTTGGGGGAGTGCCGGTCCAAATTGCCCAGCTGGGCCGAGACGCCAAGTGTGGCAGAAGGGCCCCACTGTCCAACGTTCCCAGTTAGACTGGGGAACCACATGCGTGGAGGGGACCCCAGTCGCCAGCCGCCCCGGCCCAGGAAAACGCGCGTCCCTCGGGTATCTCACTGCAGCAGATTCTCCCTGCCCATTCAGCCATTCCACAATGGGGTACGCTGTCTTTTTGGTCTCTGTCGTGGCTCCGGGGCCTGTTTCGTATTGTTTCTGTTTCTTTAGTTGCTTTTCTGGAGGAGGAACTAAGACCCGTGCATCTTACTAAGCCGCCATCTTCTCCGGAAGTCAGTAATTCTTAATATCATCACATAGTTGCATATTCATCATTTCTTAGTACATTCGCATCAATTTAGAAAAAGAAATAAAGACAACAGAAAAAGAAATAAAACAATAATAGAGAGAAAAAAAAACTATACCTCACATGCAGCTTCATTCAATGTTTTAACATAATTACATTACAATTAGGTAGTATTGTGTTGTCCATTTCTGAGTTTTTGTATCCAGTCCTGTTGCACAGTCTGTATCCTTTCAGCTCCAATTACCAATTATCTTACCCTATTTCTATCTCCTGATGGTCTCTGTTAGCAATGACATATTCCAAGTTTATTCACTAATATCGGTTCATATCAGTGAGACCATACAGTATTTGTTCTTTAGTTTTTGGCTAGTTTCACTCAGAATAATGTTCTCTAGGTCCATCCATGTTATTACATGCTTCATAAGTTTATTCTGTCTTAGAGTTGCATAACATTCCATCATATGCATATACCACAGTTTGTTTAGGCACTTGTCTGTTGATGGACATTTTGGCTGTTTCCATCTCTTTGCAATTGTAAATAATGCTGCTATAAGCATTGGTGTGCAAATGTCCGTTTGTGTCTTTGCCCTTAAGTCCTTTGAGTAGATACCTAGCAATGATATTGCTGGGTTGTATGGCAGTTCTATATTCAGCTTCTTGAGGAACCGCCAAACTGCTTTCCACAGTGGTTGCAGCATTTGACATTCCCACCAACAGAGGATAAGTATGCCTCTTTCTCCATATCCTCTCTAGCACTTGTCATTTTCTGTTTTGTTGAAAATGGCCATTCTGATGGGTGTGAGATGATATCTCATTGTGGTTTTGATTTGCATTTCTCTAATGGCCAGGGACATTGAGCATCTCTTCATGTGTCTTTTGGCCATTTGTATTTCCTCTTCTGAGAGGTGTCTGTTCAAGTCTTTTTCCCATTTTGTAATTGGGTTGGCTGTCTTTTTGTTGTTGAGATGAACAATCTCTTTATAAATTCTGGATACTAGACCTTTATCTGATATATCATTTCCAAATATTGTCTCCCATTGTGAAGGCTGTCTTTCTACTTTCTTGATGAAGTTCTTTGATGCACAAAAGTGTTTAATTTTGAGGAGCTCCCATTTATTTCTTTCCTTCTTCAGTGCTCTTGCTTTAGGTTTAAGGTCCATAAAACCGCCTCCAATTGTAAGATCCATAAGATATCTCCCAACATTTTCCTCTAACTGTTTTATGGTCTTAGACCTAATGTTTAGATCTTTGATCCATTTTGAGTTAACTTTTGTATAGGGTGTGAGAGATGGGTCTTCTTTCATTCTTTTGCATATGGATATCCAGTTCTCTAGGCACCATTTATTGAAGAGACTGCTCTGTCCCAGGTGAGTTGGCTTGACTGCCTTATCAAAGATCAAATGTCCATAGATGAGAGGGTCTATATCTGAGCACTCTATTCGATTCCATTGGTCGATATATCTATCTTTATGCCAATACCATGCTGTTTTGACCACTGTGGCTTCATAATATGCCTTAAAGTCAGGCAGCATGAGACCTCCAGCTTCGTTTTTTTTCCTCAAGATGTTTTTAGCAATTCGGGGCACCCTGCCCTTCCAGATAAATTTGCTTATTGGTTTTTCTATTTCTGAAAAATAAGTTGTTGGGATTTTGATTGGTATTGCATTGAATCTGTAAATCAATTTAGGTAGGATTGACATCTTAACTATATTTAGTCTTTCAATCCATGAACACAGTATGCCCTTCCATCTATTTAGGTCTGCTGTCATTTCTTTTAGCAGTTTTTTGTAGTTTTCTTTATATAGGTTTTTTGTCTCTTTAGTTAAATTTATTCCTAGGTATTTTATTCTTTTAGTTGCAATTGTAAATGGGATTCGTTTCTTGATTTCCCCCTCAGCTTGTTCATTACTAGTGTATAGAAATGCTACAGATTTTTGAATGTTGATCTTGTAACCTGCTACTTTGCTGTACTCATTTATTAGCTCTAGTAGTTTTGTTGTGGATTTTTCCGGGTTTTCGACGTATAGTATCATATCGTCTGCAAACAGTGATAGTTTTACTTCTTCCTTTCCAATTTTGATGCCTTGTATTTCTTTTTCTTGTCTAATTGCTCTGGCTAGAACCTCCAACACAATGTTGAATAATAGTGGTGATAGTGGAAATCCTTGTCTTGTTCCTGATCTTAGGGGGAAAGTTTTCAATTTTTCCCCATTGAGGATGATATTAGCTGTGGGTTTTTCATATATTCCCTCTATCATTTTAAGGAAGTTCCCTTGTATTCCTATCTTTTGAAGTGTTTTCAACAGGAAAGGATGTTGAATCTTGTCGAATGCCTTCTCTGCATCAATTGAGATGATCATGTGATTTTTCTGCTTTGATTTGTTGATATGGTGTATTACATTAATTGATTTTCTTATGTTGAACCATCCTTGCATACCTGGGATGAATCCTACTTGGTCATGATGTATAATTCTTTTAATGTGTTGTTGGATACGATTTGCTAGAATTTTATTGAGGATTTTTGCATCTGTATTCATTAGAGAGATTGGTCTGTAGTTTTCTTTTTTTGTAATATCTTTGCCTGGTTTTGGTATGAGGGTGATGTTGGCTTCATAGAATGAATTAGGTAGTTTTCCCTCCACTTCGATTTTTTTGAAGAGTTTGAAGAGAATTGGTACTAATTCTTTCTGGAACGTTTGGTAGAATTCACATGTGAAGCCATCTGGTCCTGGACTTTTCTTTTTAGGAAGCTTTTGAATGACTAATTCAATTTCTTTACTTGTGATTGGTTTGTTGAGGTCATCTATGTCTTCTTGAGTCAAAGTTGGTTGTTCATGTCTTTCCAGGAACCCGTCCATTTCCTCTAAATTGTTGTATTTATTAGCGTAAAGTTGTTCATAGTATCCTGTTATTACCTCCTTTATTTCTGTGAGGTCAGTAGTTATGTCTCCTCTTCCATTTCTGATCTTATTTATTTGCATCCTCTCTCTTCTTCTTTTTGTCAATCTTGCTAAGGGCCCATCAATCTTATTGATTTTCTCATAGAACCAACTTCTGGCCTTATTGATTTTCTCTATTGTTTTCATGTTTTCAATTTCATTTATTTGTGCTCTAATCTTTGTTATTTCTTTCCTTTTGCTTGCTTTGGGGTTAGCTTGCTGTTCTTTCTCCAGTTCTTCCAAATGGATAGTTAATTCCTGAATTTTTTCCTTTTCTTCTTTTCTGATATAGGCATTTAGGGCAATAAATTTCCCTCTTAGCACTGCCTTTGCTGCGTCCCATAAGTTTTGATATGTTGTGTTTTCATTTTCATTTGCCTCGAGGTATTTGCTAATTTCTCTTGCAATTTCTTCTTTGACCCAGTCGTTGTTTAGGAGGGTGTTGTTGAGCCTCCACGTATTTGTGAATTTTCTGGCACTCTGCCTATTATTGATTTCCAACATCATTCCTTTATGGTCCGAGAAAGTGTTGTGTAAGATTTCAATCTTTTTAAATTTGTTAAGACTTGCTTTGTGACCCAGCATATGGTCTATCTTTGAGAATGATCCATGAGCACTTGAGAAAAAGGTGTATCCTGCTGTTGTGGGATGTAATGTCCTATAAATGTCTATTAAATCTAGTTCATTTATAGTAATATTCAGATTCTCTATTTCTTTGTTGATCCTCTGTCTAGATGTTCTGTCCCTTGATGAGAGTGGTGAGTTGAAGTCTCCAACTATTATGGTATATGAGTCTATTTCCCTTTTCAGTGTTTGCAGTATATTCCTCACGTATTTTGGGGCATTCTGATTCGGTGCGTAAATATTTATGATTGTTATGTCTTCTTGTTTAATTGTTCCTTTTATTAGTATATAGTGTCCTTCTTTGTCTCTTTTAACTGTTTTACATTTGAAGTCTAATTTGTTGGATATTAGTATAGCCACTCCTGCTCTTTTCTGGTTGTTATTAGCATGAAATATCTTTTCCCAACCTTTCACTTTCAACCTATGTTTATCTTTGGGTCTAAGATGTGTTTCCTGTAGACAGCATATCGAAGGATCCTGTTTTTTAATTCATTCTGCCAATCTATGTCTTTTGATTGGGGAATTCAGTCCATTGACATTTAGTGTTATTACTGTTTGGATAATATTTTCCTCCAACATTTTGCCTTTTGTATTATATATATCATATCTGATTTTCCTTCTTTCTACACTCTTTTCCATATCTCTCTCTTCTGTCTTTTTGTATCTGACTCTAGTGCTCCCTTTAGTATTTCTTGCAGAGCTGGTCTCTTGGTCACAAATTCTTTCAGTGACTTTTTGTCTGAGAATGTTTTAATTTCTCCCTCATTTTTGAAGGATAATTTTGCTGGATATAGGAGTCTTGGTTGGCAGTTTTTCTCTTTTAGTATTTTAAATATATCATCCCACTGTCTTCTAGCTTCCATGGTTTCTGCTGAGAAATCTACACAAAGTCTTATTGGGTTTCCCTTGTATGTAATGGATTGTTTTTCTCTTGCTGCTTTCAAGATCTTCTCTTTCTCTTTGACCTCTGACATTCTAACTAGTAAGTGTCTTGGAGAACGCCTATTTGGGTCTAATCTCTTTGGGGTGCGCTGCACTTCTTGGATCTGTAATTTTAGGTCTTTCATAAGAGTTGGGAAATTTTCAGTGATAATTTCTTCCATTAGTTTTTCTCCTCCTTTTCCCTTCTCTTCTCCTTCTGGGACACCCACAACACGTATATTTGTGCGGTTCATATTGTCCTTGAGTTCCCTGATACCCTGTTCAAATTTTTCCATTCTTTTCCCTATAGTTTCTGTTTCTTTTTGGAATTCAGATGTTCCATCCTCCAAATCACTAATTCTATCTTCTGTCTCTTTAAATCTATCATTGTAGCTATCCATTATTTTTTCTATGTTTGCTACTTTATCCTTCACTTCCATAAGTTCTGCGATTTGTTTTTTCAGTTTTTCTATTTCTTCTTTATGTTCAGCCCATGTCCTCTTCATGTCCTCCCTCAATTTATCGATTTCATTTTTGAAGAGGTTTTCCATTTCTGTTCGTATATTCAGCATTAGTTGTCTCAGCTCTTGTGTCTCATTTGAGCTATTGGTTTGTTCCTTTGACTGAGCCATATTCTCAATCTTTTGAGCGTGGACAGTTGTCTTCTGCTGCTGGCGTCTGGGCATTTATTCAGATTTCTCTTGGTGTTGGACCCAGCAAGGTTGTAATATTTTTCTGTGAAATCTCTGGGTTCTGTTTTTCTTATCCTGCCCAGTAGGTGGCGCTCGTGGCACACGTTTGTCTGCGGGTCCCACCAGTAAAAGGTGCTGTGGGACCTTTAACTTTGGAAAACTCTCGCCGTCCTGGGGGTTCGCTAGCCGAAGCGGCTTGAGCCGGCCCGGGTCCGAACGCAGGGAGGGTTGCTGGTCGCCGCAGCCAGGGAAAGAGCCCGTCCGAATTTCCTAGTCGGCCCTGGGCAACAAGCGTGGCGGGAGGGCGCCAGCGGCAGCGGCCCGCCTGAGAGAGTGCACGTTCCCCGGGAGTCACGGGGTCACCGTTCTCCGCGGCCTGGGGGTTTCCGATCCAATTCTCTCAGTTGGTCCGGGGGCTGCGCGTGGTGTGGGCGCCAGCCGCCTTGGTTTCAGGGGACCACCTCTCCAATTCTCCCAGCCGGCCCGGGAAGGGGGAATGGAGTAACTCCGGCCGCTTGCCACCCCGCCCGGTAAGGCCCGCGCGCCTCGGCGATCTCACCCGAGCTGCTTCTCTCAGCCAGCCAGCCGTTCCAGGATGGGGTACGCTGTCTTTTTTATCTCTGTTGTGGCTTTGGGCGCTTTCTGTATCATTTCTACTCCCCTAGTAGGTGTCCTGGAGAAGAAACTAAGATCCGCGCGTCTTACTAAGCCGCCATCTTCCAGGAAACTGTATGAGCTTTTTCTCTTTTCTTTTTATTTCTTCTTCTGGAGTGATGCAAATATCCTAGAAATGATCATGGTGATGAACACACAACTATGTGATGATATTGTGAGCCACTGAGTGTACACCATGTATGGATTGAATGTGTGTGAAGATTTATTAATAGAAATATTTTTTGAAAAAGATAAAGTTCTTAGGTGTTCAATAGTTTTTAGCTTTGATGAGCTCCCATTAGCTTTTTTTTATTATTGTTTTGTTGCTGGTGACATGGTGTAAAGTCTAAGAAACCATTGCCTAACACAAGGTCCTGAAAATGCTGCCCTATATGTTTATCTAGGAATTTTATAGTTCTGATTCTTATTTTTAGGTCTTTGATCCATTTTGAGTTAATTGTTGTTTATGATGTGTGGTAAGAATCCATCTTCACTCTTTTGCATATGAGCATCCAGTTTTCTCAGCACCTATTGTTGAAGAGAGTATTCTCTCTCAAAAGACTGGATTCATCACCCTAGTCAAAATCAATTGACCATAAATACAAAGGTTTATTTCTGAAATCTCAATTTGATTCCACTGTTCTAATGCCTGTATTTATGCCACTACTTCATTGTTTTGATTATTGTGGCTTTGTAATAGTTTTAAGACTGAGAGGTGTGAAAGCTCTAACTTCTTTCTTCTTTTTAAAGATTTCTTCATTGATTTGGGCCTCCTTGTCTTAAACAAAATTCTAATCAATAGAATTTTGATGATTAGGTTTTCCATGTCTGCAAAGAAGGTCGTTGGAATTTTTATTGCAGTTGAATTGAAACTGTAAATTGTTTAGGGTATAATTGATATCTTAGCAATATTCAGTCTTCCAATTTATGAACACGGAATGTTCTTCCATTTATTTAGGCATTCTTTGATTTATTTTAGCAGCATTTTGTAGTTTTCAAAAAAAAATTCCTTTATATCCTTGGTTAGATTTATTACTGGATATTTGATTATTTTAGTTGCTATTATAATTTAAGTTTTTCTTCATTTCTTCTACAGATTGCTCATTACTAGTGCATAAAAACACTACTGTTTTTGTGTGTTTATTTTGCACCCTACCAGTTTGCTGAATTTTTTATTGGCTGTAGTAGCTTGTAGATTTTTCAAGATTTTCTGTAAATAGGATCATAACATCTGCAAATATGAAAAATCTTACTTCTTCCTTCTACATTATCAGCTTTTTCCTTGCCTTTCCTTACTTGGCTAGAACTTCTATTACAATGTAGCAATGGTTACAGTGGAGAATCTTGTCTTCTTTCTTGTCTTAGAGAGAAAGCTTTCAGTCTTTGCTGATTTTGTATGCTATTAGCTGTGCGCTTTTCATATATATGCTTTATCATGTTGATAAGTTTCCTTCTCTAAGTATTTCCTTCTATAAGTCTATAAGTCTTCCATAAGTGTTTTATCAAGAAGGGGTGCTGTGTTTTGTCGATTGAGGTGATCATGTGGTTTATTTCCCTTTGTTATGTTAATGTGGTATATTCTATTACTTGGTTTTCTTAAATCAGAACACCCTTGGGTATTTGGGATCATGGTATAAAATTCTTTTAATGTCTTTTAGGATTTGGTTTGCTAGTATTTGGTTAAGGATTTTTGCATAGACATTCATAAGAGATATTGGCCCATAAATTTCTTTTCTTGGGTATTTTTATCTGGCTTTGGTACAAGGGGGATGTTGGCCTCATAGAATGAGTTAGAGAGTTTTCCCTTCTCTTCAAATTTTGGAAGAATTTGAGTATAATTGGTGTTAATTCTTTTTGGAATATCTGGTACTCCAAGACACCTGGCCATAGGCTTTCTTTCTTTGGAATTTTTTTTATTACTGAGTCAATATATTTTCTGGTTAAGGTTTTGTTATATTAAAAAATATTCTATTTCAAAAATGAGGAAGAGACTAAGACATTCCCAGAAAACAGGAGCTGAAGCAGTTCATCACCACACCACACTATGTGCCCTACAAGCAATGCTAAAAAGAATTCTTCAGACTGAAAGGAAAGTTCACCAGTAATAGATAGAAATAGCATAAAAAAAATGATCTCTGGTCAAAATAATCATACGGGTAATTAAAAATACAAATATCAGTTTCCTGTAATTTTTGTTATATAAGTCCTCTTTTTACTTCTACTGGTTATAAAATGTAAATGCATTAAAAATGACAAATCTTTGGTTTTGGACATACAGTGTATAAAGACAGAGCTTTTAAGAAGTTCAACGAAACATGCAGGGCAGAAAGTTATAGGAACAGTGTTTTCTATTGAAGTTAAGTTGATATCAAATCAAATGAGATTGTTATAAATTTAGGATGCATCTCAATTGGGGAAGAATATCTTCTTCAGTATATGGTGCTGGGGAAAGTGGACCTTCATTTGCAAAGAAATGGAGATCTCTGCTCCCATCATATCCAAAAATCAGCACAAAATGGATCAAAGACCTCAAAATAAGAATTGGACTCTATCAAACTCCTAGCAGAATGCCTAGAGAAGCATCTTCAGGACCTTGTGTTAGGCAATAGATTCTGAAACTTGAAACCCAAAACATTAGCAACAAAAGGAAAAAATAGATAAAAGCAGCCTCATTAAAAAAAAACTTTTCCTCAAAAGACTTTATCATGAAAGATATTGACTCAGTAATAAAAAATCTTCCAAAGAAAGGAAAGCCTATGGCCAGGTGGCTTCACAGGTGATTGTTACCAGATAGTCCAAGAAGAAATAACACTAAGTATGCTCAAATTCTCTCTCTAAACAATGGGAGAAAATATTGGAATAAATATATCCAAAAAAAGATTAATATCCAGAATATATACAGAAATCCTTTGACTTAACAAAAAGACAAAGAACCCAATTAAAAATGGGCAAAAAACTTGAGAATATGTCTCTCCACAGAATATATACAGCCAGAAAGCACATGAAAGCATGCTCAACATCATTATCATCAGGGAAAGACAAATCAAAACCACAAGATAACCTTTCATACCCACTAGAATGGCTGCAATTTTTAAAAAAGTAAAATAAATGTTTAAGAGGGTGTGGAGAAATAGGAACAGTCGTTTGCTATTGGTGGCAATATAAAATGGTAAAGTTGCTGTGGAAGATAGTTTGGTGGTTCTTCAGAAAGTTATGTATAGAATTACCATATAGCCTGACAATCCCACTGTTAAGTATATACCAAAAAGTGTTGATAGCAGGACCTTAAAAAGATATTTGCACACTGATATTCTTAGAGGTATTATTCACAGTTGCCAAAAGATATTGAGTGTGCATGAACTGATGAATACATAAATAAAATATGGTATATGCATATGGTGGAGCATTATATAGCTATAAAAAAGCATGAGGTCCTGATACATGTGAAAAACCAGACACAAAACAACAAACATTGTGTGATCTCACTGATCTAAAACAATTAATATAAGCAAATTCATAGGGTCAGAATCTAGAATATAATTTACCAGGGGATGGGGTGGGGGGATAGAGAATGGGAAGTTATGGCTTAAAAAGCACAGGGTCCCTTCCCGGACAATACACCCCCCCAAATAAAAAAAGTACATTTGGAATGATTTGAATGTTTTTAAATGGATGGTGGTGATGGTAGAACAAAATTGTGACTCCAATTAACAACAATGAAATATATAACTGAATATGGTTAAAAGGGAAAGTGTCAGATTCGTATATGGTAACATAATAAAACCTTTTCAAAAATCCATGGAGTTACACTACACAAACAATAATTAATTACTAATACAATTATAAAAATTGCGCTGTCTTCAGTTGTAACAAATATTCCACACCAATGCAAGGTGTTGGTGGTGTATGAAACTTGTGTTTTGTTCATGATTGTTCTGTAAGCACACAACTTCTTTAATAAAGAAGAACAAGTATGAAAAAATAAATAAATTTAAGCACCATGGTAACCACAAAGAAAATATTGAATATGTGCAGAAAGAAATGAGAACAGTCTCAAAATGGTACACTACGAAAAAACAAATATATATGAAAGTTTGCATTAGTGGAAGAATTGAGGGGTAAAAACAGCTATGACTTATAAGCAAAATGGCAGAGGAAAATTTATTCTGTAGTATCAGTGATTACTTTACATGTAAATGGATTAAACTCCCCAGTCAAAAGGCAGAGATTGGCAGAATGGATTAAAAATGTATAACACAACACCCCCCCCCCCCCCCGCCCCCAAGAAAAGATAATTACAGCACAAAGATGTACATTGTGTGGGCAATGGTGACTCAGTGGAAGAGATCTTGCCTGCCATGCTGGAGACCTGGGATTGATTCCAAGAGCCTGCCCATGCCAAAACAAAACAAAACACACAAAAGAAACAAAAACAAACATGTGACCTAGCTATATGCTGGTTACAAGAGACTCACCTTACTTCAAATACATAAGTTGGTTGAAAGTGACATGATGGGAAACATATGCCATAATAGTAATCAAAAGAGAGCTGGGTAGCTGTTTTTGTATGCTAAAGCTGCTAGAATATAATGTACCAGAGATGAGTTGGCTTTTACCATAGGGATTTATTAACTCACAAATTTACACTTCTGAAGCCATGAAAGTGTCACAACTCAAGTCATCAACAGCACAATACCCGGACTCTGAAGATCAGCTACTGGCAAGCTTGGACTCATCTGTCATATGGGAAGTTATACAGCATTATGTCTTGGTCCTCTCCCAGGTTTCATTGCTTTCAGCTTTTGGGTGCTCTGTCTCTCAGTTTCCCTGAGTGCTTCCCTGAATTTCATCTCTTAGCTTCTGTGTGTGTTTTATCTTCTTATAAAGGACTCCACCAAGAGGATCAAGATCCATTCTGAATGAGGCAAGCTACATCTTAATTGAAATAACCTTATAAAAAGGCCCCACCCACAATAGGTCTACATACATAGGAATAGATTAAAAGAACATGGCCTTTTCTGGGGTATAAAACAGCTTCATACTAGCCCAGTAGTTATGATATCAGATAAATAGCCTTTAAGTCAAAACAGTTACAAGGCACAAAGAAGGTCATTACATACTGAAAAATAGGTCAATTTAGCACAAAGACATTTCAGTAACAATACAAATGCAGTCACTAGACCCAAAGAGTTCCAAAAATCTGCAAGGTAAACCCTATTGAAATTCAAAGTCTGAGAATCATTCATCCTTGGGGCTTTAGGAAATGGCAATTCCACCCTTTCCAGAGGCCTATGCAGCAGCTTTGCTCTCTCTCCAAATGCTAGGATGAGTTACAACACAGGGCACATTGGAGGGGAGGAACCACCTTTCTCTTGACTCCACCCTCTCCAAGATTTAGGGCAGCAACTGGGATCTCTACTATCTTGGGGGCACATACTCAACCACTCCAGAACAATACCCAATACCGAATTTATGCACTCCACTCTTTCTGAGGCTTGGAGTGGCAAAATTCTTTCTAAGCATTGAGGCAGAAGACCTGCCCTCTGCCTTTGTGGCAAACTCACCCTCAGCAAGGGCATAGATGAATCTGCTTTCCTGGCCTGAGGTTTCTTGATTTCAGACCTTAGCATCCATGGTTCTGCCTGTGAAGTAATTTTTTCTTTGAATTTGTCCCTATTATGTCCCTTTTATTCCAGACTGGCAGTGGTTCTATTTATTCAGATCTCGCAACACTTTTGTTGTTTTTCTATGTAGTATGCAGGAATCATAACCATCCAACAGTAGGGCTTTCCACATATCCTTTCTGGATAACTACATCTCTAATTCCTAGCTTGTTCTGCAATGCCTGACTGCTTTCATGTTTGGTTAAATCTTCATGTGGGACTCTATTCACTGCGGTCTTTATTGTCTGGAAGCCCAGAATTTTCCGGAGCACCAATTTCTATTTTCTTTGTACATAAGAGTTCAGTTCTCAACTTATCTCTGTCCTCTTGCATTTTAATACCAGCTTTAAAGATCAACCAGGCTACAATTTCCACATTCCGAATGGAAATTTTTTCTGCTAAGTATCGCGGGTTGTTGCCTTTGAATTCTGATTTCCATCCAACAGTAATACAAATTAGGCCAAATTCTCTGCCACTTTAAAACACAGGTTGCCTTCTTCCAGTTTGCAATAACAAATTCCTCATTTCTGTCTAAAGCCTCATCAGAGTTACATTTAGAGTTCACATTTCTATCAACAGTCTCTTCAAAGAAAGTCGGGTTTTCTCTATCAAAATCTTCAAAACTCTTCCAGAATCTTTCCCTTAACCATTTAAAAAGCTGTTCCAACATGTTTGGTATTTGCAAATCACAATAGCCCCTCACTGCTACTATCAAAATCTGTTAATTTGCTAACCTGATGGAATACATATACCAGAAAAGGAATGGCTTTTAAAAGGTGTGCTGGTTTGAAAGGATGTAGTCCCCTAGAAAAGACATGTTTTAATCAAAATCCCATTTCATAAAGGTAGAATGATTCCTATTCAACACTATATGTTTGAAACTGTGATTGGATCATCTCCCTGGATGATGTGATTTAGTCAAAAGCGGTTGTTAAACTGGATTAGGTGATGACATGTCTCCACCCACTTGGGTGGGTCTTGATTGGTTTACTGGAATCCTATAAAAGAGAAAACATTTTGGAGATGGAAGGAGATTTCGGAGAGAGTAGAGAATGCTGCAACACCATAAAGCAGAGAGTCCACAAGCCAGTGACCTTTGGAGATGAAGGAAAATGCCTCCCAGGGAGCTTCATGAAACCAGAAGCTGGGAGAGAAAGCTAGTAAGTGACGCTATGTTCACCATGTGCCCTTCCAGCTGAGAGACAAGCCCTGACTGTGTTCACCATGTGCCTTCTCACTTGAGGGAGAAACCCTGAACTTCATCGGCCTTCTTGAACCAAGGTATCCTTCCCTGAATGGATACCTTTGTTGGACATTTTTATAGACTTATTTTAATTGGGGTATTTTCTTCGCCTTAGAACTGTAAACTAGCAACTTATTAAATTCCCCTTTTTAAAAGCCATTTTGTTTCTGGTATATTGCATTCTGGCAGCTAGCAAACCAGAACAAAAGGGAATTTATTAAGTTTATGCAAGTTTATAGCTCTAAGGCCATGAAAATGTCCAAATTAAGGTTCCAACAAGTGGTTACCTTCATTCAAGAAAGGCCAATGTGTCCAGAACACCTCTGTCAGATGGTAAGACACATAGCTGGCATCTGTTGGTCCCTTGTTCCTGGGCTCCATTGTTTTCAGCTTATATTTCCAGTGGTTTCCTCTTTAAGCATCTGGGGGGCCTTCTCATCACTCATCCAGGACAAAACTCTGGGTTCTGGCTTGCTTAGCATCTCCTGGGAAGGCACATGGAGACATTGGCTGAGCTCTAAGTGCTCTTTCTGTCATCATTCCAAGCATCTCCAAACATCTGTGTGTCTGTCAGCTCTGAAGCAACTGTTCTCTAAGCATCTGCATCTGAGGTTTCTACAAAATTTTACCCTTTTAAAGGACTCTAGTAAACTAATCAAGACCTACCTCGAATGGGCAGAGTCATCTCTCCATCTAATCAAAAGGCCACACCAGACAACTGGGAGTGCTGTATCTCTGTGGAGTTGATCTGATCAAAAGGGTTTCCACCCTACAATATTGAATCAGAATGAAAGGACATGGCTTCTCTGGGGTACATAATAGCTTCAAACTAACTCACAATTTAAGAAGAAATAGAAGGTCTTATGATCAATAAAAAGTAAAGATGCTGAATCAGTAATCAAAAATCTTCTAACAAGGAAGAACACAGGGCCAGACGGCCTCACAGGTGAGTTTTACCAAATATTCCAGGAAGAATTAACACTGAGCCTGCTCAAGATTTTCCATATATTATATGGAATAAACACCATGTGTATTGTTATAAAGGACCACCCCTAGACTGAAAGAAAAAAATTGCAAAATGCATATCTGATAAAGAACTTGCATCCAAAAATACACAGAAAACTCCTTAAAATTTAATAATAAATAAACGGTCTGATCAGAAAGTAGGCACAAAATCTGAATAGACATCTCACCAAACAAAATATAAAGGAGGCAAATAAAATATGAAAAGATGGTCTTAATCATATATCATTAAAGAATCGCAAAGTAAAATCAAAGAGATACCACTACATATTTATTAGGATAGCAAAAATCCAAAATACTGCCAATGTCAAACACTAGTAGGGATGTAGAACAACAGCAGTTCTCATTCATAGCTAGTGGAAATGTAAAATGGTGCAGCCACTTTAGAAGACAATTTGGTAGTTTTTTTTTTACAAAGCTAAACATAGTCTTACCACATGGTATAGCAATAATGCTCATAGGTATTTACCCAAATTAGTTTAAAACTTATTTATATACAAAAACCTGCACACAAATGTTTATAGTAGCTTTATTCATAATTGTCAAAAATCGGAAACAACCAAATTTCCCTTCCAGAGGTGAAAGGATAAACAAACTGTGCCACATCCATACAATAGAATATTATTCAGTGATTAAAAGAAAAGAGTTAACTACAAAAAAAGAAAAAACTATGGGGGAAATTGAAATGCATATTTCACGTTAAGAAGTCCATCTGAGAAGGCTATATGCTATCTGAATCTAACTACATGATATTGTGGAAAAGGCAAAGCTATAGAGAGAGTATGAAGATCAGTGGTTGCCACGAGTTTGGTTTTGGTTGTGGGAAGGGATGAATAGGTGAAGCACAGGGCATTTTTTTAAGGATAGTGAGTCTATTCTATGTGTTTCTGTATTGGTAGTACTGGACATTACATGTTTGTCAAAACCCATAAAACTACACACCAAGACTGAACTGCAGTGTAATGGACTTTATTTACTAAAAATGCATGAATATTGCTCATAATTTTTAACAGATGTACCAAACTAATTTAAGACCTGAATACAGGGAAAATACGTGGGAAGTGGGATGGGGGTGGATATGGGAACTCTGTACTTTCTATGCAGTTTTTCTGTAAACCTAAAACTACTCTAAAAATAGAGTGAATTGTTTAAAAAAATAGGGAATATGGAAACAGGAAACTTAAAACAGAAAAATCTATTACAAAACAAGTAACAGATTTTAGATATATTAGATACACACCGAACAAATCAGTAATTACATTAAAATAATTTGAGTAAATAATCTGAATAAAAGACTAAGATCCCCAGACTGGATAAACATATTGTTTATTTTAGACATACATCAATTATAAGGAAATGGAAAGGTCAATGATAAGGAATGGGAAAAAAAAGTATTCCATAATAACCTTAATCAAAAGAAAGCTGGTAGCTAAATATTTGACTTAAATGCAGGAAATATTACAAGAGACAAATAGTTATATTACATAAAGGGGTCAAACCAAAAGGAAGAAATTGCATGCCTTCTTTATAGATACCACTTTCATCAATTATATTATAATTATTAAATAGAATGTAAGCTGAAAAGATGGGCAATTTTTTTTAGTTTAATGAGATTTATGATATTATCTAAATCTGTAGATTGAACACATCTTACACAAAATATTTTTTCTTATACTTCAAATTCAATCTAATGAAACAAATCTCCTTATCATGCCACAGACTATGCTGTATGTTTTTTTCATGTGATTTTTAAATTGCTGGTCATCTAATTAATCTATTCAACAAATACCTATTAAAAACCTACCTCTGCCAAGCATAGTACAAGGCACTTGGAATAGAAGGCAGAACAAGATGTCTGCCTATTAAGCCTTGCATTCTATTTGAAGGGAAATAAAAAAAACATGAAACAACTCATTTCCCAAGAAATGACTTCATTATGGTGATTATGTAACTACGGATTACTGCGTCCTGAGTACAGATGTAAGAGGAAAACCGAAATGTTTCTTCGCGGTCAAAAGGTTTGACTGTCATCTGAGAGACTACACGGAAATGAATTAGGGAGAATCACTGTACACAGATGCTAGATATATCCTTAGGTAAAGAGGTGAGAGAAAGGATGATGTGCTTGAAGACCTAGGAGCTCACTGTGGCTGGTGGTCCAACAATCAGTAGAGAATATGGTCACAGTATAGATAGAGGCAAGGTCCAGCAGAATTTATAAGTATGTTGACTTATATCCTCCTTCTAAGAATAAAAGAAAGTCTCTGCAGAAGAGTGACATAATCTAGCATGTACTATTCTTGCTGTTTGCTGTTTTAATCTCCGAGATTGCCCTGTAGATAATGGATTCCTGGAGAAGCCACAGAAGTTACACAGGGACCATACAGAGCGTTATTTCAGAAATTCAGAGACGGAAAAATTGACATCTTGAAACCAACTGATAGTATGAAGATTGAATGTAACAGGTGATTTTGAGAGATATTTAGAAGACATAATTGACAGGACCTAGTGGGCAGGTGTTATTGTGTTGAAGAGAAAATGTTAAGAGGAAAATGGTTTCTGGTTGGTACAAGTGGATATGTATTGATTTTATTTATTAAGAGAAGGAAAATTGGGTGGTAGGGAGAAAAGATTCCAAGCTAATTGATTCAGTGACTGAAACATTTAAATGAACAAGTTGAGTTGGCAGTTTAAGGCACAAATTGGCTAGTTAGTTGACAAATCACTTCTCTCTTCTTTCTTGCATGCAAATAACTCTATTTCCTAGAGTTTTCTTGCAATTAGGTGCAGCTTTGCATTTGAGCACTGGAATTTGGGTCAGAGCTTGATAATTAGAAGCTCCCATGTCATCCTCCATGCTCATTCTTTCTTCTGGATGATGAAGAAACTTGAGGTTCTCCAAGTGAGAGGGGCTAGATGGAAGGAAATCATGTCCCCAGTGAGTGCATAGAGCCAAGCTTCCCCTGTTGATTCACATTGTATGTGAAGTAAATTTGGAAGCAAAATATATCATGTAAAGCTATGAGATGTTGGGATTTGTTTTGCAACTGATAGCTAAGCCTGCCTAATAGAGAAATTAGTACTGAAAGTGTGGTAGTGATGTTAAAAACAAATAACATAATATAAAACAGGCGAACTCCAAAATATGGCACATTATCTTAATAGTCAGAAAGAAGAAAACTGTTAATAGAATTAAAAATAATGGTGCTCATGTTTTAGGGGTCAAAATACTTGGGAAAGCTGTCATTTTCTATAACTTACTGATCCAGGATTCTTTAGGGAAGAAGTTGGAAAAGAAAATATTAACTAAAAACAAAATATTCATAGTGTACTTTGGCTACTGTGGACTAGGTTTGGCTAGGTATTATAAAAACCAATTGGGATTAAGAAAGATTTCTCTAGTTATAAAAAGAACTAAAGAAACAGAGTTCACAACCTTCTGGGTTGGAAAACCTGGCTGCTTCTAGATCCCAAGTAGAAAGAGAAAAGAAATAAAAGGTATGGGGAGAAAAAAATCCCTTTAAGACTCATCTTGTGGTAAAGAGCAAGTTAAGCTTGTTAGCATCCCACCAAGCTATTCAAACAGCCTTAAAGTAAATCTATTAAATTAAGAGAGAAAGGCAGGAGTATCAGAACCCTATTTTGGAAAGAACTTCTGATATGGTTATTAAAGCCTGCTAGAGTTTTGAGGAAGTAGTATTGCCAAAACAACATAAACCTGGATTAAAAAGAGCAATAACAACAAAACGACATCTAACTATTAAGGACTTGAACAACATTTTGTCTTCTTACCTGCACCAACATTAAGCAATCTTTGGATGGTGGACAGCCTCTAAGGAGGCTATCTACTCGATTACTCATTTTAGATATGCTCTTGAAGGATAACAGACAAAGAAAATGAAAAACAAATCCCCAGGAGACAGAATCTGGGTGAACAGAATTGACAAAAGAATTACTTCCAGAGAGCATTATTCATGGTATAATCAAAGAATTTTCTCCCACACTCAGGCTAAGAGGCCTTCACATAGTCAGCCTAATAATCTGTAACTACAATGAGAAGTGATTGCTTTGTTTCCTTTATTTTTTATTGAAATTATCTATCCTTGATCTACTCATATATTCAGTGTGGAGAGAGGTAACTCTTCTTTCCTAAACTATTAAACCACAAGGATCTAAATCTGGATTTGATTAAATGAACCTGGCCTCATCCAAAGATACTGAACTTTTACTTATATTCAGAGACTAGAGAAAGTTTTTGGTTATTTCTCTTGGTGGAGAGGTAGGGGCTTGCTGCTGTCTCCTTTTTGCCAGGTAGTGGTTGGGTAGGAGATTCAACAATTTTGTGGTTAATCATCAAATAATATCCTTCTTTTTCCCAGATATTTATGTTGATTCTATTTCCAAGATTCTCTTGTCATACTTAGGTGGGACCAGGCAATTGAATTCTGGCCTGGCCCATGCAATTTCCAACATGACATC
Source organism: Tamandua tetradactyla (assembly GCF_023851605.1). NCBI lineage: Eukaryota > Metazoa > Chordata > Mammalia > Pilosa > Myrmecophagidae > Tamandua > Tamandua tetradactyla. The sequence continues at coordinate 37,552,960 of NC_135352.1, read as the reverse complement.
CTTTTCTTAATCATCTGCCTGCTGAATGGAAAGGTCCAGTGGAGATCTCCAAGGCTCTGGTGGATGGCTAATTCACCAGATAGAAAAACTCCCTGGGTTTCTACAAAACAAGAAAGGCTGTGCTGGCATTACAAGGGGAGAGAGGGTTTTGCACAGCTCTGAGTGGCTACTACTGGCAAGTGTAAAATGATGTGATGGGAACTCAGTATAAGATGGTGGATAGAAGAAACACATTTCCAGTAATAACTTTAAATGTTAATGGACTAAACTTACCAATTAAAAGATACAGATTGGCAGAATGGATTAAGAAACATAATCCAGCTATATGTTGCTTACAAGAGACTCATTTTAGACACAAGGATACAAACAGATTGAAAGTGAAAGGATGGAAAAAGATTTTCCACACATGTTGTAAGCAGAAGAAAGCAGGAGTAGCTATACTAATAGCAGACAAAATAGACTTTAAATGTAAAAACATCATTAGAGACAAAGAAGGACACTATATACTAATTAAATAGTTGATTCACCAAGAAGATATAACAATCATAATGTTTATGCTCCCAATCAAGGAGTTCCAAAGTACATGAGACAGCATTGGCAAAACTGAAGGGAGTGATAGATGTTTCAACAATAATAGTAGGAGACTTCAATACACCACTCTCCTCTATAGATAGAACAACCAGACAGAAGATCAATGAGGAAATAATGAAGTTAAGTAACTTAATAAATGAATTAGGCCTAACAGACATAAATAGGTCATTTCACCCCAAAACACAAGGATATACTTCTTCTCTAGTGTTCATGGAACATTCTTCAGGATAGATCATATGCTGGGGCCCAAAACAGGTCTTTACAAATTTAAAAACCTTGAAAATATCCAAAGCACTTTCTCTGATCACAATGGGATGAAGCTGGATCTCAATAACCACCAAAGAATGAAGACTTTCATAAATATATGGAGATTAAATAACACACTCTTAAACAACCAGTGGGTCAAAGAAGAAATTGCTAGAGAAATCAGTAGCTATCTGGAGATGAATGAAAATGAGATTACAACTTATCAGAATTTATAGGATGCAGCAAAGGCTGTGATGAGAGAAAAATTTATTGCCCTAAATGCCTATATTAAAAAAACAAGAGGGCAGGCATGATGGCTCATTGGAAGAGTTCTTGTCTGCCATGCCAGAGACCCTGGGTTCATTTCCCAGTGCCTATCCATGCAAAAAAAAAAGAGCAAAAATCAAGGACTTAATAGCACACACCCAGAGGAACTTGAGAAAGAACAGCAAACTCACCCCAAACAAATAGAAGAAGAGACTTAAGAAAGATTAAAGCAGAGATAAATGAATGGGAGAACAAAAGAAAAGAATCAATAAAACCAAAAGTTGGTTCTCTGTGAAAATCAATAAAATTGATGGGCCGCTAGCAAGTCTGACAAAAAAATAAAAAAAGAGAGGGATGCAAATAACCAAAATCAGAAATGAGAAGGGGTGTGAACCACAGAACCTGAAGAAATAAAAGAAACCATAAGAGGATACTATGAACAACTATATGCCAACAAACTAGACAACTTCAATGAAAAAATGGACAAATTCCTGGAGCACACAAAGAAGCTACACTGACTCGGGAAAAAATAGAAGATCTCAACAAACCAATCACAAGTAAAGAGATTCAATCAGTTGTCAAAAATCTTCCTACAAAGAAAAGCCCAGGGTCAGATGGCTGCACAGGGAATTTTATCAAACATTCCAAAAAGAACTAACACTAGTTCTGCTCAAACATTCTCAAAAAATGAGGAAAAAGGAATTCCATCTAACTCACTTTATAAAGCTAATATCTTTTTTTTTTTTTTTGCATGAGCAGGCCTTGGGAACTGAACCTGGGTCTCTGGCATGGCAAGCAAGAATTCTACCAGCTGACCAATCATTGCACCACCCAGTATCATTTTAATACCAAAACCAGGTAAAGATGCTATAAGAAAGGAAAACTACAGGCCAATCTCTCTAGTGAACACAGATGCAAAAATTCTCAATAAAATATTAGCAAATCAAATCCAACAGCACATCAGAAGAATTATACACCATGGCCAAGTGGGGTTTATACCAGGAATGCAAGGATGGTTCAATACATGAAAATCAATTAATGTAATACAGCACATTAACAAATCAAAAGGGAAAAATCACGTGATCATCTCAACTGATGCTGAAAAAACATTAGACAAAATTCAACATCCTTTTCTGATAAAGACTCACTCCAAAAGACAGGAATCAAAGGTAATTACTTCAATATGATAAAGGGATTATATGTAAAACCGATAGCCAGCATCATACTCAATAGAGAGAGACTGAAAGCTTTTCCCCTAAGATTAGGAACAAGATAAGAATGCCCACTGCCACCACTATTATTGAACATTTTGCTGTAAGTTCTAGCTAGAGCAATCAGGCAGGACAAAGAAATAAAAGGCATCCAAATTAGAAAGGAAGAGTAAAACTCTCATTATTTGAGGATGATATGATACTGCACTTGGAAGATTCTGAGAAATCTACAGCAAAGTTTCTTGAGCTAATAAACAAATTCAGCAAGGTGGCGAGATATAAAATTATGTGCAAAAAAAAGTTTCTATACACAAGTAATGTCCTCATTGAGGAGTCAGGTAAGGAAAAAATTCCATTCAAAGTAGCAACTAAAAGAATCAACTCCTTAGGAATGAACTTAACTAGGGACGTAAAGGACTCATTCACAGTCAACTATATAACATTCTTAAAAGAAATCAAAGGAGATCAAGGAAAAACGATGACTAAGAGAATAGTGGAGAACATCCCATAGTCTCAATTTGATTATAAAATTGGTGATTTGACAGATGCATTATTGTCTTTAATAAAAATAAGTATCCAGGTGGGCCACGGTGGCTCAGCAGGCAAAATTCTCGCCTGCCATGCCAGAGACCTGAGTTTGATTCCCAGTGCCTGCCCATGCAAAATAAATAAATAAATAAATAAATAAATAAATATGTATCCATCACTTATTAGTGCCAGTAATGGTAGATATTTTACATACATCATCACATTCAATTCACATAACCACCATTTAAGACAAATATATTTTACCAAGAGAAAGTCTGAATTTTAAAGAATTTAAGTGAATTGCATTCTCCAGGTGATTCTCCTGTGTGCACTATTTGCCCTTCTTTAACAGTGGACATCTGAAGTTAAATTGAGTGGATAGTCGCTCACTTTCGGAATGACATGTCTAACACACATTGACAGAAACAATTCTGATTGGTGGTGATGAAATTTCATAAGTTATATCAGTGCCTAAGATCTATTATTCACTGATGTTCTTATAATATCAACCCAGAGAACTTTGTATTCATCTTCCTTCTCCTGTCTCAAACTGATATTGCATATTTCCAGATATATTCTGCCTCTTCCTTTTTAAAAAGCATTCAGCAAAACAATGTCTTGGTAATAGGAAGCAATACCTGACTCTGAGGATGAGAAAGAAAGTGTTGGAAGTTTGATAAAAGCTATGGTATAGTAACCAATCAGAGAAGAAATAGTGAATGTTCTATTCCTAGGAGTCAACAAACCATGGCTCTCTATTGGAACACAGCTATGTCCTTTTATTTAACCATTGTCTGTCTACTATGGGACTACAGTGGAAGAGTAGAGTAGCTCAACTGAGTCATTAAGGTTCATAAAATCTAAAATATTCACTATCTTCCATTTTGAGAAAAAGTTTGTCAACTCCTGTTCTAGAGAAATGGAGTAGGTTTGTGGGCAAATCTGAGGGTTCATGTAAACTTAAGAGAGGTTTGACAGTCTGGGCATGTGTTTTTCTCCAGCTATGTTTAGTCATCCAGGCTTAATTATGGAATAGTGTATAGATGAATTTAATCCAGGTTGGCATTTTACCATGTGAGTTCAAGGAAGATAAGCCATTGAGGATTTCCCAAGGGAAGGAGTACAGTGATGGTCCATTGTAGTGGATTGTATCGTGTACCCCAGCTTGAACATGTTGTTGATCTTGGTCCACATTCTGGCCAGCATAGAACCATTGTAAATAAAATCTTTTCAAGATGTTACTTAAGTTGAAGTGTGATCTAACTGAATTAGGTTGGGTTTAAACCCAAGTAACAAGAATTCTCTTTAAGCAGAGTGAAAGTGAAACAGAAGGAGAAGCATGAAGCTGGAAGTCAATGGAGCTTGGAGAAGGGAGAGACCATCACTATATGCATTGCCACGTGATGGAAAAGCCAGGGAACCCCAAAGATTGCCAGCCAGCAGGAAGATACTGACTCCAAGAGGAAGTAAGCCTTCTAGTCTCTGAAAGCATGACCAGTAAAGACCTGTTATTAAGCCAATCCATTGTATGGTATTTTATTTTTGCAGTTTGGAAACTAAGACATCCATAGAATATAAACTAGTTACAGAGGACATCAAGAACATAAGGTTGCAAATGACTGTAAACACATGTGAAATCAATAGATATGTTTGCAATGGAGTAAGAAAGGTAGCAGATGAAAGTTGGAGATAGGATGCATAATTTTAGATTACAATTATTGGAAATGATGAGTTTTAAGAGCTGACTGCTTGAGGAAGAGTGTGGGATGAAACAATTTGAAGATAGGAAGCAATCACTGATCTTTATAACTGATTTTCCAGGATGTTTACATTAATGTCTTAAGTCTCCACCTAGTTTAATGGAATCTCTTTCCATCGTTACTTCAAATATTAAGTTTATACTTATGTAAATAAGTAGATGTTCTATTAATGGAAATGCTGAAAGTGTGGAAGGTACCTTATGATCCTTGAATGTTAGGACAGATATTAAGACAACCAGGGAAAAAAATCTTAAAATTAATAGAGTCTACTTGTATAAATAACCTATCTATGTGCTTTTGAATTTCCAATTTGCATTTTCACATTGTTTTCGCTAATCTGTAATGGGTACTCCTTACTTGGTGCAAGGTAGGTGGCTTGGAAAGCTTTATTATTTTAAAACCAGGGAAGTTTCAGTCAGGTAAATTATTGTCTTGTTAAACATCATTTACATGCCAAAAGCACCCATTTCTCACTCAAGAGGTTTCTTCTTCTTAGGAAAAACTGATTCTCTGCTCAGAAATAAAATACTATGAAAGATGATGCACACAGTAATCATTTTGAGCATTGTATATGTAGCTAAAAGGCAAATCTTGTATATAATCATGAAGGTGGGAGACTTTGTGTTTTATCTTCTGAGTGATTCAAGAAGATAAGAAGGAAAAGCAATTCTAGCTTCTGTTAAAGTAATCTGCTGGACTATTCAAATTTTCCTATAAATGATGTTAGTATTCCTTTTCTAATAAATTATAATGTTGGTTTTAAAATTTCTTTTATCCCCCGGGAATCCTGTCATTTTATTTGTTGAAGAGTCAAGTTGACATCATCCGTTCTCAGTGTAAATGACTGTAAATAAGATTTCAAGTGCAGATTAATAGATTTAGTATATAGATGAATAGATCTTTAAAAATTAAAGAGACAAAAAAAGAGAAAGAAATCTACCATTCCTCAATGCTCATTAATAGAAAGCACAGAAGTAGTTTGGGTATAATTTTCGTGGATCATATGAGTGATGGCATGTGGATTAACAACTGAGTCAGTCAAGATGGGAATGTTTATTTATGACAATTTGTGTAAATCATTTTGAGAATAAAGCGCCAGTACCTTCTGGACATATCAAGGAAAAAAAAAAAAACTCATACACAAAACCCACCCACACACAGTAGCTCTGGTGCTTAAATGCACATAATAAAAAAATATGTAGTACCCTAAATGATATACAAAAGCAATTATAATTCTTTTTACTGCACATGGCCCTGATGATTTATCCTTTTAGCTGACAAGAAATGACTCACAGAGACAGATTTGCCCAGAAAACCACATTCTCATCAATATGGCCCACAAGAAACAAAAAGAATTGTTAAATCAAATTTAAAAAGCAAACATATTGCCACGAGTTTTCCATTTTCTAGTCAGAGGGACAGTGCTGAGCAGCCAACCAGGATCAGTTCTTCTATGGCTCTGTCCCAGCTTCTGTGAGACTAAGGAATGTTTCATTCTCAGTAAGACTTGTAGGCCCAGTATTTGCTGAAGTATATTGAATAGAGTGGGAAGAAAAAAACCAAAACAAAACACTAACAAAAGAAATAGATTCAATTGTATTTTTACACTTAATAGGTTATTTCTTGATCTAATCTATGCTTTTTCAAATATATCTTTAGCTTTCTGTTTTACATTATCCCCCATGGGATAAATCATACAATTATACTGCTCCTTTCTTTATTTCTCTTTTTTCAAAGAGTAATGGCAGACTTACTTGGATTCACACTTAGTTCCTTTGTCTTATTGTTCATTTCTCCATCATTTGTTTATTTGTTTTGCTTTTTTTTTTGTATTTCCATCTATAGGAGGTTCCACATGTCAAATGCATTTTGAGAAAAATCTAAGTTCATTTTAATATGAGGCCCAAGTTATTTTCAATTTTCAAGCATGAAGGATTTTTATGGAAAAAAAAGCAAAAGCCCTAAAATGATAAAAAGGCAAAATTTCTTTTCCCGAGAAGAAACCCAAGGCATTAGGCCTATTTAAGCCATTAGAAAGATGTTTATGTTTGAGCTAGTACCATTTTACAGAGTTGGTTCCTACTGGTTTAAAATGATTTGTTATCTTGCAAATTTAATAATGCTTTTGTTAGGTATGATGTTTAATTCAAATTTCATCATTTTCAGCATACTTTGGCTATCAGGTTACTTAAATGAAATACTTTTTACAATGATATTGTTGAGGATTGAATCAAGCCCCCACGAAAGACACATTGAAGTCTTAACCTGTATTCTGGGGGTTCTGTTTGTAAATAGGACCTTTGGATGTATTATTAGTTAAGGAGTGGACTCTTTTGTCAACAGCACCTTAGAACTGGCTTTACAAAGAGAGGAAATTTGGACGCAGTCAACAGAAGAGGCCAGAGTCAAAGAAGTCTGAGAGGAGACGGGCAGCCTCAGATGGCTAAAAGAAGAAATGCAAGTCCAGAAATTCCAAGTACTGCAGGAAGCCAGCACGAGATCAGTGAAGATGCTGAGAGGAAACATGGTCTGCAGAGACCTTCATTTTGGACTCCTAACCTTTAAAATCCTGAGACAGTAATTCTTTGTTGCTTAAGCCCACCAGTGTGTGGTATTTGTCACAGAAGCCCTGGCAAACTAAGATATGCTTTCTGACCTTCTGTTATTTAAAAGGCAAAATAAAGCAATAACATAAAAAATCAGGCTGGCTTGCTCTTTGAATGAGTAAATCAGAATCTGTTTCTAGGTTTTAACATAAGAAAAGTCAACTGATTACATCCCCAAGTTAGAGCTGGCCGATACACATTTTATTTTCAAAGTGAATAATTTCCTTGGTCTTAACATTAGCTATGCACGTAGCAAAAGGAAATTACTTGTTTTGAAGATAAAGTGTGCACTCTTATAAAGAGAAATGGAATTCTCAGTTTTCAAAATCATAATAAATCTCATTACTATCAATTTTTTGGAAACTACTATGAATTTTTGTTCGAGTTTGACATTCTTTAAGTTATACTTATTATCTTGTTGCTATATGTGGTGATTTGGAGTTGTGTACCCCAGAAAAACAGGTTGTGAATCTTAATTCCTGTGGGTGTGAAACCAGAGAAAACACATGACCTTTTGATGAGGTTACTTCAGTTAAGGTGTGGCTAACTGAATCAAAGGAGTCTTAATCCTGTTACTGGAGGTCTTATGGAACAGTTCATAGGAAGACTAAGCTATGAGGAGCAACCAGATGGTGGAAGTCAATGGAAACCAGAAGAGAAAGGAGAAGACATTGTCATGTCCATTGCCTTGTGATAGAAAAGCTAAGGAACCCAAAGAATTGACAGCCAGCTGGGAGAAGCAAGCTGTTAGCCTCTGAAATTTTGAGCTAATAAACTCTGTTGTTAAGCAAACACATTGTAGGGTTTTGTCTTAGAGCCAGGAAACTAAAACACTATGCTGAGAATTTCATAAAAACTGGAAAGAATAATCATAATAACTTAATAAGATTTAAATAGGGAATCATTTTCTGATTGTCTTCAAAATGACTTCCTAAAGGATAATTAAGACATCTTATACAGAGCTACTCATAATTATTAAAGATATTTCTAACTTAGACCCATGATACTTCCAATTTACCATTCATAAAAATACCTAAATAACTGAAGGTGAATAAAATTCCTTAGCCTTAAAAATTAACATTTTTATTGAAAATTATTTCATTTCTTTTGAATTACCATCGCTTCTTAAATGAAGAGAAAAACATAGATCCAAAATAAAACACTAAAAAGTATTTTTTCATTTCATTGCTATCACCTTGATATTTTAAAGCAAACCTAGAAATTTTTTTTTTCTGCATTGCATCTTTTCTGTTTCTTTCTTAGTGAAGCACTAAACAAAACAAAAATATTGGAAAATTGGCAAATAACATAACTTGAGAATAGTTCTCATTTGCTAAGCAAAATGACCTGCAAAATCCCTTCCCTCAACTCCTTCCCTTTACTATACTACATGTCACTGCATAGAATTTTCAACTGCACTTTGAAGGGTTAGGTCAACCCAACTGAGGTGAGAATACCAAAGAGATAATAGTGTCTATTTCATTTGAAAAGAATCTTCACACATAGGAAAAGAATAAACAAGACACATGCACAAAAAAAAGAACAAAAAACAAACAAAATAAAACACTGCAGAAACTAATAATAAGTACACAAAGTACACAAGTGTGTTTATTACATTTCGCAAGCACTTTGTTCTACATTTCAAAAACGCCACCATCAAGCTGTTGGCACATTTATGTACAAAACAGATTAATTGTAATGCCTGCTACAAAGCACTCTTTGTGAAAATACAAACTCTAATACCAGAAAAAAAGCCAAAAGCGTCAACATCATTACATAAGTTTAAAAGACAGTTTTAAAAATCATCACAAACTGTTAAGACACAGAACTGAAACACTATAATGTAGAATTAAAAGAAGCCCATTAATACTTTTGCTGAATATCTGTAATACTGCATATATCAGAAAAATGTTAAACCAGTAAGATAATCTAAGTGTAAAAAAAAAGCAAAACCAATCCCAAATGAATTAAATAATACTACAGAATGCATAATCATGCCACAGGTAACTCTAGTAATACCCCCTACCAACTACAAGAACTTGTAAAATTACTGATGATGCATGACTAGTCATTGTACAATGATTGTTTCACCCAAATAAATTTTATTAGAAATGCACTTAAACTGAGAAAGGATTTCACAATGTCAAATCAGTGCACAATACTACCTAGATTTTATACACTGACAAAAATGTCCTGTCAGGCTACATCATTTGAAAAGACACTTTACAGTATTCTTGTAGCATTAGAAATAATCAAATGAAGAGAGTCGAGGTTAAAAACAAACACCAAATTTGGTCCAATAATACTGATTGTTTTTTTTTTTAATTCTTTTGATACAGGTACTTCTTATAAATGAATATGACTGAACATTTGGATAAAATGACTTACTTGAAATAAAAACACACGTATAGCACTATACTTCCAAACAATACTTCTATAGTGGCCTCTGACCACACTTTAAAAAACACTACAGGTAAGCCAAAATAGATTGGAAGGCTGCAAGCAAAGTTATTATATTAATGGAAGCCTTTTCAAATATATCCTACACATTTCAGGGATAGTTTACAAAGGTGCAACCCATTAAAACCCTTAAAGCAGGTAAAACAATTTCTGAGGGATTAGTGTGCTTATTTCTCATATATTACCTTCATAAAGGTAATTAATTTTCCACATTAGCATATTAAAAATTCCAATCCAGCCCCTGCTTAAATCACTGAGAGATCATTCATTCTCCAGCAGTCCACATGTAGTTATTTCCATTAAAATGTCTCTAGACTAAAGTTTAAAAGGTAAGCTTGGTGTCACAATCTTAAAAAGGCAACTAGCCATGCATTAGCTTCACTGGTTCTACATGCTCACAACAAACATGAGTAATCAGAGAGAAATACCTTTTAAGTACATCAAAAAAAATACAATGTTAACAAAGATAAGAAGCACTTTTTTTTTTTTTACCTACTCTTACAAATTTAGAAATTGCACCTTAGATTGATGAAAACATTAACCAGGCCTGTGGTAACGTGGCCACTAATCTTCAGACCTAATTTCTATATTTCAAGAAGAGTCATCATGATATCATCTCTGTCTATTTTTCATAATGTACAATGGTCCCTTTGAAGGTTACCTGTAGTTAAACTAGTTACCGAAATCAAAATTAAAAAGTATAAAAAGCTATTTTCCTTTCAAAAACATAAGAAATAATGCAAAAGGTGTTATGCATAACACATAGGAAGTGGTTAAAAATCAAACAAATATTTGCATTTGACAGTGTTAGTATCTCTGATCTTACAGAACTGTTAAATCAGTTTGAGAAATTTCAAAACAAGGGCTGGAGAGGAGCTCGTAGAAGAGATCTGATTATTCCAATTTAACGAATTAGGAGACTGGGTGCTAAACAACAAAGAATCGTTTTCAGGTGATTCATAAGTCACCCTACACATCATTGATGAGAAGCACTTTCTATTTGACTTTAGGTGGATGGATGGTTGGATGGCCTTTAGGTAAACACCAAAGCATTCAAAGGGTGGAAAGCACGGAGAGGTTTTATGTGTACGCATTGAGCCGCTCTTTGGAGCGGGTGGAGTGGATGTCGTGCAGCTCTTGCTCCTCCTTCGACTTGATATCCTCGTACTTCTGCATCCGGCAGGCATCCTTCACATACGCCCAGTTGGCAGAGAGGACCATAAGGTAGTGAACCTAGTCAAAGACAAAAACCATTTACACTGGAAGTCTGTGCAGCGTCTTCATTGCAGCCTGCTATTAGGAAAGAGGTATTCAAATTACTTATTTATAAAGGAAATATTCACGTGTAAAATGGAACCACAATTTCCACGGTAATGGGGAGCAATAAGACACGTTCCCTTCTCACTCCACCAACTACACTACAACTGCTGCTTCCTTTTTCGCTTTTCCAACTCTGATCAAATCCAAGACTGATTTTTAATCCTTATTGGTTTCCTGTCCTTTCTGCCCTCATTTACCCAAACCATTAGATCACACCCTTCATGTGTATGCATCTATGTTTTCTAATCCATAGTTGGAAATATTCTCCTGTATAGTTTGTGTCTAGTTGACTTGGATTAATGGGACGATATATTGGTCCACCCTACAATAAAAAGAGGACTTACGGACACCTCCAGATAAATCTCTGGATTTAATTTTTGACCTAATTTTCCATATAATCAATGTTGCAGTCTTTACTAGACTGCAAACACAAGAGGGCAGACATTATGTCAGAGGTATGAGCCTATCTACCTATCATTTATCTATCTATCCACGCAGACATTCACAGGGACCAGAAGAGTGCCATGTTAGATAAGGAAACTAACACTGATTTTAAAGAATGAATCTCCTGATTTGACTAAAATTCACTCAGCAATGAGACCAACTTATTTGTTCTTCTCCCTTTCCCTCCCTCTTGGTCCCCAGGAGAGAGAAGGGGATCCAATTCCAAATTGGATCTTAATGAATGACTTGGAAAGAGAAATAAAGTGGTCAGCTATGTATTTTTTACAAGTTTTTAAGGATGGACAATATTTCATCCCCAAAATTCAGTAAAAGAGGAAGCTAAAATTTTGACAATAGTTAAGAGCATATTGAGAGATGGGAGGTAGGCTGGCTCTAGCAAAATATGGATGCACATATAGAATGCAAAGTCAATTCTAGAAAGTGAATATTGTAGCATATTCAGTAATTAGATAGCAAAAAAAAAAGGAAAACCAATTTGACAAAAGGACATAGGAAAATGAAGCACACCCATATGAAGAAGCTATTTTTCAGAATATTTAACTTTCCTCTATAATCTTACACTTTGATCAATGGAGTTTTTTTTTTTTTTTTTTTTTTTGATCAATGGAGATTTTAAGCCACTTGTTGGAAGGGGCTTTGACTTATGCTGTTGCACTCCATGGTATCTACATAGCGAAAGCTAAATGAATGAGGATCAAATAAGGCTTAAATATATATATATATATATATATATATATATATATATATATATATATATATATATAAATTTATATGCCTTTTATTGTTTTTCTGGAGATGTCACGTGCGATGGAGACTGCTTAGGAAGTAATAGGACTCAAAATATTTGTTAAATGAGTGAAGGTATTTTTAGATGTTCAAAAAGCTTCCTTTTAGACTGAGAACATAATTTTATGGGTCAATTTGGCCAGATTATGGTACCGGTTGTTTGGTTAAATGCTGGCACATTTGTTGCTGTGGAGACATTTTAAAAATGTGATTAGCATTGACAATCTATTGACTTAAGTTAAGGCGACCACCCTGTAGGGGTTGAATCACATCTTCCATAGGAGGGAAATTTGGGTCCCAAACGCACGTTCTGTGGGTATGAACCCCCTTGTAAACAGGACCTATGGAGATGTTCTCAGTAAGGTGAGCCCTGACTGAATGAGGGGCTTTAGTCCACTCTGACCGAAGTCTTCATAAAGCAAAATATATTCAACATGGCAGAGAAGCTACTAGGAGCAGCCAGATGCTGGACGTCCACAGAACCCGGAAGAGAAAGGAGAAGACACTGCCACGTGGCAGAAAAGCCCAGAACGTGACAGTCTTCAGGGAGAAAGCATTTTCACGCCAACGCCTCAGTTTTTAGTGTCTGGCCTCAAAACTGAGCCAGTGACTTTCCTTTGTTTAAGTCAACTCATTACATTGTGTTTGTTTAGCAGCTAGGAAACTAAAACACTGGATAATGTAGGTGGACCCCATCTCATCAGTTGACGGTTGTAAGAATGAATAACTAAGATCTCTAGAGGAAGGAATTCTGCCTCAAGACTACACCATCCAGTGCTCTCTGAGTTTCCAGCCTAGCGGCCTTCCCTATAGATTTCAGAATTGCCAGGTCCCACAATCACACCAGTCAATTCCTTAAAATCTCTTAATATCTACATTATATCTGGTTGGCTCTTTTTCTCTAAACAATCCTAATGCAGCCCCTAAATTATTATTGAATATGGAGGAGTGAAATACTGAAAAGAGCTTCAGTATTGCCACAGCTCAGAAATTAGTGCTTCCCAGAGGGTCTTACAGGTATCATTTCATCTGGCCTTAAATGGAGCAGAAGCTGCCAGGCTGTCCCCGGACTTTGTGAACAGTGGCCCCTGGCATCCGAGAACTTCTTATCATCTTTGAAATACAATGGGGCCGAGCCAGATTAATTTTAATATGAATTCTTATAACCCTTTCTTTAAATTATAGATGATGATTTAAGTATTTTGGTAGAGTAGAATTCAATTGGATTTTCTCATCCTTATTAATACAGACATAATACTAGTTAGCCATATTGTGAGCATAGAAAGAGATGGTGAGTGATGAATGTGTTTATGTCCATAAAACACTTGACATTGCTTTCAACAGAGTACGTTTCCAAGTAATGGGGCCAAGAGTAGTTAGTTCTGTTGATAGTGGTTTTAGTACCAGCAACAGTAGCAATATTTACATTATCCATGTTTCTTAAAATCTGGGTATGACCAGTGTTAATACGCTAGAAATACTGATAACAATAATTTAAGCTAGTAACAAACAGAGTGAAAGGGAGCGAGCCATTGATAACAGCTTTAATCAGAGAGAGAAAATACCTCTAAGAGGAGGTTTAGTACTTAAAAATAAATGCTAAATAAACACTTGCTATTGGAAATAAAACATTATTTATAACTTTATTTCTAAAGAGATTTAAACCATAGATTCCCTAAGCAGCGCATAATGCCTACATCTCTAGTATCATAAATATTTTTATAAGAGAACTGTTTCTAAGTAAGCACTTTTTAGAGACATTTAAATAACATCTCACAGTTAAACTGGTATTTTTCCCTAGTGCATGCCTGGAGGGAAGTTTTCACACTGACTTTTGTATGTATATATTTATAGCAATGCAAAAAGAGCTGCGCATGTGGTGTATACTGGCTGAACATAATACATACATGTGCCCATAAAAACTACCCGCTTTACAGGCATGTTGTGCAGAAAAGAAATTTACAGATGCTTCCTCTGATCTGATGGTCAGGCTGTGCGCTTCCTGGGACCACGAAATACTTGGAACATCACAGGCCAGAACTTGTGGATGTTTCCCCAGGGCAGTTTATCATTAATTTTAGATTAAGAATATAAGGATTTTGATTATTGTTTTTTATAATCTTTCCATTTAATCACAACATGATCATAGTCTGAAATAAAACCTGTCTGTAGAGATGTATAGTCACTAAATGTAAAACACTGAGCAATGTTTAACAAAGTACTTGAAAACTGATTTTGACACTGACGTAGCCTTGGTAGATGTTTTTTAAAAAATCATTTTTAAGGGCGGGCCGCGGTGGCTCAGCGGGCAAAGTGCTTGCCTGCTATGCCGGAGGACCTCGGTTCGATTCCCGGCCCCAGCCCATGTAACAAAAACGGAGAAACAAAATACAATAAAAACAAGAAAATGTTTAAAAGATGTTTCCCTTTCTTCCTCCCTTCCTTCCTTCTATCCTTCCTTCCTTCTCTCTGTCTTTCCTTTAAAAAAAAAAAAAAATCATTTTTAATAAATTAGAAACAGATCCGTTAAAAAGTGTTTATGAAGTTACTAAAAATAACTGGTCTGATATGGCACATTAGCACTGTCTCATCTGTCCTATTTTTGGTATTTGACAGGAGATAAAAACAATCTTATTAAAAAAAATGTTCCTTTCACCCACAAATTAGACAATGTATCAGTACCATAAGCAAAGGTATTAAATAAATCCCAATTAATTCATCATTTTAATACATTGAACTGGCTATAACAGTCGTAAGGTTACTGATAACCTAAAGTTCTATTCTACTTGTCTTCTAGATTTTAAAAATAAGGACTAAAAGGGGGTGCGAGGGTAGTTTGGTGGTAGAATTCTCGCCTGCCATGCAGGAGACCAGGGTTCGATTCCCGGGCCATGCACTTCCCAAGCAAAGAAACCAACAAAAACGAACAAACAAAAAATTCAGCAAATGGTGCTCCAATAATGGGATACTCACATGGAAAAAGAATAAAATATGACCGTGCCATACAGCATACAAAGAAAAAAATTAAAGAAAAAAGGATAAAGACCTTAGCCTCAAAAGCTATTACTGTTGCTCAGAGTTCTTGTTCACTGTAGACAGTGGTGCTCCCGTGAGCAGAATGGAACTTATGGTGGGTTACAAAGGAAGAAAAAGGATCTATTTTTGGTATTTGACAGGAGATAAAAACAATCTTATTTAAAAAAAATGTTCCTTTCACCCACAAATATGGTAAAAGCCCAATGGGCTGAAAGAGGAGGTAGTTCTTAAATTTCCTAAGAAAACTAGCGTCTTTTTTAAAGAAAAATAAATTAATACTAATTTCACAAATACCTCTGCATGGCAACATTTACATTCTTATTTAAGGAGGAAAAAAAGATAATGGAAGTTAAAGATATAATTTTTATATTAATAGTAACGTAATGTCTAAAATTCTAATGAACTTACTTTTTGTTGATGTTACCCCTATTATTGTTTTAATTGTTGAACAGATGACCAAATATTTTTTTCATTAAGCCTTGTTTTCCACTTGTTTATTTATCCATTGCTCCCATTTTAATTTTTGATGACATTAAACAAATTTGGTTCTTATAAACTTCAGACACTAGCAGAAAGTTATTATCTCTACAAGCAAATTGCTTTGTAACTGCAACTGGAAGGGGACGCATAAGATCGCGGAGGTCTTACCATGGCAATAACTGCTGCTCCGGCTCCAGCAAGCGCCACAATAAACAAGTGGAAGGTCATGTTCAGCTGCAAAGGAAACCACAGAGAACTAAAACATGTGTCAGATTACAAGCAGAACAGAGGTCATGACTGCTGATAGCTCATGAGCCAGAACTTAGTGCACCTTTAACAAAAGGAACCCTATGATAAAATACCTTATCAAGAAACATTACATGAGCTTTTTTTTTTAACCTGCAAATTATTTAAATCCTTGCAACAGCATCATTTTACTATAATTTCATCATAATGATAAGAACATAATTTATATATGGCTTTTATTAATTTCATAATATAAAGTTATGGTATCTCTTTAAAAAAAACTACATATTTTTCAGGTGGTTCAGTGGTAGAATGCTCTCCTTCCATGCAGGAGACCCCGGTTTGATTCCCAGACCATGCATACCCCCCCCCAAAAAAAAAAGAATAAACCATACTCTTTTCAACCTTCATTAAAATATGAAAGTTTCTAGAAAAAATAAAAATATTTGGTATAATTTTAATTGAAATGTGCATTGTACCTCAAGCATATTTATTCTCCAATGCCCCTGTACAACACCACTGAAAGTAAAAATTGCCTCTTCAAAAAAAGAGGGGAGGGAACTCAGGGTAGATTTAATTATATATTCTTCAAAGACCAAAATGAACGGTAAATTTCTGACAAAATTAAGACTGTAAAAGCATTTACCTCTGTGGATTCACACATCCTCAGGAAATTCTCAGAGATGGTGCAAATTTTCTTTTCTTCTCCAATTGTCACAATTCCTATAACATGTTGGAAATTCCAATTTATATAAATGTTTCCAGGAGCATAGAGAGAGAAAAAGGAACTTTCAATAATAAAATCTAAATGAGTTCTATTTTAATACTATAAGGAAACAATTATTCCTCAGCTTTCAATGCATTTAAAACGGGAGACCTTATTCCAACAATGAATGATATTTCTAAACAGAAGGTGCAAACACATTTCACCTTCACACAGTTTAACACTTTTTCAGTCTGAATTCAATTGAATCCAGCCACCAAAATTTTCAGATTCACTTGCAGCTAATGCATTGGTTTGGTCCATTATGTGAAAGTGTAGGCATCACAGTTACTTTGGTAATTATGCCCCAGGCTGTGCTGAAATCAAGAACCAAATTTGTCTGGTTGCTACACAGCTTCAGTTAGTCTATAAAGGTGTTTCCCAAAGGAGCAATTTATCCTCTGCTGATAATGAAAACAGTGCTAGTAAAGGAGAATAAAAAGCTGCAATCTCATTTATATTTACCCTTGCTTTACTTGGTTCATGGACCAACTGCATCAGAATCACCTGGGGAAATTATCACAAATGTATATTTCTGGAATCCAAGGCAGACTGTTAAATCGGAATCTATGAATGTTAAGCATTTTTAACAAGCACATCGCTAATTCACTGTTACTGCTCTAGATCCCATTTTAGAGAAAAGAATAATCAAGCTCACTCTACAATGGCTCTTTAACCCTGTTTTGAGAACTATTAAAGTACTAAACGTATATATATGTACAAGAGAAAATAAATCACTTGTTATTTAGTCTCAGTGCCTGCATATATTTACACATTCATATCCTTTAGATGCATAATGAGGTCTCCCTTCTCCCTCTCTTACAGAGCTGATGTAATCCTCTGCCATGCCAATAGTTTGTGCCATCTATTCAGCTGAAAATATAATCTACTTGTAGTTCATCAAATGCAGAAGGGAAAGAGGGCTTTTTTCCCCCAACAAGATGGTTGGTTCCAAGAGGTAAAAAAAAGAACCCTCTTTAAGATTTGTCTGTTAAAACATTTACTGAGTAAAGATTCCTGGTGACCGCTACATTACTGCATATTGATATATTACAGTTTTCATTCACGTGGAATGTATGTATATACACATACATGCAGCAAATACACTTCCTTACTCATTTCTTTATTCAGGTTTGCAGAAAAACTTTTAGAAAGTATTACCTAACGCTCACTGTATGCAACTATTTTCCTTTCATTTCCACTTAAACTCTCTCCATTCAGATTTTGCCCCATTCCCCATGGGAGTTTTTCTTGGAAAAATCACCGATGACCTTCACATTGCTAAAACCAAGGAATAGTTCTCAGCCTTCGTTTTACTTGCCAGTTGGTAGTATTGGACAGAGTTGGTCACCCCCTCTTCCTTCATACAATTTCTTCAATTCGTTTCCAAGATACTAGCATCTTCTCTTTTTTTTCTGTTCTCACTGGCTCCTCCTTCTCAGTCCCCTTGTCTGGTTCCTCCTCTTCTCTATAATCTCTTAAATTAAAGCACCCTACGAGTAATCCTCGATGCTCTTTCTCTCTTGCTGATCTCATCCTATTTCAGAGTATTAAAATATCATGAATGATTTTGATATTCATGTAGCTAGCCCATATGCGTCTCCTGAATTCAGAATTCATATATCTAACTTCTTGTTTGACAAATCTGCTTGGATTTCTTAGATGCTTCTAACAATCTACATCTTCAAAACTGAGCCTCTATTCTTCCCCCTTATCTGCCCCACTCTCAGGCAAGCTCTTCAGGTAGCCTTTGCCCATAGGAAAGGGGTCCATCCCCTAAAGCCGTAGTCCATGGTTTCGCTTTCCAGGCATGTCATTGATTGTTTTTGTGTCTTTGTATATTTACTTTACTACTGTGGCAGCCCTGCTTCTGTCAAAGTCAGCAATTCCATCAGTGCTTGACAACCCTACTGTAACCTTCATCCCTTTTGCCATGTCATCGAACTTACTCAGGTCACAGAGACTGGATGTTGACATCTTTGGGGAGGAGGGCATCATGCTTCTATCACTGCCCACCTCTGGCCTCCAAAGATACATGTTCACCCCATATGCAAACCACAGTCATCTCATACCATTACAGTGTCAATACAGAGTTGAAAATTTCATCTAAATCTCAACTCACACCTGTTTGTCCTTCTAAAAACAGTGTAGCAAGTGTCAAATATGGTTGAATAAAACTGTTCTTTGAGCCTTAGCACTGTTTACAACATATTTATTAATATTTATCTAACTGTAACTTTTCTCATGTGGGTGTAGAAGAAAGAGAATGCATCTTTCAGTTACTATGCAGACTTTTACTAAGGTATTAATGTTTTCTGTTTAGCCCTTAACATAAAAATATATTGTTGGCATGGCAGTTATGTGCCTTCCAGATAATATGTCCCTAATCAGAATTCTGAGCATACATATACAATCAAGGGGCATTAGAGAAGGAAAGAGCCACTCCACAAAATTTGGATTATAATCAGTATAGACATTTAACAATATTCATCAAGAAATCGAGTGGGTAAGAATATATTTTAAAGCAATTTCCCATATTTTGCAACGTGGTTCCATTAGCATATAGATGATATCTTTTCTCTTAGGAGACCATGTTATTCTGAACAACTTAATGGGAACTCTTACCATGTAAGCGTTATTATGCTTGCTTAGGAGAGGTGCACATTTCTATACTCATTCTTATGCATATAATAAGCATATGCATTTCCAAAAGGCAAAATGGAAAGCAGAGGCATTACTTAATGTAGTTGAGGAATATGAGGAATGCAGGAGGTATGGGGGTCTTTCTCTAACAGTATGGTAGGTGGATCACTCTTTGGCACATGGGTGCTTAGCTATAGAATTGCTATGTTGTATCCTGTGGCCTATTCATGATACAACTGAAGAGTCAAAGAGCTCTCCGATACTTTGTAGTGGGATAGGTGCCACTGTTCTGAAGTCTGAGGTACCTTTATTAGAGAAAAACACTTCCAACATTCTCAGATCCAATCAGTATGTTTTTAATACCCGTTGATTGAAAAAACCCATTTGTACATATGAATTTTTGTATTTGAGAATAAATATTCTGTAGTTCTTATGTTTTTACATATGATGACATAGAATCTCAAATAGTTTAGTGAAATAGACTTTAAATTTCCTGACTGGTAGTTTTCAGTAGTTGTTTCAGTATGAGAGGTAGTTGATCATATGGTAATGGCACAGACCTGAAACTGCACTGCCTGAGTTGGAACACTGGCTCTGCCACTTATTAACTGTATGATTTGGGTAAGTCATGTATTCTAGTTTGCTAGCTGCTGGAATGCAACACACCAGGGACAGATTGGCTTTTAATAAAAGGGGATTTATTTTGTTGGTTCTTCAGAGGAAAGGCAGCTAACTTTCCACTGAGGTTCTTTCTTACGTGGAAGGCACGGGATGGTCTCTGCTGGTCTTCTCTCCAGGCCCCTGGGTTCCAACAACTTTCCCCGGGGTGACTTCTTTCTGCATCTCCAAAGGCCTGGGCTGAGCTGCAAGTGCTGAGATGAGGAATGCCGAGTTGCTAGGCTGTGCTACATTGCGTTCTCTCATTTAAGCACCAGCCAATTAAGTCAAACATCACTCATTGCAGCAGACATGCCTCCTAGCTGACTGCAGATTTAATTGGCAACAGATGAGGTTCATGTACCATTGGCTTGTGTCCGCAGCAACAGAACTAGGTATGCTCACCTGGCCAAGTTGACAACTGAATCTAACTAACACATCATGTAATCGCCTTGTGCTTCATTTTCCTCATTTATAAAATGAAAAAACAGTATGTCAAGTTGACATAGGTAAAACACTTACTATCTACCTATTGTTAGTCCATGTAAATAGTAATTGTTACTTATTGAGATCTATCCGTCGATAAGAGTAATCAAAGAGGACTGCTGATTTATTGAACACTCTTTGATTTCATTATTATTAAAAGCTAAGTGTTTTACCTATTTCAGAAAACAATGAAATGAGTTTTTTAGATTGGTTTTATGCTGAACTTCACAGTTTGCACTGTTTATCATGGTGTGGGGGATGAAAATGAGATGCAGGCAACAGAAAAGCAGAGAATTCAGGAAAGAGAAATCATGACCATAAGCTGCCAATTACTGGGGATACCATATGCATCTGTGTTTGTGTGTTCATGTTATAATATCAATTTCCAATTCTCCCTTGAATTCTTATTTAAATTTAAAAGGTTATATCTTAAAAGCGAATCCTCTGATAAATGTGCCTCTTTGCTGGAAGAATGGTTCCAAAATGACTTACAGTATTTTAGAGTTAGTTATTTAGGTAAAACAATGTGGGGTTTTGTTTTACAATGAGAAATCCATTATCCACATACCAAACTGACGGAGGTCCAAGCAGAGATTCGCTCCCTCCACTAAAGTGGTGTTTCGGCAGATGGTCCAGAGATTGAAGTACATGTAAACCGGCAACGAGGTGAAAGCTGTGACTCCCAGCCATGCTAACATGAACAGGTACGTCAGCATAATAAACTGCAACAGAGAAAAAGTCAAGAGAGAAAACATACAGTCTACCAAAAAAGAAGAATTTCATCCTTAAGATACAAAGCACTTTAGATCTAAGGCTTTAAGGATTGTAGTGCATAAATCATTATCACATCGCCTTTGCCAAATGCTGCACAGGAGGCTGAGAGAAGATGAAGGCAATGGATTATGAGATTAAATCTGCTAGAAAATCAGACTTGAGCAGAATTTCCTTCTCACATACAAGGGAAGAAATAATCCATCTGCATTTTAATCCCCATTTCATTCATGTTTTGGTCTTAAAAATCTCACCACATGGTCTTTAAACTTTAGAAACTATTAACTGGTTCATCAGATGGGATTCTGCAAAATGGTGGATTTCACTGTGAAGAAATAGTAAACAGAATTTATTTTGTCAACATATTTCTATTAAACAAAATTGACAGTTTCATAATACAAATGTTTAAGCTACTTAAACATGTTAGCATTCAATATGATTCTTGAGTCATTTCAGAATACAACGAACCTTAATATATAACTCCAGTTCTTTTTTCTTGATAATTTTTTTGTGAACCTTTAATATAATTCTTCTTTCACTCGTATTTTAACTTCTCCTATAGGAATATTGTGAAATATGTTTTTAAGTTTGAAAATGAATGTTTTCTTTTATTATTTCAGAGACATTTTAAATATTTGTAAAGTATGTTAAAAAGTTGTTCATGAATCCTACCTCATTTTCAGCATGGATTTGCAAGGACTTGTAGTTTAAGGATGGATTAGATTCTGGGTATAAAGACAGAAAATGCAGTATTGAGGGATGTTTGAAGAGTTGTGTTTAGTAAAGATTTTAACTTTGCCCAATGAGGAGATCTTGCGTACAGCCTTTGTTTCAGAGGGTAGTCAGTCTCTAAGCTTTTGGAATATTATGCCTTAAAGGGGTGTATTTGTTTCCCTGGGAGCATTGGGTCACTTGGATAGTCTAACAGTACAGTATAAGATGAAGGCTTGTCTTGCCAGAAAAATCAACAATGTGATTTAGAGTGGGGACTTTGGGTCAACCAGAGAATGAGATCAACCATGTGGAGCAATCAATCAATCAACCAATGATCATTGATCAATTTTATTAGATCCCCAATACAAACTCTAAGCACCGAGGCTCAGGGGAGCATCCCAGGTTGGCAATACTTTGTGTTTCATCACACAGAAATTCTAGGAAAGTCAAGTACCCTCACTTTGTGGGCAGAGGACAATGAAAGCTCCACATTTCCTCCTTCCCTGGATTCTGCCCTTTGTGTGTCTTCCTTTAGCTGATGTTTCTAGACAAGGGAGGTCATCGTGGGGAGGTCTGAACGTGCAGTTAGCATCAGAATGGAGGGTGCACTTTTGTGGAGATGGTCCTCTCTAACTTTGTAGTTGGTCTAAACTCTTTACAAGCTGATAGATAGCTGTATTCATGTTTCTCATATTATTTATCAGTCACATTAATCCATGTCATCTAATTGTCTAGATAAATGCACTTCCTTAACAGTCTGAGCTAACACTTGTATCAACAACTGCATTCATGCACAATTGTAAAAGAATGAATATAGGTCTACCACAATACCCTAAGGTTTAAATGCAGGGCATAAATCCCCACATTGATATGAATTTATTATATTTCTTAATGCAACTTAGGTGTCATTGGATTTATTAAAATATTCCCAGCATCATGAGAAGTAATTCACATAGGAAGTGTCCATGTAGGTAAACTTAACAAGAAACAGAGAATGACAGTGGACAACCTCACAGGAGTTGCCAAATTATTCTGTCGATATGGTATTAATTAATCATACTCAAACATCAGAGATTAAAATCTACAATAATCCTGAAGAGTAGCCAGGTAGGAAGATCACTATGAACAATTTTTTGCAGTTTCTACCTCTAATTATTTTCACATGAATCCTACTGACTCTCAGTATCAGTGATTAAGAGTGGCCTTCTCTGTCATTGCTCATACACCTGACCTTATGACTAGCATGTGGTCTGCTAGAAAAACCCAGAGAATCTGCAGGAAGATAAAAGCTGGGAGAATATTTTTAGAACTAAATTCTTGTCCATTTTTCAATGATTGATTGACCAATCCATCCATTCCTTCTATCTGCAAATATGATACTACTATGCACTAGAACTTGTGAGCAAGGTACATCCAGCTTTGGAGACTTCATATTCTTTGAAGGTATGTAAGATATCTTCCAAAATGCGCTTCTGAGATATGTGATACACTCTCATTCTCTTCATTTTGTTTTTTGTGTTTTGTGGATATTCCTGAAAGGAATACAATTTTACTGCCCTTCCTCTCTACCAACTCACCTACACTTATCTAACTCTTAAAAAACTAAATTTGAAATTGGAATGACTGCTTATTCTGTGTGTGTATATGCATTTCTCCATGCACCACTTGGTCTGAATTTCTATCCAAGAGAGTTCCACTCCAAATTCGACCCTTCTCTTTTTATTTGTGTACCCATGTATCTGAGAGACTGTGCGCCTTTAGACACAAATTGCTTTAAAGGTTCAATATTCTAAAAGATTTCCTGGTGATTCTACTATATCTGTATAATCAGAATCAGATCATGTGGAATTTAATTTGAATCCTTTAGAACTTGGAAGAGTTCTAAAATTGAAAATGTCTGAAATGCAACCTTTGAACATCAATGGCTAGATCTGTATAACAATCTGGTCCTTCCTCTGAGTTTTAAAGGTTTTAAAATCCCTAAGAGATTTTGAAGAGAAGCGATAATGTCTTCTCACTTAATTTTAAGCAGAATAATTAACATTCCAGAATGACAATATAATATATAAAATTATACTAAATGAAGCAAAGTTTCTTATTCTACCCTAGTAATCCCAAAGGAATTAGATGAAATCTCAGAAAAAGCCATAGTTATTTAATAACCCTCAGAATATATATTAGAAATAGTACTTCTGAAAAACTGTAAAATTGGTGTCAATATCTTGATAGAATTTGTATATCTATAATAAAATCTTATTGTGATTGACAGACAGAGATTATTAGGATTAAGGATATCAGGGAATTCACATAATGAATGCGAAAAGAGCACAGGATTTAAAACCAGTGAGATGTGAGATCAAATTCTTTTCCTATAAGTTGCCCAATGTCACAGTACTTCAGAAATCCAAAACATAATTAAACACTTGCCGTCTAACAACACTGTTTTATCTCTTCTCCAATCTGGCTTCTTGTTGTTCTTTACTATGGAACAGTAATGGTTGAAGGGCTTGATGAGTCAACATCTGTCCTAAATGGACATTCCTTTTCTTTCTCCAACACCTAATTCTTTGCCGTTTGTTTTTGTTTTTATCCTGATAGCATACATAAAACCTAAAATTTCCTGCTTTAACCACTTTCCAGTATACAATTCAGTGGTGGATGGTTACACTCACCAGGCTGTCATCCATTACCAAACCTTTCCCACAACACCAGATAGTCTTAACATATTCATTTTTAGTTATGATTTGGCAGATCTATTTGAGTCTTTCAAACCCAAGATGAAACAAAACCTAGTCTCAAAATATTAGCAAGTTATACTTGTTGAATACTGAGCTACTCAAATCAGTGAAGGAATGGGAATAAATATCCTCAAAAGAAATTATTAAAGCTTATATCACTTAAAAGTATTTAATTGCACTCGACAAATGTTTAATATAGACATTTTGCATGAATGTTTAGGATTTCAGTTACTTAAAGCAGTAAATAATTCTGCCTTAGTTTAAAGATTAAAAGAACAAAATACTACATGTAGAAATCTAGATAATCTTTGGTCATGATCCATACCTTTCTATGGCAAATTTAGAGAAAGGAAAATATTTCTTGTACATTCTTTATCCTTTCTTGCTCATGGAAATGGAATGAAGCAAAACTAGATGCAGTTCACTGGGCAGTTTGGTGGCTGCCTACTCAGAATTCTAGCTTTCTTAGATCCCACCTTACTCACTCACACCATTTCTTATGTGCCTTATCGTGGTGAGAAAGGTGAGCTGAACCTCAGTGATGGCGAGAATATACAGGTGTCACTACCTCTTCACTTCCGACATCAGTAAACTGCAGCGTACAACCCAAGTCATTTCTCATTTTGCCACTTTGTCCTAATCTGTAAGCGGTAGAGCCCTATTTATGTATTTACATATTTATTTCACAAATGCTGATATGACACCTACTGCAGGTCTAACCTACATGTCACATGTATTTAACAAGAAATTATGTGTTGGAGTATATGGATTAAAGGCACTGCTCTTTGACCTGGATTAAGTCAGGACCATTATTTCTGCTTCTTTTTCTGCCTTTGTAAATGACAACTGCTCTAACTCATCTCTCATGTTTGTAGTTATACTGGGATGAGACAATGCATGAAAGGCATTTAGCATAGAATCTGGAATACAAGAAGCATTTTAAAAATTTTAGCCATTTTTAAAGCAGGTTTTTTTTATATATATTCACATACCATACAATCCATCTGAAGTGTACAATCAATGGCTTTTAGTATACTCACAGAGTTGTGTATTCATCACCACTTTCAATTTTAGAACATTTTCATTACTGCAAAAAGAAAAGCCCTATACCCCTTAGTAGTTAGCTCTCAATTCTCCATCCTTTCCCAGCCCCACATAAACACTAACGTAATTCTAGCTCTACAGTTTCTTATTTACATTGTATATGGATGGATTCATACAATATGCAGTACTTTGTGAACAGTTTCCTTCACTTAGCACACCACTTTAAAAACTGTCTTTTTTTAAAATAGGAAATTGTAAGTTTACATAAAAGTTGTGTAAAAAAATATAACTTTCCCACATATCCCCCTATTGTTGACACTTTCCATTGGCATAGGGCCTTTGTTACAACTGGTGAAAGAATAAGCAAATATTACTGTTAACTATAGTCATAGTTTGCATTAGGTGTATTTTCCCATATATCACCCTGTTATTAAACACCTTGTAATAGTGACATATAATCATTTTAATTCATAAAAGAACGTTCTTTTATTTCTGCTGTTCACCACAATCATTGTCTACTAAAGGGTTTACAGTGTTATATAGTCCCATCTTTTATGCTCTAACTTTCCTTCTAGTACATAGATGAACCAAAACTTTCCCTTTCAATGGTATTCACAAACATAATTCAGCAATTTAATTACACCCACAATAATGTCCTACCAAACCAATGTCCCTTTTGATACATTTAAAATTAACCTAAACATAAATTCTGCATAAATTAAGCATCTCTTCCCCATTCTCTGCCTCCATTTTATCCCACTGTAACTTATATTCTAGATTCTAACTCTGAGTTTGCTTATTATAATTAGTTCATATCAGTGAGATGATACAATATTTGTCCATTAGTGTCCAGCTTATTTCACTCAATATAATAGTCCTCAAGTTTCATTCATGTTGTTGCATGCATCAGAACTGCATTACTTTTTATAGTTGAATAATACTCTTTCATATGTATATACCATATTTTGTTTATCCATTCATCGGTTAATGGACACGAGTTGCTTCCATTCACTGGCAACTGTGAATAATGCTGATATGAACATCAATGTGCAAATGTTTGTTCAAAACCCTGTTTTCAGTTCTCCTGGGTATATACCTAGTAGTAGGATTGCTGGACCATATGGCAATTCTATACTTAATTTCCTGAGAAATGGCCAGAATGTCTTTCACAGTGGCTGCACCATTTTATATTGCCACCTGCAGTGAATAAAGAGTTTCTATTTCTCAACATTTCCTCTATCAATTGCAGTTTTCTGGCTTTTGGTTGTTGTTGTTGTGTTGTTAGTGACCATGCAATTATATCTCATTGTGGTTTTGATGTGCATTTCCCCAATAGCTAATGATGTTCAACAGCTTTTCGTGTGTTTTCTAGCCATTCGTAGTTTCTCTTTGGAAAAAGGTCTATTCAAGTCATTGTCCATTTTTTAATCAGGTTGTCTCTTAATTGTTGAGTTTTAGGGTTTCTTTTTTTAACTTTTTTTTATTGTATAGCATAACATATATATATATAAAGCAAAGAAATAAAAAAGCAATAGTTTTCAAAGCACTCTTCAAGAAATAGTTACAGGACAGATCCCAGAGTTTGTCATGGGCTTCCATACAATTCTCTCATATTTTTTCTTCTAGCTGCTCCAGAATATAGGAGACTAGAGGGCTTAAATACTTTTTTTTTATCATCACAATGGACTTTTCTCCTTCTTTTTTTGTGAACAATAACATATATATTAAAAAGCCATAAATTTCAAAGCACAGCACTACAATTAGTTGTAGAACAGATTTCAGACTTTGACATGGGTTGCAATTTCCAAATTTGAGGTTTTTACTTCTAGCTGCTCTAAAGTACTGGAGACTAAAAGAGATATCAATTCAATGATTCAGCATTCTCATTCATTTGTTAAGTACTATCTTCTATGTATAATTCCACCAACACATTTGATCTTTCCAAACCTTTCTCTGGGGTTGTTTGGGCTATGGCAATTCTAAATCTTTGATATTGGGAGGGTCTGTCACCAATATGGGGTATGGAGATGGAACTATCTGATATTCTGGAGAGGTTGGGCTAGGATTCAGGACTTATCTGGACCAGGGACCCATCTGGAGATTGTAGGTTACTGGAAAGTTACTCTAGTGCCTGGAATCCTTGTGGAATCTTATATATTGTCCTAGGTGTTCTTTAGGATTGGCTGGAATGGTCCTGGTTGGGGGTTAGCAGGTTATGATAGGTAGCAAGGTTTACCTGAAGCTTGCATAACAGCAACCTCCAGACTAGCCTCTCGACTCTATTTGAACTCTCTCTGCCACTGATACTTTACTAATTATACTTTTTTCCCCCTTTTGGTCAGGATGGAATTGTTGATCCCACAGTGCCAGGTCTGGATTCATCCCTGGGAGTCCTCTTTCATGTCAACAGGGTATAGGGTTTCTTTATATATGCTTGATAGTAAACCTTTATTGGATACATAGTTTCCAAGTATTTTTTCCTGTTGAATAGGCTGCCTTTTCACTTTCTTGACAAATTACTTTAAAGCCCAAAAGTATTTAATTTTGAGGAGGTCCCATTTATTTGTTTTCTTTCATTGTTTGCACTTTAAGTCTAAGACCCATTCCCTACAACAAGCTCTTGAAGATGCTTCCCTACATTTTCTTCTAGGTGGCTCTTATATTTGGGTCTTTGATCCATTTTGAGTTAATTTTTTGTATAAGACATGAGATAAGGGTACCCTTTCATTTTTTGATATATGGATATTCAATTCTCCTAGCAAATTTATTGAAGAGACTACTCAGTCCCAGTTCAGTGACCTTGGCACCCTTGTCAAATATCAATTGGGCATAGATATTGGGGGGTATTTCTGAACCCTCAAATATATTCCATTAGTCAGTATATATGTCAGTACCATAATTTTTTTCTTTGCATGTATGTGTGTGTGTGTGTGTGTGTGTGTGTGCTGTATGATGGGGGTCACATTTCATTCTTTTTCCATGTGAATATGCCCTTATTGCAGCACCATTTGTTGAATTTGTTTGTTTTGTTTTTCATTTGTTTGTTTGCTTGTTTGGGAAGGGCATGGGCTGGGATTTGAACTTGGGTCTCTCACATCGCAGGTGAGAATTCTACCACTGAACTAACCTTGCATCCCCTACCATGATCTTTTGACTAATGTAGTTTTGTAATACGTTTTAAAGTCAGGAACTGTGAGTCCTCCAAATCTGTTATTTTTCAAATTCTTTTTAGCTATTCAGGGCCCCTTACCAAATAAATTTCAAAATTGGCTTTTCCAATTCTGTAAAGTATGCTGTTTAATATTTTGATTGTGATTGTATTCAGTCTGTACATTATTTGGTGGAGAATTGACAGCTTAAAGATATTTATTCTTACAATCCATGAACAAGGAATATCTTTCCATTTATTTAGGTATTAGGCATTTTTTTTGTTTCTTTTAGTAATGTTTTGTAGTTCCTGTGTGCAAGTTCTTTATATTTTTGGTTAAATTTATTCCTAGACTCTTTATTCTTTTAGTTTCTATTATAAATGAAAAATTTTCTTGATATCCTCCTCAGATTATTCATCATCAATTAAGATAAATGCCGTTGATCTTATATCCTACCACTTTGCTAAGTTGCTTGTTAGTTCTAGTAGGCTTGTTGCAGACTTGTTAAGGCTTTCTATGTATAGTACCATGCTATCTGAAAATAGAGAGTTTTACTTCTTACTTTCCATTTGGATTCCTTTTATTTTTCTCCCCTAACTGCTCTAGTTATAACTTCTAGGTCAAGATTGAATAACAATGGCGGTAGTGGGCAGCTTTGACTTTTTTTCAGATTTTAGAGGAAATGCTTTCAGTCCCTCACCATTGAGTATGATGTTAACTGTGGTTTTCTTCATATGCTCCCTTTATCATGTTTAGATTGTTTCCTTCTATTCCTATCTTTTGAAAAAAAATTTTTTTTATCATGAAAGAATTCTGGATGTTGTTAAACGCCTTTTCTGCATCAATTGAAATGATCATGTATTTTTTAACCTTTGATTTGTTGATGTGGTATATTACACGAATTGATTTTCTTGTATTGAGCCACCCTTGCATAGATGTAATAAAACCCACTGATAATGATGTATCATTCTTTTAATGGGTTGTTGTATTCCATTTGCAAGTATTTTGCTGAGGATTTTTTCATCTATATTCATTAGAGAAACTGGACTTTAATTTTCTTTTCTTGCAGGATCTTTATCTGGCTTTGATATTACAGTGACTTGATCTCAGAATGAGTTAGGTAGTGTTCCTTCCTCTCCAACGTTTTGTAAGTGTTTGATCAGGATTGATAAAAATTTTCTGGGGTAAGTGGTAGAATTCAATTGTGAAGCCATCTGGTACTGTGCTTTTCTTTGTTGGGAGGTTGTTGATGACTGATTCAACCATCATATTATCTTACTTATAATTACTCTATTGAGTTTTTCTATTTCTTCTAAAGTTAATATAGGTTTTTCTTGTGTTCCTAGGAATTTGTCCACTTCACCTAAGTAGTTTAATTTGTTGGCATACAGTTGTTCACTGTATACTTTTATTTTTGTGGGATCAGTAATAATGTTCCCCCTCTCATTCTTGATTTTATTTGCATCTTCTTTCTTTTTTCTTCGTCAGTCTAGCTAAGTGTTTGTCGATTTTATTACTCTTACGAAGGACCTACCTTTTAGTTTTGTTAATTCTTTCTATAATTTTCTATTCTCAATTTCATTAATTTCTGCTTTAATATTTGTTATTTCTTTCTGTTTGCTTCCTTTGGAACTAGTTTGCTGTTTGTTTTCTAGTTCCAACAGGTATATGGCTAGGACTTTGATTTTAGCTCTTTCTTCTTTTTTAATGTAGGTGTTTGGAGCTATAAATTTCCCTTTCAGCACTTCCTTTACTGCAACCACAAGTTTTGATATGTTGTGTTCTCATTTCATTCATCTTGAGATTTACTGATTTCTCTTGCAATTTCAACTTTGACCAACATATTGCTTAAGAAGATGTATTTTAAATTTTGATATATTGGTGAATTTTCAAGTTCTCTGCTTATTATTGATTTCTAGCTTCATTCAATTTATGCCAGAGAAAATGCTCCATATAAATTTGTCTTTTAAAATTTACTGAGACTTGCTTTTTGAATTGATATATGGTTTATCCTGGAGAATGACCCATAGGCTCTTAAGAAGAATGTACATCCTGTCATTTGGGGTGCAATGTTCTGTACATGTCTTTTATGTCTCGTTTCTGTATCATAGTATTCAAGTTCATTTTTTTAATCGATCTTCTGTTTAGATGTTCTATCTATTGATAAGATGTTGCATATTGAAGTCTTGAACAATTATTGTTCAGATGTCTATTTATCCCTTCAATTTGCCAGTGTTTGCAACATATATTTTGGGCCCCTCTGAGGAGGTACATATTACTAATTTTTATCTTCATGGATTGCCCCTTTTATTAATATATACTGTTCTTTTTGGCTAATAACACCCTTGCTTTGAAAGTCTATTTTGTCCAATATTAGTAAAGCTATCCCAGCTCTTTTTTTATATTTCAATATAATTTTATTGAGACATATTCATGTACTATACAATCCATCCAAAGTATATAATCAATGGTTCAGAGTATCATCATATAATTGTGTATTAATAACCATGATCATTTTTTGGAACACCTGCAATTATTCCAAAAAAAGAAATAAAAACTCAAACACCCCATATCACTCACACCTTCCCTCTTATTGACTACTAGTATTGCACTCTACCCAATTTTAAGACTTACAACAGAGGTAAATCACCTAAGACAGTGTAGCATTGTCATATATATATGACAATAAATACAACAGAAAAGAAAAACAACCAGAAGTAGATCCATACAAACATGGGCAACTGACCTGTTTTTGCAATATAGTTACACCACCATTATCCAAGAGGGCTACTGGATTACAGTTCAACCACTTCAGGAATTTCCTTCTGGCTATTCTAAAACATTATTCCTTAAAAAAGAAATACCTATATAATGAGTCAGTAGTCACGGTCATTTGTTAAATCCTAATTTCTCAGTTACTCCTCCTTCTCATTTGATCTTTCAGTCTTCAAGGGTATCTGGGAAATGACCATTTTAACTATTTCATGATGGAAAGGGATGTTGACCTTATAAGGTAGAGGACTGAAACTGGTTGATGTTCTTGGAGAGACCGGTACTGGTGTTTCAGGGCTTTTCTGCCATGGGATCAACCTGGAGGCTTTAAGTGTCTGAAAATATAAACTTACTAAGAAACACTTTTATTGGGACTCAGAGCCCAGAGCACTCCCTAGGGCTTTCAAGACTGCTGTTGCTTGGGGCTTGGCGTATCATGGTAGTCTGCAACATCTGACCAAAGCTAGCCTCAGAGTAACCTCCAGAATGACTGCTTGACTCTGTTTGAAATCTCAGCCACTGAAACTTTACTTTGTTCCATTATTTTCCCCTTTTGGTCAAGTAGACATTCTCAATCCCATGATGCCAGGGCCAAGATCATCTCAGGAAGTTATGCCCCATGTTGCCAGGGAGACATATACACTTGGGAGTCATGTCCCACACAGGGGGGAAGGTAGTGAGTTTATCTATGGTGTTGGTTTAAAGTTAGCTTAAAGGCCAAATCTGAACAATAAAAGAGGCTCTCTGACTCCAGCTCTTTTTTGGTTACTGTTTGTATGGAGTATCTTGTACCAACTTTTCACTTTTAACCTATTTGTGCCTTTGGGTCTAAGACGAGTCTCTTGTCAGCATTTAGATGGATCATACTCTTTTTATCCCATCTGCCAATCTGTGTCTTTTGACTGCAGTGTTTAATACATTAATAGTCAATGTTTTTACTATAAAGGTGTTGTTTATTTAATTTTATTATACATCATACTAATTTTTGTCTCTCCTTTTACCCTTTTAGTTTCCCTTACTGACAATCTTCATTTCTACATTTGGCTCCAAGCCCCTTGTCTTTTCCTTTCACCCTGCAAAATTCCCTTTTGTGTAAAGAATGTCTCTTGGTGACAGGGTCTCTCAGTTTCTGCTCATCTGCAAATATTTTAAACTCTCCCTCAGTTTTGAAGGACAGTTTTGCCAGATAAAGAATTATTGGTTGGCAGTTTTTCTCTTTTAGTACCTTAAATATATCACACCTCTGACTTCTGGAAGTCTCCATGGTTTCTGATGAGAAGCCAGCACTTAGTCTTATTGCAGTTCTCTTGTATATGATGAATCACTTTTCTTTTGTTGCGTTCAGGATTCTCTTTTTTTCTTTGTCTTTTTGTCGCTTTGCAGTATTGGAGTAGGTTTATTAAAATTTATTGTTTGGAGAATGGTGCACTTCTTCGACAAGTAGATTTATGTCATTCATAAAGTTGAGAAAATTTTGACCATTATTTCCTCAAATATTCTTTCTGCCCCTTTTTTCCTACTCTTCTCCTTTTGTGATACCCATGACACATAAGTTTGCATGCTTCAAGCTGTCATTCAAATCCTTGAGACACTGGTCAATGTTTTCCATTCTTTTCTCTATCTCTTCTTCTATCTAATAATTTATATTGTCCTATCTTCTAGTTCACTGATTATTTACTATGCCAGTTTAAATCTGCTGTTGCATGTCTCTAGTGTATTTTAAATCTCTTCTGTTGTGCCTCTCATTCTCATAATTTCTGCTGTTTCTTTTCATACCTTCAAATTCTTCTTTATACTCATCCAGTATCTTCTTAAGTATTCTTTATCTCTTTAGCCATATTTTCCTTAATCTCCTTTAATTGATTTAGATTTGTTTAAATCTCTTTGATTAGTTGTTTCAGATTCTGTGTCTCCTCTAGAGTTTTTAAAATTGTTCAGTTGACTGGGCCATATCTTCCTGTCTCTTAATACAGCTTGCATTATTTTTGCTAATGTCTACTCATTATCTTGATGAGTTTACTCTGAGGGTCAGTTTCTCTCTATTGCCTAAGAGTTTTATTGCTGATTAGCCCTATGTCAAGTCTCTTATTTGACACTTGGCTCAACTTATTATAGACCTTTAGATTTGCCTGTGTTTGATCAGATTTCTTCACTTTTTCTTCATCTGATTCTGTCCCTGGATACGCAGTATAATTTTTAAGATTGCATTAGTGCGATTGTTTTATCCCCAGGAGAAAGCTTCCTTTCCTCTATTCCTTCTCCTGAAATCTTGATCTTTTCTTTTACATCTATAGTTATTTTTACATTTCTATTATTGCCTCTAGCTGTTTTTGCCTTGAAGGCAAATTGTGGATGATGGTCAACTTGGAAAGGACTCTTCCTAGTCAGTATTTCCTAGTCAAAACAGAGCCAGGGACCCACACAAGGGGCAGAAGGTCAGGACAGAGTTCAAAATCCTTTTGACAGCTCTTTGAAGATGTACTTTCCTAGCTTGTCCAATAGATGGCACTTTCCAACATACTGTTCCCTGCAGCCCCAAAGAGGCACTGTTTCTTTAAACCTCTACCAGCTTCACCCTTGTCGGGGGCAGGGTTGAAGAAATGGCCATGGTGGTCCCTCTCCAGGGCAGACTAGAACAGCGCTTCAGATCTGGAAGTCAGCACCCTAAATATGCCAAAGCTGTGATCAGCACTTGTCTGTGCCACCCTCCCCCCATACCATTTGTAGGGAAGAGAACGTCCACCACTCTCTCCATCTACAGCAGCTAGCCAGGGGCCAGACCCAATGACGGCCTTTCTCTAGAGCTGGGGGAGGGGTGGGTGCCAGCAGTCACTACAGACACGTTTCTTACCACAGTCTCTTAGCTTCTCTTTTCCGCTCTTCCCCAGATGCTCTACAGTGCTCCCCTGGCCTCTGCAGCCCCAGAACAGTTGTTTCACACAGTTCCTGCCTGTCCACTGGCTGTCCTGGAGGAGGGAGTTCTAGAACCTACTCTGCCATCTCACCCATTAGCTATTTTTATTCATGATAAATTGTGATTACTACATTTTACTGAAATATATGTTTTGTCTGAGTGACTGAACTGTATAGAATAAAATAATTAGATTTCATTTCATATTTGGAGAAATTGAAGAATATCAAGTCTGGGATCTCGGAAAGTTATTCAAAGAAAGGGGTCTCCCTCAAAGGAAAAGGCTCCAGAAATTCTTGGAAACCAACCCAAAGTGAGGAAATCTTGCCAATGGAATGCCTCTGAGGGGGGAAAAAGCCTTTTTTATTAACCTACTTTCTTTGCTGTTTGTAATTGTTGATCTCAAGTCTAATCTGCAGTGTCAAGAACAATGGACACGACATGGCATGTTGAAGTACATTATTTTGGATAGCTAAGAGCACTTAATTGTTCACAGGAGAGTAATCTGCATGCTTAGGGCACATCCTCGCATCTTGTTTGCTTTTTGCTGTCCTGGGGGATTTATTCAAACCTCTTTTGGAGATGCTGTTCACTGCAGAATGTGACTTATAATTCAATAGGTTTAGATTCAAAGTGAATCAGGCCATTTGAACCTTGCTGCTGCAGCTACGTGACTACGGCAAAGGAAAGGAGGATTTCTGAAATCTTAGTACTGACCAATATTTTCTTTCATCTGAAAGCCATAATGTTATAGAAAAATCAGTGAAGCTGAACGTCATAAAGCAAATAACTGCTATGAGAAACTATTTTCATTAACTATTAATGCATACATTTTGTAATAAGAAAAAGTGCAAAGGACTTTTCTTTTGAATATTAAAACAAGCCTTACTTTAAGAATAAACCCAAAGATTTCCCATGAACAATGTTTACTGCTAACTGATTTTATATGTGATCTACTTTTATGCCTATGTAACTACTTTGTGGCAAAAGCATTTTAATTTTCATCTCCCAAATGAGGACAGTGACTGAGAGGTTAAGTGATACACCCAACGTCACATAACTAGTGACCTTTTATGCTTTCCTCTAGTATTTTCCTGTCATTTTTTTTCACCATGGTCCCCAAATAGATATTGTGGGGCAAAATTTTTATAAAAAGTTTCATCTAAAAACAGGAGTTAGTAAGTTAAAAGAAACAAAGTTTTCAAAACAAGAATTCTTCAAATTTCCAGAAGTCAGGATAATAAAAATAAAAGCAGCTGAAATGTATTTAATGCCCAGATGATACATATGCATCTGTCATATGACCAGCAACTGAAATCTAGTCATACATTTATGATCATTTATGTCATTCTTATTGTTATGAGGTTTTTAAACCAAGGATTCTATTTGATTAGTTTGAATAATTCTTCAATTGGAATCATTATCAGATTCTAAATTAAAATAAAATAAATATGAATATAGAACTATTTTTAGCATGTTTAATTTTCCCACTTTAATGAATATGGGGTGCTCCCCCCTGAATTGTAGCTGGTTTGTTATTTGAGAGTCAAACTCCTCATATTTCTCGTCCTTTTATGGGAAGGAAGTAGGGGTCCTGTGAAAGTTACAGATATAAAGTTGCCTCATGCCTTTTCTAAATTTAGCTGTTGTTTAAGATCAATCATGTAAATTACGATACTGTCTACTTTCTCCTGACTCACAAAGAAAAAAAAATTAAGTAAAACTTCCTTAGTTTGAATCAGATTAATTCATTCATTCATCTTGGATAATAAAAATAGCTACAAAAATGAGAGCGGTTGAGTGCCAGGTATTTAATATCAAACACATCAATTATCATGTAACTATTTTAGTAACATTTCATCAAAACCTGCAAGTACCTAAATCATAATACACATCTTGTGTCAATGTATCTTTGCTTTGTTTCTGTCTTCACTTGATATACATTTTGTTGAGTAATTACTACCTGTTAGCATTCAATTCAATAGTTGTTATGAATTATTTACTAATGACTTGAAATAATATAAACTATAATGTGCAATTATGCTTTTGATGTCATCCTGGATATCCTGTACGTATGCTGAAACACACAACTGGAGAAGACAAAGGTTTAAAATAAACTAAAGCTCTTTGCTCACGTAGCTACTGAGATTGCAGTGTATTTAAATTGAAATTCCTTCTAGAAGGTAATTGGTTTTTCAGCTGAGTTCCTATGAACCAATATAAGGCCTCAGAAAATCACTCACTCTTCAGCTATAGAATTTCTATGACAACTTTGGCAGATGTGCAGAGATAAAAATACATCTTGGAAATCAGCAGCACTGAAGGAAAAGAAGCCACTTACTCTGACTCCACAAGTCTCTGGATCTATGAACTACCTAACTAATGAAAAAAAACATGTCACATAGTGAATGAGTGGTTATGACATATGAACAGGCTCAGACTTTAGTAAAAATAAACAAAGTCTATTGATACACTCCAAGTCCTTCATCGCCAGAAGCGCACTGTCAGGGTAGACTCTGGTGTTTGTTTAGGAGGGTCTTTGCTCATTATTGTTTTGGGGCATAGGATACAGAGATAACTGGGTACACCTTAGCCCAGAGTTCTAGAACACTCATTTCACAATAACGTATTTTTAATGTTATTTTTCCCTTCTTGGAATATATTTAAAATCTATCAAGTCAATGATATTTCTTCCACTTTAACAACAAAAGACATCTTTAATTACATAAAAGTTCAGACCTTAGAAATCCTGTGATCAAGAAACTAGCTTGACATTAGTTGAAGAAGCAGTGACTCTAATAGTGGTATTCAAGTGTGACAACACGTAAGAATTATCTATTGAATGTGAGATAGAGATGCTTAGGCCTTTTCCATGCCAAGTAAATATGTATTTAAAAAATCTCTATAGAGGATTGTAAGTGGACATCCAGTGTTGGGAGTCACCATTTTGTTGGAATGAAGAAGCTCTCATGGGCAAAGACTTCTTTAAATTTGAGTCTCAGACTCTTCAGGGTAAACTCCTGAAGTTAAAAAAAAAAAAAAAAAAAACAAGGAATATCTTTAGGACAATATGGCAGAAATGCAAGCTAATGTCAATGACATAGCCAAGTGCAGGGATTAGCAGAGACTCGACCTGAGCCAA
Source organism: Tamandua tetradactyla (assembly GCF_023851605.1). Taxonomy (NCBI): domain Eukaryota; kingdom Metazoa; phylum Chordata; class Mammalia; order Pilosa; family Myrmecophagidae; genus Tamandua; species Tamandua tetradactyla. The sequence goes on along the minus strand of NC_135352.1, from coordinate 37,515,168 downwards.
ATCTCTAATTCAGGTTTCCTCAGCTTTGGCGCTGCTGCCATTAGGAGCCGCAGGTCTCTTTGTGGCAGGGCTGTCCTGTGCACGCAGGACGTTTCGCAGTATCTCTGGCTTCTATCTGCTAGATGATAGTTGTGACTTAAGTCTCAAAGTTCCCTGGAGGGCTAAATAGTCCCTGGTCGAGTCCCACAATTTTAAAACAAGAAAACACCAAGTCAAAAGGAAGCAAATGAACACCTGAATATACGATCAGTCTAAATGCAAAGTGGAAAAACATTAACAATATTGAACTCAGAAGGTTCTAGAAAGCACAGTATATGGTATACGGTACATAGAACATTAATTGAGGCATTATTACAACTACTAAAACAAATGTCAAACAGTATATGAGCTTAAACAGTGGGAATTCATTGGCTCATAGCTTTGAGGCTGGGAGAAGTCCAAAACTGAGGTATCAACAAAGTGATGCTTTCTTCCTGAAAAAATGTGATATTCTGGGGCTGGCTGCCAGCAATCCCTGGGCCCTTGGCTTTGTTGTCAAATGGCACAGGATAAACATTTCCATTCTAGAAGGGAGAAACTGGAAGGAAAACAGGGATCAGGGTCCCTGGACAGGATTGAAATCCAGCCAGGCAAAGAAAGATGCAAAGAGATCACGAGATTTCAAGGTCTGAGTGTCATCTCTAAATTGTTACTTTGTCCTCTGGGCCTGCTGGTGTGGCAGCTCCACCTTGTCCAAGGACTTGCACAGCAGTCACGCCCTCCCTGAACACTGGGATGTAGGCCCCACCTCTTTGAGCATCAGAATGGTGGCCAAGATCCCCAAGAACCCCAGGGGCATAAGCCCCACCTCTTTGAGCATTAGAATGGTGGCCAAGATCCCCAAGAACCCCAGGGGCATAAGCCCCACCCTCTCTGGGCAATGAGGTGGTAGCCAGGCTAATTGTAAACACCACGGCACAGGCCCTACCAGCCCTGAGCACCAGGGTGGCAACACTCTTCTGAAATATCTATTTGCCAGGGTCTCCCTTTGCAACTGCCAGAGCAGGTGGTCTGACCTCTCCAAACACAGGGACAGACCCACCCTGGTAGCACATATGGGTAGGTTGCTCTCTTTGTTTGAGCTTTTGTGGTCCAGAGTTCTGTTCCACAGATCTCTCTTTGAAGTCATTCTCCCTTAATTCATCCCTTCTCTGTTCCTTTTAATCCAGGTTGGTAGTAATTCTGCTCATACAAATTTTGCAAAAATTTGGCTTTGCATGCAGTTTAAGGAGTTTCAACGTATCAGACAAAAGGATTTTCCACTATCCTTCCTGGATAACTGCACTTCCCAACTTGGCTTCCACTTAAATGGGTGACTGGGTCAAATTCTGTCACACTCTCTTTGGCAAAAGATTGTTCAATTAAACCCTAACTGTTCTCTGCAATTTGAATCCTGGTGACTCAGAGACAGCCATGATAGAGCTAGTTTCTGACCTTAGAATCAGTGCATGCATGCTACCCTGACAGGCTCAGAATCTTCCAAATCATCAAATTCTGGTTAAAAGTTTAATTCTTAGCTTTTCCTTTCTCTCTTGAATTTTACTACAAGCTGCAAGGAGAAACCAGGCTGTACCTGCCACACTTAGCTTGGAAATGTCCTTGGCTAAATATCCAAGTTCACTGTTTTCAAGTCTGGCCTTTCTTCTGATGTTAGGACACAATATCACAAAGTTCTCTGCTACTTTTTAATAAGGATAGCCTTCCTCCAGGCTCCAATGACTCATTCATCCTTTCCTTCTGAGGCCTCATCAGAGGTACCTTCAGGGTCCATACATCTACTGACAGACTCTCCAAAGCAATCTTGGCTTTTTCTACTAAGCACCTTAAAATTTTTCCAGCCTTTACTCACTTACACACTCAAAGCCATTTCAATATTTTTATGTATTTGTAATAATAGCACCCCACTCCTGATACCAAAATTAGTATTAGGGCTTCCAGAGAAAAAGAACTGATTACATGCGTAAATTATAGGTATTAGCTCACACAGCTGTGGGGATCACCAAGTCTGAATCCGGCAGGTTGGGAACTCAGTGATGTTAAAATCCCCAGAAGGCACAAGCTGCGAACTCTGATGAAAATGATGATGAATTTCCCAGGAGAAGCTGGCTGGCTGATGTAGAGATAAAAATTCTTCTTTCCGACTGCTGAACTCCTCAGTTCTCCCATTATGGGCCTCACCTGACTTGATGAGGTTATTCCTTTCATTGCTTAAGGCAGGCAATCTCTTTTGTTGATTGTAGATATAATTAGCCATAGACACAATCAACTGACAAATCATTTAAATCCATGATGTACCTTCAGGAACAATCAAGCCAATATTTGCTTGACCAGACAACTGGACACTATAACCTAGCCAAGGTGACACATGGAATTAACCATCACAAGTCATTATGTAAGTTACCTAAAAATGTGCAGCCATTATCATTTGTCATCACCACCATCACCATCATCACCATCATCATCCAGAATGATTTAAGCAAATAAAATGATTTTAAAAAGGAATGATGTGAAAGATGTACTCATAAACGTATGTGAATGTAAATTGCTAATATTATGTACCAGATTTCACTATGTTGTTTGAGTAGTATATCTCATCAGTGTCATGGTGAAATTATTAAAAACTTCAATTTGATTTGTGAAATATTCTATCAGAAAAAGCAGGACTTATGGAACGAAGTCACTTCTTATGCTGGCCAATAGGGATAAAGCTACAGAGATTTTTCAAAGAGATGAACGTAAGGGCTAAAAAGCTGTTTCTCTTGATTTAGGGGTATATACATTTTAATTCAACTTATATGAAGTGCCTTTATAAAAAGCAAAACAAAAAAATCAGTTCATTAAAATAGCAACAGTAACAATATGCGCTGATGCTCTGTGGAGTGCAGAAGATAAAGTTCTTCAAGACTCTTTTTCTTTTAATCAAGTTGGGGAACAATGGCAGCAACAGAATTAAAATTAAATACTACGTTTCATAAGTTTCTAAAAAAAACAATAGTCTAAAGTCACACAACGATCTTCAGGAAATCACGCTCGAAATGGAAACTGTTTTTTGGTGTTTACCACATCATATTTTTCAATTATTTTTATGCCCAGTTAATGTTAATAGAAACCAGGTAAGCTCCTGGGATTGGCTGAGGAAATATTGAACTTTCTGAATGTTTAACCTGCAGCTTTTCCCTCCTGCCCTGAACAGTGCCTATAACAGAGCAGATGTTGAAACAATGATGTCATGGATGTAAGGCTTTTCGTTTGAAGAAATATACTCTATTATGTGCTTATCATAATGAATTATTGAATTTTAATATATCAGCCTGATAATGGCAAATAAAAATACGACTATTAAAAGCAAAGTACTGACGATGATGCATTATTGTGAATCAAGAGCCTGACAAATATCAAAATCCCACAACATGATTCCTCATTGCTTGGAAAACATCAAGGGCAAATGAAAGATTCTTTTTAATAGCAAAATTAAGAAGTACATGTGAAATTTATCTACAACCAAATATGACTCTATTGATAAATATATGAATTAAAATGTTGCTAATTTTAATACATTATACTAAAAAACAGAAACACAAAGTAATATCTCAGCTTGTATATGTTTTCTTATAAGTGTCATGCTTAGAGTCACCAAAAAGACTGCTGGAAAAAACATACAATAATAAATCCCCAATAAAAATAAACAGAAAAACAAACTTACTATCATTAATAAGGCATACTAACCGAATATTGAACTAAAGCAACTCAAACTACCTCTGTAACAAGCATATTGTTTTTCATTTTTTGTTTTTTTTTTTTGCGTGGGTAGGCTCCGGGAATAGAATTGGGGTCTCCGGCATGGCAGGCAAGAGAATTCTGCCACTGAGCCACCGTTGCACCACCCCATATTGCTTTTTATTCCTTCAAATTGAAATCCAGAATAATTGGAGGAATAAAGCAAAGAAATATCAGGTGAATGAAAGCCCCTATGAAAGCAAACGTTTGACTGACATGAAAGATAAATTCAAGCCATGGATACTCTATCTCCCTTACGTTGAACTGTCAGACTTTTTACTACCACCTCCACAAGATAATTAAGCCATTATTGGGGGCTTACTATGGACTCTTTTACTTTAGTTATTCTAACTTTGCTTATTAAATACTTTGGCAATTAATTAGCCAAAGAACCCTAAGACGTCTGATTAGCAGATGAACCCTGAAGCATGTTAAACTTTGCGTGGAATACTTAGTACATATTTAACAAATACATACATAAATGTGATAAAACATCAGAATGAGTCAGATAGAGAATAGGAAAAATTTTGGCACATTGAGTACATTTTAACAGCCAAGAGAGATACAATTAATTAGTCATTTCATTACATAGTAAACACATAAGTGAGTAATAACAAGCCTATATTCATGGAAGGTTGTCTGATTACAGATGATGAGTCACTAGAGACGTTAGTTTCAATTTACAGACTTGAACAGAAGCAGTGAAGCTAGTATATTATCCCTAAAACATCTGGTGGATTTTTGTTCTTCAAGATCAGTCTCCACTGGAATACTCCACTGGAATATTTAGGAAATTATATAGAGCAAGAAAATAAGTCACTCAAATAAATACTTGTGCATATCAGACTACCACTGTCTTGAGAGGAAGGTGAGAGATTTTGCAGACCAATGAAAATGTCTCTGTTTTTCCAGCAAATAAACCATGATTTGCATGTGAAATCATTTTATAATACGAAATTGCTCTTAAATATTGATCTCATAGGGGAAATTATCATCATCTTTATAAAAACCTATTAGAGCACTACTTACATCAGATACACATAGCAATCTAATATGGGACATTTAAAAAATATTTGCTACAAACAGGCCTTATTGGGGCACAAATGAAAATATATCTTTAACATTGATAAAGAAGGTAACCTTGGACATACTCTAAGCAAATTAGAGCTATAAGTACATAAATTATTAAAAACAAACAAGTCCTACTTGAATACTTTTAGTGCTTCCAACACAAATGTAACAAAACTATATAGACTAAATGAGGAATAGAGATTTCTCTTTAAAAATCACATCCACACCTGGGCTGGGAAAAGTTTTCAGGACCAGAGGCAAAGGTAAAGCGAAAAAATGACAGGTAAAGCCAGTATTATCTAGATAGACCTTTTCTGAGCAAAAGAGTGAAGTGTTCTAAACGATTACATGTAGATATTGACTCCAGCTTTATCCTGCTTCCCTGTAGAATACACGTGGGGGCTGGAGGGGAAGGAATGATTACCAGTGTATACCCACTGCCTGCACCAACTCGCACACATTCTCATAGTTCTTTGCTTCCTTTGACACTTAGAAACATGCTTAGCTAACCAGAAGGATGAGTAGGGAAAATACAGGAAAGGCACAAGTAGAGTTTATTGGAATGGTTATAAACAGGGCAAACAAAATGGCTGCAAGAAAAAACATCTTAAATTAACCTAGAAATGACTTGAGCAAATTGGAAGAAATATAAATGGTTGCAGAAAATAGTTGCTATTCATGCAATCGGAAATCAATATGGTGGAAATAAACATCGATCATTGATTAGTGACAACATCTATGAAATAGCAAAGATCTGAATTTCTCCCTACCTGCCTCAAGCATTGTTATTCTTCTCTTCACCTTTCATTTGTGGTCAGAGGTATCTTTCTAAAGTTCAAACCGGTTGCGAGATTTTCTTTGCTATTACTTTGCACTTGCACTGGTGTCACTCAGCAAACCAAGTTCCAACACTTCAGAACATAATGCACGATCGATCGGGATTTTGTGTTCGCTTACCTCTCTGGGCTGATCTAGCACCTAGAGAAGTGCAGCGGTCTAAATATTCCATTCTAACTCACACCCTCCCATGTGTACTTACAGAACTTTCTTCCACCTTCTAAACGGAGACCAAGAGCCCCATCTACTCATGAATTCATGAATAATTAAGCAAAATTTTCCAGGTGTCAATGATGTGCTGTGTACTAGACCTAAGGTAAGTAAGGCGTCTGCTGTCACAGGCTTTAATCACCTCCTCTCCTGTAAAAACACTGCATCAATATGCTTAGAATGAGTGTGCTTCTATGCTAGAGTCCCGAGTATTCCAGTTAGACTGGAGGGTCCCCGGGGTACGCCACTGTCTTGTTCCTCTCTGCATTACCAGCACCTGGCATGGCATTTCAATCTTGTGTGTCCTAGTGTTTCCAACAGGTTCTGAGAAAATTGAGTCAAAGAGATTTTAGTTTTTCAACTGAAAACAGAATTCAAATAAAGGACAAATGATATAAAAATATCATTTTCATGGCTTAGCAGACTACCTTCTCTTGCAGTAAACTTTACTACAGAGGAAATCTCTTTCGGTAAGTGCTATTTTACTATGAATTATATTGTAAATAGCTGAGAAATGTTCTTTTATCAAGTGATCCCAATATAACAATACAAGGTTAAGTAATTCTGCAGGGAACATTTAATTTTCATATTCTTAATAACTGAACTTCACCATTTTAAGCAATTTTAATGCATAACATATAGCAAGCAATAGCTAATCTCAAAGTGGTATAAAGAGACAAAGAAAGTGACAGTCTTAAAAATGCTGTGAAACATGATGTTTCATATAACGTTGCTGATTTAAAGGCAAAGTCAAAAGGTACATAGTTCTTGCTTATTCTCTAAAAGAAAATTTTAAAGTAAACATTTTTTGAATAGAGATCGTCCCAAGCACAGTGGGCATAAAGTTACTGCTTGGAAAATAAAGTTATATATTAACCAGTCAATGTTTCAAAAGACCTATTTGTAATTCATTATTCCCAAATTAGTTGCTTACTTAAATAATAACTATTACATTATGAAATATTTGGCACAATAAAAGGGTTATTTTTAGACCAACCAAGCCAATTTTATGGTTATATTTTTAATTGCCAAGTGCCATCTAAACATATAAAATCAAATTTACTCATATTTAGCAGCAGGATGATAAACTGGGATACCTAAAATCTATAAATTGAGGACATTCATTTTCTATACTTTGTCTGAATTTCAAGTTTTATTGCAAAGTCTGACTGAAAAACACATGACCGTGGATGACCTTATTTAAATTAAAGTTAAGGTATTTTTATAAACAGATATTGGAAATTGATAAATAATGGAAATTTTCCCTGGAAATTTTCAGTGGGCAGCAAAAAATCACATTGAAATTTATACTAGTTAAATCAGATATTGAATATTCTGTAAAAAGAAAGTAAAAATCTACGCATTATTATCCTTCTATGTACAAGTTATTTGTGATTTACTTATATATTTTAGCATGGTTATTTATTTATTTGCTTGTTTTGCATGGGCAGGCTCTGGGAATCGAACCCAGGTCTCTGGCATGGCAGGTGAGAACTCTGCTACTGAGCCACCATCACACTGCCCTTAACGTGATTATTTTAAGTAGAACCATTTTGTTTAGGAAAATATAGAACAAAACCATTTTATTTCATGTGTTTTGCTTTTCTTTTTCGATAAAATAACTTTCATTGTCCTTGATATGATGTGATGAGAATGACAGTTTACTACTGTTGTCTTGCTTCCTAAACCCATGAATCTGATCTAATTATGAGAAAAGCATCAGACAAATCCCACTTGGACAACATTGTACAAAATACCTGATCTGTAGTCATCAAACAAATCCCAACTGGGAAATATTCTACAAAATGCCTGACCTGAACTTCTCAAACCTGTCAAAGTCATTAATAGAAGGCAAATGTGAGAAACTGTCCCACTTCAGAGTATAATATGGAATTCTGATGGGATCATGGAACAGAAAAGGACATTCAGTTAAAAAAAAAAAAAACAAAGGAAACCTGAATAAAGTATGGACATGAGTTAATCAAAATGTATCAGTATTGGTTCATTAAGTGTGCCAAATGTTCAGTCCTAATGGAAGATGTTAATAATAGTGGAAACTGAGTTTAGGGGATATACAAACTCTGTATAGCCTTTATTTTTCTATAAATCTAAAACTATTCTAAAATAATAAAATAATTCATTTTAAAAAGTATTTGAATATATTGAAATTATAAGGAATGAAAATTATATGAAATTATAGCCTAGGATAATCTGATATGTAGTTGAATCTAATGAGAATTAAAATGCCACTGAATATAAAAATTCTTTTAAAATTTTAAAAATTATTTGGCAGAATTATTCCCGTTGTGGATAATACATCAAGACCTGAGGAATAAGAACAACAGAAACAAACTCATGCAAAACAAAACAAAGTATTTTGTTTTCAAAGTTTTTTTATTTTACTTGAATTGAATTCAAATCACAATTTATGGTGATCTTAGAGGCCTCAGCAGGATTTGAATTTTTTTCAATTTTATTGGATTTCTAGCTGATATATTATTTTACTTGAATTGAATTCAAATCACAATTTATGGTGATTGGAGAGGCATCAGCAGGATTTGAATTTTTTTTCAATTTTGTTGGATTTCTAGCTGATATATGTATGTCTTTTAAGTTAAAAAAAATCTAATATTGGAAGCTTCATGTTTTAGAAGCGATTTTCCCATTTTGGCAATGTCATTTTATGAAGCTAATGGAAATTTTAAATAAACTTTTTGCTGAAAAAAAGCCTTTGTTTTATTTCTTCCTATAACTTAAATCAGCATAACCAATAAATCTCAACGGCTGCACTGAGATTGTTCTAGTACCCTAGTATTTACAGGGCCTAGTTCTGAAGCTGTTTGAGACCTACGTCAGATACTGGACGCAAAAAAATTTTTCCCACAATGCAATGTTTTTTAAGATCTTATATTTAGGTATTACCTCTATGCCTGAAGCAGTTTACCTTTCCTAATTTTTGTTTGTTTGTTTTTCCTGTTGAGAAACCAGTGTTAAATTCAAGATTATAATCTCTGAGAAGCGATGTTACCACCCCCATCTTAGATTTGGGGTATCCTAGACCAGAATTCTGTTTTGGCACAAGTTTGTTCAACAGTGTTACTCTTAAAATTTAATTTTAAAAGATGCTACATTTTAGGGACAGGCTAGATATGCAGAGTAATCTGATCACAGCTTCACTTTGAACGTCACCTTAAGACTTCTTACAGACCATCATTAAAATAGAAAAGTATCTTAGACTGTTGAGTCCATCCAGGTTATACAGAGCCTCATTGTACTGCAAAAAGTCAATTCAATTTAGTGGATGGAAGCGTAAGTTAAAATAAGGACATCTCTTCAAGGAAGGAGCTTTCAGGTAAACAGTGAATGATCTCACTAAGATACAACACAGAAGGTGCCTGATGAATCACAAAAGACCTTTATAAACAGATAATTAATTTATTAGATTAGCCCATATAAACCATAAAATAACCAGCAAATTTACTAGGTGGCAGTTTCTCATCTTGAAGTGAACTTGTGTCTACGTCACAGAGTTATTGGAGGATTTTGCTAAATATCCTCCCCAGTGTTCTGCTAAAGCAGATAGCACAGCAACCGGTAGAGGGTAAGCATATAACAAACATTTCCTTATTATTATTACTGGACATACTATTAGTGTTAAATATGGTTTAGACCAGGAAAGTGAGCTGTGAATTACAACACGGAAAGTAGATTTAATGGTAATTAAATAGAGCGTCTTACAGAACACAGTGTAGTCTATTAGGCTGTGGTCAGAACCTATTAACACCTGAGGATAACTAACAGAAAGAGTATTTAAAAAGCAAACAAATGGAATTTGTTTCTTTATCTGTAAACGAGTGCGACAACAGGAACTACTTAATATGGTTGTTTAAAAAAATTCTGTCTTAACCTTGTATCTGATGCTTATCTACCTTGTCAACAAAGGAGTAGAACATATGGAATAAAAATAAATAATAGGGGGAACAAATGCAAAAATAAATTTAGTTTGAAATGCTAGTGATCAATGAAAGTGAGGGGTAAGGGGTATGGTAGGTATAATCTTTTTTTTTTTTTCTTTCCTGTGTTCGTTTTATTTCTTTTTCTATTGTCTTTCTATTTCTTTTTCTGAATTAATGCAAATGTTCTAAGAAATGATGAATATGAACTAAGTGATGATATTGTGAATTACTGATTATGTATGTTGTTTTATTTTGTTTATTTTTTAATTAATAAATAAATTTAAAAAATAAAATAAATTCTAAATCTAAAAAAAAAATTCTGTCTTGCATATTGTTGCTGTTTTAATTAGCCATACTTTCTGACGTTTTTATTGCTGTATTTGTCTCTCAGAGCAGGTAGATTTATGGAAAAATTAGTGTATTAGTTTTCACAGAGTGATAAACTTAAGAACGCCATTACTAAAGAAATGCTGGACTTAAACTATCTACTGTCACAAGTATAGATATATTCTGAGATCCATAATGATGTCATTGTAGCAATGAGAAATTCTTAGAAATAAGAAAAATTAGTGATTGGTGTTACAAACATCCCAAGATTTCAAGACATGACATGAAATCCCTCCCCACTTGCAAAAGGATAAATGTGGGTTTTTGCGGTTTAAAATTTAATAGTGAAGCATGATCAAAGAAAGTAAATATTTCTTTATTTACTAAACCTAACATGTTCATCTATAAAGTATTCAATGATATTTATTGAATGGATGCTATTTTATATTTAATATAAACAAATTTTGTTACTTAAAATATTTTATGACTTCTTTTCATATGATGTTTTAAAAAAAGTAGTTAATGATGGTTTTATTCTTGTAGGTTAATATTATGCTTCTCTGTTTTACGTGCATCACATTCTGGATTTTGCGAAGAGCATTAAAATTTTGAAATGAGCTTGAAGTGGTCTTGTTACTGCATGAGAGGAAACAGGTAGTAGAGATTAAGTTCTGCTTTCAAGAACATTCATTAAGTAAAGAGAATATTGATTAGAACACTGTTCTGTGCTACAATCCTGCTTTAAAAATTAATTGCATTCGTGATGATATAGGTTCAATTAGTAACTTTTTATTATTTTTTTTAATTTGTATTTTTTACATGGGCAGGCACCAGGAATCGAACCCAGGTCCTCTGGCATGGCAGACGAGCATTCTTGCCTGCTGAGCCACCGTGGCCTGCCCAATTAGTAACTTTATTACATGTTATGCATCATAGAGCAATATGGGTATAATAACTAGTTTCTTTTCATGCTAATTCATGAAATTTTTCGTATAATATGGCTATTGCAAAAAAAAACCCCATCCATTAATGTAATTCAGTGCTTCAAATAGAAATGGACTGAATATAACTTCAAAGCAACAGTCTCAAAGCTAAGGAAGACAGGCTACCAGGTGAATCATAGAACATGAGGTAGACTGTAAGCTATAGAAATTGAAAGCTAACAAAAACAGAATGGAAGTAGGAAAGAAAGGGAGATAAGTGGCAGGGGAGAGAGAGAGAGGAAGCTTTATTTTTCCCCCTGATTTCATGGAGCCAAGGCCCTGTATGATAAGCAAGCAGGTGGGGTTCTGGGGATGGGGGCAGGTTCTGCAGGGCTGGTTGCAGCCACCAGAGTTTACTTCTCTGGCTGCGGAGCGCGTCTCCTTTACGTAGACAGTGTCGGGATCGTTGTGCATGTCTCAGAGGCCTCACCCACTGCATGGCTGCCTCTGCAAAATGCATGCAAACTCAGCCTCTGCTTCTGCCTCAGCTCTGCTCCTTCCCCAGGTGGCAGAGGGGGAGCCAAAGGAGTGGGTGGTCATCTCGGTGGGCTGACTGCCAGCTGCGCCGCCTCTGGAGGAGCCCACGCAGCTGCTGCCACCCTTCTGGTCTGCTGGGTGGGACTGGTGACACAATTGTGTCTATTATAGAAAAAAAAGTGGCTCTTGTGCTTGCTTTAAAAAGTCGTCTTTTTTTGAGATCTTTAGCATGCTCAAAAGGCAGGCAGATAATAGTTAATTATACATAGATAAACATTTTCTTCTATGATTATTCTTTTACTTCCACAAACAGTCTCCGTGAAGTAATTTTATGATTCCGAGTGAAATAATGTGATTTACTGCCTTATTCCTGCAAGGGGTTACTTCCCAATGGCAAACTATGCTTGGAGAACCTTATCTCTATCACTTCACCAATGCTTTAGTGCTGTGGGTTCTTTGAGCTGGGTTTAGCTTTAGAGATGATCTAATGCCTTCATTGTGCAAATGAGTGAACTGTGACCAGAAAAGTTAACCAACTTGGTATTACAATGATGCTGTCTCAATTATATGAAAAGGCCCGTTATTGAGACGATTCATTATACTGTCATGGCAGAGTATAAATGGATCTAAAAGAGACTTGCCTTCTTACTAGAGAAATAGCTTATGTATCACTGAGAACTGTCTAACCAAATAATCATACTATATATTTTTAATTTATCCAATTTCTTTGCATATTTTGCTTCATCCAGACTGATGATATGACGTTACTGAGCCTAAGAACCTGGGTGATGAGGCATAGTTTAAATCTCTTCGGTCACATTATTCAAATTCTAGTTTTGCTCACACTCATGTATTTCACTCCTTTACTACATTAGTATTGTCTCAACACAGAGATAAGTGAGTCTTACAAGAAATTATGCTGGAGACAAGTAGAAATACACGCAACAAAGGTTAGCTATTTTATCAGATTATCATCACTACTAGTACTGAGAACCATAAGAAAACCTGGTAAAACAAACATTTGTTAATTAACAGGCATTTTAAACTTTTCTGTTAGATTTAAATAATTTATATCATCCCTTAATAGAGAAAGCTTACTTACTGTGAATAAATTGCTATAATTAAACACAGCTTATATTACATGAGGGGTAAAAAAAAAGAAAAACAGTGTCACTCAAGGATGGAAGCTCTAACCTTTCATTACAGGAAAAATTTCTGCAAAAAATGCAAAACATATTTTCAACCAGGTTAATCTTAATTTTTATCACTCTCTTGTATTAACAGTTATACCTGTATAGTCTTCATTGCATTAATTCTAACAGTGTGACTTCAAGTTTGATTTACTGTTAAATATGTCAATAATTATTCAAAACTTAAATTAATACACCTCTTACCTTATGTCAATAGAAAATAGGCATTACATATATAATTGTACCAACTTTACAGTAAAATACAAAGACACTCATATGGAAGGTGTGAGAGGGTGAGATACATGTAATGCCTATAAATTGCAAATGGATTTTTCCATTCTAAATATTGTATGGGAACCTCAAAGCCCTTTGGCAAAAAAAGTCAATCATAATTTAGTTGACAGTTTCGCTACTTCCAGAGGAAAAGTAGCTGCGTAGCATATGATTTGAACAATCAAAACTGAATTTTCACAAGGAATCATTTTAATTTGTAAACTAATATTATCACGGTTGAAGACAGCCGTTGCAGGAGGGAACACGACCACGTTAAGAATACTTTAATTCATGGCAGATGAATGCAAACACCTATGTGCTATTGAAATAAAACCAAATTAAACACTCAGTGCAGAGAATAACATACCCAGGCGCTCACACATCTGCCGCAAGTGGTGATTTTGAAATCCCCGTAGAGGTCTTTGATAGCACCAGTTGTGAAGAAACCTTCCACCATCAGCAAAATGCCATAGACAAAGAACGCAGCTGCAATGCCATAGATCACGTACTTAAAGATGTCAATCCTGCAGAAGCAAAGACAGGGCAATTTATTTCAATAACTCTTCATTGCTTGTCTGAGGAAACTGATTGATGGTCATGTGCTCATGGTTCCCTTGGAATGAAACCAGTAGAATATTTATATGCATAGGTTTGGTTAAAAACATGTTTGCTTTCTATGGTTCATGATGGTATATACATTTTGGCCTGACACTTCCAATATTTGTTAACAAGGAATTTGAGCTTTTCATGTGGGTAGACTTCTCTCTTTTCCCTGCTAGCCTCTATCTTGCCGGGTTCACACAAGCATAGTCTCGGGTAAGCAGTGAATTATACATTCAAAGGAGTTGTCTTATATACACTTTATAAGGAGGGCAGAAAGTCATCATAGTTTCCTTATGTAGGACACAACAGCAAATATAAATTTTACGTACATAATACTGAGTTTTAAAAACTCATACTAAAAAGGGAAAGACCGCTTTATGGTTAATGATGTATTATTTTTACAAAAATGATATAAACCCCATAATTTTCATCATTATAGAAAGCCAATTATAAGCATCTCTTATTTGATACTTACTATAAAATGTTGCTGGTGAAATCAGGGACACACCTAGCAGCCATCTTCTAGCCCCTGCCTGCCCCCACCCCCACTTCCTTTCCTATTGTGTGCAGTTCTTCTAGTATGTTTCTATTCCACAATCCAGGGGAGATGTTAAGTCTTATGAAAAGGCCTGACCATACTTTAAACCTGGAAATGGGAAACAAGCAGCCCCAGCTGCTCATCAGGGTGAAAATTCTCAGCAGCCAGGCCCCTCCTCCCAGGCTTTTCTAAGTGACCCCACCTGTGGGCATCACAGATTTGTCTCTTTTCTCGGTCGTTAAGTGGTGTGTGCAGAACTACCACCCACCAACCCTGACCCGAGCATTTGTTCTCCCCGGGAGACTGGCCACAGTGGGATCTCTTCCCCTGCTCTTCTGAACCCTTTGTGATGTGTGATTAATAAAGTGGCCATTTGCTGAAAGCCTCTATTGCACCTGAGCCTGTGATTCTATGATGCATATAAATCATACAGCAACTCACTCCACAAGCGTTACCACAATTTGCTGTCAATAGTATCGATAATGAAAATTATTGTTTGATAGATAAATTATAATTTTAGCATTTAAGCCACAGATGTTATGTGGAAATGGCCCTGAGACAAGTTATAGCATAATTCCATAAAAGAACGCAAAGTTACTCTTCCATTTCTCAGAACTGAGTTCCCAAGAGTTAAAAAAAATAATTCTTTGTGGCTAAAATTAAAAAGGTATCTGGAACATATATAAATGTTGGGAACACAGAGTCATAGATGTCAGATAGATAGACAGTTAATTATTTTTCCATAACTCTATAACTAGGAAATAAGTATTCAATGCGGATAATAATAGGAAAGAACAATTAGTCCACTTAGGAATTAAGATTCCATTTGCATTTCCATATGTTGAAAACACTAAGTCTATACTTATATTCCAAATAATGTATTTTTAAATCATAGGAATGTTCATGTTCATAGACGTGGCTGCAGTTAAAGTATACTAGATTAGTATTTAATGTCTGTTACATATGCCAAATCCAATGAACTATGTTAGTGTATTTTATATTCAATGTAGTCAGAACTGTAAAAATGCCAGTGAAATGCAGGCAATTATGTGGCAATAAGAGCAACTCTATGCTATATAACATTTATTTAACATAAGAAGTATCTAGTTCTAATATCTGTAGGGTATGTATTGACCATATAAAATCTTGTGAAAGAGGCATGAAGTACTAACCTAAAAGTTAATACACAACTAATATTTGAGTACATAAATACTGATGCTAAATATTGTTTGAGATTGTGGGTAAATTCAGCAGGCATGAATATGTACAAGACTTTCAATAAATCTACCAGGCTTCCTTTGAACCAAGCCTTTCTAATTTCCTGCATGATTGAGATATTTGGTAATTTTACCCTTTAATTGTTGCCACCCCTACCAGAACACAAGTTTCATGAAGGCAAGAATTTTTATAGTTTCATTCAATAATTGCTACATCTCCACCTAGAACAGTGCCATGCAGGTCTCAAAAAATATTTGCGGAGTGAAGAAAGGTAGTAAATATTATATAAACACATGTTTAATGAATAATCTCAAAAGGGCCAAAGAATAACAGAAGTCTCTCGAGCTTATATAAGGATTGGTATGCATGAGTATGCTGGCTCTATTTGATCCCAGCTCTGACATCTTCATTTCAGAAAGAACTTCAATCATATTCTCATAAGTTTTTCATCAGTACATTTAACCCCCAAATCTCAGAAGTATTAATGAAAATGATACCACATCACTTATAACTTATCTTTCTGGAATAATAAATAAAAATAAATAAAAGAGAGAACAGAAAGCCTCTTCATTCTTAACTGCAATTTTCTTAGAAGATAACTTCAATTTGAATTTTGCAGATCTAGTTAAGTACCTACCCCATGATTTCCTTCCTAATTAAAAACTGTCATATGCATTTCTTTTGTGGTTCATACTTAACTTGTCAAGTTATTTAAATAATTTTCAGTATATCAGCACCTCCTTTCTTTTCAAAGGCACTATTTTTTTAGATCACTTTCCAAATTCATCAATGTAATTTTGGATGGTTTTTAATTTGCTTAAGTAAAATAGCTCAAATGGAAACAAGTGTTGTACTAAATAACAATACCCTGTGAATTAACAATTCTATAATATGTGAAGAATAGAGACACTTTCTATGACAAGAATTCCATTTTCCCTGGATAATTAGTGTTTTATCATCTGCAACATAAATTGGTCTGAAATGCAGCAATGTGTTCTATTTTTGACAGTTTTGATATCACTCTCCCTTTTGGATAAATACATTTCCCCTCATTTTTCTATATGTTCATACATAATCAAGGAAGGCAAAGAGAACTTGATGGCCTAACATACAGACATCTCAAATAGGAAATCATTTCCCTAGAAAAGACTTGTATGGGGACACTAAAGTATCAATGACAGGAATTAATAACGAGTGAAATTGAAGACATGAGATCAGAAACTGTTCTAGTTTGCTACCTGCCGATTCCGGCACCAGAGACAGATTGGATTTCAATAAAAGGGGATTCATTTTGTTAGTTCTTCAGAGGAAAGGCAGCTAACTTTCAACTGAGGTTCTTTCTTACATGGGAAGGCACAGGGTGATCCTTGCTGGTCTTCTCTCCAGGCCTCTGGGTTCCAACAACTTTTCCTGGGGTGATTCCTTTCTGCACTCCAAAGGCCTGGGCTGAGCTGTAAGTGCTGAGATGAGGTATGCTGAGCTGCTTGCACTGTGCTACATTTAAGCACCAGCCAATTAAATCAAACATCATTCATTGCAGCAGGCACACCTCCTAGCCGACTGCAAATGCAATTAGCAAGAGATGAGGTTCACATGCCATTGGCTCATGTCCACAGCAATAGAATAGGCACCTTCAACTGGCCAAGTTGATACCTTAATCTAACTACCAACTTGGCAACTATACACATCACCTTAAATGATATTAAAATGACAAAAATTCTCTTCTGGCTGTGGACCTATGAATCTCAAAATATGTTATCTGGTGCCAATATGCAAAAGAGGGACAGTCACAGGGTCCATAGGGAGAAATTGGAAGGAAAACCTGCAGGACAAACTCCATCGGACTTCAAAGTCTGAAAGTCATCTATCCTTCAGCTTTAGAAAGTGGCAGTCCCACCCTTTCCAAAGGCCTATGCAGTGGCCCATCTCTTTCCAAATCAACCTCGGGGAACATTGAGGAGACCACCTTTTTCTCAGCTCCACTCTCTCCAAGCATCGGGGCCACACCTGGGCTCTCTGCCATTTCTGGGGCACACACTCAACCCCTCCATGTGGTGGCAGATAGGCTCTTCCCAGTTCCCCAAGGAGCATGCTGTACCTTCTCCACAGCCTCAGGTTGCACGGCTTTTCTACTGCAGTGAGATGGGAGGCTCATCCTCACCTTCAGGGTAAACTCACCCTCTCCATGTATATGGGTGGGTCCACTCTCCCGGCCCGAGGTTTCTTGGCTTCAGACCTGAACTTCCATGGTTCTCACTCTGCAAACTCCAATATATACCTTTTGTGTCCCCCTTTGTCCAGATTGGCAGTGGTTTCATTTACACCAACAGTCTCTTCAAGCATTCTAGGACTTCTCCATCATTCTCTTCACAGTTCCTCCAAAACCCTTCCCTTAGCCATCCAAGAAAAAAAAAAAAAAACTGGTCCAACATATCTGGTATTTGCCAACCACAGCAGCACCCCACTTCGGGTACCAAATCTGTTCTAGTTTGCAGCTGCGGGAATGCAACACACCAGAAACAGATTGGATTTCAATAAAGGGGGATTTATTTCATTAGTTCTTCAGAGGAAAGGCAGCTAACTTTCAACTGAGGTTCTTTCTTATGTGGGAACGCACAGGGTGATCTCTCCAGGCCCTGGGTTCCAACAACTTTCCCCAGGGTGATTCCTTTCTGCATCTCCAAAGGCCTGGGCTGAGCTGAAAGTGCTAAGATGAGGTATGTTGAGCTGCTTGGGCTGTGCTACATCGAGGTCTCTCATTTAAGCACCAGGAAATTAAATCAAACATCATTCATTGTGGCAGCCATGCTGCATAGCTGACTGCAGATATAATCAGCAAGAGATGAGGTTCACATGCCATTGGCCCATGTCCACAGCAATAGAATAGGCACCTTCAACTGGCCAAGCTGGCACCTGAATCTAACTACCACAGAAACTAAAACCTATAAACAGGCTATCTGGGAAATAAATTAGACAAAGAAAGATTTGGGGGTGATTTTCCTAGATTTAATGTAAAATAAATTATTAAGTAATCCATTTTAATCTCTAAAATTAATTATTGCTTCCAAAACTTTCCTGATGGTTCCAGTTCTCAAACGTCACATGAATTTAATGAAACAAATGATTTACACACTTAGAGACATCAATAATATTTGCTAAAAGAATAAAAGGAGGGTGGGCCACGGTGGCTCAGCAGGCAAGAATGCTCGCCTGCCGTGCCAGAGGACCGGGGTTTGATTTCCACTGCCTGCCCATGTAAAAAAAAAAAAACCTGACTCCTCAACGTCATAGATTTCTTTAAAAAAAAAAAAAAGGATAAAAGGAAAGCAAAAGCTTATATTAATGAAAGCCTGATATAAGGAGACACACACAGAAACACGCCACCATATTTAAATGTACCAGTATTGAAAAGCTTGGGCATGAATAATTCTTCCAGTTCAAGATACAACAGGGCAAAGGAGTCATAGCCTGAATCAGTCTTAGATCATGGTCAGAAATGGCAAAGGAAATAACTACTTCTACTAAATTCCTGGACCTCAGTAAGGCTCTTTTAGAGACATAACACAGTTGTATATTATATATATATTACATATGGAAAATAGAGTTATAGATTCTGAGTTCATGTGGAAGCAGTCAATTAAGATTTCAAATTCCCTACTCCAACCCATTCAGACACCACACACACACACTCACACATATAACCTCACACTAATAAGGCAAAAGATTTATGTAAAGCTAGGAAGAGGCTGTCAATGGTGGTGGAGGAAAGAGAACAAATCTTCACTGAGCAAAATTTTATTGCATTCAAGAAGGGACCATGTTGAAAGGCTCATGTCTTAGCTAAAGTTCCATTTTAGCAATTCTGATACACACTTATAAAATGATTGCTATCTATTTTACATTGTTAAGGTGATTTTCTTCACTCTCTGAAATTAATTAGAGTATGAGTGGAGAAGACGGGAGCATTAAATGATGGAGAGATCTTGTTGATGTTATAATAAGTGGAAAATGAGAGAATAGAAAGCTTAATAATACTGATAGAGATCTAGAGACTGTGGAGGCTATGATTATTTTTTCAATGCATGGATAACATAAGTGAAGTTCCTGAATGAAAGAAAAGAGAGAAGAGCTTCTTAATATGTAATGTTTAATGTACCAGAACAGTTGTTTAGTAACTGATTTTCATTCTGAAAATCAAAATATTGCACAACTCTACTTGTCAAAAGTGATGAAGCAGATGATGTTACTTATGTTAAGCCTGTCCTGTGTGTGAAAGAATCTGAGTATTTCAACTAACAGATCTAATTTGACATCATGAACACTTTGGAGAAATTAATTTTATGGTTTTCTCCACAAATTTTTAAGATTAAAATGATATAAAAGTTTTTGGTATTTTAATTTTTGTTTGAAAATAATTTCAAATTTACCAGAAAGCTGCAATGAAAACAATAGTGCAAAGAATAACTGTACACTCTTTATCTATTTTATAACACTTTACCTCAAAACTTGGTGTTTTAATTTGCTAAAGCTGCCAGAATGTGATACACCAGAAATAGACTGGCTTTTATAAAGGGGTACAAATTTGCTAATTTGGGAAGGTTCCCAGCAATGTCTGCTGGCCCTCTCTCCTGGCTTCTAGGTTCAAGCAGCTTTCCTGGGAGCGTTTCCTTTCTGCATCTCCCAACTTCTGGGTCTGAGCCAGCTCTGAGTTTAGTGATGCTGGGCTGCTGAGCTTTGGTGAGCTCTCTTCTGACTTCTTTTAAGCCTCCAACTAATTAAATCAAATATCATTCACTGAAGAAGCACTCCCCTTAGCTGACCGCAGATGTAATCAGTCATAGATGAATTTCAGATGCTGATGATTTAATTCCATGGCAGCAGAACTGGGCACCATCACCTGGATAAGCTGACACCTGAACCTAACTGCTACAGTTCTTTTATGATTTTCTTGCATTTCTCTCTTTGGATAATTTAACTGAATATAAAGACATTTGCTATGGTGCAGTTATCCACCTCAGTGAATATAACATTGATATCATACTGTGTCAAATCTATCATTCATGTTCTAATTTTTCATTTGACCTAATAATGAACTTTATGGCATTTTCCCCCTCCAATATGAGATCCAGACTAGGGGCAGGTATTGCATTTATTTTCCATGTCCTTTAATTTGGGATATTTCCACAATCTTTCTTTAAATTTATGATACTGGAATTCTTGAAGACAGAATCAAGTATCCAACAAAAGACATGTGCAAATCTTAATCCACGTTCCTGAGTGTGTGAATCCATTATTTGCAAGTAGGATCTTCAAAGATCCTATTTAGATGAAATTAGATCAAATCTAGGTGGCCTTAATTCACTATTGTTGAAGTCCTAATAGGAAATAGACATGGAAACAGAAGCCACAAGTTGGTGGGGACCAGAGGAGCAGACTCAAGGAGAAAGAGATTACCATGTGGTGGAGCACTGCTGGGAACCAGAACCAAATTCTGCCAATACCTTGAAAGCAAGGACTTCTAGCCTCGAAAATCATGAGACAATAAATTTCTGTTGTCAAGCCAACCCATCGTGTGGAACGTGTCATAACTGCACGGCAAACTGAGACAACAGGGTTGAGGAATATAATCCCATCCCTCCCTTCATAAATACAATGTTCTTCATTTTGGATTTGCATGATGTTTTCTTCAGGAATAGAATCAAGGCATATGACATCATGTACACTATGCACATGATGTCATATGTCTTTCATATGTCTTTCATTTTGAGCCACATGATGTCCACATCCCCCTTGGTAGTGATGTTACTTTAGGTCATGTATTCAAGATGATGTTTGATTTCTCTGTCATCAAATCACTATTGTTTACCTTGCAACTAATAAGCACTCCATGGGCAGACACTTAATACCAGGCAAACATCCTGCTCCTTTTCAAAATTTCCCTCTAGTTTTAGAGTCAATTGATCTGGGAGTCTTGCCTCATTCAATCTCCCTAGCATGTTTGCAAAATGCAGATTTTCTGACTGCACTAATGCCTCCACATTTATGGCATTCTGTTGTAAGCAAGATCCTTACCTTCTCTCCTACTTATTCACTTGTTTATTTGTATGCTTGTTTGTGTCTATTTATTAAATTAGTGATATGGACTAAGTATGCCCATTTTTTCTGAAGGTTTTAAAGTCACTATTGAGGCAGGTTAGATAAGGTAAGAAGGAGGGGCAAGTAACCCTAAGATCCATAACAAGAATTTCCTTTTGGTGTGCACACACCTAGTCCCCACATATAGCCCTCACTCAGGTCAGCGACTGAAAAGAACCGATGAAAATTTCAGCTCATCAATCCCTTATTAGCATAACCAGAGGAGGGAAGGGTCCCTGCAAGCCCTTATAATGCAGAAATTCCAACCTCAGAGCAGAGTGTTTCTCCTCCTTTGGAGCACACCTGCACTCACCCTATTTCTAGCATGTACTTTCGCTATGGATTAAAGTTTTGGTCTGTACATACTGGCTAGAACTTGAATTCTTTCCCGCAACCGAGTCAAGAACCCACACAGCACCAGCCCTTGCCTGAGGTTTCAATTTCTCCAAGAGCTCCCAGGGCTGTCCAGCATCGATTATTATTCTTAATTTGTTTGCTGCTCAAATTCTTCTAGACTTGGCCAATGGCTGCCAATTCAAGGTGACTCATGTGTCATTGTGACTATGCCCATCATTTTTTTTAAGCATTCCTTATTTTCTCACATGGCAAAATGTTCCAGGCTTATTTTGTACATACCTTTGCCAATGCCAGAATTAGCTGTGGCTAATTTTGAGAAACCTTGGTTTGCTTTTGCTACTGGGGTATCTTTTCCTCTTGGTCTTTTCAGTATACTATAGTAGAAAATACATGCATGTATACACAAACATATCCATACACACAATTATATAAAGGCATATGTATGTCCATACATACATACATGAGCATATACATATATACATAATACATATATATGTGTGTGTGTATATATATGTTTATCATATACACATGCATTTTATAGATGAATTGGGCTCCCAGAGATACCTCCAAACCCATTCCATCCCCACAGGGCTTGTTATTTTCTTCCCCAACTCCATATCTGCATGTCCTTCTTCCTCGATGAGAAAACACTGATTCTCAAGAACATTAATATACTTACTTTTGTTTCATCACCTAATAAATAAAAAATTGTTTTGAAATTGCTCATCTATGCTTTACAGAATTTCAATCTACTTCAAAAGAGTTTGGAATGTTTATAATACTTCCCACTCCACCCAGGACAGAGAGTGTGTTGTGAAATATTGTTTCTGAATTATTTGGATTAAGAATTTTTTTCTTCCTTTCACTGTGATTATGGAATCAATCTGAAGTGCAATTGGGCCTATACATTTTACTTTATTTCAGTTTTAATTTTCCTTTTCCAACCTTACTGACATCATTTCATTTTTAAAAATATATAGAACACACTTCCAAAGTCAAGTATATTTAAAAAGATACTCGTAGAGAAGTTTCCTCTCCTATCCTTCCTTCCAGTTCCTCCAACTTCTTGTAAGTAGCCAATTTCACTGTTTTCTGGTTAATCTTTCCTACATTTCATTACATAAAAGCAATTATACATACATTCCTATTTCCCCCTTCTTTCTTATATAAAAGGTAGCATACTACATACGCTCTTTGGTAACTTTACTTTCTTTCAGTTCACAACATCTCCTGGAAGTCACTCATATCAGTTCATAGAGTTCTTCCTCATTCTTTATAACAGTTGCAAAGAACTGCATATGCATAATGTGCTACTGTTTACGTACTCAGTCTCCTATGCATTCGACATTTAGTTGGTGTTCGAGTTTGCTAGCTGCCATAATGCGGCACACCAGAGATGGATTGGCTTTTAATACAAGGGGATTTATTTTGTTAGTTCTTCAGAGGAAAGGCAGCCAACTTTCCACTGAGGTTCTTTCTTATATGGGAAGGCACAGGATGGTCTCTGCTGACCTTCTCTTCAGGCCTCTGGGTTCCAACAACTTTCCCCGGGGTGACTTCTTTCTGCATCTCCAAAGGCCTGGGCTGAGCTGCGAGTGCTGAGATGAGGTATGCTGAGCTGCTTGGGCTGTGCTACTTTGCATTCTCTCATTTAAGCATCAGCCAATTAAGTCAAACATCATTCATTGCAGCAGGCACGCCTCCTAGCCCACTGTAGATGTAATTATCAACAGATGAGGTTCACATACCATTGACTCATGTCCGCAGCAACAAAACTAGTTGCCTTCACCTGGCCAAGTTGACAACTGAATCTAACTACCACAGATGGTTACCAGTATTCTGCCATTGCAGATAATGCTGCATCGAATACACTGAATAACCCTGTTCAAGCAGGTTTTCAAACAGTCAAAGTAGTACCATCAAGGTAAATTCATTGAAGGGGGATTCTTGAGTCGAAAACTAAAGGCATATGATTTTGTTAGACATTGCCAAATTCCCCTCTGTAAAGGTTGCCTGTTTGCATATGAGAATATGAGCATATGAGAATCCCTTCTTCTCTGCATCCTCAATAACAGTGTGCATTGTCAGGCTTTTGAATTATTGGTAATCTGAAGAGTGACAAATGATATCATACTATGGTTCTATTTATCTTAGTATGATTGAAATTGAAACATCTTTTATATGAATATAGGCCGTACCTATATCCTTTAGTGGATTGACTATTCATGCTTTTTGCCCATGTCTTTAAGATTTTCACACACCCCCCATTTTTAAAAGGCCTTTGAATATGAGGGATAATTATCTTTTTATTCATGACATACATTGCAAATACTTTCTTCTGGTTTGTAATTTGTTTCTGACTTCATATATAGTGTTTTTTTTCATGAAACTCAAAAGAAAAAATATTTATGTGGTCAAAGTAATCAATCTTTCATTTTATTTTATCTGGGATATTAGTTCTAGCTGTAAGCCTTTGTCTGTACCTAGACTACCAAGGAATGCACCCATGTTTGCTTCCAGCATGTGCATACTTTCATTTTATTACTCTGAGATTTCTGATCAATTTGGTATTTGTTTGAGTGAGGAATTGACCTAATTACTATTTTATAAACGGTTATCCAGTTCTCCAAAATTTATTTATTATAAAGGTCATCTTTATATCGCTTAGAACCACCTCTATTATGATAGATTATTACATAATCTATTATATAAAATAGATTTTGGTATCTAGTTGTGTCTCTTTCTGTTCCATTCCATTGACCTGTCTGTATAATTATACAGATTTTCAATGTATATTCTGTTACTTATTTATATCTAATATATGTATTTATAGATGAAGAAAATACCCATTTTTACTATTTTCTCAAGAGTTTATTAGGAGACAGTATTTTCACTAACATGACTTGTAGATTGAAATAAAAGAAAATAGTAAAGGATTGTGTATTGTGTGTATGTATTTGTGAGTGTGTGTGTATGGGGGTGGTGGTTCTAGTCTATTCTTCCAATCTGAAGAGATGATTTACTTTTCTGCTCTCCCACATGTTTAACACTCCACGTTGTCGCTTATTCCCACCTGGATTCCTGTCATAGCAGAAAGTAGGAGATAAGTGCTCTAAGAACTATGCAGGCATACTTACTCAGTCCCTGAAACTCTAAATGCTTCTAACATTTTCACTCTTACAGAAAGTTTTTATGGACATCAATTATTGCAAGAGCAGCAAGCAGCCTTGTTTTGTTGTGATAGTTTAAGAAGTGGCCTATCAAAGTTAATATTCACTTTCTAATTCCTGGAAGCAATGAATATTACATTATATGGCAAAAAGTAAATATTATATTATATGACAAAAGATGGGATTATGTTAAGGAAGTGGAGAGATTATCCTAGATAAATCTAGTCACAGGTATCCTTATAAGACAGAGGCAAAGGGAGATGTGCAAGCGACAGACAGAAGAGGAGAAAGTAATATGAAGATGGAGGCAGAGCCTGGAGTGATACAGATTCAATCCAAGAAATGCTGGCAGCGTCTTGAAGCTGGAAGAGGCAAGGAAGAAACTAATTCTTAGGAAGCCTAATACACTTGTATGCTTTATATCATCTATTAGAATAGAGTGGTTTTATAATAAAGCAGTCAGGTTTTAGAATATATAACATCTCTTTCAGAATGTGAAACAAGGATTTTTTTTAAGTGAAAAAATTGTTGCTTCTTCCTAAGTACTTAAATCAAGGCATCACTGAGTAGGAGATGATTCAATTTCCCACTCTAGAGTATCAATAACATTAAAGCTAATAGTTCCATTTGTTTTTATATCTGACTGCAGAAAAGAAAATATCATCCACAATTTTAGAGACAACATGGAAACCATTTTGGGATTGTCAAATTGTGATGAAAAATTTATGTTCTATTTAATTAAACTTCATGTATACTTCAAGTTTGACATTTATTGCACAATTAGGAGCATAAGTGCAAGTTATTGATGATAACTAAACAATTATAACCTGTTTGGATTTATTCTTTTGAAATTTAACTCAAACTGTGCAAGATTAACATGTAAATAAGAGCAAATCATATTCTTAAATCTAATCCATTCCTGTGGGTGTAAACCCCTGGTAAGTAGGTCCTTTTGATGAGGCTACTTCAGTCAACGTGTGGCCCAGCCCAATCAGGCTGGGCCTCAATTCTATTACTGGAGTCCTTTATCAATGGAACAAATACAGAGAGAGAGAGAGAGAGAGAGAGAGAGAGAGAGAGAGAGAGAGAGAGAGAGAGAGAGAGAGAGAGAGAGAGAGAGAGAGAGTGCCAGAAAAGCAAGAAACTGAAAGCAACAAAATCCTGAAGAGAAGAGAGCAAGCAAGGTCTCCATGTGTCTTGTTAAGTGGCAGGGGAGCCAAGGATAACCAGCAGCCAGCCTTCAGAGAGAAATTGTCACCTAGATGGTGCCTTGAGTTAGACATCTTCTCAGCCTCAAAACCCTAATAAATTCCCTTTGTTTAAACCCAATCCATATCATGGCATTTGCTTTAAGCAGTCTAGGAAACTAAAACAGTGTTTCACCAACATTTTTTTATTAAATTAGTAACTCTTATGTAAGCTGGAAATACTTTTCTGAGGTTTTTTGTACTTTTTCATAATGTTATCCAGTTGTCCAAAATTTATTTATTAAAAAGGTCATCTTTGCATCACTGACTTAGAACCACCTCTATTATACTAGATTATTACATAATCTATTATATAAAATAGATTTCAGTATCTAGTTGTGTCTCTTTCTGTTCCATTCCATTGACCTGTCTATAATTATACAGATTTTCAATGCATATTCTGTTACTTATTTATACCTAATATATGTATTTATAGATGAACAAAAATATCCATTTTTACTATTTTCTCAAGAGTTTATTAGGAGACAGTATTTTCACTAACATGACTTGTAGGTTGAAATAAAAGATGTTTTTCATAATACTTTGATGTTCAGTATTTTAATTTATGCTATGTAAAATCCATAAATATTTTCCTTTGTAATTTTTTCTATTGCTTATATATTTCTTATCCCAAATATAGGTTAAATCCTAATCTATATTTCCTTCTAGCTTTTACAAATGAGTTTACTCTCAACATTTAACTTCTAATCCATCTGAAAGTTTTAGTGAAATTATGAAGGAAGTGCATATTTTACATGTACTTATAAGTACTAATATGTACTCTTTTAGTTTCCTAGGCTGCTCAAGCAAATAGGATAAAATGAGTTGGGTTAATCAATGGAAATTTATTCACACATGGTTTCAGGCTGGGAAAAATTCCAAGTTACAGCAATGCTTTCTTCCTGAAGTTCAGGAAGAAGTTCAGCCTTGTGGTATTTGCTGCTGACAATCCTTGGTCCTTAGCTTGTCATGTGGCAAGGATACAGTGGCATCTCCTGGTCATCCCCTTTTCTTCTGGATTCCACTGATGTTTAACTTCTTGCTTCCTGTGGCTTTTTCTCTCTGTTTCTGAGTTTTATTCTCTTATAAAGGACTTCAATAGTAAGATTAAGATCCATCTTGGGCCACACCTTAAGGGAATTAGCTTCATCAAAAGATCCTAGTTACAATGGGTTCACAACCACAGGAATGAATTAAGTTTAAGAACATGTTTTTCCGGGGTTCATACCTTCATATCACCACATTCCACCCTCTGGACCCTAAAAAGACATTATAGCAAAATGAATTTATTCCCACACAATATCCCAAAAACTTTAAATCCTTTCAAAAAGGACTTAGAACAAAGTCTCATCAAAATTGGTTATGGTTGTGGCCTATTCCTCCATCTGTAGACTTGTGAAAGCTAGAAAATAAGTAATCTTCTCCCTATACACAATTAAGTGACAAGTATAGGATAAATTGTGAAGGAAAGCAAGGATCACGGGTCCCAAGAATTCTAGGCGTTAAGGTCTGAGAGTCAACTACGGCACAATATTTTCTCCTTTGGGCCTAATAAAGCAGCAGGCTCACCCCTTTCACGTGTTTGAGCAGAGGCCATGCCCTCCTTGAACACTGGGGTGAAGGCTCTACCATCCCCAAGCACTGGGAGTGTGGCCTGGCTGGCCGTGAATGCTGGGGCACAGGTCCCACCCTCCCTGAGCATTGAGGTGGCAGCACTCTTCCCGAGCAACAGGACAGAAGCCCCTCCCTCTCCAAGCACCACGGAACACCTGCCCCTTGCACACTCATGTGTGGGTCGGCTCTCTTGGCCCGAGGAGCTATCTCAGCTTCCCCGGTTCTGCCTCTGAAGTCATTCTTCATTCAATGTGTCCTTATTCTGTCCCTTTTAGTTCAAGCAGGCAGTAGTTCTGTTCATACAAATCTCACAAAAAAACTTGTCAGCTCTGCACGTAGATCACAGAGGTCTAGCTTATCAGACGGGACCTTCTACAGATCCCTCCTGCATAACTGCATTTCTAATCCTGACTTCCATGGAAATTGCTGACTGGAAATTAATCCTTCACATGGGACCCTGTTCTGCATAGCTCAGAATTTTCCAAACCATCAATTTCTGGTTTCTTTGTGTCCAGGAGTTCAGTTCTCAGTTTATTCCTTTCCTCTCTCATTTCATTATAAACTTAAAGAAGAAAACAGACTGTACTTTCCACACTTAGCTTGGAAATCTCCTCAGCTAAGTCGCCAAGTTCATCACTTTCAAGTTCAGCCTTCCAACTGATATCAGAACATAATTTAACCAAGTTCTCTGCCACTTAAAATAAAGATTGCCTTTCCTCCAGTTTCCAATAACACATTCCTCATTTCTGCCTAAGAACTCATCAGAATTTCTTTTAGCATCCATATTTTTTAATCAACAGTCTCTTCAAAGCAATCTAAGCTTTTTCTTTCAATCACTTCATAGTGCTCCCAGCCTCTACACATCATCCAGCTCCAAAATCTGTTCTACATTTTTGGAATCTGTAATAACAGAACCCCACTCTCCTGGTACCAAAATCTGTTTTAGCTTCCTACACTGTTCAAGCAAAAACCAGAAAATGGGTCGTGTTAAACAATGGAAATTTCCTCATGCACAGTTTGAGGCTGGGACAAAGTTCAAATCAAAGCAATGCTTTCTTTCTGAAGACTGTGGCACTCTAGGGCTGGCTGTTGGTAATCCCTGGTCCTTAGCTTGTCACATTATAAGGTACATAGTGGCATCTCCTGCTCTCTCCCTTCTCTTCCAGGTTCCCTTGATATTCCCATTTTTGTTCCTGTGGCTTTCTCTCTGTGTGTCTGAATTTCATTCTCTTATAAATGACTCCTGTAATAGGATTAAGACCCACCCTGGGCCAAACTTTAACTGAAGTAACCTAGTCAAAAGGGCCTACTTTTAAGGAATTCACACCCATAGGAAAGGAATTAAGATTAAGAAATGTTGTTTGGTGGTACAGACTTCCAAAAAAATATGACTCCATTTTCTTCTGTTCAATTTGATATATTTCCTATGTGTATGCCAATAACATACCATTGATTGTTGTAGCTTTCCACTTCCTTTATTTAGTTAACCTGACACATTCTACAACTCAGCTTGCATACTTCTTCTACCATGCCCTGATTAATTCCCACTTAGTCCAATGCAGATGGCACTTTGCTCACATATCTTGGCTATGCCAGTACTTAAGGATAAGGGATTTGTCTTGTTCTGCTCTGCATCCTTAAGGATAAGCACAGTGATTGGCATGTAGTGGTATCACATTATTTTTCTGAATGAGTGACTTCCACAACAGAGTAAAGATTAACCTAAAATGATATCTGTGTATTTGAAAACAAGAACAATTTAGAAGTTTAGTGCTTTCAATGAATTTTAAATATATTCTCTATTTATTGTCATAATAACTCAAATAGCTCAACAGATACAGTAAACAAGTGAGTTATCCTTGAATAAAGAAGATTTAGCAGATGAAGTATGGAATGGTAAGCATCTCAGAATGGTAAATTCCTTATGAGCATTATCTAAACACTTTCAGCCAGAGACATAATACTAACTACCAAGGAAGACCATGCAGTCTTGAGAAAATTCTGACTTTTTATATTGAGTTTTTTAATATTGAGCCAAGAATTATTTCCCTACAAATTGATATCCATTGTCTCAAGTCTCTCTCTTTGAATCATAAGGAACAAAGCATTTCCTTCTACTTGATAACCTTTCAAATATTATCTGAATGAAATCATCATGTTCCAATTTGTAAATATTTTATTATAAAGTTTCCATATTCCTGAATGTTATAAAAGAGATTAGATTTCAGATCTTTGAATTTTAATCCAGTATGAAATCTACTCAGATGCTACCTGAGCAGAAATCATTATCCTAGTCAAACAGTACAACTAGTAATCAGTAGGAGGACTGGGCAAGCTGGAGGTGTCCAGGGGCAAGGATACTGAGAAGCAAAATTGTGAAACAGTTACCAGGAAGATGTCATCATATTATATTCACCACCATGCTAGTAAACTGCTATATACTGCTTATCATGTGCCAGTACTGTTACAATTGTTTTAAAATGTCAACTCATTAATTCCATAAAAACCTTTAATATCTCCATTTTACTGATAAAAGACTGAGGCAAGGTGGTTAAATACCTTGTCCAAGGTAAGATGGCTAAAAAGGGGCAGAGCCAGTAAAGAACATGCCCAGAGGGCTTGGCTCCAGAAGACCTGCTCTTACACACCACACTGTGTTGTTTCTCTAAATTGCTCATCAATTAAATAATTGCTGTCATTTTCAATTAGGGGTTTCTCCTTTTTTTTTTTGAGCACTAACTTGAGGTCAATAAGCCTCATACAATGAAAGCCTAATTATATGCACGCTATTATCTCAGAACTGAAATATTCAATAGGGTCTTCTAACATAAGATACATTTAAATTGTTTTAACTCTCCAAAACTAATCATTAATCTCAAATCAATACTAATTTATCTGATCTTCAAAAAGTTCTAAAAGTAGAAGACTTCACCAAGCTCCTGTAACTGTCAACCCCTTAGGTCAGTAAAGGTAGTTTCATAGTTTGCATACTGCTGTGATTTCCATCAGCCTATGAAACCCTGTATTATCTTGCCATGGATTCCTGGTTTCATTTCCCTGCTCAGCCCAACCCATTAAATTGCCTATAACTGCTTCCTACTTCAACTACAAACAGACTTAGAAATTTACTCATACCCAAAGGTGATTGAGAGTGAAACCAATTACCTATTTTATCTGAGCTTAGTCTGCTTTTGTTTTAAGTAGACAAGGACTAATTTTTATGTGACTTAAATAGCAAATATATTTGTTATATATAAAAAGATATATTTGTGAGTAAAGCTGTCTCTTGCTCAATCCTCAGAATTATTAAAGAATCCCAGTCACTTAGCAAAAGCAGTGGTTTGCTACAATTTATGATATCTAATTATCTAACCAGTTTCTATATTTCATTGTTCAATATAAATTCACTTTGCAGTATCAAAATATCTACCCTACTTCTAGCTCACTTTTTCAAGTGAAACAAGTCACAATAACACCTTGTCAAGATACTCTCAGATAAGAAAAATTTCTTCTTTGTCGTGAAGCAGAATGTGGCTGTGCAGTGAGCTATTTCCAGAATGAGGGAGCCTAAATGGCTATGCCTAACAAACAGAAGCTTGGTTAGAGTTTGGAACTACCCTATAATGGGAACAGTGGGTTAAGTTACATTTACTAACACAACATTTTGACCCTGGATCTGGATCCAGTAGACTAAACTGACAGCTTAAAGGATGAAATGCTCTCGAGAAACCAAATATACGAAGAGGGACAGACATATATAAATCTCAAAATCTTCAAGAAGTTAACTTTTTTCTCTCTCTGGAGGCTTTGAAACATCAAATGGAATCTGATAAAATGGCTTAGTGATGACATCCTGTCAGGATGTAGAAGCTGGACTTAAAATCAACCTCACCAATTGGTGAGGTTTAAGGTATGGGAATTATCTGCAAATTTATTTATGAGAAGTAGATTTTGCATGCTAGGCAAATGATTAGTGAAATGAAATAATCATATTTCAGAGTACTTTGTCTTCATATGTCTCCAGTATGCTGGACATAGTGACCATGTTGGGATAGCTGCATGAGCTTGGAAAGAGGATGCCAATGAGAGGGAGAGAGAGATGCAGATATCTTGTGACCCTTGAAGATAGAGAGATAGTAACTCTTCAGAGCTTGAGGAATGCAGGTGAAAGTCTGGGGTCTTGAACAATTGGTTTTATCTTTTAGTTCATATGTACAATAAATTGGCTTCTTTTCTTTATAAGTGTCTGATGTGGCAGTACTTAATTTCATCAAATCAAGCATGAGAGCGATGGAGAAGAAATCAACTCTGTAAATAAGTAAACTTGGCCAACAAATCTTTCTCTACAAACAACCACTTACATTCTCTTTTCCAAATTTACCTTAGTTTATTTCCAAGCAAAATGTATTGCCTGCATCTATATCTTTTACTCTCCTGTGCCTTATATTTGACTTATTTTACTTCCTCTGTTTCCCCTTTAGCTTATCCATTCTTCTGATATCCTCTCAGGCTGCCAAAAATAGAGTAAAACCCTATCTCCTTTAAAACTTCAGATAATGTTTGAGTTTATCAACTGGCGCTAATTCTACTGAGCACATTTTGATACATATCTTGACTTTGTGTTTTCATGAACTGTTTATTGGCAGGGAGAGACCCTAAATCTACTTTGTAGCTCTAAAGGGCCAAGTATAGGGAATTTTAGTAATTTGAAATATGAAAAGAGATAATATGGGCACTTAATTTTATTTCAATGAAAATTATATTCTTACAATTTCAAAAGTATATTGCTGATATTGCATTTGATTGCTAATATAACAGACCAAAGGTAAAAAGGACCAAAGGAAGTATGTTTTCTGATTTATCGTCCAAGGAAACCTCCAGAAGTGTGGGTCATTTAGAGCCCTAGCAGATCTCTGTGATAACATAATTGTCTAAATATCAAACAAATATCTCGACAGTTCGCTTCCGAGATGTATGCGAATATCTCACTGCATTTATTAGATTTATGATTTCATACAAACTTCTTTTATAACTCAATTGAGTAATCTGGATGCAACCTAAGGACAGAGAATCTGTAGATTTTAAGGACATCTGGGGTAGCTTAAAATAATGTGCAGTGAAAAAATATTTTGTCCAGTGTAGGCTGAAATAAAACTGAAAAGAAAATGTCAGTTTTATCATATTAAATTATATGCATGCAGTCATTTTCTTAACACTTTCTGAAAAGTTGCCTCAAAATTACTGAAATAATTTTCAGATAGTTTAGCAATATTCCCAAAGCAAGTATCATTTATAAACTCTTAAGGTTTGATTCTTACTATTTGTATCTAAGATATTGATGATGGCACTTTGATCATGATTTTAAGTAGAAAACTATCAAATAACACAAACACAGACACACGTGTATGATTATGTTTAATTTAATATATATTAATAAACTTCCTACTATGAGTTTGGATCATTGTATTTCATGGATAATGCTAATTTCTCAGAACTAACTTGTAAAGTTATATCAGGAAATATAAAAAATTACATAATTTCTTTAGCTTTTTCATGTTGCACTTTTTTTGACTTGATATTAATTATTCATTTGCATTTTGTGACACTGATGAAGCTTTAATTTGATACTTCAGATAAAGAGACTATGATTTTACAGTGATATTATTTCTTAAACTGAGTGGCCAACCAATCCCATTCCCCTCTTAATCACTGTCCGTGTGTGCTTGTGTGTGTGCGGTTTTCCCAATCTCTCAATGCTTGCTTTGCTACATTTCTTTTCTCTGGTCAGTCCTTTTCAACGGTTTACATAAGCATCAACATTTCAACTTTTCCTCATCCATAAAATTTGCTATGCACTCTGCCCAGGGGTACACGCCCTTCACTTACCCAATGCGAGAATTCTTGCTCTATTTCCTGATAGAAATATACAACTCCTTTTTCTTTTTCTTTTTCTTTTTATGGAGAATTATTAACTTTAATGAGTTAAATAACCAGTAAAATTTCTGAGCAGTGCTTCGTGCAAGACAGTCCACCAGTAACTGATGGATTATGAAGCTGTGTAGGAGTAAGATATATTTTTGATTTTGGTTTTGGAGAACAGTTGCCTTCTACCTTGAAAGTTGGCTAATTTGATCAAGTGTTGTCTTAAATTAGGGTCTCTGGTTATAAATACACCAAGACAATAGGAACTTCCCTTGGTAAATCAGAAGCATGTTTATCCTCTTTTAGATGGAGTGGTAACAGTAAGAAGCACAGCCACCTAAGCAACCAGATAAGTCCTAAGAATCAAAACTCTAAACTCATCTTATTCCATGATAGTATATAAGCGTTAAGAGGTTTACATTTATTTAGAAGAACAGAATAAAGGAACATGTAAAACATCATAGACATACAGTATTAGGCAACATGAAATTGTAGCACTATAGTATCTCACGGTATAAAAGTTTGCTCTCAGATGGATTTTAAAAGAAGTTAAATTTGTTTATGTATGTGGGCCATAAAATCACTCAACAGATTATTTGAATTAGCAACTTATTTGGAAAAACATTCTTCTGTGATTCGATATTAGATCTTTGTTCTCTGTAATATTAGGCAATAATATTAGACAGTAAAAACACTTGAACAGCAAATCTTCTTTTACTTCCAAAGAATGTTTGAGTAACATTTTTGTGAAATAATATTTTAGCACTATCATAATTTAGTGATCCCAAGAGTTTATATTTTATGGCAGAAAAGTATAACTGATGCTTACAAAAGACAAGCTGAAGGTTTATTATGAATTATCCTATTACACAATTGTTCTATTACAAAATAAGAAATGTTCGCAATGTTTTCTAAGGTAGTCACTTCATTTCTGTGCAGCAAAGAAAGTAAGATGAAAGCATACATGCCACTAAGTTATGAAAAGAAAATTCATGGAGCTTCTGGTGATTTTCCTAGGATAAGTAGGAGAGTCCAGCTTTACTGGCTCTGTTCTCTCATCACACAGCTTTTGTTCAACTTAGAATAGCAAGAGAAATGAAGTATTCCATTTCACACTAACTGAATTTTGGATAAAACTTAGTCAAATCAAAGCACAGATTAAGTTGGCCTCTGATCCTGTGCTTTGTGTCCTGTATTAATTTTAAAGATCGACGCCCTTTTGATTTGTGTAAAAACTTTTTTTTTCATATATGGCATCAACTCACTTAACTCTAGATCCCTATTTAATCAGCACACAGTAATAAAGACGGATGCTCTCCAAAGGTAGCAATGCTAGCATGACTTACATGGTGAAGACATCCAATGTATCTCCAGCAGTTCTTGCCATCTCAAAATAGGTCTGCAGGATGTTGACAGTTCCAGACAGCGCTTCATGTCCGCAGCCACAGAACAGGGCCACTCCGGCGTACAGCAGGATGGTGGCGATCAGGGAAGCGTAGGGGATGCCTCCCAGGCACTTAATACAGCACTCGAAACACCCTGCAGAAGAGCAATGGGGGAAAAAGTAGCAATTAACTTTGGTGGTTAATCTAATTTTTTTTCCAAATTGCAGCACTATGGGATGCTATATTTGCATCTGTCCGTCATATCAGGTAAGTCCTAGGGTGTCTTGGATGGTATAAAAGTCAAATTCCTTAATTACAAGCCCATCATCTGTTAACAAGAGAGTGCTTGCACCCACTGGCAGCTCCCTCTACTACCCCACACCCCACAGAAGTCCTTCTATCCCAACTCAGGCTTCTTATAATAATTAACCCCTACTGTACATGCGTGTATATACTTCTATCATGAATTCGTTGTTCTTAAAATTCACACGCATAAATTTTTATTCTGAGTCTAAATCCTAAGTCCCTTAAAACAGTGGCATCTATTCTTATGAATTCTGTGGATTTGTATTTTTTAAGAAGTCAGTTGAGCCTATTAGGGTATGGAATTAATTTAGTGACCCTTGACCCGCAATTTTTTAAATGAAAGAAAATGACATAGACAATATCCAAATGAACTGTGTATAATAAAGGAAATTATTCTTTTAGACTCTTTTGGTTCATATATTTATACACGCATTTTGCATTGTGAATCACAATACAAAATTTATGTCATGTCATTTGTGGTCAAAAAAATGAGAAGGACACTGGCATAGGAGAAAAGAGAGAAAAGGGTAGGTTCAAATCCTGACTCCACCACTCTGTATTCTTTTGGAAGTTTATTCTTTTGATTTCATCATTTGTAAGACAGTAGCAATAAGAGCACTGCCTTCAAATGGTTCTTGTGAGAATCAAATGAGTTAAAACATAAAATAGTGCTTGACATGGAGAAATTACTCAGTAAGTGTAAGCTATCATTATTAGTGGTAATTTAATTATTATTAACTACTATTGTAATATGGCTGTCAAAATTCTGGGGCCATTATAATCACTTTTGCTGTTTTGAGTTTTGTCATTTAGTTTTCAGCTCTCAAAAGATGGCTTTAAAAATAACTGTGAGATACCAGAAATTTGTGGTTGCCAATATTCAAAATAATATCAAAATTTTCTAGGTGTCTGTTAGATATCTTCTAAGGATTAGCTAGATTGCTTAATAAAAGGGATTAACTAGAAATGTTTAATTATATATGTTTTGCACTAAACAATTTTGAGTTTATGCCAGTCACTACTGGTAAAGGAAAATCTAACTAAGACTGACATTCTAAGTGCACCTTCTAAAATCATCTCAATTTCATTCCCACCCACTTCCATCTTCCACCCCTCCCACACACATCCTCCTTCCAAAGACTTCCCCTTTCCTCCTACTTTTCTCCATTTGGTGAGTCTTATCTAATCACTGAACCCTCTTCCAGCATCCTCCCATCAGTAATGATTTTCTCTTTCTCCAGATACAAATAATGAATGAGATTAGAAAAAGGATTGTTATTTACTGTACTTAAGTAAATCATAGGAAGGTCTGTGTCTACTTTACCCAGAAAGCATAAATGCACATAGCAATTTGAAAACATGCAAAATTGCAGAGTTCTTGTGTGAAGTAACTTTAGGTTCAGAGATTGGGCTGGGCTGCTCCTTTAGTATTTTTCATTATTATGGCCTTCTTAATAGAATTAAGGCTCATCTCATCTGCCTCAGAGGAAGTAAAAAATGGAATCTGAACATGTCCTACTTCTGTCACTGTTGCTTGACTGAAGGCAGAGTCATTTCCTGAATACTCCTTCCCCCAACACACACACACAATGCTGGTAAGTAGAAAAGGTTAAAATAGCTTGGAATTTCATATAAGAAGAAAAAGTTTCACCAGCAGATGGCTGAGACCAGTGTCTGTAGTATCTGAATGTCACTGAATCCAATTTTGGATGGAGATTAACAGGGTGACAGAAACTATTTTCTTTGAACTATTTTCTGTCTCTTGTTTGGAAATGTCCCTATCAATGGTTATTAAAAAAAAAAAAAAGAAGAAGATATAAAATTAGAACCACCCAAAGAAGAATTACTTCTGATTTTGGCAAGTGCTCTAAACAGACCCTCATTTCAAATATGATTCCTCTGTGATTTTCTCTCCTCTACAATTCTTGAAGCGATTGGTATGGGAGTGAGGGATTTCTGCAGAAAATATGAGTTGTCAAAACCATATAAACATATTTAACCAGAGCAGAAGTGTTTAAATAGAAAGAAAAGAATCCCAAACCCAAATTCATAGGTAGGAATTATGCTGGATCTGTAGGATAAATTGTGTACCCTGAGTAAAGATAAAATCATGAGACTAGCTTGAGTCAATAAAGGGATAACATAACCCATGAATGCTCACCAAAGCCGCCACTGAACACTTCTGATTAATTCTATTAGCAATTTACAGTCAGTTTCTATTCATTTCACATTTTCTAAATGGTGCTTAACACGGTCTAATACTAGACTGCATGCAAGTAAACCTATGTGCCTACGCTATGTGTCTGCCAGGGGGCTATTGACTATTGTTATCATAGCACTATAACATTAGTCAGAGCTCTAATTCAGTAGAACTTCCAAATTTAGAAAAACATGAAATAAATTCCAATATGTGGGTAATTCCAAATTTACATGCCTGGGTTAATTTGCATAAATAAGTTTAAGATCTCCAAATGAAATGGACATATTTCTTTCACTCCCCATCTAAATGCTGCCATTTAAATCCTCTAGAATTATGTCCCATCAGAAATACAAATTCCTCAAACTCTCCATTACAGCTAGGTCCACTAGAATGTTTCCTTTTAAGTCCTGATCCTCCCCAAATCTTTTGTTCAAAGTAAGAAACTTTAAAGTAACTCATCACACACATATCGCACTTGCAATGGCTAAATCCTAATTACCAGCGCTCTTCCATAAAGCCTGAGTTGTCTGTTTGATTTAAAAGAAGACTCTCAGAACTCCCATCTGGGAAAGCAGTACATCATTTCAGTCCTCTCCCCAGCTGCCAGGAGCCCACGTAGTTGCTGGCAGGGGAGCTCTTTCCACCCACAGTGAGAAACAACCTTGGCAGAGCAGCAGAGTCTCCATGGCAACCGTGCCCCAGGACCCAGGATTTGCTCCCAACAACCCCCCTTTGAGGCTGAAGATTCTGCTCCCACCCAGCACCATGTCTTTACTGCACCTGTCCATGAGGAAATGCTTTATTAAATGGATATTCATGAAAACATCATAAGTGGCGTGCTGGAACTGGAGAGAATTCCTTTCTTGAGAAAATCTTTATAAAAATGATAAAGATTACTTTGTACAGGGATCATTTTCAATACTAGATATTATGAGCATAGGACTATTAAGTATGAACCTGAGCTGATGGCAAATACTGAGCAGAGAACTTCATGTTATAGACACGATCTATATATACAAAGAAGCATTTCACTACCCAGTTTCTGGTCGTACTTTCTCCAATGAAATAACTTCAGTTTTAATATGAAAGCAAATAGTAAAAGAATTATGAGGCTTTCCTTTCAACACAGTCCATGAAAACTTATCGTGTTCAATGTTTAGTGAATTTATATAATGACAGACTAATATCAAAGATTCTAAGAAAATAGAGGCATCTGATAAATATGGTCTTTTAAAAAATGTATACAGAGAAATGTGGTTCATTTGCATCCATTTAAACATTGTGGAGTAATCACAAACCTATGCTTATTCTACAAACTGTATCAATATATCTAAAGTGAAAAGACCCTAAACCAACAAGAAATAGTGTTTAGGAGGAAGAAAATAGGAAAGAGAGATCAATGCAGTTGTGGAATTTAGAAAGGAGATTGACAAGTGAGGCTGACATCCAACTGACAATTTATCGTTTAGAAATTTTTCTTAACACCATCTGCCAACGAGTTGATTCTTTCTTTATTGACCTACTAAGCCATCTTTTGTCATTATCAAATACCTAAGGATGTGTGGGTCTGTTTGTGGGTTGTCTATTTTGTTTCACTGCTCTGTCTATCCCGGATACAATACACACTGCCCTAGAGTATGTCTTGGCATATGGAAGAGAAAATTTTTCTGGCTTGGTTTATCTTCCTCATGTGTAACATAGCTGTTCATGGCCCTTTTATTTTTATTTATTTATTTATTTTGCATGGGCAGGCACCAGGAATCGAAGCCGGGTCTCCAGCATGGCAGGCGGGAATTCTGCCACTGAGCCACCATCACATCGCCCCACCCTTTTATTTTACCATGTAAATTTGTCCAAATCCACAAGCTAACTCATTGGATTTCAGGTTAGCATTTCTATGCTGATTTTGTTTATAGAAACTATGTCAATGTCTTTTGTTGATTCTGTAAATTATTTCCCACAGATGTGATATCTGTAGAAATTTGAGCTTTATTTTCTCCTTTTCAATTTTTGTACCTTTTATCTTTTTATTATTTTAATATATTGGGCAGAATACTGTTAGAAGAGTAGATGTCTTAAGAACTTTTCTTATGCCCGAAATTAAAGAAAAGACTTTTTTTATGCTTAACCATTAAGTGTGACACTGTTGGTGCACTGGCTAAAAAGAGATTGCTCTAATATGAACTCTATATCATGCATTTATTTTACATCTGTTGAAATACTTTTTTCCTTTAACCTGCCGTTTTAATAAACTTTTTTCTAATTTAGACCGAACTCACATTCCTGAAAAAAAAACAACTGCATTTTACTCTATTATTTTTATACATTTTGAATTTATCTTGCTTATATTTTGTTCAGTATCTTTGTATTTATCAATTTATTCAACAATTGTTGAATCTTCTCAGGTGTCAGATACTAGGTTAATTACTGCACCTACTGAAGTAAAGAAAATAATAAAACCACTGCCCTCATTCTAGAGGTGGGAGACAGATAATAAATATGATGCTGAATAAGTTAGACATTATGTTAGATTGTAAGAAGTGAAAAGGAAACATCTAAAACTGATGAGAGGGATAGGGAGTATCGAATAATGGTTTCAGTTTTCCGTAAAGATGCCAAAGAAGGAATAACTGAGGTGACATTTGTAAAATTACCTGGAGGAGGTAAAGGAGCCATTCTAAGAAGGACCTGAGAGAAGAGTGCGTCCAATAGAAAAACAAAAAAGTTTAACACATTGCGGCACGTCTGTGCTTTCAATACTTGAGGAAAATCAAAGAAGCCAGCAGTGGTGAACGGACTGAGGCAGGAACAAAGTACTATGAGATAAGGTTAAAAACATAATGGGGTAAGGACAGGAATATCTGCTGCTCTAATTTGCTAATGGTTATAGGAATCTTGAAGTTCT
This sequence comes from Tamandua tetradactyla, assembly GCF_023851605.1. Classification (NCBI taxonomy): domain Eukaryota; kingdom Metazoa; phylum Chordata; class Mammalia; order Pilosa; family Myrmecophagidae; genus Tamandua; species Tamandua tetradactyla. The sequence goes on along the minus strand of NC_135352.1, from coordinate 37,474,428 downwards.
TGAATCCATTTGGTAGGTTCAATTTTTGTAGGCATCTGTATACTTAACATAATATTTAAAATTTATTATGAAGTTGTACATAGTTTACTTTTTAATTTGTGCGTATTTCTTTTTGTCTTTCCTAATAATAATAGCTCAGTTCTTTCTCCTACCCTTCTTTTTTCCCTTTCTCTCTCATTCCTTCTCCCTCTTTTTCTTCTGCTTGCTTTCTTCTTAAAGTGTTTCAGTCCGTATAAGCTATGCTTTATGTTCTCATTACAAACACAAACAATTTTTCAATTGTTTTAAACCTCGTGACTTATTTTTCAATCAGGCTACAGTACTTCCTTCCCAGATCGGGAGTGCAGTTGTCTGACTTTCTTAGCTGTTCAGAAGCTCAGGGCGACAAAGGAGCCACCAGCGTGAACACTGCCGGTCACGACATCAGAAGAAAACCATCTAAGGACTTCACTGCGGCAACACTGCCGGTCACGACATCAGAAGAAAACCATCTATGGACTTCACTGCGGCAATGAAGTGCTTGGGGGTTGCATACCCTGCACACCAATTCGGTTCACATTCCAATGGCTAGGGACGATCATATACCTTCTTCACAACCACAAGAAGTCCAAAAAGTGCAATTCTCCAGAAGACAAAGAACCATAAATATTTGGCAGATAGCACAAATGACTATCATAGAAAGTGATGTCAAAGGTTTTTCAGGACCATCATTCTTTTCAAGTAACTCATTTTCTTGAACGTTTTCTGTCAACTTTTGTCTTCATATTAATTTATTTAGTATTAGTTTTAACTTTTCTGGGTGTGTTTTGTTACACATATGGTAAGGCCTTTACATGAATGCTGAGCTCATTAAATTTCAGTCTTTCTTCTTTTCTAATATGAGCATTTAAGGCTATGGAGTTATTTTCTAATTCTATTCTGAGCGCATTTCACAAGTTCAGGTATGTAATCTTTTCGTTATTATTCAATTGTAAATATTTTCAAAAGTCCACTGTGGTTTCTTTTTGACATAATTACTTCTATATTTTTCTTTGCTTGTTTTTTTTCTAAATATATGAACTATTGCTGTTTGCTTATTATGTTTCTGTCTTAATTGCACTGTACTTACAGAATCTGATATATATCAATTCTTTGGAATTGGAATTTGTGGTGACGTTGTTTAATTTAAGTCCTACACTTGAGACTTTTCAAACTCTACAGGTAGCAGAAATTTAGGCCACAAACCTACAGGAGAGCTGGCTCATAGTATCAAGTTCTGTGTGAAAAAACATCGACTCACCAAAAGTAAAAAAACAAGTAATTCTCCCTTCTGTCACACACACACACACACACACACACACACACACACACACACACTCCTGTCAATGCCCTGGTATATAATACAATATACTGCATTCTTGAAATGAGAATAGATGGATGCTAAAAATATAGAAATGCAATAAAAATGGAAAAACTCTTGTTAGATAAAAACATGATGGCAGAACTTTAAAAAAATAATGGAAAGACTGGAAGGCAAAGAAAAGGAAAATGATAACAAAACAGAACAAAAAGATAAAAATGGAACTTGGAGAGAAAAGATAAGCAACTTAGACAATCAAGTAAAGAAGTCCCACATCCACATTCAAACAATGAATTTCATCAAGTACAAAAAAAAAAGGCAGAGAAGATTTGCAAACTATCAAATAATTACTCTATGATAAGTTCTTAGAGCAGAAAGACGTGAGTGTCCAGCCTGTAACACTAAGGCGCTTCCTCCTGGGGATGAGTCCCGTTCTGTAGTCCTTACATGCCCACCCAGTATTAACTCCCTCTGTTCCACAGCCATGGCCAGGCCTGAGCTGGTTTTGTGGCCACAAGAGCTCTCTGAATTCAGGAAGGGAGACTACAACAGTCAGAGTCACAGATAATCAGTGTCAGACAAAGTCAGCATCAGAAAAGGGAATTAAGAAGTAATCAGCTGAAGTTAATTCCAACTATTTTTCAGAGGACTATTTCTGAAAACTTTGAACAATTCCAGTATTGCCTTTGGGTCCTTAAATATCTGTGGAAATGTGAGTTGAGGGAAGCCAACTTGCCTTTCTCTTATCCTAGTGTACTGGGACACATGTCCCCTGGATAGAAATTGTATAGTCACAGTAAAATCAAGACGTGGCCACACTAAGTTCATTTCACATGCTTACTCCTTTTCTCGGCCTGTGCTAGCAGCAGAGGCTCAGAATCAATACTGATTGAATGATTTTGTTGTGCATTTGTAAGTTTTATACACTGTGCGTACAACAGTGACAAAAATATGGCCTCTACCTTCATCTTATATCAGAAATCAGAAATTTCAACTGACTTTTCAGACACTATTCCAAAAACATTCTGGCGAAACATCTAGTCCTGTTGCGATGGCCTGAGTGTCCTATCAGAGTAGTCAGAACCACAGGCTCCATTAGTAAACCAGTATCAGTGGCATGGGCTTTAAAAACTATCTAGACTTCCGGAGAAGATGGTGGCTTAGTAAGACGTGCGGGTCTTAGTTCCTCCTCCAGAAAAGCGACTAAAGAAACAGAAACAATATGAAACAGCTCCCGGAGCCATGACAGAGACCAAAAAGACAGCGTACCCCATTCTGGAACGGCTGAACGGGCAGGGAGAATCCGCTGCGGTGAGATACCCGAGGGGCACGCGCTTTCCCGGGCCAGGGCGGCTGGCGACTGGGGTCCCCTCCACACACGTGGCTCCCCGGTCTGACTGGGAACGTTGGATAGCGGGGCCCTCCCGCCACGCTTGGCGTTTTGGGCCGGCTGGGCAATTTGGACCGGCACTCCCCCAAGCGGCGGCCAGCGAACACCCTCCACGCACGGTTTCCCGGGCCGACTGCGAGATTCGGATTGGCAAGTTAAAGGAGCCACAGCATCTTTTACTGGTGGGCCCCGCAGACAGACAAGCGCCACGAGCGCCACCTACTGGGCAGGAAAAGAAAAACAGAGCCCAGAGATTTCACAGAAAAACCTTTCAACCAGCCGGGTCCCACACCCAGGGAAATCTGAAAAAATGCCCAGACACCAGCAGAAAATAATGGATGACGCTCGGAAAATTGAAGATATGGCCCAGTCAAAGGAACAAACCACTAGTTCAAATGAGATACAGGAGCTGAGACAACTAATGCTGAATATACGAACAGAAATGGAAAAACTCTTCAAAAACCAAATCCATAAATTGAGGGAGGACATGAAGAAGACATGGGATCAACAAAAAGAAGAAATAGAAAATCTGAAAAAACAAATCACAGAACTTATGGGAGTGAAGGACAAAGAAGAAAAAATGGAAAAAACAATGGATACCTACAATGGTAGATCTAAAGAGACAGAAGCTACAATTAGTGAACTGGAGGATGGAACATCTGAATTCCAAAAAGAAACAGAAACTATAGGGAAAAGAATGGAAAAACTTGAGCAGGGGATCAGGGAACTGAATGACAATATGAAGCGCACAAATATACGTGTTGTGGGTGTCCCAGAAGGAGAAGAGAAGGGAAAAGGAGGAGAAAAACTAATGGAAGAAATTATCACTGAAAATTTCCCAACTCTTATGAAAGACCTAAATTTACAGATCCAAGAAGTGCAGCGCACCCCAAAGAGAATAGACCCAAATAGGCATTCTCCAAGACACTTACTAGTTAGAATGTCAGAGGTCAAAGAGAAAGAGAGGATCTTGAAAGCAGCAAGAGAAAAACAATCCATCACATACAAGGGAAACCCAATAAGACTATGTGTAGATTTCTCAACAGAAACCATGGAGGCAAGAAGACAGTGGGATGATATATTTAAATTACTAAAAGAGAAAAACTGCCAACCAAGACTTCTATATCCAGCAAAATTGTCCTTCAAAAATGAAGGAGAAATTAAAACATTTATAGACAAAAAGTCACTGAGAGAATTTGTGACCAAGAGACCAGCTCTGCAAGAAATACTAAAGGGAGTACTAGAGTCAGATATAAAAAGACAGAAGAGAGAGGTATGGAGTAAAGTGTAGAAAGAAGGAAAATCAGATATGATATATATAATACAAAAGCCAAAATGGTAGAGGAAAATATTATCCAAACAGTAATAACACTAAAAGTTAATGGACTGAATTTCCCAATCAAAAGACATAGAATGGCAGAATGGATTACGACCCAGCAATACCACTGCTAGGTACCTACTCAAAGGACTTAAGGGCAAAGACACAGACGGACATTTGCACACCAGTGTTTATAGCAGCATTATCTACAATTGCAGAGATGGAAACAGCCAAAATGTCCATCAACAGACGAGTGGCTAAACAAACTGTGACGTATACCAACGATGGAATATTATGCAGCTTTAAGACAGACTAAACTTATGAAGCATGTAATAACATGGATGGACCTAGAGAACATTATGCTGAGTGAGTCTAGCCAAAAACTAAAGGACAAATACTGTATGGTCCCACTGATGTGAACCGACATTCGAGAATCAGCTTGGAATATATCATTGGTAACAGAGACCAGCAGGAGTTAGAAACAGGGTAAGATAATGGGTAATTGGAGCTGAAGGGATACAGACTGTGCAACAGGACTAGATACAAAAACTCAAAAATGGACAGCACAATAATACCTAAGTGTAATGTAACTATGTTGGAACACTGAATGAAGCTGCACCTGAAATATCGTTTTTTGTTTGTTTGTTTGTATCTTTTGTTTTTTTTTCTTTTTCGTTTTTATATATATATATATTTTATTAGTATTATTATCTTAATTCTCTTCTCTATATTAACATTCTATATCTTTTTCTGCTGTTTTGCTAGTTCTTTTCCTAAATCGATGCAAATGTACTAAGAAATGATGATCATACATCTATATGATGATACTAAGAATTACTGAGTGCATGTGTAGAATGGAATGATTTCTAAATGTTGTGTTAATTTCTTTTCTTTTTTTTGATTAATAAAAAAAATTAAAAAAAAAGTATCTAAATAATGGTAGATGAAAAGCCCTTTGGTGTACAGTGTAGCATCCTAGAAAGAGTAATAATAAGTTCACAATTGTGCTTCTGGGGAATGCTTTACACTGTAAAGTTTGCAGCAAACACATTTGAATAGTAACCTTTTAATTAATGATATGATAATCTGCATGCTTAAAGCTTTCTAAAATATAGTTCAAAGACTCTGAAAATATTACCAAATATTTTATTAAACATTTTATTTGAAGATGTCATGGCCTAAACAAAGCACAGACTTGAGGTAAATATATTTGAATAATTCAGAGCAAACTGGCATTATAAAATAATGAACTCAAATGACAGACTTTTAGCTTAAATATTTTAATGATTGCTACATCACTGCAATTAAGAATCATTTCCTCATTTTAAAACAATCTTAAAAAGTAAAACAGTATGCAGAAGTTGAGGCATGCTTTATTCTCTCCCAATTTTATGGCACAGCATCAAAATTACTGCGAATTTTGTTAAAAATAGAGATTTCAAGATTCCCTCTACTAAGAACCCTCGGTACAAACTGAGTGTTTCATGAGACTCTGGTTTACTCATATAGCAGCATGTGGAAACCACGAAATTATATAAATTTATACTAAATACTAAGAGGCTTTAAAACGAGTTGATAAAGTAGATTTACATAAAGAAACAAGTATTAAGAAGGATTCACTCAAAACAATTTGAATAAACTAAAAGCAAAACATGAATTCATATCAAATGATATCAGTAAGAATTTTGTGACCAGTTCCAGTGTATCAGGAATTGTGCCAAGACTTTTAGTTATTGACTGACATGATCTCAAAAACTCTTTGGGGAAGATACAATTATTTACAGGCGGCTTGACTACTGAGACTTGATTCTGAACAGCAGGTGAAAGCTTACATATTGCAAATTTTCCAGGAGAATGATGATATTTCTATTTTTAAAATGTTTGTATTATGGACAGTTTTATTCATATTGATATTTTAGATTCAGATTTGTTTTGTTTTGTTTTTTCCAAAATATATTGCTACCAAAGATAATATTCTGTTCTGGTCAGCATGACTTGGCCAGAATGCTTTGATTAATTGAACTTATTTCCCTAAGGCAAAAAAGTTAATTGCTTCAATAATTAGAACCAGACTCTACTGATTGTAATAAACAAGCCCCTATGGGGAGGAATCATTCAGGTGCAGACATGTTTGTGTTCTACAGAAGCAATGCCTACAAGAGCCAAGTGGAACACTCGCTGCTCTGAGTTCCAGACACTTATGGGGATTTGCTTGTCCAGACGATGCTTAGAAATCCAGTTAAAACTCTCCTCTTCCCCTGTAATGAAAGGGCCAATTAACATCACTGCTCTTCCCCCAGCTATCTGCATGGCTTGCTCCCTCATAATCCTTAGCTCTTGGCTCAAAATATCATGTTTCAGTTATTTGGTTATTTACTGCTGCCTAACAAGCTACCTCAAAATAGAAATCAGCTCAAAATAACAATTTGTTATTTTTTCTCACATTTCTGTTGGTTGACTTGGCTCAACTGGGCAGTTCTCCTGGGGACGGTTTGTGCAGTTGCAGTCAGACCTTGGCTGGGGATGGAGTTATCTGCTGCTGGAGAAACCCCAAGAGGGTTCCTCCACTTCCATGACTGAGTCTCATTGAGCTGGCCCAGGACAGCAGGCACATTCCATATTGGCCTCTCCAAGTAGCTGGCCTGAGGTCTCTCACAGCATGACAGGGCATAATGTATGGCTTCCACCAGGACCGGGGTTCCAAGAGAAAGGAAACAAAACCTGCCAGTCTACTTATGGGTGAGGACTGGAAATGGCACAGCATGGTATCTGCCATCCTATTGTCAAAATAATCACAGGGCAGCCCACATCCAGGGGAACTGAGAAATAGACTCCAACTCAGGATGGGAAAGGAGGTCAAGAGTTTGCATCCATCCTTAATCTGCCCCATGACCAGCCAATTCAAGAAGTAAAGAGAAGGAGGAGTATAACAGAGAAGATGGGGTTTAACAAATGAGTATGACTGCTGAATCATTATATTGATATTTTGTTGGTCTCCAAAAGCCATGACATCAAGTATTTCTGTTCTTTGTTCACATCTGTGGGTCCAATTCATAGAGTATGGTCTGACACATAGTACATGCTCAACTAATACTCATTTAATAAACAAATGAGTCAGAAAATTTGCTTCAGCAACAAATAGGACACGATCAAAAGACATCATTAGCCTAAAATTTCTCACCATGTCCAGCCTGCAGATAAATGTCAAAAGCATGAAAATTTCCTACATTAGGACTAAGAATGAAAGATTTGGAAAAGTATAATTAGTTATATCATTAATTTTCCTTTCTCTCCATAACTAAAAAAAAAAAAAAAAATCACCCATTTTTCTCTCTGAGTAATTGGTAGAAAGTATTTATACAGGTCAGTTGGGAGACAATTCAAAAGTCTTCCTGCAATGTATTATTATCTTAATTTAGTAAAAAGAGACTGGGGTTAGAATATTTACACATATCATACAGTTAAGGATCACTGGAAAAGTTTGGACTTGAGTTGAATACGTTTATCTCTAAATTCTGCTTTGATAATTGCAAAGGATTCTCAACATAACTTTCCACTAAAACACCGAATAAAAACACATACTTCATGCCAAAAAAAAAAAAAAAAAAAGAGTCCACAGAAGACCCTGAGTGCTTCAGAACTATTAGATGTCAAAACAGCAAAAGCTGATGACGTGTATGAACAATGTAACAAATCATTAGCTTCTTACACTACTAATTCAGGGGAAAAAAACTAGTGTTTTTCTTAAAGGAGTGCATTTTTTAAAAGCTATTGTCTAGGTTTTCAATAACGTTGTATGTGATTTTGAAAATCATTTGTTAAGCCTTGCTCTGAAACAATGTGGGGCCCTGGGCGCATCTTACCTGGGAGCAGTCTCACCTCACACGTCACCATTCCAACAGCTAAAGGAATCATTTCAAAACATGAATGAGAGTATGTGACTCTCCTGCTTAATAGCTTTCCTTGACTTCCTATTCCATTTAGAATACACCTACACTCCTTGACAGAATGCTGTTTCTGATCACTCCAGTACCATTTCCCACCAAGCCCCACTTGACTCATTAAGCATAGCTGCACTGTGCACCTTTCGGTTGCTTGAAAACAAGCCCTTCACCTCCTGCTGTTCCCTCTGCCTTAGACTTCTGCCTCCAAGAAATTTAAATGTCTCTTCCTTAAAGGGAATCCTCTCCACTGTTCATGAAAGTGGATCCATAGGCTATTTTCTAAATATCTGAATATGTCTAGTGGAGATCATATATCATTGATGAGAAGAGAAAATTCCCTTGGTCATAACACATCTTATAGCCCATTATTTATTAGTAGAGCTTATTTTCTAATTACGCATTTTTCTTGAATGATGCTTACCAACTGATCACCAATAATGAAACTACACATATTGCTAACACTGTGGGCTTCATTAAGAATTTTATCTTACAGTATGGTAGCACTGTTAATAACTCTAATTCCACTTATGTATGCATCAGGGAGTAATAAAATAGGAAAATAATTAAGCATTACATAAATCTTATTAGATAAGCAAACTTTTTCAAGACAACTAGAAAGGAAGGAGAAGCTCGTGATAAAACAGCTCCTTTAGGGAAATTTGAGAATATACTGCCTTAAAGGCAACTACATCAAACTTATGAGAATTGCGCAACTTAGACTGCATATTTGGTTCTTGGCTAATATGGTGAACCATGGATTATTAAAAGAAAAAGTGTCTTATTCATATCATGAAGAGCTGCTGTACCTGCCAAGAAATTTTAGTGTTATCATGCCTTTGGTGTTGTGAAATAAGCATTATGTGTTAAATAATGAAGCAATTTGGCATAACGAGGTAATTTTTCAATTTTAACAATAAATGAAGCTTTGTAAAATTGTACCAATTTCATAGAGAAGTTTGAATTCCAGGTAAGTCATCCTGATCTAATGCTATATTTAAATCTCAAGACCAAGGCAATTTGATGATGTTTCTTTACCTTTCTCTATGGCCACTGAGACACTTTTTATAAGTGAAAACAATGGCAGAAACAGCAAAAGAGTATGTCATTATGCCAATGATTTTGTGAATTGCTCCTTATAAAATATAGGATTTATATGCAATTGCAATTTTGTTCTTATAATCAAATGGATTAATCAGGCTTCTAAAGAGAACATCTCAGTTATTTATCAATCTCTTACACATGACTTAACTCTTCAACAAATATTTAGGTCTATATTTAATTATTTTGCTACTTTGAAAAAAATAATAGAACAAATAAAATTTCTTAAACTAATCTTCAGAAAGATGGCGTATTTACATTATTACAATTGATTTGGTCAAAAACTAAACAAAAATAAATTGGTCAACGTATTAAACTATATGACAATCCAAAATGATAATGTGTAGATCACAACTTTCTTAGAAACTCCAGTGCAAAGAGGCAAAGATGGAATTAACAACTTGCACACTACAGTTACAGTTCAATTCTTGGAAATAAAAATAAAAATTTAAAAGCTATTCACTGAAACAGGGCGGGCCGCGGTGGCTCAGCGGGCAGAGTGCTTGCCTGCTATGCCGGAGGACCTCGGTTCGATTCCCGGCCCCAGCCCATGTAACAAAAAAAAACGGAGAAACAGAATACAATAAAACAAGAAAATGTTTAAAAATGTTTCCCTTTCTTCCTTCCTTCCTTCCTTCTATCCTTCCTTCCTTCTCTCTCTCTGTCTTTCCTTTAAAAAAAAAAAAAAAAAAAAAAAAAAAAAAAAAAAAAAAAAAAAAAAGCTATTCACTGAAACAACAACAAATTAATTCCTGAATATGAATTAAAGTTGTGAAAAAAGTAACAATCAAAGAAAACACAATAATTCTTTTTTGAGAATTTTTAAAATACAAAAATTCTCTTTTGAAAGATGGCATGCATTTCTCATAGAGATTTTTTTTTTAATTCAGTCTTCGGAAACTCACTTGGACATTTGCAGATACAACCACATTTCATGAAACATAAGTGAAAGACTTTCAATGCAACATGGCATTTCAGAATTGACATGTTTATTCCAAAATTTAAAAATCATTTTTTCATTATGGCAGATATTAAAAATTTATATTCTTCAGTTATTATAAGGTACCAAATTTGGGTATGAAGCAAAATTTGAAACCATATTCTGAAACATCATAATGATCATATTTTCAAAATAAATTTCCCATATCTAAACTTTATTCTTAGAATATGTTTTCTAAGAAATAAAGAATATACTTTATTTCTTAGAAAACAAATGAAATAGTCTCCTGACAATCACACCATTTTGTTTTACCATGAGCATTAGGTGAACACTCAAAATAGGTATATAACAGTTCATTTATCACAATTAATCACAAATATTTGTAACAATTTGTTAGGAGGAAATCTCTCCTCTGTGATTCAAAAGTGCTTTTAAGAGCTCCTGAATTGTGCCATTGCCTAATGTACATTTGCAAATGGAAATGTCACTTCTGTAAGCACTATCTTTTCTCAAGCATCAGCAACTTTAAAAAGCAAAGTATATTTTAAAATTAACAGAACACTCTGCCCACATCCCCCTCATTAGAGGCGCTATTGTGGTATGCTCTATTCCCTGAAGACCAAAAAGCATTAGTTCAAAGTCCCTAATTAATTTTGTAAATGATGTAGATGAAATGATGATTTTATTTGAGCCAATCATAAGCATGTCATTTTGTTGCATCAATTCTGATCTGAATACACAGAATATAGATTCATGGTTTCTATAACATCAAATTTCACCGCAGACTGGCCCCATATTCCAAACACGTAATGCCCTTTGCTTCTTTCACTGTTGTTCCATATGACTCTCTGATGATGGAGGCAGAAAAAAAAAGGCTTGACTATAAAGCATCCTGTGAACACGATATAACAGAATATTCCTTTCAGCTCTTTTTGTATTCTGCTCACCACAGGGCACATCACTTAAGAGAGCTCAGCTTATGTCTGAAAACCTGCACTTCACACAAATCTCTTTATTCCATGTTACTAATCCTCAGTATTTTATGAATATACACAAAGCTCATTTTACGCCCCTGTCAATCACTTCTAGTGGCTGCAAAGTAAAAATAAAAATGGATACAAAGTCATAGGAGTATGCCCATGGAATATCTGAAAAGGCAAAAATATTAGACCTTTATTATCTCTAATACAGACTCTACACATAGATAAAGGTAATCAGTTCCTGTGATTAGATACTAGGTTTCTGTGTCTTTAATCACCCAGCATTTCACACAGACTTTGGCACATGAATGCAGCAAATACTGAACCACTCCATTTTGTGTTTTCCTTTTTATTATTACATTATGTATAGGAAGGCTAAGTCAACTTCACTTATCAAAATGTCTAACCTTTACTTTTAGTCGAGGACCAATATTTTATCAGCTCAAAATTATATTGGGAAAATTCACTGGAATCACAGTTATAGAATCAAAACATGAGGCTAAACCAGGAAACTAGTAGAAATGGATTTCACGTTACATTGTGGAAATGAGCTGTTATGAAAAGATCCCCTGCAGAAAGGATTAGTACAAGCTGCTTTTTTCGGTAATTAACATGTTCACTTTCATAGTGCTTGTTCTTTTCTAAAGGTAAAAACTAATAAAAATGACATTGGTCGGTTGTGATGGATGTAAGATTGGTTTTACTGTCCTTACAGGTACTGTCCAAGCTCATTAGCAGAACGTTTTCTTCAACTCATTGGGAAGCCCCAGGTTATATAATTCTGAAAAACACCGCTAACTACATAAGTGACATTTTTTGGGAATTAAAGCTTAGAAGAAAAAATTCTGTGAATACGGCGAAAAACTGTTGACACTTAAGTTGGGAATTTATGATCAAATTTAGAAAATTGAAAGGTTTATTCTATCCAACACATCTGACAGTGTTCACGTTAAGACTCAATTTGGAAGTGAGATGAAGCAATGAAAGTGAAAGGCCTTTAGAATTGTTTAAATTAATGGCGCTGAAAAAATGTGTTCCAATGGTAAGGTAATTTTTATTTTATTGTAATTTTTTCTTCTCAAATGGGGTCGGATTCCATGCAATAATATTAAACTGAGTATAATATGTAAAAACTTGTTTCTACTGTTAAAAATAGCATAGTCTGTAAAACCCGACATTGTACATAATACTCTAGAAGGACTTAGCAGCTCCAATAGCTTAATCTCACAATGAGATTCTACTGGAGACCGATCTGATTTCTGTTTGTTTAGACAAAGCTGATGTATATGTCTACGATTATTTTCCTTTCACTTAAGAATTTACAGACCCGAAGCCGTTTACAACCAGAACGAAATGGGAAAAATCTAGGGGAAACATGCTACAAAAGGAAACTCACCCATCTCATGACTAGGAAGCAAATATGACTTAGAGACTTGGGCTATATTTACATTTAATCCCAGACAATATTAAATATAAATAAAACTCATGGTCTGTCAGGATTTCCTACCTCCTTTCCCAATATTACCATGATTCCCATTTCAGACTTTGGTTTGATTTTTAAACCACTGAGAGGCAGCAGACTAATCAGGACATATATCTGTTTGCACATTCAATGGATGCTGAAGTGCTCAAGGGTAGGCCGAAGAGTATTTCTGGGAGAGTTTGGCTAGAGTGTAGGATTTTTTCCAAAGAGTTCCAGAATTTGAACTTACATGCTTATTATATTTTAATCATTTATTATTTAAATTAATAGGAAATATGGAATGTTCATTTAATAGCCAGATTGCTTCCAAAGAGTAACAAGATGGAACTGGCCTTGTCATTTATAAAGGTACATTGAGTTATAAACAATGCTGAAGCTACCACCAGTTAAGTAATAGATACATTAAGATAATTTTGTAAGGATCCAGATATGGAGTTCAATATTTCACTGAAATCATACTAAAAGTGTAGTACATTAACTATGCTATTTGTTAATGAATAACAAAATATACATGATAATAAAATTGAGATGGCCTGAGGGTCTAATGAGAAGAGAAGTAGAGATTAATCCAGAGTGGGTGTCTTGCTGAAAAACCTGCAAAATCTCATTTCCCTTGGAGTAAAAGTCCAAATCCTAACAATGGAATTCAAGTCCTAACTTGTTTTTCTCCCAGATCCCCTCCTTGACTCAGCCTTCCCTCTCACTCTGCCACATTCTCCTTCTTGCAGTAACCAAAAGCCCCTTCTGACTCTAGGACTCACCTACTAGCAGTGCGCTGCTCCGTGCTGGAAACATTCTTCCTCAGTCACCTACTGAACTAACGTCTTCATCTCCTTTCAAGGTTTTACTCAAATTTCATGCCTTCAATGACGCTTACCCTGACTACCCTATTTATAAATTGCATCCGGCCCCACCTACACCCATATATACTCCAGATTCCTGGTCTTTCTTGTTTCCATGTCTCCATATCACATATCACCTTCTAAAATAATAAATAGTTTACTCATATATAATATCTATTGTTTTCCAGTCTCCCCCATCGGAGTGTAAACTCTAGGAAGGTAGTTTTCAGTTTAGTTTAGCTTAGTTTTAGATGTTTTTGTTTCACTGATATATCTTATGTGCCTAGAAACATTAATCACACATAGTTGGTGTTCAATTAATATCTGTTGATTGAATGGATATTCTCTTTATTAAAATGTGGAGGTTTTTTGAATGCTGTATGGCAGGGTCACATTCCATTCTTTTTTCCATGTGAGTATCCCGTTATTGCAGCACGATTTATTGAATTTTTTGTTTGTTTGTTTTTGTTGGTTTCTTCATTTGTTTGGGAAGTGCTTGGGCCAGGAATCGAACCTGGGTCTCCCACATGGCAGGCGAGAATTCTATCTCTGAACTAACCTCACAACCCTCTATCTTTATTAAGATGTTTTCATTGTGAAATATAACATTTACAAAGAAAAGAAAGAAAAAAGCAATAATTTTCAAAGTACACTTCAACAAAAGTGTACAGGACAGATTTCACAGTTTGTTATTGGTTACCATTACATTATTTCAGATTTTTCCTTCTAGCTGCTCCAAAACACTGGAGGCTAGAAGGAATATCAATATAGTGATTCAGCTGTCCTACTCATTTGTTAAGTTCTATGTTCTCTGTTATGCATCCTCCTTCTCCTTTGATCCTTCTCCCAATCTATAAGGATCTTTAGGCAATGCTTGTTCTGACTTTTTCATGTTGAGAAGTAATGTCGACACTAAAGGATGGGGTATATAATTGATTGATAATCATGGAGATGCTGGTTCCTATAATCTTCAGGATTTCTCTGGCTTAGGAACCCTCTGATATATAATATTATGTTTTACACACAGAAAATGCTTATGACCACCTAGTAAAAATTCTGGAATTCACTGGAAAAAACAAAAATAACAAAAAGAAATTGCAGAGGTTAAAATCCAGCACCCTGCATGCACACGCACCTATGAAACAATATGCTTCCTTTTATTTATCAGTAAGAATTATATTCAGTATATATTCACACTCAAAATATTAATTAAAATTCTTACAAGTCATTTTTGTATTGTAAAGTTCTCAAAAGCCATGTGATAAATGCTAATATCATATTTAAAACCCTGCCCTGGAAATTAACCAATCACAGAAAAAGAATTCACAGCCACTACACTGGATCTTGGTTTTTCTCATTATTCTAAGAATTCCTAAAATCTGTTGGAAAGTAATATTATAAAATTATTTGGAAACTATAGCAAATTGAGTGATCAAATTTCTATACAAAATTCTCACCTCTAAATTACTTCAGCCCATAAAATCTAACCAATATGACAGGCTTGTCAATAAATACAAGAAAGCGTGATGTTTACAGATGTTTCAATCTCACTTTGTGGACCCTTTCTTCTATTAGCTTAAAAAAGAAACAAATAAAAATAAAAATTCTGTATGTATCATAACCATAAATATTTTACTGTTTATCCAGAAAATAGTACAGTTATATTCATCATCTAGAACTATGAGTTTTAAACCTATTCTAAAATTTTAATTGTAGGAAAAACCAGAGCCACAATTTAAAATTCTGTGGCGAAGTGCTTCCAGCAGGGAGCCAGAAATCTGCTTTCTAAACAAGTTCTACCACAAAAAACTTTCCCATCACAGGGCAATTCTCTTAACCTTCCTTAGCTGTTAAACGATCCAAAGACTGAATGGACTCTAGGGTCCCTTTCTGTTCATAAAATGTTTCTGAAAGTCTTTTTAAAAATGTAATGGCTTTGATTTTTCTCTTCCAACATTCAGTCGATCACTAACAATGTATTTAGAACAAAGGAAGACCTTTTTCAATTCCAGAAAACTTGGGCTAAATATGACCCAGAAAGGTATCAAGTGACAAAAAAACTGATTAAGAGGTCCTCAAATCCACATTCAGGGTGACGTGGGGAGAGAATGCCTCTAAAGCACAGAAAAATTGGTCGGCCCGAGGCCAGCTTATTTTTTTAAATATTTTTATTGGCAAATCTTCACACACACACAGTCACAATATCAGTGGCTCACAGTATTATCACATAGCTGTGCTTTCAATGTCATGATCATTTTTAGAACATATGCATCACTACAGAAAAAGAGATAAGAAAAAAGAAAAATCTTATTCATCCCAGACCCCTTACCTTTCCCTCTCATTGACCACTAGTATTTCAATCTACCCAATTTTTTAAATTCCTTATCCCCCATCATTTATTTATTTTTATCCATATTTTTTTACTCATGTGTCCATACCCTAGACAAAAGGAGCATCAGACACAAGATTTTCACAAACAAACCATCACATTGTCAAAGTTATATCATTATACAATCATCTTTGAGAATCAAGGCTACTGGAACATAGCTCTACAGTTTCAGGTACTTCCCTCTAGCCACTTCAGTGCACCATAAACTAAAAAGAGATATCTATATATCTATATCATGCAGAAGAATAACTTCCAGGATAACCTCCTGACTTTGTTTGAAATCTCTCAGCCACTGAGACTTTATTTTGTCTCATTTCTCCCTTTCCCCTTTTGGTCAAGAAGGCTTTCTCCATCCCATGATGATCCCCAGGCCAATTTATGAGCTTTCCTTTCTTCAGAGAGGTCTGAGGTTCCCCCATCAGCCTTTCTATAGGCAGCCTTTGAGGAGACCGAGGCTGCCATCATCTACTTGGGTTACTTGTTCATCTATTCGATTAAATTTAGAAAGTATGGAGCTTTTGAAAGTTTACCATGTTTCGAATGTTAGAAGTCTTTCAATCAGTGGAATCTGAAAATGCAATAAGGTAGAAAATATTCTTAGTTTTTTAAATATTTTATTTTACATTTAAGAAGTACCATGCATAATTCAACATATTTCACTAAAAATCATCATAAATGTAATCTTTTATAATGGAAAAGGAAGATAAGAGTTTACAAGTATGTGACACTTAAAGCTTACAACTATATATATTTTGCCACTTTGTAGGGTCCACGCAGATCCTGAGAACTGAATAGTAATAGGACGATCTCCATTTTGATATACAATGCGATAACCAGTCACTGATGAAACATCCTAATATATTAGGAAAAACTTGAAGTAATTGTTTTTATTATCTTAACAGATATTCAGTAAAGACATTCATTCAGAGAGTTAAATATTGGTTTCATTAGGTTTATAGAAACTTACTTTAAAGTACAAAAAAAAAGTATTCTGAATCATAAATTAGGTTGAAAGTCATGAAACACTTGTCAAGCCTAAATTTCGCTGTGCCACCTGTTCGACAAGTAATCTAACATTTATTCTCTTCCTTTTTCGTGGGGGTCTAGTGTTTTCATTCATTCCTGAATCTGAAAGGAATGAAAAAAAATTTAAAGAACAAAACAGATTTCTTTGATAACTCCAGCCAATAATAATCACTGTACAAACCAATAATTGCACTTGTTTATAATGCGTATTTTTTTTATCTAATTGTACTCCAGTGAATGTTTTCTCATAGAAGGGCTTGCAGAGTTCTCCACTGGTATGTTCTATAGAAGGTCTCACATTTCCCCAGGCAGATGCAACTAAGGTGAAAGCAGGGGGACATCACCATTACGGTTGGATTTAAGGGAAAAATTAAAACATTAAATGTGACCAGAAGTAGTACACTTTGTAATACTAAACGTGGCAGTTCATAACCAGAATAAAACAGTTACAAATCATTTATGTTTAAAATAGTATGATAATAACATCAATAAAGTTAACACCATAAGAGGTATTAAGCAAAATTTAAAAAGTTTAGTAGAGGAAAATTTTCATTCATCTGCCTTTGTCCATGATAGATTCAGTACACAAAGAAATAGTGAAGTGTACAGAATAACCTCCACCACACAGACACGTACACACATGCACGTGCATACACATAACCTAAAAAGAGATGATACACTTTCTTTTAAAGCACCTAGGAAATGAATGGAAGATATATTATGTAGGTCTAATATATACATATTTGAAAGTTTAAATATAGGAGTTATGACTAAACATACCTATGAGAGATGGGTGGAATTTGAATAAATGAAGAAAATGATTTATAGGCATATTCTAGGCAAAAGCAACAAGATGAGCAAAGGAGAACTGAAGGTATTAGACTGAGTGCAAGACAGTGATAAAAATAACTAGATGGAGAAGTGTGCACCTGCTAACACGGGTAACAGGAGAGTTATTTGGCCAGGAGAAGCAGAGTAAGCAACTTGTGTGTCAAGAAACTTTGTAATTCTCTAATAGGCTCTTGGGAGTCATTACAAGTTATCGGTTTGACAAAATAAAGAAGTAAGTTAGTTTCTTAGTGCCAAATATTTTGGAAGGAAAAAGAATTGAAGTAAAGATAAAAGTATTAGGGTATTATTTCTACATATATAAATTGCAGAATATATGTGAAGGCTTAACCTGTAGTGTGGCAGCAATAGGAGACAAAATGAAGGGAAAAATGCAGAACACAGTATCAGGCCAAACAAAGAAGGAATCAGACTTGACTCCCAGGTTTCAACTGCATGAAAATGGTTGTAAAATTGGCAGGAATAAAACATGCCTGAAAATAAGGAAAATATGTGATTGTAAATACAGGTATTGAGCTTAGATCAAGGTTTTATTTTATTTTATTAATTCCTTGCCCCTCACATAACAATGTATTTTCATATGCAGAAGTTAACCCCTCCTGGGGTTAAGTATGGGCCAAACATGGCCCATGGAAGTGTTTCCTTTGGCCAGCATGAACTTATTATTTTTAATTAGACATGGTAAGTTCTCCTCATCCTGCCCAGAGTTCACTACTCCCCACCCATTTATATCCAGGAGATTCAGAATTCTGTTGCCTGGGAATACTGTAAGGGATTTTGACTGATAAAAAGCTTTTTAAAAATCTATAAGTGTTTTGGAAAAGGAAAACATAAAAGTAAAATAAATAAACTTAAAATTAATAATTATGCTTATACTCTTGGGGCATTGTTTTGTTCACAGAGTACTTCTAGGATATAAAATGGAATCATTATCTATCATTATAGAGGAATGGAAGTTATGGTCATTTATAAATATGGTACATAAGCTGCCTATTTTCAATACTTTTAATTGAAACTGAAAAGGTTGCTTTTTTTTCCTTTATTCTTAGTTTTGTTTTTGAGTTTAGACTTTGCTGAGACATGCAAAGTATGTAGAAGAGATTCTGGCATGTCATAAGAGCTTTTTATTTTATGAGCCTGAAAATGCCAGAATTTATTGTCTGTAAATATGCAATTCTCATTTTGCATTATCCAAATGAAGAATGTGATGTTAATATACTTTTATGTTCTCCAACACATTCACTTTTGAAAAATGTAAATTATAAAGGCTATAATTCTAAAAGATAATAAAAAACAAATATATGGGTATAGATAAATAAAAAGTAAATTTGTTTATTGTCATATAAGATATTCCACTGCCTTGAAATACAAATAAATTCATGGTATTTTCCATCTTTATCATTTTAATAAAATGGATGTTTTATAGTTCATTAGACTAGATATAAATCTCAAAATCATAATTTAGTTTTTCAAAAGAAAGATACAATTGAAAACAATTAACTTTTATAGCAAAATACTTCAGTTATTGTCAAATTCATCTTCATGACTCACATTATGATTTCATTCAAAATCTTATTTTTTCCTATTGCAATTAGCACAATAGACTGTGCATATTTGCATCATTTCATTTATCTGTACCTATAGGAAATACTGTTTAAAGTCTTGTTATCAACTCTTAGAATTGGCTTTCCTTTTCCCATGAGTATTATTCCTATTTTTTGAAAATACATTCTAAATGTAGTGCAATAGATATTTTTCTAATTATGGTTTAAATTACTTTTTAAAAGGGTACTATATGAGGTTTCCAGGAAGCCTCTTTGTTGTTCAAATGCGGTGACTCTATATAAGCCCAACTCTGCAAGGAATACCGTTGCCCTCCCCACTATGTGGTGCAAGCCATTCAGGGGTGAGTGTCTTCATGACAGTGTGAGACGTGACTTCCAGGGATGAGTCTGGCCCTGGCTCCATGGAATCAACAATGCCTTCCTGAATGGAAGGGGGAAGCAAAGTATAATAAAATAAGGCATCAGTGGCTAAGAGAGATCAGATGGAGTCGAGAGACTATTCTGAAAGCTACTCTTATACAAGCTTCAGTTAGATAGTGCTAATTGCCATGGTTTGCTAAACCTCAACCAACATCACTCCTGCCAGTTCTTCACAACCCCTAGGGCATGAACCGAGACTCCACAAAGGTTTCATGCATTAGGTTTGCCTTCCTGGAACATAAAATTCCCAGAGAGTTCCTAGGTCAGATAAATCTGGAAGCTCAGAGGGACCAGCCTCTCCAGGATTATCAGTGGATCACATCTCCCTGTCCTTTGGGTGGATGCCTCTTCTTAACATGAAAAAGTCAGAACGGGCATTGCACAGAAACACCTGTATCTGGGAGAAGGATTAAAGGAGAGGGAAGAAGTATAACAGAGAAAATGGGATTTGGCAGATGCGTATGGCTGCTGAATTGCTACACTGATATTCTTTCTGGCCTCCAGTATTTTGGAGCTGCTGGAAGAAAAATTTGAGATGATGGAATGGTAGCCCATGGGAAATTCTGGGATCTGTTCTGTGGCTACTTGTTGAAGTGTGCTTTGAAAATGATTGTTTTTTTTCTTTCTTTTCTTTGTGTGTGTGTGTGTGTATATATATGTTATATTGTATTACAACCACCACCACAATGAAAACATTTAAAAGGATTTTATGAATCTAAATAGTCAATCTCCTAAGGCGACTATGCTGAAACTTTGTATTTTTTTATCCTCTCTCTACATTGGTACCTGTATTTTAGAATTACTTTAGCATTTCTTCCTAAGAATACAATTCCAAAGCATTTTGTTAATTTACAATGCAGAAGTTTAAGAAAGCACAAATTATTAAAATTCATTAATTTTCTGTAAGGAAAAAGTGTCCCCATTGTCTCTTGTTTTTAAGCATCGAAACAGGTAAAATAAGGTTCAATTTTAAATGGTCAAACTGCAGAAATTCTAAACTACATTTCACTGAAAGAAATGAAAATAGTACTGTATGAAATTAGGACTTCCATGTCATTGGCAGATCCTCATCCAAAGCCTGTGACACATTTTCAAAGGCTTATTTTTATGGAAGCAGTACTAACTAAGCATCAGGAACACAACCCAGGCCGCTCCTCAATCAACATGGCAAATTGAGAAGCTTAAGGACTCTGTCCCCCCCTCCACCCCCAGAAGCTCTGAGCAATCAGTAACTGGCACAAACATCTTTCTGCTGTTAAAAGATTCCAGTAACAGGATGAACGCCGAATCAAGAAAAAGGATACTTAAAAACAGCCAGGTCTTGTGGCATTCCAGCTAGCTCTTCCTTCATCCCCTCACCGTGTTCCAAGTTCATGTCCCTGGTACTGATTCCAAAGGAAGCAGAGTAACAACCTTTGTATACATATTGCAAGCATGTATAGCTGGGCTAATCTGTCTGGGGGTGGCTGAGAGGCTCACCGTCTCAGGACCCACCCTGCACGTAGAACGCAGCCCACAGAGCTCTCCAGCAGAACACTGGGGAAAGAGGGCAAGGGACTGCCCGGGATAAAGGACTGAGGGCTGTAGGCCATACAGTACAGTGCCTGGGACAACAAGGAAGCCATTCCCAAGGGAAGAGGGGACAGCTGTATCCATGGCAACAGGAGAATTCCTGTGGCCAAACCTGAATTAATTGTATGGATAAGCTCTGAAGGAGAACATTTGCACAAATCAATCTTCAAAGACTGGGAAAGGTATTTTCTTCATTTTTTTGTTAACTTCTGGCCTTCAAGGAAAGCTCTATCATAGCACTAGCTGGACACAAGCGTAAAGAACAGACTACCTCAGGATCTAACTCCAGTGACAGCATAGGAAAGAATCAAAATGCCCAGGCTTCAACAAAAGATGCAAAACTTACAAAGAAACAGGAGGCGATGGTCCAGACAAAGAGGCTAAAGCATTAGGAAATTTTTTTGAGGAGGATCAGATTTGGAACATTCCAAAGACTTTAAGAAATGGTCATAAATATGCTCAAAGAGCTAAAGGAAAAGGTGGAAAAGAAACCAAAAGAAATCAGGAAAATGGTATAGAAAACGCAATAGAGAGATGGAAATTATGAAAAGGAACCTAAACAGAGCTGAAGATCACCGTGACAGGAAACAAAAACTCCCTAGAGGGTTTCTAACAACAGATTGGAACTGACAGAAGAAAGGATCAGTGAACCTGAAGATAAAGATAATTGAAATCATCCAGTCAGAGGAACAGAAATAAGGAAGAATGAAGAAAAGTGAATAGAGCCTGAGGAACCTGTTGGGTACCACCAGACATATGCCTTGTGGGGGTCCCAGAAAGAGAAGGAAGAGAGAAGGGGGCAGAGAGGAAAGTCAGAGGAATAACGGCTGAAAACTTCCCAAGTGAATATATTCACAACCAAGATGCTCAAAAAACTTGAAGCAGAATGAATCCAAATAGATCCCCAGTGTACCATGTTATAATCAACTGTTAAATGCCAAAGATCAAGGGAGAATTCTGAGAGCCACAAGAGAGAGCCAATACATCGCATGTAAGGAAGTCTCAATACGATTGTCAATTTCTCATCAGAAACCCTGGAGACAAAATTTTAAAAAAATGCCAACCAAGGTTTCTATTTCAGGCAAAACTATCTTTCAAAATGAGAAGGGATCAAGACACTCCCAGATAAAGAAAAGCTGAGAGAGTCTGTCACCTCTAGACCAGCCCTATAAGCGAGCTAAAGGGGGTTTGCAGTTGAAAGGAAAGCACTAGACAATTGCCTGAAGCCAAATGAAGAAATAATGATCCCCAGTAAAGATAATGATTTGGGTAAATATAGACACAGTATAATGGTATATTTTATTTGTAATTCCACTTTTTATTTCCTACAGGATCTAAAAGGCAAATATATAAATGTAATGATAAGTGAACAGCTTTGGACTCAATGCATAAATATGTAATTTGTGACAAGGACTACATAAAGCTGGGGAAATGGAGGGAATAGAAACACAATTTATATGTGCTAATGAAGTTGTCAGTATCAATGTAAACAAGATTGTTATAGATTTAGCCTCATGACAGTCATAAAGAAAATATCAGATTATGCATACTGATAGGGACATAAAGTTTACAAGGGCTGGAGGTAGGTGAGTGGGACAGTGAGGAGTTAATGCAGAATGAGTGTAAAATTTCTGTTTGGGGTGAAGGAAAAGTTCTAGTAATGGATGGTGGTGAAATCACTGCAACTTGGTGAATGTGATTTATTCCACTGGATGGTATACTTGGGAGAGTTTGGAAAGGGAAGAGCTATGCTTTATGTCGGTTTTCACAATTGAAAATGTTTTCACAACTGACCGTTGGCATTTAACAGTTGATTATAACATGGAGAAACTAAAGGATGATGGCAAATTCAATGCAATATGTGATATTGGAGGGGATTTAAGAATGGAAGAGAAAGGATCAAAATGACATTATTGGAACATAAGAAAAATTTTGAATAAGAAATACAAGTGCTATACTAATGTTTAATTTCTTGAATTTAAAAGATACAGTTAAGGTGATTATATAAGGAATTTCCTTATTTATAGAAAATGTGCATGGATTTATTATGTGTTCAGGGAATATAATATGTGCAATTTGGTATCAAATGTTCAGAAAATAGATACATAGATAGATGGAAAGACAGATACTTAGAAACATAGAAAGAAAAAGAGAGAGAAAGAGAAACAAAGAAAGTAAGAAAAAGAAAGAATGATATTCCACAAGTGGCAAAATCTTAAAATTGGTAGATTTGGGTATCTGAGAGGTGAGGATTTGTTGGAGCTCTCTGTATGCAATTTGTGTATTATTTTTGCAAGTTTCTTGTAAATTCAAAATTTAAAAAATGTAAAAATACAGCAGACATTTTAAAAAAACCAGCATGCTATCAGGCTTTGTAAGAGATGGAATTTTGTAAGAGGTGGAATAGCTAATGAGCTTCACAGGATGCAAATGAAAGAAAATCATATTAAATTTTGCAAGCAAAATCACAGTTACTCACTCCGTTGGTATTTATTCAATATCCTAAACTTTTTGTCACAAATCTATGAAAGAGCTGAGAAATTTGACAATTTCTTGCTTTTTTTATTAAATATCTTACTTGCCAGAGTATTAATCAGATCAAGAGAAATCACTCAACTCATGTGACTTTGATTTGTGTCTTAACTATTAGCTGGTTACAAAAACCATCCTCCCATAATGAAATGCCTGTGTGTCACCAATTACCCACTCATATTGTCATTATACAATTACAGAAATTTATAACAGTGTGTTTCTGTAAAATATCTAAATTAATCATATCACTTCTTACATATTTCTTATAACAACTGTGCAACTATGTATTCATTCAATTGATTTATTAGTAGTCATCATAAGATTATAACATTAAATTATAGGTAGGTACAACGGTACTTAGAAACACTAACGGGTAGAATGAAACATACAAAGTGAGAACTCACGAAGACAGATTGCCATCATTCTCCCTGTGAAAAATGACCAAGGGCGTCTCAGCCCCCAGAACACTGCATCTGCCCACCGGGACAGGCTGGAGGTGTAGGGAAGTGAATGCACACCTGAGAATAACCCCAAACCAATGGCTTGCAGAGGTTAGAGCACAAATAACTCAGCTTTAGGTGTATGATCTATATTGACACCACATGTTCCCCCTGCTTGATGAGGCTCAGTTCCTCAAAGGCGCACGTGGTTTGGAAATACATACTTTAATGGTTCCTTTCCTTTCCCCAACTTCATTAGCGATGTCAACTCCCCATTCCTCTACTAGGGGAGTCATCACATCCCAAATACAACAGCGCCACTCACACTTCTGTAACAGAGCTAGTTTCTGGAGAAACTCAAATAAAAAGAGTGACCATATATTCCAGTTTGCCCAAAGTGCCTAATTTAATTTTTTCATTAGAGAAGCTGGAGGTTTACCAAAAATTCATGCAGGAAATACAGAGTCCCCATACAAGCTTAATTATTTATAGACTCTACTTTCATTCCCTATAATAATCTAGTCTGGATGATAAATTATATTATTACCTTATTCTAGGGAATATAGACCCAGAAGATTAGACTGCTCCTTCCTTTCTGGTGGCAAGGATGCAGACCTAGTACTTGTACTCTTCACCCACTGTACTTCTCTTCTACTACAGAAATAAACATTTCTGTACTCCTGGTAAGTGCAATGATCTCCCTTCCTATATAAAGTAAATTCTTCTCCTCTTGATTTCTCTGGAATCTTGTATCATCAATTAGTCTATCGTTCATGCATATTCAACTTCTCAACTGGATTTTCCTGTTAGCCCCCAATTATTCTTAAATCTCTTTTATTTTAAAAATAAATAAATTAAAATGTCTTGACTCTTTCCATATGTCCTTCTACCAGCTTTATACCTAATTATACATGATAGTCATGTCCTAGTCCCTCCCCTTCACAGACAAACCTCTCCTAGTTGTTAATATTTTTCTCTTTTTTCTCTTCTTTGCAATCTCCATCTCACTCTGTAAACTACTCTTTCAATTTAGTTTCCTGATCCATCATTACACCAAATTCTTTTCCATGATTTCCAAAGTTCACAATGTAGATGCATCAATCCCCATTGAAACTGGTCATTGATCACCCCTCTTTCATCCTTGATGCTACATTTCCTTAGACCTTAAGATGCAACAGCTGTCAGTTGATGTTTTCTTTTCCACTTCTCTGGCATCTCTTTGCCCCTATCTTCCTGTAACAAAGTGCTAAATTCTGGCAGTCTGTCCTGCCATCCTCTTCTTTTTAGATAACTGAAGAGCCCCTTAATGGGTTTTCCTGCAACCACATTAACACTCTTCAGTAAGAATACCTTTTTTGAAATTTTACATAATTTCTCTGATTTATCATACTTTAAATGCTTACATGGATCATAGGAAAAAGACAAATCCTGGGTGTGGCTTTCAAAACCCTTCTATTGCCTGGCTCCTATTTAAGTGGAGCTTCACCACTTGCTACGGTCTACATTAGGCTTTCCTGGTCTCCTCTCCATGCACTGACTTTCCGTACACACACATACACACAATACACCTTTCACTTGTATATATACTTAACGTCTACACTTCTTTGGATCTCTCAATAACTTCGTGAGGAAACATCCCCTTGTCTTCTTGGGAAGGTGATTTTACTCTAGAATATGGTCTCAATATATATTTGATTCTTTAGGTGACGTCTCTCTCCATGAGGGCAAGGGACAACAGGTGCTTGCTCAACAATGGACCCAGGGTGCCTAGCACAAAGCCTGGGATAGCTCATATGCTCAGTAAATATGTGTTGAATGAACAATTAAAGAATATGAATAGCACCTTGTAGAGGGCCAATGTTTGTTGTTAGAACTTGTTTCTTTTCCCAGTAGAGCAGCCTGAATTATTCCTTTAAAAATTTAGAACATATCACTCCTTTTCTCAAAACCCTTCGGTAGCTGTCCAGTCTAATCAGAGTAACTGCCTACGTTCTTAGGAAGCCTCATGGTGCTCACAATTTCACCACCTGCTACCTCCCTGACCTCATCTTGGAGTGAGCTGCCTGCTCACTCACACAGCTCCTGGCCCCGAGCCTTGCTGCTGTTCATTCCTGCCAGGCATGCTCTCGTCTCAAGATTTACGTGCTGGCTGTTCCTTCTGCCTATAAAACTCTTCCCTTGGATATTTACATGGTTTATCCTTCACCTCCAAGTCTTTGCTTAAGTGTTATTTATTCAGTGGGGTCCATCTCTTTTGCACTTTTTTTTTGGCGGGGGGTGGGTGCATGGTTCGGGAATCATTCATGGAAGGCAAGCGTTCTCCCACTGAACCACTCGTGCACCCTCTTTTTCACCCTATTTAAAACACAGCCTCCCTGACACTCCCTATCACCCAGTCTGAATTTTTCCCTGTAGTGCGTTTTGCCTTTCAGTGTGCTATTTAACTTCCATATTTATTATGCTTATTGTCTGTCTTCCCCATCTAGAATATAAGCTTTATAATGATTTCTTTCATGCTTTGTTCACTTCTGTGCCCCAGCAGCTAGGACAGTGGCTGGTATATTATAGGAGTTCAACATATATGTTAATCAAATAAAAATCATTATTCTCAGATTAATCTCTCTTCCCTCAGCTAATAAAGTTATAATAGTTTTAACCAATAAATGCCATGGATACTAGATATATATTTTTAGAAAAAATAATAATCAGATTTTTGTTTACTCATCATTTTAAGCATTTAACTACACTATACTTCAGAAACCAAATGTTTATCTGCCTTTCTTAGCAATGAGTAATAACAGTAAGAACCCAAAGAAAAGGAACTATGATTTAATTTATACATGACACAGGTGTGCAAATGAACATAAGAGAATACACACAGGAGAATCAATCAGTACATTTGCAGGACCATCAGAATACTGAAAAGTTAGAGTGAAATATCTTACGGTACAGGAAAAGTTGAAATTTGAAATTTAATTTGGGCACTTCTTCCATAGTCTTTGAAATAAGAGAGTATATATCTCAAAATATCTATTTTCCCTTAAATATAATAAACATCATGCAAAATATTGGAAGGGGAGACCTGGGTCCAATAAGATCTGGGTTCGATTCCTGGACCATGCACCCTCTCCCACAAAAAAGATAGATAGATAGATAGATAGATAGATAGATGGATGGATGGATGGATGGATGGATGGATGGATGGATGGATGGATGGATGCATGGATGGATGGATGGATAGAAGGATGGATGGATGCATGGATGGATGGGTGGGTGGGTGGGTGGGTGGATGGATGGATGGATGGATGGATGGATGGATGGATGGATGGACTGATGGAGAGAGAAAGAGAGAGAGAGAGAGGAAGGAACTAGATTAGGCAATAGAAAAGTGAAAACAAAGTGAGAGTGGAACTGATAGATCTGCTTTAAAATTTCTAAGTCAGCCACTCACTAGGTACGCAGATTCAATCAGCTACTTAACCTTTCTAAAGCTCATTTTTTTCTTCTTATCTAAAATATCTACCTCAGAGTTTTTGTAAGGATTAAATATGTGACAATAAAATGTATCTTTCAAAACCAGACTAATTTGAGACTAAAGAGGATGCAACGAATAAGTAAGACTGAACAAAAAAAAGCAATTAATGACTTGTTGCGTACAAATGAATTCAGAATGTCCTTGGGAGCTGGAACATACAGTACCCCAATTAAATAAGATGATGCATCAGAAAAATCTGGAATGGATCAGATGTTCAACATATATTTGCTTATAAAAGGATTCACATTATAAGCTATACTTGCTAGAAGCTGCCCAAGTTTAAGTTTAGTCAAGTTTCAAATGCCACTGTGCCCTTATCTTTTAAATGAGGGAGACACATCATCCTTCCATGAATGCGTATGTGTGTGTGTGTGTGTGTGTTTTCACTAAGTGTGTCTATATAAGCTGGGATGCAAGGGATTTTTGAGGATTTGTATTAGTTTCAGGAAATTATATATTTATATTTTACCAGATAAGAAACATCTTATCCTATATTTTGAAGAAAAATACATAAACAGAGATTTTGACTTTCCAGTATTTAGGAAACTTTCACATGCAAATGCCACCTTTATGTAACTAACTCAAAGATTTTTAATGCTGCAACCTGAAGTTGCCTTGCAGTACCAGACACCAGGAGAGTATTGCAATCTCTGTATGACATCCCATCTTGTAATTGAAGGATAATCATGAACTTGTCACTTATCCCTCAGAGAAATATGAAATAATACCAGAATTTACATTTATATAGGGCTTTAAATTTGAAGAAATTTCACTTCCATTAAGCCAACTATAATTCAAGAAGATCTGTGTCATTATATTTTATAACTTGAGGAAATGGGACCATAGAAAAATTAAGTGATTTTCCTAAGGCCACCCAAATTGCAGTAGCAGAGATAGAGGTATTTCCAGATCCACAAGTGTCAAACCCAAGTGAAACGTTGGCAATATAATGACATGTGAAATTGTCGTGTTACTTCCCTTGCAAACCAGTGAGCAAAATGGTTTTTCACTGAGCAACCTCACCTCTTTACAAACTTGCAGAAGATATATGAGCATAGTGAAATTAAGCCATCTATACGGTTCAAACTATCTAGTTTTAACCTTTGTCGTTACTATTGTTTTAACCAACATGGGAAAAAATGTTTTTGTTTAGGATTTGGCTGTCTTATGTTTCTCATAAATCAGCCTTTGCTCTGTACTGATACGTCCTTGCTTGATACATAGCTCATTCATTCTATCTCTGAGAGACCATGAAAATAATATGCTACAAAGATTCTGGTAAAAGACTAAGAGTCTTAAATCTGTGTATTTTTTCAGCTTGATTGCATGCTTTAGGGTAGTGAGTGCATTGCATAGACATTTGATTTTCCAAAAAAATAACCTAATACTATCTCTAAAATACTCTGTTAATGCCAATTTAAGATTAGGTTAATGTAGCAGATTAAAATGTTGCTTTTCAATATAGTGATATTTACAGTATTCATATTTAGTCTTCCATCCTAAACATTTCAATTTCCTATAGAACATGCCCAATTTGATGTTTGTGTCCTACTCAAAATTTCCAAACCACCAAGCTAGACAAATAAAAATATATTTTGATTACAGCCCTCTCTTTCATTATCTATATTCAATCTGAACAGAGAGAGTTCTATTATTTTCTGCCAGATTTTTTTCTTTTATTTCAACGTTTTCTCGCCATTTCCATTCCTGCCACACTGTTACAACTGTTCAGTTCATACTTGGATTTAGGCTCAGAATCATATTCTGTTCAAATGCCTCTAGTTGTTCTTTTTTCTAATACACACCCCCAAAGCCATAAATTTATATACTTGATCACTTTAGTTGATCATTTCCCTATGCAAAAACATGAGGTGGTCCCCTACTGTATACATTATTGGCAATCATATTTGCTGGTTTTCAAGGTTCCTCAACTTATGTTAAATTATTTGAAATATATATTCAGTCATTTAGTTAATAAATTTATGATATTTTCTTTAGGTAAACTATTCTTTATTGTTTTTTATTTGGAATACCAACTTTACAGCGATCAGAATGTTTCCTTCTGCAGTCAGATAATGCTTTTGAGAATGATTTATTTCCAAGAACTTTTCCATACTATGTACCCATTCCAATAACCCAATAAGAAATTATTTAATGCTTATTTTACAAATACCATGAAAAATATTTTCTTTATTGAGACCAGCATTTTCTATTTTTTTATGTCACTTAGCAAAATTGATAGTAAGTTGTTATCAAACAATATCCTTTTTGAGCTTTCCATCACCGCTGCATATCTTAGATTTCTAAAATCTTCAATTAGTAAAGTGAATGTGGTGTTGAAACATGGAAACTAAACAAAAATGAACCTCTATTTTAGGAGTTTAAAATCTTAGGGGTCATAAGAAGAGAAAATTGACTCTGGCTATATTCAGATTTAGTTCTAAATTCTGTCTAATTTGGGAAGCAAGAAGGAGTTGTTATTCCTAATTATTGTTATTAAGTGGTCCATTCTTAGTCCCCCCAAAGGAAAAATACACTAATCAAGCTGTGAATGTAATGAATGCATATCTGGTATCATTGTACTTGTTCACCAATAAATCATTAGCCAAAAATAGACTAAAAATGATGAGTCTATATTACAAATAACTATCAGTAATATTTATGCATCTGAGACAACAAATGGGTCTAGGAGATAAACACAGTATCTGTATAGTCATTTAAATATAGACTCTTAAATAATATAAAGGCAGTGACACGCCTATCTAAATTCAAGCTGGTAGATTTCACACATAAGGTTCCAAAATTAAAATAAAGATTTATTATAGAGAGGACTCTGTAAAATAAGGCACCTATAAAAATGTGAACAAAGCAGTTTAGACTCTTGACATGTGAGGATCATCCTTGTTATTTTCTTAGAATGACAATCTTGATACCAAATGATTGTATTCTGGTGCATAAAATAGTTAAATGTTACCAAGATTTTTATTTTAAGAAGTATTTTGAAAATAATTAAAATGCTTTAATGAAGAAAAGCATATTTTTTATACTGTATAAGATTGGCATTCAGTTGTCAAAACAAAAAAAGATCTTAAATAATATCCCAGAAAGTTTCCAGCAACACAAAGCCTTGAAATTTATTTTTAAAAGAATACTTACTGGCCATACTTGTATAAAATCACTTTTCAAAGTACAGTTAGTAGTATAAGATTAAACAATAATAAACATGCAAGTTATTATATTTATAAGACAAATTTGTATATTGTGTGGTTATGAGAGAGTTCTCACAAACATAGGTTTGAGTAAAAAAATAATCACAGGTAGCGTTGTCATTATATTGTTTGTCTAGTGCATGACTCTTTATACAAAAAACAGTAACAAATATTAATCAAAATGACATTATCCAAAAAAAAGAAAGAAAGCAAAACTTAAAAATGACGTCATCCAGAAAGTAACTTCAAGAAAATATTTTACTGCTAGTTGCATTTATTCTTACGATGTTAGTTCTTTTTGCATTTTCGTATGAATGCAAAATGAGAAATTATTGTTTTAAGGAGAATACTTTAATGACTGATGATAAATGCACTTGTTTAAAAACACTGATTTCTTGCAAATGCAACCTTGCTTTCTTAATTTCCAGAAAAGAAAAGTAAAGCATAAAAGAAAAGTCTTGGCCAACATTAACAGCATATTGGAAATGGAGATTTACTGAATGCCTGATGTGTGCTGGGTACTCTGCTTACTATAATAATGCTTTATCCTATTTTCAAAGTGTTCATACCCAGATGTACATAATAACTTCTTGGAGTATCAGATCACTGACAGTCCATCTCACCCACTTAACTCCAGCCAACCTGACCTCCAACTCACCACCTTCCATCCACCTCATACCTTTTCATTTATTTCCCTGCCTGGAAGGCAATACCTGGAATAGCCACAGGGTCCATTCGCTTATATTCTTCAAGTTCTTATTCAAGTGCGACCCTCTCAATGGGAATTTTTTTTGACAGTCCTCACCCCCCAATTAAAATCGCAACTATCCTGCCTCTATATTCTCTCCATTCTTATCCATTTAATGTTACAATGATCTCTCTTCATATCTATTTTCCTTCCATTGTCCATATCCTAGAACCACAATGCAGTTTAAGGAAGGGAGAGACTCATTTCCCTTTGTTCACTTCTATACGCCAGCACTGAAATAGTATACATAAAAAGGAGCAGGTACTTCTAACACACAGTCGGGGACAAGGTGAGCTTTCTAGAGCAGGTGACATTTTAATTGAGCCTTCTGAAGATACTCACTGGAAAGTACATTGGGCTGATGTGTTCTAGCTAGGAAACAATGTGGAAATCAACATACTTTCATATCCTTGAGACTGTATGGAGCAACCTAGAAAACCCCTTCTGATAGCTATTTTCCACCATATCAACCACACATTCCCAGGTTATCATTCACATGGCTTCTTGAAAAATCTGAGTATAGCAATATGCTAAAATGTCTCCCTTCCCCCCCCAAAAAAGATAATTCTGACATTCATTCATTCATTTAACAAATATTTATTAAGTGGCATTGTTCTAATCATTTGGAATGTGTCAGTCAGTGAAGAACACAAAGCTGTGCATTACATCCTGGAATGTGGCAAACAGTAAACCATAAAAACAAAACAAAGCAAAAATAATTATGTTAAAACACAACAAGAGTAATAACAGCAAGCAAAAGTAGAGTGGGATAAGATTCAGGGTGCCAGAGTGGAGGATGGACAGGATCTGTTAGCCAGTCTTTGCTGGGAAGGTGAGAAGTGAACAAAACCTGGCAGGAGGCTGGGGAGCTCACCTGTGGACATCCAAGAGGAAAACGTCCAAGCAGAGAGGGCAGCTCCAGCAATATCTTAGGTGGGGAAGCTGCTTTGTTTATTCAAAGAAGAGCAAGGGGGGCCATTGCCATTGTGGCTGAGCGGGGGAGGAAGAGAATTTAGCACGAGGGGAAGTTAGAGTGTTCAGGAGGGCAGATTATGAGAGGCCTGGCAGCCACATTACAGATGCTGGCATTTACTCTGTACCAAACTGGCCGGTGATGGGAGATACCGAACGGGAGGGTGATACCATCCTACTCAGCTTCTCTTGCTTCCACCTTCAGGCGACTGAGGCTCTGTCCAGGGTGGTGGCAACAGTGATGGCGTGAAGAGGTCTGATTCTGGGTATGTTTTGAAGGCAGGATGATAAGATTCCATGATAGAATGGATGAAAGGATATGAGAGAATGAGGGGAGACAAGTGTGACCCCAAAGATTTTAACTGAGCAAATGGAAGAGTGCATTTGCTGTTTGCTGAGATGTAAAAGGCTGCAGAGGGGCAGGTTTGGGAAGAGAATGAATTTGGTGTTGGATACGTTTGGATTTGAGTTACCCTATCAGACATCCAAAAGAAGATGTCAGAGAGACCATTACACAAACTGAGACTAGAGTTTGGGAGAGAACTTCAGTCTGCAGAAATGTGAGGGACAGGTGGTACTGGAGATGCAAAAATTAGGCTAATTCCATTTTGAAGAATCTTATAATCTAATAAGAAGGCAAAATGCTTTGATCAACACATACCAAACTAAGCCTATCTTTTAGAACTAACCAGTTTGTGAGCCTTTGCCTTCGGTCATCATTGTTAAACTGTGCAACAGTGATGGGACTCACTAAAATTGATAATCATTGATGATGGCAATGATAGCCGTTTCCCTATTAAATATAAATAAAAAATGTGTTTAGGTAAACATCCTAAAAGTCTCCAAAATAGATTGTACATTTGTCGCCACAAGGTCAGTGATGACATTTTAGCTTGGATATATTCAAATGAAAAGATTTCTTCTGCCCACTTGGAAGAGTAGGGAGAACAGAGACCCTCATAACTGAACACAGCTTCCCAGGCCTTTTCAGTATTGGATGTATTATGAAAGCTTACATAATTTAATCGTTGCTCACTGAGTTAGTAACCTGATAAATGAAAGTCCTTATCATTGAACGGGGTATACAGGACGCTTTAAATAGATGTGACGATTACTTATGTTTCATGGAGTTAAGATGAGGCTTAAAGAACTCCACAGCAGTCAGGCATGCTGCAAAGAATTCCAAGAGGATTGATTGATAGCTTGAAAAGTAGGTGTGAACTTGAAACAAAGCAATTTGCTAAAATTTTTCATTTCTTATTATAATAGAGACTTCAGTTTTGCATATGTATTTCAATACTTTGCATTTGCCAGCAGAATATTTCCATGAAGAATAATGAATAAAAAGAATGCATCATTATTTATCGAAGGGATCACCTATTTTAATGATTAGCTACTGTGAATGATTAGCCGCTGAAAATGTAACAATGAGATGAAATAGAAAATAAAGTGACATTCCTCAACATTCATTTGTGACAGGTAATGAAACTTTTTAATTATTCTATACATTTGGTCCTGTTCCCTATATCACTTAATATTATATTGAATTTCTGCTATATTACTAAATAATTTAACTCTATGACATATTTGGCAAGCAAGTTGATAAACAAGAATACTTTTAATCATTACTTAGTGTTATCTTATTTCTGTTGAAATTCCTATATTTTAATGTATGTCATAAATTCTGCATTTGTAAAAGTTTTAATATACTAGCACTTGCCATCATAATATTTTAAAACATACATAAAAATAAAAGCTACAACTCAACAAAATAGCCAACCCTCTTTTCAAAAGTTAGGCCATCCAGAAAGAATTAATTACTGCCACTAAATGAAAAGCAACTAATTTATTTCTCTCTCTTGGCATTAATTACATTTTCCCAGCTCGTATGACTGTATCATTAGCAAGTTACACCAAAATAAGTGTAAAGACACATGCATGCAAGGAATGGTTATTTTTCCAGCTGTACTTTCCCTCACTACTCCAAAATGTCTGAGCAAACCAAAAATTTTGAATCCAGGAGACAAGTTGAAAAATCTAGTCTATGGAAAGCACTCCAAAGTTGTTCTCAATTCTATCTTAAAGAGAATTCAGTTGTGTTCCTAATAACTACTTGCTAACTAAAATAGACACTGTGCATAAACATACCACCTACCTATACAGATAGAAGTGTTCATTTAAAATGGGGATGATGAAAACTGAGCACCAAATATTAGGATAAACTGGTTCAGGTGATCAAGTTCAAATCCCACCTTATCTTTCTCACCCCAAAACTTTTTTTTAAGTTTTCTTTTAATCGTAAATTATAACATATATACAAAGCAAAGAGGGAAAAAAGCAATAATTTTCAAAGCACATGTTCTAGTTTGCTAGTTGCTGGAATGCAACACACCAGAGATGGATTGGCTTTCAATGAAAGGGGATTTATTTAATTAACGTATAGTTCTTCAGAGGAAAGGCAGCTAACTTTCCAAGACAATTTCTGCTGGCCTTATCTCCACGCCTCTGGGTTCCAACAACTTTCCCCGGGGTGATTCCCTTCTGCATCTCCAAAGGCCTGGGCTGAGCTGCGATTGCTGAGACGAGATATGCTGAGTTGCATGGGCTATGCTATGTTGAGCTCTCTCATTTAAGCACCAACCAATTAACTCAAACATCATTCATTGCAGCAGGCACGCCTCCTAGCCAACTGCAGATGTAATGAGCAACAGATGAGGTTGACATACCATTGGCTCATGCCCGCAGTAACAAAACTAGGTACCTTCAACTGGCCAAGTTGACACCTGAACCTAACTACCACAGCACACTTCAACAAGTAGTTACAGAACAGATCCTAGAGTTTGTCACAGGCAACCATTCCACTGTCTCAGATTTTTCCTTCCAGGTGCTCCAAGACATGGAGGCCAGAAGAAATATTAATATAGTGATTCAGCAGCCATACTCATTCATTCAATCCTATTTTCTCTGTTATACCTCCTCCTTCTCCTTTGATTTTTGTCCCAATTTATAAGGATCATTGGGCAATGCTGGTTCTGGCTTTTTCATGAGAAGGGTATCCATACTAAAAGATAGGGAGATGTACTTAGTTGACCATTTTGGAGAGGTTGGTCCCTCTGGGTTTCAGTATTTATCTGATGTAGGAACCGTCTGGGAATTATAGGTCCCAGGGAAGCAAACCTAGTGCATGAAACCTGCAAAGAGTCTCAGTTCAAGCCCAATACTTTTAGGCAAATAAATTAAAAATCAGTCCACCATAAGAAATCTAAGCGGCATACCCAAGGTCTCAGAGCTATCTAGGGGCAGGAGGGAATTGGAGTCCATGAGTCTGGCTTGAGGGTCTGTGCTCTTAACTGCTGTTCTCCATTGCCTCCCCTTCCCCAACAAATTGAGTAAACTTCATATTTCCTCTGCTGAGAATCTCACTACTGGTGCCTCTTCCCAGCTTCATTAGAGATTATTTTACTAACCTAAGTTCATCTATTAGGACCCAGCTAAGGCAGCACCTCTCTCAGGAAGTCAAGTCTGGTTTGTGCATCCAATAGCTAGTTCAAACTTTAACATGCTCTTAAATCATAAAGTATACTAATCAGCCCATTGCTGGCCTCTCATGCTCAAGAAACTTAAGTTATTTGAAGGCAAACACTGTTCCTTCTTAAATTGCTATGTAACTCAACAAATGTTTGTGAAATGGACAAATGAATGATGGGATGAAGGAGTTTCCAAATTTTAAGCTCAAATATAATTGTACATACTGTATTTTAAAATAAATCAGTATTTTCCCTCATAGAGAAATGAATCAATATTTTAAGACAAATTTCATGGTGGTCTTAAGAATGGCAATTTAATGACATTCCACAAGGAATGAAAAATAATAGAAAGCACTCTGTTATCCAACCACTATTAAGATAAAATATAGATAAGCAAATAGAAAAGTATCTGTGAAAGAATGAGCACTAAATTCCAAATTCCAGACATCATATCATGTAAGGAATAAGTTCAATTTTTCTTTTGCTGTGGCAGGGAGCAATAATATAATAAATAAATACTAAGTAAATTTACCTTTAGCATCTAAAATCGAAATGATCCACATCTAGAAAAACACTAAAAATAGATGTGACTCATTTCTATGTTTCTTGTTATCTTGTTCTACATTGCAAATGCCAAATATTTTGTGAGTCCACAGCTTGGTCACTTTTAAAATTATTTTTAGTCACAAGCTTTCAAACATTTCATTTTAGAATGCTCATAACAGCTAACACTGTTTTAGAGCCAGATTTCTTGTTTGTGAAATTCTTGCTACATAACAGGAAAATTTGATTTAAAAAGTGTTTAAGAAGCAAATTCACAGAGAATTTAAAAACAGAAGACATTTTATGTGAGACATTTTCATTTATATTTTAGAGAAAATTTAAAGTCAATTAAAAATGATAAAAGAAACAATAATAGTGTAAGTGCGGGATTGGATGACACAGACGTCTCTGAGAGAGGTGATGTAACCAGAAATAGCATTTCAACCCCTATCTAAAAGTAGATAGCAGCCCACTTATCCGAAGGCCCTGAATCCATCCTTTTGAGTTTTACAGAACTCTCGTCCAGTAGTTTCATTGGTACAGGTCACTTGGACACCCATCATTTAAGGAACATGGTATGAGGTAGAAACGGTTCTCAGGTTTGTGTTTTCAAATCTCAAAGCACCTCTTGACCACCCAACCTTGAAATAAAGCTACCGTTGACTGCTCATCACTAGCAATAGCAGACAATACTTCTGAAAATATCAACATCTCTTATTGCCAGTATTACAATCCTGCTTTTTGTTGGTGTCACTAACTTGAGAAAATATTCTCAATATCTTTTTTTTTGTAGCCATCTAAAACAAACTAAATATGGACACTTATCAGTAAGCAAAAGATTCAGCTCTCCTCTGTCGTCCACATGTCTTTGGGTGTGTTAGGAAAGGAAATAGCGAAAGGGGAAAGATGAGGGGAAAACAGAGGACTCAGAGATGGAATGGTCTGTAATGTGAAGAATTTTAAGAATCTTTTTCTACATTTTTCTTAACTAGACAAGTAGCCTTTAAAAAACAAATGAACAAAATGCAAAGAGAATTCTTTAATAAGTAATTATCAATGTAAAGGGAGAAATGTATTCACATTGAAAATAATTTAAGGTGCAGATAATTTGAGTAAGTCAAAGAAAGTCCATGAATTTTCATTTCAGATACATTTTACATTCCTTCCCTCCCCATACACCATCTGCTGTTTGTTTTAGATACACAAAGTTACAGGAGGATGGATATCAGATTGGTTTTTAAAATCTTAATTGTAAAAATGATTATGGCTTATTTTTGAAGACTAGTAGCCTTTGATATCATGAAAAAAAAACATTAACTATAAAAGTGACATAATTTGTGGAGGTGGTCATATCTTGTTCTAAGAAACTAGAGAGCATTTGGTATAAGCCTAAAGCAAGAATTAAAGAAAACTACAGCTGTGGCTGACAAGTTGTTGAATGGAAAATACTTTATTTTGGTTTTCATTTGACAGCATCAGCTCTTAATTATTCTCAGTATGTTCTTTGCCTAAATTTAAAAATTGGTGTATCTGCTATTCTACTTACTTCTTCTACCAGGAGTTTATGTCATGTCATTTAGGGTATATATTTTTGCCAAAGAAATATAAGCCCAATTATAAACAGTAATGAAATAAATATATGTAGTTTGTCAAACATCTATGAACTGAGGTTTCTTTCAAAAGGTCTCAGGCATGAAAATCTTTTATATTTTCCAAACATAAAAAATACTATCTATTTCTAGATCAAGTATTTTCTGTAAGCCTAAAATCACTGACTCCTGTAGCTTACTACTGAAATTTCCAGCTTCAGAACTAATAATAATTAATAATCATTATTTTATTAAAAGCAACTATATGCACTGAGGAAATTATATATATAGGAAATGCGAAGATTGGTACAATGGTTGAACTGGTTTAAAAACAAACAGAAATCTTTTTATCTTAATTTAGGTCAGTAACGATTCACATTTTCTTATTAGTAAATGACCCTATATTATTAAACCTCTATCTCTTTAAATTATTATTATTACTTTCTAAAGGACCATTTAAAATTACTTTGATGAAACACTAGAAGCCTGAGAAAGTTGTTCGGCTTCTCCTATTATGTTGAGCCACTTATATTTTCTCAGATTGTCCCTGTAACATGTGAGTCTGGCCCTGTGCCAGTTTGAAACTGTTGTGTACCCCATAAAACCATGTTCTTTAATCCTGATTCAGTACTGTTGGGTGAGATCTTTTTGATTAAGTTGTTTCCTGGAGATGTGACCCCACCCAGTTATGGGTGGGACCTTGTGATTAGGTGGCTTCCATGGAGATGTGTCTCCACCCATTCAAGGTGGGGTTGCTTACTGGAGTCCTTTAAGAACGAACCATTTTGTAAAAAGCTTCAGAACCAGCAGGAGACCCAGATGTTTGGAGAGGCAGAAAGGAAAAAGGACCCTGGGGAAGTCGTTTGAAATCAGAAGCCAAACCAGACACAGGCACATGTCTTACCAGCTGACAAAGGTGTTCCAAACCCGTGAGCCTTTCTTGCGTCAAGGTATATATCCCTGGATGCCTTAGTTTGGACATTTTTATGGCCCTATAACTATAAACTTGTAACTTAATAAATTTCCTTTTTAAAAGCATTTCTGTTATATTGCATTCTGGCAGGATAATAAACTAAAACAAGCCTTCATAGGAAACATGAAGAAGTGATCCTGTGGAAATTATAAAATCATTCATAATTTTCTCTCATAAAAATAATAAAAATAAGTGTTTTATTACCAATCACTGTATTTCTTAAACAAATCTGAGAATTTCCTAAAAATATGCCTGAAAACAAACAAAAAAAACAAAAAGCAAATAACTTCAAATTTACTTAAAAATAGTAAAGAAATTTGATCAATAATCTGCTGAAATAAATACATGGACAACATTAGCTCCAAAATAGTTTTTCAGGTAACTTATTTAAATAATAGGGGATTAGGAAAGAACACATTAATACATTTAAGTTACCATATCATCTGTGTTTTGATGCAACTCATCTAATTACACGTTCAACAATTACAAAATGAGTACTGGAACCATATTCTTTTGAATATATTTAATTCAAGGCAGAAATTACTAAAATCACTAGCTTATAATTAAAATGCATATATGGGGGATGAGTCTTAAAACACTTTGCTACCACACATTTGGAATGATATATCTGTTTAAATTTGGGGAGAATCATTATAATTTAAATAACAACATTCTTAACTATGACCATTAAAGGGAATTCATTTGTCGAACCTAGTGTTCAAACCAGCAAAATGTCACTCTGGTTCTCTTCCGTTAGTGGAGAGAATCTCTTGTTTTCTGTTTTCTTTTTTGCAACTTTCTCCCAGTGATTAAATAACAAGAAGAATTGTACTAATATACTTCAACAGATATATTTTGAACCATGGAAATATTTTGAGGATGGATGAATTTTGCATCATTTTATAAATCTGGAGAGAGATAACTAGTTCTTAGATTAGAAAAGATTTTTTCACTTTTCATTCTTATCTTATTATAATTGACTTTAATTTTTTAGCTTTTAGAAAAGCTTATCTCATGTTCATGCTGCTCTCAAAAACTGCCAAAATCGAAAGGGCTTCCAAATTAGCTGAAAGGGTAGCATTTTTTAAACACTTACTAAAGAAACTGATGAAAGGCGTTTTTATAGCAGTCTTCCAAATGTCACCAGCGTGTATATATATATATATATATATATATATATATATACACACCATGGAAGTATGAGTAGATAAATGCATAAGACATAGCTTCTAAAGTTATCCTGGTTCTAGTGTTCACAATGCAATTGTTTCATAAATATTATTGAAACGACCCTCATTGTTTCTACTTTCCCATTTCTCAGTCAATGCTGCAAGGTGTGGGTACCTGATCATTTCATTGAAATAGTATGAATGGACGACTAAGAGCCACTTACATCCCAGATCTAAATAAAGCTTTTCAGTTCTTCTCTTACTTGAATATTACCTGTTTATAGCTCTCAAATTTCCCTCTGCACCATAGATTGTCTCCTACAGATCAGAACAATGTAATTGGTGCTCTGACATTTCCACTGGCATCTCAAGTTTAACACAATAAAAATAACTTTTTTTCACCTTGTAAAAGCTGTTAAGGCTCAAATCCACTCAACTTGAAACACAAAATGACAAGTTAGAAACCTGAGACATTTCCCTTATGCTACTTTATACCTCCTACCCCAACAGTCACCAGGTTCTTTCTATTTTAATCTCCTAAATATCATTTAAAACCATTATCTGTTCTGCTTCCTCATCCCTGCCATCTTACTTCAGTCATTGGAAAATTTTCTGGATTACTTTTAACAAAAAAATTGATTGTTTTCTTCTAATAAGGTTTTCACACTTCCATCATCCCCTTCCAGTTTTAGAAAGTATTTATCTGAGGATATAATTGTTAGAGAAATCTGCAATTTGCTCCACATGGCTCGCATGACCTTCATTATCAGGATATGATTAACAGCCTCATCTTCTGCCAGGATCCGCTGGCATGTTCAGTCATAACAAGCTACTTGCAATACTTCAAATAGGCCATTTATAATTCTGTATATCACTATCAATGCTCTTACACTTGTTTAAGTGTGCTTGCTCCACTGATTCCTAAACAATGCATCAACCCAAATGCATGTCTCATCCATCTACTTATCGTCCCTGTTTAGCATAGCAACTAACATTTACATGGCATTTATATATATATTCTCAATTTCACAATGCAGCGATTGTTTCACATGTTAATATTCCTGGGATGCATCTTTAATAATCATAAATTCAAAATAAAAAAATCATCTCCTTTTCCTAAAAAATGGTTAGTAAATCATTGGATCTTGCAATTAACGGTGACTTAGAATTAAGAGGATGCCAAGTCTGGAGGGAAAAGTAAGAATAAGAGAGGATCAGAGTCAAGAAAAAAATTATTCTAAAGTTATCATGTGTTCATGGAACCCACTGATAACAAAATACTTTAAATTAAATATTTTATTTTAACTCAAGAATGCATTTTACAAAAAATGAATAAATAGTAGGTGACGATAAAGGGTAAAAATTGAGTAGATTGAAATACTGTGGGTCAATGACAGGGTGGGGTAAGTAGTATGGGTAGTATGAGTTCTTTTTTCTCCTTTTTATTTCTTTTTCAGCAGTGATACAAATGTTCTAAAAACTATTATGGTGAAGAATACACAACTATGTGATGATATACAATCAGCCACTGATTGTATAATTTGGTTGGACTGTATGTGTGTGCATATTTCTCAAAAAAATGTTTTTTAAACAAAGAATATATCTTATAATCTCTCAGGTAACTATTCAAATAATGTTTTTGTAAAGGAGTTAATAATCTAACAAAGGTGGAAATTTTAAAAAGTATATGATTAACCCAAAATAAGGTAAAAGGAAAAAATAACCATCAAAAACCACATGAAATATAGAAAAATAAAAAATAAAACAGTAGATTTGAATCTAAATATCTCATTAATTCAACTAAATGTAAAGGAACTCAATATTCTAGCTAAAAGACACAGGTATTAAATTAGAGAAAAAATGATATGCAGCTTACAATAGAAAATTTATACATATAAAGGCATAGAAAGATGGGAAATAAAGGGAAGGAAAATATATAACATGCAAACCTTAAACAGAAGAAAGTTGCGTGATTAGCATGATATCAAAGAAAACTTTAACAGCTATTGCTAGAGGACATTTCACATGAAAAAAGGTTTGGCTCTAAAGCAAGACAAAATAATCTTAAATGTCTAGGGACCTAATCACACAGCATCAAATATAAAGTACTATCTGCAGAATTAATATGGGAAATAGGGAAATCAAAATTAATAAATGGTGATTTTTGCAGACATCATTAACTGATAGAACAAAAAAGACAGAGCCAGGAAGGACACTGTTATGAGTTGATTTGCGTACTTCAAAAACATATTTGAAGTCCTAAAACCTAGTACCTCTCAAAGCAACTTTACTTGGAAGTCGGGTTACTACTGATGGAATTAGGCAGGTTAAACGAGGTCATACTCTGTAGGGTGGGCCCTAATCCAGTGTGACTGGGGTACTTATAGGAAGGGTAGAAGAGAAGCAGACAGGTGAGGGAGAGCCCCACGGGATGGCAGGGGCAGCGAACGCTGTGGCTTGCCTGCCAGCACTGCCAGAAGCCAGGAGTGAGCCTGGAACAGATTCCACCCTGCAGATTTCAGTGGTGACAGCCCTTCCAAAACCTTGATTTCATAT
The DNA here is from genome assembly GCF_023851605.1 of Tamandua tetradactyla. Taxonomy (NCBI): domain Eukaryota; kingdom Metazoa; phylum Chordata; class Mammalia; order Pilosa; family Myrmecophagidae; genus Tamandua; species Tamandua tetradactyla. The sequence continues at coordinate 37,431,480 of NC_135352.1, read as the reverse complement.
TTCTAGCCTCCAGAACTATGTACAATACATTTCTGCTGTCTTCAACCATTCAGTTTGTGACACTTTGTTATGGCAACTCTAGGAATCTAAGACGGATATAGAAGAACAAAATTATTCACAAATTAGACAAACTGACATATATTTAAAGGTGCCAACACAAGCTGCAGAATACACACTATCGTGATGCACGTAGAAAATTTACCCAAATAGGCCATAGAGTAGGCAATAAAGGAAGTCTTATCAAATACTAAAAATAATTGAAATATAGTATTCTCTGACCAAAATAGCATCAAGTTACCGACACCTTAAAAAAAAAAAAAAACAGGAAGAATACACAAACAGCTTGCAGGATGATGGATTTAAGCTGAAAACAAGAGTAGAGGTAAAGTGTCATCTGCTGAAGGGAAAGTGTACATTTTGAACAGTTCCAGAGAGAGAGGCTAAAATTTTCATTCAAATATTAGAATTTATGTAATGTATTTCTAAATCACTCATGAATGAAAAGAGACACACCAAATGAAATTAGGATACATTTTAAGTTAAACAATAATGAAAATATGTCACAGCTCAAAACCTCGAGAACGTACGAAATCTGTGTTACAGGAAAATGTAAGGCCACAAATACATATATTTTAAATTGAGAAAAACTGCAAGTCAATGATCTAAGTATGCATCTCAAGAAGCCAAAAATAAATTAATGAAAATTAAGTGCCCAGAAATGAGAGGAATGAATAAATAAATAAAAGCAGCAAACTCAATACAATTTTTTTAAAAAAAACCTTAAAAATTTAAAAAGTCTAATACTATTGAAAAACCTCATGATATATAAGCTTTATGAGCTTTTTCTTTCCTAGGAAATTACACAATATCACGTATCTTGCTGGACTTCGGAAGGGAAATAGACAGAAAAACAAGCATTTTTTCCTGGACAGCAATTTCTTTTTCATTATTGCTTTTCTCTGAAAGTAAAGCTAAAACAGCTATTTCCTTTTAACACCACCTTCTGATCTATTTTAGAAGCTACAAAAAGGAAGATAAAAAAATTACCTTTGTGAGTACTACAGCGAAAAAATCAGCAAAGGCATGAAATACCAGCTTCTTCACAATATACACAAGGAATTCATGTCCTCAATCTGTTATTCTGACATGATCAGGTGCCTGCGTTATAAACACCATGGCTTGAGGCTACAGGCAATGGGTTCATTTTAGAAATGCATGGCTAATGAATTTCACCGAAAAATTAAGCAGATGAAGAGTGCTTTCTTAGGTTAATTCCTTTAAATGTGAGTCAGCTGCAGCAGACACTGCGCTGAGCTGGCCTAAATTTGCAAATTAGCAGATGAGAAAGAACACTTGAGTGTTGTTTGGTTCAGCTAAACATTTATGGCCGACTAGATGACAAGCACTGAGTTAGGTGCTAAAGGTATTGAATGAAATGAACAAAATCAAGCCCCTGCTGCAAGACCTTGGTATATTTGGCAGGAAAGCTACTAGAGTCAACCCCCTGAGATGCATTAATTGTGTGATTTATGGAAATCCTCCTAAAGAGGTAATGCCTATGTTTTCATTATTTCTATTATAAATAGTCATGTGAAGACATATGAGATTGACCTGCCAGGCAGAGGGAATAGCATGACCAAATACACAAGGTTCTCAAGAAATATCACGATGTGTGGAGGACAGGAAGAAGCACTAGCACCAGTATTTCCAGGTGTACATTGCAAGGGGAGGAAAAATATGATCTGAGACTGCGAAGGAGACAGAGTCAAGTCAGGAAAACCTCTTTACATTGAGTTTAAGTTTTATTTATTCAGAAACAGACACAGATTTATATTTGAGGGTGATCACACAGCTTGCAGGGTAGATGATGGATTTAAGCTGAAACAAGAGAAGAGGCCAAGTGTCATCTGCTGAAGGGAAAGTGTACATTTTGAACAGTTCCAGAGAGAGAGGCTAAAATTTTCATATAAATAATGTAAACAATAGCTTCCCCATTTGTGTTTGGGTGGTCCCCAAACAGACCACCCATTCAGATTCAGGGATGTGTGAGATCAGCAATCGAGAGAGAAGAGGATTAGTATTGTGATGGGGGAATCAATATGAAAAGCAAAGAAGAAAATCTAAACATGACCATTATAGAAACATTCCTGCAATTACCCTTGACTGAGGCTTTCATTAATTCCCTAATGAGAAATGTTAAGTTATCTTAACTTCAATATATGCCTTCTCTTAGATTGCATATATATTAACCTGTATGTAAGACATGTGAGTTCAATAATTCCCAACCAACCCTTTGTGTGTACCCTTCAAACACCAGTTTTAAAGTTAAAAGTCCTCAACAAATAAAGTATTTAGTATGCTTATAGGGAAGATTCTGAAAAGGGCAAGCAATCGTAATAGAATCATGCATGCAATGCCCAGAACGGGGAGACGGGAACTATGATACTCTTTCGAAAATGGATCCTCTGTAAATGCAATTTCTTTCCCAAAGACTTTGAGTCTATATTCCCAAACCGATGACGGATTCGATTTGGTCTAAAAGGAAATGGATTTTCCAAATTAAATTTCAAAATGAGGAATTATGAGGTATACAGTAGATCAGTATGCAAATAGCTTTAAAACATATAATAGTTTGTGCTTCATCATCCTTTCTATAATAATTTGCAGCTAGATAAAAGTTTCCTTTCTCTGTTCAAATACTGGAGACAAAATGTTACATTATATTCTGATCGCCATAATAGCACATTTCTATGCAGCAGCACTATTTATGAACAGGCATATAAAAATAGGAAGGTATAGCCTAATCACCATTATGTTTGCTTTTTGTATATTTAAATAAATGTCATAAGCCAAGTGTGAGCTCCTCTACTGTAAGACATCTTTCCTAGGGCTATCTGACGACAATTTACCTAAAACTAGTAGGCCAATGTGAGCTGTCAGAGAACTGGGAAGTTTCACAAACACTGTTCCTGCCTCTGCCTCCTTCTGATCTTTCTCCAGGACCTACCATTTAGCACTGGCCAACCGGCAAAGTTCTCTCAAAACCCTGGACATTTTATTATTTGCATAAAGATTATATTCTACAACTGCACTACTGTTAAAAATATTTACGGGATTTTATCCAGTGGTGAGCCTATTTCTAAGCCAAGCATGGTCCTTGAAGCTCATGTGGGCAATGATTCCTTAAAAACTACACTTTTATGTGTTACTTGAACACTCTTAAGTTGAAAAGTGGAGCTCTTGAGAAATACTGGGGATAAAATCAACATGATAACACGCAGACGGTTATAAAAGTATGCTTTTTAAGAGTTTCTGCTTCTGTATTTCTATTTCTTTTTTAACTAAAGCTTTTAAAATAGTTCCAGATAGAGTCAAGAAGAGAAAAAACACAATTAGATTCTTTTTCAGGGAAATTTAACTCTGACTTACAAATAGAGTATATATGTTGCATCCTCAGTAGTGGTAATTGCAGATTAAATTATAGTAAACTGGAAAAGTGAGGACTGGGAAAAAATCCCCACCTTCAGCAAGGAAAAAACAGGGATTTATTTCTATGGTCTTGTACACAATTTCAATTGTCAATGTTTGGATACATTAACAATAATTAAAATCTAGGAAAATAAAAAAATGCAAAGAGCCATAAAGATGGATATGTGGAGATGATAGTATTTAGGGAACACAAAGATACCTATTGTCATGAAGTACAAAATATAATGGAAAAATATTGTGTAAAGTAATTAAGTTTTAGGAGACACTGAATGAGAATCACAAGGAAATTGTAGTCAACTCATGACATAATGTCACTTTTTTTCAAATTACTCCATAAAAACTAGAATGTGTTTATTATCCCAATTATACCATAGAAAAATGTCACTTATTTTCTAGTCACTAATCTTACTATAATCTAGCTACTTAATACAACTATATTATACTATTTATAGCCATTTTTACTTTCAACAGATTTCTTAATTTCTACTGGGTTAAGTAATGGTATCTGTGGTGAGAACATTTGTGCTAATTTCAAGATGTTGGTGGTAGAAGAGATTTTCTTAGCTAGGTTTGCAGAAATAACCAAATCTATATGGTATGAACTATGGGGTGGGCCATCATAGAGAAATAATAACTGAGTTGTGCAGTATTGGATTCTGTGGTCGAGTCCTATTTCCTACCAGGAAGCACAAAGCTTCTGAGAACAATGGAGTCTTCTCAACTTTTTCCCTTTTCTTTCATATACTATGCACAGTCTACTCCATCTAGTGAATGTAAATACTTCCTAATTTGTCCTTGCCTCTCCATCCTATTGCCACTTCCGTAGGTCCTTTCTTGTTTAAGAAGATGATTTCATCCTTCATTTCTTGCTTAGGTTGTTACACTCTAACCAGTCCAGGATAGTGGCTAAAAACACAAATATGGTAAAATATTTTCCTTCGTGAAGTTCTTTAGTGTCCTTTTGGACTTCCTATTCCCCAAGGATAGAATCCAAACTCTCTACTGTACAGAAGTCTGAAGAGTTCCTTGAATGATGAGCCTTTGCACACGTTTTTCTTTCTACTTGGAATTCTCCTACACTTGCCTGATTAAAGTCTGCTTGTCTTTCAAAACAAGTGACAAACAGTCCCCTCATCCTCAAGCAGATGATGGTAACCCTTTTTCTGTGCTCTAATAAAATCTGCTCCAAGAAGGAAGGGTTGGGTCAAAGAAACAGTTTGCAGAAGACAGGTTTCCCAAGGACTTGAGGATTGGTTACAAGCCCTCAACAGCTAGGAACCATGATTTTCCACACATTATAATTAAGGAAAAAAGCCCTTATTTCTATCCCTATCTATGTATTCCGTATCTTATACAAAAATGAGGAACAAACATCTCTTCCTGTTGTATAAACTGTACTCCCACAGAATATCTTTCTCTCTCTGTTTTAATACTTCCTTTCTTAAAGGTATTAGGTGACCTAATCTAGGCAGTGAGAAAGTAGCTTACTTCATGAAGATGTGCTAAGTTCATCTGTACAGAGAGAAAGCTGCCTGTCAGTCCAACCTCAGAAAGTCAAATATCTTGGTTGGCAATGAGGTAACAACAGCTAAAAACTGAATGCTCTTCAGTTTTGGAAAGTATCATTTCATCTTTTCTATTAGTGTTCTCATGAACTGACACATTTGGAAACTATCATTTCATCTTCTCTATTAGTGTTCTCATGAACTGAAACATAGTGTCTACATTTCCCAAATGGGGAAATCTGTTAAAGCCTGCAAAAATGTACTCATTTCCCGTGTTAACCAGGTTCACAACCTTGTCTCCCTGTTACACTACATGGAACAACCCCAGAGATTTCAAACATCACTAATATAAATGGCCCATGTTCAGCATCCTGCAGTTATTCTTAACCAGAAAAGGGGCTAATCTTAATATGAAGTAGGATAAAAGTAAAAATAATAATATGCTAAAAATAATATCCATAGAAGTTTCAAGTTGATTAACAGAACTGTTCGAAATTGTTAGCAAAAAGTTATAAAGATGCTGACATAGTTGGGTTACTAAAACTCATACCTGAACAGACGAAATATAGACATATTTTTAGTTCAGAGTACAAATGAAAAAAATCCAAGTGAAATGGACTGGAGATAAAATTATGTTTTACAGGTAAAAATAGGAAAAGCATTTTAAATGGAAATGTGACTAGTAGATACTTTTCCTTGAATTAACAAACTGCGAAATAATTTGTTTAACTTTAATAAACTATCTTTCTTAAGATTCCAATTATCCTATTCCCTTCACTAAATGAGATGCTTCACGTTTGGGCATTTAAATCCTAATTATTCAAGGGTTTCAGAAAACCTTGTCCCCTCACATCTAAACTAACAGCTTCTTAATGTTCTTCCAGTTCTTAATGTATCTCAATAAGCAGGTATTCCTTCTACTTCTTTTTATCAGAACTCCCTTCCCACTCACTGCTACTTCCAAGTAGAGCGCTAGGGGCAATGTTCAAAAAATCATGAATATTGGCTAGACAAATGGATACATGCCTGTCTGGCTGAATCAAAAATCTGCTTGAGTTCCATGAACTAGGGTAGCTTTCTAGAAACCTACAACCTCCAGATGGGTCCCTGGACCACAAAAGTCCTGAAACCTAGAAGGCCCAGCCTCTCTAGAACATCAGATAGTTCCAACAACCCATGCCATATGGGTTGACAGCCCCTTTCAACAAGAAAAAGTTAGAATGGCCATAGGCCAAATACCCCTAAAGAGTGTGACAGAAAGATCAAAGGTGATGGTGGAGTTATGCAGAGAAGATAGGGTTTAACAAACAAATACCATTTCTGAATCACAAGATTGGTATTTTTTTTAGTCTCTAGTATTTTTGAGCAGCTAGAAGTAAAAACCTAAAATTATGGAATTGTAACCCATACCAAACTCTGAAATCTGCTCTACAAGTAATTGTTGTGCTATACTTTGAAATTATTGTTTTTATATACATATGTGTTATTTTTACAAAAAAGTTGATTGTGATGATTAAAAAAATATTTATTCCTTCTAGCCTTCTACATTCTGGAGCAGCTAGAAGGAAAAATCTGAGTTGATGGTATGGTAGCCCATGACAAACTCTGGGCTATTTCCTGTAACAACTTGTTGAAGAATGCTCTGAAAACTATTGCTTTTTTTCTCTCTTTCCTTTATATTTATGTTATATTATACAATTAAAAAGTTAAAAAAAATTCTTGGTGTGCTCAAGTTTGTTGGCTAAAATGGAAAAAAAAAAAGAACAAAACAACAAGATCCTTGGTTTATGAAATAGGGATTAAGGTATTGAAAGATAGAGGTTGGCTGCATGGAATATGCCCTGTGGAGCACGCAACCCTTTCTGTCACAAATGTAATTTTAAGCATAAATGAAAAAGGAACACCTAGTGATAGCAAACATCCCCAGTTTTCTGATTTTCTATATACAAGTGTATGAATCTTAAATTTGTTGTGTATTTGCATGACTTAAATACATTTTGTTCAGTTTCAAAGCCTTAACCACGTGAGGACTTAATGTTATCCTGTAATGCTCCACATTTAACTCTCCGACTCAGACTCTTAAATACCTATATTTTTATGTGCTTTGTTTCAAGGTTTGATTATTATTTATTTCAAAGCACAATAGCAACATTCAGATTGAAGAAAGGATCCTATGCAAGGCCAATATTCAGAAAAGTGTTCACATTTGTTTTACCTACAAACAGAATGCATAATCTAATGACAGAGACACAGCAAGAACAAAGTTTAAAATTATTTAACTAAACTAAAGACAGTATGTAGTGAATTATTCTGCCTTCTTTTTCTCAGCTATTTATTTCAGTTGTTAGTGTCCAACAATTTTTTCCATAAACACAGTGAAATATTCATTGATTCATGTATTATTGTTCTATGCCAAAGAAATACACACACACACATGCATCCACATGCGTGCACAGCCCCCTATTCTTTTAGACGCTATTTTAAACTGTCTCAATAGAAAGAAACACAGAGAAAAAAAATTATGTAATGTGAGCATGATAATATGGTAAAAGCCAAATTAAACAGTAATGCTCTAAAACTCAAAACACTCTCAGTGCTGTATTATTACATAAAGACCCAGAATGTATTTGTTGTAGTTATAAGAAAAAAAAGTGGTCTGATACTGCAGTAACCAATGTGACATGTCAGGCTGGTAATGTGATAAATGTACAAAAAGATGTTCTGAACACACACAAAAAAATATGGTTTTCATAGCTATACCTAAAATAAATTCTCTTTTTCTTTCTTCTGTGTAATTTCATGGAAGACATATAATAAAAGTTGAGGGCTTCAAATGTGTGGTAAGGAAGACTGTACATAAATTTTACCTTATGCTTCTCTTTTGCCTCTTGGAAGCTATAAGGGAATTTTTTGTTCTAAAATGAAACTTTGAAACCATGAAATCAATAAGAACATTCTCAGGGATTGAGGTTCAAGATAACTAGAAAAGTTTATTTATTTCATAAAATTATTAAAAATGAATCAAGTTTTCCTTAAATATAAAAGTTTCAATATTGTAATGAAGATTTATGACTTACTAAATAAAACAGAAAAGATCAACAATCAATATACTTCTATCTAAAATTGTATAAATGCTTCCCAATCAAATGTTAGTAGTACTCACTTCTTTGCAAGCATCTAAGCAATTTCTTACAAGTACTACCAGCATCTGAACAATCTTATTATAAGTAACTATGTAGTACTCTCAAATGAGTCAAAGATTCTTGTAATTCATCACCCTAAGTGAAAGGAGTGAATTTCTGTTTCCATTCATTGGCATTTTTTTGTGCTTTTTGTAGAGTCACTCAAGACAGGGAGGTGAAGTTAAAGAAAGCCTTCCTAGAAGAGGCAACCTTTGCAGTAAGCCTTGAAATGTGAGTCCGTGTGCAGTAGAGGAAGAAAAGAGAGGAAGAAAGGAGGCTTCAAGTCCGGGCATAGAACCACATAAGCCGGTGTACTGAGAACTGCAGTTGATTCAGGGGATTAGGGTCTGGCATGTGCTGGAGGGGGTCGAGGTAAGGGGTGGTGGTGAAGGGAGCGGAAGGGTGAGGAAGAAGAGCGTGGAGGATTATGTTGCTAGGTAGTGAGAAGACACTAAAGGATCTTATCCAGAAAATGAACATTTCACATTTGCATTTGGGAAGATGGCTCTGGAAGACCTCCGAAGAACGGATTAGAGAAGCAAGGGATGAAAATAAGATGCAGATTTAGGAGATCAGTGACATATTTCAGATAAGAGAAAAGGCAAGATCTGAGCTGTGGCCATGGCAATTTAGATGGGGAACATCCAGCAATTGGAAAAGTATTAAGAAGGAAGGCTCCATCTTACTGTCATCTATGACCCGTTTCATGCTATGCCCGAGGGAGAGAAAATAATCTCAGATAATTCAAATGTTTGTCTTGTGAGACTAGAAGGCAATGGAATTAAGCACTGAATTTGACAGGATGGTGGTAGAGCCAGTAAAATGAAAAATAAATAAACAGAGAAAAACTTGGATTGTCATGGGGATATCAAAACAAAGATATCAAAATAGGTAAAAGAAATTAGTCTAGCAAAATCTCAGAGCTAGGTACATAATTATGAACCATCTGTGTACAATGGAAGAAACACCCTCAATAATACAAGTTCTTAACAGTGATGCACTGTTGAATTGGTACAGAAAAAAAGTCCCCAATGTTAGGGAATAAAAAAAAAAAAAAAAAAAAAAAAACACAAGTAAAATAAATTTCCACTTTGATAAAATCCTGGGCTCCCAAAGTAAATTGAGGACTTAAGCTTAGGTTTAACTTTAGGGATAAAAACAGTATTAAAAAAAAAAAATGTAACAAAGGCCCAAGTGAGACAAAGGATGGGCTCAGGAAAGTAAAATGGAGATATCCTCTGAGGATGTGTGATAACCTACAAGATTATTCCCAGTGACAATCCTTTTATCCGGGCCCTTAAGTATCTCCTCCCACGGTGAATTACATCTTGTCTATGCCATCAGGCATATGGAGTGCCTCTCCATGTGGCGGAAGTGACTCACTTTCGAGGCTCAGTTCAAAAGGGCACTGTCCTTCCATCACTCTAAGGGAAGTCAGCTGCCGAGCCATGGGACCCACGAGCAGCCGTGGAAACGCGCACATGGAGAGGCACTGAAGCCTCCCACCCAGCTGGAACCCACATGCCAACCTGCCAGCAAGTCACCTTGGAAAGTGACTTGCCAGCCCCAGCATCCTTCCTATGACTGCAGTCTCCACTGACATTTGATTTCAGTCTCATGAGAGACCTGGATCCAGAACTGCCTGGCCAAGCCACTCCCAAATTCCTGGACCCCGCTGAAAACACAGAATGTGGAAAATATTTATTATCATCTTATACCACCAAATTTATAATGCAGCAATAAATGTAATAGAGGGTGCATAATGCAGATGAATTAACCAAGTTGGGATATATACAGAGGCCTTCTCGTGCTTCTAGCAAGGTAAAGGCCCAAAACAATTGGTAGGAAGCCAAATCCTCAACATGAAGCTCATTTTTTATTAACAAAAGTAACAACTTATCATTGGCACAATAAGTGATTGGGTAAGCTACTTCATTTGCCTTCTATTGATTTTAAAGTTTGTACAAACGATATCTAATGAGAAAATTATCCCAGAGAACCATTAGCTCATTAGGAAAACCTCACTTTAGAAATTAGAGAAAGGAGCAGTCCTGTATCCAAAAAGGAAGAAGAAAATACTTCATTGCTGAGCAAGAACAATGTATAGCACCAAAATAAACTTGAAAATCTACAGATTATTGATGTTTGGACAAATTAGCAAGGAATGGAATAAAATGTAGATTTTAAGCTTGAGCAGTATGAAAATGACCAAAGAAAATAAGCATTTTCCAATGCATTATATAATCTTCCATTTCCATCCAAAGCAAAATAACGGAAAATGAATAGTGCAGTTAGCCAAAGAAGTGCTGGCTTAGGGGCAGGGAGGTATGAGGTCTGATTGTGGTCCCAGCACTTTCTATTCAGTAAGGTGACCTGAGGCAACTTATTTGATCTTTCTAAGCCTGTTTCCTAAATCCTCCACCATGATAATACCTAAAAGCCTCGGATTAAAAAAAATGTATTATTTATTTTAAAACACCTAGCACAGGCTGCTACATGAAAACATGGTGCTTAGTAGATAATATTTTCTCTTATCTACCCCATCTTTTTTTTAGAAAACAAGAAAAACTTTAAAATGACTTTAGAAAACACAGGCGTTGCATTTTTTCATCAGTAACATTTTCATGAAAATCAGTAATTTGGGGGAAATCAAAATGAAGATGTAAATACTGTGATGAAATTCCTAAATTTAGCTAGAATCAATCAAATCTGCTAGTTTCAAAAGTTTAATTCCAAGGATGTGGTCAATCTGGAAAATATCTTTCTCACAGTAAAGCAATGCACAGGGGTGAAGTGTCATGACCTTGATCTGGGCAGAGAACATGAGTTGATCCACTATTGAGTAAAGAGCTTCAATTCAAAAGCCCAAAATTAAATCTAAAACTGACCACCTTGTAGGGACGCCACAGGAACACTGTGTGTAGAGTTACAAAAACAGATTAGTGTTTTTCTGAGATTGTCCTCAGGACTGTAACAGTATGAAAATCGTGGCACATGAAAATAACTACAAGAGGATGGGGGCAACTCCCATCTTGCACTTGGGCACAGCAGGGCTGCAAAATCTCCACATGCTAAGCATGGTGTTCACCTCCACGTTTTCCCTCCTTAGCCCTTTAAAAGGCGAAAACATTCTCATCCAGCAGATGTGTGGCAGACCCATTCAGCCAAAACATCAAATAGCTGAACATTTTCTTCAGGTGACTCAGAAGGCAGTGGTGGCACAGGATAGGTGCGTGGAGGTCGCCGATGTTTGAATGTATGAACTGGAGATGTAACTTGGTACAATACAGTTTTTATAGGTAACTGTTTGTTGTGTGCCGGACATTGTGATCAAACCCAGGTCTCTGCGCAGGGGATGGAGTCTTACAGGAACTACTCACAGTCAGTTCAACGGGATCAACAAACGGGTGCACCTGGCTTCAGCCTTTAGCGTTAGGGAAGTCACGTCAGGAAGCCCCATAGGGTGAGCTAGTTAGCGCAGGGCTAAAAATACTTAGTTTGTGGGAATGGAAGGAAGGAACGGAGGCAGGGAAGCTACGAGAGAGGCTGCTACAGTAATCTAGACAGAAAGTGAACGTTGGCTGAATTAGAGCTTTGTCAGATGGGACGGAGGGGATCAAACAGATGTGAGAGATATTTAGGATCTGAAAGAGAAGCATGAACTGAGAAGCTTTGTTTTTCTTGCAAATAAGAAGATAAACGTATCTTTGACAATAAAGGGAGAAATTACTATTAAAATAAAAACAACTACTATTACTTATAAGCATGTTTAGGACAATTATGGTATTTTTGAGACTTCTAGGTTTTAAACTTGATAGTCTTGTGCAAATACAAGATAAGAAGTTAAATGTATATGTGTATGTATGCATACATGTGTGCAAATTATAAGCACATATATTATCTACCTATAAATGAAATCATTACCTTGTCTTCCTTTAACTTGTTTATTTCAGTTTCAATGCTAAAAAAGATACATATGTATGTACATGTACGCATGTATATGTGTATATATATATATACACACACATATATAGGCACATATACACTTCGATGTATATAATATACCTGTGCATGTATATATCATTTAGGTATAATGTAATATGCACACATACACATCTATGCACATGGTACATGTACAGTATGCACACACATATACATGGATGATATATATGTGAGTATTTCATATATGTATAAATGGACACATACAGAAAGACACACATATCCCCCAGTCATTCAACAACTAGCAAACCTTATCATGTGCCAGCACTGTCAGGCAAGGATAATTGAGAAGGCACTTCAGAGCATGTGAGCCTCACTGTTAGCCTCTGAAGAAATGCCTAGTTATTCGATGGTTGTGTGGCTATATGGACTTTCTATAAGTGGCTGACTATATATGATGATCATTTCCTTCAGAAAAGGAAATTATTTTTGCAGCATTGATTTCCTTATAAATAGAAGAGGTGGCTTTCCTTGTATAAATTAGCACGGATTTGGAAATAAAACTTGATGTCATGGAACCTTTTAAAGAGCTAAATTGAAGGCACAAAAACAGAATTTTGAGGAATACAAGATGACAGGATGACTTCATTTATATGCAGATAATGCTTCAGACAACTAGCAAATCAAGATGATAAGAAGTTGGGTCTTTTTATAGAAAGTGTAAAATGCTCATTCTCTAGCCTTTTTCTCCCTTCCAAAGATAGCTTGCTGAACAGTTTTTGTTGTGCATTTTGGAGTTCTTTTCCTCTTTCTTGAAAAAGATCACCAAAATTATACTATGTAACTCAACCAATGTAGTTTATTTAATGACAGATGAGCACAAATTCAAATAACTATATTTGAATTGAATATTTATAGAAAGATAAACACTTATCTACAATGGTTATCTTAGAAATGGACCCTTGGGTTTGTGGAGGGCTACATGGGGGCTTTTATTTTTTGTCTTATATAGCCTCACAGTTTTGATGTTTTACCAGGTTGCACATCCTGGTAAAACTCTATGATATTCTTTTTCTTCATAAGGAAAGAATATTTTATTCATTTGGAATATCACCAGAAAGACTACAAAAATCAACATTTTCTATCTACAGCTAAGACTTTTCCTCCTCAAATCTTATTGGCTTTTGTACATGTTTTTTTTTCCTCCGACATGTGCATGTTTTTGAAATTCTGACAGTTCCCAAGTAATTCCCAAGCACAGACTAGCAATTATTGGATTATAGGCTCATGATATTTAAAATAAAGAAGCATGCTCAGATTTTTAGAAACCACTGAGTAATATGATCTTCCTCTCCACAGAAAATTAGAGATTAAAATTATTAACTCAATAATTTAACAATTATAGTCTATAAACACAATAGATATCATCAACAGTTTCTTTCCTGCCAAATATGTTTTTAATGTCTGAAAGAGATCATGGGTTCTTTGAGTTCCAAGAGTTCTGTTTAAATGACATTTAAAAAAAATCCCTCATTCATCCCACAGACATCTAACATTTAGTATGCATTTGATGACAGTTTGCTTATTCACTGAGTGCATATTTGCCACTTAAAATTGTGAACAGCCAGAAAATAAATACAGTTATGAGCATCTATCATTAGTATTAATAAAATATTTTACATTGTCCATATACCATTTGTTTGCCATATTTTATTCACTCATTTTTCTTCATTCACTCAACATTTGGGTAAGCATTACCATTCATTACGTGTCGAATATTGAAGCTGTGCTGGTTTGAAAGGATGTATGTCCCCTAGAGAAGCCATGTTTTTAATCTAAATCCCATTTTGTAAAGGCAGAATAATCCCTATTCAATACCGTATATTTGAAACTGTAATCAGATCACCTCCCTGGAGATGAGATTTAATCAAGAGTGAATGTTAGGCTGGATTAGGTGACGACATATCTCCACCCATTTGAGTGGGTCTTGATTGGTTTACTGGAGTCCTGTCAAAGAGGAAACATTTTGGAGAATGATAGATTCAGAAAGAGCACAGAATGCTGCAGGACCACGAAGCAGAGAGTCCAGCAGCCAGCGCTTTGGAGATGAAAAAGGAAAATGCCTCCCGGGGAGCTTCATGAAACAGGAAGCCAGGCGAAGATGCTAGCAGATGATGCCATGTTTGCCATGTGCCCTTCCAGAAGAGAGAGAAACCCTGACTGTGTTCACCATGTGCCTTTCCACTTGAGAGAGAGACCCTGAACTTTATCAACCTTCTTGAACCAAGGTATCTTTCCCTGGATGCCTTTGATTGGACATTTCTATAGACTTGTTTTCATTGGGACATTTTCTCGGCCTTAGAACTGTAAACTAGCAACTTATTAAATTCCCCTTTTTAAAAGCCATTCTGTTTCTGGTATGTTGCATTCTAGCAGCCAGCAAACTAGAACAGAAGCCATAAAAAGTAAGTTGACTATATTAAGCTTCAGTTTGCTACTATTTTATTGATAACTGTTATATTTATTATGGAATGATTTTAAATTCTGATTAAAGTCCTTTATTGATACTAATATAATAAAAGTTTAAAATAGCCACATCTAAATATGCATTGCGGTGCATTTAAAATATTACTTATAGTAAAGAAGTTTCCAGATTTAAAAAAAAAAATTGGGGGGAAAGTGTCCCAAGAATACGAGGAAAAACAAAAAAACATATGAACATCTCCACAATTGAATAAAAATATTAAACCTCTCTTGAGGACAAGTGCAGATGCCTGCTTCTTCCCCCTCAAGCTCCAGGGTGAGACCTTTATTCAAATATTAAGGATACCAGAAATAAAAACTAAATGGACTACTTTAACATAGAGGCAGCCAACCTATAGAGACAGAACGTAGATTATGGGTTGTCTCTGGTTCGGGATATGGAGAGAACAGGAAGAGACTGCTAAAGGGTATGAAGTTCCTTTTTAAATGATGACAATGTTGTAAAATTAGACTTTAGTGATGATTTTACAACTCTATACAAAAAAACATTTAATTGTAAATTTTAATTTAGTGTTAGGAGGCTCATATCTCAATAAGACTATTATAAATATATACTGTCTGAATTTTCTTCATACATAACTTCACTGTTTTTAAGAAATACTTTAGTATTTTTGAAGTTCATTTTAGAGCCATCTCCATTTCTGTAAATGTATACATGCATTTTTTTTTAAAAGTAAGCTGTCCCTTCTGGGTGATCATTAAATGATTCATGAAATTCTTTCTCTTAAAGCTATACTATTTTAATAATATTATTTTGATTTATATGACTAAAATTTCAAAGTTTTCAAATACAACATGAATTTGTTTAATGACCAATGAAAATAATTTCACTTTCTACTTGATGTATCAAATTCTCTGTTGCAATGTGATCTCACTAGTGTAGTTTATCTAGGGAATAAAATACAATGATGTAGAATAATCCCA
Source organism: Tamandua tetradactyla (assembly GCF_023851605.1). Classification (NCBI taxonomy): domain Eukaryota; kingdom Metazoa; phylum Chordata; class Mammalia; order Pilosa; family Myrmecophagidae; genus Tamandua; species Tamandua tetradactyla. The sequence goes on along the minus strand of NC_135352.1, from coordinate 37,415,897 downwards.
GACTATTTAACGACCAACTCTTTACTTGACAATGTGAAACAGAACGCTTAGCACGTTCCAATGATGAAGTTTCAGAAATAATATTGATCTCTTCTGGAATTAGATCTATTAACAGAAAACAGCGCTGTTCTTCTACACAGTCTTTTAAAATATCCAAAAAGTCCCTGCCCTCATCGAATTTAGAGTAAAGGTCCTCTGAATTTCTGCAGGTAGTGTTTCCAGACTTGGTCTCCAATGAACACTTGTCAATGCAGCCTCATGGACATGACTTAGGAAATTCTGTCTTTCTCAAAAAATAAAAAGGTAAAATATGATTTTATTCCATTCCATTTTAGCAGTCTAATTGCTTGCTTTTGTAGAAAACACAGATGCCATGTGATGTATTTCTTTCCTAAATCCAAATTAAGAAAATGAAAATATAAAATCTGGGGACAAATACTTGTGTAAACAGGGAAAACATTTCTCCCCAGTACAGAACTGATCCTTTACATATCCAAGATAAAATCCACACCTTCAATGAAATTCACTGAATTTCAGGGCTATCATAAAATACGAAGACTGATAGCCGATATTCTACTTGACATGCTGAGTTAAGCATCTCATATACATTTCAAACTTAGTATGCCCAAAACAGAATTTTTAATTTTCTCTACACTATCTAAAGCTTCTTTAGCCTTCTCTATTTCTATAAAATGGAAACTTTATTCATCTAATGATTCAAATCCATAAAACTGAAAGCCATTGTAGTTGACTCTCCTCTCTCACTACCAATATAAAATCCATCTTCAAGTCCTGTCAGTTTAATTTGCAAGATGGCTTGAACCTTTGATTTTTTTTCTTTACTTCCAATGCCATTACAACAGCCCAAGTTGCAATCACCTATCTGGACCACTCTTTCTTATCTTGACCATCTCAAATGCATGCTCCACAAAAGGGATAAAGAGATTGTTAATAATTTAAATGAATTATGTCATTCCCCTGGCTTAAATTTTTTGGAGGCTTACTGTTACCACTAAAATAAAATCCCAGCCCTCAGCACACCTCATCGGTATCTGCAGGCCTGTGCTCTGAGCTCTCCAAAGTCTGCTATTAGAGCTCTCCCCTGCACATTATGCCCCAGCGGCACAGGGCATTTTTCACCTCCACACTGCACTGTCCATGGACCTTCCCAAATCCCACTGTCATGTCCCCACCATCACCCACTCACTCTTCACCTAACAACTCCCCACTCATCTCTGAGGCCTCAGCCTGTGTGCCCCATTCCTAGGGCTGCCTTCCAAGTCCTCCAGCCAAAATTTGAGTCTCCCAGTGCTCTTCCCCTGAAATGAGCTTTACTCCCCTGTTCTTAGTGTTTAAGGGATTTATCATTATTCATTTATATGACCTACTTTCACTTTCTCACTCCCCCAGTAGACTCTCAGCTCACGGCAGGGGAGGGAGTTATAGGAAGAGACAGCGTAGTTCGCTCTTGAGTACAAATGTCATATATCATTTAAGTAAATGCTATTCTTTCATCTTTAAAATGGTTCCTCTAATTAAGATGTTTCAAATAATGTTAGAAATTAGGGCTAGTGCTTGCATTAACTTTTCTCTCTCTCCCTGCTTTTTTTTCTTCCCTTGCTTTTTATAGATGAAAGAAAAGGATTACCAGGTAACTGTATCTGAAGAGCAGTAGGCCACATTTTGTTACAAAACAACGCTCAGTAAAATAAACCTGTGCCTGGGGGGGAATAATCTGAAAATACAGTAATCCGAATGACAGAACTGATTTCAATTAAAGCAATTTCAAATTACGCTATTTAGTTAAGTTGTAGTCACTAGCTTCATTTTGCCTTTTTCTTAAAAAAGAAAGTCAAAATCTATAGACTGATTTAATACGTTTTCAATTCAACTGATTGACAATACATCAGTTTACAAGTTGAACAGATTTAGAATGATTTAACACACATAGATGCAGTTTTAGTTGCACATCATGGTTCCAGGGGTGTGTTAGAATATCAGCGTCTCTACTCCCCATTTACCTCCAAAGTTGACCCTCTAATTGTCACCTTCTTAAGCCATTCACCATTTCTGCAGTCTTTCAGGGAACATAAGGAGATGTAGATAAAGAGTGTGATTCTTTCTTTTTGTAATTCAGTCTACCATAGTTTCATGAAATAAAACCAATCATATATTTAAATATTCAGAGGGCACATCAGTTCTCCTCAAGACACATACTATTCTTCTAAAAGAAGTTAGAGAATTTATAGAAAAGATCAAGAGCTACAGATGGAACAGCTATTTGAAAGCCAAGATTCAAAATCTGCCTTTTTCTGGCAGAAGAGAGCTGCATATGTTGTGGGGAGGTGATACTCCTGTGGGAGACAGGAAGATGACTTCTATATAAGTGAGGATGGCTCGTTATCGAGCCAAAGAAAATGTGTTTGCACTATGTACCATAGACCGTTGCCAAAACCTGAAACCCCTGACCAGGCTGCCTCACTACTGAAGCCTTAAGAATCCCTCTGGAAATTCACCAAAAAGTCATACGAACCAGAAATCAAACATATTTTGGAAGATATATTTTCACAGAGGAAATACCTTTCACATGGATTTCTTCTTCTTTTTTATGGGAGATATTTCATAAAAGCATCACATACCTCTCACATGGCATTAAATCAAACATGGGGCCATATTCATGGCTTCAGTCATTGGGCAGCAGTGCAGTTTATAAGTGTTGTCTTGTTTCCTTCCTATAATGTGCATTATATGAGCTACCGAGAAAGCTTTAATTTGCTTTAATATGTTGAGCAGACTCAGGCTTGGTACTGCAGAGAGGCAATGCTGATACAGAGTAGAAGGGTCACTCTAGAACATTCAAAGACCTTCAGGTTCCTACCACTGAGAGAAAATATAAATTATTTATGTAGAAGAGGCCCTAGATGTCATGTACTACAGATTCAAGAAAAATGGGTAGCTCGCTTGGAAATTCAAGCAGATATCACACTTCTCAGGAGATTAAGGGTTTAGCGTGTAGTTTAAAATTTTGCAAAATGGACAGCATTTCAAATTCAAACCTATATCAGAGATAAAACCACAACTAAACTGGAACTTCCATTTAAAACAATGTGTTTCATATTTAGCTAGAAAGTAGAGTAATTTCTATTTTAATTGTCATCATATTTTGAATTACTACTTGATTACAACATGATGATGCTTAGTGTGACAAGTATAAATCTAAGAAAAAGCTGTCAGTCAACTTAGAAAAGGAACAATATGAAATTCTCAAAAGTAGCTAAAAAAAGACTCTACATTTTTAGACTGTGAAATGTTGTCTAATGGAGGACAATGCATTCTATAAAGGAAGTATTGTATTAGTTTTACATAACTGATTACATGGATTGTGTTTCTAAGTATCTTCTTCTAGGAAAAAGCAAACTCTTATATGTTATATATTCAGATATATGAAAAATGCATCGCCTTTTGCGGAAACTCAAGAGGTCATGACACTTTTTGGCAGGTTAGGGGTATGCCAGAGTATATACAAAAAAGGAAAGAAATTAAAACAATTAGTTCCATATGGCGACTAAACTCAAGGAAGGAAGACAAGTGAGGATAAAGTTAAAAAAGGAAAAAAAAATCTGTTGCTTGCATAGCTTGTGACCTAACAAAGTAAATTATGTATTTTTTATTTTTTAGTGTACAATACTTCATACTTTACATTTACTATAAAATCGAGTCTAAATTTCTTGGATCATTTACCATTCTGAACATAAGCATTTAGAGGTAAATTACAGACATTTCTGTGTGATGCAAGACAAGAAAGTAAGGTCCTGACTGAAAGGTTGTTTTTAGGACTCATAATTAGATTCCTAAATGTGAGAATATTAATTAAAAGGTGGTTTATAAAATGAGATTGTGATTTATCTGATTTTTAACAATCTTGGGTTTAAATCTTGAATTCCCAGTGAGTAGTGATATGAGTTTGGATAACCTCTTTAATTGCTCTAAGCTTCAGAATACTGGGATAATTGTCCTTACCCTATAGTGTTAAATGAGATAATGTAAAAATACACTGAGAGTGCTTGAGTTAAGATCATCAACAAAGGTGATTCTGGGTTTGAGGTTTGAAGAAAATGGTGGACCAGACCAACAAATAAGCTGTGTGAAATTTAAAGCCAAGTTCTTGGGTTGCAGTTGAATGCGAACCTCTCCCCTATGCCTCCCTATGCTTGCTGATGGCTGCACTCAAAGGATGGCTGATCCAAGCAGCCCAGAGCCAAGCCTTGGCCAGGTCTGGGGAGTCCAGGGCTGTTACATGCTGGCCAACTTTTAGACCATTAGATTGGGAGATGGGCCAGGACAGCACTCAAAGGTCCACCACCAACCAAATAAATGATACATTCCTATGCTGTATTTCTTCATTTGTCATCCAACTTAAAGGAGGCCTGGTCATCAATCACCACACTTATAGCAAACACTAAACTTGCCATTCTTTCCATTCCATTTTATATTTTTAGCCTTTCTTCCAGTGGAATAGTTGATTTCCAGAATATATTAAAACTTATGTTGAAAGTTAAGCATGATCTTCGATAGCCTCCATACATCAGCATCTTCATCAGATGGCTGAATTTTATTTCTGTGACATTCTGCTAGGATATTCAGAAGGATGAATCGCAGGGTGAGTGGTATAATTATTTGAGCACCTTTGGCCAATTACCTTGCCTTTTAGGTATTACCAAAGAGATATGAATTCTTTTAATGAGACTGCTGGCCACGAATCTTTCCTGACATTAATATCTTAGCTCTTAATCTCCATTTCTCTTCAACCACCTGCAGTGACATTTCTAAAATGCCTAACTTAATATCATTCATGTCATTAAATCATTTTTCTAAGACATTTTCCATGCTTCAGAATAAGCTTCAGGTTTCTTAGAATGTCTTATAAATTCCATTATGTTCTGGCTCTTGCTTACCTGTCCAGGAACATTTCTCACACTTTCTTCTTTTCACTCTGTGCTCTAATAATATTGAATTACCATTAAGTCCCTTTCTTCAGAATTTCATATATGCTATTTAATCTGCTGGGACAGTCTTCCCCCTTTAAACCTGTCCCATGTGGGCCCCTTCTCTAAAGATGATCTCTCTGTCAAGTCCTGCTCCTTCCCACCTCATCTATGACATGGTCTCACTTGACAAATCCCCATGGTTGCTGCATCTTCAATGCCTTGGTTTCTACTTCCTTGGCCACAGAAGCTAGACATGCTTAGGGAATTCTTATGCGGATAGTTTTTGTAATCTCTCATCAGTTTTCTCCAATACTATCATCCATAATAACTTAGCTGGCTCCTCCCAAAGTTACTTCATCCTTGCATATGCCCCATTCGCCAGTATCAGTTTGAGAATTGCTTCCCATACCTTCTGAAAGATAAAACTGGTATTAAGGAAAATCAAGAAATAGAAAAATACTTTGCAAAAATACCTAGGTTTTTGAAGTTACCATCTATCACAAATATCTAATGTTTCTGTGACTGTTCTGCATTTTATTAGAAATACTTTGTCCATTCTAATCTATCTCAACTGTATTATGGCTATAATTCTTTCTTCTACTTTTGCCCAACCCCACACAATATGCGTCATCTTTAAAAAAAATAAAATTAGATTTTGCCATTCCTCTATCTTGTACCGCTCTCAATGCTTAGTTTTAAGAATATTCTTAAACATTATAATTAATGTTATAAGACATCAACTAGAATGAAAGAATGGTAAAAATGAAATTAAAACCACAAATAAAAATTCAAGTAAAAAGAAAATCTGATGCTAGTGATATTAATACATTGGAACTGGCCAGATTGATAACTCATTCATTTATTAATCCAAAAATAGAAATCGCTGCCACTACGTGCCAGGTATGGAGTTTGGAACTAGATGTATAATAGTAGACAAGACAGATGAGAACCCTACTCATTTTCTAAATTTGCAAGTTAAATTTGTTTATTATTATAAACACGAATTTAGTTTTTACTGATGTGAGAGGCCACTTGGCTTATTTCAGACTTATGTCACATCCTTGCTTCTGTCATTTTACAAGAAATTGCTGGATTACTAGATTACTAGATTTTACTACTTCTATTATTCTTCTTTTTAGTCCACATTTGTTTAACACAAGACACAAGGGGAGAGAGGATACCTTACTCACAAACATTCCCCACACACCTTGCTGTGGCTCCAACAGTTACTCTGTCTCACAAACCCCTTTATAAAGGGCCAATTAGCAAGTATAATAAAATTGCTAACTGCAAGATGTTTTTCTGAGAGAGACTCCCTTTCTTAGCAGGGCTTTTCCAGAAGACAAAAACAACTTTCCTACAGGGGTCTTCCAGGAAAATGGAACACACCATTTAGAAATGAAGATATGTAACACCTGGCAATCAAACTGCTGTTGGTCCAGTAGAGAGAGTTTAAGAGAATGGACAAGCATACCACAGTGATCAAGGAGTGTCTGCTCTCCACTTGGGAACACCATCTTACGTAACATGGAAACTTCATGTCAGCCAATCAGACCAATTCCTCATTTGCTTCCCAGTTTGCTTAGATGAGTCTCACCTTTTCACTCCTTCAATGGAGCTCCCTTCTACTTTCTGAATGGGATGCTGACTGATTCATGAATTGCTCAATAAAGCTGTGAGATCCGAAACTGCATGAAAAATTTTACGTTAATCGTATCTCCCGATCACAACGTATCAGTGATATCACACAGGACCATGCCCCTGCACTTATTCTTAGTGCCAGTGTTTAACTGGGAATAAATGAATGAATCCTGAGCAAAAGTCCTTTTGAAAAAGGCTGTGGTTGGAATAAAAACATCAGGAAAGCTTGAAGCCCTAGAGGGTTTTAAAGATGAAGAGCAGTATGAGTAAAGAATATTGTGTGCTTGGAATAGTATGACACTGACAAAGAACTCTGAGGATCCTCTACTACCAACATTCATCCAGAAATGTCACAAGATGATTGCGGAGGAAGTAACCTCTGATTATCCCAATTCAAATCACTCCTGTGCAGACTGGCCACCTTTCTTCTCTATCAGTCTGTTCTGAGCCTCATGTCTTCCTAACTGGCTTCCATCAACTGCCCTCCAGAAGGAATAATCAAAATTAAGAACGAAGGTAAAGATAATAGACAGCATAATCACACAGAACACACTCCTGGTCTCACTTTTCCACATTTTCTTGGGCTTAACATCCATTTTCCCTTTTTTCTATGTATTACAGTCATTCTTAGTTTCCTGTACTCCTTCTTTCTCTCTTCACGTTTTTTTTTTTTTTTGTATGCTGTCTGGTGGGGGCCACATTTCATTCTTTTTGCAGCACTATTTATTGAATTTTGGGGGGGAGGGGAAGTGCACAGGCTGGGGATCGAACTCGGGACACCTGCATGGCAGGCGAGAATTCTACCACTGAACTTCCCTTGTACATTTTAAGAAAGAAAGAAGAAAGAGAGAACAATGTTCATCATGGTTTTCAGAAACCAAATGAAAGCAAGGAAAAGTCCAATTAATATAAAATAACATGCTGCAGATAAAGGCATCTTGAACTTCCTCTGAATCTCTTTGGTCAATAATTCACCCTAGCTCTTGACCATAGCCACTGAAATAAATAACACACTAAGAGGCATCTGTGGTTATTTAATTAACCAATCCACCTTCCATTTGCTCAATCTTCATTCAAAGAATCTCATCCAGTGTGGTGATTTCCTGCACCTCTCTGGGAATTCTCCATCAGCTCATATAACCATAAGTTTATTAGCTATTGTGTATATTAAAAAGCACTTGAAAGGGGTTTCAGGAGATCAATTTTCTATGTTCAAGGTTCATTAATTACTTCCATTTTTATATCTGATCAAGGAATAAGATCAATATATACCATTCAGCATAAAATGAAAACATTTGTTTTCATAATCTCAAAGTTTTAAATAAAACAAAATCTTTACTCTAAAACTGTTGTTAGACTCAATATCATATCTTTATGGTAAAAACAGAAAATAGGAGCTTATTTGGTGTATTCTGGTTGTAAACTGGAAAAGGAACAAATTTTCAACATTCAAATTTAAGGACACATTTTTACCTAATATAAAAAGGGACACATTTCAAGACAAACACTGATTTTGTGGTTATCAAAAAAAACTTTTTTTCATGGGCAGGCACCAGGAATCAAACCCAGGTCTCCAGCATGGCAGGCAAGAACTCTGCCTGCTGAGCCACTGTGGCCCACCCTCAATTTTTTTTTAAATAGTAACACATACTAAACAATACTAATTTGATACAAAATATCATATATATATATTTTATATATATATATATATATATACATATATATATATATATATATATATATATATAAAATGGCACTTGTGGGATAATTAATAGAATTTAATTTGGATTCTTTAGGAAAGAACTGAAACCACAATTATACATTGACAAACTGGATGAAGGAAAAATGTCCAATAGGATATCTCTGTGTATTGTTGGACTACAATATGTATACGTCAGATTCCTGCAGAGTTTCCATAGTAACAGCAATAGCTAGTGTGAAGATGTAGTTATCGCCAGACAAAAGACTTCACTGAGCTTTCATTTCAGAACAGAAAATCATACAAACAGAGATTTTATCTTTTGAAAAGAAAGGATATTTTTCAATGTGTTAAGATATCAAAACCAAAATGATACACAATTTCATAACTACCTTTAGCAATGTATAACTCGACATAATTTAATTGGGATGGAATAAAAAAATCCCCTCAATTAATTCTTTAATTTTCGTATTAAAGCTAATGAAACCCAGTTCTTTCAAGTGTGTTGCCCAACATAGCTTGAAATTCATCAGCAATGGAAAATCCATTTTTTAAATCCAGGATTTAAAAAGAGCAGATTTATGTAGTACTAAACATTTGCATTCTCTACGCTGGATATGAGTATGTAAAATCTATGGCTGAGAAGATTCAAATCCATCTCAGTTTTAATGTCAGGCTGGGACATTAAAGCACATCAGAGGCTGAGAACTTTGAAACTATTTCTAGTTGCACTAGAATTCTACAAAGCCAAATAAAATCACCATCTCCAAAATACCTGCAATTAAGAGAAATATCTGTTGGGTTTGTGTGCCATATAATGAGTATTAACTTCAGAGAGTTTAAGAAATGTGAAGAATCTAAACTTATTCAAGTGCAAAATACACATCTGAGTAGCATTCCAGATATCTTAGAGCAGCTGAAGGACACAAGAGAGAAAATAGCATCTATCCGCTTTTAAGATCCTACTTTATAACAGAAGTATAACAATCAACGTTCCTATAATGGTGAGTGTCTCTTCAAAGTCATGCTTGGTGGAGAGAAAGCAAAGCCTCTGATATATATATACATATACATAGAAAATATTTCACTAATATCTCTAGGTTTTCTGGACCCAAATATTGTTCCTACCTGATAATAATTCTTAATTATCTCCTATCTATTATCAATTTTTTTATTTCAAAACAAAGGAAAAAACGGCAAATTTGACCTGAGAAATAAAATGACAGCTTCCCTATCAAATGCATTTAAAGAAAATGTAAAAGATTATCTACTAATTTTCAAAACAATTCAAAGAGAGGAATCAAGAAAATTTCCAGATATAAAAAAGTACATAAAATAAATCACCCTGTGTTAAATATACTCCAAAATATCTTCAATATTGAGAAAAGTCAATTGAATGTTTACAAAAAGAGCTATTTATGTCAAACAGTTCTTTCTACCAGCTTAGGTCAACATCCTGGGAAAATCTAAGTTACAAATCTATAAATCAATGTATTGGAATGAAAGAACAAAAAGAGAAGTTTTATTTTATTCTGTGTAGAATGCCATGGGACTAGAATCCTAAAGCGGAGAAACCTGGAGAAAAAAATTAAAATGTCAAAAGACAATCAATTGGCACTGAGTTCAAGGAAATCTTCAGCTTATAAAAAGCCAAGGACACACTATACCTGACATCACTATTAATTCTATTAATTTGTGGCATGAGAATTACCATAAAAATTGCAAGGGGAAGATGAAACGAGACTTTTTCAAAGGGACAATAAGAGATAACACATTGGTGGGAAAAGGTTTTTGAAAAAGAGGTCTGCAGCAAAAACCTTAATAAAGGCTTTCTTAGATAAAAATTCAAGTTCAATATTACATAGTCTACCCTAAAAGTGTCCTGTTTTGAACTGACTTACCCCCTGTGTTAAGTCAATTTATATGTAAATTCTATGGAAAAGTCCGTTAATGTGCCTTTTTCATGTAACTGACAGTAAAAGCAAATGTATAATGGCACTTGGCTTCTAAACAGAGACCCAACAAGCCCTGACATTGGGAAGTGAATCTGGAAAGAGTGAAGAAGTTCAGACTCTGAAAGAGCAAATTGTGCTGATTCATGATGTCAAAAGCTGAGCTGCTGCCAAAAGAGTCAGGTGTGCAAGGGTCTCTGAGCATCTTTTAATTTGTTCAGTCTCTAATATATTCAAACATTGATCTTGGAAACCTGACAAGGGTTAGCAACAACTGAGAAGCTGCCCTGGGAAATCAATTAAATAGATGAAGTAAAAATCCCCGCCTAAATCACATTTAGGTTCATTGTACATTCTATTTCCTAGAAAAGTTATATTTTCTTTACTAAAGGTGATCCATCAATTTCAAACTTACATATCATTTATCTACCTTTTCACCTTGAATTTCAAAATACACAAACATCTTTTAATATATACAAAGAATTGGGTATAAGAGTATATGCACTGGAATGAAATGAATAGTGGAGTAAGTGACTACTGAGGTAATATCAAAGCTTAAACACCCAACTGAAATTCTAGCAGCAAGCACTATATATTTTTCCCAAAAAGCAAAGAAACAAAGATGCAATAATATTTATAAATTCCCAATTTAATTTTAAACTTGCCAAATAGGTTTTGATTCATGGGTTTGGGGAGAAAGAGGCAGGAACTGAGAGGACAAGTGAGTAAATGCAAGACAGCGCGGCCAGCTTTTTTTATGGAACCTCGTCTTTGCAGGTAGACAGGCTTGGGGTTGAATCCTGGCTCTCACAGTGAATTTCTAGCTGTGGGACTAGAATTCAACAACAGGCCTAACATATTAATTAGACATGATGAGGATCAAAGGTGCTATTCAACAGTCTATGAAAAATAGCCCTTAGCCTTTCTGAAGCTTTGCAAATGGGTTTAATGTCACTAATACTAAATATATAATAAATAAAATTATATATCTTAGTCCTTACCATATGGTAGGCACTCAACAAATTATAAAAAGTATATATGTTTTATCAGCTTACCCTAAAACACAGTTATTTATGTAACATAATGAGGAGAGCACTCTCTTCTTTAACTCAATAAAATATACATACTACAGTTTTTCTCTACAAGAGTCCATAAGTATGTTATCTCTACTCGGCTTGCAAGTTAAAGAGTTTAACTTCATATTTTGTAATCAGTAACTGAGCCAATTTTTAATTAGAAAATATCACAACATTACAGATAATAATATAAATAACTTTCTAACAGGATATTACCTTAGTATAAGTGAATTTGTTAAACTATAATCTTCAGTTACCTTTTCAATGTTATTAGAATTCAGTAATTTCTTTAAAATATTATCTATAGATGAGGAAGATCACAGTAATTATTCAATTTAAAAAATAGCTCTCACCTGATGGTAGAGAAACTGAAGAATAACTAATGAAACAGTGTCCTATGTTCTCCAGGATTATATCACAGCAATTAACTTTCCTTTATACATTTTGCATATCAACTAGAACTACCCCCAAAAGAGTAGTTTGGCATTTAAAAAGAATGTCTTTAATTAATTGGTAGGTATTTATGGAACACCAGTCATGTAACCCACTTTCTTTAGAATTTACTTATTTATCCCTACCCTTTTTTCATGGCCTAAGGAGGCAAAGATTTGCATCTAACCTGCTTATGTTTCACCTACTTCCTTACCCCAACCCTTATCATAACCATTATTCATAAATGCAGGATTGGCTAGTGAGGCAGACCCACAGGAATTCTTTTTTTGTTTTTAATGGATCAAAGTTTCCTGGCGGAAAAATTATCCTCAGTAAGCAGGCTGCTCTAAAATCTAGGCCATGAATATTAAGCTGATCGTAAGAGAGTTGGGGGACTATCTGAATTTCCAGTTTGATATCTGTCACTGGCATTCATCCAATAGCCCAGATCTATTATACTTGCCTAAATAAATATTTAAAATTATGATAAGGAAAATCTGTAGAGCAGGAGAAAATCACTCATTATCGTGGTTTCCTTATTGTAGATTCCTCAAACATCCTCCATGGAGTATGATGAGTAACCAGAATTACTATTAGTTTTATTTCATTAATGACTTGTAAATTCATTATGTATACATATATATATAAAGCTTTGCAAGTGGGTTCAATGTCACTAATACTATATATTAGTATAACTATATAAATAAAGTATGTTATTTATTATATAATATTGGTAATAAATTATGTATATAATGTGCATATTATATAATCGCACATTGATGTCAATTATACAAGTAAAATAAAATTCACTAATTCTTTATTTATAAACTTGCTGTATTTGTCATAGCTTTAATTAGTAGCCAAGATAAAATTATGTTACAAAATGGTATTTCAGGGAAAAAATAGTTTATAGTAAGCCATCAAGGTCTCAGAATTCTTTACAGTAATTATGGGAGACTGCCTCCATGCTATTCTGATTCTGCCTCACCTACTCGGGTTTTTCATCTGCCCCATGAACACTGCTATTTTTTCTGATATTACCTGGTGTCAAGTTTGATGTAATCACTGTTAACCATTTGGGTAAGTTTTTTTTTTATTATTATACATAGTGAACATCTTTCCAATTTATTCTATATAGATCTATTTCATTCTTTTCAAAAGCACATTATATTCCATAGTAAAGCTTGAAATATAGTAGTCAACCCATCGCCTATTGTAGACATTCAGGTTGTCTCCAACTCCACTGGCGCAGAGCGAATTGTGTTTGCCTTGGGGTTCTTTCTAACACAGCTTCTCGGGTCACATGGTCTTGGAGACAACAACCAGCTGCCATTGCCAAGCTAAATCTAGGACAATCTTCTGTACATATCTTTACCAGGAAACACCGAAGATCAGTGAATCTGTAAAAGACTTCTCTATGAAGCAGAATAATTACCTTTGTGGGTATTTGTTTTCCAAACAAATACACCAACCTGGCCTTATTGTGATTATAATACCTAATGAGCTAGTGCTGCTCATTCTTAGTAAGAAAATATGAGGGTAAAATGCTAAAGGGAGGTATATTCAAATTGAATATACTTTAGGAAGATAATGACTTCTTTCAAAGAAGACAATGCATTTTGATTCATTTTGTAAAATAAAACCATAAGAACTTGCAATAACTTAGAGGTAAGTAGTACACTCAGTGGAAAAAATAACGTTTTAAAGTCAGAAAAAGACAGTATTTTGGTTCATACTCTAAGCTCAGAAAATTACCTCCATAATTTCCAGGTCCTACTCTGAGAAAAGAAGGATATATTCACAAGGACAGAGCTCTCTGTCTTTTGTTCATCCCCAGTACTTGGCACTCAACAAGCATCTGTTGAATTACTGGATATCTATTATGCAATTGTCCTGAAAATTAAATAATAGAGTGTAGAGTGTGTCACAGTGAACACATTTATTTATTTCATACCTTTTGCTGCAATTCAGTATTTGTCAATAAGAATAAAACTTATTTTAAAGATTATCTTGAAATTTATCTTCAACACAAATAAACTCATGTTTTGAATAATCCCTAGAACATTTGCATACAACAAAGCTTTAGAGAAGCAAGAAAACTAATTTCATAGTCAGTCTCCAAAATGTTCCCTATCTCCAAAATAAGTGAATTTCCCATCCACACATCCATATTAATTTCGTATTTTATTAGATGATAATAAATATTTCCTAAAGTAGGACTAAGCCAAGCCTGAGTCCTGACTATAACAATTAGGCAGGCTAAATACAAAGGAAAAACCTGTGGTAGAGGAATTGAGGCGCTTTAGAAAGTATGTGCTCCATTAGCTGGAGGGGGTAAGATGTGAGAAGACAGACTATGACCCACAATGCTCATCAGCAGCACCGCCAAATGACAGATGTACAAAACTGCCTATTAATGAAGCGAAGAGCCTCAGGTACAGTAATAAAGCATAAACAGAAATGAAGAACATTACATAACATCCACACTGCAAAACTAAGATCATACAAGCACATGCATTTTTCTGGTAGAGATCCAAGCAACAATAAGCATCACAAGCATTTGTTTAGATTGCCCTGAAGAAACGAAGGGAAAGTGATTAGGGTAGAGTGGGAAATACAATGCACCTCTATTTTTGGTGTTGACAAAAAATTACAAAGCCAGAAAAATAAACTATATTTCAAATATAATTTAAAAAACCTTAATTTCTGGATTTGAGTGTTTAACTCTGCATTTTCCTCACTCTCAACCTCAACTATGTTAAGCCTCCTGAAACTTCTCTCCTATTTGACTTCTTCACAGCATCCCTCATCTTCAATACCATTCTCTGAAACTTGTGCTGACTCATTTTCCTCCTTTTCCTTCTAAATATGAGCATTCATTGAATTCTGTCCTTACCTCAATTTCTTCTATTTCCTCTCTCAATATCTCCACGCCTGAGCTTTACTGTCTCCATTTAGATTATTCCAATTTCTTCATTCACAATCTTGATCTGTCTCTAACGATTCACTTTCACGTTTTCCGGTGCTTCGGAACTTTTCCTCGTCTGTCCATGTGGACGACTCTCTCAAGCAAACTCCCTGTCTGAAATTAAACTCCCCTTTTTACTCATAGTGACAGGATCTTCAGGTTCCTTGGCTATCAAATGTGAAACTGATAATGGATCTATCTCATCGGATTGTTGTATGTGCTGGAAGTTAGAAAGGCTCAGTGAAGGCCTTAATAACCATTCTTATTTTCATTACCACTAAATTCTGCTATTCAGAGTCTCAAGGTTTAGGCTAAAACTTCTCATCTTCTGGCCTCAATTTTATTTTACAGGCTATTCTTCATGTACCTTATGATAAACAAAGAGGGCATTCTGTATTTTTCGGTTTGTTCCTTCTTCATCCTGATCTTTTGCTAAGACTGTCACTTTATCTTTATCACATCACTCATTTCTTTCAAATTCTTAACCATCCTTGAAGATTAAAAAAAATAAGTCACCTTTACATGGCACCTCCCTGAAAACCCAACTCAGAGAACGTTAAGAGAATGACATCCAGCCTTACAAGGTCAATATTGAGACTCATGTCTTCTCTGCCTTGTTAATTCATATGTTTTTTGGAGATGGAAATAATGCTTAGTTTATCACTGTATTTTTGATCATCCTTTGCAGTACAATGTAGCAATTAATAAAACTCAAGTTCAATATTTGCCAGTTTACAAAAATTCATTCCCTCTGATTGATCAGGTAAAGGATAAGTCAAGCAAGAAATAACACTTTATTATTCTACAATATTTGGAATTATATAACTCATAGGCAATAAATGATACTGTAATACTTTAAATCCATGAGGAATCTTTGAAAGTTCTTACCTTTTACTTCTGTAAATTGCATAAATTATAATATATTCTAACAATTTACATTCTATAAATAGTATACATCACATTATTTGCTGATAAATTTATTTATCAACTGATAAAAGACAGCTGATAAATAAATAACTTTCAAAATAAAAAAGTGAAAATAATTGTTATTCTCATTTCTTATTCTTTTACATAGTGATACCACTTGAACTAACTATAAATAAATATTTATATAGAGAATAGATGGTTCAATGACTATCATAATAGAATAATATATTTAAGTTATTATGATCTTTAGAAATTGAATAAAATCAATGTAAAACTGGAAATATCAATGTTCTTAATATACATTTGAAAAACATAATGTAGTAAGTTTTCAGCAACATTGGAAAAAAACTCAGAAAAAGTAACCCTAATTCGAAATTATTTACAAAACTGCCCTTGTTTAAAAGTAGTCTGTTTAACCTTCTTGTGCATTTACTTTATTGAAATGAGAAATACTATGAATTAATTTTGCTTTCTTACAAAGTAATATTTTTCATTCCCTCCTTTGCTATAATAGTACAGCTTCTAAACATAAATTATTAAATTATTAGGCACTGCCTCCTCAGTGCCGTATTCATTTGCATAAAAACCCTAAGATTTACAAGTAAAATTTGTAGTGGATTAAGTCATATCAATTTCACCAATGAAATATTATTTTATGATTTGATAAAGAATTAACGATTATGAATTATTCATGGTAAATGTCCTATTTTTCTTTTCATCAAAAATTCTTTTAATCCCTCTGAAGCCAATATTTCATAAATTAAAGAAATTCTTCTAGATATTTGAAATACATTGAATGTGGATTTCAAAAACAATGTTTTCTTAATGAGATTCACAAGGAATAAAATGCTTTGAAGTTAACAATTCTTTTGGAAATGTGATATTTCTAAGGAACAAATTTAATAATACAAAATACACAATATATTAAAGTGAAATGTTAGAAACTAAAATTTATCTGTGGCAAATAATGATCCTTTGATAAAGTTACATCACAGGAATGTATACTTTGATTCAATTAACAAAGGCCAAATAAGTAAATTACTCTTCATTTGAATATAGATATAACTTTGTGACCTGTATATTTTAAACATATTTTATTATTTTACTGGCAAATAGATCTAAAAACAGCTACATACTATTAGGATTTATGCACGTGGATAAGAATTATTTTACTATAGCATTTATAGTAAAAATATTAAGTAATTATATAAGCATTTGTATACCTAAATGTTTAAAGGCAAAGAAAAAAATCAGGATTAACCTAAAGAAGTCAAATAATTTATGAAAAATATGATATTTACATGTTAGGGTATCTCTACAAAAGATTTATTAATTATGGAGTCAGTTTTAACATATCCCCAATTCTTGTGTATTCCTTCCTTCATGAGGTGGCATATAATATCTCTCTTCTTAAGTATGGGATGATCTTCTAATGAGTAGAGTATGGAAAGGGAAAAATATAATTTTACCATGGGGCAAGTTGGGAGTCAGCATCTTAAGCAAATAATCGAGGTTAATACCACCACTAATAAATAATGTTGATAACATATACTCCTTCGTATAATGTGATGAGATGGCTACATCAGCCCTCATACTCTTCCCCCAAATCCATAACACCAGTTTAATCATTAGAAACTGTCAGATACAAAACAGAGGTAAGTTTACAAAATGCTTGACTAGTACTCTTCAAAAATGTCAAAGTCATGAAAGTCAAGGAAAGACACATAAACCGTCACAGATTGAAGGAAATGAAGGAAACTAAATGTAGTAAATGCAATGTGGTATATCGGACTGGATATTGGATCATTGGTGACTAATGCTGGGAAATTAAAATAAGGTCGGTAGTTTATTATATAATATTGCATCTATATTAATTTCTTAGTTTCAGGGAAGGTACCCAGGGTTATGTAAGATGTAAACATTAGGGGAAGCTGGGTGACAAGTGTATCTGGAACTTTCTGACCTATCTTTGCAATGCTTCTGCAAATTTAAATTTTCTCAAACTAAAACTACTTAAGGAAAAATTCATTATTTGACTAAAAAAAATAACAAATGTGAACTCTAATAAACTATATAAAAATAAAGTATTATTTTATAGCCATTATCATCATTTACCATCACCAATCCACCAAGCTGTTTCTTCATATATGTGGTGTCTGTACATATACCAATGTATGTATATACATATGCATACACTCATACACGCATATATGTGAACATATATAAATCTTCTACGAGAATGAACTGTATTGTTAGAGGGTAAGGCAATACTGGGTTAAGAGCAGTCTCTGGGGGCACAAATTCCCTGAGTTTGAGTCCTAGCTGCTGCACTTGTTTGCTGCGAAGCTTAAGTTACCAACCTCTCCATGAATCCATCTCCTCATTTCCAAAATAAGAAAAATAATAGAATCCCACCTAGGGCAGAAAGTCAAGATAGTCATTCTTAAGCCCGACTTTCTCTGTACACGGATATGGACTTATATCAAAGGGTGGAAACTAATTCCCCTCCTCTGAAAATGGGCTAGCCTTAGTGACTTGCCTTGACCAATATAATGTGGCAGAAGTGAAGTACTCAGACTTCCAGGGTTAGATCATAACAAACCTTGTAACTCTTGTGTGGGTCTCTACAAAGACTTCTTCTTGGGATGCTCTCTCAGAACCCAGCTACTGAGCTGTGAGAAGCCCAAGTCACAAACAGAGACTACAGATAAGTGTTCAGATCTACAAACTCAGCTGAGCCACAATCATAGCCAACAGCCGGCATCAACTGAGCTCTCTTTGATGTTCTATCCTAATCAGCCCCAGATGGCTGCCAATGTCCCAGTGTCTTGCAGCCATACCACATGGAGCAGAAGAATAAATCAGACAATCCAACTAAGTGTGAGAAATAAAAAATAAATACTGTTCTAAATCACTAGCTTTGGGGGTCGTTTCCACCTCCTACAGTTCCTGGGAAAATTAAATGAGTGAAGTGTTCGAAACAGTAAGAACTATATGAATTTTAAATCAAACAGTTATTATTCTCTTGCCTACCACAACTCCCTTAAAAGTGTACAAAAACTGATGACTCTTCTAGTTTACGCCTCTTTATGATATTTCCTTCTGCAGAACTAAAAAAAAAAAAAAAACAATTCTCTCCTTATCACTGGCATTCATACTACTCAAATGCTGTCAACAAACTTCAGTCAGAAAATTAAGATGACTCCACTGCCATAAATATTCCAGCAGTGAATTTAGAGTTTGAAAAATATACTAAGATGAATTGGCACTGTGCATAAAGATTTCTAAGATTAATGCACTCATACTTTGGATTAATTTAACATCTAATTATAGAGCACCTACCTTAAACAATCACTGCTGAGCACAGGGGAATTTTATGAAACACAAGGGCATGGTCCTTTCCTCACATAGTTTGTAGGACTAGTCTAGCAGAGGCAGAAAATTACATGAGCAATTATGATAATTGGTTATCAAAAGAAGACCAAGATGTGAGAGAGCACAGCAAAGAGGGTCCCACAGCAAACTCACAGGGGCCCTCTCAATATTGTTTATTTTCAAGAGAAAACATGAAGACATCTATTGAACACTGCATGAACTACTATAATTAAACTGTTCGGACCTACCTATTTCTTAACTGAAACTGCTGAGTATTTCTTTTTGCCTAAAGACACCAAGAAAAAAATTATTGAGTAAGATAATTTTTCACACTAAGAGCACTGTGAACTGAGAAAGTTAGGGAGCCTATGGTAGGGCTTAGTACTGTGTTTTTGCAAGGCCAGGAAAGGTTTTCCAGGGAAAGGAAAATTCAACATGATTTGTGAAAATGAATACCAGTTAGCACTGATCCAGGTTATCCTACTTCTCTTCCCTTTATGGGCCCTCCCTACAAATACCTAAACGCGAGCATAAGCAAAGTTTTAGAGCTGAAGCTTGCCTCTGTCCCTCAAAGATTAAAGCTATTCTTACCTCTGGGCAGGGTGCACCAATCTTTTTTGCCACTCTTACTTGTCTCAGCCCCTCAATTTCATGACCACCTGATTTCTTAGAGTTGTTTCAACCTCAAAATATGTACAATAAGACATCATCTCAGCAAAGGAAAGCATTATGATTCTAAGCATTCTCCTCTCCTTCAAACCAGTCTGGTATGAGCCTCATGGATTCTTCCTTGCCATTTCCTCTTGTATCAGTTGCATTATTTCATTGTATAGCCTTTATTTTGGTCTGATATCTTTCACCATCACCTCCAGTATCTTACCCTCCAATTCATCCTGCACAAACCCTCTGGACAAATTTCCCCACAAACTGTGTCTTCTCCAACAGAAAATATAGCAGTAAACACTCCCAAAGTGAAACCTAGCCAAACTTTCCTTCTTTGTGACCAAGGAACCAGTCTAAACTTTATTCTTTAAATAGTGAAGGAAAAAATCTGTAGCCTTTTGAAGTGTTTATTAACCTTTCCAGCTACCACCTAGATTTCTTCACACTTCTTCCCACTGCTGACCTCCCTCTATCAGTTACCCATCAGCCTATACTTTTGTTTTCTTCTTTTTCCATTTATCCCCCTTTCCTGACTCTTTGCCCTTGACATAAATGCACGTTCAAATCCTTCCCATGTCAAACATCAAACCACAAGTGCAAAAGAACCCCTCCCATAGGATGTAACACACCAGCTATTAAAACATATTTTAAATCTTCAATAATATATTAAGTGTGGCGTTAGTTGCAGAGAAATTCAGCAAAAAAGCACTGAAGTCACCACTGACCTCATCTTATTGGTCTTCCATGAAAGTGTGAATGTGCCTTGATCCAAGGATACTATACGTCCTTGTTGCTACTTAACAGTCTCTCCTATTCTTAGTCTCTCTCAGGGACACTTCAAGGTCACCATCACCTTTAGATTGATTTCATTGATACCAATATCATAAATGATTACATATTTGTTGATGATTTACAAATGAAGAATTCCAGTCCAGATTTTTCTCCCAAATTCTGAACCCATGTAATGAACTCCTTACCGGACATCACTCTTCAAAGCCCGACAAATTTAATACACACAAGGCAACGTTTTCTTTGAAAACTCTGTTCTTTTTGCTCTTACTTCTGAAACAGGAATACTCATAAACAGTGTAATGCAGCATTTTTAAACTAAATTTTCACCCACTAAAATATCAGACTCACGAGTTCTAGCTCTTTTATTATTTTTTTTATCTTAACTGCCATTCAGGTTAGAGCTGCCACAAATTAGGTGTTCATTATACACTTACTAAGGTGATGAATGACTGAATCAACCTAATAAGGAATAAAAAAATATTTATAGATGTATGTGCTATTAAGTTAAAAAATAGTAACCTTTCCATTATTTCCTAGATTTTTTTTCCGGCCACACTCTGCTCATCCCTCATTTCAGCTTTTCGTCCCTTGACACATCTCTCCTCCAGCTCGTCATCCTTTTCCACTCACTGTTTTAGTCCCTTTGTAGATACTCGTGAATACGTTACTCAGGTAAAAGCAAGTCGAGGAGGGAGAGAGAGAAAGGAAAAGAAGAAAGGTCTGAGGACAGACCGTAAAGATAAAACAAAGGACAATGGAAAAAAAAGATTTTTAACTGATATGTCAGAGAAAAAAGGGGAAGAGATACATGTACCTTCAATCATTAAATCAAATAATTAGGCACTTGTTTCTCAATGAAATATCTTTAAACTGGTAATGTTTGATCAGCTCATATTCACTAACAGAAGAAACAATGTAAAACAGAAACATAAAAACCGCTGACATTTTTTTGCAAATGCAATATTTTGAAAGACTTGAGAAGCTTTAATAGAAACATCATGAGGATAATAGAAAAAAGGCCAAACCCTTGCCCTCGAAACTAGATATTTTATTGAATGAGCCAGTCCTAAGCCAAACAGAAGCCGGACTGTACCTTTGTAAATCATTTACATAGCAGAAAATAAAAATCTTGCAGAATCCTGTATCTAAAATGTTACATGTTGATATTGGTTTCCAGAAGTTGATTTTTAAATACAACCCAATGCTAGGTGAACATCTGATGCAAGGCCATCCTTCAAAAAGCCATGATGAACAAACCAGACATTTAATTAGAGTGAAAATAATAATGTTAGGCATCTCAAAACCAAAATCAAACAAAAACATCAAATAATAAACAGAGCCCATGGCTCCAGACAAAGAACTAAGACCCCAATTACGACCAATATCAAAATAAGCCTGACTATATCATAAGGGTTGGTGACATTTGCACTAATGTACATGACAGGGACTTGGGAAGTTGGCATGTTTGAACCACAGTGTGGATGTGGCAGGTTGGAAAAAACCACTGTGCTACGAAAAGAGCCTGAGTCTAAGAAGCAAGCAGGACTTGAGGCCCAGCACTGTCACTAATTAGTCCTTTAATCCTACACAGTTAATTTCCTTTCATAGAATGAAGATGATCTGTTTTGACATTTCCTTCCCCAAATGCCAGAATGAATACTGATTTTTTTTCTTAAATTTATTTCAGCAAGAGATTTTGAGTTAATCTTGTCTAATCCAAAATTATTTGTTTTTCTAAATCATAACTACATTCTGTTCATCAAATGATTAACAAATCTACATTTGAGTTTTAATGCAAACATCCTAATGAAAATTAAAATCAAAATATGCTCCCTTTATTCATCTCACATATTGTCTTGGTACCTCAACATAAACTGAGTTGCAGAAACAGTAGGTCTGTTAATAATGTCCAGTTTAACTTATCTTTATTATTTTATTTGGCAGATAATAAGAAGCTAATTAAAAAAAAAAAATACCTGCTAGATAGTCAATTCCCTCTCATCGGAAACCAAAGAAAATGAATGGCAAAAAAATAGGAATTGTTTTATTATATTAACTAGCTCTGATTTACTTCCTCCAAAAATTTTAATTGCTATGCACAAGTCAGAGAATGGAAGTTAGCTATATAAGAAGAAAAAATTAGTGAGCCATATCATCAATCACTCTGTAATTATTTATTTTTTCACCATCTTCCTAATCCCTCAGTTTGATTTTGGCCATCATGGCCAGCCAAGGCATTGCCTGTGTGCCAATTATGTCTCTGTATGCCATCTGCAGATGTCATCTGCTAGGCACTTCAGAGAGTGGCTTAAATGAGGAAAGAGTTAAAGAGAAATAAACATTTATAACAATTGTTCCCAGTAACATTAGCATTTTCTGTAATAGAGTACTCCATGTATTAAAGATAGTTCAGTCTTTTCTTGTTAAAATCTACACAAAATCAAAAATACATTTTGTAGCAATCTAAGGGAATTCTTAAACATCTAGCTTTCTTGTGCACATTACGAGTTTATCTTATTAGAACTGAATAAATCAATATGGAGTGGTACATTCAAGGTAATTCTTAGAAATGTCTGCCCATTGTGTCATGCTTGCGTCATCTTTCTAGTCCCCATCTAGTTCACAGCTTCTCAGAAGCACAGGTTCCCAATTTCTGAGCATGTTTAATCGACCACTATGGTTGTCATGCCAACCAACACAGGGAATTCTGAGCTTACACAGGGCATTTCAATGCAGTGACCCAATTACTATCTGTCAACAAATCCACTGGCAAAATAAAAGGACTAACACATTAGCAAAATTTATTTTCTGAGACTGAACTATAGAGATGTTTGCAACAAGCATTTAAAAATTGTCATCAATTTTTAAAACTGAATACTCTGAGTATGACAAGTATGTGGCTTTTAATCCTTTGATTTGGTTATTGCCTTTATGAGCTTATTTCTTATCAAGATGCCTGAAATCAATATATATTTAACATCTCTCTTACTGCAGAAGTAAATGCCACTACGGAGATACACGGTTTAAGGATGCCATACTCTCTCAATTGTAAATCAGTGAATCCCAAACTTGTTATCTCAGTTCTAGAATATATAATGAAAAATTTATGAAAACAAGGGTTAAGTTGTATAAACCTGTTAACTATAATTTAAGGAAGACTCCAGTTTCAAAGGCAAGCTCAAAAAGCTATGGACTGGATATTATAACATGATGAAAACACCTATCAGTCACATCAAAGATGTATTTGTCCTTGTTTTAGGAAGAAAAAAATGCCAGTGCTGGGTTGAAGAAAAAAATGTTTAAACAAGTCCTTTATGTATTTAACATATAAAATGGTTTACATTCACTTGGCCATGTCTTTATTATTTTTATGATAACAATTTGCCTGTGTTGTAGAATTGTGTGTATGCTTCTGAGATAGAATAAATGAGAAATTATGAATGTTCTTATTTTCTGGTAAATATTTCTCCTGTGTGTTTTGGAGCATTGATCAAAGTGTAATCATTTCATGTATAGGCTGTATCTATTAGGTAACAGAAAATTGATGTTCAAAAGACTTTATTTTTATCACATAAGCTTATTTCACAAAAAAATTAGTAGAGATCAACAAAATCTATGACTAGTAATTGTAAGATAACATGAATATAAAACTATTTTTGTATTATTGAAAACATCAAATTTACAGGACAAGTCTAAATTTTATAGAAGCATAGATATTGTACTCTAGTGCAACCCTTTAAGATTACAAATCTTAAAAGCCTAACTTTGTGCTTAAAATGAATCAGAAATTGATTGCAATCATCATTTTAATTCTTATATAGGAGAAGACCATCAATTTCCTGCTACCTAATAGATAGAGTCGAGGCACAGAAGGATTACACTAGAAAGGAATCTCTAGTCCAAAACACACAGGAGACATATTTACCAAAAAACAGAAATATTTTTATTGTACTCACTTATTCACACAGCCACACATACACACACATATCTAAAATAAGAGCAAATTATTGCCTAAATATTCTGTAGCTTTTACTATCTTTCTGAAAATTGGCAAAATATGCCCACCATAACCCTTCCAAGTAACTTCCATATAATAACACCTTTATGGGGAGCCTATCTTTTAATCAAACTAATGCTTTGACACCACAGCCTATGGTCATATTTAGTCTTTCTGCAACCTAAGATGTTAGCAACAAAATTAGTATAGTAACAAAAGGATTAATTAAGGTAGGCAATAATGTTGCAAATAAACGATTTTGTTGGTTTTGTTACAGTTTAAGAATTGTTGACGATGGATGAATAATTTGATTTTATTACAAAAATGTATTTTTGTCTTTTTTTTCCACCTAGAATTTCAAAGCTCATATGTGTGTATTCAAATCCTAAGTATACTAGTAGTAACATGGCATTTATTTGTTCAGATTATAATTGGATAATTTATTAGAAGAATTAATTGGATTTAAATTAACAATAAAAAACTAAGTCAAATTGTAGGAAACATTAAGTTACTGAATTATGCAGGACATGCCTTTTTTTTTTTTTTACTCGAGTTTTACATTGGATATTTGGAATCCATTTTTCAAGTATATTAAAAAAAATTAGACTAAGAAATAATTAAAGTAAGACAATGAACAAAAAAGAGGAGGCAACCATTATGGTCTTCTTATTGTTTCCATCCATTTTTAATAATTAATCATCAGCAGTTTAGTCTTTGTTTTATCGTTTAACCTAATTCAATTTACTTTGTCTTTATTTTAGTACATCACTGAAAACTACTTTAAATCTTTTGGAGTAAGACAAAGTATCTGGAGCCAGACTGCCACAGTTCGAAACCCAATTTCACCTTTACTAGTGGGATCCTTGAAAAAGTTACTTAAAATCTCTGTGCCTTATTTCCATATTTGTAAAATAAGGATCATAAAATCGATATATGCAAAGTTCTTGAAACAGGGCTTAGCAAATAATATGATCTTTATAAATATTGCACATTAATATAATTTCAATTGGATTTACATATATGAGTCCCTAATAGGAACCATAATAGAACATTTATCTTGTTTGTAGCCTTTCTTTGGAACTTCCATAGTTCAAATATTTTCCTTCCTAAAATGCAGTGCAATCATACACAATTACTTAAAGAGGAATTCATTCATTCACTCAATATTTATTGCACGTCAATTGTTATTCCATTGTGTTCAGAACTTTGAATTTAAAAACCATTAATGCTTGGACTTTATTCTCAAAAGACAATTCAGAAAGAAAAAAATGTAAGCATAATTGATAATTCAATGAGCTCAGTGTTCACATAAAGATGTAAAACAGTGCTACTGGCCCCTAAAGAAGTTCAAGGCTTAAGAGGTGTGGGATCTGGCAAAGCTTCACTTATGAGTGACTGGTTGGGCAGTATTTCGAAAGTTGAATGTGATTGGCAGGTTAAAAAGGGGATAGAAAGGAAATCAGCATGAGCAAGTACACATTATAAGAGGGCATGCCATTATGAGAGAAGCATAAGAAGTTCTGTGTTATGTGAATGATGAGATTGTTAGTATGGTAGATAACAGGGTGAGATTGTGCTTTGGACAAGATTGAAAGGTGCCTGATATGCCAAGAGAAGGATAATGGATTTAAACCTACAAGTGGTAAAGTAATGGAAGCCTTTAATGAGAGTACATGAACATATTTACTTTGAGAAAGGTAACTAAAGGAACTGGATAAAGGTTGGATGGGGGGGAAGCACAGTAGAGACAATTGCAATGGCAAGAATTGATTAAGGTTCTTAAGGCAAAAACTGAATAGATAAAGATGAGACATTTCTGAGGTACAATCATATAAAGAGATGAAAGTGCGTACAGCATCAGTAATGACCGCTAGGCTTCTGCTTTGGGCCACAGCTTACATAAAAGGTGACAGAAGGGATGGAAGTCAAGAACAAATGATGTGGAATAGATTCAGCAGTAAATTGGTAGATTCCGTTTTGGATATGTTGAGTTCAAAATTCCTTTGAATATCTGCTATTGGCAACATCTAAGATGGCAGCTAATGATCCCCGTCCCCTAGCATCCATGCCTTTTTGAAATCTCCTCTTGAGTAAGAGCTGCATTTAGTGTCTTGCTTCTAATGAAGCGAACATGGCAGAAGTGATGGAACGTGTGCAATCAGATTAGTTTATACAAGCACATCTGTCTTGCATGTTCTTCTCAATCTCTCTTAGATCCTGTGCTCATTGGAAGCCAACTCCTGTCTCAGGAGGTGGTTTTGTGGAGAGACCCACCAGGTGAAGGTCTGAGTATGCCAATGAGCTCATGAGGGTGAGACCTAGCAGACCTTCCCAAATTGAGCATTCAGACGAGACCACAGTCGTGGCCACCACTTCAGCTGTGATTCTGTGACTTTCTCACCTATCACTCTGTTTTTCTCAAGAATAACTCTGTTATGTTCTTACAATTTTTTTTTAACTTATGTGTGGCTCCACATCAAAAGCTCCATCATCCAGCCTGCCTTTCTCAGTGACACTTGGAAAAGTGTTGCACACTGTAGCCATTCTAACATGCTTATCTACTTGCTTTATTATTCATAAGAATTAAACTTGTGTTACATATAATCCCCCAAATTTAAGTGGGGTTGAGATGGAGGCAGCATGGTTTACTGAATGATGACAGTAACAATGTAGAACTCTATTTGGATCATCTACAATTTACCAAGTAATGCATTAGATAATTTATAAATATCATTTCACTTAATGATATGACAATTCCAACACACCGATATTATTTCTCTTGTTTTATGGATGAGAAAATTAAGTCTCTCCATCAGAAGTTGTTACTTGCCCCAAAACATATGGCCAGTATACAGCAGTTAGGATTCAAATCCATGTTTGAATGGTTCTTGTTATTTCCACTACCTTCTGTTTGGAGTTTTGCATTTTTAAATACCAATGTGTAAAAGCTGAAATACAAAACATTTTCCCAGTTCTGCATTAACAACCTTGTTATCTGTGTTTACCAAATGTAGATCATAATTTAGGAGTGATATTTACACTTGGGAATTCTGGAAGAAATGAGGTATAATTCCTAGGGGAAGAATTGCCTGGAAGACATTCTTTTCAGGATCTTGTATCAACGCAAGCTCTTTGCCTACTCGCTTGTTGATCTAATGAATGTATAATAAGTTCCCAAAAGCATTTCCTCCCCCAAAGCATACTGAAAACACTCTGCAAACTGTTCTGACCCAATACCATACTTTTAACAGTCCTGAGCAATTTTTTTGTGCGTGTGTTTAACTTTTGACCCCACCTATTTTTAATAGCAATGCTCACTTTTCTCAGATTACTAAGTGTTCTCACCTCTAGAATAAACTTGCTCATCTGATATATTTCATTCCAATATGTAGAAAAACTTCTAGCTATGTTCTGTAAAAGTTAACAGGGTAACCCAGAAACCAAATAAATAACTATAACAAATGGTAATAATTGATACCCCAGTAGCTACACTTTTCTTTATTTCTTTGTGAATAAAGGGTACCTTGTCATATCACTCAGTTACAATATACAGGAAGCCAATTATTTCAACTATCTTTAGGGCTAATCTTCACTGATCTTTCTTGATGACTGACATAAAGTTTCCTTATTTATGGTGTTCGTTAACTAGCCAGTGGAGCTGAAAGTAGTACTAATACAAGCAACAATTCATGACCTTCACAGGTATAATGTGGAATCAGTGTTAACAGTCCTTCCTCCAAATGACTGGCTCCCATGTATACTGAATTGCTTTGGCAATTTCAACAGCTGTAGGTTGCCTGCCACATTCATCAACCCCCATAATCCCATCAATCTAATTTTCTCCTGTGTCTCTTGTATAATCTACATCTAAGGGAGCTGCATGACATTTTACATTCACTAATGAATACATAATAAGTTTTCATAGCTATTTCCTTCCCTAGAGCATAATGAACACAGTCTGAAAGTTGTTCTGATCCAAAACAATCATTTCAAGAGTCCTGAACTCTTGTTTTTTGTCTGCTAAACTTTTGTCCCCAATTCTCCAAGATTACTCTGGGTATTCATTCTCCTCCAGAAAAATATAGTTTTGATTTTCAAAAGCAAAATTTTCAAAGTATTGTCCAGAACACCCTTAAAGTTCTCATATTCAAATGATTCCCATCTCAGACTATGTTTTCCCATCTCAGACTATTACGGATTTCAAATCCATAATATTGTAGTCTTGATATATAAATTATAAATCACAACTGGGAGGTTAGTAGGAGTTAACATTGTAACCAGTGGCAATAATTTACTAGGCCACTGGTTTTCTAAAAGTGGTTCCAAGTTGGGCAATGACAGCACGACTTGAGAAAGTGTCAGAAATGTAGATTCTTGGGTCCCATCCCAGACTTGATAAATCAGAACTCTGTGTATGGAGGCTTTAACAAATCCTTCAGGTGATACTAAAGCAGATTAAAGTTAGAGAACTATTCTAACCTACACTATCCTTCTTAACCTACAAAGGTAAAAGAATTCCACTGGCACAAAAATAACCCATCTATTGCAAATTACAGTTGATAATCATTCTTCTCTTATAATTTATTCATTTCTAACAACTTAAGGCAAAATCATCATCTCACTTGTCACATAGGCAGCTATTATGGTGTTTATAATTTCTAAGGAAGCACTCAGTTTTTAAACTTGATCTTAAAGTAATCTTTAACCCAAATGTCCTAAAAGTTCTCAATTATGTAATAAGGCTATGAAAACTCTATTACATTTATGATACAGTTATAGGAAGGGGATAAACATCTCCTTATAGGGTTACAAAGTAGCAAAACAGAAAATCTAGGTTATGGAATGAAGAAAACTTGAGCAACACAGTTTGGATTTAACAATGAGCAACAAGTAGGTTTTCCTCACCTTCCTTGCCTATTTAACCAAACTACACCTTATAAAAAATATACCAACAAGCAAATACTCTTCAATGATTTTAATCGGAGTGGGGAAACTCAAGTCTTTCACTGATAGCCACAGATGAGTAAATTTTGATATTTGCTATTTTTTTTCAAATATGGCCTTTCAGTTAATCTCCAATCTGAGTCAATTTTTTTTCAGAGAAAATGTATCACACAGCTGAAATGCAAAGTTTTTTTTTTCCTTTGTGTGCCATTTTCCACTAAGAATACAGCAGATTTCCTTGGGAAAGCAATTTTATCAAGGGAAATATAAAATGCGTTTCTTACATTTTACCAAATGAGGTATTCCATTTTTGTCTGGCAAATCCTCAGCTGTATTTCACATAAAAGCAAAATGAAAGCAATTGGAAATCCTTGCCAGAGGCTAGTTATGAGCAGAGTTCAAAGATTTCAGAGACCTGCCTGCCTCCCTGCTACACAGGGACTAAAATGGGAGACTAACAACACCTTTGCTTTCCTATTTTGCAATAAAGGAAAAAACATTATTCTTCACTTGATCTTAGCCAAAAGGCCAAGAAGCGATGGAAAACTGTTATTCTTTCCTATCCGTCCCCTTCAGGCACTCTGCTAACTCCCTTCTCTGCTCCTGGATTAAATCACCACCTGAACCGACCTGGTTTAGCTGTTCTCAGGGCTCCTTCAGCCCTTTTCTCTGCGAAGTTTCAGGCATCACTACTCTGCTAAAAAATAAATCACTTCTTTTAAGCCAAAATTGACCCAATTATTGAATTTCTTATGTCTGGGTAGGAGCATCAATAATCTCTTCCAAAACAATGAGCCCTCTTTCAGCTGGCAGTCTTTCACAGCCCTCCTCACTCTATGAACTGCTCCAAGTTTCCAGGAATCTTAGAGTCAATTAAAGAACAGTTTTGGAACCTCACCTTATAACAACAGAGATTAACATTAGTCTAAGAAAGCAAAAGTATATAAAACATAGAGATATGATTGGATTTTTTTTTAATTATAAAAGTAATAAACTTGAATATTGGGGAAGAAGTAAGGGCTGACATACAGAAGACACAAAATACTACTGTTTGTCACTCTAGAAATAGAGTATGCTTCCCAAAACAACAACAAAAACCATAATCAAATGATGACATAATGTGGTGCAAACTAAGCCAGAAACAAAAGAACAAATGTTGTATGACCTCTTAGAAAATACTCATAAGAAAATTCAGGCCTAGATTGTAATCTTGTGTAATGGTCACATTTAGTGCAGGGCTATGAGCATTTTTACTAGATTTTGAGATGCTGTACCATCTATGTATAATCTGGTATCTTTCTGGAATTTTGGCTACTTGTGTGACACAAGACTCAGAGTTTGAGTTCTGTAGTGGTGAAAGTTAGCATTGCTATGCATAACAACTGTTAGAGGAACCAAAAAGAAGAGATCAAGTTTCAGTTAGAGATAAGAATGAAGCTGATGGGGTTGGGGCTAAGGCAAAGCAGAATCCAGGGTAAAGGAAGACAACGTCAGTATTTTAGAACGTCACCTAATGTATGAGACCAAAGGAAGATGGGTTTATGTTGTTCAAAATCTAAATTTTCTGTAGCCTATAATCTAACTCAATCTATCTGGACAGATCATGTAAACAACCCAAACACATGGAGCCCAGAATGAGAATGAGGGCTTGTAATTCTGTATAGCTTAATGAAATACCCAGATATACCCCAGAGCAGGTTGAGCAGATAATTAAAAAGTATTGGAAAAGTTCCTTGAAGAGTGGGAGAAAAAATATAGAACTATTAAACTTTGCCAATAGGCAACCCCCTGATACTGTCTCAGACATTAGGGACTCCCAACCCATAGGCCAAGCTCTTGATATTGAGGCTTGCTCTTGTGAAGCTTATTTACATAGTGGAGAAGCTAAATCTTCCTATAGTTGTGCTTGAGAATTACTTCCAGAAAACCTCTTTTGTTGCTCAGATGTGGCCTCACCCTCTCTAAGCCCACCTCTGCAAATTAAATCATTACCCTAACCCCTATGTGAGACATGATATCCAGGGGCAAAAAATCTGGGCAAAGTGGCACATGCCTCCCAGGGATGAGCCTGGTCCTGGCACTGTGGGATCGACAACCAATAGGGAGAAAAATGTAACAAAATAAGGTTTCAGTGGCTAAAAGAGTTCAAATACAGTCAAGAGGCTATTCTGGAGGCTACTTTTATGCTAGTTGCATTCACATATTGCTAATTACCAGGGTTTGCCAAATGCAAACTCAAACCATTCTTGTCAACCCTATATTCTTTAGGGCTTCATCTGAGATCCTACAAAAGTTTCACACACTACGAACACTTTCCAGAAACCTACAACCTTCCATATGGGTTCCTAGATCAGAGAAGACCTGAAATACAGAGGGGCCAGCCTCTCCAGAACATCAACTAGTTCCACCCTCACCCCCATCCCATATTATCGACACCTTTTTCCAACATGAAAAACTTAGAATGGGCAGAGCCCAAATATCCCTAAATATTGGGAGAAAGATCAAAGGAGAAGGAGGAGTTACAACAGAGAAGATAAAATTTAACAAATGAGAATGACGAATCATTACACTGATATTTCTTTAAGTCTCCAGTGTCTTAAGAGCAGTTAGAAGGAAAAACCCAAAACTGTGGAATGGGAACCCATACCAAACTCTGAGATCTGTTCTATAATTATTTGTTACAATGTACTTTGAAATATATTGGTTTTTTATATGTATGTTATATTTCACAGTGAAAAAATGTTTACAAAGACCAAATGCAAAACCCAGTGATAAAAATATGATTCAGAAAAATTTCAAGTTATTCAATTGTTATGGTCTCTTAAATGTTATTGATTTTCTTTAATGTTTGTTTCAAATAATGATTCTGAGGATATTTTATCATTAAAAGTGCACGGATTTCTAGGTGTTCAGAAAGTCATCATGTAATCCAAATAACTATGTAATTGGTGGTTAATAGTTAAAAGTTATCACAGAGATTGAGAAAGAATGTTTGAGCTTTTACATAATAGAAACATAACATCTAAAAGATATATTTACACAAAATAGAACAATAATGAAAGTAAAGAACATGTACTAAAATCTGGGTTAGAGAAACACATTGGTTTACTTAATCAGTATATTTCACTTACATACATGTAAATCTATTTTAGGTTAAGTGAATTTTAATTTCATTGAGAAGAAATCATCTATGTCAAAGAAGGAATCCTATATGCTAGGGGGCAAAACTGGTTTAAAATGTAATTTTCTCTCTTCTATGGTGAGAAATGGCATTTCCAGTTCTTCCCAAGCCTATCATTCTCCACACCCAACACTACAAATTAACAGGTATAATTACATATGTATATAAATTAAAGGCATTTCAGTTTTCTTTCAGTGCTGTTCTGCAATATTATTCACGCTGATGTCTAAATTACTGCTTTATCATATTTCTAAAAAGCAAATCATAAAATCTTTCAGTGAAGTCTTCCATTTTTTTGCACAATGAAGCTTCAAACTAACCAAAGAGGTTATAATAATTCAAGTTAATACCTGGACTACATTCAAAGATGAAATGGTATGCAATTCGACATACCTTGGGGACAACAAATAGCCTTGCAAACTTATCCTAGGGGAAATAAAAGAGAACTAATTGCCTCCTGATGAAAGGGCATTCTTAACTTGTGCGAGACAATATTCCATTGAGTCATGTCATATATATGGAAAATTTTGGAATTTCATTCTATTCAAAGAAAATCAAAGCAGATTTTCCACTATCATAGATAAAAGATACGCTGTCTAGCTTAAGAGATGCTGAGTTAATCATATATATTTTAAGTACTGCATTTGATAAAGCCCCAAATTACTAAATTCATTCAAGCACAAAAATGAAGGAAATGTTAGTTTGGTCATGATCTATGAATGTGTCAAACAATTGTTTCCAACCATTTTGCCAATTATTTCAAACAGGGAAAATAAAACAGCAATTTTTTTTTTTATAAGGACCATACAAAGATTTTGGAGAAAGAAATTTTTTACAAACTTACTGCAGTTCATGTAAAAATAATACACAAATCTTAATCTTGTCATATCACATATTATTTTTTTTCTCTGCAGGAATGATTAGTACATCAAAATTCTCAGAAACACAGCAAACTTGCGTCATAGATTTTTGTAGTATTGTTCTATCCAAAGAAAGACAAAGCAATTTTTCCACTTGCATAGTTAAAGGGATATGCTGATGACCTTAAAATGTTTTCAAATTGCTGTTTTTGTAGATCAAAAGGTCTAAAATTGGCAATTTCACATGGTTCATTTTAATATATATATATATACCTATAATGTAGTTAAATAATAGTTCATCCAGTAGACATTTAAAAATAAATCTGTTAATAGCCCAAGGTTGAAGCAAAATGTACATATGTCAGTAAATAGAAGGACATGTGCCAAGAATCTGATATAGATCAAAGAGAATACCAGTGGATTTGATTATTTTAAACAGAGCAAAACAGATGATAAGCACATTGTCTGTTTTTAATATGTTAAGTTTTACACCCTGCTTGCTGGGACAGAGCTATGGAGAATCCAGATGCCTGAAAGAGCTGAGCACAATAAGTTTATATTCATGATGATTCTGCATCATTTCAGAATTTGAAAGAGAACAGACTATTAGAGTCGAGGTCCAGTAAAACTGCATTGATGATGAAACTGTAAATACAACACAAACTTCCCTTCCAGTTTCTAGAAACAATGAATAAAAATGATTTTAACAGTCATGTAAAAATGATATCTACACTTGACAAAAAGATGATTTTATCAACCATTATATTATGAAAGAACCATGCCATATTTTTATTAGCTTCTTTTGCCTCTTTGTGGTATAGAGATCAATGCCAGAAATAAATGTTTGACACCTCTATGATGATTAAATTTTATCTAGTGTCGCAACAAATCACTATATAAAAATAAACAATCCCTTTTCCAGGTTATACTTTCTGGCCCCATCCTCTAAATGGCATATGAACAAGAATTCATTCTCAGTGTCATCAAATAACACAGCAAAAGTTTATCACAGTACACAAATTATTGTTTGGTCCACCAAAACTTTAGGGAGAAAGAGAGGATCAAATGCTTTGTGAAGACACTCTTCACTCACCACTGACAGGGCTTTAATGTCTCATTAACAAACTAACAATATAGGCAATCATTAGACTAAAGTTAAATATGAAAACTGAAATAAGGCATAAAATAAAGTATAAGGAATTGTTCATTGAAATTCTATTCTTTGAATTCATTATCATGAAAATTTAATAACTAGATGTAGCCTTGGAAAGGCCTCATCTTATTACATTGTTCTCCATAATTTCAAACTGTTATTTATTCTTCAATTTCATTTTTCCTTCAGTCAACAAGTACTACAAAACACAGCAAGCCAAAGGTCAAGAAGTTTATAAACTAGTTCATTACATTTACCTTATCGGCATCCTATGAAATGTTGTAATATATAACTTTCCAAGTTTCAGTAACCGTTTGCTGAACTTGACAGTTCACCGGATTTCACATAATTTCTAGAATAAGGTGAAAAGTATGTGGGCTCTTCAATAATACAAAGGAAACCTATTCATTCTCAAAAAAGCTGCTATCAAACTACTGAATATATTTCATGTCAAAAATAAGAGAATTATTTTAAATTCAAAACTAATGGCATAAAATAGTTATGACAGAATTCTTTCAAGTAGATCTGTATTCAGCTACTCTGTAAAATTTGTCTCTATTTAGAAAGAAAACTATTTAAACCTTTCTTCCTTTTGTGTGGTTGAGCTTATCTGTTTCTTCTTCATCATCATCCTTTTATTTTCCCTTCTTTTCATCCTCCTCCTCCTTCCCCGCCTCCACCCCTTCCTTCTCTTTCTCAGATATGAATGCAACTGCATTCAGAGGACTTGTAGGTTGGCTTCATAAACAAAAGATAAATTCCTTGCCTTTAAGGGATTTCCACTTTGAAAAGAGAAATGAGGGGATCCATACGTAAAAGATAAACTATATGAGAAGAGATACATTAAATGCTAAATAAACACTTAGACAATAACTGTTATGACAACTTTAAAAAGGGGTTAGCCCTTTGGCAGTCTTTACTTTTAGTCTTTATTTCTGACTCTGACGCAGGAAAGCTGCTCAGCTATTTTTTTTTTAATCACAACATATTATGATGAAAGAGAAGGAGACATGAGACTCTGCATTTACTGCAATCCTACTATCACAGTAAAACTCACGGTTGAGTTCAACAGTGGGATTAAATCACATAGTTTACATTATGTAGAATGTGAGATAAGGTGAAAGTTAAGAGCGAAGCTTTCAGCAAAAATCATTTAAATTGGTATATCACAAATTAATTGGCCACTCATTACAAAAGCTGGACTACAAACATTGCTGTTTATTTTCTGTTTGAGGTTCTCATTGAGAATCTGAGGATGTGGTTTCTGAATCTTAGATCTTTTGTCTTAATTGTGATATTATTGCAGGTGATTCAGCAAAGAGATCTGAAATTTTAAAATATTACATTAACATTTAATGTAATAATGTTTAAATTATCAATATTAAAATATATACAACAATATAGGAAAAATGTAGAGGTGTTTCATAAATTAAAATGAAAACAAAAATAAAAATGGATGTCGAGTTTTTGGGGAAGGGAATTTGTCTAGGTACTATTACTTTATCTGAATTATTTGCTAAAAGTTTTTTCATATCCAATAACAGTAAAAAATACTATTACAAAGTTGTTCTTTCATATACAATTTTTATCTACTTCATCATTCAAAGAATCCTTCTGATGAGAGAAATAAATTACATGCAACAAAACAAAACAGTAGAAGATATTTGCCCAAACATGGAAATTTTATTATTAATCAGTGCATAATGATAATTTACACAAAAAATGCTAATTTCCTTCCTCTTATTTGAGAACCAAGAAAAAGCAGCATACTCCATAAAAGGAGGCAATATGAACAAGAGCTTTTATGTACATAGCATCATTCTCAAGGATAGATTACTTCAGATTACATTCTTTCAGGGGAGTAAATGTATTGACGCCTTACTAGTTTTCATGATAGTAATTTATGTCCAAAAAGTTAGACAATTTGAATAATGCATCAAAATGCCTTTCATTTGGAAACTATTCTAGTTATGCCCAACAATTAATGACCTAACAGGTTGATATTTCTTAATACTTTAGGAATGCATGATTTAAATGCCAACAATCAACTTTTCTTTTTTCTCTGACCTCAGATTTACTCATTTTGTAAATTAATTCCCGAGTAAAGTCTCCAATAAGCTACTAATTTTCACCTGTGACCAAAGCTAAATTTCCCACCCATAATTTGAGAAAAATAAATCAGTCTTCCTATGTTTTTATTTCGTTTAATTTTCACAGAACAAAGAAGGAACTTTTAAATTAAAAATATCAAAGACAATGGACAAAATGTAAATAGATGCTACATGGGAAAGCATGGATTATCTTTATCAAGTCAGCTAATCCACAGCTTTGCCATCTGTTAGTATGTGTGCTAGTTTGAAGCTGTTATGTACCCCATAAAGGGCCGTATTCTCTTCATCCATCCGTGTGGGGTGGGACATTTTGATTAGGTTGTTTCCATGGAGACATGACCCAGCCCATTCAAGATAGGTCTTAAATTCCTTGCTGGAGTTCTTTTTGAGAGGAGAAAAGACAGATGAATCTCAGAGAGACAGATACAGAGAGCAGAGAGATGAAATCAAGAGAAGCTGAGAGAGAAATGTCCAGAGACATTTCAAGACAGCCAGTGAAACTAGAACCAGAAGATAAGGGTTGTCAGAAATTGTCATGTGCCTTCCCACGTGTCAGAGGAAACTTGGATGCCAGTAGCCTTTCCTCAGAGAAGATACCCTCTTATTGATGCCTTACTTTGGACAGTTTCATGGTCTTAGAATTGTAACTTGCAACTTGATAAATATCCATTGTTAAAAGCCAACCCATTTCTGGCATATTGCATTCCAGCAGCTTTAGCAAACCGAACAGTATGGATGCTATCCAAAAGGATAGGAGTTTTGAATATATCTCAGGCAGTGTGCCTACAATATATGGAAAAAAACTGTCAAATGTTTTGAATGAGGACAGAAATGTATGCGTGTTGAAAAACGGAAGACAAAATTGACAAACTTGAAGCTATCTCCTGTTTCCCATGAATCCCTAATGAATCATTGTCTTCTGATTAATTTTAAAAATCAATTTTAAGAGCCATTTTGAAGGCTACTTTCCAAGTATCCTCTGTATTAGTATCTCATCTAAGGCACTGTACTTCTCATTTACTCTCCTTTAAGATTCAGTTCATTTCAGGGAGTTAATGAAAAAAAAAAAAAACATATCAAGCACTTGTGTTTAAAAGGTGGGTATACTGATTTTAAAGATAGTTTTAAATCTACATGTTTCCTTTATATTAACAAGATGTAAGAACTAAGTTATTTAGTATTGCACATTTCTCAGATTCCACAGATACTAAAAAAATAAAAATAAATAACTAGGAAATGGTCCAATGAAAACTCAACTGCAGATAGCAGTAGTAATCAGAGCAACACAGAAGTTCTGGGGAATATTTATCAAACCCTATTAAAAATGTGCTATTTTTTTTCCCACTGACAGGTATCTGAACATTTGTTAACAATAGGAATTAACTTCCTACACTTCAGGAGGAAGCTGCCGGCTGAGCATGTTAAATGCTAGTAAAACCAATTTGTTGTCAAATCATAGGTAGATTTATCCTATACACCTTATAAAATCTGAATCTCTATATATCTTCTAGCCTTGTCCGAATGCAAATAATGGCGCCTGAAGGGATGATTCGTAATGATATTTGTCAAGATGAAGTGTTTTCCAACAAGGGTCATCAGTTTCCAGTTCTCAAGAGAGGAGGCTGGTTGACTCAGCTCCTCCTTGTGCAGCCACGATGTACAAGTTGTAGCCTGCTTGTATACACGGGGATTGGCTGTCCTTGTAGAGTCGTCCACAACTGACCACACAAACCAGAGGTGGAGGGTGAGAATACGGCCACAGATTATACAACAGGTCTGAGAAGCGCAGTGGAAATATGTGGTCGAAGCAGAGAAGGGGTGTGGCAGGCAGATAATTATTGACATCTAGTGTTCTATACTGTATCTTAAAGTTCAGACTTCAGTCCACTTGGAATTCAATTGAGCTTGAATACCTACTGCTGTCTGACTTCAGTCAAGTTGCCTAAAATATTTGTTTTGTTTTGTTTTCTATTTTCTGCAATATTAGTGCCATATGTGATGAATGCGAAGATTTAAAGAGCTAATTTATATAAAGTGCTTCAAATTGTACCTGGCACTGAAATTATTGTGCAATTTAGATCAATCCATATCATCTAGTATCTATCATAAAGGCAAAGTGCCCCCTTTTCATTTATTATAATGATGTCTGTCTGTCCGAGGGAGGTTTAGGTTCTAAAGTCAACATTTAAGACAAAACAAGGCTATGCAAAATTTTTTTTGAAAAAAATTTTTTGCCAGCCAATAAATTTGGCATACATCATTTTGTGCAGGCACACCTTCATGGGCTAGTGAAGGAGTGCATGTATTTGTATAGATATGCATGTTGTATACAGTAAAGTATATAATTATGAACACACACACACCAACTATAATTTTACAGCATTTTCAATATGAACTAGGCAGGCATTAATATTTAAAGGGGAAAAGAAGAAACAGTAAACTGTCCACTGTCCTTTTATCTGGACATTTTTGCAGATTTTAATGAGATAATGATATGCTGCCACAAAGCCTACACTAGTTGTGATGGACGACGGATGAGTGATGACCATTAAACAGTGGCCACATGGTTGGCATTGAGATGATAAAGTGACAGCCTGTTCACACTAGGTTTGATCTTTCATTTCCTCTACTGACCCATTCTTTGAGGGTCACTAAAGATACTTCATTCTATTGTGGAAATGGTGGGCCAGGCTTCAGGGATAGAGAGCAAGTCAGTGGGTGGCTTGGGTTCAGTTTGAGAAGCTGATGGCAAGGACTCATCTGCCACTGGCTGATTTTACTAGAAAACACATGCTGAGTAACACTGTGGCTGTTATCTTTGAGCTGCTCATATATGTCTGGGAACATTACATACAATTTTGAGGCTTTCTGTTCATTTTTCTAAAATTAAACCTGTCAGGTATTTGTTTGGAACAGTTTATGAAGATCCCAATTTGTTGGCTTCTGTTCATTGCTATCTTCTTTTCATCTCTAAACAGTGATCACTTTTTCTAATCATCAACAATCAGTCCTCCTTTTGGAGCCCCTTTGTAATTAAGTGATACTGTCTGTCATTGGGGTTATTTACAAACTAACGGCCAATCACCTGTCTGGCAGCCTTAATATGTATTCACTAACTATCAGAAGCCCTTCATAGATTTTCCCATAGGTTTGACAAAATATTCCAGATATAGTTCCATTTGTAAGCTCATAAATGAATGCCTTTTAAATCTTTATAAAATCTTCTCATGCATTTTCCTCAACCCCTCTGTAGTAACTGGAGTCCTTGTTTCTGTGACTTGATAATCATATACCTATTTTTTTACGATGGTTATGGTAGATTTGTTACTACTTGTACTTAAGGGCCAAGTTCCACACAGTCTTTTCTTTTCCACTCTGGTACAAAACATAGTTGCTTTGACTGAATACAAGACAAAATAATTGGCTTTCATTAGAGAGGGCATGTTTACAAAAAAATCTCACTCAGCACAAATAAAGATACTCACCTTTTAAGATGGTGGCAAAAATGGACAGAGCAACAAATTAATGCCAACCATGTCAGCTGCACATTGAGTTATGGGCTCACTGAGCAGAAGAGCTGGTAAAGTCACCCACACTTAATGTCCTCTTTCCAGGGTTGGGCACACAGTTAATTTGTGTAAGTTAAGTGCACTTATGCTTCATGGCTGCTCTCAATTACCCTTTAAAGAGGGGGGAGTGGAGGTGAATCTCACTGTAAAGTGAAATGTATTTCTATGGAAGGTCTTCTTTAAAATCCTTAAACATCAACTATATTAATTTTTAAAATATATTTCATAAAACCTTTGGCTTCCATCTTACATTCTATAGCAGAATTTGCAACGTGACATTGGTAAACAGTGAATTTAAGTCCTGAACTGTAATAGGGAAGGAGACAGAACAAATAAGCTTAATTTGTTAAAAGAAACAGTACAGGGTCTCAAATGAAAGAACATCTTGCAATATCTAAACTATTGTTTACGAAAATTCTATGTGAGTTAAGGAAAAACAGAATAAGAGCTAATGCAAAGTACTGCTTTCCTTTAAAGCAGAATGATCATTCAATCTATCCACTTAAACTCTTGAGTAATCTTCCATCATTTCATCTATCTGTCAAGAAGCTCCTCCAACTCATATCCCGTCAGATTTCACATTGTCCCTCTTCTCCCATTTACAGTGCATTCGTATTCAAATCTAACTTTCTAATAATAAACTTATATGGGAAAAGTGACACAGGTACAGTTGAGAGGAATAGATCAGCAATGAAGGGAATAAAATCTTTTCTTTCTCAATTAGGAGAAAAACAATTAATTGTAAATATGTTACCTAC
This sequence comes from Tamandua tetradactyla, assembly GCF_023851605.1. Classification (NCBI taxonomy): domain Eukaryota; kingdom Metazoa; phylum Chordata; class Mammalia; order Pilosa; family Myrmecophagidae; genus Tamandua; species Tamandua tetradactyla. The sequence goes on along the minus strand of NC_135352.1, from coordinate 37,374,811 downwards.
ACACCTTGTTCTACATATAGGCCATTGTACAATTTTTCTGATTTGGAACTCTTTTCCCCTATTATTCATGATTTCATGTTCATCTTAATGATAAAAAAAAAAACCTCTTGTGCCTGCATCTGTCCCATCACAGCACCCCACCCCATGAAAGAAACATTTTCAGCATTACCTGAGAAAAAAACATGACTGCTAATTACATCATTTTTCTTGGTTCTTGCATCTACCAAGGCTTGCGCAGACACATTCAACCTGTTACCATAATCCTTGATTTAACTCAAGGCTTTCTTTAAGGAAATGAGTATCATTTCTCTATTTAAAATTATCAGTTTAACTATTCCTAAAAAAGGTGCCTGACTAAGAAGCAGTCTCAGATGCTCTATTTTAAAAAGAAATTAAAATAAGATCTTTTATTCCTAAAGTATAAAATGGCCAATCAGTACACCCATGTAAGGATGGAAATTATCATGAAAATTTGCCATTGAAAATCACTGATGAACACTTCAGCTATTTGTTCATATAATAAAGGTAATTGAGTTTTTTTAAAAAATAAAATCAATCAGATGATAACTATGTAGGTTGTTGTATTTCAATCACAAAGTACCATTAGCCATTAACAAGGATACTAGCAACTAAAATCTGGAGATCAGTTTATCTATTATCATCTTCTATTGCTTAGATAAAACCACATTTAATGTCATTGGTCTCTGATACATACGTATTGTGTGTATGTTTGGACATACATAGATGTACATATGATAGTAAGAATAAGAAAACTGCAAAGGTGAATGGATCAAAATAATGAAAACTTATACTATGCCTCCAAACCACTTATTTTATCATGTAAAACATAGTCTATCTCGATGTACCTTCGCACATCCTAAGTTAAATTTGCTAGACGAATCTTTTCAGTCCTACTGTTAAAAACTACATCTATGTAATATTACCTGTGTTATGCTTTCACCCCTGAAAAAACAGGAGCATTTTCTAAAACATTACATAAGCCTGAGAGCAGACGAGAGAAAACGCTGCAGACGCTGTGGGGAAAGCTACAGTTCCTTCCACAGGGACCATCTGACACATAAAAAGATTCTAGAGGTGTTTATTTAAATTGTTTGAAATTGTCGATATCTGGCCATCTCTGACCTGCAAAAATGACAACTTCACTTTAACTCATCCAGCCAGATCCAGCTACACAAGCTTAAAAAATAATGTATCCGAAAATTTTCTTGACATTTATTACTCACAAGTTGATTACAACAAATGATATGGAAAAGAAAACCTTAACGTCACTATGCACCCTGAAAATGTAACAACATTTACTCCACCTATATTGAAACTAAACTGCATCTACCCTGAGAAAGAAAGATTTTTTTTTAAAAAAGGCTCACCCACCAAAATATAATAAATATATTCCTGGTCTTTGTTCTATCATATGTCCATTCAAAGGTATAGATAATGGTTTACATCATCAGATTTTTAACTACAACGAGCTCCAAATGTTGAGTTTGAGGTTTTCTCATAGTCCACACCAGGAATTCCTTGACCCAGCTCGACAAGCGTGGAAACATGAATAAATGAAGGTTAATAAAGGCTGGTCTCAGAAACAGTTCATCATAATACCGCAATGCTCTTACTGCTAATACTCCATTGTGCATTTGGATACTTATATTGGAAAGATTTGCAAATAACAACATTCTTGTCAGACATTACTGCATGGGGAGAATGGTCTAAAGAGAGAGAAAAAAATGACTTCCAGGAGACAAACAGTCATAAGCCTTATTGGCAAGTGTCTAAAGCAAACAACCAAACTGCAAAATAATCACCGAGTTACAAATAAACCCTTTTTAGCACAATACCTTTTTGTGTCTGTCCCTCTTCCATATTCTCTTCCATGGCTACCTTTCTTCAGTAGAATCTGGTACACGGAATTAATCAAAAGCCTCAATTAGATGGTGGAAAAACTGGTGATTTTTTTTTTCCCTGGGAAGCTCCAACAGCAGTGGCTTAGGCAAGTCCTCAGAGCTTAGCTAAGGCTCCTTCGCTCCTCTTGTTTGCTTGCAGACAGGCTGTCAAGTGTAATTTCATTCAAATTACTCTTCCGTGAAGATTATCAGTTTTTCTTCTCAAAGCTGCCCATTGTGTACCACTGTGAGCAGGTATTCAAACAAATGGCCTGAGAATTTTGGGGGGAAATTTGGTCTGAATCTCAGTAGCTGAGAACCTGTGTTTCACAATCTTTGCTTTGCATTTAAAATGGGGAAAGCAATTGAGATTTGTGTTGAAATCTGGGCTTTAAATTGGAAACAGGCTGCGCTGTGAGCAGATGGAGGGGTGCCCTCCTAATGTGAGGCAGACCACCAACCCATAATTCCCCCCTTTTCTACCAGAGTGGGAAAGCCCAGATTCCCGTCAGTTCCTTATGCTGCAGTGGCTGCTTCTCACCCAGTCAGATACGTCGCAAAACATGCTTTTTCCTTTTCTCTCCCCACAAAGTGTCTACTTAATTTGATTTGAAAGTGCCACGGAAGATTGCAATACCATCTCAGGGTTTATCTGTAAAACCTTTCTTATTACTAAGTAATGCATTTGTAACATGCCTTTCAGATTTAAAAAGAAATAGAAGTATGGCTTTTTAAAGAATGAGTAAAAACCTTTAAGCTGCAGAAATGCGTGTTTTAAGTAATTATTTTACTTCACTGCCAAAGTACTCTTAAATGAAAGGGAGAATACGAGTGGAAAAATAGAATCTATTGATGTCTTTGTAATTTATTACTATGCTATTAGCCCACTAAATCTGCTGATTTTAAACGGGAATCTCTTGAACAGGAATCTTTTAAGGATCATTATTGGGGAATGAATAGAGTCAAAGAGGAAGGGACAAATTCTAGATAAGAAACAAGAGGACACGCAATTTATAATGGGAATCTGCAGTCTGATTTGGAATGCAAATCACAAAGCTGCAGTCTGGCAATAAATTAGCATTTGTACTTCAGCCTACTGAGTAACAGGACACCATCAAAGAGTATCAATACTTCACAAAAGGTATGGCTGGAAAATAATGCAGTATCTCTTTCAAGGGGGCATAAACCTTTACTGGAGTAGAAATGAAGAATCCCTGACTGTGTCTCCATCTCTAAATAAGCAGGCACACACATACACACACGCACTGCTACAAATCTTGCTTTAATGAAAAATAATTCACAACCTAATTACCCATAGCATACGTTTCTTACACTTATTTTACATACGGGTCTTCAAAGCTGGCCAATACCCTATTGTACTCCACCCATATATCATTACGAAAGCAACTATTTAGAACACACCTGTGTATGTCTCATAAAAGAAAGCTCAGGTCTCTTACTTCTATAATAATTGGCTATTTCTTTTCACTATTCAGAAGAATTTAACCCCAAATGTAAATATAAGTTAAGTAACTCAAAAATCTACGTCTTCTGAATCTATTTTAGCCTGTAGTCGAGGGTTTGTGAGAGGCTCCTTGCTCAGGGCACTGACGGAAAGGTAGAAAAAAAAAAACATAGTGAAAATCAAAGAGCCAAATTGTAGTCTAGGAATAAACTTCAACTCATCCCCAGACTGATAGAACCTGGCAAAGAGTCAAAACAGAAAGGAGCATTGCTACTCATTCCTATTATTTATTTTATACATCAGAAGCCATCAATACAGCAAATCATTGATAGTAGCAGTAAAAATAATACCGTCTTAAATGTTTAGAGTACTGTACAATCTACAAAATATGTTCACTTGCATTAACCCATTTGTGAAGTAAATTTAGAAGGTGCCATTTTTTCCCCTGGTTTATGCTTCAGAAAACTCAAGACTCAGAGAGTCACAAGGCTGGGAACACATCAGCTGATTGGTTGCCTAACGCTCTGAAGCTGGAAACAAATTTTCCTGCCTATTTTATTGCATTATAAGAGTCTTCATTATCCTCAAAAAATCAACCTCAGGTCTTAGCTTTCTTCTTCACCGTACATATAAATGGAAAGAGAGAGATATAAAAGGGAAAGAGAAAAGCGATGAAGACATATCTTTGTGCAAGACAAATGGGAAAAATTCTGGAAAATTTTGCAGCAACAAATTCCTATAGACATCAACTTTTTTATTAAAAAAGACTTTTTCATGCAACAATTAATATTGAAAGAAGATAATAGCAACTGAAAACTGATTTTTTTAAACATACAAAAAACCACCTCAAATCCAGGCTAAGTGGACTCTCGCCAAATGGACCAGCAGAAACACCTAAAATCAGCTGTGGGTAAATTAGATTCATTTTATAAGGCAGATTTTGCCTATTTGAGGGCAGCTGATTTTTTACTGCTGGCCTTTTTAGCATACTTTTTTTTAAAAAACCTTGATCCCATTTGAAGAAAAATACTTTGAACACAAAAGTATCTGAAAACTAGCAAGAAAAGAAAAAACAGAAAACATTACTGTAGATTAACTTTATGAATTCTAAAGTATAGTATACATATCAACCTTAATAACTGACAATAAAAAATTAACAACTGAGCTTAATAAAGCTCTTTCATCTATATCTCACTTAAGATCTACATAAGCTGGAATGACTAGGCACTCCACTGTATCCTGGGGCATTATGGATAGTTCTTATTTTAATTATCAGAAAATATCACAGACGGTTTGATTCCCAGCCCATGCACTCCTCCCACCACCCCAAAAAAATTTAAAAATCGTGCTGCAATAATGGGATATCAAATGGAAAAAGAATGAAATGTGACCCCTACCACCACACAGCATACAAAGAAAAAAAGAAAATATAACAGACCAATCTTATAAAATTGACCAAAAAGTTAGGTCGGTTACCACTAACTGTGCACCTACTATGTACTACGTATGAAACAAGTAATTTATGTAACTTATTTTTAGTATCCACAACATATCAGCAAACGTGACGGCAAACATATTGGCAAGTTAGGTTTCTTCCATGGGAGAAAATTGAGACTCTCAAAATTTAAGTAACTTTCTCAAGATTACACAGCTGGTGAATGAAGGAACTTGAATTTGAATGCTGGTCTAAATAACTCTAAACTCACACCAGGCTAAAGGATAAGTTATTCAGTACTTAATTAACACAGTCATTACACACTTCCTGGTAGAATTTCTTCATTTTTGAGTAAAGTCTTAATGTTATATTATTGACAATGGATGTAATTATACCCTAGCTGAAGAATGTATCTTTTTTTCACTTTTGCTCCATTCTCTTGAGCCGAAGTTTCATAAGTTAGAAATCTCAGCTAAGCCTAACCTTACACGTAACATTGGATATTGCAAATAACAAGCTTATACAAAGAAAGAGAAGAAGAGAGAGACAGAGGCAGAGACAGAGGCAGAGAACGAGCTAAATGCAATTTATGCAAAGCTAGCGGCTTGTCATAAGTTCTGAATTTTGAAATAGTAATTTAAAATCTTTGCTTTGAATCTTACTGCAGATGCCGACTGTAGGAGGTAGGTATCCTATGAAAAGCTGATTACACAGCGTGGCACACAGAACACTGATGAAGAAAAGTAAGATTTGATTCTCCTCAGCTTTACAATAAGAATTTTGGTCAGTTTGCTTGTATTTTAGATCACAAATCCTTTATGAATGAAAAATGTATAAAAGCCACTTTTTTCATTTCTAGATACCACCTTTAGGTAACCTAAAAATTCCTTTTATTTAACAAACAAACAAAACAAAACACAAAACCTACTCGCAGACAACCAGCTTTCTCACCCTTCAAAATGCCCTCTACCAATCCATCTGCACTTGTAACTAACAGCAAAGCATGGAGCAAAATGGGCTCCTCCTGCTGCTGACAGGCCCTTCCTTTCTTACATAATGAGAGGGATGTGTGTTTTTATGAACTGTTTCCTTTGTTGTAAAGTTAGGTATGAACAAGGGTCTTTGATTGTGATTTGCTCTCCATTAATTAGGAAAAGGACAGTTATGCTCAAGCTCTGCAGACACCAAAAACAGCCAGAAAATGTTTACTACATTTTCCCAAGAATGTTCTATTGGCAATGACATAAGATCTGTTTGGGTGATCTACTCTGGTTCCAAGGAAAATGACACAGTCAAGGCTTCAAACCATGCCAGTAATTTACTTCCCCAAAGTTTTTGGTTAGCGCACATACTGTCAGGCTCAAATGAAGCTGTGGAACACATCTGGCTCTCTCTGGTGTGCAGTCCCACAAAACCCATCAGTTTGCAACTGTTTTTATGGTTTCAGCAATATGCTCATGTCACCTATAAGCCCCTGAAGTTGTGCTAAAGTGCAAAGCTGTGTTAAGCACTGGATATGGTAAATAATCAGGCAAAAGTGGTTTATTTCCTCATTCCAACGCAGTGCCTGAGTTTCAATATGAGCTGTCCACAACCCACATTTGCCACCTATTATCAATTTTTTTCCATTTTTATTATCTCTATATGTATGATATTCATTTCTCCAACTGTGATTGACAGCAGAAACCATTAATTGTACTTGTTTCTCCCTCACTGTTCACATAGTCTGACTGAGGAAAAGTCCTATGCTTAAGTACCCAACTTTCCAGGGACTGAGCTTAGCTCTTCTTATTCAATAATATTTGACAGATATTTGCATGACATCCACTATGTGTTAGGCACATATTTTATTTTACTGGCTCTTTACAATCCTTACTGTATCCCATTTTACAGGTGGCAAGCAAATGACTTGCACAGGTTCAATAGCTATTAAAAGGGAAAATTTGAATATGAAAGTGTTTCTCACAGTTTTACTGTTCCTAATAACTCCACTATATTCCAATGACAACACGAAGTAAACAAGTTTGATTGATCAATTCCCACAAATAAGTGATGAAAAAATTGTATTTAAAAGTTGCCTTTGTCTAATGGTCTTAACATTTGTAGCTAAATGAATGGGATATCAGTAAAAATGCCTAACTACTTTTTTTATTAATTAAAAAAATTAACAACAAACAAACAAAACAATAAGATATTCCATTCTACATACATAACCAGTAATTCTTAATATCATCACATAGTTGCATATTCATCATTTCTTAGAACATTTGCATCGATTTAGAAAAAGAAATAAAAAGACAACAGAAAAAGAAATAAAACAATAATAGAGAAAAAAAAAGTTATAGATACCATACCCTTAGCCCTCGCTTTCATTTACCACTAGCATTTCAAACTAAATTTATTTTAACATTTGTTCCCCCTATTTATTTCTTTTTACTCCATATGTTCTACTCTTCTGCTGATATGGTAGATAAAAGCAGCATCAGACAACAAGGTTTTCACATTCACAGAGTCACATTGTGAAAGCTAAATCATTGTTTAATCATCATCAAGAAACATGGTTACTGGAACACAGCTCTACATTTTTAGGCAGTTCCCCTCAGCCTATCCACTACATCTTGAACAACAAGGTGATATCTACTTAATGCGTAAGAATAACCTCCAGGATAACCTCTTGACTCTGTTTGGAATCTCTCAGCCATTGACACTTAGTCTCATTTCATTCTTCCCCCTTTTGGTCGAGAAGGTTCTCTCAATCTCTTGATGTTAATTCTCAGGTCATTCTAGGGTTTTCCCAGTCCCTTGATGCTGAGTCTCAGCTCATTCCAGGATCTCTGACCCACGTTGCCAGGAAGGTCCACATCCCTGGGAGTCATGTCCCACGCAGAGAGGGGGAGGGTGGTGAGACTGCTCATCATGTTGGCTGGAGAGAGAGGCCACATCTGAGCAACAAAAGAGGCTCTCTTGAGGGTGACTCTTAGGCCTAAATTTTAAGTAAACTTGACCTACCCTTTGAGGGGTTAAGTTTCATATGAACAGATCCCAAGACTGGGGGCTCAGCCTGTAGCTTTGGTTGTCCACATTGTTTGTGAGAATATCAAGAATTCGACTTGGGGAAGTTGAATTTCTCCCCACTCTCACCATTCCCCAAAAGGGGCTTGCAAATACTTTTCCAATCACTGATCAAATCACTCTGGGATTCATCAGGGCATCACTTTGGACAAACCAACAAAATCGCATGTCCTACCTGAGATTCCAAGTACTTATGGCATTCAATCAAACTATCTACGTAAGTTGTATTAGGAAATGCACTCGTCAAAATATAAATTTTGTAACAAATAAACATTTTTTACTTTAGTCTCACACATAAGGTGACTTTTTTTTTCTTTCTTTTTTTTGCATGGGCAGGCACCAGGAATCGAACCCGGGTCTCCGGCATGGCAGGCTAGAACTCTGCCACTGAGCCACCGTGGCCCGCCCCATAAGGTGACATTTTAAAATATTAATTACCATCTATTCTCAGTACCCTGCAATAATGACATTCCTTTGTTCTTCCTCACGCAAAAACATTTTTAAAATTTGTACATTGTACATTTCACTATTATTGTACACTCTAAGAATTCCTAGATTATATCATCTCAATCTTTAACATCTATCTTTCTTTCTGATTTCATTTATGTCCCCAGCCCTCCTCCCTCTATAATTCTCACATGCAGCTTCATTCAGTGTTTTAATATAATTATATTACAGTTAGGTGGTATTGTGCTGTCCATTTCTGAGTTTTTGTATCCAGTCCTGTTACACAGTCTGTATCCCTTCAGCTCCAATTACCCACTATCTTACCCTATTTCTATCTCCTGATGGTCTATGTTATCAACGACATATTCCAAGTTTATTCACTAATGTCAGTTCATATCAGTGAGACCATACAGTATTTGTCCTTTAGTTTTTGGTTAGTCTCACTCAGCATAATGTTCTCAAGGTCCATCCATGTTGTTACATACTTCATAACTTTATTCTGTCTTAAAGTCCATCATATGTATATACCAGTTTGTTCAGCCACTTGTCTGTTGATGGACATTTTGGCTGTTCCATCTCTTTGCAATTGTAAATAATGCTGCTATAAACACTGGTGTGCAAATGTCCGTTTGTGTCTTTGCCCTTATGTCCTCTGAGTAGATAGCTAGCAATGGTATTGCTGGGTCATATGGCAATTCTATATTCAGCTTTTTGAGGAACCGCCAAACTGCCTTCCACAGTGGCTGCACCATTTGACATTCCCACCAACAGTGAATAAGTGTGCCTCTTCCTACACATCCTCTCCAGCACTTGTCATTTTCTGTTTTGTTGATAATGGCCATTCTGGTGGGTGTGAGATGATATCTCATTGTGGTTTTGAATTGCATTTCTCTAATGGCCAGGGACGTTGAGGATCTCTTCATGTGCCTTTTGACCATTTGTATTTCCTCTTCTGAGAAGTGTCTGTTTAAGTCTTTTTCCCATTTTGTGACTGGATTGACTGTCTGTTTGTTGTTGAGTTGAACAATCTCTTTATAAATTCTGGATACTAGACCTTTATCTGATGTGTCGTTTCCAACTATCGTCTCCCATTGTGTAGGCTGTCGTTTTACTTTCTTGATGAACTTCTTTGATGCACAAAAGTGTTTAATTTTGAGGAGTTCCCATTTATTTACTTCTATCTTCAGTACTCTTGCTTTAGGTGTAAGGTCTATAAAACTGCCTCCAATTATAAGATTTATAAGACATTTCCCTACATTTTCCTCTAAATGTTTTATGGTCTTAGACCTGATGTTTAGGTCTTTGATCCATTTTGAGTTAACTTTTGTATAGGGTGTGAGATACGGGTCCTCTTTCATTCTTTTGCATATGGATATCTAGTTCTCTAGGCACCATTTATTGAAGAGACTGTTCTGTCCCAGTTGAGCTGGCTTGACTGCCTTATCAAAGATCAAATTACCATAGATGAGAGGGTCTATATCTGAACACTCTATTTTATTCCATTGGTCAATATATCTATCTTTATGCCAGTACCATGCTGTTTTGACCACTGTGGCTTCATAATATGCCTTAAAGTCAGGCAGCATGAGACCTCCAGCTTCGTTTTTTTTCCTCAAGATACTTCTAGCAATTCGGGGCACCCTGCCCTTCCAGATAAATTTGCTTATTGGTTTTTCTATTTCTGAAAAGTAAGTTGTTGGGATTTTGATTGGTATTGCATTAAATCTGTAAATCAATTTAGGTAGAATTGACATCTTAACTATGTTTAGTCTTCCAATCCATGAACATGGTATGCCCTTCCATCTGTTTAGGTCTTCTGTGATTTCTTTTAACAGTTTCTTGTAGTTTTCTTTGTATAGGTCTTTTGTCTCTTTAGTTAAATTTATTCCTAAGTATTTTATTCTTTTAGTTGCAATTGTAAATGGAATTTGTTTCTTGATTTCCCCCTCAGATTGTTCATTACTAGTGTATAGAAACACTACAGATTTTTGAATCTTGATCTTGCAACCTGCCACTTTGCTGTACTCGTTTATTAGCTCTAGTAGTTTTGCTGTGGATTTTTCAGGGTTTTCAACATATAGTATCATATCATCTGCAAACAGTGATACTTTCACTTCTTCCTTTCCAATTTTGATGCCTTGTATTTCTTTTTCTTGTCTACTTGCTTTGGCTAGAATTTCCAACACAATGTTGAATAACAATGGTGATAATGGACATCCTTGTCTTGTTCCTGATCTTAGGGGAAAGTTTTCAGTTTTTCCCCACTGAGGATGATATTAGCTGTGGGTTTTTCATATATTCCCTCTATCATTTTAAGGAAGTTCCCTTGTATTCTTATCCTTTGAAGTGTTTTCAAAAGGAAAGGATGTTGAATCTTGTCAAATGCCTTCTCTGCATCAATTGAGATGATCACGTGATTTTTCTGCTTTGATTTGTTGATATGGTGTATTACATTAATTGATTTTCTTGTGTTGAACCATCCTTGCATACCTGGGATGAATCCTACTTGGTCATGATGTATAATTCTTTTAATGCGTTGCTGGATTTGATTTGCTAGAATTTTATTCAGGATTTTTGCATCTATATTCATTAGAGAGATTGGTCTGTAGTTTTATTTTTTTGTAATATCTTTGCCTGGTTTTGGTATGAGGGTGATGTTGGCTTCATAGAATGAATTAGGTAGCTTTTCCTCCACTTCAATTTTTTTGAAGAGTTTGAGCAGGGTTGGTGCTAATTCTTTCTGGAATGTTTGGTAGAATTCACATGTGAAGCCGTCTGGTCCTGGACTTTTCTTTTTGGGAACCTTTTGAATGACTGATTCAATTTCTTTACTTGTGATTGGTTTGTTGAGGTCATCTATTTCTTCTTGAGTCAAAGTTGGTTGTTCATGCCTTTCTAGGAACTTGTGCATTTCATCTACATTGTTGTATTTATTAGCATAAAGTTGTTCATAGTATCCTGTTATTACCTCCTTTATTTCTGTGAGGTCAGTGGTTATGTCTCCTCTTCCATTTCTGATCTTATTTATTTGCATCCTCTCTCTTCTTCTTTTTGTCAATCTTGCTAAGGGCCCATCAATCTTGTTGATTTTCTCACAGAACCAACTTCTGGTCTTACTGATTTTCTCCATTGTTTTCATGTTCTCAATTTCATTTATTTCTGCTCTAATCTTTATTTATTTCCTTTTGCTTGCTTTGGGATTAGTTTGCTGTTCTTTCTCCAGTTCTTCCAAATGGACAGTTAATTCCTGAATTTTTGCCCTTTCTTCTTTTTTGATATAGGCATTTAGGGCAATAAATTTCCCTCTTAGCACTGCCTTTGCTGCATCCCATACGTTTTGATATGTTGTGGTTTCATTTTCATTCACCTCGAGATATTTACTGATTTCTCTTGTAATTTCTTCCTTGACCCACTGGTCGTTTAAGAGTGTGTTGTTGAGCCTCCACGTATTTGTGAATTTTCTGGCACTCTGCCTATTATTGATTTCCAACTTCATTCCTTTATGAACTGAGAAAGTGTTATGTATGATTTCAATCTTTTTAAATTTGTTGAGACTTGCTTTGTGACCCAGCATATGGTCTATTTTTGAGAATAATCCATGAGCACTTGAGAAAAAGGTGTATCCTGCTGTTGTGGGGTGTAATGTCTTATAAATGTCTGTTAAGTCTATCTCATTTATTGTAATATTCAAATTCTCTCTTTCTTTATTGATCCTCTGTCTAGATGTTCTGTCCATTGATAAGAGTGGTGAATTGAAGTCTCCAACTATTATGGTAGATATGTCTATTTCCCTTTTCAGTGTTTGCAGTGTTTGCCTCATGTATTTTGGGGCATTCTGGTTCGGTGCATAAATATTTATGATTGTTATGTCTTTATGTTGAATTGTTCCTTTTCTTAGTACATAGTATCCTTCTTTGTCTCTTTTAACTGTTTTACATTTGAAGTCTAATTTGTTGGATATTAATATAGCTACTCCTGCTCTTTTCTGGTTGTTATTTGCATGGAATATCTTTTCCCAACCTTTCACTTTCAAGTTTATCTTTGTGTCTATGATGTGTTTCCTGTAGACAGCATATAGAAGGACCCTGTTTTTTAATCCATTCTGCCAGTCTATGTCTTTTGATTGGGGAGGTCAATCCATTAACATTTTGTGTTATTACTGTATGGGTAGTACTTTCTTCTACCATTTTGCCTTTTGTATTTTATATATCATATCTAATTTTCCTTCTTTCTACACTCTTCTCCACACCTCTCTCTTCTGTCTTTTCATATCTGTCTCTAGTGCTCCCTTTAGTATTTCTTGCAGAGCTGGTCTCTTGGTCACAAATTCTCTCAGTGATTTTTTGTCTGAAAATGTTTTAATTTCTCGCTCATTTTTGAAGGACAATTTTGCTGGGTATAGAATTATTGGTTGTTAGTTTTTCTCTTTTAGTAATTTAAATATATCATCCCACTGTCTTCTCGCCTCCATGGTTTCTGCTGAGAAATTTACACATAGTCTTACTGGGTTTCCCTTGTATGTGATGGATTGCTTTTCTGATGTTGCTTTCAAGATCCTCTCTTTCTCTTTGACCTCTGACATTCTGACTAGTAAGTGTCTTGGAGAATGTCTATTTGGATCTATTCTCATTGGGGTGTGCTGTACTTCTTGGATCTGTAATTTTAGGTCTTTCATAAGAGTTGGGAAATTTTCAGTGATAGTTTCTTCCATTAGTTTTTCTCATCCTTTTCCCTTCTCTTCTCCTTCTGGGACACCCACAACACATATATTTGTGTGCTTCATATTATCATTCAATTCCCTGAGTCCCTGCTCATATTTTCCCATTCTTTTCCCTATAGTTTCTGTTTCTTTTTGGATTTCAGATGTTCCATCCTCCAGTTCACTAATCCTAACCTCTGTCTCTTGTAATCTACCATTGTAGGTTTCCACTGTTTTTTTCATCTCTTCTACTGTACCTTTCATTCCCATAAGGTCTGTGATTTGTTTTTTCAGACTTTCCATTTCTTCTTTTTGTTCATTCCTTGCCTTTTTTATATCCTCCCTCAATTCATTGATTTGGTTTTTGATGAGGTTTTCCATGTCTGTTCGTATATTCAAAATTAGTTGTCTTATCTCCTGTATCTCATTTGAACTATTGGTTTGTTCCTTTGACTGGGCCATATCTTCAATTTTCCTGGTGTGATTTGTTATTTTTTGCTGGCGTCTAGACATTTAATTACCTTAATTAGTTTATTCTGGAGATTGCTTTCACTTATCTTACCTAGGGGTTTCTTGCTAGATGAGTTTGTTGTCTATCTGTTCTTTGACCTTCAGTTCAGCTTTTTCTGGACCTCTAGCTTAGGTTTTGTTTAACAGAGGACAATTTTTCAGTTCTTGTTTTCTTGTTTCTTGCCCTGCTTGTAAGGTGCCTTTTCCCTCCCCGCCCTTAGGAGGGTCTACATAGGTAATATAGACTCCAGCCAGGTTTTCCCAGACTAAACTGGACTCCTATCAGGGGGAAGGAGTCACCTGCATCAGTTTTCCCTGAGGGTGAGACCCAGCAGTTTAAAAGACTTTCCTGTGAAGTCTCTGGGCTCTATTTTTCTTATCCTGCCCAGTGTGTGGTGCTTGTGTGCCTGCAGGTCCCACAAGCAAAAGATGTTGTGGCACCTTTAAGTTTGGAAGGCTCTGCCTGCTGGGGGCATGGTGGAGACAGAGGAGAGGTTGTAGGCTGGTTTTAATGGCTTCAAATTGCCGAGCCCTGGGTTCTGAATTCCTTGAGAGAGGGATTCCAACTGAATTGGGCTTCACCCCTCCTCTGGGGAAGGCACAGGTGAGAGACAGCCCTGAAAGCAGTCTGTTTCTGCCTATGCCTGGGGCAGTTGTAGCCTGAGTAGTCCCACCGCTGAATCCAGAGGCAGTCAAGCCTCCATAGAGACAGCCACAAAAACCTCTGTTTCATCCCCTTTCATCTTTTTCGGTTAGCCCAATAGTGACCTCTGCCTTGACCAGGTTTGCCTGATAGGGAGCCTATTTTTAGTAGTCAGAATTTGTTAATTAATGCCACAATTGGTGTTTGGTTGGACTCAGTCCCTCCTACTGTTAGAGTGTCTTTCCTTTCCCTCTGGCAAGCCACCTGTGGGGGAGGGGCACTGGCCACCACAGCTTGGGGAACTCACGGTTCTCGGGGGGGCAAATTTTAAAAACAATAGTAAATGTTTTATAATTCTAAGATAAATTAAACAGGAGATTTGATATATTTTGGTCATAAAGCATAGCCATATTAAGAAAGCAAAAAAGTTTCAAGTTGAAAGATCATTTAATAATATACTTTCAGACCAAATATAAATGGCAAAAAAATACAACTCTTCTTCAATACCTATGATAATTTGTTAAAGAGATTATGCTGGGAAATTTGTAACAGACAATGTTAAATCAAATATTAAAGTCAGTGAAACAGTAAAATCAGTGGTATAGTTGGTTGTCCAGTGAAAAAGTGTTTTAAATGGCTATCTGGAGAGCTGCCGAGGGTTTCTAGAAGCTTTCAGTTTTCACATGTAGAAATTCAACTACCTTATTTCAGAAAAATTACCAGGACAGACACTTTATTTAATTAATGGGAAATAAGAACCCAACCAGTGTTTCTTGGGAGGATACAGGAAGGTACTTTAAAACTAAATTCTGATGTCATGAATCAGAACTAGAAAAGTCTGGATTGGACTTTTAAATCATTTATTTAAAACAGATTACTCCAATCACTAGAGATTGAAGAATCAACTTCTTGTGATTGCCACCATCTGGGACCGGCAGATCAGGCTGAGCCCAGTGCTGGGGTACAGCCCTGAGCCCTGCATGAAGCAGGTTTCCATCCTCTGGACGCTAGAAGATTGGAGGTCTTTGGTTTGGGTCACAGAGAGGACGGCCTTAGTGTAAGTGGGGAACGGGGATGGTTGAAAGTCAAGAAATGTTTCTCGGTTGGTAGATGAGTATGGAGGGCCAGGAGTAATCAATCAGGCCCCAGCAGGGAAAGTCCCCACAATATTGGGGCGGAATGTCCCCAAGAGTTAAACAATAACCAATGTTAGGAAACTGAGAGAACGGGATGTGTTTTGGCAACAGCTAACAGCATTTTTCTGCTTCTATGACACGCTTGCTTGCTAGCAACTGCAAAATCACAACATGATTTTCGCCTTTATAAGCACACCTTCAAAACCTCTAGGGGCTGCTCTCTGAATCTTCCTTCTTAGAAGTTTCTGAGGCAGTCGCCGGCCAGCTAATAAAGATTCCAAATTGGCTTGCAGTTTTGAATTATGTGGTCTCTCTTTCAGTGTATCCCACAACAATGAGGACTGAACTTGTCATTTTAGTCTAGCAATGACGGTTACTCTGTGTTTTATCTTTATCGAGTCTCAAATAGTCAGTGGAATTGTATTGAACACCACAGTCTGATCAGAGCCAAACTTTAGAGAGTTAAGGATAGGCATGTGTCATGGTCAAGTTCATGGGTCAACTTGGCCAAGTTGTGGTACCTGTTTGTCTGGTTGGTAAAGTGCTGGCCTGTCTGTTGCAATGAAGACATTTCATAGAATTAGATCATGATCACGTCAGCTGCATCCACAGCTGATTCCATTTGTAATCAGCCAAGGGGAGAGTCTTCTGCAATGAGTGATGCTCAAGCTAATCACTGGAAGCCTTTTAAGGAGGATTCAGAAGAGACAGGCTCTCTTCCTGCTTCGGCTGGTGAGCCTCTCCTGTGGAGTTCATCCAGACCCTCCATTGGAATTGTTGGCTTCACAGCATGCCCTGCAGATTTTGGACTCTGTGTTCCCACAGTCACGTGAGACACCTTTATAAATTTTATATTTGGGAGTGTTCCCTGTTGATTCTGTTTCTCTAGAGAACCCCAACTAATACAGCATGTAAATACGACATTTGATATACACATAGAACTATACCAATGTAATTAATAAATTTTATTTACATAATATACCTATATAGCCCATAGTATGCATAATAATGATGATAGTAGCTAATCCTCATGTAAGCTCTTCTTATGTGCAAGAACTTTTCTAAATATATTATATAATAATAAATATATATTATTCTATTTAATCCCACACCAACTCTATGAGGTAGGTACTATTACTATCCTCAGTTTATAGATATCAAAACTGAGGTACAAAGGATTTATGTGAATTCTTCAAGATTACATAGTTAATGAGCAGGAGATTTGAGATTCAATGCAGACACTCTGTCCCCAGAGTCCATACCCTTAATCCATTCTAAACAAATAGTGGATACATAAAATAGAAAGCTCTTACTTTATTTGTAATCCACGCATGCCATCGTTCTCTTGTTATTTATTTCTCTTGTTATATTTACTTACCTCCATATAAAGACTGTCCTATTTTCCATAGATTATTTTTTTGCTTATTTTGCTAATTTATTTTTGTTTTAGCCCCAACTGTGTCCTATCTTCACTGGATCAAGAAAAATAAAGTGGGCAGATCAAGTTTACATTTAATGTGGCTATTTTTATCTACTCCCTTAACTAAAAACAAAATCCAAATTGCTAAAACCATTTGATGTATTTGTCTCATTTATTAATCTAATTTTTAACTTATATAATAATTCCTTTTTATTGGCAATAATAGAACACCTATTTCTTCGTGCCCTTTTATTGCCAATTAGTAATTAAAGCCAGAGTTTTATCAAAGCACATACAGTGACTGAAAGAGGTGCCCTTTATTAATTACTGTGAATCCCTATAGACCTACCCTTTAGAAAACTGAAACTCCCTGCATAGAAACAAAAGGATATTGAACCTAATCGATTATATTTTTAAGCCCAAAGACGTCAAGAAAGAATAAGTTAAAATTATTAGTCAAAACCGAAGGTGTCTTTGAATGGATCTTCTGTGTTTATTGTAACATTAGCTCTTTTAGAACACTTTTTTAGCAGAAGCTCAAAGCATCAGGATGACATTCCCAGTCTCAATTACTTTATGCATGAGCATAGGAAGTCATTTATTTCGAGCAGGCCAAGGCCCCAGTGATTCAACTACAAATTCCTCAGCCTGACATTTAAGATATTCTATTGGTGGAACATGTGTCAAGAACATAATATCTTCTTTCTCTGTTTTGCAAAAATAATTCCATGCCTTAATTAGGGTAATTGCTAGACTTAATCTCACTCCTCCCCAGCCCCTAAGAAGTTTTTTACAATTTGATTTCCACTCTTTTCAGTCCACTAATATCACTCTCTCAAAAGTCACAAATGGAATTTCAATTTTCTGAACTCAAAGGCTATTTTACCATCTTAATTCTATTTGACTTCTCAACACTGAAACTACCTTCATTGATACTCCCTCATATGCGCTTTCTCCCTTGAACTCTTCTGATTGCCAACTCCTTGTTCCCCTTTTTTTTTTTTTAATTCTGGCTTTTTAAGCTCTTTTTGAAAGAATCAGCAACTCATTTACTAACAAACAAATAACTATTATTCTTAAGCAGTTTGCTTGCAAAATAATTTCCCAATGGTGACCGGAGATTTTAACTTAAATCCAAATTTAACAAGAAGATAGCACTTTTTCCTTTTTAAATAAATTATCTGACAGCAAAAGGAGAAGCTTGATATTATTTTTTTCTCCTTATGTAAGCAAAGAGTACAAATAAAATAGTGCAGTATTTAAGATAATACAATTCTAAAAAAAAAAATTCTGCCTATTCCAAGGATCTTGTTTCAGGATAATGTTTTAAGTTTTATTTCAGTTCAAAAATATTAATATAGTTCTTATTATGTAACAGAATTTGTGGTAGGTACTAATAACACAAATGAATAAGATATGTCTACCCTTTTAAAGTCTGCTTAGAATCTGGCAGGAGGAATCAATGGTAGCTGGAACAATAGGAATGAAAGATCAATTTGGGCATTATTTAATTTTCCTATAAGTTTTTTTAATATACATTACAAGAGACTAGATTATTGTATATCTTGATCTCCATTTTCCAATCTCCAAAACCATGCAAACTTTCCTATCTCTATTAAAGTATAAATACGATATTTATATTATAACCAAGGCTGTTTTGGTTACAAGAGATAGAAACTCAACTCTTAGTGCTTTAAGCTGAAAGGAAACTTTATGGTGCACATCTGCAAAATCATGTCCAGGTCACGACAGGGTGTGCTGGGAAACAAGCATGCCTATCCACGCTCTATAACCATAGGGGTGTGCAGCTTCTACTATCTCTCCACCTTGGCATCATTATCTCTATTCTATTCTTCTCCCTCAAGGAGGGAGCATGGGGCCAACAGCTCATTGCCTCAATGTCCAAACTTCAAATGACACCAGAAGGAAGGATCATTCCTACTTTGGGAAGATTGATTGGGAAGAGGTTTTCCACAAAAAATAAGGTTCTGTTCCCAGAAGAAAGGGAGAACTGGATAAGATTTTATCAAACAGGCAAAAATATCATCAGCAAAAAATCGTTAAAACTATTAACATGTCAGGAAGGGTAGGAAGGACCCTTTTCTTGCAGCCCCTATGGCTCACCGTATAAGCACAGAAATCTGTAGAATTCTGTTTAAGCCACAGCAATAGTTATAGGTCATTGAAGAATCACATTACATTTGATAACAAGTTTATTGATTTTAGGAAAATACTGAACGCAAGGTGCCCTACTAAGGAATGCAAAGGAACATCAAAAGGCAAAGACATGGATCCTAACCTCAAAAGCCAAATGTACTAGATAAGTAACACATATGGTGCATTAAATCATATTGTCATTAAGCATCACTAGAACGGTACCAAAAAAGAACCCATCAGAGACAGAAGAGAGAGATTAGATTGCATCAAGCAATGTCAAGGTGATCTTCAAGGAATCACATCAAGTAAGAGGCATCATTTGCACTGGACTTTAGAATTTCTACCAGTGTGTGATTTCATGGTGATGTTTACAGAGCTGTACATAAAACTAAGGAAAGAAAAATCTAGCATTGAAGTAAACAAGGCCAGCGTGAAATCAACCCTAGTATAATATTCCATCATAGACACTGCACCGGTTTGAATCTGTGGTAGACCCCAGAAAAGCCATGTTCTTTAATCCTCATTCATTATTGCTAAGTGAAAACGTGATTTGATTATCTCTACAGAGATGTGAGTCACCCACCTGTGGGTATTAACATTTGGTTAGATGAAGTCGTGACTCCACCCATTCCAGGTGGATCTTGATTAACTTACTTGATAATACTTGATTATTATACCTCAACAGAGTATTGGGTTTTTTGTTCTGTTATTTCTAAGTCCCTTTACCACATCCTCAGTCCAGCTCTAAAAGGAATCTTTCAACTTTTGTGCTTTTATGTTCTCCAAGCTAACTGATATCTTTGTTGAAATAAGGCATATTTCAAGCACATAAATATTTTTAGTCAGGTTTAATTTAGCTTCACATTGTGTCCAATGAGAATTTCAGATGTATTCTTTTTCCATATAACAAATAAGGAAACTAAGGGACAGTGTATTTAAGCAGAATGCTCTGAGAGTAGAATGAGTCACAGCAAAAACTGTGATTCATTATAGTCTTTTGAACCTTTCTGCCTAACCACCAGTCTCGAATCATTTAGGCAATTCAAATCAGTTATACCTAGTACATAAAGCCAACGAACAGTTGCAAGCTCTTGAAAACAAGAGACCAGAAAAAGAAAGCAACCTTAATAAGCTCCCATGTAGGCCAGTAAGATTTAGGCTATCATTTCAAGAATTTTAAATGTGGAAATTGGGCTAGAAGTTTCCAAAACCCTTCAATCACTATAATGCCAAGTCTCCGAGCTAGTGTCTTTCTGAAAGTGCTGACCCCACTTGGCTCTATGTAGTTCCCGTGCTATATAAATGCGTGATGGACAGGAAGAGGTGTTTCAGAGGAAGACAGAACATTGTCAGTGCTTTTCAAGTGCTTGGTAATTGCCCAAATGGGAGAGATATGCTAAGATTTACTCAAATATTTGTCAGGCCTTTAATCTGAAAATGAAGGCCCGGCTTTCACAAAACCAAGCAAAAACTGCTATAAATGTTCCCATGTCTCAATTCTGGCTTCCAACCCAGCCGGGGGTGGGGGGCGGGGTTGGGAGTAGAGGTGGACACTTCAGCAAGGACGAAAGATTCCACCATCCCTTAGAATTGTTCAACTACTTTCTTTCAGTTTATTTTATTCTTGGCTTGTTTGTCTGCTTGAGCGGTTAAAAAATCTTTAAAAAGTGAGACACGGTGCATAATTCTCAACATTCCTACTCAAGAATGCAGGCTGCTAGCATATTCGCAATTGGGGTTTGCATCTGTGACCGCTACAGACCATTTTCACTTCTCCACTCCTTTGGTTCTGAGTGTGCACCGTAAACTCACAATTATTGAGTTTGCCTGTAATGTCTCTGCTGTATTTCTAATCCGCAATGGAACAGATTAGACTATCAGCACTTGGAAGTTTTTATGGGCCTGGACTGGAAGGGATGCATTTCATGTGCTAACATGCCACTGGCTAGAACTGCACCACATGGTGACAACTAAGTGTAAGGGAGACCGGGAAGTGGTGCCCCGCCGGGCTGGCATGTCCTTGCAACATCTCCAGACTTTGAAGGGCAGCACGAGTGTTTGGCGGACAGCGCATTTCCTCACCATACACCAGCATAACTGAGAGCCCCTGAACGCTCCGTGGCCTTTCAGGACCTCAGTACTTTCATTTATGGTCCTCCTTCAACCTGAGAAAAATTTTTCTGCATATCCTGCATAGAAAAGCCTATTTATTTTTTTTGCTCAGTTCCAATTTCTTCTGCCCCTCACTCCTTCAGTTCATTCCTTCATTCAATTGATATTTTTCAAGGTCTCATATGTGCCAGAAATTCTTCTAGGAATTGGGAAGAGAAGACTAAAAAAGACGTCTTTATCTTCATGGAGCTTATGTTCAAGGTCAAACAAGGAGAAAAAAAATTATGATATAAGCCATATTGTAAACAAATTATGGTGTAAGCCATCCTCAGTACTTATTTAAGGAGCTATGTATGAACAGTAGAGAAGAAATAGGAAATGTCCAGGGAGGTGGACTGAATTTTGAGATGGGCTGGCCAGGGAAGGCAGCGTTGAGAATGTGATTATAAGTAAAGACTTGAAGAAAATATAGGAGCCACCCATATTGGGATTTTGGAGAGAAATCCAGACAAAAGAAACAGACAAGGCACAAGCTTTAAGGCAGGAAGGTACTTGCACATGTCCCAGTAACTGCACAGATGTTGGCACAACCTGAGCAGAATAAATAAGATAAAGAATGGGATGTGACTCAAAAAAAAAATCACAGGGCAGAGACGACGTACAAGACCCTAATACCATGTAGTTCCCTGCCGATCCTATAAGAACCAAGGGGACTGTGGATGCGATCACATCCATGCGAGGATGTCGAGCTGAGGAGTAACATGATCTTACCTACTTTAAACAGGACCCTGGTGTGGCAGGAAGAAAAATGCCCTCCTCCCCAAACCGTCCATATTTGAATCCAGAACCTGTGAATATATTACTTCACATGATGAAATGGACTTTACTGATGTGATTAAGTTAAGGATTTTGAGATGTGGATAATATCTTCCACATCCTTTTGATTTTCTGACAGGTACAACGAAATCAATAGGGTCTTTATAAGAAAGTGTCATAGAGTCAGAGCCAGCCAGAGAAGGCAATGAGACCATGGAAGTAAAGACGTGTGAGTGTGCATACATGTGTGTCTGTGTGCCTGTGAGAGACAGAGAGAGACTTGAAGATGCTACACTGCTGGCTTCCAAGGCGGAGAAAGAGCCCTGAAATGAGGAATATAAGGTGGCCTCTAGAAGTTGGGAAACGCAAGGGGACAGCTTATCTCCAAGGTCCCCAATGGTAGACTTCTGACCTTCAGAACTGTAAGATAATAGGTTTACTTGCTCTGCACTATCAGATTTGTGTTACTCTGTTACAGGAGCAATAAGATACTAATACCCCATGCTGTGCTAAGACTGATTACAGAGTAGTAGTAATCTACTACTAGTAGTAGTACATCTACACAGGGAGATGTGTTAGGGGGCCACTGAGGTAACCCAGGAGAGAGATGATGGTGGATCATATCAAAATAGCGACTACAGGGTTAGAGAGAAATACTGAAAGTTTGGAAATCTTTCGAAGGTAATACAACAGAATTTTCTAATAGCTGTGCAGGAAATGTGCGGGAAAGAGGAGTTAAGAACACCACTAACCTTTTTGAGTTTGAGCACTGGAAGGAACCTGTCATGAAATGAGATGGGAACAATAGTAGGAGAAGCTTGTTGGGAGAATTAAGAATTAATGATCCCTCTTCTCTGACACATACAGCACTAGCACATGACTATTTTATTAGTGTTTACTATCTGGTCAGTTGTGTTCAGTTCTGTCCTTGCTGTTGGATTATAAACCCCACATCTCTACTATGCATTTTCAAATTAAGAATTTTGCTACATTCAAAATTATGCAGGAGTTGAAGAGCAGCTATCAACCTGCTGCCTCAGGTAGTATGATGGCAACACTGATACAGCGTCCACTAAGACTTGGTAACAAATGGAAGTACAGAAATGCTTGGGAGTGTGGTGCAATAGTGGCTTAATGGCAGAATTCTCGCCTGCCATGCCAAAGACCTGGGTTCGATTCCCAGAGCCGGCCCGTGCCAAAAAAAAAAAAAAAAAAAAAATGCTTGGGAATGAAACCTGCTCTTAGGTAGAGGATTTTCTGTACCATGAGAACAAAAGCCAGATTCTTGTGTTCTTTGATTCCAGAAAGCAACTAACACAATACCTTGCAAAAACAGCTATTCAATAGGCTAAAATACATACACACATACACACTTAATATCGATTTAAGAATAAAACCATCAGCTATGTTTGTATTTTACAAGAAAAGGAACTGAGAGAGATAGAAAAAAGTTAAAGCAATCATTAGTCTATTTATAAGAACTTTCCCATTCAATTTGATATTGTTCTATTCCCCCACGGAAAAATAAAAATAAATTCCATACGACCATTTGAGCTTTAGACAGATAGTTTTTATTTGGACTTAAAACGCATCATGAATTGAGGATAAATGTTAATTAATGTTTAACCTGGCAACAAGACTGCAATGTTTTAAGAATCTTGTTCCCCTTAGCAGTCAAGGAAACAATCAACTTCCTCATATTCTAGATACATAGTTACAGCAGTCTAGCAGAGAGGCACCTGGCATTCTACAGGCACCTCAAACTCAACATTTACAAAACTGAATCCTGAACTGCCCTCTATGGACACCTCAAAAAACAAGCTCTCCTCTCATAATAGTCCTTATCTCAGGAAATGAAAACTTGTATTTCCAGTTGCTTAGGAAAAATAAAAATAGAAATAATTACAGTTGCTCACCTGAGAAGACACAGTCCTAAATAAAGTTATGAATTTTTTCTTGTCTCCTTCACTAAGTGCTAGTTCCCTGCAACAAAATCAGCCATCTATTCCAATGAAGCAGCATTGATTATAAACAAACATAATTTAACTTCATTACTACATCCCCGTTAACATTTAATCTGTTACTTCCCGATCATTAGGAAAATTTTATATACGTAAAGGATATTGTATTTCTATAAGTGAAGCTGCAAATCTGTGAATGACAACTAGGTCTGATTTCAGTAATAAATGAAAATAACAATTTGAGGAGTCGTTTTCTGCTTTTCTTTTACGTTTAATATTGTTAGTATTTCTCAGTTAGGGTTCAAGATAAACTAAAAGTTAATGGCCTCCTTAAAAAGCTGGGGGTGGAGGAATCCTGGAAACAAACATTTTTATTGAAAACACTACCAAAAATCTGGTAAACATCTCAAAACAGATTTGTAAACATAATGCACCCCTTTTCAACTGGCAGCACTTTGAAAAGACAATACAATAGGACAACGCAACTTGAATCAATATTAGTTCAAACTTCTTACATTTTTGACATAACTTATGTTCCCACATGATAAAACAAGTGATAGTTTAAATCAGAGTCAACAGGCAAGCTGCATGAAATGAAAGTCTGTGCTATCTGGTGAATCACAGTATGTGAGGGTTAAATATATCTGTTCTTTATGTCTATGGCATTGAAGATGAAACGAGAATGTTAAACATAGATTTCAGGTAGGTATGTCTGTAGTAACCTATGTATGTAATAATGCTATAAAATCAAGAATTTTAATATATGACATAAGTGCAGGCAGCCATTCTGAAAAAGGACCGGGATCCACACCTGATGGCATACATAGAATAATCTCCAAATTAATCAGAGAAAAAGAAAAATCAAGCAAGTGCAAGAAGAAAACATGGATGAATTTCTTTTCACCTGGGTGAGGGAAAAATATTTTTAACTATAGTTAATATTCCAAATGCAATACAAAGATTGATGTATTCTACTACATTAACATTTTTTAACTTTGCTTGGAAAAAATAAGCAAAACAAGCAAGGTTAAATGGGGGGGGAGGGCATAGTTTTGACTCTATCAAAAGTAAAAACTATTCTTCTTTGAAAGACACTGCTAAAAAATTGTAAAGGCAAGCCAGAGTGGAGAAAATGCTCTCATTACTTAATAATGACTTGTATTCAAAATATATCTGAAAACAATCACTGTGAGTTAAAAAAAAAAAAAAAAAACAAGAAAGGGCAAAAGATTGGAACAGAAACAGATACATCATCCAAATAATAGGTACCATCTAAACACTTTCACTATTAAGAGACCAATACGGACACCAATTTTCTAATAAAACACTTACTAGTTTGAAGCTATTATTAATTGTTAATTCCATTTAGTTGATTCATATATTGTAATTCCAAAGAGTTTCTTCATGTCTCTATTGCCATAAAAAGTTACACATCTCACTTGGAAGAACTGAGAGAAGAGCCTAAATAATCATATATACCATTAAACCCTTTAGTATGTCACTTAAAATTAGAATTCCTAAAGAAAGAGAGCAATGTAAATGATATTTAAATTAGAGCCACTGCGTTCCTTATATGTAAAGAGTAAAGAGATTCTTCAGGCTGATTCATAAAGTAATAAACAGCCATTAAGAGATGAACCATTTCCAGTATACAAAGAGACTAATTTCATTACTTTGGTGAAGATATTAGAAGACACCTATAGGTACAACTCACTCCAGAGTAGAAAAGAAAGTTTTGATAATTAACAATAACTAACTCCATGATAAATTCTCCAGGATTTCCCAATTAGGAAACTACCTAATTGGGAAATCCAGAAATCACTTCTACCTTTAAAAAATCTGCTTAGTGAATTACAAAACGAGGAAACATCTATACTAGTTTAAATTTTCTCCACTATTCATAACTTAGGTATTTTTTGAACTCCTTTATGTGTGGGACAATAGAAAGTGAACTGACGATAAACATAAAATTTCCAAGTTATGAAGTGACAAGGAGGTAAAAAAATCAGGTATTAATCAGAGAGAAAATAAAAGGGCATCAATGATAACTCAACGATAACTCCAAAGGTCAAAGTTATAAAGCCGTGAAAGACTGGGTGCATTCAAAGAATTAACAGAAAGGTAGAGAACATTGAAAGATTGTAATAGCATTATTAACTGAGCACATTCCTGGCTCAAGTTACTAATCTAAGTGCTTTATATATACTAACCACATAATGACCCTGTTATTATTCCCATTTTACAGATATGAAACTGAGATAGATATGGTTGAAATAATTTATCCCAGGTCACACAGTAACTAAACCTATCTTCAAACCCTAGAGGTAAGTGCCTGCTGACTCACCCAGTAACCTGTAGGTCATGCTTAGTTTAGAAAAGAACATGAGTAGTTGTAGGATTCTGCTTATGTTTCATACTTATTCACAAAAAATTGTACATATGTAAATAATAATTTGAAAGCAATTTATTTAAGAAGCTTGGAAAAGGGATTTTGATTCCACATTGTTTCCATCATATTTCTTCTTAAATATTCCTTGCTTGTAGAGCCAAGTTAAATATCTATATATAGTATACTCTTCACAAATCTAATCCCCCTACCCCGTAGGCTTTTAAGAGATTCGATTGGGAAAAACATTGAACAAGATGGTAAAGATTGGTGGTTTACTTGAGGGATAAGGCTGCTTGTCTAAAACCAACTTAAAATGATAGGGAGTCTATAAAAAGCAAAGCACAGCAGATAAACCTACTTGAAAATCTTATTTCCATGACAACAGAAACAGACCATTAAAGGGCCAGCACACCTCTTCAATGCATTTGTTGCCAACACATTAAAAGAATCTAAAACATTTTCAAAAAAAAGGAATAATTTCGTATACGTATGCTAAATTCCAACTATGTATAAATGTAAGGAAATATGCTAGCCCTTCCTAAAAATGCCTGGATTGAAAAAAACTGATTTTTTAATAGTCATATACAGAATAGCAGCTTTTCTGATTCTGAAAAATTCAGAAATAAAATACAAGATATAAACTGGTGTTGCATACAAAAAGTGAGTTTTTTATTTTATAAAACACCCAGTTAATCTGTACTTTTAAAGATACATAAAGTGCTAACTCATGAATACACATATAGCCAAAATAATTTTTATTTAAAATAAATCAGTATTATTTTTTGTTATAAGACCGGTTCACATTCATATCCCGTACATCTGGGAGTTAGCATTTAGTTCCTATGTGGTGTTGCCTATATAAAAGTTGGTTTTTCCGAAAAATAACTTTTTCTGTAGGAAAACAGCATATTTCTGTAGGAATACAGCATATTTTGTATGGCAGGCTTTGTGGGGAATATAATTCCAAGGTTTTCTAAATTTAAAAGGTTTTCCAGAGCAAATTTAGAATTAAACTTGTAACATAATGCTGACTAGGCTATTTAAAATTATATATATTGCAATATAATTCTTTTAAAGGTATTATTATATGATTGAATTTGCCCTCATAGAAACCCTATGTAAAGTGGAAAGGGTGGGTACTGTTTTCATGACTTTTTTTCCCCATACGTGAGGAATTTGATGCTTAGAAACATCTCATGCTAAGTAGCCATAAAATGAATATGCATATTTATTTCCGTTTTCTTTTCTTTATTTGCTTTAGTTTTACTTTTACAAACGGGCACCCTTCCTTCCTCCTAGTCCCGCTTTCCTAGTAACCTCTGATCTACTTTCTATCCCTGCAAATTTGCTATTTCTAATCAATTCTAGCAATTGATTAGAAATGTTAGTCCTTCTGTGCTTCGCTTATTCCACTGAGCATAATGTTTTCAAGGTTCTTCCATGTTGCAGCATGTTTCATAACTTCATTTTCCTCATGAACAAAAAATACTACATCGTGTGTATGTCCAACACTTTCTTTATCCATCCATTTCCTGGTGGACATCTGGCTTGTCACCAGCTTTTGACTGTTGTGAATAACACAGCTTTAACTCTGCAGTTACTGTTCGCAAACCTGTTTTCACTCTTTTGGGGTATATACCTCGAAGTGGGATTGCTGGGCCAAACAATAATGCTATACTTAACTTTTTGAGGAACCACCATATTATCTTCCACAGTGAATGCACTATTTTACGTTCCCAACAACACCGTACTTGAGTTCCAATGTCTCCACGTTCCTTCCAACAACAGTGATTTTCCATTGATCAATAATAGACATTCTCATGGGTGTGGACTTCACTGAGGTTTAAATTTATATTTAAATTATATAAACCTAACGGCGAGGGATGTTGAACATCTTTTATGTTTATTGGTGGAGAAATGTCTATTCAAGTTCTTTCCTATTTTTAATTGAGTGGTTTCTCTTTTTGCTATTGAATTGGAGGTGTTCTTTACATAGTCTAGGTATTTAACTCTTATCCAAAATATGGCTTGAAACGATTTTCTCCCATTCTGTGGGTAGCTTTTCACTTTCACAATAATTTCCTTCAATACACAAGTTTTAAATTTTGATGAAAGCAAATTTATCTGTTGTCATACCTTGCTGTTTGTTCTTTTGTTCATATCTAAGAATCCATCATTGAATTCAAATTATGAAGATTTTCCCCTATATCATCTTCTACAATTTTTATAATTTTAGTTCTTATATTTAGGTCCTTGTTCCATAATGACTTGATTTTTGTGTATGGGAGGGGTAGGTGTCTCATTTCATTCTTCGGCATATGGATACCCACTGTTTCCAAACCCATTTATTGAAAAACTCTTCTTTCCCCACTGCATGTACTTAGCACCTTTGTAAAAAAAAATCAATTGGCCATAGATGTGGGCTTCTATTGCTGAAACTGCAGTTCTGTTCCACTGATCGATTTGTTTGTCTTTGTGCCAGTACTACAGCTTTAATTATCATCACTTTATAGTGCAAGGTGAAATTAGGAAATGTGAACCCTCCACATCTGTTCCTTTCCAAGATTATTTTCGCTATTCAGGGCCAATCACAGTTCCATATAAATTTCATTAAAACAAATGCATGTTCATTTTACTATGTTTTCTTTTTGAATTAGAGAAGTTGTAGGTTTATAGAAAAATCATGCATAAAATAAAGAGTCCCCTTATGCCACCCTATTATATACCTTGCATTAGTATAGTATATTTGTTACAATTGATGCAAGAACACTTTAAACATTACATAATAAATTCTAGTCCATAGGTTACTTTAGGGTTCACTTTTTGTATTGTACAGTCCTAAGGATTTTTTTTAATTGCATTTTATTAACATATATACAATATAAAATGTCTACTTTTAACCACATTCAAATATTTAATTCAGAGCTTAATTACATTCACAATCTTGTACCAAAACTTTTCCATCATTGTTGGGTGAGGTTTCTTAGTACTCAGTCAATGCTTTTACCAGTTATTGGTTTGTTGAGAACGTCTCTTTCTTCTTGAGTCAATGTAGATTGTGGCATGCTTCCAGGGATTTGTGCATTTTATTTAGGTTATGGAATTTGTTGACATACAGTTGTCCATAGTATCCTCTTACAATCTTTTTTTATTTCTATGGAGTTTGCAGAACATTCCCCACTTCATTTCTGATTTTAGTTATTTGTGTCCTCACTCTTTTTTCCTTTTACAGCCTCGCTAAAGGTTTGTGGATTTTATTGATCTTTTCAAAGAAGCAACCTTTGATTTTGTTGAGTGGCGCTATTTTTTTTTTATTTTTAATTTCATTTATCTATGATATAACTTTTCCTATTTCCTTTCTTCTGCTCACTTTGGGTTTAATTTTCTCTCTTTTTCTAGGGCCCCCAGTTTGGAGGTAAATTCTCTGATTTGAGATCTTTCTTTTGTATTATAAGCATTTAGAGCATTAAATTACCGTCTCAGCACTGCCTTTGCTACTTTCTATAAGTTTTGCTACGTTGTGTTTTCTTAGCAAGTCACTTCAAGATGTCTTAATTCCTTTTGTGATTTTTTTCTTTAACCCTTAGGTAAAGAATATGTTGTTTAATTTCCACGTATTTATGAATCATGAATCATCCATTTAACCCGTGTGTTAGTCAAGGTTCTCTAGAGGAACAGAACAAACGGGAGAGATCTATAAATACGAGATTTATAAAGGTGTCTCACACAACTGTGGACAAGGAAGAGTCCAAAATCCACAGGGCAGGCTGTGAAGCTGGAGGCTCCGGTGAAGGGTCTGAATGAACTCCACAAGAGAGGCTCACTGGCTGAAGAGGCAGTGAGAGAGTCTCTCTCCTCCCTGAAAAGCCTTCGACCAACTGGGTTATTTCCTTGTGGAAGACACACCTTAGTGGATCGCAGATGTAATCAGCCACAGATACAAACAACTGACTGATGACCTAATCAACCAGCCACAAAACATCCTTGCAGCAAGGGTCAGCCAGTGCTTGCCTGACCAGAGAACTGGGCGTCATCATTTCACCAAGTTGACACCTGAACCGAACCATCACAACCCTTTTACCGATTTCTAGTTTTATTCCATAGTGGTCAGGGAATATACTTTGTATGGTTTCAATATATTTTTTAATTTACTGAGAAATGTTTCATTACCTGACATACAGTGTATTCTGGAGAGTGGTCAGTATGCACTTGAAAGGACCCTGTGCTCTGTTGTTGTTGGATAAAATGGTCCATATATGTCTCTTAGGTCTAGTTAGTTTAGAGTATTCTTCACGTCTTCTGTTTCCTTATTGATCTTCTATCTAGATATTCTATCCCTTGTTAAAAGCATATATTAAAGTCTCTTACTATTAATACAGAAGCATCTGTTTTTCCTTTCAATCTGTCAATATTTGGATCATGTATTTTGGGGCACTGTTGTTAGACATATATAGCTAACATGATAACAATTTCATAATTGCTTTTTCTTCTAGTTCAATTGATCCTTTTATCAGTATATAATGACCTTCTTTTCCCCTCATAAATGTTTTTGATTTAAAGTCTATTTTAGCTAACATTGGTATAGCTAACCAAGCTCTCTTGGTTACTGTGTCATGCTATTTTTCCCATCCTTTATCTTTCATCTACTGTGTCTTTGAATTTAAGGTGAGACTCTCCTAAACAACTGATAACCAAATTATGACTTTTTATCCATTATCCCAATCTCTGCCTATCGTTGGGCAGTTTAATTCATTTACATTTAAAGTAAATACTCATAATTTAGGACTTTCTTCTGCCATTTGCTATGTAGTTTTCTAAACGTATGTCTGTTTTGATCCTCAATTCTTTCATTAATGCCTACTTTCATATTTATATGACTTATAAACAGGTATCTCATTTTTTTCTGTATTTATTTTTCACATATTTTGTTTATGGTTACCATGAAGTTAAGCTTTAATTCCTAAACACATGTCATTTCTTTATTTGATATCACTTTAACATCCATGGCAATTGGTGAAATGATGATGCCCAGTTGTCTGGTCAGCACTGTTCCTATACCCCTTGGCCCCCACCTTTTTTGTACTTGTTACGAATTATCTCTTTGTAAGTTGCATTGATTTGTCATTACTTTTTATGCATTTGCATTTTAGCACCTGTAAGAAGAAATGGAGTTACACACCAAAATATATAATACAATAGTACTGCCATTTAAATAACCCATAAGGTTATCCTTACTGACAGGCGTTATTTCGTTATGCCATTTTGATTTTCTGTCTAAAGGTTTCCTTTCTGTTCAATCTGAAGGACTCCCTTTTGGAAGGCAAATCTAGCGGTAATTAATTCTTTCACATTTTGTTTGAGGGGACTGCCAAATCTGTCCATATTTCTGATAAAAAGGGTCACTAGCTATAAAATTCTTGGTTGGCAATTTTTACCTCTCAGTACTTTATTTCCTCTCACTGCCTTCTTTCTTCTATGGCTTCTGATGAGAAATCAGTATTTAATTGAATTGGGACTCCCTTACCAGATTTTTTCTGGCATGTCCCTAGTCTGGTCTTCTTTGTTTATGTTTTCTGGTACTTTATTCTCTTCCTTTGGATGGGCCATCATTTCCTGCTTGTCTTGTAATCTTTTGTTGCATACAGTACTTTTTAATATTTTAAAATGTTAATTCTGAGATTTAGTCCCTGAGCTGTCTGCTTCTTGAGTTTTCATAGAGCTAAAGATATGACAGAGATTTACTTGAGTTCCAGGAGTTAACAAAACCAAACAAACCACTGCTAAACACACCTTTTGCAGTCTTTGCAATTTGGCTTTTCATTGGTCCATGCTCTCCTTCAGATTTCAGCCCTTCCATCAAGTTCAATCCAAGCCAAATGCAAAGTGCAGGGTTCTCCCCGTCTTCTCTGATTCTGTTTCTTTTCCTGGGATTGTGCTTGCTATTGGTCTTAGAAGTTCTAATCATAAGACTGTAAATGCCCTTCTACTCCCTAGGAACCAACCTTCTCCTCCTCCTGGTACTCCACTGCAGGACTTAAAGTAGGTAAGCCTCAAGTTGGCCGACCTAATTGTTTCTTATACCAATGTAGCTGTTCCAAGCTGGTTTTGCCTGGAAGGAAAATTCAGTACAGGATGAGCTTGGGAGGAGTTCCCTTGGTCAGTCTTTCGTACTCAGAAGGAGGCCACAGACCTACAAAGTGAGCACCAGCTGTTTCAGTCTGCCCTGGAGCTTCTCCTATGGCTCTCTGAAGCTGCATTTTCTTGATCAGGCACCTGTGAAATAATTGCAGCCTTTTGAGTGTTTTCCATAGTTTTGAGGAAGTATTCCTTATCTAAGGCTCCTCTGCTGCTTGTGCCCGAGATGGGTTGGAACAATGACCACTCCAAAGTTAGGCCCCCTGTGATGTGAAGTAGCTGATCAAATGCAGTGAGCAGTGATTGGACCACACAGCCTTGGGTCTTGGAGAACTGGATCTTATATCCTCTCCTGGCACCTGCAAGCTGTACTAGGAGCCAGGGTTGAGGATCTCACTCTCGAATGTTGCAAGGCTGGGAGACAAGCAGTGGTAGCCACTGCAGCAACAGTGACACTCACTGGTATTTATCATAATTCACCAGCTTCTTTTTCTTATTCTTCCTTGTAGACTTCACAGTGTTCCATAAGACTCTGGAGTTTCAAAGTAGATAATTCAGACAGTTCTAATGGAGGGACTGAATCTTGGCACTTCCTACTCTCCTATCTTCACACAATTCTCTCCATATACATTTGAAGATTGGGTTTTCTTTTTCTGTAAAAAAAAAAGGAAAGAAAAGAAGAGGGCTGCAGGAAATTTAATAGTGACTGCATTGAATTTGTATATTGCTTTGTGTAGTATTGAAATATTAACAATGTTAACTCTTTTAATCTATGAACATGGGATATCTCGTCATTTACTTAGATCTTCTTTAACTTCATTTAGCAGTGTTTCGTAGTTTTCAGTATAGAAGTCTTATGTTTCCTTAGTTTAATTTCTTCCTAGATATTTTATTCTTTTATATACTATTGTAAAAGAGATTGTTTTCTTAATTTTTTCCTTGAATTATTTATTGTGAGTGTAGAGAAAACACAGTTGGTTTTGTATGTTGATCTTGTACCCTGTCACATTGCTAAATTCATTTATTAACTCTAATAGCTTTCTAGTGGGTTCCTTTAGATCTTCTTAATATAAGATCATGTTATCTGCGAATAGGAATAGTTTTATTTTTTCCTTTCCAATTCTGATACCTTTTATTTCTTTTTCTTTCTTAATTGTTCTGGCAAATTTTCTAGTATAATACTTAATAGAGTGATGAAGAGGGCATCCTTGTCTGGTTCCTGATCTTAGGGGGAAACTTCAAGTCTTTCAACATTGAGTATGATGTTGGCTGTGGATTTTTCATAAATGGCCTTTATCATGATAAGGATGTTTCCTTCTATTCCTATTTTCCTAAATGTTTTTATCAAGAAAGGATGCACTTCATCAAGTGCATTTTTTGCATCTATTAAGATAATCACAGGATTTCCCCCCTTCATTTTATTTATGCAGTATATTACATTGATTGATTTTCATATGTTGAACCACTCTCGAATTCCTGGGATGGATTCCACTGGGTCATGGTGTATAATCTTTTCAATATGCCATTGGATTCAGTTTACTGGCATTTTTAAGGATTTGTGCATCTATATCCATGAGATGTTGGTCTATAACTTTCCCATCTGTAATTTCTTACCAGAATGTTGGCCTCATAGAATGAATTAGGATGTGTTCCTTCCTCTTAAATTCCTTAGAGGGGATTGAGAAAGACAGGCATGTTCTCCAAGCATCCACATCTGAGGTTTCTCCAAAATGTTTTTCTTTTAAAAAGACTCTGATAAACTAATCGAAACCCACCTTGAATGGGTGGAGCCACATCTTCATCAAATCAAAAGGCCACATCCACAGTTGGGGGTGTCACATCTCCAAAGAGGTAATTAAACCAAAAGATCACACCCACAACTGGGTGTGTCACATCTCTATGGAAATAATCCAATCAAAGTATCCTACCCAACAATATTGAACCAGGATTGAAGAACATGGCTTTTCTGGGATACACAACAGTTTCAAACCTGTACAGAGGACATTCTTAATTACAATCCTTGCTTACCTAATTATAAGAATACTTATTATTTATTATATAAATAGTTGTTGCATATTTATTTTGATACGGGTTATATAAAAATTATTAGCTGTATATTCTCTTATACAACCCGCAAGTACTGACTTGCACACTAAATATTGCAAACTTCTAGCTGTAAAGCTTTCAGGATGCTATCTATTCTCTAACTTTCTAAAATAAAGAGGACAATTTCTCTAAACCCATGGACACTGAAAAAAAAATGTGTCAGAAGTAACATTCGAATTTCCTGGATTATAATCCTGTTACAAAACATAGAGCATACACAATGATTTCACCTAAAAGTGAGGAGAAATTAATGAACAGCAACAACTCTGGTTTCTCCAATATAAATCTCTTTCCTTTAACATATATTTTCTTCTGCCATAGAAACTGTTGACGATAAATCTGGATCTAGATTCTCATTAAGAGGCCTTATCTTATCTCCAGGGCATAAGGTAATGAGTAGAAACCCCCTGCACAGGAGTCCAGCCATCTCATTGGCAATCCTAATTCCATCACTAGGATGCTGCATGACCCTCATAGAGTCACTTAAACATGCTGATTCTCTCCTTCAATTTATTTGAGGATTAAATAAATTTCATTTACTCAGAACTTTGCAGGAGACTAGCTCTGTGTTAAGCACTGAATATGGAGATATTGAGCTGTAGAACCTACTGTCAAGTAGTTGAGATGCAGGAAGCTTTCATCAACACACCACCTGTAAGTCATACTGGGCCCTCTGCTTGGAAAAAATATGCATTTGGCTTATTGCTCTGTTGTCATTGCCTGAAAATACTTAATTCTTGAATTAGGTAAGCAAGGATTGTAATTAACATTTTTGCATGGGGCCCACATATTATATTCAGTCCTCTTTGAAACTTCACCTAGAAGCAATTTTACCTGCAAAATAAGAGGACTAGTCCATATATTACAAACATAAAACAACATGAGTCTAAATCCCCTTCCCTCAATGAAATTCTTGCATCAAGTGGAGAGGTCACAGGATTACCAACATTAGTGCCAAAGACACAGCCAGTCTATCAATCCTTCCTACCACAAGGCTCAGCTGTTTCTAGCTAATTTACCTTTTGCCAACATTACTTTTATCTGAAGGTTAATGTTTATCCTATTTGCCCTCTTCACTGTTTAAATCAAAACCAGAAGATATCCTTCAATTCCTTAGTCTTATTTGGTATTGTCTCAATTTATCCATTTTAGGCTTCAACAAGACAACTTTATTTTCTCTTTACAGACTTTAGATGATCATTCATATACATAAACCTCTCTCATGTTTGCTCTCCTTTCCATTCCTTAACATCCAATATTATTAGAGCACAAGTAGACTTTGGAGATCATCATCCAACTGTCTGACTTCACAGATTATTAAACAACTGTAGCAAGGAAGTTTTATAACTTTCACAAGAACCAAGTTATCTCTAATTAATTAAGGATCCATTAAATTCTTCTTAATTATATCTTAAATATTTATGTGTGATTTTCTTGCCAGTGTCAAAATGCTATAAGTGTCTCTTGGGTTCTAGACACTAAATTTACTTCTTTTCTTTTTACAGTTTCTACTTCTTATCGTGATGGTTATAGGTGGTTAATATCTTGAGCTCTTTCACCTTTTCCATATATACCGGATGGATAAAGAGGCTTTATTAGATTTTACATAATACTTGAAAGTATTTTTGCTCTACACCAGCTTAATTCCGTTTTCTTCTTTTTCTAAAGTCAATTAACACTTTCAATAGTGTCACAATATATACTTATTCCTTTATACTAAAAGAAAAAAATGAAAGTCACTTTTATTACAGAAGTCAATGAAGACATTTACTTGGTTAATTGCAGAAAATGTGGGTGTTTTCATAAAATGTTTTTTCCTAGTGGTGGTTCTTGCAAATGGGATGTAGGATGTTTTCAAAGGCTTCACCACAAAGAATTTGTAATCACAATAAACACACACAAGACTTCATTGTGGAGAACAATATGCTCCAAATTATTCATTTGAAAGGTGAATATTTTAGTTACAGGGATAACTTGCCATTAGCCTTTTCTTCAATGTTTGACCAACAGACATGGAATCCAGCATCAAATTATTTTAAATTATTGAAAAAGAGTCACTTTGCATTAATAACTTCTCATTTGCACTAAATAGTCACTTCACAATGTAAACAACTATATTTTCATAGAGTAACTATTCTGCACATGAGCTCATTTCCACCACTAGATGAGTTAAACTATATTTAAATCCTCTCAGAACAAAATACATGTAACTAAATATACAGGTTCCAGTTCAGATCATTCTCTCCTTCCTTCATCTAGTCTGGTGATAATTCCTTTTCCTGAAATCTCTATAATAATTTAGTCTTTACTTTTTCCATCTTTAATGATTCTTATCTGGAACATTACAGTCACTCCCCAAATAATGTCTATGTTTCTGTAGTATACCTTTCTAATACTGTCAGGACAATCCCCCAGAAGCAGGGTGCTTATTAAATTACTATCATTTCCTTCTATTATTTAAATGATTAAGTTAATGAATTTAACCCTAAGTCACCTTGCACTAGACCCCTTCTCACAATAATACCAGTACACATAGAACTATTTTCCCCACGTTCACTTCATAAGTGTCCAATTCTTTGGTTGACCTGGGCTGCCCATCTATCCACCTTCTATTTCCAAATATTAGCCAACCTTAAGTTGTTTAGCAGCATGAATTCCCATGCACACGCAGGATACCAGAGGGATTTTGAGAGTATTATACCAGAAGAAACACTGCCAGCTTGGACTGAAGGGAACAGAAAGAGAGGGTAAAGTGAAGGGAGGTGCTCAGACTTCTGAGCTTCACAAAAGGAAATGGGCTGATAGAACTACTAGGCACAAACACGTTCTACCCTTCAAGGAAAAGGGAGAATGACTCAATGAGTAGAACCACAAGTGCAGAGGCCAGGACAGCAGGTCCAGAAGCAGGAACCAACAGTATCCCCAAGGCCTTGAGGGAGAAGCTCTCGGCCCACATGGTAGGTCAAGCCCCAGAGAGTTATTATCTGGCAGCAAAACCTAATGGCAGGGCATACAATGGTGGCACAGTGACAGAGTTCTCGCTTGCCAGGCAGGAGACCCAGGTTCGGTTCCTGGTGACTGCCCAATGGAAAAAAAAAAAAAAATACCTAACAGCATTTGCACTGATGAACTTCAAATATGGTTGGATCCTGTGACCCCTTTATTCCTCCAGCTCCTCCCTCTGGAAATGGGGATGTCTACCTTATGCCTGTCTCTCCATTGTATTTTGGAAGCAGTAACTTGTTTTAAAGATTCACAGGGCTAAATATTGGGAGGAATCTTGCCCCAAGAAGGATCATATCTCAAGTCTCATCCATAACTAACTTAACTGATGAGATTTGGGGTGTTTTATTTTGTTCTTGGTTTTGTTTTGTTTTGTTTTGTTTTTGCATGGAAAAACCGTGAATAAAACCCAGGATTTTGGCATGGCAGGCGAAAGTTCTGCAACTGAGTCACCATTGCATGGCCTAAGATTTGGGGTGCTTTGATTTGACAATAAATGAAATTTTGGACTTATAGTTGATGTGGAATGGGTTAAGACTTTGGGGGATGTTGGAATGGATGGGGGATGTTGGGAAGGACATGAATTTGGGGTATCAGAGGATACATTGTAACAGGTTAAACTGTTTGCTCAAAAAGATATGTTCAAGCCTGAATGCCTATAATCTGTGAACGTGACCTTACTTGGAAACAGAGTCTGTGCAGGTACAACTGAGTTTAGATGAGGTCATCCTGGGTTGGGTGGGCCTACATCCAATGACTGCTGTCCTTACAGGGAGAGGAGAAGACACACAGCCACATGGGAAAGTGGACCCTGTGAAGATAGAGGCAGAGTTTGGAGCAATGCAGCTGCAGGCCGAGGAACTCCAGTACCACCAGAAGTCACCAGAAGCTCAGAAGAGCCAATGAAGGTTTCTTCCCTACAGCCTTCAGAGGAAAATGGTCTACTGACACCTTGATTTCACACTTCTAGACTCGTAACTGTGAGAAAATAAATTTCTGTTGTTTTAAGGCACTCAATTTGTGGCAGTTTGTTGCGGTGGCACTAAGAAACTAACATATTTAACACAAACAATAATTCTGGAAATTTTTGCATCATGGATGCTTTTGATAAACAGATAAAGCATTGAACCTTTTATTCTATTACCCTACAAATGAAAACCTATAGAGTTTTGTGAATCTTTTTCGTGTTTCATGAAGCCTAACCATAAAATGATGCTTTAAGATCCCATAAACTTCAGTTTAAAAACTCCTGGAAAATTGGAAGGTAAATTCAGACACTGATTCTTCCCTTAAGAAGTTATATGGAGGAACCCCAAAATAATCCGTAGCCTACACACTCCTTAGTGTCGGTCAGTACGGCTAATTTATCCTTGCAAATGCTATACTCTGGAGTAATTAGATACCAGGTAAATTACAATGACTATTTTAAAAGAAAAGAACAAAGAAGCAAAGATTTGACTAATATACTTAGGAATTTTAATATTCAGGAATATGGTTTTTCTTAGTGATCAAAGAAATGTCTGTACTAAAGAATGAGGTCTCTTATTCCATTTGAATGATGCTGCCAATTTTTATGACATATGGTAGGTTGAACTCAATGTTTCAATGTACCAAGAAATAGAAGTACAGAATATAAATTCAAATAATCTCATGGATGTATCAACTGTATTAAGTATTTTAATGCAAATAAACAAAATTTTAATGCTCATTCAATTTCAAAACTTTGTGTGCCTCATAATGTGATTTAGTCTGAAGAGCAAAGAATAAAGGTAAGTTATTTAAATAATTTGTCCTGGATGGTCTCATTTTGACCTCAAAAACAAACAAACAGTCCATTATTTTTGCTGCCAATATCAGCTATATAAGAAAGAAGCAAATATTTGGTATTCTTTTTATAGTAAAGCATCTCAGAACATATAGAAGGTATAATGCAGATAGTTACCAAACCAAAACAGTAACCCAGTGTAGAAGTAGGAAGCAGTTTAGATAGAGAAACAGAAATTGAATACTCCCTACAACACATCTTCTAATTAATGAACTCAAAAACACTTCACTGCAGGGCGGGCCATGGTGGCTCAGCAGGCAGTTCTTGCTTGCCCTACCGGAGACCCGGGTTCAATTCCTGGTGCCTGCCCATGCAAAAAAAACACAAAAAAAACACTTCACTGCAATTCAGGTTTTTATTTGAAACTGCCCCTTTCTTTCAATTTAGAAGCAAGGTTTCTACGTTTACATGTGCCCAGTGGGGCAAATTTCTTTCCTTAAGAAGTTCACAGTAGTGTTTTTTAAGCAAGAAATATTAAGTTCTTTAGCTCTCTCTCAAGATCATATCTCCATTTCTTTTCTGCCCACCCACAATTCCCAGCTCCTTTTTCATTGTTGCTCGCAAGAAGCTCATAGGTCTCTTTCCCGAAGAGCTGTCAAAACACCAAGGCTATACCAGTGGCTCAAAGCAGCCTACTGCTGAAACCGAGTTTCCCTGAACACTTGCAGTGATGTAGAATTTTTAATGACAGCTTGTTCTGTGGCTTTCTGGCCTTCCTAGTTTCAAAGATATCAGCCCTCATAAAAATTCTTTTCCCACATGAGTGCATTTTAATTTACCTCTGAAAACCAATGTATTAAAATTATTTGATATCTTTTGGGACTCATCAGATGGATGAATTCTTAATGGAAGGCCCCAAATCATCCTTCTTAAGTTATATTTAAGTTCTAAAGTGATCCAACTGCCTCACCATCAAATATGACGTTACAAAAATTCTGGTGATTAAGAGGCAAACTAAGCTGTGATGAGGACACCGAATAGTGAAGCTGAGAATACATTATAACTTGCGACCAGAGTCAGATATCATCGGCATCAAGTTCTACCTCCACCACCTCCACCCTGCACTAACTGTGGGAAAGTTATCACTGAATACTAGCTTCAATTTTCTTACATATTTAAATGAGTTACTAATAATTTATCTACCTCAGAGGCATTTCTGAAAATTTAAATAGATAATGTGTACTCTAAATACCTATTAAAAATTATTACTGTGGTTTTGCAATTACTACCATCATCACCATTATTATTAAGTAAAGGAGTTATTACAATAATTTTGGAGTTTTATTTATCTCTGCATGTTTATAAATGAATATCCAAGTAAAAAATAAATGAGAAAATAAATGCATACAATTCAGACTCATATTAGGAAAAGTGATAAACCTGTCAATTCTAGTTTTGGGTTTTGTTGTTCAATTAATTCATGAACAAGAAAACAGTATTGAATTGTCTGAAATGTTCCTTGCTAATTAATTTGTTAATTTCAAAATGACAAATTCATTTTATAAATATTTATAAGTTTTTACAGTTTAGAGAATGTTTCTTATCTAGAAGTGGTAATGAGAATGTGTCCTACCCAGAAGTAAGCACTAATGAGGCAGGGAGGTATGGCCAAGGCATTAATTGCATCAAGTGTCCATATGACCCCCAATTTTCCCAACCCCTTATTAGTTAGATGGGACACTGTGACTAACTCTGACTCTTGAGCTATGAGCCAAATAATTGTGTGTGACTTCTAAGTAGAAGCCTGGGGGAACACATATGAGAAGAGAAGATCTCTATGGATGCTTGCCTGCATTCTTTGATTTATATAATATTATAGAGAGAGATCCTGCATTAGTTTAGTTTCCTCACTACCATGTAGAGTAGAGTTTACTTGATGATCAACATTGAAAATGTAGCAACAGCAAAAACTAATACTTTAATATCTTAAAAGCCAGTACAATTTGGGAGTTAATTTGTTACTGCACCGTAATCTAGCTTTCCTTAATGCTGTAATGGTTTTATTGACAGACAGGAAATAATTGTACAATTGCATTAATTTGTACCATTAAGATGCCTTTATCTTTAATATATAACAATTTCACATTTTTTTCATTTAATAAATATATATTGGATTTGTTTTGTGTAAGCACTCTTTCTGCCTTAAGTAAATCATGGTCTGATAGGAAAGAGGAGGCACAGATATAGGTAATAAAACATAAATTAAGAAATAACACAAAAACAGAAGGAAAGTGTTAAGTGAATTCTGAGGTGGAAATGAGCCCTATTATAAGATTTCATGGAAGAGATTCCAAGTGAACTGAGTCTTAAAGAAAAGGCTGTGTTTGGACAAGTGTAGATGAGAAGTATGGGGATAGAATAATGGTGAGTATTCCAGAAGGAGAGACCAGCTGGAGCAAAATGATGAATAGAGAACAGTGACTGGTTGAGTTTGAAAGGAGGGAAGGAGGTAAATACACTAATCCATGAAAAGTTACCATGTGCTCTCATGTTCTTTTACCAAAAATAAGAGATAAATCTAAGATTGCTACTAAAGACAAGGCTTGAGGGGAGAAATGGAGACATTTCAGCGAGAAAGAAGACAACATTAAAGGCTTTTAATCAGGAGAGGAGTACAATTCTAAGTTCTATTTTAGGAATCTTAATCTTTAAAAGAGAGGGAATTCCAATAACATTCCAACTACTCAGAAGTCTATTACAGTAATCAACATGGGATGCTGGAAGGGCCACACTAGGATGGCAAGAGGAGAGCAACTGGAGAGGTTGCATTGGAGAGCTTTTGTGAAGGCAGAGTCAGAAAGTCCAGGTAAACAAAAATCTGGGTATGGGGGTAATTTAAAGGAAGGAGATAGAGATCTATAGATTAAACAATGACTTTAGTTTCAACAAAAATAAGAAATTCAACAGCAGTAACAGGTTTTGGGGTGAGACGATTTGATTTTGGATATGGCTTTGACATGTTAAGAGAACATGCAAGAAAATGACGGTGGACCTGGAACTCAGGAAGGAGGCACAGGCTGGAAGACACCTGCTTACTAGCCACGACAGTCTGAATTATTCAAATGAGCTGAAGAGGCATTTTCTCAGACAGGCCCCCATATCTGTTTGCATGATATTATGAAAGAAATATCTCTAGATGAAATAGATCTGAAAAACAAAACAAAAAAAATCATATAGACATTCTTACTCTCTCCATCCACTTTCAGTAATTTTTCTTACTAGAAATATTTCTCCAAAAATACAGTGTCTTTCTCAGTGTGGCGCTTTTCTTCCCTTTTTCTCCCCCCGGAGGCTGTAGTCCACAAAAGAGTGCAGGAACAGACTTGCTGCACAATAAGAAGAAAAAATATTCTGGTTACACGGAAGGAGGAGGAGTTGCTTCTTCTCTATTTGGTATAAAACAAAGATCACATATCCAAGGGCTTTGGCAAAAGCAGCAAGTAACAGATGACCCTGCTTTCTTTCAGACAGACACTGTTCGCTGCACCTGGAGTGGAAAAACATGCAAACTGACTGTAATTCACAAGTCCAGGTCACATACTAAAGAAATTTCATCCAGGTTCAAGATCCGGTCTAGTGTTTACTTTAATAATGAATTTAAATAATCTCCTAATCTGTCCTGAACTAAAATCTTCCTCTATTATCTTTTGGCTTTCAGGAAACTGCTTGATGTGACCGACATGTGTCAGTGGTGTCTTGAATAAATAAAAAGAGAGGGCACTGGCCACACACAGGGTGAAGCAAGATGGAAAAAGGCATTTTAGGAACTGCTAGGACTATAAAATCAGGTACAGCAAGAATTCAGAGTAAAAACAAACACAAAGAAGCCAGCTTCCAAGGGGGGTGTTGCTTATACGGAAGCTCTAGCTGTCGTATTAGATGTTAAATAAAAAGACGAGACTAGAAGGCAAAATCTGTGCTCCCAGTCTTTTGGCATTATTCCCGGCACAAAATAGATGGTCTATCAGTTTGACAGAATGTATGAATAAATGAAAATATTTGCAAACCTGAGAGAGAAAATATTCAAAGGAGAATGGAAAATGAATCTTCTGGAACATCTGTATTTTTAAAGTTAGCAATAAGAAAAGAAAATGAAAGAGGTAAGAGGAAAGTTAGAAAGGGAAGTGAATCACCTGGAAAGAACTGAGTTACAGAAGGCAAATACAATGAGATCAATTAAAGATTGCTTTTATAAAACATAAGCGTTCTTTCAGGGAACAGCCCATCTTCATGCTTCTATCTTCCACTTCATTAGAGATAGTAAAGGGAAAGTAAAACATCCACTTACCAGGTCATATTACAACTTCCTACAAGTTCTTTCAGTCTAAAAGTCCTTAAAGTTCATATTAATAATAAGTGTGTCTATTATTAAATTTAAAAATATACCTAGATCTTATTTTAATGGAATATTTAATATTTTGCTGTTTTTATAATAAAGCAAAGAAAGTCTTATTTTTGCTCTCAGAAACATATGATGAAAAAAATTCTGAAATCTAATACATTATTCCATACTCTTGCAGCAATATGGACATAGAAAAGATAAGTAAACTTGTCAAGCAATTGAGAGATCACTTAAAATCTAGCAAAATAATGGGACCAACACTCAATAAAAGTTATTTTCCTTTCATTAACAGGGTACCCTGACTGGGACATCCACATACTGCTCTAATTACATTTCTTCTTAGGTATAACATCTCTTTCTTAAAGGTAACACTTAACACTTTCTGGCTATAGAAAAATACAGAAATGATTGGGTGCTCCAGTCAACTTGTTCTTATTTTTCCTCATTATTTATAATTCAAGGGAAATTTTTCAAGTCACTTTGGTTCAAAGAGATTAAAATATGATAAGAACAATCTACTACTTCTATCCTTAATAATGAATACATATTTACAGTGATTATTTCAACTACAATTCAAAGACATTTTGAAATGAGGCTTT
Source organism: Tamandua tetradactyla (assembly GCF_023851605.1). Classification (NCBI taxonomy): domain Eukaryota; kingdom Metazoa; phylum Chordata; class Mammalia; order Pilosa; family Myrmecophagidae; genus Tamandua; species Tamandua tetradactyla. Next base: position 37,330,638 of record NC_135352.1, on the reverse strand, counting down.
TGGCATGATATAAAAAAGAATTAGTTATTTTAAAAACTTGAAGCTAAATTTACAAGAACGCACCAACAAAAGTAGCTTTTCCTTTTTGTTCCTTAACTAAAGACTTGAACTGAAGTGTACAGACAATATTAAGGAAGTAGTAAATAACAGTTCAGTAGAAATCTGGCAATAATTTGGAAATAAAATAAGTTCCTCTTATTAGGTTGCACAGTCACAGAAACAATGAGATCAAGAAGTAAGGAAATCTAGAAATCACTCTTGACAAAGAATTAATAAGATTAACAGCAGAGTAGTTCTAGGCTTTTATTTAAGGGGCTATATTCTGAGGAATTTTTTTACAAAAAGGGAAAGGACAATAAACAAATATGACGCATGGCAACTTGAGAGCTCACATGACTCTCAGAGGTTTTATTTCTAAACAATACTTTTGTGTGAAGATATTATGATATTAATATCATTCAATTACCAAAATAAAACCTTTAAGCTTTCCTAGCAAGTTCAAACAGTGATGGTAAGCCTCAAAACTTAACTATTTCACTCTCTAAGAGTATTTACACAATATACTTTATAATCAGTCCACATTAAATTAAACTGTAGAGACTCAATTTTACCTTGAAACTAAATGCAAACAGTCAATTGGCTTAAACATTTCAATAAGTTAGTGAACAAAAGAACTTCCATAAAAGGAAAAATAGAAGAAATTACAGGAAAAATATAAGTATTCTTACCAGTCGAGGCTAACTGAATGTTTTTGAACAAAGTTCTAAGGTCTTAATTTTTAGTTTTAAAAAAGGACAAATTTTGGAACTATGTTTGCATCAGCGCAAGGTTGCAGAAGATAAGTACATCAAGAATGGAGTAAATTTCTTATTAAAAACTACAATAAAAGGCGAAAATAGTGTGGGAGGTTAAGAAGGCTATGAAAAGAAGGTAGAAATGTGTTATCTGGAAATTTTATTTAAGGAAAACTCGGTAAATTAAAGGTGAGTAAAATCAGAACTTGAGTCTTATAAAGGAATGTGTTAATCTGACACCAATGAGAGTTTAGATAAGTAAAAGTCCTAGGACTTGAGAGAAGAATGTCACTGAATGACTAATGAATAGACTTTTGCTTCAAGCAAAGAATGATTGAAAAGGATTAGATTCACCCTCACTCCTGAAACAACCAAACATTGAACACTATATGAAACAATGGTTTTCAAGAAAGAGGACATCATGTAACAAAGGACAGAGGTCCCTGAGGGGCGGGATATTAATGGGGTGAGCCCTATAGTGGCCCCAGCTTCTGTCTTGGAAGAATTTGTAGGCGGTGGTGCAAAGAAGAAAACCAAGGAACAGACTGAACATAGAATACAGGGAGACCCAGATGACTCAAGTTGAAAGGACTGAGAACTAGGGAGAAGAGGGCTGCACAAAAAGAGAAACCTGGAGATCTTCAGAGAGTCTGACTTGAGAATTCACCAGCGCATTGATCCACAAATGCACATGTGGAAACTACCCAAGGTCACAGAAAGAACCACTTGCAAAGATTAGAGGGAACAGCATCTTTTATTCACAAAGAGCCAGAAATATTTCCTGTTCTCACCAGCCAGATTGGAAAATCTGAAAATTCAAAAAACTGAGTAGAATACTGAGAAGAGTTTTGGTTAGTAGTAAGAATAATTAGATAAAACACTACTCTGTTCCCAATTAACAAATCATAAAAGCAAGTCTTGAAAGGTCTGAACTGTTTCTAAGCAATTAAGTGCATCTCAACACAAATATTCTCAAGAATATTTATATAAATACAAAAACCTAACAAGAAGAAATTCTAAATTTCTGACAATCAAACATTATGAAGCATGCAAAGAAGGAAAATTTCTCTCATAATGAGGAGAAAATCAGTCAATTTGAACAGATCAAGATATGAACCAAATATTAGAATTAACAGGCTGGAACATTAAATCAGTTTTATACCTATATTCTGAATATTAAAAAGTTAAATTTTGAGGCATAAAAGTATAGAAAAAAGAAACAAACTGAACATATAGAAATAAAATGTAAATATCTGAGATTAAGAACACATCACAGAAGAAAAAACGCATGGATTTGAATGTACGATAAACAAAACTACCTAAAACAAAGCACACAGAGGAAAAATAAGAACAGCATCAGGGAGCTGAGGACAAACAGCAATGATATATGTGTAACTGTAGTGCTCAAAGCAGATGCAGGGAGGAGGGACCAAAAAAATAAAAAACTAATGAACAAATTCTTCCAGATTTGATGAAAACTCTAAACTCACAGACGCAAGAATCTCAATTAATCCTATCTAAAAGAAACATGAACAGCACTACACAAAGACACATACAAAATAAAATTGTGAAAAATAGCTATAACAAGAAAAACTTTAATAGTAGTCAAAATAAAAAGACTCATTACATTCAGAGGAATAAAAGATAAGGATGACAGCAGCTACTTGTCGGATATAATACCATTAAGAAAGAGGAGCACTATTTTAAAATAATGAGAAAAAGAAAAAGACTGAACTTAGAGTTCTAAATCCAGTGAAAATATGTTTCAAAAATCAAAGCAAAATAAAACACGCTTCATACTTCCAATATCTAAAAGAATTTCTTTCCGTGAAACATGCACTATAAGAAGTGTTAAAGGAAGAACTTCAGGTAGAGAGTAAACGATATGAAATAGAAATATGAATCTACTCACAGACATGAACACTTGGAATGACAAGCTACATGAGTAAGTTTATAAGATTTTTTCTTATTGTTTAAATTCCTTTAACATATAACTGAGAGGACACCCCTGACATGTAAAGAGCTTGGATTTTGTCACTTCTGTCTATACAACAAGACAAAAACTGAACTAAAATTCATTGACGTTTCTTAGACATATCAGGGAATTGAGTTCATGTGGAAAACTAGTATCCCAAAATCTGGAGATAGGGGTGAATACAGACTCATAGCTGAGATCAGACTCACTGAAACAGAAGCCACAGTAGATTTCGACTCAAAGAACTGCATGACACAGACTCTATTTAAAAAGTAGTGCTTAGGGAAACCCATAGGCAACAGGAAGGAAGAAGGAAAAATAAGCCACCCCAAACCAACCAAACAAACAAAAACAATGAAGGATACCAGACTAATCTGGAGCCTCTGGCACCTAAGACTTTAACAAACATTAAACACGGTCATCTCCTAGCCAGATGAGCATAAAACTTTACAGTCCTTTTCACACAGTCCCTATTGCTAGGTGCATCCTGTCTGGCTCTCTAAAAACTTTTAAAATGCATAATGTCTGGCTTTCAAAAATACATCATGTCTAGTTTTCAAAGTGTTTAAAAGACAAGAGAAAACAGTCAGAAGAGATTAAATGAGCCTGAGAACCAGACTCAAATGTGACACAAATATTGGAATTATAAAATAAGCAATTTAAAATAACTGTGATTAATATGCTAAGGGCTCTAATGGAAAACATAGGCAACATACAAGAACATATGGATAATGTAAGCAGAGAAAGGATCAAAGGAAATACTATAAATCAAAATACTGTAATGAAAATAAAAATGCCTTTGAGGCACTTATCGGTAATCTCAGCACCACTGAGGAAAGAATCAGTGAGCTTTAGGACACTCTCAAAATCAAATGCAAAGTGAAAACAATAAGGAAGGAAGTGGATCAAAATATCTAAGAAGTGGGTGAAAAAATTACAAAAGATAGATAGCATGTGTAAATGGAACATCATAAGAGCAAGAGAGAAAGGAACAGAAGAAATTTAAAAAGCAACAACGGTTGGAAATTTTCCCAAATTAATGGGAGACAAGTAACCACAGATTCAAGAAGCTCAAAAACCACTAACCAGGATAAATATATTAAAATACTATACATAGGGATCGCCTACTCAAACCGCAGAAAACCAAAGAGAAAATCTTGTAAGAAGCCGGAGTGGGGCAGGGGACCTTTCTTACTGAAGAACAAGGATAAGAGTTGCATCAGACATCTCCCAGAAATCATGAAGGTAATAAAAGAGTGGAGTAAAATATTTACTGCATTGATAGAAAAACATACCAACCTAGAATGCTATTTCCTAAAAAAGTATCCTTCAAAAATGATGATGAAATGAAGACTTTTTCAAACAAAAATGAAGTAATTCCTGGTCAGTAGATATGTCCTGCAAGAAATGTTAAAAGTTCTTGAGAGAGAAAGAAAATTATATGGGTCAGAAACTTGGAACCATGCAAACAAAGGAAGATAGTCAAAGAAGGAATTTATACAAAGGTAAAATAAAAATTTTAGAATTTCTTTTTCTTAATTGATCTATTAGACAACTTTGCTCCAAGTAATACTAGTAACAGTATATTGTGTGATTACAGCATATGTATGAATGAAATAAATGAATGCAATGTAAATGACAGGAAGAATTGTAAATGCTTTGTTTTAAGATACCTCCACTACCCAAAAAGCAGTATAGTGTTATTTGAAAGTGAATGTAAATTAATCATAAATGCATACTGCAAACTGGAGGGCAACCACTGAAAATAATCTTTTAAAAGTATAATTGATATACTAAAAGAGGAGAGAAAATGGAATTATATAAAATGCTCAATACCGGACAAGGTAGAAAAAGAAAGGAAGATAAGAGAAACAAAGAACAAGAGCAATGATTAAAAAGCAGTTTTACATATGGCAGATATCAATCCAACTAGACCAACAATACTTTAAATCTTAATAGTCTAAACACACCAATTAAAGTACAAAGACTGGCAAAGTGGATTAAGAAAAACAAGACACTATTATATGTGGTCTACAACAACCCTACTTTTAATATAAAGATGCAGATAGGTTAAGAGTAAAGGAATGGAGATAGATATGCCATGCTAATACCAATCAAAATAATCTTAGGGCGGGTATATTAATTTCAGACAAAGCAAACTCCAGTACTGGGAAAATAATAAATGGTAAAGAGGGGCACTGAATCATGATAAAAGAGTCAGTTCCCCAAATGGACATAACAATCCTAAATGCCCATGCAAAAACTGATAGAAGTGCATGAAGAAATAGGCAAATCTATAATTATAGTTGGAGACTTCCATGGCCCTCTGTCAGCATCTGTTCATAGTCCTGCCTGCAAGGAAACAATCTAGGAATATGGAAAACCTCAACCACCAACTTGAACTAACTGATACTTAATGAATATTTCATCTAACAAAAGCAGCCAACATACACATTCTTCTCAAGCTTCCATGGAACAATCACCAAAATAGACCACATTCTGGACCATAAAGGATAGAAAAATCATAGATTACAATGAAATTAAACTAAAAACCAATGACAGAAAGACAGCTGTGAAAATCCAAACATTTGGCAATTAAGCCGCACACTTTTGAATATCACATAGGTCAAATAAATCTCAAGAAAAACTAAAAAATAGCTTGAAGTAAAAAAGAATACAGCTTATTAAAATTTGTGGAATGCAGCAAAAATAGTACCTAGAGGAAAATGTATAGCATTAATTTCATATATTAAAAAAGAAGAAAAATCTAAAATCAATAACTGAAGTTTCTGCCTTAGAAAACTAGAGAAAGAAGAAAATAAGCCTAAAGTACACAAGAAAAAAGAGATAATAATCAGAGTAGAAGTCAAGGAAATTGAAAAATAAGAAAACAAGAAAGAAAAATCAACAGAACCAAAATCTGCTTCTTTGAAAAAAATTTTTTTTAATTAATAAACCTCTAGCCAGCCTAGCCAAGAATTAGAAAACACAGAAAACTTCACAATCAGAATTCAAAGAAGGGTGAGCTGTGTTGAACTCTTGGACATAAAAATGGGATTCTATGACAATACTATGCCATATATTTGATAACTTATATGAAATGGACCAATTCCCTCAAAGACACAATCTATCACAACTCACAAAGGGGAAACAGGTAACCTGAAGAATCCTGTATCTTTTAAAGAAATTGAATCAATCATCAAAAACCTTCTAAAAACCATGGGAAAAAAGCGATAGAAGCGTATCACGGAATAGAAGTATCTTTTAGAAGTCAAATGTGAAGAAAGAATACCCAGTCATGCAACGTTCACCAATTCATTAACTGCCTCTATGTGTAAGCAACTTGATCAAGCATATAAGGAACTTCATCAAGCTTTTTCTGGTTGAAATCTTTAACTTTAGGCTCATTGCTCTAACAGACCATAGACAAACGAGGCTTCACGTTCTTCCAAATGACTTTCTAGAACTGCTCTTCCCAGGTGAGCTGTAAAATACTAGTGATAGTAGCTATTTCACAAGCTAACGAGAGTTCTGACATTGTCCAAATTTTCAATTACCTAATTTCCATGCTCTTCGTTCTACTTCAGTATATTCTACTAAATAATTTATCTAATTCTTGAGAGTTTATATGATTTAAATATTTATAGGATATTAATCAGGCACTAGAACATTTATATTATATATAAACTACCTTAATTATCCATATTTTTCAGATTTTTAAAAACGAATCATGTATTTCCTATTTAGAATCAATTTAAGTATTTCCTAATTAGATCCCTATTATCTAAGAAATAGAATAAGACATTTTAAAAGGTTTCCCAAAACGTCAAATATGTACTTTCATTTATTAATGATATATGCCTGAAGTTCTATGAAAACAAAACAGTATCCCAGGGCTAGCTTACTCTGAAACTAGCAACCAGCTCATATAGAATCTATAGCAAGATCGTGTTTTAACAGAATTCAGTTTGCAGGATGGGGGAATATACCAGCCTTTATGCTTATGTGCTAACTCCTGTCACCATGATATCCTTTCACATAGATACATTAACATTTTTGAAAAAAGGTCATGCCTAAAGAATCACCATCATGACATAAATATTTCATGGTCTAATAATCCATGACATTTCCAAATTTAATTCAAAACATTTAATTTTCTCAATGACTATATCTATCTATCCACATATATATGTGTGTGTGTGTGTATATATAATAGCATTACAAATCAGAACCCTTAACAGCTCTGGAAGAGAAAATTCCTTCAAGAGGGTACACAAGTCACACCAGAGTTCTGGCACTACCAACAAATGATTTCTTCACCCATTGTGATAATCATGCCTACTCTGAACTGCTGGAATATCCATCATTTAGTACCTAAAAGGAAAGGGGTACTATTCAAAAATTCAAGTGAGCAAAATTGCTATCATAGTTCAAAACCAGAATAATGGGCAACAAAACAAGGATACCCACCACTGAATTACTAAGAGGGTACTGCAGGACGTGAAAACATATGGGCTTGAAGAGGCAATCCTTCGTAATTTCCATTCACAACCACAAACACCCGGGAAAAATCCTCTTGGTCTATGCTTTCAATATCGATTGAATATAGACTCATTTTTTCATTAGTCCTCTCCATGTCAAATGAGCAGAAATGTGTGTGACTTAAGTAGCAGTCAGCGATTACTCCAGAAGCAAAGCCAGGAATTTCCTTCCTGGTCACCGACTACATTAGAGCAGATGTCTATTTGTTGGCTCGGACATTTCAATCCAGGAAATTGTGAGGAAAGTTAAGTGAATGTTAAAGTTACTCTTTAAGTGTGAAACATATAGGAAATTTTAGGAAAAATTCTGTCTCATTTATCTGGAAAGACTCAGTAGCAAAAAAACCCTAGTCCAGAGAAATACACTTTCTTCATTAATCTATTTTACCTTAACTAGATTTTGATCCATACAAATACAATAGGGCTAACAGCACACTTACAAAAAGCAGGAATAGAGTGGAACATGTATGTTATATTGTCCTGAGATGTATGGATATTTCAAGTTTACCATATATGGGAAAATTAAAGCCGCAAATATTATAGCTTGTTTAAAGAAAATAAAATGATAAATATTCATAAATGGCAAATAAACATATAAATATATATATAAAGTACATAAATGTAAAGTATACCTACATATCCAGCCCTAAAATTCAAATGACTTAGGTTTCAATAATTTTAGTTTGAACTAAAAAATGTTATAATCCACTTTGCACCAGCCATCAATAACTATATGAACAGACATAAATCAGACTGTTAGAACTTAGCTTAAAAACACATCCATTTTTTACCATCTCTCCTACTGATTTGAGTTAGTTTCTCAAATTTGTAATACATGTTATCTTGCATAGAATAAGAATGGAACAAATAAATAAACATTAACAGTGTGAGCGCATTATACATTTTCTATCAAAAATAGAAAATTTAATTTTTTTTATTAAAAGTAACCACATTTACTCTTCCAGATGTGGGTTATGACTTTTTTCTGTTAATCAAAAATTATCATTTGTAATTACAATAATTGTACAAATACATAGTTTTGTATTTATTAATGTCTCTTTTATGTCCATCATTGATTTATTGTCCAGCTAAAACTTTATTGTGGCTCTTTTAAAAACTATTATGAAAGTATCTCATCCACCTAGAAAAGTACAAAAATTGCACATGTAAAAATCATTGAATTTTCACAAATTGATTATACTCAAGTAAACACACTTGGTCCCTAAATTCCATCAAGAATTAACCATTCTTGACTTCTGACCCAGTAATTTAGTTTTGTCTGTTTTTGAATTTTATATAAACTGAAGCATACACCACGTACTCTTTTGAGCCCGCTTTGCTCTGTATTTTGCTTGTGAGATTCGCCCCTACTTTTACCTGTAGTTGTACTTTGTTTAGTTTCAACACTGAAGAATATTCCTACTGTGTAAGTATAACACTATTTATCCAATCTACTGTTGAGGACAATCTGTGTGCTTTCTGGTGATTTGACTACTTAAATTAATGCCACTTTGAACCTTCTTGTAAATGTCATTTAGTTAATAATGTATATATTCCTTTACAGCACATACCAATGTCAGCTTTAAGAGATACAGTTTTTCACAGTGGCTGAACCAAAATTTCCCAGCACTATTTTATGAGCATTCCACTTATTCTGAACACAGTTTTGTTTGCTTCTTTTGGGGGGGGGGGCATTTTAATTTAAGCAGTTGTGGCTGGTGTATTCAATAAATGCTTTATATAAATCCCCCTCTCTCTCTATATATATATATATCTATATAAATATATGCACATATATATGTGTATGTATATTTAAATAAAATTTTACTACATTTTAAAGCTTTGGCTGCTATTGTAGATAGGGTAATTTCAGTTTCCCAGTTTCCAAGGTGTTTTACCTATTAAACTTTGCCCATGAGCATCTGGATTTCTCCAAATACTCTTTTCAGGTTTTGCTTTGGTTCATTTGTTCAGGTTTGCCTTGTTTTCCCCCCTCTTCTCCCTCTCCATATTTACCCCCCTTCCTCTTTTCCTCTCTTTTTTCTTTCCATTCTACTCATTCTGGTGATTGTATTCAGTGGACCTTTCAACAGCTATATTAAGGGATAACCAGCACACAATAAACCGCACACATTTAAAGTGTACAATTTGATGAAGGTTGATATATGCATACATGCATGAAACCATCACTACAATCAAGAGAAGACCATTTCTATCACCCCCCATACCCTCGTGCAGCTTTGTAATCCACAGCTCCTTCCTCCCCACTCCTCAAAAAACCGCAGATGTGTCCTTTGACCTGAAAGTTTAGGTAACAATCTGTAGAATATCGTATATGAAATCATACAGTGGGTACTTTTTCTAGCTTCTTTCTAGCATACCACTCCACTGAGTGGTATTGCTATGATATTAGCTGTGGGTTTTTCATATATGCTCTTTATGATACTGAGGTTGTGTCCTTCTATTCCTATTTTTTCCTAAGAGTTTTTATGAAGATGGGATATTGGCTTTTGTCAAATGCCTCTTCTGCATCAATGCAGATGGTCATGTAGTTTTTTTCCTTCATTTAGTTAATGTAGTGTATTGCATTAATTGATTTTCCTATGTTGAACCACCCTTGCAAAGCTGCTTTAAAACCTACTTGATCATGGTGTAAAATTCTTTTAATGTGCTGCTGGATTCGATTTGTAAGCATTTTGCTGAAGATTTCTGCATCTATATTCATAAGAGAAATTGGTCCGCAATTTTCTTTTCTTGTAGTATCTTTGTCTGACTCTGATATTAGGGTGATGTTTGCCTCACAGAATGAGATAGGTAATGCTCCTTCTTCTTCAATTTTTGGAAGAGTTTGAGCAAGATTATATTATTAATTCTTTCTGGAATGATTGGTAGAACTTACCAATGAAGCCATCTGGTCATGGGCTTTTCTCTGTTGGGAAGCTTTTGATGACCAATTAAAATCTCTTTATTTGTAATTGGTTTGTTGAGATCTTCTAATTCTTCTAGAATCAGTGTAGGTTGTCTCCGTGTTTCTAGGAATTTCTAGATTGTCAACTCTGTTGGCATAGAGTCGTTCATAGTTATCAACTTATGGTTCTTTATATTTCTGTGAGGTCAGTATTAATGTCCCCCACCCTCTGTCATTTATGCTTTTACTTATTTGTGTCTTCTCTCTTTTCTCTTTGTCATTTTAGCCAAGGGTTTGTCAATGTTATTGGTCTTTTCAAAGAACCAACTTTTGGTTTTGTTAATTCTCTCTTTTTGCTTTTTTAGTCTCAGTGTCATTTATTTCTGCTCTAATTCTTGCGATTTGTTTCCTTCTGCTTGCTTTGGGATTAGTTTGCTGTTTTTTCACTACTTCCTCCAGGTGTACAGTTGGGTTTTTGACTTTTGCTCTTTCTTCTTCTGTAATGTGAGCATTTAGGGCTATAAATTTCCTTCTTAGCACTGCCTTCACTGTACCCCCAAGTTTTTATATCTTGTTTTCATTTTCTAAGGTAATCAAAACAGATATAAAATGGGTCTGTCTCTAACAATGGGAATTTACTGGTTTACAGGCTCACATTTTCAGGACCAAATCAATGCATCTTCAAGGCTGTGCTTTCTTACCGAAGACTGGCTTCCAGGGAGCCCGGACTCCTCTATCAGATGGCAGGATGCATGGTGGAGTATGCTGGTCTTGCCCTTCTCTTCAAGGACTCGCTGCTTTCAGCTTCTTGCTCCCATGGCTTTCTCTCTCTTTGTCGGAATTTCATTCTCTAATTGAGGGCTTCAGTAAGAGGAATAAGATTCAACCTGAATGATGAAGTAGGTCATAACTTAAGAGGCCTCACCAAAAGATCCTGTTTATGAAAATCACTCTAAATGCTAATTCCAGGCATTTGATTTTGCTCAGTAACTGGTGATTTGCTTCAAAACACAACCACATGTAATAAAATCACAAATGATTATATATCATCAATTTGCCAAACCATTCTCAATTTGTCAAAACTCAATTAATATTTAAACTCATAGAGTCCGATGACTTATTTTACTTCCATCTTATATTTTGATGCCTTTTTTTATGTAGTTGTAATCTTAATTTACAAAATTGAATGGATATATGTATATCTAGATTGTTTTTTCCCTAGTTGAGAATTGGCCTGAAGCTCACTGTCAATGACTTCAAAAATCATATAACTGGGAAGATAATTTAGTCACTTTTGAATATATTATATTCATTCATTTCTGTAAAACAACACTGATACAGCACTGATATGTGTGGCAAGCACTGTCCTAAACATTTCACGGATTCTAAATTGTTTAATACAACCAACTAAATCTGTAATGTAGGTGCTATAGCTACTCCCATTTTATAAGAAAAACATCACGGAGAGGTTAAGAAGTTAACCAAGGTCACAGCTAATAATGTGCGATGCTGGGATATAAACCCGTGCTACCTGGCTCTAGAGTCTGTATTCTTAATTACTGAGCTATATGTTAAACATATCACCAATTATTTGCTTTACTCACACACTGATTAACAAACTAAGCTACAAAATAATTCTATTTAGCACGATTAGTGTGACTATTCCAAAGAATGCACCGTGCTTTTCTGTGCATTAACTTTGTCTTCAAATATTTATTAGTGTTTCCTTGAGTATGAATATATATTATGTTATTAAAATAAAAGATATAATTTCATCAATGACCTAATTCAACTCCTCAAATTTTAAGTAACACTGCATTATAAAAGAACCCCTGTGAAAATAAGCAATCCTAATCTTTTGAACCTAGGTTCTCAAGCTATCTCGTTGACATTAACCATTTAACTATCCTGATTCTCTTTTGTCATTATTTTCATTCTTTCAATAAACTTATTAAACACTTACCATGCGACAGACACTATGCTAATACTGAGGATATAAAGATAAACGATGATATTTGTAAGATTTGTCTTTCCACAACTAAAAACTTACTTAAGTTTTAACTTTACATTAAAAAATCTCATAATTCCCCTTATGGGCTGCTATAACAAGTAGTCTATTTACACGCTGACAACTTCCTCCTCTCTCTCTCTATATATATACAGTAGGCACGTTTTCACTACATGCATTCTCTTCTAACTTCTCCTTTTTCCTGTAACTTTTTGTCATGATAAAACTGGGTCTTTCAGCAGAATATATCTCCTTTCTTCTGTCCATGGTTATCATGAGCTTTTGCTCGAAGAGTTAGACAGCCATGTGCGAGCCAGTTCCACTATCTATTACTTGGGTACTGGGCAAAGCCTTTGAAAGCCTCAATTTATTCATGTATAAAGGGTTATTATAAGGATGGAATAAATGCATCAAAGACATAAAACATTGCCACCAGCAAATAATAAATGCTCAATAAATGAGTTATTCTCTTCTTTATGTTAGTATCACATGTTAAAACTTTAAAAAAAAACATTCCTCTCTTTTCTTCTCACCTCCTCCTTTATTTATTTGCACATTAAAGAGTCTTCTAGTGTTTCCCAGGTTCTCCCTGTATGTGCCAAGTTGCCTTGACCATTTCACTGGCACAGTGGACAGTTTTAACCAATCCCCACCGTGACTCTTGGCTTATTCTGACCTTTCCCATCCCAGAATTGTCTATATTTATATTTCCCATGTGTTGGAACATCATATATTTAGTGTCTTCATGCACCATGCATAGCATTAAAACAGATCAAAAGCTTTATTCCTTTTATTTCGCCTAGAAATCCCAAAAGAGATCACAGATTGTTTTACTACTAAATCTCCACTAACAGATTTTTGGCCTCACATATACCTTCCAGAGAAAATATTTGACTCACTCCACTGTTAATTTACAATGATGGTTTATACATCCTCTTACTCTCACAGATCCCACATATTCATTCTTTTCCTTCTACTGGCCTTTCCCTTCTTTGCTAGTGAATTGAGCAAGCTAATAAGCTAAATTATATCAGTAAATTATATTTAAAATAAGTACATTTTTTTCTCCTCTCCTCTTTACACTGTTTACGGATGTGCAGATTCATCAAGGATGTGACTTGTGGCCTTCAGTTTTGCAGATCTACGAGAAGTGTTCCCCTGCCCAAGCTTGTCTCCACGTCCCCCCTCACTCCACTCCCCTCCCAACTTATCCCTACTCCTCTATCTCTGGGCACTTCCTGAAATTCTTTCAAGAGTTTCTAGAATTTCTTTCTTTCTATTTGAGGCATCAGACATCTTAATATTTGTCTGAGAGGTCTTAAAATAGTCCTACAAAATAAATATGATGAATTGCCACCATGCCAAGTCTATAAAACTGAGGCAAAGAGAGGGATGAAATAATGTTTAAGGGTCATATAACAGAACTCCCTCTACCAGTTTTCTTTGTGAATTACAACAAAGCATTATAAACTTCATTTCTCATAGTGAATATAATATTAATGAATTTTCTTGGATTTAGAGTAAACATTTTTCATTGTTATTTCAGAAGGAAAAGGGTTAATATGCAAAAATGCCAAATTTTATATGACAAATAAAAGGTGCAAAAAAGTTAAAGAATTTGAAGCAGTAAATTAACACGTAGACAGATGGTATAACCTTCCTGTGAAAATAAGATTCTAAAATTTACACTTCTGTGAAACCAAAATGTGATCACCAGAGTTCTCTCTAACAAATCTTATTAGGATTGATTAAATGACATTCCTTATGTTTAGATATAATGCTAACCTTTACAGAGGGTTAAAAAGAAATGATATCATTCAGGGGACAATGGACACCTAATGGTTTGGTTTAAGGTAATTTGGGGAAGGAGAAAAAAAATTAAATATTGAGGTTCTTTTGAAATTTTTTTCTTGTTTGCATGTGTTAACTATAGGTCAACTGATTTTAATAGATATTGAAAAATTAATTTTCAGATAAAATTAATGAAGAGAAATGTGTATGCCTTCCTCAGCTTGAGGAATTAATATCCACAGTTTTCCTTTTTCATTAACAATCATTTACCTAGTATTCATATAAAATTTCACACTAAGAAATGACTTTATTAAATTATGTATGTTCTAATTTTTATTTACTGAAATTTTGTTAGTAAGCCTGAAAGACCACTGCTTAGTGAAAAGGAAATTATCACCGTAAACATTTTATATGAAATCTTGCTTAAATTACAATTACAGAACATGATCACATTTTCTGCAGTAATAGGTGGTTGTTCATACTTCAAAATACTACATTTTGTTACTATAATTTCCTATAAAATTAATGAAAAATATATTCTAATCGGAAATATGACCAAATTATGAATCAATTAATTTCAATAAATCAAAGATTTTAAGGGTTGGCTCTGCCTTTTTACATAAATGACTAATAATTCCCTAAAGTAGTTTTATTTTCCAAAAAAAAGGCGTTCATTTAATTTTGCTAAAATTTTATGTTCTTCCATTACTCCAGGAGGAAACAGTTCTTAATTGACTCATAACTACTTAAAAGATATGAATAAAATATGGCATTATCTCTCTGTCTCACTTTACTTATAGACTCTCAAGATGGAAACAAAATTCAAATACTTGCAATTCAAAAAGCTCAGTAAACAGTCATGGTTAAATTCATAAAACTTTAGTGAGCCATTAAGTTCTGCTTAATGATTTAACGTCTGTTTCCACTTATACTCACCTTTGTACAGACTTTTGTCAGGTTTATTTCCCACTACCTTAACTGATTTCATTAATTCAACAACTATTTATTAAGCACCTGTCATAAAGTAAATAAAGTAATGAAACACTCCATAAACTCTAGGAAATCACAGTCTATGGAAAGCTAGAGCAAAATCCATGAATAGCTAGTCTACAAAGTAAAAATGCTAATTCATTAAAGAGACACATGAGTCACAGGTAAAACTGGAGCAGCACCTTCCTTCCAGAAGGGGGAATCTGAGCAAACATCTCCATTCATGTCTACCAGGACAGTGAAGACTGTAGAATAAAGAAATGGAAGTGCTGACAAGTCTAAGGCTGTATCATTGATGAACACCCACGTATGATTTGGGAGAGAAACAAAATGTCCCTGGGGAAACAGCAGATAATAAGAGGTCAGAGATATTTTAAAGATAGAATGTAATGTGTGAAGCCAAAGGAGGAAAGAGTTTTCAGGAAAAGACATGCTCAGCAGTGTTCACAGAACTCAGGGAGGATGTGGATGGAAATAAGACCCTTGGCTTGAGAGCAGTTTTCTGGCAACCTTGAGAAAGCAGTTTCAGAAATGTGGTGTGGAGAAGAGTAACGGGAATAAATACTGAAGAAATAAGAGTGGGTTTATTCTATGCTTTTGAAACTTTCACCAAGAAGTTCAAGAGATACCGTGGTACTTTAAAACAAGAGCAAGGTCACTGGCAAACTTTCCATTTTAATAAATTGGAAATGAGTAATGATATCTTAAAGGTCAAGAGTAAAGAAATAGTAATAATGAGATTAAGATGAAAAAGAAAGTGTATCTGATATACAAAGGTCCAGAAGATGCAAATGGGATTGAGAACAAGGGATTCTTGTTCTGAAATATATTGGAAATGGGAGAAGAGGGAAACTAATATAGCTCACTTCAATTGGCCTTAGTCTTTTCAATGAATTTGGGCATATAGTCATCTGCAAAGAATCAAAAGGAAGTATTCTTGGACAATTACTTTCCACTGTATCTTTTCCTACTTCTTGACAGCATCTCAGTTTTCTTCTGTGGACTTACCCATGCCTCTCCAAATGTGTCTCTGCTGCAGTGTGAACATTAGGTGCCTGCCTCCAGTTCCAAAGCTGAAGGGGCAAGATGTTACTTCTCACCACCACGTGTAACCAAGAGGCAGATGTCTGTCCTAAACTTAGCCAGATGATGTCCCCCTAGGACTTAGAAGCTTGACGCAAGATGGATGGGGGGGAGGGGGGTACATACTCCGCAGCAGCTGTGCCCTAACATGTGCCTGCCAAAAACCATTCCTGTAATTCCTACTTTTTGGCTTCCAGAGCTACCATACTCTTGTCACCCTTCAAGACTGTTTCTCCAGATTTTCTGCCATTCCACGAAGGGTTTCCATGAAGTAGTTTTATTGTTTGCAACAACACACATACGTGCACACAGACATACATGCATAGAAATAAATATAACAGGCACAGAGCTGTAGGCTGAAAGAGAGGAGATAGCACTTGTAATAATGACCATGGGATAATTAACAGAGAGTTGACTAGAGGTGAAGATGAATTATCAGTAAGACTGAAAAACCACCTAAAGTTAAATAACATAAACTTACAGTTGCGCAATGACCAAGGCTAATTACTTACTGGATAATTTTCCACAACTTACATTTTTTATAACAAATCATGCAGTATTTTCCAAGAGTCAGGCAGTCAAGATGCCGAAGGATGTACGGCTGCTGGTAAAGGCACTGTGCATCCCTAAAGACAAGGAAATCCTTGCATTTGCCATCCAGTCGCACCAAAGTGATTTATAACATAGAGAATTTTTTCAGACCCAGTGATCTGTAGAAAATCTGCAGAAGATCATTAAAGATCATCCATGGATTCTTAAACCTTTTGGAGAATGAATGGACGCCAGGGCAATAGAATCATCACTTCCGTTCTCGAGGCAGACTGTACGAACTATCATCTCCCTTTAAGAGCAGTGACTTCCCTTTGGTAAATCAGCCCTTGAAGTAAATCTTGTCTTAGTAATGATAAAGCAAGAAATAAGAGGGCCACAGTGGCTCAGCAGGTAAGAATGCTTGCCTGCCATGCCCGAGCACGCGGGTTCGATTTGATTCCCGGTGCCTGCCCATGTTAAAAAAAAAAAGTAACTGCTGGTTTTATTTCTAATCACCTGTTTGGCTTTAGACAAGACTATTAACCATATCTTTTGAGCTTTTAGTTTCTTCATCTAGAGATGACTTGAGAAATTAGACAAAATTTTCAACCAGCTCCAACCCACCAGTATCTGAGCTGTGATTCCTCTATGTAGTTTGTTTCCCATATGGTACAGAGATCCAAAAATAGCACTGATGTGGGAAGAAATCCAGGGACAGTGTGGTGACAATCCCAAGAGTTTCAGATGAGCAGTTTTATGAAGCTTCTATTACCATCCAGAATATTGATTTGACTACCAAAATGAGCTATCCTTGTAATAATGTGCCTCTCGTGGTGGCCAAAGTCATAATTAAAACTCATTAAACAAATTAAATTAAAAGTATAAAAGAAATTAGAAAACTAAAATTACATTTCGCATTTTGCTAGAATATACTGTACTTTATGTCCTCAATTTCTGGAGAGAAAATATGCTGCTCCATCTATTTTCAGTTTTTACTTCTGCCTGTGGAGGAGACTCACTTCTTTCTGAAAGCTGTCTTTTGAGTACCATGGTAACCACATTTTTAAGACATTTGAAAATGCCACCTAAGAAGGTCACACCTAAACAGACCTCAAAGGGTATGCTTTAACATGAAAGTGGGAAAAATGCTTAATGTTAGTCAAAATGAAATGCCAGAAATGGGGAGAAGAACAGGATTCAACCCATCCATCCATCAACTTCTGCCACTGCGCTGAACAAGCCAAGAGGGGTTTTTGGTCTTGTTTTGGTGCACCCTCTGTGTCTACCTGTGCCATTAGGGTCACATTCTGTGCATGCTCCTCACCTGGCTATCTGCTCTGGGGTTGTCACCCATACATAGAAGAGAAAGGGGCCAGAAATGGCAAGATGCTGGCTGGGGGTAGACATGTAACATAGGCTGCTGATGTGGTCCCAGCTGGTGACCTCGAATCTGGAGATTCTGGAGGCATTATTAGAAGAATCACACCTTGATGATGCCCTGACGGGTCACTGAGAGACTTAAGGAGAATGAAAGTCAATGGAGGGGCAACAGAATGTCCAGCAGCAGATTCATTTGTGAGCACATGTGAGACATCCGCTGCCCACTCGCCTCCCAGGGAAGACGTTTCATTCCTGCTTCAGCTGTGGATAAGGGGTCTGAAGGGCGGAGAAGGCAGGTCGAGAAAATAATTCTAATGTGGCAGCTAAAATAAAAGAAACACAGATGGAGCAAGACACGTTACGGTGTTCTACAATAGTCCCTAAACAAAAAGGAGCAGTTGACACCTACATCAGCAACATCAAAACAGTCGGGGGCCGATGGAGGGGAGGCTTCTTCCCTTCACTTAACACTATTATGCAAGAGACATGGATGTTAATTTTAAAATAGTATTTGGTTACAAAGGAATGCTATAATATTACTGAAGGTTTAAAAAAATCAAAATAATAATATTTAGTAATATTGAAAAAGTCTTCTGTAAGCACCCATTATGACAACAGAACTCAACATAATATTTGTAGCCAAAACGGGTTTAAAAAGTAAAAATGAAGTTGATTAAAATAATTTAAATTTGTTTTATTAATAATTTTGTTGTTTCTTTATCCATAGCTTATTATCATTTTGATCAATTAAAATTGGAAGCCTTTGCTTTGCTTCATTCATTTCCAGATATTCCTATATTCCTATATTCTTTCCAAAACTGTTTTTAGTGAGATAAATATTCATTAATATTTTCCAAAAGTGCCACTCTGTATTTATCAAAATAATTAAAGATAGTTGATACACCTAGTAGTTTAAATCATTAGTGAGTATCCAAATTATATTATGCTACTAGAGGGTTAATAAAATTCAGTAAAGTTTAAAAATTCAATAATAATCTCTTGAATTTGTATAATGCCTCATTTCACACAAAATAAAAAATGAAAAGCTCATGTTTTCTCATATTATATCACTTTCATATTTTTGAAAAATACTTAAAATTATTTTTATACCAAAACTAAGAATATTGCCATAGAGATATAGTCTACTCTTTTTATAAGCTTTGAAATTATTTTCCCTATTTATTTCATCCTCTATTTAATTAAAATTGAATGCTTAAACCTTCTTTAAGTTTTCCTCCTCCACACATTATACACACTCACACACCATGAGGCAGAGGCAGAGGCTATGCCAGACACCCTGTAAGAAACATTTAAGAAAATTTAATGAATGAAACTAACAAGAAAAGACAGGCACTCAACTTCCTCACTTGGAGAATTCTGATATTCTCGCAAGCAGTGGGGACAACCAAATCAATAGGCTGGGCCCTTGATCTTGGGACTTGCCCTGTGAAACTTATTCCTGTAAAGGGGACTATAAGCCCACTTAAAATTATGCCTAAGAGTCACCCCCAGAGAATCTCTTTTGTAACCCAGATGTAGCCACGCTTTCCAAGCCAGCTGGACAGGTGAAGTCATTGTCCCATGGGACATGACTCCCAGGATGAGCCAGGACCTGGCATCATAGAATTGAGAAAGGCTCCTTGACCAAAAGGGGGAAGAGAGAAATGAGACAAAATAAAGTCTCAGTGGCTAAGAGATTTCAAACAGAGTTGAGAGGTTATCCTGGAAGTTACTCTTATACATTATATAGATATCCCTTTTTAGGTTATGGTGTATTTGAGTAGCTGGAGGGAAGTACCTGAAACTGCTGTGTTGTGTTCCAGGAGCCTTGATTCTTAAAGATGATTGTATAATGATACAGCTTTTCAATGTGACTGTGCAATTGTGAAAACCTTCTGTCTGATGTTTTTTCTATCCGGGGTATGGACAGATGAGTAAAAAAATATGAATTAAAATAAATTGGGCAGATTGTAATAGTAGTGGTCAAAGAGAGGGGGGTAAAGGGTATGGGATGTATGAGTTTTTCCTTTTCTCTTTTTATTTCTTTTTCTGGAGTGAATCAAATATTCTAAAAATGATCATGGTGACGAAAACCCAACTATGTGGTGATATACAGTGACTGATTGTACAATGTGTAAACTGTATGTGTGTAAAGATTTGTCAATAAAAATATTTTTAAAAAAACAGGGAAATGGATTTGCAAAATAAGATTACAGTCAAGGGTGAAAACAGAGATGTGTGGAGGTCAAAGTGTTCACACAGATGAGGTGATGATTAGTCTTCCATTGGAAAAATTCAGAGAACTGATAAAACAAGGAACAAGAGCAGGCTCCTGAAAAAGTAGTAAGAATTCACCAAGTGCTCATGGTAAAAGAGGCATTCTAAGCAATGTGAGCAAGTTATGTAAATTTTTTAAACTTGTGTAATTATATGACCTAATTAAGGATTTCAAAACAAAACAATTAGCATTCTGCTAATGCACACTGAAGTTCAAGGAAGGGAAAAGTAGGTCACAAGGCTGGCAAAGGAGCAAGATACCTAACCATGGAGTCACTTGTACCATCCTCAGGATATAGATTATTTCCTGAAGCCAATGAAAAACAACTGGATTAAAATGTGAAATAATCTAATTTGCTTCGTAATATCTGACTTTGGATTTTCTGTTCTAAAAATATGCACATCTGAGCTACTACTCCAGATTAGTGTATACAATTGCATTATAATGCAAGCTATACATTTAACTTTAAATTTTCTAATAGCCTCATTAAATTAAAAAATAGGGGAAATTAATTTTAATAATATATTTTATTTAACCAAATATTCAAACCACCCAGTATTATCATTATAATATGTAATAAATATTTTAAAAATTGTTAAGGTAATATTCCATAATATTGCATTTACTAAGTCCTCAAAAGCCAGTATGTATTTTATACATATAAGCACATCGCAGTTTGGATGCTAAATTGTCACCAAACATATTTGATCTGTATTTATATTTCATAAAACTTACAATTGGAAAAGTAGATTCACACATCCAGTTTTTCTAAACGTTCTTAAAATTGTTCTCATAACTGAATTGAACTCCCCAAAATAATTTTTCTTTAATATCTACAATAACATAGGCAAAACTGATTCATCTTTTTTAGAACCCAATAGATTTGGCTTTGTAGCAAAAATATTATCAGTTTCAAAACAATGCTTTAAAAATACATCTGTCCAAGATAGGTAAATTCACTAATTTCTCTGTCAGCTGAGCATTGTCACCAAATTCACAGGGATATTGCACAAATTAATCAGTATTAAATAAGTGCTCAATGTTTTATAGTTTTTGTAAGCAATTTACATAACAATGGTAATCACAATGAAAATTTTCTACATGGTGACTCAAATTAGAAAAATGTATAAAATATTATTATTGATTTGTATTATGAAAAGTTTTAATTTCAAAATAAGTTCTCATATCTAGCTAGCTAGATCAAAAATAAGTTTTTCCTTTCCTTGAATTTTAAATATAGCTTATTCACAGGCAGTATGACATTGATGACAAAACAATACATCACTTTGCCATTTTGGTCACTGATTATTGAATAATGGAAGGTATTACTTTTGTTTCACAACACTGTGAACAGGAGATAACAGAACTGTAAATCTTTGTAAAACTCTTTCACGACCCAACCAATAAGCACTGGCAAACATCACATCATTAATTTCATTGTCCTCTATTTTTTTCATCAGTTTCATTACATTGGTAATGATTCCTACCATTCACATATATTCTGAATTGTTTTTAATAACCACAGCCATGACTCTTTTCATAGCATCTTCTTTAGGAAACTGAACAAATTTTCAAAATATATCACATGGTGAAACAAAGCAACAGGCAAAGGCAGACTCTTCCTTTGACATTCTAATTAATCTGATATTTGAGAGCATAACTAAAGCACCATTCATTGTGAAAGAAATTGTTTTCATATCTAGATGAAACACATTTTTGATGTGTAAAAGATTAAAAAGTATCCATATCATGCATTCAAATTTCTATGTGAATTTAGAATTCCTTTGAGACCAAACAGCAAAATGAAAACAAAGAGAATATTAAGTGCTAGTGAGAATAATGAGCGACTGTAACTTTGTATAATTCTGGAAGGAGTTTAATTAAAATACTCTTTGGCATTATCTACTAAAGCTGAACATATCCAAACCCTATGACTCAAAAATTCCCTCCTAGAAAAATATCCTCCAAAGACGTATATAAGCATGTTAATCAAAAGTATGTAAAGTGCTCAAAGCAGCACTCTTCATAATATCTAAAACCTGGAAACAATCTACATATTCATTAATGATAGAATGAGAAGATAAATTGTGGTATAATCCCACCATGAAATAATATAAAGCAATGAGAATGAATGCACTGTTGCTGCATGCAACAAAATGAATGAGTCTCACAAAGTCACAGAAGAGTATACACTTTATGACTGCACCTATTAAGAATTCAAAAGCAAAAAAATAAACAATGACAATACAAATAAAGATATTGGTTATATTACGTGGGGTGGACTGAGATTAGATATTAGGGTGCTGATAAAGTTCTAGCTGTTTGGTATTTGCAAAGTTGTGTTTACATGTTAAAAAGTAATTGAGCAGTACATTTATGATTTATGTACCTTAGTAATAAATATCTTGATTTAAAAAAAAAGACCCTCAATAAATCTGCTAAACAGAAATTTAGACTCAGCTGAAGAGCGAATAAGTGAAGCGAAAGACAGAAAGGGGAAATCACTTGCTATACAGTGCAAAAAGCTAAGGAGATGGGAAATGTAAAAATGACATTAAATGCATGGAATAAAGAACAAATAAATTCTATATATATGTTTATTAGAAGTTTCAAAATGAGAAAATAGAGAAGCTGAGTGAAAGGCAGTATTAAAAGCAATTAAGACCTAGATTATACATATTTAATAAAAGACAAATTCTCAGATTCAAGAGGCACAATGCTTCTAACAGGGTGAATAGAAATGCTTACACAACTATACACAGAGGACTGGAATTGCTGACTATCAAAGAAAAAGAAAAGAGCTTAAAACCAGATGTAGAAAACATTAACAACACACAGAAAAGAATTACAATTAGATTGAAAGCTGACTTCCAGTGTAGCAACAATATACTCCAACAGAAAGTAGAATAATATCTTTAACGTGTTGAGAAAAATATATACCAAGCTAGACGCTCAAAGCCAACTAAAATATCATTCAGGAATGCATGTGAAATATATATTAACCAAGCCTGAAAGAGTTTACAATTTGCAAAAACTTACTAAAAGAATTACACAAGTATGTTCTATACAATTAAGGAACCTGAACAAGAAGCATTTCAATTTTAAGTTCATTTATGACTGAGGGAAAAATAGAGATATTGGTTCAATGAAAACTTTGTCAAGACAAATGTACAGGGTCAAAAATTAAAAGGTATAAGAAGTTATAATTAAATAAAGATTCAATATAAAGAATAAAAACATAAGATCAATAGAAATAAGAGAAAGAAAAGGCAAAGGTATAACTCATCAATGAAACTATAAAATAAATGAAATTTTTTTCAGAAATTTCAGTAAATGTATTGAATTATACTTGTCTCCAACTGATTTTTTTCTAATTGAATTTAAAAAATTCATCCATATCAATTTATTACAATTCTAGAAGCCAACAAAATGGAAATGAATGAAACTGAAATAAATGTAAATACATATATCAGGTCAATGCCAATAAAAAATTTAATAGCTAAATTAATGTTACTAACCTTTAATTAATATCACTATAAAGTAGTTCCATCAAAAGGGATTATTGTAGAATGTAAATAAATTAATTGAATGGTCATATTTGAAGCCTGAATGGGCACATATGATAGAATCCGAAAAACATATTTCATTTTCAAATATACATGAAACATTTACAAACACTGATCAAGTCACAAAGCAAGTCCCCAGAAATGTCAGAAATATTTATACACTGTCAGTAAAGTTTTATGATTAAACTTGTTGGTAAATTAAAAATAAATATCAAAAGGGTGAAAAATTCATGTGTTTTTAAGTTAAAACCTTCAAAACTATTGGCAGATTAAACAAAAATTAATGATTAACTTGAGAAAATATTTACAACTGAACTACGGTGAAAAAATTATCCACCAAAATGTAAAAGAATACAGATTAAACTACTGAAAAAATTAGGGTTTTATGGATAAACTTAGGGAAAAAAAACTCAAACGTAAGGGTCAGAATAGAGTGGAGCAGAAAAAATAATAAGGGATGAGAAAAGTAATTAATATATATTTTTTAAAATAACTAAATACAAAAAAGAATTTTCTAAAGCCTTGCATCTTATATTTTGAAAATTCTAATACAATTGATAAACCACTGCTAAGTTTTACCAATAGCAAAAGAGAAAAGATAAAAACAGTATTAGAATAGAGCATAAGACAATAAAATATTTGAGAAAATAATGCATCAAAAACAATTTCCTAAGTATATTTTAAATGTTGATGAAATGGATATTTTAAATGTTTTAAAAAAGAATGAGCAAATTCTTTTTTCTCTTGAATTCTCTTAAATGTTGATAGCATTATAACAATTTTAAAAATGAATCAGTAGTTAAAAATTTACCCACAGATAAATAGCCAGGCCCAGAGCCTCATTAAATCAGAGCCTCATTAGGCAAAGTAATTTCTATTTCAAACAAATATTTTTGGAGAACAGAAATACAGGACAAACTTTGTAATTCACTTTAATGATACCAGTTAAATCTTAATGCTGAAATAGATAAAAGCTGATTTTATTTATGAACAGAAATTTTTAAAATCCAGTTAAAAATATTTAAAAAAATACATTATAGCAAAGTAGATTTCAAGAATAGTTTATTACCCAAATAAAAGGTGGTTTAGCAGTAGAAAATCCAATTGTCATATGACATATTAACAGTTTAAGCACAAAAATACATGCAATGAAACAACTTGACAATGTATCACATCCAATCGTGCAGCGGGGGGAAGGGGACTTGAAACAAGTCAAAATAAGATGAAAATTGACCTAACCTGATAAAGATTACCTACCAAGAACTCTAAACTATTGCCTTCTTCATAGTGAATTGTAAGAAACATTTCCCTTAACATCAGGGAAAGACTAGAATATTTATTTCAACAAATAAGACCACAGAAACTGAATATATGAGAACTGGAAAGAAACAAGCTGTCATTCACAAACACAGCTCCTCTATTAAGGCAAGTCTAAAAGAAAACACATTGTATTTTGACAAGTATGATACTTCACTAAGGTTGCTGGATATAACATTAATATATGAAAATAAAAATCATTCATAACATTTTTAATAGCAGCAATCTATACTACACTTTGGCTAAATTTCAAACCAAAAGTCTATATGATTCTATATGAGAAAATTTCAAAATTTTATTTAAGAATATAAATGGATTAAATAATTGAAGATAATCATCATGTTCTTTAATAAATAGCCCAATCTTTAAAGATAGATATTTCAGTCATAATTGTTTAAACAAAATATACTCATTGCTGAATTGTCAAAGGGATATCAAAGAATACAGCATAGTGAACATGAAAATAATATAGAAGCATTAATAGTCAAAACAGCTAAGGCAGTTTTGATGAAGAAAAAGGAAGAGAAAGAGTAACTAAGACACTGATATTGCTGCAGTGCTAGACAAATTGAAGAATGGAATAGAATACAGGACCCCGAAATAGGTCTTGTGTACATGGAAATTAGGCAGATGAATAAGGTAACATTATGAATTAAAAGGAAAAGAAAAGCTGGACAACTATCTAAATGGTTTTTTAAACAAAAGAAATATAGATCCCTACTTGATACAAAACACACACACACATAGAAACTGAAGGTGGATTAAAGACCTGATTTTAAAAATAGCATTTTTAAGCTTTTAGAAGAAAATTAAAAAGAATAACTTTATGCTATTAGAATAGGGTATAATTTTTAAAAACAACAATTCAAGCCATAAAAGAAAAGAATTATGATACATTAAAACTAACGTTGGGTCAGAGAAGACCATTAAAAATGAAAAAGATACATCACAGACTATAGAAATGATTAGTGTTAAAAGCCTCTGAAAGATCACATAAAACGATATGCGAGCTAACAAACAGAGAAAAGCACATTAAAATAACAATGAGATAATATAGTACCACATGAAGACTGGCAAAATTTAAGTTTGACAGCAAATTTTGTTGGAAGATGTGGGAAAATACAAACTCTCATACAAGGGAGAATGTAAAATTTTACACAAGTAATTTTTGAGACCAACTTGACAATACCCAGTTAAGCTGGAAATGCACATTCTATGGAAACTGATAATTTTGTTTTAAAAGAAACACCCCAGAGAAAACCATATGCATGCATGTAAGATGATATTTATATCTATGTTTTTGGCAGTGTTGCCTATAACACAAGAGTATGATTAAACTACCTATCCCTCTAGTGGATGCAACGTGGCTTATTTGTACAATTGGGCACCATTCATGTAGATAAAAGGAGTGATCTGGATGTATCAAGAAGGAACTTTTAAAGAAGCAAATGAATAAGATCATAATATAGCATATGACATCTCTAAATTTTCAATGAAAAATTATCAAAAAGATATGTACATATGTATGTGTGCATATATATATATACACACACACATTTATGAATATACATAAACATACACATACATATATAAGTATAAAGCAGTCTTGACATTTGTCAGGCCTGGGGCAAGGTAGTCCTTGTTGTTGCTAGGAGCTGGCCTGGAACTCACTTTCATGAGTTCCACAGTACACGGCCTTTGTATTCTTCCATTGACACGTTGAACATCAGCGCCAGCGTCAGACAAGGAAGATCACTCTGTGATCATTACGAATCAAGATAAAAACAAGAGCACACTGCATTTATGACCCACAAAGGCAGACCAGGAACACTGTCCAAAACACAAACACAACCAAACATTCTCTATCCTGGCTAATGGGGGTGACTGCTTCTTCTCTACCAATTATAGCGTTGGCTCCATCCTATTCTTCCCTTCTCTTAGATAACATTGATCGAGATACTCAATAAATGAATTAGCCCTGCTTCTTGACAGTAATCAATTCAAAGCAAAGCCCTGCTCCATTAGATCCTACCCCAAATCACCAAATACGAGTACAATTCTGTAAATCCTTTCTATCATCTTCTTACTGAGTCTTACAACTCCCAATAGTGAATGTGCTCCATTACAGAAATATCTTCAAATCATTCAAATACAGGAATGGTCCTGGCAGCCTTTGTTTAGGAGAGCACTGACACACATATGCAGTAAATACAGAAACATACCTAGAAAAGATTCATTCTAGTTTCAGGGCAGCGGTTATTCCATGGGAAGAAACAAAGGAGAATGGAAGGTGGTGAGAACTTAAACTGCATCTTTAAAATTACACTGCTCTTTTCTTTTTAAGAAATATAAAGTATTGAACCAAATTTGCACTTGGAAAAGCAGAGTCAGAAACTAGTCTGAAGTTTCAACTCATATGTAATTTCTAAGCTCATTTAGATAATTATAGTACTAAATAAAGAATAAAATGAAAAGGCAAGGATGTGATTCATAATGTTGCAAGCTGTGAGGCTGCAATACTGCCAAGAACAGAGATCAACACACAAGATTGAAAGCATCGGTTTGGCTTTTGCCCATTGCTATACTGCATGTTGTATACATGCTGCCTTTGAGACCAAACAAAATCAGGTCTTGTTTGGAAAGCAATTTACTAGCTTAAAACTACCTAGCATGTAACTTTGCCACCTTTTGGTAACCGAAATAATCTACAGCTCATAATCTCAGGAAGAGCAGAATGAACATAATGGCATCTTGTTCATATTAATCCTACCCAATGAAAGACAATGTCACAGACATCTAACATGAATAATCAAGATCCCTAATCAGGAATTCAAGGTGTTCTCTTACCTCATCCCAGCTTTATTAACCTTAAAAAAAAATCCAGAAGAGAAAAAGAAGTACTACTTACTGTGCCTTGTCCTTTTCCTATTTTTTCCTCAGTCTTAGGTCATTATGTATGATCTTTTTTCTCTACTAAATGTCATTCCCTCTTCTCAGAGGTCCTATACTCTACCTATCTTTCAATTTGCAATTCACGTGCCAACTATTTCATAAAGCATCTTGAACAATGCTACTGGCAGTGATAGATTAATTCTGAAAAAATTTTATTGCACATTATTTTTATTTCTCTTGTTTGTTCATTTTTTCACCCATCTATTCAATAAATATTTTTACTCATTCATAAGAGACACCAATGTGGCTCTTGCAAGTCCTTGATCCCATGGTGTTCCCTTCTTCCCATCTCATCTTGCACATGACCTTGGTGCCTAAATCTTCTTTCCTCTTGAAGTAATCCAGATTGTCCAAACAGTGGCCATGAATGTAAAATTACACTAACTATTCCTGAAACTAAATAACTGCAACTGACCCTTCTTGCTAAACCTCATTAAAGATTCCATTTACACTGGGTTTTTTCATGTCACAGTTTTTAATGAAGATTATGCTGATGGGGTCCTAATGGATTTCCTTTCACAGTTCTTGATGCCATGATTAAGACCAGAACTGGGCATTTTGGTGCTCAGCCTGGACCACTTCAACAGTCAGGCACCCTGTAGATGTCGCCTCTCTCCAGAGTCCTGGGAACTAGATGAGTTAGTTCTGCTCCTGACCTGTGTCTCCTCCCTTTGCTCAGAAGCACTGCCTAGGCTTTCATTATTCCATCTTTACTGTCCTTGGAATAAACCTCTGGGTTTGATTTGTTTCACTACTCAGGGCTCTCATGGACAAAACAGGCGATGGAGGGGCACAGCCAAGGTTCTCGTGCTGATTATCAGTTCTTCCTTCAGTCAATTGCCTGGTCAATCCAATAAAACTCCAGACTGTGGTCCAGCTTCTTGAGATTGGAAAGGATTTTTACCAAGATTTTGAACTTTTTACCAAATTTGAGACCTTATGGATATGAATAAGATAATTATTTGTGCACTACCTTAGAATTTTTTTTTTACCAATAAACAGATGAAAACATGTTGCAAACATGTTGCAAACAGGTTAAAAACTCCTATTACATTGATATTTTCTCAATAATTGTTTCTCGTACTTAATAGTATAGAAAAGATTTGGAAAGAAATTTTGTGGGGTTTGTACTATTTGCCAGAGTCCTGTGCTAAGTATATTCCTATGTAATATCCCTGATGTAGGTGCATAATGGCTCTTTTTGCAACTACTTAATCAAATTAAAGTGTTTCAGCAGTTTTTAAAATAGCTATTTTAGCATAAACTATTACTCTAAAATCCTTAATCTACCATGTGTTTGATTTCATTCTGCTTTTTATCTATTTTAATTTTATTTAATTCATCCTGAATCTAATTGTGGTCTTTCCCATTGACCTTTATTAAGAATTTGCTGTTAAATTTTGATAGTTAAAAATACAATTTGCAGTAGCTTTGCAACTAAAAGTGTTACATAAATGTGATTTAATTTTATAATAGGTATGAACTTCAGTTAGCAAGTTCAGATAGGAATTTAGTATCACTTTTATTGATTATCTTAAAATGAATATAATTTTCAATGTAAAAGCTAAATGTAATTTTATCTTTCATTTTGCAAGAATGCCAAGACATGTTCGGAACGTTCATCATTTGGGAACTCCATCTTTCAAGATGACAAAGGCTCAGGGCTTTTCTAGGACACACTAGTAACAAACCAGATGGTCAGTTCCCTCAGGCCAGCTCTGAGGACTGGTGGGACTGCTTCCCTAACTACTAGATGTCCCAATCCATGTAGTCCTTTGGGCCGAGGAGTTCTGGAGTTTCTGCGGCAGGGCACTGGAATCACAAGTACTTAGGGCCCTACCTCCTTCAATGCACCAGGAAGTGACCCTCCGAGATGCTCCAACTAGCCCCAAGGGTACCCTAGAGCATGAGGTGCGTCCGGCTACCTCTGAAATCCAGAGATCTCTGCTCCCTTTGGAACCTCAGAGCCTTCTACCACCTCTTGAAAGCCTTCTTACCTCTACCAACCCCATTCCACCCCAGTCATGGAACCTGGCACTATCATCAGAAAGCATTTAATCTTTAAGAAAATGCAAAGAACTTTTCTTTTTAGGAGCCTCCTTCTTTTGTCTTTCTGAATTGCAAAAATCCTTCAGTTGCCTATCTTCTTGAGTTTTGGGTGGGGGCAATATGAAATTTAGGGAGAAATGCAAAAAAAATATTTCGGTAAAGCAACTTCCCTTACAGAATTTATTATTCGAGGCCATATTCTGTATTGGACTCAGAAAAAAAAAAGTTGAAGTTTAACAAGATTTTTTGGTTTTTATATTACTCAGATATCCTTTTCTGTGGAGTGGCAACTTTCATTTGAACAGTGTATCAGGATAATGATTATCTTTACCAAAAATAGTTAATTCCAGATGATTAACTCACATGCTTAAAGAACCTGCTTACCTTGTGTATCAGTCAGAGTCCCAACAGAAAAAAGCAAAAGCACTTTAAGCATACAAATTAGAGGGTAATACGGGGAAGAGGTATATAGGGGATGGAGGAGACAAGAACCCAAACGGGACAGTAAACATCCTAGGGATTAGATCATCCACAGGCTTGAAGGAGAAGTTTTTGTTATAGAGTCCTGGCTGGGATCATGGTCAAGGGAACGAAGATAAATAGTGGATACTGCACACAAAGAGGGCCAACATCTGTTAGAGAGACTACCAGAGTCAGTATGAAGACAATAATACCCTGGTTTCTCTTTTCCTCCTATTTTCCAATCTTCCTCCAGTGCCTTCCACAGACTCAAACCAGCCAACAGGAAAAACTATGAAACGAAGCATCTCCTATATATTGAGAAACAGGAGGATGAGAAAACAGCCCATAGAATAGCATATTGAGGAGTTCTCAGTATTATATTATATTCATTATACTGAGTACAATACATATAATTATTTGCTTATATAATTATATAAGTGTATATATAATATTATAAAATTATACTCATATATTGCACAAAATTTTTAGCTACCACAGGATTCCTTTAATGAATTTACTTCTTGCCTAAACTAGAAAATCATTATTGAGCTATATGAAATATAAGATATTTAAGACTAAGGAGACATGCATTTGAGGACCCAAGGAAGAAATTTAGGATCAGATTCTGCATTCTATTTCATGGTAGAATTCCTTCCAAAATCTCTGAAGTATACTTAGAAAGGCATTGTCATTAAGTCAACTGAATTACTTTGACTAAAGAATCAAATCTCCCTGGTTTTCTGAACTACAAAATCATATCCTCACTAGAGGCTCTTGAATCTGAAAGAGAAAAAATTGCAGTTAAATTAAAATCTCTTTTCTTTTGATCACGTTAATGATGCTTATTAGGTTTTACTGGAGCTGGCAAGTAAAAAGTAAAACAATTCTAAGTATCTCTTTCCAATTTCAAACTGTAAAACTAGATATAGGCAAAATAAAATTATCTTAAAATCACATGAAGTTCCTTCATTGTTCAATAAAAGTTATTATTCTGAGAGGGAAATTCTAGCTTCCTTTATCAACACCCTCTCTTCAATAAACGCAACTGTTTTTTCCACTACCAATTTTGTGTTCTTTCAATCCATCCTTCACATAAATTTAAAAGTGATCAGCATAAAACACAAATCTGACCAAACTATCCTCCTGACTACATCACTTCCACTGCTTTTGACTGATGACTAGATAAAGCCCAAGTTTCTTCATGTGGAATTGGAACTTCTCCAAACCCGGAGCCCAACGATCTCTGACCGCCTTTACCTTTATTCTTTGCACTCTATGAAGTGAACCTGCTTCTTGTTCACCACCTGTAGCAGACATCCCATACTGGTTCTCACAGAGTGTCTCTGCTCATGCTGTGTCTCTGCTGAAACATCTGCCCAACTTCCCTCTTCCCTGGTTGATGCCCATAGATTCAGTTCAAGCCGTGATGGTTCTAGTGCCCAAGGAATGGGTTGAAGCACATGATTCCTGGGAATACATTCATCACTTTACCACACTGTGATGCGTTGTCTGTTTCTGTTTATTTCTGCCTCTCCAACTGTGCCGTCAGCCCCTTGGGGCGAGTGACCATGCATTTTTCATCTTGGAAAACGCACCAAATAGGCCAGGTACATAATGTCCCTCAATAAAAATGTGCTAAATGAACGACTAGATCTCCCCAAAACATTCCAGCCCTGCTTCTTCCCGTTCTTTCTCATTTGCCATTAATTACCTAAATGGTCCCCAAAGTTAGCCTTTCAAATAAATAAATGTGATCATGTCATGTCCAAACTAAAACGTTACTGGTGGCATTCATGCTCTTACAGGGAGCAAGTATCGAGCCTTCGTTCTTCACCACGTAGTTGTCACTGAACACCTGACAGTCTGATATGCACTGTGCTGGATGTGGGAGACCTCATAGTAGCTGATCAGATGCGTGCCTGAGGACATGCACCTAATCTTCTCTGCTCTCTCCTGCATGAGTTCCTTTACATGGAAAACTCTAGTCATGTTCAAATATCACCTCAGATGTCAAATGTTCCTCAGTAGCCCAGAGTAGAATTACGTGCTTGTTCCTCTCTCCTCCCTAACTATGATTTCCTAATTCTATTAAAACACTTAAAACTGCATTATGGAGGAGAGCCAGCAGAAGCAGACAAAATGGCTTCCGGAGGTTTGGGTCGTATCAGCGATTAGTAGTGGTCACACCGAAAAGATTATTCTCCCTCATCCAGCAGTGCTCGGGAAGCCTCATGAAGTCCCGGCTCAGTCTCGGGCCGTGACTCCCAAAGTAGACTAGCCCGAGGCGTTTGAAATGTTTTTTTTTCCTGCATCGGGTCCACTAACCCTAAGTGCCGGGCAGGTTTAGGAAAGGAGGCCAAGTTTCCTTGGGAGATAATTCACACCGGTGAGCCTTCTGGGAAATGTAGTTCCGAGCAGAAAAAGCGGCTTTGGATCATTAAAACAATCAACAGCAACAAAAATAACAGCCAGTTTACTTGTGCATCTTTGGAATCTACATTTCCTTCTTCAGAAGCCTGAAGGTTTCAGGTTTGATTTATGGGGTGTTGCTTTGTCCCCAGCATAAAATTCAGGTGTGATACCATTTCCCCACTTACTGGTTGTAAAGTCACTAAACTGGATGTGATCCTCAGTTGAAGAAAGAAGAGCATGAATGATGGAACAAATGTAAAGGAGATATTGTCAAGTTTCCTAAGTTGGAAGATGGAAGATTATTGATTTTAGACATTTCATCTTTTCTAGCACCGGGAATTGGACGCAGGTCTCCGGCATGGCAGACACTCTTCCATTCTTCATGTAGATCTGAGTTTCTGGCCTGGATAATTTTTCACTCTCTGAAGAACTTCTTTTAACATTTCTTTCAAGACAGATAGATCTCCTGGTGACAAAGTCCCTCAGTTTTTATTTGACACCTAAGACATTAAGAAGCAAAAAGAACAGCATAACAAAAGGCTTATGAGTGAAGTTATGTCTACTTTCACAACAGCACAGGCCTTAAGATGGAGGGAGAGAACGTTGGGAAAATACACTACAGACATTGTTTCCTCAAAATAACACCTCTCTGAATGTGACTTCACTTGAAAGAATTTGTTTCATGCTTAACTAAGTACGATGGAAGAAAGAATAAAGACAGTGAGTTTTGCCATAGTTTGTCCCACATGGTAGTCATCCCCCTTAAGTGTAATGAGTATCAAAGTCTTCTTTTGGAAATTCAACCTCAGGAGATGCCTAAGAATTAATACTTGAGAGAAACCATTTGGATTTAATGAATGTGGGAAAGTTACACATCAGAGAAATCATGAAGGAATAAAACCCTGTGTGTAGGCTTCTCATCTTCCATCTTTCCTTGCTAGAGTGCTACATGTCTTCTCACATGTGTGTTCAATAAACTTTATTTTTTAAAAAACCCTTTGTATAAGCAATATTGGAAATACTACAGCCAGCATGAAATCACATTAAGCATGAGAATATTCATACATAAATTAGTGTGGCATATTTCTCAGGGACTGGAGCCTAGCCATGCCTAAAATTTTTTAATCCTTCTCTCCCTCTCTACATTCACTCTCTGCCCTCCGTACCTGTAACCCCCCTCTCTGTTCCCCCCTTCCCCCTCTTGTTGTAAACCGCCCATTTCCGTAGCTCACCACTAAACCGCAAGCCTTCCCGTTATTCTCTTCACTCCTCTATACCTAACCTAAGCCCTCAGCCTAGCAACTGCCTCCTGCCTTGTGTGATTGGCTGTCCCTTCCTGACGTGTGCGCCCAAGACTCCACCCCTCCCCGAGAGTACTTAAGCCCCACGCTTACCCCGCTCTGGGTCATCGTCCAAGCCCCGGGGTCTTCGGACCCCAGACGTCTCACTCCTCGGGTTCCCGGGTGGCCCATCCCGGAGTGTAACAATAAAAGCTTAAAACCCACATCTGGCCTGAGTGACGACTTCTCGCGACCGCCGGCTGGGGAAAGCGCCAGCTCCAGCTTACCCAGGTTAATTCCCTGCGAGCTCGCCCCAAACCCACCCAGTGTACCGGTCGCGCGGCCCGGCTGAAGCTATCAGCGGCAAGCGGTGCCTGAACAGGGACCCTCTACACTTCCGTCGCTGACTGGACATTGGAGATCCTAGGACCTCTCTTCTGAACCAAGGTAAGCCTACTAGACTCTCCTGCTAAATAAACGCAGTCCTAGGTTCTACAAGCAGTGAGTAGTCCCCTCTAAATTCTGTTATGGGTCAATCCTCTCTAAAAGCTAGGTCCCCCAGGTGCGCGCCCTAAACCGGTAACTGCTGCCACCGCAGAAGCTTCTGCATCGGGCTCCGAGTCTGTCTCAAATGCGGAGTCCTTGCTCGAGCAGCTTGAACAGTGGCTCGAGAGGCACCCGCCCCTATAGGACTATGGCGGAGAGCCTCAGGGCGGAAAAACTAACTCCACCCTTCCGCCTTCTTCCCCATCATCCAGACCGGAAAAGGGCCGCAGTCTTTACCCCACCCTCCCTGAAGACGCGGAGGCGGGACGTCCTGCCCCCCTCTCCCTACCCTCTGCCCCTCCCCCGGCTGCCTGTCCTCCTTCCCTTAGCAACACCAACCCCTTCTTCCCGGAAGCGCAGCCGCCATTTTACGCACCCCCGCCACCATCTTACGCAGGGCCGTGCACAGAGCTATCGCCATCTCGTTCACCCCGGCCGCCCTGTTGCAATCCCACAGGCGGCAACCCCCCCTCGGGTCCAGGGCAGCTCTGGCCCCCGGTCCGGCCGCTGCCGCCGACACAGGCAGCGCTCTTCCCCATTAATCTCACCCCATCCCCACAGCGCCCATTCCCGTGGGTTCCCCACAGTGAGGAAGATATAAAGCGGCTACACAAAGCAGTCAAAGAGGATGGGCTTACCGGTCCCTACGCTACCCAGCAACAGTTGCTCCAAAGGATTGGAGCCTCTTTGAAAGAATCCTACTTGCCATAATTTTCCTGTGCATCATCGCGTGTTTTAACCTGCTCATTTTCTTCCTCTAGGTGCTAACCTGCTTATTATTTTCAGTAAAAATGTTCTCCCTAGCACGCCCCTCCGGAATTCCCACCTGGCGACTCCTCCCTGTAACACTTCTAATTTTCTCCACAGCCACTTCTGCAAAACCTCCTGAAAGCAAAGTGTGGGCCGCAGTCCAATATCCCCCAGGATTACTGTTCCTCACCCCCGATTCCCCCACATTCCCACAACCTTTTGTTAATGATTGCTTACTAGATCTCCCGTGCGATCCCAATGTCCTCCCCACTAGTGCGCCTCTCAACCTATCATAATTCCCTAATTTCTCCCCCCCTCCCGAAGCCCTAGCGATTAACCTTACCTTCTTGCAGAATCAGTCAATGCAAGCCCTGCCCAGAGTCTCCCCGCCAAACAGCAAACTACTAAACCTCACGTTCGCTAATCTTTCAGGACAAGCAGAAGACAGGCTCCCGTGTTCTCCTCGATGGCCTAATTGTATCCACCTTATCTACTCCCGAACCATAAGCGCCGGAGTACTCAATAAAAACTCCCATAATGCCCCCAATGAAGCCCTCCTTTTCACAGGACCTTGGCCAGCTAGAGGAACTGCACCCAGCTATAACCAAACTCGCCCACACCCGCCGGTGCGGCCCCCAGTTCCCCTCTGCTCACCTGACAGCCATACGGCACCCTCAACTTCCTCTGCAGAAATCCCGTGGCTCCTGTGTCATACTCCCCCCCGAACTCACAACTCCTCCAAATATAACTTCTTTGTTCCCTATAACCCCCCCTTTCTTTATGGTACCAGCGGTTTCACCCACCTCTCTCTCTGTGGAAACCTCAGCTGCCTAGGCCTACGCCCCTTCCTTGGAGCAACCGAATCCCAATGGCGCCTGGTCACCTTCAACAGC
Organism: Tamandua tetradactyla; assembly: GCF_023851605.1. Classification (NCBI taxonomy): domain Eukaryota; kingdom Metazoa; phylum Chordata; class Mammalia; order Pilosa; family Myrmecophagidae; genus Tamandua; species Tamandua tetradactyla. The sequence continues at coordinate 37,294,132 of NC_135352.1, read as the reverse complement.
ACCCAGTAGCCCCCAACTGAGGGTAACAGGGTTACCGGTCCAGGCTACTATGCGTTTAATGTTTTAGGTGGCGAAAACCTCACTTCCACGGTCTTTTTAAGTCCTCCATTCTATTTCTTTACCTGCTCAAACTATAGTCACCCTAACACATGTCACCTACTTAACTACCTTAATACCTCTTTCTCAGTAGTTTTCATAGTACTTCAACCTAGACTCCTGTGGATCCCGCTCAACGCGACCAGGTGGGTCGCTCCTGCACTGCCCATGGACAGCTCCGTCACTCAGCTCAGCCCACACGCGAAGCGAGACTTCGGGATCACCGCCGCCATCTCTGCAGCCATCATCGCCTCTGTAGCAGCAGCCGTCACCGCAGCCATCGCCCTCACCCAAACATCTACCACCGCTGAAGTGCCGTGCAGACCGGACTCAACACCCTTACTCTCCAGGCCATCCGCAAGTGTTCTTCCTTCTTTCAACTCTCTAATCTCATCTTCTACGGCATCATACTAATAATCCTCATCTGCATCTTCTTCCTATTCTAGTGCCTTTTCTCAAAAATATCTCACCATAAACGACAAACTCAACTCCTAGCCCTAGCTGCTCTTGAGCTCCAAAATCCCTTTGCCGGTACAAACAATCATCGGCAAACACAGGTTTGGCTAACTAGTGTCGCTCATCCCCAGGACTGATCACCCTGGGGCCTGGGTCTTGCCCTCAAGACTGATCACCTTGAGGAGCCTGCCCCATACTGCTGTAATACTGGCCCAGCAAGCTGTGTGCCTCCGCCACTCCTCTGTCCTCTCCATTCCCCTATGGGGGCTGCACATCACCAGAGAGCGTGCATCTGGGGCCGCCGAAAGGCTACCAGATGGGTACCGCTGGGTGCGGCACAAAGTAGCCGCAGAAGAGGGCCACTCTAACAGGCCTCCTCTGGCTCTTCTGGGGCACATGAGATTTGCATAAGGGTCGGCTCAGCACATACCCTTCCCCTGAAATTCTGAGCCTCAAGTGCAAGGGGAATCTCATCCCTACCCCTCCCAGCAAAGGTTCACGCCCGCCACTTGTCACACAAGTGTGCTCTTTTAAAAGAAAAAGGAGAGGAATTGTGGCATATTTCTCAGGGACTGGAGCCTAGCCATGCTTAAAATTTTTTAATCCTTCTCTCCCTCTCTACATTCACTCTCTGCCCTCCGTACCTGTAACCCCCCTCTCTGTTCCCCCCCTTCCCCCTCTTGTTGTAAACCGCCCATTTCCGTAGCTCACCACTAAACCGCAAGCCTTCCCGTTATTCTCTTCACTCCTCTATACCTAACCTAAGCCCTCAGCCTAGCAACTGCCTCCTGCCTTGTGTGATTGGCTGTCCCTTCCTGACGTGTGCGCCCAAGACTCCACCCCTCCCCGAGAGTACTTAAGCCCCACGCTTACCCCGCTCTGGGTCATCGTCCGAGCCCCGGGGTCTTCGGACCCCAGACGTCTCACTCCTCGGGTTCCCGGGTGGCCCATCCCGGAGTGTAACAATAAAAGCTTAAAACCCGCATCTGGCCTGAGTGACGACTTCTTGCGACCGCCGGCTGGGGAAAGCGCCAGCTCCAGCTTACCCAGGTTAATTCCCTGCGAGCTCGCCCCAAACCCACCCAGTGTATCGGTCGCGCGGCCCGGCTGAAGCTATCAGCGGCAAATTAGTATTGTAATGATCCTGGGAATATGTTTATCTGAAGCAAAATCTCATGGACTATGAGAAAATTCGTACTAGAGAGAAATGATATATGAGTGCCCTGGAAGTAGTCATCTTTTACTTCACATTTGAAAAGCCGTACAGGGCAATAGCATATAAATGTAATGTGGGAAAGCTGTAAACCAGATGGAAAACCTCTGTATTCATTAGAGAAATCATATACTTGTGGGAAAGCTTTAATTCAAATGCCAAATCTCAGACATAAGAGATTTCATACTAGAAAGAAACCTTATGCATGTAAGGAATGTGAAAAAACTTTTAGTCATAAATCACATCTCACAGAGCATGAGAAAACTCACAATGGAGAGAAAGAATATGAATGTAAAGAATGTGGGAAAGTCTTCAGCCAAAAACAATATCTCATTAAACATTGGAACATACATACTGGAGAAAAACCTTATATATGCAGTGAGTGTGGAAAAGCCTTTAACCAGAAGGAAAACTTGATTAACCATCATAGAATCCATACTGGAGAGAAACCTTATGAATGTGATGGATGTGGGAAAGCTTTCATTCAGAAATCAAGCCTCACTACACACCAGAGAAGACATACTGGAGAGAAACCCTTTATATGTAAGAAATGTGGGAAAGCCTTCAGTGACAAATCTAATCTCACCGAGCATGAGAAAATTCATATTGAAGAGAAACCTTATAAATGTAATGAATGTGGAACAGCCTTCAGCCAGAGGCAGTATCTCATTAAACATTATAACATTCATACTGGAGAGAAACCCTATGAATGTAATAAATGTGGGAAAGCCTTTTCTCAAATCACATCACTAATTGTACATGTGAGAATTCATGCAGGTGATAAACCTTATGAGTGTAATTTATGTGGGAAAGCATTCTCTCAAAGTTCATCTCTTACTGTACATATTAGAAGTCATACAGGTGAGAAGCCTTATGGTTGTGATGATTGTGGAAAAGCCTTTTCTCAGTTCTCAACTCTTGCTTTACATGCAAGAATCCATACGGGTGAGAAGCCTTATCAGTGTAGTGTGTGTGGAAAAGCTTTTAGCCAGAAGTCACACCATATTAGACATCAGAGAATTCATACTCATTAAAAGTGCTGTGAATTCCTAGAATAAAGAAGGCCTTCAGATTCATAGCCCATTAGAAAAGTCATTCTAAAACAAAATACCATGAATGTGGGAAAGCCTTAAAAAGAAGACCAGTACTTAATATCTAAGAATTTTCATGAGGAGAAAGGATTAATAAAATTCTGACTTGTCCTACACAAACTCATAGTATATGCTATTGTTGGACTTTTAAAAGCCTTCTCATTAAGAAGCAAGTACGAGTCCTGCTATACCTCTGCTGCTAAACATGGTCATGAGTGGAGATTCTAAGTAGTGCAGTAAAGTGAAAGAAGAAGTGGTATACAAATTAGAAAGGAAGAGACAAAGTTACCATGTTTGTACCATGTAATATGATACCCTACATAATGCTATAATTATTAAAATTGTTTTATGTTGATGTAATAGTTATGTGGAATAGAATATGTTGTCAAGAAACATGGCCATACATTTGTAGGAAAGGAATGGAGTAGCCACTAGTAAGGAATTGAGGAGATAAAGGGTGTTGTATTTGCACAACAGAAAATTATAGAACAGTTAAATAATGTATATATTAGCAAGAAAGCATTGCAAGCATCTGAGTGAAAAAACTCAAGACTCAAAATGATGCATATGCTATGCTACATTTTTTGTAAGTTTGAGTAAAACAAAGGTTAATGCTGTACATTGATTACGGATTCATATGTGTATGTAATAAATAACAAAATATAATTTGAAACTGTATGTGCCAAAGTCTTTGCAGTGATTCCCTCTACGGAGAGGAGAGAAGAGACTAGGGGTGGTGATTGAATGGAACGTTTGGCGTTACATTTAAAGTTTCATTTCTAATTAAAAAGAAAAGGCTAAAGCATATAAAACAAGTGTAAGCTAATTTTTAAAACTTGGAGGATAAGGAAAGGAAAGCTGTTACTGCAGAAATCATGTTAAGTATGAAAAATAAAGTTGCAGCATATTAATACAAATGTACTGTTTGAGCATGTCAGTCTTTAGTAATTCCTAGTTTGATTTTGCAGCACTTTGCTTGAACTCACACATTATTAAAGATTGTTACCAGTTTAAAAAAAAACAAACTGCATTATGCAATTTGGTTCTTATTTGCCTTCCTCTATAGTGTTCTGCCGATCTGCGAAGGAAGAGATAAAGACCTTGCATGCAGATTGCCAGTTTGAAAGGGTGTCAGTACCCTAGAAAAGCTGTGTTTTAATCCTAATCCCATTTTGTAAAGCCAGTCGTTTCTTCTAATCCCTATCCAGTACTGTAATTAGATCATTCCCCTGGAGATGTGACTCAATCAAGAGTGGTTGTTAAACAGGATTAGGTGGAGACATGTCTCCACCCATTCGGGTGGGTCTTGATTAGTTTACTGGAGTCCTATAAAAGAGGAAACATTTTGGAGAATGCAAGAGATTCTGAGAGAACAGAGAATGACATAGCCACAAGAAGCAGAGAGTCTACCAGCCAGCAACCTTTGGAGATGAAGACAGCAAACACCTCTGGGGAGCTTCATAAAACAAGAAGGCAGGAGAGAAACCTAGCAGATGATGCTGTGTTTGCCATATGCCTTTCCACTTGAGAGAGTAACCCTGCCCCTATTCGCCATCTGCCTTCTCACTTGAAACAGAGACCCCGTGCCAGCTTGAAAGGATGCATCTACCCTATAAAAACCATGTTTTAATCCTAATCCCATTTTATAAATCCAGCCATTTCTTCTAATCCCGATTCAGTACTGTATGTTTGAATCTCTAATTAGATCATCTCCCCGGAGATATGACGCAGTCAAGAGTGGTTGTTAAACTGGATTAGATGGAGACATGTCTCCACCCATTCAGATGGGTCTTGATTAGTTTACTGGAATCCTATAAAAGAGAATGACAAGAGAGAAAGCCAGGAGATTCAAAGAGAGCAGAGAATGCTGCAGCACCATGAAGTAGAGAGTCCACCAGCCAGCTCTTTGGAAATGAAGAAGGAAAACGCCTCCCCAGGGAGCTTCATGAAACGGGAAGCCAGGAAAGAAAGTTAGCATATGACACTGTGCTGGCCATGTGCCCTTCCAGCCGAAAGAGAAGCCCTGACTATGTTCGCCATGTGCCCTTCCACTTGAGAGAGAAACCCTGAACTTCATTGGCCTTGTTGAACCAAGGTATCTTTCCCTGGATGCCTTAGATTGGACATTTCTATAGACTGGTTTTAACTGGGACATTTTCTTGGCCTTAGAACTATAAACTAGCAACTTATTAAATTCCCCTTTTTAAAAGCCATTCCGTTTCTGGTATATTGCATTCTAGCAGCTAGCAAACTAGAATACAGACCATGTAAAATACTCCTATAACTCAATAGTAGAAAGGCAAGCAGTTCACTTTCTAAACATGATCCAAAATTTGGAGACACTTTATAAAGAAAGATATATATAAGTAAAATAACGACATTAAAAGGGCCCCCCTTTGTTAGTAATCACTAACAAACACACACACACACACACAAACATAAAAATGAGACAGGACTACACTTGGCCACTGAGTGGTCAAGATTAAAACAAATGCAAACACCAATGCTAGCTAGACTATGGAGCCATCAGAACTCTCATATGTTCTTGGTGGGAATATAAACAGTATAACTATTTTTGAAAATTTTAGCATTTTCTTTAAGAGTTAATTAAATATACCTCAACCCAATAATTTTACGTTAAAGCTTTTACCTAATCAGAAGAAAAATAAATGGTCACAAGTACTTGTACAAAATGAATAAAACACCTTTGTTTATAGTAGTTCAAAACTAGAAATAGCCCAAATAGCCATAAACAGGACAGTGGAAAAGAATGCTGCTCAGGAATGGAAAAAGGCATTAATGATACACAGAACAAATTCCATGCCTCTCACAATCATTATACTGAGTGAAAGAAGCCGGACACAAAAGAATTATAAGCCATTTGAATGAAGGTCTAGAATAGTAATACCTAGTCTTTGATAAACAGAGAAATAAATATAGAAATAAAATATCAAAATATGTGTATATATATTTTTAGAGAGTATCCAGAAGCACCAATACAGCAATAACAATAAGCACACCTACAGCCAAGATCTTAATTTCTAGAATATTAATCTCCACTAGAAGGAATCAAAGTTCCTTAGAGAAGTAATTGATTCTAGGATAGGGAAGGGAGAGTACCAGATAAGCTTAAATATTTTCTTGCAACACAAATTAAGGAAGTGCTCAAAGAATGACGGAATCTCATTGGCCAAACCCAGGATATCTGAATATCAAAATAAATAATTATAATAATGGAATATAACTTGTTGAATGAAATAAAAATGAATGAATCTATACTCATATAAGTAAAAAGGTAAATAGTCTCCCTTAAATTGTAATATGCACAAAAAATAAAGAAGGAATGATGAAATTAGTAAAAAACTTTAATTGAGAGACAATAACTAATGGGTGAAAATTCGATTGGGTTCAAGACTCATACATAAACTGAAAGTATCACCCACAAATCACTTATTAATTAGAAAGGAAGAGAAGAATAACTGTGCAGTGGAGAACCTTAAACCAAGTGGTCAAAGTGAAAATCACAAATTGCAGGACAAATAGAATCCTATGGCTTCTGCCGTGATGCACTGAGTACGAAACAACATGCTCCTGCAGTATACCAGTTAAAAAGGCATAACATCAATTTAATCTTCAGGGAACATCACACAAACCCAAACTGAAGGACATTCTATGAAATATCTGACCTGTACTTTTCAAAAATATCAAACAAAAAATAATGCTTAAGGAACTGTTTCGGAGTAAAAGGCACTAAGGAAAGTAGAGAAACATAATACAATAGAGGATCCTGGAATGGGTTAGGAATTGTTCTAAGAGGACATTTGGACAACTGAGTAAGTGTGAATCTATACTGTGCATAAGATGATACTGTGCTATCAATATCACATTATCCTGTGGCTATGGCCAGAGAATGAATGTCCTTGTTCTGTGGAAATAAGCCTGAAGAAAATATTTTTTTGAAAGATTAAAAAACAGCAAAGCCGAAAAGATATTTCTACTATAATTTTTGGAAAGAGGGGTGAAAATAGAGGGTATAGAGAAGTTAGAGGGCAGCAAGCCATTTAAATTTTTCCATTGGCATTTAAAATTCTAATTAATAGGAAGATAGCCACATCTGTTAGTAACTTTTAATATCACTCTAATAAAAACGTTTATTCTTTCATTAATTATCCATTTATACTATTTACATCCCAGATTTCTTAATCTGCCCAAAATAATAAATGAGTCTTTCAGTCTACGGCAGGAAAGCAAAAAAATCAGCAATTATCAAGAAAACAAAAAGAAAGAACAAACTTCATTTAAAATATCTGCTATCAGTCAAGTTGTTCAGCTTGCTTAGATTTGGGCTAATATACAGTATTTGACTTTGAGCAAGATTACACACACACACACACAATACACATTGTTTTTTTTTAAGACAAAATCCAAGGATAAGAAATGCTTTTTGAATTTAGGAATCTTACTTTTGAACTACAATTAAAAGTGAGTTTCAAAATCCCAAGCCTTCAGATCACGTTACTCAACAGAAAATAAGGTCTCCTAAGACGTCAAGCTACCCCTCACCACTCACCACTGGTGATTCTGAAATGGTCTTTCTGGATTATCACTTAGAGCATTAGCGTTTGGATATTGAAAGTGCACTCCCCACTCTTGTGAGCTAATCTGCGACAATATATTCTCTAATATTTAACTTCATGATACCTAAGGGCTTCTCCCCATCTTGTCCATGGTACCAAATGTTATTAAATATCTGCTAAAGATGCTCATTTTAAGATGCACCAAAATAACAAAAAGAATTATTTCCAGCATATTCAAAAAGCATATCAATATTAAGCCTTGGCATTTTCTACTTCACTTCACTAAAGCGATGGGTATATATCTGCTACTATTTAGAAATCATCTTCTAAAAGTACTGGTCTTCATGCTATAAGAGAAGACTAATGCTGGGAAAATGTGAACTGTGATGCTTATGTTAAGTTGTGGAAATGCAGTGTCCTTTATCCTTTCACCATTAAGTTAAAAAGAAAAACAAAACAGCGTCTTAACACAGTTTTACTGAATATGAGCACTTCATTTCTCTTCAATTAGACTGAAACAGCTGGTGTGGATTGCATTTCCATGTATCTCTGTTTATAAAACCCCCTAACATCTAAGAAGCATTTGGGAAGCAGAAAGTGTATTTCAGCAGGGACTTCTCTTGGTAATGAAAATCGCAGCATGGCTTCAGTAACAGTAAACATTTTAAGACCCATTAAGTCATCTTTCTTATTGTGCTTAACACCATCAAATTCAATGAGTGAATCAATGGCCACAGCTGGATGCAAGAAGCATTGAAATTCTAGCAACTGTGCCACCACATCAGTGAGGATAAGTCTAAGAAGTAGTGGGTGAAAGATACAAAGTCATCATGGAATTTTTATTGTAGCTCAGCAGTCAGATTTGAGGATGACTTGGTATTTCACAATGATTCGTTAAACATATGATTCATGATAGCTAGGAGAAAAAGAGAGCGTATACGTGCTTGAATGTTTACAAATGAGCATTGAAAGAGAATTTTATCATTTGCTTTTGGCTTTTGATTTAGTTGAAATAAAGCAAACCACAGAGTCTTTTCACTTTGTTCATCAAACAGGTAGATAAAAAAGTCTTAGAAAAAAATCTTAAAACCCCAGTGTTCTTATTTTTCTCTCCTCATTATTTTTATAGACGGTAACCATGGTGCTATTAGGAAATGTAGCACTGATACCTGCACAAAGCCTAATATCTGCATTTCACCATCTCTCCAACAACAGTGGAACTCAGATTGGTTTGAAATCTACTTTTTACCTTTCCTTGTTGCATTTCCTTGTAATTCTAATGATTTCATGGTGAAGCTGCTGACACAGAGGGACCATCAGGCACAAGTTTTTTCCTTTTCAAAACCGTAGAAAACAAATGTGGATTGACTTGGATAGAAATCCACCCTGATGAGAGCCAAAATCACATTAGGAAATCGCAACTGCAAATGTGAGCAATGTGATGAGCCCCTGAAAGAGATCCACGTGAGGAGCATTTACGGCATCAATGAAAGCAGATATCGACTTTCAGATTCTGTTAATGAGTAAAATTACCTTTAGAGTCCTGGAAGAACCATCATCCATGACAAGGAAAAATGACCTGTGATCATTCACTTCAATAACCAGTATTTCTCCTTAAGCACATCTTAAATGAAATCCTCCTCTCAGTGATCGAAGCTTAGGTCATGTCTCAAAACCGCTTCCTCCTCTCTGGCTTATAGTGGCAGCCTCCTGGCTCTCATCTCACCTCTTCCTGGTCTGTACTACAGGTACCTGCTGCCTCTGACCTCCGGTTTTCTTCATCTACGTACTTCCTTTCCACCCAAAACACAGACACACACTGCCGATGGGAATTATTCGCACAAGATTCTTCTCGTTTTTTTTGTCATTTTTCAATCTCAATCCCCTTTACTCTTTTCTCCCTTTTCCTTTCATTAAACTTCCTAATGTCAAGTTGACCAAAAAAGAGAGAGAGAGAGGATGCAAATAAAACCAGAAATAGGAGAGGTGACATAACTACTAACCTTGTATAAGTAAAGTATGAGATAATGAGATAATATTATGAACAACTATATGCGAAAAAACTAGACAACTTAGATGAAATGGACAACTTCCTAGAACAGCACAGACAACCAAAACTGACTTGAGAAGAAATAGGCAACCTCAACAAACTAATCAGAAGAGATGGAACCAGTCATCAAGAAGCTCTTAAAGAAGAAAAATTCAAGGCCAGATGGATTCACAGGTGAGTTCTACCAAGCATTTAAAAAGAATTAGTACCAATCCTCCTCAAACAGTTCAAAAAAATTGAAGAGGGGAAGCTATGTTACTCATTTTATAAAGCCAACATCACCCTACCACCAAAGCCAGACAAAGATACTACAAGAAAAGAAAATTACAGACCAATTTCTTTAACAAATATATAAGCAAAAATCTTCAACAAAACACTGACAAATTGAATCCAGCAACACGTTAAAATAATACACGCCATGTCCAAATGGATTTTATGCCAAGTATGCAAGGCTGATTCAGCACTCACATAAGAATCAATTAATGTAATACAAGACATCAAGAAATCAAGCTGAGAAGCCACATGACACAAATGGGCATCTGTACACCAACGTTTATAGTGGCATTATTCACAATTGCCAAGAAATGGAAACAGACCAAATGTTCATCAATGGACAAATGGATAAACAAAATATAATATATACCTACGATAGAATATTACACAGCTCTAAGATGGAATAAAGTTATGAAGCATGGAACAACATGGATGAACCTTGAGGACATTACGTTGAGTGAAATTAGCCAGAAATGAAATGACGAATACTATTTGGCCTCATTAATATGAACTAACAACAATGAGCAAACTTTAAGAGTAAAAGCTGAGTACACATGTTATCAGGATATAGAAAGAGGGTAGAAATTGGGCATTTGTTGCTGAAGGGGTACAGAATGTTCAGCAGGATTTGTTGTAAAAATTTAGAAATGGACACCACAATACTGTCTGAATGTTGCACAATACTGTAGTATAATGAACAAAGCTGAGTGTGAGTATGGTAGAAAGAGGAAGACTAGAGTACATATGACACCAGGACAAAAGATAGACGATAAAAACTGGGACTGTATAACTTAGCTAAACCTAGAGTGGATAATGATGGGGATTAAATGTACAAATTTAATAAAGTTTTTACATGAGGGAGAACATATGAATGTCAACATTGCAAGCTGTTAAAATTAGGATGGAATATGTAAAAATGACAACCAATGCGAACTAGGGCCTATAGTTAACAGTAATATTATAATAGAGTTCCATTATTTGAAACAAAGGTAATATACTAAAGCTAAATGTCAATAAGAGGAGGATATAAGGGAGGGGCATAGGACTGGTGCTGTTGTTGTTTCTTCTTTTTATTTTTTTTTCTCTTATGTCTTTGCAGAAGAACTGGAAATGTCCTCATATAGATTGTGGTGGTGAAAGTATAACTATGTAATCATACCAGGAGCCATTAATTGTTTACTTAGGATGGGTTGCATGGTGTGTGAATAAAACTGTTTAAAAAGTAAACGGATGGGGATACAAGGATAGTTCAGTGGCAGAATTTCCACCTGCCATGCAGGAGACCCCAGGTTCGATTTCCAGCCCATGCACTTCCTAAAAACAAACAAACAAACAAAAACAAAAACAAAATCAACAAATGGTGCTGCAATAAGGGGATACTCACATGGAAAAATAATAAAATGTGACCCCTGCCATACAGCATACAAAAAAAAAAGTAAACAGAAAGATACAAGTGCTGGAGAAAACGTGGAGAGAGAGCGATGCACCTATTCACTGTTGGTAGGGAAGTAGAACAGCACAGCCCCTCAGGAGGCAGAGTGGTGGTTCCACAGGAGGCTAAGTATAGGGTTGCTACTATACGGTTATTAGGTAAGTATTTGGAAGAACTAAAAGCTGGGAGATGAATGGATATTTGCACATTGGTGTTTATGGCAGCATTATTCATGATTTGCAATGGATGTAGGTGGTCTAAGGGTACACTGACTGATGAACAGAATGGTGAACTGTGTATATACATGAATGGGATATTGAGTGGCTGCAAGAAGAAATGAAGTTGTGAGGAAAGCAATTAGTGAGTTTGAAAACCTCAAGGTTTTCAAAGCAACCTTGAGGACATTATGTTGAGTGAAAAAAGCCAGAAACCAAAGGACAAATATTGTAAAGTTTCACTAACATGAACTAACTATACAGTGCAAACACTGAGAAATGAATTCAAGAGCATAGGTTATCAGGAGATAGAAAGTGGGCAGAGATTGGGCAATCAACAATTAAGGAGAACAAAATGTTTAATAAGGTTCATTTAAGTTTCCTAGATTGCAAGCTCTTACAGCAGTCACATCTATTCCTTACTTGTAACTGCTATTTCTTAATTCTGAGATGCTGAGCTCTTTGCGTATAACCTGGTCTTTCCCTGGAACTGTGGGTATCTCTAAGACTCAGAGTTAGAATCCTATAAGTATGAAAATCAACATTACCCCATCCGGCCATAAAGCAACTGTTAAAGAAGCTGAAAAATAGATCAATTTTATCATATCTTCAAGTAGAGATATGAAGGAAAGGGATTTGGCTAAGACTAAGGTAAATCAGAATACCGGGTAAAGGATGATATTGTCTATATTTAAAAACTTCAAATTCTGTGTGAGCCCAAAGTAAAAGATATATATTTGGTACAAATTTTGTATCTTCTGTAGCACGCTATCTAATTTAACCTGTATGGTCAGTTTATTCAAACAACATACTTACATTGAACTTTGAATAGGGAATGAGATCTTGGTATTTTGTACAGGTAATGTAATACCCTGATACATACCAGAGTGATTTAGGCAGTGTGCCAGTTTGAAACTATTGTGTACTCCATAAAAGCCATATTCACTAGTCCTGCTTCAACATTGTTGGGTGGAATCATTTTATTGCATCCATGGAGATACGACCCAACCAACTGTGGGCGGGAGCTTTTGATTACATGCTTTCCGTGGAGGTGATTCCACCCATTCAAGGTGGAATCCTTTAAGAGAAACCATTTTGGAAAAAGCTTCAAAGCCTACACAGAGAGTGATGTTTGAAGATGTAGAAAGAAAACATCCCTGGGGAAACCATTTGGAATGAGAAGCCAGGAGAAAAAGCTAGCAGGCATCATCATGTGCCTTTCCAGCTGACAGAGAAACCCTGAATATCATTGGCTCTTTCTTGAGTCAAGGTATCTTTTCCTGGATGCCTTAGTTTGGACATTTTTATGTCCTTAGAAATGTCAACTTGTACCTTAATGAATTCCTCCTATAGAAGCCAATCCATGTCCAGTATGTTGCATTTTTGGCAGTATTAACAAACTAAGACAGGTGGAATATTTTAAAGTATTTCCAAAGTCCCCTTGAGAGTTTGAGGAAAAATGTGAAAATTTTAAACTTCCCTACCTAGAGAATTTGTGATATTCTCTCAAGCATTAGGAACTACCAATTTCATAAGCCAAGCACTCGATCTTGAGACTTGACCTTATGAAACTTATTCCTGAAAAGAAGAAGCTAAGCCTACCTATAATTATGCCTAACAATCACCCACGGAGAATCTCTTTTGTTGCTCAGATGCAGCATTTCTCTATGAGGCAACTGTGCAAATAAATTCACTAAGTGTAAATCCCCCTGGGGTGTAAATCTCTCACGTGTACATTTCCCTGGCAACGTGGGACATGATTCCCAGGGATGATTCTGGTCCTGGCATCATGGGATTGAGAAACACTTCTTGACTGAAGGCGGGGCGGGGGGAGGGGGGAATGAAACAAAGTTTCAGTGGCGAAGAGATTTCAAACAGGTGAGAGGCCATTCCAGAGGTTCTTCTTATGCGTTAAATAGAGATTCCTTTTGGACTTCTCGTGTGTTCGAATAGCTAAAAGGAAATACCTGCAGTGTAATCCAGCCTTGAAGATGACTGTGTAACTATATAGCTTTTATGATGTGATTGTGTGATTGTGAAAACCTTGTGACTGACACTCTCTTTATCCTGTGTATGAGCAGATGAATAAGAAAATAAAGGCAAAAAAATAAATAAGGGATAAGGGATATGGGATGTTTTGGGTGTTTTTTTTTCTTTTTTTTTTTGGAGCAATAAAATGTTCCAAAATTGATGGTGTTGATGAATGCACAACGATTATGATGCTACTATGAACCACTGATTGTATACTGTGGATGATTATATGGTATGTCAATATATCTTAATAAAATTGCCCTTAAAAAAAAGGAAAGAAAGTGGGGTAGAAAATTGATTGATTTTCATTTTTGAACTAAGGAAATAAATATTACTGTTTTTATTTGTACACATTACCACAAATTCCTTTTTCTTACCATAAAATAAAACTACAATTAAAAAAAAAATCCTAGCCTCAGCACCTTATCTGTTTAAAGTTCAGAGAAGCAGGCATCTTTTCTGCATCCTCTGATATGCTGGGGTCTTGAATTTAAACAGTACTCATGGACAGTCAGTCCCATCTTCCAGGTCAAAGATCTAACTGGTGGAATATTAAAGTCATTATGAAGTCAACAAGAAGAAAGAAGTGAAAGCAAAAAGTGAAAATGAAAATTAAAAAACGTAGAGAAAAGAATGTAATTATTAAATAATTATTTGGCCATAATCACAATAAAATGCTCCCCCTACGCACACATAACTGCAAGATGGGGAGAAGAAAGTAAGGGAATATCAAATACGTGCTTCCAACTTCCAATATAATGAAATTGTCAAATTTTAGTGAAACCCAGTAAGCAAACTGTAAAATCGTTACGTTTCCATTTGGTTGGGGATAACTTACCAAAAATGCAATCTATTTTAATCAAACTAGAGAATCCAAATAATTCTGCATGAGTCATTCTACCACCACACAAACTCCAACAGGCTAATGGTGCTATGCCTATGGGTGGGCATCTACTTCTTAGCTATAAGACCTTGAACACGCCCAGCTCCTTTAGATGGTGCGTCCTCTGTATCTTCTTTCTTAATATGCTACTGGGCAAAGCATAACACTCTCCTTCACAAAGATTCTGAGTTTTTCCCATTATTAAGGGCAAGCAGCTACTAACGCTCAAAGCATACACGTGACTCCTCTGTAATAGATGATGGTAAAGTGATACAGGTATCCTGATTACAGAAGGATGATGAGTTAACCAGAAAGGTATATAAAAGTGCATTTAGAAGGAATGGGAACCAGAAGAATATAGTAAAGTTGTTGAATATAAGAACTAAACAGGTAGGAAGGAGCCTTGAATAATATACCATATTTCAATAAAAGGAATATGGTTTGCATCCTAACTAAATATCAATATGATCTTTATGAAACTTTGATTCTACTTCACGGAGTAGGCATTACTTTGCATTTCTACCACATCACTCCATACAGAGACACTATTTGTAGAGCAGTTCTATTAATACATTGGAGTGTCCTGGACACACTCTGCAGTCATCTCCCAGCCCCTGCCTAATCGCTCCTTTTCCCCTCACACTTGTCTGTGTGCAGGTGTCTATGCTTTCACTTTTTTGTTAGTATGCAGGTCTTTGGTATATTTCTATTTCACAGGAGACCCAGGCAGCCAGAGGAGAAATTAAGTCTTAATCAGCCCTCAATGCTTACCAGGCTACAAGGGTTGCTCACTGGCAGGGCTCCCTCCCCCTGGAGTATATAAAAGTCCATCATTCAGACAACATAAATGTCTCTCATCTCTGATGTAAAGCAAGGTATAGGGAGTTACTGAGCACTTGGCCTCCTGAAAGGACTTAGCCACAGTGGCATCTTTGCCACCCTGCTCTTTTGTACCCTCTGGTATATGTCAGTAATAAAGCAGTCATTTGGAGGGAATGGGGGACTTTCTGTTGTCTACTATATGGCAACTTGCTCCATACACTAGGCAACTCTTTTTTTAAGGGTGAGTTTCTTGGAACCACTTTTAGAATCATCATCTCTGGAGGAGAAAGATCTATAGTTGTTTTACTCTTTGTCTATCAAATGACTTCAATTCACTCAATCAATTCACTGAGGCCAAGAACGCATTTTACTGTCAGATTCTGAGCGAGTAACAAAAGATTAAGAGAACTGAGAAGCACATTGTTCTAGTTTGAAAGCTGCCAGAATGTGTGTGACACAACAGAAAGAGAATGGAAAAAGGGGGATTTATTAAGTTGCAAGTTTACAGTTCTATGGTTATGAAAATGTTCAAATTAAGGAACGAACAAGAGGTTACCTTCATTCAAGAAAAGTCTATGAAGTTTAGGGTTTCTCTCACAGCTGGGAGGGCACATGGTGAAGTCTGCTAGCTTTCTCTCCTGGCTTCTTGTTTCATAAAGCTCCTCTAGGGGTATCTTTCTTCTTCATTTCCAACCGTCTCTGGCTGTGTGGGCTCTGTTGGCTCTAAAGCTTCTTCCAAAATGGTTCCCCCTTAACGGGCTCCAGAAAGCAACCCCACCTTGAGTGGGTGGAGACACATCTCCATGGAAACCACCTAATCAAAAGTTACCACCCACAATTAGGTGCATCATATCTCCATAGAAACAATAAAAAATATTCCACCCAGCAATACTGAATGGGGATTAAATGACATGGCTTTTCTGGGGTAGATAATAGCTTCAAATCGGCACATACATCATTATCTGACTTTAAACTAAATGGATCTTGGAGGAGGATGTGTGGCTTTAGGGTCCTACCAAGAATCAACAGCTTCTACAATGAAGTCCAAAGGAGAGAATGATACAGGATGCTACTATAGCATAAACACACGAAATTTCATTAGGGCAATCAATGTTCAGTCATGAACCTGATAGTCTGATTTAGTTGATACTCATCTTCTGTATACATAACAAAAATGAGCCTAATGCTTAGGTTTATCAAATGGTGCAGTACTTAAACGTTTGAATTAGAGACTGGCCTGATATACTGTAAACCATTAAATTGTACAAAATAATAGATCCACTGCTTTATCTATAAGCATTTACTGAGCACCTACTCTGTAACAGGCACTCTGTTCACCACGGAACTCAGACAAATAAAAATGATCTTCGGCTTACATAGGTTTAAATGTTCAATGGTTAACTCTATATTTAAATATTTGGCCTTTGCAAAGCTAACATTAAGAGTTCTCCTAACTTCAGTTTGAACATATCAACTAAAATTACCAGAGACAAAATGACAATGCTAAAGTCTCCCAAAACCAAAAGAGAAAAGTAAAAGAGAAAGAAGCATCTAAAGCACCTAATCAAAGATGAACTTTGAAGAAGGGGCTTATATCACACAGAAGGGCTGCTTATAGGAAAACTGCCTTTGCTGGTTCTAGCAAGGAGAATCTTGATATTCCTGTAAGACTAAAGAAGAAAATTACCAGGATATCTCAGCAAAAAATAAAAGGCTATTTTTAAACATAAGTATCACTGGGACTTTGTTTCAAATTAACTAGAAACAGACTATGTGGGAAAAAAATCTAAATGTGTTATAAATCAAATAACAAGAGATCACTTCTATGTTAGGTTTTGTGCCTGCAAACAAAATTATTGGAAAATAAGAGTGAACCAGTTTGATTGGCTTTGTAATCCTTTCTACCATTTCTTTATGAGTACACATTGATTTAGGTGTACCCCAGTACTTCCTATACCACACACTCAGTGTTATCCTGATAATCAGGTAATGTCATTTTATCACTAGAGGCAGGAAACAAAAACAGAGGAAGTGGTCCATGAGTAATGTATGTCCCTATAGCTTACCATAACTCACAACAGGTAAATGAAAAGAAAAAAAAACGTGCCATTAACGCAAATTCTTTTATTATCAGGAAGGATGAGTCTGAAAATATTATAGATGTACTAGTAGTTAGCAATGATTATGTGATAACAGGGGAAAAGAGGCACCTGGACCTCAAGGGGTAAGGTTAGCTTTACAGTCAAACTTCACAATTAGGGTTTGCTAAGACTGTCTAAAAATTTCCATATCCTTCTTCCAGCTAGTACATTTGGGTAAATAATCATGCTTATAAAACATTTCATATGCAGCCTCTCAATTGATTATCCCAACAGTCTAGGGAGTTAGATATTATTAAATTCGGTTCACTGTTAAAGAAACCAGTGTTCAGAGAGGGGAACCCATTGTCTAGCTGACAAAAGAGGGAAGTGGTTGAGCTAGAATTGGACATAAATCTTCTAATTTTGGGGTTTAATGGCCTTCCTTTTATACACAGCTAATAGCCACCTGCTGATTAAATTTCTAAGACCCTCTGAATCTACAAAAATAACAAAGTGAAAGCAATTAAATGCAGAGTTCATTTTCATATATTCATGAATATTTACACAATGCTAACTAGGAACACACAACTTAGATAATTCAAGAATAACAGAACCTGTACTCTCTACTTTTCATTAGCATTAATATAGGTGAGGGAAGAAATATGAAGGATAGAAAATTTAAAAGCCATACAGCATATCACATTCTGTATTTATACAGTGAAATGCAAGCACTAAAGAGAAATTTTATAAACTGGAGTAATTTGGAAAAGATTCAAGAAACAGACTCTATTGTGCATCTTAAAAATTGATAGGATCTGGATAGAACAAGCAGAGAGACATGGACATTTCCTTGGAAAAATATATTAAACAACCATTTCAATGACATATAACCATATGTATGTTAAGGGTACAGTGAGAATAAAATGTTTGTGAATCAAAGAAAAAGGAATCAGACACAAGTTTTACATCAAATAGGAGTAACTCGTTTTTATTGTCATCCCCAACTGTATATTTTTTAAAAAGGGAGTGGGGTTTGTTCTGATTCAGTGGTGTATAAGTAATCTGATTTTCTTGGGGTCAGGGGGCTGGGGAAGAGCCCTGATTGGTAGTATTTACCAATTTCTGTTATATGGATACCTACACTGTGACCAAGTTCAGGCTACAGATGCTTTAACTACAGGCTCATAGACTCTTTTTTTTTTTTCTTTTTGCATGGGCAGACACCAAGAATCGAACCCAGGTCTTCGATATGGCAGGCGAGAACTCTATCACTGAGCCACCACTGCCCACCCTCGTAGATTCCTGAACATTTGACAACCAGCTCTCACAAGCCTGTGGGAGCCTGTGGGAGCCTGTCGGAGCCTGCTCCAGCATGCCATTGGATTCCCCTTTCCCTTGATGAAAAGATGGGTATATCATACGTCTTCTCTAGTTACTGTTAGGCCGTAATTCCACGTCTCTTTAAGTTTCAAAAAGCCATCTCATTTCATTAATTAAAATGGCCAAATCCATCTATTAATAAAAGCTTTGACCCAGACTTACAGCTGGGAAAGGTAGCACATGTTCCTAAGTCAGCATACCCTCTCTTTTCCCTCCTCATGTCTCCACTCTTCATTCCCAGGTTGATAACCACACTTTCTAAGCCCTCTTGGGCTGGTGAAGGGAGAGGAAGAAGAAAGAAAAGCAGAAGGTATTTGCTCAAATGGGACTAGCATGAGCTGGTGATGGAACCACGGAACTCGGAAGGTGTTTAAAGCAAGTGGGCTCTTCTACTTTAATTGCATTTTTGAAATTTATCTGCCTCTGGCATGTCTCACCTATACCTCCACTAATAAATGTGATAGCCTTGCTATTCTATTTGCTTAATCCTTCCTCTGGCCTTAGGAAGCAGGCAATAATTCCAGACTTTCTGATGAAACCACTTAACCTCTTAAACCAGTCAACAAACATCCTATAAAGGGCCAGATAGTAAATATTTTAGGCTTTCTGGACCAGACAGTCTCTCTCATAACTGCTCAATTCTGTCACTGTAATCCCAATGAAGCCACAATGTAAATATAAGCATTTACAAAAACACGTGGCAGGCCAGATTCGGCCCACCTGGCTGTGTCATCTCATACCCTTGCTTTGCACAGGCCTTGGGCAGCCACGTATGATGACCCACAGAGAGCGCTGGCTCGCACACATACAGGGTCCATCACTGACAAGCACCCTATGTTCTGATAAACCAAGAGGATAGGATAACTCCCCAAAACTTGGCTTCCTCAGGCCAGACTCTAGCTATTTAGATTTCTTCGATGTTTCAGACATCTTTCCACAATGTCAGCAAAAATGACAGAGATACATTAAGCTATCCAAGTGTTTCCCTTGGAACTTCTTTCTCTTTTTTTTGATTGAGTAGAAGGCTTGGGGAGAATGAGGACTGCGACTCATAGCAAAGAGGCTACTCTTTTCAAAAGAATCTCCAAAGTCATCACCTAATCTCATAATTCTTAAACTTTTCATGACCTAACTGTCATAAAAGCTCTTTCTCCCCTAGTCTGAAAATACTACATAAGGGCTTTATCTCCTTGGGATGTGTTAATTATTACCCCTTAGACTACAGACCAAATTTCCATTTTAGCATCCTGCTGCAAAAGGTTTAATAGGTGTACTGACAAAAACCCTAATAGGCCAACCATCCTCCAAAAAGTGATTTTAAGTCTATTCAGTGAATAATAGCAAGGTATTGAAGGGTTGAAGGCAGATGAATGACATAAGGAAATTACTTCTTAAGAAGACACAAATTCGGCAATGAGTTGGATATATTGAAAATCAAGAGATATTGACAGCAGAGAAATCAATTAGAAAGCTTTTACAGATAATGCAATAATCTAAACCAGGATTATATGCATGAAAATGGGGAGAAAATAGGCAGTATGTGGAAGAGACAAAGATATGAAGATGACTGAATGCAGCAAATGAAAGAAGAGTAAGTAAACTTTTTTCCTTCAAGTTTAGATTCTGGTAAAATACAGAGAAAAATAACCAAATCAAGAAGGTGAGAAAATGCAGTGTTATAAAGGAAAGGATTAATTTTGTCCAGGATAGGCAGGGTTTGAAGTAACGCTAACATACCAAAGTGAAGCTGTCCAGGCGGGAGCCAAAGATGAAATAATTAATGCTTAGAAGTGGCTAAATATATAGCTTTTGGAAGTTAAATAAATAGATGATATTAAACAGAAATAGAATTAGTTCACACAGCAAAGGAGTATACAGAGAAGAGATGAGAAGCTTTTGGAAATGCTCCCAGAGAAGAGCAGGAGAAGAAAATAAAAATAAAAGAGCAAACAAGTTGAGTTTATTTTTCATTTACTCCATATGGGAATTCTCAGGAAGAAGTTCTTTAATTTGACAAGGACAAAGTTCCTTAATGTAAGTTTTTAAAACATGTTAAATGTGAGTTCAATATAAAATGAAAAATGAGAAAAATTATATTATATAAAATAGTAAGATTTGGTTTATATACAACCCCTGATAATTAAGTCATGGTTTAAGCATGTTTCTCAGTGCCAGCTTGCTTTAACCCATCATCCACTTGGCAATTTGCTTTCCCTCTCTGAGTCTCATCTTCTCAATGGTGATAATAAGTGCACCTATATCCCATAGATATTAGAATTAAATGATGTAGTTTTGTAAGAATTAAATGAGCTAATCTAAATAAGCCAAAGAGCAGAATAAGTGCTCAATAAATGTTAGATATCATGATTTTAATATAAATGTATAAAATAAGATCAATCATACTTAGGTTTCCTCCTTACTGGAAAACAATATTCTTCTTGGTTGCTTGTTCATTTATCTTCCTTCTCATCCCCGACCCCCCCAAAAAAAACTCTTGTTTTTATATAGTGGGGGAAATGTTTATAACAGAAACAAACTGTTAGAATTCTCTCTGTGAAATTTACTAACTTCTATGCAAGAGTAAGTTGGTACTTATTTCGTGAATAAGTGGGAAAATTATGTTGTTGCATATCTTTTGTGCTGCTGCTGATCCAGCACCATTTCAAATTCACTCTACATTTTACAATAATAACATCAACTTCCAAGACAAGTGTCCGCCCCCCAGGAAAATTCGTATCTAACAAAGAAATTACTTTTAACAAAAAGAAACTTTCCCATGTGTCCTTCAAGAATTTTCTCTGTGTATATATGTCCTCATATTTTAAAGCTTAAATATATATAGAAAAAGAATACAGCTACACATTTTTTTTAAATATATGAGATCTTTTATGTATGTGAGATTGTGCTATACTTCCTTTCAGTAACTTGCTTCCTGTCCTACCACGTTGTGCTGATTTGAATCTGTGGTGGATCCCAGAAAAGCCGTGTCCTTTAATCCTCATTCAATATTGCTGGGTGGGAGCATTTTGATTGTTCCCATGGAGATGTGACCCACCCAATTGTGGGTGGTAACTTCTGATTAGATGATTTCCATGGAAGTGTGTCTCCACCCACTGAAGGTGGAGTTGCTTACTGAAATCCTTTAAAAGAGGAAACATTTGGAGAGAGTCCCTTTTGTAGAGCCACAAGAAAGCCAGTAGGCACCGCCATGTTTGCCACGTGACCTTCCAGCTGAGAAACATTGAATGTCACTGGTCTTCTTGAACCAAGGTATCTTTCCCCAGATGCCTTAAATCGCACATTTCTATAGACTTGTTTTAATTGGGACATTTTCTCAGCCTTAGAATTGTAAGCTTTTAACCTATTAAATTCCTGTTTTTAAAAGCCATTCTGTTGCTGATACATTGCATTCTGGCAGCTAGCAAACTAGAACACACGTATACCAAAACAGTGCCCAGTGATCCTTTTAAAGTGCAAACCAGATCAGTCCCCACTCCACTGCTCACAGCCCTGCAATGGGACACTCAGTCAAGGACATGCTACTCTTCTCATTAAAGCGATAAAGTCGATCACTCCTGGCAGATCTCTTTGATCCATAGGGATCCACTTTTCTAAATCAGACCAGGTCTTCCTGGGGTGCATCTCCATGGTAAAGGGTGTGTAAGCGTCACAGGCAGCTGCTTACACCTCTTCCTTCGTACAATCACATTTATTCATCTTTAGGAGTCCTAAAATTTGAGATACCTTCCCTATTTTAACACTCCTCTGTAAAAGCCATATTCTCCCTTAGTGCTTTCCCTTTACTGTGGGCCCCTGTTCAGG
Source organism: Tamandua tetradactyla (assembly GCF_023851605.1). NCBI lineage: Eukaryota > Metazoa > Chordata > Mammalia > Pilosa > Myrmecophagidae > Tamandua > Tamandua tetradactyla. Next base: position 37,271,710 of record NC_135352.1, on the reverse strand, counting down.
GGTTGACATTTAATTTAATCACGTAAGAAATGAGATACTAGCAATAAATAAAGCAATGAAATGTAAAGACTCGAGATAACAAAAGAATTTCTGGATCTATCAAGGAGAGTAGCATACACTCTCCTTGACATATATATTCCCAACAAGAGCAAAGAAGTAAAAAAAAAAAAACAAAAACGGTGACCAGATTTTATATCTGACTGTGTATATTACCATAGTAATGCAGATAGGTATTGAAAATCTGCCTAAAAGAATTCATCTTCTTTTATCCTCCCTGATACAAAATTTATAATACTGGGTGGGAGAAGTAATAAAATAACACAGACTGGACATGTTAAAAACACTGAGTTCTGGTCTGTGCAAAGGATGAGGCCAGGATAAAGAAAATGGAATAAATAAAGGCAATGGAAAATAATATCAAATGGTGCAAAAAATCTCAACCCAAGGAGGAAAAATCTTCCCAAAGGACACATTACAGAGAGACAGCAAAGTTAAAATGCCTTATAAGCGTAATTTGTAAGGAATTACATGCAAATTTTAAATAACTGAATTATTTTTCCTAGTTGCCTATTTAATTAAACTTAAAACAACTTTAAAAAATTATGTTAAATATTGTTAAATAAATGATTTAGTAATAAATCTAATAAAAAAGTAAATTATTATAACTCCTTTCTAGCATATTATATAAACCCTTATTTCCACAATGAAGTTTTTATAATACATAAATAGTAAAAAAAATAAAAATAAAAATCTTGAACAAGGGCACAGAGTGAAAGAAAAAAGGGAATCTTTACCATGGAGAAATACTTCAGACAAATTAGATGATAGGCATATGTGCGAGCTATGAATTTTCTTTAAAAAAAAATTAGAGAAAGTATTAAGATACAGTTGGGAATACCTGGGACTTTGTCCAGTTTTAGTGAAATAAATGCAGAGTTTGGCTTAGTTAATGGAACTCATACAGGGGTTGCAGAGAACTACCTGTAGAAGAAGATTTAGGGGAAAAAAAGAACCAGTGAAGAAAACAATTTAATGGGAAAAGAAAGGAGGTCCTCATAATATTACAATAGTTTCCAAAGAAGTATTAGTATAAACAAGAAGGTACAGACATGCCTGTAAAAGTAAAAAAATAAAATTAAAAACAGGTGATATTAGACAAAAAAATTCTCCAAAATGCCTTAAGTTCTTGGTTGCCATTTCCATAGGGGAGAAAATTTAATAAGAGTTCTAAGAAAGCCTGTAAATAAAGATAGCATTTTCTTACACAAGTTTTTCAGACGAAAGACCCTCATCTAGATTTCCTGGTGTTTATGGAGATAGCGGCATACCACGTTTCTTAAATTTTTTTCAAAGAATGTTTTTACAATGGAATTTTGGGAATATGCAGAAATGTGTATTTTTTATATTTTAGCAACTTGTTAAGCAACAGCAATCACTCTATCTTGTATGCCCTTGATAATTAACGAGAAAAATTATTTTTGTATGTTTACACCCATTCTTCTATAGGCAGTTTTTAATCTTTACTTTTTTAGTTGAGATAAAACTAAAAGGCCTTTAAAGATGACAGGGCCTGGCCTGCTGTAATAGTGTGTGCACACGAGTGTGTTTATGTCTGTGTATGTGCTTCTCTGCTTGCGAATGGGAAGGGCACAATGTCCTTTCCAGGATCACAACATATGACAGCTATTTACCCACTTATTGAGTCCAAATAGCCTCAGAGCAGTAACAGTTACACTACAGCTTATGGAAATTGTGCTCTAAACACACTGAAAAGGTCTCTGCAGTATTATTTTTCTTTATTAAGTGGCAGTATTAATATGTGTATTAGTTATAAATGTTTTCTTGTGTCAGAACACTGTCAGTGCATATATTTACACAGTAAATGAAACATAATTAAAGTATTAGTATTTCATTTATTAAATAAGAAAATAAGCTCTGAGATAAGAAAAGTGAGAACTGTCATTTAACCAAGTATTCGTATTTCATGTGGTATTTTACTCCCAAAATAATTTACCAAAGGTGAAATCTATATGGTATTGGCTTAATTTTCACTCATTTTAGCCTTCAATAATAGAGGACTCGATATAAATTAATTTATCCAAGTTTTATTGTGATCTAACAAAAAAGTATATTCCATCTGCAATCATCAAATCTCAAATTTAGTTTAGATAATTGGTTTGCTTCTTGTAAACTCAGCATGCGTTTTCTTTTCTTTCTTTTTTGTTTTCGGTCCATAGGAATACCAAGAAGGTAGGCTTATTTTAGGTATGGGTAGTTAAACCCTGTTCCTTAGTCAAAATTACTACCAGCAGAAATAGTAATAATTATTGTCAAGTCTGTTGTCATCAGTTATCAACAAAAAGCAAGGCAAAAAAGTTTCACAAAAAGTAATATTAAATAAGAAACTGCTAAAGAGGTGATTTTCTACAGTTCCAAAAGCAAAGAATCAAGCGATGAGCATTTCTGACAATATATTTCTTAAAAGAATTCTGCTTTTTGGTATCAGGGCCTTGATGAGGATCAAACACGCTATTTGAATTAAACAGATACATGATGAATCAATCCTAGTAGGTACCTTTTATGTTTTAACAATTGGCTTTTCCTGTGAAACGACGTTCCCCTCTGTGGTTCCTCGCAATAATTTATGCTTATTTAAAATACAGCTTTAAGCTGCACTGCATTCCAATATATTGTTTCTGGCTCCATACCTGTAACAATATAGCCTTGATATTTTTATCATAAAATAGTTTATCACAAAATATCTAAAAGTGTCTCATAGATACTGTATCAAAAATTTTCACTGTACCTACATATGTATCCTGTTTGAGTACCTTTTTCTGTTTTTTTGTTTTTGTTTTTTTCATGGGCAGGCACTGGAAATCGAACCCAGGTCTCCGACACGGCAGGCAGGTAATTCTGCTTGCTGAGCCATCGTGACCGGCCCAGTTTGAGTCCCTTTTTAAAGGCCACATGAGAATTTGGGGTGAAGATAGTAGTATCAGGTAGGGATAGATTGGAAATTGCACAACCCCCAGTTAATTCTGGCAGTAGTGTCTCTTTCCCAGTGGGGAATCACTGGGTGGTTTATTGCAAATACGATTCTGCAAATTTGCTAAAGATAGAGCTATAAAAGATAAATAAATTACTCTACAAATGCAATGAGGTAAAAAACTATGTATTAGAAAAATAAATCTTGAGGTTAAACACAAACTGCAAATCTTCCAGGATATACAGTCAGAGATTTCATTAGGACCATGTTAACTTTATATAAATTCACACAATTAAATCAAAACCATCCTAAAAAATAAATACTGTGGATACACAGGCAGGACTAACTCTTTTCCTTTTAAAATTTTGTGCTCAAACAAGTTATAAACCCATATGGTTAATTAGTCAGGCAGTAGAGAAGGGACTTTACTCTGATTCCCATGGATTTATGAATACCTCTTAGAACACATGAACTCTCCAAGGTTGTAATTCAAATTTTGTTCATAGGTAGACAGCAGAATTTGAATATTTTAATCATATGCTTCAAGGAAGTCCATGCCTTAACCTCCCCAAAAAAGCCAATGATGACTTTTCCCAATAAAAATGTGGTATAAAGATGATTAAGTATTCCATAACCTGTAAGTTACAGGAAACAATGTACATATCAAGGAATTCCTAACAACAACAAATATATATATATATACATAATGAATTATTAATTTTGTAAATGAAACTGACTTTAACATATTTTTGAAAACTAGTTTTTTAATGGAAGAACAGAATGGGGTAAACTTTACATTATGAAAGTATTTGAGTTCTGACAAGTACCCTTTCATTTTTCTACATTAGTATTCTTGTATTTGTTTCTGGAGTAAGGTTTTGCATTTACTTATTGGAGTGTGCCATGTTTCCCAAAACGGCAAGCAAAAATTACAATGCAGATTACATAGGCCTTATTCAGATGCGTTTCCAGATTGGCAATTCTGCTGTGTTGCTCAGTTTCTCCCATGCAATATTGCAGGGATCCGAGGAGGAATGAAGAGGAGTAAATCTGCTCTGAGGGGAGCAGTGCAGGACCCAGGTTTGTGCAGAGCCTGGAAACAGGAGCCTTCAGATCAAACCCCACACCACTACTTAATACATATATGACTTATGTGACGTGGGGCAAAATGTGTAAGCACTCCGGTCCTGTTTCCTTACGTGTAAAGTGGATCTATTAATACATTTCTCCCCAGGTGAACATAAAGATCATGTGAGATAATCTATATAAAATACATGAATATAACAAATATTTAATGTTAATTTCTTTCCCAGGCTGACCTCTGTATTCAGGGAATTTCCAGTAATCTGTGTGGCATCCAGCTATGGTCCAAATGGTCTTCTTGGGTTCCCTAATATTAGAGATCAACCTGTACTTAGGATAATCCTTTTGGATTCCCTGGCCAAAAATTCATAATGGCCTCAGAGTTTCCAAAAAATCCTGAGGTATAGGCCGGCACTTACCTTGTCCTTGTATATTTAAGCCAAGCTGTGAAGGCTGACCAAAGGCTTCCAGCCTTACTTCTCTGATGTCCACACCAAACAAACAGGGAACTTTATACTGAAGACATAAAAGTTTTCCCGGATGGCATAATGAAATAAAAGGAGAGGGCAATTCAGAGTGCCCAATTTTAGCATCCCTGTCTGAATTAAACCAGCTAACTTAATTCCCCTTCTACTGGAATCATTTTGGAAGCTCAACAAAATTCAATTCATCCGGGGTTTGCAATAACATTAAAATAATATAGTTCTTATAAACACTACAACACAAATCTCTAGCTACTAGTAATTTTAAAACCACTTAACATAAGTTCTAATTGGATCTGGAAGGCCCTTTTAACATTTCTTTCACTATCTTTCTTCTTTTTCATTAATTGATGAAAGCAGATACTGTATTAGCAGTTAGAAATGCATTGCTGTCCACCAAAATAATATTGCCTTGTAATGAGCGCACCTTTCAGTCACCTTTTTTCAATGCAACTCACACTTGTTTTTCTTACCTAGGATATTACAATAGGAACAAGAGTTCAAAGATAGAAAATGCTGAATCTTCCATAAGGTTCAGTTTAGACATATAAAAGCATATTTTTATAAACTTTACACACGTCAAAGGCAATCTTGACAGTCATTGACATTTGGTAGTGTGAATACTTTATATACACTATACCAGTTTAGTAACTTGTGAATGTTCCCTCTTTAGAACATTTCGCTCCAAAGGAAGAGAACTATGGGAACATAAGATGGATAGAACATTAAGCTTTGATTTCAAGGTCTAGCCATGATACACCTGGGAAAGTAACATACATTAAACAGTGAGAAGCAAGCAGACACGTGCCTGATGAGCAGAAAAAATGTGAACAGAAGTCTCCTCAGCAATGGAGAATGTTTCAAGAAAGATATTTTTGATACTTCCCTATCTCCTTCCACTTTCCTGATTTTGAATGAAGTCCCGCAGGCGGGTATTGTGGTGGCCATCTTAACACCATAAGATAAGCATGAAAACTAAAGCCAGTCACAATTTCCAGAGCCATCCAGGTTTGGCTAAGGTAACCTTAGGTAAGTATTTTTCCTGGGTTCTTCCTTTATAAGTGGGCGTTATTAATAACTGCACACAAGTAAGCAGAGATGAGTTCGGTAGACCTCCACTTTCTACTTCTTGCTCGTAGGATGGTCATTTCAAATAACATGTGAGTAACTTGCCAAGCAAACAGAGCTCTCATTTCAATACGTGGTTGAATCCAGAAGTCAACAGCAATCAAGTCTCTAGTTCTGACCCTCCAAACGCAATACTAACACGTCTCACAATGACAGTAGCCAGGTAGGCCAAAGACAAAAAAGGAAGTCTACTTGGTCATCAGTAACAAGGAACAGCTGGAGGTGGTCGTAAAGAAGTGACTGACGCTGCTACCACTCCAGTCACCTTTTGTATCCTGGCTGTGCAGTGGCCCTTGTCATGGAGCTGTGGGGCCACTCATCAGGGGGCATCAGTGAGAAAAATGGGAAATCAGGGGTTAGGTGTATATGAAATATGTATGGGCAGCAGAGGCTGAGCAGAACCCACTGCAAACAGAGAATCTCACTGTAGTGGTTTTGTCATTTATTGTATGGTACACATCTACAATCATTTATGCACTTTATTTTGGCAGAGTTTTTAAAATTTTTTAATTAACCATTTTGCCAGCAATAAACTCAAAGTTTCATGTTTAATGAAAAGTACCACATTTCCACTTCTCGAAGAGTTTCATGATGAAATTGCAACTTTTCAAAAATGTTTTCCAATATCATTCATCAACTGAAGTCATAGTAGTATTTCTTGATCACATGAAAATAAGATAACAAAAAACATATTCCAAGAGTGATTTGAAATTTTAAATCTAAGAGTCTGAAATAAAGCTCTTAGAAACTCACTCTGTTGAAGTTGAAACCTGTGAAATTATGGTGAATACTATTGTAAATGAAGCTAAAAGGTTCATTATAGAAAAAAACATATTTGCTTTCATGATGATAGCATGAATACAAATTTTGTTAGAGCATAGCTTTGTCCTACAAACAATGTTATAATAAACATACTTGGAATTGGCTGAGATGCAGCATAATTCATAATTGTATCCAAATTAGATTCAATATTGTACTATAGGAAACAAAACTGTAGTTACCAGTGTTTATGAATATGTGTATATATGTACATATATATGAATATTTATACTTGTAAATAAGCTATTTAAATTTTGAATTAATGTCTTTCAAAATCACCAAAAGATGCTTATACAAAGTATTCAATGAATGGGTGTGATAAAGTATTAGCTTTGAAAGCTTTGGGACAGTTGCAATTATTTGAGAACAAACTGGAACAAGAAAATGTAGACAAAAGCAAGAAAAGAACTGAACAAATTAAACAAGAGACCACATGGACTTCAAGAATTAATTTCCAAATTCTTTGGGTTTAGGTACACCTTGATTAGTGGAAAGAATTTTTTGATGGAGCTCCTATTTTTCACTGAATATACTGATACTGTGTACTAAGTTTGAATAAAATTAACATGGGGACCTATAATTATATGGTATCTAAATATGATAAAAACTTAAAAAAAATCAAATTACTTGAAAGTTTTATTTTATGAAAATGTGGAATGGTAACCCATACCAAACTCTGAAATCTGTTTCGTAACTACTTATTAAAATGTATCAAAAATTATTGCTTTTTTATATATTTTTATTTTATACACACAAAAAATTTTAAATATTAGTCAAATAAAATTACTCTGAATTGAGCCAAAAAAGACTGAAAGTATTTGTGCTAAAACATGTACTATATTATAAAATGAAAATTTTTAGAATTAAGAATATCTCCCATTTACCATAATTTCCTCTAAGGTTGTAGGTACTGCAGGATCTATCGAGAAAGCATGCTCACAATTTAAAACACTATGTCTAGAGAGATAATCTACAAAGACAATTGAAGGAGTACTAATTCTCAATTTTAATTATCATATAATATATAAACTGTACTTAAATCAGACCTTTGAACCACTGCCTCAATCCATATTTAAAATACATGGAGTTTATTCATGTTTCTTGCAATAAAATATTATCATTTTAATTCACTATTTATTTTAATACACAATAATATTTTAGTGAAAAACAAGTTTCTGTGCTGTAAAAGAAATCTTATTTAAAATATTTACTTAATTTCATGTTTGTCAAATCGCTATTTTGCATATGCTTAGAATCTACATATTATAGAAGTGCAATGACACATGTATCTAATAAATGCAGGCCTGTTGGGTATGCATATTGACAGTGTTTTCATTGATAGGGTGCATAGCAAATACAGTTTGGAAACCAGCAGAATAAATGATAGCTTCTTGTATTAGTTAGGGTTCTCTAGAGAAACAGAATCAACAGGGAACACCTGCAAATATAAAATTTATGAAAGTGTCTCACATGACCCTAGGAACGCAGAGTCCAAAATCCACAGGGCAGGCTGCGAAGCCGACGACTCCGATGGATGGCCTGGATGAACTCCACAGGAGAGGCTCACCAGCCAAAGCAGGAATGCAACCTGTCTCCTCTGAGTCCTCCTTAAAAGGCTTCCCATGATTGCATTTAGCATCACTAATTGCAGAAGACACTCCCCTTTGGCTGATTACAAATGGAATCAGCTGTGGATGTAGCTGACGTGATCATGACCTAATCCTATGAAATGTCCTCATTGCAACAGACAGGCCAGCACTTGCCCAATCAGATGAACAGGTACCACAACTTGGCCAAGTTGACACCTGTCCCTAACCATGACACTTCTCTTCTACCCATTGAGAGAGGAGAACATGGCGTTGAGCGGATGATTCTTTCCATTGAAAAATATCCAGTTATTTCTCAAAGTGCTTCAGTGTCCACTGACCACAGTTCAAATACAGATAAGGAATGCAGTTTTCATAGCCTACGGGAACTCTGAATAGAAGCCCAAGGGTCCTTAGCATGGGCAGGTTTTACCTTTTGAATACTGTTCAGTCCATGGCACTTCACTAAAAAAGAAAAAAGGTGAAAGGGAAACCTAGGCCTGTGGATTTGCCTAAAACCAGTCAGTTATCTGCAAAACTAAACCCACATCGCTCAACTCCTATCCAGTATTATTTCATTGAACTATCCTAGATGTTCCACTCATACCTAGTCCTTAAGAGAGGACTGAACAAGAATAGAAGTACAAAAAAATCCAGGGAACTAGACTACACAATGAACCCCAAATTAAACCACAGGCTCCTCTTAGAGTCTTGCACTTGGGTGAATGGTTTGGAGAGGGGGATACAGTTGTTTACTAAATTGTGCGTATAGCAGAACCACAAAAATGTGCTGTCATCAATTGTAATAAATATTCCACACCAATGCAAGGTGTTAATAATAGGGTGGTACATGGGAATCCTGTATTTTATGCATGATTGTTTTGTAAACCCACAACTTCTCTAATAAAGAAAAAAAAAAGAATGAAGGTAGAACATATCTCATGCTAAAGAATCTTCTTTATTTCTATACACATTTCTATTCTTAGATTCTTGGTTTGGAAAGGGGTTCACTGTTGTTTATTAAGTTGTTATCCTCCATTTTTAAGGAGGATATGAAACTGATTTGTTTGCTCGAAAGAAGATGGGTCTGGAAAGCAGAGTTCATTTTTAAAAATTTATACATTGCTTTATATACGTGTCCTGAAGGGAGCAAATTCTTCCTTTTGTGTTCTGAAGGCTTGGGAAGGGGATTTACAGAGAGGTTTGTAAATATATTTTAATGAAATAAACTCCCAATTAATGCTATAGTGACTTGGGACAGGAAAATTGGAATAAATGAAATGAAAAATTACAGTTTTCAAGTTGTTATGCTAATAAACACATAAACTGGAGAAGCCCTGCTCTAGTGACACAAACCCTTACCTGGGAAAATTATGCAGTTTTTCCTCCTTAGTTTGCCTGTCCACTCACAGCACCTGGGTAGATACTTTCATAACAAATGTTACAACTTTAAAGTCTGGGAAATTACTGCCCAGCCGCACCACCACTTCCTCCATACAAAAATTGAAAGAAAAAAAACCCACTTAAAAACAACAACAACAAAATAACATTCAGAAGAGCTTGGCACAAAAGAGGAGGGCATTTAGGAGTCAAGACAGAAGGAGGGGCTTCCTGCCCAGAAGGAGGGGCTTCCTGCCCAGCTGAGTGGGAGTCGAAGAGGGTCTGGCTGAACTGCGGGGGCAGCGCACTGAGAAGGCAGAAAGAACAGGCAGCCAGGAAAAGGTCGGTTCTCTCATTTTCCTGTTTGAATTTTCACATGCACAGGAAAAACAGAATACAAATGTACATACTGAACTCTCTTCCATCATATTTTAATAAGCTTGTCTTTATAGTGCAATTGGAGCAAAGAAGGCAAGTTTGCAATGGAAATTCGTACTCAATATCAAACTCGCAAAACTAAGTTCTAAAGGAAAGACTATGATTATTATAATTTATTATATTCGTTCATTTGAATGGGTGGGGTTATCTGAAAATGCATTTTATTCCACATTTCTACAGTACATGTCCCCCAGGGAGCACTTACTTTAATAGGTCACTGATGATGGCGAAGGAAGTCATTAAGCGAAATTACCTCATGCTTTAAGTCTGAGGCTTAGATGTAACAAGCAAACAGAGGGACTCTCAATATTTTCAGAGCTGTGATTAAGTAATACAAATAAACAAATATTTTGAAGTCATAGCCTTCCCAGAAATACAAATGAGAATTAAAGATGACAGTCCTATGATACAGAACATAAAGGAAACTTTGCTTTTAGAAAAACTATTATTTTTCTATGTGTAAGACACTTTCATAAACCAGTAAGATTACATTGCCAACATCACCTATCACAGTCAAAGTAGACTGAAAATTAAATATCATAATGGTATCTCATTAGTGCGTACCTCAGCAAGGCAGGAGTAACTTTTTAAAATTGTTGGTCTTTCCAGGTGCCTGCCCATTAGAAAAAAAAAAAATGTAGGGGTTGTTTTAGTAGACTTGATTTCTGTAGTTATCCTCTGAATGGCATTGGTGGGACTCTGGGTTAGACAACCATGATTTAAGTTATTAAAATAAAAATAACATTGTCCTGCATTTGTAAAATTGTCCTGACATGCATTGATTGGATGGGATATGGACGTAACTTTGCAATTTTAATAGGATTCCTTCCTAACTCTTCCCTGGCTTCTCTTCTTTACTCCCTTCTCCCAATCCTTTCCCTTTGGAGTTGAATAAGATTGTGTTGGCATAAGTCATTAATTCCAAAAAAGAAAATAAGATACTGAACCATTGGCATGTGTAAGCCAACGTATTAGTTAATACAATACATGTAAATATAAAGAAAACATCACCCAACATTTTGAAACTTCTAGTTAAAAATGAATGATTTTTATAAACTATTACATTTTAAGCAGAACGTGATAAATGCCTTGAGAGGTGAGAATGCACAGAAATGAGGAGGAGGATGAAAATGTCAAATAGTAGAAGGAATATGTTCTCCTGGATATTCCAGCTTTGTATTCCCTTGGGACAACTGGAGCCAAACTGTATCTTTAAATAGTTACTCCTGTCTCATCCCTGTCCTCAAGAAACAATATATCTCTTATGGATCAATGGAAACCTAAAAATATTTTGATCTTAGTGCCTCTTTCTCAAGTTCTTTGTGCTTTCCACACCAACAACAACCAACAGTTGTTTTATATATTTGCTATTTTATACCAGATTCAGAGATAATCTCAGAGTCACGAAGTAAGAAAACATTGCATCTCTCAGAATCGACTAGTAATCTACTTTTAATTTTTTAATTCTGCAGAAATCATGCCTTTTGCCCCTGCTTTAAGACAGTATTAGCAGTTTGAAAACAAATACCAAAGGTATTAGTTTCTATTGAAGACTACTTCTATGTAAATATTCTTCTTTTGAAGGACATTTAAAGTATTTCGCCGAGCTCACAGCGACAGCAAGAACAAAAGCACAATATAAGCCCAAACTTAAAAAAATTATAAATTTTTATATTTTTTAAAGCTTCAAAATGAAATCATCTTGCTCAAGAGCCTTTGGGATATTATGTTGTACACTTCAGAAGCTAATTTTAGACAATTACTCAACTCTGAATTTAAGTTTTTCAAGGATCTTTTTTATTATTGAGGTTCTTTTGAATCGCAAAAGCTGAATCTTATTTTTATCCCTTTGAATTCTTAAGAATAAAAGCTATTCAAATAATTTGAAAACTTCTATCAAGAATCCTGGCAATTTTCCTGAAGATAAAACTGGCATTCCATTCTTCCCACACACAAACAGTGAATGCAGTACTACTTCCTAAACACAGATTTTTCCCTTCAAAGTTAATATTCCAATAGGTTTTTATATAATATTATCCCAAATTGTATTCTTATGTTACTGAATGTTATTAAACAGTCGATATCCTGATAAATAATGATGTGGTACAATGTACGAGATTTACACAATACACAGCAGAGAACTCTACAAATTAATTATCCATTATCATAATGTTGTTTGGCCCTTTCCAGATAAAGTTGCCAAATTCCTCAGAGAGGAGGCCGCAGTGAATTTTAAAAACAGCAACAACTGTAATACAAAGGGATGGTAGCAATCATAGGATTTCGGTAAGGGAATTACCACCACATCAGAGAAAATATTTACCAGGCACTCAGACAGAGATGGACACAATTCCAAGCAATTGCTCCTCTCAGCTCAGTTCATCTTCATAGCCACCCTATGTGGTTAGTACTGTCATTGTGCCTATTTTAAGATGAGGATCCTACGGTAGACAGAAATAGTCAATGAATACAAGACAATTCCTACACTAGTAAAGCCTGAGCACAAAAACTGAATCCTAGAACATCAAACCTCCAGATATTGCATATATTTTACACTCACAAAGGGCTTTCTTAGACTCCTTTTTGAAACTTTTGATACTTTGCATTGGGATGCAAAATTTAGACCAATACATATTTTGAATTCCATATAGATAATAAAAGCTTGCATTATTTACATGAAAAATAAACTTTAGGCATACAAACACAAGCACAGATTCTATGCCTCTCTCTAAGCTGAGACATATGGAATGTCTTCAGACTATCTATAGAAAATGCCCTGTATAAATAGGATGCAAACAGAAAAGATAAAAAAGAATTCAAGGGATACCCAAGCACGAGCACTAGCAAGTAAAATATATTCCAAAACATAACTGTGGTTGTTTTTATAAGCATAGTGAATATTAAGGTTCACCCCATTCACCCTCATTTATTCTACTAGTGTCAAGAAAGGAAAACATATTTAAAAAGTTTTTTTCAAATTTTTAAAAATATTATTTTAAAGTAATGTTATTAATCACAGACTTCTCATTTGTATTACACATGTATTTATGTACACATATTTGAACATATGCACTAATATATATATAAACCCCAAAACACACAAATATATGCACACATGCATATCATATATATTGCATACCTATGCAGTCTCCAACCTAATCCATAATATTTTCCCAAACCTTCTGTGGTGGTCTGAAGCCTTATGCAGCCCAGTAAAACATGTTCTTATATTTAATCCCTCCCTGTGGTTGTGAACCCATCATAAGCAAGGCTGTTGGTGAAGTTAGTTCTGCAAAGGAATGGCTCACCTCAATCACAATGGGTCTTAATACTATTACTGGAGTCCTTTATAAGAGAATGAAACTCAGACAGAGGGAGAGAAAGCTATGGGATGCATGAAGCTATATCAACAGAACCCAGAAGGGAAAGGAGAGACCAGGAGAGATTCCATGTGCCTTGCCATGTGACAGAGGAGCCAAGGATACTAGCAGCCAGCTCCAGAACACCAAGCTCCAGGGAAAAAGCATTGCTGTGATGACACCTTCATCTGGACATTCATTTGGACTCAAAACAATAAGGTAATAAATTACTATTGTTTACGCTAACCCATTTCATGCTATTTGCCTGAGCAGCCTCCCATGAAAAACTGTATCTGGCCCATAAAAAGCTCCCATGTTTTCAATGCCATATTCAATCTCCTCCTCTCCCCATCTGCATCTTGTTGTCTTCACTCAAGGTAACCTTGCTAAGTCATGTTTTAAAGAAGGCAAAGCACCCATCAAATCCAAAGTTATACTACTGCTTTGTACTCCACACTACCACCCCTGGATCCACTGATGGGACTTTCCCCGAAAAATGAATAAATTCCTGAAGTTTAAACTAACGAAAGTCTGATGTTTATTCGTTCAGTTAGCCTGTATTAACTAGTAGTCAACACTTTTCAATTTTTCAATTCTTGGACCTCGATTCCGGTCACAGAGATTGACTTAGGGACAAACACAAGAGTGGAGTCAGTTTAATCAGTGGTAACCCGAAATTTTCAGTTGAGTAAACAGTAAAAGAAATTTCTTCATTCCTACGGGATTTGAAAGTGATAAGATGCAAACCAGGAGCTCAGCACCCATCTAGCCATAACATATGGTCTACAAATAATAAAGTCAACCCAAAGAGAAATACAAAGTGTTGGATGAGAATGGAAATACATTAAATCCTGTATATACTGTTTTAGCCTTGAATCCAGATATGCGTGGAGCTAGCACAAATCCTAAACTTTTCAGGTATGTCTGCTTAATTCTGATTTGAATTTGCCTTTCTGTTTCTTGCAACCAAAAGTGTTAACATAGTAGTTATCGGTAGTTCCAGCTTTGGTAACCTTTGTTATTCAACTTCCTGGCCCATGTAGCAAGGGATATTTTATATTGTTAGTCAGTGACTTCCAGTAAAGAAAACTACTAAGCAGAATATGAAATTACAGTAATTGGGACTAATGAGCTGAAAAGATATCTAAAGGAAAAAATTATCACCTATTAATAAAACAGCCTAAAAGATGATCATTATATGCTACAACACTTATTTAAAATATATGTTTTATATCTTTAAAAAAATATTTGAATGCTAAAGTTCTAACATAACTAATTCAGCAAATTTAAACAAAGATCAGTAATACACTATGGTAGCAACAAGGCAAACCCTACTCCTTGCTATGTGCCTTGGGCCAAATTACGTTACCTCTCCATGCTTTAGTTTCTTCATCCACATAAGGGGATATATTTTAGTACCGACATTTCAGGGTTATTGGGGGGATTAAGTGAATTAAGACATATAAAGCAATTAGAATAATGTAAGGGATATTGTGAGTCATAGTAAGGCTTGGAAATTATTATTAAAATTTTAACCCTCTAAAATATAGGATATTTGAAGTTATTATTGTGCAGATGTGTGCTGTTTATGTGGTGACACACCAGGATACGTTTTCTATGGGGCACTGATCATAGAAACCTGTGAAATAGAATCTGAGTTGGGGAATAATGGAAATCATAAACTGCTAATTTAAGGTTGCCAGATTCAGCAACAAAAAATACAGGAGGGCCAGTTAAAATGAATTTCAGATAAAATATAAATTATTATTCAATATAAATATGTCCAACATATTTCTTGGGACATAATTATAAGAAGAAATCATTTATTTATCTGAAATTCAGATGTAACTAAGAATCCTATATTTTATCTGGCAACACTAACTGCCAAGTATGGAAGCAATCTTAAACTTCACTCCAAACTAAGAGGACTAACTTGATATCAGTTGGCTGTGCAAATGCAAAATCTATACAAATAGGAAAGCTGTACAGATCCTTTGCCCCAAATTGACCCAAACTCTGAATTATAATTAACATCGAAACATTTCTGTAAGATGAGGCTGAGGCCTGCTTTTTCCCTGAAATCACACTATTGTCTTCTTCCCCTTCCCTGTCCTAATTCCCCCCCACACTTACAGGTTTCTTCTGGGAGAACTTGTGGTGGTTTAGAGCATATTCTTAAATTCAATCCATTCTTAAATTCAATCCATTCCTACGTGTGTGAATTCAACATAAATAGAACTTTTTGATGCAGTTTCTTCAGTCACAGTGTGCCCACCCCAATCAGGATGGATGATAACCCTATTACTGGAGTCTTTCATAAGTGGAATGAAATTCAGAGACAGAGAAAGCCACAGGAAGCAAAAACTGAAATTCAACAGAACCTGGAAGAGAACTGAGATGTCAGAAGAGGCCCCACATATGTCCTGCCATGTGAGAAGGAGCCAAGGGCCAGGGATCAGCAGCAGCCAGTCTCAGCATCCGTCTTCAGGAAGAAGAAAAAAGAATAAATAAAATTTTTCCAAAACTGATAAAATCTCTAAAACCACTGATCCAAAAAGCTCAAGTCCAAAGAAGTGTAAACACAAAGAAAACTACACCAATGCATATCATAATCAAATTGTTGAAAACAAATAAGTAAGAGAAAACAATTACAGCAGCCAAGGAGGTGGGGGGATATGTTACATGCAGAGGAAGAATGACTCAATACTTCAGACTTCTCATTATTTACTATATAATCTAAGAAAACAATGGAACATCAGTTTTAAAGTATTGAAAGTTAACCTCAAATTCTATCTCAAGAGAAAACATATTTCAAAAAAAAGATGGAATGAAATCATTCTCGGATTTTAATAAAAAGTAGAATACCTGGCCAGTAGACCCGTTTTAAAATATATATAAAAATATATATGTATACATATATGTATATGTACATATACATATATATATATTAATTGAGTTCTTCAGATAAAATTTAAAAGATACCAAAGTTACCATACAGAAACCCAGAACTACAGAAAGAAATGAAGAGTTTCAGAAGTGACAAATATCTGGGACTATCATACAGACATTCTTCTCATTTTAAAAAAAGTCTGGATTGCCTATTAAAAACAAAATAATTTCAAATGATTGTGGATGTTTAAAATGTATTAAAGTAAAATAAATAGCAACACTAGTACAAAAGAAGGGAAGTGGAAAAGGAAGCACAATGTTTTACAGTTCTTATATTGTATGAAGGTATCTGTTCTAGTTTGTTAGCTGCTGGAATGCAATATACCAGAAACAGAACAGCTTTTAAAAAGGGGAAATTATTAAGGTGTAAGTTTACAGTTCTAAGGCCATAAAAATGCCCCAATTAAAGCAAGGATATAGAAATGAACAATCTAAGGCATCCAGGGAAAGATACGTTGGTCCATGAAGGCCTAGAGGTTCAGAGTGTCTCTCTCAACTGAAGGCACATGGTGAAGAAGGTGACATCTGCTAGCTTTCTCTCCAGGTTTCTTGCTTCATGAAGTTCCCCCAGAGGCATTTTCCTTCTTCATCTTCAAAGATCTCTGGCTGTGAGGGCTCTCATGGTTCTCGTGCTTCTGATGTGGCTCTCTCCAAAATGTTTCCCTTTTTAAAAGGGTTCCAGTAAACTAATCAAGATCTGCCTGGAATGGGTGGAGTCACATCTCCAGCTAATCAAATGTTAATACCCACAATTGGCTGTATAACATGTCCATGGAGATAATCTGATCAAGTTTCAACCTGCAGTCCCCAATAAGGATGAAAAGAAATGGCTACTCCCACAAGATTGGATCAGGATTAAACAAGGCATTTTGCAGGACATAATCCTTTCAAACCTGCACAGTATCTAATATCATATGAAGGTAGATTGTTATAAGTTTACAATTCATACTGGAAAACCAAAAGACAACTACCTTAAAAATTAAAAAATACCATTGGATGAAAATAGGGAAAAACACTAATAAAAATTCTCACCTAACCCAAAAGAAGTCAGAACAAAGGAAAGAATGGACAAAGAACAAATGGGACATATGGAAAATAAAAAAACAATAAAGAGAACAAACTCAACTGCACTAGTACCTATAATAACCTAAATAGGCTAAACACAACAAATAAAAGATAGATTGTCAGACTGTATTTAAAAAGCAATGCCCAAATCAAAACCACAATGAGATCTACACCCACTAGAATGGCTACTATTAAAAAAATGAAAAATAACAAGTGTTGGAAGTATGTGGAGAAAGATGAACATTTGCTCATTGCTGGTAGGAATGTAAAATGGTGCAGCCATTGTAGAAGACAGACTGGCAGTTCCTCAGAAAATTCAGTACAGAACTGCCATAAGACCTGGCAATTCCAATACTAGGTATATACCCAGAAGAACTATAAGCACAGACTCAAACAGATATTGACACACCTATGTTCATAGTGGCATTATTCAAAGTAGCCAAAAGATAGAGGCTGCCCAAGTGTCCACCAAGAGATGCATGGATGAGAAAAATGTAGTTTATACATACAACGGAATATTATTCAACCATAAAAAGGAACAAAGTTCAATACACATGCTAACATGGATGAACCTTAAACTCATCATATTGAGTGAAATAAGCAAGACTCAAAAGGACAATATTTTATGATTTCACTGATATGAAATAATGAAAATAAGCAAATTAGAGACAAAAAGTAGAATACAGCTTACCAGGGGACAGAATGGGGGTAAAAAATGGAAAGTTAATTCTTAATTGTTCCAGAGTTTCTGTTTGGAGTGATGGAAAAGTTTTGGTAAGATATAGTGTTGATGGTTAATGGTGAATGCAATTAACACCACTGAATTATATATATAAATGTGGTTAAAACGGGATTTTTTTAGGTGGTATATATGTTGCTTGAATAAAAATATTTAAAAAATAGGACTTACAACAGAGGTTGTGAACTATGAGCTATAGTTAACAGTACAATTATAATAATATTCTCTCATCAGTTGTAACAAAGGTACCTGATGAATGCAAGATGTTACAAATGGGGGAGTGTATATGTGAACATTTTAGTTCATGCAGGATCTTTCTGTAAACCTGCAACTTCATAAATAAATAAATAAATAAATAAATAGGTATATAGATAAAGAAATAATTCCTAACTGTATACTCTCTATAAGACATGCACTTTAAATATAAATAACAAATAAATTAAAAATAAAGGACTGGCGAGTTTGATTCCCGGTGCCTGCCCATGCCAAAAAAAAATAAAATAAAATAAATACAAAGGACTGGAAAATATGTATCATGCAAACAATCACAGGAAAGATGATGTGGTCATATTACTATCAGACAAAGTAGGCTGTAGGGCTAGGAATATTATTGAAGAGTAAGAGGTACACTTAATCCTAAAGAGGTAAATTCACTAAGCAGTTAAAACAATCCTAAATTTTTATATATTTACAAAACAACATTAAAGTAATCAAAACTAATTAAAAATTGATTGCACTAATAGGTACAATAGAGAAAACCATGAATATAATTGGAAATTTAAATACTCCTTATCCAGTAATTGAAAGATGTAATAAAGTAAAAATCAGGAAACCTGACCCAATCAATTTAACCAAATTCACATTTATACAATATGCTCTGCAGAAATCTCTATAGAACATGCTCCATAAATGCCATAGCTCAACACAGAAGAATATGTATTGTGAACAAAATTAAATTAAATTAGAAGGCAATAACAAAAAATATTTGACTCTTCAAAGATTTGGAACTTAAACCTGACTTCTAAATAAACTTTCAGTCAAAGAGAAATTAAAGGAAAACTATAAAATATTTTGAACTGAATAAGAAGGAAAACAAAACGAATCCATATTTGTAGGATGCATGCAGCTAAAGCAGGGTTAGAGAAGAATGTATATTTAAATGCTTACATTAAAAATGAAGAGAGGTCCCAAATCAGTTATCTAAGTTTCCACCTTAAGAAGCTAGAAGAAAAACAAATTACACCCAGTTTATATAGAAATAATTAAACAATGCAAATAGAAGCAGGAATCAGTAAAAAAAAAAAAGGCCAAACAGTAGAGAAAATCATTGAAATGAAAATCTGATTCTTTGAAAGGATATAATAAATTGATAAGCCTTTAGTTAAATTAATAAAAAATACAGAGGATAGGGGAGACACAAATTACCGTACTGAGTTAGCATAGGAGGATTTTGCAGCTGATCAAGAAAAAAGATATGACCACTAGAAGGTAGTAACACAAACTATTTATTGGATGCTGCTTTGACAGTTAACTTGAGAGAGGAATTTCTTCACATGAGCCCTTCCAGAGGCTAAGGGTTGAGGTCCCACCCAAACGGGAGAGCAGAGAAAAGGTATCTGTGGAAGAGATAAACTCTACAAAGGCAGTTTGCATGTGTAGGCAATGTTGCAAAGTCAACACATTGGGGAATCTCTAGGCTGGAAAGTTCTGAGAGGCAGAAGCAGCTTGGGGTTTCAGAACTACAGGGCTTTATGGATTCTATGGTTAGCAGATGTTGACGAAGTTTCATGGGTATGCAATGTAGGTCAGCTCTAAATTGCTAAAAATTGCTTACTTGGGCTATTTTCAAAGCCATTGTATAACCCTGAGATTCGCCCTGATGGGCTTTTTGGGGATAAGAGGCGTCTGCTGCTATGAAGGAGTAAACGCACACAGGGCCAATACACAGGGGCCATGGTTGGTTTATTTATATAATAATCGCCAGTATGAGGAATGAGAAAGGAGGCATAACTACAGATCCTATAGATATGTAAAGACTCACAAGGGAATATTGTGAACAAATTTATGACAATAAATCTTTCCATAGATGAAAAGAGCAAAATTCTTGAAAGATGAAAATTATAACAATTGATGGAAAAAAGGACTAAAATGTCTGAATAGCTCTCTATTTTATAAAAACTTGATTCATAATTCAAAATCTCTCCAATTTCTAGGACGAGATTGCATCCATGGTGAACAATGTCAAATAGAAGGAAGAAATAATTCCGATACAACACAAGCTCTTTCACAAAACAGGGAAAGAAGTAACACTTCCTAACTCACTTCACGATTCAAGCATTACCTTGATACCTAAAGCAGACAAAAGCATCGCAATAAAAGAAAATTGCACAGCAGTATTCCTCAAGAATATAAATGCAAAAGTCCTTAATAAAATACCAGCAAATTAATGAAGCTATATATATAAAAAAATAAGTCTCTATTAAGTGGAATATATTCTCAGTATGCAAAATTGGTGTAACATTTGAAAAAACAATCACTGCAATTGACCATATTGACAGATTAAAGGAGAAAAAACATATGATCATTTTAACAGATTCAGGAAAAGCATTTTAAAAAATTCAATATCCATTCATGATAAAAACTCTCAGGAAATTGGGAATAGAAAGTTTATTAGCTTCCTAAGGCTGCCAGAAACACATTTACACAAAACAGAATGCTTAAAACAACAGAAATTTATTCTGTCACTGCTCTGGAGGCCCAGAGTCTGAAATCAAGGTGTCAGCAAGTCGTTTCTTCTGAGGACTACGAGGAGGAATCCGTTCCAGCTTCTGGAGGCTGCCGGCAACCCTTGGCTTGTAAGTACACTGCCCCTTCTCTGCCTCCACCTTCACATCACCTTCTTCTTTGTGTCTCTGTATTCAAATCTCTCTCTCCAAGATGATTTCTTCTCATTGTCCATAAATAATTACATTTGCAAAGATCTTTTCAAATAAAGTCACAGTTCCAAGAGGACCTGAATTTTCAGAGTGCTCACTTTTAAAGGGTCCTGATAAGGAGAACTGCAGATAGCACCATGTTGATGTTGAAAGACAGATCGCGTTCCCCTAAAATCAAGAGCAAGACAAGAACATCTGCCCTCACCACTCTGAAAAAGTGCAATACGTTGAAAGAAAGAAGCAAAGGTATAAGGACATGAAAAACATACCATAATGTAAGGATAAATTCTACTTCATCAAAATTTAAAGTGCTGCTTTTAGGGGTAACAATGGCTCAGTGGTAGAGTTCTTGCCTGCCATGCCAGAGACCCAAGTCTGGTTCCCAGTTCCTCTCCATGTTAAAAAAAATTTTTTAAATAAAAGTTCTGCTTTTAGGAGAACAGAATTACAAATATAAAAAGAGGCAAGCAAGAAGCTGAGAGAAAATATTCACAATACATATATCTGACAAAGGCTTGTATCCAGAATATATAGAGAACTCTTAAACACAGTAAGATATTCAACAACACAGTTCAACCTGGCCAAAAGAATTGAACAGACACACACACACACACACACACACACACATATATATATATATGCAAATTACCAACAAGCTCATGAAAAGATGCTCGGTCTCTTCCATCTTCAGGAAAATGCAAATTAGAACCACAGAGAGATACCATTCCATTATGAAATGTAAAATAACTAAAATCAAAAGTTTAGCAGTACCTAGTATTAGTGAGAATGTGAAGCAATACTGTCTCTCTCAAATACTGCTGGTGAGAACGCAAAATGGCAAAAACTTGGAAAACAGTTTGGCATTTTCTTATGAAGTTAGCATACACTTCCTAGATGACCCTGTGATAACACTCCTAAGTAGTTAATGAAGAAAAATGAAAATATATGTCTACACAAAGACTTGTAAATAATGTTCTTAGAAGTTTTGTTCATAATGGCCCAAACTGGGAATAAGTAATTGTCCATCACAAAAGGTGACTGAATAAAGCAGTTGTAAATCCACAGTGGACCACCATTCAACATTTAAAAGAAATAAACTATTACTATACAACTCGTATGACTCACCAAAGCCTTATACTGAATAAAAGAAGCCAGGCACAGCAAAGCACATTCATTATATTGTTATAAAGCAGGTAAAACTAACCTATATTGGCAGCAAGCAGGGCAGGATTACCTGACCTTTGAGAATCTAGGAATTCACTACTAAAGGTACAGGTCATCACCTTTTAAAGCGATGAGGTTGATTGCACAAGTTTCACATTTGTCAAAATTCACTCACTCTACATTTAAAATGGGTGAATTTTTGGTAGGTAAATTGAACCTCCAAAAGGTTGATTTTTTAGATGTTACTTTTACAGCATTTACTCTCTTTAGTACACCAGTGAGTCCCAAACTTTCATCAATTAACGTCTAAGAGGAAAAAGAGATATTTCCATGAATCTAAGAGACTATAGATACACCAAATTTTGGCACACATCAAATAAAGAACATCCTTATAAACAAAGGTGGTGCTAAATTTTGTAATACATGCACATATATATGCTGCTATAACTAATATACTAATATAAGAGCATCCTTGTTTTCCTGTCATGTGTTTTATCTTTGTATGTAAACTGTCACACTCTGTGTGCGGATATTCAGGACTCTATCACTTTAAAGAAAGATGCTCATGCATGTTTAGACGGGCTGTCAAGTCCTTGGACCACGAGATGCTTTCACATTTCTATCATTGAATTTGGTCATCCAAATGAAGTCAGACCTAAAACAATCATAGGCAGGAACTGGAACACTATATAAGTTGGACATGTGCCCCATAAAGGCTGTGGCCATGGGGTGGACGACAGAAACAAACTATATGTAACTACAGCGTACCAGCTCCCTGGGTCATGCATGATATTGGACAGGTAATGGACCATTGGGCGTTTCAGTTGATTGTAAGAAATGAGAGATGCAAAAGGGCTACAGGTAAGCCAAATGCTGAGCTTTGGTAACACATAGAGTTCATTGAAATGGAATGTTTTTATTTCTCCCTATCAAAACAATAAAATCATCTTTCTGGATTCAGCATTTACTTATGGATTTCAACACCTTAATAAAAACTAAATCATGTATTTAGGTTGTTAATTTGAAACTGTAGCGACTGAAAGTCTCTAAAATATCACCCAAATATGAAGAATCAGGAGAAATTTCAGACTATATTTATCTCAATAAAGTTCGGCACCATAATTTTCAAAAGATCCTGTTCACACACTAAAATGTATTTTGCTCAAGAGCATATGGCAGTATTTTATTCTTGGTCCTAAAATGTATGGAGTTTTATTGAAATTAACTCAATAAAAACAAATATAAAAAGGAAATTAACCTTCTATAAAAGCCTTCAGATAACTCTTTCACATAACAGCAGGTAATAAAACCATCACATTTAATTTATTTTCCTTCCATTTATGATTTTGAAGCTGTCATTTAAGCCTACAGGCGTATTTACAAATTGTATGGCAATTAAACTGCTTATGCTTATATTAGCCTTAAAGTAGTCCCAGTTAACTAAGACTAGTTAACTCTCTGTGTGTATACCCTTAAAAAACAATAAAATTAAATTGTTGCTTAAATCCTCATTTCATGATCAGAGGTCACAAACAAGCACAAAATCCACGGAAGATATTAAGAACTGCTTGTTACTTAAAAAGAAATGATCATTTCCCAGTCTTATTTAATTCCGCATGGGTTTCCTGAGCATCTTTAATGATGATGATAATATGACCACTAAAATACCCTCTGTGCTGGGCATTAATTAAACTGGGCATTTCTGCCTCAGAGTGCAGGAAAGTGGTTTTATTCTGGGGGCCATCAGCAGTCCGCTGCTTGACCAGTGCAGCACTTAATTCGCTTGCGTGAATTACTGCATGATGGCCTGCAATTCCCTTCCAGCCTCTCCGCCTCGTCTCTTCTGGGTGGCGGGTTCCTCAGACCCATTGGACCTGGTTGGTCATTGCTTCCAGAAATTCTACAGCTCCAAAGGGTGTCTTACTTAACCTCTGCGGCATCTGGGGAGGAGAAGCAAGACCCTGCTCTAGGAAACTTACGGCGACCAAAAAGGTCCAGACCCTTCATGTACAGAAAAGAAGTTGCTCTCAAGTAGTAAGAAAGCCTGCCCAGCTGTACCTTCTCAGCTTTCCCTATCACCACCCCAAAACCATTACAAGGCTTGGATTCCTAAAACCACTGCCAGAGGAAAAGAAATACTCACTTATAATGTCCATTTTCATTGTCAACAAACTATCTATCTGTCTATATATACATGGGGGTATATTGTATATGAGGAAAATTAAAGGGAATAAACATGACCTTAATTAAAAAAATGAAATTCTGAGTTGAAGGACTCATAAAGATATGAGTTCTCCCCTAATTAATCAATACAACCCCAATAAAAATCCTAACAGTTTTTATAAAGCATAACAAGCAAATCCAAAGTTGATATTAAAGAGTAAACGTGCTAGACTCACACTCAAAAAAAAAAAAGAAAAAGCTGTAAAATCACAGTGAAAAAGGATATTGCGGTAATAAAATCTAGTTCATCTTATTGTCCTAGCCCTCTAAGACTGTCTAAAAAAAAATAAAATAAAAAATAAATAAATTAATTAATTAATTAAATAAAATAAAATCTAGTTCAGAAACATGCTGATTCATGATAGTAATTTTTTCAAAATTGGAAAGCAGTAAACCACAAAGTACTATGCAATAGGTTAAGCAGAAAAAGATGCCTAGGCATTTGGTAAAAATAACGTTATATTTCTATTGCACAACAAAATAAAAGCAAATTCCATGCATACGTTTCCTTCCTGGCATCTATCTCAATTTGCAATGGCATGCACTGAGGTTATCTGATCAGTATCCCTGGTCCACTCTAGTGTAGTTGGCCTGAGAGCAGAGCCCCCTCCCGACTGTCAATCATTGTATCGTGGCACCCGGAAAGAGCCTGGAAGTCAGCAAGCACCCAACAGGTGTTCTACAAATTAATACAATAGATAGCAAAACATTAAAACATATGTGAGATCTAGGAAAATGAATAAAAAATATTTCAAAATCTTGGGATTCTGAAAGATGACTTAACAAAACTTAAAACCAGAAACAATATAGGAAAAAGTTGGGGAAAAACAGTAAAAATGTGAAAGAGCCAGAAAGTAAAAAAATACCATGAAGTTAAAAGACAAGCATGAGACTGGGAAAAACTACTCACAAAATCATATTATAAAGAAGGGATTAATATACATAATAAATTTGAAACTCTCCAAGCAAATGATAAAAAGACAAACAGGGAAATAGTCAATATGAAATAAATAAACAGGGAAATAAATCAATATGAAAATGAAAAAGTACCTCATAGAGGGTGGGCCACAGTGGCTCAGCAGGCAAAGTTCTCACCTACCATACTAGAGACCCCAGGTTCGATTCCCGGCGCTTGCCCAGGGGGGAAATAAAAGTAACTAAAAGAATTGCTTACAAATATTGAAAGAATGGTTACTCTCCCTTGGAGGCAGAGAAATTTAAATTAAAAGATACATTCTTACTATAAACCTATAATTAAGATTGATGATTTCCAGTGTCACCAAGGGTTTAGGGCAACTGAAACCACCATCTAATTTTAGTGGCATTACAAATAGAAATAGTTTTGGGGGAAGGCAATTTATCATAATGTCAAAATTGTAAATGCAGATACTTTGTCTCAGCAATTCCACTTCTAAGGGTTTAATCAATAGAAATTTTAACTTTGATGCAATCAAGAGCAAATTTTTCACTGTAGCACCATTTGTAAATAATAATATTAATAAAAAAAGAACAATCTGAATGGTCCTCAGTAAAATAAATTTCTTTTCATGCATATTAGGATATATAGGCAGATGTTAATGAGAATGAATTCTATCCATATGTTCCTCTAAGGAAAACAAAAAATTACAAAACACGGGGTGCAAGCGTAGTTCAGTGATAGAATTCTCACCTGCCATGTGGGAGACCCAGGTTCGATTCTTGGCCCATGCACTTCCCAAAACAAACAAGCAGGCAAGCAAGCAAACAAATAAAAAACCAAATAAACAAAAATTCAACAAATGGTGCTGCAATAAGGGGATACTCACATGGAAAAATAATGAAATGTGACCCCTGCCATACAGCATACAAAGGAAAAAAAAAAAAACAGGTTATAGAGCAGTGTATATAGAGGACTCAAATCATGTCTTATAAATGTACAAATGGACCTGACACATGCACGTGTAACTGGAGCTATGCATGAGACATAATACTTAAAATGTTTGATTAATGAAAGAAAAAAAAAATCAGTAAATCAGTCAAAAGGTAGAAAGAGGTCTAAAACCACCAAATACATTGATCATAGAGGTAGCCTAAAGCTAAGGAGGATTGCCACCAGGGTATTAATGCATTATTGTGTTCATTTATTTGAATTTTTTAAGCGAGCTCTTTTGAAATGTTTAATTTAAACTTAAGTTAAAATCTCAAGAAAACGGATCTGGCTATTAGGAAAATGTTAATGTAAAGGCACTAAGAGCAGCGCCAAGTTGGATGAGTAGCCATTTTTACAATGAAACATTGCATATAAACTGACAAGTGTCACTTAGATCAAAAGTCAAAATCAAAGTAATTGGTTTGATCATTCAAGTGACTCTCACTCAACCAATTTATTTTTTAAATTGTTAAATCATTTATATAAATGTGACTCACAGTAAATGGATATTATAGAGCCCTATGTTTTATCTTTTTATGCCGTAGGGGTGCCTTCAATAATTTTTTTGGGGGGGGGGATTTCTAAATTTCCTTATAAAATAGTCTTGAAAGCTTGCATTTAAAATTGCCAATCCTGTTTATGAATGTTAGTTGAGGGTACCTGCATGGAAGTCTAAATTCATCACTCACGGTCTGGGCTAGAGTTAAATTCAGAATTCTCAGAAGACACAATAACGCTTCATCAAAGACAACTAATGCCACCCAGCTGCTGTGGCATCAAAGAAATAACAAAGAGGCCTGAAAAAAACTTTTAAAAGAGACAAGCTCATGTGGCAATCTTCATGTCTACAATTTCATTTCTAGAGTATTTAGAATTGTGAATGATTTAAAATCTGTATCCTTCCTAATGGAAAAATCCGTTATCCAAATTTAGAGATTTTTGTCTCAAATTGGTATGGCTATATTTAATAGAATTATGTCTTCCTAGCTGATCTACATTTGCCACCATACAAGTTAAAAATACCAAATAAAAACTCAGTAAATGTCTTCTCCAATTACAACGAGGTCCCCTCTGTGCCAATTTAAATGGCAATTAAATAGTTCAATTAATTTTAAAGCTATTTCACTTAATAGCATAAAATACTCATTATATGTGCCCATCAATTGTAATATAAGTCTACCAGATGGATAAAATAATAGAATTCAAGTGGAAGTTAACATTCATTTTATAATGAACTACAAACAAGTAGATGCATATCTTAGCCTTATGATGGTTTTAAATGAGAGCTACAAGAAAACGAAGCTTAAATCTTCATAGCAGGAAGATTTTCATGTTTCCATTTTACATTTATCTACTTCAGTCTTCACAGGCACTGTAGTTTGACAGTGACAAGTTTTCCCATAAGCCCAAATAGAACCGTAGAGCTTAGATCCAAATTATGTTATTAATCAATGGGAAAATGCATGCATGCCTTGAATATCCCATGCCACTTAGCACAGGAACACAGCAACATAAAATTCCCAAGCAGGTTAAGATCATCGGGGATATACTTGTTCATTTATTACTTTATAATAATAATATGTTCTGGATGATTGTGACAAGCTTTATTAGTGCAATCGAAAATGCCTGATGGGCTAGCATTTATGAAATATGTAAGAGGCTGTAGAATCAGGGGAGTCACAAATCACCATACAATGCTTTTGAAAATACATATTTCTTTTGATGTTGGCTAATGTAAATTTTATTTAAATTATTTGGGAGACCAATTTCAACAAAATTGATCTTGAAAAGTCTAACAGAAGATAATGACCTAGATTTACCTTTCGATTTGAGGAAAAGACATATATAGGTATATAATCTTGTGAGAAAACACATTGCCATTTTGGCTTATTATCTATAAACATTTCACCAAGGCAGAAATGAAACGTAACAAATTTTAATTAAGAATATCAATGCTAGCACTAGCAGATTAATAATAAAATATACACAAAAATAATTTTACTCTAAATTATTTATTGTTGATAACAGTCCACTGACATTTTGTAACATCTGCTCAACTAAAAATAACAATATAAATGAATGGGAGTGCTTATGACATCTTTAGTATTTGCTCTAACTAGAGTGATACAGTTTGAAGCACTGGAGTAGAAGCTAGGAAACCAGATACTAGTCCAGCTACCTCCACCTTGTTAAATGACGTTAAAGAAAATTACATAGTTTCCCTTGTATGCAAGAGTTTGACATATATTAAGAAATATTGATTTATACTAAGTGATCTAAAAGATCCTTTATAAAAAATCCAATGAAAGGAATTGCAAGTTCTAAGTTGCCCATTCTTTAGACGCTATGATTGCTCAAATAGTGGTTTCTGGCTCACCACAGCAATCAAATAGTTTGGTTTCTAAATTATAAACATCCTTTTAATAATGCTTTCTAATGGAAAAAATGTCAAATGTATATAATTACTACTAATTAATAAGCTAGGAATGACACTGTCTCACCCATAATGAACCTTCACATCTTAAACATTCAGTTATTTTAACAATCCTTCTTAGAGATTTATTTTCATTTTAATAACAAATAACAGATACTACCAGATTTTAAATTATGTACAAGTGTCTTTTTCAGAATTTGTGGTAATAAAGTGCCAAAAAAAAAACAAGTTACAAACTGTTTGTGGCCTTAGATATGCAAAGAATTAATTTTTGTGCTGGCATATACTGTAATTAGAAATGGTTCTGTGCCTCATGATTAAACCAGTAACTATGGAAACCAAGCAGGAAAGCATGAGTGCAAAAGGAGAGAGCCTGAATAACCCTATGAGAAGCTGCTATTCATCTGTTTATTTGTAACGCCTTTGTAATAAACAGAATTATTATAAAATGCATATATAAAATTCCTATCATTCATTCACAATAGATTAAAACATGCTATTTCTTAAACACACACACACACACAGTATCAGCCAGAACCGACTCAGATTAAATACCACAATTAGAAAGCATACAGCCCTTACAAAATATTATCAGGGGAATATTATCAAAATCTATGCAGATCTCTCTCATTTTCACAGAACTGCAAAAGGAAAATGACAGAGCAGATAATCCAAGTAAGACACTTTATAGCAAAACCACTTATCTCTTACTTACATAGGCAACAAGTTCACATTAATAGGCAACAAACTTACAAAGGCAGCCACCAGCAGCACATTTCCTGATGCTGCACTATATAGGCTTTACCTACTATAGCAGCTGAAAGCCATAAAAACAGAAACTTTAAAAACAGAAACCTCAATCTCAGAGCCTGGAGCCCTCAGGCTTCAGTGTACATTTTGTGGTCTCACAGCTGTGAAGGATGAAGCACACTTACATGAGTTTCAGAGGACAGCATCAATCAAAGATGAGAAAGGATTTTTCAAATAGGCTATTTGAGAGGAGTTTTATTTTTTTAAAAATCATCTATTGAGGTTAGAAGTAACTTATGAGTATAAACAACAGTTTCTCTTATGAAAGACAGAACAAGATAGAAAAACAAATTTTAGGAAAAAACAACTTTAACTTATGGAAGAGGAGTAATTCTCTTATGGCACAATAAAATAAATTGAATACGACTCTACATTCGCCATAGAATCTAGTTGAACTTATTTAAAAGGGAAAAATCATCATGTTTTTGATTAGTACAAAAAAGAACTCGCTACACATTCTCCCCAAGGGTTGAAATCTAATAACGCGATATTAGAGCATCTGTAGAGGAATTTCAAAACTTTTACAAACCTAATCTGAAGGTGAAGTCAATGAGGAAGTTCAAAGATTTTAAAGATGAAAAAATGAGTCTCAACCAAGACAGGTCACCAAGACTATTCCAAAGCCTCTGTAAATCTTTGAAACAACTACTACCATTTCCCTTTCATTTATTCACTGAGTCAATCAATACTGAGCACCTGTTAGGTGTGAAGAACTCTTCTGGGTTTCAGGACACATTCACGAGCAAGACCTACAGCTCTCCTGCCTCATCGAGTTTCCATTCTTCAGCAAGAGGCCGACAGTGAATTAGTAAAAATCAAATGGCACGGATGGTAGCGATGGTAGCACAGCACTATGAGTGCAATTAAAACCCCTGAATTGTGTCTTTGAAAGTGATTTAAATGGAAAAATTCATGTTGTATATGTTACCAGAATAATTTAAAAACAAAAAAGAACTATCCAACACGTAGAATGAATCTTAATGTAAACTGTGCACTATAATTAATAGTATAACTATAGTAACATTGTTTCATCAATTGTAAGAAAGGTACCACACTAATGCAAAACGCTAATAATAGGGGACACCAGGAGGGGGCGTATGGGGATGTGGGAACTGCTCTTCAGTATGATTTTTTTTCTGTGAACCTTCAACTGCTCTAATGAAACTAAAAAGTTAAAGAGGGAAGAAATGATTTGCACAATAATTTAGAGTGTGATAAGAGCGTGGAGTAAATAAACGGGTAATGTGACCAAGATCATCTGTGAAGGATGAGCTGCTTTGCTAGGTCTATCCGGGAAGACCTGGAGGTAGGCGAGGTTCCAGCCCGATGGAGCCAGCCCTGCACGCGCGTGCCAGGAACAGGGAACAGCAGCTGCGAACGTCTCGTGTCTGCGGCACAAAGATGGCAGCACAGCCAGAGGACAGTTGTCCAAGGCCAAGCAGGACAATGCAGACCCGCAGAGGCAAGCAGGGAGGCGGGTTTTGAACACGCATCTATAACCGCCCCCCCCCACACACACACACACATACACAAATTAAGCTGTTTTCTCCTTCTGGAACGATTTCTAAATGGTGCCTTTGAGAAAGACCAAATATGTTTGCTCACCCAGAACTTCTGTTCAACTTCCTGTTGGGAAGCAGAGATCGGAGATTCCTGCTACTAGAAGGCAGATCAGAAAAGAAGACAAATTCTTTTAAAGACTTGTCTTTGAAAGTGGTTCACATGCACGATGAAGTGGAAAGTGCAGCTCTCTCTACTGCTTTCTTCTACCCTGGCATGTCTTTGCCTATTATCTCCATTAATAGCCATGAGATACCATAAAAGAATAAAGAATCTCATTCCTAATTTTCAAAAACTGAACATGTTTAAGAATCCAACTGGAAAGTCTTAATTTTAAAAAGTAGTTAATGTCTCCTGAATAATTCACAGCATTTATTTTTCAATTCCTTTGATTGTTTTATTTCCCATTTGAACATGTAGCATTAGAAAATCTTCATGTGATTTCCATAGCAACCACTAGAGGGAAAACAACTACCGAAAAACACAATACACAAAACTATTTTTAAAACTTTTTAGATCAAAATGAAAGTTATTTAAAAATATTATCATTGTCTGATAAATCCTAAGACCTCAAAATTAATGAGGTGTCTCCAAGATGAAATATGTTAAAACATCTAATAAATTCGATAGATATTTTCCAATCAGACCTGATAATAAGTAGAATCTGTGCTATACTATAGAGTCTGAAAATGCTTTTACATTTGTTACCTCATTTGCTTCTCCAAACGAATGGCTGAAAGAGCAGATATTACCATCATTTTACTCAATTAAAACAAAAAAACAGAAATAATTTAACCAAAGATATCCACAATTTTAATGGCACATTCAATAACAGAATTGAGACTTGGTATTTTTATCAAGTATATTACTTTGTCTCTCCACCACTTTCTTAGGGGAAATGACACCTTTATATCTTAGTTTTATCATCACATTCTTGTTTCTTAGTATGATACCTGGAACATAGCAAAGGCAAATATTTATTGAAAGTAGGGAGAAGTTCCTATATAAATATAAAACTGAAGTTCCACTCCTTTCCTCTGCAGAATGTGCCAACTTAGCAAAAGGGATACCTTTTCACTTTTCAACCATATCCCATTCAAAACTAGTAACTTGCAGAAGATACCTGAAGATATTACTTGCAACTTAATAATCCCTATAAAGGACAGGACCTTGTGACTCTTTTTCCAATATCGTGATATTTTCATCTTATTCCCTCTCCTCTACACTGACTTCAGAAAACTTAAGTTCAAAAATTCTGATTACTCCACTAAATCTTATATAGAATATTAGTGCAACTCAAAAATAGAAATAGACCATACGGGTTAATAACGATGAACTGAAAAAGAGCAGAATTCTCATTGTGATTCTGCCCTTTTTGTAGGAATCTAGGAGCATCTGCCACAGAGCTATGCTATGGGACTCTGTCCGTTCAATACTACTACTACTAATAATGATAATAACGGCCACCAGTCCACTGTTCTTAAGAGTAAATGAAGGGCAACTGTTGAATTCACCTACAGATCCTCAGAAACAAGTGGTTATGTCACTGAGCAGTTAAGGCACTTCCTCTTTTACCTAGAAGGCTGCATTTCTCAGCTGTGCATTGGGGAGGCTGGAACACATATCTAACTGCTTTCCACAGAGCTGGGGAATAAAAAAGAAACACCTCCTCAAATGGGCAATTAAGCCAAACTGTTATAAACCCAACCTTTCATCAGAATTTTATTTATATTTTGTGTTAAAATAAAAATGTGTTTTTTTTTTTTATCTAAGAAGCTAAATAACCAAACGCTACTTGACTCTGAGTCGTACCTAGCACTCCCTGTCTCCTCTTATCATTCCTTCGTCAAGATTTCTTGGAACTTGCAAAGAAATGAGGACATCTACTCTGACTGGTGCTTCTAGAGACCTTCGCTGATTTAATATTACATCCATGAATAAAATAAAGCTGAACCGACAGGCTTCACCAGCGTCACGTTCATTCTTCACATTTCGTACATTCCTTAAATAGGTGGTACTGCGAGAATTTGTTTAAAAATTATCTGAATTTTCAGCATTAACTGGTTGGAAGGGCACTAGGAAAAGCACTTGCAGGCTTTTGGGTTCACACAACATATTCCCAATGAATTTTAAAAATCCCTGAGAGAGGAAAAAAAGTTCTTAGTAAACCGCCCAGGCACACACACAACTGAATGGCAAATGATTTTGTAAAGACAAAGTGTAAGGGCCCCCTCAGAAAATGGTCACAATTTTCTGAAAAAATACCTGGTTCCATGCCAGAATGATGTAGCTTTGTGAGTCAAGCCTTCTGCACATTTAAACTATGTTAAAGGGCTCCGGTGAACTAATCAAATACCTCAAAGTCAAGTGACTAAAACCTACCTTTTCAGGAGTCAAAAATGAATTGCATTTTTCTGAAAACTCTCCTGTCTGTAGTGCAGAATTAAAAATTGTGGAAAACATTTTTTAAGACCAAAAAACCCATATTCCTCAAGAAGGTTTTAAGAAAAGCTTAGTACCATGTATACTGCAATGCTATATGCTGGGTACTGCTGCAGATTACTGAATTGCAGAATTCTGTCATATGGCAATGATTATCAAAAGGGGTTCCTGAAGGAATGCAATTAAGATATTATTCACTGGGCAGGCCACGGTGGCTCAGCAGGCAAGATATTATTCACTTAGTTTCACACTCACCTGTTATGTCAGGGACTTAAGGTTACAGTAGTTGTGTCTTTTTAGGGTAAGGATTATTGTAAGGAAAATTCGTGTTTGGAAGGCGTTAATTCACTAACTCATTCCTCAGATATCTCTGAGTGTCTCTTCTGTATAAGATTTTGTGCAAGTGCTTTCCCAGAGTCCACAGAATCTTATATAGGAGTCAATGACCAATCCTGTTCACTAACGAAGCCTGCCCTTCTTTACTATTATGTATAAAGAAAACAAACAAACAAGGTAACATTGCCATGAGTTAAATAATGGAAAGGTCCAGTTTTGTTCAAAGAACAGAGCCTGCATTCTTCATGTCTGATATCCTAAATTTGATGACATGAAGGAAATCAAAGGGCAGGGAAATTTTATTCTACATCAAACTGTTCCCAGAATTCTATAGTTTTGCAGCTGTAAAACCTATAAATACACTGTGTTGGAACCTCTGCTGTCTAATGGTAATTTTCCACAGAGAAATACTTTAAGGGAATAATAATTTTGTGCACTAGAAGTGAAAATGGCTCAAGAAACAGCATTTTCAGAAACCTAAATTATATCCGTTTTAAGATACATAATGCAAAGGGTTGGGAAGAAAGAACTTTTTAGCCACGGTAGGAACAGCCAATTGCCTCCATACTCATATGTGGAAGGAATTTAACTGATGATTCTCTTAATTATCATTATTCTTAGTTAATATATTATTACCACTTTCTTTGTTACGACATACTATGCAACTCAGAGATCTACTAGACATATCACAGACTTGTTGAAATATTAAAATTATCATGGTGACTATTAAACTAGACTTAGTCATGTTAACCCGGTTGGTATGTAAACAACTTTTTTACAGTCATGATAAAACACATGCAGCACTGAGAGCTGAATGACAGAAATTTGTCCAATTAAATTTTTTTATTCTTCCTTCCCCAGTTCTCTCTATACATGGTGTTCTACTATAAAGGGAGTATACTTGAATTGTCAAAAAGGTAGACACCAGTCACGTGGATATTTACATTTAAATGTATTAAAATTAAATAAAATTTAAAATTCATTTGTTCAGTTGTCCTCCCAACATTTCAGGTGCTCCACAGCTGACTAATCATATTTCAAGTGCTCCACAGCTATTTTGGACACACATCTCCATCATCTCAGAAAGTTTCATCAAAGACTGGTTAAGAATATAGCCTATGGAGCCAGATTGCCTCAGTTCAAAGCTCAGCTCAGCCACGTAAGAGCTCCTTACACTTACGCAAGTTTCCTCATCTTACTATGCCCAGTTTCCTCCTATATAAAATGAGGATAATAATATTAATAGAATTGTTATGAAAATGTAGAAAAAAGTACTTAAAACAATGACAAGCAGAGAGCAGACACCACACCAAGGGCTATCTAATATTTTCACACCTAAAGAGTAAAGGTTAAGTCTTAGGGTCTAAAAATTAATGAATCTGAGATTGTAATAGAGGTCATCTCCTGGGGGAGCTAGAAATCATTCCAAGGCTCCCCTTCAAGAACTGAAAGAAGGCGATGCGTTTCTCTGTTTGAGAGCAGGATGACTTTTAGGTACCGATTGTTGTGCATGGAGTTTGGCCTTTATAATCTAACTGTATCCCTGTCACTGTTACTCTTGGGGCCTCATATCCCACTAGGATTAGGGGTCTTAAAAATGGTTTGGACTTCAGGAAATTTCCACTTAATCGGGAACCACCCTGACCATCTGATAATGAAGAGCAAGGCCTTGAAGTAAATGAATAAAAGGCAGATAATCAGGGACTGCAGTAAATTACAAGTGCAGAAAACAGTGCAGGGAGGTGGGAGGACATAAAACCATTTAAGTCAAGGACACTGGACAATGGTTGTCTATGGTGGTTTGGAGCTGTGAGCCCCCAAAACACATGTTCTTAAAGTTAGTTGATTCCTATGAGTATGAGTTTTTGTAAATAGGACTTTTTGATGAAGTGACTTCAGGTTAAGGTAGGCTACAGAATGAAAGAAAGCCAGAAGCTGAATGCCAATGGAACCCAAAAGAGACGGGAAAAGACAGGACAGGCATTCCCTGTGCACTGCCACATGACAGAGGAGCCCAGGTCCAAGGAGAGTGTGCAGCCAACCCCAGGGTGCCACAGCCATCTTGGGGAAAGAATCACCTTGATGACACCTTGATTTTAGACTTCCAGCCTCAAAATCGTGAGGCAATAAATCCCCATTGTTTAAGCCAACCCGTTGCAGTGTATTTGCTTTGACAGCCAGGAGTCTAAAACGACATCCAGCACAGATACCAGCAGTCTATGTCTCTTTATGGGTATAAAGCAAATTCCACAATTTTTCTTAGGAGAAGTCCTGAAAAGGATACAAATCACCCTGTGCTACAAAACACGATGCTTGGAAGAAGGATAGCTTGGCTTTTGCCAAACAGATATCCCATGAGGAGGTAAGTGCCAAAAGGCCCTTGACCTCTCTACCTTTCAGACTAGCACTGGGGAGGAAGAGCAGAGTAGCATGTCCACTTGTACCAATAGGATGCACATACACCTCCTCCTGGGATCCATGGACAAAGCAAACTGTGTTAAGCTTATTTCAAAGAATAGCTTAATTTTGATAGTCTGACGTTACAGCAGTTTCTGTATCTATTAAAAAGGGGGTCATAATAAAAATAACACCCAACGCACAGCATCTGATGAAGACTGAAACCAGCTAATACATTGATAACACACAGTAAGGGCTCAATATACAATGTTAGCTATTGTATATTTTGATCACTGCAGAGGAAAAATAATTTTTTTTTCAGAAAGAGGTCATTTTTAGGTAGAGCACACAGTCTACCTCTGGTTCAACCAACTGTTGATTCATCTGTATTCCTAACTAGTAATAGGAATATTTTCATTCCAAAGAATAGTTAAGAAGTATAATGCAAAATCACTGCAACTTGAAAACAGCAATAATAAAAAAAATTAGTCTATTAAAAAATTATGGAGCCTGCCTCCATTGATGTGTTCAATAAACCACTCATCTCTGAAAGTCTACAGTCCAGTATTGTATAAACCAGGATTTGATGGGGCTGCGTAGCAGGGTGCTGGAGCTGGCTTCTGCAGTTGCCCGAGAACCAACTGTGCATATCTCTTCCCAACTCTGGATTCAGTGGCACTGAAATCAGCCTTGGTGAGAATATTTATCCCATGAAAATTGAGAAATGCTTCAAATAGGACTCCAACCCCTATTCACATCAGAGAAATGACTGTTAAACATATACCAGCATATCACTGTCCCACACCAAATAGGCTTCCACAAAATGTATGGGATGGGGTGGCTGTGTGGCATATAATCTAACATCATACTGCATATATTATAAGGATCTTGTGGAGGATATGTTGATTGCCAAATATTAAAAATCCCTGTTCTCTGAGGACCCAGTGGCTAACTTTCTCTCTGATCCCTATGCCAGAAGGATGTTTGCTCTGATTTGTTTATATTCTGTGAACAGCGGTGCTCTCTTAACTGTTTCCTTCTTTTCGTGGATTGTTAGAGACAATTTATAGTCCACTTATAAATAAAATGAAGGCTTAATGGCACATTTGTTATTTAAGAATCTCACCTCAATTTTATGAATTATTTTCCCTTTGCCCCTACTCTCCTCACCATTTTTAATCCCACTTTTTTTATTCATTGAAATTTAGCAATTTATATGTGTATGTGTACATCTTTAAGGAGGCTTTATATTTTTAGAATATTATAAATTTCAAATAAATAATTTAGCTGCTACAATTTGACTCTGTCAAATTGTAAATATTTAGCACTCAAATAAAAACTTGAATCATTTAGGCACATATTCACTGAGATAGGAAGCCACCCACCAGTTAACTTATGATAACCGGAGATATCCAACTGATTCAGGTTAATTGGAAAGTACAAAAGTAAGTTGATAAATTCATCCTTTGATTCTAATTTAAAAGTTCTTAAGTGTTAAGTTCAACTGAATGCTATATTCCTAAACCATGCAATGTAACTTTAATCTCTGCCTTATTTTAAGAAAACAACATATATATTTAAAGAGGGAGTGAAGATAAGGAGCATTTGGTACAAATAATAATGTGATGATATTTATTATTCTCTGACATAAACACGAAAATAAAACAAACTATAAATCCTATTATACATACTGTCAGGGATTACTTCACAAAATTTTAGTGAAGAAAAAAAATATATATATAACTCAATGCTCTGGACTGAAATAAAGTTTATCAAAATATATTAAGAAATCTATCAAATGAACGGAGGATAAAAGCATATTCATCAACAGGAAGGCTTTCAAAAAACTAGTTCTTAACAGAGCATGCAACTTCGAAATGTCCAGAATTGAACCCTCAGGCTTTAAAGGGTGGCTGACAAATGAAGATATAATATACAAATAGATGCATTTTATCTTGTTGGGGCCTGATTTCTCAATGGTTTCCATTAGTTCTTCACCAAGCTACTGCCCCCATCCATACCAATTATTCAGCAAAAATGCTTTACACTAATCCAAGTGCTAAAGGAAAGAACAAAATATAGATGACAGGGGCCCCTGCTCTCAAGGAACCTCACTAATTCACATTTTTTTCAGGCTACGCACAGGTGTATGTGTGTGGATGTGCACGTGCTGTTCGCATTGCCGTGTTTTCTCGGGCTATTACATATCCTTTACAGAGGTAAGTTTTTTCCAATTTTATTAAGATATAATCACATATCACACCAACCACCCACAGTATACAGTTACCAGGGCTCACAGTCATCACACAATTGTGCACAGAAAGATCCACAGGTAAACCCCAACTTTGTATCTAGGTACAAAGCACTCTGCAAGACGCTGAAGACTCTGAAGAAACACTGCATCTCCGTCTATGGCCTAGTTGAAAATACAAGTGGAAGAATGTTAACAGGGAGTGATATAGAAGGAACGAGGAGGATAAACAAGATAACCAAACTAAATTGGGGTAAGGAGTAGGGGGAAGCGAGGCAAAATGCTAGCCACAATAATAAGCTATTCTGTGACTATTTTCCTTGTAATCAGTATGAAGGGAAGAGGTAGGCCTTATGCTGAGAATTTAAGAGTCCATCAGAGTTTGCCAGCAGTAGAAAGAGTCAAGACAGACTCTTGACTCTACTGCAGAGTTGTGTGGGGCTCAGAATCTATAAGGACATGTGAAAACATGCATGTATGTGGTATATG
Source organism: Tamandua tetradactyla (assembly GCF_023851605.1). NCBI lineage: Eukaryota > Metazoa > Chordata > Mammalia > Pilosa > Myrmecophagidae > Tamandua > Tamandua tetradactyla. The sequence continues at coordinate 37,232,742 of NC_135352.1, read as the reverse complement.
TTTACGTTGTGCACAGGGTACACAAGGAGAAGAGGGAAAGTGTGGAAGGATTGTGCAAGGCCTTTGTGGCACACAGGATCCTGAACTAAACAGAGAGTCACAGAGGAGCTCGTCCAGGTTAGGGGCTTGGTTAGTTTTACATTTATAGGAGAGTATGAGTAAGTGGGTTGAAGGAAGTCAAGCCTGAAGGCAAAAGGAAGCTGTCATAATCAAGGCAAGAAATAAAAGCAAGAACTAAAACTAGGCCAATGGAAATGGAGCGATAATGAGGTTTGCAAGTTAAAGTTAAAGGATATAATGTTGAGTAACATGTAAAAGAATAAAATTAATGGATTACTAATTCAGAAGTAAATCATCTCTGTGTTGTGAAGTGGGTCACCAAGGAACCAACTGAAGAGGAATGGAGATAAGTGTCATTCATGTAGAAGAGGCCAATAGACTGTGAGCAGTGAGTGCTGCCTGCCTCCTTGACTGAACAGCGGAGTCTTTCAGTGGAACAGAAAATCATGATATGGAGAAGAAAGCCAAGCCAAGCACTCAAGAAATGAACAAGGAAAAAAACAACAACAACAAGATAGTATCTGATCAAATGCTATGATATTTTTTGGAGTATGATCAATATCTGAAATATAGGAATTCATTATTAGCTGAAGAATTCAGTCAAGTGCCAAAAGCGTAGTTGGGATTAATTTGCAAGAGTAATAAGAAGGTGAATACAGCCAGGTGTATTAAAAGCAGAACTCTACCCGGAAACAGGGCACTCATATCCAGATTATGGCCCTAATTTACTATTTGAATGTAATATTAACTTCACGTGTAAACTTGGCTAGATTATGGTGTCAACTTATTAGGTCAAGTACTGCCCTGCTTGTTACTGTAAAGGTATTTTGCAATGGAAGTTGCATCTACAATTAGTTGGTTGTATCTACAATTAATTAAGGAGATAGCCCTCAGCAATGTGGATAATTTCCTCATCCAATCAGTCAGAGGTCTTAAATGCCAGAATTAAAGGTTGAAAGATCAGAAGAAAAATGTCTGGCTCACCTTCAGCATTGGCTCTTGCAGGAATTTCCAGCCATTCAGTTTCCCAGCATTTAGCAGCCTGTGACCTGCCCTCCAAAATTCAGACTTGCCAGCCTTCATGTTCACATGAGCCAGTTCCTTTACAATATATCTCATTATATAGATATATATATAAATGTGTGTATACATGTGTGTGTGTTAGCATACACACACACACACACACACCTTGCTCTGTTTCTCTGGAGAACCCTGACTAATACATTGAGATCATATGTCCCTGAGAAAATGAGCTTCTATGATTTGCAGTTTGTCCATCTGTGAAATGTTAGCAGCCAATATATACGAAAGGACTTTTCAAACTGTGAATCACTCTATAGATGAATTTTTAAGTATTAATACAGGCAAAAGGAAGAGCATCTATTGAGACATGAAGGCACTCATGCACATAATACACTTGGGATTATCCCAGTTGAGAATCAAGATATACCACGTGTATGAGAGCGCGGTGAGGGGGAAGGATGCAGAGAGTAAGCAGGGGGCCAGATTTCTAAGAAAGACATGGGCCAAGAAGAACCCCACCTCTTTTCTTTCATGATTCCTACGGATGGTGGTTTAATTATCAAAAACAGTTTTGTTTGGCTTTTGAATGCCCAACAAATATAATAAATGTAAAGCTATGAAAGCAGTGACCTAAAATTTTCGGAATGCAGATTACAATACTTTGGAATTGTATCTGGAGAACAGTAACATGTAATAAAGCTTGGACCACCTCCCTGACCTTGTCGTGTGCCAGCCTTAGCATGGGACACTGCAAACACAGCCTATGGACCCTCACCAGGAACACAAACACTGAAAACTGTCACCAACATCTGCTAGGCCGCAAAGTGCTTGATATTATATGCTTTTTTGTTAAGAGGTAGAGAACTTTATCTAGAGCCCCAGGAGCCTTTAGGAGGATATGAGGCAAATACTGTGTGAAGCTGCAGATCAAAGTCATTAAATTCAGCAAGACTGTTCTATAATCACTTCTATATATATGTATATTCTGAACATCACGAAACAGTGTAAAACTCATCAAAGGCAGGAGAAATCTCTATAAAGAGTTTCTATATCATAGTCTCAGGCAGAACAAAATTATTGAAGAGAACATGAGTAAAAGCACAGAATTCCTTTTTCAGCCAAGCCTTGAACAACCAGAAATCAGAGGAGAAGGCACACATGGCGCATAATCAGTTACAGTGATTAAAACCAATCCAAAATCAACTCCATAAGTTTCTGAGCCTTTCCCTGTCACATGAAAACTGAAATCAACATCAAATAGTACTCCCTTTCAAAAGATGGGAGAACAATATCTAATATAAAATTTTACAGTGTTGAATAATTTTTCCAGATTCATAAAATTTACAGCAGTGTGCTAAATTTATGTATTCATTCTCTGCAAAGGCAAATCAATTTATTTGCATTGATCATCACTTAAAAGAAATGAAGCTACAAAGGCAACCGAATTTTCATCTGCACACCCCTTCTCATTGTACCTATTAATGTAATTTGTGATCCTGGTATATTATTGATATTTCACAGCATCTCACAGAAATTTTGGATTTAGAACACTGGGTATTTTTTTGACTTTCTGTAAAAAAAGTTGGACCAAATGAAATACTTAAACGGCATCATTCATCTTCAAAGTACTTTTCAGATGGTAGACACTTTTTTAAAAATGCCACAAACTTTTAAGATACCACAGTTCATTCAGAGGCATGTTTGCCTTTCCACTGGGTGGCATTAGATTACAGATACACAAACAGCAAATAAATCTGAAGTGTATTTCTGAAGCCACTGTCATTGAAAAATATAGAAAAGCTTTCAAAACCAGTATCTAATTCACTTGTAATAAAGAAACATGTAAAAATGGCTAAAACTGTATGTTAACAAAAGTATTGGTCCTTTTCTCTCCCTGACCAGAAAGACAAGTTTCCACAGACAGAGCCTCTGGAGAGCAATGCGCTTTTGTTCACTTTGAGTATTTATTAACTGTCCATTAAGCCTGAATTTAGATCGTATCTTGAAATGAACTATGGTGTCATCTGTCTACATCTGTGTTATCTACTTTGTCACAGCCACTGGGAATTCCAAAAGGAGGCATGGTATACACTAAAGGAAAGCTTTTAGTTTTACCTTCCAAAGTCACAGTTTACTCATTTACTCCTACCCGAGCTACAGACATTGCTTTCGACAAAAAGCTGCTGTGATCCATTTCCCTCCTTACTAAAAGTAACCAGGATTTATTATCTTCTTACGAGGGCTGAATTTCACATGTCTGTAAAGGAGATAGATGAATAAAGAGTGTGATTAGTGTCTGAATACATAATAAATTTGCTTGGAATTCCAGTTTTAAAAAACTCTACTATCAAAAAGACAAAAGAAGGGTTAGGATGTAGGATGGGAAGGCTAAATGGAGGAAAAATCAAATCATCCTACAAGATCAACTACAGAAATATCACTCAAAACAAAGACTCTCTGCCAGATATTGAAATGAAACACAAAAACAATTATGAAAGTAACTATTATCAAATTTGCTGGGTGGATGAGCTTGGAAATCACGAAGAACTTTCTATAGTCACATTTCATAAATAGTAATGTCCTCATTTTCATAATATACAGCTTAGTGCTTGTTAAGGTGAGGTTCACATGTTATCTTGGCCACGTGATGGCGACCAGTTGTCCAGTCAAGCAAGCACTGGCTTAACTGTTGCTGCAGGGACATTTTGTGGCTGGCTTATAAAACAGACGGCTGGTTTATTAAATTATCAGCACACTGATTACATCTATAGCTGATTACATCTGTAACTGACTAAGAGGAGTCTTCCACAATGAGTGACATTTAATCTAATCAGTTGAAGTCTTTAAAGGAGAAGTCAGAAGAGACAACTTTCAACTCTACTTCACCCAGCCTCTCCTGGGAAATTCATCAGAGTTGCCAGCTTGCAGCCCACCCTATGGAATTTGGTCTTGTGTATCCTCACGAGAGTTGCATGAGACACTTCTATAAACTCTCATATTTACAGTTAACTCCTATTGGTTCTGTTTGCCTAGAGAACTCTAACACAGTGCTCTATACACAATGAGAGCTCACAATATGGCCAGCACTAACAATGACTTGGGATTTTGAAAACTACCCTTTGCAAGTTTATCATCTAACAATGTCTCATGTACAATATTCACACACACACACACACACACATAATCTGCATTCACAACTCAGTAACTACTGCAATTGTACAAGTTTACTCAAAATTATCTAAGAAGAAAGGAAGAGAAAGGATGAGTAGAACATTAGAGTTTTATAGGAGCTGGGGAGGAGCTGGGGATTGTGCTAAGCCATTCAGCATATATCTATGGTTATGAATCATCAACTTTAAGGCTCAACTTCACCATCCTTTGTGAAAGAAGAATCAATTACTAAAACTCATTGGACATACTCTGCTGCACCCCCGGCACATACCATTCATACCTAATTCATTAATATGGAAATATTTCAGAAGTAACAGAGAAATGGCCAATCATAAATCCAGGATAATTCAGAAAGAATTAAAAATGAAAAAGGGTCAAAATGAAAATCCTAAGAGTATGACTCTCTGCACTTTTTAATTATTATAGTTTTTACTTATTAGTAATTTACTGTGCCAGACACTGTTAAAAACAATTTTATATACATGTAACTTATTTAGTCATTACAATAATACTATGAAATAAAATCTATTATCAACATCCACTTTACAGTAGAAGAAACCGAAGCACATAAAAGGTAAGTAACTTGATCAAGGTTACAAGACCAGTAAGTAGCATCCTTATTGAATACCACCAAATTATTGCCAGTTTCTATTTTGGAATTCACAAATATTTTGATTGTTTTTTTTAAATAGACTTCTGTCAAGTCACAGGTTGGGACCAAGGTGTTCAATTTAGTTAAACATTTTTTAACACATTTGCTAAACTTTGAATACATTTTCAAATCATTTCAATACAATAAAATGGAAAATTAAAAATAAAAATAACTACCTTGCAAGAATTTACCATTTTTTAATGAGTCAGATATGTTTCATGATCTATCAGAGTCTTGGGGTAATTGTAAATTCTACTGTGCAGCAATCATGGTCAAGTAAATGAAAACAAGATGGTCTAAATCTCTCCTAGAACCAAGACTGAAAGTCACATTTAAACTTCACAATGGAGTCATATCACACACTAGCATTTAACATTAGATAAGATGCTTGACTTTTTTAGGTTTGATCTGCAATAAGTAGGAGCAAAACTAAATGATTTTAAAGGTCTTTTCAAATTCTCAACCTCTCTGATACCATGATGAATTCCAGAACATTAGAATGTACAAGAATTACACCATTTTTCACCACAAAGTTGCTTGAAATTTGGAAATACAACTGCCAATTGCAAAATGTAGCTACTTTTCCATTGAGAATTAGGGACAAAGAAAATATTATAATTTCACATACTGTTTAATGCCCGAGAATGGGTACTGTTTGGGCAATAACATTACTGGCTTGTGCATTCTAAAGCTTAGGCAAATCAGTGTGATAATTTCTGAAGCTTTAATGCAAATATTCTTTAAATGTCATTGATTATATAAGACATATTCCAAACTGAAGAACTATGGTTGCAGATATCGTCATTTAGTGACCACTCATCAGACTCACCCAAACCACTTGACGAGAACTTATCATTCTCTTGAAATACATGAATTTTCAAAATGCTTGCAAAAATCATCTTCAGGTTGCTTTTTAAGGAAGCATGCTCGTTGAACAAAAATCAAAATATAGGATCCAGTAAGTTTTTGAAGATGGGCAATCATTAAACATGAAAAATAAGGCTATTAAATTATTCTTACTTTCAAGGCCAATTCAGCAATAGCTTTCAGATATTAGCATTCCTTAAAACACAATGACACTGTGTTTTATACCATGTCCTTCCTTTCTCTCTTTTCTTTTCTTTTTCAACCATCAAAAGAAAAATTTTCCTACCAAAAAAAAAATGTTGGCAAATTCTCTGGAAATAAAACTATTTTGCCCACACACTTTGTCACCTCCCAATAAACAAGTTTGTTTTCACCGGAAATCTGCTGTTTTTGTTTTATTGAAAACACATCAAATTTGTGCTTTAAAACACAGAAGGAAGCCAAAGGTCAAAGGTCACATTTTGGTTGTAGAAAGCACACAAGCCACTTGGCACCAAAGACTCCACGGTTCCCAGAGGCACAGTGAGGTGAAATTCAATGGCAAAAGAAGGAAAATAAAGAAATTAGGGACAATGAAGAAACACTGCCATTATACAATAACAACAAACTCTGTAATATAGTACTTGGTATGTTTGTACAAATGTTTGTGTGCATGTATGTATTTACAACTTATCCACTTGCAAATACTTATTAGATAGTGAGCTATACAGAGCACACAAAAGGAGTTGGACAAGGTTCTTGAAAAATAAATTCTTTCTAAGCTCATTTCTTTCATTATTCAAATCAGACCTGAAGGGTTGTGGAACTTACCAGGATCACAAGTGGAAAAGGAAAAAGGAGAAGGGAATCCAAACAACCCTTATCTTCAAAGCCACAAAAAACTTCCTGGTACTGAAATAAAAAGGCACATTAAAAGGCAGGAAGAGCAAATACATGAACAACTAGATTTAATTTTCCTCTGTTATCTCTGTTTCTATTCCCTTTAATAAGCTGTTGCAAGAAAGAATCTTGACTGGTAGGTCCTTGACAGTCTGCAGCAATCTCAAGGATCAGCATACCTGAACCTCACAGCCTTTTTTTTTCCAATTGAAGAGTACAGGCTGTAGCACAAAAAGCAAGCCAGTGGCATGAAGTCATATCCTGCCATTGACCAGGAAAGGACACTCCTGGGGAATTCAGTGAAAGTTGCAAATACTATACAGTCTCAGGAAACTAAAGCTCCAGACCCCAGGAGTCCAAGTTCCATAAAAAGCTTGCAGCTTCTTTGCAACAGCAATCATCTTCAGGCATTTTTCATCAGCGTGGTCCTTTCATGCTGCTTAGAAGAACAGGAAATGAGCAAGGATGGATTTGTTTTCTGGTCAAATGACTCACTCAGAACCCAGATAATCTGTTAGATATCAGACAACCCAACTGTGGGACCTTGTGCATTGCTTCAGCACGTCTCTCTGGTGAAGGGCACTTGAGTAGCATGTCAAGAATGGATAGAACTGTACCCACTTCATCTGCAAATCACTCATTCCTGTTTTACGTACCATTACAGGTTTCTCCCTAACAGGCCCTATTTTATAATACGGAGTATGTTTAGATCTTCTATAATCCTAAATATTTTAGCAACCTGAATCCAAGCTGTAGACTTAGAGCTGGAACTGCCAAGCTTCTGTGATATTGGTCCTTAAAAGTCATTGTTGAAATCTGCTTTTTTTCTCTTTTTCTTCTATTAAAAACAGAGGGTCATTCAAAGGAGGCTGAACTTCTTTGGGGTTACTACTCCCCAAACCTCGATAAGTCTACCCTCTGAGTCATATTTAATTTCAACAGTACAATCACAAGAGAAATAATATATTTTGGAAATGTATAAAAAGCAAAATCTCATCCATCCCCCAATAAACACCAGGAACAAACACATTCTTAAAGAATGACATCCCGTGATGCCTCTCCCCAAATTTCTCCTCTCCCTCTCCTTTATATTTTGCTCCACCTTTACTATATTCTGTCTTGGGATAAAGCGCGCAGGACAAGAAGCAGCAGGTTTCAGAGAAGTAGGCTGAGCTATCAAGAGATCCAAACAAAAAGTTGGCTTATTGCGTGATGCACACAGAAGTCAATGCCATGACACATGGATTTTGAGAACAGAGTTGTATTGCATAGTCGACTAGCAAGGAGAAAAGAAGAGAAGCCTTAGATCAATCTCCAGGAACAAAACAGAACCAGGGTTTTATACTGTCTGGGGAAGGCGGGCTAAAGGGAGTGGCTAAGGATGGGGTGAGATGATGTGGACTGATCCAACTGGGGGAAGGCATGGTGGGGTTTAATGGAACCTATTTCCTGGCAAATCATGCTTCATTTTAATAGCATTTAATAGCATTCGTTTTTTAGCATGCTCTGTGGCTAGGACCAGTCAGAATCTGATTTAGGAAAGGGAAAGGAAACAGTAACTTTTCTTGCAGGGAAGCAAGCTTCTTCTGCAATAATCATAAAGAGGTGGGAGTTCAAACCAAAGAAATGGAGTTTTTTAAACCAACTGGGGAAGGGCTACATCAGTGGAAAAGGAGTTGGTAAGTGGTAGTTTCAAAAGTACGTGGGGAAATAAGAGCGAAACAGATGGAGGGGAACAGCAATTGTCCTGAAGTCTTTGATTCTCCCAGTATTTCTGTATTAAAGTTTGAAATAAACTATTTCTTATATTTTTGCAGAAAAATGAAAGGAGGAGAGTGATGGTTTTGAAATCAACAATATCAAATGGCTATACTCTTATCATTTCCAGCTTGCTGGTTTCAGAAAGAGAAACAAAAAAAGAGATGAAACATCACATCTTGGGAAAGTCAGTCATGGGTTTTCTTTCTTTAGGGAGGCTGGAAACAGTTACTTCCTGGAATGGCACAGGCTGCCTGCCACTCAGCTGAGGCCTGCAGCTGAGTATATTGTTCTCTGTTGTCTACTTGAAAAATACTCAGTCAGAAGAGAGTCATGTGTAGTGTATTTGACCTAAATTCTCCAATGGCGCTACTATTCATTCTTCCTCTCTCATCACATTATGATTCGCTGCATACACTTTATTAATTGTCAGCTCATTCAAAGGAGCCTAGCTTAGCTTTGAAACTTATCAAAAAGCAAAATCTGTTTATAGAGTGTATCACATTCAGCTACTAAAAGCAACAGAAACTCTGCTTTTTAAATGTTCTTTTTCTGGAAATGTATTTAATAGTAATACAATATTCTTGTGTATATTAATAAAAACAAAAATTAGATATTTTGCTAAAAAATAATTTACTTACATTAAAATACATAATCACTAATGATCCTTAAAGACATGCCTGTAATTATTTTTATTAAGATCATAGGTAAAAATGAACAAACAAAATTGCTGAATAAGGAGTTTTTAAATTGCTCTTAAATGCAAACATTTTCACTTGCAAACTTCATTATCTTTAGCAATGGACAAAAACTTAAAAATCTTTGTTACTGAAAACCATGAGTTCACATATTTTCAAATGGCATGGGGTTTGTTGAAGATGAATTTGTGAAATAAATACTGCCTGAGCAGAAAAAAATAAGTGAAAAAAAATGTCTCCCTAAATTCTTCCACAATTTAAGAAAGAATTGATACATATTTATAAATCCTAACAAAGATGACAATTGCCCCCTAGATAGATAATGAACCTAATCCCTGTATCCTGTAACAGCCAAACTGGTGGTTGTGAAAACGTAAGCTTCTTGGGTAGAACATATCTCTCTGGTGTTTCCCTTGCTTCTTTGAAAGATGAGTGGAAATACTTCTTCCCAGCCTCGTTTTAAATACGGACTGGCATCTGAATCTCTTGAATCAGAGGAATTTTATTTCCTTCAAAAGACAATTTTGTCCATGCAGAGAGAAGAAAAGATCAGTGTTTCTCCAAGTTTTTCCAAAGAGAGCTTTTCTCTTGAGTTGTGAGAACTAAAACCATTTCCAACTGCCTCTGGAAAACTAAACATACGTCTCAACTCAAAATTTATCATCAGCTATAAATACATGGAAGATGAACAGCTCTGATCAATTATAATGCTAAATGTCTGAAAAAAAAAACGGTAACTAACATTAACTCTGAGAATATCCCTGCTCCCACAAGAGTTTAGTTAAAATTTCAAAACTTTTCTAAAGATTTGCGAACAAGAAACAGAGGAGAAGGTAACAAAAAAAAAAATAGCAACAAATGTCCATTGGGGACATTATAAACAGTATAATTACAATAGCCAGTTTATGGTGAGAAAACTCTGCCCTTGATCATTCATACAACCTCAGGTAAGCAATTCACTTTTTCTGGGCCTCTATCTCCTTATTATGAGAAGGTTTGGACCAGGATTCCTGAAGGTGATTACAGCTATAGACTCTACCTCTGTGGTGTGGTCTACAATCTAAAATTTAGAGAGACCACTTCTTGTTAAAAGAGTAAAATAAAAATATAAGACATTCCCAATATCTTCATTTCAGGGTTTTTACATAAGCTCAGCCCTCTACTTGGAAGAGTCACCTTTTCTGTGGTTTGATAGACTTCTTTCCATTCTTCAAATCCTTACCCAAAGTGTTCTTCCTTGATTAGGAAGGGAAAATTTGTGCCTCCCTTCTCTATGCTGTGATAGGAGATATCTCTGCTTAGGTTCATCATGCGGGGTTCTATCTGTTTATTCACCTGGGGGTCAGACCTTGTGTCTCATGCATGCACAACATGAGCGCTCATTCAATGCTGGTGGAATGAATGGATGATCACATGACTATCATCCTTGATTACCACAATCCTGTATCAATGAAAACAAGATGTATTTGTAACAGGGAACATCCGCCTCAAAAAGATGGTAAAAGTGAACCAGATGGTTAAAGAAATAGATATGGCAAAATTAACAGAAGTTAACTTTGTAGACCCAATAAATTCTAAAATCAGGTCAAAGATTAGATAATGCATCATGAATGTTGAGCCTGCTGGCATTAAATGTTCCACCCTCAGTGTCCAAACCAAAAGCATTCCCCTCCAGCATTGTTTGTCCTCACAAAATTACCATGATCCAAGAAATGATTTAGCTTTTCATCTAATCCCAAAACAAATTTAAAGCTTTAGAACCTGGTTTCACTGCTTGTGCTGCTGTTACTTCAGTAGGTCCTTCTAACTGAAGCTGATTCCTTTGATGTGGTCAAAACAAAAATCTGCAGAAAGCTTAATAACTATCACATGCAAAATGAGATAATTAAAAGGGTCAACTAAATAATTAAAATCATTTCCAACTCATTCATACATGCTAATGAGATCCTGGGACAAGATGAATAAATGAAAGTTTCAGTTAATCCCCAGACCTCACTGAAACTAGTAATTGCAATTAAAAAACAAAGCAAAACAAAACAAAAACCACCAAAGTATTCTTCAGAGCATCTGGTCTGAAAGCACATTAGAAAGATCTGAGTCAGCACCTCCGTCCACCCTCTTGGAGAAAGTGTTAACGAACAGTGAAATGACTAAGAAGTAGCAGGAAAGATGAACTCTCAATGCCTTTCAAACTGTCCACTCTACCTATTATCACTCCTGTTCACATCGGTACCACCTCTGCCTTGCATATTTAAAACAGCCTCTCAAGTAGATCTGTTATTGTTTTGTCCCTTTCAGATCCACCCTGCACAATGTTGCCCAAATGGCTTTTAAAAAGAAATGAAACCATGTTTAAAATCCCTCAACAGCTCCACACTGCTCTTAGAGTAAAATCCAAGCAGGGTGGTCCATGAGGCCCCTGCTCATTTCTTCCACATACCTCTCCTAACATTCTTCCATTACACAGCGGCCTACCCAAGCTGCTTCAGTTCCACAGCCAACAGCCACTAATTTCTTCAGCTCTTACCGCTACACGTTCAGCCTTCACATATGCTTTCCCCTCTATCTATAATACACCAGTTCCCCGCTACTACTAGTCCTTTGCCAGGCTTCCTTTGCCTGGCAAACTCCTTTCTCCACTCTTATGCCACGTTCTTATTTCTTTGTGGAAGGATGTCTGGCTCTTTCCATACTTCTTACATTGTCCTCCCTATGGGGAGATGTCTTATTTGAAGGGCAAATTTGCCCATGCCTACCCACTCTTAGTTATCTGCTGTCTGATTCTCTGCTCCGAGATGCCATACACTATTCCAAACTCTGGCTCTGAGGGACAGCCAAGCTACACTCTGCTTGAGTTGGGAGAAGTCAGTCCAGCTCAGAGTTCAAGTATTAACAGGCCCATATGATAGCCTAGCTAAGGTTCTGTTCTCCAAAAATCATTACCAATAAAAAAGCAAATATTTTAAAAATAAATATTTTTCATTTAAGTAAGTTTGCAGAAAATACAGAGTTCTCATATACTCCCATTAATAACACTTTGCATTAGTGTGGTGGCTTTGTTACAACTTATGAAAGAATATTATAATTGTACTATTAACAATAGTCCATAGTTTACATTAGGATACACAGGTAGTCTTGTACTGTCTTATGGTATTGTTTTTTATTTTTATTCTAGTAGCATATATACAACCTAAAAAATAAAGAGCTAACATTCTGATCTCCATCTGCCAGAATACTGTAGTTATTTTCAATCCAAACTTGAGTTGGTAGCAAGGCTAGTACTTATTGGGTCCTCTTAAATATCAATATTTGTGTTGTAATTATTTAGTTGTTTTTCTCACCACTTGGCCTATGAACATCTGTGATGTTCTTGATTACCTTCATCACCATTTAATTTTCAGCCCCTAAAGAGTGTTTGGCAAGGTGTGAGCACATAGCAGACATTCAATAAATATGTATTTAATGAATTAATGGATGGAGAAATAACGCCCCAAAATCCAAACTCCACAGCATTGCACCAAATCCTCTACAGTCTTATTTCTCACCAGCTCCTAGCTAAAGCCTTAGGAAAATTTAAACACGTATACTATACATTAAAACATCATTTGCTCTTACTCCACTAATTCAGTATTTGATAATGTAATCTATCATAGGTTAAATTTGCCTGTATCCCATGGAAAAGATTCATTACTCAAAGATAAAGTATTGTAATTAGAATCACAGCCTTAGGTTTGAAAAGGACTTTGTCAGTTATCTAGCTGAAAAACAACTGCACTAAAACAATACTCCTAAATTAATTTCTATATGAAAAGGTGCTGAGATCATTTTAACTAATCCTATTTTATTCACTGAGGTAGAACTATCAGGTGTTTCTTTCCAAAACCATGGTAACAGTTGCTTTGAAACCCTGTGTAGGCTGGGAATTAAAATGACACAATTTCCTCTTCAAAACTCAGTTGACTGGGACTTCTAACTCAGACTTGTCTCTTCCAATTTTTAAATTTTATTTCAGAAAATCAATCCATTTTAATAAATCATCCTCTGCTTTACACTGACTTTTCCCCAGTTTTCATTATTTTACAATTTTAAGATATTGCAATTTAAATATGTTGTCTCTAAAGCCAGTTTCTTATTTGTAAAACTGTTCTCTTTGCTCACTGCAGTCAATTGTTGAATAAATAAAACATTACAATGCAACCCCATAAATCAGAACCAAAACTAGATATGGTGAGTGCTCATCAAGTGAAAGTTTATAGTAAGGATGGAGAAGTTCCAAAGCAGCTTGTGTCTATAAATGGGGCTTCTGTATAGATGAATGGCTACCTAAGCCTGATTGTAGATTCCATTTATCAAATTCCTGCCATGTGCTAGGGACTGAGTCAGATACTTGGAGCCCAGGACTTCTGATCCTCTATGGCCCAGCAATCCACGTAGAGAAGCTGCAACTCAGAGAATTCAATTATATCACACAAGTTGCATAAACAACGAGTAGAGTACCTAGATTTAAACAGAAGAAGGCAGAATTGAATAAATCTAGAAGAATAAAACAAATATGAAATCCTGCATTCCCTCATGCTGTTGGATATAAGAAATATAGGTTCATTTGAATAATTAAGCTACAGGAAACTGATTCTTTAACATCATCTAAATATTCTGAAAGCTGTGCACGCTATAATAGACTTGCTGAATAAATAAAATATATTATTCTTTAAACAAATGATTAATAGGCATATAAAAATGATTTTAGAGCAGCTTGAATAATTAGTCTCTAAAGTAAATCAAATCCAAGACAAAATTCATCAAAGTTAAACCTTAGAATATAATCAGACTACTCTTTACGTGCTAATACCGGAAATTCCTATCGTACACTGAAAAGCAATGCTCATATATATATTCCATATACGGTCAAAAACACCCATGTAGGCCAGTCTCTCCAGAACATCAACTCGTTCCAACCCCCTATACCATATTATCAACAGCCCCTTCCAATATGAAAAAGTTAGAATGGGCATAGCCCAAATACCCCTGAAGAGTAGGAGAAAGGTCAAAGGTGATGGTGGAGTTATACAGAGAAGGTAGGGTTTAACAAATGAGTATGATTGCTGAATCATTATACTAATACTTCTTTTAGGCTCCAGTACCTTTGAACAGCTAGAAGTAAAAACTTAAAATTGTGGGATTGTAACCCATATCAAACTCTGAAATATGTTCTAAACTAATTGTTGCAATGTATATTGAAACTTATTACTTTTATGTATATATTTTAAAGAGAAGGAAGAATATAACAGAGAAGACAGAATTTAACATACGAGTATGACTGCTGAATCATTTTATTGATTTTTTTTTTTTGGTCTCCAGTGTTTTGGAGCAGCAAAAGAAAAATCAAAAAAAATCATGAACCTGTAACCCATATCAAACATTAAAATCTGTTCCATAACTACTTGTGAAAATGTACTTGCATATTTTTTGCTTTTTTCGTATATATGTTATATTTCACAATAAAAACTGCAAAAAAAAAAACCATGTAAAATCAAATTTTGGTAGTATTTAGAATTTATAATTCTCTTTTGAACATGGTTCCAAATATCAAAATGAGCAACTTATTTCAATGTTGTATATTTAGAATAAGAGGAAATAAAAAACGTATTGCTCTTTAATAATATTTTGGAATGTGGATGTTAATTTTCTTAAACTCTTCATTCCAATTAGAAGAACCTGGACATTCCTGGCAAATGGAAGTGTATTATAGTCTTCCCAATATCTGAAAATAGTAATAAGCTACCCATTTAAATAGAACCTCTTGGGATATTTTAAGCCGTATTAGAAACTTATATTTAGACAAATATATTTTTAAATAAAAAAATTAAAGACAATCTTAATAAGAGACTGCAGCCTTACAATGAGACTATCAACAGTGGAATAATGTGAAGTGCACAAAACTGAAGTCAATATCTGCATGATACAATGACGTTGCGCCAAAATAAGTGTGGATTTCTGGTTTTTCTTAAGCAGCCATATTTGATGAGGAAAGGGTTGACTAATGTGACGCTTAGCTGAAGTTTCCAGTGCTCAACCTTCCTGAATTCCTTAAGGCTTCAATACTCCCTCTCCCTTTGTGAATCACCCACATAGCTCTCTGCACACTGACTACTCATTACTGTCCGCCGCAAAGATTTTAACCCAAATTCTATGGCCATTTGAAAATACTGAAATATTTTTTTGCAAAATGAGGAACAAAAGTTTAAGGAACAAAGCATTTTTTGATGGGCTTTCGTTTACTATTAACTTGTATAACATCTTTATGTAAAAATCCTCGATTTAAGATTAAGAGACATGGCAGAGTTTCCTACGTACACACTGAACACCAACCTTTCCTTGATATTAAAGGAGTCCTCGCTGTTAGGTCGAGGGAACTGAGAAAGGGACTGCAACTGGAGCTGCGGAGGCTGTGTCGCCCCTCCCAACATGGCTTCTGGAACTCCCCTTCATGAGCCTGACTTCCAGAGACCCACCCCTTCCGGATACCTGACTTCCAGAGAACCGCCCCTTCCGGACACCTGACTTCCAGAACTGATGAACCGCCCCTTCAGGACATCTGACGGCCAGAGTCCCACCCCCTCTGGACACCTGACTTCTGGAGAACCGCCCCTTCTGGAGTCACCTGACCCCCTTGCTTAAAAACTGCCAACACCGAAGCGCTGACTCACTTCCCTCCATCTTGGATTTGGTGAGCTCAGCCTGGGAGCACAGAAATAAACTTGCCCGCTTTAAATTTCCCGGTCTACCTTCCTTCTTTCTCACCGTTTCGCCTCCTAAACCTTTCACTCATGACTGAATCTGGCTAATGGAATGTGGGTGGATGTGAACTATGCCAATTCAGGGCTGAACAGCAAAAAACCTTACGTTGTTCCTCCTTTGTTCTCGTTTCCTCATTATCTTGCAGATTTGGAAGTCTTTAGGGGATGAAGGCACTATTAGATAAAAGTGGCTGGTCCTCTCTCAGTTCTCTTCTGACCCCCCCCTCACACCCATACTGGACAGCGGCTTATGGAAGAAATAAATTTTTGTTATTTGAGTCATGGAAATGTAGATATTATTTTTATAGTATTTAGCTTGTCCTGAATAAGTGAAATAATATAGCAATAAAAGACCCTAATGTCTAATTTAGATCTCTCAATACTAGCTGCATATTGGATTTAAGAGTTGAGCTCTTAAAAATAATGCCAATGTCTGGGCTGTAACGTGAATCATTTGAAGCTATCTCTGTGGGTGCGTCAAATATCACCAGTTTTTAATAGTTCCCCAAGTAATTCTGAATGCACAGTAGGGCTTGCAAACCGCTGCTAACCAGGAAGCTGTATTTGCACTCATTCATAGCAAAAGTGGTGTCTTGATCCAGCATTTTATCTATTTCATCATGGTCCAGGTAAATGAAAGCCATCAATTTAAGCAGAAATTACACATATTGAAAATCTGAAACCCTTTTAGAAAAAAAACAAAAATCCCAATATTTATTGTAAATGTAAAACACGTAGTTTACAATTGCTCCCAATAAATTTGTCCTTCAATTTCAAGCAAATGTTAGCTTTTCCTTCATTAAAACCAACATTTGAGTCAGAATCAAGTATCTGGAGAAAAACTTGGTTTTCACAAAGACACAGGAACCACAATAATATAAAGCCAAAGTTTTATAAGGTCTAAGTTAACAAATACTACAGCATACAACAATACCATTTCTATTCCAAAAACTAATAGTTTTCCAAGCAGGCGTCAATCTATATTATTGAATATTTAATCACAACAATGCCTAAAAGGTCATTCAAATACAAAGATGATTTGGGGTAAGTCAAAATTATCACATCAGCTTGTCAATTATTCTGTTCTTAAGTTCAGTAATCTAATTCTAAACCATAATCAAAAGCGAATATCTATCTTATTACACTTTTTTATTTGTGGAGCTCCTGAGTTTTCAAAGTCTGTTTCTGGAACGTAGCCAACTGGAACCACACCAGAATTCCACAGGGAGGGAGAGTGAAAAGAAAAGGAATTTCACAACACCTCCAGAAAAGGTAAGTTACCTATTCTTCAATAACGAATATGTAATAAATAGCTTTATTTTATTTGCATTGTGTGAGTTCACATAAAAATAAAAAGCAGATGTCGTCGCAGTAGTAGTATTTCAAGATGCCATCCGCTGCTTGCTTTGTGAGCTGCACAGCTGCTCTTGCACAGTCCAGTTTATTGACTTTTATTATGGTATCTGATTTACCATTTGGTCCTGACTATAACTAGCAGAATTATTTCACGAAATAATAAAATCTGTAACAGCTAATTTTAAGCGTATATTAAGGTCTGGATATTGAATAATATAATTTACATGTCTTTAAATAAATGCAACAAACCTTTAAGCAAGTAATATCACAAGTTTATACACGTTTAAAATAAACATTTGAGACCCCACAGTAAGACTATTCAACTTTCCTCTGGTCGCTATAAAGTTGATGGCAGTAGGATGCAGAAGCCAGAATCAGGACGATCATTTAACTTGCTTTCTGAGACAGTCTTAGTATTGTCTTCCACCCCTGTAAACTGATTTTCTACTAATTGGAATATTTCAGTAAATGCATGAAGGCACACATTTGTTTTTAACTATTCATTATACAAGTCATTTATCAGATAGGTGTTTTGTAAATAATGTCTCTCCCAGTCTATGACTTGTCTTTTTATTCTGTTAGCAACATATTCAGCAGAACAAATTTTTTTTTTAATTGGATGAGTTTCAATATGTGCTTCTAAAGGTAAGGCTTTTAGTGTTGTTTTGAGGAAATTTTTCCTTAACCTGAGGTCACAAAGATATTTTCCCATTTTTCCTTCTGAACGTTTTATAAAAAAATGTTTTGTATTTAGATCTTATATCCTCTTTTGGATTACTGTATGTAGCATTTGATTCTTGATTATAGTACAAGTCGTAGGTCAAAGTTCCTATCTTTACACATGGACATCTAATTCTTCTATCATCATTTATTTAATCTATTTAGAATGCTCTCTTTTCCAGCTGAATGGTTGTTGCACCTTTGCCAAAATCAATTTGCATGATTATGTGGGTTTATCTCTAGATTCTGTATTCTGTTCCATTCATATTTGTCTCTCCTTTGGGCAACACTATTTTGATTACTATGTCTTTAGAATAAAACTTGAAATCAAGTAGTTTGAGTCCCTCAATTTTGTTCTTTTTCAGCATTACATTGGCAAATCTACTTCCTTTACCTTTCCATAAAATTTTAGAATAAGCTTGTTAATGTCTATAAAAGTTCTTGCTGGAATTTTGATTAGGAATTCATTGAACCTATGAATAGGTTTGAAGAGAATTGACAGCAATACTGAGTCCTCCAACCAACAAGCACGGTATATCTCTCCATTTATTTAGGTCTTTGTTTTCCTTCCTCAGTGTTTTATAGTTTTCGTTATATAGATGCTATATATACTTTATTAGATATCTATTTCATATATTTTTTTCACTTTTTTTTTTTTTTTTTTGGCATGGGCAGGTCCAGGAATCAAACCCCAGTCTCCAGCTCAGCAGGCGAGAATTCTTGTCACTGAGCCACCATTGCACCACCCTATTTCATATATTTTTGTATTATTATAAATGGTACTTTTTAAAGGTTTTTGTTTTTGTTTTTTGGTATAGGCAGGCTGTGGAAATCGAACCGGGTCTCTGGCATGGCAGGCAGGAATTCTGCCACTGAGCCACTGTTGCACCACCCTATAAATGGTACTGTTTTTAAATATCAATTTCCAATTTTTCATTCCCTCATATCCTGCTACCTAGTCAAATTTACATATAATTCGAATAGTTTTTTGGTAGATTCATTGGGATTTCTACTTTTATATTCATATTATTTGTGACTAGAGTACTTCTTCTTTTCCCATCTAAATGACTTTTATTTAAATATTTTCCTTGTCCTATTGTGCTGCCTAAAATATCCAGTACAATACAGAAGAGGAGTAGTAAGAGTTGGCATCCCTACATGATTTTGTGTCCAAGGAGAAAAACATTTACTCTTTCATCATTAAGAATGTGAGCTGTAGGATTTTTGTAGATGCCCTTTATCAGGTTAAGGAAATTCACTTCTATTTTAGTTTAAGAATTTTTATTGTGAATGGCTGTTGAATTCTTTCAAATTTTTTTCTACATATATTGAAATGATTATATGTCTTTTCTTCTTTAGTCTGCTCCTGTGGTGAATTACTTTAATTGATTTTCAAATGTAAACTCAGCCTTGTTTGCCCAAGAAAAATGACACTCGATGTACATATTTTATATATTAGATTCAATTAGCTAAAATTTCCTAGAGGATGTTTTTATCTAGGATAATTAGAGATACTGGTCTGCAGTGTTATTTTCTTTAGGGGCTTTGTGTGGTTTGGGGTCAGGGTAATGCCAGCCTCATAAAATGAGGTGGGAAGTATTTGGTTCATTTCTTTTTTCTGGAAGACTTTGTGATAGCATTGGTTTTATTTTTTCCTAAAATGCTGGGTCAAATTCACCAGCGAGGACATTTGGGCTTAGAATTCTTTTGTTGCCAAGTTTGCAACCACTGGTTAATTCCATTTATAGACTAATATAGGACTACTGAGGTTATTTACTTCTTCTTGAGTGAGTTTGGCACTTTGTGTCTTTCAAGATATCTGTGCATTAAACCTAAGTTGTCTAATTTATGGGCATAAAGTTGCTTGTAATATTCTCTCTTAATATCTATGGAACCCATAAAGATGTCTCATGCTTCATTTCTCAATATTGGAATCTGTTTTGTTTTTTTTTTCTTGATTTGTCTGACTAGAGATTTATCAATTATAATGATCTTTTCAAGAAATAAGCTTTTGGTTATACTGATTTTCTATACAGCGTTTATCTTTTCTATTTTGTTAAATTTTGTTCCTCTCTTTATTATCTTTCCTTCCACTTGTTTTGGATTTAATTAGCTCTTTCTTTTTTCCAGTTTTATTCCTAAGGTGGAAGCTGAGATCATTAATTTGAGGGTTTTTTTTTCTTTTTTAATATAAACATTTATTTTTAAAACTGTCTTTTTAAGCAACACCATTGATGAATCACAAAATCTTATAGGTGGTGTATTCTTACATAGTTCCAAATATTTTCTAAATTTGTTTAAGACTTCCTTTTTTAACTGATGGATTATTTTTAAATGTAACATTTAACATCCAATTTCTGGATTTTCCAGATACCTTTCTGTTATTGCTTTTCAGTATAATTTTGTTATGGTCAGAGAATAGAAACTGTTTGATCCCAATTCTTTTAAATTTGTTAAGGTTTGTTTTATGGCCTCTTCTATCCCTTTCATGTGGGGGTGTTGCAGCATTCCAGTCTGGATTGAGCTGGGCTTGGATTTTGATGTTGCTATGGTTACTTTCAGTACACCACAGGCTTCAACAAATACCTCTCTTTTTATTTTATGCTTAGGGCTTTGACCATTTTGCTAAATCATTTTTCTCAGCCTTTGCTCCAGACTAGCTTTAGGGCTTGTCTTCGTGCCTGCGCCTCAGAGGGGACCCCTCTCTCACTTTCTCATCCCTGCCCCAGTGGGAGAATGCTGTGTTTGTTATGGGTACTCGTTAGCCTGGTAGATACGGGTAAGGGTAAGAGGAGATCCTTTGTTGTCAGGGTCCAGCCTCAATCTTGGTCATGATAGCATCTCTGGGTCTCAGAGATGGGACTTCTCAGTGATCCTGCCTCCTGTCCTAGGCTATATCTCTAAGGGCTAAGGGCCTGACTAAGATTTTCTGCCTCTCCCCAGCATAGAGGGATTAAAATCAGAGTTCCCTTCACCCAGCCTCAGTAGATGCTCAGTGAATGCTCACTCTTGTGTCACACGCTGACAGGATTTGCTGTTCTTCTCCCAGAATCTCAAGTCTTTTGTTAAAAGGGGGGACATGAACTGGTGGATGTATCAGCCAGGGTTCTCTAGGGAAATAGAACTAATAGGAGATATCTAGAAATAGCATGAGATTTTATGAAAGTGTCTCACACAGCTGTGGGGATGCACAAGTCCAAGTTCCACAGGACAGGTGTAAGTTAGCAACGATGGTCTTCAGTGAATGCCCTAGGAAAGGCTGGCTGGCTGAAGAAAAGATGAAAGTTCTCTCTTCTGACTGCTGAAGTCGTCACCTCTCCCTTAAAAGCCTTCAACTGATTGAATGAAACATCTCTCATTGCTGAAGTCACTTCCCTTAGCTGACCATACATGTTATCAGCCATAGATGCAGTCAACCGATTGACAATTTAAGTCCATGAAATGTCCTTGCAGTAACTGCTAGGCTAGTGCTTGCCTGACAATCAAGCATCATCATCTGGTCAAGTTGATTCAACCATCACACCAGTTTCCTGTCTTTCTTTTGCAGCAAGCAACTGCTGCTCTCTCCAAATGTGCACTACTGATAGAGGTTTCCTGTGGTTCCTCACCATATCACCAATCTTACTTATGAACACCTGATAGGGGTCTGTAGAGTAAAGCCTGGAAGTGGGTACAAATTATTCAGTGCCTCTGGCTCCAGGAGTTCTATAGTCTTAATGCTAGACCAAGCTCAGGCTTCAGAAATTCATTAAATATCTTGGCTGAATCCTTCTTATTCTTTAAATGGTAATCCATCTTCCTCTCAAGCTATGCTCCAAGTGAATCAGTACTCACATGGTGTCTTTTGTTGGAGGTGACAGTCCTTAGATTTCAGGTGTGTTGGCTGCCCTACAACTTCAGCTCTCTGGTGGTTTTGAAAAAAGTAACCATAGCAACATCATGGTCTTAAAATTCATAAAATTAGTACTTTTATTTTCATAATGTTTTGTTGCTAAAGTGGGAGCCACATTATTTCCTGAGTTCCTCATCTTTAGTCAAAGGTAGAAGTCTGGATTTGGTTTTGAAAAGTTAAAATATGACTGATAAAGTTGATGCCTCCTTTGCTATATTCCCCTCTCCACTCATATTCCCCTCCTTCTACACAGAACAACCTTGAAAAAGATGTCTTGTGTATCTAGTACACTTTTTATACTTCTGCTATATATTTCATACCTGTGGTTTTTGCTTTTCACTTTTAATTTGTTAATAGATTATAATTTAATTTAGATCTATAATTTATTTTCATGTTAGTGTGAGATAGGTTTATGTATAAGATAAAAAAGAAATTATTCATTTTCTATTTGAAAACTAGTTGCCAATACCATTTACTGAATCTTATATTGATTAGTAAATGCTCCCCTATCATTTATCAAGGACACACAGAAATTTGGATGTTCTGGTACCTCTGGGTTCCACCTATCTCTGTGTTTATTCAGTGTCCAGACCACAGTAATAACTATAATCATGGATAAAGGTAAGGAAGTGGTAATTGCCATATACTGCTGGTTAGCCTTTTAAGTTGGGAAAACAGTTTAGAAAATTATTTTACAATAGACTTCTAAAGCTTAACTAGGAATTTCCTCTCTCTCTTCCATTTTATTTTTCTGATTACCACCAACTGGGCCATTTTAAATATATATATATATATATTTGGGGGAGGGGGCTATTCTGGTTTCTTCTTTGAAACTCCTGTTCTTTCATTTGCTCATTTTCTAATGAGTCCTCATTTTTACTGAAGTATAAAGAATTATTTATATAATCTCAACACTTATACGTTTATAATCCAGCCTGTATTTTTAATGTCTACCGCGGTATAATGAATCATTCATCATGTCTACAAGACCCCCTCTATGACTCATGTTTGCCTCTTCAGTGTCATCAATATGATGAATACATGTGGCCTATGTCTCCACACCCCAGTTATCCCAAACTGCTTACCAATCATTTCAAAACCTCTATTCATTCTTCTGCCTCTGCCTAGAATTCCTTTACTCTGAATACCGTGTCAGGCAAACCATTTTCAAGTTTATGGTTCAGTTCTACACTCTCTCTAGGAAACCTTTGGTGACAATTTTAACTACTCTCTACAGCCTACTGTATACCATGAAAATTTCCAATGCCGCACTTGCTTATACATTATAAATTCTACTGGTTTATCAGCATATTGGATATCATATTTTATTCATCTTTTGCCCTGGCAATATCTAGCACTGAGTGCCTTGTCCTGCAAATAGCAGGTGCTTTGAAAACTGCTTGATGACTGGATTGTGTGGACAAATTTAGCAAGTTTGGATGTTTAAGGGCACCCATGAATCTATTTGTGCAGTGTCTTGCTCTTAATTCTAACTTTTTTCCTAATATTTTCTATCTATATACACCATAGGTATTCCATTTATTCCTAAGAAAACACATGATTAAATTGTGCACTCTTTTTTGGAAAATAAGTACTGGTTTAATCAGAGCTTTATACTCACAAATCTGGAGTTTTTAACGAAAAATTAAGAGTTACTTATGACAAATTCACTTTCAGAATCAATCCTGTGTGTTGGGGGAGTTGGAGGTAAGTGTGTTAATATTTACTGAATATTTTGTAATGGCCAGACACTTTCTTAAACTACTTTTCATACATTCCCTCATTTAATTTTCTCAACAATTCCAAGTGTACATATTATTATGGCACCCACAGCCATCAAATAAAACAACATAACTGAGACTTAGGATGATCAGATGATTTTTCCAAAGTAGTGGATCCGGGAATGGTAAACAGACTTTTTAAAATCAAGAAATGCAATAGAAATGCCGCAAAGTTGCCATGGAAGGCTCATTTAATCAGATTTCGCTTTAAAAATTAATATATTTGAAAATGCAAATTTCTGTTCGAGTTGATTTATAAGATAAAATGACCCCCCCCTTTTTTTTTACTGTCAACTTCTCTGTGGCAAGTCTAAACTTGATAATTCTATGCCTGTAAAAGAGACTTTCGTAGGAAGAAATTATGGTTATTTTACTTGTAAAAAGAAAAAAGTCCCTTTCTATTTATATTCTATGTATTAAAATTTACTTTAAAAATAGTGAAATTATCTTCCTCAATCTACCTTTCTCTAGAAAAGTAAAATGACTATAGCTAGGCCCTCTCAAGAGAATATTACTCACATACATACAAAATATCCTGAGTCTTGGTTGGAAACAAAATTCAAGTAAGCATTTGTTGCCATTATAGCCAGCTGCAGTGTACTTCTTGCTAGTGCTGAGTATGTTTATCTTAGTAACCTAAGCAATGGCACCCAACAACTTGGCAAATAATCATTTTAAAATTAAGAGATTTAATCTGTTGAAAGAAATCCTAGTTATGAAAGCTGGAAAGAAAAAGAAAGAATTACAAATAATTCCTAGCTTACTCTTTCAGAAATTAACATTAGAAAATAATGCTTAATTGATGCTATAAAGTTGTTCTCCAATGAAAGAACAAATTCATTTCTCCAAGATCAAATTTTTTTGTAGTTAAGATTCAAAGACTGAAGAAGCTCAACTGAGATGCCTAAGGGATAGTAAATACGATCTGTTGTTATGACCACAACACCCAGCCTGCCACTGAGCCAGCAGCCATTGCAATCACTGAGAAGGATCCGGCTATTTCCATCTTCGCTTTACTTCTAAAGATGCTAACAATTGAAAATTGACCTAGAAGCTGTCATGGGTCTAAAAAACAATGACAAAAGATTTGGTGCGTGTTTTTAAGAATAGAAAATCAGCAACCAACAAGGCACCAGATATCCAAAACTTTCAGGATGGTGAAGTGCAGCAAAAGCTGTCAGGAGCCTAAGAGCCAAAGATTAAACCCAGCATGCTACGATGGGCAGACTCGTCACTCTGATTTTTTTGTCCCCGTTAAAAGACTAGATTTTTTTTTCATAGTAGTCAATTAATAAACTGTGCACTTCAGCCACTGGAATGGAATATTAAAGCCAGTAACAAAGATACCAGAAGAACCCAGAGAGCAAAGAGTCGCTTGTACCTCGATTCATACATGTTGCAGAAACTGAAAGACCTTACGAAAGGCATGCCTATCAACACGGCTTGGTAGTAGAGGGGAAAGAGACACTCCTTGTACACATTTTCATCTAGAGCTTCATCTTCATATACCACCACATATTAATTTAAGAAGGCTACATTAAAAAATCAAAAGTGCTAATTACAAACATCTAATTAGTTAAAATCCAAATTATCCAGAATGCTTTGTCTGAATTATGCTGTGTTTTATTTTAATTCTGTTGTTTTAGGTCAGTTCTCGACAGAGAAGATGGGTAACAACTGAATGGATCATCAATCCCAAAGATAACAGACTTCTTTAAACATTTATAACTTTGAACTTTAAAAGCCAAGAGGGAATCATAACTTGCCAAACCCCAGCCAAAACCATTCCTGCCAATCTTAACGAATACCTAGGACATTACATAAGATTCTACAAAGGTCTCCAAAATCTAAACCTCCAGATGTGACCCTGGACCAGATAAGTCCTGAAATGCACAGGGGCCAGCCCTTACAGAACATCAGCTCGTTCCATCCCCCCATCCCATATTATTGACATGAAAAAGTTAGAATGGGCATAGCCCAAATACTCCTAGAGGGTGGAAGAAAGATCAAAGGTAGGATGGTAGAGTTACACAGAGAAGGTAGAGTTTAACAAATGAGTATGAGTGCTGAATCATTATACTGATATTTCTTTTAGCCTCCAGTACTTCAGAGGGCTAGAAATAAAAATCTAAAATTGTGGAACTGTAACCCATATCAAACTCTGAAATCTGTTCTACAACTACTTGTTGTGATGTACTTTGGAATTTACTGCTTTTATTTATTTTCAATTTACTAAAGCTAGTGAAAGTGTCCAAATTAAGGCATCTACAAGAGGTTACCTTCACTCAAGAAAGGCTGATGCAAAAAAAAAAAAAAAAAGAAAGGCTGATGCTATCCAGAACATCTCCGTCAGCCTGGAAGGCATGTGGCTAGCATTTGCTGAGGTCAATGTAGAGCCAATCTGCAGATATTGTGAAAGATGTCTTTGCATTGCTCTCTTTGTTTTTGTTAGTTCCCAGCACTCAGTGAAACCTGTTTATCAATAATGGGATAAGAACACTTTAAACTATTAAAATGTACAGTGGGCAACAAAAGATTACAAGATAAACAAAGAACAGGATGTGACAGCCCATTCAAATGAACAAGACAAAGTTCCAGAAGCCATCAATGAAGAATACTAGCTCTGGCATCCAAGACAAAGCCTTATAAAAAATCATCCTCAATATGTTCAAAGAAGTAAAGGAAAACAGAGAAAGAATTTTAAAAAATAACAGAAAAACAATGAATGAACAATACAGGAATCTCAATAAAGATATATACTTTTTTAAAAGGAACAAAAAGAAACACCAAAGACCATGAAAACTGAATTTAAAAATTCCCTAGAGGGTTTCAACCGCAGTTTGGAACTGGTGGAAGAAAGAAGCAGTGAATTTGAAGACAAAGCAAGTGAAATGATTCAGGCTGAGGAGCAGAAATTAAAATAAATGAATAAAGTGAACAGAGCCTAAGAGGCTTATTGGACACCATCAAGCATACCAATATTGTATTAGTTAGGGTTCTCTAGAGAAACAGAATCAACAGGGAACGCTTGCAAATATAAAATTTATGAAAGTGTCTCACATGACCCTAGGAACGCAGAGTCCAAAATCCACAGGGCAGGCTGCGAAGCCGATGACTCGGATGGATGGCCTGGATGAACTCCACAGGAGAGGCTCACCAGCCAAAGCAGGAATGCAACCTGTCTCCTCTGAGTCCTCCTTAAAAGGCTTCCCATGATTGCATTTAGCATCACTAATTGCAGAAGACACTCCCCTTTGGCTGATTACAAATGGAATCAGCTGTGGATGTAGCTGACGTGATCATGACCTAATCCTATGAAATGTCCTCATTGCAACAGACAGGCCAGCGCTTGCCCAATCAGATGAACAGGTACCACAACTTGGCCAAGTTGACACCTGTCCCTAACCATGACAAATATATATACATTATGGAAGTCCCAGGGGGAGAAGAAAGACAGAAAGGGACAGAAAGAATATTTTTTAAATAATGGCAGAAAGTATCCCAAATTTAATTAAAGACATGAATATGCATATTCAAGAAGCCAAACAAATCCCAAATAGGATAAACTTGACGAGACCACACCCAGACACATTGTTGAATCAAACTTTTGAAGCCAAGATCAAGAAGAGGGTTCTGAAAGATGCAAGAGAAAAGAGTATATTATGTACAAAGGAGTCCCAGTAAGATTATGCTGATTTCTCATCAGAAACCATGGAACCAATAGGGCAGTGGGACATGAAGGAAAGATTAAGGCATTTACAGATAGATAAAAGCTGGGGAGTTTGTCACCACCACGACTGCCCTGCCAAAAACTAAAGACCCTCTACATTCTCTTCAAGGTATTGTATTTAGAAAACTTCTGATGACTGTATCCTCTATTGATCTCTCCCAGTCCTGGCCAATGGTTTTAGCAAAAATTATATTTAGACTAGATCTCCATATCTTATCTTATAAGAGATATTCTCAAATAGTTTTCTGTGTGCAAGTTTTATATCTCCAATAAAAGCACAAATCACTTTGAAATAGACATTATGCTTAATCTGCATCCTTCTTTATATCATTATGTATAGAGCAAGGGCAGATATGTGGCAGACAATTAAGAAATAACCTGTTCTATCAAATCAATATTAAAATAAATTTAAGATGCTGCTTTTTGGGGAGATACTCTTTACCATGGATCTGCTGGTGGCCCAATGCACAAGATTCTGCCAAAATGATGATTTTTTTCTTTTTTTTTTTTTCTGGGGGGTGGGTGGTGCATGAATTGCACCTGGGTCTCCTGCATGGAAGGCAAGCATTCTACCACTGAACCACTCGTGCGCCTCCAAAATGATGATTTTAAGACAATGTAATGAGAATCTGAATGGCCACACTATTTTTAAAACCTTTTTTTGAGTTGATTATCACCTTACCTCTCAGTTTATATAAACTGGAATGCATCTATCATGTTGTGTAAAGGGAGGTATATTAAGGTAATTGCCGTAAAATGAATGAAACTAATGACATTATTTATCTAGTAGACACTACTTAATTTATACTTGAGAAACCAATTGCTTACAAATTGTGCCTTTGTACTGATAGCTGCTTAGGCTTTTCTCTATCAAGAGACTTATCACCCTGCATTTTCTTTCCCATGTAATTAAAATACAAAATTATATTCTTTTTTAACATCTTTCCTAGAGGAGAAAGAATGTGTAAAATAGTAACATTAACGGACACCCTTGCTATACACATCCCAAATATCCAAAACCTCCTTGTGAATTTTTGTCCTTTCTGTATTATTTAGTAGAAAGATTGTAAACAAAATGCCAAAAACTCCCCTAGTATCCAATGTTCAATAACTCTACTTCAAATCTAAACTGAAGTAGATAATTGACTTATCTCAATAATAGAAAATGTCTACTATAGTAAATATATTACTGTGCATTTGGTCTTCAGAAATATTTGAAAACACAGTTCCATTTCAGAACTTCTCTTTTATATATATGTGGGATTTTGTCTTTAACAATATATAGAAAGCAAAAACTATTACATCCAGAAAACAAGTCAGCAGTGGGTTATATTTTATCAGGTATCACTTCCTTCTCCATTCCCAGACTTTTCTTAAGGAAAAACAATATATTTGTTTGGGACTCTGAGACTAGATCTATTGGAAGATCGATACTGTATTATTCCCATTAAGAGAGTATTAAGTGAGATCAGGGAAGTTAATTTACAAAAATGCCCATGCCTCATGGTTGGTCAGTAGCTAAACTAAAGTAAGAACTTCTTGAAATATTTAACCACTTCTACACCAACATATTGCCTTCAGGCAAATATTTTTTGCTATTATTTAAGTACCATCGTTACTCTCATTCATTTCATAGCAAATAGCATATTTCATATAAAATAACTTATATTTGTTCTTTTTTAAATTTTTTTTTTAATTACAGAACAGAACCCAGAGTTTGTCATGGGCTACCATTCCATCATCTCTGATTATTTTTTCTTAAATAATACTTTATATAAAACTTTATACCTCAGGCGGGCCACGGTGCCTCAGCAGGCAGAGTTCTTGCCTGCCATGCCGGAGACCCGGGTTTGATTCCCGGTGCCTGCCCATGCAAAAACAAAAAAACTTTATACCCTTTATATCTCAACCATAACTGAAAATCAGTATATCTTGCCTTGTAAACAATGATTACCAAAGGCTCATGGTCAGGGGCATGCATACCCTTTGTATTTTAAAAAGAGATAATTAATAAAGAAGAAAAGTAATAAATAAGATAAAGGTAAAGGTTATTGGTGGCAAGCTGAGGATTTCTCCTTGACTTAATCAAAAGAATTAAAAGAAAATTGAGATGACGATAACTTTTGTATGGTAAAATTTAATTTTATTTAACCTTTGTTCTTAAACTGCTTAGGGTAACAGCAGTAAAATACAATGGCTAGGAGCATGGACTATGGGATCAGACTGTCCAGGTTGTAATTCCCTCTCCACTGCTTACTAGTTAGGTTAGCTGGGGCAAATTATTTAAACTTCTTCTCTGTGTAAAAATGAGGACAAAATAATATATATATATATCATAAAACTGTTATTAGGATTAAATGAAGTATTTATAAAACACCTAGAAAAGTTAATGGCACATATTAAATATTATGGAAGTATTTAGTAAATATATACAATACAATACTTTGCACTGCACTAGTAGATGACCAGTGCTTTGGAAAATACTAAGCTGGGATATCATGAAAATTTTTCATGCAGAGAGTATAGTTACACGGAGCTAAGGAAGGATCAGTAGGGTTGGGGGTAAGCAAAGATGGAGGGAAAGGACATGCCAAGGTGTAAGAAGAAGCATGATGAAATAGTTGAAGGTAAGAAAATCCTGAGGGTAAGTGGATGAAGAGTTTGCAGTTTCTTTTGATTGGGACATATAATGCACAAGAGAGAACAGTATTAAAGTTAGAGGACAAATGGCATGAAAAGAGCTGTTCTGGAGGGTAATATTCTGGACGTGATGTGGGAAGAGGATATGAGGAGGTGGGAAAAAGGGAAGAAACTTGCGGTGACCATTAAAGTCCAGACCGGAGAGAATCAGGAACAGGATGAAAGCAGTGGAAATGAGAAACAATGACGTTATGACATTAGATCAACAAGACCGGGTATATTTCACACTCATCAAGAAAAAGCGAGTACTCAAACTGACTTCTGAGTATTCTCTCCTGAGCAACAAGGAGAAGTGAGGTACTTCTACCAAAAGCGGGAGGAGAGCCGGACTAGTCACATATGGGAAGGATGAATTCTACTTTGAACATTCTGAGGTGAAGGATAAGAGGGACAGCAAGGTGCCTTACGGCTAACAATCAGTAGAGAGATACAGACTTGGGAGTTATGTACATATAAATAGCCCTTGAAGCCAGAGACTGGAAGTCATTAGTAATTTTCAGGGGAGGGTTTTCAGTAAACTCTGGAGCACATGAACCCATTGTAAGCCTAGCGATTGGTCAGAAAAGTAGAAACAGCAAGTATAGAGAACTAAGTTAAACAGTGAAATAAAACAGAAATGCAACAGTAATCACAAAATGCAGCCCTTAGTAGGAGCCAGAGTATAAATTTAAAATAATATATTAGAGAGACAAGTAAAGGAACAACAGTTAACTTGATAAGGGAAAGAGGCATGGTAGAGTAACTGTTTCTCAAAGCATGGCCAGACTTCCCTCCCTGCCGTTCAGCTATTAAGCACAGTCCTTCGGAAGCTGAATCTGGGGACCCAGAAAACAGTATTCAATACATTCTCTAAGTTATTATACTTAGACAAAAAATATTAGAGCTTCTAGAAGTTTTCTAGAAATTACAAGATATTTATTTTGCTATTACATAGTTTGTGTGTTTTAATATATCTTACAGTAAGTCATGAGTGAATATATGACAGGTTACCTTACCAAACTAAAAAATTTAACTACATGTTGTATTACCTCATGAGCTCCTCATGCATTATTCTGGTAATACTGCTTATGTAGGTCTCTTGTTGAGATGTTTAGGTCTTTTGGACAGCTTGCTGTATCTTGGGAGGTATACATAAAGTATATAGCTTTACATTTTCTATCATCTTTTCCTCATCTCTTGTCAAGCAGTTGAAAAAAATTGACCTCAAATCATAACTGTTGAAACAGAGTCATAATCTAATTTTTTTAAAGGCCACTAAGTTTCTAGGGTGAAACTAATTCTGTCCTTAAGTTTTAATCTATCTCATTTACCCTCATTTTTGTTTTTCAATTCTAAGAGAAAGACCTATATAAATGAACACCCAAAGAATAGAATGCAATTTAGTAAATATCTTATACATTTCATTCACATGCATCTCTCCAAAACTAAACCTTAATTTGTATTAACCTAAGAAACTTCAGATTTAAGATAAAATGTAAAAGATTACCTGATTTTATGAGAAACTGTTTTGTGTAGTTTATCCCAGTATTCTAGCAACACATTTTTATCCAGGCATAAACTTCCACACTCAAATGTTTTACAGTAAAATTTTGGTGTGAATGTCTAGATATCTTCATATTCTAATTAAAGATTCAGTCCTTTATCATATGTGTTTCAAAGAACTTACACTGAGTTTTCAGTTGTACTCTTGATGAAGCACACTCAAAGACTTATTTTTTAAAATGAGATGAATTAGTTGGCTCCCCTCAATTCCTTCTCTCCTTAACCAGCACACTGCTCCTCATGTGGAGAATGGAGTATACTCCCACTCCTCTTGAAGCTGACTGTCCCTAATGGTTTTCTTGAACAACAGAAGACAGTAGAAGTGATATTCTGGACTCCTGATGCTAAGTCATTAGAAGTCTTGCAACTTCTGCCTGGGTTTCTTGGAGCTCTCCTTCTTGGCACGTTCCTTCTAGGGACTGAAATTCCACCCTGCCAAGGCCACGTGGAGACAGCCCCAGGTGAACTTCCAGCCTCCCATGAGCAGCAGCTGGTGAGCTATCTCACCAGTCCAATCAACTCTTCAGTGGTTGGATCTCAAGACCACATCTGACTGCAACCCCACAATACCTCAACTGAGAACTACCCAGAAGATCACCAACCCACCATGACAGATAACAAATTGTTGTTTTAATCCACTAGTTTTGGGGGTAGTTGTTAAGCAACAACAGATGACCAGAACATTAGTTTTTTCTTTCTCTGCTCAGGTTCAGACCATCATCAGATATTTATAATTTTCTAGGGAAAATGGAGTATAACCAAATAACTCAAGTTTTACATAACATTATAGCATCATAAAAATGTTCTCTATTTCCTTAATGAAAATAGCACAACCTTATCTTCCTTACATGTTTTTTTCTTCTAGTTGTTACTATATGAAGATCTGAACCACATAAGCTTACAGAATATTTTCCTACCACCTTATCAAACAAAAGAGGAAATAGAATTCCAAAGGTCTGCATGACCCACCCCAGACATGAGAGATTATCATCTGCTTCTCCAGCTACAAACTTTAGCTCTTTGTACCTTGTTCATATAGCCACTAGGGTGTCATATTTTTACCAAAACAAGTATGGATTCAAGACAATGCCATGTCACTTTATTCTTTGCATAAATTTGCAATCAAATGTATATATCCTTAACCAAGTCCATTTTTACTAAAGTTGAATAAAAGCACAATACTTCCATCGAATTTTTTTATTTTGTCAAAATGTATGAACTCCTAGATCTAACAATGAATATGAAAGATATCACGTCTCACTGTTCTGATTTTAGAACATCAGAATGTATTATACAGTTAGTTCTCTTCTTCCTCCAAAACGTCTTTACTCTTCCCCTTCCTTCTCCCTCAACCAGCACTCCCTGTACTCTTGTCTTCAATCAAATGATTCATTATATGGATTTAACTCTCACTGAGAGGTTGGTAATCCTCAAATATTTATTTTCCCACTTGACCTAGTGCTTTGATCAAATTTTCATCATACATTTCCAACTTACTAAATGTTTGTGTTGGGATGTCTAGCATTCACCTCTTAACATTTCAAAAATGAAATTAATCTGCTTCCCAAAACATACGGAAAATAAACCACGTGGTTTAGACCCTAAATATTCTGTCAAGGAAGCCACTATTTCTCCAATCTTCAAGGTTTCAAATCCCCAGAGAATAAACCTTATTCATTCTCCTACTTATTGCTCACTTGCCTAATTTAATCGATTTTTTTTTAGTAGAAATACCTTTCATCCATCTTTTCGTCTCCATTTCTACACATCACCACTCAGCCTAGATCTATGTCATATCATTGCAGAATTACTCTGAAAATTGGGGTCTCTCATCTCCAATTTATCTTACGTCATAAACAACACTGTTGGGCTTATCTTCCTTAGACCCTGATTTTATTGTAATTCTCTCCTGAAAAACCTTCCATAAGCCCTATTTCCTATTGTGTAATTTCTAAATTCCTCTGGTTCATTTTGAAAACCCTCCAAAACAGGACCTTATGCTATCAACCCAGCACAATGTCTTACTGCTCGGCAAAACGCACCCCCTTTCTGCTTTGAGAAGGGGCCTATTATTCTATCTAAAACAGTGCTTTCTTTCCTTCTTCCTTCCCAAATCTTTCACATCCCTCTAAATAAGGTCAGCACCTCTCCTTCGTGATTCTTTCCATAATAACATCTGTGGAGCTAAATAATGTTCAACATCATTTTAAAATGAAACACCTATTGGTTGTCTCAGGGTGAATATAAAGTATATACTATCAAGTAGAATAGTAAGCAGAGATAAGGAGAGAAAATGAAGAATCTTCTTGCCTTAACTCACCACTACAGCCTGAAATCTCACAGTTAGAGACCCCTATCTCTGATTAAGTTTAGCCTTGCAGCAAATATGCAAACACTCCTAGGAAGGTAATGTTTCATCAGCCTAGAATTTCTCTTGTATGAAGTAAAGCGGTCATGTCCTTTCTGGAGAGCAGATTATTCGAATGGAGAGATAACCCTGCTGCATACTTAGATACTCCGAGGGCATCACTGAAGCGAGAAAAGAAAACAGAAAGAGGAAGCAAGAGATGCCAAAAATCTCAATTTGCCTACTTGGCAAGTTTGTTGTTTGTTTGTTTGAGGACTACACTTGTGCATTATAGATATGGTGGCTATAAATTATTCAGACTATATGATTAACCAATTCCTCCCATTCTTCAACAATGCTAGAGAACAGATTTCTTTTCCTGAGCCAGACGTGAATTGATTGCTATCCAGAGCACCATCTTCCGTTCTCTAAATGATACATTTCAGTTGTCCTGATACCGGTAATGGAAAGATCTGACTGTGGGCAAAGCCAGACATGCGCCAATACTGGTCTCCCCTAATCCAAGTAATCTGGACTCCAGTTCTGTGTTTTTCACGACTAAAAAGAAGAGAAAGTTGGCCAAATGTTTTATTTCTACTCTCTGGATATATTTATTTCCTTCTTTCTCTCATTTGCCCCATCTGCTCATTGGCTCGTCCTAAATTATTCCTGGACTATGTGTCTGAATCTCTGCCCTGATTCCGGGCTTCATGCTCTGACTCTCCGTTACTGCAAACCTGTTCTTTGTCTTTATTTCTCTGACCTCTGTGGTCTCACTTGCTACCTCTACCTACTGTCACATACTTGCCACCTGTCACCTGCATTTTTGGTGACATCAGTTACAACAGGATAAACATAATGCATGCCTGGAAGAAATAAGAAGAGACAAATTTTGGGCGTCCTGCAGATTACAGATGAGAAAGAGAATCCCCAAGAGTCAGAGACAAACCTTGTGATTATTATAATAGCTTAGATGTTAACTACATGCCTTCTTGCACAACTACACTTTGCTGCAACTTGCCGCCATGGGCAGTGTAGACAAGGGCGTTGAAGTAAAATCCAGTACCACTGTTTTCATTCTAGTTTTCACATATGAATTAGACAAATAATTAACTGCAAAATGAGTATAAAGATAATTGACAGATAGTCCATCCAAGATTTGATAGTCCACCCAAGCTTAAGGTTTAAAACATAAACATCATTCTTTCTAGAAATTTCATTTTATCTGATCTATACAGCATCTTAACACTTTAAATAGGGTCAAGCAATAGATTACAGTAAGTCAATAATTACTTTGGCCTTCCATTTATGAGTGCTTTTCTTTCCCTCTGTATTCAATCAAGAGTTTATATGCCCAAATATAACCAAAGAAATAGTGAAAAATAAAAGACTGAAGAACACTCTAGTACATTTGGGAAGATGATTTTTCTTTTTTAACTTGGAAATATTCTATTTCAGAAAACTAACAGTCCGTTCTGGAGATCATTTTTAATGCCCTTTCATTCAAAGCCCTAAAAGTGGGTCCTTCTAAGCCTCTTCCAGGATGAAGGAAGAACAGACTATGAATATCCTGCACGCAATTAACATTCATAGGCAAAAATGTCCTCAGCTTTCTCTTTTTCCTTCTCCCGGACTTGGCCAGGGTCTACAAACTCCACCTATTAGTAGTCAAAGCATCCCCTCATCCCTGAGTCTGTGAAATTAACTACCGGCCTTTAGGAATTTCGCCCTGAGCCCATTAATTCCAAAGGCTTCCTTTACTCTTGAAGGAATCACTCACAACAACTCTTGGGGTGCAACATGCATAGAAAAGGAAACGTCAAAGCCGAGAGGCCCGTAATGGACTCCTACCAGAAGAAAGGAGTGAAGCGGCATTTGAATAGATGGCCGGGACTGCCTGCTGGGGGATAACTAATCAGTAACCCTGGAAGCGCAGCGTTGCCCCTGTGAGCTCTGGAAATGCTAAACAAACCCAACCGAGTCTGGGAGGGTGGGTAACTCCTTGTCCCCCGCTTTTCGCTCGCTCTTCCCCCCCCCCCCCACCTCTTCTCCTGGGACCCGCACCCCTCCTCGTGCTCGGTTTTAATCGGGTATTTCACACTCGTCTCCCCCACCCCTCCACCCCACCCAGCCGCATTCCTGGGGCTCTTCCAAGCTGCCGCCGCTAAACCCCATAGAAGCGGACTCGGTCTAGAAACTGGAGCCGAGCTAAACTGCGCCAAACTCCGGGGCCAAGTGGCCTGGGCCGGTTTGGTCGTCCTTATAACCAAGCCTTTCGCCCAGGTCTCCTTCAGGAAAAATAACTGTCAGCCTTTTATGTAAATGCGTCACATAGACTAGGAGTGGGACTCGAGTTGCCCCCCGTCTCGCCCAGCACCTTCCTGCATGCAAACCTGTACGAATGGGAAGTTTTACAAAGTTTCCGTTTCTCATACCCCAGCTCAGCTTGCTTCCCAAACGGCACACGGAAACGTGGAAAAAGGTGGAAAGAGTCGCATCCCTGGGATCCACTCACTCTCCCTCATTCCCTAGGTCTCCTTATCTTT
This sequence comes from Tamandua tetradactyla, assembly GCF_023851605.1. Lineage (NCBI taxonomy): Eukaryota > Metazoa > Chordata > Mammalia > Pilosa > Myrmecophagidae > Tamandua > Tamandua tetradactyla. The sequence goes on along the minus strand of NC_135352.1, from coordinate 37,196,223 downwards.
CACTTTCCTCAAACACCGCCCCCAGCGCGGCGACCCCCGGGCTAGGGTCTAGGCACACGGCGGAGCTTGGCGCCCGGACACAGCCTCCCACCGCCCTGGCCAGCTAGAAACTGCCCAGCACCCTCTCTCCTTCCAGGTGCCACCCCGTCCCCACCTCCGCGCTCCCAGGAAAAGTCCAGAGGCAGGCTCTGGGGTGAGGCGAGGGGTGCAAACACAGGCGGACGTTCACTTTCTCCCCATCACCCGCCCTCTCACAGTCAAGCCTTTGCAGGACGCGTCCCGCCGGGGTCGATCCGCGCCTGCAGGAAAACTCACCCATGGCGCGAGCTTCTGCTGACCCGCCGTCCCGGAGGAGCGCGAGGGACCAGGCACCGTGCGGGCCCAAGTTTTCCAGCCGATGCTCAGGCCCCTGGCGCGGCGGTGGGGACAGCCTCGCCCCTCCCGGTGGACACAGCTCCCCGCGCGCCGGCGAGCTCGACGGGCGCGCACACCCCTCCCCCTTTCCACCTGCCGCCCGGGGAGGCAGGCGAGCGCCCACCCCGCCGCGGTGCCTCTCCTCCCCCCCACCAGCAGCCCTCCCCTCGGCCAACGCCTCCCCTGTACACACACGCGAAGTCCACTCATTCCTTCCGCACTCCGCGACTGGCCGGGTGGCCAAGATCACGATCCCTGAAGTGGAGACGAGGAAACGATCCTTCCAGGGGAAGAGACGGGGCTTGGTATGGTGGTTTTACATTGACCAAAAGGTACTATGGTCTTCAGTTCACGATTTTTTAAATAATAATATTAAAAGAACAAGTGGAAGGGCCCCCCCCTTACCTCCCTCCCTTGTTTTTTCTATGTTAAATATGCTTGTTTGTGTGATCTGACAAGGTTATAAGCATAAAGCCCGAAAACACACACACACACACACCTAATAACATTTAGAAATCACCTAGAAAATAAACAACTCATTTCCAGTGGGACTTGCTGCTGAAAATGCACTGGGTTTGTCCTTGGGAAGGCGGGCTTGTAACCTCGGTTCTACCACTGGCACACTGGGAGTCTGTTTCCTAATTTGTAAAGCAAAAGGTCTGGAAAAAAATTATCTCTAAGGTCCCTTCACACTAAAAAAAAATAATAATAATAAGTTATGTAATTCTGTGGGTTACTGACCTAGTTCTTTCAGGGTTGATACTGGAGAAGTTATTTCAGTAAGTCAGTCCCCAAAGTGTCTTAAGTTTCTTTTTCATGCAGAGCACACCCTAAAATATACAAATCTATGCTGTGAGCAATTAGGATAAAATTAAGTGGACATGATTAACCTTGAGGAACATTGCAATCGAAAGGAGAAGATATGCTATGAAAAAAGATAAGTAAATGTTTAGCAGAAATAGATGGATAAATAAAATGGCACAGAACCATTTGCAGAGCTAATTCTCACAGAATGGAGTAGGTACACTCCTGAAAGGGATATTATAAATGCATTTCTATTAAGTGGGAATCGAAAGTTATTCTTGTGGGAGGAAAAGGAAGTAGTCAATAAAAATTAAAAGCATTCAACATACCATTCAGAAACATCACCATTTCAGGCATTGGCTAACACAAACTATGATTTCAGCACAGCATAACATTCATGCATGGTTTCAATAGAGAGAAGTAAGGAATTTTTGGAGATCAATTTATAAGGATGTCTATTTAATAATCACAGACAACTTACCACCTAATTTCTGAGGACTTAAGATAATATTATAATTCTAAAAATTAGAACTATTCTTTTTTCCCAGTAGAATTGTATTATAAATTGAAATATGAAATAATAATAAATAAGTTAGGTGCAATTTACTCAGTGTCAGTCACTGTTCTAAGGGCTTATATATGAGTTATCATATAATTCTCACAACAGATACTGTTATCCCCATTTTATAGATGAAAAAACTGACCCATAAAGAGATAAGCCCTTGCCTACTGTGCTGGTTTGAAGGGAAGTATGCCCCCTAAGAAAAGCCATGTTTTAATATGGATCCCATTTCTTAAAGGTAGAATAGTCTCTATTCAATGCTGTGTATTTGGGACTGTGATGGGATCATCTCCCTGGTTGATGAGATTTAGTTAAGAACGGTTGTTAAACTGGATTAGGGGATGACATGTCTCCACCCATCTGAGTGGGTCTTGATTAGTTTCTGAAGTCCTATAAAAGAGGAAACATTTTGGAGAATGAGAGACTCAGAGAGACTCAGAGAGAGCAGAGAATGCTGTAGCACCACGAAGCAGAGAGTCCACCAGCCAGCGACCTTTGGAGATAAAAGAGGAAAACGCCTCCCGGGGAGCTTCACGAAATAGGAAGCCAGGAGAGAAAGCTAGCAGATGATGCCGTATTTGCCATGCGCCCTTCCAGCCGAGAGAGGAGCCCTGACCGTGTTCACCATGTGCCTTTCCAGATGAGAGAGAAACCCTGAACTTCATCGGCCTTCTTGAACCAAGGTATCTTTCCCTGGATGCCTTTGATTGGACTTTTCTATAGACTTGTTTTAATTCTCGGCCTTAGAACTGTAAACTAGCAACTAATTAAATTCCCCTTTTAAAAGCCATTCCATTTCTGGTATATTGCAGTCCAGCAGCTAGCAAACTAGAACAGATTTTGGTACCGGGAGTGGGGTGCTGCTGCTGCAGTTTGCAAATACCAAACATGTTGGAACGGCTTTTTAAATGGATATGGGGAAGATTCTGGAAGAGTTGTGAAAAGCTTGATAGAGAAGGCCTAGAATGCTTTGGAGAGACTGTTGGGAGAAATGTGGACTCTAAAGATACCTCTGATGAGGCCCTAGACAGAAATGAGGTCTGTGTTATTGTAGACTGGAAGGAAGGCGATCCTTGTTTTAAAATGGCAGATAATCTGGCAAAATTGACTGGTAGTTTTGGCTGGAAGGCAGATTTTAAAAGCCATGAACTTGGATACTTAGCAGAAGAGGTCTCCAAATTAAGTGTTGAAAGTGCAGCCTGGTTTCTCCTCACAGCTTATAGTGAAATGCGAAAGGAAAGAGATAAGCTGAAAACTGAACTCTTGAGTAAAAAGAAACCAGAAACTGAGGTCCTGGAAAATTCTGGGCCTACAGAAAGGGAGACTACAGAGTATAGTGTGGATTTCACCAAATGTGGAACTAGCCAGCCATTTCAGAGAAAGTCAGGAACGGACATGGAGTTATCCAGAAAGGATTTGTGGAAACTCCTTCTGTCTGATGGGCATGATCCAAGGCTACTGCATAGAAAGCCAACGAGAGTGCTGTGGGACCTGTATAAACAGAGCTGCTGCCAGTCTGGACTGAGGGGTTCAGAGAAGGCACACATTGGAGGAAAAATAACTTCAGAGGCAAAACCGTGGAGGCTGAGGTCTGAAGTCAAGAAGCCTCGGGCCAGGAGAGTGGACCCACCCAAGCCCATGGAGAGGGTGAGTTTGCCCCAAAGGCAGAGAATGGGCCTTCCACCTAATTGCAGTGGAAGAGTCATGCCGCCTCAGGCCTTGGAGAAGGTGAAGCACGTTCCTTGGGGTTTGGGGAGAGCCTGGCTGCCACCACATGGAGGGGTTGAGCGTGTGCCCCGGAGATGGCAGAGAGCCCAGGTGCGGCCCCAATGCTTGGAGAGGGTGGAGCCGAGAAAAAGGTGGTCTCCCCAATGTCCCCCAAGGTTGCATTCAGAGAGAGGCAGGCATAGGCATTTGGAAAGGGTGGGACTGCCACTTTCTAAAGCCCTGAGGATAAATGACTCTCAGACTTTGAAATCTAATGGACTTTGCCCTGCAGGTTTTCGAAACTGTATGGGTCCGGTGACCCCTGTGTTCCTTCCTCCCTATGGAAATGTGTCTATGTATCCTGTGAATGTTCCTCCTTTATATGTTGGCAGCAAATAATTTGTTATGAGTTTTCAAAGGTCCAGAGCAAATGGAGAGAATTTTGCCTTAGGACAGACCATGCCTGTAACTGACTTGATGAGATTTTATACTGTCTCTAATTTGATACTTTGTTTGTATTGCTACTGAAAGGTTTAAGGATATCTGATATTGTTATGAAATTAATGTATTTTGTATATGGGAAAAACATGTCCTTTTTAGGGGCCAGAGGGTGGAATGTGCTGGTTTGAAGGGAAGTATGCCCCCTAAGAAAAGCCATGTTTTAATATGGATCCCATTTCTTAAAGGTAGAATAGTCTCTATTCAATGCTGTGTATTTGGGACTGTGATGGGATCATCTCCCTGGTTGATGAGATTTAGTTAAGAACGGTTGTTAAACTGGATTAGGGGATGACATGTCTCCACCCATCTGAGTGGGTCTTGATTAGTTTCTGAAGTCCTATAAAAGAGGAAACATTTTGGAGAATGAGAGACTCAGAGAGACTCAGAGAGAGCAGAGAATGCTGTAGCACCACGAAGCAGAGAGTCCACCAGCCAGCGACCTTTGGAGATAAAAGAGGAAAACGCCTCCCGGGGAGCTTCACGAAATAGGAAGCCAGGAGAGAAAGCTAGCAGATGATGCCGTATTTGCCATGCGCCCTTCCAGCCGAGAGAGGAGCCCTGACCGTGTTCACCATGTGCCTTTCCAGATGAGAGAGAAACCCTGAACTTCATCGGCCTTCTTGAACCAAGGTATCTTTCCCTGGATGCCTTTGATTGGACTTTTCTATAGACTTGTTTTAATTCTCGGCCTTAGAACTGTAAACTAGCAACTAATTAAATTCCCCTTTTAAAAGCCATTCCATTTCTGGTATATTGCAGTCCAGCAGCTAGCAAACTAGAACACCTACGTTCACATAGGTAATAGATAGGAAGCTATGATTCAAACCCAAGCGGAAAGGTTCTGAGCCTAGTTTGCCACTCTCTCACTCAATATCAGTTGGATCACTACATGCTTGAGAGAGAAAGTGGTATCTTCCAGCATTGAATATAATTCATATATAATATTTTGACACTCCTAAGGAATTATGAAAGTTTTGAAATAATTCAAGATTTAAATTATTATATATTGCCATCTGTGGTGGTTTGAAAATCTTGTGCATCCCAGAAGAGCCATGTCCTTTAATCCTCATTCAATATTGTAGGTGGAAACCTTTGAATAGGTTGTTTCCATGGAGATCTGACCCACCCAGTTGTGGGTAGGACCATTAGATTAAGTGGTTTCCATGGGAATATGTCTCCACCCATTCAAAGAAGGTCACTTACTAGAATCTTCTAAGAGGGAGCCATTTTGGAAAAAGCTTCGAAGCCAACAGGAGACCCAGATGTTTGGAGATGCAGAGAGAAAAGGCCCCTGGGGTAGCTGTTTGAAACCAGAAGCCAAAAGACCAATAGATGCCAGCCACGTGCCTTCCCAGCTGACAGAGGTGTTCTGGCCCCATCGGCCTTTCTTGAGTTAAGGTATATTTTTATGGATGCCTTAGTTTGGACATTGTTTTGATCTTAGAACTGTAAACTTGCAACTTAATAAATTCCCTTTTTTAAAAGCCATTCCATTTCTGGTATATAGCATTCTGACAGCATTAACAAACTAATACATGATCTAATAATCAAATCAAGATGTCTCTCTTTAGAAATTTTAAGTTAATATAATATTTTTATGATATTTTGACGTTTAGGAGGTGGTGCTTTGAGGATTAATTGATCTGTCCAATAGTTTCCATACTTTTAGGCATCGATATCCTCTACCTCAGCTATAGAGAAGCCGTATCTCAACTGAGAGATAAAAATTACATGACTTTGCCTGAGAATTCAATGAACATCTGTTTTAGTTTCCTTTATTGCACTGATCAAACAAATACCATGCAATTCATTGACTTAAGCAATGGGAATTTAATGTCTCACAGTTTTGGGGCCAGACCAAATCCAAATGAAGTCCAAATCAAGACCTCATCATAGTGATTCTTTCCTCTTAATGACTTGGGTTCTGGGGCTGGCTGCCAGTGATCCTTAGTCCTGGGATTCTCTTTCCCATGGCAATGCACACAGCAGTCTCTCCTGGACTTTCCCTTCTCTCTTGGGTTCCATTGACCTCCAGCTCCTTGCTTTCTATATCTTTCTCACTATCTGTCTGATTTTCATTTTCATTATAAATGACTCCAGTAATAGGCTTAAGACTCATCTTGATTGATTTGTACCACACCTTAACTCAGGTAAGCTCATCAAAAGGCTCTAATTACAATTAGACTCATAGAAATGCATTAAGTTTAAGAACATGCTTTCTTGGGTACTATTCTAGTTTGCTAGTTGCCGGAAGGCGATATACCAGAAACAGAATGGCTTTTAAAAGGAGAAATTTATTAAGTTGCAAGCTTACAGTTCTAAGGCCATCAAAATGTCCCAATTAAAGCTAGGTCTACCAAAATATTCAAATTAAGGCACCAACAGGAGGTTACCTTCACTCAAGAAAGGCCAATGAGGTTCAGGATTTCTCTCTCAACTGGAAAGGCTCATGGTGAACATGGCAACATCTGCTAGCTTTCTCTCCAGACTTGTTGTTTCATGAAGCTTTCCCAGGAACATATTCCTTCTTCGTCTCCAAAGGTCTCTGACTGCCTGGACTCTCATGGTTCTCATGGCTTTCTTGTGGTTCTCTCCAAAATGCTTCCTCTTTTAAAGGATTCCAGTAAAATAATCAAGACCTCCCTGGAATGCATGGAGTCAAATCTCTAACTAATAAAAAAGTTAATGCCCACAATTGGGTGAGTCACATCTGCATGGAGATAATCTAATCAAGTTTCCAACCTACAGTGCTGAATAGGGATTAAAAGAAATGGCTGCTGCCACAAGATTGAATCAGAATCAAAACATGGCTCTTCTAGGGTAAATCCTTTCAGACCAGCACAAGTACTTAGCTCTAAACCATCGTAGTCTAGCCTCTGGACCCCAAACGTGTTCTTTCCACATACAAAATACATTAATTCCATCACAATGTGCCAAAAGCATTAAGTAATTTCAGTAGCAATGCTAAGTAAAGTGTCCCATCAAAATCAGTTATGGCACCACAGAGTAATTTGGGGAGAGAATAAAAAAGTATTTGCAAAGTCCCCTTGGGAGACTAGGGAAAAAGGAGGAAATATTAAACTTCCATATCTGGGGAGTTCTTCACAAGTTGTAGAGACAAAGAATTCAATAGGGTGAGCCTTCATCTTGGGGCTCACCCCTATGAAACTTATTCCTGCAAAAGGTAAGCTAAGCCTACTTATAATTATGCCTAAGTGTCACCCCAGAGAACTTCTTTTGTTGCTCAGATGTAGCCCCTTTCTCTAAGCCAACTCAGCAGTTGCACTCACTGCCCTCCCCTCACATGTGGGACATGACTCCCAGGGATGAAAACTTTCCTGGCAATGTGGGAGAGGACTCCTAAGATGAGTTAAGACCCTGGATCATGGGATTGAGAAAACCTTCGTGATCAAAAGGGGAAGAGAAGATTGAAATAAAATGAAGTTTCAGTGGTTGAGAGATTTCAGAGTCAAAAGATTAACCTGAAGGTTATCCTTATGTGTTATACAGATATCCCTTTTTAGTTTATAGAATATTGAAGTGGCTAAAGAGAGTATCTGAAATTATTTAACTGTATTCCAGTATTCTTGATAATTATGTAGTTATATAGCTTTTACAACGTGACCATATGTTTTAATTTGCTAAAGCTGCTAGAATGCAATAAACCAGAAACAGAATGGTTTTTCAAAAGGGATTTTATTAAGTTGCAAGTAACAGTTATAAGGCTATTAAAATGTCCAAACTAAGGTATCCAGAGAAAGATACCTTGATTAAAGAAAGGCTGATGTGTCCGGAATACCTCTGTCAGTTGGTAAGACACATGGCAGTGTCTGCTTGGTTTCTCTCCTCACTTCTCACTTCATAAGGATTCTCCATAGGCATTTTCCTTCTATATCTCCAAAGGTTTCAGGCTATATGAGCTCTGTTGGCTTGGAGTTTTTTCCAAAATGGTTTCTCCTTCAAGGACTCCAGTAAGCAAGCTCACCTTGAGTGGGTAAGGACACATCTCCATGGAAACATTCAAAGAGTTCCCACCCAGCAATATTGAATTAAGAGTAAAGAACCATGGCTTTTCTGGAGTACACAACATATTTAAACCAGCACACCATGTGATTTTGAAAACCTCGCCTCTAAATCTCCTATTATCCAGAGTATGGACAGATGAGCAAAAAATAAGAATAATAAATAAATAAATAATATGGGTGGGGTAAGGAGTAGAAGAAAATTTGGAAGATTGAAATACAAGCAGTCAATGAAAGGGAGGGTAAGGAGTATAGGATGTATGAGATTTTTCTTTTTTCTTTTTATTTCTTTTTCTGAGTGATGCAAATGTTCTAAAAATGATCATGGTGATGAATACACAACTATGTGATGATACTGAGAGCCATTGGATGGACCATATTGTGTTTGAAGATATCTCATAAAAATAGTTTTTTAAAAAATCATTTATGGGGGTGTTCTCTTCTTGGGCATGGTTTCTTCATCTGTGATCCTTTGAAATCTAGTTAACAGGTTATCTACTTCCAATATACAATGAAAGAACAGGCACAGGATAAATATTTCCATTTGAAGAGGAAGAAATTAGAAAGAAAACAGGGGTCATAGTCCCAAACAATTCCAAACCCAGCAGGGCAAACACCATTAAATTTCAAGGTTTGAGAATCATATATGGATTGATGTTTTGTCCTCCAGGCCTGACAGAGTGACTTCCCCACCCTTCCCATGCTCTTGTGCAGGAGTCATGCTCTCCCCAAACACTGGGATAAAGGATCCATCCTCTCTGAGCTTCAGGATGGCAGCAAGGCTCTCTGCAGGACCCAGGGCACAGGCCTTACACTCTCCAAGCACTGGGGTGAAGCCACCCTTCCCATGCAAATGGGTGGGCCTCCTCTCTTGGCTTGAGGGATCTCTTCAGTCAGACTTTGCCTTCCACGGTTCTGCTCTTGAAGATGTTCTTTCATTCATCCCTTCTTTGTCCCTTTCAGTGCAAGCTGGCAATGGTTCTGCTCATACGAATTTCACAAAAACTTTGTTGGCTTTGTATACAGATCTCAGCAATTCAAACCATCAGATCCTTCCTGAATAATTGCACTTTAAATCCTGACTTCCACTGAAATGGCTGTCTGGTTTCAGGTTCAGTTAAACTTACATGAGGAATACTATTATCTGGAAATTTGCTTTCTGAAGTTCAGAGAGGTCCCTGATAGAGCAGCTTCTGACCCTAGTCTCAGAGGACACTATCTGGATAGGCTCAGAATTTTCCCAACCATCAATTTCTGGTTTCTTTGTACTTAAGAACTTAGTTTTCAGGCTATCCCTTTCCTCTCTCACTTTACTATAACCTGCAAGGGGAAACCAGCTTGCTTGCACTTTCTACACTTAATTTTGAAATTTTCTCAGCTAAATATCTAAGTTCATCACTTTCAAATTCTGCTTTCCATTTGTCATCAGAACCCAATTGCACCAAGTTTTCTGCCACTTTAAAATAAGACAAACATAGGCTCGCTTTTTCCAATAACACATTCTTTATTTCCTTCTAAGGCCTTATCAGAAGTACCTTTAAGATCCATATTTCTGCCAACAAATACTTATCTAACTGCTATTGAAGAGGTATTTTTTCATAGATGGGATTAACATCTAAAGGGTGGGCCTTATCTAATCAGACAGAAGGCCTTAACAGCAAGTGAAGATTCCAGAGATCTCAAAAATTTCTGCCTCAAAGCTTCAATATTAACTGTTACTGGAATTTCCAGGCTGCCAATTGCCCTTAAGTAATTCAGACTGGAGATTTCAACATCACCTTGGCAGGAATTTCCAACCTGTAGCCTGCTCTACAGAATCTGGAATTCAGGCATGCCAGCCTCCCACAGTAATGTAAGCCAATTCCTCAGAATAAATCTCTTTATGTGTACATAATGCATACTGTTGGTTCCGTTTCTCAAGAGAATACTGACTGATACAGAGTGAAAGAAAGATAGAGGGAAGAAATATTTTATTTAAGGATGGGACTTTGGGACAAGTGCAGACTTTCTTCATAACCTCAGATTTCTTTAGGCCCTTGAAAGGAGAAGCTGTGATTCCAGTTAAGGAAAAGGTTAAAGCTTGGAAAAGCTGCTCTGGTGAATAGGAGAGGGGGCTAAGCAGGATATATTAAAGAAATATCAAGTAGCACTTAGGTATCCACTGACTGAGCATAAATTTATAGTGAAAGCAATTCAAAGTCTTTGCTATTTCTTAACAGTGTTCAGTAGCCTGGATATAGGAAAAGACAAAGAGGAGGCTAGATTCAAAGACCAAGTGCTTTCATAGAGGTTATGGTAGATGGATAAAGAGAAAAAAGGAGTTAAGACTTCTTGCAAAACGTAGTTTAATGATGCATCTTTGGTCTAAATTAGAATACAAAGAAGTAGGACTTCAGAAGATGGTCAATGGACTGGAATAAAAGAAGAATTAAGGTCCAGAAAATATGGATGACGTTTAAGAGCAGATTTAGTGGGAATAAAATGTGAAAGATGGGGATATTGACAGAAGCTGATGTTCAGATATTACTGAATTGGACCTTAAATTTTCATGAGTTGAGAAATTTTGAATAGCAATAAAGCTGGATAAGGCCAGAGGGGTAGATTTGTAAAATTCAGTGGTCCCTAGGACTGCTGGGCGATAAGTGAAGGGCCTTTAAAGTCAGGGGTTGGGACAGCATCTGTATGGACCCAAAAGTACACCACAGTGATAGTAGGAAGAAGAAAAGGGAAACACCTGAAACAAATTTAAATGAGATTATCAATTTGAAATTACTTTGAAAATTTTGAAGAGTTATAGAAATGTTGCTGTAATTTTACACGTTACTAGAGAGAATGAATGAAAACAGTCTATGGATTGGCACGAAAGCCAATCCAAATCATTTTTATTTGTGAAAGAATCAAGAGGAAGCCTTAAGCAGAGTAGAAAATGATGAAAGGAATGTTTTAGGGAGATTGGGCTCATTTTTCAGGGAGTGAAGATGCTATTTACAAGAATCATATTTTAATTCACATATTTTTTCAGTATATTTTAATGATGAAAAGTTACATATGATTATAAATTTAAACTAGAGCACAGAGAAGCCACATGTGTTAAGTACTGGTTTTATAGAAACCATTGCCTCTTAAGTTTCTACAATCACAAAAATGAGTTCATTAGTCTCTTTAATAGTAAGTGAATTGGTGTGTATTTATAAAATTGCATGCATGAGATGAAGAGTCTTCTAATTTTACAGTATCTTCATCTTAGCAAAATGCTATGTATCATATATCCATGTGCCAGGTTATAGGATTTTAAGATAACTCTGGCAGTAGCTTGGCATTGAATTAATTGAGTTGAAGACTGGGTTCAGATACATGTTCAACAGTAACAAATAAATCTCAGTACAGTTGTAGTCAATTATTTTATTTCTCCGTCTTTGTATACATATATAATTACAGAACTCAGGTATTAAACTGGGAAAAAGAGTTTTCCAATATCTACATTTTTGAAGGTATTTTCAAATAGCTGTAAAAACAGATTCGTGCTGTCTCTCGACGTGTCATGGTTTTTGACAGCAGACGGATTAGTAGCCTTCTCCTTCATTAAATATTCTTAACAAAATCCCCTTTGAAAATGGAATTTTTATGAATCTTATAAATGATATCAAATTCTTTATGATGTACTAAGAAATGATGAATATGCAACTATGTGATGATATTAAGAATTACTGATTGTATGTGTAGAATGGAATGATATTTAAATGTTTTGTTTGTTAATTGTTTTAATTAATAAAAACAAAGTTGAAAAAAAATAAAGTCTATACAGCTGCCACGAACATGCATGTTTCCCTAATAAATCCAAACTGTCTACTCCAAAAAAAAAAAATTCTTTATGATGCTTCCATAATTGCTCTTAAAAACAAATTTTGTTATCCTCTAATCCTCACATATCTGTTCTAGAAAGAAGATCTCTAATTGGAAAAGATGAAAGAGCATTGGCAAAAGTTAAGAACAATAGTCTTAGGTGTTTTTCAAAATAAATGATTGACTACTTAGCATCTGATATTCCTTTAGTGCCACACTATTTCTTCATGTATTGCATCCTGTCAATTATAGACCACTACATCATGCACTAATGTATACTTATGAAATGAACACCAAAGCTAAAGAAAAACGTGATTGTGGACACTGGTTTGTGTTTTTTTTTTTTCCTTTATTTACCATAAAATATGAGCCAGAGGACCTTAACCCTCAGATGAAACCACAAACTGCAGCAATGTACTTCTCATGCAGCTGTAGCCAAACCATTAGTCTCAACCCTGGTTGCACTCACCTCAGAACTTTTAAAACTGTACTTGGTGTGCCAGTTTGAAACTATTATGTACCCCCATAAAAGCCATTGATTAATCCTGATCCAATCTCATGGGGGTAGCTATTTCTTTTAATCCTGATTCAATATTGTAGGGTGGAAACATTTTATTAGATTCTCTCCGCAGAGATATGGCACACACAGTGGTGGGTGTAGCTTTTGACTAGATGGAGATATGACCCCACTCATTCTAGGTGGGTCTTGATTAGTTTTCTAGAGTACTTGAATAGAGGAAATATTTTGGAGAGAGTTCAGGGTGAGCAGATGCAGACGACTGGAGAATAGTTGCTCCAAAACTGACAGAGACAAAACAAGACCCAGACATTTGGAGATGCAGGGCCCAGCAGATGTCGTCATGTGCCTTCCCATGAGATGCTAAGCAAGCCAGAACCCAGAGTTTGTCCCAAAGGAGCTAAGTGAAGGCCCTCAGATGCCAAGTGAGGAGCCCCCACAGGAAACAGGATGAAAACAATGAAGCCCAGGAGCAAGGGACCAGTACATCCAGTCATGTGCCTTCCCAGCTGACAGAGGTGTTCTGAACAGCATCAGTCTTCCTTGAGTGAAGGTAACTTCTTCTTGGTGCCTTAATTTATATATTTTCACAGCCTTATAACTGTAAACTTTCAACTTATTAAATTTCCTTTTTAGAGCAGCCGACCCGCCCGCCCTCCTTCTCCCCTCTCTTTCTCCACCGGCCCGCCGCGTGGCGCCCACGCCCCGCAGCAGCCAACCCGCCCGCCCTCCTTCTCCCCTCTCTTTCTCCGCCGACCCGCCATGCGGCGCCCATGCCCCACAGCAGCCGACCCGCCCGCCCTCCTTCTCCCCTCTCTTTCTCCGCCGGCCCGCCGTGCGGCGCCCACGCCCCGCAGCAGCCGACCCGCCTGCCCTCCTTCTCCCCCCTCCTCCCCCTCCTGCTCCGGCAGCTCTCCAACCACCACGGTGCCCTCTTCCACCTTCACCGGCTCCTCCGCCACCAGCCTCGACAGCCTTGCCGCCCTCACCTTTCCTCCTCCAGACCAGCTACTGGGGGAGTGGAGACAATACAGAGCAGCTCCCGGAGCCATGACAGAGATCAAAGGGACAGCGTACCCCATCCTGGAATGGCTGACTGTCTGGGAGAACCAGCTCCGGTGAGAACACCAAGGGACGCGGGCTTTCTTGGGCGGGACGGCAAGCGGCCGGGGTCCCTCCCTTCCTCCTTCGCAGGCCAGCTGGCAGAATTGGGCAGGCGGTTTCCTCAGGCTGCAGCGGCTGGTGTCCCCACCACGCAAGGCCCCCCAGACAAACTGAAAGAGTTGGGTCAGAAATCCCCAGACTGTGGAGAACGGTGACCAGGGGGTCTCTTCCAAACACGTGACTCCCCGGTCCGCCTGGGAACAGTTCACTCTCCCGGGCTGCGACAGCTGGCGCCCTTCCGCCACGCTTGGCACCACAGGCCGACTAGGAAATTTGGTCGGGCGCTCTCACGTGCTGCAGCGGCCAGTGACCCTCCCCGCGTTCGGACCCCCGGGCCGGCTGGCACTCTTCCAAGATGCTTTGGCTGTCAAACCTCCCCTACAGCGAGAGTTTTCCAGATTTAAAGGACCCACAGCAACTTTTACTGGTGGATCCCATAGACAAACGTGTGTCACGAGCGCCACCTACTGGGCAGGATAAGAAAAACAGAACCCAGAGATTTCACAGAAAAATCTTACAACCTGTGGGGTCCAACACTCGGGGAAATCTGACTAAATGCCCAGACGCCAGCAGAAGATAACGGATCACGTGAGCAAAATTGAAAATATGGCCCAGTCAAAGGAACAAACCAATACTTCAAATGAGATACAGGAACTGAAACAACTAATGCTGAATATACGAACAGAAATGGAAAACCTCTTCAAAAATGAAATCGATAAATTGAGGGGGGACATGAAGAAGACATGGGCTGAACATAAAGAAGAAATAGAAAAACTGAAAAAACAAATCACAGAACTTATGGAAGTGAAGGATAAAGTAGAAAATATGGAAAAAACAATGGATACCTACAATGATAGATTTAGAGAGAAAGAAGATAGAATTAGTGATTTGGAGGATACAACATCTGAATTCCAAAAAGAAACAGAAACTATCCGGAAAAGAATGGAAAAATTCGAACAGGGTATCAGGGAACTCAAGGACAATATGAACCGCACAAATATACGTGTTGTGGGTGTCCCAGAAGGAGAAGAGAAGGGAAAAGGAGGAGAAAAACTAATGGAAGAAATTATCACTGAAAATTTCCCAACTCTTATGAAAGACCTAAAATTACAGATCCAAGAAGTGCAGCGCATCCCAAAGAGATTAGACCCAAATAGGCGTTCTCCAAGACACTTACTAGTTAGAATGTCAGAGGTCAAAGAGAAAGAGAGGATCTTGAAAGCAGCGAGAGAGAAGCAATCCATCACATACAAGAGAAACCCAATAAGACTATGTGTAGATTTCTCAGCAGAAACCATGGAAGCTAGAAGACAGTGGGATGATATATTTAAGTAACTAAAAGAGAAAAACTGCCAACCAAGACTCCTATATCCAGCAAAATTGTCCTTCAAAAATGAGGGAGAAATTAACATTCTCAGACAAAAAGTCACTGAGAGAATTTGTGACCAAGAGACCAGCTCTGCAAGAAATACTAAAGGGAGTACTAGAGTCAGATACAAAAAGACAGAAGAGAGAGGTATGGAGAAGAGTGTAGAAAGAAGGAAAATCAGATATGATATATATAATACAAAAGCCAAAATGGTAGAGGAAAATATTATCCAAACAGTAATAACTCTAAATGTTAATGGACTGAATTCCCCAATCAAAAGACATAGACTGGCAGAATAGATTAAAAAACAGGATCCTTCTATATGCTGTCTACAGGAAACACATCTTAGACCCAAAGATAAATATAGGTTGAAAGTGAGAGGTTGGGAAAAGATATTTCATGCAAATAACAACCAGAAAAGAGCAGGAGTGGCTATACTAATATCCAACAAATTAGACTTCAAATGTAAAACAGTTAAAAGAGACAAAGAAGGACACTATATACTAATAAAAGGAACAATTAAACAAGAAGACATAACAATCATAAATATTTATGCACCGAACCAGAATGCCCCAAAATACGTGAGGAATACACTGCAAACACTGAAAAGGGAAATAGACACATATGCCATAATAGTTGGAGACTTCAATTCACCACTCTCATCAATGGACAGAACATCTAGACAGAGGATCAATAAAGAAATAGAGAATCTGAATATTACTATAAATGAACTTGACTTAACAGACATTTATAGGACATTACATCCCACAACAGCAGGATACACCTTTTTTTCAAGTGCTCATGGATCATTCTCAAAGATAGACCATATGCTGGGTCACAAAGCAAGTCTTAACAAATTTAAAAAGATTGAAATCATACACAACACTTTCTCGGATCATAAAGGAATGAAGTTGGAAATCAATAATAGGCGGAGTGCCAGAAAATTCACAAATACATGGAGGCTCAACAACACACTCTTAAACAACAAGTGGGTCAAAGAAGAAATTGCAAGAGAAATTAGTAAATACCTAGAGGCAAATGAAAATGAAGACACAACATATCAAAACTTATGGGACGCAGCAAAGGCAGTGCTAAGAGGGAAATTTATTGCCCTAAATGCCTTTATCAGAAAAGAAGAAAAGGCAAAAATGCAGGAATTAACTGTCCACTTGGAAGAACTGGAGAAAGAACAGCAAACTAATCCCAAAGCAAGCAAAAGGAAAGAAATAACAAAGATTAGAGCAGAAATAAATGAAATTGAAAACATGAAAACAATAGAGAAAATCAATAAGACCAGAAGTTGGTTCTATGAGAAAATCAACAAGATTGATGGGCCCTTAGCAAGACTGACAAAAAGAAGAAGAGAGAGGATGCAAATAAATAAGATTAGAAATGAAAGAGGAGACATAACTACTGACCTCACAGAAATAAAGGAGGTAATAACAGGATACTATGAACAACTTTACGCTAATAAATACAACAATTTAGAAGAAATGGACAGGTTCCTGGAAAGACATGAACAACCAACTTTGACTCAAGAAGAAATAGACGACCTCAACAAACCAATCACAAGTAAAGAGATTGAATTAGTTATTCAAAAGCTCCCTAAAAAGAAAAGTCCAGGACCAGACGGCTTCACATGTGAATTCTTTCAAACATTCCAGAAAGAATTAGTACCTACTCTCCTCAAACTCTTCAACATAATCGAAGTGGAGGGAAAACTACCTAATTCATTCTATGAAGCCAACATCACCCTCATACCAAAACCAGGCAAAGATATTACAAAAAAAGAAAACTACAGACCAATCTCTCTAATGAATATAGATGCAAAAATCCTCAATAAAATTCTAGCAAATCGTATCCAACAACACATTAAAAGAATTATACATCATGACCAAGTAGGATTCATCCCAGGTATGCAAGGATGGTTCAACATAAGAAAATCAATTAATGTAATACACCACATCAACAAATCAAAGCAGAAAAATCACATGATCATCTCAATTGATGCAGAGAAGGCATTTGACAAGATTCAACATCCTTTCCTGTTGAAAACACTTCAAAAGATAGGAATACAAGGGAACTTCCTTAAAATGATAGAGGGAATATATGAAAAACCCACAGCTAATATCATCCTCAATGGGGAAAAATTGAAAACTTTCCCCCTAAGATCAGGAACAAGACAAGGATGTCCATTATCACCACTATTATTCAACATCGTGTTGGAGGTTCTAGCCAGAGCAATTAGACAAGAAAAAGAAATACAAGGCATCAAAATTGGAAAGGAAGAAGTAAAACTATCACTGTTTGCAGACGATATGATACTATACGTCGAAAACCCGGAAAAATCCACAACAAAACTACTAGAGCTAATAAATGAGTACAGCAAAGTAGCAGGCTACAAGATCAACATTCAAAAATCTGTAGCTTTTCTATACACTAGTGATGAACAAGCTGAGGGGGAAATCAAGAAACGAATCCCATTTACAATCGCAACTAAAAGAATAAAATACCTAAGAATAAATTTAACCAAAGAGACAAAAAACCTATATAAAGAAAACTACAAAAAACTGCTAAAAGAAATCACAGAAGACCTAAATAGATGGACGGGCATACCGTGTTCATGGATTGGAAGACTAAATATAATTAAGATGTCAATCCTACCTAAACTGATCTACAGATTCAATGCAATACCAATCAAAATCTCAACAACTTATTTTTCAGAATTAGAAAAACTAATAAGCAAATTTATCTGGAAGGGCAGGGTGCCCCGAATTGCTAAAAACATCTTGAGGAAAAAAAACGAAGCTGGAGGTCTCGCGATGCCGGACTTTAAGGCATATTATGAAGCCACAGTGGTCAAAACAGCATGGTATTGGCATAAAGATAGATATATCAACCAATGGAATCGAATAGAGTGCTCAGATATAGACCCTCTCATCTATGGACATTTGGTCTTTGATAAGGCAGTCAAGCCAACTCACCTGGGACAGAGCAGTCTCTTCAATAAATGGTGCCTAGAGAACTGGATATCCATATGTAAAAGAATGAAAGAAGACCCGCATCTCACACCTTATACAAAAGTTAACTCAAAATGGATCAAAGATCTAAACATTAGGTCTAAGACCATAAAACAGTTAGAGGAAAATGTAGGGAGATATCTTATGAATCTTACAACTGGAGGTGGTTTTATGGACCTTAAACCTAAAGCAAGAGCACTGAAGAAAGAAATAAATAAATGGGAGCTCCTCAAAATTAAACACTTTTGTGCATCAAAGAACTTCACCAAGAAAGTAGAAAGACAGCCTACACAATGGGAGATAATATTTGGAAATGACATATCAGATAAAGGTCTAGTATCCAGAATATATAAAGAGATTGTTCAACTCAACAACAAAAAGACAGCCAACCCAATTACAAAATGGGAAAAAGACTTGAACAGACACCTACCAGAAGAGGAAATACGGATGGCCAAGAGGCACATGAAGAGATGCTCAATGTCCCTGGCCATTAGAGAAATGCAAATCAAAACCACAATGAGATATCATCTCACACCCACCAGAATGGCCATTATCAACAAAACAGAAAATGACAAGTGCTGGAGAGGATGCGGAGAAAGAGGCACACTTATCCACTGTTGGTGGGAATGTCAAATGGTGCAACCACTGTGGAAGGCAGTTTGGCGGTTCCTCAAAAAGCTGAATATAGAATTGCCATACAACCCAGCAATACCATTGCTAGGTATCTACTCAGAGGACTTAAGGGCAAAGACACAAACGGACATTTGCACACCAATGTTTATAGCAGCGTTATTTACAATTGCAAAGAGACGGAAACAGCCAAAATGTCCATCAACAGAAGAACGGCTAAATAAACTGTGGTATATACGTACAATGGAATATTATGCAGCTTTAAGACAAGATAAACTTATGAGGCATGTAATAACATGGATGGACCTAGAGAATATTATACTGAGTGAGTCCAGCCAAAAACTAAAGGACAAATACTGTATGGTCCCACTGATGTGAACGGACATTCGAGAATAAACTTGAAATATGTCATTGGTAACAGAGTCCAGCAGGAGTTAGAAACAGGGTAAGATAATGGGTAATTGGAGCAGAAGGGATACAGACTGTGCAACAGGACTAGATACAAAAACTCAAAAATGGACAGCACAATAATACCTAATTGTAAAGTAATCATGTTAAAACACTGAATGAAGCTGCATCTGAGCTATAGGGTTTTGTTGTTGTTGTTTTTTACTATCATTACTACTTTTATTTCTTTTCTCTATATTAACATTTTATATCTTTTTCTGTTGCTAGTTCCTCTAAACCGATGCAAATGTACTAAGAAACGATGATCATGCATCTATGTGATGATGTTAAGAATTACTGAGTGCATATGTAGAACGGTATGATTTTTAAATGTTGTGTTAATTTCTTTTTTTTATTTTTATTATTTTTTCTTTTTTTCTTTCTTTTCGTTAATAAAAAAACAAAAAATAAAAAATAAATTTAAAAAATTTCCTTTTTAAAAACTGTTCCATTTCTGCTATATTGCATTCTGGCAGCATTAGCAAACTAGTACACCTGGGCTACAACTCAAATCCAATAGAACAGGATATAGGGTGATGAGTATATCTTAAAAGATTCCCAGGTGCATCCAAGATTGAGAACCACCATCTACCTCCTTCATCTGCATCTTTGCTTGCCTTGCTTCACTTCTATTTGTTTCTTTTTTCATTTAAAAATACTTTATTGCTAAAAAATACTAGCCATCATTTCTTTCATGAGTTTTTATCTTTTTGTGGTGGAGGGTTTTGCGTCAACCTTTTATTTTTTTATTATTGTTGTTAACAATACAGTTTATTTTTAAAGTAGTTTAAGTTTACAGAAAAATTACACAAAAAGGATACAGTTTCCTTATACTCATACATAACATAGTTTTTCTGTTATTAATATTACTATAGCATATTTTAATGCATTTCATTGAGACATATTCACAGACTGAATAATCATCCAAAGTATACAAACAGTGGCCCACAGTATCATCATATAGCTATGCATTCATCACCACAATCAATTTTAGGACATTTTCATTACTCCAAAACATAAAAATAAAGAACACCAAAGTGTCCCATAGACCTCATGCCCCCCTCCTAATATTTATTTATTTATTGCTTTCTTTTCTCATTCATCTGCCCATACATTGAATAAAGGTAGTGTCATTCACAAGGTTTTCACAATCACACCGTCACATTGTAAAAGTTATTTGGTTATACAATCATCTTCAGGAATCAAGGCTACTCAATTACAGTTCAAAAGTTTCAGATATTTCTTTCTAGCTGTTCTAATACATTAGAAACTAAAAAGGAATATCTATACAGTGCATAAGAGTAACCTCCAGAGTGACTTCTCAACTCTATTTGAAATTTCTAAGCCACTGAAACTCAATTTTGTTTCACTTCTTTTCCCCATTTGGTCAAGAAATCTTTCTAAATTCCATGATTTCAGGGCCAGGCTCATCCCTGGGAGTCATGTCCCACGTAGGGAGAAGGGTAGTGAGTTTATTTGTATAGTTAGCACAGGGAAAGAGAGGCCACATCTGAGCAACAAAAGAAGTTCTCTGTGGGTGCTTCTTAGGCACACTTATAGGTAGGCTTACTTTCTCCTTCCCAAAAGCCCCAAGACTGATGGCTTGGCTTGTGAAATTGGTAGTCTTAATGCATGTGAGAATATCTGGAATTCCCCAGGTGGGGAAGTTTAATAGTTCTAAATTTTTCTCCACTCCCTCAAGGAGACTTTGCAAATACTTTTCTATTTTCTGCCCAAAATACTCTTGGAAGAATCAAGATATTGCATTAACCTGTACAGAATAACTAGATCTCATTCTTTGTTGTAGGTTCCACGTAATTATGTCGTTTAAATAAACTGACCATACAGGATAAATTAGATAGTGTGCTACAGCAAATATAAATTTTTTACCAAATAAACACCTGTTTCTTTGGTCTCACACAGAAGTCGAAGCTGTTAAGTTCAGTCAATAATTTAACAGCTCTGATTTACCTTAGTCCTAATCAAATCAGCTTCATTCATATCTCTAATTGAAGTCTGATGTACTTTTCAGCTACTTTAAATGTTGCTGTGTGGGTTAATGCTGACTTTCAGAGCTGCAGAATCCTAAATCTGAGTCTCAGGTGTCACACAGATACCCAAAGTTCCAGGGAATAACCAGGTTGTGCACAAAAACCTCAGCATCTCAGAATTTAGAAATAGCAGTTATAATTTAGGGATAGATGTGACTACTGTAAGAGCTTATAATCTAGGAAACTTCAATGAGCTTTATCGAACATTCTGTATTCTTAATTATCAATTGCCCAATCTCTGTCCACATTTTATCCCCTAAAAACCTATACCCTTGAATTCAATTCTCAGACTTTGCACTTTATAATTAGTCCATATTAGTGAGGCATTACAATATTTGCATTTTTATTTCTGGCTTATTTCACTTAACTGAATGCTCTCAAAGTTCATTCACTTAGTTGCATGACTCACAACTTCATTCCTTCCTGTGGCTGTTCAATATTCTACTGTATGCATACACCATAGCTCACCCTTTCATTCATCTGACAATGTATTCTTAGGCCACATACATCAATTGCTTATCGTGAATATTGCTACCAAAAACAACAGTGTGCAAATGGCCATTCATGTCCTTGCTTTCAGTTTTCCAAGTGTATATCTAATACAAGGTTGCAGGATCATATGGCAGTGGTATATTTAGCCTCCTATGGAACCACCACACTACAGAGGCCTTGTAGCATTCTACTTCCCTACTGTTTTGGTTCATTAAAGCTGCCAGAATGAAATATACCAGAAATAGTTTGGCTTTTATAAATGGAATTTATTAAGTTACAAGTTTACAGTTCTAAGACCATAAAAATGCCCAAATTAAGGCATGGAGAGAAAGATACCTTGATTCAAGAAAGGCTGATGGGTCCAGAACACATGCCAGCTGGGAAGGCACATGGCTGGTGTCTACCGAGTTCTTTTTGGCTTCTGGTTTCAAACAGCTTCCCTAGGGACATTTACTTTCTCAATCTCCAAATGTTTGGGTTTTGTGTTGGCTCTGGGCTTTCTCCAGAATATTTCTCCATTTAAAGGACTCAAGTAAACTAATCAAGGCAGGATCAAATCTCCATCTCTTCAAAACGCCACACCCTAAGAAAAGGTCCACACCCACACTTGGGCATGCAACATCTCTAAGAAGTAATCTAATTAAAAAGTCACACTCACAGCTGGGTGTGTCACATCTGTTCTGGCTTGAAAGGATTTATTTATCCTAGAAAAAACATGTTTTAATCCTAATCCCATTTTGTAAAGACAGGTTTTTCTTCTAATTCCTATTCAGTACTGTATGTTGGAAACTATAATTAGATTATCTCGGTGGAAATATGACTCAGTGAAATGTAGGTATTAAACTCGATTAGGTGGAGATTTGTCTCCACCCATTCCAGGTGGGTCTTGATTGGTTTTACTGGAATCCTTTAAAAGAAGAAGCACTTTGGAAAACAAGAGAGAAAGCCATGAGATTCTGAGAGAGCAGAGAAAGACATAGCCACGAGAAGCAGAGAGTCCACCAGTCAGTGACCTTTGGAGATGAAGGGAAAAATTCCTCCTGAGGAGCTTCATGAAACAAGAGGCCTGAAGAGAAATCCAGCAGATGCTGCCATGTTCGCCATGTGCCTTTCCACTTGAGAGAGAAACCCTGAACTTCATCAGCCTTCTTGAATCTTTGCCTGGATGCCTTAGATTGGACATTTCTATAGACTTGCTTTAATTGGAACATTTTCATGACTTTAGAAGTGTAAACTTGTAAATTATTAAATTTCCCTTTTTAAAAACCATTCCATTTGTGGTATATTGCATTCCATCAGCTAGCAAACTAAAACACATCTCTATGGAAACAATCCAGTCAAAGTTTCCCACCGTAAACAATAAGTCTGTCCCCACAAGATTGGATCTGGATTAAAATGTGACTTTTCTGGGGTACATAATAGTATCAAGGCAGCACATTCCACCTCCTGGACCTCAAAAAGATATAGTCTTTCCATATACAAAATACATTCATTCCAGAAAAAAAAATGCATTCATTCCATCACAGTATCACAAAAGCCTCAAACCATTTCAGTAACTATAACATACAATACAAAGTCAAAAATAGTGCAAAATCTCATCAAAGTCAGTCACAGGCATGGTCTGTTCTAAGGCAAAAAAATTCTCCTATGGTTTTTAACCTGTGAAACCCAGAACAAGTTCTCTACTTCCAGCGTTGAAAGGAGGAATAGTCATGGAATACATGTTCCCATTGCAGTAAGGAAAAATTGAAAGGAAAACAGATGTCACCAGACCAAAAAGAGTTCCAAAACACCTACAGGGCAAATTCCATCGGATTTCAAAGCCTGAGAGTTGCTTATCATCAGGGCTTTAGAAAGTGGCAGACCCACCCTTTGTAAGGACTTATGCAGCAGTCCTGCTCTCTGCAAACACTGAGGTGAGGGCTGCAACACTGGGAATCGTTGGTAAGACAAACTTTTCTTGGCTCCAAACATCGGGGCAGCACCCGGGATCTCTGCCATCTCTGGGGCACACTCTCAATCCATTCAGAGCAATGGAGTGGCAGCAAAGCTGCCCCAATCTTGGTTTATGTGTTCCACCCTCTCTGAGGGCTGAGGTGGCAAAATTCTACCTGAGCAATAGAGCCAAAGGTCTGCCCTCTGCTTCTGGGGCAAATTCACCCTCTTCACATACGTGGGTGGGTCTCCTTGTCTGGTCTGGGATTTCTTGGCTCCAGACCTTGGCCATGTTTCTGCCTCTGAAAGTCATTTTGCCTTCCGTTTGTCCCATTTCTGTCCCTTTTAGTCCAGACTGGCAGTGGTTCCATTTATACACATCCTGCAACACTCTGTTTTCTGTGCAGTTTTCTATGCAGTATGCAGGGATCATAACCATCAGACAATAGGACTTTCCACAGATCCTTTCTGTATGACTCCATCTCTAATCCTTGTTTGTCCTATAACAGCTGACAGCTTCATGTTTAGTTAAATACTCACATGGGGCGCTGCTCTCTGGGGCCTCTCTTTTTGGAAGCCTAGAATTTTCTAGTCCATCAACTTCTGGTTTCTTTGTATCCAAGAGTTCAGTTTTTAGCATATCTCTTTCTTGTGATATTTTACCATAAGCTGCAAGAAGCATCAAGGCTGCATTATCCACGTTTAGATTGGAAATCTCTTTTGCAAAATATCCAAGTTCATGGCTTTTAAAATCTTTCTTCCATCCAAAACCAATAGCCAATTTTGCAAAATCTTCTGCCACTTTTAAAACATTCCAGTTTGCAATGACACATTCATCATTTCTGTCTAAAGCCTCATTGGAGGTATCTTTAGGGTTCACATTTCTACCAACAGTTTCTTCAAAGCATTCTAGGACTTCTCTATCAAGCCTCTCACAGCTCTTCCACAACCTTCCCTTACCCATTTAAACAACTGGATACTTCAATTTTAGGTATTTGCAAGCTGCAGTGCCCCACCTCTCTGGTACCAAAATCCATTTTGGTTTGTGAAAGCTGCCAGAATGAAATATACCAGAAATAGGCTGGCATTTATAAAGGGAATTTATTAAGTTGCAAATTATAAGGCTGTAAAAATATCCAAACTAAGGCATCCACGGAAAGATACCTTGAATCAAGAAAGGCTGATGAGTTCAAAACAATTCTGTTAGCCGAGAAGGATGATGGCTGGTGTCTGCTGGGGTCTTTGGCTTCTGGTTTCAAACAGCTGCCCTGGGGGGCATTTACTATCTGCATCTCCAAATGTTTGGGTTTTGTGTTGGCTCTGAGCTTTCTGCAAAATATTTCTCCATTTAAAGGAGTCCAGTAAACTAATCAAAGCCCACTTTGAATGGGCAGATTCACATTTCCATCTAATGAAAAGACCACACAATACTTGGGTGTGCACATCTCCAAGAAAGTACTCTAATCTAAAGGTCACACCCAGAACCAGGCATGTCACATCTCTATGGAAACAATCCAATAAAAGTTTCCCACCCTATGTTTTATTCACATACCATAAAATCTATCCTAGTTTTTCAATCGACTGGTCCTAGTATAATCACATAATTAAAGTTTCACCATCACAATCTGTATGAGGACATTTCCATTTCTTCTGCTAAGAAAGAAGAAGAGGAAAAAAATGAAGAATAAAAAATTAAATAAAATGGAGAAACATCAACAACAACACCACCACCAAGAATCCCACGCCAATCCCTTACATTTGACATTTAGCTTTGGTATATTATCTTTGTTACAATTAATGGAAGAATATTACAATGTTACTGTTAACTATGACCCTAGTTTGCACTAACTGTAGTTTTTCCATATACCATCCCATTTTTAACACCTTGCAATGGTGACATTCATTCGTTCTCCCTCACTGAAAACTTTCTTATATTTGTACATTTAATCACCATCATTACCCATACCCAGTTTTGCTAAGTTATACAGTCCCAGTTTTTATCCTCTGTCTTACCTTCTCATAGATGCCACTTGCCTTCTCCTTTCAACCATACCCACACTCGGCTTTGTTCATTATACTTGCAGTATTTTGCTCCCGTCAGATGCAACTGTGCTGTTCAATTCTGGATCTTTAAAATCAATTCTGTTGAACACTGTGTACTCCTTCAGCATCAAATGTCCAATCTCTACACCTTTTCTATCTCTTGATAACCTGTGTTCTCAGCTTTATCTCTCAAAGTTTGCTCATTACTGTTAGTTCATATGAATGAGATGATACAGTATTTGTCCTTTAGTTTCTGGCTAATTTCACTCAATGTCCTCCTAAAGGTCTATCCACATTGTTGCAAGTGTTATGATTTTACTGTCTTACAGCTGCATAATATTCCATCATATTTCTATACCACAGTTTGTTAATCCACTCCCTTAAGTCTAAAGCAATTCTATAGATGGGCCCTGTTTTTTTTATCCCATTCTGCCAGCCTATGTCTTTAGATTGGGGAGTTTAATTCATTAATATTTAATGTTATTACTGTAAAGGAGTACTTTTGTCTACCATTTTGTCTTTTGGTTTGATATGTCACATATATTTTTCTTTCCTTTATACTCTTATTGATAGTCTTCAATACTATACTCTTCCCCTGCCTTTTCCTATCTGCTCCCTTTAGTTTTTTCTTGTAGAGCAGATCTCTTGTTCACAAATTATGTCAGTCTCTGTTGTCTGAAAATATTTTAAACTCTCCCTTATTTTTGAAGGGTGCCTTTGCTGTTAATAGAAGTCTCAGTTGGCATTTTTTCTTTTTCAGTGTCTTAAATATGCCATATCACTGCCTCCTTGCCTCCACGGTTTCTGCTAAGAAATCCACACATATTCTTATCATGTTTCCCTTGTATGTAATGGGTCATTTTTATCTTGCTGCTTTCAGAATTCTCTTTGTCTTTGACATTTGACATTCTGATTAGTAAGTGTCTTGGAGTAGATCTATTAAGATCTATTCTGTTTGGGGTATGCTGGTCTTCTTGGATGTGTGATGTTGTGTCTTTCATAAGAGTTGGAAATTTTTCAGTGTTTATTTCTTCCATTATTCTTTCTGCTCCTTTTCCCTTCTCTTCTCCTTCTGGGACACCCACCATATATTCATGCACTTCATATGGTTATTCAATTCCCTGAGACCCTACTCATATCTTTCCATTCTTTCCCTATCTGTTTTTTTGTGTGTAAGATTTCAGATAGCCTCTCCTCTAGTTCACTAATCCTTTCTTCTATCTCTTCAAATATGCTGTCATATGTCTCCATTGTGTTTTTCATCTCTTCTACTGTGCCTTTCACTCCCAAGCAGTTGTTCCAGACAGTTTCTGGGTATTTACTAGTCCCTGGAGGGCTAACTAAATTCACACCTCCCTATCCCACCATCTTGTCTGACTATTCTTGCTTCACTTCTAAGAGCTCTAAAGCTATCTGGTTTCATGGGCATTATTCCTAGAATTATATGCTGTTAATGTTTATTCAATACCTGTTACCAAACACACTCTATTACTCTCCTTACATAGTTATTTCCTGAAACCCCTATGAAAAAATGGTAAGTAAAGTATCATCATTCCTTTTTTTGATAGAGATTCAAGGATGTTAAGCTACTTGTCCAGCATATATGACCACTAAATTTCAAAGTCAGAATTGGAACTGAAGTCTTCATTCTTCCCATTGAAAAATACTAACACTGATCTAACTTGCATCTCTAGAAAGTGACTTTATTCCTCTTTTCTGCTTGTCCCCAGTACTATTTCTACTCTCATTATTAGCTACTAGAATGTGCCCTCTGTGTCTGGACTGCATCCAAACTTTCTTTGCAACCACAGTACGCAGTATTTAAAGATGCTAGCCTTAAGTATCTTCAAAGTCTTAGACCTGGTACTCATTTTATTCTATTGCCTTATTTTTGTATTCATTCACTTTTAAAGAATGTGATATATTTCTTGCCATGCACTTTATGCAAGATATTTGCGATCACATTAACCTTTCTCTTGAGTTAGCCTTTTTTTTTTTTTTTAACATGGGCAGGAACTGGGAATCGAACCCAGGTCCTCTGGCATGGCAGGCAAGCATTCTTGCCTGCTGAGCCACCGTGGCCCACCCTTGAGTTAGTCTTTTTTATATATCTTCTTAAAAACCTAGGCTAGATAAATGACCCCTCAGTATTAAATTTAGTCCTATTTTAGCTAATATATTGTTCAAATATTTAACCCATATGATATTTTCTAACTCAACTTGCCCCATCCCCATTCCATTTGGGGGGAAAATAAGTAAACATATTTTCTAGTTAATAACCTCTCACCATAGTGATGCTTATAGCTTAATGAAGCACCATCTGCTGTCACTAAGTGCTCCTACGAATCTTTGTAATAGAACCTCAGAATTACAAGGACCCTCAGAATTCTGTTAGTCTAGAGCTAAGCTTCTCAAATTGTAAAGTACACACTAGTCACATAGAAATATTATTAAATGCGTAGCCTAACAGTGTAGGTTTGAGATGGTATTTGAAAATTGGCATTCTAACCACCTCTTTGGTGAAGTGAATGCCACTCATCCAGAAATTACATTTCCGATAGCAAGAGCCTAGACTGGAAGCCAGAGAGCTTCCTTCACTCATCTATTTATTCCACAGGTGGTTTCTATTGACCATTCACTTGGGTATAAACTCTAGGAGTAATATGCATTACAGAAATAAAGATGACATGCTCTCTAACTCAAAGAGCTTATGCTCTGATGCAGTGGTGAGATGAATACATTAGTCACTACAGGGAAATGTGATATGTTTCACAGGATACATATGAACAATTGGCTTGGGATGGTGGATTAGAAGAGAAAGATGAAAACAGACTTCATGAAAGAGATCTGTGCTGAGAAATAGATAATATTCCATCAGGTGAGGAGAAGTCAGTGACAAATCATGAAAGATGTTGGTTATGATAATAATGTTAACAAAATGAATAGTAGCGACATCTAACTTTCATTGATCCCTCACAATATGCTAAGTGACTTCAATTAATGCCGGTTAATTAATTTAATTTTAAAAACAACCTAGAAGTTGTTACTATAATTATGTCATTTTCCAGATGAAGAAATAGAGAAAGAGAATTAAGTCAATTATCCAAGTTCACCCATCTAGTGAGTGGCTGAGACAGGATAGAAATCTGTATGATGTGACCCCAGAATCCTGACTTAGGATCATTTTTCTATAATGTATCTAATATCTTATACCTGATTGTGTATATTTCCCTCTTTGTTACATATTAATATGGGCCAGGTATTTTGCCAAGTACTCGGATTAACTAATTTTACTCTCAAATAATCCATATTATTTCTTTGTTACTGTGGTAGTTAGATAAAGTTGTTAACTTGGCCAGGTGAAGGTACCTAGTTCTGTTGCTGTGGACATGAGTCAGTGGTATGTGAATCTCATCTGTTGTTCATTACATCTGCAGTTGGCTAGGAGGTGTGCCTGCTGTAATGAATGATGTTTCACTTAATTGGCTGGTGCTTAAATGAGAGAGTTCAATGTACCACAGCCCAAGCAGCTTGGCATACCTCATCGCAGCACTCGCAGCTCAACCCAGGCCTTTAGAGATGCAGAAAGAAGTTACCCCGGGGAAAGTTGTTGGAACCCAGAGGCCTGGAGAGAAGGCCGACATCACCCTGTGCCTTCCCACATAAGAAAGAACCTCAGTTGAAAGTAAGCTGCCTTTTCTCTGAAGAACTAACAAAATAAATCCCCTTTTATTAAGAGCCAACCCATCTCTGATGTGTTGCATTATGGCAGCTAGCAAACTAGAACAGTTACATATGTGGAAATTGAGATAGAAGAAGTTTAAGGATCTTGGACAAGTTCACAGACGCAGAATTGAATTCAGGAAATCTGATCCCAGTGGTCATACTTTTGAGGTAATACATTTTACTTGCTATGAAGTTCAAAGCCAAATCTGTCAACACTATCCACAATTATAAAATTTTTTTCAGAGGTTATATCTTATTAGATTCAATATTCTACTCTGGGCCTCTGAATTATTGCCACATAACATATGATCTTTATTATATCTCTTATTTATATTCCTCATCCAGTTAATAATGAGATTTTTCTCTAATGAACAAATTAATACTGTGATGAACCATTCACTTTCTACTATGAAGAGTAATAGCAGCTCAGTAGCAGCTTAGAGATGAAAAACTGACTAGTCTGAACAGGGCCAGAATTAGAGGAATGACCCTCATCACTACCATCTGGCTATAAACTGAGTTGATTAGAGATATATAAACACATAGCTATATAAATATAAAGGATAAAAGGAACAACAACATTGCCGAATTAGTTAAGTTTTGTATACTTTCATTATAACGTGTGCAATCCCATACCACTCTGATAGAGAAATAGAACATGGCTGTTTTCCTTTATTTTCATACAGCCAAGCAAATAACCTGAAATCCAGTGGTACACATCATTGTTAATAAATGTTTTTTCTGTCATTCTATCAAGTTGTCTTTCTTGTAATTCTCTCTCTCTCTTTCTCTCTTTCTCTTTCTGTCTCTCTTCCTTTCTTTCTCTGTCTGCTCTCCTGAAACCATAACATTTCCTTTTTTCTAACTCAGGGCAATTTAATTACTTCTTTCATTTCCTGTCCTACACTAGTCTGTTCTCTTCTACCCAAAAGTAAACACATGCTGTAATTAAAGTCTAGAGCTGCCATCCAGTGTTTTCTCATAGCATCAAATTTTCAAATACCTGGAAAGTAGATAGGTGAAGAAGAGCTTATGAATCCACCCCTGAAAATTTAATCAATAAATGTGTTCTTTAGTTATCATGATAATCTACTTAAGCTATAAATGTCCTACATTTTGGGGAGCATTGCACTCAGACAGGCTCTGTTTTTGAGACTGTTGTCTACTCTTTCTTCTTTTTTTCTTTCTTTCTTTCTATTCATAATGATTGGAAGGTTCTTCAGGTTGGACTTTTCTAAGATGGTGAAATTTAAAACTGAAGCCTGAAGGAAGGAAAAAAAAAGGCAAACTACGTGGGGGTAATGAGGAACACACTGGTGGAAATATGAATACGTACAATGGTCCTTGTGTGGGGAAGGAGGTTAGCTTGTTTCAGGAACCAATATAAGCCACTATGGCTAGAGAGGAGTGATTGAGAGGCGAGAACCATGATGTAAGGTTAAAGCAACAGCCAGAGCCCCACTATATCAAGTATTATAGGCCATGATAAAGACTTTGCATTTCAGGTTAGGTGCAATGGAAAAAAAAATTAAAATATATCGAGTAGTAGAGTGACAAGATTCCATTTATATTTTAAAGGAGTACTTTGAAAAGTAAGAAACAGGAACAAGGAGACCAGGAGAGATATAATGTTGATTGGAATTAGAATAGAGGGAGAGATGAAGAAAAGTGAACAGATAATTTAGAGCTAAAACTGATATGATGAGATGATTAATTGATGTGAGTTTGAGAGAGGAATAAGGTTTAGGAATGCCTCCTGGGTTTCCGGTTCAAGGTGCCTATGGTGGGTTGGAGCTATGTACGCCAGGAAAACATGTTGTTTAAACTTAATCCATTCCTATGGATGTGAACCCATTGTAAATAGGACCTTTAGATAAGTTAGTTCAGTAAGGGTGCATGGTCCAACTGACTTAGAATGGTCTTAATCGTATTTTTGAAATTTTTACAGGGAAGAGCTCAGAGAAAATAAAAAGCCAGAGAAAGCAGCCAGAAGCTGAACATCAAGGGAACCCGGAAGAGAAAGAGAGACCAGGAGATGCCACTTATATATTACCATGTGAGAGGAAAACCAAGTACCATATATCACCAGCAGTCAGCCCCAGAATTTCACAGTCTTCTGCAAGAAAGCATCGCCTTGATGATGCTTTGATTTTGGACTTCTAGCCCCTAAACCCTAAGTCAATAAATTCCCGTTGTTTAAGCCAACCCACTGGAAGGTATTGAACAGCTCCAAAACTGAAACAGCACCATTTACTAAAATGGAGGAGATGTGGGGAGAAAATTGTTGGAGATCAAATGAGATCCATGGACCTCATTTGTGCATGTTCAATATTGAGAAGCTCATGAGTCATTCCAGTAGCAATGCCAAGTTGCCTGTTGGACATCTGAGTCTGATGTTCAGTGGACTAAATTGAACTGGAGATGCGATTTTAGGTCTTGTCAGCATATAGGTGTTATTAAAAGCCATAGTGACACTTAAGGAGAAAGTATGATAGAAAGTCCAGGAAAGAACACTCAGGAATTTCAAACATTGGAGATTGGGTGAAGAAATTAGGAAAAATAGAGAAGTGTCAATATGATTTCAAAATGCCAGTGAAGCTGAGGACAGAAGTTGTTTCAAGGAAGAAGTGGTCTGTTGAGAGGTCAAGGAAGATTAAAAGAGGGAAGTACTCATTGGATCTTGCAAATTGAAGATATGTAATGACATTAATAGCATCAGTGTTCAAGGAGTGGTGGGGATAGAAGCAAATAATTGAGGTGAATAGTGAATGTAAAGGGAAAGAATAAAAAGATGTTTCATCTTCTTAGAGAATTTGTGCTGATGGAGAGAAGAGAAATGGGGATGGGGATGATGAGACTAGAAATGTATGGTCATAGGAAAGTTTATTCCAGAGAGTGCTTATTTGATTAATCCTAGAGAGTGAAAGAGACTGAAGAGGCAAGAGAAAGGGTAAATACTTACAAGGTTAATAATTGCAGGGTTGTTCGTCTGCAAAAGGAAAGAAGACGGACACAACTAAACATACAAATATTTCAGTAATAGGAAGATGAGAGAGTTTCCTTCTAACAGCATTCTGTTCTGTTTCATTTTTCTTTTGTTTTTCAGCTTTCTGTCCAATCATCCTTTCTCTCTGAACTTTGAACTTCACTCAATACTAACAGCTGATTCTCCCTGAAGGTTAATTTCACCACTGTCTTCTGCTCTTCCCCTACTGATGATATATTATGAGGGATCCTGTGTGATGGCTTCCAATGGACTTAGGAGTTTGAGATGGAAAATGCTTCTAGAATATTTCCACCCTATCCTTTCTTAATCTACAGAAAAATTCATTACTGTAATGTTTCCTGAACACATACCACCTCCCAATCAAACTTCTCCTTTTCAGATACACACTCTGTCTTATGTAAAATCCTTATGCTTTGGCACCTGGTAGCAATCATCACAATTTTAATTACCTTCCTTCATCTCAGGCCATCAGACTAAGGTTCCAAATTGGCCTCTGCTATAACAGGTATTTGTTTGGGTTCCTTCTACCAATTCTACGTTATGGTCCATGGATCTACCTTCCAGTTTCACAAGATGCCCAATTTTCTTGTAAGATTCTGTGTTGCACATTTGTCCTTGGAATGGCTGCTCAACAGCTTCAATAACATTCATGGGGAAAGATCCTCAGTTGTGAGAGAAGGAAAACCACATAAATCAGTTTTAAATAGTGGCTACCATATTACTAACATGGTGGGCTTCCCACCATACAGAGCTCTTCCTTGACATTTCAAACTTGCTCCCCAAAGCATTGTTCCTCTTAGTATAAATATAGAAAGTTAAAGTTTAGTCAAAATTAGGTGTCATTTTAATAAAGTTGTATTTTCTTTGAAAATTTCTGAAAAGAAAAGATTTGATAGTATGATTTCTAACCACCTTTCATGAAATGTGTGAATAATATACTCTTCTCTGGTGTATCTCTAATATAAAGCTGAAAAGAAATAAGAAATATATGAAAGCTCATTTTGCAAATTCTATTATGAAATGGTGACAGGAAGCACAAATGATGTCATTTCACATTGTATCAAACAGAAGGAGAACATGTAGGAGATATTAAGAGATTTATTACAAGAGTTGGCTAGCATGGTTTTGGGGCCTGGTTAAGCAAGTCTGAAGCCCACAGGGCAGCTATCAGAAAGGCAAACCATGAGCATGTTGGAACTACACGGACATGAATCGTTCCTGAGTCTCTGAGCTCAAGGAAGCATTAAATACTCTTTAAAGTGCTCATTTGATAAGATGTACAAAAGATAACCTCCCATTTATTTAACTTAAAGTCAACTGTTTAGAGACTTTAATCACATCTGCAAATTCCCTTTAGTGAAGCACCAAGGTTAGTGTTTGATTGGATAAGTGGGATTGTATTTCCACCTAGCCAAGCTGTTACAGTTAAAAGTCATCACAGGTGCATGGGTGGTTCAGTGGTAGAATGCTCACCTTTTATGCTGGAGACCTGGGGTCGGACCATGCACCCAAATACAAACAAACAAAAAAGTCATCACTTGCTCCTTTCATCCAGCGTATGGACAGATCAGTAAAAAAAAATATGGATTAAAAAATGAGTAAATAGGGAGGGCCATGGTGGCTCAGCAGGCAGTGTTCTCACCTGCCATGCCTGAGAACCAGGTTTGATTCCTGTTGCCTGCCCATGCAAAAAGAATATAAATAAATAAATAAATAATGGGGGATAAGGGGTAAAATAAGTTGGGTAGATTGAAATACTGGGGGTCAATGAGAGGGAGGGGTAAGGGGTATGGGATGCATGAGTATTTTTTTTCTTTTTATTTGTTTTTCTGGAGTGATGTAAATGTTCTAAGAATGATTATGATGATGAATACACAATTATATGATGATATTGCGAGCCACTGATTGTACACCATGTATGGACTGTATGAGCGGGAAGATTTGCCAATAGAATATTTTTTAAAAAAGTCATCGTATAGGTTTTCATTTGTAAGAAACAATTTTCTAAAGAGGTAAATAATTTGAATATTTAGATAGGTCAAGTGATAATGAATAGAGGCTAGGGTCAAAATTAAAAGCATACCCCCTTTTCACTGCATCTAACCAAACCCATTTCAGACCAGCTTGTGTCAAAATTATAACTTTAAGTGTGAGGCTGGGTTCAGTTAGGAATGCCTCCATGGGCTGACCTATGTGGTCAGTTTTCCGTCTCTTTCTCCACCTCTCCCTTCATTTTCCCTTGTGTGTTGTGTTCATCTGCAGGTGCAGTTTCTGTTTTTCTAAGGTTTAGTGAAGATGGCACCACAGCAACGGGGTTTCTCACTCAGGTACCTATGCCTCAGTCGGGCAAAGAGTCTGACTGGCCCTCCTTGAGGCCACATGCCCACTGTACTACTCACAGCACGCTGTGCTAGGTCTGCATGACGGTACACCAGCCCTGAGCCAGGAGTTGAGGACAGAAGAATTGCAGCACACTGAGTTTTATATTTGACATTCTGATCAGGACAAAATGGAATAAGAGAGGCAGTTCTGCTAAAGATGCAGTGGTTCTAGGTAAAAGCGTACAATGGCTCAATTGACAACTATTTAGAAGAACAATTTCCCAAAGGTCAATGAATATCTATGGATGATACTAGAAGATTTTGATTGTCCTCAAAGTAAAAAAAAAAATGCTTTTCAGATTTGGTGTCTTTCTTCCCAGACTTGCCTATATAGTATATACTATATAGTATATATAGTATACAAATACTCTCAGTATACAAGTATTACAAATACTATTTGTTATTGACTTTTAAGAAAATTTGAGAAGTACAATCTTCATCTATAATTTTACCTGAAACTGTTAGGTAACACTGATTATAAAATAGCACATGCATTCCTAATATAAATAAGCATGAGCAACATCATTTTTAAAAGCCACTTAAAAATGTTGCCAGAAATCACAGAAACACTCTAGATAATAAAGATGTGAATAGCAGACGTTAGAATGATTTGTGTGGGAAGCGCTGTAGAGTCTGCCTATAAAATAGGCTCATTCAACAACATGGCATTCTACATGCCCAAAGAATCTGGGCAAAAGTTAAGAAACTTCATTTCAAAACTATTGTGAAATGTGGAGTCTTCAGGATTTGAGCCCCACTCTGGTCCAATTTACCAGAAGCAAAGGAGATGTAATTTTTTCCATCGATAAAGGATTTTAAATGTTGTTCACTTTAAATTATATATCTTAACGATTAAAATATGATAGTCCCAGATATTCTTTTAATGTTTCATGAATTCAAACGCATTATAATAATTGTTTCAAGATATCAGAAGCACAGTAGTTAAAATACAATTCAAATGAGATTTACATTTAATGTGGAAGAACCAGGCATCTCTTATCTATACTAACTCCAATACCCCTGCTGTGAACCATAAAATAACGAGGTTCATCTGTGTGTGTGTGTGGTTTGTGGGGCCAGGCTTCAAAGCCCCATTTAAGGCACGTCATTGCAGTCACATTTTATATATTTCTTTAAAGAAGATAAGCACTTTCAAGTTTCTTTATTCATGTGTATCTGCAGAGATGCCGAGAATTATGTTTTGGCTACAATATTTGTGCTATTAGTCTGTTTCTCATGCTGATAATCCTAAACATGGTTTAAAATTATTTTTCCATTTATGTACTTCCTTCAGGCAATCTGGGGAAAGAGTTATATTTACATAAGAATACCCAAGTCTTATGAGGAAAGAGCTACATGAAAAATCAGATTAGTTGTAAATAATAATCATGTTTTCTGTCGCAATGCATACTATGTGAACCCCTGTAAAGGGGTTATTTAGGTACAAACCTAAAATAATAACATCTTCACAACTCTGAAATGAAGGTACTATTATTACTAATATATTAGCATAATACGAATACTAATATTATTCATATTATGCTAATATGGCATATTATGCTATATAGTATTTAAGCATATTTATTATGCTAATATAGTATTACTAATATATATGATATAATACTATATAATATATATATATATAATAAATGCAGAAACATTCAGAGGAGTTATCAAATAGCAGTGTGGGGCTCAAATCCTGAAGACTCCACAGGTCCATTCTGTGTCGGGAAACATGAATCACATTCTTCACAGAACCCTGAGGACCTGGTCCCAGAAAAAGAAATGAGTTGCCTTGAGACCAACAAAGAGCTCTTGTAGCTCTTAACCTGGAAGTGGAGCATCGGGACAAGAGCAGGAAATGATCTTAGGAAACAATGGCTCCGGAGCAAGGCACAGGGGCAACAGTGTTTCGGAACAGGAGTGGGCTCTTGGAAACCACCTACACCACAATGTACAACAAATTTTAGTGGTATCTGTGCCCCCCACCACTTTATCCTCTCTTCTGCAGCGAATGCATCATCCTAAAAACGCAGGCCTGATTGTATCATTTCCGGGCTTAACATCTTCTTTCAAAGCTTTAAAATAAATTCCAAATATTTCAAATGGCATATAGAGCCCTTCAGGACATGGGTGTCCTCCGCCTTACTCTCCGGCCTCACCTCATTCATTTCTCACTCCCCATGATGATTCTAAGGCTCCAGTGAAATATCGTTTAGTTTTCATTTTGGTTCTCCTAATTTGCCATGCTTTCTCAGCAATCAGGCCTTTGAGCATGCCATAACTTCAATTTAAATCGGTTTTTACCCCACCAAATTTCCTCCCTTCCCCTGCCCTCTTTGCTCTGTAAACATCTATTCAATCTCATTTCCCGACTTGAATATGTGTTTGATTCAGTAGCTCTCCATGACCTGGAGATTTGGATAGGAACAGCATCTGCGGTAGATAGAATCATCTCTCCCACATGGTCCAGCCCTCAGCCACCATCTCATGGGTGTGAACTCATTTGTAAATGGGGTCTTTGAAGATCCTATTTGGATGAGGCCAAACTGAATCAGGGTATGCCTTAATCCAATGTGACTTGAGTCCTTATAGGTAAAGGAAATTTGTACATATTAGTAGAAGCCAGAGGAAGCAACAGAAGGAAACCGATTGCTATGTGACAGAAACTGAGATTGAGTTGTGGATTGCTGGCCAAGCGACAACCAGAAAGCTTGTAGAACTTTCTCAACAGAGAAAGCATGGTCTACCAATAACTTTGATTTTGGACTTCAGACTCCAAAACTGTATCACAATAAACTCCTGTTGTTTAAATACAACCAATCTGTGGTATTTCTTACAGTAGCCCTGGCAAACTAAGATACCTTCTGTCATGGCCAAGTTCATATGTCAATTTAGCCAGGTGATGGTACCCATTTGTCTGTTTGGGCAAGTGCTGGCCTGTCTGTGGCAATGAGAACATTTCATAGAATTAAATCATGATCACATTGGCTGCGTCCACAACTGACTGCATTTATAATCAGGCAAGTGGAGTGTCTTCTGCAATGAGTGACATTTAATCTAATCAATGGAAGCTTTTAAGGAGGATTCAGCAGAGACAGTCTCTCTTCCTGCTTCAGCCAGTGAGCCTCTCCTATAGAGTTCATTCAGACATCCATCGGAGACATCACATGCCCTATGGATTTTGGACTCTTTGTTACCATGGTTACATGAGACACTTCTATAAATTTTATATCTACAGATACTTTCTGCAGATTCTGTTTCTCTAAAGAACCTTAGCTAATACACCTTCTAAATGTTCAGAAAATATCCTGTACTTCTGCTATGATAGGCTTTTTCACATCACACTGTAATTCCAGCTGTAACTGCCTGTCCCTATCAAATAACAGGCTCTGGGAGGGGAGGAAGCAAGCTTGTTCTTCTCATCACTGTGTTCCTGATATCTAGATATCTGGCACAGTGTTTGGCATATGGTAGTTATT
The DNA here is from genome assembly GCF_023851605.1 of Tamandua tetradactyla. NCBI lineage: Eukaryota > Metazoa > Chordata > Mammalia > Pilosa > Myrmecophagidae > Tamandua > Tamandua tetradactyla. The sequence continues at coordinate 37,158,106 of NC_135352.1, read as the reverse complement.
CAATATTTTAATTGGAATTTAACACACACTCATAGACATACACATTCTCTTCACTAGACAGCTATCATGCACCTAAAATATATTTTATATTTCATGATCTCTCATCTCCAGGATGTATACGAGAGAGCCCTGCTATCCAAAAAGCTCAAATAATTTACCTTGGATCATATATTTCCTTAGTGGTTAGAGAGGGAGTGTATATCTCAGTCCACAGATTCAGATGTGTAGATGAATCACTGTTTTACTTTCTAATCGTCAATTTAATATCAACTCACATCTAAATTGGTCACTCAATCCTGGAGGTAGCAAGGGCTCTCTGAACAAGAGTACTGCAGAGTTTCTGGAGTCAAGCAAGTGCTGTTCTTAATTCATGCTCTCATGCTTCCACTATGCCATTCTCCATGGGCTCTTCAAGCCAGCCAGCTCTAAGCCTTCCATATCATACCTGGCTGTATGAATCTTTGGAGAAGACGGGGGCGTCATAGCTTATGATACTCTCTTCCTAATACATGATCTTGTCATCTTCGAGATCCATCCTCACCACCTCCTTAGAGTACAGCCATAGAACAACGTCAAATCCTAACTGCATACAGAGATCAAAGACCTTTCCAGCCCCTGCCAACTTGTAGCCTGAGAAAAATCTCTCCATGTTTCTCTCAGAAAAATTCTTTCTCCTCACCCCTCTTCTTTTAAAGGTACTTAAACTTTAGGCCACAAAAGCCAAGAAAGGAATTGAATTGCAGACAGCTTTTTTTCTACCTTTACTAGTCCTACTGGGAACTCTTCTAGCAGCAAACAGACACTCAATTCATATGGACTTCTGCACAAAAAGAAGTGAATTTGGATCACAACACTAGAGAAGTCCAAGGAATAGTTCTGGTTTCCAGAAAGCTGGATTCTGAGCCTCAAACTAGACCCTCATGAGCGTCTAGTGTTTCTCTCTCCAGTTTTTGGCTCTACTTTTTCTTGTTGAATCTATATTCTGGAAAAGTTTTTTCTCAAAATCTAGCTAGGAGTAACATCTCAGCTCCAAGTCCGCTGGGGAAGAGAATGGTCATCTATTTCCCAGAATGATCAGAAAAATAAGCTTTATCAGACCCACTTAATTTTGACTAGATCAAATTTTCACTCTTCAATTCATTGGCCAAAGTAATAGAATACACTGAGTAACTTAAACCAGGCACCATATATTATACTTGAGCTAGTGATAGGATTTCACCTAAAGCACATAGACTGAGAGTAGTAGGAGGAATAATTTCCCGTAGGAAAATAGATATAATTACTGAAAAATGGGGGAAATTCATAAAAAATAATGCCTCTCAGATTGTTACAAAAATAATCTCCCAAAGTTTCTTGTCTCCTATGTGCAAATGACACTCATGCTATCAAGAGGTGACTGCTGAATCATTATATTGATATATCTGTTGGTCTCCAGTGTCTTGGAGCAGGTAGAAGAAAAAACAAAAACTGTGAAATTTTAACCCATACCAAACTTTAAAATCTGTTCTATAACTACTTGTTAAATGTACTTGGAAATGAATTGCTTTTTTGTATATATATTACACACACACAAAATAAGTTAAAAAAAATTTTAAAAACTTTACAGTAGTATGGCAAACATGGCAAAATTGATTTGATATTTATACTAAACACAGCAAGTTGCTAGACTCTTAGTTTATTTTATTTGCAGCACATAAATAGATCAAAAGACAGTCATGAAACTATACAGCCCTATCATCATCACTTTTTCTTTTGTTTCATTAATCCTTAAATTATTGGGATATAGCTTCAGACTTTACTTTTGATCAATTAATCAGAATTAGCTGTCTTACATTTAACTGTTGGTTGTCGTTATGTTAAAAAGTGCATTGACTGAAGAATAACGGTTAATTTTCCAAACAACTTTTACTATATAAAGGAGAGAATTTTTTTCTCTGTTGATGATATACTTAAAACTAAGATTATTTAGAGTTTTTTAAATATGATTTTTAAAATAGAGCATTTGAATCCTTGTATCTACTTATATATATTTAAGTGTTTTGTAATCAATTTTGAAATGTTCTTAATGTTAGAATGAAACATCTATGTTCTTTCCATAGATACATATACTAAACACACATCTCTGAAGACAAAATTAGATTTCGCTAAGTTCTAAAAAGATGAGTTCAATAATGGTTAGGAACTGAGAAACGAGTTGGGTGGAAGTGGAGGTGTGGCATGATGAAACAATGGATAATTATGAGATTGCTTTAAAGAATAGAAGAGAAAGACAAAATGTACATGATTTCTATCCCAACAAAATTAAGACAGATTTGTTCTGTTTGCTACAAATATCAGTACTTCATTGTTGTGTTATTCAACCCCATTTTGGTCTAAAAATAAAGTAATATTAACATATTTTCAATAAAGTTATCTCCTGGACCTTAGTCGATGCAAAGTAAGAACAAAAAAATAATAAGTTAAATGTGAGTTAGCAAGTACCATGGAATCGGTGGGTAAAGTACTATTAATTTAAACCATTAGGCCAATTATTAAATATAAAGGAAAAGTTTATGGTAAGAAGTTACAGATCCAAAAGCATTACTCAATTGGTCATATGAACATTGCTTGAAAGTAGTCATATCTGTTTAGCAGCAAATCACCAATAAACGCCATTTCAGAGTTCCATCCTAGAATTTTTCCATATGTTATTTCCAACTTTATCACAAAAGTTTCAATTTTCTTTTGAACTATAATCAACTTGTATCATTCAACAAGGTAAAGGCCTTTTCTTTTAATTGGGTAACTAAAATGTAGCAATTATGACATTTTAATATCCAGTGATACAGTGCATATTAATTTAGAGGTAATGATACAGTGCATATAAATTTAGATGTACCAGGTATGGACTGGTAAACATTATCTTCATCCTTCATATTCTTATACTATGTACATATGTGTACATAGACCTACGTTTATATATAAATATAGAGAAAGAGAGAAATACCTAGAATAGGAGCAGAATCTATCATGTCAGCTGGTATGACAATGTAGATTGGCAAACTTGAAAAAGGACATTACAAAGGCTACCCATTAATAAATAAATTTACCTTACCTTTTTGCACGTAGTATGGTGTGGTAGTTAGAGTCAGTTGTCAACTTGGCCAGGTGAAGGCACCTAGTTCTGTTGCTGCAGACATGAGCCAATGGCATGTGAACCTCATCTGTTGCTCATTACATCTGCAGTTGGCTAGGAGGCATGCCGGCTGCAATGAATGATGTTTGACTTAATTAGCTGGTGCTTAAATGAGAGAGAGCAACGTAGCACAGCCCAAGCAGCTCAGCACACCTCATCTCAGCACTCGCACCTCAGCCCAGACCTTTGGAAGCGCAGAAAGGAATCACCCTGGGGAAAGTTGTTGGAACCCAGAGGCCTAGAGAGAAGGCCAGCAGAGACCATCCTGTGCCTTCCCACCTGAGAAAGAACCTCAGTGGAAAGTTAGCTGCCTTTCCTCTGAAGAACTAACAAAATAAATCCCCTTTTATTAAAAGCCAATCCATCTCTGATGTGTTGCATTCCGGCAGCTAGCAAACTAGAACATATGGTCACCAAGGTGACATTTTCCTTGAACTGAGTCCTCCATAAAGTTATAGAAAACTCTTTTTGCTGAAGTATCTATTAGCCATATGGTGTCATATACTTTAGAAAAGGAGAGAAATTTAAATGAATGTTGATTTGTTATAAAAAAAATCTTTGTTATAGCTCCTGCTTTCAGTTTCTCCTATCAAAAAATTGACCCCAGACCTGGTAAATTTAAGCGTTAGTGAGAGAATTTAACTCCAAGTCAGTGAATGGAAAATAATCCTCCGTCTTTAAGGACATTCCATTACATATGAAAAGTTTTGCACTCAAAATATTCAGCACCATTATTTTTACACTTATCAAAATACTATAGCTAATGCAAATAATTACATATGACATTAAGGCAATGTACTATAAAATCAATAGCTTTTTACCAAATGACCTAGGCAATTTTTAGAGAACTTGTAGATAAAACTAGAAGTAAAAAAATCTGAACGCAAAAATCCACTGAAAAATAATTAAGCTACAAATGAAACCATGGAAAGATAAAAACAATTATAGGATGTATCTTATCTCTTATTAAAGCAGCGCTATTATGAAATTAGATAATGACCATTCAGTATTATCATCAGTAATAACTGATTCTAAAAGAACCACAAATGCTAAAACTAGCAAATGAAAGTCTAATGAGCAATAAGATATTTACATATAGTAGTCTCAAATTATCTCCCACAATATATTTACTAATTATAAAAGGGAAAATATAACTTCACCTGGGGAAAATGGACAGACAACATCTTAATGAAGCAAACAAAGTTGCTATCACTGGTGACCGGACAATGACGTCATGTGACGCCTGCTGTGATACACCAGGAACACAGCACGCTTCTCTGATTTTCCTGCCCCAAACACGTAACCTGAATGTAGCCATGTGGAAACGCCCCCATAGAGCAGCACTAGTAGCCTACGTGGGGTAAACATATTTTGAAGGCCAAAGCTCTTGTGCCTAATGATATTTTTGACTATTAAAAAGTTTCAATATGGATTTAATGTTACTGGATATAGAAGAGAAGAATCTCTTACTGAGCTGAAATTGTGGTTAACTTGATTTCCAAAGGAAAAATAAAAACAAACAAGAAACTCCATTTTCAAACAATGCTGTATTTAGAGTTCTGGAAAGAGTAAAGAAAAAAAAAAGAGTTGAGTTCATCATTTCTTTTAATGAACTTACCACCTGATTGAAGAGAAATATACACATGGAAACAATAACAAGTACAAATCTATATAAAAGCAATTAAAGGGCTGCACGGGTAGTTCAGTGGTTAGAATGCCTGTCTTCCATGCAGGAGACCCGGGTTCGAGTCCCAGACCATGCACTGCCCCCCCCCAAAAAAAAACAATTAAAGAATAGTATGAAACAAATAAATATTCCCTCATTTACCCAGCCTTATTGGAAATGAGATCTTTTATCTGAGCTAATATTCAAGGTAAATGACACTTGGTCCATCAAAATAAGTTTTAATGATTGTTTTAAATATTTCCAATATACATTATTTTACTTAATACCAGATTTAGGGCCAACCTTGACTATTATTTCTTCTTCTTTACGGTAAAATAAGGGTGTTTGTTTCTGGACTTTCTCTTATGATGTTCTATTTAGTGATCTTCCGACTTCCCATTTCCAAGTTCTTCTGATGAGTTAGAGTTTGATAATTCAAGGAATGTTAGAATTGCTGATACTATAGGATTCTTATGCTCTGAATGTTGGTCAGTAGTCTTCTGATTCAAAATAAAATTGAGCTAGTTTTAGTGATTATAATTTCGATGACAGAAGCATTTATAAAATCATGTTCTGATTCTTAGCAAAAGTCTTAGCTATAGATAAATTTTATATTACTGTGGCTAGCACAGCTTAAAGCAATGATAAAACACCAGTGGGTGAAAACAGTTTTCTTTGTGATTATGGAACTAAGTAATCAACATAATTGGCAGCATAATAAAGGATAATAAGAATATTTCTAGGAAGGAGAGTTTTATCCAAATGGCAATTGACAATCTTATGAATTGTAAAGTAGAAAAAAATCTAGTTAACTTTACCATGGTGTTTTGAATTTCAATAATTTAAAGAGAGAAAATATACATGAATTTTCTACTTCCATTATAGAAGTTCAGTAAGAGGTAGTGAAGTGATAAAAGTCCCTGGATTTCAAAGCATATCTGCTATTATAATCAATTAAAAATGCGAGAAGAATCTAAGACTCTTAGAGGGTCCTGAAGTTGTAGAATGATGGTTCTTTGCTGTCCTCGTCTTAGACTTTCTGGACAAATGCTAATCATTGAATAAAACTTAGTAACATATAGAGGCATCAGAGAAGGCTGGGGATGCCTAAGTTAGTTTAGGAATGTTTAAGTGGAGGTTTTATAGAGAAGGTGCAGTGAGGCTCATGCAGGACGGATGAGTGTTTAATTAAGGTTCTGTTGTCATGTCTTACCGCAATCGTGCACTTACCAAGTATGACCATGTGCAAAAGGTGCTCACGTGAATTTTCCCCTTTATTTAGCTCAATTTCATGAAGGATAAAAATGGAGTATGGATGAACCCCCCAAGTTCACACAGCTAAGAACTTCCTAAGGGAATTACCACCACACAGAAATGCTTCTCTAATCTGTTCAGACCAATAAGGAACTTGGCCTCCTAATCAAGCAGGTCTAATCTTCCTGGCACTCACTTTCCATGCTTTTTTCATGTTTATTTCTTTGTTTCATCCAGTTAGCCTGAAGCATAATGCAACTTTGCTAAGGTGCTTAGATTCATTGCCCAATCTGGTTTACTCGTACCTTGAGGCTGCCCTAGGGAAAGGTTTTACCTCGTCCCCCCCACCTCCCCCGCTCCCCGGGTGCCTGGACCCATGGGATCTTCACTGCCAGCATGGCTGCTGGACTTGCCTGGCGCCCTTGAGTGTCACACCTGTCATTACTACTCTATTTCTACTTTGTGAAGGTATTACCTAGTTATTCCTGTGTGGAAGGACAATGTGCAGTACGATTTCATCTAATAAAAACTTTCTCTGCTAGGATTCAAATATTGAAACATTGTGTTTTTCTGTTGTCTTTCACGGAGTTGGTATGATGCTAATTTAAAAGTGACCATTCATTCATTCATCTATTGATTCAACAAATATATGCTGAGTACCTACAACTCAGTATGTCCTAGATGCTGTGGATATAGCCACAAACAATACAGGCAAGGTCTCTATATTCTATAATATATATACTAAGATGATAGCTAAGATAGATACATAGATGCATGGATAAAGACGGATAGATAGATAGATAGATGGATGGATGTCGAGTGTTATGACTTGCAATAAAGAAAAACAAAGGAAATAAGGATGATAGAAAGCACCAGGGAAAGAGTTCCTATTATATACAATGTAGTTAGGAAGGACTCTTTATAAGGTAGCATTAATCAGAGATCTGAAGAAAGCAAAGGGAATCTGGCAGAAAGTTCTGTTACATCAAATGCAATCATCAGTGTTTAGAGACTCAATTTTAAGTTGTGTATCCTGTTATTCATGGTAAAGCAAATTCTTCCCACTAATAGCTAAGAAAATTTGAATAATGAGAGCACCAGTAGGTAACATTTTCCTCCACTATACGATTGCGTGGCACATCTACAGTAACACTGCAGAGAACTTTCTCCATATGTTCAACATCAAAAGAGAAACTTTAAGAGTTGTGAAGCATATTTCATTTCTAATAGAAAAGGAAATAAAATAAATTTTTTGAAAGTCCATTTGACTTCAACTACCTACTTTCACCTCATGGTGCTTGAAAGCTCACTCCCACCAGAGGTCAGTCTAACCACAGGAATGGACTGTTAAGCCTCAAAACAAACAACCGCTTTGATTCTTCACAAAATACACTAAGGAAATAGCGACTTAAATTGTTCTTTCTTGCTTGCTTTCCAAAAGCTTAATTGAAATGCTGAGGCCTTGTACCATTGCATTGTTTTTTTTATAGTAATTATGTCTTGGTAAGAAATTCTGCTTATAAGGTGACAGTCATTCCAGTTAGCTTGGTACTGAGGAGATTCCTGGGATACGGGATTTTCAGTGATAAAAGTCCCAGCCAGCCTGTGACCCTATCACAGTGACAAACTCCTTTGTGGCCAGGAACTTTTTTTTTTCTTTAGGTTTCTGGGAAATGCAGAGTTTCTGATTCAAAAGACCCAGGAAGCAGAAATATTAATTTGGTCATTTGGACCCAAGTAGATCTATTTTTTTTCAGAAACTCCAATTACAAAATTTTGTATTTAAATTCTCTAAATGAGGAGTTATGTGATATTAGGTTAATGATAGAAACACACAGACTAATTGATAGAACATTATGTTACAATGATCTTATTTTTTTCTTTCCCCCAAAATAGATTGCTTTTACTCAGTAACAAACTATTTATCCCCTACTAAAATGATTTATATATAAAGACATGTCTTTTGTCCCTCCATTAGAAGTAAAAATCAGTGGAGTATATATTGCTACCTAGATTATAATAGTAATAGTGATTATTTATGGATTGCCTACTACATACTAGCACTGTGCTAACCACTTTACATATTTTTCTCATTTAATCTTTAAATTAACTTGTGGAGGGCCAGGAGCAATAAATCAGGCTGAAGCAGGGAAAGTCCCCAAAGATCTGGGGTGGAAAGTTCCCAACAGATAAGCAATGACCATTGTCAGGAAACTGAGGGAACGGGATGTGTTTTGGCAACAGCTAACGACATTTTTCTGCTCCTGTGATTAAGCTTGCTTGCGTGCAACTGCAAACCAGGATGTGGTTTTAGCCTTTATAAACTCACCTTGAAAACCTCTAGGGGCTGCTCTCTGAATCTCCCTTCTTGGAGGTTTCTGAGGCAGTCGCTGGCCGGGTAATAAAAACTCCAAATTGGCTTGCAGTTTTGAATTGTGGTCTCTCTTTCAATGTGCCCCACAACATAACTCTCAAGTAAGCGTCATTATTTGCACTTTACAGATTAGGACATGGAAGCTTAAAGGAGTTATATTTTGTGCAACCACACAACTAGAAATTCATACAGCTGCCTGTGACATGAAAGCCATTTTCTTTTCCCTAATAGAACCACACTGTGATGGTTTGAAATTGTTTATCCCTCAGAAAAACATGTTCTTCAATTAATCCATTCCTGTGTGTATGAATGCATTGTAAGTAGGCTCTTATGATGAGGTCCTTCACTTAAACTGTGGACCTGGATGGGTCTTAATCCTATTATCAGAGTCCCTGATAAGAGAATGAAATGCAGACAGAGAGAGAATTCCACAGAGGGAGCAGCCAGAAGCCAACCATCAATGGAACGCAGAAGAGCAGGGTCGGATCAGGGGATGCAGCCATGTGCCTCGCCCTGTGACAAGTTAAGACCAAGGATCGCTGGTGCCAGCCACAGAGCTCTACAGTGTTCGGAGAGAAAGCACCGCCATGATGATACCTTGATTTGGTTGTCCTCTGAGTCTCAAAGCTGTGACCAAATAAATTCCCATTGTTTAACCTCACCCATTTCATGGTACTTGCTGGAGCAGTCCAGGAAACTAATATACATACCATCTCTGGATTTGAACCTTTTGACACTGTTCAGTGTATATTTTGCAAGCAGCAGTGGAGAAATTAGAGACCATATTTATTATTCACAAGTGACACCTCTGAAATACTTTTCTACAAGAAATAATTAAAAGACATCAGATATAGAGCTTGCAGTTTGAAAATGAGCAAAGGCCTAAATCTAAACTCTGGAACATTCTGTTCATTGAACTGTTTCCATTTATTTACACCCAAGGGCTATCACCCAGGAGATTTCAGACTTGAGGTATAAATAAATTCATTGTTGTGCCTACAAAGAAAGAGTTGAGACTAAGACTGGGCTGAGTCACATCTAAACCAATTTAGGGTCATTATATAGATTGTCATCTAGTTAGGATTAGTTCTTAGATGGAAGTTTCTCAGAATCACCAAGAGGTGAGTCTAGAATGGGCAGGAATTGCCAAGGGACTGCTCTTTGAATTTTTATCCCTCAATTTTGCCCATGACATCTCTCATTCCTGTTTGTTGGTCATAGTTCCTGGCCATACAAATCTCAGTTTCGCTTCTTTCCTCAGCCCCAGTTCTTACTTCTATGAGTCTCACTTTATTCCTATGGCCTGTCCACTAATTTGGGGGTGCTGCTCCACATACTCTCTTATTTGACGATTTACCACGATCTCTTCTGGTTATGTTGTGGCTGAGAGAGTCATCTCACACTACACAGCCTGTGGGTATATTTCACCTTCAGGTGCAAATCTAGACACATGATATTTTTTACCTGTTCTAACCTTGTAACTAATCTCTAGTATCATTAAGAGATTTCCTCAAACTCTCAGATAAAGCTAAAGAAATAATACTTCACATCTCCCACTTTCTCTGGCCATTTGTTTTTAAGCCAAAAGCATTTATCAGACTGTTACCTGTGTTTCCTCTTTTCCTTGCACGGAATCTACTTTCCTCTCTGCCCTCCCATAAGTCTGGATAAAGAGCAGGAAGCACTCTCTGCTGCCCTGCACCCTCGATGAAAATGAGTACACTGGCCTTAGGTACTAAGGGATTTATTGCTAATCAATTCTGTCCACAGAATTCACATAGTTTGAGGCCCTTCATTAGAATGAGCAGGATTTGATGGTCCCATATCACGAAATCTAAAAGCCGGGTTGAGAACTGAAGTGATACACGTCTACATAGCAGACCAGTAATGTTCAAAGTTGGGTCCTTCTAAAAACATTTCAGGGAATCTGCAAGGTCAAATGTTTCACATGTAAAACTAAGACATTATTCATCTTTCTTTATTCTTACTCACCCACACACAGTTTTTTAGAGGGTTCTTGATATATGATATGGCAACATATTGAATGCAAAACCAGAAATGAGAATCTAGCAGTCTTCTGTTAAAAGTCAGACATTTAAGAGATTTGCAAAAATGTTTTAATAAATGCTACTCTTCTTACAATTTTTTTTGTTTTTGCAAATAGTTATTTTTATGGTTACATATTTTATGCTAAACAATAATATGTGTATTATTTTTAATGATTAATAAACACACTTTTTAAATCGTCTGTTTTAATTTCATATATCCGATATATATAAACATAAACAAAAGCTCTTTGGAGTCTCTAATACTTTTTAAGGTCATAAAAAGGTATAAGAACAAAAAGTTTGAGAACCTCTGCTATGAACGTGAGATTAAAGTTCATCTAAAAGAGAGCAAACAGGAAAAATTATTCTACAGTTAAACTTATGGCCAAAGTATTGATCCACAAAAGACAGCCAGAAATATTAATATGATCAGGTTAGAGTAAAAAATCAGCAACCAAATACAGAATGAGCTAGTGTGAAGTTAAACTTCAAATTTCTTAAAAATGGAGCAGTTTAGTCTCACTAGTCTAGTATCCTTTCCATATGGAGATTTCAAGTTCTGAGGAACAAGGACTAGAATCACAAATATGAAATGCATATGACTTAAAGAAGCTTGTGATTTGGAGGGAAAATATTGCATTTAGCTCTATGTTAGGTTCACAGTCACAAAGTAAAGAGAAAGCCGTCTAGTCCTGTAATTTTCTCCAACAACATCCAGACACTTATTGGAGATAAAGAGAGAGCTGGGTGGATGGAAAGAGGAACTGAGGATATTTTTAACTGAGCAATGATAATGAGGAAACATTGCATACAGCCTGGGTTAAAAGGGAAATGAAGGCATTAGGTGGTGTGTTCGACAATTTAAAGCCAAAACAAAAATAGGACAATGAATTAGACCTCTTAAAGGAGCAAAGAATCACTGGACTTCAAGTACTAGCATAAGTGAGCTAGAAGAATAGGAGCAGATGGTCAGAAAATTGGACACTTGCAATAGAGATTTTTGAGGTCGTGCTGGTATTTTGGTTGTTGGAAGACAATCCTCCTGGATTTCCCCATGTTCTTACATGTCAGAGCTAAGCAATGGAAATTGAAATTCTAAAGTCAGAGAATGTCTCCTCTCTGCACAGTCTATGGGTAATAAAGTCAGAGGAAAACTTCTTATCTCCCCATGAGTCAATTGCTTGCATTCCAGGATAGAGACCTTCCTCCTCCCCCAAGAAAAAAAATGTATTTACATTCCAGGGCAAAAGAAAAAGCCTCCCATTCTTTCTGGCTCCAGAGAGGTGGACGGGAAGAGATGCCAGCAGCTCCGATATAAACTGTGGGTTTTGTACTTTCAGAGTTCCTTTCCTGCCATGCAACCCCCTGCAGGAGCAGTTACATCTGGCCCTCACCATGCTTCCCAATGGGGACTTGGGATGTGAAGAATGGACGGATGTTCGATCAGTAATAAAAGGTCTCTTCCCTGATGCAGAACAGAGATCACATATTTCTGTTTGCATGCATGTGCGCACACATACACACACACGACTGTGGCAGGCTAACTTGTTAGCTTGAGGGTGGGGCAATGTCTCAAACCCTTTGCAGTTTCAGATGTAACACCGATGAGCCTTAGACCATGAAATGGAAAGTCGATGCGGTAGAGTGAAATGTTGGAGATGAAGATGATGAACTGGGAGGTTAAGTACTAGACTAGTTATCCATAAGATAGTTCACACTACTGATTATAGAAGCAGGATCACAGGGGAAGACCTTGATGTAGGAGCTCAAGTTTTCAACAAATGAAGGAACTGAGGGGAAGATTGTTTGACTTATGACTCTAAAGATAAAAGCTAGACAGTCATATAAAGAGACAGCAAAAGCTTTAAAAAGTACCATATTTGCTCATCTCTCTCTCCTCTGACAAAATATGAACCCCTGAAATTCCAGGATCCCATTATATTTATTGTTGTTTCCACAGTACAAGAATCTCAGGAAGGGACAAGGGAGAGGGGCAGAATAAAGAAAGAAGGAAGAGACACAGAGGTGCAGCTACCAAGGGTGCTAAGTTGTGTGGCTGATGTGAACCTGGGAGCAGAGGGGGCAATGAAGAACTTTTAATTTTTTTAATAATTTGAAATAAATTAGACTTGTATGTTTGTTTAAAAATCACAGGACAGAAAAAAAGTGTTTTGCACTTCGTTTTATTCTTAGATGTCTTTTCATTCCATTGGAACAAAACAATGGATTTTTGACATGGTAATAATGCCATACACATGAAAACCTGACTTCCAAAAATGGCATTTAAAATTCAGTCTTCCCCACCCTCAATTCAAATGTTTAAAATATCTTGTTTATGTTGCTGTGCTTCTTTGTTTTCAACAGTAATTGAGTTTGTTTCATTTTGTGTTTCACTGCTTTCTGAACTGAGCTTTTTTGGTTTTGTATTGTCTTAGATAAAGAAAACACAGGAGAAGAAGGAAGAAGGGCCATTTTTTTTTATTGCAGACTTAAAATTCATAAAATTGAATTTTTAGACGGAATTATAAATTTCAAATAAATATAAACATCCTTAAATCCAAATAGCATGGATTTTCAAGATGAGGAATCATCATATAGATTAAAAGTTATTTTTATGAAAACCCCTAGAATAACAATTTGATTGTGAAAATAAAATTTCTCTGAGAACTTAACGTTTAGGGATTCTAATTAAAATATACTTTGCAACTCTAAGTCTTTGAGGTCTTCAGCTTCCTAGAGCTATAGTCGCAGCTATAGTCACCTAGAGCTCTGCTCTCCTTTTTGAGGGGTTACCCGACACAATTCCCAAACTAAGCCTACCTCAAGGAGAGATTGTCTCTAGTTCCTACTTTCCCTTCTATAGGATTAATGTCTTTTGATCTTTGGGTTCTCCAACAATTTCTTCACCAAATTCTTCAGGATCTCTGTCTAGACTGTAGGACTGGATTTTGGTCCACATTTCAAGTTTTTATTCCAATGGACTGCCCAGACCTCAGTTTCCTCTTGACAACTAAGTTTATTCCCCAGAGCTCTATTGCTGTAACCATCCAATCAGGTCCCTGCTCGATGTAGGCATATCTTCTAGGTAATACATGTTCTATTTCTTTGTAACCATTTTGTGCCCATGGTTGGCACATCCTTCCACTTTGGTTTAACCCACCTGAGGCCAATCAACTACTGAATCAGAACTGGAGATTTCCAAGCCCTCATTGACATACTACACACTTCGCTCATCACCTGAAATCTCAGCTTAGGGCTGCCTTCCTACCACCTTTCATGAGTCACTCAAGTGGGCAGGGTACACAACAAGCGCTGACCCAGCCCTCCCACCCCTTCACTGTCTCCTCAGAGGACCACTGCCTTAATTCGCTGATGAGTGATGTGATATGGTGGTGAAAGTCTGATCTTCAAGGGACTATATTTAATAGTTGCTACCATAAAATAAACATTTAAAGTAAATAGAAGAAAAGTAAATTTGTCATGTGTTTTCATCAGGCTTTGTATAAGTTTGATTATATTATCTTAAGCAAAAAGGTAGTTTATTGGCTTCTAGAGTTGAGTTGTCTATAAATAGGTCTAACTTCAGGCAGGACTACACCCAGGAGCTCCAATAATGTCATCAACTTCTGTGTTTCTTGGTTCTGAGCAAATCCTATTGCTTTCATTCTTCATACGGGGTGTTTTTGTTTTCTTTTGCTCTTTTTTCTTTTATGACGAAGCAAGAGAGCCCCTGATCATGCCTGATTAAGGTCTGCTAGTATAGCAAATCTAGCCAAATAAAGTTTCTCTCTCATAAATCCAAATATCCCTCTCAAGTTTTGTTTGGATCCTTTGTCCTTCCTTGTACCAATCTATGTGGTCAGGAAATGAAAAGCGCTTATTAACCTGTGATTATAGGGAAGGACCAGAGTACCCTGGTGGCACTCAGCTGAGCCCATGCATACATGCCAAAGTGGGATGGTGTGGTAGTTTGCTAATGCTGCTGGAATGCAATGCATTAGAAATGGAATGGCTTTTATAAAGGGGATTTATTTAGTTACAAAGTTCTTCAGAGGAAAGGTAGATAGATTTCCTCTGGCTTTCCTTGTCACATGGGAGGCAAATGGTGACATCTGCGGGGCTTCTTTCCCTGTTTCTGGGTTCAAATGGCTCTCTCCAGGGCAATTCCTTTCTGCATCTCCAAACGTCTGGGTCTGAGCTGGCTCTGAGCTCTGAGCGGAGGTGTGCTGAGTTGCTGAGCTGTCTCTCTCTCTCTTCTGACCTCTCCTTTTAGGCCTCCAGCTAATTAAATTAAACATCACTCATTGTGGAAGGCACTTTCCTTAGCCAACTGCGTATGTAATCAGCCATAGATGAATTTCACATGCTGATGATTTAAGTCCCCAGCAACAGAACAACTGAGCACCACCACTTGGCCAAGTGGACACCTGAGCCTAACAACTCCAGATGGGGAGATCACACACATAACTGCTGGGCCTACTTCCCATAATAAGAGGGAAGGGATGAGAATAAAATACCTAGGAATAAATTTAACTAAAGAGACAAAAAACCTATATAAAGAAAACTACAAAAAACTGCTAAAAGAAATCACAGAAGACCTAAAGAGATGGAAGGGCATATCATGTCCATGGATTGGAAGACTAAATATAGTTAAGATGTCAATCCTACCTAAATTGATCTACATATTCAATGCAATACCAATCAAAATCCCAACAACTTATTTTTCTGAAACAGAAAAACCAATAAGAAAATTTATCTGGAAGGGCAGGGTGCCCCGAATTGCAAAAAACATCTTGAGGAAAAAAAACGAAGCTGAAAGTCTCGCGCTGCCAGACTTTAAGGCATATTATGAAGCCACGGTGGTCAAAACAGCATGGTATTGGCATAAAGATAGATATATCAACCAATGGAATCGAAAAGAGTGCTCAGATACAGACCCTCTCATCTATGGACATTTGATTTTTGATAAGGCAGTCAAGCCAACTCACCTGGGACAGAACAGTCTCTTCAATAAATGGTGCCTAGAGAACTGGATATCCATATGCAAAAGAATGAAAGAAGACCCATATCTCACACCCTATACAAAAGTTAATTCAAAATGGATCAAAGATCTAAACATTAGGTCTAAGACCATAAAACAGTTAGAGGAAAATGTAGGGAGATATTTTACGAAACTTACAATTGGAGGCGGTTTTATGGACCTTAAACCTAAAGCAAGAGCACTGAAGAAGGAAATAAATAAATGGGAGCTCCTCAAAATTAAACACTTTTGTGCATCAAAGAACTTCATCAAGAAAGTAGAAAGACAGCCTACACAATGGGAGATAATATTTGGAAATGACATATCAGATAAAGGTCTAGTATCCAGAATTTATAAAGAGATTGTTCAACTCAACAACAAAAAGACAGCCAACCCAATTACTAAATGGGAAAAAGACTTGAACAGACACCTACCAGAAGAGGAAATACAAATGGCCAAAAGGCACATGAAGAGATGCTCAATGTCCCTGGCCATTAGAGAAATGCAAATCAAAACCACAATGAGATATCATCTCACACCCACCAGAATGGCCATTATCAACAAAACAGAAAATGACAAGTGCTGGAGAGGATGCGGAGAAAGAGGCACACTTATCCACTGTTGGTGGGAATGTCAAATGGTGCAACCACTGTGGAAGGCAGTTTGGCGGTTCCTCAAAAAGCTGAATATAGAATTGCCATACGACCCAGCAATACCATTGCTGGGTATCTACTCAAAGTACTTAAGGGCAGAGACACAAATGGACATTTGCACACCAATGTTTATAGCGGCATTATTTACAATTGCAAAGAGATGGAAACAGCCAAAATGTCCATCAACAGAAGAATGGCTAAACAAACTGTGGTATATACATACGATGGAATATTATGCAGCTTTAAGACAGGATAAACTTATGAAGCATGTAATAACATGGATGGACCTAGAGAACATTATGCTGAGTGAGTCTAGCCAAAAACTAAAGGACAAATACTGTATGGTCCCACTGATGTGAACAGACATTCGAGAATAAACTTGGAATATGTCATTGGTAACAGAGTCCAGCAGGAGGTAGAAACAGGGTAAGATAATGTGTAATTAGAGCTGAAGAGATACAGACTGTGCAACAGGACTAGATACAAAAACTCAAAAATGGACAGCACAATAATACCTAATTGTAAAGTAATCATGTTAAAACACTGAATGAAGCTGCATCTGAGCTATAGGTTTTTTTTTTGTTGTTTTTTTGTTTGTTTGTTTTTTACTATTATTATTACTTTTATTTCTTTTCTCTATATTAACATTCTATATCTTTTTCTGTTGTGTTGCTAGTTCTTCTAAACCGATGCAAATGTACTAAGAAACGATGATCATGCATCTATGTGATGATGTTAAGAATTACTGATTGCATATGTAGAATGGTATGATTTCTAAATGTTGGGTTAATTTCTTTTTTTTTTTTTCCGTTAATTAATTAAAAAAAAAAAAAAAAGAGGGAAGGGATGCTGGGCAAGAATTTGCTGGGTACTACTTCTGACCCTGTCCTAGTTTGTGCTTCCCAAAGTCACAGATAAGGTGACCAACCCAGCCCCATTTGCCCTGGACTATCCCAGTGTTAGCACTGACTGCCATAACCCAGGAAACTCCACAGTCCTGGGTACACCAGGTTGGTCGATCACTCTAGGTGGCCCCAGAAAAATGTGAGAAGCATATTTCTGAAACATCAATTTTATTTCATAGTAAGCATTTTTATTTTTAAAATATATTTTGTATCAAAATATAGATGTATTTTATGGTATAGAATTTTAAATTCTCATGAAATTTCTAATGTAGAACTTGAAACTTTCAAATTATTTTAAGCTTACAGAGTACTTTGGTTAAAACATTTTTTTTTTCAGGGAAAAATGTGAAAACACTAATCTAATCTACATCCTGGTTTGAAAGCTGCTTTTTTATTATTATTAGAGAGGCTGTAGGTTTATAGAAAAATCATGCAGGATATACAGAGTTCTTATATATCCCCACCATTATTAATACCTTGCATTAGTGTGGTACATTTGTTACAATTGATGAAAGAATATTATTATGATTATACTATTAACTATAGTCCATACTTTACATTAGGGTACACGGTTGTGTTGTACACTCCTAAGTTTTTTTTAACAAAAAATTTTATTCTGACACCATATATACAACCTAAAATTTCCCCTTTTAACCACATTCGAGTATATAATTCAGTGCTTTTAATTACATTTATAGTGCTGTGATACGATCACCACCATCCATTACCAAAACGGCTTTTTTAAAACACTTGGTTATCATTAAAAAATGATTGTATATATACTAAAGCATATACATATATACATGCATACACACACAACAATTGAAGGGAAATCATTTTTACAATGATTTTAATTAATATAGCACATTTTAATTCCGTTTAAAAACAGAACATAAAATCAATGATAGCTATCTGTGTTTAACCAGAACTTCAAGGAAATAACTGGACATATAATAATCATTTAGAAGTCACTAAAATGTATAATTTAAACCAGGAAAAAAAATATGTCAAATGAAAAGACAAATCTGTATGACTACTTTCTCAAAATGTAGATACTGTTTTGTTTTGTTTTGTTTTACCTTTGAAGTAGTTCTTGCAAGAACTTATTTATATTTCCGGTGTTAATCAGTGGAACACATAGGTCTATACAACTTCTTTCAATCATGTTAACCTTCATTATGGTGATATTACATACAGACCCCCTAGAGAACTGTCTTCACTTCTGTCTATTCCCTTACATTTGAGTTCAACCTCAAGATACTGCTTTTCAAAAACAGAATTAGCCCCTTGCAACTTTTACAGCCATAACAATTTTTTTGCAGCCCCCTGGCAATGCCATACTCCAGTACCGTCATAACCCTGCCACATTATTACCTGTGTCTGGATCCCCTTGTACCCTTGTATTGTCTGTTGAATCCCCAATCATTTTTCCGGGCACAATCTGAGAAGTCTTTTCTCTGTGAAGATATCCCTGACTTCCCCAAGGAACTTATTCCTTCTATTTTTGAAGGGATATTCAAGTTATTTTTGAAAATCTGTGTGCTGATTCTAACACATATTGTATTAGAGTCATTTGCAATGTTTCCATTGGACCGTGGCATTCTTAAATTCAGAGATTCAACTTTCCGAGTATATCATCCAAGAAGAAAGCATTGGCCCATATCACAGAGTTGAGTAATCAAAAATTGTTTGTTAAATGACAGATGAATGAATGACTATGGTTTCTGAGGTTATGAAGTCAACATAGATTAAAAATATCAAGCTTTTCTTGAACTTTTCAAAACAAGTACTTACTCTATGGTTATTCCTGCTATATATTATATAATAATTGTATAATTTTACAAAAACCAGGTCCTCCAGCTCTTTCGCTTCAAAGTTTCTACGAACTATTTCTGGGAGAACCTGGATTTATCTCTGTACTATATCCTCAGGATTGTTTTAAGAATAATCAACACAGGAAGTTGATTTTATTTATATTTTTTGGTTAAATGCAAAATGATAGCTGGTGGCTAAGGGGACGGTCACTCCCGGCTATGGCTGGACTTTTTGCATGACACCAATGCATTAACCAATCCTGTCAAATCATCACATGAAAACTGAAACAGAGGTCCAATTTCAAGGAATGGGGGAGGAGAGAAGGAAAGAAAGAACTCACCAGGTTCTGCAAAATATTCAATGTACAGTACTAACTCTATTATGATTGTGAAAGAAGTTGCCTTCTGACTCATGGGGCTGTTGAAAAAATGCTGCTCTTTTTTCTTGAGAATTTACATCAGGGTTTGCAAACCTAACTGCTGTCAGTGGCCAGATAGGTAGTATAAATAAGGTATGGTGGTAGGTTTGGAGGAGAAAGAGGGAACTAGCAACTGACAAACTGGAAAGCCCTGTCTCATATACATAGTCAGTGACTACCCAGTACCAACTGACTGCTGCTGTGTGGGATAAAAGTCCCACATTGCCAGAGCCTCTGATTTGTCTAGAAAAGCTGCCATAATGAAGTATTAGAGTGGAATCTCCTGCTGTTTAAATGTTGGCTCAATTTTTAAGAAATTGTTTCAGCCTTTACCAAACAACACATTCAGAGGGCCTGACAGGTTTGCAGCCTCTGCTTACACGCTTCTGACTCTGATATTTACTATTTGCCTTTCACGATGTGTGTGTGTTCCCAGATGTTCACGACTGGTGTCTGTGCTTCACTTCCCAGTCACCCATTTGATAATCTGAAGAAAGGACTGTGTCTACAAACTACATACTTGGAGGCCTTGAAGAAAACAGAAATGGAGTGCTATATCTGCTCAATAAAATCATGGGCTTCAACTTTAATCCTGAAGGTCATTCTTATGCATTAATGTAGATACCCCTTTTCAGTTTATGGTGTGTTGGAGTGGCTGGAGGAAAGTACCTGGAGCTGTTGAGTTGTGTTCCAGTAGCCTTGATTCTTGAAGATGGCTGTATAACTGCATAGATTTTACAATGTGACTGTGTGATTGTGAAAACCTTGTGTCTGATGCTCCCTTTAATGCAGGGTATGGATGATTTAAAAATAAGAACTAACTAAATAAATAAATAATGAGGGGGATAAGGGGTAAAATAAGTTGGGTAGATTGCAATATTAGTGGTCAATGAGAAGGAGGGGTAAGGGGTATGGGATGTATGTTATTTTTCTTCATCCTTTTTATTTCTTTTTCTGGAGTGATATAAATATTCTAAAAAAGATCGTGATGATGAAACTCAACTAAGTTATGATATTGTGAGCCATTGACTGTATACTGTGGATGGACTGTATGTGTGTGAAAATATCTCAGTAAAAATGCTAAAACAAACCAACAAACATCATGGCCTTAGAATGCCAGAGGCCGACACAGACACGCTGATTCTGCCACTGGAATGTCTCCCCCCACCCACCCATTGCCCGCAAAGATGTGTTATTCTAGAACAGCTAGATATGTAAATTCTGTCTGGCCAGGTAGAGATCTAATTGTCTTTTATTTCTCTCCTGAAAAAAAAAGCAAGAGTTTTTAGCTCTATTTGGAATTCATTTCATTATTCGTTTATTACCACATAACTTTGTGCTGTTTTGAATTTTCCTTTGAACTGATTCTGACATCTGCCTCATTCCTTCATATTTGAGTAAAATGCCTATAACTGGGGAAAGGCATGTGACTGAACAAGAAATCTCTCAAAACGTAACCCTGTTTTCATGAGTTAGAGGGAGGAGTCTTTGTATAAAGAGAACTATACTAAAACACTCTTTAATTGCAGGAATTAGAGAATACTTATTAACTTAATCCCTAAGGATTTGTCTCACTGCCTTATGGCCACTCTCTACATTTCAACCTAAAAATAAAGTGTTATTCAATGCAATAGCTTGAAAAGCTAAATATAAACATCTCTTTAAGTAGTAATCAAATATAATATTATTTTTTGCATTTATTTAACAAAGTAATTTATGTAAGTGGCATTATTATATATCCACTGATTAACTTGGTTGTGTACTTATATATTTTGCCCATGCTTTCTTATTGGTAAAAAAAAAAAAAAAAAGCCAAGAAATTTCAATATTAATTTCTGCAAAAGGAAATTTGAGTAGTTGCGTTCCTATTTCTCTTTCACAACAAAATAAAATGAAAATATAATAGAGGGGTTAATAGGGTGGCAAAGGGACAATGTAGTACAGAAAAATATTTGCTAATAAATCGACATACTTATTATAAATTTAAACTATTGTGTGCTTTAAAAAAATTCTATACCATAAAATTAATCAATTTATTGGTTTGCCACACTAAACAACACAATATAAATATAACATAAATTACTCTCATCTATCATGTGATACATGGTCCGAGTATTTTGTTATGGTGGTTCTTGTTTGCTTGCTTGGCAATGTGGCTATGAATTGGGAATTCATAAACACGAAGGAAATCCTCTGAGGTTTAATTTTAAAGCTGCTCTCAAAAAGCATGGTTAAAAGAAGTTTGGCCTTGCCTGGGATAAATTTTATGAAGGCTAAGTTTTAACTTACTGTTTTCGTACTCTTAGGTAATTCTAAAACAGGTGAAAATTTTTCAACTGCCTTTCAAGCTGGTGTCACTAAAAGATGTAAACTGTGGATTAAAAATAAGTGTTGGTCGGATCTCTAGAACAAAAGCGCTGTCTTAGGACCTAAAGTCTACTGAGAACTTTTCAGCAAATTGCTTGATATGGGATTCCCAGCCATAGCAACAGCGTTCTGCCTTGTTTTCACAGCAAAACGACCTGACATATATTTCCTAGAATGAGATATCTCAACATTGCTTTAATTTGCCTGGGCGTATTCTGATAAACTGTGTCAATCTATGATACATACTTCTTCATTGACATTTATCATTTTGAGAAGTTATATTGAAATACATAGACAGAAAATTGTTAACACATCTTATATGAATTGAATGACCACATTAGGGAGTTATAGCATCTAATTCAGAAAAAAAGTTCTTATATGAAAAAATATTTCAACTTGAGATATAATAAACTGATAATATAACATCACTTAAGAGGAACATGGGAAAATTAAGGTTATAAACTTGAATGGCTCTTCAAAGAAGAATAATGAATTTTGCTTATGTTTCTATTAATTCACAAGATTCAGAACAAATGCTTGTGGAAATAGCTTTTCCCATGATTTTCCTACAATCTGATGGGTTAGTTGTATACTGTTGGAATATTCGAATATTGACTGGGGACAATTCATAATTTACCAATATCAAACAATGTGGTATTGACATAAAATTCACATATCGTGAAATGTAAAAATCTTAAGGGTAAAATATGATGACTTTTGACAAATGTATTTACCCTGATCTATAATAATATCCTTATCTCTATATAGAGTATTTTCATCACCTTTCCTGCCTCTTCCTAGTTAAACCCCACCAGCAAAACCAAATCAGAGGCAGTTACTTTTCTGGTTTTATCACTATAGACTGTTTGGTCTGCCTTGAACTTCATATAGATGGAATATGATGTACGCTTTTATATATGTCTTCTTTCACTAAACTAATGTTTTGAAATTTAATCATGTTCTTGGGTATATCAGTTCATTCATTTTTATTGCTGAGAAGTACTATATGAATATATAACGATTTGTTTACATAGCTTCTTATTGATGGACAATCAGGTTTTGAGCTGCTAAAAATGTTCACAAAAACATATTATAGACAAATGCTTTCATTTTGGGGGGTAAATACCTATGATTACAAATGCTGGTTCATAGGGTAGTTATGTGTTTAAAGTTAAACATTTCAAACGTAACAGCTTTATGAAATAGCTTATGAAATGGTTGTACCATTTAACATTTCTATTGGTAATGTGTGACAGTCCCAACTGTTTCATATCCTTGGTAATATTTGTGTGGTGGTTTGAAGCTGTATGGACCCTAGAAAAATATTTTCTTAGACCTAATCCGTTCTCTTGTAAGTAGGGGATGTAAGTAGGACCTTTTAATAAGGTTACTTTGGCCTACTTCGGGACAGATCTTAATCCTGTTACTGGAGTTCTTATTTTATAAGCAGAATGAAATTCAGACATAGAGAGAGAAAGCCACAGAGGGAGCAGCCAGCAGCCGAACATTTACCTAACCAGAAGAGAAGGGAGGCAGCAGGAAACTTGCCACGTGCCTTGCCATGTGGCAAGTTAAGGCCACAGGTCCTCGGCACAAGCCACAGATGGCCAGTCTTCAGGGATGAAATACCACCTTGATAATGCCTTGATTTGGACTTTCTTTTAACCTCAAAACTCTAGAAAAATAATCCCCATTGTTTAACTTGACCTGTTTTGTGGTATTTGCTTAAGCAGCGTGGGAAACTAAAACAATTTTGTATGTCAATCTGTTTAGTATTAACCATTCTAATGAGTGTGAATGTGCAATGATATATCATTATGGCTTTATTTTGCATTTCCCCGATGATTATTTTCGAGTGCTTTTTGCATGTACATCTTGGTCATTTGGGAATCTTGATTTATGATTTTTTCTTCTTTTTTTAATGGATTTTACTGTTAAATTGACAAATTCTTCAAATACTCTTGCTATAAGACCTCAATCAGGTACATGTAATGTTAATATTTTCTCCTGTTCCATTGATAGCATTTTCATTTCCTTAGTGATGTCTTTGGATGAGCAATTCAAAAGAAAGTATAATTTATCATTTTTCTATTTTATTGTAATGCTTTTCATATCACTCTGAAAACTTTTGTCTCCCCAAGGTTACAGAGATATTCTTCATGAAGCTTCATGAAGCTTTATAGGTGAGGTGATCATCAACACACTACCATCAAAGTGTGTTGATGATCACCTCAAATTAATTGTTGAGTGCTATGTAATGTAATGGGTGAAGCTTATTTTTCTTATACATTTATCTGTTGTTTCACATTATTTGTTGAAAAGACCTCCCTTACCTCACTGAATTGTTCAAGTATTGTTTTAGTTTGCTAGGCTGCTGCAAGCAGGTACCATAAAATGCATTGGTTTTAACAATGGGAATTTATCAGCATATAGGTTTACAGTTTTGAGACCATGAAAATGTCCAAATCCAGGCTTCATCAAGGTAATGCTTTCTTCTTTGAAGACCAGCTGCCAAAAATCCTTTAGTACTTTACCACATGGCAAGGCACATGGTGGCATCAGCTGGTCTCTCCCTTCTCTTCCAGATTTTGTTGCTTTTAGCTTCTTGCTTCCATAGCTTTCCTCGCTCTCTGTATTCGTGTCATTTATAAAAGACTCCAGTAAGAGGATTAAGACCCACCCTGGGCCACACCTTAACTGAAGAAACCTCACAGAAACCTTCTTATATTAAGTTTACACTCAAAGGAATGGATTATATGTTCTTTCTGAACACTGCGGTGTAAGTCCACCCTCTCCAAACTCTGGGACAGCAGCACAAACAGGGCTCTGTGCATTGGGGTGGTGGCCTCTTCCTGAATATTTGGGTGCAAGGCTTGCCACCCAAGCACAGGGGTGAACTCTTCCTTTCCACACGTGTAGGAGGCCTGTCTTTCTTGCCCCAAGGTCTTTTCTGTCCAGACCTCTGCTTCCATGGTTATGCTCTTGAAGTCTTTCTGCCTTCAATTTGTCCCTTCTCTGTCCCTTTTGGTCCTGGAGGGTAGTGATTCTGCTTACACAAAGTTTAAACAAACAAATAAAACCCCCCTTGGAATTGTATGCTATTCAAGGGAGCCCAAATCATCAGAAAAAAAGCTTTTCCACAGATCCTTGCCTGGATAGCTAAATTTCCAATCTTGACATCCTGAGTTGTCTGACAGGATCCATATTCAACCACACCCTCCTTAGCAAAGAATTGTTCAGTTTAACCCTTACATGGAGCACTGTTCTCTGGGATTTACTTCCTGTAAACTCAGGGAGTTCTGTGATAGAGCTACTTCTGGCCCAATTCTCAGAGCACACTATCTGGATAGGCTGAGAATGTTCCAAATAATCAATTCCTAGTTCCTCCTAGTTCCTTTGTGCTTAAGAGTTCAGTTCTCAGCTTATCCCTTTCCTCTCACAGTTTACTCTCAGTTGCAAGGAGAAACAAGGCTGTACCTTCTATACTCCTGAATATCCAGTTCATCACTTGCAAATTCTGCTTTCCATCTGACAACACAACACGACTTTACCAAGTTCTCTGCCATTTTAAAACAAGGATTGATCGCTTTGCCTCCTGCTTCCAATAACATACACATTACTTCCTCATAAATCCTCATCAGAAGTACCTTTGAAGTCCAAATTTCTACTAACAGTAGAACAATCTAGGTTTTTCTATCAAGTATCTCACAGTTCTTCCAGCCTCTGTCTAGTAGCCATTTCTGAAACTGCTTGCACATTTTATGTATTAGTGATAGCAGCACCCTAGTCTCAGTAACACAGACTGTCTTAGTTTCCTGGCTGCTAAGATAATTACTGCACAATATATTGGCTTAAACATCAGGAATTTATTCTCTCACAGTTTTGAGGTTAGGAAAAGTCCAAAATTGAGGAGTCAGCAATGCGATGCTTTCACCCTGAAGACTGTGGCATTCTGGGCTGCTTGCTGGCGATCCTTGGGGTTCATTGGCTTTCTCCTCACACAAGCGATGCAAATAGCAGCATCTTCTCTTTTCTCTTCTGGGTTCTGTTGACATCCATGTCGCTTTCGTCAGTAGTGGGAATTAAGGCCCAATTTCATTCCATTGAGCCACGTCTTCACTAAAGGTCCTATTTACAATGGATATAGGGTGGGCCATGGTGGCTCAGCAGGCAGAGTTCTTGCCCGCCATGCTGGAGACCTGGGTTCCATTCTCGATGCCTGACCATGCCCCCCACCCCCCCAATTTTTTTAGATAATAAAAAATAAAAGATTTAGAACATATTTGTTTTTTCTAGGGTATGTAATTCAGTTTACCACAAGCTGTTTCTGGCCTCTCTATTCTGTTCTAATGATCTATTTCATAATGTTATGTCTCTGCCACACTCTCGAGATTACTGTAGCATTTGAGTAAGTCCTGAAATAAGGTAATGTGGGTCACTCAATTTTGTTGTAGTTTTTCAAGAAAGTTTTGTCTATTCTCAGTCTTTTTCATTTCCAAATACCTTTTAGAATTAACTTGCCAAATCAGTTTGTTGGAATTTTGATTGGACTACATGACATTTGATTGAGATTACATTTTATCTATGGGTCAATTGACTTCTTAACCACATTAATCTTCCAATTCCTTAACCTAATCCATCTCTCCATTCATTTAGATTTCATTTACTTATTTCTTCAACGTCTTGTAATGTAATGGTCTTATTAAATTTGTTACTAAATATTGCACATATTGGCACACATATGTATAACTGTTGTGTTTCATTTTGTGCTTTTTTGCTCCTAGAGCATAGTAATACAAGTAATTTTTAAAATAATGACTTTTTATCCCTTTTCCCTGACCAAATTTACTTGCTAGATCGAGAGATTTGATGGTTTGTTTATATAGATTCCCTAGGATTTTCTATGTAAACAATCATGTCATCTGTAAATAAAGTCAGTTTTACTTCTTTCCAATAGTGATGTATTTTACTTTTCTTGCCTTAGTGCACTGTCTATGATCTTCAGTACACTACAATATTTAGAGTGAGAGGGAGCATCCTGATTTTAGGGGGAAAGTGCTGAATATTTCACTATTAAGAATACTAAATTGTAGTTTTTGTACTTAGATTATCTTTATTATATTGAGGGATTTCCCTTTTATTCCTAACTTAATTGTTTAATTTCATCATGACATGAGCTGAATGTTGTCAAGTGCTTTTCCTGTATATGTGAAGTGATCACACAGCATTTCTTTTCTATTCGGTTAATGTGGGAAATTAAACTGATTGAAATTCAACTCTTAAAAAGAGCTCTCTTTACTGGAATAAACCCCACTTGGTTAGGAAGAATTATTGCTTTTATATATTGCTGGATTTTAATTGTTGCATTTTATTTAGTATTTTATATCTAGGTCCATGATGATATTAGGCTATAATTTTCCAAATAAATATACACACACATACACACACACAAGCCATATAACACGTATACTTGCATGTCATATTTCAGTTTGAGGATTATGCTGGCCTTATAAAACTAGTGAGGAAAGGTTCCATACTCTTTTACTTTCTGAGTTTGTGTAAGATTGGCATCATTTCTTCATTAAATATTTGATATGTTACCAGTGAACACATCTGGGTTTGGAGTTTACTTGTAATAAAATATTGTTTTATTACAGATTTGACTTTTTAAATAGATAAAGGATTATTAAAAATCTCTATTCTTGGGTCAATTTTATAGCTTTCGTTTTTCAAAAATGTGTTTATTTTATCCAAGTTGTAAAATTCACTGACAATTTTTTTCATAATAAAAATTTACATTTGTGGTTCAGTGGTAGAATACGCATCTTCCATGCGGGAGACCCAGTTTTGACTCCCAGACCATGCACCGAAAATAAATAAATAAATAAATAAATAAATAAATAAATAAATAAATAAATAAATAAATCCATCTATAGTGATAATAGAAATGTTAACTTTCAATACACTTAATATATATGTCTTAATAAACAGTATTGAATTTTAAGCCATTTTGATTAAAAGCTTTTACATATAGTTAAGTTTTAAGTATTTAGTTTTCTGTACATCTAGTGCACATCAGTTTGACCAGTTTATTATTTAGCACTTTGTTTCATTTTCTTAATATTCTTACATTTAACAAGAATAAGAGAGCTTTTCAGGTACATGAATTGAATTTTAAGAAGTTCTTACCTGTTGATTTTCTGTTTAAAATACCCATTCACGGGTGCAGGGGTAGTTTGGTGGTTAGAATGCTTGCCTTTCATGGGGGAGACCCACGTTCGATTCTGGGACCATGCAACCAAAAAAAAAACAAAAGAAAAGAAAAAAAAATTATCCACTAACAAGGCAAATTGCCACATTAAATTGCATTGAACACATTTTCAAAGCCATTACTCTTGCAGAACATACCGAGTCTTGAAGATGTCATTTGGTTCACCTAATTACCCTGCTTTTAAACTTAGTCATGAAAAACCCCACGTACTCTAAGTGTTAAGAACTAACAATTGCCCTGAAACTCAGTCTGAGTGGTTGACAATTTTCTTCGTTGTAAGATAAGAGCATCACATTAAATATTTGTTCAATAAAAGAATGGAAAGCAGCATAAAGAGATCTTTCCCTTAGAAATTCGGTTGCATTTTTTCCTCTGGGTTTTAGATCCAGCAGTAGCCATGACTATTTAAATCTCCTCTTCAAAAATAATCAACCAAATCATGGAAAAGGGAGAAGAGTCCTGAACTGGTAGTCTGGATTGTGATCTCTGTTCTGCTATATATACAACTGTATACATTTGGAAAAAACTCTATAAATTTTCAGGCCTCAAAACCTTCATCTTTAAATTGTGAGTGCATAACTAGATAATTTCTAATGCCTCAGACAGTTTTATTATTTTAACTGGGGAGTTAGAGCAATTCTGAGCAAACAAGACATAAAAAAATTTTTCTATCCAACCAATGGACAAAGCTAGAAATTGCCTTTGAAAACTTCACTTCATGTACACTGTCAATTATTTAGCAAAGGACCTAGCAAATATTAGTGATAAGTGAAAATTACAGTTTTCACAGAAATGCTTCTTGTTATCTTCTCTTTTCACAATTCTTTTCATTGTCCTAGTTCAGGCTGTTAACATTTCTTCCATGGCATCCTGTATTTTTTCCTCACTAATCATGCTATCATGTCTCCCCATCCTTATCTCCAACATTTCCAGAAGTGTTTTTTCTCAAGACAAAGCCCTGCTTTAAAAAATGTCAATGGCTTCCCTTGGCTTAGATGTTAAAGTCTTACTTAAATGTAGTTTTCAACATAGTTCTTAATCTGGTCTCTTCTAATGTTTCCAGTTTAATCTTTGGCCAAATTCTCTCTCTTCTCATAATCCTTAAATACCCACCCCACCTCCTCCAGAGGAGGCAAAAAAAAAGTGGGGGGGAAGGGGGATCAAAATTAGTTAAACTAATCATGCACTTTCCCCCACTTTATGCTTTTGGCCAGGCTGCTCCTCCTGCCTGGTGTCTCCTTTCCTCTTTTTCTGTGAGGTGAATTTTATTTATTAAGTCCTTGTTCAAATACCATCCTCACACTGAAGGATTCCGTGAATATTTTCCCTCATCTGTAAGCACCTCATGGCATTTTTATATAACCCCATTTTAGAACCCAACCGTTATGTTTAGCTGTTTTCCTCTGTGGTCTCTGGCAGATTATGTGCTAATTTCTTCATTTGTCCATCCATCAAGCACGCATTAGGTTTTTGTTTTTATTTATTTTTTTTAGAATGTAAGCAACAAAGTTTACGGAATTGCTTCTAGCTTTTAACAAGTTTATTATCTATGTGCAGAGCCAACTTAAAATTCGCAATCATCACGCTGCCTGCAGGGGCAGGGATAGTCTCTGCAGAGGGTACTTTGTGAAAAAAACACCTACGGAGGGATGCAGAGGAAGGGAGAAATTACGTCGGGACAGTTTTCCTGGCTGCTGTAGACCATTAATTTATTAATTATTCAGAGTCTGGTATACGAGTAAAGTTCATAAATGCTGTCGAATTCGCATTATTCAGTGTATAGGATGGTTTACTTTCTCCAGTGTGTTCGGGTAAGGGCCAAAAGTAGAAAACACATTTCATAGGAATAACACGTGAATAGGACCAAGTATTTCATTCAACCAAATTCCACAGGAAAGCGTCAGTTTTGCTCACTGCGAAGGCAGGGGTATTTATTAACAACCTACAACCCGACTAACGATCGCACGTCTAGCATCCCTCTGCAGAGCTCCTCTAATAATCAGCGAATGACGACGGGCAGGGGAGACTCAGCATCCTGCATCCGATTCCGGGCTGAGCCTCAGCCTCAGCGCAGCCACGGCTCCATCGCCCCCCGCACGCGCCCCGCCAGGTATTGCACACCTGACTCATTTCCGCACCAAGTGCAGACGCGGTATCTGGGCAACTACCCCGAGGCGCGAACCCCGGCGGTTCTCGGTGACACTCCCTCCTGCGCCCGGAGCCTCGCTGCAGCCCCGCCTCGGCGCCTCGGAACCACGCCGTCTGCGCAGACTCCCGGTTGCCGGGCAACCGCCTCTCAGGCCGCCGAGTCTCCAGGGCGTCGTCAGCCGTTTCCGCTCTCCAATCAGCGACCAGCGTGGCTGTCACGAGGCCCTCCGGGGCGTGGCGAGGAGCGCGAAGATCCCGGCCCCCTCCTCAGGGTCGCGCGCCTCCCCGCCCCTCGGAATCCCCCGCGCCGGCCCGCCTCCGGGAACGCGCGCGGGCGGGGCGGGGCGGGGCCCGGCTGGCGGTGCTCGCGCCGCTTCAGCACCTCGGGCTGTCCGCCGCCCGCCGCTGCCGCCGCCTCGGCCAGGTGAGGAGCAGGTGGGCCGCTGGGCGGGAGACCCGGGCGAGGACCGGCTTCCAGAGGGCTGCGGTGTCGGGGCGGGGTCGGACCGCCCCTGCGGCCGCGGACAAGCGTTTCGTGCTTCCTGCGGGGGGCTGCGCGCTCGGAGCCCGACGGGTTAATGCCCCGTTTCGAGTCCCACAGCGGATGATCCCAGGGCCGAGCGGGCAGCCCACGTTTATGGGCCGGGACGACTGCGGGAGGGTGGACGATGGCCATTGCGAGAGATGTGCGCTTGCTTTCTTTTTAAAGGTAAAGCAGGTGCCCTTCGGGGGTCCGGATTGCCCTTCTCGCCGTGCCCGCCAGGCGCTCCTGTAAAGTCTTCCCCTTTGAGCATGGTGTTGGTGCTCAGGGCGTATCAGAGAGCTTTGAGTAAAAAGGAGATGTTTTCGACAGATACAGTGGTTTGGGATGTAAGGGAGGCTTATCACGCGTTATGTAAATCATGAAAAACAATTTTCCCCCCACTTTAGACTTTTGGGCATGCGATTATTTAACAAAAAATTAACGTGAGCTTCTGTTACATTAATAAAAGGTAATTGGTTTGAAGTGAAATGTTCCCAAAACATTAATAAAAGGTAATTGGTTTGAAGTGAAATGTTCCCAAAGCTTTGATCATGTTCTTAAAATAATGCACATTTGTTTATTGTAATTTATCTTCCCTTAAAAGATATTAAAATCTTTAAAAAATTTCTAGGTAGAGATATCCCATTTTGAGTCCTTCATTGTCACAGTCATTCAGAAATATCCTTCAGCGAAAACTAACGACAATGCAAAGACACAAGTTCGTTTATAATCAAGATACAAAATAGAGTCGGCTTGGGTGCCATGTTTAGCGTTCTTGTAACATTTCTGGGTGCCAATAACCAGAAAATAAATGAACATTTTATTACGAGGATTTTCAAACTTGTGTCCAGCAACGTTCTAAGTGTTTGGAGATATATGAATTGTCTTGTCCCTTCCCTGCTAGAGGAGAGCTGATGCTGAACTTGTGATGCTTTCCTACATCCCCTACAGAAAAACGCCTCCTGGCATCCTTTTGAGATTCTGCCTGGCTGGCCTAAGTGTGCAAGAAAATGGGCATTATTATACCTTATCTGTTTGAGGGCAGAGGTTTGCAACAAGTGGTCCGACAACCTTTTCTACTCTGTGATCTAAAATTAAATATAGTAATTTAGTAATTATGGAAAGTTGTCAATATAACAAAATTTGGGGGAAACATGGTTAAGTGGCTTGTTTAGATTAATGTTATAAGCGGTAGTTTTAAGCCATTGCATTAAGAGCTCCTAAGAAGTGTTCTAAATTGGAATAAACCAATGGCCTGCTTTTTGTACATGGAGAGAAAAAGCCATGTATTTCTTGAATGAGCACCATGAACTTACACTGTATTAAAATGACTAGATAAGTTTTATCGTTTATACTGATAGTAATAGAAATACTTAAAGAACCTGACCCTCTCTGAAAAAAAATGTGAATTAATGTTGCTTGCCAGTTTTAAAGTTCTTTATTCTTTTTTTTATTTTTAACAATTAAAGTATTGTTATGCTAAAAATATTTGTTACCCATTAGTCGTAATAATAATGCCATATATATTTAAAGCCACAAATTAATTCAATTTTGAAAAAAATAGTTTTGAATTACTCTGCTCCCTGGAGGGGGCTACTAGTGTAATAGTGTTGTTTTCTATATACTGTCCTCTGGCTCTTAGCCTGACAGAGAAGGGCCAGTGGCTGTTTTTAAATTACTCAAAGGAGAGTAGCAACAGCTTTATTTTTGTGTGTTTGTGTTGCCCTGATAGATGCTAGTAGCCCAACATGAGTGGTTAGGTTGTCACTACCAATAAAATATGTGCAGATTCTTCAGACTACCTAATTTTATTTGCCTAAACACTGTAATAAAAATTAAAATAAAATTTAAACAATGTTGAAGAACCCACAATTCCAGATATATTCCAGAATTTATTTTGAAATATGTTATATGCAAGAAAAGGAACAATTTATCAGATTACCATCACTTTGCCCTACCACTCATGGTACTGCTTGGAATCGCTGAATTCTCGTTTTATATTTTGTGTATAGCAGATTGAAATATTAAGTGAAGTCAGTCATGTCATGTCCTATGTGTTTTCAGGAATAGAGGTTTCACTGAGAATTTTTAGTCCATAGAAATCTACGTATTAGGGAATTGGGAAAGAATTCTTTCTAACTCCGGCTCTTCTTTTATTTTGTATCAGAAGCATATATTAATCTAAGATTTGGTTGGCACTTTCCACCATCCAAGACCATGCTTTCTTCTGTGACAATCATGTAGAGATTTTTCTCTCACTGTGGATGAGAGTATTCCTTGAAGAGTTGTAAGTAATAAATTAGATAGGGATATCTACAGAGAATCTTAGAAATTCCCCAAAGAATCTTTCTGTAGAGAAATAACACCAAAGGGAAAACCTTTTTCTTATTTTGGGGTTATTTAAAATGTTTGAGAAGGATTACTGACTTAAATGGTAGGGAAATACTATAAAATGATCGTCTTGGACCTTGCCTTTCTATATAGAAAAAAAAGAAAAAAGAATCTCATCGTGATTAATTAGAAAGATTTTTAAAATTCACATGGTAAAACATTGTTGTAATACTGGAAAACAAGAAGCAGATTGTTCTGCCCAATTGTAACGACTAGAGAAATACAATTGAAGAGGAATTCACACATTTTAAATAGGCTAAACTGTGCAAAAAGGGCAACTTGAAATTGGAGCCACAGCTGGCACTTGTCATCCAGATGCCATATTATCAGCTACTTGAGTGACATAACTTTTTTTTTTTTACATAATTATAAAGGTCTTGTCATTAAATATGCACTTATAAGGTATGGTTTATTAGGTTCAATTATCTCTTAAAACGCCATAATTCTACATTCTAGTTTCAGAAATATAGTAGCATAGAACAATTATACTATGACAGTTACTTAATCCACAGTAAGCCAGACAAAGTATTGATATTATTTGCTGTTGTAGGGATAATTGCCACTCTTGTGTTCAGGAAATACTAGTAAAAGATAGAAGAAATTCCCATGCCCTGGTGAGGATCTGTAGCAGGTACCCCTTGGTTTACAGGTGTGAATGCTCAGATCATCTCACAATGGAGGGAAACAATTTACTTCATGCTTTGATTGATTTGTTTTTTTCTCTCCAGTTCTTGACAATTTAAGTTGAGAGCATACACTAGTACCCCAGGCAAGCCTATTTGCGGTAATATATAATAATTTTGATTTCATATCACAAACACAAAAAACTCACTTTCACATTGGAAAGTAGAAAATAATTCTCATTACAAAGAGCACTACAGGTTTGAGGTGCTATAGGAAAACCTTCGTTTTACAATGTCAGTAGTTCCACATTGAGTCTTGAAAATTGAACAGCTGGCTCATAAGAAATAGCTAATATTTAATTAAGTTTGGCTTCTTTAAGGTAAAGCATTGAGTGACTCTTAATGAGAAGAGTTATGCAACATTTTATTCCTAAAGTAAACACGGTTACAGGTTTGAAGGACTCATTTCAGAATTTAAGCAAGAAGGATCCCTAGAGACCAGTTACTTGATCATCATTATTTTGTAAATGAGCACACTGAACACGTAAGGGTAATGTTGCTCGAAATTATGCAGTAGGAAAGCTGTGCTCAAACCTCTGGCTTCTGACACTTAGCATACCACTGCCCTTCTAAAGAGGTCCAAAATATATCACCAAAGAATTTCTTCAAGTGACTAGTCAAAAGTTTGAGTGAAGAAGATTAGATCTCTTTGGTATTATTAAAATACTTATACGTAAAAAGCAATATTCACATACTTTCATTAGAAAGAAAGTTCACTTAAAA
This sequence comes from Tamandua tetradactyla, assembly GCF_023851605.1. Classification (NCBI taxonomy): domain Eukaryota; kingdom Metazoa; phylum Chordata; class Mammalia; order Pilosa; family Myrmecophagidae; genus Tamandua; species Tamandua tetradactyla. The sequence continues at coordinate 37,123,672 of NC_135352.1, read as the reverse complement.
TATTAGTTTCAAAATATTTTCTAAAATTCATACAATTTGTTGATTTCCTTAGAAAAACTATTTTTTTTTCTAAAAAGCTTTTTGTGCTTCAAGATACAGTTATTTTAGAAGCTCTTTAATCTTCTTGTACCACCGTCTCCCCTCCCCCATCCTGTTAAATAAGTGTTTACTGTCATTACACCTAGAATTGGATGTTAAGAATACAGGAAATAAGATGCTTTCAGAAGTTACTTCTGAAGCCTAGATTATGGTTACTCTCAGGTAAAATTGTGAAGTTGGATATGTATATTTTCTAGGCTTTCTCCTGTTTGGTACCAGATGCCATCCAGTGCGGTGCCATGCAAAGCTTATTTTAAACTAGCAGCATCAGTGTTGCCTGGATGCTGGTCGGACATGCAAATTCTCAGGCTCTGCCCCCACCAAATCAGAATCTCTGAGGAAGGGAACCAGGAGGCTGTGTTTTAAGAAGCCTCGCAGTGGCTCTTAGTCAAGGAAGAGCTGGAGAAGCCCTCATATTAAGTACATAGTGTCACTGGATCTGGTAATGTCCAAGAACAATTCCACTTTTGAAACTTTTCTTGGGAGTACCATGAACAGCTAAATAAATGAACTCATTCCTGAAAATGTGGTAGTAGATACATTTCATTAATAATTTTATTGAAATGGTAATAGCTTTTTGGGCATGTTGTTTCACCTCAATTTTTTTAATAAATTAGTTCATCTTTAGGAAACATTGTTGTTCGAATAACATGTTGACGAAGAACGTGATTTTTGACAGATGGTCTGTTAGGAAGATTTAGCCACTGATCTGATCTGTAGGTAGTTCCCACCTTAACTTATTTGCTCATTAATCTTTAGGACTAATTTCAGGCCTTCTGTTAATGCATTGGGTGAATATATTGAAGACATGTTTTAGTTTACTGACTTTATGTAGCTATTTGTTTTCATTTTAGAGCTTCAAAGCTTCTATTTGATTTCCTTTGTCAGTTTTTCCAAGTTGTCTTGCCAAAATAATTTTAACACCCTTTGCTCAAAACATGATAATGCCAGTGTAAGTGACTTTTTCTGCCAAATGGGAATCCTGAGTTTCACAGACAAATGAGCATAAAGACCCGTATACAAAACCCAGCAGATTAATTGGAAGGAGTGAATGGTCCCTGGATTTACAGAAAAACATGAGTGGCATAACCTCTCAGCTCTTCATAGGCCAGTGAGAAATGATTCTATTTAAAAAATAAGATGACACATTTTTGTTTTTTTACATCCAATGATAGGAACAATCCTGTAAATTTTTATGGTCATTATTTACTTATTTTCATAATATCTCTCTCTCTCTGTCAGTGGAATATTTACTACTAATTTCTTATTTTGTGGGTGAAGTGTGTGGTTTCCCTCTCCTCTATTTTTCCTTTGGCTTACTCTTTCAGATTGATCACACTGAAGGTATATGAATTGACCCTGTTGTTCAAGTGAAACTGTATTACTTTTTGGTCAAATCAAAAGTCGTTTCCAAATGGCAGCATAGGGAATTTTGTAATCCTCCAGGTAGCTTCAAGAATCTAAATTCCCATAATTCTCACTTTAGTGGTTAAAATGTAGGAAAATTTAAAAATGAATAATGGTCCATAGATGGACGATGAAGATAAAGGCATTCACTTTTCCAAGTCTTTGAATCAGTATCTTGTTCTTTTAATAAACTATACTATTCTCACAAATCATTCCTGTTTTTTCCTTTTCCTGATCAAATTGAAATCTACATCAGCGTAAGGAGTCATCTGGTGAGCCCAAGCTCAAGCTGCCATAATGACATTATTCTTTTCTATTTAAATCCTAATCCAGGATTTTAATTTAGGTTAATACTGTACTTGTGACTTATTTTAGCATCTAAGCTTTTAAGAACATCATGATTTGACATATGTTGGGAGTGCTTAGATAAAATACACTGTCAAACATGTGAAATAGTAAACTCAAGAATGCTAGAATGTAAGAGTAATCTCAATTACTAGAAGTTATGAAATAGAGTTTTTTTTTTTTTTCTTGAATTATCTCTACTTTTATTAGACTAGATCAGTAGTTTTCAAACTTTAGTATGCTGAAGAATCATCTGGGGTTGTGTTAAAAGGCAAGTTTCCAGACTCCACTCCCAGATTCTGATGGGCATTGAGGTATGATCCAGGAATTTGCATTTTTATCTTGTTTCCCAGTTTATTCTGATGTAAGAGAGTAAGAACAACACTTCAGAATTTGCTGATTATATATGTTTAAAATCCTTTTTATCTGTGATGATTCATGGCTCTCTGTATTACAGGGAAGAGTAGTAGTCATCTAGGATTATGGCTACTGGACACAGGAAGATCTCAAGTTAGTGGACCAGTGGCTGATTTAAAAAAAAAAAGTGTTCCTTCAAAATTTCTACATTTGATAAATGTTTTTTAATAAGCACATAGTAGTTATATGATTAGAAAAAATACTTTTGCATAGATCTGAACATAGAAGATATTCAAATTTCAGACAGTGATTTTCAATAAGTAGTTTTAGAGTTATTAAAAATGATAAAGACAACTGATTTCAATTACAGAAAACTTACAGATTTGCAAGAGTGGGTGGGTTTGACAAAATTACCTTGAATTTCTACACACTGGTATATCTCTGATCTTTTAATACACATTTGATATGCATTTTTTTAAACATTCATTTTTTCTACTATTTCTCAAACTTGTCAGGAATATTTCAATCTTGTCCTTGTTTTTGCTGCCTCCTCTGCTTAACATGATTTTCCACCAGATGTCTTTATATTTCGCTTCTCATCTCCTTGAAATCTTTGCTCAGTATCACCTTCTTAGTGAGGCTTTCCCATTTCATTTTTAAAAAACTGTCAGCTCTGCTCCAGACCTCCTTATTCTCTTTCCCTGCCGTATTTTTCTCTATACCTCAAATTTGCCTGTTATATGCCATATCATTACTTGTTTTGTTTATTCTGGTAGGACTCCCTCCTACAAAATTAGAAGCTCTTGGAGGGCAGAACTTCTGTCTGTTTTGAGGTGTTTTATTCTAGTATTTACAGTACGGCCTGGCACATTAGTTGGTACTCAATAAATATTTGTTGAGTAAATGAATGAGTTAAGATGTCATTGTTAAAATTTTAGAAACTACAAGGAAGTCCAAGCAATAAAAAAAAATCTACAAAGTCCTGCTACTCAGAAATAGCCAGTTATAGTATTTATTAAATTGTGATGTACATTTTTTTAGTTTTAGTTTTTAGTTTGCATGTGTATGCATAAATATTAATTTTAAGTGTAAGAACATACTCCTTTGTAAAATACCTTTTAAGTTAACTTACATAGACTTTTATAAATCGTTGATTTATAATCACTCTTACATATTAACTAAGATGGCTACTTATCCCTATCACATGTTCATTTCTTTTTACCGAGGTTGTTGTTTTTCTTTTGATTTTGTTTGTGAAATATTTTAAGATAAAATTAAATTTTAGGGGTTTGAGGGTGGGGTTCAGTGGTAGAATTCTCGCCTGCCATGAGGCGAGAATTCGATTCTCGGCTTATGCATTTCCCAAAAAAACAAGCCAACAAACGAAAAACCTAAACAAAACAAAAATTCAACAGATGGTGCTGCAATAAGGGGATACTCATGTGGAAAAAGAATGAAATGTAAGCCCCACCATACAGCATACAAAGAAAAAATTTAAATTTTAATATTTTGTTTTATGATTATTTTTACATTATAAAAATGACTTTAAGCCAATTTTCCCATAGGTATCAAGAAATAATTTGGATCTACTCATTACCTTTATCAAAGGAGAAATTTAGCACACCTTTGCTACCTCCTTTTCTTTTCCTAAATCTAAGTGCTTGGGAAAATAATCTTAGTTTTTAAAATTTGTACAGCTAATATTTGATAATATCTGTCATTTTTTTCAATAATTACTGATGACATTTACATTTTCATAAACATGTAACTTAAAATTTCAGGTTTCTTTGTTAACATTTTTAAAATTATATGAGCTTCTATACTTAAGTTCTCTGTTTTGGATCATTTTTTAAAAACTTGTCATTTTTTCTTTAAGTAATTTTTTCAGGAAAATTGTATGAATAAATTGTCTTCTAAATACTTGCATTTATGAGTTTGTTTTTCCTTCCCACATGAATATATTTTGACTGTTGATAGAATAGTGAGATCACAATACTTCTTCAGTTCAGCATGTTTTTTATCATTAACTTCTGAAATTTAGTGCAGTGGTAAAATACGATGCCAATCCGACTTTTTCTTCTCTATACATAATTTTAAAAATCCTGTTTAGATGCTTCATGGGATCATAAAAGGTAGCCCTTGGATTTTACAAAATTTGCTTTCGTATGTTTAGATATAGAGCCTTTTATCTTTGATTGTTCTTGAAACAACAGGTGCACATTTGGTCTTCTTAATCTGGGCCTTTTTCAACCCAAGAAGTATTTTCTCGGCTACATTTTGGATTGTTACTTTTGTTTCATTTTTTATATGTTTCAATTTTCTCTAAAAATGCTTATAATATTTAGTTTGGGCTTTGTCTCCCCGTACACCATATCTTTCATTTTTTCCTTAACAAACGCGATAAAATACAACCACCCTTTCTGTTTTTCCACAATGTTTTGGAAGAAGTTTTCTACATGAATTTCTGAATAATTGTTATGATATTTGTTGGCAGCTTAAATTCTGCCCTTTATTCTTCTTTAATGTGTTTTTTTATACAATTGTCTTTTATTTTCTACATGATGATTATTTTACTATCCGTTGCTTCTAACTCATTCTTACCTTTTTTCCTATTCTTGAATAAAGGGAGACCAATTTAGACCACTGATTAAATACCACACAATTAAATGGCTTAACAACAGGATTTTATTGGCTCATGGTTTCAGAGGCAGGAAGACTGAAATCAAGTTATCTGCAGTGCCTTACTTTCTCCAAAGCGTCTGTGGTCTCTCTGCTTTTGTCTGCCCTTCTGCTTTCTGATGACTTCCTTCTTCTGGGTCCTCTTAATAAGGCCCGAATAATATAAATTAAAGCCCACCCCGATTCATTTTGACCACACCTCAATAGGATCTTTGAAGATCCTATTCGCAAATGAGTCCACACCTTACCTGATAATACATTTTCAGAGGGTCCTCCTGTTTACAAATAGACTCATACCCACAGAATAAGATTGTGAGCATGCCTTTTATTGGGGGTCATGATTCAGTCTCTTACAGTTACCAAAAGACAGAACCTGCAGAATGCTACCGTCCCCAAACGGAGCCTTCCAGGATGCTGTTCACATATCCTTATTCTCTCAATTACTGGACAGGTGGTGGTTTTGCACGTCTCCCGACTTTCTTGTGTTTGTCTAGGTTTTTGAAAGATACCTAGTATGACTGTTGAATGTCCTGAAATGCAATTTTCTCCTCTGGATGCTTACTGGGGAAAATATATGGAAAAATACAAATTCATATTGTTACTTTCCTTCACCTATGTACATTGCTAAAAAGTTGAATTTCCCAGGGTAGAGTACTACTATCCTGCTCCCATTTTTTTTCTCAATTGTTTTTTCTAAAGATGTGGTTGCTGAGTAGATAGCGAAAGGGTTAAGGGTTATGGAGTGAGAGAAGAAGGTCAGGGAAGAGGTCCATGATAGGATTGAGAGATGCTACGGCTCCAAGACATAGGAGGGGGCTCTTTTATTTTCTGTTTGATATAGACATTGCTTTTCTAAGCTTGGGACAGCTAGTGAGGCTATGACAATGTGAATTAAAACATACTTCCTGGGAGAAAGGCTTACTTTGTTTCTAGCAACTGTCTATTATACTTTATAATACCTTTAAGATGGTACTTATGAAATCAATTATAGTGAATTTTTACATTTTACATTTTTACAAGTCCTCTCTATACTCTTATAAAAGGTGACTGCAGACAGGAGCCAATCTATGAGCAAAATAGAGCTTTGAACCTTGCAAATTGGAGGAGTGTAAGTTCTCAGTTGGAATCTGATTATAACAATTTTTAATTAAAAGTTGTATTTTACTACTTATATTTTAGTACTACTCACTTTAATCTTAGTCATGGAATCTTTAATGCATAAGTAATGAAATGTAAACTAATTAAGAAATGCATTAGTCTTGGAAAAATAAAACCCACAATGAATTATCAGTAATGTAAATGCTGTGTCCCTTAGCTCTTTTAAAATTTACAACTACAGCTTCTACTGAAACACCAACACACACCTACTTCGACTAAGTAACTTATATTTTCAGTAGCTGCATCACCAGAAGGCCCATATGCAGTCCAATCAAAGAAACATTTGTTATTCTTTATACCCAATTATCATTAATCATTTACTAGAGTCAGTGTGTAGCCATTACTGGCTAAGAACAGACAGTAAGAGTATATTTTGTGGTAAACATCAGACATTTTGTTTTGAATAAATTAAGTTTGAGATCCTGTTTGATATTCAAATAGGGATCTTAAGCAGGCAATTAGCAATATGAATCTGGGAGATGTTCCAACTAGAGATAAAAATTGGGGGGTGGTCAGCATTTAGATGATATTTAAAGCCAGTCATAAGACTGGATGGGGTCACCAAGGAAATGAGTGTGGAAAAAAAGATCCAAGGACTGATCCCTGGGGACACTCTACAGTTTTGAGTTCAGAGAGATGATGAGGGATCAAAAAAAAAAAAAATGCAGAGTAGGCACTGAAAAAGGAGAGCACTTTCCTGGAAAGCAAATGAAGAAAAGTGTTTAAAGATGGTGAATTCAACTGTGATCAAAAGTTGTTCCTTCTGTTACTAATAAATCAAGTAGAATGAGCCTCGATAATTGGCCAATGGTGAATTTACTAATTTTGTTAATAACTTCTTAATCCCAAAACATGGGATGCATATTTCAGTTATAATCTTACTTGGCCTGTTTGTAATATTTGACTTGTTTCAAAATGTCTGACATATTACCTTCTCTAATGTATTTACTTTTCTTGCATCTCTCCTCAGTCTTCTCCATAGTTTTCTTTGCCTTTCTTCTCCTTGTCTCTTAAATATTGATATTGTCCAAAATTATGTCTTAAATATTTATTTAGTGACTATCTAGGTTTCTCCATGTTTTGGTTCCAGACTTCTGTTTCTCAGCAGCTTCTGGGCGTCCCCACCTGGATGGCTTACCTACTATCTATAGCCAACCTGTCTTAATTGAGCTTCACCCAAGACTTGGTCCCCAAACTGAATTCCTCTTACAATGAGTGGTGCAAGTCACTTCAGTCAGGCAGCTGAGAAGTCTTCCTGGAATCCTCTCTCTCTTTTACTTCCTGTTAAATTATTAGTTCAGTCCCTCATCTTCTTTTCTAGGTCTTAAAGCCCCTTATTCCCCCACCTGCCTTCTTATAATAATACTAGGCTAATAGTTGTAAATCACAAAATCTACTGTCATTATTACCAAGCTTAAAATGTTTCAGAGGCCTCTCATCACATATAAAATAAAATCCACAATCTTTAGCCAGATATATGTGATTTTCTTCATTTTATACCTACCTATGTGCCCAATCATTTTTGTCACCATTTCATCTTTTGTACTACTACACTTTAGGTACAACTCTGCCTAAGAATTCAAGCCTTCTCTTTTTTGTACAGTCTTCTTGATGCCTTCAGGCAGATTTAGGCACTTTTTTTCCTACTCTACTAAGCCTATTTTATCTTCTATTATATCAGTTATTGCCTATTGTCTTATAAATGTATTTTTGTTTATCAGAAATGAAAATAACTGCAAATTACAGAAAACAATAGTTTAAAAAGGCACTGTTATTTTCTTTTTCATACAACAAGATGTCTGAAGATAGTGCAATAATGATGGCAGAATTGCAACATATCTGCAGTTTTTTGGCCTTTCCTTCTTGGATGCGAGATGGCTCCTGCAGGAATAGTGTTACATTAGTGTGCAAGTCAGAAGAAGGGTGAAAGGATGACATCTGAGACTTTCACTTACCTCTCATTAGCCAGAACTTGGTAGATGAAAATACGTAGGCCAATAATTGTCCAGGGACAATGAAATCACCTTTACTGGTGTAGACCAGTCATCATTCATCTCCTGGACAAAGGAAAAGAGCCTGTCTTCTTGGCAATCAGTGTATGTCCACCTGTATCAGAACGGGGCTCTGTCAGTATGAAAGGAGATAGGTGGGAATGGTTGTCGGTTAAACAGAAGGGTTTGCCCTGTGTCTACCTTTCCCTTTGTAGCAGAGTTTACTTATTTTTTTTTGCTTGTCTTTGTATCCTTAACAACTAGTATTTAGTGCCTAGCTGTAATAGATACTTACTAAATATTTGTTGAAATGAAAGAAATACAATGTTGCAGCAGATCAAAACATATTTTTTCACTAATAAGCTGGTTTGAAGGTATTACGTACCCCAGAAAAGCCTTGTTTTAGTCTTGAGTCAATAAGTGGAGGCAGCTGTTTCTTTTAATCCTGAGTCAGTAATTTAGGTTGGAGTCTTTTAATTAGATTATCTCCATGGAGATGTGACATACCCAATTATGGGTAATAACTGTTGCTTAGATGGAGATGTGACCCTACCCATTCCTGGTGGATCTTGATTAGCTTATTGGAATTCTATAAAAGGAAACATTTTGGAGAGAGTGAGAAACAACAGAAACAGTGGAGCCTAGAGATATCACACAAGCCTCAGAGCCGATAGGAACTTCACAGCAGAGCGGACACAGATGCGGACACGTGGAGAACAGAGACATGGACGTTTGGAGAGGCTGGGAGCCCAGCAGACATTGCCATGAGATGTGAAGCAAGCCAGAACCTGGATAGAGCCAAGAGAAGTCAAGAAATGAAAGCCAGCCCTGCAAAGTAAAGTGAAGAATGCCTGCAGGGACAGAGGGTGAAAGGAACGGAGTCCAGGAGGAAGGGACTCAGCAGATGCCAGCCACGTGACTACCCAGCTGACAGAGGTGTTCCTGACCCATCGACCTTTCTTGAGTGAAGGTAACCTCTTGTTGGTGCCTTAATTAGGACACTTTCACTTCCTCAGAACTGTAAACTTGTAACTTATTAAATTCCCCCTTTTAAAAGCCATTCAGTTCTGGTGTATCACATTCCAGCAGCTAGCAAACTAACACATATATTATACTGGGTGGGGTATATGTCTACATAAATCATATACTTAATAAATCAAAATAGGTAGCATCAACCCTGACTATTGTATATTTAAGAAACATGAAAGCATGATGGCTAATTATATTTTAAAAAGAAGAATTAAGAGCACTATAACTAATTGACATTATTAATTCCATTTTCTAAACTGTAATTTTAAATTATACTAATCTGAGAGCTAACTCGAGGTTTGGTTACGTAGAACAGAGACATGCAAGATAATAGTGACTTAAACAAGATAGTTCATTTCTTTCTCCTATTAAAAAAAAAAAAAAAAACAGACTAAAGTCATTAAGTCCAAAAAGCTTTGAGGGATTCATGGTCCCTCCATCTGACTGTTCTGCCATTCCTTGATTCCTTGAGTATAACCCTTACCTTATGGTAGGGCTCAGCCTTCACCTCCACGGTCCAGGTGGCAGGATGAGATGGGCTAAAAAAAAAAGAGAGCTGTTTTAGGGTAACCAATAAATCTTAACGTTTTTTACTGTCAAAATCTGTGCATATACAGTATGCGGTAATATACTTTCTTCTAAAAAGATTTTTTCTAATGTTAGATTTTTCTGCATTTTGAATATGTCTTTCAATAACATTTTCAATCCCTTTGTTGTTGGTCTTATAAAATGGGAAAGGCAAAGAAGACTTTTTTTTGTTGCATGGGCAGGCACAAGGAAACAAATCTGGGCCTCCAGCGTGGCAGCCAAGAACTCTGCCACTGAGCCATTGTTGTCCACCCAAAGATGACTTTTAATAGGGAAAAATATCCTTATCAGAAACATATGTCTTAAACATTTTACTATATTTTTACCTGCTATATCAAGCCACTTTCAAAAAAAAAGTAAAATTTTCTTTGATTTTTTATAGAATTACATTTATTTTTCTTAGAAATACAGTAAATCTAAGAAATTGCTCAAAATAGATTTACTCAGAAAAACAAATTATATCAAAGAACAGTTAACTTGGAACTCCATTACATTGTCCAAAAAAATGAAAATATTCTATTTATGATGTACAATAACAAGTACAGGATGTTTTAGACTTAAGTTACCCTAGTGCAACTTATTTTTTGTTGTTGTAATTTTTTTGTTTGAGTAGGTCAATTTGGACATTTCATTAGAAATTCTGATTACATTTTTAGGAGGTGGAGATTCAGTAATGCATTAGAAAGAGTTTATTGGCTAGAGTGACTATAATACAAACAAACATATTCAGAGACAATTCTCTCTCTCTTTTTAAAAAAGTAATAGAACTTTGACTTAAATCGGTCTTTAGTGCTTAGTAATGTGGTAGAAAATGTACAAGTCTGGGAGTCCAGAAACCTGGGTTTAATTCACAACTGCACTTTTCACTGTTTTTATTGATGCAACAAGTATCCTTATTAACACAATGAAATGGTTATTGATTTAAATGGTCTCTCAATCCATAGAGTTAAAAAAAATTCCAGGCAAAAATTTCAGAGGAAATAAAATGATCTCCTTTCCTAATATAAATTATAAGTTCCTAATTTTATATTTATATAAAATTATATGTATGTAAATATATATATTTGCATTTCTTTCATTTCTTTTCTTTTTAATACCTTGGAAAGTAATGTGCTAAGCTTTAATAAATTTCTAATTCTGTAGATGGAGAGATATGAGATTCTTCTCAGAGAGCTTGTTTTGAGTAGTCTGAGAAAGATTATAGAGAATGAAAGAATCTGGGTGATGAAGAAAAATAGCCAGTGTTGGAGGTGTGGGGAGACTATGAAGTCAGACTGTTTCACATCACAATTTTGCTGGGCAGGACCTAGTGCTGTTGAATTATGAAAAACTGTGATGTCAATAATAATATGTGATTTATCATAGTATAAAGGACTCTCAAGAGAATTTTCATTAGATATACTAAATAAAATAAAAACCATTAAATCATTATATATTATGTGGAACACCATAATAATAAAATGTTTCATTATCCAAAGAATTTTTCTTCCCCCTCTCCCATTACTGACACTATTTAGCAGATAATTTATCTGTTCTCTGTCTTGTTATCCTCCCACTTTGATTCTTTTGAGTAAGAAGGAGATACTAATCATGGTTAACCAGCCAGAGAAGAAAGAAAAAAACGGGGGCATGTTCAAAATAACAAGATATTTCTTGACATTCCCATAGCATGAAAAACATTATTTCAATGAGTGTAATAATTATTATGTAGATTCTTATTCCTTGGAAAAGCCTCAATTTGGAAGTATTACTCTTTTTATACTACTATTTTATGTTTCCATTTTTAAAAAAAAAGTATGCTTTCTACTCTCACCATTTAAAAGGTTTCTCTCATTTAAAAAAAAAATCAGATTTGAGTGCTCTAGCTTTGAAGCTGATTATTGTAAATGGGACCAGTTGTCTATTTCACAGTTATCATTTTATATAGTTTCTCTTTTTAAATATTGCCTCCCCACGAAACACTCCAGTGACTCCTTTGGCTCCCTACCTAATAGAAATTTATGAGAATTAGCTGTGATTCAATTAATTTTCTTTTGGTTTTAATCTACTTTGTGTCCTCATATACTGTGGTTATTTTAGGAAAAAAGAACTGATTTATTTAAGAAGTTCTCAATGGCCACCATCAAATTTTTGTTTAAAAATCTGAAAATTTCAAAGAAATAAAAGTTCCTGTGAAAAGCATTAATGTATTAATTTCTTTCAATTGATCATATATAAGAGCTCAAATTTTTGAAATGTTCAGTATTCATTAATATATTCCTGAAGTAGTAAGGAAAATAATGGAAGTGTATATATAACTATACATCTGCATATCATATGCATGCCCACATAAATTTTCTCATCATTTGCGTGTGAGAAATGTACTATTGATTTTTTTTTACTTTTATATTAAAGTATAATTCACATGCAAAAAGTTCACTTATTATAAATGAATAGTTTGTTAAATTTTCATAAATTGAATATACTCACCAGGCTCCAGATAAAAAAGCTGTTATCCATATTAAGCCCCCCTGCCTCTCCCAATCCCTCTTCCAGTGCTTTAACCAGTGTTTGTTCCTTCCGCTGAGGATAACCACTATCATGACTTCTTTCAGAATAGATTAATATAGCTGTTTTTGTGCTTTATATGAATGGAGTAATATAATAGTGAATTCTTTTTGCATCTGGTTTCTTTGACTCAACATTATGTTTGTGAAATGTTATCTGCATGATTGCATATAGTTGCCCTTCATTCATTCCCATTACTGTAAGCTATTCCATTGTGTGAACATACCAGAATGTATTTATCTGTTTTGCCGTCAGTATGTATTTGAGCACTTTTTAGTTTGGTGCTATTATAAATAGAGCTTCCATGAACAGTCTAATACATGTCTGTCTAATACAAAGTCTTCTATTAGAACATTCCATTCATTGGTGCTATTGTAAATGGAGCTTCTGTGAACATTCTAATACCTGTCTTTTTGTTGAACAACCTATTGCTGCTGTCTATACACTCAGGAGTGGAAATGCTGAGACATAGAGTATTTATTTGTTCAGTTTAGATGAGTTTTTAAATGTGGTTTCCACTTAACATCCCCATAAGCAGTGTTTGAGAGCTTCAGTTACCCCACATCCTTGCCAACTGTGGCATTTGAGATATTTTTTCTCATTGCAGCCATTCTGTCCGAATGGTAGCAGTATGTCATTTTGATTTTTCCTTACATTTCCCATGTTACTAATGACAGTGAGCAACTTTTCGTAAGTTTATTGGTCATTTGTGTGGTCTTCTATGTCACAACCCAGTTCAAGTTTTTGCCCTCCATTCTATTGGCTTCCTGTTGACTTATTAGTGTCACTTATTTGTGAGAGAATAGTTCTTTGTTGGCATTGTAAACATTTTCTCCCAACCTGTGGCTTCTCTTTTCACTTTTTAACCATACCTTGATGAACAGACGTTTGTAACCCTAATAAGAGTTCAACATGCAATTTTTTTCCTGTGAGGGTTAGCATTTTTTGTGTATTGTTTAAAAAATCTCTCCCTATTCCCCAAACAATATATTTTCACTAGGTTTTTATTAACAGATTGAATGTTTTACCTTAACATATTTAGATTTCCAGTCTCTGGTTTTGACTTGCTTGTATGATGCGAGATGGAGTGAAGATACTTACATATTTTTTTTTCATGAAGGTCTCTTGTTGATGCAGAACCATTCATTGAAAATACTGACGTGTCCTCAGGGCACAAAAATCAGCTAGCAGTAGATGAAGGATCTATACTGGGCTCATTCTATTCCATTAGTTAGTTTGTGTATTTTTGCACTTTGATTATTTTTTTATAATGAATATTGATAGCTGGTAGTATAAGCCTCCAGATTTGTTTTTTTTTCTTCTTCAAATCTGCCTTGGGTTATTATGGGTTATTTCCATTTCTAAATGAATTTTAGAATCAGTTTACTAATTTCCACATGCAAAACACCTTTCTAGAGTCTTATTGGGTCTACATTGAATCTTTAGATTATTTTTGAGAGAATTTACGTCTTAACAATATTCAGTCTTCCACCCTATGAACATGAAATATCCCTCCATTTACTTAAGTCTTTTACAATTTATCTCATTAATGTTTTGTAGCTTTCAGTAGGGAGATCTTGCACATCTTTTATAAAATTTATCTCAAGGTATTTGATGTTCTTGATGCTGTTGTAAAAGGCATCTTTTATTAAATTAACTTTTAAAATTTGTCTTAGTTTTCCAAGGTTACTGTAACAAAGTGTCACAAACTGGATAACTTAAAACAGCAGAAATTTCTTGTGTTACAGTTTTGGAGGCTAGAGGTTTGAAATCTGTACGGGAGAATCCTTCCTTGTTTCTTCCTAACCTCTGGTGGTTTTCCAGCAATCCTTAGGCTTCATTCTTTGCCTTCTCATCACATGACGTTTTGCACTATGTCTCCATCTTTGTATGGTATTCTCCTCCCTGGGTCTATCTGTGTGTCCAGATTTCCTCTTCCTATAAGGTCGACAGAAAGAACTGGGATCCAGTTTGGCCTCATTTTAACTAATTTCGTCAGAAATTACCTTCTTTCAAAGCAAGGTCATGTTCGTGGGATTGGGGATTAGAATTTGAACGTGTTTTTTTTGAGGGGGACACAATTCAACCTATAACAATTGTTTCTTGCCCTATTGTTTTTTTGTAATCACCCTCATACTCAGCAATGTTGAAAAATACACTTATTAATTCAAATAGCTTGTAGATTTCTTTTGGATTCTCTACATTTATAGGTCTTTGAATGACAGTTTTATTTCTTCATGTCCAGTCCTTCTGCTATTTCTTTTCTTGCCTTTTTGCTATGCTGTTTCGCTATGGGTTGTCCCTGACTTGTTCCTGCTCTCAGAGGGAAGGCTTTCAATCTTTTACCATCAATTTTGAGTGTGTATGAGTTTATATGTATCTCATATATCTGTATATATGGATTCAGAAAGTTTTCATCTATCCTAATTTGAAGAGAATTTTTATCATGAATTTGTGTTTTAGCTTCTGAATGTTGAACTACCTTATGTTTCTCGAGCAAACTCCTCTTGATTATGTCGTCTTACTGTTTTATATATTTATATGAAATTTGCTATAATTTTGTTTTTGATTTTTATGTTCTCATAAATTAGTGAGAGAAATTGGCCTTCAATTTCCTTCCCTGTAAAGTGTTTAAGGTTTTGACAGAATAAAAATAATTTGTGTCACATTTCTCTATACATTTGTAAGAATTCACCAATGAAACCATTCAGATCTGAGAGATTGTCTGAGGGAAATTTTTAAATATAGACTCAACTTTTGTAAGAGATATTGGGCGATTTAGATTTTATCATTCTTTTTCATCAACTTTGATATCTTGTATTTATTTATTTTTTTGAGGAACTTGTTCGTTCATCCAGATTCTCTAATGTATTGGTTTAATGGTGTTCATAATATTCTCTTACTCTGTTTTTTTTCTTTTTATAGCATTTTTTCTTGTGAAACGTAACGTATATACAAAACAAAAAATTTCTAAGTACAGTTTAACAAATAGTTTTAGAACAAATTTCAAAGTATGGTACATGTTGTAGTTCCACCATTTTTCTTCTAGCTAATCTAAGACACTAGAGACAAAAAAAAAAAATCAATATAATGATTCAGTACTCATAGTCATTTGTTAAATTTTATTTTCTCTGATATAACTCCACCTTTTTCATGCTCCTTCCTCCTATCTTTAGGGATCTGTGGGTAATAGCCATTCTAATTCATGTTGAAAAGGGGTACTGACAGACACTATGGAGAAGGGGGATACAACTGGTTGATACTCTTGGAGAGACTGGGTTTCAGGGTTTCTGCAGAATAAACTTAGTAAAATTTTTATAGCATCTCAGAGCCCTGGGTATTCTTTAGGGTTAACCCTGTTAGTTGTGGCTTGGCACACCATGGCAATTAGCAGTATCTAGCTGAAGCTTCCATAAGAGTAATCTCCAGAATAGCCTTTCAACTCTGTTTGAAATCTTTTAGCCACTGATATCTTATTTTGTTAACATTTCTTTTCCACTTTTGGGTCACATAGGCATTGTGGCTCCCACAGTGCCAGAGCCAGGCTCATCCATGGAAGTCATGTCCCATGTTACCAGTCTCTTTGATGATAGTCATTTTATTATTGTCTGTTTTTTTATTCTTTATATTGGGATTCATTTTTTAAAAAAATTTTCCTGGGTCAATTTTCAAGGCATTGAAATTTAGTTGATTTTTTTTCTGTTGTATGTTTGTAAACAATTGCATTGCTTTTTGTTATTTTTGTAATGATTCCTTTTTTCCTTCTACATTTTTAGGTTTGATTTTTAGGTTCTACATTTTAGGTTTTAATTCCTAGGTCCTTGAGATAGAAGCTTAAATCCTATACTTTCCTCCTTTCTTATTTTTTTACATATATTATTTTTTTTTGTCCAGCTTTTATAGTTGTCCTAAGTCAAGTTTATTTAAACATAAGCTTGTCTGACATTGCTGGAAGCCAAGACTTTAGAAGTGAATTTTTAAAACTTCTTTAACATTCAGAATGATTATGACTATTCAGTACACACTGGGTAAACTCTACATCTGCTTTCTAAGATTTTCTTCTCACATTTTTAGCTATGTTTTTAACCTACTTAGGCTGGACAACTCCGAAAAACTGTGTTGATATAATGTTTTTGGTATCTGACTTCCACTAATTCCGGTTCTTTAAAAGGAGCATCTGTTCATAGTAGGAGTAGGCAAACAGATGCTCCAAGATCTGTATCGATGTTTACAATTGACACCTTCAGCAGGAAGAACATTTAACTTTCTGGGTCTTTCTATCACAACTTTGTTTCACAACCAATCCACCCAACCATGATTCTAGACAGGACTTCTATGGATACATGAAAGAAGATGGTTTTCAGCAATGTCATATATTTCATATTCTGTTCTACTCTGTTTGAGTGAACAAGAGTGGCCTGTGTTTTTTTCATGTCACTTCGATTGTCAGGAACTTTCAAATATGTATCATTGCTGTGGCAGAGACAGAAGAGACAAAGGATGACTTAAGAGACTCCAAGGCCTGCAGATTATAAAATAGGTAAGAAGACATGACTTGCAGGGTAGTAATCTAGTAAGGGAAAGAGAATATCCTGCAGATCAAAAATCCAAGTCAATTATCATGGTCCATAACAAGTGAAAATGGAAGGAAAAATTAAAGGTCGAATCAAGGCAGTCACAATTGAGATCAAGCATTAGAGAACAGGTAAAAAAAAAAAAATGTGCTGGATTGAAAGGATGTATGTCCCCTAGAAAAGCCATGTTTTAATCTAAATCCCATTTCATAAAGGCAGAATAATCCCTATTCAGTACTGCATGTTTGAAGCTGTAATCAGATCATCTCCCTGGAGATGTGATATAATCGAGAGTGGTTGTTAAACTGGATTAGGTGAAGACATGTCTCCACCCATCAGGTGGCTCTTGATTAGTTTCTGAAGTCCTATAAAAGAGGAAGCATTTTGGAGAATGAAGGAGATTCGGAGAGAGCAGAGAATGCTGCAGCACCATGAAGCAGAGAGTCCACGAGCCAGCAGCCTTTAGAGATGAAGAAGGAAAACGTGTCCCGGGGAGCTTCATGAAACCAGAAGCCAGTAGAGAAAGCTAGCACATGATGCTGTGTTCACCATGTGCCTTCTCACTTGAGAGAGAAACCCTGAACTTCATTGGCCTTCTAGAAGCAAGGTATCTTTTCCTGGATGCCTGTGATTGGACATTTCTATAGACTTGTACTTATTAAACTCCCCTTTTTAGAAGCTATTCCATTTCTGGTATATTGCATTCTGGCAGCTAGCAAAGTAGAACAAAAATTAAACAATATTTTACTCTGTTTAGGATTTTAGCAAAGCATGAGTGAATACACAGATTATTGAGTTCAGGAGAGCAGAAATAAGCCTTTTGGAATCTGGTAAAAATAGGTTTATACAAAATGACAACCAGAGTACTTTTAGTACTTTCAGTTCTAGGACAGGGGCTGGCTGCTCTGTCTCTTGAACTTAATTCCCATTTCTAAAGTAGGTTGTTGATGATGGGAAAATATGACCAGCTTCTTAGGTTGAGAGGAGGGCTCTATCTGTACATTTTTTGCTTATAATTGCTATATTCCCTAGGTAGTGATAACAGTCCTAACACATAAAGCACTGCATAAAAAAAGGTGAAAGGATAACCAAATGGAAATATCACACAGGCATGAATAAATCTCATAAAATATGCTGATATATTTTCCTCTTGTGGAATGAATAGTAAAATTAGTGAACTGTTTTTAATATTACTTTATTTTTAATGATAGCTCAAATTCTTTATATAAATAAATATCTCCTACTGTATTTAATTTCAAAGAAAAAAATCTGGCCTTTAAAGCTGCATTCTGCTGCAGACCTAGATTATCATATCAACCATGAAAATGTCTTATTTTTTTATAGTCATTTGACCCTGATTTCCCACTTTAGGCAAGACAAGAGATTGATTTACTTATCATATCTCCAAGGAGTGTGGGTTGTCATGCACACCAGAATGCTGCTTCTCCCTCTCTCTTTAAACCAGCATTCATCTCCTGTCCTTCTTGAACCAGAGGAAGAAACATTGCCTATGTTGATGGGATGGTATGAGTGGAAACTGGCACTAAGGACGAGGTTAGGAACTGGAGCGTTGTGACTTCTACCCAATTACCATTGGGCAAGTCAAGTCACACAGCCAAAGCCAAAAGCAAAAGATATTGAATCCCAGGTTGAGATATAGATGTAAAAGTATAGATGCAGAGAGAAATATAAAACAATCAGGACCATGGGTATCTTAGTCTTCTAGGCTGCTGATAGCAGATACCATAAAATGGATTGACTTAAACAAAGCGGATTTATTCCCTCACAGTTTGAGGTTTAGAATATGTCCAAATCAAGTCATCATAAAGACGCATGGCAGCATCTGCTGGTCTTTCCCTTCTCTTCAAGGTTTCATTGACTTTATCTTCTTCTGTAGCTTTCTCCCTCTTGCTGGCTCTCTCTCTTGTTTTGTATTCATTCAATTTATAAAGGACTCCAGTAAGAGAATTAAGACCCACCCTGGGCCATGCCTTAACTGAAATAATCTCATCAAAAGGTCCTACTTACAATAGCTTTACACCCACAAGAATGGATTAGCTTTCAGAACATGATTTTCTGGAGTACATACAGTACCACACTACCACGGCAGGTTACTTTATATGTTTGGACATTTAATTCCTGAAGTAAATTTGCTGATATTGCAAAACACTTTACTTCATTATCTTTATTGATTTTATTTTACATGGTGACATTTATCCTATGATTTTTTTTTCATCACTCATTTTAATAGGTAGTGTTTTAGTTTTATGGCTGATAAAACAAATACCATACAATGATTTGGCTTAAATAGTGAGAACATGTTGACTCATGGCTTTGAGGCTAGAAAGTCAAAATCATGGCATAAGCAAAGCAATGCTTTCTCCCTGAAGACCGCGGTATTCTGGGGCTGACTGCTGGTGATCCTTGGTCCTAGGCTTCTTTTTTTTCACATTGCAATGCACATGGTTGCACCTTCTCTTTTCTTTTCTGGGTTCTATTGACTTCCAACTTCTGGATCTTCTCTGTGGCTTCTTCTTCCATGTCACCCCCCCCCCCTTTTTTTTTTTTTAGCTAATTAGGACTTCAGCCATACTGGATTCACCCTCATTCAGTTTGGCCACACCTTAACTAATAACATCTTCAAAGGTCCTACTTACAAATGGGTTCACACTCACAGGACCAGAGGTTGGGACCTGAACTTGTCTTTTGTGAAGGACGTGACTCAATCCTCAACAGGTGGAAAGACTTTTCTGACTATACAACTGTGAAGCAACTTGCTAAATCCATGTATCGTGGGAACACAGGCTCGGGCATACCAGAAACTTTTAGCAAATGACCGCTTTATTACTTACATGCCACAAAGGGTCCAAAAGATCAGGGGAGTGATCTCATCATGGCTGGTCTCCTGAGGCAGCCAACTGCTCAGGTCTGGGTCAGTGAATAGCAGCTCCTCACATCCAATTTTGTATTGGAGAGGAGAGACAAACCTGTGCTCCCTGAGGGTGGGTTTTTATATCCCCAGGAAGAGGGGATCCTGCCACTGAGAGTGTTTGCACCGATAAGTCGCTGGAACTGCTTGTTCCAGGTTTGGTTTCAAGTTTAAGATATAGTCAGGGATTAGACCTAACTTCTCCCCGCACCCCAGGGTACAGAATGGAAACATTAAAACATCTGCTCCCAATTGGAAAGGAGGCCAGGGTAGGCAAGGGCCAGGGTTAAACACGTGGCTGCTACATGTGTTTAACGAGCAGACTTAAGTTAAATTTGTGAGTTTATAAAAATATTAGTCAATTAGATCTGTGGACTAATAAAGAGATGCAAAGATGTGATATAAGTGCCACCTTGACTGTCTCCTTACTCAATTACTGCTAATTGATCATGACAGACTTTCCCACTGAGATCACATGAAGGTTCCAACTTTGCAACCCAGGTAGTCACCATCAGTCATGACAGTGTGAGAGTTGAAGCCTAATTGCCATTTTTGCACTCAGTGAACTGGTTACCGTTTACTCTCAGTTCACAAAATACCTGGAGTACATTAAGATGTATGTACTTTTGTGCAAGATAATATTTCATCTAAAGTTTCATGATGTGAAGAATTCTGTTTTTCTTAATTCTCTAAATATGATAAATAGTGTCCATCGAATAATGTCAGGAATGAAGAAATCAGAATGTTTTTGCCTTATAAAAAAGTTAATTTTAATTATATTAGATTCATTATGGTATAATAAATGCATATTTGGTGTCTGGCATGGATTACAAAAGTAATCATTTTATCAAATCAAGTCTTTTTTTTTTTTTTTTAACCTTTGTGCTATTTTGAAGCTGTGATGTACTTCATAAAAGGCCATGTTCTCTTAATCCACCTCTGTGAAGGCAGGCCTATTGATGGATAGGACCTTTTGTTTAGGTTGTTTCCATGGACATGTGTCCTGGTCCATTCAAGGTGGATCATAATCCCATTGCTGGAGTCCTTTATGAAAGGAAAAAAGCAGATGAAACTCAGAGAGTCAGAGAAGCTGAGAGATAAAACACCTTGGGAGAAGCAGGAAGGTCCCACAGGAACTGAGAGAGTCAGTGTAACCAGAACCAGGAGAGAAGGACTAACAGACGTCACCATATGCCTTCCCATGTGACAGAGGAGCCCCAGATGTCAGCAGTCTTTCTTCAGAGAAAGTTTCTTCCTCTTGATTTCTTAATTTATACATTTTCATGGCCTTAGAACTGTAAATTTGTAACCTAATAAAACCTCATTGAAAAATCCAACTCATTTTTGGTATATTGCATTCCAGCAGCTTTAGTAAACTGAAATGCTTACTTGATAAGTGTTAGCAAATTGAAACACTTATTTTGATAAGACCCAGGGATCAGGTGTGTATGTGAATTTGACAGAATCTAAGATGGCTTGATATGTTCAACTTGGATTACTGTCTCAAGTATAATTTATTCTCTGAAATAAGGAATGCCGAAGAACATAAAGAATGTATGGGATGGTAGAAAGGTAAACTTCATGCTTGAAAGAGAAAAACTAGATTTTAAATGTATTATTATTGAGATTGCCAGGTGAAAGCCTAGGGGATCTAGGTTCAGTACATAGCTTAAAATGGAGTTCAGATGCTTGTCATGGGTAAAAGTATGTTTTAGTGTACTGAGGTTGAAACTGGAACCACTGAAAGAATGGCAAGGTCATTAGCTGTTGGATCAGGTCTAGGTAGAGGTTAAAGGTGGGATAAAAAAAACCTTAAGGCAGGACATAGATAAAGAATTACAACTCACAATAGGATAAGCAAAATAATAGGTCAAGGGAGGCAAAAATGAAGGGGGTCCAGGGGACTCAAGACTGTAGGATAATGCAAGAGATTAAAATTCTGAACAGAGAGGTAGGAGCAAAGACTGGCAGAGTGGAAAGCTGTGATCAAGATTTAGAGATGTCAGTAAGATGTAAATAAATTAAACGAGATTATGCCACTCCTGGAGTTTCTGTATAATCTAAAGTACTTTTCCCAAGCATTTTGGTTTGAAACTTCAAGCAAGACACAATTGAAAATACTTTTGGAGAATAAGGATTCATTGTAGAGATGAGGCTGTTCCCAACTGGTTGCAGTTATGCTTTACAAATGTATCTTTCTCTGGCTGAAGAAAGGCTGTCTTATTTTTTGGATATGTAGCATGAAACGTGAATTACTCAAATTGCTCATTCTTTCCCTCCCCGTTCCCTTTCATTCTCCCTCCCTCCTTTCCTTCTCTCCTCCTCTGAAGTATAAGGGTTCTGTGAGTTTGGTCAGAAATATATCACTTGGGAACCAAGTGGGTGAAGCACCTTAAAGTTATAGAGGGTATTTTGAAGTCCAAATGTTTTCCTGTATCACATGAAATCTCTTATTTCACTCTGGCTAGTAAATAATTACTTTGGGAAGTAAGTACAACTAAATGAAGCCTAATTCATGTGATTTTGATTATGTGTTCAAAGTATTAGCTCTGTATTAAGTGATTTGGTTTCTTTACTTTTTGAAGGAATTAGCAATCAACTAATTGTAAAATGATTTAACGCTCAAATATTGAACTGGAAACAAGTAAAAATTTAGGATTGACCTTGTCAGTGTATGTTTTAAGCTGCAAACCCTCTTCTATTCCTTTGTATCTAACTCCTGAGGTTAAAATGGAACTGATTTTCTGCTGCTTATTTTGTGATTATTCAAATTTGTTATTTTTAACTTGATAACTTTTAAAGATCATTTGCCTATTTCTTACCAAAGTCAGATCTATAGCGGTTTGTAAGAATTGAAACTGTAAACCCGATAAAATATTTGTTGTAGCATTCTTTGGTACTACACAACAACATGATTATTAGTTATTTTTTTTCTTGTTTGAATATAGGCTTACATTTTCTAATTTAGCACTCTTTTAACAGATACTGATATTTGTAAATTTTTAAAACTATTTTAGCTAAAATGTTTGTACAGTTTCAGCTTCTTGTACTAAACATCAATTCACAAAGCAGATTTTGATAAAGCTTGTTTAGTTGAAACACATTGTTGTTACTTTAGGTGCTGACTATTCTGATGCCGAGTTTCCAATTGCCTTGATTAAAGTAGAAACATTCTATGGCTTGGATGACTTACATTTCAAATTGGTTTGAGCAAGATGATTGGTATGAAGGACTCCAAAGAGTAAGATACATTTATGTTGTGACTATGCATTTCTGTGATTTTTTTTCTGTTTTACTTCTCATACAGTTGTATTCTACATAATTTATATTGTGAACATTTTTGTACTGCAAACTCAGAGTAAATAAAACATTTATTTGGTAGGTTTTAATGCAGAAGTAAGATTAAGATCTATAAAGAGCTTTAAAGTTATGTATCTAAGGAAATCTTTTTTTCCTTTCCTGATTTCAGATGAATTCTTAGTAATGTTTTCAGACTGTCTTTAGGCTTTGAATATGAAATAGCATTTTGTATATCGAGATTAATGCATGGAAACAGGAACAATTTCAAGAAAGTCATTTAATGTGGAGAAAAGCATTTAATGAATCAATGATAAGTGCATGATGATGTTGTATATTACAAAAATATTGTAAAAGAACAGACAAAAAATGTATGCAGAAGTGTCTTGTTGCCTCTGGTAAATCTTTAGGTTATTAATTACATTTCAGAAAGTTGCATTGTTACTATGGCAACTTTTGCATAGTACTTTGAAAATAGCTGTTCTAATCTATTATTAAAATAGTAGAGAAAGTGCTATTTAAAAATGTACCTCATCAAACTGGATTTTGTTTAAAGCAACATGATTTCTCTTTGATTATTTTCACCTTTGAAATGGATGGATTTCTCAATTATTTAGATGAAGGCAATTTAAATTTTTTTTGTTTCATTAATGAGTGTAGCAAAAGAGCTGGAATATGTTCCTGCTGTTTCACCAGGTTTTTTTTTTTTCCCATTGTTGTTTGGGGGCAGCACTGAACTTTTCTACCTTTTTCCTCAAGTTCCTATTCTAAACATATCAGTTAAGGACATTTTCTCGGTATCTTTCTCTATTTTAAGTATCAGAATCCTCAGAAGTTTAAAGCCACTTGGACTTTTTTGCATATTTTCTTTATTTTTTTTAATCTGTGAAACATGCTGGTGAACATCTCTGTGGCCGGTAAATATATACTTCTAGAGAATGATACTCATACTGTGAATCTTAAAGTATTGTTCAGGAAAGAGGTGAGAACTGGTGGGTAACTTTCCAGCCTGAGTTTCAAACTTATCCATACATGATGGAAATATTTCAGCTTATGGGTTTGTAACACTCCAAGCTCCACTGGAAAACACACTCATGCATAAACACAGGCACACTCACTACAGTACCAGCATCTTTTGTTTGAACTGCATGTGTGCATTTTAAACATAATAACAAGCGCATTTCTGATGTTTTGAAACAGAAGTCTATTTTCAAATACAGTCCATGCACTTCTCTGTGTGAGGGGTTATGTTGATAGGCTGGTTAATAAGGATTGGGAAACTGATTTTAAGAAGAATGTTTATTACTAAAATTGTATGCTTCTTTTAAGATAGGAAGTTCATGAAGATTATGAGGAGTCAAAGACTTTCCCCAACTCAAGCTACTCTTTAATGCTACTACTGAATTTTCCAAGTAAATTTCTGGTTCTAAGACATATTTAAAGAATAAGTGTTCCTATATTGAGAAATAGTTTGACCTTAAAACTATCATGCCATCTTTATGAATTTGAGCTCTTTCTGGCCTTTTTTGATTGTTCTTTCTTCTACAGACTTAGATAAAAAGGAAACCATATCGTATTAGAAATTGTCATATTCTAAATAAAGAAAATATGAATATTGACTTTAATTTCTCCTAAAATTCTAACCTGTTATTTTTCAGAGTATGTTTATGTGTATAGATACCCATATACTCAGCACCCAAATAGCAGATTTTTAAGTAGATTCATATAAAAAATATTCAGAGGGAGAGATGAGTTGGATTTTTGAATTAAAAATAGTAATTTGGAAGCATAGTGCTTGAAAAAATCACATACAAATGTGAATTTGAGCTTTTAACAGTAAGTTGGCATTTTCACTTTTATATCATTGTCTGTGGCATTTATATATGTATACATACACATATAATTAGCACTGCATTAAATTTCATTTTGATTATTTCAATTCTTAATACTCCTGCATGATTAAAAGTAAGCTTTCTTGCCCATGCGTCTCTCATGTAGACATACTCCTTTCATGTGTTTTTCCTACGTTTCATTCACTTACTGTGCAAAGCATCTTTACCATATATTCCTTGTTAAACCTGAGCTTAACTGTAACATCAGTATAATGTGTGTTCATGCATGTGAATGTGCCTGTGTCTGTGTTTTGTATGGTGTAAGATTGAAGCTAAAAATAGAAATTAGGTTAAAAAAATAAAAATCAGAAGTCCTCCCAGGCTGTAGTTGCCAGGTTACTGGAACTGTCAGCTGCGAGTAGAATGGCATAGTGCTCAGGCTTTCTTCCTGATCTTTTATAAATCTTCATTATTCAGTGAGCTTCAGGGTGTACTACTTCATCTTTCAAGTGATGCATGTTGTTTCTGGGCCCAAAACAATATATTTTCTGAAGCAACAAAACTTTGGAATGGATGTGGAAATTCTTTAGTGGTTCACATAAAATGAAACAGATTCTAAAGTAAGGATAATTTCAGTGGGCATAATATTTACCTGAAATATATCATTTCCTATAATTTACTGTTAAAATATATTTATTTATCTATGTATGTGTTATATTTTGTAGAGTTTATATTTGGAATATATTCATATATACATATTTTGAAATGACCTTCAGTTGAATATTTTCTATTTTTCAGCAATGCCAAATCCACTAATTGTGTAACCATTTGTGCTGATTACCAGAATAACAAAAGCTTCTAGACATTTTTTCATCTCAGTAGATAAAATGAACTGTACATAACACTAAATAAACATAACACTAAATAAAACTTGCTAAAGTGTTGAATATATTTTCCAGTATTTTTAAAAAAGCAGCCCATAAATTGCAAATACTTGCAGGTGTTTAAACACATATTTCACATATAAAAATGCAAATACATTTATATATTTAATGATGCAGAGTTTCTTTTCTTGTTTCATTCAAAATCATAGATTTTTTTTTAATACGCTGCCATTTTATTTTGTCCTATTTATTAGTTTAGTGACTGGATTGGCCAACATGTTCAATTCTGAATTTTAAAATAATGTAAGTTTTGGAATGTAAGACTTGTAAAAAGCTATTTAGGAACAAGGCCATACCAAATTGTATCTTGATACATAAATGTTTGTATTATGTAAATTTGGAAACTAATAAATCAAGTCATACTGATAAAGTAAAATTGTGTGGCATGAGTTTAGAAATAATGTATTTGTTTTAAATATAGTAGCCAGAAAGTGAAAATAATAAAGATGGCTCCATTTTACATGTTTAAAGATTTTTACCTAAGTATGAATGGCTTAATATCTAAATAGAAATTCGGGATTTGGTTGAACAGAAATTGGAAAGCATTTTTATTTACACCCAAATATTATATATAATGATTATGGGTACCCAGGACAACCTAGAAAAGCATAATTTACTTATATTGAGGCTGAAATAGTGTTTATTTTGAATGAAAATAATTTTTACTAATTGAAAAAAGTATATAACTTTTAAATTTTTCTTAGGTGAAGTAATATAAGTTCCATTAGAAGAGGAAGAAAGGAGGTTTTTTTGTAGGAGTTTCTGAGTACTCTTAAGCATTCAAAGATATTTAGAACTATTTCATCATGTTGATTTTCACATTATATAATTTGACTTCTTTTGTAAATCTGTTACTTCTAGTCAGGTGAATGGGTTTATTGGGATGAAGACAGAAAGAAGAGAAGGAATGAAAAAGGAAGGATGAAAAAGTAGATCCAGAAGTGGAAATATGAAATAGAAAAGATAGGAGAAAGTAGTCATAAAAATAAATGTGGGTTAATGATCCATTGGAGAAATACACCAGATTTGTATTTACTAACCACTGAGCATTAAAAGAAATAAGAAAAATGATTTTGTGGTCAATACGTGATCCCACCTTTACCGAAAATAGTACAGAAACTAAGTAGAGACACTTGATTATTTTTCCATGACTGTCCCGGATATCACTGGCCCAGGATAGTCTTCTTCAGACTAGTACATAGTGGGATAGACAGGAAAGAGGGTAGCTAGATTGAGGTGGAAGGTTCCTGGGGATACACTGAGCAAGCAACCATGAGACTTGAGTAAGGTGGCCATGGATGAGATATTTATGTATATGTGTTTCATATTGTAATAGTTTACATGCTGTGGTTTTAAGGCATTAACATTATACTGTTAAATAAATGCACTATCATTATACTATTAAAAAGTGAGGGTGTTTTGTTCAAACATTTATTCTTGAATGTTATTCATTAGATAACCATATAGTGCATACTCATCACACACCTGGGTTTTGCCCTAATGCGATTTTCTTGTATAATGGATTTCAATATGATCAAAGACTTAAACATCTTCACTTTTCCCTGTTCTCCTAGAACATTGAATATAGACTTTATATATAGATTCATAGACTTCTTTGAGCTGCAAGAAATCTTAGAGAAAATCTAAGCTTTATTTTAGATTCGAGAAGACAGAGATATAAAGTAATGTGCTGCATTGCGTTGTCTCCATCTCGGGGTTGTTTACCTACAGTTTTTATTCAGATATAAGCTAGCTTCCACCTTCCTTCTGTCCCTTCTTATCAATGAGCAATGCTGTCACCCCAGGTTGTGCCTGCCTTATCTACTCAAATAGGTTTTGTGAGGTTAAAATGAGTCAATGTAAAAAAAAAAATGAATTCTGTGACAGAGATTACTGTCCCCTAATATTGGCCCATAATGTTTTAAACTCGACTTTGTTGCCTTAGAATGGATTGCCAGTATCTAAAGATTGTTGTATTTCACCTGAAAATCTGGCTATTTCAGTTTCTCTGGGAAGTTTCATGAATCTGTTGATACAGGCTGGCCTTCTCCAGCGGTACTAAAGCCCTTTAGATAAAATATGCACTTTCTGCTTCACTACAGATCCTGTCATTCTTTATGGGCTTCCAAACTCTGTGGTCCAGTGTCATTTATCGCCTGATAATGTCTTGCTTTCCTAATTAAAGTTGACTGTTCGATGTCTTTAGACATTTGAGGTTTTAACACCTATGCTCTGAAAATAGAGCTGGTACTAGTAGAAATTTTGTCAGGAAAGAAAGTTGAGGATTGGAGAACACAGATGTAAAACAATGACTAGGAAGTTTATCTAATAATGACATTGTGATATTTCTTCAAATGTTTTTCAAGGCAAATATGTCCCAGGTAAGGCAAGTGGGCCTGCTGGCTGCTGGATGCCAGCCGTGGAACAAAGATGTGTGTGCTGCCAGTGGAGACAGGTTTGCCTACTGCGCTACTCTCGCCATCTATATTTATCAGGTAAAATTGACACTGATTAATTTAATTTCCAATTTTATCAGATAAAGTTAATATTTAATAAATACTTATGTCCCTAGCACATGAACTGTAATGCCATAAATGTATTGCTATTTATGTTTTCTGTTTTATTGCTACTTATACTTCATTGGTTCTGTAAGTCAAACTTTTAGAAAAAATTTATATCATATTATTAAATTAATAGTCAGATATTAATTGGTTTTATAATCTTTTATGGCTGTTGCTTAAAAATACTTTCTGCAAGAATTATAAAGTCCCATTTTAGGGATGGTGAGCAATTTGTTTTTAATTCTTTTTAAACTAGATTCCTGCATAAATCAAAGGAATTCATTTCTTCATTTATTTCAACCTCTGCTCAGTAACTATATTTAATATGAAAAATCCTCTTATCAGTTGAAGAATGTGGGTAGTCCCAGATATAGTATAATTTGAGATATTCTTAAGGAAAAAACATTTGCTACTTATTTTTTTATATCAAAGCTATATCCAGACATGTTTCATCAGTTTCCAATGTATAGAGCCAGTGGCCTCCATCGAGATGTGTCGTGAGCATCTAAAATCCCAAGTTTCATCTTTTTCCTTAAATTTGGAGTCAGTATCTCAGTGTAATATGTCACCAGCTAACTACTCATCCAAACCAGAGCGTGAGAGTTACCTCTGACTCCTACCTATGCTCACAGTCTGTCTCTAGGTGGCCAAGAGTGAATCCAGTATTTTTATTTTTTAGCGTCTTCTTAATCTACATCACTTCTCCCCAGACAAATCGTAATGGTTTCCTTAGAGCTTTCCTGCCTCTAGTTTGGCCCCTTCCAAGTTGTTTCTTGTTAATTAATCATCTGTAATGCAAATCCAATTATATTTTTCCTCTACATTAAAATATTCAATTCTTCCTTGTTTTAGTTTCCTAGATTCTAAAACATTTACCAGTGGGTTCGCTTAACAGGAATTCATTGGTTCATGGTTTCAGAGACTAAAATACTTGCTTTCTCTTGGGATCGGTATATTCTGGCTGGCTGGCGATCTTTGGGGTACCTCGGATTTTCTGTCCTGTGACTGTGCTTATGGCCATGTCTTCTCTTTTCTTCTCTTGGTTGCATTGACTGCCAGCTTTTGGCTGCTTCCCACGACTGGTTCTTCCATCTGACTTTCACTGTGTTTATAAAGGACTCCAGTAATCCAGATTAAAGTACAACCTGCTTCAGTTGGGCCACAGCTTAACTGAAATAACATCTTGATGAGTTCTTTCTTGCAATGGGTCCCACACCTCCCAGAATGTAGCCTGAAACCAAAAAAATGTCCGAACTCGAATATACAATTCAATCCACCACACTCCCCTTTCCCTGATATTTATGTCTATATGTTTGTTTGTGAAGGTTTATAATCATTCCCTGATATTTAACATCCAAGTTGCATATTATGACATTCAGGGTGTCCCTCTCACCTTGTGCTTTAAACAAACCAAGGGAATTGCATTTTAAAAAATATCTCAGTCTCATATTGATTCAGTTTGCCTGCATTGCCTATTTCAAATCTCAGCTCAAGTATATTATAAATTTTTTTCCATATCCTGCATTTTCCCTTTTCCTGTGAGTGAGGGATCTCATAAAATTGACCCCCTCCCTACATGCTAATGTTTATCAGAAGTGAATCTTCCTCATCTTTGAATTCTCAAATTTTTGCATTCACCCTGATCCTTAGCAGATATTCATTAAATGTTTCTTTAATGAATGGTTATTTTTATAGAAAACAAAGCTTTAATACAGGCTTATTTCAGCTAAGAGTTTAAAAAACATGTATTGTTCTGTTCTGGAGTAAAAATTCCTTTTCAGTGCTATATATTAGTTTATTATTAATAGTCCTGTAACTTATTGAAGATATAAGAAATGATAGCATTATTTTTATATAATGTTCATAAAATATTACATCTCAACGATATAGCCTAACATGCTATGTAGTCCATTCCTAAGATTGTGGAAACATCTAACAACCAAAATGCAATTTCAGTAGAGCTCAAGTTTTTCATCTCTCATCCCCCATGCATAGAGAGCAGCAATACTTCCAAATACCTTCTTTTTTCTCCCACTGTGTTCTTTAAACTCTGCCCTTACTCCTAAGCTTCTTGTTCCAAAATTCCTGCTACTGGATTCTCCCCTATGTCAGATCCCTATTTCTTGCCATTTGTCCTATTTCCTCCTAAAGAAAAACTTATCAGATAAGACAAGCTATTTCTCCTAGGTATAAGCATGGTAAGAAACTGAGTGGATGAAGCCAGAACTTATATTTTTTATGTTTGTGTGTCTTAAAATTTTATGATAACATTTTGTGGCTTGAATATTTAGGAAGATTATGCTAAAATTATTACCATAAAAAACCTTTTAAGAACATTTACATGTTCTTGCAAACTAAAAATTACTCATATTTGGAATTTAATGCAAGCAAACTGAGGTGACAGTTTGCTACAATACAATGTCTGTTGTAGACCCTTGCTCAGAGTATGACAGTAAAAAATTACAGGTGATACTAAAATTAATTAAACATATTAATAAGTATTATTTTAAATGTGATATCTAAATTAAAGGGCTTTGAAATTATGCTGTGTAAATAACACAGTATTGTTATTTTCAGAGTAAATATTTATTAAATAATACCTGGTGTCAATATACAGTAAAACTCTGATAATCTGCCATACTCTGGGTAATGAGAACGATAAATTACTAGATTTTTCTGAACCATTGAATGACACTCTTAAGTACTGTTAGAATTTCTTTGAACAATTGAGTTGCGCTAATTTATTGTATTTACTCTAAAAGTAGAGTAATATCTTGTCCAACTCAATATAATAGTACACTCTCATAATATTGAACTATATGTATAGTAGGATACATATGCGTTAATAAATTAATCCTACAAACAGTTCAGTATTCTATAGTGTGTTTGTGGATACTATTTGAATAATTTGTATAGTAAAGTCATTGAAGGTCATTGATGTGTTTCTCTGTACATTTATTGTTTTTATAGACCTCTTAAATTTGTAGTTTATTTAGTTGTTCTTCAGTTAGATACATTTGAAACATTTACAATGTCTATAACTATAACTTAAAATTTAAAATCTTATTCATTCATCATATACAGAAAACTAATATATATTATTAAATAGGTCAATTTAAAATAATTATAGCTATTCTGCTAATCAGATCAAAATGCCATTGGTATATCCTGGGTTATCTTTAACAATATTTTCATCCAAATTTGTCCAGGAATAGCTATAGACAATAGTTGTAGTGGGTGAAACAGAAACTATAGATGAAAAAGCCTTAGAAAATAATTGTATCTGTAGTCGAAAGCTTAGATACAAAGATGTTCACTGTAGCATTGCTTATGTTAGCAAAAATTAAAAGTTGCCTGAATACTAAGTACTAGCGTGTTTCATTCTTTCAGTAATATTAGCTGAGTACTTTTTATTGGCCAGTCATTGCCAGGCACTAGCAGTGCAGCTATGAACAAACCAGGTAAATTCTTCTCTTGAAACTTATATTCTTAGAAGGGCAAGGGGGAGAAGTAATAAAATAAACACATAAACAAGCATTCTAGGGAGAAAGATGTTCTATGAAGGCTATAAAAACAGGTAATAAGGTATAAAAACATGGATATATTCCAGGGAGCTGTATGAAAAAAGGTCAGCATCGAAAAACATCTTTTGGAAGTGCTTATGAATTAGACCTGAACAAGAGAATGAATAAGCAAGAGCAAATCAGTGGAGAGAAAATTCAAGGCTGAAATAAGTCAGGGGGGAGAGCATTTGAAGCCAAGGAAACATTAAACATAAGGCTATAAATGACTTTGTTGTTACAGAAACAAGGAGGTCAGAGTGAGCATGGAGGGATATGATACCAACTGAGAAGGCAAGGATAACAGAGGTTTGATTGTGTAGGGTCGTGTTCTAGCTGCCGGAATGCAACATACCAGAAATGGAATGGCTTTTTAAAAAGGGGAATTTAACGAGTTTCTGATTTACAGTTCTAAGGCCGAGAAAATGTCCCAACTAAAACAAGTCTATAGAAATGTCCAATCAAAGGCATCCATCCAGGGAAAGATGCCTTGGTTTAAGAAGGCCGATGAAGTTCAGGGTTTCTCTCTCAAGTGAGAAGGCACATGGCAAACACAGTCACAGTTTTTCTCCCTCAGTTGGAAGAGCACATGGTGAACACGGCATCATCTGCTAGCTTTCTCCTGGCTTCCTGTTTCATGAAGCTCCCTGGGAGGCATTTTCCTCCTTCATGTCCAAAGGTCACTGGCTGGTGGACTCTGCTTCTCATGGCTATGTTGTTCTGCTCGCTCTGAGTCTCTCTTTTTTATTCTCTAAAATGTTTCCGCTTTTATAGGACTCCGAAAACTTATCAAGACCCACCCAAATGGGTAGAGACATGTAGTCACCTAATCCAGTTTAACAACCACTCTTGATTAAATCACATCTCCAGAGAGATTATCTAATTACAGATTGAAATATACAGTATTGAATAGGGATTATTCTGCCATTACGAAATGGGATTTTGATTAAAACATGCCTTTTCTAGGGTCCATACCAGCTCAGGTCATGAAGGCCATTTAGGAGTTAGAATTTTATTCAAACTATTTGGTTAAAGAAAGGTTGGCATGATAAATTTTTGATACAACAATGATTTGGAAAACTTTTTAATAACACCATGAAAGGTTCATTATATGTTTAAGGAAAAAAGTCAAGTAGAACAAAGTTAAATATACAGTATTTTCTTCAGTTGATAGATTTCAAGACTTCTACAATGATAACTTATTTTTTAAAGAGTAAAAAATTTGTTTACATTCAGTTTATTTTGACCATTGTACATAATCTCCACTAATTCATGGAGGCACATTTACAAAGGAAATAGGAAAAGTGAAGCTGTTCCTTTATTCATTTACATCTGTAAACACAACATAGTTTCCCATCTAAAAAACAATAACAAATGATGTGTCATGACATCATTGCTCTGGAAGCTTTGGGCATCTTTATATTGTGATAATGAATAAATTGTTCATTTAACCTAATTTATTTGGGTTCAAATTTAAGTGAAAAAAATCACTGAAAAAATATATTTTAAAACCTTAGATAAAGCTATGGAAAATATAATAAAACTGAATTATTATGTATACTTAATTTAAAAAGGTTTATTTTACTTGTTTTTAAAATGAGTTCATATTCTTTATTAGGTGTACTAATTTTCATTTATGTAGCTTTTGTTTTTTCATGTGATTATTAAGGAATAATGAATTACCTTAAAAAAAAAGTACTGAAATCTTGTATTTATATATTTTGTATTAGTTGGATCACCATTATAATGAATTCAAACTTCATGCAATTATGTCTGAACATAAAAAAACAATCACAGCAATCTCTTGGTGTCCACATAATCCTGATTTGTTTGCGAGTGGAAGTACTGATAACTTAGTGATCATTTGGAACGTCGCAGAACAAAAAGTCATTGCTAAGCTCGACAGTACAAAAGGTAACTTTATAACTGGGATTTCTTTTATCGAATGAAGTCTTTTTATTTCATTATTCATTAATATTAGTTCAGGTTTTAAAGTAGTGTTTTTCAAACTTTCTATAAGTAATCATTGTATGTGTGTGGAACTGAAACAAAATTTCATGAAATAATTATATTTACTACATATGTTAAAGTAAAAACATAGTCATTGTCAAATATAATTTCATTAGTATTTTAATATAACATTTGTTCAATATTTATGGAGTTCTCATTATGTGTCAAGGTGCTGAAATAGGCATCAGGCTTCCAGTTTCTACCTCTTGGAGCTTATATACTGTTAGAATTCTATATTTTGTTCATATCATTTCCTCTTTTAGGAAGGTATTTATCCTACATATTTAAATTTTGTCCCTCCTTCAAGTGTAATTCAAATCTAATTTCTTTCCAGAACCGTAGCTCATTGGTTCTCAAACCTTCCTACACATCAAAAGCATTTGGAGGAGTTTATTAAAAATAGGTTTCTCGGCTCTCATGCCACATGCTCTGACATGCCATATTATAAGTTTGATGATTCTGATGCAGTCAGTTAATGCATCTGTGTTTGAGAAATTTGGTGATCTCTCAGTCATAGATTTATCATAACACTTATTTTATAAATGATTTTTTACCACAAAAATTGGGAAAATTACCAATTGACTTTTGCATTTTGTCTTATAATTTGAGGTGCTTTTACATACATTTTCATATTTCCTTTTCTTAACATTCATGTGAAATAGGTGGTCAGCTATTTTTATTATCTCCATTTTATAGATAAAGAAACAGGCTTGAAGTAATGTAACTTTAGTTATCTGAGCAAAGCTGAGATTTGAACTCAAGTTCCTGATTAAAAAATAGATTACAACATTGATCTTATTATTATTAAATTCTGATAGTAACATTGGAGTTTTCATGTATTTAATCCTCCACAGTTTATATTTAAGGTTCTTTAAAGCAGGAGTTGTATCTCATACTGTCTTTTAAAGCTGAGTGCCTAGAGTAAACCATATGCACAAGTGTTCGATGAGTATTTATTGCTTTCACTTATAGTCTACTAAATAAAGGAACTTGTAAATTTCTTTGACTTTCTTGGAAGCATATGATCAAATAGAAACATGTTTGTGGTTTTTGAGCCTTTAAGTGTTTTTCATTTCATTATGGAGACGTACCCTCCATATATGTGCACTATAATCTTTGGGATTACTTTATAAATCCGATTTATAAGACGGCCTTTTTTCTTGTACTTTAATTTGTTTGGGAAATATATAGGGCAAACGATATTTAAATAGCATAATCCTATGCCGTATCTTTTATTTGTCTTTGTATAATTTATTCCAGGAATGCCTGCCTCTCTTAGCTGGTGTTGGAATGCAGATGATGCTGTGGCATTTGTTTCCCACAGAGGTCCACTGTTCATTTGGACCATCTCAGGACCAGATACTGGAGTGACTGTGCACAAAGAAGCTCATAGCTTTTTGTCTGATATCTATATATTCCGATGGCATACCCAAAAAAGGGGGAAAGTTGTGTTTGGTCATATTGATGGAAGTCTGTCAATTTTCCAACCAGGTAAGAATTTAGTCAGTCAGGTCTCTTAAATTTTTTTTCTTGCCATATATAATTTCATATTTATATGGCATAAAGTCGATGGAAACCATGTTTTATTTGGAAAAAATTATAATTGTCAAATATTATCTGTCATTGTGCTAATTTAAATAATCATTGAACTAAATTTTATTTATAAGTCATTGTGATACGTTCAATTCAGTTTTGCAGATTTGACTTTTTCCCAGATCAGTCATTTGTTGAATACCTTTACTTTTGAAATCAATTCTTTATTTCTGCACATTTACTAAGAAAGTAACCAGAATGAACAAAGACATACAACTAGGTTATGTGATGACCTACTGACATGACTCCAGATTATTTTCAACTATTTGTAAAATCATCATTCTCATGTCACAGTTCCTTAGCAAAGGATTTGAACCTGAGATAAGAAGGAACAATAACCTTTTGAACCCACATCAGTTAATTAATATGGCTGAATGAAAGGGTATGGGAAATTAGTTTTCTAAACTAATTTAGAAATTAGTTTAATTCTAAGCTAATTTTTTTTCAGTTTTTAAAATTTAAGCAATAAGGTGTAATTAATGAAAAATTGCCTGAATAGTTCTCTGCTCATAAATAAGCATTATTAACATTTTGGAAACATGGTTTTAGCCTCTGGCATCTCTGATAATGTGACTTTTGGTTGACTAGATGGACAGATGAAAGTACTTTCTCAAGAGTAGGATTATGCCTTTCCCAAAACATATTAAATTCAGTTTATCTGAAATTAATCAAAGAAAAAGAAATTTACATTGAACAGAAGAAATTGTTGAAATTCAAATTTTCAGGAAACAATCTCTTGGAAGTTAAAAAAAGATGACATAAAACATTGATAGATTAGGGTCATTATATTTAAAATATATTTTAAACAGTATACCTTTTCCCATCTCATCTCTCTCTTCTTGTTAATTGTGATATTATTAGTTTTATAATAATGAAACAGGTTCTATAACATTTGTGTTTTATAACTAACTGATATAGTGCTTTATCTTTACTCCTGTATTTAAATGATTTTAATATTTATCATAGGCTTCTACTTTATCTTCTTCAGTCTACTTGTTTTAATTGTACTTTTGGCTGGATGGATTTCACAACCCCTCATATTTTTTCAGCATCTCATGGGTGTACTATCCCTGAGATCATTTTGTGTTAGAGATATCTGAATGTTGATTTTATACTTCAAGGATAGCTTGGCTCAGCATAATGCTCCTTGATTACTCTTTCTTTCCCTCATAAGTTTGGAGACTTTACCCTTCTGTCTTTTACCATTAAGTATTATAATGAAGAAATAGAAGGCCTTCTGATTTTATCCCTTTGACGTGACTAGCTTATAACATGGCTTTTGTTTCTGTAATATTTTTATATTTCTCTTTCTTTCCTGATCTCTGTAATCTCACTTACTTTTTCCTTCCCATTATCTTTATGATTCTATTAGTTTCCTATTTGTACCATAACAAATTACACAAATTTAGTGGCCTAAAATGATACAAATTTGCCATCTTACAGTTTTGGAGGTCAGAAGTCCAAAATAGGTTTCACTGGGCTAAAATCAAGGTGTTGACAGAGCTGTGTTTCTACTAGGGGTTCTGGGGTGATTCCACTTCCTTAGCCTTTCCTAGTTTTTAGAAGTTACCTGCATTCGTTGGGTCTGGGTCCTATATCAGGCCAACCTCTCCTTCCATTGTTACATCTTCTCCTCTGAAACTGACTCCTGTTTCCCTCCTTCCTTGTAAGGACCTGATTACATCGGGTCTGCTTAGATAATCCAAAATTATTTTCCCTCTCAGTATCCTTAAATTAGTTATAACAGCAAAGTCCCTATTGCCATGTAAGGTAGCATATTCATAGGTTCTGGGGATTAAGATGTAGACATTTGGAGGGCCCATAATTCTTCCTTCCACAATGATGTATGCACTATGTCTGCCTTTTGTAATTTCTTCATTCTTTGACTATGTCTTTGTGTGTGTTCTTTACCATTCCTTCCAGTTTTATCAAGTTAACATGGAGATGGTTCATCTGTTTATTGAAGATTAGTATAAAGAAGAATGGGCGACTATCTGTTGCTTTGTTTGATTTTGTTGTCTCAAACACCTCTTTACAAATCTCTTACTTCCTCTGCATTGGAAGCATGTTCTGGTGTATAGTTAGTCATTGAGGCTAGCAGTTAAACAACATAATTCATAGGCTTTCTTTGTTTTAATCTAGTGAGTACTACATTTCTTTACTCTGGTACTCTTTATCTCCTATGGAAGTCTTTCACAGTAGCTGAGAGGTACTCTATGGACAATAAAGGTGACAATGTGTCGTGTGTTTCCTCTTCTTGACTCTTTGTGGTATGTAGCAGATCTTGTTAGGAGCATTCCCCACTTCTCTCCAGTTTGGACTACACCCACAGATTTTGTGAGATTTGTGACACTTTTGAGGAATCTCAACAGAGCTCTGAAGGGGACTGTGAGGGGCATGCTTTTACTTTGTTTCAAATTTCACTCTATAGTTTTCATATTTTATTATTTGTCATTGTGGCCATTTCATTTCCATTGACTTTTTATTGACTATTGTTTTTCTTTCATTATTGTTATTAGACATCTTTGTAGTCTTTAAGACTTGAGACATTGAGACATACTGAGTATCTCAGATATAAGACATTGAGATATTATATACATATTTTGGCATAAAAAGAATAGGTAGGAATCAAACTATGTTTGTTTTCTCTTTTCTAGGTTTACATCAGAATATAAAGTATGGTATTTCAATTGTCTGAGCTAAGTGGCTTCCAGAAGAGGCCATTGTTTACTAGTAACTCATTTTTTTAGTTGTTTAGGGTAATTTATGTGTCTGTTCCCAGTCACCAAGTGTTATTGTTCTGGATCTACCCAGTACAGACTACTTGACCTAATTTATTTCACAGAATTTTTATAGCAATTAATCTGTAGCAAATAATTATGCAGGATATAATCCTTCTGGGTATTTTCCTCATGCATGCACATGAGCTCATGGATCATAAAGGAAGCAGTATTGCTTCAGTTCTGATGTGACATTCTGAATTGCAGGTTTGAGAGCTTGAGATTGTTACCATTGGTCTTGTTTGGTTTCTTAGTTTTCATGAGAAATTGTTAATTTTTGCTTCTAAATGACTTATTGGTACCACAGATGATTCTGTCTTGACCTAAAAGCACAAGATTTCTGCACTCCAAGCTTGGGTAGGAGACTATGACCTCGAATTTTTTGCTGTTCAGTCTTTATTAAAAGCTCCTATTTTAGTTTGGTAAGATTCTGAAAACAGATACTATGAAAAGGGTTGGCTTAAACAATGGGAATTTATTAGCATACAAGCATACAGTTTTGAGGCTGAGAAAAATGTCCAAATCAAGACATCATCAGGGTAATGCTTTTTTCCTGAAGACCAGCTGCCAGTCTCTTCAGCTCCTCTGTCACATGGAAAGGCACATGGCAGAATCTGCTAGTCTCTCCCTTCACTTCTGGGTTTCTTTGATTTCAGTACACTCTCTTTCTCTCTTTCCCTCTACCTCCCTCCTTCCCTTCCTCTCTTTCCTCTCTCTCTCTCTCTCTGTCCCTCCCCACTCCCCCATCTCCAATAAAAGGATGAAATCCCATCCTGAATGAAGTGGGTCACACTTTAGCTGAAGTGACAGTAGCTTCATGAAAAGATCATACTTACAATGGTTTACATGCACAGGAGTGGATTAGATTTAAGAACATATCTTTCAGGTTGAAACCACCACATACTACCCTCTGGACACCGCCCCCCACCCCAAAGACTTATTTTTACTATATGCAAAAATGCATTCAATCCATCATAATATCCCAAAGCCTTAATTTACTTCAGATACAATGGTAATAAAATGTCTCATCAAAGTCAGTTATAGATGTGGTCTGGGGCACTTCTCCTCCATCTGTGGACCTGTGAAACATAGAGAACAAGTTATTGTCTTCCATTATACAAAGAAGGAACAAGCATAAGATAAACAATCCTGTTTTCATAGGGAGAAATTAGAAGGAAAATAAGGTCCCCAGCAATTTTAATATACTCATTTAGTTTCTAAGTATGATAGTCTTCTATGGAATGGTTTTGTCCTCAGGCTTGTTGGAGCAGCAGCCATACCCCTTCTAAGCACTTGTGCAGAGGTCTTACTATCTCTGAACACTGGGATGATGGCCAGACTCCCCACAGTCTCCAGGGAATAGGCTTCAGCCTCTGAGAACACCTGGGTGATAGTACTCTTCCTGAGCAGCAAGGTTGGAAAACCTTCACCCTTTCCAAGTTCCAGGATGGGCTTACCTTTTCTACGCACATGAGTGGGTCTGCTCCCTTGACCCAAGAAAATGTCTTTGATCCAGATCTTAGCCTCCATGTTTCTGTTCTTAAAGTGATAGTTCCTTCAGTCTGTCCCTTTTCTATCCCTTTTTGTCCAAGCTGGCAGTGGTTCCATTCATACAGATCCCGCACACACGCAAAAAAGTCAGTTTTGCATATGGTACATCGGGGTCCAGAGTATCAGATAGTGGGGTATTCCAAAGATCCTTCCTGGATAACTGCTTCTCCAGTCCTGATGTGCTCTGAAATGGCTGACTGGATCACTATCAAGTTAAATCCTTGCATGGAACACTATTCTCTGGGAACTTGCTTTCTAGGAGTTCCAAACCATCAATTTCTGGTTTCTTTGTGCCCAGGAGTTAAGTTATCAGCTTATTCTCTTCATCTCTCATTTTATCTATAAGCTGCAAGGAGAAACCATCTTCACTTTCCGTTCTTAGCTTGGAAATATCCTCAGCTAAATACTCAAGCTCATTGCTTTCAAATCCTGTCTTCCATGCAACATAAGGACTCAATTTTGCCAAGTTCTTTGCCGATTTAAAACAAAATTCAACTTTCTTCTAGTTCCCAATAGTACATTCTTCATTTCCTTCTAAGGCCTCATCAGAAGTACCTTTAGCATCCATATTTCTACCAACAGTCTCTTCACAGTAATGTAAGCCTTTTCTTTCAAACAGCTCAAACTTCTTCCAGCCTCTATCATTAACCAATTCTGAAGCTGTTTCCATATTTCTCGTATTTGCAATAGCAAATGTTTGGCAACATTTTTCTGTTGCCAAAATCTACTTTAGTTTTAAAGGCTGCTGAAAGCAGATACCATAAAATTGATTGGCTTAAATAATGGGAATTTATTAGTTTACAGTTTGAGGCCAAGAAAATGTCCAAACCAAGTGAGCACCAAGGCAGTGCTTTCTTCCTGAGGACTTACTGCCAGAGATCCTTGGCTCCTTGGCAATATGGCAAGACACATGGTGCCATCATCTGGCCTATCCTTCCTTTTCTAGGTTTGGTTTCATTTCTTTCAGCTTCTTGCTTCCATGGCTTTCTCTCTCTGTAATATATATATATATATATATATATTTTTTTTTTTTTTTCATTCCATTTATGAAGGACTCCGCTAATAGGATACAGACATAACGGAAGTAGTCTCATCAAAAAGTCCTAGTTACAATGGGTTTACACCTACAGGAATGGATTAGATTTAAGAACATGCTTTTCTGGAGTATATGTAATTTCAAACCACCACAGCTCCCTTGAAAAAGAGAAAAAAATTCATGGAGGACTTTCTACAATAATGCGCTTTATCCTTCATTTTAAATCAGTGATTTTTAACTGCTTTGTGATTTTGCATATTTATTTGCATGTATTAGAGGGTAGGAGGGCTGGGTAGGTGATTTCAGCTGCACTTTAGGCCTTCTGCTCCCTTTCAGCCTGAAAAGCACCACTTTCTTCTGTATCATGTATTGGATTTTTATGTAAAAATGCTTATATGAATCAAGGATTCCAGGGCGATTGAAGCTGTAAAATTACTCTTCCAATTATTTCAAGTTGTTTCCTAGACTAAGTCAAATCATCAGAGAATTTTATTTTTTACTTGTATAATAAAAATGCTTTGATTGACTTGACATTGGTATTATCCTATGCTCGTACATTAATCAAATTTGCTTTGTTTTTATTTTAGGAACATTGCTGAGGACATTGTCCCAGTGTAGCACTATTTCTCCCTCTTGAAAACACACAGGAAACATTTCTTTCTATTTTCAATTCTAGGAAAAGTTCTCCTCCTGAGTAAAATCTTTGTGTCTTCATTTTGATTGTTTTTTATACTGTGGACACTGTGAGTTATGTAAACCTTCATGTTTTCTTTCCTCTTTGCTTTGGCCACCTGATTTCAAAATCAGAATTTCTCCTAAATACTAACAGCCATATAGACCATACATTACCCCTATTATTTTATTTTTTAACTCCAATATTCCTTTTCTTCGTTTTTTTCATTTAGAAGTTTTCAACTTCATCTTTTATATTGACTTATTTATATCACATGCTTCTTTTCTTACCTGACAACATGTTTTCTACTTGTGGAATAACATGGAACTTGTATAACAATGATAATAGAATAAGTAGTAACACAGATAAAAATATTATCAACTGTTGTTTATTGCTTTGTTCTGACTAGTTTTATAGATTATTTTTATAGATTCTTTTTTAATCTTTTATAATAAAAAATAAGGATACCACATAGAAAACAAATGAAGACTATAATTTATCATTTTGACTGTAAGCCTGGGGGTTTGAATCAACGTGATTAAGCTATCAGTGCATTAGTATTGCAATTTCCTCATGTTTTGTGTTGCAGTTGTTTTGAATTTTTTACATGCTGAAATATTTTTAATAGCCAATAAATACTAATGGCAAATGCAAATATGTAAAATTTAAGGAACAGCTGGTACAAATTTGGCTACTTAGTCATTTTTCTTCCTCTCTCTGCCTTGTAATAATCCTTTGTAATAATACTCATCACTCTCATATCTAATGGTGATTTGGCAGATGCTCATTTATGGAAAGTAGAAACAAACTCTTCTTGAAGGCTTTAAGCCAAAATTTGATGAAGCCAAAGGAACCGCTCACCCATCTTCTTCCATTAAATGTGAAAGAATTCTAGACAAAATATTTATTTAAGACCATCATTATATTTGGAGAATGGTATGTCATAAAGTTAATCCTAACCCAGAAAACAGAAGACTTTCAATTTATTTTAAAAGATCTTATATATCCAAGGGAAACTTTTCTTTTCTTCTTTTATAATC
This sequence comes from Tamandua tetradactyla, assembly GCF_023851605.1. Classification (NCBI taxonomy): domain Eukaryota; kingdom Metazoa; phylum Chordata; class Mammalia; order Pilosa; family Myrmecophagidae; genus Tamandua; species Tamandua tetradactyla. The sequence goes on along the minus strand of NC_135352.1, from coordinate 37,081,092 downwards.
TAATATATTGAAAACAGTATGAAATGATGGGATTTCAGAAGGAGCTGTGATATCTTTAAATTGTGTTTTTTTTTAAAAAAAACATTTCCTTTAAAATTTATGATACTTAGAAACAATTTGTACTTTCTATAAATGTAGTTGTTTAGATTGCAGTCTCTGCATTTAGTTGTTTCGCTGCCTTTCTTTTGAGAATGAGATTGGCTGATTGGGGTCCCCAGGGGGTACATCCAGCAGAAACATTTGCTCCATAGTGCCAGGTGATGTTCCTTTGCTTCATTTAATTCCTTTTAGCTTCCTACTTTTTTTTTGATTGCCTTATTTTTACTTACAGTCAGGTATGAGTTATTATTATGGCAAATGGAATGATGAAAGAGGGAAGAATAAGAACAAATATTGATATGCTTTCTATAATATGCCACATGCTGTTCTAAGTATTTTACGCCAACTAGCTGTGAGATAAATAACGTTATCTCCAGTATAAAAATAAAGAAATTGAGGCCAGAGAAGTTAAATATCTTGTCCAAGACCATAAAGTTTGTAAGTGGTGGAGGTAGGATTGGCACCCAGGCAGTCAGCCCCAAAGTCTGTTTTTAATATGAAATTATGTTTGTTCTTTGGACAAGCACTTCCCCTATTCCCATGCTATTTCAATTCTGTGAAAGCTGTTACGCTTAAAATTATTGCCTATTATTTATTATTTATCTGTTGTCTTTTTACATCTTTTCAGTAATAGGAAAAACATTCAAGATTCTAGATACTGACAGAACAAAGTGGTTCAGTCAGACTTTAATCACTGGGACAAACACATCAATTTTGCTTTCTGCAAGGAAATTCCAGATACATCACTCAGAGATCAGTGGTATAGAAAAGAGAAAAGTAATATGATCTAAATTGTTTATTTGTTTTGCAAATTTTGTTTGAAATCATTTTCTTCATATTTTATTAGGTAATAAAAGTCAGAAACATGTTTTGAGACCTGAATCCCTTGAAGGGACAGATGAAGAGGATCCAGTTACTGCCCTGGAATGGGACCCACTGTCGACTGATTATCTTCTTGTGGCTAATTTGCATTATGGAATTCGTCTAGTAGATTCTGAATCACTTTATTGCATAACAACATTTAATTTTCCCAGTGCTGCAGCCTCTGTACAATGCTTATCCTGGGTTCCTAGTGCTCCTGGCATGTTTATAACTGGAGGTAAGCTTCCTTCCTTTCCCTAAAGTTTTCAGTTTGTGTATATTTTTTGAGTCAGAGAAATGATCTCTTTGTACTAGTTAATTTTGTGCAAAACTTTTTGATATTCAAATATCATTTATGGTAGTAAATTCTAAATTTATTTTTTTACTAAATGTCATTAGCCTAGTGACGAATGAAAGTGAATTTAAGACTCATTATTCCAGATTTCTAGAACTACATTATAACATGTTTTATTTATGCCAGTGGTGTGTGTGTGTGCAAAAGACAATGACAGTTTAATTTCAGGCATGGAAGCAGGCACTGAGTATACTAGTCAGAAGGACAGTTTAACTGGTTGGGAGCTGTATTAGCCACACTGATAATCTTGACATTCGGTGACCATATATGCCTGGCTAGACTCAGGTTGAAAATGGGAGTGGATTTTTTCACCCTGGGTCAAGGATACTCCTTCGTGATTTTGTAACCATGGGAGGGATAGCAGTGGTAAGAAGTGATGGGGGATTAGGTGGAACAGGATGGTGGAATGAAAGGTCCCAGATTCCTCTACTACCGCTCCCTGAACAACACTGAAAAACCAGCAGAAACTGGCAGAATCAACATTCTCAGAACTCTGTCCTCAGAACAGTTAAATGGCTGCAATAACTGAGGAAGCACCAAATCAGTAAAAGGACAATTGAAAACTTCTCCAGGAATTGCTCAGTTTTTGCCTTCTCATTGTTGAAGGCTAATCAATCTATTCCTTAAGTTCATATTCAGCTAGAGTTATGATAGAGATTTCCTTGAATGTCATGAGCTTACAAAAACTGGAGGAAAATAAAAGAGAGAGACAGAGGGAGAGGGAGAGAGGGCAAGAAGAAAATGCCCTTCTCCGTCTCTGCAGATAAGCTCTGTGCTGGTGCTCATTCAGCGCTTAGCCTGTCTCATTACAAGTAGAAGGAGCAACCCAAGGCAGAAGTATAGAGTCCTCTGAGGTCTTTTCTGACCATGCGTCTTGTCATGGGTATATGCTTGACCTTATCAGTTCCACCTTATACAGGTATACAAAAGTGCCCTCCCCCACACACACACATACATATACACACACTGCCCACACCCCAGGAAATTCAGCAGACTTTCTCTTCCAATTCTTGACTATCTCTTAACCAGTTATTCTTTTTCCCAGATAGCTGTGAACTTGATTGTTTTCTTAAGGCCCTGCAAGCACTTCTACATCCAAAGAAAACTCTGGGATCACCACAGGCAGCATTTTGGATCAGTCCCTCAGGCTGATGATTGATTGGTACAGACATAAATGCATCCTGGGGTTACTCTTCTCCCTCTAGAACCCAAGACCAGGAAGTTACACTGGCAGTACAGGTTGGCACTGCTCCAAAATGAGCTGGCTGGGAGTGGTAGAATGGCCAGTCAGGGTCCTACAAGGTTTTCCTTCCATTTACTAGGAGTTTTATAGTTTTTAGGTCTTTGATCCATTCAGAGTTCATTTTTATATATGGGCAAATTAGGGGTCCCACTTCATTCTCTTGCAGATGTGTTCTAGTTTGCTAGCTGCCGGAATGCAACACACCAGAAATGGATTGGCTTTTAATAAAAGGGAATTTATTTTGTTGGTTCTTCAGAGGAAAGGCAGCTAACTTTCCACTGAGGTTCTTTCTTACGTGGAAGGCACAGGATGGTCTCTGCTGGTCTTCTCTCCAGGCCCCTGGGTTCCAACAACTTTCCGCAGAGTGACTTCTTTCTGCATGTCCAAAGGCCTGGGCTGAGCTGCAAGTGCTGAGATGAGGAATGCTGAGCTACTTAGGCTGTGCTGCGTTGCACTCTCTCATTTAAGCACCAGCCAATTAAGTCAGAAGTCACTCATTGCAGCAGACACGCCTCCTAGCTGACTGCAGATGTAATTAGCAACAGATGAGGTTCACGTACTATTGGCTTATGTCCACAGCAACAAGACTAGGTATGCTCACCTGGCCAAGTTGACAACAGAATCTAACTAACACATGTCCACTCCTTGTCAACTTGGCAACTTCAAGCATCACCTTAAACAGGTGCAAAAAATTCTCTTCTTGCTGTGGACCTGTGAATCTCAAAACAAGTTGTCTGATGCCAAGATGCAAAGGAGGACATTCACAGGATATAGGTTTTTATTTCCATAGGGAGATATTGGAAGAACACAGATGTAAAACCTGCAGGGCAAACACCATTGGATTTCAAAGTCTGAAAGTCATTCATCCTTCAGCTTTAGAAAGTGGCAGTCCCACCCTTTCTGAGGGCCTATGCAGTGGCCCATCTCTTTCCAAATCAACCTCGGGGAACATCGAGGAGACCACTTCTCTGCTCCACTCTCTCCAGGCATCAGGGCCACCCCGGGCTCTCCGCCATTTCTGGGGCACACGCTCAACCCCTCCATGTGGTGGCAGCCAGGCTCTCCCAGTCCCCCAAGGAGCGTGCTCTACCTTCTCCAAGACCTGAGGCTGCACAATCTTCCACTGCAACAAAATGAGAGGCTCATCCTCACCCTTCAGGGTAAACTCACCCTCTCCATGTATATGGGTGGGTTCACTCTCCTGGCCAAGGTTTCTTGGCTTCAGACCCGAGCTTCCATGGTTCTCACTCTGAAAACTCCAATCTCTCCCTTTTGTGTCCTCCTTTGTCAAGATTGGCAGTGGTTCCATTTACACCAACAGTGTCTTCACACACTCCAGGACTTCATCAATCTCTTCACAGTTCCTCCAAAGTCTTCCCCTTAGCCATCCAAAACACCGTTCCAGCAGATCTGATATTTGCAAACTGCAGCAGCACCCCACTCCTGGCACCAAGTCTGTTCTAGTTTGCTAACTGCCAGAATGCAACACACCAGGAACAGATTGGCTTTTAATAAAAGGGGATTTATTTTGTTAGTTCTTCAGAGGAAAGGCAGCTAACTTTCCACTGAGGTTCTTTCTTACATGGAAGGCACAGGATGGTCTCTGCTGGTCTTCTCTCCAGGCCCCTGGGTTCCAACAACTTTCCCCGGGGTGACTTCTTTCTGCATCTCCAAAGGCCTGGGCTGAGCTGCAAGTGCTGAGATGAGAATGCCAAGCTGCTTAGGCTGTGCTGCATTGCGCTCTCTCATTTAAGCACCAGCCAATTAAGTCAAATGTCACTTATTGCAGCAGACTCGCCTCCTAGCTAACTGCAGATGTAATTAGCAACAGATGAGGTTCACGTACCGTTGGCTTATGTCCACAGCAACAAGACTAGGTATGCTCACCTGGCCAAGTTGACAACAGAATCTAACTAACACAAGATGGATATCCAGTTCTTCTACCACGATTGTTTAAAGAGTTTATTCTTTCTCAATTGAGTGGACTTATCAGCCTTCTCAAAAATCAATTGGTGGACTTCCAGGAAGATGGCCAACTAGAGTAACTTGAGATTAGCCCTGCTCCACAGAAAAGTTAGAGAAGGGACAGGAGGGTGACTGAAGTGGTGATTCGGGAGTGTGGCTGACCTGGGAGAGCTTCCTGGTTGTAGAGGCCCAGAAACTGAGAGGCAGAAAGCTGGAACCTGGTGCAGAGGCATGGTGCTGTGGAGCCCACAGGAGTGCACGGATGGGTACACGGGACTAGAAAGTGAGCCAGGCCATATTTCTTGGGCGCTACCCTCACCAGTGCAGCCCCGTGACTGACGACCCACCCCCACCCCATGCACCCTAACCCCGTCATCCACTCCCATTCCCCGTACTCCAGGCGCCCCCACTCCACCAGCCGCCAGTGCACATTCCTACCCCACACCCCACCCCAAGTGCAGCCCAGTCCACCTCTCCTGCGCCCTCCCAAGTACCACCTCCCCCTCCCTGTTCCCTGCAGGCTGTTGCCAGCACATAAAGGCTGTGGGCACTGACCTCCATACCTCGGCTACCCCTGCCCCCATCCATAGTGTCCCACGGCCTCACCCTGCACTCCCTGAGCTCAGTGCATCTGTTTACAGCACTCCCAGGCCCACACATGCATGCAGGCCCCCAATCCTGTCATTCAGCTCTAGGGACTGTACTTTACAGCAGTCCTAGAACTGCACATGCACACGACCCTCAGCCTCAGTTCCCAGCTCTGAGAAAGTGTCAACCTGTGCAGCCTGTCACATCTGCCCCCAATCCATGAAGGTATGACATCAGTCTGCTGCCACAGCTCTACTCATGTGCACAGAGGGCCCCATGCCTTAGACCAGCACACACCAGAGTTAAGGCCCCAGGACTGTTGCACCCACACAGCTACATCCTCCATGGGCGCTGGGTGCCCATGTTCACAAGCATAAGCATATCATCCCCAACCTATGCCTATACCTGCCCTGAGACAAATCACCGCACTGAGTGCCCCAACTTCTGCCCTGCTCCCTGCTGTACAACCATCCTGCAAACACAAGGCTTTAGACTACTGAAAGAAATCAACTCCCAAAGTAAATCAATTAAGGTATCTACATGTGATGAAGACAGCAGATCACTAAGCATATCACAACACAGACATATATAGCCCTGCTTAATGACCAAAGGAAAACACCAGAAGAGACACAGATGTTGGAACAACTAATCAAACATGTACATACAACTCTACTTAATAAAATAAATGAAATAGCAAATGATGTAAAGGAGATCAAGAAGACAGTAGAAGAATACAAAGAGGAAATTGAAAGAATAAAAAGAAAAAATAGCAGATATCACAGAGATTGAAGAATCTGTTGACCAAATAAAAACATATTAGAGGCACACAACACCAGATTTGAAGAAACAGAAGAAAGAATAAGTGATATAGAGGACAGGATAATTGATTTCAAAGACTCAAAACAACAAATGGCAAAAAAGATGGACAAAATTGAATGGAAACTTATCGAAATGATAGACAAAATAAAGCGCACAAATATAAGAATCATTGGTGTCCCAGAAGGAGAAGAGAGGATAAAGGGCTAGGAAGAGTAGTTGAGGATATAATGGGGGAAAACTTCCCAACCCCCATAAAGGATATAAATATACAAGTCAAAGAAGCTCAAAGAACTCCAAACAGAATAAATCCAGCTAGGCATTCCCCAAGGCACATACTAATCAGTCGGTTAAATGTTGAAGAGAAGCAGAAAATCCTGAAAGTGGCAAGAAAAAAACAATCTACTACATACAAAGGAAATCAAATGAGACTGAGTTCAGACTGCTCAACTAGGACCCTGGAGGCGAGAAAGCAGTGGTATGATATATTCAGAATCCTGAAAGAGAAAGACTTCCAGCCAAGAATTCTGTACCCAGCCAAACTGTCCTTCAAATTTGAGGGAGAGATTAAAGTTTTCACAGACAAAAAAATCCTGAAAGAATTTGTCAACAAGAGACCTGTCCTAAAACAAATACTGAAAGGAGTTCTGCTAGCTGAAAAAAAAGACAGAACACGGAGGTCTGGAGGAGGGCATAGAATTGAAGAGTACCATTAAGGGTAATTTAAAGAATACAAAGAGAAAGAGGGAAAAGAATATATAGATCTGACAAATAAAAAAGATAAGATGGAGGAATCAAGAAACGCATTTTCAATAATAACTTTGGATGTTAACGGACTAAACTTACCAATTAAAAGTTACAGATTGGCAGAGTGGATTAAGAAACATAATCCAGCTATATGCTTCTTACAAGAGACTCATCTTAGACACAAGGGTACGAATAGATTGAAAATGAAAGGATGAAAAAGATTTTCCACACAAGTTGTAACCAAAAGAAAGCAGGAGTCGCTATACTAATATCAAACAAAATAGACTTTAAATGTAAAGACATCATGAAAAACAAAGAATGACACTATATACTAATTAAAGTGTCAATTCACCAAGAAGATCTAGGAATCATAAATGTTTATACTCCCAATCAAGAATACATGAGACGGACATTGGCAAAACTAGAGGGAGTGATAGATTTTCAACAATAATAGTAGGAGATTTCATTACCCCACTCTCCTCTATAGATAGAATAACCAGACAGAAGATCAGCAAGGAAATAGAGAAGTTAAATAACTTGATAAATGAATTAGACCTAGCAGACATATACAGGTCATTACGCCCCAAAGCATGAGCTTATGCGTTCTTCTGTAGTGCTTGTGAAACATTCTTCAGCATATGTCATATGCTGGGGCATAAAACAGGCCTTCATTTAAAAACACTGAAATTATTCAAAGCACTTTCTCTGATCACAATGGGATGAAGCTGGATCTCAATAAACACCAAAGAATGAGAACATTCACAAATATATGGAGATTAAATTATCCACTCTTGAACAACCAGTCAGACGAAGAAATTGCTAAAGAAATCAGCAGCTATCTGGAGATGAATGAAAATGAGAATACAGCTTATCAGAATTTATGGGATGCGGCAAAGGCTATGCTGAGAGGGAAATTTATTTCCCTAAATGCCTATATTAAAAAACAAGAAACAGCAAAAATTGAGGACTTAGCAGCACACCTGGAGGATCTTGAGAAAGAACAGCAAACTAACCCCAAAACCAGTGGGAGAAGAGAAATAACAAAGATTAAAGCAGAGGTAAATGAATGGGATAACAAAAGAACAATAGAAAGAATCAACAAAACCAAAAGTTGGTTCTTTGAGAAAATCAATATAATTGATGGGCCACTAGTAAGACTGACAAAGAAAAAGAGGGAAAGGATGCAAATAAACAAAATCAGAAATGAGAAGGGGTGTGTTACCACAGACCTGAAGAAATAAAAGAAATCATAAGAAGATACTAGAACAACTATATGCCAACAAACTAGACAACTTAGGTGAAATGAGCAAATTCCTGGAGACACACAGAAAAGCTACACTGACTCAGGAAGAAATAAAAGATCTCAACAAACCAATCACAAGTAAAGAGATTCAGTCAGTCATCAAAAATCTTCCCACAAAGAATAGCTCAGGGCCAAATGGCTTCAAAGGAGAATTTTATCAAACATTCCATAAAGACCTAACACCAATCCTGCTCAAACTCCAAAAAATTTAGGAAACTAATTTTATGAAACTAATATCATTTAATACCAAAACCAGGAAAAGATGCTATAAGAAATGAAAACTACAGATCAATCTCCCTAATGAAAATAGATGCAAAATTTCTCAATAAAATATTATCAAATCTCATTTTATGAAACTAATATCATTTAATTCCCAAACCAGGTAAAGATGCTATAAGAAATGAAATCTTCAAGTCAATCTCCCTAATGAGCATAGATGCAAAACTTCTCAATAAAATATTAGCAAATTGAATCCGCCACCACAGTAAAAGAATTATACACCATGACCAAGTGGGGTTTATACCAGGAATGCAAGTATGGTTCCACACAAGAAAATTAATTAATGTAATAATTAATTACACATTCACAAATCAAAAGGGAAAAATCACATGATCATCTTGATTGATGCTGAAAAAGCATTTGACAAAATTCAGCATCCTTTTCTGATAAAAACACTCCAAAAGATAGGAATCAAAGGTAACTACCTCAATATGATAAAGAGAATACATGAAAAAATGATAGCCAGCATCATACTCAATAGAGAGAGACTGAAAGCTTTCCCTTACAATCAAGTACAAGACAAGAATGCCCACTATCACCACTATTATTCAACATTGTGCTAGAAGTTCTAGCTAGAGCAACCAGGTGGGACAAAGAAATAAAAGGCATCCAAATTTTAAAGGACAAAGTAAAACTCTCATTATTTGCAGATGATATAATACTAAACTTGAAAGATCCTGAGAAATATACAGCAAAGTTACTTGAGCTAATAAACAAATTTGGCAAGGTGGAGGGGTATAAAATTAATGCGCAAAAATCAGTAATATTTCTATACACAAGCAATGACCTATCTGAGGAGTTAGTTAAGGAAAAACATTCCATTCAGAATAGCAACTAAAGGAATCAAATACTTAGGAATGAACTTAACTAGTGATGTAAAGGACTTGTGTGTACACAGAAAACTACATAACATTGCTAAAAGAAATTAAAAAAGATCTAAATAGGTGGAGAGAAAGGATAAATATAGTTAAGATGTCAATTTTCCCCAAATTGATCTACATATTCAACACAGTAACAATCAAAATTCCAACAGCCTACTTTGAAGATTTGGAAAAGCTAACTACCAAATTCATCAGGAAGGAAAAGAGACCCTGAATAGCTAGAAGCATCCTAAAAAATAAGAATGAAGTGGGAGGATTTACACTCCTTGACTTTAAAACATATTATAAAGCCACAGTGGTCAAAACAGCATGGTATAGGCACAGATAGAAGCATTGACCAATGGAATCAAATCAAGAGTGCAGAAATAGACCACCAAATCTATGGTCAACTGATTTTGACAAGGCCCCCAAATCCTGTGAACTGGGACAAAGTAGTCTTTTCAATAATTGGTCTTGGAAGAACTGGAAGAACTATGTCAATAGCCAAGAGAATGAAATAAGACGCCTATCTTACACCCTACACAAAAATTAACTCTAAGTGTATCAAACACCTAAATACGAGAACTAGCACCATAAAGCTTCTAGAAGAAAATGTAGGGAAACATCTTCAAGACCTAATAATAGGAGGTAGCTTCCTAAACTTTACACCCAAAGCACGAGCAACAAAAGGAAAAATAGATCAATGGAAACTCCTCAAAATCAAATGGTTCTATACTTCAAAAGACTTTGTCAAAAATTGAAGAGGCAACCAATTGAATGGGAGAAAATATTTGGAACTCACGTATCAGACAAAGGTTTGATTTCCTGTATATACAAAGAATCATACAACTCAACAATAAAAGAACAAAAACCCAATTATAAAATGGGCTAAAGATATGAATACACATTTTTCTGAAGAGCAAATACAGATGGCTCAAAAGCATATGAAGAGATGCTGATTTTTATTTTCTATAAGGGAAATGCAGAACAAGACTACAATGAGATACCATCTCACACCTATAAGAATGTCTGCTATTAAACAAACAGGAAACTATAAATGTTGGAGAGGATGTGGAGAAACTGGGACACTTATGCACTGCTGGTGGGAATGTACAATGGTGCAGCCACTATGGCAGGCTCTTTGGCGGTTCCTTAGGAAACTAAATATCGAGTTGCCATATGAGCCAGCAACAGCACTACTTGGTATTTACCCAGAAGAGCTGAAAGCAACAACCCAAGCAGACATTTGCACACCGATGTTCATAGCAGCATTATTCACAGTTACCAAAAGATGGAAGCAAAACCAAATGTCCATTAACAGACGAGTGAATCAACAAAATGTGGTATATACATACGATGGAATGTCATGCAGCTGTAAGACAAAATGATGTCCTGAAGCACATGACAAGATGAATAAGCCTTGAGGACATAATGCTGAGCAAAATTAGACAGACACAAAAAGATAGATACTGTATGATTCCACTTTTATTACCAGCATAAAGGTATTATCAGAAGCTTTTAATATAGAATATAGGGGACACAGAGATACATAGAAGCTAGAGATGGGTGAACCGTTAGCTAATGAGGTTGAACTCCAACAGAAGGGAATAGATAGGAGTGAAGGTGATTCTCTAGTGGGTATATAAGTAATATTACCATATTGAAGATGAACAAGATTGAAAGGGGTTTTATAGACCTACATGTCCCACTGATTCACATAGAAATATAAATTAGTTCTCACTAGAATTACTTCAAAGGTGTGATTCTAGTATAAAGAGTATTTAAGTCCAGGGTACAGGGGGAAAACTGTACCCTGCTGTGGTACAGTTACATGCTATGAGCTATGTTCAAAAGGAAACCATCAGCACTACCACAGCAATAGCAGAAGTAAGTAATGTGGGTAGGGACAAGAGTTAAGAAGAGGTTTAGATTTCCTATTTGGTGAGTGTGTGTTTATTGGTTTTCTTTCTCTTGGGAACAATGAAATTATCTAAAACTGAGAATGTTGATGGACTGTGGACTTTGGGCCTTCTACGTGATGCCTGATGAATGCAGGTGGCTGCAGGATGCACTGATGGAGAAGTAGACTGCCAAACAATAGTGTATTCTTATGAACGAAGGCTGTGGAGCTACAAAAAGGAGCAAAGCTGTGAGGCGTGCAACGATATGAATGAACATGTGGGACATTTGGTGAGACAAAATAAGCCAGAAACAAAAGAACACGAATGGTATGGTCACCTTTAGAAAATGCTTATAAGAAAACAGGGGCCTAGATCATATGCTTTTAGAGCAGACACATTAAGCCCGGAGTGGTGATTATTATTTCTGGAATTTGATGGGCTATTTTATATATATATAACCTGATATTTAGAGATAAAAACAAAGGCAAACAGGTTGGGGTTAAAGTAATTCAGAACATAGGGGTAAGGAAGACAGTGTCTATATTTTAGAACCACACATACTCTTTGAGACCAGTGGAAGAAAGGTTTATTTGACCTAGAACTGAAATTTTCTGCAGTGCATAATCTAATTCAACTTATTTATATAGCTCCTTTCAACAATTGAAACACAGGGAACGAAGAATAAGAAAGAGGTCCTTTAATCCTGTATGGATTATTATAATGCCTGGAAACATCCTAGAGTACATTAAGTAGATAATGAAAAAGTATTGGCAAAGTCCCTTGAGGGAGGGGAGATGAAATGTGGAACTATTAAACCTTACCATCATGGAATCCACTGATACTGTGTCAAACCTTAGGGATACCCAAATCAATAGGCCATACCCTTGATCATGAGCTACTCTTGTGAAGCTTATGTAGGCAGCAGAGAAGCTTAGACTACCTGTAGGCCTAAGAGTTACTTCTGGAGGACCTCTGTTGTTGTTCAGATGTGGCCTCTCTAAGCCCAGCTCTGCAAAAGAAATCATTGCCCTCCCCACTACATGTGACATGACATCCTGGGGTGAAAGTCTCCCTGGAGTCATGGGAGAGAACTCCCAGGGATGAATCCAGACCTGGCACCGTGGGATCAACAATGACATCCTGATCAAAAGGGGGAAAAGAAATGTAATTAATAAAATATCAGTGGCAGAGAGAGTTCAAATAGAGTTGAAAGGCTACTCTGGAGTTTGCTTTTACGCAAGCTTCAAGTAGGCCTTGCTGCCTGTCATAACCTGTCAACCCCCACCAGGACCATTCCAGCCAAACCTAAAGAACACCTAGGGCAATATATAAGATTCCACAAGGGTTCCAGGCACTAGAATAACTTTCCAGAAACTTACAACCTCCAGATGGGTCCCAGGTCCAGATAAATCCTGGAACTAGCCCACCCTCTCTAGAACATCAGATAATTCCACCTCCCTACCCCATATTAGTGACAGACCCTTCCGATATCAAACATTTAGAATTGCTATAGCCCAAACAACCCCAAAGAGAGGTATAGAAAGATCAAAGGTGATGGTGTAATTATACATAGAAGATAGGACTTAACAAATGAATATGAGTGCTGAATCATTAAATTGATATCTCTTTTAGTTTCCGGTATTTTAGAGCTACTAGAAGTAAAAACCTAAAATTTTGAAATTGTAACCTATGTCAAAGTCTGAAATATGTTTTACAACTAATTGTGGTACTGTGCTTTGAAATATATAGCTTTTTTGTATATATGTTATGTTTACAAAAAAAGAAGGAAAAAAGTTGATTGTGATGATAAAAAAGTATTTAAGCCCTCTAGTCTCCTATATTCTGGAGCAGCTAGAAAGTAAAATATGAGAGGATCATATGGTAATCCATGATAAGCTCTGGGATCTATCCTGTAACCACTTTTTGAAGAGTCCTTTAAAAAGTATTGCATTTTTATTTCTTTGCTTTATATATAAGTTACTTTACACAATTTAAAAAGTAAAAAAAAAAAAAAAGTACTGCCCATAGGGTTACTGGCAGTTCAGTGGTACAATGCTCACCTTCCTTGTGGGAGATCCTGGTTTGATTCCTGGACCATGAGCCCCGCCCCCCCAACAAAAATATCAATTGGCCATAGATGTGAGAATCTATTTATGAATTCTTGATTTGACTCCATTTGTCTGTGTATCCATTTTTGTGCCAGTACCATTCTGTTATGACCACTGTAGCTTTTTAATACGTTCTAAAGTCAGAGGTATGAGTCTTCTGAATTCATTTCTCTTTGAAGATGATTTTGGCTAATTGGCACCACTTACCCTTGCAAATATTTTTGGTAATTGGGTTTTCCATTTCTGCATAGTATGTTGTGGGAATTTTTATTGTGATTGCATTGAAGCTACATATCATTTGGGGTGGAACTGAGATCTTAACAATATTAAATCTTCCAACTTATGAGCACGAAATGTCCTTCTATTTATTTAGATATTCCTTCATTTCTTTCAGTAAAGTTTTGTAGTTCAAAACTTGGATTAATTGCCCCAAATGCTGGGTCTCCTCTGAAGTTTTCATTTGTTTCCTTGACTGAGCCATACCTTCTCGTTTCTTTGAATGGCTTGTAACTTTTTGCTGATGTCTGAGCATCTGACTATTTTGATGTGCTGACACTGAAGGTCAGTTTCTTCCTTTGCCTAAGGTATGGTAGATTGACTAAGTGTTAAGTCTCTTCTTTGATGCTTGGTCCAACTTATATTCCAACCTTTGTAATAGCCTGTGTTCGACTGTTTAGATTTTATCAGCCCTTCTGCACCTGATTCTTTCCCTGTGTAAGCAGTACAACTTTTAAGATTGCTTCATGTGCAATTCTTTCTCCTCTTGGAGAAAGCTTCATTTCCTGTGTTCCTTCTCCAGGAATCCTGATCTGTTCTGTTTGTTTCGGTGCCGAGTTTTCTCCCCAACTCATATGGTTTGTTTAAATTCTTTCTCTCAGTCAGTACCTCCTTTTCTTTACACTTTTAGGTTTGGGAACCTATCCTCTTCCCACCGGTTCAGTCCTCCATCTTAGTTTATTTCCATGAGGCTTTTCTGCTTCAGTTAATTCCCCAGTAGGGGCATCCTTTCCTGATGGCTAAATGGTATCAATTCAGAAAAGCTCATTATTTTGCTTAGGTAATCCAGTAATGAGAGACTGGGTTGGGGGTATGTACTTCTTGCTAACAGTTCTGCCTCTGCTCTCTTTTTCTCTTGGGGACACTTTTGTGTGTGATATTCTTTGGCAGCTTGTCTTCCACCCTCGTCTCTGGTTGAGTCCCTGTGCCTGCGTATGTGTGGAGTTCTAACTCAATGCTGTGAGGGGCTCTGTGGTCTGCCTCTGCTTTAGAAGGAAAACAAGGCATGCTGCCTCCATTGCTGTTAAGCTGTGTGGGACCGAGTGAAGGGGAGTGGTCCAGACTGGCAGGTGTGGGACATAAATCTCCTACCTATTTTGGTGTTTTTTCACCTTTTTCTTTGCCTTTGATTCAGCATTGGTTTAGTCCTTCTTCAGTCTCTGTTGTCCCCCAAAGTTCCAAGGAAGGGGAATTTTATTATTTATTTCTGAGGAATGCTTTACATCACCCTGTTGATGATACTATTCCCCCAATTGTTTTCCTTTGATTTTTTTCAATTTTATTGAGATATATTCACACACCACTTCAAAGTATATGCACACCACCACAAAACTATCCAAAGTATATAATCACTGACTCACAGTATCATTTCATAGTTATATAGACATCCCCATGATCAATTTGAGAACATTTTCATTATTCCAGGACAGAAATAAGAATAAAAAATAAAACCTTTCTCCTTTACACCATTGTTGACTCAGAGTATTGGTTTGATACTGTTGATGAGGGAATATTAAAATATTACTGTTACTTATAGGCCATAGTTTGCAATAGCTGTTTTTTCATATATGCTTCTCTAATTTTTTTTTTCACATTTGTAGTGGTTCATGGAAGAACTTACTTATATACATGACTTTAAACAACCACTATCAAACAATCAAATTCACCTACAATCTGTGCCTATTTCTTGTAATCCCAAGAGATGGGTTAAACATCACCTCTATCCAATCCCAAACATTTTAGATCAACCTCATTAACAATTCTGTACATACTAACTTCTTCCTCTTTTCTAGCTTCTGCCTCTCTCTAGAAACCCTACATTCTCCATTTTTCCCTGCATGTCTTATTGTATTACTCATCTAACCATAGATTGGATAAAGGGGGTATCTGTTTTACAATCACACAGTCAAAAGATAAAAATTATATAATTATGCAATCATTATCAAAGACCAAGGCTACTGGGTTGCAATTCAGCAATCTCAGGTTTCTCCTTCTGGTGGTTCTAATGCACTAGAAATGAAAGAGAAATATCTTTATACTGATTCAGTAGTGATAATCATTTGTTAAATCCTAACTTCTCTTACAGCTCCTCCCTCTCATTTGATTGATCTTTCAAACTTCAGAGGTATTTGGGCAATGACCATTCCGACTTCATGCTGAAAAGGGGTTTCAACATTATGGAGTAGAGGACTACAACTGGTTATAATGTTCTTGGAGAGACTTATATCTCTGAGTTTCAGACCTTATGTGGGATAAGAACGATCAGGAGATTTTAAGTTTCTGGAAAAATAAACTTAATCTTTTGTTAAGTCTTAGAGCCCACGGTGTTCGTTGGGGTTTTCAGGAACATTTTTGGTTGTTCCCCAATTGAAGTGTTTTTTGTTTTTTGTTTTTTGTTTTTTTTGCTGTTGGTAGATAAGTAAGTCTTGAATATACTTTGCAAACAAGGCCTGTTTTATCTACTTTTTCATTTAGGAGGCTAAAAAGCTGAGTCAGATTGATTTCAAGGACCCTATGTTCTCATAGTCTCCAGGGCCAGTTGATTTCTTGACAAGGGTGACAGAGACCCTGAATGGGGGAAGAATATGCTCTTCAACAGTTGATTCTGGGAAAACTGGATATGCACATACAAAAGAATAAAATTGGAACCCTGCCTCATCCCATATACACAGATTAAACAAAATATGTCACTGTTCTAAATATTAGAGTAAAAACCATAAAACTCTAAGAAAAATACACAGGCACAACATTCAGGACCTGTATATAGCAATGGATTTTAGATAGGAGAGAAAAATTAATTTAAAAAAATTGATAAATTGGATTCTATTTAAATTGAAAACTTTGTTCCATCAAAGAATATTATCAAGAAAGTAGGGATGGGGTGAATGGGTAGGGTGTTCAGTGGTAGAATTCTTGCCCGCCATGCAGGAGACCCAGGTTTAATTCCCAGTCCATGTACTTCTCAAAAGATAAACAAGCAAAACTAACTAAAATTCAACAAATGGTGCTGCGATAATGGGATACTCATAAGGAAAATCATGAAATGTGACCCCGCCATACAGCAAAAAAAAAAAAAAAGAAAAGAAAAGAAAGTAAGCATGTAGCGTACAGATTGGGAGAAAATATTTTGCAAAGTGTGTATCTTATAAGGGTTTAATATCCAGAATATACCATGACTCTTACAACTGAGCAACAAAAAGACAAATAATCCAATTGAAAAATGGACAAAGTACTTGAATAGACATTTCTCCTAAGAAGATAATATAAATGGCCAATAACCATATGAAAAGCTGGTCAACATCATTACAGATGTTGCAGATCATTAGGGAAATACAAATTAAAACCATAGGAAATACCACTTCCCACCTACTAGGATGGCTATTATTGTTTTTTAAATTCTCCTAGGTAGTATTTAATGATTTCCAGTAATTTTCCATTGTTTGGATGTCATACATATTATGCTAGCTTTATTCCTATGTCATGTTTTATTCTATTGTAAATGGTAGTTTATTTTTATTTCTAATTATATGCTGCTAATTTATGGAAACACTATTTTTGTAATGTTTATTTTGCAAATTTTTTAGACAAACTTATAGTTCTGATAGTTTTTTTTTATTGTAACTTAGTTATTATCTGTGCCCTCAGTCATGTAAACTTACTTTCATTTTCCCTTTCCAGTTTGTATGCTTTTATTTCTTTTTCTTGTCTTACTTAAATTGCTAGGACCCATTGCTAGGACAACGTTTAATAGAAGTGGGGAGCTGACGTCTTTGCCTTGTTTTCAATCATTGGGAAAATGCATTCAGTCTCTATTAAATATGATGTAGATTCATGAATTCTCTTTATCAAATTGAATAATTTCCCTTCTGTTAATGGTGTGATCTGAAATTTTAGCATAAAATTATAGAATTTTGTTAATTTTTTCCCTGCATCTGCTGAGATAAGGTATGCTTTTTCTTTTATCTTAAAAATATTTTTGATATGGTGAATTAGATTAATTGAATTTAGACTGTTGTAGAAACCTTAGATTTCTGAGGAAAAAAACCACTTGGTTAAAAGGTACTATCTTTTTTATATACTAATGTATTTGACTTCTTGAAATTTTAAGGATTTTGCATATATGTTCATGAGGGATATTGTTTTGTTGTTGTTTTCTTGATTATTTTTGCTTTTTCATTGTAATATCTTTGCCTGGTTTTGATAGCGGGGAAATGCTGGTATAATGAAATGAATTGGGAATTGTTTTCTCCTTTTTTGTTTTCTAGAATAGTCTGTTTAGAACTGGTCTTATTTTATCCTTAAATATTTGGTATAATTGACCATCAAGGTGACTGGATGTAGAGTTTTCTTTGTGGAAAGATTTTTTTTTTTTGCATGGGCAGGCACATGGGAATTGAACCCCGGTCCTCTGGCATGGCAGGCAAGCATTCTTGCCTGCTGAGCGACCGTGGCCCGCCCTGTGGAAAGATTTTTAATCTACAAGTTAAATTTTGTTAATAGAGTTCATTGATTTTCTTTTTGTTTTTCTGTTTTCTATTTCATTGATTTCTGCTCTGAATTTTATTTTCTCCCTTCTTCTTGCTTAGATTCAATTTGCTATTGTTTCCTAGTTTTTTAGGTAGAAGCTGGTTAGATCATTAATTGGAGATTTTTCTAATTTTATTCTTATACACGTCTTGTTAACAACCACTCTAGCTACCTCCCACAAATTTTGATAGATTATGTTTTCATTTTCACACAATTTCAAAGCATTTTCTAATTTTTTAAAATTCTTCCTTCACTCATGGGTAAGTTGGATGAGACTATCAAGTACTTTTAAAGAAATGATTGTTTTTCTTTATTACAAATGTAAAAGAATAAAAAATATCAGAGGTTATAAGATAAAAATGAGACTCCTGTCATCACTACTTATCAAACAGTTTCTGAGACAAAATTAACAAAGACTGTTTTGTCATAAACTTCAACAAGGGAACCCTTCTGCCCTGACTTTTGTTTCAGCAAGGGTTTAAAATTGTCAGCAAAGAGAGTTTGTTTTATAGAGTAGAAAGAAAATATACTTAAACAGTCTGATTGACAAGTGGTCTAATTCATTAAGGTGGAAATTTGAAAAAGGGGGAGGACTAATTGGCCTTCAGGTAGATTTGACAGTCCTTTTTTGACTGCAGGCGGACAAGCAAACAATTATCGAACATGTCAAAAGAGGAAAGAATGTTCATTGTTAAGGATAGAGGTTTTCTATGCCTGGCCAATTCCTAGAACAAATGGGGATCAGTCAGGATTTGTGTGTGTGTGTGTGTGTGCATATGTGTGTGTGAAATTGTCGCGATCTTTATGGGGGGGAAGCTCACATTGCAGGCAGTTTCTCATCCTCTTAAAGAGTAGAAACATACAAAAAATTTTAAAGTTGTGTAATATTTTAGTTATTTCTTTGTATACTATGTGGTACTGTTGTTAGAAGGATATCAATAACTTGTCCTAAAAATCTTGCAAGTTAAACTTTTTGTTATTATTTTAGTGACTGTGCAGTGTAATTATAAATATAATTTTTAGTATCTAATGCCTTTTTCCTGATCTCACTAGATTCTCAAGTGGGTGTTTTACGCATTTGGAATGTTTCAAGAACAACACCTATTGATAATTTTAAATTGAAGAAAACAGGATTCCATTGCTTACATGTACTTAGATCTCCTCCAAGGAAAAAATGTAAGTGAAATATTATCAACATTTTAATATTTTCCATTATGATATTTACTGCTATCTAACACAGTGCTTAATACAGTGACAAAAACATCTCAAATCTAAATGCTACTATGAAGAGCTAAGTTTTAAAAATAGCCTTTGAAAATATATGTGCTAAAGGTACAGTCATTGCAAAAAATTACTAAAATGGACATATTTAAAGTCAAGACACATTTTTAAAATGCTATTCGGTGAAAGTATCCCAGTAATTTCAGATCATCTAAATGGGGAAAATGAAACAATGATATGATGAAAATAAATTAGAAATATCAAAAGTGATGGAATTAAAGAACATTGGTCTAAACTAGGAGACTTTTCTGCTTTAAATCTGGCTCTTATGCAATTTGTATGGTCTATACTAGAGTTACTATAACTTAAACATACAAAATATAGAATCCAGAAGGATATATTCCAAGTTTCAGTGCCAGTTATAACTGGATTAGTAGTGTTATGGATATTCTATATATTCCTCATGTATTTCTGTTTATTTTTCTCATTACTGTTCTCTGCTTCTGTTATGAAGAAAAAAATAAAACATACCAAGCAATAAAAGAAAATAAATCTATATATTTAGAATTTCTTTAGAATAAAAAGTTTTCCTAAATATAAGGAAAAATACCTCATCTAATTTCTAAATCAGTCATGTTAACTCTACATTTTTGGTAGTGTTCCCATTTTTGTGTGAACCATAAAAAAACACTAGAAAGGGAATTTAGTGATTGAAAAATCTAGAGTACCTTCTACTCCTTATGCTGTGTACTTTTATAATATGCTAATTAGGTAGCAATTGCTATTCCAAGTAATGCTATTTTGACTAGCAAATTTAATATTTAATTTAGTGGGTAATGCAAATAGTGAAAAACTTCTATTTCAAGCTTCAGCCTTTCTAAAAATTTAAGCTTTTCTATGGAAACCTAACACTTCTAGCACATGGATAGTAGATAATGTAGAAATTTTAATGTTGGAGAAGTAACATGTTGGAGACTGACGTATTGCTTATGTATTGTGCATTTTCCTCACTGTTTGCATGTTTAGTGGCCTATGCATTCACATGTCAGGGGATGACTGAGGGATCACAGATTTTTCTTTTTGTATTTTTTTCATTTTGCAAAAGCAGACCAAAACTATTAGAGAAAAATAAAGAAGTACATAGCAGTCTAGTCACCCTTGAGTAGTACCTTTCAGATCACAAATTGCTAGACATCTAGTTTTCCCCTGAAGTTTTTCACATAACAGGAAGTGTGGGATAAGAATGATCATCTGAAAATGGAATTTTAAAAATTTAGATTTAATCACTAAATTATAAAAAAAATGAATTATACATAAATAGGTACATAAAGAGGATATCAAAACCATCCAAAATGTCACCAAATTAAAATATTAGAAAACTGTCAACAAATTGAATTGGATTCTACTACGTTGTCTTTTTTATTAGTAGTTCATTCTAGTTTCAATTTCTGTCATTCTCAGATATTTAGGAATGATAATTATTGATAACGAACACAATTTAAAAAGACCTCCTTATATGCGAATCAAAAAGATAAAATACTGGGAATTTCTATCTATATTCAAGTGTATAATTAGTAATAAATTGATCTAATACTAACAGTATTTTGAATTACAAGTGATTTTGGATTATGTTTACAAAAGGCTATTCACACTGTAAAAGTAAAACTTCTTGAAAAAAAGACAAATACTAAATGAAAATATGAAAAAAGGACTATACATATAATAACTAACAAGGAGACATTTATGTAATTGAAAGTTGGAGAAATAAGGGCCTATGAATAGTAAAGAAAACTGAAGAAAGATAAATTGAGATGCAAATGTATGTTAAATAGTATTGTAATTCTTATATTGGGTGCTAAATTAAAGTGAATTATAAATAATCTTACAAATAACTATTTTCATTGGCTTTAAAATTAATTGAAGAGAATTATTTGCTTTAAAAGAGAAAAAATTACATACATGTTTGTTTGTATGTGTGAAAGAGGGGAGTAAACTGTCAGTGTTTTGAGAGATTATCGTTCAGAAATGATGCTATGCTTCAATTTACAAATTAAATGAACAAATCTTAACAATCCATTGTAATTCTTCACACACAAATTTTAATCCATTTTACTCCATCTGTACTTCTGTGCACTTTTCACATTTATTTACTTATGTTTCCATATATTTTTTTGAAATGCCACAAAAGTACTCCAGTGGCAGAAATTGTGTTCATCCCTTAAATGTTTATTTACAAAGATCTAGATAAAAAAGATTCTAGAAAAAAAACAATGAAGCATCTTTATAAATTAAACCATGTGATTTCACTCCAGGGTATGGGAAGCTGTGGGTGTAAATATTTACCCTATTCTTTTCTTTTTTAAAAAATAGTTTTGATCCAGTCTCCAACCAAAAATCATTATACATCCTCAACTAGTGAAGCAGTTCCACCGCCAACTTTGACACAGAATCAAGCATTTTCTCTTCCCCCTGGTCATGCTGTGTGCTGTTTCTTGGATGGTGGAGTTGGACTTTATGATATGGGAGCCAGGAAGTGGGATTTTCTTAGGGATTTGGTATGTCTATGGTCGTTCATTACTTTTAGACCTTTTGTGTTTTTGTTTTGTTTTTGGCTTGGGCAGGCTCCAGGAATCGAACCTGGGTCTCCAGCATGGGAGGCAACAATTCTGCCCCTGAGCCATCATTGCGCCGCCCCATTCATTACTTTAATACCTTATTAGTCTATGCATATTTATTTTGTGTAAGTCAATGTGTTTATTTTTACTTACATATAATATTGTTAAAATTATTTTTGTTAAGTAATGATGTATTAGAATTTTATCTAAGTTGGTCGTAACATCTTAGAAAAATATATAAAATGATGACAAAACTATTACATTTCTTTAAATATTAATGTCAACTCTGTTTTATAATACTGGAAAATTACATAACTTTGTTATATGTTGGAAGCAAAATGAGAAACAGGATATTCTTTTTATATTTAGCTATAAAGTTTTGTGAAAATTTTGTTTCCATAGATTTAGTCCCAAAGATATTCTTTTAAGAGAAAGGAGATGCCCATTATTATTATGCGTTTTCTGAGATTCATTTCTATTATTGAATTATCATAATTATTGTCATAATTCTGTGATTCTGTGAATTTCCGTTCTTAAAATCATTTAGCTGCTATATAACATAGAGTATAACCTGAGGACACACATATTTATCTGTGTTCTGTGCCTTTCCCCCACTCCCTAAAATATTGCCTAGAACATAGAAAGATTTTACTAAATTTTGTTGAATTAGTGAATGAATGAAGGCATATAATAATTTTAGATGTGTTTTAATCAGTGTTTGTAAAGAATGGTCCTCTGTATTTCTTTCCAGTCCAGAGTTTATAAAACTGTTTCCTCTTTGCAGGTTTGAATTAGATTGGTCTAGATATTTAAGAAAGTTCTAAATACTAATTGTTTTCTTGTGATCTCACTTAGAAAAGAAATACAGAGCTTTATTTTTCCTTGAAAA
Organism: Tamandua tetradactyla; assembly: GCF_023851605.1. Taxonomy (NCBI): domain Eukaryota; kingdom Metazoa; phylum Chordata; class Mammalia; order Pilosa; family Myrmecophagidae; genus Tamandua; species Tamandua tetradactyla. The sequence continues at coordinate 37,058,439 of NC_135352.1, read as the reverse complement.
GAAAGAAAAGAGATAATATTATTTCAGTATTTCAAGATTATTCATTTAATGTTGCCCTCAAAACTTAAAAAAAGAACTATAGCAAACATATTTTTGAAGCAATGCTTTAGCTTAGTTATTTTAAACATTCTCCTTTGTAACTATTCATTAGAAGATGGTTGAATTTTCTTTCCATATATATTTCCAATTTTTGCCAGTGTGTTAAATTTTCTTCACACTGCTGTTTATACTTCAAATTTCTGTTTACTTTTAAAAATTTTTATGGAAGGGAAGTTTGAAATATATAAGAATACATTTAAATCTATAACAAGTTATAATGGGTAGAAAAGAAGTTACATGGTCTACAATCAATAGATTTTCTATTAAGTGTATATCCTTAATGCTTTAAAATCTATCTTAAATTTTCAGTTCTAATACATATTAAATTTTCCTTGTCAAATTATTTCAGTGGCTTGTCTCACTTTTAAATTATCTGCCAATCTGAAAAGAAAGTCATTTTTTTTTTCTTACAGATTTCTCTCATTTGGGAAATGCCACTAGTTGTTTTGCTTTTTTGTGGATTTTAATTTGTTTGTTTTTCAAGAATGTATTAATATTTAAACACAAAAGACTGTCATAAACAAAATACGGCTAGACTATTTTTCAATTAAAACACAATCGTTGCAGTGTCTAATTCTAGGGATCCAAGAAATGGAATTATTCTGAATAGCTATATCGAGCAAATATATACTTGTAAAATACTAGCTGGGAAATTATAGTAATGTAGAAGTTCAAAAGAACATCAACTGTAGCATTAATTAAACGACAGCAGTAAAAAAAACTTTCGTCTTAATACAGCTCCAATTTTAATACAGCTCTAGAGAAACAGACTCAACAGCAAACACTCGCAAATATAAAATTTATAAAAGTGTCTCACGTGACTGCAGGAACGCAAGTCCAAAATCCGCAGGGCATGCTGTGAAGCCGACGGTTCCGATGGAGGGTCTGGATGAACTCCACAGGAGAGGCTCAGCAGCCAAAACAGGAAGAGCCTGTTTCTTCTGAATCCTCCTTAAAAGGCTTCCTGTGATTAGATTAAGCATCACTCATTGCAGAAGACACTCCCCTTTGGCTGATTACAAATGGCATCAGCTGTGGATGCAGCTGATGTGATCATGATCTAATTCTATGAAATGTTCTCATTGCAAGAGACAGGCCAGCACTTGCCCAACCAGACAAACAGGTACCACAACTTGGCCAAGTTGACACATGAACCTGACCATGACAGTCCACCCCTTATCAACTTGGCAGTTATATATATCACCTCAAACCATATCTAATTTCCAAATAAAAACAATAAACACACATTTTTTCTTTTACCTAACAATACTCAACTGTCCTGCATATAACTGGAAACACATTAAATCTCACACTTGCCCAACCAGACAAACAGGTACCACAACTTGGCCAAGTTGACACATGAACCTGACCATGACAAGAAATATTACCAGAAGAAAAATCTGAATCTGATATGACGTATGCATAAAGTATCTCCAGAGATTCCCAATTACGTGTGCTAAATAAAATCTTAAATACATTATACTTCTAAATGAGTGTTTGCTTAATTAAAAAGAAAAATGCTATAAATTTTTCCGCTTCATTAAAAATTAACAAAAATGTTACAAATTTTTCCTCTTCATCCATACATTCTTGGTAAGCAGAAAACAAAAAAAAAAGGAAGTATTTACAATTTGGTTCTTGCTGTAGAATTTTCAAATTAAAATGTGAGGGCATAGTTGTGAAATAGCATTTAAAAATACACATACTTGCAATCCCTATCTTAAGTATGTTCCTAATATTAGAAATGACAACCTGAAATGACTCCAGCTAGGTCAACCAGTGACTATAGAAAGATCTCTTCCCTCCCTTTTTCAAACCTTTGAGATTTTTCTCTCATCTAACTTCCACCCAAAGGAGAGACTTCAAGCCCTTTTTCAGTATCCTAAAAGTTGTAATTTCTGGCATTAATGAAATCAGGGAATTTAAAGGGCTCCCTTGTATACCTTTACTACAGCAGTTAGGGAATGAAAAGCCCTGTCCCTGTATTTAAACTTCCTTCCCAGATCTCACCATATAGTTTCTGCTGCTTGGAGTGGGAGTTTCAATTTGCACAACAAAAAAGTTGTGACTTTTTTTATTCTGTATTTCCAGGGACATGTGGAAACTATCTTTTACTCAAATTCAAACCTGATGATTCCAGTCTTTTAGCAGCAGCTTCATTTGATGGCACTATGAAAGATTGGGATATAAACACATTATCAGTTTCTTCAACATCTGACTAAAACGAAATATAACTCTGGCTACTTGAGTTGGACTCTTCACAGATTTTGCCATAGGCACATAGTGATTAAGCTCTACTTTCCTGATGTGTGTTTACATATACCTGTAAAAGCCACTTCACAGTTTTGTGGGCTGTCAAAACCCAAATCACCATGTAACAGGAGCAAGTTATTCCAAGTTCCATGTATAGACTTGTTAGAGAATTTTGGAACAAGACTCATTAAAAATAAGAGCCATGACTAATTCTTATTTCTGAAGTATGGCATCGGTATAAAAAAGGAATATTTGTCTATAGGACTTTTAGTTTCAATTTTATCTTGGTCTTTTCTTATACTGCCAGAATAACTGTAAAAATTGTTAATGGTTAATGGCTTTATAAATTTCTAGTGTATTATCCTGTGTATTATAAATAATAAGAAAAATATCTTTGAATTTCATTGAAATTTTAGAAATGAGAATTTTGAACATATTTGCATTTATTTACTGATTTTAAGGCCTATAGTTGAGTAGAGTCTAGGTTGGCACAAAATAGTACAATACAGTACTAACAGTACAATGAGCATTCAATCACAGAGATGGTTTCATTTTGTCAGTATATTTTTCATTAATGGTTGGAGAACCATAGTTCATATGTCAGCTTGTTTATGCATTTATGGCTTCTTTATAATGTTTTCAACCTTGAAGTTTCTCCCTTCCTTAGGAGTTGTAACTTTTTTTTTATTCTGTATTTCCAGGGACATGTGGAAACTATCTTTGACTGCAAATTCAAACCTGATGACCCCAATCTTTTAGCAACAGCTTCATTTGATGGCACTGTAAAAGTTTGGGATATAAACACATTAACAGCAGTGTATACTTCCCCAGGCAATGAAGGGGTTATTTATTCCCTTTCGTGGGCCCCAGGTAAGATGTATTTTATTAAAATAAAGAGTATAATTAAATGCCTTTTCCTAAATTTTACTGTCATCTGAATTATCTTCTTACTGTCAAGGCGAGAAAAATATTTTTGGCAATGCATTTGGTTTTTGTGGGGTTTATAATAGGCTGCCTGCAGAGGGTCTTTCACTCATGTACCCTCTATTCAACATAGTCATACAGAAAAGTTAAAACATATCAGGATTATCTCTATGTATGTAATATTGGCTGCCATTTTATAGATAAGCCTTTAAGCATATGAAACATTTTACATGATAAAAGTTTTCCTGAAAATTTGAATGTAAATCAAATTTATTAAAATAAAATCACTTAGGGTAAAAAAAAAAAACACTTAGGGCGGTGCGATGGTGGCTCAGTGGCAGAATTCTCACCTGCCATGCCAGAGACCCAGTGTTGTAGTTTGCTAGCTGCCAGAATGCAATATACCAGAAATGAAATGGCTTTTAACAAAGGGAATTTAATAAGTTGTTAGTTTACAATTCTAAGGCCGAGAAAATGTCCCAATAAAAACAAGTCTAAAGAAATGTCCAGTTTAAGGCATCCAGGGAAAGATGCCTTGGTTCAAGAAGACCGACGATGTTCAACATTTCTCTCTCAGCTGGAAGGGCACATGGCGAACATGGCAGCATCTGCCGGCTTTCACGTGGCTCTACCAAAAAGGACTCCCTCCAAAACGTTTCCTCTTTTAAAAGATTCCAGCAAGCAACTCCACCTTCAGTGGGTGGAGACACACTTCCATGGAAATCATCTAATCAAAAGTTACCACCCACAATTGAGTGGGTCACATCTTCATGGAAACAATCAAAATGCTCCCACCCGGCAATATTGAATGAGGATCAAAGGGAAGACTTTTCTGGGGTCCACCAGGGATTCAGACCGGCTCACCCAGATTCGATTCCCATACCTGCCCATGCCAAAAAAAAAAAATGACTCTAAGAAAATTCCATTTATATAAAAATTATAATACGTACTCTTCCTTATACATCTTTTTAATAAATATGGATGATTATATATCAAATAACAGTTCAGTTGTCACCATATAATTCTACATCAATTCCAACTTTGTGATATTAAAGAATTTTTATGCCACAATAGAATTATATTCTTTTGCTTGATCTTAGGAGGATACTGTCTTTTGTACCAGTAAGTACATAAAAAAGATACCCGATTAGGCCTCTGATAATTTCTCCTAGTACAGTATCGTTATTTTCCTATAATAAATAATTGTATACACCTAAATGAATTTGTATACATTTTTAAATACTTTCGTATACTTTTTAAAAATTAAGAGAATGTGTAGGTTTACTAGAATAATTATGCAGAAGGTTCAGAATGCCTATATACCCTCCTTATACGTGCAATTTTCAATATTGTTAACACTTTGAATTAATGCAGTACCTTTGATACAGTTGATAATTAATTGTACTGTTAACTATAATTCATAGTTTACATTAGGGTTCACTGTGTTGTATATTCCTGTGCTTTTTAAAAATATCATTATTCTAGTAACATAAGTACAACCTAAAATTTCCCCTTTTAACCATGTTCAAATACGTAATTCAGTGCTGTTAGTTACGTTCCCAATGTTGTGCTACCATCACCACTCTTTTCCATCCCCCATAACAGAAACTCTGTATAATTTAAGCATTAACGCTCCATTCCCTACCCCAGCCCAGCGTCTGATAACCTGTATTCTAGTTTCTAACATGAACTTGCTTATTCAAATTATTTCATATGTGAAATAGACAACATTTGTCCTTTTGTATCTGGTTTATTTCATGCAACATGATGTCTTCAAAGTTCATCCCAGTGCACATGTATCAAAACTCTATTCCTTTTTACAGCCAAATAGTATTTTGTTATATACATGTGCCATCTTTGTTTATCCAGTCATCATTTGATGGACACCTGGGTTGCTTCCATTCTTTGAAAGTTGTAAATACTACCCCTATGAACATCGGTGTGCAAATATCTGTTGCAGTTCCTTCTTTCATTTATTTTTGGTATATGCCCAGAAGTAGGTATATATGATAATTCTGTGTTTAACTTTCTGAAGAACTGGCAAACTGTCTTCCACAGTGGCCGCACCATTTTAAATTCCACCAACATGAATGAGAAAACACTTTTAATTCTCTCCAACATTTGTAATTTCCATTTTTTTAAATAGTAGCCATTCTAATGGATGTGAAATGGTGTCTTATGATTTTGATTCACACTTCCCTATTAGCTACTGATATACAGGAACTTTTATTTGCTTTTTTGGCCATTTGTAAATCATCTTTGGAGAAATACCTATTTAAATGTTTTTTAATAGGGTTGTTTGTCTTTTTATTGTTGAGATGTCAGATTTCTTTATATATTCTGGATATTAAACCCTTGTTGGATATGTGGTTTCCAAATATTTTCTCACATTCTGTGGGTTGTCTTCTTACTTTCATGATAAAATCCTTTGATGCACAAAAGCTTTTAGTTTTGATGAAGTCCAATTTATCAGTTTTGTCTTTTGTTGTTTATTCTTTGGATATAATGTGTAAGAAACCTAGAACAATGTCTTAAAGATACTTCCCTATGTTCACTGGGATTTTATAGTTTTGGTTCTTATTTTAGACCTGTAATCCATTTTGAATGCATTTTTGTCTATGTTGTTAGGTAGGGTTCTACCTTCATTCTTTTGTGTATGGATGTATAGTTTTTCCAACACCATTTGTTGAAGATGCTATTCTTTCCCAATTAAGTGGACTTGGCACTCTTGTCAAAAATCAGTTGGCCATGGAGGTGAGGGTTGATTTCTGAACTCTCAGTTCTTTCAAATTGGATAATATGTCTGTCCTATGCCAGTGCTATGCTGTTTTGAATACTATAGCTTTGTAAGAAGTTTTAGAATTGGGAAATGTGAGTCCTCTAACTTCATTCTTCTTTGATAAGATAGTTTTGGCTGTTCCAAGCCCCTCACCTTTCCATATAAATTTGATGATTGAATTCTCAATATATGTAAAAAAAAAAAAAAAGGCTATTGGAATGTTAGTTGGGATTGCAGTGAATCTGTAAATCATTTTGGGTAGAACTGACATCTTAACAATATTCAATCTTATTATCCATGAACACAGAATGTCCTTCCATTTGTTTAGGTTGTCTTTGATTTCATTCAGCACAACTTTGTACTTATCTGTCTATAAGTCCTAAAATCTGATTAAATTGATTCCTAATATGTGATTCTTTTAGTTGTAAATGGAATCTTTTTTCTTAATTTCCTCTTCAGATTGTTTATTCCTGGTGTATAGAACACCACTGATTTTATTTTTTTGTATGCTGTTTGGTGGGGGTCACATTTCATTGTTTTCCATGTGAGAATCCTTTTATTGTAGCACCATTTGTTGAAGTTGAACTACCCTTGCACCCCCAGAACACTATTGATTTTTGGATGTTGATCTTGAATCCCACCACTTTGCTTAAATCATTTATTATCCTAGTTGCTTTTTTTGTGGAGTATTCAGCATTTTCTCTATATTTGCATAGGCACATATCACTAGCAAAGCGGAAAATTTTACTTCTTCCTTTCCGTTTTCGATGCCTTTTACTTCTTTTTCTTTCCTAATTGTTTTAGCTAGGATTCTGGTAGAATGTTAAGTAACAGTTCTGACAGTGGACTTCTCTGTCTGGGTATTGATCTTACAGGCATAACTTTCAGTCTTTCACCATTGAATAAATATGTCAGTGGTGGGTTTTTATATTTACTCTTTATTATGTTGATATACTATTTCTAGTTTTTTAAATGTTTTTATCTAGAAGGGGTCCTAGCTTTTGTCAAATGTCTTTTCTGCACAAATTCAGATGAATGTGGTGATTTTACTTTGTCCTATTATTATACCATATCACATTTAATTTTCTTGCGTTGAACCACCCTTGCATACCTGAGAAAAATCTTACTTGATCTTGGTATATAATTCTTTTAATGTGCTGTTGGATTCAGTTTTCTAGTATTTTGTTTGGAATTTTTGCATCTATATTCATAAGGGGTATTGTTTTGTAATTTTTTTCTCATCGTGTGTTTATCTGACTTTGATACTAGGGTGTTGTTGCTTTCATAAAGTGAGTTTTGAAGTATTTCCTTCTCTTCAACTTTTTTTGATATCTCTAGAAAAAGAATAGCAAAGTAAACCCAAACAATTAGAAGGAAAGAAATAACAAACATTAGTGTGGAGATAAACGGAATAAAGACTAAAAAAACAATAGACAGAATCAGTTCACCAAAAGTTGGTTCTTTGTAAAACCAGTAAAATTGACAAAACTTTAGTTAGATTGACAAAGAATAAAAGCAAGAGGGTGTAAATAAGTAAAGTCTAAAATTGAAAGGGAAACATTACTACTGATACCACAGAAATAAAAATGATTATAAGAGGATACTATAAACAACTGAATGGCTTGTTAGATAAGCTATATAAAATAGAGAAATTCCTAAAAACACATAACTACATAAACACTAACTCAAGATGAAATAGAAGATGTCAACAGACCAATAAGTAGGAACGAGACTGAATGAGTAATCAAAAACCACCAAAGAAAAATCCAGCAACAGATGACTTCTCTGGTGAATAATACTGAACTTTAAAAGAAGAATTAACAACTGTCTTGCTCAGACTCTTCTGCCTGCAGGGCAAGTTCTGTGAGAGTGAGCTCAAGATGAGATTTCTGGTTGGGTATTTCACGCTACCATCTGATAGTTTGGCAGTGGAGTGCAGAAATCCTATGTGCAAAGGGATTACTCTGTTCTCCTTGGAAGAGGTCCAGACATTTGGAATAAAAACACAGGCTGGTTCCATACTGTGCTGGGGAGGGGCCAACAAGGGTATCTTCTCCCAGTGTTTTAAATATGAGTTCTCTTGATTTGGAACTCACCTAGTTACCGAAAACCTTAACTGTTTTCCAGAGTTTTAAGGAAGATGGCTATGCTAGTTTTTGCAGTTATTCAAAGATTCTGTGGTGGAGCGACACCTTGGAGCATTTTATGCTGTTGTCTTGGTTGACTGACTTTTTCCACTAAAATAATTTTTTACTTAAAAAAGAATACTTTTTTTTCTATAATGCTTTATTCTTGTTCCAATAGTAATATATTAATTTAAAGTGTACATGTAACCAGTTTAAAGATTGATTGGTACCATTTCTCCCCATATGCCAGTATTCTTTATCTTGAGTCTGTGTCCACATGGGTTTCAGATGTATTCAGAATCTGGAGTTCTCTTGCAATTTTTTTGCATAACTTCTAGAATGTGTGTGTGTAGTATATGCCTATATCTGTCAAGGCATGTCATAGTAATCTGATTTCAAAGAGCTCCACAGTACTTAAGAAGTGAAAAGCCACTACTTTATGTATCCCTCATGTCCTGCAATGAAGAGAAGGTGTAGAAAGATGTTTTACTTGCAGCTTAATAACCGTAGTTATTTCTTAATCAGAAATACCCAGTGTTACTGCAGATACAGGGCTAACTGAAAAAAAAATTTTTTTCCTTCATTAAGGAAGACGGCATAACAAAGAACTAATAAGATCTCTTTAATCACTTATTAAAGAAGGTCTGTGGTCAGAGAGGTTGAATAGCTTACCCAAGATGACATACCTAGTGAGAGTAGCAATATTTAATCGAAGTTTAAACAATTGCCCATCTGACTCTTAGGCCTGTGTTCTTAATCATTGTAGTACACATCTTCACAGTAGGTTCTTGTGTCTAGGAATATAGGGATCTGACTGGTCAGTGCAGTAATAGCACCAACATTCTTTCACTTACAGAAAATATAGGTCCAAACCTAAAACTTAAATAGAGATTCTGACTGTAAATACCATCATTTTCAAATCACAGTACAGAAAGCCTAATCTCACTGAAAGCATCCTTTTAGTCTATACTTAGAGAATTTGTATCAAAAAGTAAAAATATCAGAAAATTTATTTTTTTCATTGTTTTCTGTGCTATTATTTCTGTGTCAACCACTATTTTTAGGTCAGTGTGCAAAACTTAAGGTTAATGAAGGATGATAAGGATGGAAATAGATTAGGTTATAGATGATAATATAATCTATCTCTGTAATTTGGAGTAAATACTACAAGAAAAGACCAAAGTACAAATAAATATATACTTCTCTCCCCATTAATTTATGAACCTGAAAAGGGGTGCAGAATAAAAATAGTAGAAATATAGTAAGGACCTATTTTTAGCATTGCAATCATTAATCACAAAGCAGTTTCTCCATATTTTTACTCCAGACAGCAAATGAACAGCTGCTCCTTTCTTCAACTGAAGGAATCATCTTTCACTGTCTTGCCAAGAAAAAAAAAATAGTTAAGTTCTTGAATCATAACCGTCTAGGAACTTAATAGCAATTTGATTTTAACAGGTACTTTTTATTCCTTAAAAGCAGAAAACATTATTTATGTTTTTAATGGAAAAACTGATTTTTCTCATGTGTTCTGCTTATGAAAGTACTTTTCTTGTTAGAAAAGTCAGGGAAATATGAAAACTGAATATATTATGATAAATTTGAAGAATTATTGATAATTTTTGTAGTTGTGGTCATGACAGTTTGGACATATCAGTCTTTTAAATATCCATACTGAAGTACTTATTAATTAAATGAAATGATGTCAGTAATTTACTCCAAAGAAATCCAGTAGAGGTAGAGACAAAACAATTTTGGCTATGTTTTGGTAATGTTGAAGCTATATGATAGATATGTGGGAGTTCATTATACTGTTCCCTCTACATTTGCATGTTTTTGGTATTTCCGTTATAAAAAAAAGTTTTTAAAACTACTTTGCAAATATCAAGTCTTATGTTTTCAAAACTTAGAAAGTTGTGCTTAACATTTAATATTATTTTTACCAAATTTTCCTAAGGTGATTTAAATTGTATCGCTGGGGCAACTTCCCGAAATGGTGCTTTTATTTGGGATGTTAAAAGGGGCAAAATGGTACAACGATTCAATGAGGTAAGATATATTTATTGTTAGCTCAGCAAAATAATGTCTTCTACTAATTCATTTATTTGTAATGTTTTTCTTTCTTCGCAGTTAATAACCAAGTGATATGAATGTTCTGTAGAATGGAAGAAAATACAAGAGGATGTTTATGTATTTAAGTGAATTCTAAAAAAATGTGGCTGGGGGTACAAGGGTAGTTCAGTGGTAGAATTCTCACCTGCCATGCAGGAGACCCAGATTAGATTCCCCGCCCATGCACTTCCCCCCTGGAAAAAACTTGTTTTTTTCAGCAAATGATGGTGCAATGGGAAAAGAATAAAATGTTACCCCCACCGTACAGCTCACACAGCACACACACACAAATATAGCTGAGTTTAAAATCTTAAACTTCACTTAAAATTGCCTTGATGATTCAAAAGAATTTTTACTCATCCTCTACAAAATATTCAAAAGAATTTTAACTCATCCTCTACAAAATATGCAAAAGAATTTTAACTCATCCTCTACAAAATTATCTAGGCAACTATTAAGTAGTAGAAAGAAGACTAAGTTCAGAATAACGGTTGCCAAGTTATAGTCCTGGTTCTATTACTGTTTAGCTCTTGATCTAGGGAGAATAATTTTATCGCCTTGAACTGATTTCTTCACCTATAACATGGTGAAATTGGATTATATAATTTCTTAAGTTTCTTCCCACTTCCCAGATTCTATTATTCTATCATAAACCCTGAAAATTCTCCTCTTCCTATGTATAGTATCACAAATTCTACTAATACTTTTGCTTGGGATTAAGTTATTATCCCATTTTTTTACTGCATTCCATCAATATTTGGATGATATGTATGATTTCATTATAGTAGGATAAGTTTGATCTTGGGGAAAAATGAATAGGATCTATTGGTACCTCTCATTGTCTTGAAGTTTCATTCATTTCAAACAATTACTGTTTAAGCTTATTAATTGTTTGATTTCTTTGAGTTTTTTTAATATACCTGAGGCATCCCATGAGGATGCCCTTTAGTATACTTGCTCTCCGGGAGGCTACTACAGTAATAGAATGCTGATTGTTAGGGAAATGTAACCAACCACTGGTTAACAGTTTTACACTTAGAAGAAGAAATTCAACATCCTTCCATCTTTCTCCACATACAACAATACACATTCACTTCATAATACCCCAACCTGTCCTCTGCCTCTCATCACCAGAACAACACTTATCCCAAAATAAATGATGTGGTATATATTAAGAAAAAATGAAATGGACCTGAAATGGAACTTTTAACCTAGATTGAAAAATTTTATCCTTAGATACATCTGTTGATATCTTCTTGTGGCCTTTTGGCACCTTGTGACCTAAGAAAATCTTTGCATTGTCACTAGGACAGTCCCCAGCTTGATTCTAGCAATCTGACATAATGAATATCAAGGACGTGTATTCATTTATGCATCCATATCTTTCCCAGCATTCAATAGCACTGTTAAGACCAATTTTGAAATTATTTAAATCTCGAATAGTGGACACAGGGCATACTAATATGCTGGCTTGATTAAGCTATATACCCCCTACAAAAGGAAATTCAGGGTATGAGAAAGCCATAAATGTCCTTTTCATGGGGACAAAGGAAGCTGACAGCAGACCTCCAACCCTTAAACTAAATAAGTATGGGGACTAGTTCTATTTTTATCTACCTTTTCAAGTCTGCTCTCCCTTACCCCCCCTCAAAAGGTAAAAGCAGCGAACTAGATAACGTCCTATGAATTTGAAACTGTATGTTTGTAAAGCAACCTGGAAATTCATGATAAAAAGTCACTTTAGTTTTCTCTTAACTTCAAACACAATTTAAGCACCACATAAAACTGAAGTGTTTTTAATTAAAATTTGCAAATGGATTTACCACAACCTTTAGTCATCCATGACACAATGGCATTCCTTATATAGTATATTCCCTATGTTTTCAAAAATTTTCATCATACCAGCAGTAACTTCATCCTTCAACCCTTCATCAGCTTCACAGTTCAGGGGAACAGGTAAATTCAGAGTGATTTCTTAGAGGAGTCTCCTTAAATCTGTTCTAATTTGTTTTTGTAAACTTAAAATTTGAAATTTAGGGGGACAATGAAAAGTAATAATAATTGGCAATTTATCTCATACTGCAATGTTAGTAGCACTGCACTGAAAGCAGTAGTAGCAAATGAAAGCAGATAGATAATTATCTCCAACTCTAGACCTGTTTCTGGCAAAAGACGTAAGCAGCTTAATTCTGCACGTGCTGAAGACAGAGATTTTGGCTCTTTACCTTGTGTCCAGAAAATTAGGTGGACACCTTGTTTTGTCCACAATGGTTTTGTTTCTTAAGTTTGACAGTTTTATATTCTCTTAATACTGTCTTAAAATATATATTCAGCCTTCTGCTATTGTCAATAATATGTCTGTTAATATCATCTGGAGCAAGTTCAATATAGAAAAGTAGTACTTAGAAGAAGTAAATAAATAAGAGAAAAAAAGGGGTGAATTATTTCTTATTGATAGGTATTTTGCATTTTTTGAAGCATGGAAAAAATGGAATATTCTGCATTGCCTGGAGTCATAAAGATTCCAAAAGAATAGCAACCTGCAGTGGTGATGGTTTCTGGTAAGTATAATGTATGAAATTAGTTTTAAAAGATGCATTTGATAATAGCTAGTGTATGATATCAGCACACACATTAAATATTCAAAGTGGTTTCATTACAGTTCTACCATTTATCGTAAATATTCTTTATAATCCATATATGCACATGCTATATTCTTATGATTTATCACTAATAAATAATGGTGCAGTGATGTCTTTAAAATAAATAAATTAATGAATCAGTCATTGATTTCTAATTGAAAATACTTCTAGAATTATAACTGAAAGACTGGATTGCCTCAAATAAATTTCAAGTGCTTTTAAAGAATTTAAATAAATCTCATCACATTTTGGGAGGAGTGGTATTTCAGTTTCAGCGATGATTCAGGAGCTGTATACTGTGCTCTAAAAACTTGTTCATAGTTTTATAGATGCAATTGTTTATAGAAGGATCAGAACTCTTTGCAGGAGGAATAGGTAATGCATGTGGCAAGTGCTTCTTTGAGGAGGTGACTAACTTCTCTGACCTTGTGTTACAGAAATATGTGCTTTGTAACTTCTAAATCCTGGGATAAAGTAGATTTCTAAGTAAAAATATATAGGGGAGAATGTCTTTGGCTTAAAAATAATGTTTTAAGTCAAATAATGCTGTCTTTGAAAGTAGTAAACCCTTCAGAACAGACACTCGTAGTTGTTGACAAAATAGAAAAGTTTGTTTCCTGTTACATTTTGTGTACCCAGTCCAGTTTTTCTTATCATCAGCTATTAATTTTAATGAAAAAGATGGTAGTTTTGGAGAACAAAGGTGCTTCCAGGAAGTTCAGATTTTCAGAAATAAAAATCTTAATAACTTTTCTTCTCCTTGAAAAGAAATTATCTCTAATTGACACATACCAAGGTTCAATAGATGTGTTTTTTTTAATTAAGTTATACATTATTAGCCTGTATGTTCAGGGGACTATTTATTTGATAAATACCATATTCAGTACCTAAACGTTTGTAGGCGTAGGTCATCACTACTCCCCATTAATGTCAAAAAGTTTTGGTAGTTGAGAAGCTTTTTCCACAGACTTGTAAAACTCTTAATATATCGATTTAGACACAGCTTTTTTCCCTAATCGAATCAATAACTCTTGCATTATAATAACCTGGCAGGAAGTAGAACTTCTTTTATCTGTGCCTTCAGAGTATGTAGAATCTTTGGTGGGGGGAAAGAGGTGGTAGTAGCCTTCAAACCTCTAGCTGTATCTCTGATAATCTCCCATGAAAACATTAACCTCTACGTCTTGATCTTTGTATAATAGCAAATGAAAAGAGTTGTATTAAAGATTTGCTCCAAATAAAACTTTTGAACGGCTAAATGTTGAAGCTGAAAATCCAACGCATATGTTATTTCATTGTCTTAAAACTTATTAAACTATGTTTTTCCTCAATTAAAAGTATTCTATAAGAAAATATGTTCAAAATAAAAATTCATCACCTTTAAATTGATTACTATAGTCATACTATGTGAAGAAAATGTACTCACAATTGATCATCTCTTCTATAGAACACTCTTGACTGTTCCTTGCCCTGTGAAGTCAGGTTCTGTATCCTGAGATATTTATGTTTGAATTGTACAAATCTGGCTTTGTTTCCTGCAATAATGTATTAAGGGTGCCTTTTGTAAAACATCATATAATTCATTTCAGTATTATTCGAACAGTTGATGGTAAAGTGCTACATAAATATAAACATCCAGCTGCGGTTTTTGGTTGCGATTGGAGTCAAAACAACAAGTAAGTATTTTTTTCCTGAAATAAATAATAGTTACATATAGGAGATTTTACATAACCATAAAAGTTAAATCTATTCCCATAGGTAATATTTTCATTGCTCTTTTGAGATGTTTCACTTGCTAACAAATGAGAAGGTCTTGTAAATGCTCAATTATATCAGCCGTCCATTTATATTCCATAAAGTTTTTACACTGTTTAGAAATACAGATTTCCTGCTCTCAAAACAACTTGGTGATACTTTGGACAAGAGAATAGGGCCAATTGATGAAAAGTAGAAGTAAATCCAATCCATGAAACAAAATAAATAATATAAAAATAAAAAAATGTAAAATAAATCGGGAATCAGGGGAGCTTCAAATAGAAATGTGATTCTCTCTGCATCCTTATAAGAATCTGCTCACTGATATTGTTGCAGCATGACTTAACATTGTCCTCCACTTAGTACTAATGCCTGTGCACTAGATAAACTCCCAAGATGTGGAACTTATGTGGATGGTCTCATAATCTTTTGAAAGGTCAGCCATGCTTAAGATCCCAATATTTACCATGTGGAGATCAGTATAGAATAAAATTAAATCCAAGTCAAACGTCCACTAAAATTGGCTTCTTTCATGCACTGCTCTTCCCAGAATGTTGTGTTTCAAACCACTGTGTGATGAGATTTAAATACTTTTTTTAAAGTTAAACTTTCTTTAGAAATACTGAAAATAATGTCACTTATGCTATCTTCTGTAGCTGGGAAACATACAAATTAAATAATAAAACTTTATTATAACATATGAGTCAAACCACATACTATACGAAATGATAAATCTATGTGTTTCTTCCAGTAAATTTAGAAGAATCAAGCAAAGATTATATGCAAAATAGACTAATGATTAGTTTTTTCCCCAGTATTTCCTATCTCAATGACTGACATTAACTACTGATATTGCTTACTACAAAGCTGCTGAAGCCAGAATCCTTGGTGTCGTCTTTGACACCTTATCATCTCTCAGTTTCTATTTCTAATTAGTCACCAGTTCCTGTTATATAGCCTGTATAAATATCTTTCTTTTTCCAACCATCTCCCCTGCCAGTAAACCAGTAACATTTGATTTTTGGACTTCTGCAAAAGCCTTCTGAATTAGTTCCAAAATCTGCATTCTTTCTCACCACTACCTTTCCCCCCACTCCAACTTCTCTCTATTGCCATCAGAATGATCATTTAAAAACACAGATCTGATCATACCATTCTACTGCTCAAACCCTTCAGTACTTTTCCATTGACCTGAGGATAAAAAGCAAAATCTTAGTAAGCTCTACAAGGAAAGTCCTATATGATTTGGTTTCTATCTACTTGGTTAGCCTCTTTCCAGGCCTGGTATCCCCTTGCTTTTTGTATCTAGCTGCACTGGCTTAAAGTTTCTTGAACTAACCCACTCATTTCCACCTTGCGGTTTTCACTCATGCTTTGTCCGAGACTCTACTCCATGCAGTCCACCTGGGTTGGATATAAATAACTTCTACCTGTCCTTCAGTTCAACACCTCAAAACCACTTCCACAGCAAAGTCTTCCCTAACCCTTCCCATACCCCTCCTCCCTCCAGAGTTAGGTTAGTTTCTCCTATAAAATGCCTGTGGAACACTTAATAGAATAAAATTAAAATTTTAATTGTGCAATTGGTGACTGTCTCTAGAATGTAAGCTTCATAAGGCAACTGTGTTAATTTTTCTGTACCTTTATGCTCTTAGCAACACACTGTGTCTTGAATAAAAGAAGGTTCAATAAGTATTTGGTGAGTCTACAAATATATGGAACCAGCCTTATTCCTAGTCAACAGAACAGTTCCAAATGCTTATTTCTCTGTTTTGCTGTGTTGAAAAGCACTTGGCCAGTTGAAATAAAAATTGTATATTAATGAAATATACTTCATTGGTTAAGAAATCTTTGCTTTTAAATGATACTAGAAGTTCTTTATTACCTAGTCATTATGGATACCAGCATACCAGTACATTTCATTTTTAATTTAAGAACTGTTTTAAAAATTTATCATTGTAGTATCCATATTCCATTTAGCATTTTAGAAGATAAGTGAAAAACACCTTGAACAAATCCTAAAAGTTTATTCAGAAGTAATCTTTGGAATTTAATGTTTGTATGTTTTCATGTGCATTCTTTGAATGTTTATAATTTCCAAGATTTTATATTTATGTATCTGCATATGTATATAAATAAAACTATGCTCATGTATTCATGCAATTCTATGTATGTATGCTAAATATATTGTCCATGTATGGAACCTGGCCCATTATCAGTGGGCCTCAGGCAGATGCTGTCTCTCTACATTTACAAGTTGACTTGCCAGTTTGCAAGCTAGTGTATTTCTGTGTATGGGATTAAATATATACATTATGGTCCAGATCACAGAATCAACAATTTAAAGTTTTGGAAGGATTTTGATGACAATTGGGGTCCAAAGTGTAACTTCTGCCCCTTTAGCATGGGGGACCGTAATCTGATGCTCAGGGTGGATGTTGCTCAGGGAGACTCTGTGCTCTGCCAGGTACGTAATTTCCACAGGTCTCTGCTAGTACTCATAATTCCTTCCCTAACAGTAGTCCAGGTAAGACTGGGAGGGTACGCAGAGTTGTTTAGCTTACTTTCACTCTTTATGAGATGAATAATCAAAGGTCAATAGAACATCATATTCACATACCATATTTCCAGGGGATCCTTGTGTTATATCAGACAGTTAAAATATCTCAAGGAGGGAAGCTACTAAAGAAGAAGGGAAAACTAGGAGATGAGACAACCCCGGGTTCATTGAGAGCTTTCCCAGAATAATTCCAGGGTGCGGTGGGGGTGGGAGGTGTTACTAATTGTAACCATGCCACAACTTTATCAAATGGCCTGGGCAACAACTAATCATCTGCTTACCAGAAAGTAAACTCATCTCATCACTTACCATTGGAGATTCTTCTTAAAAACCCACAAGTTGCAATATATGATGTTAGGTGAAACATTCAAAAAAACTTATAAGTCTGGATGCTTTGGAGAAGGTCTTACAGAAATATAAATACCATTACTTCTAATCTAAGATAAATCAAATAAAAATCCAACTAATAGAAAGTGAATATTGTTAGAAATACTTTCTATATGGGCAGTTTCTGCACATGAGCAATAGAATGATTATAAATGATAAGTTTATGCTTATGTGAGTATCTAGTCTAACTTTATTAAGGCTTCAAGATAAATTCCATATTTAGGAAATAGAATGTTTCTACATTTAAAGGTTACTATAAATAAATATCAGATCTTACATATTTTAATGTGCCATTGATGATATTTCAGAGATATGATAGCCACTGGCTGTGAAGACAAAAATGTCCGTGTCTTTTATGTAGCCACCAGCTCTGACCAACCACTGAAAGTATTCAGTGGGCATACAGCCAAAGTGTTTCATGTTAGATGGTCTCCACTGAGGGAGGGGATTCTCTGCAGTGGTTCCGATGATGGGTATGTATTTTTGGATTCTAGTTTTCTAGTGTATAAAGTCATTAACTTATTTGTTCCTAGAAATGTATATTTCTATGTTCAAGTTATTTATGAAAGTATTTCAAGTGTGTATGTAATTAGTTGATAAGTTCTGAATTGCATTCAACCAAAACAATGTGCGACTCTATCATACTTACTTTATCATTATATTCATGATTTTTAACTTACAGGTTGAGCTTAATAGGGATGCTTATTTTTATCTTATTAGCTACAAAACACGAAGGTGTTTTCATTTTTAAAACAAAAATTTTAAAGGGTATGTGTCAAAAGGTATCTGGAAAGAGATACCTCTATAACATGCAGGGAAGAGTTTGTTATTAGAATGTTCTTATATTTAAAATGGAAAACAGCTATACTGTTTTCATTAGGAATGGTATAAAAGAAGATGGTCATGTATTTTAGCATGAAAATATATTTTAGAAATGAGAGTGACAACATTTTTTCTGGGTGAGTAGGAGACTCTGAAATATCTATATTCAAACAAGATAACTTTGTGTAGTGTCGTTTGTAGTGTATCCCATCACTATTTGAAGATGGGATTAATTTAAGTAAGGAAATCTTACTTTATGCAACTAAAAGTCATATTGTCTCGCAACCACAGGTTTGATATTGAATAATTAAATATTTCATCTTGAAATTTTGGTATAATTCCAGATTTAATAAGAGAAACAATCATGAGATTTTTGTGAGTTGTCACTTGAAATGCTGCTCTAATAGGCTTATCATTTGAAAGTGAATTGGAGTCCGTTTATGAGATTGCTCCAGCCTCTTAGCATAGACTTTAGCCTCTAAATTATTTTGTACATTAAAAAGTTATAATATTCAATCATTGTCTAAGAAATATTCCTCAAAAAGTTAGCAGTAAGCATTATACTGAAGAACTTTACTAACTTCTGGTTATTGGTCCCTTTGGTTAGTCATTGTTATTTTAAATGAAGGTCTTCCTCACTCGTGCTACCTAGTACCTTTAATAAGAGTCAGACTGTAGGGAAAAGATGAATGGCTGATGTACTTATGACAGAACCCACAAATATTGTGCTTCAGTCTGGGAAGATTTAGACCCTATGTGTATACAGTGGGGGCACCTGAAAGTCTTCCTCATATTTAACAAACAAACATATATTGGGACCTCAAAGCCTAATGTTTGTGTAACCTAACTTAGGTGATAAAGTAAGGATATTTGTTCTAGTGACTCCAGGGATAACTTTAAAGCATTTTGACACATACGACTTTAACATATTATTGTTTATGAAAGTATGATATAAAACTTATAATAATTTAAATGCTAACATATTTAACCAGTTAGCACCAACAATCATTTATCTGGATAATTTGCCTTCTACTACAATAAAAAGAAAAAGAAGCTCCATTATATTACAGGAAGAGATAGGCCTTGAAGAAATAATATATCTAATATTTTACCTTTATAGTATAACCTTTAAAATGTTTATATTTTGGTATTCTGGTTAGTCTAACAAAAATATTCTGAATTGTCCAAACAAAATTGGCATTTGAAGGTCTTAAAGTGGTTTTGAGTTCAAATTTTTTATTTCTATGACATTGGTACTTTGTACAACTAGTAGTTTCAAGTCATACCATGACTCTAGTTAAATTAAAAGTTTTGCTAAATCTGAGATTGATTCTACACCGACAAAGCAAATTATTTTATCAAAAAACATGAAGGAATTATTTACTATATTGATAAAAGCATGTGTTAATTGATTTTTTGAACTAATACCTATCATCATACATGTTTTTCTTACATGGTTTACAGCTAACTAATTTGAAATTATTGTATTTGTTTTATTGATATATTTTCCCTTTGTCTGTATCTGTTCTGTGTCTATGTCTGTTGTTGTCTATCTGTGGAATAGTAAATTAATTATCAGCAGTAGACGACCAGGAAATGCAACGGGAAACATACATTGAAGTAGGCCACCTCTAGCCTAGTTAAATATTCATTTCCATCCGTTATAAAGAAGTATACCTTGAAACATAAAATGCTTTTTTAAATATGCAAAGAAATAGCTATTGTATTCCTTGAAGAACATATTCATAAATAATCATCTTGAATGAAATATGATGCTCTGTTTTCAGTTCTGTTCGAATCTGGGATTATACTCAAGATGCTTGCACCAATATTCTGAGTGGACACACGGCACCTGTTAGGGGATTAATGTGGAATACCGAGATTCCTTATCTGCTCATCTCTGGCAGCTGGGATTATACTATAAAAGTATGGGACACTCGAGAAGGAATTTGTTTGGATACTGTGTGTGATCATGGTGCAGACGTATATGGTAAAGAGTTTGCTATTTATTTCTTCTTTTGATATGTTAATGATGATTTCTGAACAATACAATATTTTTTAATAAATCTTGCAGGGTTTCACTTTAAAACAGCGTTTTTCTGACCAGCAAATATACATGTTATTATTGAAATATCAGAATAGACTGAAGATATATAGTATAGAAAGATCACTAGAAATTATCAGGAGATAGCTGTGATCTTCTCTCTCTTTCTCTGAAGGTGTGTCGGTGTTTCTGCACACACAAGCACATATACACCCACCTACCTGTATTACTTGGAGTTTTCTCACTTTACAGAGGTGGGAACAGGAAATCAATGATAGAATAGATATAGTTTATTTAGCCATTCCCTGATTTGTGGATATTTAAGGCAACGTTTTGTTTCGGAGTATAATAGCAGATTTTTTATGTAATTTAGGTGCGTATGGAAAATAAGATTCATAATTTTTTTCACACCTCACTTTACCCTCATTTGTAGCCTCAAAATCCAATTAGTGTGAGTGGATTGAGAATGCAAAACTGATTCCTTAGAGAAAATAGCCCCAGTCCAGCCACTTGTATCCATAGGCTTTACCCCAAAGGCTTTTTAGTTGAGGCAATGTGAGGCTTAGTGTTGGAGAGAATCCCTTTTTGAAATATTCTAAATGGAAAGACCCCACCTCTTTATGTTGTAACTGAAGCTTCCATCCATCCATTAACTCTCAAATCACCAAGCACCCCCATGGCTGCTACAGCATACCTGGTGCTTAACTGACCGAAATATAATTTCAGCGTTTTCCTCATGGGTCATTTGCTTTCTGATCATTATTCAATTTTATATTTCTATTTATAGAATGCTTTAAATAATTACTTATACTATTTTATTATTTTCAGCCAATATATTAATTAAATGTAATTAGAAAGCACGTTGACTCTGTGAAACTTTCTGTACTGTTTTTATGAGGTACATATAAAATTAAAATATTTTTCAATGTTCATGTCAGTGAAACATTTTTTTTCCATCAGGTTTAACATGTCATCCAAGTCGCCCCTTCACCATGGCCTCTTGCTCCCGCGATTCTACAGTGAGACTCTGGTCGTTGACACCTTTAATCACTCCTTTACAGATAAATATTCTGGCAGACAGAGCTTGGGAAGAAATTATCGGGAACACTGGTATTGAACATATATATATATGTATTAATTGTATTTTAAGTAATATTTTATGAGTGATCTTTTCTCATTGAATTATGTCCATGCTTCAGATGATGTTATAGAGCAAGGCACACCTCCTCTATTGTGTGGTAAGGTGTCGAGAGATATTAAACAAGAAGTAGAGAAACTGACTGGGAATCCTCGAGTGAAAAAGCTAAGATGGTTTTCAGAATGTTTATCAGTAAGTATTATAGGAAGTAAACATGAATTTTGACCCCTAAGCCAAATGAACCGTTACAACTATTGTTATTAAGTAATGATATATCTGTACACTATTGGTGGATGGAAGTAAGCTACATGGTGTAAGAAAACAAATGTAAACCCAGAAACAATAAACAATATGATATATAGTTGTTATTTAACTCATTTTTCCCCAAGGTATACCCACATGATACTTTTTTGAAGATGCAAATTTTTGCGTGTCTTTCTATTCACTATTATATCTCTAGTTATTTTCTGTTAACTTTTTAGCCCCCAGGTGGCAGTAACAATTTATGGAACTTGGTTGCTGTGATAAAAGGACAAGATGATAGCTTACTTCCTCAAAACTACTCTAAAGGAATAATGCATTCGAAACATCTAGTTAAGTTTAGAACAGTAAGTAAAGTATGCAGATATGACTTATTGGAGAAAAATTTTTTGCTTTTTCACTATTAAAATGCATAAATGATGTTAAAAATCTATGTAATTAGAATTGGTAGAATGAAATAAGTGAACACTGAGGAAATAACTCTGGGAAAACCAACCGTGAGAGGATGATTATTTTAGAACAGATTAAGGCACCCGCTAGTTTTCATAGGAGTGGATCTCATGCAGTTCTTCAAAGTCCACTTGGAGCTCTTTGAAATGCTTTCTCTTAACCTTATTACCAGATGATTGTCACATGTGGACTGCTTTTCTTTTAGTCGCAGAGGACCTAAGAAATAGCATTTTGAAATTTTTTTCCTTAAAATTGACCATATTATAGCTCTTGATGCAGTTCAACACAAGGCATTACTTACCTCATACCGGTGTTATACCCAATGACAGCAACAAAACCAGTCTTGAAATAGCTTAAATGTTTGCAATGAGATATCATGGTGCATGTAACTATTAGAGAATGGAGAGAATTGTGCAGGGATGTGGATTTAATGGACATAAGGAACCGTTAATTATTTTGAAGAGGAAATACTTCTTTCTTTAATTCCAAACTAAAGTCCTAATGACAATAAATACAAAACCTATGAAAATCATTGGAGCACCTTCGAGTGAAGCAGTAATTTTGTATTTTTATTGGAGGCCTTTATATGTTTTTTGACCAGTTATATATTGTAGTTCTTTTATCATTTCATTTTGGCCCCTGACTTCACTGTAACCACAACACCAGGGAAGTTTTGAGCACAATGGGATTCGGCCTCTCCTTTCCATATCAAACCCACACCCACACACACAAGTATTATGTTTTTAAGAGGTATCATTTTATAGAAAATATTGATTTTACAGTATTTTATTTCCAGAGCTATATAATTTTTAACTACCTATCCATATAATGCTTTTGTGATTATCTTTTATCATTAACTCTTGTATAACAAAAATTTTAGAAACTTTCATTTCTTTTTAACTAGTCTGAAGCTCAAGAACTAACAACAGTCAAGATGTCTAAATTTGGTGGTGGTATTGGTGTACCTACTAAAGAGGAAAGACTGAAAGAAGCTGCTGAAATACACTTGAGATTAGGACAAATACAGAGATATTGTGAACTTATGGTTGAACTTGGAGAGGTAATGTGGGATATTAAAGTAAAATTAATGAGTTAACAAAGATTCTAAACATTTCTCAAATACTAAATAAATATAGTTCATTTCTTCCTTTAGTTGGTTCTCCACCATCCCTGATATCAGGTGTGTACCTTACAAGAGTGATTCTCAATATCAGGTCCTCAGGCCAGCAGCAAAAACTTACTTGGGAATCTGTTAGACATAGAAATTCTCAGCCCTCATTCTTGCAGGCCTCCAGAATCAGACATTCTGACTGTGGAGCCCAACCCTACCTTGGTAAGCCCTCCACATGATTCTCATGCATGCTGATGTTTGAGAACCACGGCCCTGGAAGAGAATCTTGATTTCATTAAAACAAAAATCTGTGTTGGGTAATTTCCTTTCAATGGAATCCCTTCTAAGACTATTTGTTGCAGTAGATCCCACATTGATCAGAAGAAGTGATTGCTCTGAGGAACATCTAATACAGCTCTATAAAAAATCACAGCCTGATTTTTTATAGAGGACTGCATCAACAAAACAGATTTTTCACAAAAGGTTGAGATGAATCTGTTGGTTAAAATGAAGGATAGTGTTTCCTGTTGGGAGGTGGGTAGAGACTAAAGAGAAAACAGTGCAGTGGGGAGCTTCTGGGATGCCCTTTATATTCTGTTTCTTCATCTGGGTTCTTGGCGCAGTTTATGAAAATGCACTGAGCTTTTCACTTTTTCTATATATGTATTTCAGTTCAATAACAGTCTCCCGAACTCTCTGAGCCTTCCCTCCCCCCGCCAAAAAACAGATTAGATTAGAACCACTCATCACATACTTTCTATTTTTTGAAAAGCTCTAAGTTAATTAAATATATAATTACAAAGCATGATATTAAGAATGCTTCTAAACAAATGAAAACTAAGTAATACAGTTATATCAAAATTAAATTTAACTCACTATTTACCAGAGACAATGAATTACTGCTTAACCTAAAATAACAAAAAGTGTCAAAGCAAAATTCCATTGAACTTGAGTTTAGTGAAATCCATATTGTTAAAAAGTAGTTACTATCAGCCTTGAGTAAGTGGTGAGCCTCTTGAATAGTACAATTTTTTAAATATGAAGGCAAGTATTATAAATTATTATAAAGGAAGAAATGAGAAATGAAATTTATGAAAACTTGGAGGGAAAGACTAAAAATTGGAATAAATGGCATGTTTGATAAATAAAAGTAAAAATGAATAAAAATTTCAGGATGAGTTCTTATATACTATAGAACAAATCACTCTGATGTTATGCTAGAAGGTGAGTTAATATCTGTCTTTTTCAAACTATATCTCTCGCTCTCTTTTTCTCTCTCTCTCTCCTTTCTCCCTTCCTCTGTCTTGTCTTCCCTCCTTTTTCCTTTTCTTTCATTCTCTTGTTCTAGATTGGGAATTTTATGATACTTAGAAATACAAAAACTCCCAAGCACTCTAAAAATTGTGCTTTATAATTAAAGTTCATTTTAAAACAGAATTGGTTAAGAGTTAGTTGGTACAATCAAAACAGATATGTTTATGCTATTTTCCTTTTCTATTCTAGTGGGACAAAGCCCTGACAATTGCACCAGGGGTCTCTGTGAAATACTGGAAGAAGTTAATGCAGAGGTAAAGCTGAAAGTCTGGGCCCAAATAAGTTTTTTAAAATTGTATGCTAGGAGGGAAGCAATGTATGGATAGGGTAGTAGCTTTTGAGATTTTTTATTCTCGTGTTGTTTCAAATAATGACTCAATTTTGTATCTGCTGATACAATTAAAATAATTTATTCATTTATTAATATTATAAGTCATTTTTGTGTTCTTATATTTGACCTGACCTCTAAAGAGAGCAGCAGAAAGCAAATATCCCCATGTAAATAAAGGAAGTGACAGATGAATAAACATATTTTCTCTGGTTAACATATTTCTGTTGAAATATAAGTTGTGAGATTCTCTGAAGGTAACCAAAAGCTAGTGTGATGCTTACTCCGTAAATACTCTCAAAAATTATCCCTGTTTTTTTAATTAATAAATAAAAATAAAGATTATCCCTGTACACACTACCTCCTGCCATTTTCTCTTTATCAACGTAAGGCATGTACTGATATTAGAGAAGGGTCTGACCGCAGGTTCCCTAAATGTCCTTGTTCTACAATGCAATTAACTAGCATGATTTTTGTTTTCTAAGACTACTCTGTATTCTCTCATATTCATTAATTTATCCATTCATTCAACAAAGATTTGTTTAGTCCCTGCTGTGTTGCCAGTCACTGTGCTAAGCCTGCAGAGTATATCAATAGGACTTACTTGCTTCTGGCACAGAAGTGATAACTTATTTTTTTGTGTGTGGGACATGACTTAGGGGAAAAAATAATACAACTCTCACACACACAAGTAAATATGAACCAAAGCCTAACCTTGAAATCTGGAAGGATTAGCACATTGGTCATGGCAAAGGAGACTGTTCCCTAGCAGTACTGCTGTCCCCACAAGAAGTGAAGCAGCAGGCTGGCTCCAGCCCTCAGACTGCAGGCTCCTACCCTAAGCTCCAAAGATTCTTTCATTGTTCCCTTTGAATCTGTAATTAAGAAAAATTAGCAGAGAATATTTCACAGAATATTTTTGTTTCATCTTTAGCAAAATCTTAATTGGATGGCATTTGGGCCCAAGGTATGGTCACTCAATACTAATCATCTACAGATAAAAGTAAAAATTATTTTATATTTGATTCCATAATTAGCATACTTTTCTAGCATCCAGTAATATTCATATATTGGTAGATTGCTTTTTATGGTAGGTATCCACAAGTTTAAAACACGCTATGTTTTAAGGTGCGTTGGAGCAGAGGGAGCCTGACCTAGGCACTTCTGGTGCCTTTGAGCTGAGTCATAAAGGATGAACAGGAAGGAAGCAAGGCAAGAGCTAGAGGAAGCATTCCAGGCCTAGGGAGCAGAGTAAAGGAACTGAAAGGAGGCTACTGTGGCTAGAGGATAAAAACCAGGAGAAAATAGTGCTTAGTGAGAGTGGAAAGGTGGGCAGGGGCTGGACTTTTAGGGGGTTATGAATTATTAAGGACTTTTTTCCTTTAGCCTAAAAGCATTGGAAAACATTAAATGACTTTGAAAATACTATAGAAAGTGACATGATCAAACTTGCATTTTGAAAGCACATGATTGCCAAACTATAGAGACCAAGAAACAAGCAAACAAACAGAAACCAAAAAAAAAAAAAAGCTTACTAGAGAATTAGCTTTGACGATAAGATCATTGTTGAATTTGAGATGTCTTTGCCATTTGAGTGACAGTGTCACGTAGGCATTATGTTGGTTCTAGTAGGCAATATGTTGGTTCAATATATCTTCCCAAAGAAGACATCTGTACGAAATGAAGGGCATTGTTGATTTTAGTAAGAGCTGTTTTGGCAGAAACAGGTGACTGAAGCAAAATTGGAATTGGTTACGTCGTGAGTGGGGGTGGGGGTGCAGAGAGAAAATGTCTATGGAAATGTAGACTACTCTTCCAACTCTATTTCATTTCTCTTTCCACAACACCAGCATTTTTCTCTTCCACGTCTACACAGTATCCAGAAAATGGTCTCCCCACAATTCCCAAGTTTATAAAGCATCATAGATCCAGCCATTAAGACACTGCTTGGCAGTCTCTCAGCCCTAGCTCCAAATTTCTTCCAGGTCCGCACAGTGGAGACAGATCTTTCGGGGGCTACTCTGCTGACTATGAAATAGGAAGTTAACTGGAAAAGCAAATTATTGTGAGCTGAGCAAACAGCATAAAGTGTATCGACTACACCTACCCAAGTCTGGGAATTGAACTCAGTTCAATGAAAATTAGTTTATTTAATGTACACATATGTCTTACAAATGGAATATTTCTGTAATGTAGCAGTGGTCGGTAATATCAGAATAAATAAATATGCCAGTTTTTGGTTTTGTTTTTTTAAGCAAAAATGTTGGTGAATATTAGGAGTAGAATTAACTAGTTGGTCAGTAAGAAAGCAGCTGTGACCTATATAGGGAAAAAGATCAAGAGAGATCAACAGAGTGATGGGCACAGAGAGGGACAGAGGCAGGCATGCACACAGCCTATGCAGTGCCCAGGATCATGATCTAAGTAACTGCTTAGAGAATTTCTTATCTTCTTTCCTATAATTCTTCTGATTTTTCCCTTCACCCATCTGGAACATTATTTTTTCTTAAAATTGCCTTGCTTAGGATATTCATAATATTCTGCATTTTCTTATCATGATTCCTGCTTTCATATTATCCTTTTTAATTCTTTTAAGCTACTTGAGATTAGTCTCTCGTATTTATTGTTGTGTTCACTAAAACATTTAGAATCCTGTTGTCTTTAACAAAGTAGACACCTGTGTATTTGATTAATCGATTGAGAATATCCCATCACACATCTAGTTTCCAACTAGTTTTCAGAAAAGTAAATTGCCCCTTTTAATAGATAAGCCACATTAATTGACACATAAAATGTTTGGAGCATGTAAAATTTGAAAGTACATACTGTTCTAAGGAAAACAAATACCTTTAGTGTTTATTATTTTAGAAAAGTATTTGTCTTCCATTTGTGATTTGACTGTAAAATCTGTCTTTAAAAAGAAAAGATATGCCAAAGAAGGCTTTATGAAATCTGCTGATAATTTGAGAAATGCATCCAGAAAATCTCAGTCCAATCAAAACTTTGAAAATAGCATATTGTTTTTTAAAAGAAATCATTCTTGTCTTATTAGGAGAGCTGACCAGTTAATCCAGGAAGATAAGGATGATGTCATCCCATACTGCATAGCCATTGGTGATGTGAAAAAGCTAGTCAACTTTTTTACGGCAAGAGGTCAGCTTAAAGAAGCTCTGCTTGTTGCACAGGTACAGCCTCCATTCATACAAGCCATGTGCGTTGGTGGGTGAGCACGTAGGAGAGAGAGAATTGTGTTTATTGGCTCGCCTTCACATTGACAAAGCCATGGATGGCTTGGCTTCTCCTTACCTCCCTGGACTGCTATCTTGACATTTCAATCAGAATGTTTTTGCTTTGGCCATACTGATTATATATATATGCATATATATTTTTTCTCTCTGTCTCTCTGTCTCTCTCTTTCAGCATGGGCAGGCTTCAGGAATCAAACCCGGGTCTCTGGTATGGCAGGCGTGAATTCTGCCACCAAGCCACCATTGCACCCCACATTGATAATATTTAAAATCTTTAGCATACAAGCAGCTCTGAACTCTGAACTTTGCCCCTGCTGTTGAATGTTCCATGTTTTTGAACACCTTTTTCCTACTAATGTGCATTTACTTGAATCTGCATTTTGGAACTCACAATAGAGTTATCATTTTATTTCTTTTCACCTTCTCAGGGAATCTCCAAATTGTTGTACAAATTTCAAATGTGATTAAGTGTACTTCACTCACAGTAATATTCTGAAATTGGTCAGATGTCAGCAATTTGCTAAAGATTAATTAAAGACTACATTAAATTCTAGGCCGCTTGTGAGGGAAATATGCAAACCTTACATGTTTCTACACCTAAAGAATCTTCATATTCTGATGATATTTACAAAGAAGATGTGAATGAGTGAGTGATTTATTCTTTACTTTTGGTTAGTAATTTTCACGGTTGATTTCTCTTTAGCTGTCTTTCAAGGCCATAATCATCCTTCTTTGTGTACAGGTGACTGGGCTGTCCCAGTCTTCAACTACATTTCTCACCATAATCTAGTCCCGTTGCAGCATCTATTCCTAGATGAATAGGGAAATAGCAGGCATGTAAGCACAGTTTGCAAACATTTTATATTGCTTCCAGAAAAGAAAATGCATTTCAGGAGAAATATTGCAAATAAAGTACTCAAGTGCTTAAAAACAGATCAAAGCTGTTTTAGAAGGATAATGAAGATGAGGTGTACCGCTTCTAAATGTTTCACTTTAAAGTCAGTATATAAATCACAGTAAAGAAATTCATAATCCCATGACCAGTATTAGTGCTTTGAATATCATTTAATTCCCTTCTAAAGAAGAAATCTAAATAATTATTTACAAAAAGAAGTGGAATTTAGAATTTTTCAGGCTGTCAACCGTTTTTTTTAAATCTAATAGTTTACTTTCGCCTCCCCCTTTGCTTGGTGTCTATTATTTCTCTAGAAAATAGAATATTTAAATATTTAGGACATTTTCAAGAAGAAAAGGAGTGTAAAATATTGAACGAATAGTATCTTGGAACTGGGGGGTCCTATCCTGTACCTTTGCTCCTAGTATCTGCCATTTCTAAACTTGGCATTTTGAAGAGGTAGTATATACTAGCCATAAGTCAGATACCATCTAAATTTCCAAAAGTTGTATTTTAATCTGTAATTCTTCCAAGGTTAATTTCCTCCATAACTTCATAAATTCTTCAGCTCAGGTTGTTAAGTTTTGAAAATTAGGCCTTTTTTCTGGTAATTGTATGGGGCTATCAGTTCATATACTGGCAAATGCTGCTTTCCTGATTTTTCCCCCCCCAAAATCAGTCTTTATACCTAAATCAAAGTTATCAAATAAAATCCTATTTGTTCCCTTAATAACCTGTTTTAAAGGGGCATTAGTTCATCTCTATGATGGACTGCCGGGATGATATAGAATATATACTTTTTCTCTTTCTAGACTCCTGCACCAAGTCAGTAAAGAACTGGCAGAATGGTATTTTCAAGATGGTCGAGCAGTACTGGCCGCATGTTGCCATCTAGCTGTAGATAATATTGAGGTACAACAGTTTGTTTCATTTTATGTAAATGAAAAGCTCTAGAGATGTGAAAACCATGGCGTTTGAAAGAAAAAGTAAGGTGACTTCCTGGCCAAGGCCCGTCTTTGCATGCTTCCCAAGCCTGAGTGATTAAATGTCTAAAAAATTCACATAAGCTCTAAGACTGAGCTTTTATTTTTATCACAAGATACATATTTCTAGCAACTGTATATTCAACATTTCATCCCATATGAAAACAATAGTGTGATAAGGGGGCAAAAAAGCCAAGCCTTGGATTCATGATCTGTCTGACTTTGTGTACCTTTTCTGCCACATGCTGACCTCGGGCAGGTCATTTAGCCATTCTGAGTCTCAAGTGTCCTGCACTATAAACTGAAAATATGAATACCTAACTTTCCTGTCTCACATATAATTGTTAGTAGTACAAAAACTAATACAAATGAAAGCACTTATTTTAAATATACTTAAGTATAGTCTCTGCAAGTTGTATTTTAAGATACTTTTCACTTGATCCATTAGAATAATAAGGAAAATATAAAGTAAAGCTACAGATTCTGTTATTGTTTCAAAATTATTAGAGGAATTTTAGTTTTACAAAAAAAAAATGCAGAAATTACAGAGTACCCTTTTATTCCACACCTCTCTCACACTTTTCCCTATTAACAATTTGCATTAGTGTGCTACTTCTGTATTTTATAAACTAAATTTAATATTATTGAAAGTATTATACTTTTAACTATAATCTACAATTTAGGGGTCTCTATGTTATGTAGTTCTATGATTTTTATAACATTTTTATTCTGATAATTAATATACAACCTAAAATTTCCCTTTTTTACAACTTCAAATATATAATTCAGTGGCGTTAATTGCATTCATAAAATCTGCCACCATTACCACTATCCATTACCAAAAATTCTCACCAAACGGAAATTCTATACCAATTAAGCATCAACTCCCCATTTCCTATCCCCGCCCTAGTCTCTGAAAACCTGTGTTTTAGCTCTTGACTCTATCAATTTGTTTATTCTAGTTATTTCAATATAGTGAGATCAGACCAAATTTGCCTTTTTGTATCTGGCTTTTTTCATTCAACATGATGTCTTCAGAATTCATCCATGTTGTTTGGTGAATCAGAACTCCATTCCTTTTTATGGCTGAATGGTACTCTAATGTGTGTGTGTCTATATATATATATATATATATATAGACACACAACATTTCGTTTATTCATTCATTGGTTGATGGATACTTGGTGGCTTCAATCTTTTAGCAATTGTGAATAATGTCACTTTGGACATGAGTGTGAAAATATCTGTTTGAGTTCCTGCTTTCAATTCTTATGGGCATATACCCTGGAATGGGATTGCCTTATTATATGATAATTCTATACTTGGCTTTTACAGATTCCACTTTAAATGTTTTACTATTTCTACTTAAATGTCTTGGCTTTATGAAATAATTGATACATGTGCAATCTTGAAGAAGCTTTTGAGAATTTCCTTTTTTTTCTAATAGTTAGACTGAAGGCTATAATGAGAATGTTGCAGAGAGACTCTTATTAATCAGTTACAAAAATACGAGGAAGGGTTCTAACCTCACAACTTCTGACCTTATAAATATTTTTGTATTTCCCTTAGTGAGATTTTCCATCTGAAAGTGATGATTATCTTACATACGTACTTTATAGGAATATAAAATATTCCTTTATAGGAATATAAAATATTCCTTTATAGGAATATAAAATATGATCCATATTTTATAAGAATAATTGATTTACTACTACTTTATCTACTTTCTGAGCTTGAGGGGAATGATGGTCCCATCCAGCAGTTATGCAACTGAAGACATTATTTTCTTATTGAGCAAGCTCGCTATGGCATACCTGATTCGTGGAAATGAGCTGGAGTTGGCAATCTGTGTGGGTACAGTACTAGGAGAGTCTGCAGCACCGGCAGCCCACTATGCCCTAGAATTATTAGCAAGAAAATGCATGATGATTCCAATATGGTAAGAATTTCTAAATTCAAGTAATCATTTACAGTGATAGAATACATTTTAAAGCATTTCCAAGTGCATTTCGTGAGATACAGATTGGTAGAATATAGAATCTCTTTTTAATTTTTTTAATAAAAGATAAAGTTGTGAGAGGTCATGATATGAGAATGAAGTAGTGATGAAAACTACCATGGTTATATAATGAAATGTACCATGAACCCTTCTAAAGTAGCCCAGTTGTGATTCCATAATGTTTCAAGCACATAAAGTATCATGCCGCAATAAACATCTAGTTCTTAAGATCATCAGATCATTCCCATTTTTCTTGGGATCTCATTTTTTGACGTTCTGATCTCGTGTCTTACTTTAAGGTGTGAAAAATAGATTTCCTTGTCAGTCTTAGATTTAGATTCTTTTAGTGCTCCTGCCGTCCCTGAGGCTACCCAGTTATCCTCTGTCAAAGACTGAGATAGTCAATTACCTAGTTACCATAACTTGCCTTAGACCAATCCCAACGTATGAAGTTTAACTCACTTATTTTTTCCTAAAGCTGACTGACTCCATGCTGAAAGCTAACCTATTACCTAAATGAAAGAGGACTAACTAAAAAGAATGAAAGTGAAAAAAATTTTTTTAAAAACATATTTTTAAAAAATAATCTTTCAATTACTTTTCCTATCCACAAACTTCTAAATCCTTCTAATTCCCCCACAAGAGTTCTTCTTTTAGGCTTTCATAGCTGTATGTTCCAGAAACCAGGATAAAGTTCCATTTCAGAATATATTGATGTTGATTATGTCTGTTTGTAGAAGAAATCTGTAATCCTGCTGGCTATTAATAGAGCGCCACAGATTTTTTAAAATTTGTGAAAGGTTTATAATTTCAAGACAATATTCATAATATTATAAACCAAGAACACCTTACTTTTTGTACATTTATTGGTAAAACTTTGCTTGCTCTTGATATTCATTGCAATTTCAATATTTTATTTTTAGCTTTCCATCTGTTGGATACAGGTATTGTTTTATACAAAATATTTACCTCAAAAAAAAACCATATACTATCTAGAATGCCAACTCTAAGAAATGTTTATTTTTATTTGTTGTTTTACAGAATGTCAATTCATTTACACAATTTATAGCACATAAATCCTAACTAAAACGTGATGAAAACAATTTCAACAATCTACATATGAAAATCAGTGTCATGGTTTTATACTTGAAACTTGCATAATAAATAAACAGTGACTTCTGCAATACTAAATTATATATAAGTAGATAGATAGATAATTTCCCCCTTGGTCTATTCAGTTTTCAGTAAGATTGAATAAAATTACTTGACTTTGCTGTAAATTTCACTCTATCAAGATGTAATTCTACAGTAAGCAAGTTAATTTCTGTAGTTCACAGAAGTTTGAATAGACCTTTAGCACAGCTATTTTATACACTGTAAAAGCAAATGATAAATTCCATATTTTCATGGACATTATTTTAAATTACTATTAATTTGTGATTGAGAAAACACAATAAGTTCATTATACTCTTCAGCATGAACAGAGAAGCTACAGTAATTTGAAACTTGCAAAACCTTCAATGATTTACCTGCCCAGTGATAATAAAAGCATGACTGTTTGGGAAAGCCTGAAGGTTAATTATAAAATGGCTAGTGGAAAGTAAAGTGAACAATCACTTTAATCTTTTGACAATGTAGGAAGTTATTTATTAGAAGAATATTGAATTATTAAAAGTAATGTGAAATTTTAAGATACCTCATTAAAGTTCTTTTTTTTTTCTAAAAACCTAAAGTAAGCCTAATTATACATGTCACTATCCCAGTAGTTTAGGAGGGATATATGTATGTTTTAAATAACATTTTTTGTTTGACACCAGAGCTTGCATATTATCTTTATTCCTGTTCTACCCCCACTGTATTCTTGTGTAAGCACCTCAAAATAATGTATTCACACTAAAAACACAGTGATCAGTATTGAAGGTTTCTCAGGGAGGTGAAGGAGGGTTTTGGTCTCTGAGTCCATCGCACAAAGCTTCATCAGTTCCCATATGAAACATCTGCTATCCTAAAGTCATACTGAAAATCTATATATTATTTTCTTAAAAACTGAATAATACTAATTCGAGCTATTGAAAGCTGTGTATTTCCACAGGTAATGAGGTTGTATGCAGCCAAAAATACCCCACCTAGTAATTTGAAAAAAAATATTTTGTGCAAAAAATTTTAGTGTAAAGTTGCTAATTCCATGCCATTTTATATTTTTGAAAGTCAGTGATTTATGCCACTGATTGAATCTTGAAAGAGTAAATCAGAAAACAGCATTTCTATCTTTGTTTCCCACCTAAAATTTAAGATATGCACAGAACACTCAAAATTCTAAACTGTTTAAAATAGCTGAATATTCTACTGGTTTTAATGAGCTGGCAAATGCAATTTTCCATTGTTGACTAGCATGACAAAAGTTATTGAGAAATAATTTTCACAAAGTTTGCTTTGTAATTTACCTCAAAGAATAATATCTAAAACTACTTAGTTTGGTTACATTCTTCTGTTTAACAGTGAAGTTGATGGTAAATATGCAAATAATCAATTTAGGTATTTTGCTTAGAAATGTCATATTTTCCCATCATGTCCATTGGTTTCTCTAGTCTACATTTAGTGGAGCTTCACAATTAAGGAGGAAATTGGTTTATGCCGATAGAAAAGCAAGAGAAACCTAAGAGTCTTCTTCCTTTGAAATCTTTCTAAATGTTATTTTTCTATTTTATTCTCAGTAAAGTTTCCCTTTTGTTTTGTGAATAGGAATTTGGCAGCTGATCTTCTCCTGATGATTCCTGATAATGAACTGCAGTTAGTAAAACTCTGTGCTTTCTACCCAGGGTGTACTGAAGAGATAAATGATCTTCGTGAGAAGGTATGCTGGTGATATTAAATATTCTATTCTGGAAATGCACTGCTGTGATTTAACTAATTTTAGGTTCAGGCAAACATAGATACCTGCAGTGAAACAAATTGTGGTTCCTTTAGAAACCTTTTAAAAATAATAACAATGATGACAATAGGAAGTAGCATTTATTGAGCTTCTACTCTGTGTTTGAGCTATTCTGAAGTTTTACATTTTTACAGCATACTTGAAATTGTGAAATGAAAGGAATATTATTCCTACTTTCCAAAAAGTAAAGTTTGTTCAAAGAAGATAAGGGATTTACCTAAATTAGCCTGTTAATGGTAGCTTGAGAATTTCAACACAAATCTCTTTCCAAATCCCAAGACTTTTCCACTATACTAATTTGCCTCTTTACGTATGTGTTTATTAACTTTTTAAAATGGATAACTTAGGATCTTTAAAGGAATTAATGAAGTATAGTGAAATTCACATTCATTATTACAGTGTTTTTAAAAAGTTATTCCTTTGCAGAATATAGGAATTTATGTACCAAATTTATATACAAAATAACCAAAATATTCCACAAAAGGGCTTGTTTATATACATTGTAATACACTTTTATATTTCCATGCTATGCATCCATTTAAAATGATAATGAAACTATTGTTATGGACCATGGAAGATGGATTGCATTTAAATTAAAAGATTACAAAGTTAAGCACGTCATATTATTTCATTCCAAAGGTAACTGTGTAGATACATATTTATTTTATTTATGTGTTTTTAAAAAGATATCTACAGTTCTTTAAAGAAAAAGATAAGGTATAAGTACTATATTTTCTCATTTTTAACACTTAAAATAGTAAAGTTGTGTTTCATTTGTGTAAGCTTTAATTTTTACCCCAGTAGGTGAATGGCCCTGTTGATTCAATAACATATACTTACTGAATATTTGATAAACAAAAGCTGCGTGTGAGTTTGATTCTTTGAACATTTTTTCATAGTAAAGAAACTCTTTTCTTTATCTAGCCTGGCACAGTACATAGTAATTGCTCAGTAAATAATGTTAATTTAGTGAGTGGACAGAGAATCAATATGAAATCCCCTTAATTTAGTTTGTTGTAAGATTATTTTTGAGAGAGAGAGAGAATAGGGGATCTCAGATGTTCACATTACCTAATTTTTAAGCAAAGGGAAATGTAAACCATTGAATAGATGAATTAATAAATAAACTGAAGAAAGTATCATAGTAACTTAAGTGAGATACTTTTTAAATTTTTTAAAGCATTTTTATTATAAACAATGAACTGACATACCAACATTCTTGACTTACAATCATTCGGGAGATACTTTTTTTAAATGTGAGAATGGAGGAGAATTTAGTGGCAAATCTCAATGGGGGAGGAACTGGCTGACTTCAATATTCAAGAGCCATGTTATCAGGAGTCACATCACAAAATATTTTTTGCATTGGAAGTTCACTCTCAGTGGTTGCCAAAGACTGGTAAGACAAAGTGTAAAACTCTGTGTTGCTTAATAGTGAATGAACATATATTAAAACTTAAACTTCAAAACTCATAAATATAATGTAATATGCTATAAAAGGTAACTAAATTCCTGCCTGCATTATGGAAGTAGAACAGTTACCTGAGGGAGGAGCAGACTCTTAGTTTTAACAGAGAAAATTTTATTTGAAAAAATGGGAAATGTTGCTTGTTTCATTTTATAGTGAAAGAAATTACAAGGACTAAAATCTTCACTTTGTGGCATTTCAGAATGTCAAAGCAAAAAAAAAAATTTACAGTTTGTATGTTTCTTAGCTCACTAGTTGAAATAAAGTTGCTTTGTTTCAAAGGCCAAGCAAATTGAAATTATAGTATAGAAGACATGTTAAAGTCCACCTTTGTCATATTAGTGTAGTTTAAGAATGATCAGTATATTTGTTTAAAAATGATTAATTCAGCATTTTGTGCTAAACCTTATTTGCAGGTTCCCATACTATAATCAGGACAGTTTTCTAGATGTGAAATGACTGACTAATTTACTGTTTATTGCCATTAGATCTTAAAGTCATTTCAAAAAATGTTGTAGTATGAATAACTTCATTCATATCTATTTTGGGCAACTTTAATAAGCAAAACATATGATATATACTAGAAATGTTCAGTATTTATACTGATGTCTTTATCCCTATACATTTTAGTAACATTGTCATCAAACCAATTATTTTCTAGTGCAAACTACCCCCAGTGGAAGAATGTTTGCAGTTAGCTGAGACAGCCCATGCCGATGGCAATGTGTTTGAAACTATAAAGTATTATTTGTTAAGTCAAGAACCTGAAAAAGCACTTCCTGTTGGTATTGGCTTCATCAAAGGTGAGTTTCTGGTTGGTAGTATAATTTAAAACCTTATTCATTTGATCTTTTCATTCGTAGTGATAGTCAACCTTGATATCCAGCACCAGCCATCCTAAAGTATGAAAGAGAGAATCCTGGTGTGAAATACGGCATCCCTTCAAATTTCATGATTATTGTGATCTGAGAGAGGGTGATGAGGCAAATAGTTTTGGTCTAGGGAATATAAGGATATCGGACTGACTAGGAGAGAATTAATTACGCAAGTTAAAAATAGAATGAATCAGCTTTGATACTATTATTTAAAGTAATCTTTTATTTGGTTTTATTTTTGCCAGAATACATTAGTAGTTCAGACTGGACTTTGGATAACATTTACCCAGTTCTTGACTTATTGAGTTACATTCGTACTGAAAGCTTAGTCTTGCATACGTGCACTAAGTAAGTACATTTTCTTTAAAATGTATTACTGTAACTATATGTTGTTTTACAATGACTATTGTTTTTGTGTTCAAATCAAGAACTTATTCTAGAAAAATTATATTTATATATTTTATATTCTTAAGAAAAATACAGAGTTCAATTTGAAACAGAAACATTAAATCTTAGCAGTCCCATTTAGTAATATTTAGTGTTTGAATGCTTATGCCGAATATACGTGTACACACATGTACACATGTACACACATAGACACACACATACTCATACATACATACCCACCAAGTTCAAACAGGAGTGCAGAGTTTGGGGGTGGTTTAGACCTTAAGTCCTCAAGCAACGGACGATCATATTTACTAAATATCCATGTGTGCAAAGCATTATGTTTGGCTTGGAGGAAAGAAGTGAAAGAGTTAAGAAAGCTAGAAATAGATACTGCCCCTGAATTCAAGTAACATTAGAGGACATCATTATCCATATGATTAAAGCCCCCAGAGCATCATGTATAATTTGCAAGAGAGGCTTCGACTAATTTCGTTTTAACACCCGTGTAGAAAAGATCCACTGTGGCAGTCTGGGAAACTTTGGCAAATTTCCCTAACTGCCAAATGCAGTGGATACTTTTATTTTTTGCCCTTTCTTAGTGTCTACACAATTTGCCAGGAATTCCTAAATATAACCAAGGAAATTACTGAGGGATAAATTACATGAAAGAAGAAAAAAAAAGGAAAAGCAAAAAACAACCTGGCAGTTGTTAAATTTTACTTAAAGCCTTTTACTTTAAATTAAAATTTAAGATAAAGCACAAATGTCTGAGTAGAAAGTCTTCACTGGTGAATAAAACGTCTTCCTCAAGTTTAGGAAATTTTCTAAGCATATTTTGCTATAAATGTCACTCATTAAAATATGAAGGTGCAAGTACATGAACTACATAGTAGAGTATAATGTTCTATGCCCCAGACTGGGGAATTATTTTTAAAAAAAGAAATGTCTTCTCGTTTAGAGCTCGAAATGAGTTGCTGATATTATATGGTTATGTTGGCGCACTGTTGGCTATCAGAAGACAGTACCAAAGCATTGTTCCAGCACTTTATGAATATACAAGGTAAAAATGATGATTTCTCTTGCTATCATGGGATTAGAGAAATTCCTTTCATCGAGTGGATCACAGAGTAGACCAAATACAACTTAACACACATCCATTTATTCACTAGGCAGGTACTTTATAATAAAGCACAATTAACCATGTGAGTTAGGAGTAAATATTATTTGCAGCCTAAATGTCAATATTGTCTGAAACCCAGTAGGGTTTATTGGTCTTGCCTATCAAGATACTTGAGGCAGGCGTTCCACACTGGTGAGGTTGTTCTTGGATTTCATCAGGGGCCTAGAGTCTTCCCTTCCTTGGGCTCTGCCAGTCTTGGTGTCTTTCTTCCTGCTCGAGTTAACCCGCAGTTTCAACCAGCTGTTACCCGTCTCTACAGTTGAAAAGGCAAAGCAGAAAGAGTTTGGAAGTGCATGTAACTCACTATTCTCTATTCAGACATAATGTATCTTTCTTTTCTAACAGCTTGCTGAATTTCAGACATTATCTTAAACTTGTTATGCTCAAAAATAAAAACCACCATGTGTTCCATAAAAGCCCATTTCCAAATCAACTGGTTTGCTAAATGGCATAAGAGGTAATCCTTTTAATTACAAAAAATGCTGAGAGTCTTTGGGACCATGGGTTCTCATAGGACTAGGAGTTTTTCTATGTGCTTTTTATATGGGGCAGAGGATTCTGAGAAACATAGAAGGCTTTCTCTTCTCTACCTTCTCTCTCTTGTGTAGGCAGAGTAGCACCTGCCACATAGTACAGACTAAAGAGTAATTTGAAGTTAATATTACGAGGTTACTCAAGGTAAAATCTTTATCTGCACAGACAACATAATCATAATAGAAAATAACTTTTAACAGTATAAAATCTATAATAGGTACAATAAGATGTACCACAAAGAATCAAAATATTTAATGGCATGTATTCAGCTACATATAACTTCAAATATGTAATAATGTACATAAAGCGAGAGAAAATGGCCATTGGATCTAATATCAAGAACAAAAGGAAAGGTTTTTATTCACAAGAGACTTGAGAGAATGTGTCTTTTAAGGGGAAGCACATTACTTCAGAAAGAGAAACTTAACTCCCTAATTTTGAAGAACTTCTGACAACTCAAAATTTGGCTTGTCTTGCTGCTCATACTTTACTGACCCACTAAATATAGATTCCTGAAAGTTTTGTTTGTTCTCTTTTATTTTCTCTTTCTCATGCTCTCCTCTTCTTCCTTTTTATCCTGATCCCTATCACACTTTCTTCTCCCATCATCTCCATGCCTCTTCACTCTTCTCGCTTTTCTATACTCTGTCATTCAGAAATCTCACCATTTTTTATGGCTTCACCTATCACCTCTATAAAAATAACTCATTATTTTATATTCAGGTGTAGCATATTCTCCCAGATTCTTTGTAAACATCCTACAACTTGCTGAATGACAATCTTAAACTCATTATGTTCAAAATTAAAACCATCTACTTCCTTCTCAAATCTACCCCTCCTGTGTTTTCTCTTTCTTGTGATGGTGTGCTTAAATACCGGTTACCCAGGATTAAATGATCAGGGTCAGAGTTGAGTGTTTGTTCTCTTTTACTGTCCACATCCAATTATGAGGTTAATTCCCCACATCCCATACCTTTTCTCATTTTATGTGCCACTGTAATTACTGCCTTCATTAACTCTCACCCATATTAACTCTTCATCTAGTCACCCTGTCTCTATCTTTCTCCTACTGACAGTCAATTCTATATACTCCTGCTACATTAACCTTCCTAAAGGACCACCCTTGCTCAAATATTTTCCAAGGCTCCCTGCTACTTACTGACAGCATTCTAATCCTTTGTCTTCTATTAAAGGTCCACAGAAATTGGATTCCATCATTATGTCCCACTGCACCCTTTTATGTTCTCTACTCTTGCAAAATTAAGTTACTAATAATACTCAGTATATATGTGTGATAGATTGAAAAATGTACCCCAGTTTAGACATGATCTTAATCTTAATCTACATTCCTTTGTGTGAACCCATTTTAAATAGGTTCTCTTGAAGATGTTATTATAGTTAAGGTGTGGCCCAACTGAGTGAGATATAGTGTTAATCCAGTTTACTGGAGTCCTTTATAAACAATAGAAATTCAGGCTTAGAGAGAGAGCCACAGAGAGAAGTCTGAATCTGGAAGTCAGCAGAAGCCTGAATGAAAAAGAGAGGACATTGCCATGTGATGTGTGCCAGGGATTCAAGCCAAGGAACCCCACGCAGAGCTGGTAGCCAGCACCAGAATGTTGCAGACATTGAGGAGAAAGCATCACCTTGCTAATGCCTCAGCTTTGGAATTCTCTGATCCTCAATACTATGAGCCAATAAATTCTCATTGCTTAAGCCAGTGTATTGTGTGGTAACTTGCATAGCAACTTGACAGACTAAGTTTTTGGTACTGGAAAGTGGGGTGCTGATATTACAAATATCTAAAAATGTGGAAATGGCTTTGGAGCAGAAGGATTATGAGGCATTTAATGGAACAGGTCTAGATTGCTTTAAAGAGACTATCAGTAGCAGCATGGATGTTAAAGGTCCCTCTGATGAAGTCTTAGACGGGAATGATGAGTGTGTAATTGGAAACTGGAGGAAAGGTGATTCTTGTTATAAAGGGCAGAGAACTTGGCAAAACTAATGTCAGGTGGAAGTTAGAACTTACAAGTGATGAACTTGTTTACTTCGCTGAGAGGTTTCCAAGCTAAGTGTGGATGGCGCAGCCTGGCTTCTCCTTTAAGTTTATAGCAAAATGTGAGAGGAAAGGGATAGGCTTCAAACCGAACTCTTAGGTGCAAAGGAACTAGCATCAGATGATTTGGAAAATTCTCTGTGTTTCCAGGTAGCAAGATATATGACCAGGGCCAGAGCCCTCTATGACTCTTTTACAGACCTTCCTGAGCTGCAGGGAAGTGAGGCCCCAGAGCACAGGACTCCACATGAGGTTGACCTGAATGCCCTTGGTTAAGGAGGGTGTGGCTGAACATGGGCCCAGTCAGACATCTCAGAGGAGGTGAGGATTGGAGGTGCAGTTACTTAGGAAGGGTCTGTGGAAAGTTCTTTAGTCTGATGGTTTGGACCCCCTTGAACTGCATGTAAAACAGGTAAGTTTTTTTGTGAAATTTATATGAACAGAAGCACTGCCAGCCTGGATTGAAAGTGACAGAGATGGCACAAATTGAAGGAAGAATGATTTCAAGGGAAGAACCATGGAGGCAGAAGTCTGACTTAAAAAGATTTCTTCAGGGGCAGGCCACAGTGGCTCAGCAGGCAGAGTTCTCGCCTGCCATGCCGGAGACCCGGGTTTGATTCCTGGTGCCTGCCCATGCATGTGGGCCAAGAGAAGGCCCACCAAGGCACTCCTGAGCTTGAGATGGACAGGCCTTCTATCCCCAGAGACAGTTCAGTTACCATGCCAAAGCTCAGAAAGAGTGGGGTATATTCACAAGTGTTAGGGGAGAATTTGGCTGCCACACCAATGCTTGGAGAGAATGGAACCTACACCTTACCCCAGTTTTCAGGCAGAGCAAGGCTGTTGTTCCAGTGAGCCTGGAGTACAAAGCATCAATCAATGATTTTTAGAACTTAAACTCTAATGGAGTTTGTCCTGCTTGGTTTTGGACAAGTTGTGGGACCCATGTTTTCCTTTCAGTTTCTCTTCTCTGGAATAGCAATGTCTATCCTTTGCTTGTCCACTATTTTATTTTGGAAACAGGTATTTTTTTTTGTCTATCTGTTTTTTAAAACTTTTTTAATTGTATAGTATAACATATATACAAAGCAAAGAAATAAAAAAGGCAATAATTTTCAAAGCACTCTTCAGAAAGTGGTTACAGGATAGATCCCAGAGTTTGTCATGGAAGTAGCTTCTTTTTTGGTTTCACAGGTCCAAAGACTACGAGTTTTGCCCCAGGAGAGACCACACTCGTAACTGATTTTGAAGAGTTGTTGATTTAGCATTTTACCTAAATGGCCTAAGGCTTAAGGTATATTGGGATTAGGTGAATATATTTTGCATGTTGGAAGTATGTATCTGGAGTCCAGAGGGTGGACTGTGGTAGATTGGATTATGTACCACAATTGAGACATATTCTAACCTTAATCTTCATTTCCGTGGGTTTAAATCCATTGTAAATAGGATCCCTGGAAGATGTTATTTTCAGTTAAGACATAGCCCAACTGAATGAGCTTGGGTCATAATCTGCATTACTGGAGTAATTTGTAAGCAGAAGAAATTCAGACCTAGAAAGAGAAAACCACAAGAAGGAACCAGAAGTCACAGCCTCAGTTTTGACTTCTCCAACCTCAAAACTGTGAGCCAATAAATTCCGGTTGTTTAAGCCACCCCCTTTTTTTGGTATTTTTTAATAGCAGCCTGGCAAACTGAGACAATATAAAAGCTGTTCCCTCAGAGTTTTCACAATACTCCCTCCACCTGTTTACCTTGTATCCTTGCCTCACTTCCTAACAATGCTTTACATGTAGGGGCCCATCCAGAAGCACTGGCACAGGCACCACATTGTAGAACACGAAGCCATGGTTTTTAAGGAATTCATTTTGAAGATAGGCAAGTTGTCAGCAAAATTTTTAAATGAGTATTTTTCATTGAAAAAATTGGTAAGCCACTCTTGATATGAAATATTATTAGTGAAATATTAGATTGGGGTGGGTGGATGGGATGATTAGGCCTTTCTTTCTCACCATATCTTCTGTCCCAGTAGAATGATGACAACTGGCAAGAGTAAACATAAAACAAAAAATTGAGGAAATGCTTACTTTTACTGTCACCTCACCTCTAAGTCTTGTGTTCTTTGTTTCCTAAACAACTTTTACTTTTTAATTTCAATTAACTGGTTCCTTAAAATGCATACTGAGTTATAACATATAATTCAATCTAAGGAATTAATTTTAATTATTATATGTTTCCCAGTTTTCTGTGCAGTTGCAAGATAGATCACTATTGTAGCTACTTCTATGTTTTTTCCTACATCCTTATCTTTAAAGAATTGAAATCAGCAATTCCATTCCTTTCCATTAGTTGACATTCTTCTATTCCTATCTT
The DNA here is from genome assembly GCF_023851605.1 of Tamandua tetradactyla. Taxonomy (NCBI): domain Eukaryota; kingdom Metazoa; phylum Chordata; class Mammalia; order Pilosa; family Myrmecophagidae; genus Tamandua; species Tamandua tetradactyla. The sequence continues at coordinate 37,014,401 of NC_135352.1, read as the reverse complement.
CTCACTTGCTTTCTTACTCTTCTCTAATATTCATTTTTAATACAGTTAGGCACTGTACAATATAGTAACTGTGTGTGGCTGTTATTCAACATTTTGTGGCTTTATCAAACCATTCTCCATACATTATAGAGTTCACTTATTCCCTCACTCACTCACTCATCCAACTAACATTTATTGAACATATTTGATTTTCCAGAAACTTAAATGTAAAATATGCAAGGATATAATGTGCATAAATCCTGCCCTCATTGAATTTACAGGCCAGTTGTGGATAGAAACAGTAAAGAAACAATTGTAATAAAATATATTAACTGTTATAATATCATTAAAGCAGGTTATTATGAGTACACATAGGAAAGAGACATATACCAATACACCAGGAGAGTGGAAAGGGAGAACAGAAGGGCCTATTAGCTGGAAATGATATCTAAATGAATGTATAAAAAGTAAGGGAATAGTGTGTGTATATATACAAGCACTCATGCATATACATAAATATATGTATGTAGTCATGTGTATATGTGTAATATATTGTGTAAAAATAATACTTGTTAAATATAAAAGTGAAGTTATTTAGAGTTCATTTGCTATTTTGATACCTTAGTTTGTAATGTCAAATGTTAATTTCTTTTTTGCATGGTTTAGTCAGCTCTTAAAACGTCGGGAGGTATCAGTACCTTTAAAAATTGAGCATCTTTCTGAGGAATTGGATGCGTGGAGAGCTTGCACCCAGTCCACCAACCGGTGAGTGGATATGATGTGAAAAATTGGAATGCAGGAAGTATTATTTAATATAATAGGCAAACGCTGGATATGTGTACTGTTTTATTACTTTTGGCAGAATAATGAGTCTTGAGTTGTTAACTTATGTTCAGTAACAGTTTACAATAATGTCTTTTCCTGCCTTTTTAAAGTCCTTAATTTTACTATGACTCAAGTCTAAAATTGATTTCCCTTCAACTATAATGGGGACGTAAGTAATAATCAGGGACTATTTTTAATCTAAACCTCAATAATTCTATGATTCTATAAAAATGAGAACTTAACATTTTTTGGAAATATAGATCAACAGAAGATTCTCCATATACACCCCCTTCTGATTTACAAAGAATGGTTTATGCATCTTTACTAAAGAGAATAAAAGAAGAGCCACTCAAAGGAATTACTGGACCCGATTATGTGACTGGATCAAATCTTCCAAGTCATTCCGACATTCACATCTCTTGTCTTACAGGATTAAAAATCCAGGTACAGTCGAATGTCAGGCAAAAATTGTGCATTTATACCATTTTTATTTGTATCATTAAATTTTAAAAATATGACCCTTAAGTAAGCGTAAGCTGAAAAAAGTTGGTACCTATGAAGTGTCCTGGGACCTGGTGAGAAAAATTGCCCATAGTGCTTCCATAGCTAGTTTCAGTAACCTCTTTCTCTTTAAAGTAAATTCAGAGAGATAGTCATTTACTATTATCATAGAAGCATTTCATATAATATATATACTTAGTAAGAAATAATATGTATATTTAGAAACAAGTATGTTTTAAAATACATGAGTCAATTCCTTAAGGAAATAAGAGTTAAGGGAAAGCAAAGCAACAAAAATCAACAGTTACAATTAATTATATTTCAGTAGATTAACTTTCTCATCTCCATTTGTTTTATAAATATGAACAAAACAATCTAAAACAACTGATAACTGTATATCTTATTGGTCTGTTGTGCATGCTCTTACATTGCAGATTACTGAAGTTTTTCAGTGATTAAAATTATTGGATCCGTCATGAGGGTTGGCTCATTCTCAAGGAATAGTCCTAATGTGCAGTCTAGTTAAAGATGGTGAATGATGCCATGCCTTGTAGTGTGGCCCAGGAGGGCCATTACCTCGAACAGATAGAGAAACCTCTTCATCTTAGAGCCAGAATCAGTTGTAGGTATCCCCATGAAGTAGACAAAGCTGAATCCCCATGAAATGCTAATTGAACTGCAGATTGGACTAAAAGAGCTCCCCTTCCCAATAATATACCCATTTTATTGTGGGGATTCTTGATTAGAACATTTTTAAAATTCAGTAATTTCATTTTTAATGCTGACGTTCTGGGCCAGTGGAGGTATTTTTGGGGATGGCTAAATAGCTTGCTATTAATGTAAATCCTAACAGTAGTTTGACTTATAACTGCAGACGAGTTAAATCTTCAAAACACACCAATATATTCTAAAAATCAGAAAAGACACATAATCATATATGTTTTATTATCTATTTATGTTCAGAGGTAAAGAACTAAAGCAGTAAATTAAATTACATAATTAAGAGAAATATCATTGTGAAGTTTTTTCAGAATATGTCTTCAGTGCTACAGTTTATGTACCATTTCTAGGACTTGGTACCTCCGTGTTCCTTTTCTCCTCATCAGGCCCGTTTTCCATCTGGGATAGCTAAATGCCCTCACATATTGTCTCAGCTCCCTCTACCCAAATCTACATTCAGGAAGGGGTCTGTTGAGTATCTTATGTATATTAAGGTGCAAACAACTAATTTAGATAAGGTTCTACCCTCCAAGTATGTTTATATTTCAACAGAAAAGTAATGTGCTCAGGTTGTAATAATTGTGAAATGTTAATAATAGGAAGCAGTCTACTTTACCTACTCATAAAAAGACTCCCAGTATCAAGAAACAATTTGCTAACAATAAGCCATATCATTTGAAATCACAACTAGAAACCTGATAGCTTTAGATCACAATTAAGAAAATACATTTTTTATTCTATTTTCTGCTTTTTAAAATCATGCTAAGAACTGGTTTCCTTCTAAGAAGTGGTTAAAATAGATTGACAGGTTTTGTGAATCAACTCTTCTGAACTATCCTTGACCTAATATAATAACTATAACCAAATTATAGATTTCCTATTAAGTCACATGATTGAACATAATTTTAAATTATAGATATACATATAGAAAAATGCATTCTTCATCTTCTGGAGAGTGGGTACAAAGTTTTCTGGCTTAAATAATTTTCCCAGCAGTAGTGACATAGGGTTGACATGATTAAATTAGTCAAGTATATTTAATTCTATAACTATACATATATACTTTTATAAGTTAACTTTATAACAATAGAGTAATGAAGCCTTTTCTAATTTGTAGTACTACTATATTTAAATTCAGATTATAAAACACTCCTATTTTGAAAGACATCAGGAATGATAGGTTAAAATATTTGAAAATGTTGCTCTACTTAGTGGCAGTTGAAAAAAAACTGATTTTTTTTTCACAATTCTAAGTTTCCTATTTGAATTAACTAAGTATTGCAAGTGACTTTTTAAATAGATTAATTTTACTTCTGAAAGTTAGAGACTATGTTGTGAATTCATGATCCCATTTTCTCTTTTCCCCACTGTCATTGTTTACAGGGCCCTGTATTTTTCCTTGAAGATGGGAAATCAGCTATCTCTTTAAATGATGCTTTGATGTGGGCAAAGGTGAATCCATTCTCACCTTTGGGAACTGGAATACGACTCAATCCATTTTGATAGAAGGTTTTTCTCCAGGTTGAATTGCATTTTTCTAAAGAAGAGTTTTTGTGGGTTAGTATTACCTTAACTTTGGTTGCCCAAGAACCAAACGTTGGGGGTAAGGGGTGGGGAATTACAGTTAATTTTATTCTTTAACTTCAGAAAATAAAATATTTATGTAATTTAAAGAAAAAATAGATGTCTCATTTTTAAAACAATAATAGTTACATTTGGGAAGAAAGTAAAATTTAAATTATAAAGGACTGAATAATCTAAAAGCAAAAAGTGGTACCGAAATACTGACATTGTTGAAACACTGAAATATATAAAATATTGCAACACTGAGAATAGTGCTTGACATATAGGAACTACTTAATATTTGGATGACAGTGTCTCCATATATTAAGACGTAAGTTTTGCACACCTGATCTTCAGTTAGCAAGCACCTATATTGTCCTTTATAATGGTACTAAGCCAGTAGTTTTAGCTTATATTTAATAAAGGTTTTCACTTATAAGTTTGATAAATATCAGTAAATGGATACATAGTCAAAATATCTTTTAATAGCAGGCCATGGTGACCTAGTAGGCAGAGTTCTTGCCTGCTATGCCAGAGACCCGGGTTCTGTTCCCTGTGCCTGCCCATGCAAAAAAAAAAAAAAAAAAGTTATATATATTTTAAATTTTATTGTTAAAAAAAGAAAAGTTACCAAGTTTTCATCTGATAGTCAACTGACTAATGATAAAGGTTTGGGGTCATATAAGCATGAAAAAAAATTGTGAGTGAAAAGTATAAAATGCTGCCAAATATATATGAGAATTTGCATTAGATATTCTTAAAAGATTATTTTAAATAGATATATGACATGCACAGATTAGTTTTTGATGCATTTATGATATAAATAGTAGAGCTAATACATTTATATCAACTTTCTTTAAAACTGAACAATTTATTTTATGACAATTCACTTCAAATAAATGTATATAAGGATATTAGTTGAAATTTTGGATATATTATGGTGATTTATCTTTTAATATTTATTAAAAATGTAAATCTTTAAAAAGTATGATACGTGAATACAAGTATTTTAGATGGACTCAAGTCCTGGCTTTGAAATTTATGAAATGAGCGCAGAGTAGGATGAGTAGCACTTTGATATTCAAGTTGTTTTACAAGTTTTTAGTCTGACTTAAGAGTAACCTCACACAACTAAAATGTGGATTTTATTATCTTTAAAGCTACTGCATTTAAAATCTTCTTAAATAGCTTCTTAGAAAGAAAATATATATGTACCTATGTATTATATTTATTACAAAGGCTAATTAATTCTAGCTCCTCAAAAAAGAAATTGCAGACTCAAATTCCATTTTATAAAAAACAAATTATTAAAGAAACATTAGAAAGAAACAGAATAAATAAATAAACATACATACATACATAGATACATAAAGAAACATAGAATGTATGAAACGCAGAGGTACAATGTTTAAAATAAAGTGTATCTCCGAAATATTTTTTTAACTCTCGGTGGTATGTGTAACTCACATTTTTCTTACATGAGGAGGATTATTAGCATGGATGTACTAAAATCTCCTGACTTAAAAATGGCTATCTAAATTCCACTATCATTCTCTTAAATTTTGTGTCAAAATAGATTAACAAACCTGTCTTTATTTGCGTTTCGCAAATATTGATATATATCAAGACTCAAAAGATTGAAAAGATATCAAGTTATACATATGTAAACAATTATTACCTTCCTCCTGTATTTTTAATGAATGCAGGAAAATAATATTATGTATAAAATATGAAGAAAAACTGCCTGCACTCTTTAACACATGAAGACAATAGAGTATTTTAGTTTCCTAGGCTGCTGAAAGCAATATACCATGAAATGATTTGGCTGAACAATGGAAATACATTTGCTTATAGTTGAGGTGGGGCAGATGTCCAAATCAAAGTATCATCAAGTCAATGCTTTCTCCCTGACGGCTGGCTGCTGGTGATCCTTAGGTCCTCTGCCACAAAGCAAGGCACATGACATCATTTGCTGGTCTCTCCCTTCTTTTATGTTTCATTGATTTCAGTTCCTTATTTCTGTGTCTCTCTCTGTATATATTCATCTGCTTTAGAAAGGACTCCAGTAAAAGGATTAAGACCCACCCTGGGCCACACCTTAACTTAAGTAACCACATCAAAAGGTCCTCCTTACAATAGGTTTACACTCACAGGAATGGATTAACTTTAAGAATACGATTTTGTGGGGTACATGCAGTTTCAAACCACTGCAATGAATAACCCAAATTCTGTTTAATGTCAAAGTAGGATTGTTCTTTTTATCTTCTTCAATGAACTGTATTTTAATATTAATGATAACCATTCATAGAATTATGAATTCATAGCATTATGTCATTTGACTGTGTCAATCTGTAAATATTGTGCTGTAATATGAAAAACAAAGCAACTTTTAAGTTATAAAATATTTTTCATTGTTAGATTTTATATGCATGAAAAGCCAGATAATATGAATTTATTTTACTGTTTGAAGATTTTCATATTACCAATAATGTGGACAAAATTATGCTGCAGGTTTAAATAAGCCTTTATGGAAGAGTCTTACAATGATTTTAAAAGCATTGAAAAAATATTTTGCCTATAAAAGTTACCAGATGGTTAAAATTCTAACAGCTAAATGAGTTATATCGTGATATAAGATATGCTTTTTAGTGTCGATCAAAATACACACACATATATATATAATTATATTCCATGAAATTACCAAGATCTCTAAAAATTTTGAAATGGTTGGATTAGATCATGGTTGTATCTTATTGTCCTTATAACAGGAAACTTTATACAATTTTGGCAAGTCCAAAGGCATTTTGAATACAGTAAAAGCCTTGTGAATTATTTGAAAATTTATTGTCATATATTTAGCATGTCAGTAATACAGAAGACCTCTTAATAGTCAACTCTTAATAAATGCTTATTGTACCAACTCTCTGAAACCATGTGAGTGTTCTATAATATGGCATGTGTTATCTATATTTATATGTATGTAGTACTTCAGGTCCCCTAAATTTTAATAAATACAACTGTCAAAGCCTGGTACGGTATAATTAACTGCTAAGATGAGAGGTGATCTCATCCCCGATATCTTCATTAAGGGAACACAGTGTCTCCATAAATGTTAGATCTTAGTTATCAGAGGTTTTCAAGTGGTATATTGCACTAATCAGAAATCTAGGACTGTTTAGGAGACTGATTCTCCATTTGTAAGCACACTGAGTCTCATATACTCCATAATTAGTGCAAAGGGGAAGAGTGCTTACAGAATATCACAAACAGCAAATCAGAGTAACTTCTGTCACCATGGGCATTCTGCCAATTGGCTGAAAAGGTTTTATTCCTTTAGGTGCTGGTGGGAACGCTTAGAAAAGTCCAGTGTTTCTGTCAAAGATCCATTTTATGGTATATGTTCTTCTCAAGATTTGCCTGGAGTTTTGGCTTCTGTTGACATTACTCATATCAAAAAACTATTGAGTGGACCCACTTTGATCACACTTTCTACCTCCATTTATTCGCTATGTGGGGAAGCCTGCAAACTATTTTTATTTATCACAACTCTCCGTAGCTCCCACAGCAGGTCTTAGGAACATTCTACAGCCAGGATGTGAGTGATTAGCTTTTTCAGGAGATTGTACATTGAGCCCAGAAAGAAATGTATTATTTAACAGTTTACTCAAAACTAGCCCTCTTCTCTAAATATTTCGCTAACTGAGCTTCATATAGTTCCTTAATAAAACACAGAACCTTTTCCTAATGAACTGTATTTTAAGGGTTAGCAAATTATCTTTGTAATTCCTTTACATTAGATTGATCCCATTAGAATGCAAAGCGTCAGGAAAATTGCCCATAGCTGGTTGAGAGATGCACTGGAACTAGCCATCTCTTCCTTAACACAGGTAAAACTGGACCCTAAACACATGCCCAATAAGTTATCTCTATCATTGGCTTTCTCTTTAAATTCTTCTACTAAATATTATCCATCCAAAAATGTAAAATTAAACTCAGAAATCTCTGGAGACTGAAATGCTATCAATAAAACAGTCTGAGCCTTCACATATGCCAAAAAAAAAAAAGAAAGAAAGCAACAAAGTTTGGCTGGAACCTGACATACATATTGTGGAATTCAGCATTACTAATAGCTACCTTGGCAGTCAAAGGAGATTGTTAATGAAGTAGCATTAGAACATGAATAATTCCATTTGAAGATAATTTTCTAAAAAAAAGTATAAGAGTACCAAGAATATATGAAACTTTTTCAATATATCAACCTGCTTTTATTTCTCTTCAATAAGAATATGGGATATGGCAGCAACCAGTGGGAATTCTTAAAGTAAGTGAATAGCTAATCAACAATATCAGATTCAAGAAAACATGATTCTTCCTCTCCACAACTCATCAACAGGAGTAACATTCATTATTAGGAATTTGAATGAGGGCTATTCATGGTGATAGGCAAGGTTTTCTGTGGGCCAATGTATAATAAGTATTCTTCAGAATGAAAGTTTAATTAATGAATGCCGTCAGTCAGAAGGAGAGACAAGTAAAAAGTCAAGCTACTCCAATATAGGGGTTGGGTCGCCAGCAAAAACAGAGCTCACAGTTGCTGACCGAAAGATGTTTTACTTGCGTAGAGAAAAGACAGCAAGTTCAGCTTCATTAGTGGGCCTCGGTTTCCCGTAGCCAGTGGGTCTCCCTCCACAGCTGATGTAGGGAGATGTTCTGTGAGCAGCTCCCCTCTCGTGTTTCTTGTGCTGGGTAGTGGAAGAGCCACTCCCTCCCTACCAGGGACAGACAGACCACTGGGGTGTGAGCTGGATGTCATCAAACATACCCACCAGAATCAGACTGTCTCCTGTGAGGTTTACATATGCTCAAGACAAAAGGGAAAGAAGGTACTGGCAGTCCCCGCATCTGCTAGGAGACTATTTCCATCCTGCCACGCATACACGCCTGGTCCTGAGCACTGGCTTTATCTGTGGTCCCAGGGGAAGCCCGCAGTGGACTTCTCCCTACCACAAATATGATGTGTAAATATAATTTCAGGAAAAGAAGTGGCTCCTTGAATTTCTGATGAGGAAAACACATTTCAAGTCAATTCACCATTCCTACGAAATTTTTGAGAAGGAATTCTTGCTCATCATGGCGAAATATCTTTAACTGTAACTTTCAGTTATTTTTGCTTGTTCTATACTAATAAATTTGATTTTGTATTTCCAAATTACCTGGCACACACATAATAAGTATTCAATGAAACGTCATTAATTCACTGAAGACATGTTCTTTAGCCTAAGTGTGGATGACTCCACTTTAATTTACACAGTTATTGAAATATATCCAAGATAGGTGGTTAGATCCCTATAGTATGACAAGAGATGGTGGCATCACTTCTTCAAAGCCCTTTGACAGATCATTTTTCCAAATTTCTGATCATTTCATTATGGACTCAATTTTCCAGCTTCTTTCACATTAACTTCTCTATGTAGATTGCCACCATTACCTACATTTGCTGGGAGATTTAAATAAAACAAAATTAAAATCAATACATGGTTATTAAATATCTATACAACTATCAGTGTTTCTAAGTAAATCAAACATAAGCAGAATGGGAACAGGCTGGGCACAAATTAATCTAAATACCTGGTAAACAATATTTAAAGGATGCATTATAGTAGGCAGGAATAAAAAATCTGAATGTCACCCACCTTCAAAAGTCATAAGCAGTGCCTAAAAATAACCAGGTCTTTTTTGGGTACATCTGACACTGAATATGACTCAACTATTTTTAGATATTGCTTCAGAAAGCAGCTGAGATAATAGTGCCACAGTTTTGAACTTAGATTTGGCAAATCTACATAATTCATAATTCAGTTCCTGAAAATTGGATTGCTCTGAGGCATCCAGCCTGGCCACCCAGACTCTATGGGTCATTTAGTTCTAATGTGAATGGCCCTGGGCAACTCAGAAACCTATATTCTCTTAGCACATTATTTTCTGGATGTGAGATTTATGGAAACAAGTACAGGAGCTTAAAAAAAAAAAAGCAAGGGTAACAAGCTACTTACACTTAACTTCTGTTAAATATACTTAACTTTTGTTAAGTGTAAGTTAAATTTTTTTTATCCCTTTCTGTTAATTAGAAGTATATCAGATGAACAGCCTACAATTTCAGTCCATTAGGCACAATCTTAGATGGTAAAAGAGGGTTAAATTTCTCTCCTTGTGTTCTTGCCTCTCCTCCTTCCATTAACTTTCAAATATGTTACTGACCTGAGCTAATCACACTACCCTCCTCTCAGACAAAATTGAAATGGAATCCTTTCAACTAAATTTGGGAAGCAAAATTGAAACCATTCAAAACAATTCTCAGTGTATATAACTAGCAAATTCAGATCCACACCATTTACTAATTTCCTGTATACCTAGACTAAGAGAATTCAAATATCTTGAGCAGAATTCAGAGAAGCAAAGAGATAAGAGCACGTTGTCCTTCCCGTCGTTATCTCTTCTTCCAGGTATATACTCTCATGAGCACATCAGTGATTTTGAAAAGGAGAGGAAGAGACATTGCAGTGAAAGGGAATCATAGATTATCCAGAGAATCATAAAAGAGAGCATTGAGAGAACAAAATGGGAGGGGGGATAACTTATAGCCGTTTATACAGGATTAAAATTGTAAAGGCAAGAACCATTTTCCTTGGGGTCCTGATCTGAAGTAATGATAGTTTGTAGTTTTCTCCCAGACCCAGAAGATGAAACTATGGATTTTTATTTGCACAGAAACATTGGTGTGCACTTCTGCTGGGTCTGTGTGGTTTTGAGCAGTATGTACCCCAGAGGAACATGTTCTTAAACTTAATCCATGCCTGTGGGTGTGAAGCCACTATACATAGGACCTTTTAATGAGGTTACTTCAGTTTAGGTGTGGCCCACCTTAAGATGGATGGATCTTAATACTGTCCTTTGTAAACAGAATGAAATTCAGACGCAGAAATAGGAAGTCATGGAAGCAAGATCAATGGAACTCAAGAGAGGGGAGAGGCCCGGAGGGGCTGCTATGTGCATTGCCATGTGACAAAGGAGCCCAAGACAAAGCAGCCAGCCCCAAAACACCAGTTTTCAGGAAGAAAACATTGCATTGAATAATGCCTTGATTTGGACTTTGTCTTTAGCCTCAAAACTGTGTGCTAATAAATTCCCATTGTTTCAGCCCATGGCATGGCATTTGCTTAAGCAGTCAGTGAAACTAAAACAGGATCTATCATGCTAAGGACCATGCACATGATGAGTTACTGGGCTCAAGACGGGCTGCCTGGTATCTGGATATCTGAAAGTGTGCTCTGAGGAACTTAGTTCCACAAGACCATTAACTGAGACAAATTAACAGTGAGGTGTGATCAGATAGATTTTAGGAAATACTTCATTGCACACCTGTCCTCTTTGATATTGATAATGCATATATTAGCATTTGAAAGGCCCTGAGAAGTCCTAAGTTAAAAAAAAAATCCCTTTGGCATTGCTTTCCCAGATCTCATATATACAAGGAATCTCCCCACCCACCCCAGATCAAATCCCCCATGAAATCCCCATTAACAGTTTAGGAAACATGCTCTGCAGCACTGGACCACAAACATTTTCTATGAAGGCTAAAATTGTAAATATCTTAGGCTGCAATAGGTTGCCAGAAGAAATATAGGATGTCCAGTTAAATGTGAATTTCAGATAAATAACGAATAAGTTTAGTAAAAAAAGCTATCCAAATAAGCCCCCTTAGCATATGAAATACAGAATTTCATATGCTAAATTCTGTAATTCTGTTTCACGGGCTGCATGGTTGCTGTCACAACTGTACAACTCTGCCATTCTAGCACAAAAGCAGCTACAGAAAGAATGAAACAAACAGGTGTGGCTGGTGTTCCGATGCTAATTTATTTTTGAACATGAAACTTTGAATTTAATGTAATGTTCACATCAGGAAATATTATATTTCTTTTGCTGTATTTTTCAATCATTTGAAAATACAAAGATATAGAATAAAACAAAAATTTTAATATAAAGTATATAAAATATAAACATACAATACTAAAGAATATAAAAACAGAGCTATACAAAACTTTAGCTTGTGGGACCTAGCTTGCTACAACATAAATGTTAACAGAGATTTAAGCAATGACTTCTTGTAGTACCAGTGATTGGGAAGTCTAGATCTGTAAGAATCTGCATCTGTCTTAGTACTAATTCATGCTTCAATAGCTGGACAGTGCTGAGTTCTGTCAACCAGCGTCCCCTCTTCCAGCTTCACCTATTTAAGGATAAATCAGAATAGAAACGAATCCAATAGTGGGAAGTCAGCTCATGTGACTGGTACTTAGTGGTATTTAGATTCACCTCCCACCTATCAACAAGCCAAAAGAAGTCTACCAGTAATACCCAGTTTTAGATCGACTGCCTAGCCCAACATTTGAACTGCCTTTAAAATTTTAACTGAACAAAGTAAAACCAACACAAAAATAATTCCATTTTGCAAGTGAAGTGTTAAAAAAAAATACTTACGTTTAACAGGACGAACTTTTTCCCTTGGCATCTTTAAATTATTTCTGCGCCCAGTGGTTTGGGGAGGAAGATGATGGAAAGTCATTTCTCCTACTGTTGGTTTGACCTCAAACCAGTCTATAAAATAGAAACATAAAAAATGTTTCTAAAGAAATCATAATGGTCATTGTCAAAACAAGACACCATAATTTAAAATTTAAGTAAAGTATTTAGACAAATGTTTTCTATTCATTAGAGTGGTGTGAATACATATGTTGTAACCTGCTACCCCCACACACACGTCTTTCACAATACTTTTGATACCCAAAATACTTACTTGCCCATCTGTACCATTTGTCTGATTAGAGGAGCATAAGCAGTGTTAAAATAATACAAACTACTCAATAAAACTGCATTTAAAAATGACCATAATGCAAGTCAGAAAATGAAAAGGGATAAAAACAAAGTGAAGTTGTGCAACATTTAGAAAATGTTAAGGCACTATCTTTATGTTCCTGTTACTTTTTTTGTGACTTTTTATTCATTGATAGCATATATATAGAAAAGTAAAGAAATCTTGAGTTTGCAGTTTCATGAAGTTTTTGGAGTGAATTCGCCTGGGTAAGCCAGCCAGATGAAGGAATAGTATATTACCTGCACCCCAGAACCCACGTTCTGTCCCAGCCAGATACTGTCCTCAAAGGAAAACACTATCCTGACTTCCATCATCAGGGGTTAGTTTTACCTATTTTTATTTTTTGTATAATGAAATCATACAGCATCTGTTTCATTTGCAAAGGTTTTTATAGTACAAAAAATAGAGTCTGAAAAGTTATTTCTGTGTTTCCCATATTTCTCATTAAACCTTCACACTTGGACATCAATTTCCCTGAGCTTCCAAAGAGCACTTACTCCTCTACAGCCCCCCTGCAGTGAGGCTTGAAGGAGTGTCTCAAGTAAGTTTCACTCATCAGTGTTGTCCTGCAAACACTAAACACAACCCTACTTTGTAGCATTCCCAGAACTATAGTTAGGACAGTTACTACTTTGGCAACAGACGGGAAACTTAAAATCAGCAGTCTCAAGAATCAAAATAAGAGAGCACTGCTGTTCAATGATCTGAAAGGTTGAGATGCTCCATCACTAAAGAGAAACTGTTTCCAAAAGATGATGACAGAGATACAGGTTAGCTTTTTGTGCAAAGGTATCATGACTTTTACCTAGAAGACTAAGTGGAATAGTTGAGCTTTGTTCTAGAAATTAGAACTAGAAGCAATGAGTAGAAGTAATAGTGAGGTAGACTAAATGGAAGCAAACATTATGTATGAAAAATAATGTCCCTGATTTTTTTTCTCTTAAATAAAACCAGGCAGAATTAAAATGCTGGACAACAAAAAAATTTTGGCAGGGAGTGAAAAGAACCACAGTGTCCCAAAGTCCTCGTGGTGCTGAGGAAGGGTAAAGGTACTGACGGATTTTAGAGGAAGCTAAATGTGCATGTGGAAATGTCTAGGATGGCACTAAAAAGAGAAGACATTTTTTTTCATTTCCAAATCTGTAGTGGGAAGAAAGCCTTTGAAAAAAAATCAAGCCAAAAGAAGAAAAGATAAGTGAGACAAAAACAAGAAACAGAAAAAAAGAGCAGATCAAAAGTATAAAGTAATATAGGTGAATGTAAATATAACAATAATCAATGTTAGTGGATTCATAACAGTAAAGTAACAGTAAACTTAGTGGCAAATAAAATGGCAACTGTCCATGAAACAGGATACTTCATAAAAGAATAAAATGGGGGACTTGCTTTTCCACTTACTATATGTACACCTAGATACACTTATTATAAAATGATGGTAGTTAAGGCAGTGTGGGTGTTGAAGTGGCATACATGTAGATAAAATTCGAGAGAGCCTAGAAACGACACATATGTACACAGAAACAAAACAAGGGAATTGCAAGTCACTGGGAAAAGAAAAATACAAAAAATGGTGCTGAGATCGTTTTTTTTTCTCCATACCAATTGCAGAAGAATTAAAAGCTTAAAAGTGGAAGGCTAACTATTAAAGTTTAAATATAGGAGAATTTATTTAGAGTCTCCTGATGCCAACAGTCCTAACTCTGAAATTTGTACATTCCAGTTTTCATTTCTGCCATAACAAAGTGTACAAACTGAGTGACTTAAAAGAGGAAGATTTTTTTTCATTTTAATCTCACAGTTTTGTAGGTCGGAGGTCTGGGCATAGAAGTCTGAGTACTCTAGTAAGAGTCCCACATCTGAAATCAAGGTGTTGGCAGGTATTGCTTTCTGGAAGGTCTGGGGGTGAGTCTGCTTCCAAGTTCATCCTGTTTTGTTGACTGAATTCAGTTCCTTTTGGGTGAGGGCCTCATTTCCTTGCTGGCCTTCAGCTGAGGGCTGTTAATTGCTCCTAAACGCTGCCCATGTGGCATTCCAGCAACATGAGGTCGAGACCCTCTCATGCTTCAGATCTCTCTCACTTCTCCCTCTGCTGCATCTTTCTGATTCCAGTTGGAGAACAAGCTCCGCTTTTTAAGGGCTCATCTGATTCAACTGAGCCCAGTCAGATAATCTAGAATAATCTCCCCATTTTAAGGGCCATAACTTTAATTACATCTGCAAAGTCCCTTCTTCCATGACATGTAAGATATTCACAGATTTCAGGGATTCGGGTATAAACAACTTAGGGTGGTGGCAGTAAGCGTTCTGCCTACTACAAAGTTTGATAAAATCAACTATATCACAACTAAGAAATACGTATGAATGCAATTAAGAATGATATATAAACAGTGTGCATAGATAATAAGACTGTCTAAATCAAGAAAAGTATGAACAGAGGCAAGAGGACGGGGGTGGGGGTGGGGGTGGGGTGAAGGCTGCAATAGAGAATGCCAAAGTCAGGATTGCGAAGGTAGTGGTAATTTCTTAAAACTACACAGGGCTACACAAATGCTTATTTGTTTTTATCAGTCTTACTTCCATTGTACATATGCATTAAATGCATGTGTGATAAATTTCACCACAAAATTTCAGTGTTTAAAACCATGCATTTGAAGATAAAATTCAACAATAGGATTAATAATCTTTACGCATTCTTTACTCACGAATTCATGAGTGAAAGAGGAGAAAGAATCAAGGAAGAAGAAAGAAAATAATAGTCAGAAGAATGGACCCAGGAGAGGAGAACAAAAATGAAAGTATGTATCTTACGATGTTGGGAAAAGCTGCTGCTCTCCTCTCCTCCCACAGACCAATAGAATGTGATTCTTCTTTTTAGTAAATGGAGTTCAAAAGGGAAAGAAAACCTAATGACCTATATCTGCCTGGTTGCCTGAATGGTTTGGGAAGACAATAGAAATTATGAGGTTTCTAAGTGTGTGGAATCAAGGGAGATAAGATTCCAAGACATGGGCGGGCCACGGTGGCTCAGCAGGTAGGAATGCTTGTCTGCGATGCCAGAGGACCCAGGTTCGATTCCCGGTGCCTGCCCATGTAAAAAAAAAAAAAAAAAAAAGATTCCAAGACATGAGTGGTGTACTGAATGAGTGCTGGAAAAGCACAAGGACAAAGGTCACATACTTTGTTTGCAGTCTGCCTGGGACTCTGATGACAAATGCTTTGGAAGCTCAGAGAATTATCACTGACACCTCTGAAAAGTTGCCAGGGGTTGCCCCAATCTGCCCCTTTATCTACATATCAACAAGGGTACCGTGGAAATGTGAATCATGGCAAGCCAGGCCTTTCCTAAAATACTTAGAACCTGATGAAATGTCAAACATACCCATCTTCTTTAGTTACTTGAGCTGATATATGAACTACTAGTTTCCCATGAGATTTTACATGAACGGCTCGGCTAACGTTTTTTTCTAAAAAGAAAAATTTTTATACACTGCAATGGGCTCTATGTTCATCAAAAAGAACGAATTGTACTTAAAGCACTCCAATGATAAAGTAAACCATTCCACTGCTAGCATGGTGAGGGCGTTGCCCTTTAAACCAATGACAGAAGAAAGGAGAAATGGGCCAGCGGCAGGCTTCTCTTTCATCTCTGCTCAAGAATAACCTCATTGGGTTTGGAAGAACTCAGCGGACGGTTTCCAAGGAAAACTTACCTGGATTCAATTTTCTGCTTAACTTTCTTTGCAACATCTGTAAAAGGAAGAGGAACTCGACTTTAAGTTCATTGTTGAGCATGTTGGGGTTGCTCATTAATTCTGATAACCTAATGTTATCTTTAATAGATTTTGAAGCTGTAGACCTGGGAACCAGAGGCAAATGCATCTGGTAACTATAGTCTGTGAAATTCACGAGGTCCTCCTGGATACTTTTAACCCTGGAATAAAAAAGAAAACACTGTTCAGGAGACGCACTTCAGTGAAGTTTATATTACCAAAAGTTTTACTTTAAATTGAATTACTAGAAAATTCCAAATAACTCACTCTCGATGTGTTAACAAAGTGTAAACCTCTTGGATCAGTATTTCAGGTACTCCGGCTTTACAATGTATAGTTCCATGGATTAGTTCTTTAGGTAATTTGATTTTTTTTCTTGACAGGAACTGCAATAGTAGAAAGAAAATATTTTCATCCTAAGCGGTTCTATAAAAATTTTCAATTATTGTGAATTCACTTGAACCTCCCCTTTCATTTATCTCTCAGCTAATTTTCTGATGTTCGATGTTTTAATTATTAAAAGAGAACAGTATTCAGCAAGAGAACCAACCATTATATCCCACACTCATTTGAAATGATTATGTGCAGTTTCGAGATAACCCACAGCATAAACCCCTGGAATTTAATAAGCTACTTTGTCACATATGGGAACAAGTTGCTAACACAGTGGGACTATGTATTCCAGCACACAATCCAGTCCCCCCCCAAACACAGATATTCCAGATATTACAAGTGCACTTTTTTAAACAAATTTCTTAACACTTAAGCTTAAATGATTGCTAATTTACCTTCTCCAACTGTGCCCAGTTATCCAACTTGACTTTTAAAGAGGTTCCGTTTTCAAAGGATGACACCTTAAGGTCTCGGGGGTAGTACATACTGAATATTTCTGCAATCAGGTAGCCATTTGAAAAATCCCTGATTTATAGCAACAGGAAAACAAAAAAATGTAGTTTATTGTACAGTGTGTACTATTTTGCAATTAATTTATGCCCACCTAATAGTCCATGCTGACAAGAATTAAATTATAAAGTCTTCTTAGATCATTGCTCTAAGGTGGATCCCTGTTAATGAATAGCATTTTGATAAAACTATTCATTTGTATTGAATCTGCATTTTTCAAGATCCTAGGTGCTTCCCGTGCACATTAAAGTTTCTGATTCAGACACATCTTTGTACAGAATAGTGAAATTAGCAAACGAGAGTCCTTGCCTGCAAAAGATTAAACGTCTTCATTTTAAGGAATTTAGTTTGCATTCCCAAAGCAAATATTAACTGTCAATTTTGTTCAAAGGGGCTGCAGTGAAGCGGCCCCTTAAAAAAAAAAAAAAATCCCTGAGAGCCCTCAAAGCAGACCTCATCTCAGTCGGAGGGTTAAGTGGTCTCCGCTAGAATGAATGTCCAACGCCCCTGATGAAAGGGACCCTGTAACCGTTTGCAGCCATCAAAGCATTCTATGGTAGTCAGTCTACAAGTCAGTGACTGAAAGAATAAACACGTGAGTGAAATGCCTCATCCTATCTTTCAGGGGAAGGGAGAAGTGTTTCTGTGCGTGAGTGTGGCAGGAGGGTGGGCTGGGAATCTGAAACAGAAACCAGGCTGCGGAGGCAACCCCAGGCGCCGGCGGCCCGAGGGCGGGGTCTGGGGTCCCGCCGAGGACCTGCTGATGTTCCTGGGGAAGAAGCTGAGCTCCAGGCCCTGGAGCCAGCGCAGAACCGAGCGACACAGGCGGCAGCTCTTGGGAGGCTGCGGGTAAACCAGACCCTGCCTCGGGCGCGCTCGGACCGGAGCTGCTGCCGGCGGGGAAGTGAACGGTGAGTCCGCGGGGGCTGCCGCCCGCAGTGTCCCCAGCCTTCGTCCCAGGCCGGCGGCAGCCATGGCAGTTTTTGGTTTCCATGGCAACTGCGGCGGGGGAGGGGGAGGCGGGGCTCCCTCCCCCCCTCCCGCTTCCCCTCCCCCCACTTCTCCTACCCTGGGTCGCTCTCTGCACCCGGGACCCAAATCCCCGCCCCGTGGACGTGGGCGCAGCTTGGGGACCTTCAACCTCAGTGTTGGTTGGCTGCGTTCACTCATAAATAAGCTCGAGCGTTTTCTCTTCTTCCGTGTCTTTTTGCTCGTTAATTTGCGTTCTGGATTTTGTGATTGAGTCCCAGGTGAAGGAAGGCCTGTTATCAATCCGTCATTTTGAGGAGTGATGTTGAGAGGCTTCGGAGGAATGGCTGTTTTATGTTTCAGGATTGAGAAAGATAGGTGGTGGTGTTTTGCTCCAAATGTCAGGGAAAACCTGCAAATTTGATATTAATAAATGTTTGCTGTGTACAAAATTTACCGTGCCTATTTTCTTAATTATTGCAGTAAATGTTCATAAAATTACATATTTGAAAACAATTTGTGGGTTATATTTGTACACGTCACAAAGACACCTTAGTATGCATGAGCCTCAGAAACAAAGATTCTACATCATATTAGAATAATATCCTCATTAATATTTATATTGACCTTATCATCATGTATTGTTTAAGAGAACAAGTCTTCTCACTTTTAAAAGAACTAAGTTTTTGTTTCCTTATTTTTTCCAATCATGTTACCTCTTATATATACTTAAAAAAAATTTTGTTCCTTTGTTAAATAGGTAATTAACTATTGATTATCTGTGTCCCAAGGCCCTGTTTAGACAAGTGGTCAAACCTCCCAACAACTTTTAACATTTTGCCTCCTCAAAATCTTTTCTATTTCTAACTGTTTTGGGTTTTCCAGAGAGCCCCTGGAAAATTACAAAAAGGATTTGTTCCTTCACCTTGTAAAAAGAGAGGTGCTAGAAATAGGCTCATTTGATATGAGTTGCAAGGAAAGTGTGATCAAATTAAAGGAGGTTTTTTTAAAACCTTCTGTTGGTTAAATTTGTACGCGTAACATGTTATTCATATTAATATGTAGAGATTATATGAAATTCCTAGAGATTTGATAATGTTCTCACCTTCCATGATATGTCCTGTTAATGACCAATATGATGATAAACAACAGTATAGGCTTATCATAATTTTACTTAACCCTAAATGACAAAACACTACTTGCCACAAAAAGTCATTTTTTGTCAGTTACATTGTTTTACTTTGATGCTTCTCTGAAAGTGCTTGCGATCAAATACAGGTCAAAGCTTCATCTTTAGTGAAAAAATGGGAGGGGGCACTTTAAACAAGAGGCAAGGTTGGTATATAAGTTATGTCCCACCTGTCTATTAACATAACTCTTGTAAAACTGTAAAGGTGGAGCAGGTCAAACACATTGACCTACAGGACCCCATTAAACTTCTTACATGGACTTTATACAACTACTCCCTTCTATGGGATATGAATATGTACTTGTTGTTGTGTGTCTGTTTTCTAGATGAATAGTGACTTTTTCCTGTCACAAGGCTATTGCCCCCACAGTAGCTAAAAAACTTTGCAAGGGGGGTGTTCCTTGCGATTCCTTCAAGCAACAGAGGTTCTCAATTTACTGGAACTTCAATCAAGGAATTTTTCAGGGTCTGAAAAATTTTGGCTGAAAAATCAGCCAAAAGCTTCACTCTCCTTACCACCCTCAAGTCTCAGGAAAGGTAGAAAGAACAAATAGTATCTTAAAACTTAAATTAACTAAATTTTGAACCCCTTTCTTTCCATCTTAGCTTAGGGTTCTTCCCTTAGCCTTGATGGCCATAAGCTTTACCCCATCAAGAAAATACCGACTAACCTATGAAATCATAATGGGAAGATCTTTGAGGCTATTTCTCCTACTTACTGGGCTCCAGCATATTACAAAGTAAAATTGATGATTATTGTAAGGGACTGATCATATATGCCCAGTTCCACCATTCAGAGATCCAGGCTGCCTTTGCCGAGATTCCCCTACAGTGGAGTGAACATGACCTTCAATCCAGACACATGATGTACTGAAAAGGACAGCAACGAAAGCCTACTTAAAACCTAGATGGAAAAGGCCTTGTTAAGTATTGTTGACCACTACTACTGCAGTGAAACTATGGGGAATTGACCATGGGTCCACCGGTCAATTCCTAAAATGAGTTCGAGTCCTTGAGAGTTTACTCCTTTTGGATCTCAAGCTAAAATTCATGCAATGATTTCACAAGCAGACAGCATCTGACAGCTTCACAAGTAGACAGCTTCTGCCCAAGACATTGGAATGAATAGATGATGCCCAAGATCATGAATCAAGACATGCCCGAACTTCCGTATCTTCTCTGTCTTTTCCTTTTTCACCATCTATCTAAATGCTCTTATTCATCCCGTACAGCGTCAAGTGTCCAATATCCATTCCCAATAGTAGCTATGATTACCATGATTTTCTTTTATCTCCTCGTTATGCTATCCATGCCCTGTGCACTCTTAAGATGAACACAATTCCTTTGTCCTTCCAGCATACCATATAGCAAATGAGACCAATCAGTAACTGCCAGGTCTGTGCCCACCCCCACCCCCACTTAGTCCTGAAACAGGTACTCTTCTAATAACCATCCCTCTTACACTTTTAGACCTGGCCCTGACAGGAAACATCAAGTCGCAATCAGATGGATCTCCCTTTTACAATGACTCTGGCTGTCCCTTAAGAGCCCCTGAGCCTAGGGTAACAGTATACCCTCTCTAATCCAAGGAAAGTGGTATTTTCACTAGAAACCAGGCAGAAAAAAGTAGGCACCCTGTATAGTAAATGCTCCATTCTATGTGGCAAAACTCCTTTTACTTTCAGGAGCCAGGAGCACACTGTAGGAGCCAAACTCCCTTTAGAGTCACCCACTAATTTTCTCCAAGCACCCTGAGGTTTTAATAACATTAGAAACTATTCCACTTAAAGCACACATTTCTGGTAGGCTGAAAGTTCGGGAAAAGGAAATTATTGATTAAATGGAACTAAGGGATCAGATAGTGTTGAAAATAATGATGGTTATGATTCTCCTTTTGGAGTTGATATTCACTTAGCTCTACAAGCCAGTATCCCGTTCCTTAAAGGCAATAGGCAACCTTATTAAGGTCTTCAAGGACATTATTTTGTATGTGGCCACAAGACATATAGAGGATTGCCTGTAGATTGGGTCAGCTCATGTTATATAGCTTATGCCATTTCCCAAATGGCTATTTACAACAAGCTCCCAAAAGGAAAAATTAGGAGCATAAGGGCCTATGACTCTTACCGTTCTATAAAAACTTACAAAAAGATAATTACCAGACTAGAGGCAGCTCTCAATAGATCATGGAAAAACCTGTAACCCAATCTAAGCTCATGGGGTGCACTGTTCACTTTGTCTTTGGGGCAGACATCTCCTGTGTTGTAAGATTCTCTATAAGATTACAGATGATATTAGAAAAGGTAGCTTTAGAGTTAGTGAAATCTATCTCCCACTTAGGTAGGCCATCAGCTCACTAGCTGTCAAAGTATTAGAACTTTGCAAAATAACTTAGCAAATTAACTGGCATTATTAGACTATCTTCTGGCTTCCCAAGGAGATGTGTGCACTATGGAGACCCAGTGCTCTGTACTATAAATGGCAATAAAGAAGATGTTTATCAAGAGGAAGTGGTACCAGATACTCAAGATAGAGAAGCAGTCAAATCAACCTACACTCCTCCCAACTCTGACTTCTCTGAGTCTCTTTTTGATTGGCTTCTAGGGTCACGGGGACCTTGGCTATAATAGAGGCCTTTGTTATCCTCTTAATTATATTCATAATATCCCTCAGCCACTTCAGCTCTTTCTACTCTTAAATGCTACTATGCAGCCACTAACTCTACAAATGATGTAATTGAGGAAACAAAACCAGCATGAATAGGATAATGAAAATCTTGAGCTTCAGCTAACCCATGAAATTGGAGATAAAACCTGAAAGATTTTTAATGGTGAAAGAGAGATTGACAACATTTTACAATTTTACAATCAATAAATTGAACCAAAATCAAACAAATAAAAAATAATGTCTTCCCTTATCTTTTCAAATTTGAAATCCCCGCCAAGGCAGCTGACACAGACTGCTGGTCAAGCTCCTAGTTCAATACTTTTTACCCAATAAAAAATAAAGCCCACCTGCCGTAAATTCACCCCAATAAAGACAGATAAACCCTTGTCCAATCAATAGGAATCAAACTAACTGCTTTTTTACGGCTATAAAAATTGTTTGCCATCCCTAGAACCCCAAAGCTGTTTCCAGTCTCACTTCTGCTTCTGCGGCAAACTTTGGTGTCCTGAATAAGTTCTACAGTCTGCAAACTCGACTCCAACTTCTCTTTCACAATAGCCCATGTAACTAATGGCTGTCATTTTGGACAGCATAGATGTAACATGTTTACATCATTGCAGGAAGTTCTAACAGAGAGATGTACACTAGATTATATATAGGGGATGGACACAAAGTATTTTAGTTTCCTAGGGTATTTAAACCAGATATCATGAAATGGGGTAGCTTAAACAATGAGGATTTATTAGCTTACAGTTTGAGATCAAGAAAATGTCCAAATCAAGGCATTCAAGATGATGCTTCTTTTCTTAAGACCAGCTGCCAGCCATCCTTGGCTCCAACTGCCAGCCATCCTTGGCTCCGTTGCCACGTGGCAAGGCTCGTGCTGGCATCTGCTGATCTCTTTGGGGGTTTCGTTCCTTTCAGCTTCTTGCTTCCATGGTTTTCTCTCTCTTTGTCTGAATTTCATTCTCTTATAAAAGAGAATTAAGACCCATTCTGATTGAGTGGGTCACACCTTAAATGAAGTAGCTTCATCAAAAGGTCCCATTTATACCCAAAAAGAATGGATTAAATTCAAGAACATGTTTTCTGGGGTATGTACAGCTGCAAACCACCATACAAAAATACAAATATTATTGCAAAGATTACATGTACTTAAGGGCTGTGCTGGGAAGGAAGCAAATAATTTAGGAAGTCATCTCAGAGGAGAACTTTTTTCATCTGTATCACATCAGATAATATTTTGAACTCATTGAGACATGGGCTTTGAAGAATGGATGCTAACTATTATTAGCTAGGTGACATGTTTAACTATTTTTCATTTGTAAAATAGGATGTACAGCAAGGATTGTTGCGACAATTAAATAAACCAGTTAAATATGTAAAAAGTCTAGAATGGTGCACAGCACTTAGTAAGAGCTCAGTAAGAATGAAAAATTGTTTCTAAGTTCAGTGGAAATCTTTTGGGTGAAGAGAGGGGTGACGGATATTAGCAAAGTCATAGAGAGGCGGTGCAATGGTGGCTCAGTGGCAGAGTTCTCGCCTGCCATGCTGGAGACCCAGGTTTGGTTCTCTGAGCCTGTCCATGTTAAAAAAAAAATGGCATAGAGAAATGAAAGGATATGATGAATTTCAGAAAATCACAAATAACCCATTCAGCTCCATAACGTGTTTAGGCATTGTATGAGAGCTCATCCAAGATTTGGGAGGTAATAGGTAGAGAGGTAATTGATAGATAGATAAATAGGTAGAGGGTTTAATTGTGAACAGACTTGCTAAGGAGTTAGAACTCTTTCCTGTAATAAATGTGCCAATAATTAAGTAAACGCATCTCTGTTTCAAAAACACTCTACCTTAGTGTGCACGGGTGGTGGTAGAATGCTCGCTTTCCGTGTGGAAGATCTGGGATCGATTCCTGGACCCTGCACCTAAAAAATAACACTCTACCTTACTCTTCTCAGTGATGATACTGGAGCTAGGACTCTACGAGGTGATGTTTCCTTTGCCGGCCTACTAGTCAATTCTTCCAATAGTGGGAACTAGAGCTAGACTAGGGAGCATGAGAAAGGGAAAAGGGATTGATTTGCTGTTTCCCATTTGCTTGGTATTCATATGCGTATCACCACAGCAACAAACCTTCACCTGGCAGGGCAGTGGGTTCCAGTCTCCAACGTTTTTTTTAGCACTCTTGGAGCCAGTTTCATCATACTCCCTCAAAGGTTTTAGCAGCTGCTGAGAAGTAGGTTTCCTTAGAAGCCTTTGACTCTGGGCCACAACTCTGGGCTCCCGAAGTATCAGCACATGCTGTGTACCACTCTTCCTCAGAAATGTGAGGAGTTTTCCTCCAAGCTTCTAGGTTTGTATAACCCCAACCTCTCCCCTTTGTTCTCTAATGTTATGGTGGTAATTCCTTCCTGAAATGGGGGACTAAATTGATGTTCCTGTTTTAGTTTTTCAGTTCTTCAACATCTGTTTTACCAATTCCTTATATTAAGTTTTGTTGTTAAATAGATTGAGTTATTTCTGTTTTCTTTATTGAACTCTGAATGGCACGTCACTTTGCACCTGAAGTAGGGTTTTCTTCCACCATTGGCCCACCTACATTTTACAAGTCATCTGAGGAACTGTTCTTTCCCGTTCATCAGGTTCTCTTGGCATCAGTACAATGGACCAGTGTAATGTACTGTGTGTGGGATGTTCAGACTCAAAATCTCCACTGATCTCGTGGCTGAGAGCCAGAAATTTGATTTGACCTAAAGCAGGATCTTGAATGCCTACTACTGATCAATATCAGTAGATGAAAACAAACTGTTCTTGGTGATCTTTCAAGTTGTTATAGAAGGGAAAAGGATTTTTCAGGGCAATAGCAGCGTAACAGGTGCAGGCACTGAGCTTAATTATTCCAGTCAAGATACTTCAGCTAGAAAAGCAGCTATAATTGGAGTTTCCTCCTCATTAAGTTACCAATAATCCACATTCTCTAAGCTCCAACCGTCTTCTGCATAAGCCAAACAGCTGTCAACGTCAGTCATTGTTATTGATCTCTCACCTCCCCTTCCTTCTGCTTTGGGGTTAGCTGGGGGCAGAGAGCAAGCCTTCTCTGTGTTCTGCTTCACCCAAGGCAGCTGTGCTGCTCCAGGGGACTCAGTCTCGGGATGGTTTTTTACCCACGGATAGGTGAGTAGGTCTGCCTGATTCCGGGGTTCAGTTAGAACGTCCATTTGGCTCTCAGACTGAACTATATCCTCCAACTTGGCCTGTATCCATGTT
The DNA here is from genome assembly GCF_023851605.1 of Tamandua tetradactyla. Taxonomy (NCBI): domain Eukaryota; kingdom Metazoa; phylum Chordata; class Mammalia; order Pilosa; family Myrmecophagidae; genus Tamandua; species Tamandua tetradactyla. Next base: position 36,989,110 of record NC_135352.1, on the reverse strand, counting down.
AAGCTGGTATTTTGGCTTCTATCTGCATGACTTTATTTTCAGAATTTAGGCAGGAAAAAAAAAATAGTAATGGTCAGGCCCCCTCAGACTTCCCAAAATTGTTAAAGATGAGAAAGAATAACACAAACAAGGCAGAGATTAAGAAAATGCAGAATAAATTATGTACATTTTCTTTTAATATGTAAATCTGATGCTTATAATAAGTGTTGGTTACTATTATCCTAAATTTCACAATTTAATTCAGAATTTTTATAAATTTATAATTTATAAATAGGCTATGAATTTTGACATATATCTTTTATGTTGCTATTTGTGATCTATAAAGCAATAGTAGCACATGAATCACAGGGTTTTTAGAAGTTTGAGGCTTTTATGTGATTAAATTTTCATAAAAGAAGCTGTTTTATACACCATAATTACAATTCAAAATTCTTTAGGATCTGCTAGTTTCATCTTCTTGCTGAAGGTGAAGTTTCATCATCTCACTGAAGCAGAAATACAGTTTGTTGTGTAATCGTTAAACATACGCTAAGCGATATTAATGTGGGGTACCTGTAGTTTAGCAGCTGATAGACTGTTAGAGAAGCAGGGGGGTTTGCAGGTGTTCTAGTCTAGATCTCCCTTTCTAGGAACAGGCCCCAAAGTTTATTTGAAGGTATTGATGGTGGACTGGTTGTGAATGTCCTTAAACTATGTTCGCTATTTAAAAATGCAAAGTTGTGTGGTTGTCTCAAATGTCTCGGTGATGTTATGACTGTGTCTGCCAACAGCAAACGATACAAGAACTTTACTATGTTCAGAAAGCTCTGCAGATTAAGAGACCCAACATTATTTCCCAAGAGAAACAACCTACTTGTCCTTTAGGTACCTGGGAGAGGTACCCATCCAGTGGTCAGATGGCTACCTTATTTAAATGAGGAGCTTATCACATTTTTAAGAAGCTTCTCTAGTAGCCAACAGAATGCCTTACACACTCCTGTCCTCTTGTAGTGCATGGGAACTCTAGAATCACACTTTCTGTCAACCAAATGCAAGACTTTATATTAATACTGCACTTTCCCTAATGCTTATTGAGAGTGAAGGAATCATCAGCCAGTTTTCCAGCTGTATCTTCCTCCTAACAGATCCTGTCTCAGACATACCTGTGATCTATAAATACTAAAGATCAAAAGTGATTCTACTTAATAAATGATATTTGGTTTTTAAACTTCTCACTATGGAATCAATAAGGGGGAATAATAAAATAGGTAGGTAATGGAAAGGTTGAGAATCTCTGACCAACAGGAAGAAAATGAGCCCTAGAGAGGTAAAGTAGCTTATAGTCATCAGATTCAGGGAGGGAATCTAAGTACAGAATTTTACTTCAAACCCCTTTCATTATCATGGACATGTCTACTTCTCTCCCTTATAAAGACATATGAGACAATAGCTTGTACATTGCTTTTAGTGCATATGTGTGCATTGCCTACTTGTGTGTGAGATACTCAATAAATATTGGTTGAAAAGTGATTAATTTGGCTATATTTATGAGCAGCAGATGTACAGAATAAATGTTACCAACCAAGACAGAGAAGTGGGCATATTCGCCACTACGTGGTGTGTGGAGGTAAGGGTTTGGATGACCCTCTCAGAGTCTAATTTACTTGCCTGCTATGCTGCAGGTGGAAGGAAGGAATAACACTGTCAAGAAAGGTTAAAGACAGGATTCATCTGTGGCTCAGTGGTAGAATTTTCACCTGCCATGTGGGAGACCCAGGTTTGATTCCCAGCCCATGCACCAAAAAAAAAAAAAGAACGATGAAATGTACGGGATTTTTCTCTCCTTTTAACTAACAGGTTAGTGCAGTGCCATGGAGGCTGGCAGGAAACACGAGACTTGGAACAGAGAAAAAGGACTTTCTAATACACAGCATGAGCAGCTTGTTTGTACCAGTTCACCTTGAACTCCAAGCTCTACAGAATGACATAAAGTGGCCCGGGTGGAAACTGAGGAATCCTGAGTTTAGGAAACCTCAACCTTTTATAATGGACTACAAGAAAACCTGCCCACCCTCTGCTCTGGAGAGAGACATTACCTTTTTAAACTGGTCGACAAGCATATCTATCTGCTCTCTGTTCTGGGGGAAGATACTATCCGTGCCTTTAAGGCTGCTTGCTATGCAAACATCCTAGAAAAGATAGTCTGGAACAAAAACTGTCAGTGCCTCTGCTCACAAGATGTGCAGGCACGTGAGAGACCCATGGCAGAGGGGACTGCCAACAAGCACTGCCAAATAATGTTCTCTTTTCTGATCCTCACATCCATTTTGATGGCAGCATTGATCTGTCAGTGTCTTTAGCTGTATATAAGCTTGACTTCTTGGAGACTTACTCTAGAACTTGCATATTAATTTATAATTATCACTGGACTAGGATTTTCAGAGGTGGTAATTTTGACAGGCTCTGATCCAGTTTCTAAGACACTCATGATGGAAAAATTACTTTAAAAACTTATACAAACTTTGAACAGTCTTTCTAAGCTGAAAAGCATAGACATGAGAAAGGAAAAATTCAACAGGCCTATTATGTGATGTGGGCATGTTTTACACTTAGGCAAACAGAATTTTAAGGTTAAGAATACATCTACTACCTAAATTACTTTCTAAAGATATTATATTCCAATATTAGTATCTTAAAAATGAATATAAAGGGTGGGCCACGGTGGCTCAGCAGGCAGAGTTCTTCCCTGCCATGCTGGAGACCCGGGTTTGATTCCTGGTGCCTGCCCATGCCAAAAAACATTAATAAATAAATAAGGAAAAAATGACTATAAGATGTAGTCATTTACTTAAATATTTTTGTAATCATTTATCTAGCTATTCTAATATCTCAGATGCTAAAATTAATTTTGACTAATTTTTAAGCTAACTAGTAGAGAGTCTTGATTGTTTATCTCCCCTTAGTGTAAGTCACTTTACCATTCTCAGGCTAGATGCACATTAGAAGCACTTCCCTCAAGAGTTATTAAAAATGTATTTGATGATTTTCTGCCTCTATTTGCATCGATGAAACTGTGGATAATGCCCATAATGCAATTGTAATTACAGCTTATGGTCAGTTACAATTGATAATAAGTATAATGAGCTATAATTATCTCTTTGCAAATGATAATTACAATAGAAATAGATATCTTTCTCCCTCCATAAATACACTTACTCAAAGGCTTAAAATCAAACCTTTCAATCTACATTGTGAGTTTGAGTAAGAATAAATTAAAGAGCTCTAAAGAGACAGACAATATGTGAGGTCATTGGATCTTATCCTCTGCTGGAAGTTAAAGCATGTGAAAACTAATGTGCTAGTCAAAGCAAGTAATCACAACAACAGCACACAAACCTCAAATCACGAGCTTATCTCTTCCAGGCATTTCATGTCTCCAACAGGTCAATGGGGGCAGAGGTAGGGTTTCCACACACAGCTGTATAGGTTGGTGGAGGACCCACCCTATAAAGATTGTGCCACTTAGAACCTGTGGCCTTTGAGACTGCTGCTGCAAAGGCAGAGAGAGATGAAGGACACGCACTGGCCCTCAAGTCTCAGGCTCAACTGCATTCACTTCTGCTGCTACGCGTGCATGGGAATCTGAGCAAGGTAGAGCACATGGAATATGCAGTGAGCAGTAGCTACCCCTACTGTGATTAGAAATCTCTTTCTGAAATGAGTTTTATCTTCTGTGATATGCAACACTGACAAGAGAAGGAAGACTGCCTATGGTGTATCCTTGAATATGTAACCATAGAATCAACTTGGGGGATCTTAGGTAGGAAATATTCTCAAAGGATGTAACTGCCAGAAACTGTTTCTTTACATATCCCCCTTTTTTCCTCCTGGTTTGTTAACTCAGAATTTTGATCCTGTGTACCTGGAAAAATGAAAGTTTTAAACTGGAAAAATGTCCTGCTAGTGGGGAGAAAGCACTCCTATTTTTGTACCATATCACCATTAGTTGACTTACTGTATCAGCTAGGGTTCTCTAGAGAAGCAGAATCAGCAGGAGGTATCTGTAAATACGAAATTTATAAAAATGTCTCATGCAACCATTGGGATGTAAGAGTCCAAGATCTGTTGGGCAGGCCATGAGCTGGCAGCTCCAATAAAGGTCCTCAATGAACTCTCAGGAGAGGTTGGCTGGCTGGCTGAAGCAGAAAGAGGGATCCTCTCTTCTGAATCCTTCTTAAAAGCTTCCCAGTGATTAAATCGAGCATCACTCATTGCAGAAGACACTCCCCTTAGCTGATTGCATCAGCTGTGGATGAAGCTGTGATCATGATTTAAGTCCATGAAATGTCCTCATAGCAACAGACAGACCAGCACTTACCCAACCAGCAACCGGGCACCACCATCTGGCCAAGTTGACATGAGAAACTGACCATCACACTTATAAATCCCCTATAAAACTGTAGGGGTTTCTCCCAATTCGTCATAAGATAAGGAAAAGTGGAAACAGAAAAATACTCATTAAGACTGTATTAGGTATATGTTTCTTATTGGCAATCTATTGTTGTATGAAACCACTCCAGAAGTAAGTGGCTTAAATTATTTTATTTCTTTAATTTAATTTTTCACTAAAGAAGTTGTAGGTTTACAGAAAAATTATGCAGACAAAGAGAATTCCCATATATTCACCCATGATCAACCCCTTACATTAGTATGATACATTTGTTATAATTTTTAAATATTAATATTATAATTATACTCTTAAATATAGGCCATAGTTTACATTAAGGTTCACTGCATTGCACAGTCATATGTTTTTAAATAGTTATCATAATAGCATATATGCAACCTAAAATTTCCTGTTTAACAACATTCACATATGTAATTTAGTAATGTTAATTTTGTTCACAATGTGTGCTACCATTCTCTTTGGTAGGTACCATCCAGTACCAAAAGTTTTCCGTCACCCCAAACAGAAATTCTGTACCAATTAAGCTTTAAGTCCCCATTCACCAACGTCACCCTGGTTCCTGGTACCTTGTATTCTAGATTCAGATACTATGAACATGCTTGTTCTAATTATTGCATAGCAGTATGATCATGTAATAATTGTCCTTTTGTGTCAAGCTCATTTTCATTCAACATAATGTCTTCATAGTTTATCTAATTTGTAGCATGTATTAGAATGTTTTTTATGGTTGAACTATACTCAATTGTGTATATACCATATTTTGTTTGTCCATCTTCTTTGATGGACACTTGGGTTACTTCCATCTTATAACAATTGTAAGGCTGCTATGAACTTTGGTGTGCAAATATATGTCTGATCCCCTCCTTTCAATTCTGTTGGATATATACCTACAAGTGAAATTGCAAAGGAACCACCAAATTATTTTCAACAATGGCTGCACCATTTTATATTCACATGAATGATGAATGAGTGTTTTTGTTTCTCCATATCCTCTACAACCCTTGTTATTTTCACACTCATTCATGGGGGTGAAATGCTAGCTTATGGTTTTGATACATTTCCATAATAGTTAATATATTGGGCAACTTTCATGTGATTTGTGAACATTTGTATATTTTCTTTGAAGAAATGTCTATTCAAATCTTTTGTCCAATGTTTAAATGGGTTGGTTGTTGTTGGGTTGTAAGATTTCTCTATATATTCTGAATATTAAACCTTTATTGGATATGTGTTCCTAAATATTTTCTCCCATAATGTAAGTTGTCCTTCTACTTGTTTGATTTACAAATGTAAATTAGCATGGGGTCCCATTTCTTTATTTTTTCTTGTATTGCTTGTGCTTTTGGTGTAAAGCCTAAGAAACCATTAACACCTGGGCCTGATAATGCTTCCCTATGTTTTCTTCTAGGAGTTTTAAAATTTTGGTTCTTATATTAGGTCTTTGATCCTTTTTGAGTTAATTTTTATGTATGATGTGAAGTAGGTGTCCACCAACATTCTTTTGCATGTGGATATCCCATTTTTCTAGCACCATTTGTTGAATAAACTATTATTTTCCCATTGGTATCCTTGTCAAAAATCATTTGGCCATAGATATGAGGGCTGATTTCTGAATTCTCAATTCAGTTCCATTGGTTTATATGCCTATTTTTGTCCTAGTACCATGCTTCTTTTTTATTATTATTATTATTTTTTTAATAAAGTTTTATTGAGACACATTCACATGCATACAAGTCATCTGAAGTGTACAATCACTGGCTCACATTGTCATCACATAGTTGTGCATAAAACCCCAAGATCAGTTTTTAGAACACTTTTATTACTCCAGAAAAGAAATAAAAATTTTTTATCTCAAGTTTGTTGTCAATTATAAATGTTCTCATTGTTTCTAAATAATCTGTAACTTCAGCTTTGAGTTTCTCTTTGACACCAGAGGTAGAGTGTTTAAAAATTTCCAAGTGGTTAAACTTTTGTCATTCCTAGTTTTTTTTTTAATTTTTTTATTTATTAATTTAAAAAATTAACAACAAATAAAAATATTAACAACAAATAAAAATATTAACATATCATTCCATTCTACATATACAATCAGCAATTCTCAGTATCATCACATAGTTGCATATTTATCATTTCTTAGAACATTTGCATCGATTTAGAAAAAGAAATTAAAAGACAACAGAAAAAAAAAACCATAACAGAAAAAAAAAGATTATACATACCATACCCCTTACCCCTCGCTTTCATTTATCACTAGCATTTCAAACTAAATTTATTTTAACATTTGTTCCCCCTATTATTTATTTTTATTCCATATGTTCTACTCATCTGTTGATATGGTAAATAAAAGGAGCATCAAACGCAAGGTTTTCACAATCACAGAGTCACATTGTGAAAGCGATATCATTGTTCAGTCATCATCAAGAAACATGGCTACTGGAACACAGCTCTACATTTTCAGGCAGTTCCCTCCAGCCTCTCCACTACATCTTGAACAACAAGGTGATATCTACTTAATGCATAAGAATAACCTCCAGGATAACCTCTCGACTCTGTTTGGAATCTCTCAGCCATTGACACTTTGTCTCATTTCACTCTTGCCCCTTTTGGTCAAGAAGGTTCTCTCAATCCTTTGATGTTAATTCTCAGCTCATTCTAGGGTTTTTCTCAATCCCTTGATGCTGAGTCTCAGCTCATTCCAGGATCTCTGTCCCACATTGCCAGGAAGGTCCACACCCCTGGGAGTCATGTCCCACGCAGAGAGGGGGAGGGTGGTGAGACTGCTCATCATGTTGGCTGGAGAGAGAGAGGCCACATCTGAGCAACAAAAGAGGCTCTCTTGGGGTTGACTCTTAGGCCTAATTTTTTTTTTTTATTAATTTAAAAAAAAATTAACACAACATTTAGAAATCATTCCATTCTACATATACAATCAGTAATTCTTAATATCATCACATAGATGTATGATCATCATTTCTTAGTACATTTGCATCGATTTAGAAAAAGAAATAGCAAGACAACAGAAAAAGAAATAAAATGATAATAGAGAAAAAATAAAAATAAAAAATATATAAACAAAACAAAACAAAACAAAAAAAATTACAGCTCAGATGCAGCTTCATTCAGTGTTTTAACATAATTACATTACAATTAGGTAATATTGTGCTGTCTGTTTTTGAGTTTTTGTATCCAGTCCTGTTGCACAGTCTGTATCCCTTCAGCTCCAATTACCCATTATCTTACTCTATTTCTAACTCCTGATGGTCTCTGTTACCAATGACATATTCCAAGTTTATTCTCTAATGTCAGTACACATCAGTGGGACCATACAGTATTTGTCCTTTAGTTTTTGGCTAGTCTCACTCAGTTCTCTAGGTCCATCCATGTTATTACATGCTTCATAAGTTTATTCTGTCTTAAAGCTGCATACTATTCCATCGTATGTATATACCACAGTTTGTTTAGCCACTCGTCTGTTGATGGACATTTTGGTTGTTTCCATCTACTTGCAATTGTAAATAATGCTGCTATAAACATTGGTGTGCAAATGTCCGTTTGTGTCTTTGCCCTTAAGTCCTTTGAGTAGATACCTAGCAATGGTATTGCTGGGTCGTATGGCAATTCTATATTCAGCTTTTTGAGGAACCGCCAAACTGCCTTCCACAGTGGTTGCACCATTTGACATTCCCACCAACAGTGGATAAGTGTGCCTCTTTCTCCGCATCCTCTCCAGCACTTGTCATTTTCTGTTTTGTTGATAATGGCCATTCTGGTGGGTGTGAGATGATATCTCATTGTGGTTTTGATTTGCATTTCTCTAATGGCCAGGGACATTGAGCATCTCTTCATGTGCCTTTTGGTCATTTGTATTTCCTCTTCTGAGAGGTATCTGTTCAAGTCTTTTTTCCCATTTTGTAATTGGGTTGGCTGTCTTTTTGTTGTTGAGTTGAACAATCTCTTTATAAATTCTGGATACTAGACCTTTATCTGATATGTTGTTTCCAAATATTGTCTCCCATTGTGTAGGCTGTCTTTCTACTTTCTTGATGAAGTTCTTTGATGTACAAAAGTGTTTAATTTTGAGGAGCGCCCATTTCTTTCTTTCTTTCTTCAGTGCTCTTGCTTTAGGTTTAAGGTCCATAAAACCGCCTCCAATTGTAAGTTTCATAAGATATCTCCCTACATTTTCCTCTAACTGTTTTATGGTCTTAGACCTAATGTTTAGATCTTTGATCCATTTTGAGTTAACTTTTGTATAGGGTGTGAGATATGGGTCCTCTTTCATTCTTTTGCATATGGATATCCAGTTCTCTAGGCACCATTTATTGAAGAGACTGTTCTGTCCCAGGTGAGTTGGCTTGACTGCTTTATCAAAGATCAAATGTCCATAGATGAGAGGGTCTATATCTGAGCACTCTATTCAATTCCATTGGTCGATATATCTATCTTTATGCCAATACCATGCTGTTTTGACCACTGTGGCTTCATAATATGCCTTAAAGTCAGGCAGTGCAAGACCTCCAGCTTCGTTTTTTTTCCTCAAGATGTTTTTAGCAATTCGGGGCACCCTGCCCTTCCAGATAAATTTGCTTATTGGTTTTTCTATTTCTGAAAAATAAGTTGTTGGGATTTTGATTGGTATTGCATTGAATCTGTAAATCAATTTAGGTAGAATTGACATCTTAACTATATTTAGTTTTCCAATCCATGAACACGGTATGCCCTTCCATCTATTTAGGTCTTCTGTGATTTCTTTTAACAGCTTTTTGTAGTTTTCTTTGTATAGGTCTTTTGTCTCTTTAGTTAAATTTATTCCTAAGTATTTTATTCTTTTAGTTGCAATTGTAAATGGAATTCGTTTCTTGATTTCCCCCTCAGCTTGTTCATTGCTAGTGTATAGAAACACTACAGATTTTTGAATGTTGATCTTGTAACCTGCTACTTTGCTGTACTCATTTATTAGCTCTAGTAGTTTTGTTGTGGATTTTTCCAGGTTTTCGACGTATATCATATCGTCTGCAAACAGTGATAGTTTTACTTCTTCCTTTCCAATTTTGATGCCTTGTATTTCTTTTTCTTGTCTAATTGCTCTGGCTAGAACCTCCAACATGATGTTGAATAATAGTGGTGATAATGGACATCCTTGTCTTGTTCCTGATCTTAGGGGGAAAGTTTTCAATTTTTCCCCATTGAGAATGATATTAGCTGTGGGTTTTTCATATATTTCCTCTATCATTTTAAGGAAGTTCCCTTGTATTCCTATCCTTTGAAGTGTTTTCAACAGGAAAGGATGTTGAATCTTGTCAAATGCCTTCTCTGCATCAATTGAGATGATCATGTGATTTTTCTACTTTCATGCTTCTTTGATTACTGTAGAGTTGCAGTAAGTTTTAACATCAGAATATGTGAACCCTCCAAATTTATTCTTTTCAAAGATATTTTTAGCTATTCCAGGTCCTTTATCCTTCCATATAAATTTCATGATTTGCTTTACCATTTCTATAAAGAAGGCTGCTGGAAATTTAATTTGGATTATATTGACTCTTTAAATCACTTTTGGTACAATTGACATGCTAACAATATTTAGTTTTCAAATCCGTGAACTTGGGATGCTCTTCCATTTATATAGGTCTTCTTTGGCCTCTTTTAGCAATGTTTTGTAGTTTTCTATGTATGACTCCTTTACATCCTTGCTTAAACTTACTTCTAGATATTTGATTCTTTTAGTTATAAATGGAATTTTCTTGATTTCTTCTTCAGGTTGTTCATTGCTAGCATATGGAAACACTCTGATTTTTACATGCTATTCTTCTTTCCCTGCCATTTTGCTGAATTCACTTATTAGCTTTAGTAACTGTGTTTTGTTTTCTCCCCCACTATTTTCTATAGGTAAGATCAAGCCATTGGCAAATAGGGAAAGTTTTACTTCTTCCTTTCCAATTTGGATGCCTTTTATTTATTTTTCTTGCATAATTACTTTGACTGGAATGTCCAGTAAAGTGTTGAATAATAGTAGTGACAGGACTTCCTTGTCTTGGTCTTGATCATAGAGGGAAATCTTTCAGTCTTTCACTGTTGAGTATGATGTTAGTGGTAGGTTTTTCATTTATGCCTATATTCATATTGAGGAAATTTCCTTCTATTCCTAGGTTTTTAAAGTGGTTTTATCAAGTTGAGGTCTGGATGTTGTCAAATGTCTTTTCTACATCAGTTGAGATGATCATGTTTTTTCCCCTAATTCTGTTTATTGCTGTTTTACATTAATTGATTTTCTTATGTTGAACTATACTACATACCTGGGTTAAATTCCACTTGATTTGGTGTAAAATTACTTTAATGTACTGTTGGATTTGGCTTCTCAGTATTTTTATTAAGGGTATTTTGTTGAGGATTTTTGCATCTATATTCATACCCTTATGAATACACTACTTATACACTACTTTGTAATCTTCTTTTCTTGTGGTATCTTTTTCAGGCTTTATCATCAGGGTGATGTTGGCCTTAGAGAATGAGTTAGAAAATGTTATAATAAGCTGTTTCCTCCTCTTCAATTGTTTGTAAGAGTTGGAATGTTTTGTAAAATTCACCTATAGGGTCATCTCATCCTGAACTTTGCTTTGTTGGGAGGTTTATTATTTTATATTCAAACTCTTTATTAGTTATTTGTATTTTTAGATCTTTTATTTCTTCTTGAGTCAGTGTAGGTAGTTTTTGTGTTTCTAGAAATTTGTTCATCTTTTCTGGAGTGCTGTAATAGCTCCCTGCGAGTAGCTGAATTCAAATAGATAGGGAGAGAAAGGGGCAATGCATGGTCAGTTTCTCCCTGAAACTTAACTCATCACATTCAGTTGCCCTCCTCTTGTGAGATGGAGGAGTGGGGAGGAGTGGGAATCAGGGCGGTGTTGAGGGAGTAGGGACAGAGACCAGTAATGCTACACTGCTGGAGCTCCCTCCAAATGAATGAACACAACTGCAATGGGAGAAAGGCACCTGGCTGCACCACCTTGCAAACATTGCCCGTATGCAATCACTCACCACTCTTGGGGCAAGGGACCAATAACGATCAAGCCCCTTATTATTATGAGAATCATGGCAGATGGGATAGAGGAAGGTGATAGAAGTTGAAATCCTTGCCATAGATGGAATTGCTAAGGTGCTGTGATGGTTGGGTTCTGGTGTCAACTTCTCCAGATGATGGTGCCCAGTTTCTGGTCAGTCAAGCACTGGCCTAACTGTTACTGCAAGGATATTTTCTGGCTGGTTGATAAGTCAGAAGGCTGTTTATTAAATCATCAGTCAGTTGATTACATCTGTGGCTGATTACAACTGTAATCAAGTGAGGTATGTCTCCTGCCAACGAGATGATCCGTTCAGTTGGATTTGATTCAATTAGTTGAAGACTTTTAAGGGAGAAGAGAGAATTTTCACTATTTCTTCAGCCAGTGAGACTCTCCTGTGGAGTTCATGGAGACCCTTTGTCATGGTTAGGGACAGGTGTCAACTTGGCCAAGTTGTGGTACCTGTTCATCTGATTGGGCAAGCGCTGGCCTGTCTGTTACAATGAGGACATTTCATAGGATTAGGTCATGATCACGTTAGCTACATCCACAGCTGATTCCATTTGTAATCAGCCAAAGGGGAGTGTCTTCTGCAATTAGTGATGCTAAATGCAATCTTGGGAAGCCTTTTAAGGAGGACTCAGAGGAGACAGCTGCATTCCTGCTTTGGCTGGTGAGCCTCTCCTGTGGAGTTCATCCAGGCCATCCATTGGAGTCATCGGCTTCGCAGTCTGCCCTGTGGATTTTGGACTCTACCTTCCTATGGTCACGTGAGACACTTTCATAAATTTTATATTTGCAAGTATTCCCTGTTGATTCTGTTTCTCTAGAGAACCCTAACTAATACACCCTTCATTGCAGCCTGCCCTGTGGACTCATGCATCCTCATGGTCATGTGAGACACTTTTATAAATCTCATATTTACAGGTATTTTCTGTTGGTTGTTTCTCTAGAGAACCTTGACTAATACAGATGCATAGTCTTTGCTTTCAAAACCCTGATTCTTCTTTTGAATAAGAAAATGAAATTAGGGCCCAAAAGATGCCAAGTCATGTCCAAAATGCTAGTTTCATCCATTTTGGGAAAAGAATAAATTAAAAATCTTGCCTTGGCCCACAAAACCTTACTCCCAACCCATTCCCACCCTCCAAAAACAACCTCCAAATTTTTATTTGTCAAAGAGCCTGGTGTGGACTATTAATTTCATTTTATGGATGGCTATAGGAAGATTGAGAAAAGATATTTTCCCCATCTCTTTATTCTTTTGGCCTAATTCAGGGATGCTAATACCATGAAAATAGAAAGTTGGAGACCTAGCTGGCCAAACTATCCAGTCTCTGCTACCCCTGCAGGAAAGCAACCCTGATCTGCGTAACTTTCATTTCATATTCTTTGCCTAAACTCCTCACGGTGGATAATTGTGCAGGGTTCTGCAGAGCAGAAATGTTCTTCCCATCACAGGAACAGTCTGATACTGAATGCCCTGGCTGATTAATTCTCCTACCCTGAACTGATAGCCTTTCCAGTTCTCCAAAGCCGTTGGCCTTTTCTGGGTCGAATCTGGTCATCCTTATTACAGCCGATTCACTAGCGTATCATTCTTGAAACACGAAAATCTCTCATACTTCTAGAAACAGGGCTTGATCAGTTTTGCTTGTGTGATGCAGTGAATGTATCTACTTAGAATAGCAATTCCAGGGTTGTTTTTCTTGTTTGTTTGTTTTTTACGTATTTAGGTCATTGATATTTTCAGGAGTGCCTAAATATTGAAAATCCTCTCTTGTACAGTTATTTTGGAGGATGTCAAATGTAAAGATCTTGAACTGTTGTCTTTTTAGAAAATAAATGGTAATATTATGGGCCTGCAGGAAATGGGTATTTTAGGGTTCCACCCTGACCACATTCAAGATTTTAATTGCCTTATATCTGAGATATAACAGATGATTGACAATAAGAGTTCCTAGTTCACCATTACCTGTAAAAACCACATGAGTGTTACTGCTGACTCCTGGGCTCAAATAGAGGGAACTTTTTTTCTATTTTTTTCTGGCACTCCCCTGGCACAGGATGCAATTTATTTCAATGGTTACATTCTCGGCACATCAAGGCACATTTAGGCTTCTTGGACTTATGAATTTGCATTGAATATTTGAGCATTTTAATTAAATAATTTAAAATCTTGTATATAATCCATGGGAAAGATCTCAACACCAGAGCTGGTAAACAGGGTGTATGGGTAACTGGGGCCTCTGAGCAGGGGAAATGGCTTCCCTCTAGGCTGTTCTCAGATACACGAGTCTGTATTACTGAATGGGAGCACAACGGGTTAACACAGGAGGAAAAAAAGTTAATCACCTTTCTACCAGAGAGACTTGCATCATAGATTATATCCTATTCTAACCCAAATTTTCTCCCATCTTCAGTGTGGATATTTTGGGCATGATAAAAAGTGACCATTTACACATCACCTTATTCTTTGGCATTGTTGGCAATGATTGATGCAAACTTAGAGGTTTTCTATCAGTGTTGATAATTGTGTGCTGGCTTATGACCACTGGAAGAGCTGTATTCACTCAGATGTCCCTCTTTTTTTAGAGATATGGAGGTTTTTCATGTTATCTTTTTATTTTGATAATTGCTTCAATCATCTTTTTTTTTGTTTCAGGGAGCAGAGACTTAATAACATTGCTTCAAATAGTTGGAGGAAACAGGGTGCTATCTGAAATGCCAAAACAGGTCATCTTTCATGCTCAGCTGGTTTGGTGTCCTGCAGGCTCTGAAAGTTCTGTGGCCCTCCTGCTTAGAGCTTCTGTGGCTCTGCCTTCAGGTTGAGCCTCTTCAGGCAGGTGGAACAGCAGGCAGGCAAGGGGGTGATGTCCAGGGAACATCTCTGAGCTGATGCTTCGGCTTTGTGTGCAGATGCTGCCAGCAGCATACACTTGTGGCACTGGAGATCTCTCTTTCTCATGCACTCACAATCTCATTCCCATGCATTTCTATCTCTTCATTTAATTCCTTCTGTTAACTACCCCATGGCTATTATTTTTACAACATCCTATATGAGAGAATCTCACTGACACAGCACATCTTTTTATGCCAGTCCATATCTCAAGCCACTGGCCTTGCCTGAGTATTGTCTGTTCCAGGGAAAACTGCCCAATCAGCTCTGCAGGGGCACGTGATTCATAGGGCATCTGCTGGCATCGGGTGGACCCACTCATTTTCAAACAGTATTCCTGGGAAGACCATCCTAATTGATCGCAGTTCTCACCGGAGTTCAGGTTGCATTCCAACCCTAAGTCAGAGAGTTCCCTCATGGTAGGATTGCCATCTGAAGGCTATGTGCAGTGGAGGGAAGTACGGGAGAGCTCTGTGGGGATCAGGGGTTCCTAATCCTCACATGTCTACACTCCAAATGACAGTCACCCTATCAATGAAGTCACTAACTTCAATCATTGTGATTTGCAGAATTATTAAGGAGTTGAATTCGTTTAACATGTCCTTTCACTTGTTTCCATTCTAGTAGAAAGGATGCTATCTTTATACAGACAATCACACACTTCCCTAAACAGGGAAGGAAAGAGCTTTTGTGTTGCACCCTAATTGAAGAGGTGTAGGATGGGTGGTCCTTAGGGAGAAGGAGATTTAAATGAATCTTGGAATGGTGGAGGAAGCTGTACCTATGACACAATCATGCCTGTGAAGAACTTGGAGTCAATGAAGAAGACACACATGTGAAAACACGCAACCTCTGGCTGCTACCAGAGGTCTGCACAGAGTGCCAAAGGGAACAGAGGGCCACAAAACCCAGACTGGGGAGTCAGGAAGGCTTCTTGGAAGAATGACTTTTTTAGCCAGTTATTGGTGGGAATGTAGCCATTCGCAGGTAGGGGGTGAGCTAGGAGGTGTTCCAGGCAGAGGGAACAATGTTTGTAAAGGTAGAGAGGCAAGATGAGTTCTGAGAGACTCAAGGCTGTTTTTTGTTTTTTACTTTTCTCTTACGAACATTCTTAAATCAGTGTAAAAGCCTTTCATGATCTGTTACCTAACTGTTGCCATATATCATCATCTGAACAACATTTGCTCTCCTCATACCCTCGAGTCTCCCAGGATGGGCACTGACATGCATTCTCCAAGAAGTGGGTTCCACACAAGTCCCCTGGAATTTCAAGGTCACCCCAGGGAGATATGGAGGTAGAAGGCGAGAGGCTTGAAATAACTGAGTTTATATGACTAGTTTACCTGAAAAGAAGTTGAGAAATCTCTGAAATTTGACTGAGTTTTCCCAGAAGTGGCCACTCGATGAAAGGGATAGAAATTAAGTACTGTTTAGAATTTAAAAGTTGAGTTTTTGCGTACCTTAGCATGTGGTTTATAACATATATACCCATGACATTCTCAGAGACCCCAAAATGTTTTTGTTAAACTTTTTGAACCAAAAAGTTACTTTATTTAAAAATGCAACTTTGAACACAGAGTTCAAAATGTAGAAAACACATCGTTTAAAAAATGTCAAAATTGAGACCTAGAGAATCGAATAATTAAAGTTCATCGAGCTGATAGCACCTAATAACTGGCCTGAGATATCTGAATGAATTTTCTGCCATCTGTCCTGAAAAGTTTAAGAATGACTACTTAGATTTTTATGAGAGAGGACAACCCTTCAAAGAAACTAAATTACAAAGGATAAGAATAGGAAAGTAGAGAAAAAGAGAGTAAAAAGTGAGAATGAACCAAGGGAGAGAATAATTCTAAAAGTTATTTTGTAAATGGTTCACAATCAGTTTAGTGTCATGCCTTTATAGAATAATGAAAACATCAGTGGGTATATTTTAGACCTGATGTTCTGGAGAGGCCCTTTTCTTACACTGTGTTTCTATTTACTTCCTCAGAAATAGCAAATGTACTCTGTGGTTATAAAAATAACAGAAGTTAAAACTCCATTTTCCCAAAGAAAATATTTCAACACTGCCTTATGACAGTAATTATTTTACTATATTTCTTTAATCTTATTTCAAATAGGTAAATTTTGTGTTTGTTCCCTTTGTGGAATTTTCTTCTTGGACCGTAGCTTATATATGTGATATGGAGATGATAGATAGAAGGATAGAGAAGCATGTCTTGATTAGAAGATCTTGGAAATACCTATTTTTACTCTGCCCTGCTGTACACTAAATGCTCCTGATACAGTGCTTTGAAAACTGATGGGGGAAAAAAAAAGTGTGCAGTTGACCCATAATTTCCATTATCTTCCATTATAAAATAAAATACTAATTAGAACAGAAAAAAGTGCTTATTACAAAGTATAATAATCACACTTTAATATATTGACAAACCTTTTAATGTTACAATTAAATTAGAACACTTCTCTGATAAGACAATCTTATTCAAACTAAGATATAAGGTACAGATATAGTGAACTTTTAAAGTATCAATCTTGATGTTTGATATTTATTTCTCTTACAGGCACAAGACAGATGAAGAAATATGCATCACATTACTCTTACATTCAGTCTAAGATTTTCACCTTAAGCTCAGGGAAAATATTAATAGAACCCCAGTAAATTAAAACGCATCTTTAATATCTAGTGCTATACAATAAGGTTAATCTACAATAAAAATATATTGTAAGGCAAATTAAATTTAAATGAGATATTTTGCAAAAGTCTTCATCCACTTAGAAGGCACTGATTAACAAGTGTGTTACAGCTTTATTTCTAGGTTTAAAAATCGAATGAAATGTTCTTAATCACACTGATATTTTTTAAATGCAATCTTAGTCGGGTTCCATACAGTAATAGTTTATTTTCCCAGGATTGCCAGAAAGCAGGTAAGAACCAAGAAGAGAGGAAAACAGGCCCCTAAGTTATTAAGCTATTGGTCAAATATTTACTTTACCAAAACTTGATACATTTATGAAAACAATCAAAACATTTTCTTTTACTTTACAGAGTTCTAAGTATCTTGATTATCTCATTTGTAAATCCATAATAGTCTCAAATCTAGTCTAAATTACAAAGGCACCACACAAAAAACATTTTTATTATATTTTGAGTTGCATCAAGTACAATTAAAGCAGAAGAGAATGCATATATAATGGATCTTTGCAGAGGATACTAGCTTAGTACTATCTTCTTTTATACAACACATTATTTGTTATCACTTGTCCATACAGTATATTCTGAACACTTACTTTATATAAAATAAATAGAAAAACCGTTATTAAGGTCGATATATAAGGTAAAAATTTTAAGGTCTCTAAGTTTAAGTGACTCCCCCCCCTTATATATTTTTGAAAGCTCACAATTTAATGACAGTTGTGTGTGTGTGTTTTAACTTTTATCTTCTACTTTCTTCAGCCTTGTACAAACCTGAGCCCTGAAATAGGACCTAAACTCTTTTTAAATTAGATATGAAGTTCATTATCTTCATTCAAATTGATTGTTGGCTATTGACAACTTCTGAAATGGAAGAAGGCTGGAGTGATACCTATAAAAGCCCTGAAGAGAAACCTGAAGAGGCTACTTCTCAGGAGGAGGTCTTAAAATAGCCTTGGTAGGTATAAAATGTTCTAAATAGTTCAAGGTGGGGGGGTGGTATTGACTTTTAGTCCTACCAACTTCTGTAGCAGGCTGTGAAGATGGTGAAGTGATTTGTGAGTTTCTTTGGAGGCGGGGTCATTTTGTCTTTTCTTTATGAATTGATCACTACTTGTGTAGTAAGTGCACATTCAGCACAGTGGATTTTCTGAATGAGGATCTTAGTTATTTCAAAAAAGATATTTTTCCTAAACTGTATTCATATTTTTTACTATATTAATTAATAAATGTAATATTAAAACAGAGATAATCACTTAGAGGCAAAAACAAATTGAGATTGTAACCCATCGTTTGAAGAATATAGATCTTTAAAATATAATTTGAATAACTTTAGTAAGAGCTCACATATTTTCTTTCGCATGCTAAAAACAATGTTAAGTAGAGAACGTCTCTTTTCTTTTCCTAAATTAAGGACAGAATATAATGGAACAGCTAACTAAGAAAATATCAATATTTAAAGTATATTATAGTCAAAAGGTAATAAAAGTGCCTAAAACAATACTACTAAATAGTATATTTTAAAATGAAATTTGATATTCCATCTTGTCCCTTGGTGTTCTCATGCTCAATTTTACCCTATCTCTGGCATATTTTAATATGAAATATACACTACATGGAAGAAATAGAAACTTTTGATCTTCAAAGTATTTAGGATTATTTTACTGATTTATCGATATTGTAAAAAATTCTGCAGTAATGTGGGCAGCTCAAGCTGTGGGATAAGGTGCAATCTCGGTCTTCCTATGTAGTTTCGAATACAGAGTCGGCAAAGTTGGCAAAGAGAGCTTGGGGTAGCTATAAGAAGACATGAAAGTTTTTGTTAAAGTATTTATTAATTAAAATCAAAACGGGTGTTTTGTATGAAAGTAGGATAGTATGACCACTCTACTAAGCAAATTTACATAAGCACTTACATTGCTTTTATTTATGAGATTTTATAATTGAGATATATTCTCTCTATATATATTCTTCAAAGCATTATAGTCTTCAGTTTCATGAAATTATTGTTGCATTTAAAGTCTCAGGAACAAATTTTGCTTTTTGAATAAAATATCAAAAGCCCCCAGAAATGACAAAAGAAGAATTTTTGAAATCTGTATTTGTTTTTCTTAACTTTAGTATGCCATGTAAGCCACCTCAAATTTTATCATACTGTGCGAAGCTTACATATGAAAGTATTTCCAGATTATTTTTCTAAAACATTATAGAAGGCACGTGCTCTTAAAAATGATGTGTTTCCAAATATTAAGTAGCAAATATTAAATCAGAACTATACATTTGGCATTATCAAAACTGAATATATGTAACCTAAAGGATACGAAAGTTTATGTAAGATGACAAAAGAAAATTAAAAACATCACGGTATCCTCTTGATAGATATAATGTAGGTTAGAAAATTACCTACTTCTGCAAAAATATTCCAAGGTTTTATACCATTGCTATTTTGCAGGCTAACAAAAGATCTTTAAATTTCCATATATTTCAGGCAAATGTCTTCTAGTGCTTTAAATGTCTACATGCAATCTTACCTTCATGTTGAAGCAGTACTCTTTCCACCGAAGTGTTAGAAGTAGCTACATCTATGGGTCGCAGAAGGTCTGTATTTTTCGCATTGATATCTGCTCCAAATTCTAGCAGTAAGTTTACAATTTCTGTACTGGATTGTTGAGCAGCAGCGTGTAATGGGGTATCCCAGTATTTGCCTTTCTGTACATCAGCGCCTATATGCAGACAGAGAATGACAATAAATAGAAAACTTGTAGATGAGTTAAGTTAGCTGAGTCAAGGGAAGGTAAATGAATAAGGGTACAAAAGGGGCCTCAACTCTATCAATACTGATTATCTCTTCATATATACATGCGTACTTGACGAAATAGTAAGGCAGGACATCTGTATGTTGGGTATACACATTTGTTATATTGTCGTCTATATGTATCTTGGAAGTTATCAAAATAAAAAAGATGTTTAAAAAGTTTAAACAGTACTGTAAGTAATCATAATAAGTAGTATAAACAGTGCCCATTTAAGTTCAATCACATCTATTTTCATCAAGGTTGATGGCTCTTAAAATTATCAAGAGCTTATTGCTTTATTCTTCATTTATTTTAAGTCAATAGAGCTCTTCATTTCTTGGAAACTCATAAATCTAGCTACTTCAGCTATTTTGCTTAAATGTACATGGATTTTCCCGTCGCTTCTCACTCATGTAGTTTAAGTTAATAATTATAAAGGCACTGAGTATCTTAAGCAGAAAAGACTTTATATTTCTGCAATCAAAGTAACTTTTTAAAAATGCTCATATCAAAACAAAAACTCTGAATTACCTGTTGCATCATTATTTTATCCTCATGCAAGGCCGGGAGCATACAGTCCACTCAGCATGTGCACATTGAAAAAATTATCTTTAATATTGTAAAGAGTCATCCTATATTTTTAGTACATAAATGGTCACAATACCTAGAAATGGCTACCAATAAAAATGCATAAGTGCTTTTCAACTCTGTTTTCTGATACTATCTGTAAAACTAATGATGTCTCTAAGAAGCTGAACATATTGAGTCCCTTTTTAGCCCTTCTGCTCCTTTCATATTTCAATAAATGTAATTTTTTTCAATATTTTTTATCAACTATAAAATGTTTAGTGGAAAAATGA
Source organism: Tamandua tetradactyla (assembly GCF_023851605.1). Classification (NCBI taxonomy): domain Eukaryota; kingdom Metazoa; phylum Chordata; class Mammalia; order Pilosa; family Myrmecophagidae; genus Tamandua; species Tamandua tetradactyla. The sequence continues at coordinate 36,968,356 of NC_135352.1, read as the reverse complement.
CATTCCATAGCAAAATAAAGACTAGAAAGCATCAACTATGTTGATTATATCAATTTTATGAGAGAACAGTGTCTGAAAAAACAGCATCAACAATTACCAACAGCATGTTCACAAATATTTTCTACCCAGTCAAAAAAATGTTCAATGGAAAAAATGATATTCCTAAAAAAAAATAAAGAAAAACAATAAAGCATTTGGTTATACCAAATTTATGAGAGAACATGGCTAGAAAATAACAATCAACCAACTATTACTAACAGAACTCATGTGCAAGACTCTTTTACTAGGTATAATGGGAATAAAATATTAGATACAGACCCTGCCTGCAAAAAGTTTAAAATTAAACCAAGATAATATGAATAACCTGTATCATATAAGGGATTACTGAAAGTCTGTCATTATTTATTAAGGGCCAAATGACTATCATAAGCAATAAGTATAACAGAAATTCATTCATTCATTTTATAAATAGTTTTAGCACCAACCACATGAGAAGCATTGTGTTAGAGAAAAGAGACTGCTAGAAAAAAAAAGATGATGGAAAAAAAGCCATAATCTATGTCTAAAGGAGCTCCCAGTGCAGTGATGGGAGAGGTCACTATGGTCTCAAGAGGTCAGAAAATCTTCTTGAGAGCTAAAGCAGGACCTTGAGGAATGGTTTGTTTCAAATAGTAGAAAATGGACATTTCAGGTAAGCACGACAGAGAGTCTGTAAGTTTTTATGGTTGGTAGAAGACAAACTTATCTAAGCAATCACTGTCCCTAACATTACTTTTGATGGATTTACTCATAGATATCCACATATTTGGCAACATTATATTCAACCTTGAATATCTTAATTTCTTAACCTTTTATAAACAGAGCTTTGGGACTATCATATACCCACATGTCTGTTCATGTTATACAAGTAAAATAAGAGAATATGTGTGATCTTTGAGATGAAGTGGAGTTACAAAGAGTGAGGTTCATTCTTATTGCCTATTTATGTATATATGAGAATACTCACAATCCGAAAAATTTTAACCAATGAGCTATAATTTTTAAAGAAGCTTATTTAAAGAAATAAATATGGGCCTAAGTTATTGCTTTTGCGTACAGAGAGAATGGAAAAGATTTTAAAGAAAAATACCAGCATAGAGAAGTTTCCGGATGCAATGGAATTGCTGTGACGTACAAGCTACATAGAGAGGGGTTCCCAAATGAGGAATGTCTTGGTCCACATCTATGCCCCAGGATATCAATATTTCTAAACATTCATGGTGACCTGCCAATACAAAGGAGAGATGAATTTACTTTTATTTAATGCCCACCCACCCCAAACACCTCACCCCATGCTTTTTCCCTGCAATGCTATTTATTGAATGATAAACGGAGCACCGCATACTGCTAACGGAACTTTCTTCCCTTTGTCACCTAATCCCATAAGTACCTTTACTGGTGGCCTCATGAGTGGGAGAAGGAAGACATGACTCCAGCTGGGCTTTGGCACCATATTCCAAAAGCAGTTCTGCACAGCTTGTACTGCCTTGCGAGCACGCATTGAATAATGGAGTCACACCATCGATTGTGAGCGCATTTACCTAAACCAGACCAAAAAGCTGAGAACCATCATTTTTCAAAGTTATGCGATCTGTTAACTAGAGGAGTTGGGAAAATATGTGCAGTAAATATACACATCATATTTAAGTCCAGACGTATCAAGAAGGAAAACTTTAACAACTTAAGAGATAATAGAAATATGATGGGGTAGGAATTCACACAAGTGAATCTACAAGTAGCAAAAATCATGAACATAAAAGAAGTCAAGAATCAAACAAAAAGTAATATAGTAATTAGGAACTTTTCAATTAGGGAAAAAAGCGAAGAAGGAAAAAAAATGCAATGGGCATGAAGGTTGTGACGAGACCACTGCTTGTAACAGTTAAAATTGGTAACTCTGCTTCTGATCATTTATTTAAAGAAAATCATCCAAAAATATGGACGAGCCTATAGGCATAAAAATGTTCATCTATTGGGATTTAGAGTAGAGACATCAGGAAACAACCTAAAGAATATCAAATATTCTAACGCAGCATGCTACCCAGTTTTGCAATGATTAGAACTTCTTTTTGTGCACAGCGAAAGCTAAGGCAATTGAGGAGCTTTATTTTGACACTGCTTTTTTGAAGACTATCGAGAAAGAAGGGGAAAAGGCAAAATGAGAAGTCTGATTCTCTTAGGCAGTAGGATTGAAATTGCTCGTGTTTTTAGGAGGTACCTACGTTAGCGCCAGCTTCCAGCAGAATCCTAGCACATGCCACATGGTCTCCAAGGCAGGCTTCGTGCAGTGGGGTGACATGGTCTATGGTTACTGCATTTACGTTATAGCCCTAAATAGGACATGAAGAATTTTGAAAGGTGAGCAAAAAGTTACATAAAACCATCTGCTTAAGGTGTCTTCAGAGAGTGATCTCAGGGAAATGAGGTTTAAAGCTTGGCAAAGATTCCCAGTTCAAATCCAATGACTCAAGCAAATAGCAAGACTCTTTGTAGCACCATCAGACTTAACCCTAAGAATATTGTTTTAACAGACTCTGCTAAGTTTTCTTTAAATTTTGCTTTCTTAATGTTTTTGGTTTTTATGGGTTTTTTTTTTTTTTTTACATTTGTCATGAGCATGTTTTTTAACAGGTTAAATTATATTCCATCTTACAATCAAATCTCACAAATGTCTTCTTTTACAAAGAACAGTACATATATGGCATAGATGATATAAAATTAAGAATTCGTAATCTTTTCTACCCGAATTCTAGTTGTAAAAGCATCAGTCTTCCTAATAGCCATTTTTTAAAAATAAGTCATTCTAAGTTTACTATATAGAAAATCTCAGTACTTTACTAATTACTCATCTGCACGTTCACATTCTGTATATTATCTCATTTGTGGTTGTTGTTTTGGTTTTTTTTTTGGTGGAACTAAAGACTATTTATAGGCTAGGTCATGTGTCTTTGACTGGGGCTGTAAAATTACAGGCCAACTAAGGCTGGAGGAGAAGACTTAACTGTAGTAAGTTGCTTTGTGAATTTTTGTCACTAAATAGATGTTACTAGATTATAAGCAAGTAACTAAGAGCCCTGGCTGTGGAGTCAGACTTGAGTTTGAATCTTCAGTATACATGCAGTAACTGTTTCTATTTGGACAAATACTTGAGTCTCAAAATTTTAGGTTTATCATGAAGATAAAATGAGAGGATGTGTGTAAATCATTTAGTACCTGGATTTAGAAAATGTTCAATTTTCTTTTATTTATATTCAATTAAAACTAAACATTTTCAAAAAATGTATTCTAATTAAACTAATGACACCAAGCTAAATTAATGCAAGCATTATTAGAATGTGAGCTTCTTTGTCTTTCATTGTCTACAGACAATATACTAAGCACTGTAATAGGAAGAATTTCTTGGTTAAATTCCCATAATACTACAGACTACAATACTCTGTAATATCATAATGGCCAAGAAGAACCTCAAAATGAAGGCTAGAAGTAGATTATCACCTCATGTTCTTATCACAAGCAAGGGGACGATTTTTAATTTTCCTTAAGTTCAATGATTTCAACTTGGCTAGCCAGCAGTCAACCTTGGAGAGCTAATTCCACCTTCAATGGCAGAAGCATCTGTGCAGGCGGAGACGCTTTTGCTTCAGGCGGTGGGACAGTCTCTGACTCTTCCTGGCTGGCTCACCAGGGGATATCAGATCCACACTGAGAAACATCATGCGACTGTTCTCCTTTCAAAAAACGACCTGGCCCTTTCTATGGGATTGATTACCCTTTTGAAATCACTGTTTACTGTTTTGTTTTTGTTTTTGTTTTCCATCAAGTGACAAGCAAACCAAAATAGCTACATGGCTGTCACGGAACTGGAAGGTCCTATGGGAGCACTTTATCAGATATTCCATTTTACAGATGGGAAAACGAGGCTGAGATAGGCTGTGACCTGGTTCACAAGCCGGGCTAAAATCCAGGTCTTCCTGAGACCCAGAGCACTGCCATAAAATCTTCTTGTTCTCACAGCCAACTGAGAAAATCTCGTTCTCCTTTATATTGTGAAGCCATAGGGCAATGACTTTCAGATCTGGGTGTACATTTTAATCACACTGGAAGTTTAAAAAGAAACTGCACAAGCTCAAGCTAGATGACTTTCTGATACAATACGGAATCTGTGTTTTCACCATCAGTGGTTCTGATGAGTAGGCAGGTAGGTATAGAAATGATTGTTCTACAGCTTCCACGGACAAATCCCCATAATATAGTACAGAGTACTAAAATGGAAAAAAAATGCTTACGGTATCTAGTTTGATGATCTCTTTTTGGAATTTTACAACTGAATTAAGTCAGCAATTAGCTAAATAATTTACACATTGTAGAGTTCAGTATATTTATAGAACGTTTAATAAATAATATATAAATGCAATTGCGACTGCTTAAATATGCCTATCAATGAGCAAATACACTATATAAGAAATTCGAAATACTAAGATATAGGTGAGATTATACCAAAATATTTATAAAGAAGCTTCAAAGATAAATCAGAAACTATCAACTTGACCAATATGAGTTAAAAGGCAGTAGTAAAATTTATTAAAAGCTTTATTATATTTGAGCTAATTTCTTGACAATTAACGTCCTGTGTTTACGGAAAAGGGGCCTATGCTAAGTGATACCCAGTATGTTACCTGTGATAATAGTGTTCTTAGAGCAAGAAGACGACCCTGGCTTGCTGCCTCATGCAGCGGTGATCGATCTGCCCAGGAACCTGTCACAAAGGGAAAAGAAAGGAAACAAAATTCTGTGAGTCAAAGTAACCCTAACAGAGACCATCAGTCCCTATGGAACCGAAATTAGTCAGCCTGTGTTCAACAAAGTGACCAATATACTTATAACCTATACCAAGAAATTTGATTCTTGACCAAAGGATCCAGATAGGTGACATCCAAATCTACAGGGCCACATATGTGTTCTAGAATTGACCTGCCCCAGAGGTAGTATCACTTTTGAATTACCCTCCAAGCAAGAGAAGGACTAAGGTCACTAGATGGGCTGTGAAAACTCTGTTTCATAGTTTTTCAGGCATAACCCAGAAAAAAACAATATGTTTTGGTGCTTTTAACATGGGTATTGGTTGGACTATCCCCTTCCCACACACAGCACCCACCCTACAGCTCGCCCTGCTCTTCCACGCGCTCTCCCCCACCCTGAGATGTAGGGAGCTGCAGCATTTTGCCAAGGAGGATGAGTAGCTGAACCTAAGTCCTGAAGAGTGGGACAGGCCAGGTGGGCCCTGGAAAGAGCGTCTTGGAGCAGAGCAGGCACGCTGTCGCCTGGGTTTCAAATGGGGCTGATAGCGCCGAGGTCTCTCTCATGGGCCGTTGATTCTCCATGAACCAAGGGTGAGCAGGTGGTGGCATGGAGTCCCCTCCAACTCTGCATCCTTGTGGAGAAAGCGCTGACCTGTCACATCCATCCCCACCCTCTACCTGCCACTGCTCACCAAATCCTTCTATTCTGATGTCTTTGCATCTTTCTCACTAGGAATATCATCTCCCTCCATTGGGGAGACTGCTTTTCTTTCATGGCCGTTTGGGGCTGGAAGCAGTACTGTTAATTCTCTGGGTTCTCCTAATGCTAGAAAACTAGTATGAATTATTTTTATGTTAAAACGTTTAAAGAGTGTGCCATAGAAATGAAAACCATCTTCAAAAATCCACCGTTTAAAGTATGTTAAGATTCAGCTGAGTAATTTTAAAGCTTGCCACGTATTTGAGCTGTGAGAAGCCACTTCTGACTGCTTCCAGCTCTGCAGAATTTTAATCCACAACATCTGCAAGCTGTGCTCTTTCCATAAGGCCATATCCAGCACTTTCTTTAACTTCAAATACCTTAAAACTTATTTGAAAAATAAGTTCAGTTTTCCTATCATTCAGAAAATTCTGGAATGGGTATGAAGAAATTAGCTTGAGCCATTAGAGCCTTTTCAAACACTGAACTTGTGTGGTTATCACCTGGTTACCTAGGATTGCAGAGAACCATCCTGTAGACAAGGCACAAATGAACAGCCTTCATTAAATACAGAAGGATGTCACAATTTATTTGGATTGCGATTTTTTTTCAAATGTATGTGATTAACGAAACATAAATTCCTGTAACAGAGTTAGGTCTTCTGGTCATGACCTAATTTCTCTTCAAAAGATACTGAAATCACAGCTATTATCAGCTGGAGGCCTTCAAACGTATTTAAAAATAGGTCATCATTTGCAGCACTTGAAAAAGTTCAAGAACTGTACTCAAAGTACTGAGTGCTATTGGCAGCCTTTGGAATAACAGCCTTGGGGTTGAGCCAAGCCAATTTCTTTAGGGATAACCTGATATGCCTAAATAAACACAGGAAGCACTTACAGAGTCCTCACACGTGCCAGGCACTGTCTGAATGGCTGGGTGTGGGTTTACTTGTTTTAATTCTTACAATGATCCTTTGAGGCAGGTACTATTCTATTATTACTGTTCTTTTCCACTTAAGGAAACAGAGACACAGAGAGCTTAACTAACCTGACCAAGGTCACACAGCGAGAAAGGGGTAGATGTGAAAGTCAAACCCCAATCTCTTAGTTCCAGAGCCAATACTTTTAACTGTAAATCTGCCTCTCAACACACACACACACACACGCACATACACACACACACAAAGCATTTTAGTAAATGGCAATATTGTAAATTTCTCTGAGATTCTTTTCTTATTTCATTGTTGTATTTTTTCTTTCTAATTTTCCTACAAAATAAAACCCTCTCATATAAAGAGTTATTTTATTTCATTTAATTCTTAGCAAAAGTAGTAGACAATTAATATGAAAGAATAAGGCTTGGCTTATAGCAATAGTATGGGAAAGTTTTGACCCATAAAGAATGTAAGCAAATTATTCAAATAAAGGAAATAAAAACTACAGAGGACTAAATTTTTGGTGAAAAATTATAGTTGCTTTAGTGAGATAAAAAAATAAGTGATTTTTTTCATATTTTAATTCTGTTTCTTAGATATTCAAAGAGCTTATTAATTATCTCTTATAATTTAAAAATAAGACCACTCTGATCCAGATTTCCTTTCAGCAGATTTTCCTGCAATCCAACTTCAGGAGAAAAAGGTAATGAAAACCAAATCTTAACAAGTATTTATAAAAAAAAAAAAAAAAAAAGCAACTCCAGAGTATGCCCTGGAAATAGTACAACATTCTTCCAGTTTCTTGCATTAGTGTTTATGACTGACTAATCCCAGAAGAAAGATAATTGAGGTTTAAAATTATGAATATTACAAGTTTCAAAGAAAGACTAAATTACTTTTCCATGATATTACATATATTTAAAAGTTTCCATCTAGCATTATTTCTTGCTTATCTAGAAAAATGAGTACATGTGAGACAGCCAATTCTTTGAGCTTTCAGTTGAAACAAGAGTTACTGTTATTAGTTTTTGTGCATTATTTGTTTCCAGTATGCAAAACTCCTGTATTAAAAGCAGAATTGTAATATTGCACACCAATAAATATTTGTTGGTAAGAGAGATTTTGGTGGCAAACTAACATAAGAAATTGAAACTGTGTCTCAATAAATAAAATAATGAATGCCACCATCACAAAGAATATTATTTAGGGAACAATCATGCTTCAAGTTCTAGCTTCCAGGAAGAAATTCAATGCTCTAAAAATCATGTATCGCCATTTGCTTTATGATTAAAATAAGCAAGCTGACTGCAGAATGAAACTTTGGAGGACTTCAGAATTATCTCAGTTTTCACTGTGAATAACAATAAAAACATATAAAATTATATTAACTACAAATAGATATAATTAGTGAAATCACTATGTTCACTTTAATTTACAGAGCAATAGATTCATAATGATTTAAATATTTAATACTTAAATATATGTTTGAATTTAAGTAATCATGATGTTTCTGTGGATCAATTTCTCCCTGCTGTATCTTGACATCTACTAAATGTCATCATCCTTAATTTACCTCTGAAAGATGTGTGTTGAATTATAAGATACCGATTAATTATCTCTGCCAGTTCTTTCATTGCCACTAGCTAACAGGCAATGATCCAGGTGTTGAGATTGGGACAAGGTTAAAGAAAGGACCCTTTGGATGCCTGCTGGGCTCATTCTTTCCCAGTGCATTATGAAAACCCCAGGGACAGCAGAGCTAACGGTGTTTGCAGCTGCGGGTCACTTGCTATTCCCACCTTCCAGCTTTCCTCCCCTGCATACTAATGTGTTTGTTCATCAAAATGATTATATTACACTTCTGAGCACTCTCAGCATGGCTGGCTGGTGTTAAAAAAAAAGGGAAGAAAAAGAAAAAAAGGGAAAGGGTCATTTAGAAGACAGACCACACAGAGAGAAAAGAAAAAAAAGAAAGGGTTTGAATTTTCCACTTCATATCCCATTCCTCACTTCCTCCCCCCACGGGAGTTGTCTGTGCCTGCTTTCTTTGTCACTAAGACTTAAGTCCACCAGGACAGACAGAGAAAAACCTGAAGTCGGATTTTATGTATGTGGTTTGCTGGTATTTCTATTAATATTAAAATGCCAGAATAATCTGGGAAGGCAAGGAAGAGGAAGGAGTGCCTGAGCCACTCTGGTTTCGGAGCTGCAGATGTTGAATGAAGCGCCCCTTGGGTCAGGCAGGGGGAAAGCTGGTAAGAGTGGGTTGTCCTGCTGTTCCACCAGGTGACCTGGGCCCTGCTGGCGTGTGCGGGAGGGGGAGGGGAGGGGAAGGGGGAGGGGAAGAAGGAGGAGGAGGGGGGAGGGGAGGGGGAGGGGAGGAGGAGGAGGAGGAGGAGGAGGAGGAGGAGGAGGAGGAGGACACGGAGGTGAGGAGGGTGTGATAAACGAGATGGATCCAAGGCCTGAAGTTCAGAGAGGATCCTGGCTTTGCTTCTCAGCATGTAACAGGGACCTTTAGAAGGTCAGCAGACCCCCCTGGGGTCTCATAAAGTGGCAAAAGCACTACCCACGGGGCAGGACTGGGGCGGGGCAAGCACCCAGCAGCTAAGTGCCTGCTATATAAACTATCATGCTAGGGTTGGCTAGGTATGAAGTAGAGTTAACATGAATTTTAGAGGACAATCCTCTTTCCTCGACGGGAGGGAAACCCAAGACATAAATCATAGCATCTATTGACAACCGAAGTGTTTTTCAATGCTGTCGGATTAATGAAACGATATGAAACAGGAGAATGATTTATAAATGCATTTGAGCCAACAATCAACAATTGTAGCTACAGATTTTTTTTCCTTTCCTAAACAGGAAATAAAGCTGTATCAGTCTATTAAAGGAATAAATTATAGGATATGCATGGTATCCAGTAGCAAAGAAATCTTGACATTTGTTATTTGTTTTGAATTCTGCTTACTTCATTCCCAAGCAACGCCATCTCATCTGTTTTCTTGTGAGTCCACAGAAGATGCCTAGAATGAATCTGTAACTATGAGAATCAAAAGATATTATGTCAATTCCAGCTTCTATTCTGAACTAAGTCTTCACCCCTCCGTATTTCCCCCTTCAAAATCTGAAATTTAGCAACTGCAAATGTCTCTTCAAATGTGTTCAGTAGTAAATCTTACTTTTCAATACTGATAGGCTTTATATTAGAAAGATAAATATGTTTTCTCAAGACCATATAACCTATGCATATCTTCAGGTACAACAATTTAGTAATTTTAAAATCATCTCAGCTTTCAATTGACCATCTCAGATAGAGGCAGCACAACCCTTACCAAAAAGATGTTCAGTTGAACTCTTTAGGATAAAGCATTTAATGTGAAACTATTTTACAAAATATCTAACTTTCATCATGCTAGTCAAATGATGTTACAGCCTGGTCTCTCTCTGGCTACACAGGAGGTAACTGCCTATATTTAGAAACAACACTAGTTCCCAGACATCTGGTATGTAATTTACAGGGAGAACGGCTGCCCTGTCCTGTAAACACCCCATTGCTAGAGTAAAAACATTCACATTTCGAGACATATACGGCTTTGTAAGGATCTGTACCATACCTAAATCACCATCGCCCCATGGCACTTCAAGCCAGCCACTTTCGAGGTAAATCCGACTCATACCTTTTGTCATTAGCTTGAAAAAAAAAAAGCACTTTTCATTTGCTAGTTCTGTTCGGCCATTTTAAGGAGCTCTAAGCAACCTGTAATATGATCTTTCATCTCCCAACAGAAAAGCAGCTTTTGATTATCTGACTCATTTTCAAAATTGCCTTTTCTTATTGATCATTCTTTATTTGAGAAATGATTGATGCTCACTTTTTTTCTCCCTACAATAAGCACCCTGCAATAAAATAAAAGGCTTCTAGTTACACCTCTGTCCATTTATGCTTTACAAAGAATTTGCCTTCTTCTTATCTTAGTTCCATCGATGTAAATGGGATGTAGGCTCATCCTAGAGCTAACCTAGTGGCAGTGTCCACGGTTCTGAGATTGGGTTCCGCCCCTCTTCCTCAGTGGTCTCAAAATAGGAAAGGCACAGCACCTAAATGGAATCCCAAGAGAGGGGAGCAGCAGTGACGTGTACATATATGAATCACAGCACAAAATGTATGCACATTTTATACTCTCCTTTATAAAATATTAAATCAACAATCCTGTTCACAAGTAGAGGTGGCTTTACTGTGAAGCCAGTGAAGTTTAAGTTCAGGGCCTCTAGCTACCGTGGACCCTTTCTAAGAAAAGTTCAGATTCCAGTTTTCTTAAAGAGCTCCCCCAAGTTGTATATGTCTCAGGACCAACGATAGCTGGCTCATCCCTATTCAGAAGTTTACAAATTAATTTTAAAAATCACTAGGCTTTCATTGCCTTTTCTCAGGTATTTCCTGACACCAGATTAATAGAGTCACATAATTCCTTGAGGACATCACTGGTGAGAAGAAGGAAATGATGTGTTGCCAAAACCACACTGGGCAGTCTCTTCAAGGGTTGAGACTATCCTTGTCTTTCCATTCTATCATCTCCCTGAAAATGACCTTGGAATAGTACTAATCCTGATCTAGAACCACCAGTTGTGGGGAGCTGCAGATATAAACACTGAATTCCATGGCCACACAACTTACTTTGATTTTTATTGCTCACTGCCTATAAGCCCTTCATTTTCTCATAAGAAAATAGTGGATGGGACTCAGCAGAAGAAACAACAGATAAAAGAGCAAACTGTTGTCATTTATCTCAAGAAAATAACTGAGGTTTAAACCAAATGAACACAGTGGATTCCTATATGGATATACAAAATCAAGAGAGAAGAAGTTTTAAGACTGTTTTCAGAAAATAGTGTTGCTCTTGGGAGAGATGACAAGGTCATCCCACTAACCGACATTGGTAATTGGTGCTGTGGGCAGCATGTGCTGGACTTGGTCATTAGATGAACCTGAGCCCGGATTCCAACACCATCAGTACTTCCCAGTTATGCAACCAGTGATCGTTATTTAACCTCTCTGAACCTCACTCAGTTTTCTCAGCCATAAAGGGAAGGAAAATACAACCTGCCCCATAGAGTTGCAGCAGTTGTAAAGTACCCAGTATAGTACTAGATATATTTGAAACACACAAAAATACAACCTAAATATCATTACCAACAATTATTTCAATATCTCTGTCCCCATGAGTTTTTAACCACATTTTCTAAGCAGATGAAAGGACAACATTTAAGATTATGAAGATTTATCTTCCCTCAATCCTCTTGCATGGAATCTGTAGAACAGTAAATAGTTAGGGGGTGGTTCATACAAGGAAAATTAGCATGTCCATATGGATAACTATCCAATCTATAGCTACATTCCTTGATCTACTTCTGGGTATTCACCTAGATACTCTGCTGGCATCTCAAAACATTTCTAAAAGGAAAGTCATCATCTTTCTCTCAAAACCAGTTATTCCTATTTGCTTCCATATTACTTTAAATGTGGTTACCATTTCCTTCACCAGCTGGCAACAATAATAGAGTCTTAAATTTAAAGGTTATTTTCAAGGGAACTTTATACTAATTATTTCATGCACTTCTTTGCAAAAAGGCAGTTATTATTGGCTAGCTACTTCTTCAGATTCTATTTTTTTTATTCTTATCACCCCAACCTCTAAATATTCGAGTGTTCCCAATGGCTCTCTGCTCGTATCTTTTCTCTATCTAGAGTCTTTCTTGAGTTCTCTTTCAGTCCCGTAGTTACAAACATCATCCATGCATTGAATATCACATTTTTTAAATCTCCAGATCAGTCTTCTCCTCCACATTCCATGCTTTTATTTTCAACTGGTGATTCAGCTTCTTCACTTGGACATCTAATAGAACATTCAAGCATAACATGTCCAAAACTGAACCTTGACTTCTCCAAGCTTCAAACGTGTCCTTCTCCATTTCCTTCCCTATCAGTAAATGGCAACTCCATGCACCCAGGCGCTCCAAGACGAAACAACTCTTTATTCCTCTCTCTCTCATATTCCACAAGCAAATGTCAGTACTGTTTTTTGCTTCTACCATGAAAATGTAATCCAGACCCTAATTATATGTCCCACCCTCAACTACTGCTATTGTCCAAGCCAACACCATTCTCACTTGACTTGTTGTAATAGCTTCCTAAGGGGTCTGTTCGCTTCCATTCTTGCCCTTCCATCAGTTTATCCTAAATGTAGGAGCAAAATGGTTCTTTTAAAGTTAGAGAGAGTCCAGTGGCTTCCCAGCTCACCCAGAGGAATCCAAGGTCTTTGTCATGATGCACACAGCTCTCTGCTCTTCTCGGATCTCGAGTTCTGCCACTCTCCCCTACTTTGCTCATCCTACTCCAGCCATTCTGGCCTCCTTGCTTAAACACACCACTTACACTTCCGTCCACTCTGTGCTGTGATCCTTCCTGAGATATCTACGTGTTCTGCTCAAATATCACCTTATCAGGGAAGCCTTCTTTGACCAACTTATATTAAAATAAATCCTCTCTGTCCTTTCCTGGCATTCGTTCTGTTTCTTTACCCTATTCTATTTTTCTTCCTAACACTTGTTACCACTAGACTGTAAAATCTTAAAATGTGGAACTAATGTAATTTTGTTTATAGCTATAGCCCCAATACCTAACACATCAATAAGTGTTTGTTAAATGATGAACAAATGTTGAAAATCACATTCGTTTTAGAGACCCTTTAGGCTTGGCTGTTCTGATTACTAAATTCATTGGTTATGGAATGTGTCAAGCTTCTTCCCTTCCCCATCATATCTAATTGATCAATAAGTCCTAAGATAATCTTAGAATTGCAAAATGTCCAGTCTACACAACAGTTTTTGTCCACCCTGAAAGCACTTCTGGGATCTTGTCACTTTCAGACTGAAAACATTAATGGCTCCCTGCTGAATACTGTCCAACATTCTTTCCCTAAAATTAAAGATTATCTTCAATATAGATCATATCTTTGTTTTTTTATTTTCCACGACTACCTTCATATACCCTCTGCTTAAACCAAACGAGACCATTTTACCTATTCTCCAAAACAACCTTTTTGTTTTCTTGTTTCATATTATCTGCCCCCTGCCCAAGACTCTTTCTAGTGCTGCAGAGTAACTGAGATGCATCTGCGCTCTCCTTGTATTCCCTGCTTTCTCTCCTTTGCAATTGCTCGCTTGCAGAGTCCTGTGAAGTCCAAACAGCAGAAATCGCTTGAAAATGATTTCTCTCAAGTCAAGAGGTGAATTCCTGGCAGGGGGTGGGGAAGGCACATTAGTGAGGTGAGGAGAAAAGAAAGAGGAATGAGCATAAAGAAGGAGGAAGGAGAGAGAGCAAAAGGAATGGAGAGAAGGAGAGGCAGGGAGGAGTGGCATTGATTTCTCCAGGGAAGGGAAAGGTCTCCTGATCCTAGGTGATAGCAGGAGCCCAGACCCATGCCCTGACCATGGCCTTGAGACGTGACAGACCCTGAGAAACGAGATAGGCCATAGGCTCTGGTGTCCCCAACTTGAGCACAGAATCACATGTCCCAGGCTTGACGTAGAGGCAAAAGACTTGCCAGATTTTTTTCAAAGGAAAAATGGGCCTAGTTGGTGACTTGATCAGCAGGAAAGCTGTGGACTGAAGGTTTTTTCCAATGCAGCCACATTTAGCCCAACCTTTGCAGAAACTGAGGGAGCAGATTGGAAGCGACATCATAGAAAAGATTAAATTCCTAGGCACCCTCGTGAGATGGGAGCTAGAAACAGATTTAATTTGGAAACTAAAGAAATGTGTCATTTGACCATATCAATTTGTAGAGTAAGATTCTTTTCCAACCAGATTAACAATGGTTTCTCCCTGACCTCCAACCTGCCCATCTTGGAAAGCCCAGTTCAACAGCCACCTGCTCTAAGAAACTCTCTGACAGCTCCAGCCAAAGTGAGACCTGTAATCCCCGATGCCTTTATGTGTGGGCACGTACGCATGTGACCTTCCCTGCTGCAAGTGTGCACATACTCTGGCCCTTTTTAAAATCACCACTGTCTCACCATGGGCCTTTTTTGCTTTCTCCTACAGGATTACAGGAATCCTCTTAAGAGGCATGAGGACCTGTGCAGTGGCGGTGAAAGTGGGGGCTGTGGAGGAAGACCTATCTGGACAGACATCGTTACTGTGCTGTGATATTTCTCTTAAATTGCTACGTCTCAGTCTCCTTCACTCTAAAATGGGGGCAATATACCCTCATTTTGTATTTGTTCTCAAGGTTAAGTGAGCCCCTATTTGAGGAGCATTTGGCACATACGATGGCCTTAATAAGGACATTATTATGATCTCCATTGCATTAAGATTTGGAAACCTTAAATGACTTGCTTCAAGTTACAAACAGTAACCGGTAGGGCCAGGAAACAAACTCAGTTCTTTGGAATATCCAGTGAACTTTCTGATACAATATTCTCTCTTCAACTCTGAAACTCATAGTGTGATAGCGTTTTGTTAATCCACAACGGGTCCATAATAAATTGTATGTAACTAACTAATCAACTAACTAGCTAATTAACTAACTAAGCAAGTGAAGAGTTACCTCCTAAAGACGAACCGCAGTATTCTGTTTTCTGCTTTTTCACATAATGATATGCGTATTTGAAACAGTAGCAACTATAGAGCAATACAACAAAAATAGCTGTATTGTCTTACCTGATTATAAAAGCGGTACTTAAAATAGGACAATGAAGAAATGTAAAATATATAAATCTACTTATAGTGCCATTATCCAAATATACCATTACAGACATTTTGATATATAGCCTTTAAAACATTTTTGTAAATATAGCTGTACTTTTAAATTAAGATGCAACCATCTAGTCATATTGTTTTACCTTGTTTCTTTATCTCTGCCACTGATTTTCATTTAATGATATCTCATGTCATCATTCCCTGTTAAAAAGTATAGCTCTACACTATTTTAAATGACAAATTATAATATATATTGTACTATATAGCCATACCATTGTTTATTTATGTAATCCCCCATGAAACAATGTTTAGATTATTTTTGTTTGGGGGGCTCAACAACATTATCTTTATGAATGTGTCCAGTTAAATGCTTAGGATAAATTCCTCCAATTTCAATACAAATGATCAAATTACATACAGTAAGACAGGACCTGATTTAACAGTACAGGAAAATCGTGATGATAAATCTAATCAAAGCTTCCTTGGACTTGTTTTTTTAAAATCAAGTCATGGGGCACTTCTCCTTTATTATGGTATCAGTATATTTAGTTATGTCAAAAAGATTTCTAAAAAATTACTTTCTTTACACGAAGTTAAAATTTAAATAATATTATAGCTTATTTTCAACTTCCTCTGGCATCTATCTACACTGAAGAGGTGTGAACTCATCCTGGGAAATTTACTATTTTTTAAAATTTTGCCATTCCTCCAACCTTATTATGATGTTAAACACCTGTGGTAAAGTTCATATTTATGTAATTCATTCTTCATTTTTTAAATGTTGAGATGCTCTTTATTTCTACAATAATTTTCTGTGGTCCTCCTTGACTTTAAGCACCATGAGGATGATGTGACTATTTATTTATTACTGTTTTCCACTGTTTTAGTTTCCTACCTGCTGAAACAAATAACATGCAATGAATTGGTTTAACAACAGCAACTTATTGGCTCACGGTTTCAGGGTTTCAGAGTCTAGAAGGCTTCTGGCTTGTTGGCCATGTGTGGGGTCCCTTGGCCTTTCCATTACATGGCAATGCACATGGCAGTGTTTTCTCCTTTCTCTTCCAGGTTCCATCGGCTCCCAGGTTTGGCTGCTCCCTATGGCTTTTCCTCCTTGCTCAATTTCCTTCACTTATAAAGGCTGCAACCATTCTGTATTAAGGCCCACCCTGGTTCCGTCTGGGCACACCGTAAGTCATAATATCTTCGAAGGTCCTCTTTACAGTGGGTTCACAGCACAGGAACAGAGGTTGGGACTCCGTATACCCTTTGTGGAGAGCATAATTCAGTCCCCAAAAACCAGCACCTAGCACAGCGCCTGGCTTGTAGTAGATCTTTAATAAACATTTGTTGAATTGTTAAACTGACTTCTTTGTAGTCAACTTTTTAGCCATGCTGTTTGTCCTCAGTATTTATTTTTAATTGTAGTGTTTAAAAGTAATAAAAAAGGGGTGGTGCAATGGTGGCTCAGTGGCAGAATTCTTACCTGCCATGCCAAAGACCCGGGTTCGATTCCCAGAGCCTGGCCCGCAAAATAATAATAATAATAATAATAATAATAATAATAATAATAATAATAATAATAAGGAAATGCATGCTTGGGGGTGGGTGTGGCAGTCCAGTTGCTTTCTCAGTTCTTTAAGGAAATGCTGGTATTTTATCCTATTTAAAACATGCATTGTATGTTTTTAAAAATTATATCCATTTATAGATAGTATTCTTCAGATTCCAACTATTACATAGTAGATATAACTCAAGATTTTTTGGTGGGTCATTTTTATCTCTAAAATAAAAAATGAGTCTGCATTTCCATCATTTAAGTCCACCATATTCATATTGGCGTCCTACGAAAATTTATACTAACATATAGATTATTCTTTAAAAAGTTTTCCTCACTTAGCTTCTCTCAGGTACTGTGCTCATTCTCCTTTAATCCTTTCGGATTTTTTTCTATTATCAAAAATTAATAACTTTGTACCAAAGCACTTTAGAGACAGTGCTCCGTCCACTTTGTTGCTTAAATCACCCTTCTACTAGATGGGTTCCATATTTAATCACTTGTAAACAGTCTTTTCTTTCTTAACCAATAGCATCTTTCCTTGTTTCCATATGAATTTAGAAACATATGCTGAAACAGAAAGGTGAGACTAAGAGTTGACCATTATATTTAATATACAGTAAAATTAATGTGCTTCAGCAGATGCATTTCCCGTACATTAATAGGTAAAAATGCAACCACAGTCCTTTGCCATGCCGTGCATTTACATTTCAGAACCCACAATCTGGAAAGCGCCCATGATTTAACGTTAGTATTTGCAAAAACAGTTCAATATCGTTTATTTCAGGACACCGACAGATTTGAAATGGCTGCTATACTAACCTTGACTGGTCAGAATACCCCAGCTAGCTTTTCGTTTAGAAGAACTTTCCTCTATACTCTCTAGCTTTCTTTTCGGGAGGCTCTGCTTAACGCAGTTCCCTTCAACACTAGCATTGGACAGAATCATTGGTTTGGTTGATGTTTCTGTCTGCGATGACCAGGTGTCATAAATGCAAGCACTCTAGCCAGAAGAAGGATCAGCCACTGGATTTCTCACTCTGTCTTCCTTCCTTTTAGACGTTCACAAAGGTTCCTGTGTGCTAGCTGGGGAGTGGCCTTCACATTGACAGCTATTTAGAATCACTTGGAGCCGGGCTGGTAGGTGCGGAGTGGGGGATGGGTCAAAATGCAGAAGCATTTTCTATTTTTAAAGCAGAGACTTCTCTGCAGCAGGAAGAGTTTAACTATTTGCGTGCTACAGAAGGTAAAAATGTGTAAAACTGCTTTTCCCTGGTCAAAACGAAACAGAAATGAGCTCTGCCGTTAAAACGTGAATGCCTATTTGAATTATCTACAAATCAACCAAATGTAAAATTATCCCTCGGTAATGGCTACAGACGGAAGGGTGCACTTAGAAAGCTCCACAGTGGACAGCGGTGGCAATGTAGCTGTTCGCCTTAGCCTCAGGGATAGATATTATATGCGCATTCGGGTCAGTTTCCTTTCATCTTGCAAGGATCTAAGTTTAGAACTGGCTACGGTACAAAATCACAGACCTCTTATTTATATAGGCGCAGCTCGCCATTGCAGTCTTTCTGGAGGTTATTTCTAGACCACAAAAACGTCAGCAGCCAGTTTTAAGTACAGCCGAGAATTTTCACCCTAAAAGGCAGAGGAAAAGGGAGTTGGAGAGATGAGAGGAAAAACCAAACATGCGCCTGGTACTTTTCTCTGGCATGTAAAGTTGAATAAGGTACACAGTCCACGACCGAGTCAAGAGCAGCGACGGAGCCAAGACCTGACTCCACGGATTAACTGAGCTGCTGATCACCTTACACGGTATTAACGTAGTGACATCTGTCTTGAAAACCGGTGTTGGGTTCTGCTATCTTTATTTTTTGGTCATTATTTTTTAGGATTTATTGTTTGTTGGCTTAAACAGAAAAAAAAATATCACTGGGCTGTGTGCCTCCATGTAACAAGAGAAACAGCATTTTATGAGTGAATTCATCTTACCCATTAATATTTGACACAACTTGTACACATCAGGGGACTGTCATAAGCTACAAAAGCCACAAAAAGTAAATATTCTGCTTTTAAAAAGAAATCTCAATTTTACACTTATGACTTTTTGCCTTCACACTTTTCTTTTGTTATTGTAAAACAGACCTAGGATGCTTTATTGTAGATATTGGGGCAACTCATGTTCTCAAATCAATCTTGGACACCTTGTATCATAATTACTTATTTTCATGTCTTTCTCCCCAAATACCTTGGGTGTTCTGATAGCAGGACTGAGTTTAGTACATTGTTCTTTCAAAGCTCTACCATTGTGTCTCTTAACCTGTGGGCACACCGATAGATGGATGGATCGAGCAATAGATAGATGGATGGCTAGACAGAGTGATATAACAACTGTGGCAAAATGCTAAAAGTTGGTAAATCTGGGTACAGGGTAGAGGGCTATGTTTCAGTCCTATATATTGTTTTTGTATTCTTTTTGCAACTCCCTGTGTGAAGTTATTTCATAATAAAAAATTTAAAGAAAAGATTTAATTGATATACAATAAAAAAAGAAAAAAGGGTACACTCAATAAATGTTCCTTTGAAAAATAATTTGAATATGCAATCCTTAACAATACTTCAGGAAGGATTTCTGTAGTCTTTGATGATAATGAATTCCAGTGTGGAGGGTGAAAAAGAAACCAGCAAACTTGAACTCAACTATATAGTTAACTGAGATGTGTGCTGGTCTGCAGAATACATATCACAATTCACATAAATATTCAGGTGTACTAAGGAGAAATTGAGCAATTGCCTTTTTTTCCTTTAAAAAATTATAACATGCACTAAAAGCAAAGGTGATTTTTAAAAGCGACTCCATGGAATTGAAGGAAAATATTGTTGTAACAAATTTCCTAAACAAGAAATATACAAGAAAAGATAGAAAAAATCAGGTATATTCAATGTAGAAAAATGTAAATGCCTATATGATTTCATAAAGAAGAATGCACAGTGAAGCTAATGTGTTCAGAACTGACTCATTTGGTGATCTATAACTTTATAAATTATAAACTTTATAAATTAGGATATTTTGAAAGCTCTAGATAAACAAAAGAGTCTAAGTTCTTTCCATGTGTTAATGCAAAAGTAAATTGGATAAACTGCAGGATGTAATTTGGTTTCTGAGAGAGGAGAGTTTGAAAGCAAGTCAGCATTAAGTAAAATGCCAAAGAAAATAATAGAAATTATATTATATAGGAGATAATGAACTTTGAAATATTGTGTCTCAGAAAAAACAACTGAACACTAAAGACTGGAGATAGTTTACCCCCAATGCTAATCAAATTCTCAACTTTGTAAGGAAAGCATGAGTTTTGACTCATGCTAACATGTCTACAAACCTGGAGCCCTGTGTTTGTTCTGTCACCGATTCTCAGTGAGAAAGTGATGGTGAAGCTGGAAAAGTTTCAAAGAGGTGCAGACACTTCCACAGGAGAGAAATCTTAATACTTGTAGATACTTCAGAACTGAAAGTGGAAATCTGTAAGTAAGTATGGCAGAAACCTTATAATTGCACTGGACACAACAGATTTTTCTCAGGAAAACTAGAAATTTAGACCCCATTCTGACAAACTTAAAAGCTAAATTTCAGACACATAAGTAAACTCAGTTTTTAAGTTTACACAGTCAGACACAAATTTAGAGAGCTTATTGTTTCCAAGAAGTGCTACAATCTGAAAAATACAACTCACTCATTTTAGAGGGATTTATATAAGTTAATGAAAGAGCGATCCAGAGTTAAAGACTTTTTACTGCATATCCCTTAGTTTTGGGTCTGAAGCCCTTCACTATCAGTAAAAGAAGATCAAGATAAATAGACCCTTGTCTTGTCTATGTTGGGACTTTCCCCCACTTTCTACTATGTAATATTTCAAACACAGTCACACGTCTATCACCCAACATCAATGATCTCCAGCTCAGGGCTAGTCTTGTTCCATCCGTAACCCACTCACTCTCCCCCTATACACTCCTAGGATTATTTTGAAGTAAATCTCAGGTCTAATATCATTTCATACACAAATATTTCATTGTGTAACACCAAAAAGATAAGAAATCTTTGTAAACATAACTATAATGATTACACACACAAAAATAATAACACCATATCATGAAATCCAGGCTGTGAATTCTCATTTTCTAAAGAGCATCTCAGTTTATAAATTCCTTCTATAAATTATATATCTTTTAAATTCTTTACCTTGTGGAAAAAAGATCTCTCCATTCCCTCAATGTCTTTTTAAAAATTTAAGATACTCACATTTTAAAAAAATGTTTATTTTCTCAAAATTACTAAGGAATCCCATAGTATAAGATAAAACCTTGAAACATTAAAAAGATATATTAGCTTCACCATTTACCTCTTAGTTCCAAATTTCCACCCTTGCAAAGTCACATCTGAAATAGGCCATTAGTCAGTTCTTGGAGCTTGCATAGCTTTTGATTTCTTTACATGGCCATGCATACATATTACTCTTAAGAGTCATCTCTGAGTCCCAGTCTTGTTTCATTGTATTTTCAATTCCATTTTACTCAAACATGACTATCTACATCTATGGGCTTAGTGATGGTGAATGAGGGCAGATGAGGTCTGAGAGCCAGCCTGACTAGAAAGCACAAACATCTTGAAAAAAGTAGAGCAATTGTTATCCAACAGTTAACCCTTGCTTCAAGGGTCATTCACTTATATAAAGGTTGCTGGGAAACCTATGGTGACATCTTGTGGTCTCGATCATTTCCTCTTTTGGTTGGAATTGAGAGGTTCAGGAAAAGGCCACAAGGGGTCTGATAAATCACAATTAGAGCAAATATGGTTGGGATCATTACAAAACCAAACATAAAACAGCAGTGCCTAAACACTGAGGTGCAGGGTATTTTATTGGTATGTGTGTGTAAGGCTTTGATAATGTTATATAACAAGGTCTTTTCAATTTCACCAACTTTGCTATGATTAATAAAGTGCACGCATAATATAGAATCCAGCTAAATATCATTTGAAATAATAACATTATATGGTTGCACACAATATATTTTTATTATAGATCCTATAACAAAATATTAAGGGGCTTCTGTAGAGGAAAATGTACATATTCTTGTGTCCACACAAACTTAATCAACAACCAAAAGGGTAATTTTCTCTAGTTGTTTCTCAAAGATTGTTCCTGTAATACCCAAATGTTTGTTTGTTGTATTGAAAGCTATAAAATTTTCAAATTTTAAAAACTATCTTATAGAATGTTATAAAAGTTGTCCCTGAATTTGGAACATTTTAAACCACACAAAATAATATAAATGATGAATTTTTAAAAGACACAATCTCTATATGCAGAAAGAAAATAATAAAATAAAAATTTAATTCAAAATGCCTAATTGCTTGAAACAATTAGGACTGTCATAAACCCAGCTAATAACTCCTATTAATTTTCACTTGTGTAATGAACAGGGTGAAAAGACTGTCGCTGCCCACAGGAATGACAGAGGGTAGAGGGACAATTTAGAATTGTATGAACTTCTCTCACTGCCCAAGCAACCTTTGTAAGATTGGGAATCAAAGACTCAGCATCATGAAACACTCAGAAATTTCCATAGCTGGGTTGCATCCATAGCTCCTTAACTGCTAGAAAATATTCATAAACATCTAATTTACATATGATTTCACTGAAGTTGAAAAAGTTATAAGCGGTACCATAAAACTACATTTGTAATCTCAATACACAAGATATGATGTCAGGATAGGCAGTACATTTCCATCACTGAGATTTTTTGAAGCTCCCCCAAATTTTGAAAAACAAAGCAAATATTACTGCCTATCTTTGCTGTTGTTCTTACCATGTGTCCTTGAAAGCATTTGTTTAGTGTGTAAAGTGTAAATTAACAATGGCATGACATCAAATTGAAAGCTGCCAATGCAAAAGAAAAAATAAAGAGTGATCCTATTTTTTAAACAGGACTTGTCATGTCTCTAGACTTCTACTTAACATATAAAGTTTGGAAGACAAGAAAGTATTAACTACTTTTAAAAACCCTGACTTTATTTTTTTATCACAATACATACAGGTAAAAGATTTTAAAATCTCAGTAATGTGACATTTTTTTTTTTTATAAATTTCACTTGCATCAGTAATTTATCTACAGTTGATATAGCAGATCTTAGCATAGCCACATTCCTAACAGAACTACTTATTCTACTACAGTGCAGTGGGTAAGAGCCCTAACTCTGCAATCCAGCCGCCAGAGCTAGGACCATATCCCGGCTCAGGCAAATACTCAATTTATGACCTTGGGAAAATAAAATAAGTTATTTATGCCTCAGTTTTCTTTTCTAGAAAATGTGGATAAAATAGCGCCAACTTCACAGTATTTCTTTGATGGTTAAATGAAATTTTACAGAAGCCAGAACAGCGCCTGGAGTTGGTCCTCGATTAATGTCAGTTTTTATGGCATTATTCCTAATAGTGAGTAATGTAGATACAATTGCGCCATTCATGCATTCTTCATAGAATTTTGTCTTTCTATTTAGGGTTAAAATAAAAAAAAAATTTTTTTATTTAAAAAACTCAACTCTCAAGTGCTAAAGTTATTGGTAAATCCCACATCTATTCATGGTTTGTTGTTTGATGACTATGGTGTACATGAAATAGTTTTTGGCATATTGGATGTAACTTTACCCCTTCATACACAAAACAAAGCAAAACAAACACAGCCCAGAAGAGCCACAAACAATATACATCAATTCTAAGTTATGGGGGAGTCTACTGGTAGGAAGGAAAGAAAAACTCTTTGATATACTATATAGCAGATCATCCATTTTATGTAAAATTAAAAATGAGGAAATTTTAAAAATATATAAAGGAAGGAGCTATGAATTTGAAGTGATTGGAAACACCAACACTCAGGCAGCTGGAGGGCTCCTGCTTATCAATATGATTATTTAGTATCTGGAAGTTCTTGCCAGTGGTGATGGAGCTAAGCGATTTGGGGGTTCCAGAGAGGAGGTTTGCTGGGTTGAACTGAAACTATTGCTTAAGTTTGTGCTTAGATAAATGCCAGGTCAACAGATCAATTAATTATGGCAAAACACTTAAATGTGCAATAATGTGCTATAATGTCATATACTGAAAATTTCTTGATACATTCAATTGTCATTGTCAAGGAGCTTTCAAATATTGATGCATTATTTGAAGGGTGCATAACCCAATTCATTACTTCATCACATCAATTACGTGTTTTGTACTTGTCCCACCTTTTGGTTTCTTTTTTGAATTCTTACAGTTTTTTTTTTTGGGGGGGGAAGTGGTTATTGTTTATCATTCCATTTTCCCCTCTTCTACTTTGAAAGGTGTATATTATATTTGTTATTTTTTACACTATCTGTGTCTGAAATTTTATTCAGACTCAACATTAAAGAGGACTAGAAGAAGATTGTAGCCAAAATCATGTCTGCACAAGTGGCATCTTCTGAGCTTATGTTTGGGTGGCACATGCCTCAGATGCCAAAGTAAAAATTCAACGGTGCATGAAGCATCCCATGTAAACCACATTTTCATTCTCAGCTGCATATATGTAGAGCCCATGACACCCAAATGGCAATTCTTATCTGCCAATTATCACTCCAGAATACTACTTGTGATTTTGGCCATGATTAATCTGGAACAGCTCTTTAGGAACAAGACTGCATAGCTATGTAGAAGGGAAGTCTTTTTCTATGAGTGGCCTCCCTTTGCTGAAGCTTGAGTTTGTCCTACTGCCCAGTGAGAACAATCGAACTATGAAGTCACCTCAACTAAGAGGACCAATGCCTTTCCTCAGCCTTACCTTCTTTGTAATCTATCCCTGGAAAACTGCAGCCTAGATCTTCAAGTTTCCAATCGAACTATGAAGTCACCTCAACTAAGAGGACCAATGCCTTTCCTCAGCCTTACCTTCTTTGTAATCTATCCCTGGAAAACTGCAGCCTAGATCTTCAATAGTTAAGATCACCTTAACTATTTCTTAGTTCATTCTTAGGAAGCAATGAGATGCAGTATGAAAACTATACCAACGTAATAAAACAAATATATATATTTGTTTTGTAATATATATATTACACCAAATTGATTTTGGTGTAAAATTAGTAATGCTTACTTAACTTAAGTTAATTAAAATTTCTGGTATTGCTGTTATTAAAGTAGCAGTATTGGGCCAAGTGAGGAAAACTATTAATTTCATTTCCACTATACGGAGAAGGATATCATGGATACAACGGATGAACCAAAAAAGAAAGAACAATTCTATTCAATAATAAGCTGTTTAAAAAGCCAAAAGGAAATTATTATTATTTTTTAAAGTAGAGCCTTCTGGGCCACCTGTGAGGAATATTTTAGTGCAGTCGTATTGCAGGGATGTAAGAATGGACTCCTGAAAGGTCTTGCAGTTCAAACCAGCCTTGCAGCTCTAGACGCGCCCACCGAGCATGACGTCCTCTCTCAGCCTGACAAAGCCCAGGTCAGTGGGGAAGTTCTGCTCAGAAAAAGGTGCCCAGAGGCCATGCCAAAGGGCAGCTGCTTATAGTGAGGTCAGGCACTAGGGACTGTGTCCAAAGAATAAGGTAAAGCCGGGAACTATATCCTTAATGATAGGAGGAATGCTTAAAAAGCACATGCGTTCAGTAAATCAGGCACCTGGATATATGCGTGACTAAAAGTGCGGGAGTTATAAAAAAGAAAAAATCCAGTTGATGCTGTAGAAATAGCAAAGAACTTCCTTAAAAGTGGTAAAGAGCATCTACAAAAACAAAAAACCTCGAGAAAACATTATAGTCAATGTTGAAAGCTTTCCCTCTGAGGTGAAAACAAAACAGACACTTGCTGCTACTACTCTATTCAACATGATACTGAAGGTTTTAACCAGTGGAATAAATGAAGAAAAAAAAATTAAACTGTAGCAATCAGAAAGGAACAAACAAAACTGTCATTACTCACAAATAATATGACTTTCTACATTAAAAAAAAAACACCACAAAATCTACAAATTCTTACTAGAATTCATGAGATAGTTTAACAAGGGTTCTGGGGTTAAAATCAATATTCAAAATATAACTGTATTTCTCTTATAAGCTCATTAGGAACAAAAAGATTTTATTTATGATAGCAAAAACAGAACAAAACAAAACAGTACTCAAGAATAAATTTAACAAAAAAATTGTAAAGACTTTTCAGGGGGCAATATTAAAACTTTACTGAGACATTAAAGAAAACCTATACAAATGGAAAAATAAAAACTATGCTTATTGACTGGAAGATCAAGTGTGGCTAAGTGTAAATTCTCCCTCAAATAAGGGTTATAGATTCAATGAATTCCAACAAAAGACCCTACAGATGTTTGTAGAAGTTCACAAGTTGCTTCTAAATTTGATTTGTGGGATTTTTGTATGGCAAAGGTTAGCCAAGACTCCTTAAAACACAAAACAGAGCAAGGTGTATGTTTGGGGGGGGGGGGCTTGCTCAACCACATAGCGAGATGAATTCTAAAGCTAGAGACACTCACACAGTGTGGTCAAGGTTCAGGTAAGTGTAACTGCTAAGCGAGCCCAGAAACTGACCCATGGGCAAGCAGACACAGAGAAGGCTCTGCGGGGACTACAGATGACAGCTTCCATGCCTGGCTCTCCAATGTGTGTGTGGAAAGATAATGGCCCTCAATCTGAAAAACAAAGTACTTACACCGTTAAAAAAACTACTCCAAGAGGATTAATGGGAAAGGAAAGCTTTCAGAAAACGATTTTCATTACCTTGAGGAATAGAGGATTTTTAAGATAAATTACATAAAAGTATTAGCCAAAATGGAAAAAATTTACAAATTTGAGTTTTTCAAATCAAGCTTGGGTTCATTAAAAAAAAAACCATAAAAAAAAATGAAAAGCCACGCTATAGAAGATATTTGGAAATAGTTCTTTTAAAAATTTTCATTTTCTAATTGTTACAATACAGAAATTTCAAAAATCAATGGAAAAAAAAAGCTATACTATAGATTGCTATGACCTAGTTTGGAAAACAGGTGACACTGAGACACTGACTAAAAAACAGCAGATAGCATATGTCATCACTAGAAATATACAGCCTTATTTAAACTAAACGTTTATAGAAATATTGTTAATAATTGACCCAAATTGGAATGGGACTTATAGTACTGAAAATGATCGCATTTCAGATATATATTGATAAATCATTCTAACATATTATTCAGTGAAAAAAGTCATTTAGAATATTTAGAGAATGTTTCAAATTATAAAAAGTTCAAAATCAGACCAAACTAAACTATATCAATTAGGGATGCATTGCAGGCATTAAAAGTCTAAAGTAAGGCCAGAAAATGATGACCATAAAAGCCTGTCACGGGCAGGCAACAGTGTCTCAGCAGGCAGAGTTCTCACCTGTCATGCCGGAGACCCGGGTTCGATTCCCGGTGTCTCCCCATGTAAAAAAGAAATAGAACTTGGTTCTCCTGCCTACTGCTTTCACCTAGACAAAATTATTTGGGCTATGGTGGCTTGGCAGGCAGAGTTCTCGCCTGCCACACCGGAGACCCGGGTTCGTTTCCTGGTGCCTGCCCATGTGGAAAAAAAAGCCTGTCACCATCTCTTTTGGAGGAAGGGAGGGGTATTGTGGTTAAACAGAGATACCTGAAGGTTTCCGGGGTTCCAAGAATGTTCTATTTCCTGATGTGGATAATTGTTAATACAGGTTTCTGCTTTACAGCCTTTTATTAAACTCTACGAATAGGTTCTATTGATTCTTCCTGACTGTGGTACACTTTATGATGAATAAAACTAATTTACAACAACAACAAAAAAACAGTCCAGCCAAAAGACTTTGTGGAGGAGGAAGTTAGAAGAAAATGCAACAGCCCAACTAAAGAGGAAGCACGTGGCTCTTCTTACCTGGTGGTCTTTATTCCCAACCACAATATGATTGGGCTTCCTGCTTGCTCCACTGCCTAAATTTGCTGAATATCTGCTTTATGACCGAGGGCAACAAGAGCCCTTAGTTCCCCCATTTTGGCTGAAGAGATGCTTTCACCTCTATGGAGCAAGCAGAGCATGCAAATGACCTGGAACTGTCTCTTAATACTGATGAGAACACAGGGGAGAAGATGAGAAAACATGTGGTCCCAGCAATGGGACAGTATTCCAGACCAGCTGGGGGGTAAAACTGCCAACCATGCACTTCAAGTGACCTTAGGAGATCTTTGAAAGGAGGTGAACAAGTGGATTAATGTCTGCAAGATCACAGGGAGTGTTCTAAGGCACTTGTCATTACCCATCATTTGGTGGTTCAAGACCACTGTGATAGGCAGTTCAGTAGAGTACATTCTCTGAGTTCTGGAACAGGACAACTGAGGTCACGGGGGTGATGAATTCACAGAAAGTGATTTGGGTTCTCTGTGCTAAAAGCTTCTCTGGCACAAAAACGACCCACCAATAGCCCACATAACATTAAAGAACTACAGCATTTCAGAACTAAAGTGGACCTTAGATATCACCTACTTAGTGACTTACAAATGACTTCAAAAAGTCATATGA
Source organism: Tamandua tetradactyla (assembly GCF_023851605.1). NCBI lineage: Eukaryota > Metazoa > Chordata > Mammalia > Pilosa > Myrmecophagidae > Tamandua > Tamandua tetradactyla. The sequence continues at coordinate 36,939,960 of NC_135352.1, read as the reverse complement.
ATGCAAAAGAGCTACCTCAGAGTGGACCTGCAAAGCATGGCACTTTGCCTTCAGAAGTGCAGCTTCTACTCTATCAGCTTTACAACTTGTCTTTCTTGATAGCCACAAAAGAAGGGGTCAATGGCTTAAAAAAGAGAGAGAGTGCTTCAAAAATCACTGATCTTGTCCAACTCATTTCGCAGACAAAGAAACAACACGGAGGGCAAATTCTATCCCAAATCCACCCAGCAGATTGTCTACTTTCAACTTGTGCTTTTTCTAATACACTATTTACTGCTAACTAATATCGTATGCAAACAAATCTTAACTAGTGATCATAAAGTAAGAAGCACAGAAACAGATCTAATAGTCAAGAGTACCTATATCATTAGATGGTCATTTAGTGAGTTTCTATGGTACATGTTTGGAATACCTGGCAAATATAAAGACTGTTTTTACTGTGATGCTTTTCTCCTTCTCTTTACCCACTTTTTCACCTACTGTTCTATCCCTACCAACTGCCAGCCTGAAATTGTTAAATGGCTACACAAATCCATACAAGGAATGAAATCAGCAACCTCGTCTGAGGACAACAGCTGCTGGGAAGAAAATCTGATATGCACCATGGACAAAGACTTAATGGAAGAACAATTTTACACATAATCCCCCACCTCCCTGCAGTTCTAGCCACAAATAGTTTCATCACTGTTAGGCATGTGCTCACAGAGGTGGTTGGAAGCAGGGCATTTTATGTTGATATTTTTCACGAACAGTGAAGAAGAGGGGCTGACTGACATTTGTTTCTGTCACATCGAACAAATGTGCAGGAAAAAAGGACCGGGAGCAGAAAGCTGAAAGCCCAAAGCCCCAGGTGTGCTGGCCTCAACTCTAACTTCATATGCCAAGGCAGCAACCCATCTGCTCCGGCTGATGGGCTCTGGGTGTCCTGCAGGCATCTGCCCTTGTCCAGCCCTATCCGAAGAGGAGGCACAGCCCACGCTGGGGGCTGCTGCTCTCTCTCCTAAAGGAGAAGAGAATTCCTAACGCTGGAGCAGAACCTTCCTCCCATCGTAATCCTTTAGGCTCCTACACACGGACAAACCAGTTTTGTACATAGGCAGAACCAAGATTTTGCTAACTAATGCAGATACTGAAGAATTCAGGGCACAAAATTAACACACAGAGAGAGGCTTGAAGGGCACAGAACTCAATTTTATGAGGTAAAGGGAACCGTGGAAGAGGGACAACAGACAGATGAAGAGGAGGGCATAGAGGGCATTACTTATAGATTAATCTCTAGACAGCACTGATTTTCTGTCTTCATTTTGTCTTTGAGAATTAACTCCCAGAGTCACTATAAATTTGTTCAGTGTACATGGGTCGCGGATTTGGGGGCAAGCACAGTCCAAAATCCATGGACTTACCTTAATTTGAATTCCATTGCTTTCTCCCTCCCACTTTTCCCTCCTTCCTTGAATATTTATTACCTGCTATGTGCTAGGCATTTTTGCTAAGAGTTCTGAGGATGAATGAGTTGCTTTCTTCATGATGCTTATGAGCTAGTTATAGTCCCACATTGGTGGTTGAGTCAAGGTTGAATATGCTTAGGATAGTATGTGAAAGAGGAGAAAGCAGCACAAAAAGAATTAAGTAAATCTGCCACAGAGATCCTGAAAGATAGCTCTGGAGAAAGGACACTGCTCAATTTATAATATAGAGCAAAGAAACAAAATCCTGCAAATGGTCAGAATGGTGATGTCAGAAGTAACATCAGAAGACTGGGGCTCAAGTTGTCTTTCCTATAACTATACCAATAATCTTGAGCAAGCCCCTACATGTTAAAGCCTCCACAGCCTTCACTATTAAAAAATAAAACACCATCATCTATTTATGTATAGAGCAGTTATGAAGATGCAAAGGGATAGCATGTATGGAAAGCATTTGTGAAAATACAAGAAAAATTAAAAGTACTATTATTAGAATATGTGGGGTAGGTCAAGTTAAGTCAAAGCATGGCAATAGAAAAGCCAAAAGAGCTCAGTAACAGCTCCCTTTAAATCATGTACAGGGACTTTGAGAAATAAGGGATTCGTTTTATTTTTAAGAGGAAATTCTCCCTTTTCCATTTCTCATCTTCTCTTCCTCCTACAATATTAGCCACATAATATTTATTGGAAAAGCAACACATAGATATGCTTAATTTAGAGAAATGCAGGATAGGAAAAGTCTGTATAAAATGAATAGACTGCTTATTTACAAAGGTATTCCTTTAAGTAACAAGATTACAAAAATTAGGTTATTTATTAAAAACTATTTATACTCACCTTACAAAGCACAAGAATGTATATATTCTGGGATATGTATTTCATATTTTTTCAAGTTGTAAAAATAGCTTGAGTATATCAAATATATGAATTTAAAAGCATCTAAGATTTAGCTATTTTGAAAAATAACATTTCGCTTAGAATATTACAATTCTGCCATTACCCGTGGAACTGGATTTCTATCAACTCAGAAGAAAAATGGCCAATGTTGCATCATCGACACTATTCCTTAAAAGTCTATTAAAGACTAGACTAGACTGAGCTACCTACTGAGAATTTCTGGGTGAGCCTACACTGCTGGGCGACTCAGAAATGCTACTCTTAGTTTGTGAAGTCACTGTAAGCCACGGCTTCTTTCACAGTTTAATTCTGTTTGGTGAAAGCTCATAGTCCTTCATAAGGTTCCAGCTGAGCTTTCAGTCAAACTTAAATTTAACTTGAGGTTAGACTTGCAACTAGTCTAAGCAGGAAGGTAAAGACCCTTCAGTTCTTGCCACTAACATCATTAATTATCCTATTGCTTTATTCATCTCTTTGATAGCCAATTACAATATTTACAGTTTAATGGTATACTGAAAAGGAAAGACAAACATCATTATTTGTGACTATTATTTTCTAAAAGAGGTATAGTCACCTTTAGATAGCTCTTGCCATGGCTTGATAAAAGAGCAAGTGTTTGTGGAAGCAGTTGCTCTTGGAGGGACACTTTCGCAAACCTGTGCCTAGAGTCCCAGATAATTTAAAAAATGGTTCAGATGTCTTGGTTTTTCAGTGTTTAGATCTTTCCACGTCCAGGGTTTTCAATAATTCTGCATCCTTATTTCCATATATAATCTTCTTATTAAAAAACAAAGTGGTTCACTTTTCTCTTCTTCAACATGAAAAAAAAAAAAACACTACAACAAAAAAACATTTTGTACGATGTACTCTAGTGAAAAACTATGTTATGGCTACTTCCTGGAGAGACCAGCTGGCAAGAAAGAGGCATAAAGGAAAAGAGTCAAATCCCCGAACTAGCTGACTCAGCCCTTTATGGATGCCATTGCCATCGTCATTTTGTTTTCTCCTTCCGGCTGCTGGGGATTAAGAGGAAAGAAAGTCAAAAGGCAAGAGGTTTTTAAGAAAGATGGATTGGCAGAGGAAGTTTCATATCTGGTGCTTTGATATTTAGGAGGTTAAGCAGCTGCAATTCTTTCTATGGCACAGATTTTAAAAGAATAGCCAGAAATTTACTGTGTACACACAGTAGCAGAGGATTCCTGAAATGGCACCTGAAAGCCTTGCAAATTCAAATTTATCATGGCATTCTTGCAGAGGAAGCCAGGTTTTTGTAAGTGTAGTCATGACCATGTATTACCATGTTTGTCCAGGAAAACATTTCTGTCGGGAGAATTTCTGTCAAGAAAAATGTTTTTGACAGAGTTAAGAGCTCAGAAGAAATTCCTGCAAGTTTAAAGCTCCCAGCTTCAGAAGCATCCTCACCATAACCTTCTACCCAGGCCCGAGCTCTCTGTACTGCTCTCTTTGCTCCATCCTATGTAATATCTCAGGATGTATTGCCTCCTTTTGTGGAGCCTATAAATGAGAGCATCTGAATGGCAAGGATATCTTGAGATACTGTATATGATAAATTGCTTATTTTTACTTGCTATTTGGGCAAACTTTAAAATATACCATAAAAAGCTAAATTAAGCAAAAATTAAATAGCTAAAATTCTCTAATAATTTATATTCTCTATGGAGAGGGCCAATAGGCAAATTATTGGATGGCACAGAGACGTTATGGACCCTTCAATCAGTGTGAACAAATCACGGGTTATGAATACAAGCTTAGGTCCCAATGGGATCTGGGTTGAAATTCTAGTTCTTTTACTGACTGAAAAAGCTTGACAACTTACCTAACCTTTCTTAGTTTTTGTTTATATTGATAATTTAAGATGTGAATAAAACCAACCATTTTGAGTTGTGAAACAGGGTATCTAAAGAGCCAGCACGATGCCTGAGTAGAATACATGCTTAGAAGACAGGTCTCAGTATAATTAGGTGCTTGTAGCCACTGTTTGGCGAACATAATGAATTTATTATAATTTTACCATCTTTTCTGGCTGATGCTTCTCTGTGTTATTAAATGGTGGGTAGTTCTTTACTGTTTTGAAAGTTTAAAAAATACAATATAAAAAGCTAACATTTATAGACTATATGCCAGACGCTATGTTAAGTGGTGCAGGTAATACATTATAACTCATGTAAGGTTTTTTTTTATTTTTTGACGTTTTTAATTGTATAATATAATATATATACAAAGCAAAGAAAGAAAAAAACCAATAGTTTTCAAAGCACTCTTCAACAAGTATCTACAGGACAGATCCCAGAGTTTGTCATGGGCTCCCATATGACTCTCTCAGATACTTCCTCACAAGCAACAAAAGAAAAAGTAGATAAATGGGAACTCCTCAAAATTAAATGCTTCTGCACCTCAAAAGACTTCGTGAAAAAGGTGAAGAGGCAGCCAACTCAATGGGAGAAAATATTTGGAAATCACACATCGGACAAAGGTTTGATCCTGTGTACCTAAAGAAATCATACAACCCAACAACAAAAGAACAAACAACCCAATGAGAAAATGGGCTAAAATTGTGAATAGGCATTTTTCTGAAGAACAAATGCAGATGGCTCAAAAGCACATGAGGAGATGCTCATGTAAGGTTTACAATAATCCTCTGAAGTAGTTATCATTATCTCCATGTTATGATGAAGACACCGAGGTCTGCAGTCTCTAAGCAATTTTCCTAAAATCACCCAGCTAGACAGTGTTAGAGCCAGGGTAGAACAACTGATGCCTGGCTAAATCACTATGCTAAATGCAGTGTGATTTTAACCTCCATTTTCTCCTACTTATTCATTCAACAAATATTTGCTGAGTTTCTTCAATATTCAAGGCATTAGTTTTGCTTCATGCCGCTGAAAGTTATTTCAAGGATTAATTGATTTTTCGCCCAGTAAATAATAATTTCCTTCTCCAGAATAACAGCAGTTATGACGCATCTACTTTCCCCACAGTGTTGGTACAAGTCAGTCTCTATTCAAGGATTCAGTAAGGATCATGTTTGGCTCATGAGACTCAGGTTCATTTCAAACCTCTTTTTTCTTCATTGCTGTTAAATGCTTGTCTTTAAAAAATCCTACTTTTTTCAATAATCAAAACATTCATGATAGTGCTCTAGAACCAGGTTTCTGGTAAATTATGTGTGCTTCTTTAAAACTTGAGCTTTAAATGAGTTTAAAAATCTCAATCACTGAATCCAAATAACTTTCATAAATAATTTTTTTTTTAGATATTATCATTAGTTTCAGTAGGCCCTAAACATTGAACTTATTTAAACTTTCTTTACACCTTGGAAAGTTACACAGAGTGGATATGCAGTTATTGTTTTAGGACCTAATATTTACTACATAGGAGATATTCTCTCTGACACAAACCAGTCTTATTTTGTTCTTTTCTTTGAGTAATTGTAATTAGCCATAGCATTTAGCTACCATACTAGATTTTACTAGATGAGTAATTTCATCAAAACTACAGGACGTAGGATGAAAAAGGAAGGTTCAAATTTTCATTTAGTTCCTTTACTTGCAGTTCTTGGAAAGTTACTGTAAAGAAATACTCATTCTTTCCCAGACTCAATAGAGCTGTCATTCAGTGCATCTAAAATCTAATTTTTCTTGTTCCCAATTCACCAGGGAATGAGGTAGAATTTGGAAAATAGAAATGGTTCATAAATCAATGGTTAACCGAATATATATTTATTTGTTACTGAGGAGCTGATTCACTCACAAAGTTACCATTTCTTAAACGGTCATTATATAACTGCTATTGTAGTATGTTGAGATCTCTAGAAGGATGGCTTCCTTTAGGTGTTTGGCAGCTTCGCCTGACTCAATCAGCTAATGAGATCTTGCAGCATTAGGATGGTAAAGAGCAGGTTTTCAATGGATGGGCCTTAATTTCCTCACTTTCATTCTTCATTTAAATCCTAGCTGTGCACTTGGAAGGTGAGGTGAGCCAGTGCATCCATTTAATAACATGAATGGCATTTCTGTATTAAATTTCTGTTTGTTTGGACTCTACCTACAGTTTAAGAGTATAATCCTTCTGGAAAGAGTTTATGTAGTTCAAATGTTTCTATTTTACTTGGTAGGCAATGATGACATGGAAATTTTAGCTGCCCTGATGGCGAGAGGATACCTTTGTGCCATTTCAAAAAGTTATTCTCATTCCTGGCGTGCCTAAAATGTTTACTGTTCTTCTAGTCCCTAGGAAAGAATGTTGAAAGGATATCCAGATACAACCCATACTATATGGTGGCTGGTTTCTGTAAAATGCATGTAACAACTAATATTTTAAATTAACTGCTTTTTCTTTTTTGCACGGACAGCACTGGGAATCAAATGCGGGTCTCTGGCATGGCAGGCGAGAACTCTGCCTGCTGGGCCACTGCAGCCCAGCCTGGGACACTAGTTTTTAATCACTGTTTAAGCCTTTCTTTAAAGAAACACTTCTCTTACAGCTCAGCTCATGAAGCTTCCTGAAGGCAGCTTTGTTGTTTAGAGAGGATGGAGCCCATGAAAAGCTTGTCCCCTCACACCATGCTAGTAGATCAGCCCTGAATTGCATCCAGAAAACTCTTAAATTTATTTAGAGGACAGAATTTTTAAATGCTGTCCACTGGTTTCCATTGGGGAATTATAAGATCAAGGAAAAAAGTGAAATCCATGTCCGCCATCAACCTACATTTCACAGAATGGATTTTTTAATCCCAGACCACCTGGAAGTTTCTTTCAGCACTAACAATTCAATACTTTCTTTGAGTCCCCCTCTCTTCTTGGCTTGATATTCCTTCTGCATTTCCAGACCAAAAAAAAAAAAAATGGTCTGTTTTGTGGCATTGCGGGAAGGCTGGAAAAAATGGATGACTTGTGTACTGTGCAGCTAGTAAAGAAAAAAATGCCTAAAGTTCTACATCAACGGTAAGCAAACTTAACAAAATAATAATAACCTTTAAACGATTTGAGGGTGGCTCATGAGTAAGAGGCATTTCATATACTCCTGCTTTTCAGTCATTGAGATGGATTGACTGTCACTGGAGATAATCTTCCCCTCTTCATTCCAGTACCAAAAATGGGCTTAGTGTGCTGCAATTGTTAAGGGGATACACAAAACTGCCATACAGCCTCTCTGAGGATGGGCACTGCTGAATTGGTGTTCGGAAGGTATTCTATCTTCTTTGAGATGTAGTTCATGAAATACGCAACGTTCACATATTAAATCACTGCAGCAAAGATTTTTTTTAAAAACGGGATAATTATTTCTATTCTTGACCAATGACTCTTTTTAACATACTGAATCCAGTGCAGTCGCTAAAAAGCTCTTAACAGGAGTAGGTACTTTTAGATGTACAGTTTGAGATGTGTCTGTTTCTCCCATTGGCATCAAACACCCAACTATGCACCCCCTTTTACATGTATATTTCAGCTTTTGCTCCAGATGAACCAGGCTTGTCACTGTTATCACTACTTAAGAATTTGAGTACCACATTCTAAAATCTTGTTTGGTTTTTTTCTTTATATTTGTCTTGGTCTGGTTTCCATTTGTATCTAACTAGATATGTCTGATTTCCATTTGTATCTAACTTAAGAGAAGACTTTGGAGTCTTCTCTTTTTCTATGAAATGCCTGATACTTTCAGTTACCTTCAATCTCTTCCTTCTTGACTTCCACATAGAACTTTAATTGTGGAATGTGAGAGTTTTCAGTTCAGCACCTTTAAAATAATTTTCTGATTTCTTGCTGTTCTGTTGTTTCACATGTGCACGGTTTTTCTCCCCTCACCCGACTCCTTTTACCCAGAAATCAAGTCATGTACTATCTCTTATAAATGTATATAGTATGTATACTTTATCACTGAACACTATGCCAGGAATAGAGTAGGTATCCAAGCATCTACTGAGCTAAATTAAACTTAAAACTATCAGTTATATCAATGAATAAGAAAAATAGCTTATTTAATAATCATTTGCTAAAAGAGATAGTAAACTGGAAAACAGAAAGTCAAAATCTGGTTTCATTCTTGAACTGTCCTTATTATATAAAAATTTTAAAGAGTTGCCCATACCCATGTCACTTATTAAATTCATTTTGAAATTTCGTCACCAGAATAGTTAAAATTTTTGAAGAGGCTTAGTAGATAGGCGATGAGCATACATGTTCCTTTTATAAAAATAATTTTTAAACCAGACTCTGAGCCTTAAATACATAACTGTAACAAAAATAGGTGGAAAAGTAAAAACATTAGATAAGGGGTAAAAAAAAATGGGGAATTTTGAGCATTATGAAAAAGGATACATGCATAATTGTGGTAGAGTGTACGTATGTTGTGAGTACAGCTTTTATTTAACTGATGTATCGAAGGCAGAATATACTTTTCTCTATGCTCCCTCCTCTGCACTCCCATAACACCTTGTTCAGCCCTGTAAAACAGTATTTATCGTGTTTTTTTTTAATTACTTGGTTGCTTGTCTGTCTCTCAGACGATACACACCTTTAGGAATGAGGCTCTATGGTTTGTTTGCCTAGTTTATCCTTATGCCTGGCACAGAGCCTTTCACACAGAAGATACATAATGAACGTTAAGTAATAAGTAAGCAAATAAATGAATGGCTAAAAGGGAATAGAGGAACAAAAATGTATAAGAAAATTCCTAGGATAACTGTTTTCCTCTAAGCCATCACCAGCTATCTGCTTCAAGTTCTTTGATGTCTAAAATCCATGTATTTCTTTAAATATAGAGGAAGAGGAAAGATGTTGTGTTGACATTCGAATTTAACAAAGTCATTTATAAACTAGGAACTTTGTTCCTAGATTCCATGTTTAATTCAAAGTACTATAATAGACTCTTCCCGAAAAGTATGCTAGCCCTTCTAAAAAATAGTAGGGCTTGGATGAAAGTAAATCCTCTTTTAAAAAAGATGTTGGTAGTACTTTTGATTATAATGTCTCATCTTTTGTCATAGAAAAGCAGTTCTATTAAATCAAAATTATTCTTATGTAGCGTTGTTACACCTAAACACAGTGTGTCCCAAACCCTCATGCTTCCAGGGTTGTTTTATACCTTTATATAATGAACAGCATCAAAGAAGTCATCCTACAGATTTGCTCCCTGTAATTTTCATTGCTGAGACTATGAGAATGGTCCCAGCCTCACTAAGTTGATGCACAGTTGACACAGCAGCAGGAAGAAAAGTGACACACATGAAAAGCTGGCTCCTCAGAAACCTGCACAATGATGTTATTGCTGCTTTACTGGCATCTGCTATAAGTTAAGTTCTCAACTTGCTTTTGAAACTGGGAAGGACTTTACTCATGGAGAGAGCACGATGTCAGATCCTTTCTCCCATCATATCGAATTCCAGATTTTTTCCCACCCAGGTTACACTACTCTCAAAACGACAAGTACTTTTGCCATGTGACCTGTGGTAGCACGTTTACACCGTATCCTATTTCCAGCATCAACAAATAAACTTGACAAAAATAACTGCTCACCTAATGACAGGGCTGACACCAAATTTATGACATCACAAGCACAACTATTCTATCAGATGAAAGATTATTCTACATAAAGTCTCAAACATGGAAGGATTACATTGATGAATTCTGCATAGAAACCTGACCTATCAGCAAAGCTGGAGCAAACTCATCTCTTTCCTGAGGTGGACTTACAGCTCACAGATCACAAAACACTTAAGACTGATATCAAGAGACAGATATATTAATTTTCAACGAGAGCCATAAATGTCAGATGGATGTAGGAGATAGGATTAACATAAGACCTGCGGAACTACTTGGGAGTAGATGGCATTAGGGTGGTGGCGGCAGTAAGCTGCTTTATGTTATCTGATTTATGTAAGACAGTTTAGGAGGAAGAGAATGTTTGTTTACCCCAAATGGTTATTTTAAGTATGAAGGAAGAACACTGAAAGATAAGAACTTTGTTCCCTCAGGAAACGCATGCATGCCTATTGTCATCCTGTGGTATATAACCAGGATCTGGATAAGAATAAAATTGTCTGAAGTCTGTCTGAAGTAAACTCAAGCTTCAGACCCCCTGAGCCCGTCTGTGTCTTTCTTTCTTCCTTTCTTTTTTTCTCATCATTCCTTAATATCCTTCGAGCTCTGTTTCAACAGGAAGCAACAGATGGATGAAAACACTCCTGCATATGAGCTAGCACATCCTCTTTCTGTGGGCAAGTCTAGATGTGGAGCCAAATGGCCATCAGAAGGTTACTTGGTGATCAAAAACTGGTACAAAGGGAATATGCTAAATAAATAAAACGCAATATTGGAATTCAAATTTTAGGTCCTGAGTTCACACTGGAGACACATGCATGGCTCAACAGGCTTGCCAAGCTGAAGGTCAACATCCCAAATGTGGCCTTGCTGGGAACAGCAGAGGTGTACTCTGTGGCTAATCAATCCATCTGCTGATTGACATGTTTTCCTTTACAGATGTTACTGTCTAAATCGGGGAGCCACTCAGTTACCTTGAAGTAACATGCGCTATTTCTGCCAGCACTATTTAAAGGCATCCGCAGGTTCATCCTTTGTTCTTTTTTTCTTTTTGTTCCTTCCTTGTCCATCAAATCACACTATTCTTTCTCATTGTTTCCATGGAGATCTTTCTGATTGTTTCCATGGAGAGGTGACCCACCCAACTGTGGGTGGTAACTTGATTAGATGGTTTCCATGGAGATGTGTCTCCACCTATTCAAAGTGGAGTTGCTTACTGGAGCCCTTCAAGAGGGAACCATTTTGGAAAAAGCTTTAGAGCCCATGCAGTCAAAGACCTTTGGAGATGCAGAAAGAAAACACCCCCACCACCAAAGAATCCTGGGAGAAAAAACTAGCAAATGTGGCACTGTGCCTTTCTAGCTGAGAGAGAAACCCAGAAGGTCATCAGCCTTCTTGAACCAAGGTATCTTTTCCTGGATGCCTTAATTTGGACATTTTCATGATCTTAGAGCTGTAAACTTAAAACTTATAAAATCCCCCCTTTTAAAAAACCATTCCAGTTCTGATATATTGCATTCCAACAGCTAGCAAACTAACACAAGACCTAAGATAGACCTTAAAATATATTGCTCTTAACAGAAGAAAGGAACTGCCTCTTGAAGTGTCCTTGGAATATCAGCAGTTCATGGCTTCTTCTGGCACTTGGATTCATGTCACCAAAGTAATGAACTTCCCCACATCCTAATTTGCTCTCTGTACTGCTTAGTATTGTAGTTGAAAACACCGTACAAACTCCCATTAGTTCACTGTCGATCTCAAAATATAGTACTAGCTTAAAAATGGTCTAGACTTCTGATAATGGAGAATGTAATCAGGATAACCAACAGCAAGAAGGATATAGGAGGGAGTCATACAGAAAGCATAAAGAAGTACCTTGCATATAATGGTGGAATTAATAAAAAAAAAAATAGTCTCCAATTCAAAAGATGAAAAGGTAGATTTGCAAAATTTATGGGACTAGCAAAGGGATAGGGAAGGAAATAACCTTCAGATATTTTAGCTACTGTTTAGCTTTTCAGCATTTTTGTTGGATAATTGTACCATGGTCTCAAGCCTGATTGCAAAGTACTTTAAAAAATAACCCTCCATTTGACTGAGTGAGCTGATTTGCAGCAGTAGCTAGCAAGACTAACAGTTTCTTTTATTTCATACCAAAGTACTACTGCTCATGAGGAGGTGTCAATTATGCCGCGATTATGAAAGGCATGAAAATACACACATCATCTCATATTTCACGGAATTTGGCAACTCCATGTCAGAAACGTTGGGGGAACAATCTGGCTAAGTTTTGAAAGCAGTAATGGGAAATCTAATTCAAAGTGGAATGAAGGTGATAATCTTCCCAAGGAAGGAGGAAATTACTGGATTATGAAAAGCTAATTAAGTCTGATTACTTAATTATAAATATATAAACAAAATTAAAACAGTTCATAGTAAAAAAAAAAAAGGAACGATGTTACAATGGAGAAAATAATTTCTGGACAAGAATGAACTCTTTTAGTTAGGAGGTTACGAAAGAGTTTGTAAAGTACATGATTCTCCTCCTAATGATAAAATAACCATGAAGACTAATTAGCCTTACACTGAATAGAAATTCTGATTAAAATATTCTATTTTTTATATATGGATTAACGCAAAATATTGGAAGGGAAAATTTTGTTTAGTAGATTTAACATTAAAAACAATCCAAGGTAGGACAGGCAAGGGTGGCTCAGTGGCAGAGTTCTCACCTGCCATGTTGGAGACCTGGGTTCGATTCCCAGATCCTGCCCATGCCAAAAATAAAAGTAAAAATAACCCAAGATAAATTTTAAAATGGGTTCTCATTTTAAATGATCGGAAAAAATGTTTTCTATCAGTGAGTGTTGATTTCTTTCTTCCTTCCTTTTTGGAATCTAACCCTAGACTTCTAATATATCTTAAGACTACCTCATAAGAGTAAATGGGAATCAACATTTATTTCTGTGACTTCCCTGAAAAAGCCCCCTGAGATCAGTCTAAAGAGGAGGCAATCGTTTCTTTTTATTTAAATGTGCTCAAAAGGAGCTTCCATAGCTTATGTAAAACCCTTCTCAACCCACCAAAAAATATTTCTTTCTCTTTAGCCAATTTTTATGTAAGACAATTCTCATAACACATAGACAAAATCTGCTTATGAAATAATGAGTTATAAGCTGCCTATGAAAGTAAATTTATCACCTTATGATCATTTATTGAGACATATCCAGAAATATGGCTTTTATTTTTAAATCTAGTATCCTTATGTTTGCTATTTTCTAAACAAAACATTTCATTTACCAGCTGGACTTTTTTCATTTTCAATAGCATCACTTAGTGATCCATCACATTTAAATGCAATTATACCTGTTCTAAAGCAGAGGGAGTGGGTGAAGAACTAAGTCCTGCCTACTACCTCTACCTCTCATCCTCTCTGTGGAAGTTGCACATTGACCTTTAGATTTTCCTTACTTTGAGTAAATCCCTCATTGCATGGGAATAACCTTCCTCAAGAAAAAATGTACTGATTATCCACTCACATACCAAAAGAGATTTTCAACTTTCACTCAAATTTCCATGCGTCTACAAAAGAAGCCTAGATTTTAAAATGAATTCTACCACAAACTGTAAAATGGAGGAAAACAGATTTTAAGAAGACAAGCTTCTACTTTGTGCTCTTTTATTTTTCAAATCTAAATCCTCTATTTGTATGATAGTGAATTTTCTTCTGAAAATTTAGGTTACTTTTATAAGTATTTTGCGCACTAAAATGTGCATGCATGTCTGCTACTTTTCAAACCAAAAATTTAATCAAAAGACTATAAGGAATTAAAATGTCACTTTGAAGTTTAACATATGACTGATTTTTATTGTACACATTACTGATTCACTAGAACTAAATGGTTTTACAGCCTTTTAAGTCTATGGCTAAAATCATTGTTTCCCCATCTTGGTCTCACACTTCAATTTTTTCTAAGGAGCATAAATGTACGTGGCTGCACATGTGAAATTTATTGATTCATGTTCCTATCTTCTTATAATTATTTTTTCACCAATTGAACAGTAATAAGTATCTCAGGAAAATGTCATAAAATGTTCATTTCTGACACAACCTTATTTTGTAATCAAATGGTTAATCTTAGTAAAATAAAAAGTTGACTTTGCAAGTGAAATGTTTAAAGTTTGTAAATGATTATTAAAAGAAAAATATATATTTGACAGGATGCTATAAATCTATTCTGCAGTGGAACCTTGATTTTTTTAACCCAAACATTTGCACAGCAAAGTAAGTTTCTCTTTCATGAAGTCACGGAATGAATTGACAAATATTTTCCGTAATGAGAAGTTTTCAAAACATTTACTTTGAAGCAACCTATAAAGAAAAGCATGTGATGTTTCCCTGGATGCTGGATCAAACGGTAGTTAAACTCAACGTGAAATAAGAGAGTATTATCATAAACATACCTTGTCCTTGAGTTACTCCATAAAATTCAGCTGCTATCCTTGCTGCTTCTTTCCGGTTGCCTTTCACAATGTAGAAGTGACTAAGGATGGCAAGGCTGATTTTCACAAAAAGCTTAAAACAGAAAAGTGAAAGTATTGTAAAGTAGACATTGGATAACTGTTGGGCAAATGGTCGGGTTTCTTCTAACACTGACATTGCTGCACAAGAATCTGCGGCAGTTTTTCAGTTAGTTCCAAGTCTCCAATGTGCCTGGCTCTAGTCCGGGATACTCTGAACAGCTGGTCCTGAGGAAAGAAAATATCAGCTGGTAATGATGCCTACAGCTCAAAATATTTATACTGTCCGTAAAGGTTCTTCACAAACTCCTATTGGTCTGACAATATTCCATGGAAGCAATTGCATCATGCATCCCATTTATAAAACTCCTGACTTTCCATTCTCGGTTTAAAATGACCCCCCGCCTCTCTGCTCTGGATTTCATTTCTAGATATTGAAATTTATGCAAAATGATTTCCTCTTTGGTATCTACTCATCAAGAACAATTTGACGACTTCATGGATGTGGTCCTTCTTGTTAAGGCAGATGATACGCATAATATCAAGGTAAAATTAAGCCAACCTATTCAAGCCTTTAAAATGGTACTATTTGTGGACCATGGGCTATGTCAGCAAATAAATCATGAGTGACTCGATGATCTTAATGACTATTCATCAGACCAGCCAGTAACGTTGCTTTCCTTGTTATCAAAATAACTTATTTGTCTACAGTAAGTTTTTCTCTGTGGTTGTTGACAGAGGCGAAAATCTCAGAAAATTTTATTAATGTTAAGTATTCAAAGCTTTACACCTGGATGTGCTGTGACATGAGGAGTGATGCTTCCTAAAGAAGTTATCCTTTAGGGTTTGGTTGTTGGTTTAGAAACTGTGAAAGTTTAGGTTTTCCATGGTTAGATTAGAAAATCTTGGAGTAATAAATTTAGGCTGTTCATTCATCCAGTAACACTTTTTAAGCACCTACTTTGTGTCAATCATTTTACTAGATGCTGTGGATGTAAAGATGAATATAATGGTCCCTGCCAATAGGATCTCACAGCACAGAGGCAGGAACCAGCAAGAACCAGATGAACAGATATATAAATAGACATATCAGTAGACTCTAGGTAGGGACTGAGAAGCCTGGGAGCACAAAGAGGAAGAATCTAAGCCTGAAAAGGCTTCTCTAGCAAGTGGCACACCAGAAGAATTAAGCAAACATAAGTGTTTCATCCGGACTGTTTAAAATAGGAAAAAAATATACTTTTTAGGTCAATGATCTTGGTTAACCCCTGTGCTGGTTTGAAAGGATTTGCATATCCTAAAAAAACTTACTCAGCATTGTCTGTTGAAAGCTTGATTAGATTATCTCCATGAAGCTGTAACTCGGCCAACTGTGGGTACAAGCTTTTGAATAGAGGGGGATGTGACTCCACCATTCCAGGTGGGTCTTGACTAGTGAATTGGAATCCTTTAAGAGAGGAGGCATTCTGGAGAAGGCTTCAAAACAGCAGGGCCACAGAGCAGAGAGCCCATGCTGCCAGAGACCTTTTGAGATGAAGAAGGAATACACCACCAGAGGAGCTTCATGAAGAAAGAAGCCTGAAAGCCAACAGATGTCGCCATATTTGCCATGTGCCTTTCCAGTTGAGAAAGAAACCCTGAATTTTATCGGTCTTTATTGAGTGAAGATAACCTCTTCTTGGTGTCTTAATTTGGACATTTTTATAGACTTGCTTTAATTGTGACATTTTCTCAGCCTTAGAACTGCAAACTAGCAACTTATCAAATTCTCCTTTTTAAAAGTGATTCTGTTTCTGGTATATTGCATTCTGGCAGCTAGCAAACTAGAACAACCCCATTCTGATTTATTTCATGATTTAACTGCAATTGTCTATATTGAGATCCTTAGGCAAGCTACATTATAAAAGAAAACTAGAATAAATTATTAAGGAAAATAATGTAGAATGGCAATATTTTGGCAATTAAGCCAAAAATAATATGCCATAATACAATATATTACACAGGGAACTTATTTATATGTTTATCTAACCACATTTGGGGTCTCTTAGCTGTGGTAGTGCTTATCAATTCTTCTGAGAAGTTTCCAAAATAAGTACAAAGATATTTCCAGGAACACAAATATCATAACAAATGGAAGAGGCCCTTCTTGGAAAAGAGGACTCTATCGGCAACTGGTCATATTTTTCTAAGAATGCACTTATCTGCCTCGGTGTCCATACTTTTTGTGGTCTATCTTATCGTTTGCGTTGATTTATAAAACATTCCTAAGACAAGACATTGCTGTAAAATCACTGTGTCAAACAAATCAGGTTTCTTCTTTCACCATTGGCTGAGTGGTTCCCAGAAACATAAACTAGATCAGTATAGTAGAAAGCAGTTTCCACACTCTATCTGAAATCGGCCATTGTTTTCTTATCAGAGGGAGAATACCTGACCAAGCAGCCATGAATCAGACCCAGTATGTGATTTCACACATACTGAAAATGCATGTCAATGTGCAAAAGGTAAACACTCTGACAGAATGTTCCTCTTCTTCACTAGGGGTGAGGTGGCACCATTTAGGTAATTCCATGACCGTTGCCGTCCTCCCCTCTGGCATGATGCTGTGTGACCACCCACTGGACAGGCGTGCCTTGGAGACAGCTGGACCTTCACAGCGCTCTGAGTCACTGCACCAGCTCCCACCTCAGTGCTTCAGAGTCAGAAATGAAACCACCCGCTTTAGTCACAACTAAGCGTCCTTCTAAGGTTTCACTCCTTCCTCTTTACCAGTAAGTCCCATCGTTAAACTGTCAACCCCACGGCTTATCAGGAGCCTGGATTCTTTTGGGTTGAGAAACACTTTTATTTCATGAAGGCTGCCATCATTGGGGCATCAAGTTTCAACCCTTTTATATTTTTACTAGTAGAAAAATACTACCGTCAAATAGTTAGGATTTTATGTCAAGATAGGTCAGGTTTTATTTCAATCGGCTCCTTGATTCCTACACGTCTGTTATCTGTGCCAGCCTCCCTTGGCAAATTTTACTCTGTTTATCACTGAATAAAAATTAAAGAGGAATAAAATAACCCATAGTAAGTATATTTATCAAATATAAACTAAATGCTGCTTTGTTCACATTATAGACACATCCAAGTAAAACCATTATAATATTTAAGACACATAAAAGTATTGTGCATATATATTCCTGGTATCAGCATTTTCTTTGAGGAATCAAAATAGCAATTAGTAATTTAAGCAATATATTGAGATAAACACTTTATAATTTTCCATGTTGAGCAGATAAATTGATTAATAATCTGATTAATAATCGATTGGCTATTGTGTTAGGCTAGAACATGCTTCCTTTCCTAATCTTGTTAGTTTCCAATCAGTCTCACCAAAATATTCATAGAGCACCATCTGTGTGTGCAACATTGTGTTACCAGAATGGGTGATGGGAGAGGAGAAAAAACAAACAAAATAATTTGCTGAGGGCCTACAATATGCAGTATGCATCACAGAAATCTTCTCACTATTTTATTCCAATCTGGGGAGGGGATTATTTCATTTTAAACATGAGGAAACTTGGGATCAGAGAGTTCAAGGTCAATGTCAATGATGAGTAACAGCACTATTTGAACACAGTTCTGACTCTCAAATATGTGCTCAGATTGTTCTCATATTTTCTTTTTTTAAGAGCTTACAAACTGAGTGAATATGACTCATGCTTCCCGAAACTGACACACACAGTCACACAAATTCAAACACACACTGTAGCAAAGACATGAATATAAGATCGTAATTAATCAGGTACCTAAAATAGTAGGGGAGGCTAGATGTGCTATGGAGATTAAATTAGATGGAAACTTGCACGGGTTGAACAAATGGAAATAAAGAATAAGGGGAATATTTCATGACTTAGCTGATATTTTTGGACTATGCAAGGCTAAAGGTCAGTAAGAGGTTCCCATAAAAACAGCAAAGAGGAAGGGGCAAACGCGGAACTGGGATAGAGCTGGGATGGTGAATTTTATCTGTTAACTTGACTAGGTTTGGTCAAGTGCTGGTGTAGATTTTGCTGTGAAGGTATACCGTAGATGTGATGAGCATCTACAATCCATTGACTTTAAGGGAGATCGCTCTCACGATGTGAATGGGTCTCATCCAATCACTGAAGGTTTGATGAGCAAGATCAGTGGTTTCTGAGAGAAGAAATACACCAACTATACCTCAGTCCAGCTTGTTGGTTTCCTCTACAGATTTGGGACTCAAAAATTCAATATGACTCTTACTGGAATTTCCAGCCTGCCCACCTGCCCTACAGAATTCAGACTTTTCAGTCCCCATAATTGTGTGAAGCTGTGCCTTAAGATAAATCTCATCCTATGTATACATGTACACATGCACAAACACATATCCTTTTGATGCCATTTCTCTGCAGAATCGTGACCAATGCAGTAACTGAAACAGCGTATTAAAAATGCTGAGAATGCAGAATATGGTCAAATGGCTGAGTAAGAACAGATAGGATGAGGATGAAGGAAAAGATACTGGGTCTGGATAGAAGGAGTTCATTGATGACCTTCATTTCAGTGTTTTCAAAAGGCAATGGAATGGAAAGCAGGGAAATACTGTGAACTTTCAAAGAAACAAGCTTTTTGGTTGCCTCTTATTGTCACCTTTCTAGATACAGACTGTGCTCCTTACCACCAAGAGTATGAGAAGACAGGTCCTCTGCCAAGCTACCCCTGGGACCCAGCTTTTCTCCTTTCAAGTCTCTTGCTCACCTTCTCCTTTAGAATTGTCAGGGTATTAGATGAACAGGGTTCTTCATACTGTGATAGGCGTGGTCTTATGGCATGAAGTATACATAAAATAAATGTGTTTCTGGGACTTAGTTTCATGTCACCCAGATGTTGAAAATGATAGGACAAAGCTTAGACTTGTAAATGTGACCAGACTACTCTTTAAATTTTCATGAAGAGAGAATCTCACTACCAGATATTATGGGAATTAATTGTTTGACTTAGCTACAGTATTGAACCCCATTGCTAGACTGAAAATATCAATAAAAATTGACAAAATAAAAATTGCCTATTTTTTCTAGGTAGAGGAAATATAGTGAGCCCACTGAAATGACTACTTTCTTTAAAAAAAGAAATACGAACCCTATTCCCTGGTAGAAATCAAAGATTTCTTTTGAATTTTTATTCCTAATATTCAAAAAAAACAAAAGTATATTTCAAACAGGAAGGTTGCTAATGTTCAGTACATGTCAGGCATCTTCCCAGCCCCAGAACAGGGTTGCTGAGGATGAACTGAAAACAGTGAATGCCAATTGAGAAAAGTCACTTGCCCACAAATCGGAGGGTCAATGGTTGCTGGTAAAATGTAAGTCAAAAGCTACACAAGTTATTACTGGTAACATAATAGCTTACTATTGTACTTACAACACCATTGAAAATATAATTCTAATTTTTTTTTTGTTTTGTGAAATCTCATAAGAAAAAATGAAAGGCAAATGCAACCCTTAGATATTTAAAATACACTGGAGCTTTAGATGTTTAGTATACACTAGAAATAAAAGCAGACATTTACACTTCAAGATAAAATACTGGAAGGAATCAATAACTGAATTTAGCTATATCTCCATTTGGTAGATGCTGTTTAATCTGTCTTCACTTATGGAAATGCTGTGCTCATGGAAATAGACACTTCACAAAGGTGAATCAAAATGTGTTGTCATAACTCCTGGTGTAGGTGTGGACACTGTGAGGTAATGCTTCTGTCATAAACAACATATTCACAGCAGAACTATGGGTGTCAATGCCTAAGGTTCCTAGCAGACTGCCTGTTTATGAAGGATAAGCTCTCATAGAGATTTTATAATTGTAAATATTATTATTTTGGGGGATGGTGAGGTTTGGATGAGAGCTCTTCTGTTTTGCCTAATAGTACCATCTGGGAGCAAAGTCTTGCTTTTGGCCACCAGCCATACTTCCAGAATTATGGAACAAAAGGGTAACTTGTGGAGAGCCGCCTCCCGGGTCAGGCCTAGTGGTCGCGCTGCAGCCTGCTCTAGAGTTCCCCCCGCCCATCGAGTGAGTCAAGATGGCGCCCGCATCCTGTTTCCGCGTATGACGTACGCGCCCACCAACCCTATCTTCCAATCACCTCTGTATACGTGGCACTAACCTATTGGGTTTGGGCACAGTATATAAGAGGTTACCCGGACAGGGTGGGTGGAGACGACCCGCAGGGAGCCGTACCTGACGGCCGCATAGAGGTTGTTCCCCCGCGGGGTATCTTGTCCCGCGTGGAACCTGTAACAGAGAATGCAAGCTTAACTCCAGTAAAGGTCTGTGCTCACAACCGTTGCGTGCCTCGAACCCGTGTTTATCACTCGAGTCGGTTTGCCTGCGCCTGTCTCTTTCTCCCCTCCTGTTCCCTTCGCCGGCCGGGGATCAGAAGCCGAACGAGACGGCTGCGGACAAGTGGTGGCCCGTACGGGGAACCCTTCTGCTGCCTTTCCCCGAGCTGGTGAGGACGTGCTTCTTGAGTTCGCAGCGGACTTCCCGCGCTTGATCACCGCGAGAAGGTGAGTACTTCTTATTACGTGAGAGTTAAGGCCCGCGGGCTTTCAGGTAGCCCCGGGGACTCGGAAGAGCTCTCCGAGTGATTAAAGTACAGTGCCGACTGCAAGCATGGGGCAGTCAGGAAGTTCACCTTTGTTAGCTCCCTTAAAGACCCTTTTGAAGCAGTGGGGTATCTCGGTTAGGAAGAGTTCCCTCCTGCGGTTCTTAGACGATGTTGCTGCTTTTGCACCTTGGTTCGCCCACTCCGGGAGCCTTAGTCTGCCTTCTTGGTTAAAACTTGGTAATGACATAGAACGGGCGCGCCGGACGGGCCTTTGTATGGACCCGATCCTGGTCCCTATATGGGAGACCGTTCGTGCTTGTCTTGAGGCGGAGAATGCTACAGGCCTAAGTCCGTCTTCCGCCCTGCTGCAGGCACGGCACGCGCTCCAAGAAACTCAGTCAGTTTCGTCTGCGGACGGCTCCCGTAAAGGCAAGCCGCCAGAGTCTGGCGCTAGTTCAGACGACTCTGACTCAGAGTCAGATGGTGACGAGACCGAGGGTGCAGACGCGCCTCCGCTGATCGATTGGGGGAGGCCCCCTGTCTCACCCACGCAGCCTTCCGCCCCGCCAGCGTCTGCTGCAGGGGCGCGGCGGCTTCCGGTGAATGGTTTTGGTGATCTCGCCAAAAACCCTCACCACGGGCTCCCTCTGGTGGCCGAATCAGGTAATTACAGTGGCTGCTCTCCAACTTCTAAGCGCTTGTTAAAAGGAATGGGATATGTCCCCGGCAAAGGCTTAGGAGCCTCATTGCACGGGCGCGCAAGGCCTATACAAGCTGTCTCCAATTCTGATAAACGAGGCCTGGGTTTTTCCTAGGGGCCACTGAGGGGAGATTCCCACCCACACCTATAAAACTAAAATGGAAGACCAGTACCCCGGTGTGGGTGCCTCAGTGGCCATTATCACAGGAAAAACTCTCAGCATTACACACTCTAGTGTCAGATCAGTTAAAAAAGGGCCACATCATTCCCTCTACATCACCTTGGAACACCCCTATTTTTGTCATAAAGAAAAAATCAGGCAGATGGAGATTGTTACATGATTTAAGAGCCATTAATAATTGCATGGAGTCTATGGTAAAATTAAATACCTGCATGTGTCAGTAGGCACATGGTCTCAGATATTATTTGCCTCTGCTGAAACAGGAGAGAAAGTCCACCAGGTTATTGCTCATTGCCTCGCCGCTTGGGCAGCGTGGGGTAAGCCAAAAATATTAAAGACAGATAATGGACCTGCTTACACCAGTAGAACCTTCCAAAAATTTTGTGATAATATGGAAGTCCAATTAAAGCATGGCATCCCTTATAACCCTCAGGGGCAAGGGATCATTGAAAGAGCACACAGGTCTCTTAAAGACTTGCTCAAAAAACAGAAAGGGGGAATAGGCCACGGCCTGTCCCCGAAGGCTCAACTGTCTGTAGCCTTATTTACATATAATTTTTTAAATGAAAATTCACAGGGAATGACACCTGCCCTTCAACACACTACTCCGAGTCCTCCACATAGAGGTCTAGTCCGTTGGAAGGATGTCCTGTCAGGACAATGGCAAGGCCCTGACCCAGTGCTCAGCTGGGCCAGAGGCTCTGTTTGTGTTTTTCCCTAGGAACCAGGACGTCAACCAGTGTGGGTTCCGGAAAGACTGGTGAGAACCGTGACATCGCCCGAGGAGGCCACGGAGCTGTTGCCCAAAAAACCAACAAGCCTTCAACCTGAACCATCAGATCAGGCCTCCAACTCTGCTGATGACGGCGGCGACTGACGAGATGGCAACGAAAACGCCGGTCACCCTTCGATTGTTTAGAAGGGGGACCAGTTTTAATACCCCCCGCTCTCCCAACAGGTGGAATCAGACCTTAAAGTGCTTGGGAAGATCAAGTTAACCCCCGTTGCCTTCGACCTTTCCGAACTGGGCGAGACTGTACAAAGTCTGTGGAACCAAGTCACCTCTTGGTTCTCTTGGCCCAATTTGACTACTTGGATTCTCGTAGCGGTGGGACTATTAGTGGGATTAGTCACTGTTAAATGCTTGTTAGAACGCTTGTTCCAGACACAGCAGCAATTGCGTGTTACTACCATGTTGGCTATGTCACTCGCCCCTGGTGCTCCTGACAACGACCGTCCCGCTGCCCGGTCCTCCCCCTCACCGGACGGTCCATCCCGGCCACTCAGGGCGGGGCGCTCGAAAACAGGATCTGCTGCAAAGCCCATGGCCGTGTCCCGGGTGTAAAAGGCGGCACCAGAAGTCATAATTTTTGTCTAAAGGATGATCTCTAAGGCAGAGTCACGGTCCTGGCCAGACTAGACTCCGGCCATTGCACAGAGACATCTAGTGACACCCTCGACTCTGGTTGCCGCTCTCCTGAGCCCCGCTTAGCCCAGTTGCGAGGCGAAGCACTGCAGGGAGAGTCACGTGGTTTCCAGTTCACGGGCTCTCCGGTCTCTATATGAGGAGGCATTCTGGTTGGTGCCTAGCAAGCCTAGTCCAGACTCCCCAAAGCACCAAAACAAGTAGTGGGCTAATCAAGCTCACGGGAGCTCACTCATCAATGGAGACACTGGGTCTAAGAAAGGGTCTACGGACCAAAAATAATAAAAAAGGGGGAGATGTGGAGAGCCGCCTCCCGGGTCAGGCCTAGTGGTCGCGCTGCAGCCTGCTCTAGAGTTCCCCCCGCCCATCGAGTGAGTCAAGATGGCGCCCGCATCCTGTTTCCGCGTATGACGTACGCGCCCACCAACCCTATCTTCCAATCACCTCTGTATACGTGGCACTAACCTATTGGGTTTGGGCACAGTATATAAGAGGTTACCCGGACAGGGTGGGTGGAGACGACCCGCAGGGAGCCGTACCTGACGGCCGCATAGAGGTTGTTCCCCCGCGGGGTATCTTGTCCCGCGTGGAACCTGTAACAGAGAATGCAAGCTTAACTCCAGTAAAGGTCTGTGCTCACAACCGTTGCGTGCCTCGAACCCGTGTTTATCACTCGAGTCGGTTTGCCTGCGCCTGTCTCTTTCTCCCCTCCTGTTCCCTTCGCCGGCCGGGGATCAGAAGCCGAACGAGACGGCTGCGGACAGTAACTCTGCCAGCATTACCATAAACCATAAAATTCATTCACAGAGCTGTCATTAACTTAGATTTTATACAGGTTCTCTGGGGGAATTTACTTGGCTTTCTCCAAAACTCAGAATAGCCTCTATCATTAAAACAAATATCACATGTTGTTATCAGTCTCAACTAGTGGTTGCTTTAGAGTAAATAGGCTCTAATCACATATGTGTGGGCCAGGAAATCTTGGCTAAAGGCTGGCCTCTCTACATATTTGAAGGTAGAATAGCCAGTTATTAATATACACTTATTAAATACCAACTGTGTGCAAAGCACCGTTCTTAATGTCTTATCTGTTACAATACATTCTTTTTGTTTGTTTTTTACAAACCTAGCATTTCTTTAGAGAATCACCCCTCTTCCATTGTTAGTTTTAGCAGTTGTCCTCTTGGTTTCAAAGAAGGACACTTTGCCCAATCAGGCCAATGAGAAACATTTCTGAGACTTCTAGCATTTTGGGTAAGGTGCTCTGACTTTGCTCGGGAGGCTAAGATAGCAAGATATAAGCCAAGAGATGCTAGGAACTGTTGTTGTCAGGAAGGAAATAGCCTGCCTGGAAATTAAGCCAACACAAAGGAAAGCATAGTCAAGAACGGATAGGCAGTTTCAAGGCACCCTTATTTAAGAACCCAGATCTAGCTGTGCCTGAAACCAATAACACGAAATAATAAATTCATTGCCGTTATGATTAATTGAACCAATTTGAATTAGTGTTTCTTTTGCTTTTACAGTAAAGTCCTGATTTACTTGTATTTTCTAGGGTTCTTATGAAGAACTTATGAAGTAGACATTATTATCCCTTTCCATAAAACAACTTACAGGAGTTAATTTGTCCACGATTATATCGCTGGGAGTGGTGGAAGGGCTAGGTCTCCAAAAGAGGTGTTTCTCCTTGCAGTTCTTCTCAGGTTCTTGTTCATAAGTCATCACTGAAACAAACAATGTCTGATTTACCTGCCACCTTCCCACTCACCCTATCCGTGATTCACTGTGTACATTTGTGTGAGGACTGGATTATAAGTAGGTTTTGGTGAAATGCCTGTGTATTTCACTGGGCTGAAGCTAACTGGCCCAACCTAAATCTTTGGTGATTAAGAATTTGTTTCAATCATCTCATCTTAGTCACCCAACTAATAAAAATTCTCTTTAAGGATAAGCCTTTCACTATGACAGTCAGGACCCAAGAGAATTCTTCCAGTATTTCCAATATGATAATTTGCTAAGGATGCATACACACTTTTAGCAATTAATAATTTTCATTTTGTCAAAGAAGAAAAAATGTATCATTACCCTGGAACGTGGCTGACTGACTAATAAAAGTGGGAACTGTGAATGACCCTGTTTAGAATCTGTGACGGATAGGATCTCGTGTCAACTTGGCCAAGTGATGATGCCCAGTTGTCTGGTCAGCCAAGCACTGGCTCAACCATTGCTGCAAGGATATTTCATGGCTGCTTGATAAACCAGAAGGCTGATGTATTAAATCATCAGTCAACTGATTGCATCTGTGGCTGATCATATCTGTGATCAACTAAGGAGTGTCTTCAACAGTGAGATAAGGGGGGAGCCTCTCCTGTGGAGTTCGTCCAGACCCTTCATCCGAGCCACCAGCTTTTATAGCCTGCCCTATGGATTTTGGACTCTTTCATTCCCACAGTTGCATGAAACACATTTATATAAATGTCATACTTACAGGTCTTTCCTGTTAGTTCTGTTTCTCTAGAGAACACTGACTAATATAGGATTTTAGGATTATAGTTTCTTTCACAATATAGCTACTCCCTTGTGTGATCTCTTTTCAAATTTACTTTTAAATATAATTGTGAATTATATGGAACAATATTTAATTTTTTTCTTAGTAGATTTGAAAATCTACCTTTCATAAAACAAGAACAGTAATAGTTCTTATTTTATCTTTTCCCAATGATTACGGCCAATTTTGAACACTTCTACATGCCTCCATTTCCCACGACCGACTAATCCCATGGAAAATGAGAGAAAAGATGATGTCCGTGGAGCCATGGTGGCCCCCTTTTCAGTGGCCTCCCACTCAGCTTCTGGTGAGCACCTGCTAGAGCTTTATAACTTCGGGTAATGCCCATAACATGCCCTGCAAACACATTATCCTTGCTAGCAACAACATGAAGCTGGGAATGAGAGTGTTTCATCTACCTAGAACGCATGGGCTTACCTGGCTCACTCACCTCTGCTCTGTCCAACCACAGCCAGGTGAGAAGGAGACAGAGTTTATTCTTCCATCTATTTGTGGAAGAGAGAAAATGTGCAGACCTCCTTTTTTCCTTGACAAGCCTGATAAGATAAAATAGTATGTGAATAGGATGCCAAGAATGTGAATTTCCTCCAAAATATTAAATATTTCATCCAGCATAATTGAAAAAAATAAATAAATTCAAATCCTGGCTCCAATATTGTTACGTAATCTTGGACAAGTCAGTAACCTCCCTGTGCCTCAGTTATTTCATACGTAAGCCAGCTCCAAAAGAAAAGTATCTACCTCAAATATTGTGAGGTTTAAATGTGAAATCTTCACTATGTCTGTAATCGACGCATACTTATATAAAGGAAATCCATCAGACTCCCTCTGCTGTCAGAAAAATGTGCCCATTTCTACAACCAGAGTTAAAAACTAATGTTATATCTAAGATAAATGAGGTTTTTTTGCTTTGTGATATGAAGGATAACTGTAACTTTCAAACAGTTTTCTTCATCACAAACATTTTGAACAGTTTTATATATTTTCCCAAGCCCCGTGACAAAGATATGCAGTTCTGGATACACTAGGAAGAGAACTGACAGTTCAGGTCTTAGAATTAAAATTGATCCCGCATTAGATTTAAGAAATTAAGGTCTGAAACTGCAAAACTTTACCTTAAGATTTAATAATTCTGATGATAAGAATAGTGATGCAAAATACCTTTTGTTATGTTTTACTGTGACTCTACACAGACCCGGGAGCTGATTGAAGCTGTAGGTGCAGGAGAATGAGGAGAATGCATACCGTGTAACCACTGTAAAACTTGGGCATTTGCTCCGTGAGCATCTGGCAGCTGTCATTATCCGGTCCCAGGATAAACAGGGCAACGCAACAGAAAGTTGAGACAACTCATGCTGGAGTCCCGATTGTTCTATTTATGAGCTGTGTGAGTTTGTACAAATTCCTTAATCCCCCTGAACTTTGTTTTTTTCATGTTAAAAGCAGGATACTAGTTATATCATGGACTTATTGTAAGGGTTTGTGACAGTTTGCCCTGAATTTTGTTTAATTTCCCTTTTAATGCAACCCCTCAATCTTCTGAGCCCCATCATGTGTGGACTTTATGAGCCCACCCCCAGTAATGATTACTTGCTAATAATTGCAACCCACCCCCTCTGCCTCACCAAGTCAAAGTGTCTTCATTCAACACATATTTCTTGAGCACTTACCACAGGAGAGGCACTGCTGGGCGCCGCAGATCTAACAGTGAAATGCACAAGGCAGATAAAGTCCTTCTCTCCCTATGTTAAACTCATTATCAGCTGACTCTGTCTGCACTTGGAACAAATACATCACCAATTTTTAGCAGTAGATTTTCTCTCAGCTTTGCGATTTGTTTTCCTCTTTGTCGAATGCCCAGAGTGTAAAATCAATAAAAAGTCAAGAGCAGCCTGCATTTGACCGCCAATCCCAGCGCTAGTTTAACCTGTATATTCTCTCCTTGTCTTTCTCACTTGGTACATGAAACATTCTCAAGCCTCACTTCTCTTTCCAGTTACACCTGGCATCTTTTTTTCATGATAACTGCCTCACGCTTGGCCTGGTGAGACTTTCCAAGAACTCTCATTGGGACAGCTCCCCGCTCTGGCCTTGGCCTGTCATGTCACCAAATGCATTGGTGGGTTTGTAAATATTTTGTAGATGATGTAGCATCATCAACAATGAGTATGCATTCCATTGAGGTTCATGAAACCAGTGTTTTTATTTTGCTTTGTTTTGTTTTTTAGTGGCAGGGAAGGCGGGCTCCCTAAGAGGTAGGATAAGAACTCCTTTCATGTTCTCATGTGTCTGTCAAATGGCTGGGCAGCTCCTACATGGAAA
This sequence comes from Tamandua tetradactyla, assembly GCF_023851605.1. Classification (NCBI taxonomy): domain Eukaryota; kingdom Metazoa; phylum Chordata; class Mammalia; order Pilosa; family Myrmecophagidae; genus Tamandua; species Tamandua tetradactyla. The sequence goes on along the minus strand of NC_135352.1, from coordinate 36,911,697 downwards.
AAATGAAAGATCATATCAGAATAAGTGAATACTATTGAGGCATCACTTGGGGATAACAGGCATTTAAACTGTATTTTTTCCCTTCCTTGGGTGAGTATCTATTATTATTTTTTCTTTTTATTATTATTATTTTTTTTGCATAGGCAGGCACCAGGAATTGAACCCAGGTCTCTGGCATGGCAGGCAAGAACTCTGTCTGCTGAGCCACCGTGGCTCACCCAGTATCTATTATTTTTAACATCTTGCTATCCAAGCAGGTTCATTTTATTTTACCCATTTTTTTGTACCAATGATTTATTATAAAAATATCTTCAGCATATTTAATGGGTCTAGTTAAGTACTGTAAGGTTATCTGAGGGGATGTTAGCTATATTCTCTACCACATATGAAAGACTGTGGAGAGGCAGCACTGCCTCTGATGCTGGACTGTCTGGGTTTGAATATTGCTTTCTTATCTGCTAGTTCTGTGAACTTGGGCAAGCTAATTAACTTTGCCTGTGCCTCTGCTGATTCATTTGTGAAATGAAAGTGCTAGTAACAACTACCTTAATAGGTTGTGATTATTAAGTAAGCTAATATTTAAAAGTGTTTGGAACAGTGGCTAGCACATACTAAGTATATCACAATAATGTGTTAAATAAATAAATAGCCCACCCCCCAAAAGGCAACTAGACCTGACTGATGCTAAGTTGGAGGGTACAGCTCGGTGTAAGAAATTCCCATAACACAGAGATGCCTCAGATTTACAAGAGTGTCTACCCTTTCCCAGAAGAAATTAAAATGCAGATAATGAATCTGGAGGGTGTTCACAATGGACATATATATCCAAACTGGAAACAACTCAAATGTCCATTAATAAGAGAATGGATAAACAAATTGTGCTATATTTATACAAATAATACACTTGAACAACAGAAAGTAATAAACCTGGCTGAATCTTAAAAGCTTACACTGAGCAAAAGAGTATATTTCATGTGATTTATTTTGGATGAAGTTCAAGATCAACAATACAGATATATGGTGACAGAAACTTTAAAAAAACCTGATTTCTGGAGGGAGGAGGATGACTGGAAATGGGAAAGAGAAAACTGCACAGGAAGATCGAAATGTCATTTATTTTTATTTGGATGGTGGCTACGCGGGTGTGCGTGTATATGAAAATAATACCTCATCAATTGTATATTTAAGACCTGTGTATTTACTTTATGTAAATTAATCAGTAAATAAATATTATACAGACAAAATAAATCCAGGCTTCTGGTAATGTAGTCAATTAAGATATAAAACTATCATTGAAAATAAAATAAATCTGGATGACATATTAAAACTATGCCCCTAGTAGTATGAGAGCTATGAAGAACGTGAGAATGTCTGGACCAAGAATCCAGGATAAGGGAAAATTCCAGATACAGGAGCATTAGGGGCCATTTTTGTCCTAGGAACATTAGCCTATCATTAAGAGAGGGTAGAGAGGTAAAGAAATCTGTGGTGATTTGGAGCTGTATATACCCCCAGAAAAACATGTCATTGCATTTAATCCTTTCCTGTGGGTGTGAACCTTTTGTAAGTAGGATGTTTTGATGAGGTTACTTCAATTAGAAAGGTGTGTCTCACCTCAACCAGGATGGATCTTAATCCGATTACTGGAGTCCTTTACAAGAGGATGAAATTCGCACACACACACACACACACAGAAAGCCACATGGCTCAGTCAGAAGCGAAAACTCAACAGAACCCATAAGAGCCCGAGGGGCCAAGAGAGGCTGCCATGTGTCAGGAGAGCTAAGGACCAAAGATCACCAGCAGCCAACCCCAGAATGCCACTGTCTTCAGGAAGACGGCTTGATGACATCTTGATTCAGGCATTCTTTTAGCCTCAAAACCATCAGCAAATAAATTGCCATTGTTTAACCTGATCCATTTCATGGTATTTGTTTGAGCAGTCTAGGAAAGTAAAACAAAATACTTCTAATAGTTTCTTGTGGCAATGAGGGTAAAAATGGAAGTCCAAGACTTACCAAGAATACAGGTTATGGTAAAGTGTTGGAAACTTAGAGTTCATACCAAAAGGCTGGACTCTAGGAGTAAGAAGGAACCAGAAATACATACACTATACATGGTCTAGAAATGTTCAGTTCCTGAAATCAGATTAACGTGATTTAAGGTTTCTAAGTCCAAGAGCCTCAAAGAAAACAAAAGCTCTCCAGAGACAATATTCTAGAGCTTAAAATACTTCTATACAAATTTGTCTAAACATGTCTAGCACTCATTCGAAAATAATGAGATATGAAAAAAAGATATATCAACACAAATGAGGACCAGCACAAATAATAAACAACAGAAACATACCTATAGGTATTCCAGATAGTGGCATTTCCCAAAATGGGATACATATAAAATATTTTACTAAGCTCATGGAAATGAAGGTAAATAGTAACATCTCAGCAATTTTTAGAAACAGGATATCACAGATTTTAAAGTGAAAAATAAATAGAAATCCTAGAAATAAGAAACTTAATATGTTAAATTAATAGCTCAATAGATAGGTTCCCTAACAGATTAGATATAAAAGAAAGGGTGTAAATATTTAAGCCCTCTAGTCTCCTATATTATGGAGCAGCTAGAAGGAAAAATCTGAGAGGATCATATGGTAGCCCATAACAAACTCTGGGATCTGTCCTGCAACCACTTTTTGCACAGTGCTTTGAAAACTATTGCTTTTTTATTTCTTTGCTTTGTATATATGTTATACTATACAATAAAAAAGTTTAAAAATTAAAAATAAAAAGAAAGGGTGTCACTTATCCAAAGATAAGGCAGAGGAAACTATCCAGGATGGGAAAGAAGAAATAAAAGGTACATTAGAAAATCTAACACATTTAATTGGGCTCTTAGAAAGACTGGAAAGAAGGAATGGGACAGAAGCACAATTTGGAAAGACAATGGTTGAGAATTTTTAAAAAATCAATAAAAGATACCAATCCACAAATTAAAGAATTCCAATGACTCCCAAACATATGAATTCTAAAAACATCCTCTGTGCGAAGAACTGTGGGGCATCTGAGATTTTTACCCTCCTTGCAGGCTAATAAGCTAACCTGCCATGGTTTCATGGCTGCTAACAGAACAGACAGCTTTCTGGGTCAGAGGTAAGTGGCTTTATTATTCATGGGACAGCAGACAGCACAAGCACCATGTTTGTATCGGTTCTTTGTGCCTTCCAAGCCCCACAGGGGCAGTGTAGTGAGCCCCAGGTGTATGGTGCACTTGTAATGGGTTTCTGGTACCACTGAGGAACTCCAAACTTTAGGAAATGAGATCATTTTTTAGAGGCAGTCTGTCTGCCTGATCTTTGGCTCAGAGGGAGATATTCACTCTCTCTCCCCAAAGCTATCTGCTGTACAAACAGCATGAAGAGACAATCTAGGGGAAAAAAGGCAGCACATGTTTCTGCTCCTAAGAAGAGTCACAAACACGAGGGACCCATGGAGAATGCTCTCCCAACAATATCCGCCCGCCATTTCTACACCAATTTGGCTTCTGGCAGATTTTCCCATAAGTGTGCCACTCTGTCAGCCACTGTGATCAACAGGATTGACAGAGGATGGGGCCAAATACATTTTCTCTAATAGCATTTAATTAAGACTACTATTAACAAAACTTCAAGGATGAGGATAAACGGCAGCCAGGGTCCTGGACCCAACCAACTGAACAACCCTCACAAACCATCAGGGTCTGCCATCCAGGGCAGAAGTGGCTTCATTGATTATTTCAGTTAAAGTTAAGGACAGATTTTGTGCCATCTTTTCTAATTGGAGGACACTTACTGTGGGAAGAGCTGTGCTCAGAGTATATATAAAGAATGAGTCTGTTATCCTTCTGGGGAGGTCCTCCAAGTAATCGAGGGTAGCCCTGTTTGGAGAGATTTCACTGTCATCTTAGGGCTAGGTGATCTATTGGTAGTATTTTCTAAATCACCTGTAAGATGCAAGCCACCTTGTTTTAGGAAAGTAGGCGAGTTAATGCCTGCCTTCCACACACGATGTGCAATTCCAAGGATGCACATGGTGCCCCTGGAAAGAAAGCACTGTTTACAAGTGTCAGGCCACTCTAAGTGAATACCTACACTGGCCAATGGCAGGCAAACAACATGGTCTCTGGACCAGCTGATACATTTTTGAGTTCCCTATTCAATTTATAGAATTGAGCCTAGTCCTTGTTATTGGAGAGACTGCCTAGGGGCAGTCAATCCAACCTGTCTGTCTGGTTTGTTCAAATTGCAGCCAGGTGGCATTTGTCCATGTCATGGAAAAACTAAGTGATGGCTATGGGACTGAGTGGAGAATGTATCTGGAGGTATTGATAGGGAGGAGGTGCAGGAGTTGAGGCCATTCCTTGTTGGTTCCAATAAACCGCTCCACAAGGTTAAGGGGAATGGTGATCAAATTGTGAGCCATTTGTATGGTGTGCTGGTCTGAATCTGTTATGTACCCTAGAAAAGCCTCTATTCTTCTAATTCATCCCTGTGGGTGCAGATCTATTGTGGGTAGGACCTTACGCTTAGGCTGTTTCCATGGAGGTGACCCAGATGTGAACCAGGACACCTTATTGGGGTCCTTTATGAGAGGACAACAAGCCGAGACATTTTGGAGAGAGCTTAGAGAAAAAGAAAATGCCCTGAGAGAGGCTATGTGAAAAAGGAAGACCCAGAGTCATGCGGAGACAGCCACTGAAACAGGAACCAGGAGAGAAGGGCCAGCAAACATCACCATGCTCTTCCCATGTCACAAAGGAAGCCCAGATGCCAGCAGGCTTTCCTCAGGTTTCTTACTATTGATGGTTTAATTTGGACATTTTCATGGCGTAAGAACTGTATATTTGTACCCTAAGAAACCCCCATTGAAAACGCCAACCCATTTCTGGTACATTGCTTCCAGCAGCTTCAGCAAACCAAAACAGTCTTCCAATGCTCAATAACACTAGATGTCTATAAATGGTAGGGAATGTGCAAGGTTCTTCGAATACCTTGACTATCCTCCCACAGTTGATAAAAAAGGACACAATTGTCAAACTGGAAGTTGTCCTGAAAGTTGAACACATGGCACATATTAGTTTCAAGGGTCAAAATGGTTAGCTGATTGAACTGGAAAAGCAAGTTAGTAGTGGAGCCACCAACAGTCCCAGGAGAGGGTCAAAGTTCCCTCTACAAATTGTAGTCAATTTGTCAGGAGTGAGTGGGGGCTCAGTGCAGCCTCTCTCACTGGGAGACAATACAGTCAACTTCTGATGGGAGTTAAGAGTATGATGCAATGGTAGCCTCTATTATAGTGGATATATTGTCATGTTCGGTATGATGATAGATCCAGATAGAAATGTTTGCTAGCTGGAAGGTACAGAGTCAGTTGGCAGTTGGTTCTGGATGGTCTCATCAGAAGAATGGGCTTGTGTACGATTGACCCAGATGGGTCTTTTGGCAGCTATGAGTTGTTTCCAAGTTTGGGATCCCAAAGAGGAGTATATTTAATATGCTAGTCTGCAGTTTTCCAAGTGCAGAAACAACAACTAAGCCATTTAGGCCACAGCTCAAGAATCAATGAAAATATGACAAGGCTCATCAAGGAAAGTACTGGTCAGAATTATGAGAGTGGGACTATTATCTGCCCACAGAGTGGAGCAACCACATCCATTTTCAGTTTGCACTGCTGACGCGAAGGCTGCACAGCCACACAGTGAGCCGCTGAGCGCCATCTGCTCTCAGCTCAGCCAAATCAGCAGCGAGCCAGGCCTAGGTACTTAGTTGGTTATGAAAACAAACTACAGCTACCCACAACATTTATGAATCTCACACACGTGATGTGGAGGAAGTGATTCCTGCCCAAAGAAGTAGCCTATAATTTCACTTACGCAAACTTCATATAAAGGCAAAACCAAACCATTGTGTTTCAAGATGCATACATGTGTGATAAAAGTATAATCAGGAGATATGGCAGCTTAGTAAGATGCACGGGTCTTAGTTCCTCCTCCAGAACAGCTACTAAAGAAATAGAAACAGTACAGAACAGCTCCCGGAGCCACGACAGAGAACAGAAACACAGTGTACCCCATTCTGGAATGGCTGAACTGGCTAAGAGAATTCGCTGCGGTGAGGTCCCCGAGAGGCGTGCGCTTCCCCGGGCCGTGGCGGCTGGCAGCCGGAGCCCCTCCCTCCCTCCTTCCTGGGCCGGTTGGGAGATTTGGATTGGCGGTCCCTCAAGCCACGGAGGCCGGCGCCCCCACCCACGCGGCTTCCCGGGCCGGCTGGGAACTTTGGATCGGCACACCCCCAAGCCACGGCAGCCGGCGCCCCCCCCCCCCACTCGCGGCTTCCCAGGCTGGCTAGGAGATTTGGATCGGCACTCCCCCAAGCCGCGGCAGCCAGCACCCCCCACCATGCGAGGTTTCCCGGGCCGGCTGGGATATTTGGATCGGCACTCCCCCAAGCCACGGCGGCCAGCGCCCCCCCTCCATGCGCGGCTTCCCGGGCCGGCTGGGAGATTTGGATCGGCACTCCCCCAAGCCGCTTCGGCTGGAGACCCTCCCCCACAGTGAGAGTCTTCCAAAGTTAAAGGAGCCACAGCATCTTTTACTGGTGGGACCCGCAGACAGACGAGCACCACATACTGGGCAGGATAAGAAAAACAGAGCCCAGAGACTTCACAGGAAAGCCTTTCAACCTGCTGGGTCCCACACCCAGGAAAATCTGATTAAATGTCCAGACACCAGCAAAAAATAACAGATTACACCAGGAAAACTGAAGACAGGCCCAGTCAAAGGAACAAACCAATAGCTCAAATGAGATACAGGAGTTGAGACAACTAATGCTGAATATACGAACAGAAATGGAAAACCTCTTCAAAAACCAAATCAATAAATTGAGGGAGGACATGAAGAAAGCATGGGCTGAACAAAAAGAAGAAATGGAAAGTCTGAAAAAACAAATCATAGAACTTATGGGATTGAAGGACAAAGTAGAAAAGATGGAAAAAACAATGGAAACCTACAATGGTAGATTTAAAGAGACAGAGGCTAGAATTAGTGAACTGGAGGATGGAACATCTGAATTCCAAAAAGAAACAGAAACTATAGGGAAAAGAATGGAAAAATTTGAGCAGGGGATCAGGGAACTGAATGATAATATGAAGCGCACAAATATACGTGTTGTGGGTGTCCCAGAAGGAGAAGAGAAGGGAAAAGGAGGAGAAAAACTAATGTAAGAAATTATCACTGAAAATTTCCCAACTCTTATAAAAGACCTAAAATTACAGATCCAAGAAGTGCAGCGCACCCCAAAGAGAATAGACCCAAATAGGCATTCTCCAAGACACTTACTAGTTAGAATGTCAGAGGTCAAAGAGAAAGAGAGGATCTTGAAAGCAGCAAGAGAAAAACAATCCATCACATACAAGGGAAGCCCAATAAGACTATGTGTAGATTTCTCAGCAGAAACCATGGAAGCTAGAAGACAGTGGGATGATATATTTAAATTACTAAAAGAGAAAAACTGCCAACCAAGACTTCTATATCCAGCAAAATTGTCCTTCAAAAATGAGGGAGAAATCAAAACATTTTCAGACAAAAACTCACTGAGAGAATTTGTGACCAAGAGACCAGCTCTGCAAGAAATACTAAAGGGAGCACTAGAGTCAGATACAAAAAGACAGAAGAGAGAGGTATGGAGAAGAGTGTAGAAAAGAAGGAAAATCAGATATGATATATATAATACAAAAGGCAAAATGGTAGAGGAAAATATTATCCAAACAGTAATAACACTAAATATTAATGGACTGAATCCCCCAATCAAAAGACATAGACTGGCAGAATGGATTAAAAAACAGGATCCTTCTATATGCTGTCTACAGGAAACACATCTCAGACCCAAAGATAAACATAGGTTGAAAGTGAAAGGTCGGGAAAAGATATTTCATGCAAATAACAACCAGAAAAGAGCAGGAGTAGCTATACTAATATCCAACAAATTAGACTTCAAATGTAAAACAGTTAAAAGAGACAAAGAAGGATACTATCTACTAATAAAAGCAACAATTAAACAAGAAGACATAACAATCATAAATATTTATGCACCGAACCAGAATGCCCCCAAATACATGAGGAATACACTGCAATCACTGAAAAGGGAAATAGGCACATCTACCATAATAGTTGGAGACTTCAATTTGCCACTCTCATCAATGGACAGAACATCTAGACAGAGGATCAGTAAAGAAATAGAGAATTTGACTATTACAATAAATGAGCTAGACTTAACAGATATTTATAGGACATTACATCCCACAACAGCAGGATACACCTTTTTCTCAAGTACTCATGGATCATTCTCAAAGATAGACCATATGCTGGGTCACAAAGCAAGTCTGAACAAATTTAAAAAGATTGAAATCATACACAACAATTTCTCGGATCATAAAGGAATGAAGTTGGAAATCAATAATAGGCAGAGTGCCAGAAAATTCACAAATACGTGGAGGCTCAACAACACACTCTTAAACAACGAGTGGGTCAAGGAAGAAATTGCAAGAGAAATTAGTAAATATCTCAAGGTGAATGAAAACGAAAACACAACAAATCAAAACCTATGGGACACAGCAAAGGCAGTGCTAAGAGGGAAATTTATTGCCCTAAATGCCTATATCAGAAAAGAAGAAAAGGCAAAAATTCAGGAATTAACTGTCCACTTGGAAGAACTGGAGAAAGAACAGCAAACTAATCCCAAAGCAAGCAAAAGGAAAGAAATAACAAAGATTAAAGCAGAAATAAATGAAATTGAGAACATGAAAACAATAGAGAAAATCAATAAGACCAGAAGTTGGTTCTATGAGAAAATCAATAAGATTGATGGGCCCTTAGCAAGATTGACAAAAAGAAGAAGAGAGAGGATGCAAATAAATAAGATCAGAAATGGAAGAGGAGACATAACCACTGACCTCACAGAAATAAAGGAGGTAATAACAGGATACTATGAACAACTTTATGCTAATAAATATAACAATTTAGATGAAATGGACGGGTTCCTGGAAAGGCATGAACAACCAACTTTGACTCAAGAAGAAATAGACGACCTCAACAAACCAGTCACAAGTAAAGAAATTGAATCAGTCATTCAAAAGCTTCCCAAAAAGAAAAGTCCAGGACCAGACGGCTTCACATGTGAATTCTACCAAACATTCCAGAAAGAATTAGTACCAACTCTGCTCAAACTCCTCAAAAAAAAACAAAGTGGAGGGAAAGCTACCTAATTCATTCTATGAAGCCAACATCACCCTCATACCAAAACCAGGCAAAGATATTACAAAAAAAGAAAACTACAAACCAATCTCTCTAATGAATATAGATGCAAAAGTCCTCAACAAAATTCTAGCAAATCGAATCCAGCAACACATTAAAAGAATTATACATCCTAACCAAGTAGGATTCATCCCAGGTATGCAAGGATGGTTCAACATAAGAAAATCAATTAATGTAATACACCATATCAACAAATCAAAGCAGAAAAATCACATGATCATCTCAATTGATGCAGAGAAGGCATCTGACAAGATTCAACATCCTTTCCTGTTGAAAACACTTCAAAAGATAGGAATACAAGGGAACTTCCTTAAAATGATAGAGGGAATATATGAAAAACCCACAGCTAATATCATCCTCAATGGGGAAAAATTGAAAACTTTCCCTCTAAGATCAGGAACAAGACAAGGATGTCCATTTATCACCACTATTATTCAACATCGTGTTGGAGGTTCTAGCCAGAGCAATTAGACAAGAAAAAGAAATACAAGGCATCAAAATTGGAAAGGAAGAAGTAAAACTATCACTGTTTGCAGATGATATGATACTATACATCGAAAACCCGGAAAAAACCACAACAAAACTACTAGAGCTAATAAATGAGTACAGCAAAGTAGCAGGTTACAAGATCAACATTCAAAAATCTGTAGCATTTCTATACACTAGTAATGAACAAGCGGAGGGGAAAATCAAGAAATGAATCCCATTTATAATTGCAACTAAAAGAATAAAATACCTAGGAATAAATTTAACTAAAGAGACAAAAAACCTATATAAAGAAAACTACAAAAAACTGCTAAAAGAAATCACGGAAGACCTAAATAGATGGAAGGGCATACCGTGTTCATGGATTGGAAGACTAAATATAGTTAAGATGTCAATCCTACCTAAATTGATTTACAGATTCAATGCAATACCAATCAAAATCCCAACAACTTATTTTTCGGAAATAGAAAAACCAATAAGCAAATTTATCTGGAAGGGCAGGGTGCCCCGAATTGCTAAAAGTATCTTGAGGAAAAAAAACGAAGCTGGAGGTCTTGCACTGCCTGACTTTAAGGCATATTATGAAGCCACAGTGGTCAAAACAGCATGGTATTGGCATAAAGATAGATATATCGACCAATGGAATCGAATAGAGTGCTCAGATATAGACCCTCTCATCTATGGACATTTGATCTTTGATAAGGCAGTCAAGCCAACTCACCTGGGACAGAACAGTCTCTTCAATAAATGGTGCCTAGAGAACTGGATATCCATATGCAAAATAATGAAAGAGCACCCGTATCTCAACCTTACACAAAATTTAACTCAAAATGTATCAAAGATCTAAACATTAGGTCTAAGACCATAAAACAGTTAGAGGAAAATGTAGGAAGATATCTTATGAATCTTACAATTGGAGGCGGTTTTATGGACCTTAAACCTAAAGCAAGAGCACTGAAGAAAGAAATAAATAAATGGGAGCTCCTTAAAATTAAACACTTTTGTGCATCAAAGAACTTCATCAAGAAAGTAGAAAGTGGCGGGCCGCGGTGGCTCAGCGGGCAAAGTGCTTGCCTGCTATGCCGGAGGACCTCGGTTCGATTCCCGGCCCCAGCCCATGTAACAAAAAACGGAAAAACAAAATACAATAAAACAAGAAAATGTTTAAAGATGTTTCCCTTTCTTCCTTCCTTCCTTCCTTCTATCCTTCCTTCCTTCTCTCTGTCTTTCCTTAAAAAAAAAAAAAAAAAAAAAAAAAAAAAAAAAAAAAGAAAGTAGAAAGACAGCCTACACAATGGGAGACAATATTTCGAAACGACATATCAGATAGAGGTCTAGTATCCAGAATTTATAAAGAGATTGTTCAACTCAACAACAAAAAGACAGCCAACCCAATTACAAAATGGGAAAAAGACTTGAACAGATGCCTCTCAGAAGAGGAAATACAAATGGCCAAAAGACACATGAAGAGATGCTCAATGTCCCTGGCCATTAGAGAAATGCAAATCAAAACCACAATGAGATATCATCTCACACCCACCAGAATGGCCATTATCAACAAAACAGAAAATGACAAGTGCTGGAGAGGATGCGGAGAAAGAGGCACACTTATCCACTGTTGGTGGGAATGTCAAATGGTGCAACCACTGTGGAAGGCAGTTTGGCGGTTCCTCAAAAAACTGAGTATAGAATTGCCATACGACCCAGCAATACCATTGCTAGGTATCTACTCAAAGGACTTAAGGGCAAAGACACAAATGGACATTTGCACGCCAATGTTTATAGCAGCATTATTTACAATTGCAAAGAGATGGAAACAGCCAAAATGTCCATCAACAGACGAGTGGCTAAAAAAACTGTGGTATATACATATGATGGAATATTATGCAGCTTTAAGACAGAATAAACTTATGAAGCATGTAATAACATGGAGGACCTAGAGAACATTATGCTGAGTGAGACTAGCCAAAAACTAAAGGACAAATACTGTGTGGTCCCACTGATGTGAACCGACATTAGAGAATAAACTTGGAATTTGTCATTGGTAACAGAGACTATCAGGAGTTAGAAACAGGGTAAGACAATGGGTAATTGGAGCTGAAGGGTTACAGACTGTGCAACAGAACTAGATACAAAAACTCAAAAATGGACAGCACAATACTATCTAATTGTAATGTAATTATGTTAAATCACTGAATGAAGCTGCAGCTGAGCTATAGTTTTTTGTTTGTTTGTTTGTGTTTTTTTTTCCTTTTTTATATATTTTTTATTTTTTATTTTTATTATTTTTATTTTTTTCTCTATATTATCATGCTATATCTTTTTCTGTTGTTTTGCTAGTTCTTTTCCTAAATCGATGCAAATGTACTAAGAAATGATGATCACACATCTATGTGATGATATTAAGAATTACTGATTGCATATGTAGAATGGAATGATTTCTAAATGTTGTGTTAGTTAATTTTTTTTTAATTTATAAAAAAAAGTATAATCAAGAAAGGAAGGGGCAAGGTTCTATTTTTTGAACGTGGATGGTCACTTTATAACTTGTTAAACTAGACATTTGTTTTATGCATTTATCAATGCATTGTCAAACTTCACAATTTAAAAAAAAACTAATTTAATCCCTGAAATTTCAAAGTCTAAAGGCCAAATTTAACAAAGTCAAATTTACTTGCTCTTGTGAGTCCAGAGTCAAAATAACATTAAGAGGCACACCAGTGTTCACAGCGGCATTATTCACAATTTCCAAAAGACAAAAGCAATGCAAGGGTCCATTATCCTATGAATGGATGAGTAGAAGGTGGTTTGTTCCTACAACGGAATATTATTCAGCCATAAAGAGGAAGGAAACCCTGACTCACACAACAGCATGGATGAACCTTGAAGATATCATGTTGACTGAAACAAACCAGATACAGTACAAATATTATTTGATCTCACCAATTTGAAGCAATTCGAGTAAGTAAACTCATAAAGTCAGAATTTAGAATATAGGTTGCCACGGGATGGGGTGGAAATAGGGAGCGGGCAGTTCAGGCTTAAAATATACAAGTTTCCTATCTGGAATGGTGGAAATGTTCAAGCGTGAATGGTAGTGACAGCAGCACAACGTTGTGAATGGAGTTACCATATATATGAACACAATTAAATGATATATATATATATATATAATAATCACATATATGATTAGATTGTATTTAAGGTAACAGGATTAAATTTTTTAAAAAAAATCCATGGAACTGCACTACACAAACAGTGACACCATGGGCTGGGCTATAGTTAGTCGTCCAACTATGAAAATGTGCTTTCATCAACTGTAACAAATGTTCCACAGCAATGCTCGGTGGTGGTGGGGTGGTGTATGAGAATCCTGTATTTTATGTATTATTGTTCTGTAAACTCACGGGTTCTCTAAAATATATATATGAATATGAATATGTATTTTAAGTTAAATTAGACCCAAACACAAGTTTCCTCATTTCTTCTGCTCAGCCTTGGTCAGATGGATTATGATGGATCACGGGTAACTCGGTAACACTGGGTTCCTGCCGGCAGTGCCAGCAGAGGTCACACTTGACTGACCATAACCACTTCAGGGCATGAGCACTCGTATTCGCTCAGTGCCAGGTCTCCGAGGCTCTCACTTACTAAATAGTTCAAAATGATAGTAGGACATACAAGATTATTATATCTCTGGCCCCATACCCAACAAATGTAGAAAACAGGCCAATACTCGGTTTCTGGCAATTGTCCCAGAAACAATTACATTCTTAGAACCTAATATTAGTGTTGCCAGCAGCCATGGCTGAGACTCAGTGGTATCTGATCAGAGAAGGGTGGATAGAAAAACATCTAGGTTTTACATTTACCAGATTGTTCATCAAAAAGATGCCAATTATAAAAAACCTGCAACAGTGAACTTGAAGAAATTTTTCAGTGTAAGCTTAGTTTTATTCCTATGAACCTGTCCATATTTGGAGAGAAAAGCCCACTTCAGAGGGTAACATTTTTGAAAGATATGAAATGCACAATGAAGATAGTTCCAGTCACCAGGTAATGAGGTACTTTCTTTTCCATGCAGTAAAACATATTACTTTCCAGTTCCCTTTTGAACTTAGTATTTTTGGCACTCCACAGCTTTACAGGTTCACTCTGTATGGTACTAAGGCCTCCACAGTATTGTGGAAGCAGACATTTTCAGCCTTGTGCCTCCAAGGCTGTTGGCCCTGTGTTTCCTATGGACTTGTTTAGACATAAGAAACTTGTTATCATTGATTATAATAAACGCTCTTAGAGAAGGTGTCCACCCAGTTCCACACATTTTTTTTTCCAACTGGAAACTCACCCTCCATATATTCTTGTAACTGAAGCTCTTTGGGGATTATTAATGCTTGTTCCCGGAGAGACCTGGGGATGCCTATAGGAGTTCTTCCAAACTCCATCTTTCTTCCACTTCGAATTCTAAAATCTTCTTAGAATAGTTCCTTGATCTGGGTTGTGCAGATTTGGCCAGCAGCCTGGTTCTAGACTTCAAGTCCAATATGTTGCCTGGAAGTTTATCCATGGGTCCTTTGAGTACTTTTTATATTTGTCTCCAGAGATAAACCACGGAAGTTCAGGGTTATTTTCCCACAGACTCGCTTGAACCTGCATGTCGAGTTTGGAGCGTCTCGATTTTAAATCTAGACCCTTACCAGTATCCTATGGGAGCAAAGGAATGACCTACCTTGTGTTCTAAAAGCAACAGACACATCCTACCTCCTAATATCTATATATTAAAAACTCTCTCTCCCTATGATGAATATGTGTTCCAAATCTTACCCCACAAGATCGCACACCCAGAAAACGTGCAGCAGCTATACCTCAATGGGGAGCCACAGCAACCGCACCCGTGCTCAAGTCTTTGCTTCAGAAAGATGGAGCCCAAGATCTGTCTGCTTCGAGCCTCCCACACTGGCAAGCCCACCTTTGTGAGGAGCAGCCACTTACCTGTGGACAGAGCAGAGGCCATAAACTGCATGCACCCCATCAAGGTCAAATCCACATGCCAAATTAGGTCACAGCAGCTAAAAGCCAACTGCATCACTGTAAACAACTCAACAGACTAATAAAAGCTTCTATAAACTGCCAAGCAGGGGTGCCTTATGGATTTCTGGGTGCCACTTTTGCCTTTATGGGCCACTTCTATACAAAATGAAAAACTTTAAAATCAAAAATATCAAAAATTTTACAACTGCGCCCGCATTGGTATAAAGGCAAATATAATTCAATGGTTGTATCCATTTCTTTCCTTCAGTGTTTATAAGAAATCAAAACATTTTCATGGGTTCCTAAAAGAACTGAGGGCCTTGAGCACTGGGTCTACTATGCCCTCAGGATAAGCTGACCCTGGGACTGAGGTCAGCGTGCACCGCCCACAGACGGTGACCCAAGGCTGGGCTCTGCTACTTATAAGAACTTATTTCTCAGTGATCCTTGCCAGTGTAATAAAATGACGGCGTTTTGAGGGGTCCAATAAATACACCTTTTATACCTCCTATAGACAGAAGACAAATAGCAGGGAAGATGGGGTTAAAGCATTACCTTTATCACCAGTAGAGGCGAGGTGACATTTACCATTAGAATCAAATGAGGGTGCACAGTGGTTCCGTGGTAGAACCCACGCCTTCCATGTGGTGACTTGGGTGCTATTCCCAGACCATGCACCGCCGCCACCGCCAACACACACACACACACACACACACACACACACACACACACACACACACACACACACACACACTCACCGAAATCACATGAGCTTCATCAGAATTAGGAAGCAGTCTGTCCCCAGCTGCAGCAAGGGCTCCTGGGGCGGGCTGCTCCTTAGGACAGGGAAGCGGAGCCCCCGAGGAACGGCGGACAGCGCCGCCTGGTGGCAAGAAGCCAGCTCCTGAGACGCGGAACGGAGAGAGAGAAGCAGCGCTGAGCGTGTTTTCAACCCACGGTCATCAACCAGATTCGCTACTAAATTGGGGCAGAGGGGAGAAAGAGGATATAGATTAAGATTTGAAGAGAGTACCAACTGTGTCCTCGTATCTCGGAAAAAGGACCAGTACTTTAGAAGTATTTTTCTCAAGTCCATGTGAGATGATGAGTATCTAGGAGCTCTCAAAAAATTGGCAGAATAATAGAAGAGGAATTACAATCAATACTAATTTGAATTTTTAACAGTATATTCTGCAAGCAGAAGAATGAAGGGATGAAGTTAAAGTCTAACATAACATTCAATAAACCCACAAAACTCATTAAAATGGTTTTGCCTAAATTCTTAAGAAAAAAAAAAAGCTAGTATTAATGACATGTCTGGTTTTTCTTTTTTTCCCAGTACATGCACTAAAATAAGTCTTAGTTCATGGTGGAGTCTATTAATTACAGTAGACGCAAAAAGTGCGATGATTCCTTAGACTTGAGTTTCTGTTGCTAGATTGAGCAGCACTAAAAACAAATGCACACGGCAAGGAAAAGAAAAGTCTTTAATAAAATTGCCATTTATTATTAGGGAAGGATTCTGGCCTAATTCCTTCTTTCAATCTCTATTATGTTCATTATTCAATTATAAATCATTTATTGAAGGCCTTCTATGCATTAACTGGGAAAGCAATAAGACTATTTTGTCTTAATAAAACTTACATTCTTATATCTTTTATCTTAAAATAAACAGGGTACAAAAGGCTCAAACATTAACAGTAACTTATTTCAAAACTTGAAGCACAGTTCTCCTAATGACAAAGAAAAATTAATATTATTTATAGAAAGTAGAGATGATCAAGAATAGCTTTTAAACTCTTGGGACTACGATTGACTAGTAAAAATGATACTTACTGATCATTTACAAGTCATAAATATCATTATTAATTGCCAGCCCATTTCTTCCTTTTAAATCTGTATGTAGATGTAAAAATGCATCCTCATAAACTGACAGAATTACCATAATTAGGCCAGAGTTCAATAGGAGGCAGCTTTATTCAATGGCAGCTTAACTGGAATAAATATTCCACAACCTTCCATTTTAGAAAAATTTTTATATATAAAGTCTTGTGGGTTTTTTTTTTTTTGCTTACACAGCTTTATCTCATGATAACCACTTTATCAATTACTGCCCAGTTGGGTCAAGATGTATTTAGTCTGAGTGGAGTGCTAAACTCTTTTTGCATCAACAAATGCCTGATGAAGTTTGCTAATCAGATAAATGTTATTGGTCATGTACAATTGTGTGAGATGGCCTTGTAGGGTGATTATCATTTAAATTTTCTTCAACCCATATGCTTTTCAGTAACCATGCACCTATATATCAGGACCTCTTTAATCCATTTCTTTAGTTTTTTTAAGATTGCTCCTGAATAACTGATTCATAGAGATATCTTTATTTATTTATTGTTATAATTAATGGTAAATATATTGTGCTTTTACTGTAGTAATTATTTCACCTTTAATAATCACTTTAAATTGTTGTGATATATTATTAGTGTTAGTCATTGTTTCAATGTCCCTGAAATATACATGCAAACACACATATCTCACACACACACACACACACACAATGATTCTTGTCCATAAATTACCAAAATTCACCAAAAGAACCTAAAGAAATAATGCTACCAATTATACCTTCCAGCAATCCAAATGCTAAAAACAACCATTTGTGACAATACAGTGTGAAGTAAAATTATGTAAATGCATTTCAACCATTCCTGCTGGAGTGGGTCTCAAAGAGCAATAGGTTTTCTTAAGTTCCCAAGTATATTTTGGTGTTGGTGGTTAATTCCAAGTAATTTCACTTGCACCTCACACTAGTCCATGGACTAGTCCGTGCAAAGTACGTACTGTGACCTGCCCGGATGTGTCACACATAAGTTAAAAGGGAGGCTACTGAAAGGCTTTAATCAAAGCAAACGAGGGTCATGTGGACTGGTATATACTGGTATAATGCTTGGGCTTCATTTCAGGGAATTGTCCTCAAAAAAAGGTGCAATCAGTACACCTGAAAAAGCACAGTCAGACAGTTATGATTCCTTAGTCCAGTTCTACATATCCTGATGTTTTCCTCAAAAATAATTGCAATTCATTGCCATCTGGTACCTTGTGGCCTGCCCTTAAATTTTGTAAACTGAATTACCAAATGTAAGAAAACATGATTCACTCTCATTATAATGTATCAGCACAGGCTTAGAAATCAATAGTGGCTCGACAGTCCAGAAAATGGACTTATACTGATAATTCTAATGCCACAAAATGTTTTCAAATAGGTGTGACACAAAGTTAGGATTTGTGAATGACTGGGGGATTAAAGAGAATAAATAGTAAATAGCTCCAGAAAGATTATTTTTCGGAGTAGGTTTCTAGTAACCTAAAAAAAAAAAAAAAAAGTGTTTGCAACTTTTTCACTTAGCCACCTGATGTACTATAATGAACATATAAGTTAATAATGTGCCTGATTGCAGAGACTATCCAGTCTGGTTTTAAGCATAAGGGATTATTCAGGGATATTAGAAAGTCCGCAGAATCCCTAGAAATAGAGGTTAAGTGAGGCTAGGCTGTTCTAGGACTGGCTCCCAGAGTGAGATCAGAGACTGCTCGGTGACAGTGGCTGCTTCCTCTCACCCCAGAGCTGCTTCTATCACCATCCAGAGGGTGCTGCTGCCACCAGTGACCACCCAAACCATTTCCCCTCTGCTATGGTTCTAGAATCAAACTCACCCTTAAACTCAGAAACATGGTTCCAAAAGGGATGTCACTTCCTTGTTTCCTCAAGTAGCTTTTTCCAAATCAAATCAGATTTCCCAAATCAGATGAAGCACATCCGATTGGTGAAACCTAAGTCACACAATGGTACTGCAGCAGCATAGAAGCCTGGGAAATACAGTTTGTGGATGTTTGGGGAGGTCGAGTCCTTGCAAAGGTTTTAGGTAGGTGTGAATGACAGATGTCCATCATAATGGAAATTTAAAACACGTCATTCAAAGTTAAACTTTACTAACGCCATGTTCAATGTATTCTATCCTTCACTGAGTAAATATGTATTGACCCTGAGTAATAGAAAAATCTAGGAACCAAAGAATTGCAGATGCTTATTTAGAATGTTCATCATGAATAATGATTATTTGAGCATCTGTGCTAATATTCCTGGTAATGGATCAGCTGTTAACCCACATCTTGGTAAAGTCAGATATTAAAAAGACTTTCAACAAAACAAAATGGATCATTTGAGCATTGATCATGCTTAGCATTGCTGCTTAAGAGATGTATTTATAGTGTGTTAGATTTAAAAATGACTGATGGTACTGATGGAACGGTGCTTTTACAATTCCACGAAGTCTTCAAATAACTTCCCCTACCCAGATAAATCAGACACTGAAGAATCTTTTCATTGCACGAGTTTGGGCACCACACACAGTCAGCGAGCTCAGTAGGGTTACACGGTTTCCTGATTTCTTTGCTTCTGGAGTTAATCTATCAGCATATAAATTCTCAGAAGTAGGCTGACTGGCATTAGTTGTTTCAGTAGGTTCCACAGCAGCCTTCTGAATAGCTAATAGAGTTTCTAGTTGGAATCTATTTGATTCCTTCCAATACGCACAGAAAATTTGGTTGCTTTCAACTTGCCTTATAACAGGTTCTCCTCCTGCCATCAAAAATTACTGTGTTAGGCTGCAATAAAACTGATAATGAACAAGTCTGCATTAAATCAGTCTTCTATAGAGACAAAAGCCCTCTGGCAAAACCATCCTAAATCAGACAGAAAAAGAAAAGAAACAATAGAAACATCAAACCAGCGTTTCATCGTCCATAAAACAGACTCTTCCTCTTTAACTGGCTTAAGTGAAAAATCGTTGTTTTATTTTGACCAGTCTAATAATAAACTACTCTATTTAAGAATAATATTTCTATTAGCTTACTTTTATAAATACGTTATAGTTTCTAAATCATTTTCAAATGTATTATCTTATTTAATTCTCCAAACAAATCATCTGAACAAAAGCATTGTGTGGGCTGAATGCAGATTACAAATCAAAGTGCCAATTTAACCATTCTTGTAAATGATCTAAAAGGTTGCTTTCAATCATTTGAAATCATCAAATATTTTGGTTTTACTTAGGCAGCATGACAGACATGGACAGATATTTCTACTACAAATAGCACTACTAAAAATAGTAGTGGTTTATCAAGTCAACATCTGAAAATACATTATAAGGGAGCAGTGAAATGACTCACAATATGAAGCAGCTAAAAACTTCACCTCAAAAGACTATAAATAGCATATAAGTTAGAAAGTACACCTATCCTTGTTCATGCCAGTGTATTTTGAATGTTTGGGGAATGTTTTGTACACATATTCTATAATTTTACATTGATGAGCACACTTTGATCACACCTATTATTTTCCGTGTCCCACAAAGACGCTGAGTATTGAATTTATGTAGAACTCTAGTAGAGCACATTTGCCTGGCTATCCATGAAAGATCAGCTATTCTAACATTTGCAGCATCCAGCCTGCTTCCTCTTCTGCTCCTTTCTTTTAAGATTACAGTTGCTTCTGAGCTTTCCACCAGTCCATTCCTTTTCTTTCTTCCTATCCTGGTATAAAATGTAATAGATTTTCCTGCTAGCAGCAAATAGCAAGAAGATCCTCTGGATTTCACTAGCACGTGGCTCGTATGCATTTATTACCTTTAAGAGCTTGATCCTAAAGATAGCTCTCATCAGTATAACAAAGGTCCTCAGTCTATCCCATTTCTGGCATCTTTCTAGAAATCCCAAAGAATTCCAACACTGAATTCAAATCCCAGAATTGAAGTCCGGTGTGGAATTCAAACACTGCCTGGAATTCTCTATGCTGAAGCTCTGTTTGCCCTTTGAATGTGCCAGGACTGGGCGGGGGCACAGGGTTAGAGCTGCTCTCTGCTGCAGTCACAGCACCCACAGAACAGCACTGCTGCCCCATTGCTCCCGACACCCTTTGCATCTTCTCTCTCTCCATCTGCACCCGCCGCCTGAGGTTCAGCCCATCTAATTCCAGACCTGGGTCACCTGTATTCAGTACTGTACTATCATTATCAGGTAGGAGAACACTTTTATCTTTCTCATGGACCATTTTTGGAAAAGCAAGGTAGGAGTGGGACGGTGTTCTTTTTTAATATTCATCTTCATTAATTTATTCTGAATGAACTCATGAGGTGTCCTGGATCAGAGACAGCTTCCTTATTACTACTATACAGTAAATAATAAGCATGTTGGACCTCTTTTCCCAGACATTACCCCTGGGGCAAAGCAATGAAAGCCAGATGGAAAAGTCTCCTATGGATACTCTGTAGATGAGGTACAATGGATTTTCTCCTCCTGTATACATGAGAAAGACAGCTGGCTCTCTCCTTTTCTGAAAGGAGAAAAATAAAAGAAAAAAACATCACCTTTGCTCCTTTGAGGCAGGATAGAAAGTATCCTGTGTTTTGCCCTGACATTTCTGGAATGTAGATCCAACTTTCCAAGGACTAGATAAACCCCTATGGTGTCTTACACTTTTACAACCTATCATGTTCCTAAGATCTGGGCTCCACTGCTTTTGAAATGGAAGTACTTAGGAGAAAGCCCTCCAGTCTTCCTGGTCAATTGGGGTTTTAACCTAGGGCCCTTGTCTCCCTGTAACCATCTGGTCTTCTGGAGTATAAGAGAAGTTTTAATATCCTTTCAATCAGAGCAATTAACTGCAGATGGGTAGAGGTCTAATTTTCACGGTATGTGCAGAATAAAACCTCCGGTGAAAGTTAAAGTACGCATTACTCATTTGTATATCAATACGCTTCCATGTCGCAGGAGACACGGGCTTTTTCTCCAGGAGCATGAGAAATCCAGGGAAATTTTACTTCACTGTAGGGGGTCTCTATCATGGTGTCAAGAGTGGCTTGAACCCCTAGCAACAGAGGTTTTTTGGTGGTGGTGGTTTATTTTGTTCCTGTGATTTTCTGAATACGCCTGGCTGTCCTCATAGCTTCTGCCTACCTCTGAAGCTGGGACGCGGAGCGGTGGCAGTGAATTAAGCTGTCCTACATCACTTAGAGTGATTTCCTCCCTCTCAGTTTCCACGTGTTCTCTCATTACACCATGACTTTCATCAGCATGTTCTGTACCACTGCACACTATTCTTCATACTCTGTCTAAACCACAATCAGGGCTGGATTCAAGCTCTTTCCTATGAAATCCTAGGTTTCACGAAAACCAGGAGGCATGACTAAATACGGTGAGGAGTCACCTAACTCCAAATGTTGGTGCCCATGAGTTTAAGCCTAATCTCAGCTCTTATAAAGCTAGTACCCTGGCAGACAGAATAATTTGGGGAGGTAGACTGTTCTGTAGGACCCTGCTCTCAGAAACTGTGATACAATGGGGTCCAGAAAACTATATTTTAATATATCTTTGGGTGATTCTTTTGTAGGCAATTCATAGGCTAACATTTGGGAACCACTGTTTTAGAAAATTTTGGTTCTGACACTTTACATTGGTGAGCACAGGAATATCTGGTCTGGCATTTGGAATGGATTTGCAATCTACCTGATGGTTAATTAAAAATAATATTTAACTACATTGCAAGTGCAATTACTATTTAAAACCTACAGATGAATAAGATGAATATAATTTATAACAAATTAGCAAGATTGTATATATCGTAATTGTATTGAAGTCACGAAAAGCATAGCCTTTTTACTTTTCTGAATTGGCAGATCATGACATTAATCATGTGTAATATCATTTGTATTGGATGAATGTTTAGTATGATCTGTTTCAAAACTACTATTTTATTCCCAATTCATTTTTTATCGAATACTGCCCTCCTCACCCTGCTCACAACAAAGCAGCTAACCCATATCACAAATTTTTGTTTTCTGGTAGACAGTATAAATGGCGATTTCAGATTTTAGATACAAGAATCATTGATTTGGATGATTAATGCCCTTTTTGGTACATGTTGGTCCCATGGGCTGACAGGCTGGATATATAGAGTGAATTGGAGTGGAGGGCAGGGATGAAAAGCAAAAGGTAAGCCTTGGGGGAAAAGCATAAATAATGACCATAATAGGAACAGGTAATATTTATTGAGCATTATAATATAAACTATATATACTATATATCCTAAAATATATATAAATATAGAATATATAGGATACCCAGAAATATTGAATGTAAAGCTCTTCAAGGTATGATTTAAAAAGTTCATCTTAAGCTGTTGAACCAAAGGGAAGCGTAAGTCATGTATGTCTCTCTCTGCCAATTCTACATCTGTATCCAAAGGCTCAATGACACTAGAAAGTGAGGAAACACAGTTGGTGGATTGACTAAAGGTTCGTCTCTACTTTTTCTTTTTATGAGAAAATAAGGAAGAAATATTCTACTGATTGTTCTCTTCTATGCATCTTTGTGTAATCACTTGGTGATTATAAAAACTACCATCTGATAGACGTGAGATGTATCTTATACAAATGAGCAATGTATATGTAGAAAGACACCTGAAGAGCTCATGTATAACTCAGACCTTTAAGGCTGATTGTTGCCTGAATCACAAGTATCCTTGCATTACTCTTGGGGCATTGGGTGTTACCTATCTATACGGTAAAATCAACGTGCATGACACAGTCAGTTTCTCAGCATCTATTAACAACCTTATGCCAGGCTGCAATCCTTTTCTTCCCCATCTGCTCCTTGAATATCAAAGGCTTTATGGACTGACTCATACAATATGACATATGATTGAACTGCAGCAGCAAAATTTGTGCTGCAACAATTTCAGTTTTAGTAGTATTCACAACTGTTGAATGGTACTTTTTATTTCATTCCAGTATAAGAATTCACAGAAATGTAATAGTGAAAAAAAAGGAACATTTTCCAGTATCTAGAAGCTAAAATCTAATAAACTCTTTTGCAACAAATTTTTTCAGAATAGATCTTGCAAAAAAAGATATGCAGAATTCATATACATCCTTATTAAATTTTTATGTTACCAAGGCAAAATAAGGGTTGCATATAGATTTTTTACTTTTTAGGTATTCTTAGTTATGAAAAAGTACATATAGGATTTCCTAATGTTCTGTTACATATTGATTTTAGATTCTTTCCAGCTTTACACACATAAATAAGGAGCACAGACACGAAAATAGGTTCATACAAAGAATAGACTTGATTATCATAATGGATTTTGCCTGATTCATTCCCCTCACAGGGAGGTCAGGTGCTGATGAAGCCACTGCATGGCTCAGTGGTTAAGAACCAGCAGTGAAAGCGTTGCTTATCCAGTGCTGTGGACATGTGTAGAAGCAGAAGACACCGAATTAAGGCTGAATGGGTAACTCCAGGACAAGAATCTAGAGAAATGCAGCCAAATGGACTAATATGACAAGCAAGATCTGGCACAGGCAAGGGGAACTAGAGGGAAGGCGGCAAGGAATCTAAGGATCAGGTAGAACAGAAGCAAGATATAACAGATCAAATGTGTGAACAGAACAGCACCCTGAGCAGGAGATTGAGTTCACACAGAATATGGATTAAACACACGTGTGCACACGCGCGCACACACACACACACACACACACACATTCACTGCCCCTTACAGAATTAGAACGGGGCTAAGTTTCCCAAGGTTCTGGAAGAAATCTTTAAGACATTCTGAATATGAAATTCCTCACATAGAAGGCTGTCCTTGTGTTGGGGGTCCCCAAGAGCACCTTCAGGTTCAGTTATTCGCTAGACTCGGCATATAGTCATGCTCATAGCTAGATTTATTCCAATGAAAGAATACAAAGGAAAATCAGTACAAGGAAAGGTACATGGGCTGTGTCTGGAAGAAACCAAGCTTCCAAGATTCCTTTCCCAGTGGAGTCACTGGAAGGTGTTATTCCCTTTAACAATGGATCATGAAAAAAACATGTGAAGTGTTGTCTACCAAAGAAACTCATTAGAGACCCAGTGGCCAGGAATTTTATTGGAGGGTGAATAAAGCATAATAAGAACTTGGCTGGCCTTGTCCCCAGTTTCTGTGAAGGTAATCTCTACATCTTTAGCATTTCCCATAATAGAAATACTTTTGTTATTCATGGTGGCCCCTGGTTGGTCATGCTAGTGAGATGATAGGGTCCGGCCAGCTACATTTACAGTTTTAGGGTGGAGGGCTGGCCATATCAGAAAGATCAACCACATGATTAAAGGGTTGAAGGCTTTGAGTCAAGTCATGTTAGTTCGACCTCCCCCAGGAGGATACGGATGCAATCATGGTGGACCTGTAAATACATCTGACCCTTCACTTTCATTTGTACTGTTATGACATTAATTCACCTACTCAACCCACTACTAAACTAAACTACTACAATGATCTCTTATCTGGTCCCAGTTGGCAGTCTTATCCCTTGCTAAGAAATTACGTATCTACCTAGCACCTACATGGTCATAACACTCAACTGATCCACAACCCTCAAAGGTTTCTTGTTGTGTTTTGAATTAATGTTCAAATTTGTCAGTCTGGCATTCAAGTCTTCTACAATCTGTCCTTGGTCTATATATCCAATTTAGTTTCTGTTTAGTTTACTAGGCTGCTCAAAGCAGAAACCATGAAATGGGTTGGCTTTTAACAATGGGAATTTTAAGCTTACAGTTTTGAGGCTGAGAAAAATGTCCAAATCAAGGCATAATCAAGGTGATGCTTTCTTCCTGGCAGCCAGTGATCCTTGACTCCTCTTCCATATAGCAAGACACATGGCATCATCTGCTGATTTCTTCCTTCTCTTCTAGGTTTTGTTGCTTCCAGCCTCTTCCTTCCACGTCTCTTTCTCTCTCACTCTCGCTCTCTCTCTCACTCCTCATCCCATTTATAAAGGACCACAATAAGAGGATTAAGGTCCTCACTGGGCCATACCTTAACTGAAGAAACCTCCTCAGATGGTCCTACTTACAACAGGTTTACACCCACAGGAATGGATTAGCTTTAAGAATACGATTTCCTAAGGTATATACAGTTCTAGACCACCACAGCTTCTATTACACTTAAACGTTTGTTAAATCTGTACATGACATGTATTCTTTCCATGGAAATTTATTCAAAAATATCATTGTCTATGAATTTTTTTGAGCATCTATTATGTGCAAGGCTTTGTTCTGGGAACTAAAGGAGAAAGAAAAATGTTCAAACATGATCTTGACCCCTCGTGATGTAAAGTGTCATTTATAGCTGCTTTTTGAAAAATATTTTCAAATTGAAGTCCTCAAGGTGCTACATCCATAACATGCTCCATTGCAGCAACTTCCTCAGGTGGCTTCATACTTAAAACACTTTAGATATCCCTAGCAACAACATATTTGATGGGAAGGCCTCTTTAGTTTATCATCTTTTTACACAGCTCAGCTGTCTATGCACACAGGATTATTTGAGGTATCGCCTCATAAAATGTTTCACAATTCTCTTTTTATGGCTTGCATGTCATAGGAGAATAATTATTTTCAGATAAGAAGATTGAAACTTTGCCCTTTTCTAGAGCCCTTCCTACCCTTTAGAAACATATCTATGCATGCCTTCCCCAATAGACCACTCCCTGTTTATCCTGTATATCCAAGTATCACACTGAATATTCCTGAAAAGTGATATCTTAGGCCCCAAAGAAAATTTCAATAATCCAAAGAATAGAAATAATATAAACGGTATGTTCTGCCTACATGAAATAAAAACATATTAAACAATAAAAAAAAACCTGATACCCTCACTACACTTATACAGGTATACTATTAAACCACTCCTTAGACAAGGGAGAAATACAAAATTTAAACACAACATATCAGAAACTTCATAATACAGCTAAAACAGTTAACAATAGAATTAAAATTGAAATATGTCAAATACTCAATTCCCAAATCTAGTAAACCAAACTAGTGGAGTTTAAAAAAATTGATAATGTTATCGGAAAAAATAATGAATTAGAAAACAAAGAACAGTAAAATAAATTAGTAAATGTAAAAGCTAGCTCTTTGAAAAGATTTAATAATGGAAACAAATTTAACTAAGATAATGAAGGAAAAAGGGAGAAAGCACAAATATACATAATTAGAATTAATTAATAACTATTAAAACAGAAGAACAGGGCCGTGCAATAGTGGCAGGCAGAATTATTGCCTGTCATGCCAGAGACCTGGGTTTGATTCCTGTGGTCTGCCCATGTAAAACAAACAAACAAACAAACAAACAAAAAACTCAGAAGAACAGGGTAATACTACGAACTTTTTAAAGATCAAATAATCCCAATGCTACTTAAACTATTCCAGCACATAGAAAAATAAGGAAAACTTATTAATTAGTCATTTGTATAATTTTGCAACCAAAAATGAAAACCACAGATCAATTTCGATATGAATACTGATGACAAAAACCTAAATAATGTATTAGCAAAGAGAACTCAAGAGTGTATTAAAAAATAATTCATCACTACCCAGTGGAGTTTATTCCAGGAATGCATAATAATTCAATTTTAGGGAACCCATTTCTATAACCCATCATATTAATACAGCTAGGGAGAAAAATCATATGATCGCCTCCAAAGGTAAAGAAAATGCACTTGAAAATAATTCAACACTCATTCATGGTTTTTTTAAAAGCTTAATAAAATAGGATATTTCCTAAATATCAATATGAAATATATATCGCCTAATGATATACACATATGCACATTTACACACACATACACACACACACAGCTCTCCATCCCAAAGCCAGCATCTCACTCGATGGAGAAATGAAAGGTATGTTTCTGCAAAGGTCAGGAAGAAGACAAGGATACCAGGTGCCATCATCACTATAACAGTATCAATTTTTTTAAACTCCACTAGTTTGGTTTACTAGATTTGGGGATTGAGTATATGACATATTTTAATTTTAATTTTATTGTTAACTGTTTTAGCTGTATTCTGAAGTTTCTGATATGTTGTGTTTAAACTTTGTCTAAGGACTGGTTTAATAGTATAAACAAGAGAAAACAATTAGAAGTATAATAATTGGGAAGGAAAAGGTAAAGTCTTCACTAATGGAGACGATATAATTAAATATCTGGAAAATCCAAAGAAAAATTAGGAAAAGAAAATACAATAGACAAAGAGAATCCCCTATCCCATCTCTAACCTGCCTCATTTGTAGGTCTACCTTTTTTTTTTGTCACTCCCAGTTACTCAAGTTCTAAACCATGGTGTCATAACAATAATATTAGTTTCATTTGTGCCTTAACAATCCACTTTCACTCTATATTTTGCAGATTCCACTCCTACCTAAGGAATTGCCAAATCATAGATTCTGTCTCAAAAATGTCCTTCTCATCAGTCTTTCTTTTTCCAATGTCACTATCACCATCCTCAGTCACTTACCTTCCACATAGAACTTATAATTGGCTGCCAGTTTAGTGAATCTACTCTTGTCTAATACATCAAATCCTGTGATATAAAGCTTCAACTTCTTAGCCTAGTTTTCCACAATAAGCCCCTGAAAACTTTCTAGCCTTATTTGCCTAATCCTATGCACACACTCTTTAGCTGGACCAGACTAACAGGGTATTGCTTAGACATAACTATACTTGGAAGTTCAATATCTTTTGCAAAATTCTTCCTGGATATCAGTACCTGTAGCAATAAGCACCCTTCCTCTAAGTCAGTCGGTAAGAATAACAGCTGATATGAATTACAGAGGCACTGTGTTAAATCTTCTACATGGACTGCCTTTGTCCCACATCAACTTTGAAACCCAAGGCGTTCTCTATCTTTCCTTGGTATTTATCATTTCACATTTCTGTTTTTATCTTATTAATTTGACTAGATTATAAACTTCATAAGGCTTGCAAGTAATTCGTACACATCTCTGTATCTCTTACAGCACCATAAGTGCTGCCTAGAAGATAGAAAGATGTTTTAAACTCAACTAAAGATCCCCCCCCTAGGTTTATAATTTTCCCATTTTTCATAGTTGGCTCTATTCGGGCAGGGACTTGGTCACTTGAATGCTGCATCCTCAAGGTCTAGAACTATACCTGGCACACTGTACGCACTTCGTTATAATCTTAACTGCATTGCCATATGAAAATTAATCAAATGATAACAGATGTTGAAAAGAAGCAGGGGCTCAACCAGAGACAACAGGAGCCAATGTCAGTGTTAGATCATCATGTTGTGGTTTGCAATTATGATATTCTAGGCCAGGTGTTCTCAACCTCTTTTGATTTCTGGATGCACAATTTAACAAAAATAATTTTAGCAGATTACTAGACTCTCTGAATCCCATTTTTATAATTACAAAAATTCCCAGCTGTGAAAAGAACAAAGGTGTTGACAGCGTGTATATCTAAGTCAGGGATTGGCGCCTTCTGAATACTACAAGCCCTTCAGGGTACTGGGAATTTACTAATTAATTCCACTATTTATTGCTAGCTTGTTTAGTTTAAATTATTATACACTCTGCTATATAGCAATTCTATAGCCATTAAGAACCCAGTGAGGTTATTTATTCTTTTGTTAATCGGAAATCCCCGTTAAAATGCAAATATTTAGAACTGACAATATCAACCTTTTTCTTTGAAAGCAGCTTTAGCTGTCAGTACAGGGCAAAGTATTTCTAGGGCTGGAACTAACGTTGGAGGTGGAAAGTAAAGGCTGAAGGCTGATGCACAGGCCTGCTTTTCGGGACCCGGGTGTCCCCTTTCCCTCCCTCTCTTCTCACCCCTCCCCCCCCCCACAGGAAAGCATAAACCCCCAATTTAACCATGTTTGACAAAGGGAAAGAGGCGTTTTTGTAAAGTGTTGCTTCCAAATACAACACACGACAGACTCTGAACCATCTTCCTTTGCTTCCGGCTTTAATTGGAAATTAACGGAACATAACCAAGAAGCCGCAATTCCGAAGCACCTGGCAGCAGAACTAAAACAGAGCGGTCGACCAGTACCCCTTTTCTCCAAGCCCGGGGATGGGCGAGGGTGAGAACCAACGGGAGGGCGGGCCTTCCGTGACCAAGCCCCGCCCCTCCCCTGCTCAGCGCTGATTGGTGGAGGCGAGAGGCGCGCGAGAAGGGGCGGATCGGCAGCCGGGTTTGCCCGTTTAGGCGCGGTCCCGCCCGCCCGGTGGGTGAGTCCCGCGAGGCGGGTGCGCGCGCGCTCCCGACGGCGGAGCGGGCAGGAGGCGGGGCCGCGGCGGCGCGCGCTCTCGGACCACGCGCGGCGCCGGCGGGCACGGATCTCCCGGAGCGCGGCCGGGGCCGGAACGGGAGGGAACCCGGGTGTGCGAGGAGGGCCGGGGCTCGCGGGAGACGGGCGCGATGAACACGGTGCTCTCGCGGGCGAACTCGCTGTTCGCCTTCTCGCTGAGCGTGATGGCGGCGCTCACCTTCGGCTGCTTCATCACCACCGCCTTCAAGGACCGGAGCGTCCCGGTGCGGCTGCACGTCTCGCGGATCATGCTGTGAGTGCCGCCGAGGCCCGGCCGGCCGGGAGGGGGCCCCTGGCCGCGCGGGGGTGGGCGCCGTCCTTCCCCCCTCAGCCGGGGCGCTCGCCCTCCGCCGCCCCGTCCCGGACTGGCTCCCGGGTCGGACCGGAGCGCGTCCCTCAGGCCGGCGCCGCCGCTTCCTCCGCGGTGCGCTCTCGCCCCCGCCGGCCCCGGCCAATGAGGGAGCACCACGACCGCAGAGCCGGCCGGGGAGGCGCGCGAGGCCGCTGGGCGCCCGGGGCCGGGGAGGCGCGCTGGGGGCTGCCGGGCGCGGAGGAGCCCGGCCGACGGCTCCACGCCTCAGCGCTGCGAATGCCCGGGCGTGGCCGGGTTCGAGGTTTCCCTCAGGCTCTGCCTCTCCGCTCTCGGCGGGCTGCGAAGGCGCCCCGGCAGCTCGGAAGTGGGCGAGACGTGCCGTTCGGCTGCGCTCAGTTCCGCGTCCTAGCGGGAGAGGGCTGGGTGGGTGGGTGGTTTTCGTTGTTTTTTTTTTTAAGTTTGAATAAATCTGGGAAAAGGCCGCACACACGAATATAGAATTTCGTAATGTCAGTGTCATTTCGCTCCTGTTCTTTTTTTTTTACTTTTGATACTTTTCTTTCTTCTTCAGTCCCCCCTTTTTTTCCCCCTGCTGTTCACTTCCTTCTATTCGAGCCCATCTTCTAGCAGGTTCTTCAGCCTTCTCTCGCTTTTATTTCTTAACGAGAAGCCCGTTTTCTTGCAACTACCCCGTTCCCCCACCCCCTCTTTCCCCCCCTGTATTGCAGTTGGTTAAACACGGTTCCCAGAGCCGTGGCAGCGCTGCCCCTCGTCGCGCACTGCGAGCTCCCAGCGAATGCCAGCTGCTCGTGTTTTGGGCAGGGTTCTTGCTATTTGGAACCTTAATTTCATCTTGTTTAAAGTGGATGTACTACCTAACTCACGGGCTAGTTACGAACATTGAGATAATTGTGAAAAATCCTTAGTGGGCCGGCTGCTGCGCAGTAAGCAGCCGATAAATAGGGTTGTTAAACATTTTCTTTTCATTTTCCACACCACATTGTATATATATGGAGCTTTATTCTACCCATCCTACCAGATTGCTTTACATCAAGTATTTACGGTTTATTTTTCTTTTAAAGCAGTTTTTATCTCCCCTGGGTCTTGAAAAGCATTCTCTTGAAGTGTATGGAAGAGACCTATTTTTATATTGGGTTACAGTGTTTACCTTATTTTCACGAAGCTTGTAGGTTTCCTTGATTTTTTTTTTATATGTTTCTTCATAGGATTGCTGCTATACATGTGCACATGACTAAATACTGTCTTTCACTTTAAGGATTTATGGGCTTGTGAATTTTTAATATTGTTATGCTTGAAAGGTGGTAAAATGTTTATCTTTACTCCTAGAAAAAACGTAGAAGACTTCACTGGACCTAGAGAACGAAGTGATCTGGGTTTCATTACGTTTGATATAACTGCTGATATCCTTTAAGAAAATATTTCATTGCCATTTCTATAGTTATTTAATGAGACCAATGTTTAGTGATTTTGAGGATATTATGACTATTCTACTGAACCTACCACGCCTTGAATATTTCTGTGCCTATTTTATTACTCAAGTCATTTAATGCCTCTTTGATCACACCTTAGGAAAACTTCTTTGTAGATTCATGAGTTAGTATTTACATTTTTGAAGGAATCATTAAATTGATCCAGAATTACAAAAAAGAGTTTGAAAGTGGGTTTTGGAAAGAAAAAATAGATTATTTGGATTGAAGATGTAAAAATGTTACCAGGGCTCAGTCTATCTAGAAAGAATATTTCATGTACACTCCTAAAGAACATATCCGTATTTTATGGTAGCACAGAGAAACATGCTGAAAAGGTGAATTGCATCTGTTGTGCTTTGGAAGGCCATTAACAGAATGATTATTGGCAAACCGTATCAGCAGTTTGCCATTATAGTTCTTTTTATAAAGACTTGTATAATATGGGTCAGGTAAATGTGAGCAGGTAAAATAGTTACTTCAAAACAGATGATTTAAATATTTTTTCTTTATCTTGAATTTCTCCCTTTTGACAACTGATCATTTTGGCCAATATAATTTTCTTTTAGGGTCTTAGATTAATATTTTGCCGGTGGTAGCCTGATCTCACCTACCTTTTTAAGACCCTGGAGGTTAAGGAGACTGGATCAGGTCTGAATGGTTGAAGCAGTTTATGTACCTCTTTGCTACCATAGAGATATTTTTAACTTGATTTTTTAGAAATGAATTATAAGTAGATCAGAAATTGGTTCCATAGGCAGTTTTTCAGGAAATAAAGTGTGCTATCAGAAAACTCATATACTAAACTTTGTATGTCTGCTTTTGAGTCTTTATAATTTTTTTTTTTTTAATGTACTCTAGGTAACGGGGAATTTGGGTCTATGTGAAAATAGTAACTTTTTGTACCTGGTGAATGTAAGTCAAATTTCCTGATATCTCATCTATATATATTCTGTCTCATCATTTATAGTTTATTTAGATCTTAATGCCGCTGCTAAAACAAATTGTACCTGTGCTTGTAGAGAACTGTCTAAACCTCTAAATTCCAGGCCAGTGATTCTTACTGGCTACAGCTATCTAAAAATTGGTTGTAATGTGTTGCTGTCAGTAAGTAAATGCATATAATAAAATTACAACAATTCGCTTGTAAGCTAAAAAGCCAAATATTAACTCAGTTCACTTCTCAATAGTGGCACCATTCTTCTGGTTAATTCTGGTGGGATTTTTTCTCCTGGGGAAGCGAAACGTGGCCAAGTTTGTATTCAGTTGCATGTCCTTACCAAAGGGCTTCATGTATTGAAACATTTTGACATAAGTTTTTATGACCGAAATCAGCATGTAGAATTTTTTTATTATATGTGGTTTAATTATTTGAGCCTTGATTAGGTTTGCATATTGGTAAATTTAAATTGTAAGATTGGGTATACTTTAGATCTCCAGGAGAAATCCCATATGTTTTAAATATTAAGTTCTCTTTCCTTTAGACTCAATGCGTTGGTCTTACAGCTTCTTTTATTCTCCTGATATTATAGGAAATGAAATGTTGTCTTTCTTTGTCATTTTCTTATGTGCAGTATTTCAGGTAGTAATGCTTGAAGGAACAGAAGAGAATATTAATAATATCAAGCTGATATTTGTTTGGATTTGGAATGGTTTGTATCTTATATTTTCTTCTAGAGACTTTTATTAAATTAGTTTATTCCCTTTAATTAACATACAATAAGCGACTTAGTATGTTTGGGGGCCACCTCTCCTTTTTCTGTTTAGTATTAGTATTGCTATGGATAATTAATCCAAGTTCTGTTCAAAGTTGTTCCCTGCTTTATGATTTATATGTTCCTTAATTTGTTTACATCTCGAGAATATATTTGATTGGAATGTTAAGCAGTTGTTTCTTTATTTATCAGCAGAATATTCAACAAAAACTAATGTAAGTATATATGTTTAGAAGAAGTGTTTCTTTTTTTTTTTTTGCATGGGTAGGCACCAGGAATCGAACCTGGGTCTGTGCCATGGCAGGCGAGAACTCTGCTTGCTGAGCCACTGTGACCCGCCCTGTTTAGAACTGTTTTAATAGCTATTCAAAATCTCATTCTGTATGAAAGAATGTAAATTTTGTATACTCAAAATTTTTATCAGGCCTGAGAAGCCTGGTAAAAATCATGAGCCCTTGGAGAGATTGCTCTAATAAAAAAAGTTTATCTGTTTTTCTGTCTGTTATATAGTTTGCTCGTATTGTGGTCTCCAGAATAGGGTGTATGCAGGGTAATCCATAGGCATATAAGGAAAAAACCTTCAGACTTTCTATATATAGGTTTTTTAATTTAAAAACAAAAGGGAAAAAAGTTAAACCTTACCGTTACTTGCTGTATAGACTTACATTAATGCTTGGCTTATTCCCTATGACACGGGTACATGCCTCCTACTACATGTAAATATTCTGGAGAAGAAAGGGAATTCTGTAGATAAGAGGTTGATCTACCTTCATTCATTCATTCACTTTCAACATTTTGCAAAGAATTGCAATATTAAGTAAATTATTTGATCAAGTTTTAAATAAACTCTTGATCACTAAATAGACAGATGGCAGCAGAAGATTCCTGCAAAGAAATTGCTGATTGAAGGTAATGCTAATAGTTCAAGCACATGCAAACAACAGGAAAACTGCAGAATTGACGCTTCTGTTCCGCTTTTGAGTTGCTCAGTCATATGAAAAGATTATAAAAACAAAAAGACAACCCAGAAGATCTGATAAGAAGTTGGCTGAGAAAATTCAACATTAGTCAAGAAGACTATTTGAAATACAAACTTGCATTCATTGCATTAATGATGATATTAATTAATGATAATAGGTATATAAGTAAATACCTTATACTATATACATAATTTATAAATAAAGATAAGTATTTTGGTTTATGCTTAAAATATTTTCTCATCAAAAATCCTCAGAGACCTCAACAATAAAAAGACAACTGAATTAAAAAATGAGCAAAAGACTTGAATAGACAGTTCTCCAAAGAGGATATATACACCTGGCTAAAATACTCATGAAAAGATGATAAGATCACTAGCTATTAGGGAAATACAAATTTAAACCACATTGAGATACATTTCACACCTACTAGAATGGCTGTTATTAAAAAAAAATAGAAAACCACAGGTGTCGGAGAGGATGTGGAGAAATAGGAACTCTTATTCATTGCTTTTGGCAATGTAAAATGGTGAAGCAGCTGTGGGAGACAGTTTGAACAGTTCCTCAGGAGGCTAAATATAGAATTATTATATGACTTCACAGTCCCTCTACTAAGTGTGTGTGTGTGTAGACCACACACCTAGAAGAATTGAAAGCGGGGACTTGAAAAGATATTTGCCACCAAATATTCATGGTGGCATCATTCACAATTGCCAAAAGATAGAAGCAACCCAAGTTGTCTATCAGCCAATGAATGGTTAAACGAAATGTATATATGGATGATGGAGTATTTATTATTGAACTGTAAAAAGGAATGAAGTTCCGAGATATACAACAACATGAATGAAGCTTGAAGGCATGCTGAGTGAAATAAGCCAGACACCAAAGGACAAATACTATGATCTCACTAATATGAACTAATTATTGTAAGCAAACTCATAGAGTTAAAATCTAGAATAATAGGTTACCAGGGGATAGAATGGGGTAGAGAATGGGGAGCGATGATTAATTTGTACAGAATTTCTATAGAAGTTGATTGTAAAGTTTAGATGAAACATTCTTGGGAGTGTAATTAACAGCACTGAATTATATATGTGAATGTAATTAAAAGAGGAAAATAAAAACTTAGATAATAATAATCACAAAACCCTCAGAGACCACTTCCAGTGGAAAGATCAGAAAGGATATTGCTGAACATAGTTGCCTAGGAAATAGCAACTTCAGCTTTAGGACATTTTAAGCTAAAATAGCCTTTCTGCACAGCTAGGATTAGAGAGATAGATGGCAAGTATTTGAATCCATACAGTGTCTGACTTGTGTTTAAAACTCATTATCCAGAGATTTAATCAAAAGCTGTGAAGATTACTGTTTTTTGAGTCATCTCAGATTATTTTAATATCCTCAAAAATAGATGTGTATGTTTTAATACATGGAATTAGCTGGTTTTGGTAGTCTTTGTAAGCCATATATCTACCAGTAATCAATGTCTACTGAGAAAATGCTTTCCTTTGTGATGAGGTTGTATGGGATTCACCATTTTAAGTACTGAAAATAGTCTTTTTAATAATAAATTATATTTATGATTAGAACTATAAGTTTTATGATTAAAAGCTATTAAACTATTAGATGAAAACCTATTAAAACTTACTAGTTTATGATTAAAACTATTAGTCCAGTCTGATTTATATCTTTTTTGTAGGTAGGGTGCTAGTTGAGCTATTTTTATAAATATTGCTAAAATGGAAATCTTAGGTCCTACTTTAGTATCTGTTATTTAATTGTCTTTGTTTTTGATGCTTTCTACTGTTGAGTTACTAGTTGCTTTTTTTGAACTGAGATAGGAAATATTAAACATCGTAATCTCATTGGAGATAACTTTCTAGAATGTAGATACTTTAGAACAGATAACACAAATGAACTGACCTTATTTGCCTAACTTAGGAAGGCTTGGAGGCAGATATAAATGTGCCATTTAAAATATATTTAAAAAGCATAAACATAGTATTTTACTCTTTATGTGATGTCACAGTCTGTGTACTAAAATTCTAAATACATAATTGTTGCTAAGAGTATAAAGTGAATACTTCTGATAGGTGAATCAAAATGTGAATGTGAAATATGTGATAATAAAGTGTACTTACATGTTGATTTTCTCTGTGTTACGCTTATGCTTGTCATCAGTGTAGTCAGGAGGTAGTTTGTGGTTAAAGTTGGGTCTTTGTTCTGCCTTTTATTTGAACTGTATTCATTTTCAAGAGATAAATTAATTTCTTTTATCTATTTAATGGTTTAATTCATTAGCTCGAATTTTTAGCACTTAAAATTATTATACATTTGATTTGAACATGTATTTTATGTTTGGTATTTGTTAGGCACTAATAATACTGGAAAGAATAAGGTTTTCTATTTTTTTTTTGTATACTGTGTGGTAGGTATCACATTTCATTCTTTTCCATGTGAATATCCTGTTCTTACAGCACCATTTGTTGATTTTTTTTTTTTTTTTGGAGTCCATGGGTCTGGAATCGAACTGGGTCTTCTGCACAGCAGGTGTGAATTCTACCACTGAACTACCCATGCACCTCTGGAATGAATAATAAGTTTTGATCTTTGCTCTTGAGACTCAATAAAATGTTTAACATAGAAGCTGAAATAGGAGTAACAATTGTAACACACATATTGTATAAGTCTGAAAAATTATCCAGATAAATTTGTCACCTTCTTTGTCAGGTATACCTAAATTATATTCATAATTCTAGCTTATTCAAGCATGGCTAGTAAGGTAATGCAATTTGGAATTTCACAGATTATTCCTTTGCTGAATGAATATATCTACATAAAAAATCATTTCATTTTGGTGTATCTTTGACTCCCATCTTGATGTTCTCCCATCTTGATGTTTCTGTTTAATGTTAGAAAGAAGCTTTAAGGAATAGGCTTGAACCCTTCATTAGAAGTAACTGCTCCACATTTCTTTTTAGTTAATGTAGTCAACCATACTCTGAGGTGATTGATCTCACCAACTAATAAGAACAAATTCCTTGGAATTTAGTAGAGATTAAAAATGTGTTTTCTCTCCATTTCATGCCCCTAGCTTTCTCATAATTTTGCATAAATAGACATTCTTTTAATATAAATAGAACATGTCTATAATAGTTCAGCGTCGTGGTTTAAAAAAATTGCACAGTAAAGCATCTAGAATTGTGCCACAATAAAGCAATGATGTTCCTATATATCTAACACTTAAGGGGGAGAAAGGTCTTAACAAGATTTCATGTCTTTAGTGATTCCTTTATAATTTTTTGTTTTGTTTTTCCTTTATAAGGTTAAATCCTTAGGGATTCATGAATTTTCATGAACTAGTCTGGCAGCAGTGACATACATTAACAGTGTGATGGAACAGTGATTCATTAGTTCTCTCTTTTTCCCTGGTGCTACTAAGGTGCACGCTGAGCTGGAGGGGCTCAGGAATTTTACAGAGAAAAGTATATTAAAAGAATACCTACCTCTCAGGGATTTTAATCCTTATGTTTCCCCAAGGCTTCACTTCTTGGAGAACATACAAGTTTAGAACCTTTGTTAAGCTATGAAGTCCTAAGAAGTCAACTATATGCTTGTCAGGACTTTTAATTTGAAGTGATAAGATGCTATTTCTGATGAGTTAACTAATTAATTTTCATTTTGTAGGCTCTGAACCAAGTTGTCCTTTGGGACAAGATTGTTCTGAGAGGTGATAATCCGAAGCTACTGTTGAAAGATATGAAAACAAAATATTTTTTCTTTGATGATGGAAATGGTCTCAAGTAAGCAATTCTTCTACATCTTTTGTTTTTTACAGTTAATGAGATGTGAAGAGGGAGGGAAAGATGCAGTGTATTTCTACCTTAAAGTAAAAATACTAGAGGGTAAAAAAGAAGATTGTGAGAGAAAAAAGATTTTTACAGGTCTGAACTGGAAGATTGGATAGAAAGATTGCCACACAAACTGGGATCTAAGATAAATGCTTGGGTCTCTTGCAGTACGTGAAATGTAGTAGTCAAACTAACAGACGTTAGCTTCTATTCTCAAGTGCATGGGAGCATA
This sequence comes from Tamandua tetradactyla, assembly GCF_023851605.1. Classification (NCBI taxonomy): domain Eukaryota; kingdom Metazoa; phylum Chordata; class Mammalia; order Pilosa; family Myrmecophagidae; genus Tamandua; species Tamandua tetradactyla. Next base: position 36,873,044 of record NC_135352.1, on the reverse strand, counting down.
GGAATGCCCATATGGGAATAGGGCTGTGATTGTCAAAATAAAGGGCTCCTTTCTGAACTCAGGAGGAGCTTTCCAGGAAAACCATAACAAGAAAGTAGCTCATTGGCCATGGGGTTGATACTGAGGTTGTAGTATTGGTTTTCTTAACTCAGCTTCTCGGAACCTCAGTTTCCTCTGAGGGAATTAGAATAATTTATCTCTCAGGTCATTTTTGGCTCTTATATACCACGAGAAAGCCATCATGACCAAACCTGTTTTTGCAGATGAAAAACTTGAGACCATGAGAGATTTTGATTTGTTCGTATTTGCCCATCTAGATAATGGTAGGATAAGGTTTCAGATTGTCTTCTGATTCCTTTTTTTTTACATTCTCTGTGTTTTACTTATTTAAACTTTTTGCTGATCGTTGTGAGTTTAGTTAGGTCTTTATGAGATACCTGCTTGTTCTTAGATTTTGAATGATAGGAGAAAATAATTATGTTTGCAGAAGAAGATTCCTATTAGGAATAGCTGGTTATAAAGTATTTGCTGTCTCAGTGCTCGGATTAAAATGTTTTCATTGAATTACAAATGTTTCTGCTGAATTCTGTTTATTCTGTCTTTCTACAGAGGAAACAGGAATGTCACCTTAACTCTATCTTGGAACGTTGTACCAAATGCTGGAATTCTACCTCTTGTGACAGGATCAGGACATGTATCTGTCCCATTTCCAGATACATATGAAATAACGAAGAGTTATTAAATTATTCTGAATTTGAAGCAAAATATTTTTATACTTAATGAATTGTATTTCATCTGTCTCTTCCCTTGCATTTCCATTTGCTTTTATTGTTATTTTATTATGCTTTTTAAGTTTTGGTGTTATAAGAATTAACATCAAAAGGCATATTTAAAGGGAAAGGTTAATGGGCTATTTAAACTTAAATTTACAAACGAAGCAAAAACGAAAGGCCACCAAAGTGGAGTATTATAGAATAAGACAACTTCATAATAATAAGGATTTGTAATAAATACATATTTGATTATTCCCTATATTTCCATTATTCTTTATAGAATATAAAGTGAGCAGGAAGAGTGGTTCAAACTTTCAGGTGCCTGTAAAGTTACAGGAACTCAGCATTTTATGCCTTCCATTCATGCAAGTTCAGATTGGATGTGATTTAGAAGCAGACATTCTCTTCTGTCTCTTTTGGGGTGTATCTGACCACTGGAAAAATTAATAAGGTTATTTGTTAGAAGTTCGGTTTACATAATAGCCAAAAGTGACAGAATTTTTTTCTATTAATCTTAGGAATGCCTACAATTCTTTTTCTTAATGATAACTTAGTAACATTCTTCACTTAAAGACTAAATACCTCTTTATATGCTGTAAGTCATTTTAACTCATTTTTAAGTCTCTCAAGTCAATTGTTTGTCTTTCAGTTCTTTCTCTTAAAATGTTCCTTTGTATATGTTTGTGTAACTTTTATCATTGCCATTGAAAGTTGAAAATGTTCGCATGATTTACCCTGAGTCAAGTTTATTCTAGTGAGCATGCCTATTGCTACAGAGTGGTAATTATTTAAAACTTTTTGTAGGTTCACAATTTAATAATTATTGGGGTAATAACAATAACCAATATTTGTGTTCTACTTTTCCATTTACACAGAACTCTCATGTATTTTATTGTATGTGATCCTCAATAATCTAATGAGGTAAATACTGCAAGTGTTATTATCACTATTTGCAGATGAAGAAACTGAAACTCAGAAGTTTAGTGAATTGCTCAACGTCAAATAGCTAGCCAGGAATGGAGCTAAAACTTGAACTCAGATTTCTGACTCTCCAAGTTTATTCTCTATCTATCCTGTACCTCAGATTACAATCTAATCAGATTTCACTTATAATTTTCATTATTTTTTCATTACCCTGGACACCCTTTTCTACCACTCCTTGAGGAGATTTCTCATCCTGTATGGAAGTGACTAATTGTCAAGCTGCCAACAACTTACGTAGAGATAATACCTCATTTTATTCTCTGCATAAGTCCATTTTATTTACATTGAAACTGTAAGAAAATCTACATGTATCTAAAAATAATTTAGAGATTAAATACATAATAATACATGATTGAATGTATGGTCCTGGTTAGCATAATTTTTTTCAGCAGTGGGCAAATAAGTATCCTCAAGGGTAGAACTGCAAATCAGTTAATCTTAAATGTAAGACCAAACACTGTAGTTACACAATCAGCAGTAACCAAAAAGGGCTACTATGTTAGAGCAGTTTAATAGCTAACATTTTGTTATATTTACCTCATATTAAATACATCAGCATTTAATTACAATATTAATTTTAAAAACAATTGTATGTAGTCGTACAGTTCATGTAAAAGATTGTGTGTATGAGTAGGAAGGTCAGTGGTGTGTTATAAATATTAGTCTGAGTTTGCCTCCCAGCTTTTTTATTAAACCTTTCAAGGTCTCAGTTTCTTTATCTTTAAAATGGCATAGTTGGATTAGATAACTTAAGTGGTTATCACACAGTTCTATAAAATTTGTTCTATCTGTTCAGCAAAGACACTGAACAGGATAGTACCTTATTAATGTGAAGACAGGAAGATGATTGAAAGACTAACCCATAACTTATATTGATCTGACTTTCAGTTAGCTATTACATCAAGGAAGTTTAGCCTTAGTTAGTTAATGCAAATATTAGACATGGAAACTTAAAATCTGAGGATATCACAGCTTAAAAATTGGTTATGTTCTCAGTAAGAAAGCATGTATAATAAGCCTGCCGTCTCAGTCAGACCTAGACAGCAGCTTAATAGTTCATTATACCTCTATGCTGAGCGGATCTGTTAGTTTGGTAGATATGAGTGTGGAAATTTACTTAAGTTACAATTTATCTTGTTTATTTAAAAACCCTCTTTTTTGGAGTCTGGTGAAGAAGAGTAGAGAGGCCCAGCTAACACAACGGAGAAATCATTTTTCCTTTTGTTTAGTTTTTGCTTAACTAAGAGAAACTGCTCAGGATAAGAATGCTCCAACATGGGAATAAGAAATCTCCCTCTCAGGAACTCATATTGGGTGTGCATAGCTTTATTCGTTTACCATAACTATACATTTTAAAAAATTGACTTGTGTTTAGTTTGATAACCATATAATCTGTCTTAATGCCAATGTCTTAAATCTTATAAAGTCTCCACCAGGAAAGGCTTCGGATTTGTAAACATCTAAGTATGATTAGAATTGTCTGAGCTTATTACAGATGATTCTGGAAAAAGAGAGTAAGGATTGCAGGACAATAAAGTGTTGCACTTCAAAATGAATGAATTTTAAAATACCTTTTAAAATAACCCTTTTCTCAAGCAGTTTAACCTAGATAAGAAGCTGTATCAGTGTTTTTTATTCCCCTGTTGAGAAAATTAGGTTTCTTTATGCTTAAGGAAAAAAACAGACATCTTCAGAAATTTCCTAGAAAATGATAGGAAAGTGAATGGTTTTGGATTTGCTTTCCCATAATTACAGAATAGTCTGAGTATGACCAGCCTATTAGCAGTACTGAGATGGGCTAAAAGGTTATAATGAACATTTTTCACTGTTGTCTTCTATTGAAGTATAGAGATCTAAAGTTTTAGAACTTTGGCATATGGTTTAACAGAGGTATTATTTTATTTGGGTTTATGGGGGAAAAACCATAAGCTGTGAGCTTTGGTAGTAAATGAACATCCATCTATTTCAAAAGCTTTTCTTACTTTTAGCAGAGAGCCTATATGTACATTATATGTGACTGCCAGTGGTTTAAAGAGATCTGTTTCACAAACTTGTTGCATGTTTTTAATGCAATTTGGGAAATTGTTTACTTTACAAATAACAGATTCCTAAAGAAAATTTCATGAGAAGATATGTTTGATGTTCTTAATTGCAATAAATACTCGGCATTTTTTTCTAACGGAACAGAATTTTGTTTATAAGTGAAAATTTGCATTTTAAAAGACTTTCAGATTTGTGCTTCTTGTGGGAAGCTGTTAAACTAAAAAAAAATGCATTGAAGAAACCAAGTCTAGTAAACTTCAGAAATGTTTTCCCTTTTTTTCTGAGTATGTGTGTGTGGTGGGGGGAGGCATTGGGCAGGTGAGAGGAGGTTAGTTACACCTAAAATGGCTTCTCCAGATACTGTATGCCCCTGTGTTAGAGTAGGGTCTTTGAGGACACTGTGTTGGATTTTTCTTTGCATATTCCTCAGTGCCTAGCATAGTGCTTTGCACATACAAAGGCCCAGTAAATACTGAAGAATGAAGTCATGTTTCTGATGTGACCAAAACATGTGGACTGTTGAAATGAACACACTCCTTTGTAAGTAAGTGTTGTCTCTCTTGAGCTCCTGGTAACATTAGGTGAATGTTTTTCCTTTTTTCTTTGTAGCTGAATTGAACTGCCCCATCATGGCAAATACAGCTTTTATTCCAATTGTCTATGATCTATATTTCATAGGTTTTTGATAGTAAGAGTTCCAAATGATAGGTGCCTACTCGGCAGGATTGATATGTAATTGCTTCGCCCTAAAATAATACTACAGGATTATAAGATAGACCTGACTTTACAGATCTCAAGGTATATGTTAATCTGTTCCTTTGGAAATGAGTCAAAATATACAGGTGACTCCTCTTGAAAGTCCAGTGTGTTCCTAGCCCCTACCCAGCCTCGTGGGCACATTAACTGGTTTGGCTTACTGGTGCTATACATCTGACTTGTAGGACAGTACTGAACCTATACTGAGTTGTGGAAATTCTACTTTTTCCTCTTACTTATATAAAAAAGATGTAAGTTCTCAGAAGGAATGCTTACCACTGGAATCTTTTTTATTTTATTTTTTATTTTTTAATTTTTGTTGAGAAATCTTCTCATACAATCCTGTACATACATGGTGTTCTAGTTTGAAAGCTGCTGGAATGCAGTATACCAGAAATGGAACAACTTTTAAAAAGGAATTTATTAAGTTGCAAGTTTACAGTTCTAAAGCTGTGAAAATGTCCAAGTTAAGGCATACAAGGAAAGATACATTCATCGAAGAAAGCTGATGATGTTCAGGGTTTCTCAGCTGCAAAGGCACATGGTGATGTCCGCTAGCTTTCTCTCTAGGAATCTTCAATGCCTTCCCCAGGGTTCTGTCCATTCTGTTGGTTCTGGTGACTCTAAAGCTTTTTCCAAAATGGTTCCCTCTTAAAGAGCTCCAGTAAGCGACTTCACCTTGAATGAGTGGAGACATCTTCATGGAAACCATCTAATCAAAAGTTGCCACTACAGTTGGGTGGGTCACATCTCCATGGAAATAATAAAAAAAAACTACCCAGCAATATTAAATGAGATTTAAAGAACTTGACTTTTCTGGGGTACACAAAAGATTCAAGCTGGCACACATGGTGTACAATCAGTGGCTCACAGTATCACATAGCTGTGTATTCATCACCATGATCATTCCTAGAACATTTGCATCACTCAAGAAAAAGATATAAAAAAGAAAAAACTCAAAACATTTCGTACACCTTACCCCTACCATTGACTACCAAAGTTTAATCTATCCGGTCTTTTATCCTTTATCCATCTCCCCCCATCCCATTACTTGTTCATCCCTTATCCTTATTTTTTTAACTCGTCTGTCCATACACTGGACAAAAGAGCATCAGACTCAAGGTTTTCACAATCACAGTTAGCATTGTGAAAATTATATTGTGATACAGTCATCTTCAAGAATCAAGGCTACTGAAACACACAGCTCAACAGTTTTAGTATTTCCCTCCAGCTACTCCAATACACCATAATCTAAAAAGGGATACCTATATAATGCATATGAATAACCTCCAGAATAATCTCTCAACTCGTTAAAATCTCTTACCCACTGAAACTTTATTTTGTCTCATTTCTCTCTTTCCTATCTTGGTCAAAAAGGCTTTTTCAATCCCATGATGCTGGGTCCCAGCTGATTCAGGGAATTCTGTCCCACATTGCCAGAGAGAGTTACACCCCTAGGAGTCATGTCCCCATGGCTGGAGGAGGGCAGTGAGTTCAACTGCTGATTTTGCTTATAGAGTGAGGCCATTTCTGAGCAACAAAAGAGGTTCTCTGGTGGTGACTCAGGCATAATTAATAAGTAGGCTTAGCTTCTCCTTTGCAGGAAGAAGTTTCATCGGGGCGAACCCTGAGATCGAGGGTTCAGCCTATTGATTTGGTTGTCCCCACTGCTTGCTAGAATATCAGGGACTCCCCAAATGGAGAAGTTGAATGTTTCCTCCTCTCCCCATTCACCTAAGGGGACTTGCAAGTACTTTTTTTATTCACTACCCAAATTACTCTGTGATATATCGGGGTATCACACTAACCTGTACAAACCAAAAAGATTTTACGTCCTATTCAAGAGTCCATTTCCATGTTCCATGTTCAGCTAAACTGACCATACAAGTTAAATTAGGTAATATACTACCCAAAATATAAATTTTGCACCAAATAAACGTCTCTCCCTTTGGTCTCACATAAAAGTTGAAGTTTTAAAATATGGACTATATCATACTTTATCCTGTATTCTGGGTCCTATCCAGATCAGTTTCATTTATATCTCTAGTCGAACTCAGATCTCATTTTCAACTTTTTAAATAGTTCCTGTATAGGGGAATGCTTCAAAGGTCTAACTCTTGAGTGTCAGGTGTTGCATAAATACCCAAAGTTTCTGGGAATGACCATGTTATATGCAAACAGCTCAGTGTCTCAGAATTTAGAAATAACAGTTACACCTGAATATATGTGACTGCTCTAAGAGTTTACAATCTAGGACTCCTTACAATAGGCCCCAACCTAATAACCCATACTCTTGACTGTAGTTCACCAAGTTTTTATAGTTAATCCATATGAGTGAGGCATGATAATATTTGTCTTTTTTGTTCTTGATATGTCATTCAATATACAGTCCATAAGGTTCATTCACCTAGTTGTATGCCTCACGTCTTCATTCCCTCTTGCAGCCACTCAGTCTGTTGCATGTGTATACCACATTTCCCCCTTCCATTCCTCAGTTGTGCCCTTAGCCACCTCCATTCATTGTGGATCGGGAACTCTGCCACCATAAGCACTAGTGTGCGAATGTCCATTCCTGTCCCCACACTCCGTTCCTCCAGGTTTATACTGAGTAATGGAATTTCAGGTTCATATGGCAAACCTGAGCCTCCTGTGGAACCACCACACTACCCTCCAAGGGGCTGCATCTCTCAGTTTCCCTACCAACAGTGAATAGGTACATCTCTATCTGTATTTTCTCTAGCACTTGTTTCTCTTGTTAGTTTTTAACAGTTTTATTCACCTATCATACAATCCAACCTAAGTGTATAGACATGCCATCACCACCATACTGTATGTGAAGACATTTCCTTTTCGTCCACAAAGAATCCGTACCTCTTCCCATGCCTGCCACCTGTTGATATTTAGTTTTGGTGTAAGGCCTTCATTTGGTGTAACAGAAGCACATTACAATGTTACTGTTGAGTATAGACCCTAGCTTGCATTGATTGTAGTTCTTCCTATATACCATCTATTTTCAACATCCTGCAGTATTGAAATTCATTATTCTCTCTCTTGCAAGAACATTTTTTAATTTATACATTAGATCATTATTGTCACTCTAGGCATTCTTAAATTATATAGTCTCTGTCTTCATCTTCTATCTTTCCTTCTGGGTTCATAAGTGCTCCCAGCCTTTCTCCCTATATCATACATTCAACTTCGTTTTGTGTACTTATATTATTGTGCTGCAGTCATGTAGTAAATTGTCCTATCCTTTGCTGAATTTTTACAATCAGCCCTGTTGCACAATCTGTATTCCTTCAGCACAAATTGCCCAATTTTTACCCTATTTCTATCTCCTGAGAACATGTGTTTTTCACTTCAGTTCTCCAAGTTCACTCATGAATGTTCATATTAGTGAGACGTTTTTTCTGTCCTATTCTTTCTGGCTAATTTCACTCAACATAATGTCCTTAAGGTTCATCCACATTACATGCTTCATGACTTGATTGTCTTAGAGCTATGTAATATTCCATTGTATATATAAACCACAGCTTGTTTAGCCACTTGTTCATTGATGGACATTTAGTCTCTATATCTTTATAATCATACATAATTCTGCTATAAACATTGGTGTGCAAATGTCCGTTTGTGTCCTTCCCCTTATGTCCTCTGAGTAGATACCTAACAATGGTATTGCCAGATCATATGGCAATATTATACTTAGCTTCCTGAGGAACCACTAAACTGCCTTCCAGAGTGGTTGTACCATTTACATTCCCACCAACAGTGGATAAATGTGTCTCTTTCTACACATTCTCTCCAGCAGTTGTTTTCTGTTTTTTTGATAATGGCCGTTCTAGTGGGTGTCAGATGATATCTCATTGTGGTTTTGATTTGCATTTCCCTAATAGCCAGTGAAGTTGAGCATCTTTTTGTGTGCCTCTTAGCCATTTGTATTTCCTCTTCTAAGAAGGGTCTATTCATCTGTTTTGCCTATTTTTTAAATTGAGTTATTTTTCTTGTTGTTGAGTTGAAGAATCTCTGTATATTCTGTATACTAAATGCTTATCTGATAAATGGTTTCCAAATATTGTCTCCCATTGCATCGGCTGCCTTTTTACTTTCTTTGCAAAGTTCTTTGATGCATGAAAATGTTTAATTTTGAGGAATTCCCATTTATCTTTATCTTTCTTAAATGTTTGTGCTTTGGGTGTAAGGTCTGGGAAATGCTTCCTATTAAAAGTTTTATAAGACATTTCCCTACATTTTCTTCTAAAGTTTTTATGGCCTTAGCTCTAACATGTAGGTCTTTGACCCATTTTGAGTTAATTTTTGTATAAGGTGTGAGATATGGATCTTCTTTCGTTCTTTTGCATATGGATATTCAGTTCTCCCAGCACCATTTACTAAAGAGACTAACTCTGTCCCAGGTGAGTTGGCTTGACTGCCTTATCAAAGATCAGTTATCCAGAAATGAGAGGGTCTATAGCTGAATACTCTATTCGATTCCATCGGTGAATGGAATAGCATGCTAGTACCATGCTGTTTTGACCATTGTAGCTTCATAATGTTTTAATGTCAGGTAGCGTGAGCTCTCCCACATCATTTTTATTTCTCAAGATATTTTTAGCCATTTGGGACACCCTTCCTTTCCAAACAAATTTAGTAATTGGCTTTTCTATTTCTACAAAGTAATTTTTTTGGATTTTAATTGGTATTGAATTGAATTTAAAATAAATTTGTGTAAAATTGGCATCTTAACTATATTTAGTCTTCCAGTCCATGAACATGGCATGCCTTTCCATTTATTTAGGTCTTCCATGATTTCTTTTAGCAGTTTCTTGTAGTTTTCTATGTATAGGTCTTCTGTATTGTTAGTTAAATTTATTCCTAAATATTTTTGCTTTTTTTGGTTGCTGTTGTAAATGGATTTTTTTCTTGATTTCCTCCTTAGTTTGCTCATTACTATTGTATAGAAACATGACTGATTTGGGAGTATTGATCTAGTGCCTGGCCATTTTGCTATACTCATTTTTAGCTCTAGTAGCTTTGCTGTAGATTTTTTGGGATTTTTGACATGTGGTATATAATCTGCAAACAGTGATAGTTTTACTTCTTCCTTTCCAGTTTGGATGTCTTTCATTTGTTTTTCTTGTCTAGTTGCTCTGGCTAGAACTTCCAGCACAATGTTGAATAACAATGGTGACAGTGGGCATCCTTGTCTTGTTCCTGATCTTAAAGGAAAAGCTTTCAATCTTTCCCCATTGAGAATGATGTTAGCTGTAGGTTTTTCATGTATTTCCATTATCATATTAGTTCCCTTCTATTCCTATCATCTGAAGTGTCTTCATCAAGAAATGATGTTGAATTTTTCAGATGCCTTTTCTGCACCAATCAAGTTGATCACGTGTTTTTTCTGCTTCGATTTGTTATTGCAATGGTTTATTACATTAATTGATTTTCTTATATTGAACCATCCATGATACCTGGAATTAATTCTAGTTGGTCGTGGGATATAATTATTTTAATGTGCTACTGGATTCGATTTGTAAGCATTTTGTTGAAGATTTTTGCCTGTATATTCACTAGAGAGATTGGTCTGTAATTTTCTATTTTTCTAGTATCTTTATCTGGCTTTGGTATTAGGGTGATGTTGGCTTTTTGAATGAGTTAGGTAGCCTTCCCTCCTTTCCAATTTTTTTGAAGAGTTTGAGCAGGATTGGTTCTAATTCTTTCTTGAATGCTTGGTAGATTTCACATATGAAGCCATCTGATCCTGGACTTTACTTTGTTGGGAGCTTCCTGATGACTGGTTCAATCTCCTTATTGTGATTGGTTTATTGAGGTCATCTGTTTCTTCTCAAATCAGTATTGTTGTTCATGCCTTACTAGGAAGTTGTCCATTTCATCTGTGTTTTCTAGTTTATTAGCATATAGTTGCTCATAGTATCCTGCCATTAACTCCTTTATTTCTGCAAGATCAGTGGTTATATCTCCTATTTATTTGCATCTTCTCTCTCACTCTATTTTTTTTTTGGTCAACCTAGCTAGGGGGTCATCGATTTTATTGATTTTCCCAAAGAACCATCTTCTGGTTTTGATTTTCTTATTTGTTTTCATGTTCTCAATTTCATTTATTTCTGCTCTAATCTGTAATATTTCTTTCTTTTTGTTTGCTTTGGGAATAGTTTGCTGTTCTTTCTCTGGTTCTTCCAAGTGAACAGTTAATTCCTCAGTTTTTGCTCTTTCTCCTTTTTTAATGCAGGCATTTTGGACAAAAAAATTCCCTCTTAGCACTGCCTTTGCTGCATCCCATAAATTTTGATAAGTTGTGTTTTCATTTTATTTGACTCCAGATATATTTACTGATTTCTCTTGTAATTTCTTCCTTGCCCCACTGGTTGTTTTAGAGTGTGTTTGTGAGTTTTCTGTCTTTCTGCCTGTTGTTGATTTCCAACTACATTCCGTTATGATCTGAGAAAGTGTTTTGTATGATTTCAATCTTTTAAAATTTATTAGACTTGGTTTGTGACCCAGCATATGGTCTATCAATGAGTATAATCCATGTGTGCTTGAGAAAAAGGTGTATGTTACTGTTGTGTGGTGTAATGTTCTGTAAATGTCTGTTGTCTACTTCATTTATTGTATTATTCAAATTCTCTGTTTCTGTATTGATCCTTTGTATGGCTATTCTATCCATTGATGAGAGCAGGAAATTGAAGTCTCCAACTATTATGGAAGAAGTTCTTTTTTCATCTTTCAATGTTTTCAGTGTTTGCCTCTTGTACTTTGGAGCACTCTGGCTTAGTGCATAAGTATTTATGATTGTTATGTCTTCTTGTTGAATTGTTCCTGTTATTAATAAATAGTGTCCTTCTTTATCTCTTTTAATTGTTTTATATTTGAAGTCTAATTTGTCATATATTAGTATAGCTACTCTTACTCTTTTTTGATTGTTGTTTGCATGAAATATCTTTTCCCAACCTTTCACTTTCAACCTATTTTTGCCCTGGGGTCAAAAATGAGTCTCCTATAGACAGTATATAGATGGTTCCTGTTTTTAAATCTATTCTGCCAGTCTATGTCTTTTGATTGGGGAGTGTAATCCATTAACATTTAATGTTATTACTGTAAAGGCAGTACTTTCCTCTGCCATTTTGTCTTCTGAATTTTATATGTCATATCTAATTTTTCTCTTTTTCCTTTACTGCTGAGCTTCAATTCTACACTCTTCTCCAGACCTCTTTCTCTTATCTGCCTCTAGTGCACCTTTTAGTATTTTTTTTGCAGAGCCAGTCTCTTGGTCACAAATTCTCTAAGTTATTGTTAGCCTGAAAATAGTTTAATCTCCCATTCATGTTTGAAGGACAACTTTGCTGCATATAGAATTCTTGCTTGGCAGTTTTCTCTTTTAGTATCCTAAATATATCATACCATTGCCTTCTTGCCTCCATGGTTTTTGCTGAGAAATCCACACATAGTCTTACCAGGCTTCTCTTCTATGTGATGTATTGCTTTTCTCTTGCTGCTTGTAAAATTCTTCTTTGACATTTGACAATTTGATAAGTAATTGTCTTGGAGTATCTCTATTTGGTTCTATTCTGCTTTGGCTACACTGTACTTCCTGTATCTGTAATTTTATGTCTTTGATAAGAGATGGGAAATTTTCAGTGATTATTTTCTCCATTAGTCTTTCTCCTCCTTTTCCCTTCTTTTCTCCTCCTGGGACATCAACAACATGTATATTCATGCACTTCATGTTGTAATTCAATTCCCTGAGACCCTGCTCCTATTTTTCCATTATTTTCCCTCCATTTTCTTCTGTGTGTTAGATTTCAGATGTCCAGTCATCTAGTTCACTAATCATTTCTTCTGCCTCTTCAAATCTATTGTTTTAGGTTTTCATTGTCTTTTTTTCCAGCTCTTCTATTATGTCTTTCATTCCTATAAGTTCTGTGATTTTTTTCAAACTTTTGATTTCTTCTTTTCATCTGTCCAGTGTCTTCTTTATGCCCTCCCTCAGCTCATTGATTTGATTTTTGATGAGACATCCTGAATTAGTTCTTTCATCTCCTGTATCTCATTTGAAGTGTTGGTTTGTTCCATTGACTGGGCCATATCTTCTGTTTTCCTAGTATGACTTGTTAATATTTTGCCATCATCTAGGCATTTAATTTCCTTAATTAGTATGTTCTGGAGATTGTTTTCTGTCTTTTAGCTAGGGTTTTCTTGCTGAAAGCCTTTGTTCTCTATCTGTTCTTTGACAGTCTGTTCAACTTATTCTAGACCTCTAGCGTATGTTTTGTTTTAACTGATCAGAATTTTTTAGTTATGTTTTCTATTTCTTTCCATGACTATATAGGGTCTTTTTTTCTTTTGAGGGGTGTCTCCTTAGATATTATAGATGCCAGTCTGATTTTCCCATGCCAGACAGTCCCAGGTCTCAGGAGGAGAGAGTAGCCAGAATCAGTTTTCCTTGAAGGTGAGACCCAGCAGCATGTCAGACTTTCCCATGAAGATTTTAGATTCTGTGCTTTTTAAATTGTGTCCAGTATGTGACATTTGTCTGCCACAGCTCCCCACCAGTTTAAAGTGATGCAGTGCCTTTAATTTCAGCAGACTCTTCCTGCCAGGGATTTGGTTGAGACGGAAGTGAGGTAGTAGGTGGGCTTTGACTGCTTCTGTTTTCCAGTCCCTGTAGTCTGAATTCCTAAAAGGTAGGATTCCACTTGACCCCTTGTCCCCCTTTTCTTGGGGATGATACACCCTTTTGGAAATTAACCCCTTTCATCTGACTAGTTACTTTGTCTCTCAAACATGCCTTAGTTTCATTCTTGCCTGGGTCAGTGCTGGAGCCTGAGAGTGCTTACAGTTCTATCTATTAAGCTGTTAAGAAGTACAAAAAAGAAAAAAAACTTTTTTCAGAGCCAGACCCCCACTCCTTGAGTTTGTTGATCAAGAGTTTGAGTTAGTATGTGGCACCATGTATCTCCAGGCTCTATGTGTTCCCTTTTCTTGGGGTCCATCCCTTTTCCAATATTTTGTGCTGTCCAACTCAAAAAGCCTCTGGGTTTTTTTTTTTTTTTCTTTCAACCCCAACTCCTCTCTTCCAGGGTAAAAGCTCCTAGTTCCTTTGGTGCTTATTCCAGATTTATCTCTGCTGGGGGACTGTTTTCCGTAGTCAGAATTTATTAATTAAATCCACAATTGAAGCTTGATTGAGTCAAGCCCTTGCTACAAGTAAAGTCTGTTTCCTTTCCCATCAGGGAACCAGACTACAATGCCCATGGAGCAGGAGTGCTATCCTCTATGACTTGGGGCACTTCCAGATCTGTGTGGGGATTCAGCCATTCCATCTGGTTCAGACTGGTGAATACTGTGTCTGATCGCTGATGTGGCCCCAGCAGTTGTTCTGTACTGTTCCTGGCTATTTACTAGCTACTCTGGAGGACAAACTAAATTCCACACTACATATGCTGCCATCTTGCCCCACCTCTACCAGTGGATTCTTAAACTACAGAAACAATAGAAAACTTAAAAAATATATTTAAAAAAGTGAGTTTAGAGGGTAAAATTTTTTAACTTAAATTTACTTTATCTGGGGTGACATAGGAGGCAACTAGATTTCATTTTTATCTTTTTCTTCCAAATTGGGAAGCCCTGCATTAGAGCTTCATCTTTAGCCTTTAAATATTTCTCTCTGCATTCCTTTGTCCCTTTCTGTGCTGGTTTGAAAGTATTATGTACCTGAGAAAAACCATGTTTTAATCCTGATCCTATCTTATGGGAGTAGTTGTTTCTTTTATTCCTGATTCAATACTGTAGGGCAGTAACTTTTGGCTAGAAAATCTCTAGGAATATGTGACATACCCAATTGTGTGTGTGACCTTTTGATTAGATGGTGATGTGACTCCACCCATTCTAGGTGGGTCTTTGATTAGTTTTCTGACATCCTTTAAAAGAAGAATATTTTGGAGATAGTTGGAAATGTTAGAGCAGACAAAAGTGTCAGAACAGAGCTGACTCAGATGCTGATGCTTGGATAAGAGAAAAACAGACATTTGGAGATGCTTGGTATCAAGCAGATGTTGTCATGAGATGTTAAGCAAGTCAGAACCTGGAGAAAGCCAAGGGAAGTGAAGAAATAGAAACCAGCCCTGAAGATGTAAAGTGAGGAACCCCCACAGGAACAGAGGATGAAAGCAATGGAGCCCAGGAGCAAGAGACTAGCAGATGACAGCCATATGACTTTCCAGCTGACAGAGCTATTCCAGACCCATCACCGTTCCTTGAGTTAAGATATCTTTCCCTGGTTGCCTCAATATGGACATTTTCATAGGCTTAGAGCTGTACACTTATAACTTATTAAATTCCCTTTTCAAAAGCCATTTCATTTCTGGTATATCGTATTCCAGCATCTTGCAAACTAATATAGATTTTGGTACCAGAGAAGTGGGGTGCCGCTGCAATTTGCTCATATCAAAATTTTGAAACATCTTTTTAAATGGGTAAGGGGGAAGATTCTGGAAGAATTGTGATGGTTCTGATAGAGAATGCCTGAATTTCTTTGAAGAGAGTCTTAGTAGAAATGTGGGCTCCAACGAAGCTTCTGACAAGGCTTTAGACAGAAATGATGATCATACCATTCCAAACTGGAAAGAACACATTCTTTGTGGATGGAAGGCAGAATTTGAGAGTGATGAACTTGGATATTTAGTAGAAGAAATTTCCAAATTAAATATGGAAGATACAATCTTGCTGCTGCTTGCAGCTTATAGTAAAATGTGAGAGGAAAGAGTTAAATTGAGAACTGAACTCTTGGGTTGAAAGAAAACAGAAATTAATGGTCTGGAAAATTCTGTGCTTCCAGAAAGTGAGACCCCAGTGAATGAGGCCCCACATGAGGATTTATCCAAATATGAAAGCAGTCAGCCTTTGCAGAAAAAGCCCAGATTGAAGATCAAATTATCCAGAAGGAATCTGTGAAAAGTCCTATTGTATGATGTTAATGTCCATGCATATGGAAAAAAACCAACCAGAGTGTTGTGGGATCTATATAAATGGTACCATTGCCAGTCTGAACTACAAGGGATAGAAAAGGAACAAATTCAAGGAAGAATAACTTCAGAGGCAGAACCAAGGAAGCTAAGGTCTGAAGCCAAGAAACTTTGGGCCACGAGAGCAGACCCACCCATATATGTGGAGAGAGAGAGTTTACCCTGGAAACAGAGGGTGGACCTTCTGCTTCATTGCTCAGGAAGAGTGTGCCACCCCAGGCATTGGAGAGTGTGGGGCTCATAAAGTGGTGCTTGAGGGGAGCCTGGCTGCCGCTCTAATGTTCTGAATGGGTTGAGAGTGTGCTCCGGTGATGGCAGAGATCTGGAGTGCTGCCACATAGCTTGAGAAATAGGTTGTCTCCTCAATCTCTGAGATTACAACCACTCCAGTGTTTGGAGAGAGAGCAAAGCCACTGGATGGACCATTGGAAAAGATGAGACTGCAGTTTTCTAAAGTCCCAAGGAAAAATGATTCTCAGATTTTGAAATCCAATGGAGTTTGACCTGCCAGTTTTTTAAACTTTTTGGGTCAACTGACCTCTGTTTTTCTTCCAGTTTCTCCATATCTAAATGGAAACATCTATCTTCTGACTGTCCTACCTTTGTATATTGGCAGAAGATAATTTGATCTGAGTTTCACAGGTACACAGCCAAAGGAGAATTTTTGCCTTAGAATAGACCATGCCTGTAGCTGACTTTGATGTGATTTTGTACTGTTTTACCTTTGTATTGCATTTGTATTTTACTGAAATGCTTTAAGGCTTGTGATATTATAATGGAGTAAATATATTTTGTAGATGGAAAAAAATGCCTTTTTGCAGTCAAGAGGGTGGTATATGCCAGTTTGAAAGTATTAGGCACCCCAGAAAAGCCATGTTTTAATCCTGATCCAATCTTGTGGGGGAAGCTATTTCTTTTAATCCTATTTTAACATTGTAGGGCAAAGTTCTGATTAAATTATCGCCACAAAGATGTGACACACCCAACTGTGGGTGTGACCTTTTGGTTAGGTGGTGATGAAATTCCACCCATTCTAGTTTATTTGATTAGTTTACTGAAGTCCTTTAAACGAAGAAACATTTTGGAGAGAGTCAGAAATGACAGAGCTGACACAGAGTCCAACACATGGAGACTAGAAAAGCAGATGTTTAGAGGTGCTTGAGGCCCAGCAGACGTCACCATGAGATGTTAAGCAAGCTAGAACCTGGAAAAAGCCAAGGAAAGCCAAGAGATGAAAGTCAGCCCTGGGGAAGCAAAGTGAAGAATCCCCACAGGAACAGAGGCTGAAAACATTGGAGCCCAGGAGTAAGGGACCAGCAAATGCCAGCCACATGACAACCCAGCCGACAGAGGTGTACCTAATACATTCTCCTGCCTGGAATTAAAGAATCTTTCCTTGGATGCCTTAGTTTGGACATTTTCATAGGTTTAGAACTGTAAACTTGTAAGTTATTTAAATTTCCTTCTTAAAAGCTGTTCCATTTTCTGGTATATTGCATTCTGGCAGCTTGCAAACTAATACATTTTCTGTCTCCAGTTGAAGTGTTTAAGCAAGAATTCTGGATTCATTAAACCAGTGTCTGATTAATGGGTTATCCCTGCAGAGAGAAAACATATCACTTCAATATATCCCAGGAAACCTCAACTTTGAAGTAGCTTCTCAGCTGGGCCTTTCCCACCTGAGAATAACAAGGTGGCATTTCCTTTCCATGTATTCAATTTATACACATAAATATATGTATAATATATATGTATATATGCATACATATATGCTCTATCTGTTGAGTATTACATACATATACTGTTTATCTGTTGAGTATGGCTTAAAATGGGCATGCACAATTTGGAAAAAGTAAAGGAGGTGATTGCTGCTATGCATTTGAGACAAAGGGAGCCTTTGCTCCTTTCTTCTAAGGACTATCACTTCATTTCTCCTCAGCCCCACTCTTTTGCTTGTTACAGGTTTGGGATGGCTATACCTTGGTAAATGAATGAGTATAAAGAGTCTAATGGCTGTGAATGGGAAGGAGGAGTGTTCTTAGATGCTCTGAGGGATCTGAAACAAAATATAGTGGAAACTGGATCCTGTTAAAAGTCTTCCCAAACTTGGGTGGTCATTTCCCAGACTTACTTAAGCCTGGTACTTGCTGTGCTGCAATCCCTGCTGCTGCTTTAACAATCCAGTGTCTGCTCTAAGCTGTGCATGCAGAGATAACCAAGGACTATTAATAATCTAATTGGGTGAATTATGCTCACATTTTATTAAAAGTCTGCAAATGCCATTGTATTAAGAGAGTCTGATTGCTACCTGACAGTTGCTCTCCCATCAAACTTTGAGAACCCAATGAAATACTCCGTGTATTAATCAAAACAACAAACTTCTGCAATAGATAACATCAAAATTTCAGTAGCTTAAGAAAATAAGAGTTTTCTCCTTGCTTATGTGAAGAAGCAATGTAGGTGTGAAGGCAGCTGTCCACATGGTATGACTGAAGGACCTAGGCACCTTCCATTTTATGACTGTGCCATCCTACAATCCTTCACCACAAGTGGGGGCCAATAGTGGAGAAGGCCACCTTCCATAATATCTTGGCCCAGAAACATCATATATACCCAGCTCATACTTTAAGGATGTGAATAAATCATGTGGTACCTTATAGATGCAGGGGGCATCTGGGAAATGTAATCTTGAGTTGGGCAGTCACTTCTCAAGAACTATATTATGGATTTGGAGCATGAATCTTTCCTGTATAGCTACCTATCTCTGTCACTTTGCTTATGCTCAGGTTTACCTGGCCAAGTGCCCTGGAATATCACAGGATGCGACATTATTGTGATACTCTTATAAGCATTTTCTATGTATAATGTGTATTATGAATTAAAGATTTTCTGTAGGAAAACATATTAGGTTAAAAATTAATTTTAAAAATTCAAAAATAAATAAATTAGTTAAAAATTATTAGAGAAGTTGTAGGGTTTTTTTTTTTTGTATGCTGTATAGTGTGGGCCAAATTTCATTCTTTTTCCATGAGAGTATACCATTATTGCAGCACCATTTGTTGATTTTGTTTATTTGTTTGTTTTTGCTTGTTTGTTTTTTGGGGAAGTGTATAGACCAGAAATCAAACCTAGGACTCCTGCATGGCAGGAGAGAATTCTACCACTGAGAATTCTACCCTTGCACCCCTGGTCCTATGGTTTTTTTAAAAAAAAAACATTTACTCCAATAACAAATACAACCTAAAATTTCCACTTTAACCACACTCAATAATACAATGGAGTTAATTACATTTGCAATGTTGTGCTGCCATCGTTACCATCCACTACCAAACTTTTCCATACATCACCCCAAGCAGAAACTCTGTACAAGTAAACAGTAATTTCCTATTCCCTCCGCCACCCCAATCCCTGGTAACATGTATTCTATTTTCTGACTATGAATTTGCTTATTCCAGTTATTTCATATCAGGGAGATCAAAGAATATTTGTCCTTTTATGCCCGAATTATTTCACTCAACATGATCTTAAGATTCACAAATGTTGTTGCATGTAGCAGTATTTCATTCATTTTTACAGCAGAATAATATTCCATTTAATGTATACAACATTTTGTTTATTCATTTATAGGTCGATGGATGTGTGGATTACAATTGTTGTTTTCTGTTTTCTTTTTTTTTTTTACATTTTTTTATTAATTAAAAAAATTAACTAACACAACATTTAGAAATCATTCCATTCTACATATGCAATCAGTAATTCTTAGTATCATCACATAGATGTATGATCATCATTTCTTAGTACATATGCATCGATTTAGAAAAAGAAATAGCAAGACAACAGAAAAAGAAATAAAATGATAATATAGAGAAAAAATAAAAATAAAAAATATATAAGAAAAAAAAACTATAGCTCAGATGCAGCTTCATTCAGTGTTTTAACAGAATTACATTACAATTAGGTAGTATTGTGCTGTCCATTTTTTTTTTTTTAGAAATCATACCATTCTACATATGCAATCAGTAATTCTTAACATCATCACATAGATGCATGATCATCGTTTCTTAGTACATTTGCATCGGTTTAGAAGAACTAGCAATACAACTGAAAAAGATATAGAATGTTAATATAGAGAAAAAAAATAAAAGTAATAATAGTAAGAACAAAACAAAACAAAAACCTATAGCTCGGATGCAGCTTCATTCAGTGTTTTAACATGATTACTTTACAATTAGGTATTATTGTGCTGTCCATTTTTGAGTTTTTGTATCTAGTCCTATTGCACAGTCTGTATCCCATCAGCTCCAATTACCCATTATCTTACCCTGTTTCTAACTCCTGCTGAACTCTGTTACCAATGACATATTCCAAGTTTATTCTCGAGTGTCGATTCACATCATTGGGACCATACAGTATTTGTCTTTTAGTTTTTGGCTAGACGCACTCAGCATAATGTTCTCTAGGTCCATCCATGTTATTACATGCTTCATAAGTTTATCCTGCCTTAAAGCTGCATAATATTCCATCATATGTATATACCACAGTTTGTTTAGCCACTCGTCTGTTGATGGACATTTTGGCTGTTTCCATCTCTTTGCAATTGTAAATTATGCTGCTATAAACATTGGTGTACAAATGTCCGTTTGAATTTTTGCCCTTAATTCCTTTGAGTAGATTCCCAGCAATGGTATTGCTGGGTCGTATGGCAATTCTATATTCAGCTTTTTGAGGAACCGCCAAACTGCCTTCCACAGTGGTTGCACCATTTGACATTCCCACCAACAGTGGATAAGTGTGCCTCTTTCACCGCATCCTCTCCAGCACTTGTCATTTTCTGTTTTGTTGATAATGGCCATTCTGGTGGGTGTGAGATGATATCTCATTGTGGTTTTGATTTGCATTTCTCTAATGGCCAGGGACATTGAGCATCTCTTCATGTGCCTTTTGGCCATTTGTATTTCCTCCTCTGAGAGGTGTCTATTCAAGTCTTTTTCCCATTTTGTAATTGGGTTGGCTCTCTTTTTGTTGTTGAGTTGAACAATCTCATTATAAATTCTGGATACTAGACCTTTATCTGATATGTCGTTTCCAAATATTGATTCCCATTGTGTAGGCTGTCTTTCTACTTTCTTGATGAAGTTCTTTGATGTACAAAAGTGATTAATTTTGAGGAGTTACCATTTATTTATTTCCTTCTTCAGTGCTCTTGCTTTAGGTTTAAGGTCCATAAAACCGCCTCCAATTGTAAGTTTCATAAGATATCTCCCTACATTTTCCTCTAACTGTTTTATGGTCTTAGACCTAATGTTTAGATCTTTGATCCATTTTGAGTTAACTTTTGTGTAGGGTGTGAGAGATGGGTCTTCTTTCATTCTTTTGCATATGGATATCCAGTACTCTAGGCACCATTTATTGAAGAGACTGTTCTGTCCCAGGTGAGTTGGCTTGACTGCCTTATCAAAGATCAAATGTCCATAGATGAGAGGGTCTATATCTGAGCACTCTATTCGATTCCATTGGTTGATATATCTATCTTTATGCCAATACCATGCTGTTTTGACCACTGTGGCTTCATAATATGCCTTAAAGTCAGGCAGTGCAAGACCTCCAGCTTCGTTTTTTTTCTTCAAGATGTTTTTTAGCAATTCGGGGCACCCTGCCCTTCCAGATAAATTTGCTTATTGGTTTTTCTATTTCTGAAAAATAAGTTGTTGGGATTTTGATTGATATTGCATTGAATCTGTAAATCAATTTAGGTAGGATTGACATCTTAACTATATTTAGTCTTCCAATCCATGAACACGGTATGCCCTTCCATCTATTTAGGTCTTCTGTGATTTCTTTTAGCAGTTTTTTGTAGTTTTCTTTATATAGGTTTTTTGTCTCTTTAGTTAAATTTATTCCTAGGTATTTTATTCTTTTAGTTGCAATTGTAAATGGGATTCGTTTCTTGATTTCCCCCTCCGCTTGTTCATTGCTAGTGTATAGAAATGTTACAGATTTCTGAATGTTGATCTTGTAACCTGCTACTTTGCTGTACTCATTTATTAGCTCTAGTAGTTTTGTTGGGGATTTTTCCGGGTGTTCGACGTATAGTATCATATCGTCTGCAAACAGTGATAGTTTTACTTCTTCCTTTCCAATTTTGATGCCTTGTATTTCTTTTTCTTGTCTAATTGCTCTGGCTAGAACCTCCAACACAATGTTGAATAATAGTGGTGATAGTGGACATCCTTGTCTTGTTCCTGATCTTAGGGGGAACGTTTTCAATTTTTCCCCATTGAGGATGATATTAGCTGTGGGTTTTTCATATATTCCCTCTATCATTTTAAGGAAGTTCCCTTGTATTCCTATCCTTTGAAGTCTTTTCAACAGGAGAGGATGTTGAATCTTGTCAAATGCCTTCTCTGCATCAATTGAGATGATCATGTGATTTTTCTGCTTTGATTTGTTGATATGGTGTATTACATTAATTGATTTTCTTATGTTGAACCATCCCTGCATACCTGGGATGAATCCTACTTGGTCATGATGTATAATTCTTTTAATGTGTTGTTGGATACGATTTGCTAGAAATTTATTGAGGACTTTTGCATCTATATTCATTAGAGAGATTGGCTTGTAGTTTTCTTTTTTTTGTAATATCTTTGCCTGGTTTTGGTATGAGGGTGATGTTGGCTTCATAGAATGAATTAGGTAGTTTTCCCTCTGCTTCGATTTTTTTGAAGAGTTTGAGGAGAGTTGGTACTAATTCTTTCTGGAATGTTTGATAGAATTCAGATGTGAAGCCATCTAGTCCTGGACTTTTCTTTTTAGGAAGCTTTTGAATGACTGATTCAATTTCTTTACTTGTGATTGGTTTGTTGAGGTCATCTATGTCTTCTTGAGTCAAAGTTGGTTGTTCATGTCTTTCCAGGAACCCGTCCATTTCCTCTAAATTGTTGTATTTATTAGCATAAAGTTGTTCATAGTATCCTGTTATTACCTCCTTTATTTCTGTGAGGTCAGTAGTTATGTCTCCTCTTCCATTTCTGATCTTATTTATTTGCATCCTCTCTCTTCTTCTTCTTGTCAGTCTTGCTAAGGACCCATCAATCTTATTGATTTTCTCATAGAACCAACTTCTGGTCTTATTGATTTTCTCTATTGTTTTCATGTTTTCAATTTCATTTATTTCTGCTCTAATCTTTGTTATTTCTTTCCTTTTACTTGCTTTGGGATTAGTTTGCTGTTCTTTCTCCAGTTCTTCCAAGTGGACTGTTAATTCCTGCATTTTTGCCTTTTCTTCTTTTCTGATATAGGCATTTAGGGCAATAAATTTCCCTCTTAGCACTGCCTTTGCTGCATCCCATAAGCTTTGATATGTTGTGTTTTCATTTTCATTCGCCTCGAGGTATTTGCTAATTTCTCTAGCAATTTCTTCTTTGACCCACTGGTTGTTTAGGAGTGTGTTGTTGAGCCTCCACGTATTTGTGAATTTTCTGGCACTCCACCTATTATTGATTTCCAACTTCATTCCTTTATGATCCGAGAAAGTGTTGTGTATGATTTCAATCTTTTTAAATTTGTTAAGACTTGCTTTGTGACCTAGCATATGGTCTATCTTTGAGAATGATCCATGGGCACTTGAGAAAAAGGTGTATCCTGCTGTTGTGGGATGTAATGTCCTATAAATGTCTGTTAAGTCTAGCTCATTTATAGTAATATTCAGATTCTCTATTTCTTTATTGATCCTCTCTCTAGATGTTCTGTCCATTGATGAGAGTGGTGAATTGAAGTCTCCAACTACTATGGTATATGAGTCTATTTCCCTTTTCAGTGTTTGCAGTGTATTCCTCACATGTTTTGGGGCATTCTGGTTCGGTGCGTAAATATTTATGATTGTTATGTCTTCTTGTTTAATTGTTCCTTTTATTAGTATATAGTGTCCTTCTTTGTCTCTTTTAACTGTTTTACATTTGAAGTCTAATTTGTTGGATATTAGTATAGCCACTCCTGCTCTTTTCTGGTTGTTATTTGCATGAAATATCTTTTCCCAACCTTTCACTTTCAACCTATGTTTATCTTTGGGTCTAAGATGTGTTTCCTGTAGACAGCATATAGAAGGATCGTGCTTTTTAATCCATTCTGCCAATCTATGTCTTTTGATTGGGGAATTCAGTCCATTGACATTTAATGTTATTACTGTTTGGATAATATTTTCCTCTAACATTTTGCCTTTTGTATTATATATATATCATATCTGATTTTCCTTCTTTCTATACTCTTCTCCATACCTCTCTCTTCTGTCTTTTTGTATCTGACTCTAGTGCTCCCTTTAGTATTTCTTGCAGAGCTGGTCTCTTGTTCACAAATTCTCTCAGTGACATTTTGTCTGAGAATGTTTCAATTTCTCCCTCATTTTTGAAGGATAATTTTGCTGGATATAGGAGTCTTGGTTGGCAGTTTTTCTCTTTTAGTAATTTAAATATATCATCCCACTGTCTTCTAGTGGTTTCTTCTTCTAGTGGTGTCTTTCATGGTTTCTGCTGAGAAATCTACACATAGTCTTATTGGGTTTCCCTTGTATGTGATGGATTGTTTTTCTCTTGCTGCTTTCAAGATCCTCTCTTTCTCTTTGACCTCTGACATTCTAACTAGTAAGTGTCTTGGAGAACGCCTATTTGGGTCTAATCTCTTTGGGGTGCGCTGCACTTCTTGGATCTTTAATTTTAGTTCTTTCATAAGAGTTGGGAAATTTTCAGTGATAATTTCTTCCATTAGTTTTTCTCCTCCTTTTCCCTTCTCTTCTCCTTCTGGGACACCCACAACACATATATTTGTGCGGTTCATATTGTCCTTGAGTTCCCTGATACCCTGTTCAAATTTTTCCATTCTTTTCCCGATAGTTTCTGTTTCTTTTTGGAATTCAGATGTTCCATCCTCCAAATCACTAATTCTATCTTCTGTCTCTTTAAATCTATCATTGTAGGTATCCATTGTTTTTTCCATCTTTTCTGCTTTATCCTTCACTTCCATAAGTTCTGTGATTTGTTTTTTCAGTTTTTCTATTTCTTCTTTATGTTCAGCCCATGTCCTCTTCATGTCCTCCCTCAATTTATCGATTTCATTTTTGAAGAGGTTTTCCATTTCTGTTCGTATATTCAGCATTAGTTGTCTCATCTCTTGTATCTCATTTGAACTATTGGTTTGTTCCTTTGACTGGGCCATATTCTCAATCTTCTGAGCGTGGACCATTATCTTCTGCTGCTGGCGTCTGGGCATTTAGTCAGATTTCCCTGGGTGTCGGTCGGACTCAACAAGGTTGTAAGATTTTTCTGTGAAATCTCTGGGTTCTGTTTTTCTTATCCTGCCCAGTAGGTGGCGTTCGTGGTACACGTTTGTCTCACATGTTTGAAATGGATCCCCCCGGTCACCGATCTCTGCGGCCTGGGGATTTCCGATCCAATTCTCTCCATTGGTTCAGGGGCCGCGTGCGGTGGGGGCGCCAGCCGCCGCGGCTTGAGGGGACCCTGTGGCTGGTCGCCGGCCGCAGCGGGCCCGGGGAATTCACCACCGGACCAGGAAGTTGCCCGTGGGGGAGGGGCGTCGGTCACCGGCCGCCACGGCCTGGGGAATTCCCCACCGGACCAGGAAGCCTCCCGTGGGGCGGGTCCACCATGGCTTGGATAGCCCTCTGATCCGAGACTCGTAGCCACGGACTCGAAGCTGAGACTCGAAGCCACCCGCAAAAGAGGGGTGCCGGCTGCCTCAGCTTGGGAAACTTGCCTCTCCGAGACTCTCAGCCGGCCCGGGAAGGAGCATTTTCTGTTTTCTTAATATAGCTGTTCTTGTGGGTGTGAAGTGGTATCTCATTGTGGCTTTAATTTGCATTTCCCTAATGGTTAATGCATTAGTTTGTTAATGCTGCCAGAAATGCAACATATCAGAAATGGAATGGCTTTAAAAAGGGAATTCATTAAGTTACACATTTATGGTTCTATGGCCATACAAGAGTCCAAACTAAGGCATCTGTGCTGGTTAGAAAGGATTATGTACCCTAGAAAAGCCATGTTGTAATCCTGATCCAATCTTGTGGGAACAGAGTTTTCTTTTAATCCCCATTTAGTACTATAGGTTGGAAACTTGATTAGGTTATCTTCATGGAGATGTGACTCACCCAATTGTGGGCATTAACACTTGATTAGGGGGAGATTGACCCCATTCATTCCAGGTGGGTCTTGATTAGTTTACTGGAATCCTTTAAAAGAGGAAACATTTTGGAAAAGGCTTGAGATTCCAAGACAGCAGAGCCACGGCAGAGCCACAAGAACTACTAGAGCCCACACAGCAAGAAACCATTGGAGATGAAGAAGGAATGTGTCCCTGGGGGACCTTCATTAAACAAGAAGCCTGGAGAGAAAGTGAGCAGATGTTGGCATGTTTACCATGTGCCTTTACAGTTGAGAAAGAAACCCTGAACATCATCAACCATCTTGAACCAAGTTGTCTTTCCCTGGATGCCTTATATTAGACATGCCTATCACCTTGTTTAACTGGGACGTTTTTTCAACCTTAGAACTGTAAACTAACAACTTAATAAATTTCCCCTTTTAAAAGCCATTCTATTTCTGGTATATTGCATTCCAGCAGCTAGCAAACTAGAACAACATCCAAAGAAATATACCTTAACTGCAAAGAAAGGCCAGTGTCTGAGATAGGGGAAGGCATGTGGCTAGTGATTCCTGGTCCTTGTTCCAGGTTCTGTTGCTTCCAGCTCCTGATGCCAGTGGTCTCATCTCTAAGCATCCCTACAGCTTCACTTAGCTTCTCTGGGGCAAAACCTTGGGTTCTGGCTTTCTTAGCCTCTCATGGGGAGGCACATGGCAATGGCTGTTGAGAACTGCATCTCCAAATGTCCATGTCTAAACATCTGCTCTCTCTAGGCACTGAAAACATCTCCCTCGGCACTCCAAGCATCTTCAGATGTCTGCATCTGTGTCTCTGTGCTTCTAAGGTTTCTCCAAAATATTTCCTATTATAAAAGACTCCAGTAAATTAATCAAGATCCACCTTGAATGATTGGAGTCACATCTCCATCTAATTAAAAGGCCACATCCACAATTGAGTGTACCAAATCACCATGGAGATAATTTCATCAAAAGGCCACAGCCACAGTTGAGTACATCAATCTGCATGGAAACAATCTAATAAAAGGTTTCCACCCTAAACAAAAGGTCTGTCCCCACAAGATTGCATTAAGGAAAAGAACATGGCTTTTCTGGGGTAGAAAACACTTTCAAATTAGCACATTCCACCTCTGGACCCCAAAAGACACGTTCTTTTCATATGCAAAATACTTTCATTCTGTCATAATATCACAAAAGCCTTAAGCCATTTCAGTAACAATGCAAATGCATTACAAAGTCAGAAGCAATGCAAGATGTCATCAAAGTCAGTTACAGGCATTGTCTGTCCTAAGACAAAAATTCTCTTCAGGCTGTGGTTCTATGAAACTCAGAACAAGTTATCTGCTTCCAATACAAAGGAGGAAATT
This sequence comes from Tamandua tetradactyla, assembly GCF_023851605.1. Classification (NCBI taxonomy): domain Eukaryota; kingdom Metazoa; phylum Chordata; class Mammalia; order Pilosa; family Myrmecophagidae; genus Tamandua; species Tamandua tetradactyla. The sequence goes on along the minus strand of NC_135352.1, from coordinate 36,845,916 downwards.
CGTAGGCTATAGCTTCCCCTTGTAATAGGAGGAGATTGGAAAGAATTATGGGACCACTACAGTTCTGAAATCCTGCAGAGCAAATTCTATTGATTTCCAAAGTCTGAGAGTCCTTCATCCTTGAGGCTTTAGAAAACAGCAGCCCCACCCTTTCCAGTGGTCTATGCAGTGCCTCTATTCTCTCCATACATGGGATGAGGGTTGCAACATTGGAACATATTGAGGGACACCACCTTTCTCTCAGCTCTACCCTCTCCAAGAATTGGGGCAGCACCCAAGCTCTCTGCCATCTCTGGGACACACACTCAACTCCTCCAGAACAGTAGGGCAATCACCAGGCTCCCTTAATCCCTGATTTATGTGCTCCACGCTCTCTGAGGCCTGGCACAAACTCTTCCTAAATATCGAGGCAGGCAGTCTGCCCTCTGCTTCTGGAACACATGGATTGGTTGGCCTTTTTTCCTGGCCAAAGTTTTCTTGGCTTCAGACCTTAGCTTCCATGGATCTGCCTTTGATGTCATTTCCCCCTCAATCTGTCCCTTTTAGTCCAGACTGGCAATGGTTTCATTCATATAGATCTCACAAGAAATTTTTTGGTTTTCCATTCAATATACAAGGATCATAGCCATCAAATAATAGCAGTTTCCACAAATGCTTTCTAGATAACTCAATTTCCAATCCTGGCTTTTTCTGAAAAGGCTGACTGGCTCCATGTGTGGTTAAATCCTCATGTGGGGCCCTATTCTCTGGAGTCTCCCTTTCTGGAAATGCAGAATCTTCCAGACCATCGATTTCATGTTTCTTTGTATCCAAGCATTCAATTCTCAGTGTACCTCTTTCCTGTAAGCTGCAAGGAGCAGCCAGGCTGCATATTCCACATTTTGTTTGGAAATCTCTTCAGCTAAGAATCCCAACCCATTGCTTTCAATTTCTACCTTCCATCCAACAACAGGACACAATTTTCCCTAATTCCCTGCAATTTTAAAACCAAGATTGCCTTCCTTCAAGTTGTGCTTCAATAACTCAAGCATTATTTTGTCTAACGCCTCATCAGACAATCTTTAGAGTCTATGCTTCTAACAGTCCTTTCAAAGCAATCCCAGCCTTTCCCAACATTTTCCTCCTCAAAATGTTTCCAGACTCTTCCCCTTCTCCATTTAAAACATTTTCAATATGTTTATATTTCAAAAGTGTGGCACCTCACTTCTCTGGTGCCGAAATCTGTTTTAGTTTTTAATGCTCCCACCAGTGCAATATACCAGAAGTGGAGTGGCTTTTAAAAAGGGAATTTATTTAGTTACAAATTTACAGTTCTAAGACCATAGAAATGTCTAAACTATGGCATCCAAAAATAGATACCTTAACTCCAAAGAAAGGCCAATGACTGTCACATAGGAAGATACATGGCTGGTGTTTGCTGGTCCTTGTTCACGCTTCCATTGTTTCCAGCTTCTGATGCCAGTGGTTTCCTCTCTAAGTGTCTATGGGCATTCACTTAGCTCCTCCAGGACACGACTCTGTGTTTTGACTTGCTTAGCATCTCATGTGAAGACACTTAGTGACATCTGTTGAGATCTGCATCTCCAATGTCCATTTCTAGGCATCTACCCTCTCTGTCGGCAGCCCAAACATCTCCCTTGGCACTTCAAGCATCTCCAAATGTCTGTCTTTCTCTACTGCTTTTGAGGTTTCTCCAAAATGTTTCCCCTTTTAAAGGACTCCAGTAAACTAATCAAGACCCACCTTGAATGGGTTGAGTCACATCTCCTTCTAATCAAAAAGTCACACTCATAATTGGGCATGCCACATCACCATGGAGATAATCTAATAGTCGTGGGGTACACAACACTTTCTAACTAGTGCAGTTATTGATATTGTATAACTTTTCATGTGCTTTGTGAGCATTTGTATGTCTTCTTTGAAGAAATGTCTAGTCAAACCTTTTACCCATTTTTAGTGGTTTGTCTTTTGGTTGTTAAGTTGTAGAATTTCTTTATATATTCTGGACATTAAACCCTATATGGTTCTTGGCTTCTAAGTATTTTCTCCCATTTTGTAGGTGGCCTTTTTCCTTTCTTGATGAAGTACTTTGATGTACAAAAGTTTTTAATTTTTCTGCAAAGAAGGATGTTGGAGTTTTGATGGTGAATGTGTTGAATCTATAGATTGCTTTGTTTAAATTGACATCTTAACAATATTTAGTCTTCCAATCCATGAGTAAACAATTATCCTTCCATTTATTTAGGTCTTCTTTGATTTCCTTCAGAAATGTTTTGTAGTTTGCCATGTCAAAGTCCTATATATATCCTTGGTTAAATTTATTCCTAGATATTTGATTCTCTTAGTGTCTATTTTAAATGGAATTTTTTTCTTGAATTCCTCTTCAGATTTTTCATTACTACTGTATAGGAGCACTGCTGATTTATGCGTGTTGCTCTTGTACCCTGCCACTTTCCTGAAATTGTTTATTTGGTCCTAGTTGTTTTGTTTTGCAATTTCCAGGATTTTCTATATATAGAATCATGTCACTGTAAATAGGGAAAGTTTTACTTCTTCCTTCCCTGTATAGATGCCTTTTGTTTCTTTTTCTTGCCTAATTTCCCTGGTTAATACATCCAGTACAACGTTGAATAACAGTGATGGTAATGGCCATCCTTATCTGTTCCTGATTTAGAGGAACAGATTAGATTTAGATTTGGAATTAAACTAATTTCGATTGTAAATTTACACTTTCACCATTTTGTTGGATGTAAACTGTGTGTTTTTCATATATGCCTATTATCATGTTGATGATATTTCCTTCTATTGCTAGTTTTCTAAGTGTTTTCATCAAGAAGGGTGCTTGATTTTGTAAAATGCCTTTTCTGTATCAATTGAAATGATGGTGTGATTTTTCCCTTTGTTCTGTATATACAGTGTATTGCATTAATTGATTGTCTTATGTTGTATCACCCTTGCATTTCTTGGGTATATTCCAGTGATCTTGGTGTATAATTCTGTTAATATATTGTTGGATTCGGTTGTTAGTGTTTTATTGAAGATTTTGCATTTTTTCCACAAGGGCTATTGATCTGTGTTCTAGTTTGCTAGCTGCCAGAATGCAGTATATCAGAAATGGAATGGCTTTTAAAAAGGGGAATTTAATAAGTTGCAAGTTAACAGTTTTTAGGCTGTGGAAATATCCTCGTTAAAGTAAGTCTATAGAAATGCCCAATCTAAGGCATCCAGGGAAAGATATTTGATTCAAGAAGGCCAATGAAGTTCAGGGTTTCTCTCTCAAGTGGAAAGGCACATAGTTAACACAGTCAGGGTTTCTCTCTCAGCTGGAAGGGCACATAGTGAACAAGGCGTCATCTGCTAGCTTCTTCTCCTGCTCCCTGGGAGGTCTTTTCCTTCTTCATCTCCAAAAGTCACTGGCTGGTGGACTCTCTGCTTCATGGTTCTGTGGCATTTTCTGCTCTCTCAGAATCTCATGGCCTTCTCTCTTGTTGTTCTCTAGCTCTTTCCAAAGTGCTTCTTTTTTTAAAGGATTCCAGTAAAACCAATCAAGACCCCCCTGGAATGGGTGGAGACACATCTTTACCTAATCAAGTTCAATATTCACATTTGATTAAGTCACATCTCCATGGAGAAAAGCTAATTAAAGTTTCCAACATACAGAACTGAATAGGGATTAGAAGAAACTTGTTCTCATAAGATTGTTTAGGATTAAAACATTGCTTTTTTAGGGCACATAAATCCTTTCAAACTGGTACAATCTATAATTTATTTTTTATGGTATATTTATCTGGCTTTGCTATTTGAGTGATATTGGCCTTACAGAATGATTTTGGAAGTATTCCCTCCACTTGAATTTTATTGGGAGAGTTTGAGTACTTTCTCTCAGCACTTTAAATATTTTGTCCCTGTGCCTTATCTCCCTGGTTTCTTATGAGAAATTGGAACTTAATCTTATAGGGACTCCCTTGTATATAACATGTTGCTTTTTTTCTTGCAGTTTTCAGAACATTCTCCTTTTCCTTGTTATTCCAAAGTTGGCAATGATATAGTTTAGATGTAGTTCTCTTTGAGTTTATCCAATTTGGCATCTGTTGGGCTTCTTGAATGTACATATTCATGTCTTCTGTTAAACTGGGATATTTTCTGCCATTATTTCTTTGTATTTCCCATTGGCCCATCTGTTTTCCTTCTGAGGCTCCCATAATGCATATATTGTTATGCTTGATGGTGTTCTACAGGTTCTTAGGCTCAGTTCAGTTTTTCTCATTCTTTTTTTCTTTTTGCTTCTCAGCATGAATTATTTTAATTGTCTTATCTTCCAGTTCACTGATTCTATTGCCAATTATAATATTTTATTGATTCCATCAAGGGAATCTTCCATTTAGCTACTATGGTTTTTAACACCAGTATTTCCTTTTGATTCCTTTAAAAAAACTTGTCTCCTTATAGAGAGTCTCATCTTGTTCATCCATCATTTTCCTGATCTAGCCTTTAGTTTCTTTCCCCATGTTTTCCTTTAGCATATTTAGGATCATTTCTTAAAAATCTTTGAGTAGTATATCTGAAGTCTGGTCTCTTTTGTTGATCATCTTGAATTTTATCTTGTTTCTTTGGATCAGCCATCATTTCTGTTTCTTTGTGTGTTATAAAGTCTTTTGTTGTATTCTGTATATTTTAATATTTTTGAGTGTTATCTCTGGGACTTAGCCCCTGAGCCATTTGTTCCTTAAGTTTGTATCCAACTTGTGATATGAGAGAGATTCTCTTGATATCAAGAACTACCTAAACAAACCAACACAAAAATCACTTTTCAGTCTTTGCAAATTGGTTCTGAGTTGACTAGTGCTCTCCTTCAGAGTTTAACCCTCCTGTCAAGAAGACCATAGCAAGGCAGAAATGAAGTATAAGATCCTGTGCTGGTTTGAAAGGATGTATGAACCCTAGAAAAGCATGTTTTAATCTAAATCCCATTTCATAAAGGAAGAATAACCCCTATTCAATACTGTATGTTTGAAACTGTAATCAGATCATCTCCCTGGAGATGTAATTTAATCAAGAATGGTTGTTAAACTGGATTAGGTAATGACATGTCTCCACCCTTTTGGGGGGGTCTTAATAAGTTTATGGAATCCATAAAAGAGGAAACATTTTGGAGAATCAGAAATTCAGAGAGAGTAGAGAAGAACAACATAGCCATGAGAAGCAGAGAGCCCACAAGCCAGAGACCTTTGGAGCTGAAGAAGGAAAATGCCTCCCAGGGAGCTTCATGAAACAAGAAGCCAGAAGAAGCTAGCAGATGATGCTGTGTTCCCCATGTGCCTTTCCAGATGAGAGAGAAACTCTGACTGTGTTTGCCATGTGCCCTTCCACTTGAGAGAGAAACCCTAAACTTCATTGGCCTTCTTGAACCAAGGTATCTTTTGCTAGATGCCTTTGATTGGACATTTCTATAGACTTGTTTTAATTGGGACGTTTTCTCAGCCTTGGAACTGTAAACGAGCAACTTATTAAATTTCCCCTTTTAAAAGCCATTCTGTTTCTGGTATATTGCATCCGGCAGCTAGCAAACTAGAACAGATCCTTTCTGTATTTGTGTATTTTCCTGAGCTCTTGCTTGCTGGTGGATTAGGAATTCCTTAGTTTACAGGAATTACAGTGCCTCAAGAACTCCTTATGAAATAGACCCCTTTTCCCCTCCCAGGTGCTCTGTTTTGTTTCTTAAAGGCCTAGTCTGTTTTGACTCAATTCTTTCTCACACTGCTTCAACTGTCTGAAACTCTTTCTGCCTGCAATTCAAGATCTTGGAAGTTGAGCCCTATAGCAGTTTCCAGCTTCAGGGTTTCAGGCTCCCACCCACTAGTTTGGCACAGACACATAAGCACTAAAGTATGCACATAGAGACTTCTCCAGAGTGGGGCCAGGAATCAACTATAGAACACAGGCTTGCTCCATACCATGCCCTGGAGTGGTTGGAGGTGGGAGACAGCAAGGGTGCCACAAGCTGCTCTATCATTTTTTTTTATTTCAGAAGTTTTATTAGAGAAGTTGTGAAATTTACAGAACAATCATGAATAAAATACAGAATTTCCATACCCCCACCTCACCAACAATGCCTTACATTAGTGTGAAACATTTGTTATAATTGTTGATAGCAGTTTTTATATAAGCGTACTTTTTAAACAGTAGTTACAGTTGTTGCTATTGATGAAGGATTATTAAAATAATATTATTATCTATCATCCATAGTTTACATTAGTTTCATTTCTTCCCATATACCTCCCTATTATTAATATCTTGCATTAGTGTTACACATTTGTTATAATTCATAGCATTCTTATACTTGTACTATTAACTATAGTTGTTCATCTATAATAGGGTTCACTGTCATACAGTCCTACGTTTTATCCTTCATTTATTATTCTAGTAACACATACACCCTAAAAGTTTCCCCTTTAAACCACATTCACCTATACAGTTAAATGCTGTTGATTATACTCACAATAATGTGCTACCACTATCACTATCTATTTCAAAATCTTTTCCTATCAGCCTGCACAGAAAATCTGTACAAGTTAAGTACCAACTCCGCATTTTCTAACCTCAGTATTTCTCCTGGTAAGCTATAGTCTAGACTCTAAACTCCATGAGATTTCTAATTATAATAATTAGTTCACAACAGTGAAATTATATTTATCCTTCTGTGACTGGCTTACTTCACGCAACATAATGTCCTCAAGGTTCATCCATGTTGTTGCATGCACCGGGACTTAATTTCTTTTCATGGTAGAATAATATTCCATCATTTGTTTATACCATATTTTGTTTACCCATTCACTGGCTTATGGAACTTGGGTTGCTTACATCATTTGACAATTGTGAATAATGCTGCTATGAACATCGGGGTGCAAATATTTGTTCGAGTCTCTGCTTTCAGTTTTTGTGGGTATATTCTTAGTAGCAAGATTGCTGGATCCTATGTTATTAATATACTTGGCTTCCTAAGAAATGGTCAAACTGTCTTCCACACTAGGTGCACCATTTTACTTTGCAATCAATCAGTAATTAATGTGTATTCTTATCTCTCCACATCCTTTCTAATACTTGTAGTTTTCTTTTTTTTTTTAGAAGTGGTCATTCTAATAGTTGTGAAATGATATCATATTATTGTGATTTTTATTTGCATTTCATTTATAGTTAATGATGCTGAGCATCTTTTCATATGATTTTTCTTTTTTTAACATGGGTAGGCACATGGGAATTGAGCACAAATCTCTGGCATGGCAGGCGAGAACTCTGCCACTGAGCCACCATGGCCCGCCCTCATATGATTTTTAGCCATTTGTATTTCTTATTTGGAAAATGTGTAGTTAAATATTTTGGCCATTTTAAATTGGGTTTTTTTGTTTTTTAATTGTTGAGTTGTAGGATTTCTTCATTTATTCTGAATATTAAGCCCTTATTAGATATGTGGTTTCCAAGTATTTTCTCCCATTAAGCAGATTGTCTTTTCACTTTCCTGACAAAGTCCTTTGATGCACAAAAGTTGTTAATTTTGCAGAGGCCCTGTTTATCTACTTTTTCTTCCATTGCTTGTGCTTTGGGTGCAAAGTCTAAGAAACTATTGCTTACCACAAGATCCTGAAGATGTCTCTGTACCTTTTCTTCTAGGAGTTTTATGGTCCTGGTTCTGAAATTTATCTTTTATCCATTTTGAGTTAAGTTTTATACATGGTGTGAGTAGGAATCCTCTTTCATTTCTTATGTTTGGATACCCAGTTCTCTTAGCTCTATTTTTTGAAAAGACTATTCTTTCCAAATTGAGTGGACTTGGCAGCCTTGTCAAATATCAATTGGCCATGGATGAGAGGGTCTATTTCTGAATTCTCAATTTGATTCCATAGGTCAATATATATATCCTTATGCCAGTACCATGCTGTTTCAAACTCTGTTGCTTAATTGTATGCTTTAAAGTCTGGAAGTGTAAGTCCCCCAGTTTCATTCTTCTTTTCCAAGACTTTTGGCTATTCAGTGCACCTTACCCTTTTAAATATATTTCATAATTATCTTTTCCATTTCTGCAAGGTAGGTTGTTGGAATATTGATTGGAGTTGGGGTCATTCTGCAAATCATTTTGATTGGACATCTTAATGATTTTTTCTTCCTCTCCATGAAGACAGAATGACCTTCCATTTATTTAGGTCTTCTTTGAGGTCTTTTAGCAATGTTTTGTAATTTTCTCTATACAAATCCTTCCTAGTTTAGGTTGAATTTACTAATAGGTATTTATTTTATTTTTTTTTTGCTATCATAAATGTATTTTTTCTTGATTTCCTTTCAGATTGCTCATTATTAGTGTATAGCCATAGTTATGATTTTTGCATGTTGCTCTTGTGTCCTGCCTCTTTGCTGAACTTGTTTATAAGCTCTCATAGCTTTGTTGTAGATTTTTTTGGAGTTTATATATATAAGATTTGTGCTGGTTCGAATCTATTATTTACCCAAGAAAAGCCATGTTCTTTTAATCCAGTCTTGTGGGGGAAAACCTTTTGTTGGGTGGGACCTTTGATTAAGTTGTTTCCTTGGAGATGTGACCCTGCCTTAAGACTCACATCAAGGTGATCCCTCTCTGTAAAAGCCAATCAATTTCTGGAATACTGCATTCTAGCAGCTTTAGCAAACCAAAACAGGACCTTGTTATCTGCAGATAGTGAACGTTTTACTTCTTCATTTCTAATTTGGATGCCTTCTTTTGTTTGTTTTCTTGCCTAAATTCTCTGGCTAGAACTTCTAGCATAATGTTGAATAACAAAGGTGACAGTGGGCATCTTTGTCTTCTTCCATGTCTTAGAGAGAAAACTTTCAGTCTTTCTCCATTGAGTGCAATGTTAGTTGTAGTTTTTTATATATGTCCTTTATGATGTTGAGAAAGTTTCTTTCTAGACCTATCTTTTGAAGTATTTTTATCAGAAAGGATGTTGGGTTTTGTCAAATGCATCCCTTGCACTTAACACATAACAAATGTGATGTGATGGTTTGTTAATGTAATGCACATACATTAATTGATTTTCTTATGTGGAACCACCCTTGCATAGCTGGTATAAAACCCACTTGATCATGATGTATAATTATTTTAATGTGCTTGTGGATTCGATTTGCAAGTATTTTGTTGAGGATTTTTGCATCTATATTCATTAAAGAGATTGGCTTATAATTTTCTTTTCTTGTAATACCTTTGTTTGGCTGTGGTATTAGGGTGATGTTGGCTTCATAGAATAAGTTAGATTATGTTCCCTTCTTCAACTTTATGGAAGAATTTGGGCAGAATTTGTATTAATTCTTCTTGGACTTATTGGCCAAATTCACCTGTGAAGCCATCTGGTCCTGGACTTTCCTTTATTGAGAGGTATTTTTTATATTAATATTATGGTTCAAAATCTTTATTTTCAACCAAAGATGCCTAAGAATTGAAAGTAAATATGCTTTTATTAATTTATGTTTTATTACATTTAAAAATTTTATTAGAGAAGTTGTGGGTTTATAGAACTATCATGCATAAAATACAGGATTCTTAAACATCACCCCTCCACCAACACTGCAAGTCGTGTTGAAAATTTGTTACAATTGATAAAATACATTTTTTTTTGTAATTCTACTGTTTTTTTTTATGGTAGTTACATTTGTAACAATAGTGCTTTCTTTGAATGTGACAAATTGCTTTCCTCTGGGTGCTTTCAGAATTCTATCTTTGGCATTTGACATTCTGAGTAGCATTTATCTTTGAGTAGGTCTAATGGATTATTCTGTTTGGAATACATTGCACTTTTTGAATTTGTATATACGTATCTTTTATATTAAACTATTATTTCCCAAAATATTCTCCCTTCCTCTTTTCCCTTCCCCTTTCTTTCTGGGACATTTCTGATGTGTGTATTTGTGTGCTTCATGCTGTCATTAAATTCTGTGAGATACTGTCCAATTTTTCCCATTTTATTTTCTATCTGTTCTTCTGTCTGTAATATATCTATTGCCCTCTCTTCTGGTTTGCAGATTCTTTCTTCTCCCTGTTCAAATATGCTGTTTTATGTCTCTAATGAAGTTTTCATCCCTTCTATTGTACCTTTCCCATCATTTCTGTTATGTTACTTTTTATACTTCGAAGTTCTTCTTTATGCTCACCCGGTGTCTTCTTAATATTCTTTATCTCTTTAGACATATGTTCCTTCATCTCCTTGAATTGATTTAGGAGATTCATCTGAATATTTTTGATTTGTTGTTGCCAGTTCTCTATCTCCTCTGTAGTTTCAATTTGTTTCTTTGACTGGACCATACCTTCCTATTTCTTCATATAGCTTGGAATTTTTTGCTAATGCCTAGGTATTTGATTATCTTGATGAGTTTACTCTGGAGGTCTGCTTCTCTCTGTTACCTTGGATTTTATTGTTGTTTGGATTTGTGTTAAGGCTTTTCTTTCACACTTGGTTCAACTTATTCTAGACCTTTACACTAGCCCTTATTTAACTGATCATATTTTTTTCTGCTCTTCTTCATGTGATTCTAGTCCTGAATAAATGGTACAGTTTTTTTTAGATTACACTACCTGTGCAATTGTTTCACTCCCAAGACAAAGCTTCCTTTATTCTGTTCCTATTCGATAAATGTTGATCTTTTCTGTTTTTTTTTTTTTTTTTTTCATTTAACTCTTCAGTTTTCTAAACACTGCTTCCATTTTACCTTGCTGCTTTTGCCTGGTGGGCAAATTCTGGGAGGAAAATCACCCTCAAGAGGACTTTCCTAAGCCATTAATTGCAAGTCAAATCAGGGCCAAGGACCCACAAAGGGGGCATAGACCAGTTCCAAAGTGCACTGGGGAGGAGATCAAGAAGGACATCAAACTTCTTTTTGATGGCTCCCCAAATATGGGTTTTCAATGGTCTTCCCAACAGATGGTGCTCTTTGGCAAACTGGTTCTTACAAACCTGAGGAGGTACTGTACCTTTAAGTCTCCACTGACTCTACCACTGTAGGTGGTAGGGTTGAAACTGGCTGCCAGCTGCTTTTGTTTGGGACAGGTTGAAATTATTGCTCTAAGCTGGGACCCAGCGATCTGAATTTGCTATTCAAAAGTTGTGATAAGTCCTCAGCCATGACATGCCCCTCACAACCCCCTGTCCACATTCATGGGAAAGAGGACTTCTATGTCCCTTTCTGAGCAGTAGCCACCTGAGGTCTGGACCCTGGGGCAACCTACCATGAGAATGGTGGAGGGCACCAGCTACCACCATGTGGAAAGAGCTATTCACAATTCTTCACTGAAGTTTATCAGTCTTTTCCTCCTTCTCTTCCCTTGATGCTATTCACTGTTCAGCACCCAGAGCCTCAGAGTAGTTATTCCAGATAGCTCTTATCTGTTTGCTAGCTGCCCTGGTGACAGACTGAGTCATGACCCCCTTCCTCTGCCATCCTTCCTGGAAGTTCTCTCCTAACAATTTTTTTTTCTTTTTTTGGCATGGGCAGGCACCAGGAACTGAACCCAGGTCTCCAGCATAACAGGTGACAGTTATGCCACTGAACCACCATTGCACCACCCTCTCTTAACAATTTTCTTTAATTTTTATTGAAAAACAACATACAACACAAATATTCTTAACATACAAACATTCCATACATGGTGTACAATCAGTGGCTCACAACATCATCACATAGTAGTATATTCATCACCATGATCATTTTTTAGAACATTTGCATCACCCCAGAAAAATAAATAAAAAGAAAAAGGAAAAAACTCATACATACGATACCCCTTACCCCTCACTCTCATTGACCACTAGTATTTCCATCTACCCAATATATCTTAACCTTTGTTCTCCATATTTTTCTATACCCTTACCATATTGCTTTCATTGATCACTAGTATTTCAATCTACTCAATTTGTTTTAACATTTGCTCCTCCTATTATTTATTTATTTTTAATCCATTTTTTAACTCATCTGTCTATACCGTAGATAAAAGGAGCATCAGATGTAAAGTTTTCACAATCAGATAGTCACATTGTGAAAGCTATATCATTATACATTCATTTTCAAGAAGCATGGCTACTGGAACACAGCTCTACAGTTTCAGGCATTTCCCTCTAGCATCTCTAATACACCTTAAACTCAAAAGGGGATATCGATATAATGCATATGAATAACTTCCAAGATAACCTTTCGACTCTGTTTGAAATCTCTCAGCCACTGACACTTTATTTTGTCTCATTCCTCTCTTCCCCCTTTCAATTGAGAAGGCTTTCTCAATCCCTTGATGCTGAGTCCCAGCTCATTCTCGGATTTCTGTCCCATGTTGCCAGGGAGATTTGCACCCCTGGGAGTCATGTCTCCTGTAGAGAGAAGGAGGGTGGTGAGTTTGCTTTCCATGTTGGCTGAGAGAGAGGCCACATCTGAGCAACAAAAGATGTTCTCTGGGGATTACTCTTTGGCCTTAAGAAACTAGGGATAAGTTTCATATGAACAAACCCCAAGATTGAGGGCTTGATCTGTTGATTTGGCTTTCCCCACTGCTTGCAAGAATATCAGGAATTCTCCAAATGCAGAAGTTGAATTTCCCCCTTTCTCACCATTGCCCCAAGTGTACTTTGCAAATACTTCTTTATTCACTGTTCAAATCATTCTGGGATTTATCAGGGCATCACACTGGACAAACCTACAAAATCTCAAACCTACAAAAATCTATTCAAGGTTCCATGTACTTATGGTGTTCAATTAGCCTGTCCATATAAGTTATATTAGGAAACGCACTAGTAAAAATATAAATTTTGTACCAAATGAACATTTTTTGCTTTAGTCTCACACAGAAGTTGTAGTTTTAAAATATGAATGACTCTCTATTTTCAATACCCTGCAATATCAAACATTTTTTTGTTATTCCTCATACAAAAACATTTTTTAATTTTTGCATTTAGTCACTATTGTTGTACACTCTAGGCATTCCTAGATTATAACATTTCAGTCTTTATCATCTATCTTTCCTTCTGGTTTCATATGTGCCTCCAGCCCTCCTCCGTCTGTCATTCTCACATTTAGTTTCATTCAGAGTACATACATTATTGTGCTACAGTCAGATAGTATTGTACTATCCATTTTTAAATTTTTACAATCAGTACTTTTGCACAACTTGTATCCTTTCAGCTCCAATTACCCCATCTCTATCCTATTTCTATCTCCTGATGACCTCTGTTCTTAACTGAAATTCTCCAAGTTCATTTATTAACATTAATTCATATCAGTGAGACCATAAAGTATTTGTCCTTTTGTTTCTGACTAATCTCACTCAGCATAATGTCCTCAAGGTCCACCTACATTGTTACATTCTTCATGACTTTATTCTGTCTTACAGCTGCATAATATTCCATCATATGTATATACCACAGCTTGTTTAGTCACTCATCTGTTGATCGGCATTTGGGCTGTTTCCATCTTTTGGCAGTTGCAAATATTGCTGCTATAAACATTGGTGTGCAAATGTCTGTTTGCCCTCATATCCTCTGAGTAGATACCTGGCACTGGTATTACTGGATCATATGGCAATTCTATACTTAGCTTCCTGAGGAACCACTAAACTGCTTTCCACAGTGGTTGTACCATTTTACATTCCCATCAACAGTGGGTAAGTGTGCCTCTTTCTCCTCATCCTCTCCAGCACTTGTCATTTTCTGTTCCTGAGGAACCACTAAACTGCTTTCCACAGTGGTTGTACCATTTTACATTCCCATCAACAGTGGGTAAGTGTGCCTCTTTCTCCTCATCCTCTCCAGCACTTGTCATTTTCTGTTTTATTGATAATGGCCATTCTGTTGGGTATGAGATGATATTTCACTGTGCTTTTGATTTGCATTTCCCTAATAGCCAGGGAAGTTGAGCATCTTTTCATGTGCCTTTTAGCAAATTGTATGTACTCTTCTGAGAAGAGTCTGTTCATGTCTTTTGCCCATTTTGTAGTTGGGTTGAACAATCTCTATATATTATGGATACTAGACCCTTATCTGATATGTCATTTCCAAATATTGTCTCCCATTGTGTAGGCTGTCTTTTTACTTTCTTCACAAAGTTCTTTGATGCAGAAGTATTTAATTTTGAGGAGTTCCCATTTATCAATTTCTTTCTTCAATGCTCATGCTTTGGGTGTAAGGTTTAGGAAACTGCCTCCTATTACAAGTTCTATAAGATATTTTCCTACACTTTCTTATAAAAGTTTTATGGTCTTAGCTCTAATGTTTAGATCTTTGACCCATTTTGAGTTAATTTCTGTATAGGATGTGAGATATGGATACTCTTTCATTCTTTTGCATGTGGATATCCAGTTCTCCAAGTACCATTTATTGAAGAGATGGTTCTGTCCCAGGTGAGTTACTTGACTGCCTTATCAAAGGTCAGTTGTCCATAGATAAGAGGGATTATATCGGAGCACTCTGTTCAATTCCATTGGCCAGTATATATATCTTTATGCCAGTACCATGCTGTTTTGACCACTGTAGCTTCATAAAATGCCTTAAAGTCAGGTAGTGTGAGACCTCTGACTTCATTTTTCTTTCTTAGGATATTTTTAGCTATTTGAAGCACCTTACCCTTCCAGATAAATTTGTTTATTGGTTTTTTATTTCTGCAAAATAAGCTTTTGTGATTTTAATTAGTATTGTATTGAATCTATAAATCAATTTAGGTACAATTGACATCTTAACTATATTTAGCCTTCCAATCCACACGGTATGTCCTTCAATTTATTTAGGTCTTTGCTTTCTTTTAGCAATTTCTTGTAGTTTTCTTTGTATAGGTCTTCTGTATCCTTAGTTAAATTCATTCCTAAATATTTTATTCTTTTGGTTGCAATTGTAAATGGATTTTTTTTTCTTGATTTCCCCCTTAGGTTGCTCATTGCTAGTATATAGAAACACTACAGATTTTTGAGTGTTGATATTGAAACCTGACACTTGGCTGTACTCATTTATTACTCTAGTAGTTTTGCTGTGGATTTTTCAGGGCTTTCAACATATAATATCACATAATCTCCAAACAGTGAGAGTTTTACTTCTCGCTTTCCAATTTTGATGCCTTATATTTCTTTTTCTTGTCTAATTGCTCTGGCTAGAACTTCCAGCACAATGTCGAATACCAAAGATGACAGTGGACATCCTTGTCTTGTACCTGATCTTAGGGGGTAAGCTTTCAGTTTTTCCCCATTGAAGATGATGTTAGCTGTGATTTTTTCATATATTTCCTTCATCATGTTGAGGAAGTTCCCTTCTATTCCTGTCCTTTGAAGTGTTTCCAACAAGAATGGATGGTGTATTACATTAACTGATTTTCTTATGTTGAACCATCCTTGCATACCTGGGATGAATCCTACTTGGTCATGGTGTATAATTCTTTTAATGTGCTGCTGGATTCAGTTTGCAGGAATTTTGTTGAGGATTTTTGCATCTGTATTCATTAGAAAGATTGGTCTGTAATTTTCCTTTCTTGTAACATCTTTGCTTGGATTTGGTATGAGGGTGATGTTGGCTTCATAGAATGAGTTAGGTAGCCTTCCTTCCTATGCAATTTTTTTGAAGAGTTTGAGCAGGATTGGTACTAATTCTTTCTTGAATGTTTGGTAAAATTCACATGTGAAGTCATCTGGTCCTGGGCTTTTCTTTTTTGGGAGCTTCTTAATGACTGATTCAGTTTCTTTACTTGTGATTGATTTGTTGAGGTTGTCTATTTCTTCTTGAGTCAATGTTGTTTGTTCATGCTTTTCCAGGAAGTTGTCCATTTCATCTATGTTGTCTAGTTTATTAGCATAAAGTTGTTCATAGAATCCTCTCATTACCTCCTTTATTTCTGTAGCATCGGTAGTTATGTCTCCTCTTCCATTTCTGATTTTATTTATTTGCATCCTCTCTCTTCTTCTTTTTCTCAACCTTGCAAGGGCCCATCAATTTTATTGATTTTCTCAAAGAACCAACTTCTGGCTTTGTTGATTTCTAGACTGTTTTCATTTTCTCAATTTCATTTATTTCTGCTCTAGTCTTCATTATTTCTTTCCTTTTGCTTGCTTTGGGGTTAGTTTGCTGTTCTTTCTCTAGTTCTTCCAAGTAAACAGTTAATTCCTCAATTTTTGCTCTTTCTTCTTTTTTGATATAGCCATTTAGGGCAATAAATTTCACTCTTAGCACTGCCTTTGCTGCATTCCATAGATTTTGATATGTTGTGTTTTCATTTTCATTTGTCTCATGATATTTACTGATTTCTCTTGTAATTTCTTCCTGGACTCACTGGTTGTTTAAGAGTGTGTTGTTGACCCTTCATATATTTGTGAATTTTCTGGCCCTCTGCCTGTTATTGATTTCTCACTTCATCCCTTTATAATCTGAGAAAGTGTTTTGTATGATTTCAATCTTTTTAAATTTATTGAGACTTGCTTTGTGACCCAGCATATGATCTATCCTTGAGAATGATCCATGTGCACTTGAGAAAGAGGTGTATCCTCCTGTTGTGTGGTGTAATGTTCTATAAATATCTGTTAAGTCTAGTTTGTTTATTGCATTTTTCAAATTCTCTATTTTTTATTGATCCTCTGTCTAGATGTTCTGTCCATTGATGACAGTGGGGAATTGAAGTCTCCAACTATTATGGTAGCTGTATCTATTTCTCTTTTCAGTGTTTGCCTCATGTATTTTGGGGCACTCTTGCTTGGTGTATAAATATTTATGATTGCTACGTCTTCTTGTTGAATTGTTCCTTTTATTTTATATAGTGTCCTTCTTTGTCCTTTTAATTGTTTTATATTTGAAGTCTAATTTGTTGGATATTAGTGTAGGTACTCCTACTCTTTTCTGATTGTTGTTTGCATGAAATACCTTTTCCCAACCTCTTACTTTCAACCTATGTTTGTCCTTGGGTGTAAGATGCATCTTCTGTAGATAACATATAGATAGATTCTGTTTTTTAATCCATTCTGCCAGTCTATGTCTTTTGATTGGGGAGTTTAATCTATTAACATTTAGTGTTAGTACTGTAAGGGCACTACTTTCTTCTATCATTTTGCCTTTTGGATTTTATATGTCATATCTAATTTTTCCTCTTTTTATCTTTACTAATAGTCTTCATTTCTACACTCTTCTCCACACCTCTCTCTCCTATCTTTTCCTATCTACTTCTAGTGCTCCCTTTAGTATTTCTTGCAGAGCTGGTCTCTTGGTCACAAATTCTCTCAGTGATTTTGTTGTCTGAAAATGTTTCAATTTCCTCTTCATTTTTTCAAGGAAAATTTTGCTGGATATACAATTCTTGGTTGGCAGTTTTTCTCTTTTAGAATCTTAAATATATCATACCACTGTCTTCTCACCTCCACAGTTTCTGCTGGGAAATCTATGCATAGTCTTATTGGGCTTCCCTTGTATGTGATGGATTGCTTTTCTTCTGCTGCTTTCAAAATTCTCTCTTTCTCTTTGACATCTGACATTCTGATTAGTAAGTTTCTTGAAGTATGTCTATTTGGACCTATTGCCCTTCTTGGATCTGCAATTTTAAGTCTTTCATAAGAGTTGGGAAATTTTCAGTGATAATTTTCTCCATTAGTGTTTTTTCTTTTCCCTTTTCTTCTCCTTCTGGGATACCCACAACACATATATTCATGTGCTTCATGCTGTCATTTAATTCCCTTAGTCTGTGCTCATATTTTTCTATTATTTTCCTTGCATTTTCTTTTGCTTGTTGGATTTCAGATGTCCTGTCCTCCAGTTCAATAATCCTATCTTCTGCATCTTGAAATTTAACACTGTAGGTTCCCATTGTTTGTTTTTCATCTCTTCTACTGTGCCTTCCATTACCTTAAGTTCTGTGGTTTGTTTTTTGAGACTTTCAATTTCTTCTTTTGTTAATCCCTTGTCTTCTTATATCCTCCTTCAATTCACTGATTTGTTTTTTGATAAGATTGTCCATGTCTTTTCAAACATCCTGAATTGATTGTTCAACTCCTATATCTCATTTGAATTGTTGGTTTGTTCCTTTGACTGGGCCATATCTTCAATTTTCCTAGTATGATTTGTATTTTTTGCTGGCGTTTAGGCATTTAATTAGTTTATTCTGGAGATTGTTTTCATTGTTTTACCTAGGATTTTCTTGGTGGATGGTTTTGTTCTCCATCTGCTCTTTGACATTCAGTTCAGCTTATTCTAGACCTCTAGCATAGGTTTTGTTTAACAGATCAGATTTTTTCAGTTCTTGCTTTCTTGTTTCTTGCCCTGCCTGTATGATGCCCTTTTTTTCCCCCTTAGGAGGTCTACTTAGGTATTATAGACCCCAGTCAAGATTTTCCCAGACCAGATTGGCCCCTCTCAGAATGAAAGAGTCACCTGCATCAGTTTTCACTGAGGGTGAGACACAGCAGGACTTTGCTATGAAGCCTCAGATTCTGTGTTTTTCCTATCCTACCCAATAAGTGGTGCTTGTCTGCCTGAGAGTCCCACCAGCATAAAGTGATGTGGTACCTTTAACTGGAGCACTCTTTCTGCTGGGGGCATGGTTGAGACAGAGGAGAGTTTGTAGGCTGACTACAACCTTAATTCCTTGAGGGAGGGATTTCACCTGAGCTGGGTCCCACCCCTCTCCCAGGGAAGGCACAGCCTCCAGGGAATTTCCTCCTTTCACCTGATCAATCTCTTTGTCTCTCAGAGAAGCTTAATTTTACCCTTGCCTGGGGCAGTTGGAGCCTGAGGGCAATTTTAAGTAGTAGAAAGAAAGAGAAAAAATCCTTTTCAGAGTGGGATTCACATTTGGTTTTGCTAATCAAGAGCTTAAGTTGTTAACTGTTGTATCTCCAGGTCCTATGTGCCCCCTCTTTTTTTTTTTTTTTTTAGGGTCCAGAACTTTACAAGTATTTTTTGCTGTCAGATCCAAATAATACTCTATTTTTTTCACCCCCATCAGCCCTGCCTGCTCTGTGCTGGGGCACAAACTAGTAACTTTAGCTTTTATTCAAGGATTAGCTGAGCTGGGGGCCAATTTTTATTAGTCAGACTTTGTTAATTAATTCTGCAATTTGAGCTTGGTTGTGTTCAGTCCCTTGCTGTTAGTAAAGTCTCTTTCCTTTACCCTCTGGGAACTAGCCTGTGTGGGAGGGGCACCAACCTCTGCAGCTTCTGGGACTCACTGTTCTGGGTGGGATCGCAGCCAGTACAGCTTGTCCAGACTGGGATACGCTGTGTGTCCGGCCACTGATTTGGCCCCAACAGTTGTTCTGTACTGTTCCTGGCTATTTACTAGCTGCTCTGGAGGACAAACTAAATACCCCTCACTAAGCTGCCATCTTGGCCCCTCTGCCTCCTAACAGATTTTTAAGTTGTATTTTCTTTATTTGAAACTTGCCCAGCTATTGAAAGCCTTTAACTCTTTCCCCAGAGTTTTGAGTAAATTAGCTCTGGCAGATTTTGCTAGTTGTTCAAAAACTCTGTGAGGAAATGGCACCCATCTTTTGCCACCATCTTGGCCAACAGGAACAGTATATTAGATTTTAAGAGGTTTAAAGCACTTAAGGCATGAGAATTATCTTTTAAGTGTTTCATTTCTAGCTTAGTACCCATCCAGAGTGTTAATATTTGTTATTGTATGACAATCTTTTGTTTTGTTTTTTGGCATGGGCAGACACCAGGAATTGAACCCAGATCTCCAGCATGGCAGGTGAGAACTCTGCCTGCTGAGCCACTGTGGCCTGCCCTTTAATATTTGTTTTAAAACTATGAAGTTGCACCCAGTTTATATCTTGTTTCTTTATTGGTGCTGCTATTTATTTCACTTAATGCAACTGAAACATGCAAAAGATCATTTTCCGGTGAATGCTACTTAAAGCAGCTTCCTGACATTGATAGAGTTGTCTATGCTATTTGGATTTGGAAGATATGCAGGGGAAGGGGGCTCTGTTATGTATATGCAATTATGAACACTTCAGGTCCCAGCCAAACTCCTGGGACCCTATACCTTTGATATAAGAGCATAAGCAAAATTTGTCTCACTGAAAGCACACCACCATGTAACATACATATACACATCAGTCCTTGCTAAATTCCTCAATCTTGCCAAGAAAATTCCTGCTGTATGATATTAGCACATCTTGTTTCCTCTTCCTAGAATATTATTTCCTCAGATATACATGAGTATCTCCCTCATTCCCTTATTTCCTGACCACCCTCTTGAAATCACACTCATGTCATTCTTTGTCCTTTTACTCTGCAGTGTTATTCTTTATAACTCTTGTTGCCATGTGATTACTTATTTACGTTTATTGACTATTGGTATCTTGATACTGAGGGTTTTTTTTATTTTGTTTATTGTTATTTGTAGCTCTTTATCTATGGGGAATTTAATAAATATCACTTGAGTGAATTAATGAAAAGCAACAAAATAGTGTGATTAATAAATGCTACTTATGTTGGTTTATGCAGGTGTTTTATTTAATATAAGATTGCATTTCAGAACATTCCTGATTAATTTTCCAATGATAAAGTGACTGGTTTTATAAGCCATAAAATTACATCATAATATCTCTTGATGATAAGATATTTAATATTCAAATGATAAAATAGAGAATAGATGTATGGATTTATTTCACATGGGTTATGCAAAGACAACTGTGTCTTCCTAATGAATTTCTTTTTTCTTTTTTCTTCTTTTTTTATATTTCTAATGGGAAAAAGGAAAGGCATAAAGAAAAGTGTGTGGGATATTCATAAATAGTTTAATGAGTACTTATAAATCATACACCTGTGTATTAGTCAGGGTTCTGAGGGAAACAGAACCAATAAGAGATATCTGTGAATATGAGGTTTATAAAAGTGTTTCATGTAACTGTGGGGATGCAAGATTCCAAAATCTGTATGGGAGACTGTAACCTGGCAGATCTGATGAAAGTCTTCAATAAACTTTCCAGGAGAGGTTATATGGCTAAAGTAGAAAGAGAGATTTTCTCTTCTGAATTCTTCTTTAAAATCTTCAGATAATTAGATTAAGCATCACTCACTGCAGAAGACACTCCCCTTAGCTGACTGCAGATGTAACCAGCCATAGATGCAACCAATGAACTCATGATTTAAGTCTGTGAAATGTCCTCACAGCAACAGATAGGCTATGGCTTGCTGACGGGACAGCTGGGCAGCATCACCTGGCTAAGCTGACACATGAACCTAACCATCACAACCTCTGTAACCACTGGTCAGATCAACAATTAGAACAATACTTTCCTTCCCCATATTGTGGACCACAACCTCTTCTCTCTCCACTGTTCTCACTTTTTCCTAGTTGTTTGTTTTACCAGTGATGTGTACATTCTGTTAGTTAGCTTTGCTGCCATTTTGAACAATAGCAACTTTGCCATGGCTTAAGGAAACAAATATGTTTCTTGCATCCTAAAGTACTTATAGCCAGCTTAGGATATGCTCCACTTTTCTCTTTTTTATAAAACTCAGTTTATAAGAGGAAATCCTTTGGGGACATCAAAAACAGTAGACTGATGTAAACTTGATGCCTGTTGGAGTCTTTGATTGAATATGACAAGCATCATGTCTACTTGATTAATTGGCCCCAAGAGAGTCACATGACAAAGTTAAAAGTCAAATAGTTAAGGATATAAATTTCATGGTGAGATTTGCTGAGTAATCCTCTTTCAAGGGAAGAGAAGAGAATTCTTAGGAGCAGTGATATAATTTATCACACATCTCTGAAAATACATAGTTTTGATTTATTATGAGCTTAAATAAATTGAATCTTACCACAGGAAGTATTTGTGTCTTTCTCATTTCACTCAGCGTTAAATTTAAGAGATTATTTTATGTTTTTATTTTAGCTGTATTTTGTTCATTTTCATTTTATATAGTTACCCATTGCGTAACTAAAGAACAATTTATTTTCCTATTTTATTGGCGGATATTTGCTGTGAATATTCTCACCCATGCACATTCTTGACTATGTAGCCTGGTGTACATGTTTAAATAAAATCTCTCTGAAGAACTTATCTTCAAACTTTTTTTGCTTGCATACACATACAAGATTTTTGAAAAAATGTATGTCTTTCACATTATTAAATTAACATCTAAATTTTTCATCTTGTTTAAATAGCATAAAGGATAAAATTCTAGTATACTGCAAATACTAACATTTTAAATTACAAACTATAACATTCCTTTGAAATAAGTCTAATGGAATATAAATAGTATAATGATTTAATACAACCATTCATTTTCATAAGACTATATGAGAATGAATTCTTTTTTGTAGGTATGTGGTCTGGAAAGCGAACCTGGGTCTCCTGCATGGAAGGTGAGCATTCTACCACTGAACCATCTGTGCATCCCAGTGTTTCTTGCTCTTTTGACACACACAGCATACACATAAAATCCAACTATAGTTCCGCAAAAAATACTTGGACTATGGGAGAGATGCTCATTTACTCTTTCTGTCTTTCATAAAAAACATGGTTATGACCTTGTATATCAAATTCAAGAAAGAATCACCAACCTATATAAGTCATTTCTAATAGTAGTAGTAGGAATCAAGAAAATTGAGAGCCTAAAAAAATGCATAATAACAGCTACATTTTACTGAGTACCTATTATGAGCTTAGATGATTTGCAAACATCATCGGACATAACATTCTTGATTCATTCATTGTTCAACAAACATTTATTGTGCCTCCATTTGTCAGGCCTATTTTAGTTGCTGAAGATAGAGCAGCGACCAAAGCCGAAAAGAAATGTCTGCTCTCAGGGCGTTTACACTCTAGTGGGGGAGAACCACTAGTAAGTACATGAAAAAGCATAAAGTATTTTGTGTCAGAGTATTCAAAGTGCTATGGAGAAAAATGAGGAGGGAATGGGATAGGGAGTTGTACCAGTTTGAAACTATTATGTAACCCAGAAAAGCCACATTTTAATCCTGATCCAATCTTGTGGGAGCAACCATTTATTTTAATCCTAATTCAATATTATAGAGCAGAAACTTTGATTAAATTATCTCCACAGAGTTGAGACCTACCCGATTGTGGGTGTGACCTTTTGATTAGATGGAGATGCAACGCTGCCCATTCAGTGTGGGTCATTTTTTTCTCTTTTCCTTTTTTTTTTTTTGTGGGCAGGCTCTAGGAATTCAACCCCCTCTCTGGCATGGCAGGCAAGAATCCTGCCACTGAGACACCTTTGTGTCACCCTCAGTGTGGGTCTTGATTAGTTTATTGGAATCCTTTAAAAGAGGAAACATTTTGGAAAGAAAGTCAGGAATGGCAGAAACAATAGAAGCCACAGAGCTGACAGAAAGAGCAGATGTAGATGCTTTGAGAACATTTGCTTCAGAGAATAGAGATGCAGATGTTTGGAGATGCTCGGAGCCCAACAGAAATTGTCATGTGATGTTAAGGAAGCCAGAACCTGGAGAGAACCAAGGGAAGCCAAGAGATGAAAGTCAGCCCCAGAGAAGCAAAGTGAGGAACCCCCACATGGATAGAAATTGAAAGCAATGGAGTCCAGGGGCAAGGGACCAGCAGACACCAGCCATGTGATTTCCCAGCTGACAGAGGTGTTCCTGACCTATCAGCCTTTCTTGATTGAAGGTAACCTCTCTTTGGTGCCTTAATTTGAACACTTTCATTTTCTTAGAACTGTAAACTTGTAACTTAATAAATTCCCCTTTTTAAAAGTCATTTCAGTTCTGGTTTATCACATTCTGGTAGCTTGCAAACTAACACAGGAGTGTTGGTGTGCAGCTTAAAAAATATGGTCAGGGAAGTCTTCTTTCATAAGGTGATAGGTGAAGAACAGGAGGAAGTACGCCACATGGATACCTGGTGGAAGAGGAACCAGGCATTAGCAAGACCCTCAGGCAAGAGAATTCTAGAAACCCTTAAGAGAACAAAATAGGCTCAGGAAATTCAGCTCAAGCCCAGACTAGTTAAGGGCAGTGTTAGGAAATCTGAACACAGGCCTAGTGACTTTTGAGTCAACTCTTTCTCCATTACAAATAATAACACTCACTAGTTTCTATTTGCCTACTACGTATAATGCACCAAGTTAAGAGTTCCTATACATTTTTCTTCAGCCTTTAAATGTTTGATGGTTCACATCTCTTGGTGAACTTAAGAACTAAGTGGCTTTAGGTAGAAATCACATATGAAAGGGACTTGTCAATAGGAAACTCAGGTCCATCAAGTTGTACAAAGATTAAAAGGTAGAAGAGACAAATATACCCATTCTCCATGGTTCGTTGCTGTTTCAATGAATTGTTTAGTGATAAAACAGAATTTTTTTTTTATGTAGGTAAAATATTTTTAATTGAAAGTAATCCATAAAACCGTTAGGGAGGGAAGTCATTTTCAGCAATAAAATTTTCCTAGTTTCTTAATTTTAAAATCTATTTCTTTACAATGAAAAGTTATATTGCCAAATTCTTTCACAGAGGGCCTTTGGCAGGACACTAGGAAGACAGTCTACTCCTTGATTCCTTTGTTTTTCATTTTACCTTCAGTGGAAATTGTTCCCCATGGCCAGGTGTGTTCTTGTGAAAAGCTGTCTTTCTCAATTTTTTTTCTTTTACTGGTAATTGGTGCTTTGGTGCCCTCTGGTGATATAACTGGTGAAGACATATAATAGTTCTCTCTTTAGTTTCATGGTATATGTAATGCCTTTTTTATGTGTACAATTTACAACACTGAAAAGCATAAAGAAAAAATTATCCATGCGACCGGCTGTGCATTTTTTCAGTTCATTTAGTCTAGCCTCATGTAAAACTTGCCAAAAGCTATTAGAATGTTAAGGCAAGGGACAGCAATATCTCAGCTCATAAGTTGAAATCCAGTTTCATGGAAAAAATCTTTAGAATGAGGCTAGTAGGAATAAATACATCTCATATCCACGTGCCAGTTGCCAATAAACCCTCTCTCACTAAAACAAGACAAGTACATTTAAAAAGGTCATTGAAAATCAGATTAAAACCTAAATAAATCACTAACAGTAAGAAAAAAATCATATTTTCTGGACAGTATCAACTACAAATTAATTAACAAATGTGAATATTGTGGGCTCTATGGTATGTATTTTTCCATCATTTTACTTTCAATCTTTCTATGTCTCTATGTTTTCATCTTATCTCTTTTAGATGGCATATAGCTGGATTTTAAATATCTAATCTGAGGGTCTCTATCTTTTAATTATAGTGATTATCAATATATTCAGACTTGTTTCTACCCTCTTTCTTTGTACTTTATATATGACCTTCTGTTTCTATGCTTGTTTTTCGCTCTAGCTTTCTTTTAAATTATTTAAGCCTTTTTGTATGATTTTTTTAATTTACCTTTTGAATTAATTGTTTTAGATTTTAAAAAATATTTTGATGTTAACCTTGAACTATTATCATGCATGTGTAACAAATTCTTAAATTAATGCTTAAGATTATAAAGTATTAAGAATATAAACTCTATGAGATCTGGGCTTTTTGTCTTTGATTACTGCTGTATTCCTAGCACCCAGAAGAGTTCCAGGCAATATATGAACCTTAGAATACTTTAATCACCTTGCATTGACTTTCGCACTTTTGTTCTACATTACTTCAGTTATTTTATTTAATAACAAACTTGACATAATCATCATCATTACAATGAGTGTTAGTTTAGGCTTATATATATATTACCGTTTTCTTGACTCATTACTTCTTGTTTTCAGTTTTTCTGCAGTCGATCTGTTGGATGGACTTGATGAAAAACTGATAATGTTCATAGCTTTTGCTTATTAAAAAAAATATGGTTTTTTGCCTGTGCTATTGATAAGCTTTTGCTGGGTACCTGATCAGGAAGACTGCTAGTTTCTCTCAACACTTTGAAACTATTGTTCCTCTATTTTTGGTTTATGTTTTAGCTTCTGATGATATAATCTAATCATCCTTTTAATCCATACTTTCTCTCTTAATACTTTTAAGTTCTTTGCTTTCCTGTTTATTATGTTATATTTTCTGAGTCTGTGGTTTCATTTCTTTATGTCTCTTGGTTCTGGCTTATTTACTTAATTTCATATTTTATTTTTAAACATTTTATGCATTGTTATTTTTAAATTTTGTGTCTGAAAATCCCAATATCTGCAAGTCATTTTTCCTTATGCTTGCTGTCACTCATGGTAGTTTATTGCTTATGTATTGTGATTTTTTAAAATTGTGAGTTCATATCTGATTGGATGTTGTGTTAGTTTATAAGCTGCCAGAATGTTATATACCAGAACTGGAACAGCTTTTAAAAAGGGGAATTTAAAGTTACAAGTTTACTTTTCTAAGCCTATAAGAATGTCCACACTAAGCTCTCCAGGAAAAGATACCTTAATTCAAGAAAGGCTGATGGGTCTGGATCTCCTCTGTCAGCTAGGTAGTCACAGGGCTGGCAGCTGCTGGTCCCTTATTCCTGGGCTCCATTGCTTTCAGCCTCTGTTCTTCTGGAGATTCCTCACTTTGCTTCTGTGGGGCTGACTTTCATCTCCTGGCCTCCCCTGGCTCTCTCCAGGTTCTGGCCTGCTTAACATCTCATGGGAAGGCAACGTCTGCTGGCTCCAAGCATCTTCAAACATCGTGTCTCTGCTCTCTGTCAGCTCTGAAGTTTCTGGCATTTCTCCAAAATATTTCTCCTTTCAGAGTCTCTAGTAATCTAATCAAGGCCCACCTAGAATGGGGGGGGGGGGGTCACATATCCCTGTAATCAAAAGGTCGCACCACAATTGGGTGTGACACATCTCCATGGAGACAAACTAATCAAAGGTTTCCAACATACATTATGAATCAGGAACAAAAGAAATGGCTGCTTCCAAAATATTGTATTAAGATAAAAATATGACTTCTCTGGGGTGCATAAAATTACCAAACCAGCACAGACCGTATTCTGTAAAAATGCTGAGGACTTAAATTGGTGATGCTTTCCTCCAAAGAAAATTTGCATTCCTTCTGTTTAGACTCAGTTTATTGTACTGACCTGGAATCTTTTTTTTTAAACTTTATTTATTAATTAAAAAAATTAACAAACAAAACATTTAGCCATCATTCCATTCTACATATACAATCAGTAATTCTTAATATCATCACATAGTTGCATATTCATCATTTCTTAGTACATTTGCATCGATGTAGAAAAAGAAATAAAAAGACAACAGAAAAAGAAATAAAATGATAATAGAGAAAAAAAGACTATACATACCATACCCCTTACCCCTTGCTTTCATTTGCCACTATTTCAAACTGAATTTATGTTAACATTTGTTCCCCCTATTATTTTTTTATTAATTAAAAAAATTAACTAACACAACATTTAGAAATCATTCCAATCTACATATACAATCAGTAATTCTTAATATCATCACATAGATGCATATTCATTGTTTCTTAGTACATTTGCATCGATTTAGAAAAAGAAATAGAAAGACAACAGAAAAAGAAAACGATAATAGAGAGAAAAAAAGGAAAAGAAGAAAAAAAAAGCTATACCTCAGATGCAGTTTCATTCAGTGTTTTAACCTAATTACATTACAATTAGGTAGTATTGTGCTGTCCATTTCTGAGTTTTGGAATCTTATTTAAGCCTTTTCAAGAGCTTTGTCTTACTATGGGGCTTCCAGGTTCTCCTTCCCCATTCTCATCCCTCTGTGATCCTAAGAGTCAGTCTCTTGAATCCAACCCTGTATGGACCTCTGCCTTTAGGAAAATCCTAAACTTTGTTTTTGGTTACTGCTCACATTTGTGTCTTAGGTCACTGACACTTTTTCCCATTCCCTTGGATATTGTCTATACTCTCTTAAAAGCTGGGAATACATTGGAATTTCTTATGTTATATTTTATCTGGTTATATTGTAGCAGGAAGGCTTCTTAGAGTATCTAGTTTAATATGATGTCAGATGCAGAAGTCTAGATGTCTCTTTACTAGAGCAAAAACATAACTCTTGGTAACCTGTATACAGATATTGTGTTTCCAATAGGTGAATCGGGGTGAATATGCTTAGGATTTTGGAGAAAAGCCTGACTCTCTTGAGGAAGTAACTATTCTTTTGAGAAGTAGCTACTGGCCTACTAATGGGCTTTGAAATACCAGGCACAAGAAAAAGTGAGAGATTCATTCAAAATAAGTGTTTTTCACACACATTTTTTATTAGAGAAGTTTATGTTTACAGAAAAACCACACAGAAAACGCAGAGTTCCAAAGTTACCACCCTCGTAATTAACACATTCCATTAGTATGGTACATTTGTTATAATTGATGAAAGAATATTATTGTAATTATACTATTAACTATTGTCCGTAGTTTACCTAAAATTTTCCCCTCATAAAATAAGTTAGTTTGATCCTCTAAGCCATTGCAGTTTTGCAACATTAAATTGAAGGGTTCATTCAGGACCAGACAATCCCTGAATGAACTAGTAACTCATTGCTGTCCCCATCTCAATCCATGTCTATGACCCCATATGGAGGAATCTGCGGAAGAAAAATAAGTCTAGCTTGGTATATAGATGTCTTACCATGACATTCTGGCATTAACCAGGAGTGGTGTGCTCTAATCATAACCCTTCTTAGTAAGGCCTGTAGGACAACAGAAAGCCTTGACATTGTCATCTTTCCTATAGTCTTAATATCGAGATCATACAGTATCCATCCTTTTGTGTCTGGCTTATTTCACTGAAGATTATGTCCTCAAGGTTCATCCACATTGTCATATGCTTTGGGACCTCATTTTGTCATGCTGCTGCATAATATTCCATTGTGTGTATATACCAATTTTGTTTATTCACTCATCTGTTGAGGGACACTTGGATTGCTTCCATAGTTTAGTAATTATGAATAATGCTGCTATGAACATTATTGTGAAAATATCTGTTCATGTCACTTCTTTTAGCTCTTCGGGTATGTACCAAGTTGTGGCATTGCTAAACAGTACAGCAACTAGATGTATAGTGTTTTGAGGAACCACCAAACTGTCTTTCACAGTGGCTATAGCATTATATAGTCCCACTAGCAGTGAATGTGTTCCAATTTCTTCACATCTTCTCCATCATTTGTAGTTTCCTGTTTTTTTCATGGCAGCCCTTCTTACAGGTGTGAGATGATTTCTCATTGTATTTTTAATTTTCATTTCCCTTATAGCTAAAGAAGTTGAACAACTCCTCCTGTGTATTTTAGACATTTATATTTGCTCTTCAGAAAAATATCTATTCATACATTTTGCCCATTTTATAATTGAGTTGTTTATTCTTTTTTGGTTGAATTGTATACTTTATGTATACTGGATATCAAACCTTTATCTGATGTATGGTTCCATATATTTTTTCCCATTGAGTTGGCTGCCTCTTCACCTTTTTGACAAAATCCTTTGAGGCCCAGAAGTTTTTTATTCTAAGGAGCTCCCATTTATCTGTTTTTCCTTTCATTGCTTGTGCTTTGGATGTAAAGTTCAGGTAACTACCTCCTATTACTAGGTCTTGGAGATGTTTCTGTATGTTTTCTTCCAGGAGTATTATAGTACTTGCTCTTATGATTAGGTCTTTAATCCATTTTGAGTTAATTTTTGTATAAGGTGTAAGATATGATCCTCTTTCATTCTTCTAACAATTGATATCCAGTTTAACCAAGCCCATTTATTGAAAAGACGATTCTGTCTCAATTCAGTAGATTTGGGAGCTTGTTGAAGATCAATTGACTGTCAATTTGTTAGTCAATCTCCACATTCTTGATTCTGTTCCATTGATCAATACTTCCGTCTTTGTGCCAATGCCATTCTGTTTTGATAACTGTGGCTTTGTAGTAAGCTTTAAAATTGGAATGTGTTAATACTCCTACTTCACTCTTCTTTTTTAGAATATCTGTAGCTATTTGAGGTTTCTTTTCCTTCCAAATGAATTTGATAACCAGCTTTTCCAAGTCTTCAAAATAGGTTGTTGGAATTTTAACTGGCATTGTGTTGAATTTCAGTAGGATTGACATCTTAACAACATTTAACC
This sequence comes from Tamandua tetradactyla, assembly GCF_023851605.1. Lineage (NCBI taxonomy): Eukaryota > Metazoa > Chordata > Mammalia > Pilosa > Myrmecophagidae > Tamandua > Tamandua tetradactyla. The sequence continues at coordinate 36,815,887 of NC_135352.1, read as the reverse complement.
TTCCTATTCATGAGCACAGAATATCTTTACATCTGCTTAGATCTCATTTAATTTCTTTAAACAATTGATATAGAAAAATATTTAATAACATAATTAAGTTTCCATGATATAGTAAATGAACTAGAGGTTGGAAAATAGTAAACAGAGAAAACTTTGTCATAAATATATTTATAAAACCTATTTATATAAAAGTTTACACTTATATTTTATAAAATGTAAAGTATAATATATTATAAATAGATGTGCATGTATGTATGTATTCAGATGATAAAATCTCCATTCTCTTTGATAATAAATTTTGGGAGATAAGAGAGGAAGATGCCGACTCAGGGTCCTCCCCTTGACCACTGCTCTTCCATGTTGCATGGGAGCTACCACTCTCTTTATTTCTTATTATAGCCTGGAACTCATGAACTTTGGTTACTTTTGAAACAGTGATACTACCTTCCCAAGAGTATGGGATTTGTATAAGACACACAAAGTCAGAGGGGTCGAAGGAATATTCAAAGAAACAATGGCAGAGAACTTCTCAAATTTAGCAAAAGATGTGAATATGTACATCCAAGAAACCCAGAGAACCTCAAACAGTATAAACACAAAGAAAAATAAAACCTGTCATATATTGATCACACTATAAAATACAAAAGTATGGAGAGAGTTCTCAAAGCTGCAAGAAAAGTAACCTTTAAGTACAAGGAAGTCCCAATTAGATTGGGTAGTAATTTCTCATCAGAAACCGTGGAGACTGTTTCCATTCTTCCACCTCACAGTTGCCTGCTCATATCTCCTGCTAGAAAGAGAGATGTGTTGTGGTTTCCTGATGGAGGATCTGAATAGAAGATGCTGTAAACTTCACTGGAGCTCCTGGAGGGGTTTCTCCTCAGCTGTGCTGGTGTGTTTGGGGCACAGCTCAGTGTCAATTGCAGCTTAAGGCTATGCTTTGCCTCCCAGCCATGGAGCTGTCTCAGGGCCTGGGAAGATACTGCAGTGAATCCTCCTGTCTTGTGCTCAGAAAATCCACTCCCAAGTGCTCTGCAATCCCTGGCAGGGCTAGTCACCACTTGCAGCCTGTCCTGTGGCCCCAGCCAGGCTGCAAGGCTAGTCCTGTGCAGCGAGGCAGGCAGGCAAACTTGAAAGCTTTGAATTAAAAGGCAACCCCCTTGGTGTTCAGATCAGGTAGGATTGGGACTGGCCCAAGGCCACACAGCCCAGCCATAATTGAACAGTATTTCTAATATGGTGCATTTAGGCTTTAGGAGCAGGGAACAAAACCAAGTGAGGAAACTGAGGCCTTAGCTGTGGTGTTTCTTAGCTGTGGTGAGCTCTTAGCTGGCAGTGTGGTTCCCAGCTCCCAACCCTCGAACCAGAGCTGTCCCAGGGCTTTGGGTGACTCTCGGATCCTTGTGGAGCCTCTGCCTATCCATTTTCTCCTTGCTTCCTCAGATGACTTGAGTGGATTTCCTAGTGGATTTCAAATGGGCAAGGTGAAAACATACTCAGTATTGGAGAAAAGGGGCTGCAGAACCTCAAGAATTTGAGCTGTTTAAAGTGCAGTACGGAAGAGGCAGGTTAGACTTGTGCAGAAACTTCCTGACTCAGGAGAATTTAAGCATCATAAGGAAGTCTCCCAGATTCTTCTGTCGGCTCTTCCCAGAGATCATTAAAGAGTCCCACATCGGTTCCTAACTAGTGTAGCAATGGCACATTAAAACTTACCAGGTAAATATTGTAAACATGTAATGTCTTCTTCAGCCTAGCCCTTTGAGGAGGATTAGGCAGGGATAATCATTTTGCAGGCCAGGGAACTGAGTCAGAGTTTATCGTAGTATGTGTTCCAGATGCTCCGTGCTTCCCCTGCCCCAGTATCACCTCCTCTGGGGCCGGGACTACCTGGAGGCAGGGGGCTGGATCTGATGGTCTTCAGAGGCCTCTTCTGGTCCTGGGGATCCTGCCATGGATGCGGTGACATGGACCAGCCTTGTCTGCAGCTCTGCTCTGAATGGCTTTAGCCAAGAGAGTAGTGGAGTCTCATCCCTGGGCCATGTTCTGCTTCCTCCTGGTCCTTGTTCAAAGTATGAGGCGTTCAGTTCCTGAGAGGGGCCCGACCTAGGGAAGTGGAGAAACCACATGGTTGGGGCCCCGGCAGTGAGTGGAGCTCCTTCCTTGGGCCTCGGGCCAGACTGCTGCAGCCCAGAGAACAGGCCTGCAGAGGAGGGCCCCCATTCCCAGCCCGACTGGCTGGGTGGGCATGCGTGTGATACAAGCAGTTGCAGCCAGACGGGTGGAAGCAGATGGGGCACCAGCGGGGTCCACATGTTCAGCTCAGCCGCTGTCTCTCTGAGATCCAGAGACGCAAGCATCGGGGGCCCCGGGTGAGCAGAGCCGCTTGGTGGTGGAGCGAAGGGCAAACTGATGGGGCAATGGGGCCTTGGGTGTGAAGGCCAGGAGCTCCTGGGGTCTTTCTGGCTCAGCCCATCTATGATTGCTCCAATCATAGTTCTGTTCCTCACTTTCAAATCTCCCATCTTTTTTCCTAACCGTTGTGCACTAAATTCTAAACCCTAGGTTCCCAGAGTTCACCCACGGTAGCCCTCCAGAGGAAGGAAGACGGAAGCCAGCGGCTGGGGGCCAGGGCCTGAGGCCTCCCCACATGTCTGAGGTGGAACCAGTCCTCAGCATCAGTAATACCGTCCCCTTTTGTGTAGTACAGGGCTCTGAGGAGCCCTTGGGGCACTACAGCTTGCTCAGGTTCTCTCTGTTTATTTGGTGTCCAGTCACAGCTAAGGGAGCAGGCTTAGGAGTCAGACTGCCTAGGTTCAAATCCTGACTCTGTTGTTCAACAGCTGTGTGACTTTGGACAATTTCCTTAACCTCTCTGGACCTCAGTTTCTGCATCTCTAAAATGGATCCAATAATTGTGGGACCAGTCCATGACCCACTGGCCTACCTTTGGCTGTATTATGTTCTGTACGAGTGAATCCTTTGGGATTTTTGTTGCTTCCTGTTGAAACGGAGCTCGAAGGATATTAAGGAATGATGAGAAAGAAAGGAAAGAAGAGGGAGAGAAAGAAAGACACAGATGGGCTCAGGGGGTCTGAAGCTTGAGTTTACTTTAGACAGACTTCAGACAATTTTATTCTTAACCAGATCCTGGTTATATACCACAGGATGACAATAGGTATACATGCATTTCCTGAGGGAACAAAGTTCTTATCTTTCAGTGTTCTTCCTTCGTACTTAAAATAACCACTTGGGGTAAACAAACATTCTCTTAGTCCTAAACTGTCTTACATAAATCAGATAACATAAAGCAGCTTACTGCCGCCACCACCTTAATGCCATCTACTCCCAAGTAGTTCCGCAGGTCTTATGTTAATCCTATCTCCTACAGATTTTGACCATTCTGATGGTGTCTCCCTTGCCTATATCTCAGGGGTGCCATCACATTGCTGCTGCTGTCCCTGTGCCAACAAGGACTTAACTTCCATGCATCATCTCATTTCATGCTCATGGCATGCCCACTGTGCAACAGAGAGAACTGAGGCTTAGAGAGGCATCAGACTGCTCTGGTTCCAAGGCCTCACAGGGTAGGCAGGCCTGACAGCTGTGTCCTCAAGCCAGCCTGGCGTGGCCTCTGATGCAGACCCAGGGGGTTGATACCTGTGTAGGGGCTTCTGGGTCTGAGTGGGCATTGCTACCAGGGTGGGTGTCTAGAGGGCACTGTCAAGGTTTCCGTCATCTTGCCAAAGCTGGATGGAGTTCCTGGGCTGAGGCAGAGGCCCTCTATTACCAGGACTTTTCCAGGGCTTGTCCTGAGCTGAAAGAGTTCTTGGAGATCTCCCAACCTCAACCTGAGCAGGACAGAGGGTCAAGTGGAGCCTGGGGTGCCAGGCCTGCCCAAGTCATTAGCAATGACTTTCATTAGAAATGGGAAATTTTCTGTGATAATTTCCTCCACTAATCTTTCTCTTCCTTTTCCCTTCTCTTCTCCTCGGATGCCCACAACATGTATGTTCATGGGCTTCATGCTGTCATTCCATTCCCTGAGATGCAGCTCGTATTTCTCCATTGTATTCCTGTGTTTTCTTTTGTATGTCCTATTTCAGATATCAAGTCCTCTAGTTCACTAATCCTTTCTTCTACCTCTTCAAATCTATTACTGTAGGTTTCCTTTCTTTTCCCCCATCTCTTCTATTGTGCCTTTCATTCCCATAAGTTCCATGATTTGTTTTCCCAAACTCTTGATTTCTTCTTTATTTTGGCCAATGCCTTCTTTATATTCTCCCTCAACTTATTGATTTGATTGTTGATGAGATTTTTCATGTCTGTTTGAATGTCCTCAGGTAGTTGTTTCCACTCATGTATCATATTTCAGTTGTTGGTATGTTCCTTTGACTGGGCCATATCTTCAGTTTTCTTAGTACAACTTGTTATTTTTGGCTGGCATCTAGGCAGTTGGTTTCCTTAATTAGTGTATTGTGGAAATTGTTTTCTCCTCTTTTAATAAGGATTTTCTTGCTGGGTGGCTTTGTTCTCTATCTGTTCTTTGACATTCAGTTCAGTTTATTCTAAACCTCTAGCCTAGAATTCCTTGAGGGAGGGATTCCACTTGATGTGGGTGCCACCTTTCTGTTGGGGAAAGTGCAGCTTTCAGGGAATTAACTCCTTTCACCTGACTAGTTATTTTGTCTTTCTGAGAAGCTTAATTTTGCCCTTGCCTTGAGCAGTTAGAGGCTGAGAAACAGCTTCTACCTTGATGTGTACTTTATGTTTTGGAGTCCCGTGAAACTGGAGACCTTGGGAAACCTCTGCTATAACTTGTCATCAGTTCCCTCATGAACTCATATGTCTTTCAAGCCTTTGTAGCACTCATTTGGGGGGACAGAACTTCTTTGAGGTTGGGGTCTCCTACTGGCAGGTAAGCAGCATGGGCAACTTAACCAGGGGCTGTCACATGGTTATCCTAGCAGAACAAGCAATCACCCAAAGGCTCCTTGACAGGAAGAGACCCCCTACCCTCCCCTTCATCACTCTCACACCTCCAAAGTCCTGTCCATGAATACCCCTTGGGGAAATAAGAGCCCCTTCCCTACTTGTCTGAAGCTGATGGGCTTTTCCACACTGGTGAAGTATGTCTTCTATCTAAGGAGGTGATGGGAGAGTAGGGGCTTCCAAGTGCCTGGACCAGGATACCTGCTGCTAGGAAACCCCAGCAGAGCCAAACTATTCCAAGGATTCTCTTCTCAATGCCTTAGGTGGGGAGGAGACCTGGCAGACCCAGTACGGGTGAAGGTGTAAACTGTAAAAGACTGAGTACGATGGAGATGAACAAAAGGATCCGAGAATGTGAAGCCCCGTTAATGGTCAGTCAGTAGGAAGGGAGACCAGAAGTGAAAGCTACCAGGGCCATAGAACACGTCCTCAAGGGCCCCTGGGTTTGAGGCCAGGAACTTTAGGACCATTTCCACAGTCCCCAACATGCTAGAAATTCCACTTGAGTCCCCACTCTTGTTTCATGTTAATCTCGCAGGCAAACTTGAACACGGATCTCTGAAAGGGGTCCAGACCCCTTCCTGTAACTAGAGGGCTCCAGGCAACTGTGAGGCCTTGGGCCACAAGTGGCCAACTCTTTCCCCAGGGGCCAGGAATCAGCATTGAAAGGGGCAAGATCTGGGGTTTCCCTGGGTCTGAGTCCTACCTGCACCCCAAGTGGAGCCAGAAGCCCTTACTCTGACCACTTCCTGTGAAAGGGCATCTCAGCAGGATTCCAGATGAGTTCTTGGGCTAGGTCACTAAGCAGGGCTTTGTCCACCTCACATTAGAGGGTCTGCTATGACAGGCAGTGGTGATACAGATTGCCTGTCTTTGAAAGACGCCACCCTGCAGGGGGCTGCAGGTTCAATAGTTATACAACCTTGATCTCAACAGCCGCCTGGGGAATTGACTACTGTTCCTCTGGGTGGACTGGGTGATGTGGAAACATCCTGACTCTACTCACGTCTTGTAAGTGAAAAGAAGCAAAGCCCATCATCTGGAGCACCCTGAGGATTTGGTCTTCCTGAGTGCATAGTCAATGTGCATGGGGGTTAACTTCAGTCCTGTGAGGCCACTGGCTGGCAAGACCCTCAGGTGGAGATGAAAGCTTAGGATAGAGAAGCTGGGGCCGAGGAAAACTTGATGGCACATTGTCTCATCTACACTCAGTTGAGGAAATCAGCATTCAGTCCTATCCACTCCTCATCCATCTTCTACTTCCCACTCTAATCCAGAAATTGGCAGGAGCCTTTGATTCAGGGAACAAACTACAGTGAGACAGCTCCCCTGCCCTGCACTGATCTAACGGACCCCCCACCAAACACAATCCATTGGGGAAGAGGAAACAGGAGGAGAAATAGGGCTTTATCCATTTATCATCTGATTTAAAGAACAGACTTCACGATTTGGCTGTTAATACCTTTTTAAGTTGACTTAATCGTGTATTTCAACAGCTTTCATGAATTTTATCAGCTCAACCTTGCTCTTGTCACAGGGAAGACATAAAAGTCCTTGCCATGGGTTGAGGGTTCTGAAAAGAAGAGGTGAGCAAAGGGATGGGAGTGGATGGGGCAGAATCCAAGGTAGGAGACCTCCAGCCTGCCCCTGGAGGAGCAGGGCAGAAGCTCATAAAACACAGGTGTCAATGTAACCAGGGTAGGTCAATGTTTTGTAGTATCTGAAGCTTTCATCACTTGGAAGGTACCACTTTGTTGAATGTAATGCAAAATTACTCCTCAAATCTTCCTGCAGCACCCCCTGGCAGTGGGTCACTGCAACTTAATCTTCATGTCATTTCTTTAGGTTCAGTTGTCTCCCTTTCTGCCTTTACAGTCTAATATCATCACATGAACTCTAAGGCCTGTTGCCGAACACATGTGCTTACACTGACCATCTATTAGTCGTATTCCCTTGATGTCTCCATCATCTCCTGGACAAGACCCAGTCCCTCTTTTCTATAATCACCTCCAGGAAGTCTGCTTGAATTTTTGCACTCTCTGGAGAAGAAGCCTTTATGTGTCCTCAGAATAAGTGCTCCTCATCTCTATGTCAGCGTTGAGCATGTGGAAATGCCACCTCTTCTCCCTCCCAGCTACAAGCTCAAAGAAGTCCAAAACCTGCCCCAAGGCCTCTCCATGTTGTTGGACATGCAGAAAGTGTTCCAAAATTTTTAGTTGAATGACTGCATAAATGTGAGGCAGCTAAAAGGAAAGAGTTTTAAGTATCATTCCCATTATCTCCACTAAGCTGCTGGACATCAGGCAGCTCAAGTCACCCATCTTAACCCAGGTGTCAGGATTAAGTGATTTAGAGCTGTGAGGTCTGTCTGGGTATGATGTTTCCTGAGCAGCAGTTTTGACAAGTAGTTCAACTGTGAGCATTCCAGTTAGCATTCCCATACAGGAAGAAGGCCACTGGCCATCCTAGTCCATGCCTTGTGCAAATGAAGACATTGAGGTATGCCTCCTCTCCCATGGGTGAATGTCAAGGATGTGGGCTTCAATGGGATGGACATGCGCCCTCTAGAATTCCTTCAGGTCTGATTTACTGAGGCTGTCATGAGACTACATGGACCTTGTCCTGTTTTTCATCCTCTTCTCCTCCTGTCTGACACATCCTGACTCCTGCACACCATATTCTTTGCATTCTTCTCATAACCTACTCCCTAGCCTGCTTCCTCCATGGCCAGCCTCACGGGCAGAATTTTCACTCTGGGAAAAGGACAAGAGTTTGCCTATCTGAAAGACACCCCTCCCAAAAGCCACATTTCCTTGTTTGATTTCTCTTTGAGGTTGTGCCTTGAGAACATGTCCTTGGACTCTTCTACAAAGCTCATACTTTAGCTTCAGCTTGACATAGGTTGTCCATAGCCAAAGCCCTTTTGCCCACTTGTGTCTGATTCTAATTATAATGCCAAACCATGGGAAGATGTCATGCCACAGAGCCATCCTATCTAAATTCCATTTAATTTCAACTTCTATGGTGCTGACCCAGAAAGAAATCTACCTTTCTAAGGATGACAGCTACAGCCAGCCCTTATGAGTGAGGCATTCCATATTTTGGAATGCTGTTGCCTCTGCATGTTAGCTACTTGAAGACCAGTCACGGGTTTTACACTAATGCTCTCCAATCCTCATGATGACCCAGGAAGTAGATGGTAGAATGGCCCCATTGTGTAGGTATGGAGACTGGGGAGACCCTGAGATGAGAGTTACAATGACTGCACCATTGTCACAAGATTTCTAAGAAAGTTCATCTGTGCTAGAATTGAGTTCTCCCTCCTTGTGCATGGGGCCCAGTCTGCACCCAGGCCTTCCATGTAGCTGTGGGGAGTGATGTGTTGAGGAAACTTGGTCCAGTCAACAGGACAACATGTTTAAGGAGGATGAGCATCAGGAGTCAAGAGGGCCTTTCCTGGAGGACCTAATGGTTGAGAAGTTTCAGTTAAGGGGCTTCAGGAGATGACCTCACTTCCTTTGAGCAGCAGTCCAACGGAATGTAGAACCTTGGTAACCAGGCACCCAGATTCCACAACAGTCCTCCTACCAGACTCACTTAGCCAGAGACGTTCAACAGATCAACATGTTCTCATGTTGCATTTGTAGAGCAGTAGGATCTGGTATGAGAAAACCTAGGAAGGAGACATTTTTCAACAGATGTAGGCGTTGGCTGAACCCTCCACCTCGCCGCCGCAATCTGTTGGTCAGGGTGTTCATGAAGGTAAGTCAAAGTGGCCCAAGGTCAGAGAATTCAGGAAATGCCAGCATTGTTATCTTGCCTCTGTAGCCCCTTAATACTCCTCCTTTCAGTGTGAGGAGACATGAGGAACGGGGTCATCCATGGCCACGTTTGGAAATTTCATGTGCACTTCATGTGTTCAAACGTGAAGTCATGGATGACTGTTGGGAAGGCAAGTGGTGATGGTGAAGTAATCCCCATGCAACGTGTTAATCCTGGGCCCAAAAGTTTTCATCTTCTATCGATGTGAACTGGGGAAATGTGCAGACACTTGATCTTTGGTCTGAGCAGGGATCACCATGGCTGCAGGTTCTCAGAACTCCCTTTAAGTTAAAAGACATTCAAACCTTGTTGTCGGTGTGAAAACAAAGGTGTTCTCACCATCTTGGTGTTCTTGATGCACTGCCTCCACAATAGGGAAGAATGAGTTGTGAGCAGGCTCTTCCCCTCCATGTCTGGAGTAGACCCCTCTTCCACAGGATGGAGGAAAGATCATAAAGCTCCAGTGTGAATGCTTCTGGCTTCTGTCCTGCAAGAAGTTGAGTCCCCCCTTAAGGTTTCCTCATCTCATGAATGGGGGTGATTTGTGAGGAATCATGTGGATAAAGTGCTTTCCACGCATTGATGCAGAACTCCTCGTGACTTCATTATTCCCTCACCTGAGTTCTACTTTGGAGTGTGGGACCTTTTTCTGCTAGATGCATTCCTGCCCCACTTCTTGCCCCAAGGCAGGGAGGGACAAGGAAAGGCAGGTCTACATACACCCCCAACCCTGGCCCTCTCCTGGTTCCCAGTCCAGTGGCTAACCACCTGCTTCTGCTGTTCCAGTCTCAGGGTGCAAAACTGTTACCACTCCAGAGTGACCTGGAGTACACCGGCAAGGTGGGAGCCTGGGAAAAGTTCATGGAGCGCATGGTGGCAGCTGTTGCAGAGGGCGACCAGGCCTACATATCCCTCCTCGCGTTAAATTACCGGGGCTTCTTTTCCATCCAGCAGGTCCTGGACCGGGTGTCCAACGGGTGAGCACGGGTTCCTCCTCAATCTCATAATCGATCTGGCATGCCTGAGCTGAATGTCTGGGGAGGTCATGGCAGCATCTAAACTCAGTTTCCTCCTCTTGCTAGTGGGGTCATAGGAGGACCAACCTGCTGAGGTCAGAGTCAGGATTGAATGATTCTGGGCCATGGAAAGTGTTTCCCCATGCCAGGCTCTCTGGAGAGGGAGCTCGGTGGAGACGGCTTGTCAACGTTGAGAAATTTCTTTTCCACGTGAAGAGGCACTGTTCCAAAGTGACCTTTGGAATCCTGTATTCCCATTCAGAGGAGGTTTGAGATTGCATCAAACTGGATTCTGTCCTCAGGGTGGCCTGAGTTGCTACTCATGCTGGGGGCTGGCAGAGGAGCCCCAAGCCTCACCAGTTATCTGTGAAGGAGCAGCTCAGGGATCATTCATTCATCTAGGATATATGAAGAATAATCTATGTGCAGGCCCTTTTAAAGGCACTTAGCCTACTTCATTGAACAAAACTGCAGAATCGCCTGTGGCCTCCTGCTTGCCAAATCATAGGGGTCAGATAGCAGCTCTAGATGTCATGAGTAGGGGCAGACCGAAGAAGTTACATGTGACACCCCCATGTACCCTCTAGGTATGGAAATAGCTGCAATTTGCGAGACAGGGATGGAAGAGGCCAGGAGTGCCTGAAAAAGTGAGTGGGCTCTGGGGGAGGAGAGAGGGGCTTCTTCCTCACAGCCCAAGATGGGGAGTGGGGGCCGGTGCCAGGAGGGACTGGGCAGGTCCCTGCATCCATCTCATGATTCCCACTGGAGTTCAGAGGTCTGGGCTCCATCCCCTGCAGGGCGTTAGGACTCTCAGAGACCCATGCGAGAGTTCCTGGGACACTGGGTGCAGAGTGCTCCTGGAGGCTCAGAGCACACTCCACACGCACCCAACTCTGCTGCCCCTCCACCACGCCAGCAGCACACAGACACAGTTCAGGACATGCAGGGAGGATGCAGCTCACAGATCCAACCTCACTACCCAGTCCTGTGAGCCTGGCTGCGGGTGGCTGCAGTGGGGTGTGCCCGTGCCCTTTAGGGACCATGACAGTGGGAAGGGGAGAACCTCACATGGCTCGCAGAGAAGGAGGCAGGACCTCAGGGCATGAACTCCAGACTGAGGTGACACGATGGCTCTGGGTAGGCTGAGGAGGGGTCATGCTCTGTTCTCTCATCAGGCAATTTATGCAGGTCCTACTGTGTGCAAGTGCAGTGCCATCGGCTGAGCAGACACACCCCCTCCCTGTCCTCATGCTGTTTCTGTTCCAGTGGGAGGTTGCACAGCAGATACAGACAGAAATAGTCTGGCTGGTCCTGCCCAGGAGCCCCCCACCCAGGAGGGTGGTCACCAGAGGGCAGTGTGGCAGGAAGAGCCATTCCTCACTCTGCGGCCCTGTCCACCCCCAGCACCTTCTCCTGCCTCCTGCTGACTTGGCTCCAGGAGTTTCCTGATGATTTCTGTGAGCCCCCGGACTTTTCCAGCCTCGATGAGCTGGTGACCTTTGCGCAGGTGGCTCTGCCTGGGACTGCCCTGGAGAGGCAGGCTCAGGGCCTCCTCTCTTGGCTGGAGCCCTCAGTGCCCAGTGAGACCCAGACACAGGGTGAGGAGCATGGAGGTGGGGATGGGTGGGATGTACGGGAGGAGATGGGGGTCACGGGACCAAAATCTATTTTTGCCTTTGGGCAGGGAGTAAAGAGGGACATCAGCCCATTCCCCTGAGCACTTGCAGTCTGGAAGACTTTGTGAGGGTGGCGTCCCTCGGGGAGGCACTGCAGTCATTTCTTTGTCGAGAGAGGTCCATAGAAAGCCAGTTCTGTTGTTGCATCTTTCACCTCTTGGGGCTTGTATGTGAGACCCAGCATTGCAAACCACAGTACTTCTTCCTCCAGGGCTAGTTCCATCGATGGCAGCAGAAATCCTGTCAGCTGCAGACCGGAAGACCCCTGTGGCAGCACCTGCAATGCCACCTGCTGACATGGAGCCACCGTGACCTCCAGAGCTCCTTCCGCCTATTCCGTCAGTCCTCACTCCAACTCCAGAGAGAGAGGCAGCTCTGAGGCCACCTGCCTTGCCATCTTCAGAGGCTGCATCATCCCCAGATCAGGGGCCAAAGCTGGAGACATCACCTGCTTTACCAGCAGAGCAGGCGGTGGCTCTGATGCCACCTCAGCTGCCACCTTCAGGCCCAAAGCCCGTGGCTTCTCTGGATCTGGCACCTGCTGCCTTACCACCTGAGGCACCTGCTGAGCAGCAGGAAGCAGACCAGGGGCCACCTGCAATGCCATCTGTTGAGCTGCAGTCAGTGTCAGCTGTCACTCCACCAGAAGATCATTCTTGCTTCTCACGTGGGCACCGAGAGCAGGGGCAGAGGGAGGGGAAGGCTCCCATCTTGGCATTCCCTCCCAGGCTGCTGGCAGAACGGCTCACCCAGATCGATGTGGTGAGCATCTGGGCTCCTTAGCTGGGAATGTGGTGGAGCTTTTCTGGCATCTGCTGTCCCTGAATTGCCATTCCCAGACCTGGGGTCCAATGATCTGGGTCCAAAACCCAGCTCCATTTTCCAGCCTGGTGACATGGGCAAGTTCCTAATTCCTGAGGCCTCATGTTCCCAGCTGGAGAGGACATCACAGGACACTACCCTGACCATGTGTGTCACAGCACGGGAGTGCAGAGACTAAATGTCTTAGGATCAAGGAGAGGTGGACAGGGCCTAGCTTGTTGGGGGGCAGAGGGAAGTATCAGGTGTGCAGCAGAGTCCAGGGCTAGCCCAGCCATCTGTCCCAGAGGCCTCCATGGCCTCCACATGCATTAGACATGATGTGTCCTGGACATGAGGACAGGCTCCACACTAAGGTCCTGGATGTAGCAACAGCAGGGGACATGCATGTGAATGAGATTAGAGGGAGCTACACAGCTGTCAGGAGGTGCAGAACGTGTTCCCTGGGCCGTGTCCTCAGCATGTGGGGTTGGAGTCCCCGTCCTGTGCTTGGCGGTGGTGAGGAAGGATTTGAGGGAAATGCAACTTGTCCTCCCTGCCAGCATAAGGGTCCTGGGTTTTGCAAATGCACCCACAAAGCATGAGGGTGGGAAAAACACCCTGGGCAGTGGTGCTGAGTGCTGAGTTGACTTCAGCTCAGACCAAGCTGGGCAGAGCCAACCACTCCTCGGACTCCCAGCAGGACCAGGGGCAAGTGATGGCCCTGTGGGGCCTCTGTTCCTCATGTGGAAATGATGTGAGACCACGCTGTGCTGCCTTCCTCACAAGGGAGCCCACAGGGGTTCAAGGCAGCACAGGAATGTGGTGGAGCTTTCCTCTGGTTCTGATGGGAGAAGGAGCTGGAGAGAGCACCCTGACAACATTATGGAACACTCAGTTGTCTGGGGCACATTTCATGCCTGCACTTTTCACACGGCACAGGAAACTCTGGGTGGCCAGCCCACTTGGTCAATGTCACACCACAGGGAGTGCTGCTTCTCGGTTGCATCCCAGCCAGGGCTGGCGATTGGTGACAGCAGCATTTCTGTCAATTGACACCTCCAGGCTGTCCAAACCCCAGTCAGGCAGGTGGGCTGGTGGGGTGAGGGGAGGATGGACTTCCCTGACTGTGGCCACCCTGGCAGGAGGGGATCTCTAAGGAGTCCACCAGGGAGATGATACCAAGGAGAGAGCAAGAGAGGCCACTGTGGGAGAGAGTGAGGGTGCCTGAGGACACCGAGGGTCAGGGTGGGGTTGGCATCTATGACTGTACAGGACTCACTCCTTCTTGCACCACTGCTTTCTGTGCCCCTGAGCCTGGGAAGCCTCCATTAGACATGCCATCATCTGGACCCTGAGAGGGAGGCTTGACCAGGTAGTATAGAGAAGGCCCTGATGGTTCGCAGTCAAAGGAAGGCCTTGGCAGAGCCCAATTGAAGGTGGATCTGGGCGAGATGGTTGAGCAACCTCATAGTGTTTTGTGATTTGCCAAGAGCCATCACTGGGAGGTGACTAGCAGTGCTCTTGCGGTCCAAGGGGTTGGAGGGGAACTCAGTAGGAGGTGGCTGAGAGCCCCAGATGTTGGCAGGGTGAGGTCTGGATGGGGGAAGGGGACTGAGGGAAAGAGACTTCAGTGTGGGGGCCTTGGGTGGGTTCCAGCGGGCTAGGGCACTCCATCCCACACCTGATGCCACTGTTTTCCCCCAGCCCACCGTTCCCCACCTGTGGATGCTCCTGTCAGAGCTGGCCTCCCTTCAGTTAGCTCCCACGGACTCTCGGGAAGTGAGTAGGACTTGGGGCCAGGAAGAGGGTGTCGAGTCCCATCAGCATAGGGGAGAGAGCCCCTCCCTGAGCCCTGTGCTCTCAGCCCAGGGCCCAGCTCATCCATAGGTGCCCTGGGAGCTGAGGCATCATGTTCCCCTTCCAGCCGCGGAAGCAAAGAGTAGGCAGAAGCCATAGGCCTTGTCCCTCTCCCACATCCCCTCCTGGCTGAGCCGGGCACAGACTGTCCCTCAGGTGTGGGCATGGGGGGAGAGTGGAGTCGGCCCCTCCATGGTGAGACCGCTGCTGAGTCCCTCCCTGCCTGACCCGCAGTCTCCCCATCTGCATTCAGAGAGGGTTAGGCTGGAAGATCCCTATGCCTCTGCTCAGGGCCCCCTGTTCTGGCGCCCAGATTCCTGAATAGGTCTGAGCCCTGTGAGAGCTGGCCTGGCCCTGGTGGCCCCTCCCAGTAGTGCACAGGATAGGGTGAGGGGGCTGGTCAGGGCTTTTTGGAACCTCTGCTGATGGGCCTGGCTTTGTGTCTTGCAGGGGAGATTGATAACTTACCAAATAGGACTCAAGGTGAGGAGCTGGGGCATCACTGCAGGGTTCAGGTGCAGGAGGGAGGGTCTGAGATGCACAGGGCATGATGTCCTATTGTTCCATCCACCTTCAGTTTCTCACCAGGAAAGTTTGTTTCACAGAGACAAGGTAGAACTTCCCCACGAGGGTTGGGGAGGTGCTGGCATCCAGGACATTTCCCTGCAGGAGCGTCTGTGAGAATCCTGGGCTGACACCAGGGAGGCCTTGGATGAGAGTGCAGAGAAGGAGGTGGCTCCTGTGACCAAATCCACAGACCCCAGCTGCAGCCCCTATCCCACCCAGCAAGGCCACCCTGGCCTCTTCTCCATTTTCTTCTTCCCTCTGCCCCAGGAATACAAGGTCATTTCCAGGATCGAGCGCCTCCAGGAGGGATGCACCTCCATCCACTTTTGGCCCACTGAAGAATTTAAGGCCTGGTTTGGGGCTGTAGATCAGCTGAGCGACTCTGAGTGGTAAGACCAGGGCAGAAGGTAGCAGCAGCAGGGCTCCGCCATGAGCTGTGGCTTTCTGTAGCCTCACAGCAGCCCTCTGTCCTGTAGCCTCCATCTATCTTATGAGAGGGAGCCCCCTGCCCTGTTGGCCAGCAACACACTTGATGCCCCAAACCTCCCAGATGTTGTCAAGCCTCGGAGTGCAGGGTGAGTTCCCTTTCCAGGCCAGCAGTTGCAGCTGCCTCAGGGCTCAGTGTCTTTTCGGACTCAGCATTGCCTCAGGGTGTCTACACTTTAGTATTGGGGACGCTTCTCCTCTCCCAACCAGCCCTGTGACAGCATCATGTCCCCATTGTTCTGGGCCTGGGTGTCCCACGGTGGAAATAGGAGATGCCGAGTGATCTCTCTGGTGCCTGGGGTTCAGGTCTCCCGTGGCCTGCAGGAGCCCTTGGCAGGGTGGCCCAAGTGCTGAGGGCAGTATGCACAGGAGGGAGCGGATGGGTCCCTGGCACCGGCCCCAGCTTAGGCGCCCTTCTGTCCAGCCCCTAGGAGCTCAGCGCTGAGCCCAGCTGCAGCAGGGCCTCCCTACCCAGTGTCCGGCTCCAGCTTGAGCGTGACCTCAGCAGTGGAGTTGCAGCTGTCTCACTCCCCGGACGTGAGGCCGATGCCTCCCAGGCTCACTTGGAAATGAGTGTGGGGCTCATCTCCAAATGTCCTGATGGCCAGGAGAAGCAGGCGTCTGCTGATTTTTTTTCAAATTTATTTTTATTTATTTTTGTTTTAGTGTTTTTTTTTCAATTTGTTAATTAAAAAAATTTTAACACGAAATAAAACGTTAACATAATCAGTACTTCACAAAATCATCATTTAGTTGCATATTCATCATTTCTTAGAACATTTGCAACCATTCAGAAAAAGAAATAAAAAGACAATAGAAAAATAAAATGAAAACAGAAAAAAAAACATGATTATACCTACCATACCCCTTACCCCTCACTTTCACTGATCACTAGCATTTCAAACTAAATTTATTTTAACATTTGTTCCCCCTATTATTTATTTTTATTCCATATGTTCTACTCATTTGTTGACAAGCTAGATAAAAGGAGCATCAGGCACAGGTTTTTACAATCACACAGTCACACTATGAAAGCTATATCATTATTCAATCATCCACGAGAAGCATGACTACTGGAACACAGCTCTACATTTTCAGGCAGTTCCCTCCAGCCTCTCCACTACACTTGAAGAACAAGGTGATATCTACTCAATGCGTAAGAATAACCTCCAGGATAACCTCTCGACTCTGTTTGGAATCTCCCAGCCATTGACACTTTATTTTGTCTCATTTTGCTCTTCCCCCTTTTGATCGAGAAGGTTTTCGCAATCCCTTGATGCTGAGTCTCAGCTCATTCTAGGATTTCTGTCCCATGTTGCCAGGAAGGTCCACACCCCTGGGAGCCATGACCCACGTAGACAGGGGGAGGGCGGTGAGATAGCTTGTTGTGTTGGCTGGAGAGAGACCTGCCCATGTTTAGGGGAAGAAAATGAAGAAGAGAGCCCCCACTCCACCCTTCTTTGCAGGAAGAAGAAGGGGCTCAAATGGTCAAGGGGCTGCTTCTAAGTGGCCCTGATGCGTCTCGGCCTTAGGGTCACCCTGCCTGTCTCCAGCTGGTCAGGTGGCTTAGCTGCCCCCAGGGAGACTAGGCCAGTCCAGGCAGCCACTTCCCTCCCACCAGTGACCCAGAGCCTCCCAGCCCCAGGCAAGTTCCAGCCCTGAGCCTTTCCTCCTGCCTGGCATGACCCTGCCCCTTGACAGACTCACGTGCACTCCAGATCTTATACTGCCCCCTTGCCCCCCAAAATAAAAGATGTAATTTTAGATGAATTTTGAAGTGCATGATGGTATTTTGTTTTCACACTTTTGTCAAAACCTTCCGGGGCATGTTAGCCTGCAGTGTAGGGGCGTCTTCCCACTAGTATACGGCACTGAGCTAGAGTAAAGCCAGGACTAGCTCACAAATTTTGCATCCTAGTTATCAAAGTAGAGAAGCTAACAGGGATTCCTAATGCCTTTGCCCTCCTTTATGCTCATTCTTTTAATGTAATCATAAGGGAATTCCCTTAGGCAAGGTCTCCAAGGTTGAAATACTTAAAATGCTAAAACAAAACAACTGCCAACGAAGAATTTTAAATCCAGGGAGATTTTGCTTTTTCTTTTCAAAAATGAGGGAGAGATTAAGACATTCCCAGATAAACAAAAGCTTGATGGAGCTCACCACCACTAGACCTACCCTACCAGCAATGCTAGAGGGAGTTCTTCAAAATGAAAGGAAAGGACACCAGACAGTGGTTCAAAGCAACATGTAGAAAGAAAGACCTGCAGTAAAGGTAACCATTTGTGTAACTATAAATACCAGTATTACTGTAGTGTATAGTTTGGTATGTAACTCCACTTCTTGCTTCCTACAAGTGCTAAAAGCAAATGCATAAAATGTAATGATAAATTTACAGCTTTGGGCATACGATGTACAAATATATAAGCAGTAATAAATACAGTAAAAAAGATGGAAGACAGAGGGGTATAGGAAAATATATATGAGTGCTAATGAAGTTCATTAGTATCAAACCAAATATGATTATTTTATATTTAGGATGTTAAATTTTAATTCCATGATAGCTACAAGGGAAATTGGTGAAAAATGATATCCATACAGAAAAGAGAAGGCACTCCATATAGTACAATATACAAAAAAATCAAATAAATATAAAAGTAGGAATGAACAGAATAATTCAGTAACAAAAAATGTATAAAACATACAAAGTCTAAATAATAAAACAGAAGAAGAAAGTCCTGTTTTATTAGTTGTGACTTTCAATGGAAATGTATTAAACTTTCCAGTCAAAAGGCAGAGGTTAGCGGAATGGATACAAAGCATGCCCCAGCTACATGCTCTCAGAAAGAAACTCACCTTAAATTTGAAGATACAAGCAGAGTGAAAGTGAAAGTATGGAAACAAAGATATACCTGCAAGTAGTAACCGAAAGGAAGTTGGGGTAGCTTTATTAAAATTAAATAAAATAGACTTTAAGTAAAAACAGTTATGAGGGACAAAGATAGTCATTATATGCTGATAGAGATGATAATTGAACAAGAAGATGTAACAATTTAAAAAAATATATGCACCTAGCAGAGCCTCAAGACGAAACAACCACTGACAGAGTTAAAGGGGGGAATTATTTCCCTAGGACTTGTCCCTAGGCCTGCAGTAAAGGTAACCATTTGTGTAATTATAAATGCCAATATTATTGTAGTGTATTGTTTGATATGTAATTCCACTTCTTACTTCCTACAAGTCCTGTAGGTGGACTTTCTGGATTAGGGGATCAAAAATATTTTTGAGAATTTTTTGGTTTCCTTACTACCAGTTGATGTCCAGCCAGGCTGTGGCAATTTATGCCATCTGACAATTTATGGAGGTTCCCATTCCTTTGAACACTTCCTGTCAACTCTAGATTTCATTATGTTTTAGAAATTGCTCATCTGGAAAAAAATCACTTACATTTTGAATTTACATGTTTGGTTATTTATTAGATTGAACTAAATTTGTTTATTTTTTAATTACATTTCTTCTTTGATGATTGGTTTTCATATGCCTTGCTAATATTGCCCCATGAATTTAAAATTTTTTTCCTTCTGCTACTGTGTCACAGAGTCAAAATATCAGGGGCTCTTGCATTTACTACTTGCGCATAAATTATTCTTAATCTCAGTTTTCTTAGTTTTATAATGCATATAATAATACCACACAATGTTTCTGTGGAGATTACATGAGATAAGCTATTTGGAATTTATCTCAGTGTCTCATATATAATAGGTATTTCACTAAAATTTGGTTCCTGCTCTTTATGCTTCGATCCCTATGTGCTATCACTATAGTTAAACACTCAGGGAGGGGCTGCAATAAATTAGCACTTTCAGATTTGGGGGCCTCTGGAGCTGGGAGGTCGGGAGACCAAGAAATAAGAAGGAAGACTAACAAGGAACTTAGGAAAAGGTTAGTAGCAAGATGGAAGTTAAATGTTTTTTGCTTCTACTGATAGTTTACAACAATCTAATCAGAATTTAGTTCCAGTCCTCCAGTTCTTTGCCACTGATCTCCTAAGTGGTTTCCTCTTCTTTGGAACTCACTTCATCTTCCTTCTGTTATAGAGAAACAACTCCAGGAAACGGCTGTGCATTAATATTGGAGATGTTTACCTACCACTTTGTCTATAGAAGCACAGAATTGGTGGCCATTAGCCCATTTCTAGGTCAGGGTATATTTTCTGTCATTTTACAAAAGAAACAACTGAGATTCAGAGAAGAAACCCGTCTTTCCATGTGTCAGCAAGTCACCTCACATAAAATATGTAAAATATGCACAATAATCTGAGGAATAATTCCACAATGCAGAGGGACTCGGTAATGCCTTCATTTGTTTGTTTTCAGCCTATGAAGATGTATTTCTGTTTACTTGGTTAAGTGGATTTATGAGTTACCTAATTTAGTTTTGCATTTATTCCTTTGTTTTGGTCGGAATTGGCTGGATTATGCTGTGAATATAAGCAACCCAAATTTCAGTAGTTTAATAACAACATGTTTATTTTTCACTCATGATACAGTATCTAAGATACTCTTACCTATATCTAACCTGTGTCTAAGAGTGTGGCAAAGATTACAAAAGATCAGAGCCTCTGACCTAGGCTGCTGTAGACTCTTTCTCAGCACAATCTTCATCTCGGAGGCTGTAAAATAAGAAAGAAAGGAGAAAGGAGAAAGGAGCCATACATGCACTGGCTCATAAAGGTGTCACTTGCAATCATATTTCTTGGGCCAAAGTAAGTTATGTGGCTGAATCTAACTAACTAAAAAGCAAAATTAAAAGTGGCAGGGAAAAACAGTCCTACATGTGTCCAGAAGGAAAGAAGAACCAGAATATTTATGAACAACTTTAAGGACTGACTACCCACCTTCACAAAACAGACAAGAAATAAAAAATAAAAAATGATAATAAGAAAGCTGACACCTGTCTTACTTCAACTATGAACTCTAAATGTTGAGATAAACCAATTATGGTCTTAGCAGTGCAGCTAAGAAGTTGGCAGAAACAGTTCAAAAGTTATCAATACATCTATAATCTACTCAAAATATGGATTTATATTCAATATTGTTAACAATGATCCTCTACTTAAATATGTATTTTAATGATGATATTACCAATAATGATTGGAAATGATATTTTGATGCTATTGCAGTTAGCAAAAAGTTTAAGAAATAAGCATGCAAAATGAGTGCATACCTTTATATTTTGAGAGAAAAATTTTTTTATAACATCAATGAATAAAATGAAGTTATTATTTTAGAAATATTATTTTAAATTTGGCTTTTTCTTTTCAAATATTTACATTATATAATTTTAACATTATGAATATATAAGATAATACACATTAATATATTGTAAATGAATAACTATATAGTAATTAAAGATATGTGCTTAAAAATATTTCACTGACATTAGTGCATGATTAAATGTGTTTAGAAACCACTGCCTAAATGGTTTCCCTTCTCAGGAGCCCATCTTCTAACTCTTTTTACTATCCACACAGCTTTCACTTCAGTGTAATGTTGCTCACACTAAGGGACTTGATTGATTTATGTGTATTAGTAGGTTCTATGTAAATCACTGTGCATTTGTCTGCAACTAAAAGAAACCAGGTAGATGTAAACTGGCTTAATCAAAATACATATTTTTGACTGTTTTCTCACCTAACTGAAAGGCAAGAACAGAACGTGCTACAGACTTTGTGCAACAATGGCTTCAGTGTTGGTTACCTGCTGTTTTCTTAGCTGGTCCCTTTCCTGGGTGTGGGTTTTGTCCTAAAGCTGGCTTCCTTCTTAGTTATTCGATGGCTGCTAAAGCAAGTAGGGCTGCATACTTCCTCGTGTATATCCAGTGGGAGAGTAAGTAAGCCTGTCTCCCAACCAGAAAGATCTTGATCCAGTCACTTGCCCACTATAGGTCATTACTAATATATGAATAATGCCATGGGCAGGCTGAGTTAAGCTTGACTAATACAGACAAAGGGGACAGGGGTTATTCCCATAATTAATTTAGGCCATTCAGAACCCACTTTTCAAGTTGGGGTCAATTCCTTAAATCACATTGTTGCTACCCAATGGTGAGGGCTGCGATGGATATAGAGCTGTTACAGAGTAGTGCCCAGTCTGCTGTTTTTCTTATGTGTACTTACAATTAGCGAGGCATAAGAAACTTCAACTCAAAGGGAAAATCTGAGGTGCAGCAGATTTAAGTAGCTCTTGCTTAGTAAAGCTGGTCCCTTCTTGATTTCCTTTCTTTCTCATTTTTGTATTTCTTGGTACATGTCTTATCCTTCTACCTTGCCCACCCCAGCAGTAAGAAAAAAATTGTTCTGCTTCTCACAAAAATTCTATGTTGGAGCACACTGTTATGGAGAAGGAGAGAAAGACAGAAAGAACGTGAATTCAATGCTAGTCTTTCAGACTCTTCGAGTACAAAGGATATTTGAAATCTACATAGAGCCCGGTACAGAATTATCAACTATCTTTCAGTTCTGAATTCTCCATGGGCCCATATTCCCTTTTATTTGACTATAGTTGCTCTTGGGGATAAATACATTCTGGTGACACTTTATCAAGGAGCCAGTTGTTTGCCTTCATGAAGGTGGCCTGACAACCACGCAGTATTCACTTAGAAGAGAATTTCAGAAACACCCTGTATGAGAATAAACATTTTTTAAAATACAGTGACAAGAATAGAGACATGAATATATCATGAACCAGGGAAGAGGGTAATTCAGGAAGCAACAGTAATAGAAATGCAAAAAATAGAAAGAGAAAGTCGGTGCAACATTGGATGTACTTTAGTGTAAGTCAGCGGGAGATTAGGCAGAGTACAGAAGTTTACAAGAGACTAGCAGCAGAAGTAGTAAAAAAAGATGAAAGAAGCTACAGTTTAAGAATAGGAATGATTGATTAAAAGGAGAAATAAAAAGAAAAAGAATCATGGAACCATACTATACAAACAATGAAGCAAAAGTTAAACCAAGGATTTTAGTTAAATAGTAAAGTTATAAAAATATGCTATTATCAATTGTAACAAAAATTCCACAGCAATGCAAGGACTGGTGATGGGATGGTATCTGGGAATCTTATGTTTTATGCATGACTGTTCTGTAAACCCATAACTTCTCTGAAAAAGGAAAAAAAGAATAAGAACAATTGCTAATGAATGACTGATATATTTCATAAATATATCTAACATTTATCTTCCTAGAAAGAAACCCCAAATTAGGTAGTATTTCATATTTCCAATATGAAGATTGAAACCCACTGTTCTATGACAAGTAAGAAATGGTGCCAGTATGCTCATCTTAGCCAGTTTGGGTCTCTAGCCCATGGCTTTTCTATTTTTCAATGGAAGTATTGTCTCATCCAGGCTGTTTCTTGACTAAAGTGCATTTACCAGTGTCTTACATAGTGAGGGATTGGTAGTCAAGAAAAAGTGCATAGTTAAATATTTTTTACTTGCTTTTATAATATTTGGTTACATTGTACAGTATATTTTGTAATATTTTTAAGTTATTCTCAAGCAAATCACATTTTATTAAAAATAATTCTTATTTCAGAAAGTGCCTACTGGTCATTTGACTATTGATCTAGTTAGTGCTAGCCACTGAGAAAAAGAGCAGCTTATTCGCAGAAGAAAACTGGCACTAACTATTCACTTATGGCATGTCCGGTTGATTTCCACTAGATGGTACTATTGAGTTCAATATTCAATCTGCCATACATTTTAGTGCAAACATTTGACTAATTATAACGATATTTATATCGTGCTATTATTCCCTTCTATATTGATATTTAAAACAATACTCAGGCCATACTTTTATCATTTCAAAAGTAAAGTCATTTTACTATAAAACTTTTTTGTGACATTTTCATGTATCTTAGCTTATTTTCCTTTCCAAGCAAAGTAAAGATTTCCATTTCAGACCATTGAAAGAGTAGGAGAAAATAACATGAAGCTAAATTTTCCCAAATTTTTAATCAGGTAAAAAAACATCTTGAGTGGGTGTGTTTATATGTAAAAATAAACTATCTTTAAGTACCTATATTGTCACTAGACATTATAAACAAAAGCTAAAATGTGAAAAATACTTCTTTCGATTAGTGAATGATGAGTACAATATATGACTAATCATACTGATTCCATAAGTATGTTTTGCAGAATAATAATGAACCAAAGGTTTGCAGAAAAGTAATGAACTTAAAGCTCAATCCGTTTCTCTTTGCTGTCTTCCCTCACTAGATGCACAGCTGAAAGAAACTAGGAATTCTCTGATCCATCCCTATCACTGTATGAGTGGAAAGCAGAGGACACAGTCATCTTAAACTGTACTTAAGGAAGGAAGGAAAGTTGGACCCTTGACCCTTTGTTGAGTTCAATTTCACTGGTCTGTAGCCTTCACCAAGCAATCACTTATCATATGTCCAAAAGCCAGACCAGATTACAACGGAAGAATAGGAGTCTTCAGTCAGTTTTTAAGGACAACCTTTATTACCTTGAATAAGACTTGTGCAGTCAAAAAGTGGTCTAGAAAGGTATTGGTGCTGTAAGATACAAAAATGCCAATTCCCTTTAATCAGCTTGTACAGTGAAAAGAGCAGAGTCCAGTCGAGTAGAACCGAATAGTGTTCATAGCTCCTTCCCTTACAGTCTGTGCAAATTTGGACAAGCTACTTCATCTCTCTGACACTCAGTCATCTCATGCATAAAATGGAGTTAAAAATGCCTCCCTCATAGACTGGTAGCGTTGTCTAAATGAAGTAGTGTGTTAGGCTCTCATTAAATGCTTAGTCCCTTATCTCACTAAGAAAGTTTTTTAAATGGAAAACTGTTCGAAAGCCCAATGCTTGATGGCATGGATCTGTCCACCTGGGAATTGTGTCTTAACCTTCCTAGTGATCGATTTCACCAGTTGTTCAAATATGATCAATTTCTTGGCCCTAGATTAGAAAAGACCAGTCGAGCTAATGTAAACCCCAGACTATGGAAATAAGAAGTAAGATGCAGAAAGTCACAGATGACAGAAATGCAATATTTATACAGGTTGAATAACTGCTCCAGAGCTGCAATTACCTTGATTGAACCTACCAAAATGCACAGAATTAAACACCGCACTGCATTCCATTGCACCCCATTGCCCTTTCTTCCCTGAGGATTTATACTAATGTTGTCATATTACAGACTGTAGATGTCGATGGATTCTAAGAATGAGTAACTGTATTTATATACTTGAATGTTTTTCTTTTCAGTGCTCTTATAATCCAGCAGATGTCAGCCATTCTCTTTAGATAGTCTATCTTTACTCTCACCTTCCTAGGACCAGCTGAAGAGAAGTCACCTTTAGTTATGTCAAAGTATGACTTGTTAGTTGAACTGTAACAATAATAATCATCCACATTAACCGCTCAGGGGCTCGAGACATTTTGTATTCAAACCATGATGAAATTTTATTTTCTCATTTAATTAAAAAAGCTCCATTTCGGTTTCCAAAATGTATAACTGGGAAGTTAATGAGAAAAAGGGGACGATGTGCAAGGAATTTGAATTTGCATTTGTGGCAAAATAATTTGTACTCTCATGAAAGAAGACAAATCCCTACTGAGGTCAAAGTAAGGTTGACATCACTATAGTATAGAATAAAAAAATGTCACTCAGTTTATGGTGCAAACTTGTATAAATGTGTGTGCAGTGTTGTGCTTTTTGCCCATTCCAGCTACCATAGCAAAAAGTCATTTTATCCATCCATCGGTGCTGGTGTACAGCTTGTTAGCTAAGGGCAGATTTTGTAAAACCAAGATAAAGCAAACAATTTATGTGAGGTACATTTTCTCCAGTTTCTTAAAGAGAGGAAGTGCCACTCTAAAAAAGAATACAGGAAATGGAAAAGTCAATGTATCCTTAGATGTTTCTCAAACTGATTTTCTGTTTTAAATCTACTTTCTCCTTTTAATAGGGATTAGTTTATCTTCAAAGAGTATGTTCATTAAAATGGAATGATATTGCCAGTCTTTCTTTCTCAGCAAATCCTGAATTTATTATGAGGGAACTGATAATCTCTTTGTAAGCAAAAAATCTCTTTTCACTCTTATACTTCAAATTAGTTTATTGAAACAGTTTAGCTGAATGCTACATTTAGGTATTGGTTTATAGCATATCTGGTCGCTTCCTGATGGTGGTACACTCAGCTAGCACACTTCTCAGGGAATAGGGATACCTGCTTAGCCTTCTTTTGCTCTATTTTTAGATCCTTATTGTTTATGGGCCTTTTGCAACCAGGAATTAAAATGACCAAGTTTCTCTTCATTTTATTTCTTGAGGATTTTTTGTTTCAAGTATTGGGAAATTCAGATATAAATAATGTTTTTAAATACAAAAAGCCAGTTTTAACCCACATATATTTAACTGTATCTATTTAACACACAGAAAGAATTAGTGACAGGTGTGCATGGGTAGTTCAGTGGTAGAATCCACGCTTTCCATGTGCGAGATCTGGGTTAGATTCCGGGACCATGCGCCCCCCAAAAAAGAATTAGTGACAGAAATAGGCCAAATCATTAAAATTAGGGAAAGAAGAAACCTAGTTCCATACCACATACTATGAAATAACTTTATGAAAAATAATAGTACAGACTAAGAGATTGGGTAAGAAAAATGCTATTACTAAATTTTTTTAATATCTCATATGCTAGGACTTTTGTGAACAGAACAGTAGCATTTAGAATAGATTTATAAAGATATTTTAGTACTAGAACTTTTCCTTAAGGACTTCTAAAATGCTAAATGTTACATTAGCAATGCACATATCAAAATTTACAAGGTAAAAGAAGAGAGAGTCCCACATTTATTTAAACTTTGTCAACTTTAGAATTGACTGAATACTCAGTTATCTAAGTGACCAAGTACTCAGTTATCTAACTTGTAGGTCATCTGGGAAAGTGGACAGATGATAACAAAAAGGAAGAGGAATGTTCAAATAGTGACAGTGGTTCAGAGACTTGAAAATTGCAGGATGACCCGAGAAGGAGAGATACAGTTTCCTTAGATTCGGTTGTATTATGGGCTGTTAACATTTGAGAAAGATTGATTGATGAGCTTCTCTCACAATTGCTATGCAGCAATATTCCCATACGAAGTCACAACTGTTATTACAATATCAATACACAGTAAAATAAACACACTGCTTTTGCATGAACTTGAAAATTCAATGTCAATGATGAGTTTAATGGAGGTAATGAAAACTTCTGTTTCCCATTCTCCATATCCCTACTTTTAAAAAGTTGTCAAGTATTCAATCATTGTTACATTTGTATGAGACTTTAAGTACCTGTGCTTTATTATTTTTCAGCAATTTTTTGAAATACAATAATTTAGAGATATCGTGACCTTTGGATTTACATTACAAATGCTGGTGAAATGAGAGTTTTGTTCAAATTAGTCTATATCATGAAATACGAGTTTTTAGTATGTTGTGTATAAATTTGAAATTGAGGTACTGCAGTGATCCTTGTTTATAGAATTTAAAGCTAGATTTTAAATGTTAATAAGCTTTTCTCCAACTGTTTTGCAAATAAAATTTATATTCCTGGTAAGTAAGAATGTAGAAGATTTGCTTAAAGCAAGACTGACAATCAAGACTAAGGTCTCACTAGATTCAATATTTTCTCATCCCCTCTACCTCATCCTATTCCAGGCTTATATCATCTCATTTTGGGATTATCAGAATTGCTTTTGCCCATGTTCTCTAAATATCTAAAGATTTTTTTCTCCTAATATGATTTATTTATCACACCCTTGATTGCCTGATTGCTTTTTTTCTAAATCATTTGTTTCACTTTATCATCCTTCTACTTCTGTATCTAAAATAATTGTTATATCAAATCCAAACCAGTTAGGTTAGCATATAATATCTTTGTTGATGTGGCTTCCATTTATTTCTCTCATTCCATGTTTCACTACTTCCCAGAATGTCTCCTCTGTTTCTCCTAAGCTTAAGATCTTTTTTCTTTTATATGTGACTGTTCCTTTTCATCGTCAGTCTATCCTGCTGAGAACATCTTTTTCTGTCCACTCCACCAATCAAAACACTTTTTTTCTTTCAAAATCTAGCTAAAGACATTAAGCTTAATGACATTAAGTCTTCTTCTCTATGAAGTCATTACTTTGCCCCTCAACACGGATTGGTCACTGGAATTCTTCAGCATTTATTTACATTATTTTTCTCTACTATACTGCTATCACACTTGTTTAATGACCTGCTTTGAATTATTATCTAGTTTTAAAAAATTAATGCCACATCATATCCCCAACTAAATTTCATCACTTTTACTCAAGTGTTTTATATATGAGTACTTCCTGGCTGGCAGGTACAATGCACAATATTTTCATTTATATCGTATAACTTAATTTTCACAAAGGTTTGCAAGTATGTGATTTCTATTATTATTTTATACTGGGGGAAACTGAATTTCAGAAAGTCTAATTTTTCTGTGGGTAAAATCTGGTGAATTATTGCTGCAATTTTCCTGCTTTTTCTTCTCCAAAATGCTGCCTCTATGCTGGAAATCCAGTAATGACAGAATAAATGAGTGAATATAATGCTAATTTATGTTTATCAATTCTCTGTCTTTAGAAAAGTGTATCTATTTAGAAATATTCATGAAGTTATTAAGTCTAAGGTTTTATTATATGCAAAAGAATGAAGGTGCACCCATGCCTCAATCATACTCAAAAATAACCTCAAATAGATCAAAGACCTAAGTATAAGAAACAGAACTATCAAAACTGTAGAAGAAAATACAGGGAAGCATCTTCAGGGTTTCTTAGACTATACACCCAAAGCACACGCATCAAAAGAATAAAAAATTAATGGGATCACATCAAAATGAAAATCTGCGCATCAAGGAATTTTATCATAAAAGTAAATAACCTACACAATTGGAGGAAATATTTGAAAATCAAATATCTGATAAGGGTTTAATATCCATAATATATAAAAAATACTACAACTAAAGAATAAAAAGATAAACAACCCAATTAAAAAATGGGCAAGGGACTCGAATAGATATTTCTCCAAAGAAGACATACAAAGGCCCACAAAGCCCATAAAAAGATGTTTAATATCATTAGTCATTAGGGAAATGTAAATTAAAACAAGATGAGATGAAATTTCACACCAACTTAGAATGGCTACTATTAAAAAAGCAAAAAAGTTACAAGTTTAGGAGAGAATGTGGAGAAATAAGAATGCTCATTCATTGTTGATAAATACAGAATTGCCTTATTACCTGGCAATCCCACTTCCACATATGTAACCCCAAGGAATTGAAAGTGGAGACTTGAACAGATATTTGTACAATGATGCTCATAGCAATATTTATCACAATTGCCAAAGGTGAAAGTCACCCAAGTATTCATCAACTGATGAATGGATAAACAAAATGAGGTACATACACATGATGAAATATAATTTAGCCATAAAAAGGAATGGAATTCTGATACATGCAACAGTATGGATGAAATTTGAAGACACCACATTGAGTGAAATAAGTCACACACACACACACTAACAAACAAATGTATGATCTCAGTGCTATGAAATAATGAGAATAAAGAAATTTACAGAGTTGGAATCTAGAATATAGGTTACCAAGGAATAGAATAGAGGTAGGGAATAAGGAGTTAATGCTTAAATTTTACAGAGTTTCCCTTTGGGATGATGGACATGTTATGGTAATAAATGGTGGAGTACAATTAACAGCATTGTTAATTATGGACATAATTATGGACATAATTAACAGCATTGAATTATATATTTGAATGTGGTTAAAATGAGAAAGTCCAGGTTATATATGTTGTGGTGATTTGAAGTTGTTATGTACCCCAGAAAAGGCATGTTCATTCTTGTGGGTACAGACCTATTGTGGGTGGGACCTTGGATTAGATCATTTCATTTGAGATGTGATCCACCCCATGAAAAGTGAGACTTAACCCCTGACTGGAGTCCTTTTCAAGAGGATAAATGGCACACAGAAAAGCCCAAAGACCTTAGAGAAGGTCCAGAGGATCTGAGGCATGAGGATACACTCACAGAAGCTGAGAGAGGAAGCCACTAAAGCCAGAAGCTGAAAGCAATGAATCCTGGGAGAGAAAGACCAGCAGATGCCGGCCATGTGACTTTCCATGTGACAGAGGCATCCCAGATGCCTGCAGTCTTTCTTCAGACAGGGTGTCATCCTGTTGATGCCTGAATTTGGACATGTTCATGGCCTTAGAACTGTAAATTTGTCAGCTAATAAATCCCCATTGCAAAATCCAACCCTTTTCTGGTATGTTACATTCTGGCAGCTTATCTATTTACATAATTGGACTATATATTACTAGAATAAAATTTTTAAAACACCGTGGGAACTGTATGACACAAACAATAAACCCTATGGTAACCTTGAGCTGTAGTTAATAGTACAATTATAAAAATGTCAAAAATGTAACAAATATTCCACGTCAATTCGAGGTGTTAATAATAAGATGGTATAGGGGAATCTTGTATTTTATGAATGATTTTTCTGTAAACCCACAACTTCTCTAATAAAAAAATTTAAAAAAATGATACTTCAGGGGAAATGCTAGTAACATCCAAATCTGTGAGATTCCATCAAGTTGTGCCCTCTCAATGTGATAATGGTTAAGTTGCTTCCACCTTTGGGTCTCAGTTTCCTCATTTGTGAAATGAGATCAGATTAATGATTTCAGAAGTCCATTTTGGGATAAGGTTCTATACTATTTTTTACTACCGCATTTTGAGTTTGAGTTATATAAATATACAATCCTCCTTCCCCAACATAACCTATGTATCTACTTCCCTTGACAGTGTCATCCTTCTGTTGGAAAGATTTTGCTTTGATAACCAGAATATGTCACATTTCCCCCTCTTTTCTAGCAAATGACACAAATCTTGTTCCTGGATTTCCCTGGCTAAAAGGTGCCGTGAAGGTATTAGTATCTATATTTAATAGTTTAACCTGTGCATCATTCATATTTGTTTGCTGATCATACTTAAAGTCTCTGCTGTCATGATTTTAGAGGCAAATAAACAAGCCTCATGTAGCTTGTTTCACCTCTTTGGATTCTGGACATATTGTTTAATGTATTGATATTATCATTACCATTGTTATTTAAAATGTTATCTTCATTTGTGTCTTTGCCCTTAAGTCCTTTGAGTAGATTCCCAGCAATGGTATTGCTGGGTCGTATGGCAATTCTATATTCAGCTTTTTGAGGAACCGCCAAACTGCCTTCCACAGTGGTTGCACCATTTGACATTCCCACCAACAGTGGATAAGTGTGCCTCTTTCACCGCATCCTCTCCAGCACTTGTCATTTTCTGTTTTGTTGATAATGGCCATTCTGGTGGGTGTGAGATGATATCTCATTGTGGTTTTGATTTGCATTTCTCTAATGGCCAGGGACATTGAGCATCTCTTCATGTGCCTTTTGGCCATTTGTATTTCCTCTTCTGATAGGTGTTTGTTCAAGTCTTTTTCCCATTTTGTAATTGGGTTGGCTGTCTTTTTGCTGTTGAGTTGAACAATCTCTTTACCTAATTGTAAAGTAATCATGTTAAAACACTGAATGAAGCTGCATCTGAGCTATAGGTTTTTTTTTTTTTACTATTATTATTACTTTTATTTTTTTTCTCTATATTAACATTCTATATCTTTTTCTGTTGTGTTGCTGGTTCTTCTAAACCGATGCAAATGTACTAAGGAACGATGATCATGCATCTATGTGATGATGTTAAGAATTACTGATTGCTTATGTAGAATGGTATGATTTCTAAATGTTGGGTTAATTTCTTTTTTTCCGTTAATTAATAAAAAAAATGTTATCTTCATAATAGATACTTTAAAAAAAAGACTCAAGGACATACCATCAGTAGAAGTAGAAATAAGAATGAAACTATTGTTGACTTCCTTAGCCCTACAAAGGGGAGAAGGACAGAAATTTATCAATTATTTTATCATGTGAATAATGTAATTCCGTGCTTGAATATGAGTTGTGTATGAAATTCAATGTATGCACTAGTGGAAACTCAAAGCAAAAGAAGTTAGTTTATCTTAGCAGATTTCTCACTATATGTTTAATGTATGTTTTAAAATATTAATTTTTCCCATCACTGTTTTTTGTTCTTGAGAAAAAGGAAATGATGCAGGATGAGATGGTGAGAAAAGTTTAAGGAAACAATAGTAATGACTCACAACATGAATCTGGGTTTCATAGATTCCCATGTTCAGGGAAAAAAAAGCTTGTATAGGGAGATGAGAGAAAAAAATCCAAAGTGTTTTTAAAAATATTGTAGTAGCTAAGAAGAAAGTTCGAAATTTAAAAAAGCAAAACCGTGTCCACGTCATTACATACTGCCCCATTTCCTTGAATTATGGTCGTGTGAAATTGATTTCTGTGTAGATTGAACTCACTGGCAATTTCCTTTCCTACAAGGTCCCACAGTTCCTTTTCCTTTTCTTAAAGAGTAAAAGTACCCCTAGGATTTATCGTACATCATAATGTCCATCCTTATAACAGGAACCAAACTGATATGGCATCTGCTTTGCTGAACAGAGGTGGGCTTTTGAGAACTCCCCACTTTCTTTTGCAAGTTGCACGTTTCTGATAAGAGGCTGCTGCCACATTAGAACAATGCAGCCCAAGTTTACCCTGGCAAATGGCTTTTCCTTATTAATGTGGAAACACAGCTGCACCCCCTGTTTACCAAGGCTATTCACCATCAAATCTCTGCAATTAGAACCTTGTTAACAAGCATTTCTGCTGATGATAAAGTGAAAAATCCTCTGTGCCACAAAATGAAAGCAGGCTTTCTCCTTGGGAACCTGGACCTTGACAAATCTTTTTTTCTATTGCTAAGCTTCTCTCCTTTCTGCATATGGATCTTGTTAGGAAAAAGCATATATTGGGGACGTTTACTTTCAAATAAATATGGTAGCTGTCATGCCAAAAAGTAGAGTTTTAAAGCACTGATTTTCCTCATGTTAGCCATTTCTTAGCAATAAAAAGACTTATGAAAAAGCCTGCCTCTTGTTGATTAAATCCACTATTCAGAAAGTTGTCGATCCACCCAGCCATTTTCCTCCTAATCTGTCACTGCTTTTTCTCAGCCTTTTTAAGATCCTTAATTCTCTTTAGGAGAAAAGATAAATGACTCTAGCTTTTGGTGTAAGTTTCGTATTGCTTGAAGGCCTGCCCCTAACATTAGCAGGGGCTGGTACAAAAGCATGAAAATAGGCCCATATAATATTTGGTTAAATATTTAAAAGTTATAAATCAAGCTAACAACATGTTAAATAAAATATGTTCCCTTCTCCTACTCTAACAAATTTACCTTCAGTATGACTTGGAAGTGCAGATATGAATTTAAACTTTTTGGGCCACTCGGAGTTATGAATTTGCTGGAAAGTGACGGTAGGGGGCAGGGCTGGCTTCTGGCTCGTGCCTAACTTGCTTCCTTCTCATTCTCAGCTCTGTTCCGCAGGGTAGGGGCCTCGCAAGCACGGCAGTGAGCACCCCAGCCCAGATGCATTTCTAACCTCCATCCATACCTCCTCCACCCAACAAACAGCTGCCTCTTGACCACTCCTAGAGCCCAGGAGCACAAGTACCCTTGGCAAATTCACCCTTTTGGGGAAGACATCCACACCAATCCTGGAGCAAGGCCTGGGACCATCAGGGCAGGGAATTTGGGGGGTGGGTGTATCTGGCACAAAAGTCTTGAAAGGTTAATGTGGACTCAATGAGGGGAGGAAGTCACATCCTCTTGGTTACATGTAATCCTCATTTCTTGGGTCTTAGGCACAGTCAGAGAAACACAAGTTTCAGGACACAATGGATCACTTGAATGTTTGTTGCATAGATTTTACAAAATTCTGGGTTAAAAGAATTTGGGGAAATATACTGATAAACACAGCAACAACCATAATATAGGGGTACTATGTAAATTTACTTTGAATTTGGGGATCTAAATAGAATAGAAATAATAAGTAGCTCTATACATAACACTATTTAGAAGTAAGATATGCTGCCCCAAATGTTAATCCCATCACTCTGATATATTCAGATGTCCAATCAATTACTGTTTTCAAAACTATGGCATGCAAGGAGGAAAATCTTTCAAGATATGGCATATGTATCCTTATAACCATTTAGTCATTTGTTCAACACATACTTAATGAGCATCTGTATTGTGCCAGGTATGGTGCTGACAATTGAACATCTTAGGAAGACTGTCAATAGAGAGCGAATATTCTCAAAGTGCTCAATATTTAAGTGGATAATGATGACAGATTGTAATAAGTGCTAATAAAGAAGCATTTATGATGACTGGGTATCAGAAGGCAACTGTCAAGTTCCTGAAGGTAAGATAATGCGGCAGATATGAGGTTGGCCTTTGGATTTAGATAGTGTTTTGTTTAATTCCCATCTCTGCTACCTTCCATCTTACAAATTACTTAATCATAATAAACCTTAATTTATTTATCTGTGAAAATGATTGTGATGAGAAATAACAATCATGCAGTCCTTACCATGTGCCAAGCACTTTGTATGAATTACAGCAACCTTTTAGAGGTAGGTACTATTTATTATAAGTCTATTTCAGAGAAAGAAACTGGAGCACAGAGAGGTTCTTAAGATACCCATGGTCACACACTAGTAAATAATGAAGGCAAGATGATGAAGCAAATAGTTTGACTCCAGAGTCTCTAATTTTAACCATGATGTTGTATATCCATCCAAGGAAAAGTTCATTGCCTGAGAGATAGTAGGCGCTCAGTATGTCATTATGATAAGTATTGCAGGTGAAAGGTTTCACGTAGGAAGTAATGGTTGGGTTGAACTTGTAGGAGGCATGGGTGGATAAAACAGTTTCAAAGAGTGGATGCTCTATGCAAAGAGACAGAAAAAAAGAGATTGGGAATAGAGGGAATGTTAGGGCGCAGTGGGAGATGGGGTCTGCTCTGTGGAAAACCGCGTATTCTTAAACTGAGGAATTTTGTCTTTATTGTATAAGAGATGGGGAAGGAGGCACATTGCAAAGCATTAAATAAAGAAGTGACATCATCCGGTGACTTCCTAACTAATGTGACAATTTCTCATTAGTAATGGAAGATGTGCTTGTTTCGGTGGCACATAGACTAAACTTGGGTTGATATAGAGAAGATAAGCATGACCCTGTGTGAGGATGACATGCAAATTCATGGAGCATTCTATAAATTTTGATGGGAATACTATTCAGTGATAAGAAGGAATGAAGTCCTGAGGCATATGACAAAATGAATAAACCTTGAAGACATTAGGTTGACTGAAATAAGTCAGACACAAAAGGACAAATATTGTATGATATCACTAATATGAACTAATCAAAATAAGTAAACTCATAGAGTTAAAATCTAGAATATAGGTTACCAGGAGATAGAAAGAGGGTAGAGAATGGGGAGTTGGTGCTCAATTTGTGCAGACTTTTTAATTAGGTTGAATGTAAATGTTTGGAAACAGATAGAAGTGATTGTAGTATGTTATGATGAGTGTAACAGCATCGAATTTATATGTGATTGTGGTTGGGAGGGGATGTTTAGAGTCGAGTAAGTCAGTAGAAGGAAAGCTAGAGGGTGAAATGGGACTTTAAGACACAATGAACCCTGTTATGGGCAATGATTAGCAGTACAAATAAAAGAAGTTTCTTTCATGAAGTACAAATGTACATCACTAATACAAGGCATTAATAATCGAATTTTATGTGGGAAAAATGCACCTAATGCAAACTATGGACCATAGTTAACAGTGATATTTTAATATTCTTTCGTCAACTGTAACAAATGCGCCACACACATCCGGCCTAAGGGCCAATAGGAAGGTGGGTGGGGGCAGTAAGGGGTCTGTGGTTTTTCTTTTTGGAGTAATGAAAATGTTCTGAAATTGTTTATGGTGATAATGCAGAACTCTATAATTAAACTGTGAGTCATTGATTGTATTATTTGAATAGATTGTGTAATGTGTGAATGTATCTCAATAAAACTGTTTTAAAAATCTCAAAAAAAGGAAGATAAATTATCTGCAATTCATGTATATGGGAACCATTTAATTCTAAAAGGTAAGGGATTTGTTGCAGCCCAGAAGCCATCTAACCAGTAGCAGAAAAAACACAAGATAGCTTTATGGAAGTTGTATCTCTTTTGGTTTCAATAGCTAAAAAGAAAGTGTGTATGTTTTGCTGTCTGAGCATTATCTTCTTAATGTATTGCTTCTTTTGACTGAAGCATGCAAATCTAGGTGATATTCTGAAGGCAAACTTCCATGTTTATTTCTGTTTGGAATTTTAGCTTTTTCCATATTTAAATATATTAAAAATAGGGTGGGCCATGGTGGCTCAGCAGGCAGAGTTCTCACCTGCCATGCTGGAGACCTGGGTTTGATTCCTAATGCCTGCCCATGTGAAAAAAAGAAAATAAACATATGTATATATATTAAATACTTATTTAATATAGTTAGTAAATATATTAAAAATAAATTCTTTATCATTTTTTTTACTTTTTTTTCTTTCTTTATCATTTTTAAAGTTGACTTGCTCTAAGTGCAACTCAATGGTCTAAGAATTTATAGGACAAAAAAGATATAAATATAAACAGCTGTAAGTCAATTAAACATTTCATGTAATTATGTGCTTTTTATAATTCATATGCGTTTTTTAAATCTAACTTTATTTTCTCCATAGCTCAGTCTCCTTTTTATGTTATAATCCTGAAAAATAATTTCCCAGTATTTTCAAGTGTCTATTACCTCCCTCATTTCCTGTGTCCAGTGTAAAGCTAAGCTGTTTGTTCAACAATTGTGACTGGATTCAATGGATTAGTATAACTGTGTAAAGCTGGTCCAGCTATTTCCCTGAGCGTTTGTATCACAACGTGAACCTTTTGGCAGAGTCAGTGTAATGCTACTGTTTTTAAATACCACATTTTGATAATTAGAATACTTTTAAGTTCAGAAATCTTGGCAAATTACAGAATGAATTTTTAAAAAAAATATTGACATTAAATTTCTCACAGAAATGGACCCGATGAGGGATGTACATGTTTGTTCTTCAAATATTAAATATATGTAACTCCAATATGTAGGGCCACTATGCATTTACATGTGTGACGTGGTTGTATTGAGATGGAGAAATTGGTCCAGCAATTTTGAATGAATTGTCCTGCTAGGTAATTGGGTTGGCTAACTATTCTTCATGAAGTTCATTAGTTCTTTGACTGTATTAATTTAATTTACTAATTATTGTAGTTTGGTAAATAAGCAGTCAACATTATATTTTTGTATTTGGGGTTGAAAGAGGAGCTAATGTAACATCTGCCTTCTGTTACATCTTTACAATTTTCCTTCTGCCAGGCAGGCTTCTGGGCATCTTCCTCTTGTCAGAGCTATAGTTGTGACCCAAATCTAGTTATTATGTGATATTCTTTCCTAGCAATACCCTTAATCGTCATATCCCCTTAATTTTCCAACAAGATCGGTTCCCTGAGGTCTTGTTTTCAGAGTCTGTTTACTAAGTCTCATGGAGAGGTGGCTTAAAACTTAAAGAGGACAACCAGTTTAGAGCTTAGATTTGTCCAAAAGTAGTAGATCATGCTGGTGGCTTCTTTCTAACGCCTTTGTGATATGGATCCTACTATTACTACTATTTATTGAGAACTGTGGTCCAGCTTCTACTGACCAGGCACCATCTCACACACTGTCACAGCACTGTGAGAGAAGGACCATTGCCATTTTGCAAATAAGGAAAATGAAGCTTAGAAAGATTGTCATTTTCAAGGTCATTCAACCAATAAATGGCAGTCAGCATTTGCATCTTTGGCTGTTTACCTGAAGAGCAGTTGTTCTAAAAAACAAAGACAAAATCCCATGTTTGTGATCTGACACATTTTTTCTCTCATTGATTCTTTTAGCTAACATTTGTAGAATGCTTTTCATGTGCCGGGACCACATATTAGCTCATTAAAACCTCACAACTTATGAGTTAGGTATTATTTTAAATATGAGAAAACAGACACAAAGAGTAAGTAAGAGGTCCAGTGGTCATTGGGTCACCCGTGTATTCTACCTCTGCTGTTAGTTTATATGCCATACTGAAGGCGGATTGGCCCATCATGATCCTAGAGATCTAATTTCACATTATTGCTATATAACAAAAAATAAGCTATCTTTCAACTTTGGATTTTGTAGCATCATATAAAATCTAAAGGTCAAATGTGGATTATATTGAGCATAAATAAAGAACAATCCATAGCTTGCAGGGAATCACTTTTTAATTTTGATTATTTAATTGATGAAAGAATATATCTTTGATCAAAACATGGTGAAAACTGTTATTGCTAACGCTTTAGAGATTAGATTTTATTCTGTTTTAAGCTGTTCATGAAATTTAACAGTCTTGAGGTTTTGTAATCCTCAAATCGGCTTTAATTAATTTATCAAATCCTTTAAACAAAATTTGTTTCAGTGTTTTTCTGCACCAACCAAAACCAGAGCCCTGTTAGTTTTCTATGATCCTTAAATCAGGCTCGCTCGTATGATCATTAGATCATTAGATCACAGTATGCATGATCTGATTTATATATACTGCCTATCAAAAGGGGAAATTCTGGAATATACTATTTTCATGCACATTTTCCCCCAGTGGCAAGACAAACAGTGATCCCATAAATTTATATGATATATAACTATATATAAACAGGCATACCTACCTACATACATAAGATATAATCTACAAATGCACCAAGAGTAAAAATTGTTAGCTATACCCCACATAAGGATATACCCAATAAGCACTGATAAAAGCTGATACTTTTCTTTTAAAATGGAGATCACTTAGAGTTGTTTTTATTTTAGTACTCCAGATTAATCCACTCAATCATAAGAGTAAGTTTCTTGACATGTCTTTAAAAAAATCTCTGATTTAAATCTTGTGGTTATTTTAATCAGTATTTCCCTTATGTAAATCAGTGGAGAATGCTAAATTATATTTACATTCACATATATTGCATTACCTCTAAGAAAATTCTCACGAATGTTAAAAGAAAGACAAGTAAAATGGCAACATACAATTTATGTTATGCTAACATTGTATTCTACTGGTCAAAACTTAGAATTAAGCCCTTAAGAAATCCTATATTTAAAGTCATACAGCACTTTTCGTTAGTTGGTTAAACTTTTAAAAAGTAAGGCTTTTTCAGGTGAAGTATCCTTGTGATGGTTATTTTATGCGTCAACTTAACTAGGTTGTGGTGTCCAGTTGTTTGGCCAAACACTGGCCTAGATGTAGCTGTGGAGGTATTTCCTAGATGGGATTATCATGGATATACAGTTAACTTTAAATTAAGGAGATTTCTTCCCGTGAGGTGGGTAAGCCTCGTTTAATAAACTGGAGGCCTTAAGAACAAAGAAGTGAAGGTCCCAGAAAGAAGAATAATTTTTCCCTTAAGACTGCGCTGTCTACTCCTCTCTCAGTTTCCCATTTACTGCTGACTTCTATGGATTTTGGACTCAAGACATCGACATTCTCCCTGGAATTTCTAACCTGTGGCTTGTCCTCTGGAATTTGAACTTGCCAGCAACTATATTCTTAGGAGCCAGTTGCTTTAAATAAATTACACGCACACACACACACACACACACACACACACACTCTCTCTCTCTCTCTTTCTCTCTCTCTCTCTCTCTCTCTCTCTCTCTGGATTATCGCGGATGATCCCATCCTTGATCACGTGAATCATATTCTGTGAAGTTGGGGGACAATATTAACTATAACATCTGGAAGTGTTAGAAAAGAAGAACTGAGTAAATAGGACACAGAGCCATTAGGTAAGGGTCAGCTGGGGATATGAATTAGGGAGCTATTATTAAGATTGTCAGAAAAGTTTTCACCATAGAGATCTCATTAATTAAAGACTTCCGGTGAGGAGAGGGAGTGACTCATGCAAAGATCTGGGGAAGGGATATTCCAGAGCAAAAGCCCCGAGGAAGAAACAGATAATGTACTGGAAGAAAACAAGAAAGTCCATTTTGCCAGGAAGAAGGCGGGGAAAGAAGGGCAGAGGCCAGCAATGGTGGTTCTCAACCCTGGCTGCACATCAGAATTGCCAAGGAGTTCCAAAACTACCCAGATGCTGAGCGAGAACCACTGAGCAATTCAAATTTAATTTACCTGGGGTGGGGGGGGTTCCTCCTCAGGGGATTTTAAAAGTGTCTCGGAAGGAAGCGTTATCCCTACCAGTGAAAGGCACAATCAATGAGTTCTGCCTTCAGGTTTCTGGCTGCTTTACAAAGAAGAAATAACCAAGGAGAAATAATCCTTGTAAGAAGTGCTCTTGGGTCTTCAACTGAGAATCGTAGTTTTAATTTCACAAGTGACACAGGAATACATTCTCCTTGTAAAGATATTTAGGGGAAAAATGTAGATAAAGCCAAAGCCCTACTTCATTATCTTTAATCCTGGTTCCCTCTCAGAGGTAACCACTATTTTTAGTTGAATATATACCTTTTTTATCCTTATTTATGTCATTTATTTATTTTGTATATAGCTTTAATTGTATGCTTCTTCACATGTATATAGTTTTCTGCCGTAACTTGCTTTTTCATAAAATTGTTAATAGTTTTGAAATAATTCTATATTGGCATATATCAAGAATAATTTAGAGTATAAGATGTGTAAACTTAAATTTTAATAGGTAGTCCCAAATCACTCTCCAATTGATTGTACCAAATTATAGTCCTGTTGACCTTGGATGTTAATACTGGCTTCTCCATACCCTGGTAAAAAGTGGATATTATCATTCCTGGAAATGTTTGTGAATCTGACGTATTAAAAAAAAATTCTATCATAATTTAATTTTCATTTTCCTGACTCAGGATGTCCTTTTCTGTGAATTACACATTGACATACTTTACATCGTTACTGTTATGCTGTTTATCTTTTTCTAATTATTTTTTATTTCCTTATATATTATAAATGTAACCTCTAGTAGTTACATGTGTTGCAAGTCTTTCCTTTCAGTTCATCACTTCTTAACTTTAATTTATGGAGTTGTGTATCAGGCAGGATCAGTTATAACTTGGCACTGAGACCAGGCAGAGAAAGGTGTGGTGAGCTGTTTGGAGGTATTCGGATTACAGTCTTGTATAAAGTAAGAAGATAGGTAAATTAAAGCCAGTAGAATTATAATTTGTAAGATAAGATTTATTCTTTTTTCAATCATTTAAAATATCTTTTTTAATTAGAGAAGATGTAGGTTTGCAGAAAAGTCATGTGAAAAATATAGTGTTCCTATACCTTCCTACTGTGGATACTTTGTGCTAATGTGGTATCTTTACTAAGATTTGTTCTTTGTTCAACAGAAGTTAAATCTATTCTCAAAAAAATGTAAATCTTTGGCATTTGAGCAGATTAATGCATACTTCAAAGTCAAGGGAATGCACCTGCTGAGTTTAGGTGAACCAAGTCGTTTTTAAAAGGTTTAAACCAAAGAGGACTATGCATAAATCCTGAAAAAAATATTATAAAATAAATAGTATTTGATGAATCCTGATGATTTACTGCAATCTTCTGAACTGGATTATGATAATGAAAAGTTATTTTCATCTTGTGCTTAAGTGCCTTAATTTTAAAAAGTACCATTTTCACAGTTACAAAACTTCTAACCCTGCTAAAACAGTGCCTTTGTCAGGGCAGATTGCAAAGTGGCAACATTTTGCAAATCGTTAAAAACTTTAAGTAAAATGGAACAAAAAAGTTTTGAATTCAGCAAGTTATGAAGTACTAGATTCTAGGATGCAGTTTATGACATCCAGCTGGGGAACTGACTTTAAATAGTATGGCTGGAAAATAAATTTGCAATATTAACGAGTGTGGTTTTTGTTTCCAGTATTTCCTTCCTCCAATTAGCCCTTTCTCCACTGAATCACCCAGACCTGTTGAATTCACTTGCCTCAGGAAAGTGTTACAGAGAAAACAGAATTTAATTATTGGTTTTTAAACTTCAGAAGCCTAAATCTCAGGCCCTGAGATATTGATTTGAGAGAATTCTAATCTACTCCAGACTAGAACAAGTACTTGAAATTTGAGAGGTGGAGAGAAGGAAGGGAGGTGATGAAGAGGAAATACTGGAGGGGATTTGAAATTAGCCTCATGAAGTTGGAGAGCCTACTGAGTGGAGCAACATTTGGGGACCTCTGCCCCAAAAACCATTCCTTGTCAATGCTCAAGAACAGTCTGGAAACCAAGTCAGGACACTGAGGCCCCGGTACCCACACTTAGGCTTCACTGTCCTTTTGGTATGTTACCATGAAAGGAAAAGATTATTAAGAGTCCTTTGTCCAACCAACAAAGAAATAACCACTGTCAACATTCTTAAGTTTTCTATCCACATATCCAACCATTTCTACTGCAGATACAGATTTCAACGTTGTATATGAAAATGCTGAAATATTACTTTGCCTCTGTGATGGTTAGATTCAGGCGTCAACTTCACCAGGTGATGAGACCCCGTTGTTCGGTTTCTATGGACTTAAATCATCAATACGTGAAATTCATCTATGGCTGATTGCATTTGTGGTTGACTAAGGGGAGTGTCTTCCACAATGAGTGAGGTCTAATTTAAATCTAATAATTTGATTAGCTGGAGGCTTAAAAGAGGGAGGTCAGAAGAGAGCTCACAGCTCAGCACAACTCCTCTCAGCACTCTCAGCTCAGCACCAACATTTGGAAATGCAGAAAGGCGTGGCATCAGGCAAAGCTGTTGCAATCCAGAAGCCAGGAGAGAAGGCCAGCAGCTGTCCCATGTGCCTTTCCATGTAACAGAGAACCTTGATGAAAGCTCGCTGCCTTTTCCCTGAAGAACTATAAATTTTTAACTAAATAAATCCCTTCATTAGAAGTTGATCCATCTCTGTTGTGCTGCATTCTGGCAGCTTTAGCAAACTAAAACCGCCTCTAGTAAGCAATAATTTCAGCACTTTAAGCTTTTCAATAAGAAAGAAGATAGAAATAAATGGAGTACAAAAATTCAAAGGAAGACCAAAACAAAAAACAAAATGAAAAAAACCAGATCTAAGAGAAACAGGAGGAAGGAAATATTAAAGAAAAACTGAAACAAATTGGAGAAGTTTTCAAAGCAGAATTCATAAATCAATCCAAGTTCAAGTTTTTTGATAAAGCAAATCTGGAATATCTAAATAAGAAGTGAATTTTGAAAAAAACAAATAAGGAATATTTAATAAAGAAAAAAAAAGAACCAGAAATAAATTTTAAAATAAGATGACATAAAGCTAAATGAAATATATTTGAAAACCTTGATTCAACAGGTAATTTTAGGAGAAATTGGAAACTTGAGTCCAGACAAAGTAAAAATGTAAGTAAAATGACAACTGTGAAAGGAACTAAAAAATTGAGGGGGGGGGAAACCCTCAAAATTGGATCTATGGCTACTGGATTTAAAAGTAAATTCTTTCCAAATTTAAAGGAAACGAATGTCCATGTCATGTTATATAAGATTTACTTTAAAAACCTATTATTTTCTAACATAATTTACCTGAACCTATATCATTTAAAAATCTTTAGTCCGTACGGTTTTTTTTTTGTTTAAATATTATGTAAGTTTCCACCTTTATTGAATGGTATTCAATTTTGGATTTTACTATATTTATTTGACATTTTTTAATACAACAATATTTTTATAATAGTCATAAAAGTGTCCCCTCAACCGAAAAAGGGCTTTTTTATAATTGGAAAGAAATAGAGAGCTGCTTCTGCCCCCTATTACTCATCCTGATATTTTTTGTCCTTTCTCTTTTGAAACCACAGCGCAGGGCGGTGCAACAGCTGCTCGCCTGCAGTGCCCGAGACCAGGGTCTGATTCCCAGAGCCTGCTCACGCCAAAAAAAAAAAAAAAAAAAGCAAAAAAGCAAAAAGCAAAAGACCACAGCACGCTTATATTAATGTCATTAATCTTTATCATCCACTGTCTTGCCACCTTCCGGATTCTTCCTTTCCTTCTAAACAGAGTTGTCTTTTAAAGAAATTGAAAAAGAAACAATAATTTTTTTTCTTTGTCCACTTTTTGGCCTTTTCTGGTCTTTCCCTCCCTCTTGCATCTAGGTCCGTGTTTCCACCTGGCATCATCTCTCTTCAGTCTGAAAAAAACTTCTTTTAGCATTTCTGATAGTGGGGTCTGGTGCTTCTCTAAAAATGTTCTTTTATTAACCAGGGTGTTTTTCTTTGTTTGCTTGTTTTTACAAAACCCCTTCAATACTTTGTGGTGAGCCCCATGGAATCAAAATCATTGGAAGGGGGTAAACATCTCACCTCGAGGAATGACCCAGGGGGCAGAGACTGCTAGAGTGGCAGGAAGCACAAAGGGACCCACTGCAAACTGAGGGCACCGGGCGAGCCCCTAGTCCTGGGACCTGTGGATGCTAAAGGAGGAAATGTGGATATGGGGGACCTGGGTGCAGGTGCACAGGTGAAGGACACGAGTCGCAAAGCTGCTGGGGATCCTTCTTCTTTTCTTTTGCCTTTTTCATCTTCTGTTGTATTTCTCCAAGTCTCTCTGTTTGCAGCTGCAGCAGAAAGCCTGTCATGTCTGTGATTTCCCTTAACTAAGTCGCTCTACTTCTTCGTACTCTTCTTGTCGGTTCATACTGGTTGCTGTAGGTCTTGGTGACGGTGGCGCTTCCTTCTGTGATATCCCCTTGTTTATCACTCTGGTTTTGAAATCATTTTTCCTGCATACAGAATTTTGGGTTGACTTTTAAATTTTTAACCCTTAAGATGTTGTTCCATTGTCTTCTGGCCTCCATTGTTTCGGATGAGAAGTCAGTCATATGTATCGTGGTTCCCCTATTTGCAATATGTCTTTCTTTTCTTTGGGTGCCATTGAGGTATCTGTTTCTTTGAGTTTTATCCTGCTTGAGTCTCACTGAATTTCTTGAATTGTTTTTAAATCAATATTTTTTGTCAAATTTGGCAAACATTCACCATTATTATCTTCAGAATACATTTTTCTGACCTATTATCATTCTTCTTTCCATCTGAGATTTCAAGTATACATATGTTTGATATTGTTCCATGGGTAACTGAGGTCCTGTTCATTTTTCTTTTTGTTTTTTGAATTTGATCATTTTTATTGCTCTATCTTTAAGTTCATTAATCTTATCTTCTGTTATAATAGTCTTCTATTAAACTAATTCATAGAATTTTTCTTTTATGGTATTGTAAGTTTTAGCACTAAAATCACCATTTGGTTCTTTGTCGTAGTTTCCATCTCTCTTCTGAGATTCCATGTTCATAAGACCCTATTTTATGTTATGTCTTTGAACATACTTATAAAACTATTTTGAAGTACAACTGATAAATACATCTGGATGCTCTTGGCATTGGTTCTATTATTTGCTACTTTTCCTGACTATATTATACTTTCCTGTTTCATTTCCTTTCTTGCATTTTTTATTGTACACTGAATATTTTGCATGATATGTATAGAGAGTAGATTTTGTTGTTTTCCTTCGAAAATAAACTTTGAAATGCTTATTTTTGTTCTTGCAGGCAGATGAATTTCTGGCTGATTACCTGAACTTTTGTAGACTTGGTTTTAGACTTTTTTAGGATGGAAGTGTGGACTTT
This sequence comes from Tamandua tetradactyla, assembly GCF_023851605.1. Lineage (NCBI taxonomy): Eukaryota > Metazoa > Chordata > Mammalia > Pilosa > Myrmecophagidae > Tamandua > Tamandua tetradactyla. Next base: position 36,770,905 of record NC_135352.1, on the reverse strand, counting down.
CTTAAGCTCTTCTTCCTTGGCAGCACTCAGCCTCTGTCTCCTCTGAATCTTGTTGACATATGGTTTTAGTATTTTTTAGGGCAGATTTAGAGTAGGCCTTATTCTTGGGCATGTTCTTTACTTCTAAAAAAGTGTGGCTTTTGTGGTATTTTAGTTGAAAGTAAGAGGCATTAACAAAGCCTTTCTACTTTTGCTGGCCAGACACCCCCCAATACTGCTTAACCTTTGGTATACCACTTTCAGCTCTATGGTAGCCACGTCTCTGTTGTCTTATGTTGCTTTGTTGTGTGCATTTTCAGCTTAGTCTTTGGACAAGGACTTGCAGGGAACTCTCATACGGACTTCTGAGGACCCTCTCTGTGTAATGCCCTGTCCTGCAGATTCCAGTTAATTTAGCAGTTCCAAACTCTGATATTTTTCTTTACTGGTCTGTGGTACCACCATGCTCTTCTTGGTCCTACATCCCTGCATTGGACATTGCACCTAGGCAGAAAACAGGGGTAATTGTTGAATTTACTTGATGGGTTTCCCTTCTTTCAGCAATTACAGCTGAAATTGCATACTGTTATCCAATGACAAAATAACTGCCTCATTTATTTTGTCTGGTTTTACGATTTGTTATAGCAGGAAAGCTAGTCTGGTATGAGTTACTCTATCAAGACCAGAAGTGGAAAGTCCTTGACACAGCTCCTTAATCTTTTATAACTTAAATATCTGGTTCATTCTTTTCTTCACCATCTTCTCCTCTCATCATTCTTGGTATCTTCAGTATCCATATATATTATCCAACCTAACTTCTTCATACTTTGACCTCAGATCTATGATCTTTTCTTCCACATCACCTTAGGGACCCACTCCCAGGATCCAATCCTAGATATTGTCAACACCAATAACTGAACAACTTAGAAACTCTTAATTTTAAACATCCCACTATCTATGTACCAATTACTATGCATTATTTTCCAGTTCCTTTCTTATTATACCCCAATATAGGTATAATAAGATTTCAATTCTTTGTCCCAACCATCATTTTAATCTCTTACTTCCCTGTTGCCATATCCTGGCTCCTTACTTGCTTAGATGTCATGATTTGAAATCTGTCACTCTCTCCATTGTTCTTAGCTGTCAAGTTCCCCAGTGAAAGAGTTAGTTGCCTGTTCTTTAATGTGGATACCTGGAGAAATGTACTCAATGTAGAAGAAAGAGCTACTGTAAAGACGATGAGGGAGGAAAAAATCAGGCGTTCAAGGAGCAACAAGGAGATCAGGTGTGGCAGAAACAGAGTAAGAAAGTGGAAGGTTAGGAGATGAAGTGATTTCAATGAAGGTGCAGGATGATGGCTAGAATAATAATTTCCATTTCCCGTTTTTGCAGAATAGTCAACTATGAAGTTTATTAGGGAGTGCTGCAGGCATACTCTGTCTAAATTTAAGTAAGATATTGATAAAAGCTCTAATTCTAATCTTGCAACCAAGCTATAGCCTGTTGGCTAAATATAGTCCACCACTGTTTTTGAAAATAGAGCTTTTAGAACCCAGACAAGTTCATTTGTTTATGTATCGCCTGTGGCTGTCTTTGTGCTACGATGGCAGAACGGAGTTGCCGCAACAGAGTTGAGAAGTTGCAGTGTCCTCAAACATTAACTATCATTCTTTAAAATAATCTAATATCTGGTCAATTTTTTAAATTATCAAATTTTCCCCATAATGTGTTTTAAAGTTTTTTTTAACCAGTGTCCAATTGAGTTTTTTTTTTATGATTTTTGGTCATTACATCTCTTTAGTCTCTTCTGATCTATTCTGGATCATTTCCTCCATTCCTTTTCATTCCTTTGTGACATTGATTTTTGGGGTGATTAGGACAATTTAAGATTGTCTAATTCATTCTTCCATCTGTGCCATTTTCTACCAACTGGGAGTTAGGTCTAAAAGCTTAGTTAGATTCAGGTGAAACATTTTGGTAAGAATACCTTAAATCAAATGATATCAGTAGACACTAATATCGAGTTTGCCAGTATGCAAAGACTGGCCACGTTTTAAAGGTGCGCACTAGACCTCACCATTGTAAAGTTATATCTTCCCCTTCGCAGTTAGTACATAATCTGTGAGGTGACACTTGGCACTGTGAGGTTATCCTCTTCCCAACATTCCCAACATAAGAATTTCAACATTCATTGTTTGGATCAATTTTTTTTTTTCTTTTTCAGTCTGGATATCATTATCAAAGTGAGAGAACCAGTGAATAAAATAAAAATCTTGGAGCTGTTTTTCTTTCTTTCCATTATCCATTGATATACCAACACCCACCTCAAGCAGGGTCTATCCCTTTTTTTCATTTGATTTTTCTTAGCATTTATTATTAGTAGTCTTCCCCAGCTGACATGAGGCTTCCACATTCATGATGTGTCAAAGTCAGCATCTTAATATGTCCTTGGCTATGTGTCCAAGCTTCCAGCTGTTTTACACACGTCCACTGCCATCTTGACTCACTGAGAAAATTCTCTGGAACCATGCATTTATTTCAGTTACTTCTCTCTTTTCTACTTTGGAATAATTTATTATCACCTAGACAATAACATTTCTAAAGATTTCCAATTATTTTCACCCATATTTCTTTTTTTTTTATTTAAGAAAACAGTGTACTTAGAACCACCAACAGTGGATATCTTAGTTAGCTTAACCATAGGCATATTTAACTAAAGTATCCATATGATCATTGTAAAGCCTGTGTTTGTTCAGTAAGTTTCAAAAACCAATTTAAAATTAAGGCAACAAGGAAAAAAATCTACATATTCAGATAGCAAATTTCTTAAATTCTCAGTATTAAACACTAACTTAGATATCATTTAATCAGCTGTCAAAATTGTGAATGTTCTCCAAATATCAAGTAGAAAGTTCTTACAAATATCTGCATTGCTATATTAATGACCTATATTACTGAATATTTTCCTGATTTCAGGAAAATACGGAGATGCAAATATTTTTACAATTAACATATGGAAATTTTAACCACCTAAAATGAATATCTAAGTTAATTTATTCATGGACATATTAAAAGCAATCTAAGTAATAATCATCCGTAAAACCTGTTTATACAGTATATTTCATAAACCAATTTAAAATTAAAACAAGGAAGAAAAAAATCTATAAATACAGATATCAGAGTTACTTGAATTGTAAATATTAAACAGTATTTTAAACACCATTTAACTGTCAAAACTGTGTCCGTTCTCAAAATATCAAGTAAAAAGTTATCACAAATTAATCCTTCTTTCCTAAGTGAGATCCAGAAAACGGCATCAAATATTTTTTCTTTGTATTTGAGGTCAGCCTCAAAGAGATATACAAAAACTTTCCCCATTTCTCTGATATGACTTAACTATTTTTTTCTCGCTATAACTTTTCCATTGCCAGTGCATTCCTCCCTGTTGGTTGGAATTAATTCTGGTATGACAATCTCCCTCCATGCTTCTGACTTCAGATCAATGAAAACATCAGCAAAGTCAGACCTTGACAGGTGTTCTACTTTGAGCTAATGAGACTGTCAGCACTCTGAATGGATGAATTTCCATCACTGCCATAGCTTAATTCTATGTGCTTTATTGTCTGCTTCTTCCTTCTTTTTTCTTCATGCAAATGTACTCTAACATTTTTCTTTCTCCTGTAATTTTATCACTTTCTAGGGGCATGTAAATATCGAAGATACTTTAACTATCCACTCATCATATCTGTTTATTTTGAAATTCCATACTCTTAAAACCATAAGATATCTTTTGAATTTAACATTTGGTGCACACAGTATATAGTGAAGCGCCAAAGAGATATTCCCTATACGGTACATTGCTGATAAAATTTCATTAATGCTATTATCTGACTGGAAAGCAATTTGGCTATATATATATATATGTATGTTCAAATATGCTTCATTTTCAGAATTTGTCTGAAGCAAATTGTGAGAGATGCAGATTGGGACTTATGTACAGGTATATGTTTCTTCAGTGTAATTTGTAATTATGAAATTATAACTTTAACACCCATGAGAAAAATTGCCTAAGTATACTGCAGACGTTTAACTTATGGCAAACTATTAAAAAAATAAAATAATATTTTTGCAAACTATTTTGCTATGATAAAACAACTCATTGCATAATGTTAAGTAAAAATGGGTGAATACGAAAGAACTCAAAATTATCTTAGTTTCAACTTTTCCTTGGTTACCTACCCTGTTGTACAATGTGTTGAAATAGAGAAACTTAATCAACCCATTCCTTAATTTAGAGAGCAGAATTATTGCAAAGGAGTTCATTTTCCGCTTTGCCATCAAGTTTCACGTTAGCTTGGTTGGAGTCCGGAAAAGAGGGCCTACCGAACTGCAGAGAGATCCTGCCTTACTCCAGGATCAAGAGAAATAATACAGCAGGAAGTGGAAGGAAAGGTTTACCCCCCTTTAACTTTACTGTGTGTCCTTGATGACCATCCAGTGGGTTAGAGTAGATGATCTTCTGGGCCATCTTATGAGTATAAACTTGTGGTACTATTAGAATACAGCTTGCATTTCAGATTTCAGTGTAGAGTTACGATCCATAGCTGCCAGGAAGTGTCGAGAGGGTTCCATGTATCTGAATCCGCTATGTCAAAAGAGACCCACAGTTATATGTGCTCCCAAAAAGGTTCCACAGATTCCTCTACTCCTGGTTACATGTCCACTTGGCCAGTTTTGGCATTTACCTTTGTATATCTGAGAAGAAAGTGGACCCTCATTTCCTTGACCTCCTTCAATAATGTTTCCCACCTTTTCTTTAGTCATCCATTTTACTTGTTATACCCTAGAATTTGTTATTACCAACATTTTTGCCCCCCCATTTCCATAATCTCAAGGTCAAATATCTCATTCTCCAAAAAACTATGTTTTACTGCTCCCGTTCATTTCCCCTAAACATCTAGGACACTTGTTTTAGTTTTCTTGGCTGCTCAAGCAACTACTACGCAATAGGTTGGCTTAAGCAATGGGAATTTAATGGCTCACAATTTTGAGGCTAGGAGAATTCCAAATCCATTCCAAATCATGGCCTCATCGAGACAACACTTTTTTTTTTTTTTTTTTTTCTTTTTCTGAAAACTGGTGGTCTGGAGCTGGTTTTTGGCAATATTGGTCCTTGGCTCCTCTGTCTCTTGACAATGCACCTGGCAGCCTCTCCTGGCCTCTCTCTTCTCTTCCGGGTTCCACTGAAATCAGATTCTCTCTGCTCCAGATGGCTTTCTGCTTCTCTGTCTGAATTTCATTCTGCTGATAAAGGACTCCAGTATTAGGATTAAGGCACACTCTGATTGAGTTGGGCCACACTTTAATGAAATAACTCATCAAAAGCTTCATACTCACAGGAATCTACTCATAGGAATGGATTAAGTTTAAGAACATGTTTTTCCGTGGTACATAGCTTCAAACAACCATAGACACTGCTGTTTTGAAATTGTTATGTACCACAGAAAAGCCATGTTCTTTTAATCCAATCTTGTGGGAGCAGATCTATTGTTTAGGGAGGACCTTTCAATTGGACTGTTTCCATGGAAATGTGCTCCTGCCTTTTAGGGTGGATCTTAATCTATTTAGCGAAGTCCTTTAAGAGAGCTACTTATGTTTGTTTCCCGGTGCCTGCCCACACAAAAAAGAGGAGAAAGAGCTGAGAGAGCTGAGTGAGCTACTCATGGACAAGAGGAGCCAGACAGAAATACCTCAGGCGCTAAGCAACAGCTCACAGGAATAGCCAGAACCTGGAGAGAGCCAAGGGAAGCTAAGAGATGAAATCCAGAGTTTGCCCCAGAGAAACTAAGTGAGATGTTTGGAGAGAAAGCCACTGGATTCAGAAGCTGGAAGCAACAAACTGGGAGCAAGGATCTAGATGCCAGCCATGTGCCTTCCCAGCTGACAGACGTGTCCGGGCTGTTGGCTGCCTTTCCTCTGAGAAGGTATCCTCTTTTTGGTGCCTTAATTTGGACATTTTCATAGCCTTAGAATTGTAATTTGTAACTCAGTAAGTCCCCTTTATAAAAGCCAATCCACTTCTGGCATACTGCAATCTAGAAGCTTTAGCAAACCAAAACAGACACCAACAACTCTTTAACAGCACAGAGACCTTTGACTCTACTACTTCTGTAGTGCTTGTCCAGAAATCCTCAAACTTCCTTTAAATCTTACTTTCTGAATACTGTGCCCTCATACCTATAAAGCTGACCATGGCTAAAGAGAAGCACCCAATCTTAATGACTTTTAGAAAATGTTAGTGACCACTGATTTCCAGCAGACTATTAGTGCTGCCAGGAAACATTATGTTTTACTAGTTCTTTTGTTCTCGCATTCTGCTAGGCCATTTTCTCACGACTTATCCTGTCCTCAGAACTCCCAAACCACCTCCCCAACTGTTATTTTCAACTAATGATCTTGTCCTTATTTCCGTGAGGAAACTGAAGCAATCAGAAGTGATCTCTCCCATGATGAGAACATGACAATTACTGTGCTAATTCTCTTCTCCCTTTGCAGAAAATCTCCTCAGAAGCATTGACTATACACTTCGTGCCCATTTTCTTTACAGCTTCTGTCCTTTGAATCAACTCCAATCTAGCTCTTGTCTCTATCCTGTATAGAAACAGCTCTTATTAAAGTTATCAGTAACTCTTGTATTGCCAAAACCAGCAGTCAATTCTCAATACTCAAATTACTCAACCTTATACGCAGCATCTGACGTCTCATATCCTTCTTAAAACTTCTTTCACTTGGCTTCTGGAACATCTCTCCATCTCAGTCCTCCTAACTCGTTGATTATTTTTTTTCAGTCTCATTTTCTCTTATCTTCATCTCAAGTTTTCTGGAATTCACAGGACTTAATCCTAGCATCTTTTCTCTATCTATCCTAACTTCCTAACTGGACTCCTCATTTGGTGCTAAATTTCCATCTTCAGCCTCTGCTGACCTCTTGTCTTATGTATCCAACTTCCTAATTGATGACTCTATCTGGATTTCTAATAGACTTCCCAAACTTAATATGTTCAAAATCAAACTCTTGATTTGCCTCCACCCTGCCCTAACCTGCTACTCTCACACCCCTTGCATTTTTTGAAAAGCATATTGATCTTCCATTTTCTGAAGGCAAAATTCTCAGACTTTTTTCCTTCTTTTTTTTTTTGTGAAAAAATAACATATATACAGAAAAGCTATAAATTTCAAAGCACAGCACCACAATTAGTTGTGGAACATATTTCATAACTTGACATGGGTTACAATTCCACAATTTTAGGTTTTTACTTCTAGCTTCTCAGAGTGATTCTTTACTTTCCCTCCCCTCACTCTTCACAACCAAACCATCAGTAAATTCTGAAAGCTCTTTCTTTAGCATCTGTCTAGACAAGTCTGACTACCTATTACTTCCGCTGCTGTAACTCTTTCCAAACTCACCATCAACACTTATTTGGACCTTTTACTCATTTTTTCCCCTGTTATCTCTGGATCTTCCCTTAGCCTCTTATAGTGTATTCTTCATACACAACCAGAGCAATCCTTTTAAAACATGTCTGATCATGTCACTACCCTGCAAAACAAAAAAGACTTCAAGGTTTTCCATCTCAATCAAAGTGAGCACTGAAGCCTTTATAATCACCCACAGTGCCCAGGGTGATATGGCCGTAGCTATCCGTCTGTCCTCTTTTCCTATCATCACCTCTTTACTCCAGCCATACGACCCTCTTTCCTGAGCACTGAATCTTCTAATCATACCGTGTCTCAGGAGAGCTATCCTGGTGTCTCTCAGACTTCTCAACCTAGCCCTTTCCCCATCTCCCCTTTCCCCACTCTCCTTTGTTTTTCTCCACAGCCCTTCTCAGAACATGAAAAATCATATATTATGCTTATTTGTCCATGGGGAGAGGAGTTGTATTTTGTTCAATGTTGTATCCTTAAGATCTAGAACAGTGCTTGGCATACAATAGGTGCTCAATAGGTTATTCTGTCAAGGTGAAAAGAAGGATACCTGAGAAACAGAGGATATTAAGATATTATTGATTTATCTTCTTTCAATTCATGCAACATTCTCAACCCAAATTATTAAAATCCCTTTTTTATATAAATTTCTTTCGTTCTTTGGATTCTGTGAATAAACCAAGTTCCCTTGGATAGCTGTAACTTTTTGAGGTCAAGTAATTAGTCAAGGACAGTGAAAAGGTCTAAAATAAAGAATTTCTCTAGTCTACCCAGTCCAAAATTCTTTGGAATTTGATATTTCTCTTTACTGATGACATTATCTTGAGACAAAGAATATAGTCCATTATGTTGATAGGCAAATTGAAAATAGGGGTTCCATTTATGAGGGTATAAAGTTAAATGTAACACTTATTACCTTGAAATGTAAGTGTCAGCTACCAGTTTCTCAATTTTACAAGATCTGTAGAAAAGAAACAGATGTTCTATTGCCTGTTCTGGTTAATTTCCCTTCTCTTTCCTTAGATGTTGTTAGCTGCTTCTCAGATTTATAGTTTATATCTTGGGAGAGATTAAACAAGTGAAGTAATTTTGTTGGAAAGCTCTTCAGTTAGTTTTCCAAGGTGATCAAAATATTGAAAGCATGGGTATTAATATTTTTAAGTAGTTATTTTAAAGAATAATTTTTCAAAGTGTTAGAAATGTGAGGAGAAATTGACCTGGTCTGAAGATCTGGGTTTGAGCTGACAGCTTGATTTTACTAGCAGTGCGAACTTGGGAATATTTCCTAAACATAAAGATTGTCAAGATCCTTATCTTAAAAAGTTGATAAAATTATACCAGTTTACAGAATTTTGAGGATTAAATGGGCTAATACACAAAGCACCATTACATACATTATCAATATTATTTATTAAAATATCAACTATGGGTCCTACTGTGTGGTTCATGAGTATGACAATTGAGTTTTCATGTGTTTGTGTGACATGTGCCTCCCTTAAATCTTGTTTATGACATCGGCACGTTACCTATCTGACCTGAAAAATGCATATAGATATATCAACTATGGATTGGCAATCACTAGCTGTTAGGGCTGAAAGGGACCTTTCAATTGCCTCATTTTATAGATGAAGAAGCAGAGATTCAAGAGAGCAACTTCACTCTGTTGTGTAGGAAAGGCCCAACCTGATTTACTTAATGTTCTAAGCACTGTACCAGGGCCTACGGACTGGCCAGGCATGGTCAGTTAGCCAAAAATGCACTTTACAGTTCAAATTAGTTGAAAAAAAAATCAAAAGGATACTCTTTCATGATACATGAAAATTAGTTGAAATTCAAATTCCAGTGATCATAAGTAAGGTTTTATTGGGACACAGCCATTCTCATTGGTTTATGTCTCACCTATAGCTGTTTGGGAACTGCAGTGGCAGAACTAAGTAGTTGAAGCAGAGACCAAATGGCCTATCAGCCTGAAACATTTGCCATCTGTCTCTTTACAGAAAACATTTGCTGACCCTGCAATACACCAGTTAACCTTTACTTTGATAACTGCTGACCACTCACCATCTGCAGTGGTTTGGAGCTCCATGTACCCAGAAAAATATGTTCTTGAATTTAATCCATTCCCACTGGAGTGAACCCATTAGGACATTTTAATGAGGTCACTTTAGTTAAGGTGTGGCCCAGCTTAATCAGGATGAGTCTTAATCCTGTTACTGGAGTCCTTTAATAAAGGGAATGAAATTCAGACAGATAAGGAAAAAAAGCCATGAGAAACAATAAGCTGAAATCCAACCAAACCTGGAAGGGAACAGAGAGGCCAGGAGAGGCCACCATCTGTACTGCCATATGACAGAGGAGTCCAGGACCTTGAAAGATAGCTGGCAGCGAGCTGCAGAATGCCAAGGTCTTCAGGGACAAAACATTTCCTTGATGAGGTCTTGATTTGGACTTTTTCCTGGCCTCAGAACCTTGAGCCATTGCATTACTTTTGTTTAAGCCACCCCTTTGTATGATATTTGCTTGAACAACCAAGGAAACTAAAACCCCCTCACAACAGCTGTAAAAAATGAGAGGATTACACATGCTCTTTATGTCTTACACCAGTCTTTTGAAGTAAATGGTAGTAATTAAAGCTATTTCAAACCAAAGCCTCAATAGATTAGTCTTGTCTGAGTGAAAATTAAAAGCAAATATTCTTTACTTAAATGTTCATTTATAATGTTTCTTTTTTTGTTCATCTTCTTACCAGCTTTTATGTGAGTGCATGTGTATATGCCTCACACATACACTCACATACACCATAACCCCACACAGCACAATCATTTGCTACTAAAATACATCTAGTCCATTCTATGCAAATAAAACAAAGAAACAAATTTATGGAAATGTTATTTAACTTCAAAGGAAGGGAAATGGATAGACACCAGATTTTAAACTATCATTGTCAAAAAATATTTCTGCAGTAACTTTTATAGTAACATTTCATAAATGAAGAGTAATGCTCTGAAATTACTTAAATTTTTTTACCGTGTCTTGGCAAATGATATTCTTGCATGGAGTTATATTGAATAATAATCCAATTGAATTAGTTCAATGAAATTACCAATACTATAGAGATTTGATATTTTTTAAGACAATATTTGCCATAAATCAACTACTTCCCACTTGATATTAGTGCCTATGCTTTCACATTGGGGTGATTCAGACAAAGTTTACCCTATGAAATCTGCATTCATAACTATCCTAAACAATTGACTGAAGTAAGGAAACAAATAACTCTGTTACTACATTTGCTTTCTGCTAGCCTTTATTAGAACTGAATGTAGCTGATACTTTTAGAGAACTGGTAAACTCCTACTCCTTGAAGTATTTGATGGTTTTAAGACGTAGAAATTAAAAGTTGCCAGGACTTGCCCCAAAAGACCCAGCTTTAATACTTGCAAACTTATCATGTCAAGTCAGTGTTCAGAAGGGAGAAATCATTCATAAAAACATAACCAGAAGGGCTTCAACTCTTGAAACCCCAAATCAGCTCTTAAAATCTAAAGAGATGTTTCCTGCTTGTGTAAGTGCTAAGTGCAATCAAAGAATCTCTTTATCTAGCTAAGTTTCACATTGATGGTAAACTACATCGGTACTCTCAGCTAATGAAGGCCACCATTGTGGTCATAACACTGTCAGATAACTTGGCAAAAAAAAAAAAATTAATCTACCTAATGATGCTTCAGCAGAGCTATAGATTATAAAGGGTTTGCTTGTTTGTTGGTCTTGAATTGCCACTTATGTTATTTTATGTTATTTCACTTTGTGTTTTGGACCTAACAACATTAGATGATCACTTGGTTCTGATTAATTTTTGCAAACGTGAAGTCTCTTTTCTCCAGCTTTGTGTATCGGAGGGAGACAGCATAATATCTGAGTGTAAATAAAGAAATGCAAATTTAACTAAAACTGACCCCATTTTGAAATTATTTCTACTTGCTTTAGCAATAAGGAGAGTTTGGTAAAGCTTGCACACACATAATGGTTTTACATAATTAAATTTGTCCTGATAACAGATTAGTTCAAGTATGTGGAAGGTACCAGATGACAGATAACTTATTTGATTGAATATTTGAATAGAAATCTAATGGGACAGATATCTTTTTGGACATATGCAAATATTTATAAGGATTTTCTAGCACTTAAAAGTACAGTGAACATTGGCAATCTTGAAGCATGTATGACTCATCAAGGTATTTTTAGGAGGCCTGAAAAATGCTATAATGGAGAGGCCCTACAAAATCTTAACATTTTATCTTAGAACAATTCCTTTAACTATGGAAAAGTGATTTTCCAAAAATATTAAATTGAAAGACTTACATAGTGAAAATAAACTCCAGTATAAAAATGTAAATTTCAGCTGTTCATCTATTTTAAATTTCAAAAGTGATTAGAGCTTTTGAGAGTTGAAGATCTCCTGGTATTTACCTACTGGTGAATGTTACACAGTTCATTTCCGACTTTAGAATTTGCCTTATACTTCTTACAGAAGAAATTTTCTTTTGGATCATATGACTTTTTTTGTTAGCTTAAAGAAGAAATAGAAATAAAATAATCTCCATGGATAAATGAGAGCAAACTGACAACCACATTTAATGAGTGCTTCTGCTGATATGTATATACTTACTGATGGAATTTTTAAAGGCCTTTACCAGAGATACTCTGCTGGTTTACAACTGTTATGTACCCCAGAAAAGCCATGTTCCTTTAATACAATCATAGGGGCAGACCTCTTATTAGGTGGGACTTTTTCATTAGGTTGTCTCCATTGGAGAGGAGACCTGCCCAATTATGGATGGTCCTTTTGATTAGATGGAGCTGTGACCCCCCTATTCCAGGTGAGTCTTAATCTGCTTACGGGAGCCCTTTATGAGATGGACATGATGCGGAAGACACAGGTGCTTGTAGATGCAGAAGGAAAATTCTCCAGGAGATGCCAGAAGATGAGCGAGCCGTTCGAAACCAGAAGTCAGGAGAAAAGGACTGTAGATGTCACCATGTGCCTCCACGTGAAAGAGGAATGCGGAGGCCATCTCCTTTCCTCTGAGAAGGTATCCTCATGCAGCTGCCATGATTTGGACATCTTTCATGATCTTAGAATTGTAACTTGTAATGTAATAAATCCCGTTTGTGAAAGACAACCCATTTCTGGTATATTGCATTCCAGCTACTTAGCAAACTGAAACAGATATTGTGCTTTATTTAGTAGTGGAGTAACATTTCAGGAACGATCATGAGTGCAGATGTTTCTATCAGCATCACCAGGAGCATGAAGTTGCCCAGGAGACCTGTTAACACATTGATAAATATTTGTTGATATAAGTATGCTGAGAGATTATTGAAAATTCTTATACAGTAGATAAATAATGTTCAAAGCAAGCTGTTTTCTTTTAAATATATTTTTATTGACAAATCAGCAAACACATACAGTCCATACATGGTGTACAATTAGTGGCTCACGATATCATCACATAGTTGTGTATTCATCACTATGATCATTTTTAAAACATTTGCATTACTCCAGAAAAAGAAATAAAAAGAAAAACTCATGCATCCCATACCATCTCATTGATCATTAGTATTTCAATCTACCCAATTTATTTTACCCCTTATCCCCCTGTTGTTTATTAATTTTTAACTATTTTTTTTACTCATCCATAGCCTGGATAAAAGGAGCATCAGACACTAGGTTTTCACAATCATATAGTCACATTGTAAAAGCTATATCATATTACAATCATCTTAAAGAATCAAGGCTACTAGAACACAGGTCAACAGTTCTGGTATTTCCCTCCAGCTACTCCAATACACCACAAGCTAAAAAGGGATATCTACATAATACATGAGAATAACTTCCAGGATAACTTCTTGACTTTATTTGGAATCTCTCACCCACTTAAACTTTATTTTGTCTCATTTCTCTCTTCCCCCTTTTGGCCAAGAAGACTGTCTCAAACCTGTGATGCTGGGTCCTGACTCATCCTAGGAGTCCTGGCCCACATTGCCAGGGAGGTTTACACCCCTGGGAGTCATGTCCCATGTAGGGGAGAGAAGCTACATCTAAACACTCTCTGGGGGTGACTCTTAGGCATAATTTTGATTAGCCTTAGCTTACCCTTTTTATTTCTTTTTCTGAATTGATGCAAATGTTCTAAGAAATGATGAATATGCAACTCTGTGATGATATTGAGAATTACTGAATATATATGTAGAATAGAATTATAAAAAAAAAAAATTCATCCTATTGATTTGGTTGTCCCCACTTCTTGCGAGAATATCAGGAATTTCCCAAAAGGGGAAGTCGAATGTTTCCTCCTTTCTCCCCAGTCACCCAAGGGGATTTTCAAAAGACTTTTTTATTCACTGCCTAAATTAATCTGGGATATATTGGGGCATCACACTACCATGGACAAACAAGAAGATCTCACGCCTTATTTATGATTCCACGTAATGATATGTTCAAATAAACTGATCATACAAGTTACATTAGGTAAAATATAAATTTTGCATCAACTAAACATCTCTTCCTTTGGTCTCACACAGAAGCTGAAGTTTTAAAATATGGACAATATCATCCTTTACCCTGTGCTCTGATCTAACCCAGTCCTATCCAGATCAGCTTCATTATATCTTCAGTCGAAGTCTGATCTCTTTTTCAACTTTTTAAACAGCTCCTGTATGGGGTACTGCTGACTTTCACAGCTTCAGAGCTCTAACTCTGAGTCCCAGGTGTCACATAAATACCCAAAGTTTCTGGAAATGACCAGGTTATACAGAAACAGCTCAGTATATCAGAATTTGGAAATGACAGTTACAACTCCTGAATATATGTAACTGCTGTAAGAGCTTACATTCTAGAATCCTTTACAATGGCCCTGACCTGATAACCCATGCTCTGGACTTCAGTTCACTTTGTTTGTACATTATAGTTAGTCCATATGATTGAGGCTGATAATATTTTGTCTTTTTGTTTCTGACATTTCACTCAACAAGCAGTCCTTAAGATTCATTTGCATATGAATGAATTTGCATGCTTTACAACTTTGTTCCTTCTTGTAGACTCTCAATAATCTGTTGTGTATATACACCATAGTTCCCCCTTCCATTCCTCAGTCACTGTACCCTTAGGCCACCTCCATGCATTGTGACTCCTGAACACTGCTGCCATGAACACCAGTGTGCAAATGTCCATTTAATGTCTCCACACTCAGTTTCTCCAGGTATATAGTGAGCAAAGGGGTTGCAGGATCCTAAGGCAACCCCACCCCTAGCCTCCTGTGCAATCACCACACTGCCCTCCAAGGGGCTGCACATCTTAGTTTCCTTACTGACAATGAGTAGGTACATTATTTCTTTCTCTGATATTTCCTAACACTTGTTTCTTTCTGTTCATCTTTAAACAGATTCATACAATCCAAACTAAGTTAGTAGACATGCCTTTGCCATCATAATCTATAGGAAAACATTTCCTTTCCTTTTATAAAGAATCCATACCTCTCCCCCATGGGCCCTGCCTGTTGACCTTTAGTTTTGGTATATCGCCTTTGCTATATCCAGTGGAAGCATATTATGTTACTGTTGACCATAGACCTTAGAATGCATTGATTACATTTTTTCCTGTATACCATCCATTCTCAACACTTTGCAATGTTGACATTCATTTGTTCTCCCTCATGCAAAAACATTTTTATATTTGTATATTTAATCCCATCATTGTCCACTCTAGGCATTCCTAACTTTATTTAGTGTACTCATGTTTTTGTGCTACAATCAGGTAGTATTGTGCTATCCATTTCTGAATTTTCACAATCAGTCTTATTGTATGATCTGTATCCCTTCAGAACCAAATGCCCAATCTTTACCTTATTTCTACCTTTTGACAACATCTACATCTACAATGTCTCCTCAGATATTGTAGACCTGAGTCAGATTTTCCCAGACCAGACAGAAACTGTAGCCAGCATTAGTTTTCCCTGAGGTTGAAAGCAGGTTGACAAACTTTCCCACGAAGCCTCTAGACTCTGTATCTTCCTATCTTGTCCAGCATGTGGTGCTTATCTGCCCATAACTTCCCACCAGTAGGGTGATGTGGTGCTTTTAATTTCAGCAGACTTTCCCTGCTGGGGATGTGGTTGAGACTGAGGAGAGGTAGTAGCATGGCTTTAATTGCTTCTGTTTTCCAGCCCTTGGGGCCTGAATTCCTTGAAGGAGGAACTCCACTTGAGCTGTGGGTCCCAGACCCCTTTTTCTAGGGGAAGATACACCCATAAGTGAATTACCTCCTTTCACTTGACTAGTCGCTGTCTCTCAGATAAGCTTAATTCCACCCTTGCCTGGGGCAGGGCTGAAGCCTGAGAGTGCTTCCAGTTCTATCTAATGGGCTATTTAAAGAGTGAGAAAAAAAAAAAGCAAAGTGTGCAAGGTTAGTTCAGTGGTGGAATTCTTATCTGCTGCATGGCAGACTGGGGTTCAATTTCCGGCCCATGAACTTCGCCCAAACAAACAAGCAAACCACAAAAACAAAAACCAAACAAACAAACAAAATTCAACAAATGGTGCTGCAATAACGGAATACTCACTTGGAAAAAGAATGAAATGTGACCGCACCTTACAACATACCAAAAAAAAAACAAAAAACCGAAACTGCCTCTTCAGAGTCAGACCGCCACTCCTTGGATTTGTCAATCAAGAGCTTGAGTTAGTACACGGCTGCATATATTTCCAGGCTCCATGTGCCTCCTTTTCTTGGGGTCCAGCTCTTTTCCAGAATTTCGTGCTGTCCAACTCAAAAAGCCTCTGGTTTTATTATTTCTTTTTCATCAGCCCACCACCCCCACCCCATCTCTACCCAGGCAAAAACTCTTAGTTCCTTTAGTGCTTATTCCAGATTTATCTGAGCTGGGGGCCTGTTTTCAGCAGTCAAAATTTATTAATTAAATCCACACTTGGAGCTTGGTTGAACTAAGCCCTTGCTGCTAGTAAAGTTTGTTTCTTCTCTCCTCGGGAAACCAGCCTGCTATGAGCATCAGGAAGGTGTGCCAGCCTCCATGGCTTGGGGACTTATAGCTCTGTGTTGGGTCTCAGCTATTCCTCCTGGTCTAGACTGATGTATACGGTGTGTCCGGTCACTAATGTTCCCCAGCAGTTGTTCTGCACTGTTCCTGGCTATTAACTAGCTGCTCTGGAAGACAAACTATCAGTAAGCTGCTATCTTGCCCTGCCTCCCAAACTCTGGGTTTTAACTTTTAATGTCTTCCTGAAGTAACCCTTCAAGATTTTTGGATATTGAATTAAATATTCAAGTAATGATAAATAATGAGCTGCTCGTTCTTCTGGAATTTGCCAACTTTTTTTACAGAAAGAAGTTTAATAGATTGTCCTTAGATTAAAAATTGGCACAATTTAATTGAAGATAGAACCAGGAAGGAAAATTGTTTAAATGTTAAAACTTTTTAAAATTCTGATTTGAAGAGCTGACTTTATAATTCTGATAAAAAAATTAATATAGATGAACATGTAGTCCATATTTAAGCCAACCAATGAAAGTGGTAGAGCCTTTTTTAACCCCTTGAGATAAGGCAGTGAGTTCAGAACCTCTGCTTAGTAGGACCAAATTAATAAATTCAGCCTGATCCAACTGTATATCCCCCCCAACCTCACACCCTGACGATTTCTTCCTATGCCTAGTCTCCAGATTTCTGTCCTTACAAATTAAAAAAAACTCAGGTAGTTCTTCTGGTGTGTCCTCATGGGTTAATCTTTGTATCTTACTTTGGTGCTGCTGGGACTTGAGTGTACTTGTGCTGGTTTGAAGGTATTATGAACCTCAGAAAAGCCATGTTTGAGTCCTGATCCAATCTAGTAGGAGCAACCTTTTCCTTTAATCCTGATTTAATCCTGTAGGCTGGGAACTTTTGATTAGATTATGGCCACAAAGATGTGACACACCCAATTGTGGGTGTGACCTATGACTAAATGGAGATGTGACTCCACCCATTCCAGGTGGAATTTTTTTTACATGAACAAGAACAAAAGTATGCCTCTATTATAAGATATTAATAATGGGCTAGTATATGGGAAAATATAGTTAATGCAAACTAAGGTCTAAAATTAATAGTGACGTAATATTCTTTCATTACTTGTAACAATGGCACTATACCAAAGCTAAATGTTGAAGGAGATATAAGGTGGGGGGAGGGGTGGAGGGGTGGTGCTGAATGAACAGGTATGCGGTTATATTAGGATCTGCTGACTGTACACTTAGGATGGATTGTATGGTGTGCTGATTTGAAAGGATGTATGTCCCCTAGAAAAGCCATGTTTTAATCTAAATCCTATTTCACAAAGGCAGAATAATCCCTATTCAATACTGTATGTTTGAAACTGTAATCAGATCATCTCCCTGGATGATATGATTTAATCAAGAGTGGTTGTTAAGCTGGATTAGGTGACGACATGTCTCCACCCATTTGGGTGGGTCTTGATAAGTTTCTGGAGTCCTATAAAAGAGGAAACATTTTGGAGAATGAAAGTGATTTGGAGAGAGCAGAGAATGCTGCAGCACCACGAAGCAGAGAGTCCGTGAGCCAACAGCCTTTGGAGATGAAGAAGGAAGACACCTCCTGGGAGCTTCATGAAACTGGAAGCCAGGAGAGAAAGCTAGCAGATGATGCCGTGTTCGCCATGTGCCCTTCCAGCTGAGAGATATGCCCTGACTGTGTTCGCCATGTGCCTTCTCACTTGAGATAGAAACCCAGAACTTCATCGGCCTTCTTGAATCAAGGTATCTTTCCCTGAATGCCTGTGATTGGATGTTTCGATAGAGTTGTTTAATTGGGATATTTTCTCAGCCTTAGAACTGTAAACTAGCAACTTACTAAATTCCCTTTTTAAAAGCCATTCTGTCTCTGGTATATTGCATTCCAGCAGCTAGCAAACTAAAACATACGGTGTGTGAATAAAACTGTTTTAAGAAAAGATTTTTTAAATGTCTGAAAGATAGTCTGGGAAAAACACATAACGCATAAATATATGCATATTTATGTATGTATGTGTGTTTGTGTGTATAGATAACTTAAAGTCCAGGAAGAGCTGAATATGAGGTAATATGTACATAATGCAAAATATTTTTTAAGTAGCAATCATCACCATGATCGAATTTTAAAATACTTCTATTACCACAAGTTTCCTTGTGTCGATTAAATATCACACACATGCTAAACACCTCACGTTTGAATTCTCATTCTCACACACAGACCTAGGCAAATACTTATTGTATTTCTGTTTCTGTAAGTTTGCCTTTTCCAAAGATTTCATATAAATGGAATCATATAATGTACTGTCTTGTGTCTGGCTTTTTTCCCTCAGTATGTTTTTGAGGTTTATCCATGTTGTGCCATTACCAGTAGTTTACTTCTTCCAATTGTTGAATATTTTTCCATTGCATGAATGTACCACATTTTTATTTATCCATTTACCAGATGATGTAGTTTTACAATGTTTCCAATTTTTTTTGTCTATTATGAATAGTATGTGTACATCTTTATGTAGCATATGATTACATATCTCCTGGATAGATATCGATGAGTAGAATTTCTGAGTCTTATGATAACTCTATGTTTAACCTTTCAAAATTATTTTCCAAAATAGTTGTACCACTTACATTCCCATCAGCCAACAATTGATATTCATTGTTATTCATTCTAGTTTGTGTGTAGTGGTATCTTATTATGGTTTTAATTTGCATTTCTCTAATGACTAATGTTGCCAAACATTTTCTCATTGCTTGTTTATTGGTCACTTTTATGCCTTCTTTGAAGAAATGCCTGTTTATTTCTTTTGCTCATCTTTAGTGTTTTTTTTCCTGATATTGAATTGCGTGTGTTCTTTATAAATTTTTATTACAAATCTTTTATCAGATATATGATTTGTAAATATTTCTCCTAGTCTGGTTCTTGCTTTTCATTCTATTAATGGTGTTTTTTGAAGTGAGAAAGTTTTAAATTTGGATAAAGTCCAATGTATCAATTTTTAATGGACTGTGCTTTTTGTATTATGTTTAAGAAGCCTTAGCCAACCAAATATCATGGATATTTTCTCCAGTGTTTTCTTCTTCCAGTTTTATAGCTAGAATTCTTCCATTTAGGTCTATGACTCATTTAGATATACCTTTACACATAACGTGTAGTCAGGGCCTAAGTCCACTTTTTATTTTGCATGTTGATATCCAATTATCCCAACAACAATTATTGCAAAGATTATCCTTTCATCATTGAATTTTCTTGGCAACCTTGTAAAAAAAAAACAAAACATTTGACTGTAAATGTAAGGATTTTTTCCCTAAATTCTCAATTATATTCAACTGGCTCAAATGATCTACATATATTCTGTTTGTACCAGGACAACAGTCTCTTGATTATGTGGCTTTGTAGGTAAGCTTTAAAATTGGCTAGTGTTAGTCCTATACCTTTGTTCTTTTCCAAATTGGTTTGGCTATGCTAAGCCTTTTGAATTTTTGTATTACACATGCATTTTACACTTGACATATACCCACAGGTCTCTGAGCATTTGTTTACTTTTCTCAATCTTTCTTCTCTGTGTTTTTCAGATTAGACAATTTCTTTCGATATATCTTCAAATTACCTGATTTCTTCTGCCCTCTCAAATCAAGGTTCAAGTGAACCTTTCTAATAAAATCTTCATTTCAATTGTTTCCTTTTTAGTTTCAGAACTTCTATTAGGTTCTTTTTTTGAAAAAAATATTTTTTTAAACTTTTTTTTATTAATTAAAAAAATTAACAAACAAAACATTTAGATATCATTCCATTCTACATATACAATCACTAACTCTTAATATCATCACATAATTGCATATTCATCATTTCTTAGTACATTTGCATCGATTTAGAAAAAGAAATAAAAAGACAACAGAAAAAGAAATAAAATGATAATAGAGAAAAAAAAAAGACTATACATACCATACCCTTTACCCCTCGCTTTCATTTACCACTAGCATTTCAAACTGAATTTATTTTAACATTTGTTCCCCCATTATTTATTTTTATTCCATGTGTTCTACTCTTCTGTTGATATAGTAGCTAAAAGGAGCATCAGACATAAGGTTTTCACATTCACAGAGTCTCATTGTGAAAGCTATATCATTGTTCAATCATCATCAAGAAACATGGCTACTGGAACACAGCACTACATTTTCAGGCAATTCCCTCCAGCCTCTCCACTACATCTTGAACAACAAGGTGATATCTACTTAATGCGTAAGAATAACCTCCAGGATAACCTCTCAACTCTGTTTGGAATCTCTCAGCCATTGACACTTTGTCTCATTTTACTCTTCTCCCTTTTGGTCGAGAAGTTTCTCTCAATCCCTTGATGTTAATTCTCAGCTCATTCTAGGGTTTTTCTCAGTCCCTTGATGTTGAGTCTCAGCTCATTCCAGGATCTCTGTCCCACGTTGCCAGGAAGGTCCACACCCCTGGGAGTCATGTCCCACGCAGAGGGGGAGGGTGGTTTACACTGCTCGTCGTGTTGGCTACAGAGAGGGGCCACATCTGAGCAAGAAAAGAGGCTCTCTTGGGGGTGACTCTTAGGCCTAAATTTTAAGTGGACTTGACCTATCTTTTGTGGGGTTGAGTTTCATGTGAACAAACCCCAAGCCTGGGGGCTCAGCCTATAGCTTTGGTTGTCCACACTGCTTGTGAGAATATCAAGAATTCAACTTGGGGAAGTTGAATTTCTCCCCGCTCTCACCATTCCCCAAAGGGGGCTTGCAAATACTTTTCCGGTCACTGATCAAAGCATTCTGGGATTCATCGGGAGATCACTCTGGGCAAACCAACAAAATCTCATGTCCTACCTGAGATTTCAAGTACTTATGACATTCAATCAAACTATCTACATGAGTTATATTAGGAAATGCTCTAGTCAAAATCTAAATTTTGTAACAAATAAACGTTTTTGCTTTAGTCTCACACATAAGGTGACATTTTAAAGAATTAATTATCATCTATTTTCAGCACCCTGCAATAATGACATTCCTCTGTTCTTCCTCATGCCAAAACATTTTTAAAATTTGTACCTTGTACATTTCACTATTTTTATACACTCTAGGCATTCCTAGATTATACCATCTCGATCTTTAACATCCATCTTTCTTTCTGATTTCATTTATATCCCTAGCCCTCCTCCCTCTGTCATTCTCACATGCAGCTTCATTCAGTGTTTTAACATAATTACATTACAGTTAGGTAGTATTGTGCTGTCCATTTCTGAGTTTTTGTATCCAGTCCTGTTGCACAGTCTGTATCCCTTCAGCTCCAATTACCCACTATCTTACCCTATTTCTGTCTCCTGATGGTCTCTGTTACCAATGACATATTCCAAGTTTATTCACTAATGTCAGTTCATATCAGTGAGACCATACAGTATTTTTCCTTTTGTTTTTGGCTAGTCTCACTCAGCATAATGTTCTCAAGGTCCATCCATGTTGTTACATACTTCATAAGTTTATTTTGTCTTAGAGCTGCATAATATTCCATCGTATGTATATACCACAGTTTGTTTAGCTACTCATCTGTTGATGGACATTTTGGCTGCTTCCATTTACTTGCAATTGTAAATAGTGCTGCTATAAACATTGGTGTGCAAATGTCCATTTGTGTCTTTGCCCTTAAGTCCTCTGAGTAGATACCTAGCAATGGTATTGCTGGGTCGTATGGCAATTCTATATTCAGCTTTTTGAGGAACCGCCAAACTGCCTTCCACAGTGGTTGCACCATTTGACATTCCCACCAACAGTGAATAAGTGTACCTCTTTCTCCACATCCTCTCCAGCACTTGTCATTTTCTGTTTTGTTGATAATGGCCATTCTGGTGGGTGTGAGATGATATCTCATTGTGGTTTTGATTTGCATTTCTCTAATGGCCAGGGACATTGAGCATCTCTTCATGTGTCTTTTGGCCATTTGTATTTCCTCTTCTGAGAAGTGTCTGTTCAAGTCTTTTTCCCATTTTGTAATTGGGTTGGCTATCTTTTTGTTGTTGAGTTGAACAATCTCTTTATAAATTCTGGATACTAGACCTTTATCTGATATATCGTTTCCAAATATTGTCTCCCATTGTGTAGGCTGTCTTTCTACTTTCTTGATGAAGTTCTTTGATGCACAAAAGTGTTTAATTTTGAGGAGCTCCCATTTCTTTCTTTCTTTCTTCAGTGCTCTTGCTTTAGGTGTAAGGTCCATAAAACCGCCTCCAATTATAAGATTCATAAGATATCTCCATACATTTGTCTCTAACTGTTTTATGATCTTAGACCTAATGTTTAGATCTTTGATCAATTTTGATTTAACTTGAAACAAATAATTTTTGTGTCTTTATTCAATATATCTATTTTTTGTCACACTTTCCTTGTTCTTCAAACATAGTTTTCTTTATTTTATTTGAACAAATGTATAACAACTGCTCTGAAATCTTTGCTAAATCCAACATGTGGAAACACTCAGAGACAATATCTATTGATGGCCTCCCACCGCCTCCCCCAAGGATGGGACACAGTTTCCTTTTCCTTTGCTGTTGTTGTTCTTGAAAACTGAGTATTTTATACAATACTTTATTGCAAAATGTTGTTCTGATATGTTATCCCTAAAGGTTTTGATGGTTTGGAGGTATGTACCCCAGCAAAACATGTTGTTAAACTCAATCCATTCTGCGGATGTGAACCCATTGTAAGTAGGACTTTGGTGAGATTAGTTCAGTTAAGCTGTGGCCAATCTCAGTCAGGATGGGTCTTTTCCTATGACTGGAGTCCTTTATATGCAGAATGAAACTCAGACACAAGAGAAAGCCACAGGAAGCAGGAAGCTGAAGGTCAGTGGAACCAGGAAGAGAAGGAAGAGGCCAGAAGAGGCTGCCGTGTGTATTGCTATGTAAAGAGAACCCCAGGACTAAGGTTCATGGCAGTCAGCCCTAGATCACCACATTCTTTGGGGAGCAAGCATCACCTCGATGATGTCTTTGTTTGGACTTTTTTCTGGCATCAAAACTGTGAACTATTAAATTTCCATTGTTTATGCCAACCCATTGCATTGTTACTTGCATGAGCAGGCAAGGAAATTATAACAAGTTTGTGTTGCAACTTGTTTCTTTTTAGTTATTTGTTTAGTAACTTTGTAGGCATACTCTGTGAAATCCATTTCCCCTTTGATGCATAGCCTCTGATTTCTCTGTTTACTTGTTTTATTTATTATATATTTTTGTTTATATTTTAAAGCTTGGATTCCTAAGGGTTGCTGCTGTGTCTGGTTCCTTAGTAGTTAGCTAGTGATTGGCAAAGCTTGTACCTGAACACCTCAAGGAAAAAAATATCTCATCCTCTCTTGATGGGTCTTGTTTGGATAAGGACAGTATTCAAAGTTAAAGCTGTTTTCAGGTCTTCTCTGTGTTTTACTTTCTGCTAGACCATTTATAGTCTTCTATGCTCATGCACCTAAGTGTCAGAGTTGGCCAGAAGTGTCTGAATAGCATTTAGCCTTTCAATTCTCAGCTAGTATTATACTTGCCCTAATCTCAACTGATATATTGGGATAATAGAGCTGAGTCGTTGCCCTGCTTACCTCCTTCCAGAATGTTAGAATGTTGCTGAGTTCCAAACGGAATGAGCCCATCACAGCAAGGAGGCTTCTGGTCCTCACCGTCTTCCCCATACTGACAGAATCTCTGCACTGACTGTGATGGGAACAGCCTCAGGACAGAATGCCATAGAATCACAAAATTTTTACCTGAATTACAGCCGTTTTTCAAGCATAAGTGCTTCTCAGATTGTTGTATGCCTTTGGACAATTTCCAGAATAATGAAATTGCTTTGTCAGTTTTGCCCAGTGTTATTGTCACTTTTTGGAGAACTTGATGATCTCTCTACATGGCAATAGCCCTACATTTAATTTTAAGAGATAAGCAGAAAAAGAAAAATTGATACCTACTGATGATTGGAAAGAGAAGTGGTTCATGATAGGAAGGGGAGTTAGCCATAAGCATTAAGTTGGCATCTGCACACTTTAAGGCTTTCTAAGGCTGTGTCTCCATGTATGCTCATTTTACTGAAGAGCAATATATTTTTATTAAAATGAAAATTCTGATGCTCTAACAGAATGTCCAATAGAAGCTTGTTCTCATAAGGGGTTCTCTAATACAAATCAAAGAATTAATTGCATAAAAATATGGCGTGTTCTTATGTTGCTGTGTTAATTCTCTATCTTATATATATTCCTTATCATATCATGCAATTCAAACATCTTAAGTTATCATTTGCAAGAGGTATAGACACACAGACACCCCATAAAACATTAACATTTATTACTTTCTTAATGGGATGTATTTTGTGTACTTGAATATAAATATAGCTGGTAGATTGTTTGCAGCAATTAATGTGATAACTCCTCTCATTCTTGAATGCATCCCCATTTGCAATGTGAAGTTGCCCTTCTGTCCAGAGGTGAAGTCTATTGCCCTTTCTAAATCTGGACTGTCCTTGGGACTTGCTCTGATCAATAAAACGTGGGTTGTAAATGTATCATATTCATTCTCAAGTTAAAGTCTACCAAGAGGCATTCTTTGCTCTTGTTGCCTGCATTATTTCTTTGAGATAAACATTACTTCCTAGAAGAAAGGAAAGGAATATTTTTCATTACGGATCCTTTAATCAACAACAGCCAACCATCTGCCTTCTAAAACCACTTGCAAAGAAAATGATTCTTAATTTTCTATTTCTAAAGTGCTCTAATGTAATAGATTCCTAATTACTTGACTGAAAAAGTAAACACCTTCAAATGCTTGCTGAGATATTAAGGTGCATAGTACTGATTATCAAGTGTGTTTGATTTCCCAGACAGCAAATGCTGAATCTATTGGTATTTCCTGCTATTCTTCTGAATTTTGAACACTGTTCATGTACATTGAAAAGGCAGTGTACAGAAAACATTCATGTGATTGTTTCCCCTGTAAAAATATAGTCAAAAAGATAATCAAGCAATAATAAAATTTCTTCACAAAATTTAAGAGCACAGTTAGAATCTATGTTTTCTTTTTACTTTGAATACAAGTACATTTTGCTATAATTATTTTTAAAAGTATTTGGATAGAACTGTTAATAGAATGCCAGGTTTTGTCTGTTTGAGGAAAGATACTCATATTTCATTTATCCAAATTTAAGTTTTTTTACTTAGTACTTCACTATACAGTGGCTTAAATTCCAGGAATCCAATATCTATGTATGCAGGCTTAAAGTGGGTTTGGCAGTTTTTTAAAGGACTGATTTCAAGAATAGCATAGTCTAATGAACATTACTTTTTAAATTTTAAGTAGCAGGAAACCTGTAAAGGCAACCCAATGAAAGACATGCGAATTAACCATTTCTGATATTCTTTCCTATTTGGAAACAGCTGTGGCGGAGGATTTATTCAGCTATAATTGCGTATCATTGTGGGCGTCTTCCAAACCTAAGTAAGTTATTAATCTCAACAGATCATAGAATAGAAAAATTCCCTTGGCAGATAACACAAACATTAGACAATACAAATTCAGATGATAAAAATGTTTACAATACACTGTTAGAGAAGAGAGTGCCGGAAGGTTCAGTCCCTCCAAATTGACTCTACAGAAATGTAGGACTAAGTCTAAGCTTGAGCCTTAGTTTTCCTAAGGTTGGATATCATTTTTATTTTAGTCATAATAAATAAATAAGAAGTGTGCCTTGGTCCTAAAAAGAATGTCCATCTTCAATTTGAGGCTCACTTTGAAATCAGTTTAGTTTTCCAAGAACCCTTTCTTCATAAGTTTTATTTTTTTTTCTGGATTTAGACTATTGCACGTTTTACATTTACTAATTGGCTGCTCTGGGGTAGTAAAAAAGAACTGGGAAATGGAAGGCAGTTTTTGAAAGAAGAAGGAGATTATTTTCTCCCTTTGACCTAAAACTTGCTACTCAAAGTGTGTTCCACAGACCAGTCATATCTGCTTCATCTCGGAGCTTCCCAGAAATGCAAAGTTGCATGTCTCATGCAAAGCCTACTGCTTTATGACAAGAGCCTCATGTGATTCGTATACTCATTAAAATTGGATAAGCACTGACCTAGAAGAAGGTAGTAGATAAAATCTACCAGGTTTTTCTTCTCTAATGACCTTTAGAAAAATCTCCCTCTTACCTGGGTGTATCCTTAAGGAAAAAGAAGTGCAGGCAAGGATCTCTGGCAGTTTGTTTCCACTAAGCATGGCTTTGGGTAAATAGTTTAATTTTCAAAATTCTGTTTGCTATTTATAAAACAATATTCTAATATTTTCTGGCATATGTCGTGTCTGTTAGCATGTTGTGATTACTCCTATCTTTTGAAGTTGAGGTCAAATTATTATTTAGGGGGATAAATACATTCCTATTATTTAGGAATGGAAACCTTCACCCATGAGGCTTACGTTCATTTTACCAGCACATAGTTTTCCTAGCCTGACTCATGCAGTTAAAGTACTTTCATTTGTTTCAATTCAAGTTACCATAGCTATATAAAATTCTAGAACAGAGAATGATTCTATCTGATACAATAGAGTTGCTACCAAATATATATTCTTAGGTAAAAATTAATATATTAATTGATATACATATAATTTGCTTCCTTAACATCAGAAATAAATTTCTGTTGCAGATATATAAAAATTTACATGCAAATTTATCTTCAAAACCCAATGAGAAATATTAAAAATGATGATCATAAATGTATTTTGAATTACAACTTAGAAAGACGCCCTTTGCTTCATCAAAATCTGAAGAGACTATGCAACTTTTTAAATTTCAAATGGTATTCTTGCTTTCAATTCCCTAATGTAAAGCATTATGAAAGTGGGCTCATTGTTATTTATTGTGCTATAAATAAATCTCATTTATTTCATGAGATGTTATGAATTATAAATCAATGTCATTTGTTTCATGACTGTTACTGTTATTTTGGTGTTCTAAGGATTTAGATTAAGGAAATTGCTGGTTCCCTAGAGTTTCTTCTCACTACATATGTTAAGTTCAATATATTCAGCCTGATTTGACGTAAAGTTCAGACAATGAGGCACCAACTTACTAGGCCTGACAATTTTTAAGACTGATATTCTTATTTGATATCTCACTTTCAAGATATATGAGACACTGTAGGTTTTAGCAAGTGAGAGTCATATTAACTCAGCATCTAAAGTGATTTTAAATAGCTTAGTGGCAAAAGGTGAGAAAGGATTGAGTATAAACATTGTAAAACAGTTAAACATGGTCCTGTAAATAATGTGACAGGCATGTAGATACCAAGAAGTGTCACTTCTTTCAGAATAAAGTAAAGAAAACAGAACACTATTTTTCATGATGTACTCTTTGATTTGATGGTGAGACATGTCAGCATTTTTCTCAGGATGAAATTGCTGGGCACACAGACACATTTTTTCCCCCTCTAAATACATGTTAATGATTAAAAACCCATCACAAACAAAAGCCTAGTTGACCATTATTAAATGGCAATTTAAGTGATTAACTTTTTAATAGTCAGTAAACCATTGAAATTAAAAAGTATTTTTTCTTTAGTAATATCCCTCTCTGAAATGAAGTACAACTAAAAACTTTCCTAAAAATAAAATCATGTACCTAATGCTGTGTCAGACTTTGAAAAAATAGCGAGATAAATAAAACACAGTTCATGCCATTGAATATTGTAGAATATTAGAGGAAACTTGCAGAGTTGAACAAGGTTTTTAAAATCTTAGGTACTATGGATTTCTTGTTTTGTTGAAGATGGAACTGCTTTATTGGTGAGAATATCAACTCATAAGAAGTTAAAAGCATAGTGATGAATAGAAAATGATGATATCCATGTGACAGAATTTGAAATCTTTATTTTAATGTCAAAACCGAACAAGCGTTTATTTTTCTATAAACATTTTTAAGTTACTACATGCTAAGCTCTGTGTTAGGCATCAAGGATATAAGGGGTAACAAGACTGACTTGTTCCCTGTTCTGATGTGTCTTGTAGTTGTGGAGTTGGTTAAAATCAAGAAAGTAGAAAACTGTATAACAATATTTACAATTAGTGATGAGCATGAATGCCGCAAATGGGGGTCATGCTATTGGAGTGGCAGATGGAAGAGAAAGACCCATTGAACATATAATATGTTAGCTGGGACTAGACGATGAAGCCCAGCCAGCCACGGGGAGAGAAGAGCATAGGAAAGGCATTTTAGAAGATGGAAAATTTGAGTAGACAGAGTCTCTGGAGCCAAATAAGATGGATATTCTATCCGTAATCGGCCTGGTATTCATGATTCCTCCAAATACGTAGAATGTAGAGTTTCAGAGGTAGGCTGTGGGAAAACAAGTTAACTAATTATTAGCCCCCCCCCCCTTTTTTTTTTTGGCATGGGCAAGTACTGGGAATCAGACCTAGATCTCTGGCATGGCAAGCTAGAACTCTACCTGTTGAGCCATCGTGGCCCACCCTAGCCATATTCTGTAGTTACATATGAAAATAGGCAGAAACAAGATCCACTTCTGGATACCAGAGGTTATAAACCTAGGTATATAGAATGATCTCTTGAGCCCTTGGCTAACTTCTTTACCACATGAATAACTTACTGTGAACCAGTTTGCATAGGGGTTAGGCTAGTTTCCTTCAAATTAAGACCCAGACTCTAGGAAATACAAATAATCTCAGCAAATGAGACAATAGAGAACATAAACTTTATTTGAATAAATTTGAATATTTAATTTATCTAGTGAGTTTTGTTCTCTCTTTGTATATTTTTAGTGGTTGCTATTGGGATTGTATTTCCTTAACCATCACAACCTACTCAAAATTAGTTTTTTGTACTTGAAGTAGATTGTAGAAATCTTACCACCACATCAGTTCCTTTACCCTTTCTCCTTCATGTTGTAGTTGCCAAATTGTGTTACGTCTGCATACATTGAGAAATCCATCGGACAATGTAACAAATTTTGCTTACATCCATCGTATATATTTTAAAGAATTTAAGAAGAGAAAACGAGTCTGTCATATTTATTCAAATATTTCTGCTTCTCTCTTTTCATTCCTAATGTTCCAAGTTTCCCTCTGGAAACTTTCCCCTTCTGTCTGAAGAACTACCTTTAGCATTTCTTTTAGAGCACTTTACTCACACCAGAGTCTCTTAGTTTCCCTTCACCTGCAAATGCCTCTAATTTGCCTTAATTCTAAGAGGATATTTTTGCTAATTTTAGAATTCATGGCTGACACTTCTTTCCATTCTGCAGTTTAAAAAATGCTATTCCAATGTCTTCTTGCCTCCATCGTTGATGATGAGAAATCCGTTGTTCCCCTATGCATAATGCATTGCCTGTCTCTGGAAGATTTTTCTTTGCCTTCAGTCTTCCTCAATTTGATTATGGCATGTCTAGGTATGGATTTCTTTGAATTTTTTGTGTTTGAGTTTTTCTCAATTTCTTGAATCTGTGAGTTATATATATTTTGTCAAATTTGGGGAATTTTCTGTCATTATATATATATATATATATATATATATATATATATATATAGGTATATAATCATACTCTTTCTCCTCTCTTTCTAAAATTTAGATGACATGAGTATTAAGCCTTTTGGTATTGTCCCACAAATTCTTGAGGTTCCTTTCATATCTTATTTTTTTCTCCCCATTATTCAGATTATATAATTTCTGTTGCTGCCTTCAAATCACTGACTCTTTCCTCCCTCACCTCTGTTCAGCTATGGAGCCCATGCAGCGAAATTTTTACATTGTGTTTATTTTTGTTCTAAAATATCCATTTAATTCTTTTATATCTTCTACTTCTCTGTTGAGACTTTCTATTTTCCACTGATTTTAAGAGTGTTCACCATTCTTGAAACATTACTGTAATTGATGCTTAAAGTCTTTGTCTAATAATTCCAACATCTGTGTCATCTTGGGGTTGAGTCTATTGATGTTGAGATTTTTCTGGTTCTTCACATTGAGTAATTTTAGATTATAATCATGGATATTTGAATAATATGTTATGTAACTGTGGTCTTGTTTAGGTCCTAAGGAGAATGCTAATTTAAAAAATTTATTTTAGCAGACTATTGACCTGATTACATTCAAATTGCAAGTTCCAACCCATGTTCAAAAATAATTTTCCATTTTAGTGATATTCAAATCTGTTCTGTGTGTGCCATCAGATGTCCAGTCTGAGAGTGGGGCAGTAGCATAACCCATAGTTTGGGTCTCAAAGCCTTTGGTTTGCTGTTTTGAGTCAGATGTATGCATGCACAGCTCAGAGGTATACTTACTCCATCTCAGTCAAAACTTGAATTAGAGGATAAACTTTAAATGCTTTATTTTCTGTCTGTAATCACACTTGATAATATATAAATGGAAGGATTTTACAAGGAATTTTGGATCTTTAATGAATATTACTACCCCCTGCTGGTAATCATTTACTTTCACTTTACCATCTTTCCCAGATCTATATCCAGAAGTTCATATACAACTTTACAAGATTGCTTTCTTTACCTCTTCTCTGCAATCTCTCTGACGCTTAACGAGGTTTGAGGAGTCCCTCTTCTTCGTTCGCTGATTAAAAGCCAGGGCTTTATTTTCTTTTTTATGTTGCACACTTTTTGTGATTACATCTGCTCCCAGGACCAGCTAGCTAGAGAACAGAGAGAGAAATAAAGGATAGAGTATTTCTGCCATGATTCTGGGACCTCCCTAAGAATGTTAGTTTCTTGTCTAGTTGCTGCTACAAATATCACCACCGTTGCCATCGGATTTTCTGTGGAATAGGTTAGGCAAGCAATTTCCCTGCTGTGGTGGTTTCAGGCTGTATGAACCCCAGAAAGATATGTTCTTAAATCTAATCCTTTCCTGTGATGTAAACCCACTGTATCTTTTAGTGATGCTACCTGAGTTAAGGTGTGATCTACCTCATTCACAATGGGTCTTAATCTACTACAAGAGTCCTTTATAAACAGAATGAAATTAAGACAAAGAGAGAATAAGCCATGGAAGCAAGAAGCTGAAATCCATGAAATTTGGAAGGGAAGAGAGAGACCAGCAGGCCAGTCATGTGCCTTGCCATGTGTCAGAGGCACCAAGGCTCACCAGCAGCCAGTCTCTGGGAAGAAAGCATCACTTCGATAATGACTTGATTTGGACATTTTCTTAGCCACAGAATCATAAGCTAATAGATTCCCATTGTTCAAGCCGAACAATTGCACGGTATTTGCTTTGAGCAACCCAGTGTACTTACTCCATCTTGATCAGAACTTGAATTACAGGATAAACTTTAAATGCTTTATTTTTGTCTGTAATCAAAGTTAATGGCATTTAAATGGAAGAATTTTTTTTTTTTTTTACATGGGCAGGCATGGGGAATCGAACCCAGGTCTCTGGCATGGCAGGCGAGAACTCTGCCACTGAGCCACTGTTGCCTACCCTAAATGGAAAAATTTTACAGGGAATTTTAGACCTTTGATGGATATTGGTATCCCCAGCTGGTAATCTTTCGTTTAATTTTGCCATCTTTCCCAGACCTATATCTCAGCTTTAGGCTCACTTAATATATGAAGCCATCCTTAAAAATGTAATTTTCGGCGAGACTTTCTATCCAAGGTGTTAGTACTACCTTTTGGCTCCCACCCATTAACTTTGGTAGCTTTAGATTTCTAACCTTCAAAAAAATAATAAATAAATAAATAAATAAAGATAAAAACAAGAGCAAAGCAAAGATTTCAAACCTACAGGCTTAACCTTAGCAGAAGCAACACATTTCACTCTGTCAGTTTAAATAAAGATCTAGAAATCATCTTTCATTGAGTTCAGTGGATTTTGTATTCACATCCAAAACAATCACTGAGGGATGGAATATGCCTATAATCCAGGCCCTCACTTCAATCTTGATTGAAAATAGAGGAAGGTTAATTTCACATAAGAAGATTAGCACATAGCTACAAAATGAAGTGGTAAAAGATCCAGAATAGGCATAAAACAAAGATGTCCACTGCTCCAACTTGCATTTAATTCCCCCCCTGACCGCTAATAACACACATTTCTAGTACGCAACTGAATAAATCTTAATTTCTTATTTATGCAGCTCTTCTCAATGTTTTCTGTGCATATTTTAACTCTCCAATAAGATAGTTAACCTACCCAATACATATTTCTCCCTTACTCTCCATAGCAGAACTCTGAACAATGTAGCCAGTCGAAAAATACCATTAAGCAGTGTTTCAGTTTACTAACTCTGCCAGAATGCAATATACCAGAAATGGATTGGCTCTTAAAAAGGGAATTTATTAGGTTACAAATGAACAGTTCTAACTACTTGGAAATGTCCAAATTAAGACATTAACAAGAGGATACCTTCAATCAAGAAAGGCTGATGATGTTCAAGATTTCTCTGTAACATGGGAAGGCGCAGGGAAATTATCTACTGTCCACCTCTCTCAGTTTCTGGTTTCAATTGGCTCTCTCAGCATCTCCAAACATCTGTGTCTGCTCTGAGCTCTCTCTCTCTCCATGAGTGAACTAATTAAGACCTACCTTGAATGGGTGGGGCCACATCTCCATGGATATAATCTGTTCAAAAGGTTCCACCCACAACTGGGTGGATCACATCTCCATGGAAACAACCTAATCAAAAGCTCCCACCCACAATAGGTCTGCACCCACAAGAGTGAATTAGAAGAACAAGGCTTTTCTAGGGTACAAAACAGTTTCAAACCAGTACAGGCAGGCTCTTCTGCTGATAGGGGACTCCAGTAATATGTAAGCAGTAGCAGTTTTCCTTAAACTTGAAAAAATCTCTTGAAAGAAGATGACTCAGCTCTGTTAAGTGCAACATTTGCCACTTGTCCCACATCTTCTTGCCGGGAACTCAGATGTGATGGCTGCAGCTCCAGCAGTAAACCAATGACTTTAGAGATGGAAGGAGAGACACAGAGCTTGGGACATGGGTGATTGTACTGAGTGCTATATAAGTCTGCCAAGAATACCTCTGGAATATGATAACAAACTATTAATGGGTTCTGACCGAACAACAACAATAAAGAGTTGGTAATTTTTTCAAATCTTACCCGTATTTTCAAAAGACGTTCATTGCCTTTCTAGTAAATCTCACCTTTTGCTGCTTCATTGGATGTCTTGGTTAACTTTCTGCCAAACAAATTTGCTACTCCTCCTGCATTCCCTATCTCGCTGAATGGCACCAGCACTGCACAGGAGTCCAGGAAATAAAATGAAGTATTGCTCTTGAATCTTCCTTCTCTTTTATCCCTATGTCCAGATATTCTAAAATTTGCTCAACTGTATGTATCTTTATTATATCTTAAATTAGCATGTTTTAATATCTCCTTCTATTCCTACTTAGTTTAGTTGACCCATTATCTCTCTCCCGAATGTTTCCTAACTGGCCTCTCAGCCGAGATATCATTTTTTATACGTCTCTATTCTAAACATATCTGTGTTTACTTAAATCTTTTCAATGACCTCATCATTGCCCTTAGGTCATTTGTTTGTCTTACCGGAACTACTCATTTACTATTAAGTCTACACCCACTTTCCCCAAGACTCACTTCATCCACACATAGTAAAATCTAAGTTGTCTGAAGGTTGGACTTCACCTTGTACACTATTATATACCCAACCCTTATCAAGGAGGCCCACTTGATGAATGCTTAGTTCATCAGTATCAGAAGCTTCTCATTGCAGATGAATTTAGAATTCCTTCAATACACATCATGTGAAAATCAAGCAAAGTGTGTGTGTGTGTGTGTGTGTGTGTGTGTGTGTGTGTTGGAAAGGTAAAACTTTTGATTTCAGTGAAGTAAGTTCCTGGTTTCCATGCAGCCTGCTCTGCATCGAGGGTATTTGAAGACCTGGCTCAGGAGCAATTGTCTAGTTCTTGATGTTGTTATTCTAGCTAACAGTGGTGATTATGCTTGAAGTTCTGTCTTATATTGTTGCAGTTTTGCTGATATTTAATAAAAACTAAGAGAACAGCTTGTTAAAGACTGCTCATTCCTGCTGAGAAAAGAATGAGAACCAAGTGAATCCTCTGCTAAGCAATTTCAAGTGTTTCTGCAGTAACCTCAATAGCACAGTTTTAACTTCTTGGCACTGGGTAAGGTCAACATTGGTATACTTTGTACTATCACATTATACTGGAAAATTGGATCCAGAGGTAAAGTAAAGTTTCCTTTTCTTAAAAGTTGGCTAGCCAAGATACACAATCCATGAACAAGGCTAATTTGTGAGATCATAAGTGAAGTGTATACCTGGATAATAATTTGTTTTCCCACGTCCTAAAATACCAACAGCAAAAAGAAAAAAAAAATACCAAAAGCTTACTTCCTTTAGATTCCCATTTATATTTACAATTATTTTTATTTCACATTATTTTATGCACTAGTCCAGTTTATTTTACTGTCAACTCTTTAGAGATCTGGGAAGCATCATTTAAAATTTTGGTTTGTCTTGCATGAATAAGCTTTTTTTTTTTAAAGTTATACTTGATTGTGAGGAAATATTGGTGCATTTAAAGTGTCTGATGTCTAAAGCAAACGTGCTTAATTTATAACTTTAAGAAACTCGTAATAATGTTTTCTTTTTAATAGTTATACATTCTCGGAGACTCATTAGAGCCAATCATTTGCTAATAATTACATTGGCATTGTGATAGCTTGAGGTGTAACAGAGGAAAAACTTTAATGTGAATTATTAATTACAGTATTAATTAATTTGGTTTTAGCAATCTAGGAAAATATTACATTGGTATAATGATAATCACTTTAAGCTCATTCAACAAGAATGAATTCCTAAATGAAGATAATGATATACTTGAAGAAAAATGGAATAGAAGGATGAAAGATGTGGAGTTTACAGCCAATGGCTTTCAATTGAAGTCTGAATATTAGTAATTAATTATTTTGAAAAGATTTTATTTGAGTAAAAATCTGCAATTTACTACTTTTTTTAAATCATGCTTATTATCCAAACATTTCTTTCTCTGGGATATGCAACCTGGGCTAGAAATCTCTCAAGGACAAGTTCCCTCATGATATTTCTATTTCCTCTTTGAGTCAGAATGAAAATATCCCTATCAGAGTTTATCTTAAGAGATTTAGCCCTCTGCTTCCACAACCAAGAGAAACAAGAGAAACAAGCTGAAACAAGAGAAATGCAGTCAAACCATGGGGTTGATCCTTTAAAGTGTCTTGTTTCACTTAACCTGAAAGATTTAAAGGTTATAGTCCTTTAACAGCCATATATATATATATATATATATATATATATATATATATATATGTACATACCTGCATTTAGATGCTTCCTTTGCCTACTTACTTTATGCCTCAGACTGTAATTCAGGTACAAAGTGCTTGAATCAAGGTTTGGAAGATTTAGGTATAGACAAATATGGAGCTTTCTTTACAGAACGAAAGAGTCAAAGTGTTGTAATCACACGAGCTATAAACCTATGAAAAGAAGTTGAAGCACAAAAGGGCATGCTGTAAAAGAACCAAGAATCAGGAGATAGGGGTCTAGGTTTAGCTAATAACTTGTACAACTTGGGCAAACTATTTCATCCCTAAGGGTGTTGAACTATATCAGGGAGATTTGAACTTCTTTGTCTCTCCCTTTTCCTTTTTTTCTTGCTTTCTTTTTATTGTAGTGGTGATCCTTTACCTTTGTTATCTCAATTTTCAACAAATATTCATTTATTGTGCTACTCAACAAATATTTATTGAGTTCCAACGATGTGCCAGGCATTGCGCATGGTGCTGGTACAATAGTATCTAACATATTAAAGAAGAGATGATGGGGTGGAGGTCAGGCAAGGGGTAGAGACGCAGCCTTCTTGGACTAACCCCTGAACACAGAAGTGGCTCAGAACAATCTCCTTCGAATTCCAGGTTCCCCGGGAGTTCAGTTTGAAAGTCCCAGTTATCTCCCTCCCCTTTCTAACAGTGTGTGGTCCCACTGATTAACCTTCGTGGTTGCCATTCACAAGGGCACCCAGGATTTCTCCTATCAGGTTTCTTGGTAGACAGTGTCATCCTATTATAATTGACATGCTTTTGCCTTCTAGGCGGTGCCACAACTTTAAGAATAGGAAAATGACTCACAATTTTCTTTTACTTTAATGACATCTTTGCCTCTTGGTCTCAGTTCTCCTTCTCGGTGTTCAGGTTCTATTTTTTCATCTCACTAGGAAGGGTGTGCCCCAAGATCTACCTTTGTTTTTGCACAAACTGCTTGAGGAACTCTTTACCATTTGTTCCAATTTTATTTCATAAGTCATGGTGCCAAATTAAGGAGACCTTTCATGTCCTATTTCCCACCTGAGCAAGTGAAGCTAGACCGGAACTATATTCTACTTTCTTATCTGGGTATATAAAAAAAAAAAAAAACCCTCCCCGCAAAAAAAAAAAAAAAAAAAGAAAGAAAAAACAGAATATCAGAGGAACGGAAGGAGGAAAGAGCAGCTGTCATTCAGGATCTGCAAGGAAGGCATACATTCCGCAGTGAAA
This sequence comes from Tamandua tetradactyla, assembly GCF_023851605.1. Taxonomy (NCBI): domain Eukaryota; kingdom Metazoa; phylum Chordata; class Mammalia; order Pilosa; family Myrmecophagidae; genus Tamandua; species Tamandua tetradactyla. The sequence goes on along the minus strand of NC_135352.1, from coordinate 36,733,798 downwards.
ATGCATATCTGTGTATCCTCATTGCCAGTCAAAGAAAATTTCCTCTGCTTCCTTCTTCTTGAATACACCCAATAATGTACCAGGTGTTATTCCTTTTCTTTTAAGAAAAAAAGTCAGTCTCTGAGCTTATATAAAGTGTAAATGATTTAAGTCCTGGAAAATTTAGCTGGAAATGCAATGGTTATCATTACCTTATAGTTCAATAATATTTCATTCCCCACACCTGCCTTCTAGAGCAGTTTCAATCATGCATAACAGTGGGGGAGAAAAACAATAAACATTTTGTGTGCAGCAAAGGGCCTAGCAGTGATGAGCCACGCTGGAGGAGGAGAACAACTGTTACTACGGGGTTCAACCTCATGGGGAGTCTGAGCTCTGCCCTGGCAATATCAAATCCGCAACTTCATTCTCTTCATGGTTTTAAAAAAAGACTTGATCCTTCTACTATTACACTCGGAAAGCCAACTTAATGGCTCTTCTATTTCTGGAGAGCTTTGTAGCCAGAATTAAGGAAAATTCTTGCGGCTGTTGTCATTTTTGATGAAGGAGGAAAGTGCAAAACAAATTTGTCTGATCTGCATGAAGTTTGAATATTCACCGACAGTGATTCCTGAACTGAATTTTCTTTATGCTGTGGGAGAAGAGAGGCATTTATCTCTAGCAGCGGAGGGTGGCTCAGGGATTTAAGGTACTATTTGGGAGCTTGCCAATGTGCCTGGCATGAACCTGCGGAAATCAGCACAGAATTTTAGTAAATGAGGTCGTCAGAGAGCGCGAGCATTTTGTAGTTGGAGCAGGTGTTGGCCTGTGTGATATGATTTGAGAAGGTGAAAGGAGGCCTTAGTCAAATACCACACTTCATTGTCCTGTCACATCACAGTCGTTCTTCTGAGATAATGCTCCTATTAAAATGGAAATAGGTTATTTAGAAAACATGTTAGTCACTGCTGCCTTGGCAATAATTCGCTCATGGATAAACCAGCAGAAAGCAGGATCCTGAGTGAATGGTATTCATGAGAGGTCAGTTTTGGTTAAGAGCCCAAGGATGTGCCAAGCATGGAAAGGTGGGAAAGTCCAGTGGAACCCATGAGTGGGCCGCCTGGGAGAGCCGGCTGTCAGATGGTTGGGTGGATTCAGGTCTGACTCAGTTCCTGCTTGCAGTGAAGTAATGAGCGTAGAAGATCAGCTAGCCATCTGGGTGTCTCTGCCTCATGAAAACTCCCCAGATTTTAAGCACATCCTGTTTTCCTTGATTTTCCTTCAAAAGTGTCACTCACAGCCTACATTTGACACAAAGCCTTGGGGGTGCTAAATATCCCCTCTCCACATCCTCAGCACTCCTTCAGCCCAATTGCAAGAACACTGATCTCACTTCTTATCTGGTCCCTTTGCTACTTTTGCCCCCAGATGAGCTCTGCTGAATCAGTGGGCCATCAACCGAAATCCCAACCATTAAAGGTTCAAAAGGGGGAGGATTGGAAAGTTCAGTCACCACTCTCTTTTCCCAGATGTTTCAGATAATAGTTGAGAGGATATAGAGATTTGTACCTCTAAAGGCCTTTCCCTTCAACAAACCCACCCAACTCAGCACCCTCAGGGAGCTTTGCTATAAAAAATCTCCCCTCCCCTCCACTTCAGTAGTGCATTCTTTATTATGATTCAGCTAATCAAAACATATATCAGCATGTATTCTTGAATGGCCATGTATGCAAGAACCCCTGCTAGGCCAGAGTTCTCTGGGGTTAAATCCTGGCCCACTTTGAGCTTTTAGAATATCCAGAAAGGTTAAGGAAGCCTATCAGAACGAGGGAAATATAGGACCCATGAAAAGCAATCAAGTGCTGAAGGCTAAGTGTTGAATACAGAAAATACAAGCCATGTGTACCCAGCACCCTAGATTTCATCTTAGAACTTTCATTACAGCGTAATGAAACTAATCCTTTGGATATCATTTACTTAACACCTTCTCTTCACCTGATTCCCTTTATGCATCCTCTGGTCGCAGGTGCCTTGCTTGATTGTGCTCACCAGTGTGCCCAGGAGGGCACAGGGAATCCAGGAGGGAGCAATGGCTGTCAGTTGTGACCCTTCCCAGCATGGCCATCAGGGAGGGTTCCCAGAGAGGCCCTTCAGAAAGGGAAGTCCACAGATTACTGTGCATTAGTCACGTTATCCCGAACCTCTGTCTACACCACAGGATTGCAATGACATATTTCATTATCTGGGAATCCCCAAACTGTTACTGGGATCAGGAAGTAGCAGATGCCTCACATCCCAGTGCGGCTTGGACCGACTGCAGATAGAATCTGGCTTGACCTGTTCATACGTGTGACCCAGATTAAATTCACCACTGGAGCCTACCTAGTCTCTACGATTTTGTCCTGACAGCAGTCTAGAAGCCCCGGCAGTTCCCAAACCCTGCTTGCTATTGTTTAAACAGGGAATCTGGCCCTTTTGAAAGAAGCCCCTGCAGCACCATCCCTCTGAAATTCTTTACCATCTTCAGTGTAATAGCTCTCAGTCTTTCATCCGTGTTTTCAGCTCTCCTAGGATTCAAAAGAACATAAAAAAGAAATAGGCAACCAACCCCTCTGTGGGATCTGTAACTATATGTGCAATCGGAATGCAAAGATATAAAGAGGCTTTTTTAGCCTTCTCTGCTGCTCCTAGTAAAGAAAGGCAGGCAGTCGATAGAACATTTCTACACTGTTCTCAATTAACTCTCCCTTGTTCCCCTTAGTGAGAAGAGAATGAGCCATCTCCATCCAACTGTGCTGTGACTGGAGTGCATTAAGATGCACAAATAGCAGCTTAGCCTCTGAATCTTTCTCCCCATATTTTTCAAAGAGCTTTGGTCCAAATAAGGTTGTTACCCCTCCTGAGGTAATTCTTAACATTTCTAAATGGGTTTTAAATTCCCACCAATTCCACTCTCAGTAAAGAGCACCACATTTCACAAATGGGCCAGTTGGTCGTGTGGATGCATATTTTGTAACCGTATTTGGTTTCATTTGAAATATTTTTAGGAACTTTGTGGAAAAGAAATGGTTTATTTAGAAATCAGAGGGAAAGCATAAATTCACAATTATGATGTGAAAATGGGGGATTAAGACAAATTAAAATAGAAATACCACCACCAGCGATGTCTCTCACCTTTGAACATTAGGCATTTTGTTCTAATCAGGTACTGTTGAGCTCCATTTTTAAAATCAGCACCAGTCTTGAATATTTTCTGTGGTGATAGAAATCGGTTCTTTGAGGGTAGACTTTAAATTTAAGAAACTGCCCAGAAGGCAGAAATAGCCCAATGAAATAGGTGGATGTTCAGGGCAGGTAAAAACAATTTAGTCTAAGCAAATAAAGGCAAATTGAAGCAATTTTTCTCCACATGTATTTTATGCTGTGGCATTAGTGAGCTAATACTGCAACCTCACAAAATTAGCCTTGTAAAATATTAACTCTAGATTAATGGGTTTTTTTCTTCCTTTCTCATACAAGCTCTATGTATTGTGGTTTTATTTACGCTCCAGTTTGGCTGGAAGTGCATACCTAAATAATGAAGCTGGAGTGGGTCTTACAAGCTTCTTGGAATTCTAGTTCACTTCAAGCAAGTATTTAATTACATCCAAAGTAGTTAGGATAATTAAATTATGCTTCTGCTTTACAGACTATGAAAAGCAAAATAACCCCCGCATTAATAAAAAGATTTAAATGCTTTTGGAAATGTTAAATTGTCCTCAGGTGTGCAAACTAGAGTCTAAATTCCAGCCCAGGTGTTCCCTTACAGTTTTGCCATCTTTCCTAGAACATGGGTTCAATTAAAGTTGCCTGAAAGTAAAACATCAACGTATTCCAAACAGACAGGCAAAGCTTTTCTCATAGAGCAAAAGAGCTCTGCTTGTGGGGCTCAGTAATAACTTTGTTTTCACTTTTTTCCCCCAGGTTCACACTTAGGTGTTTAGGCCACCACCTATTTCCTGCTATTGTGTTTCTCATTATACGCTGCTCTCCTTACAACTCTTATCTTGGCGTCTTCTCTCAGTCCTTGTAGTTGAGGTGAATTTGCTGGAGGCAGGGAAAGACTGAATGGACTCTGCTCATAATCGAAAGGGAAATACTCATAATCTATTAAAATAAAGGCTGAACATCCAGTGATTTGCCATTTTTGTTGCGGTTTTATTATTGTTGTTTTAACCGCAAACCAGAAGGGAACTTTCTGAGTTTTCCAACACTGGTTTCTTTACTCCAAATCTGTTTTATTTTTGCTTTCTTAATCTAAGGTTGGACTTTAATGTGTCGACAGATCTCTTTTACATTATTTTTGGCTAAAGTCAGAATCAAATTGTGTGGGAAAATATTATGAGAACTCCTCTCCTCCTAAGATTTCTAGCCCAATATAGTAGACTCCAGAGATTTGGATTATTCAGATAAGCCTTAGAAAAACATACAGTGTTTTAGATTATCTGCTTAACCAAATCCCAAAGGGGAACTGCTAGAGGTTTTCCTAACTAGAATGAACCAAGTGTGTATTATGGGAGTGATCTGAGGAAGTAGCCAAAAGAGCTACTACTTATATGTGAAGGGGACCCAAAGCCCCACGGTTATGGGTTATGCTTTTAATAGCACGGCTAAGGAAAGATCAGGTCCTTGTACATTTCTAAAGCCAGTCTTTTGCATGATACCTATCTCTGCCATGATTATCATCTGAAACATGTTAATTCAATTCACCTGTTTATTTCATAATAAAAAGCAAAAACAAAATTTAACTTTTTATCAAATTGTAGTCATTTCAAGGTTAATTATTTTAAAAATGAATTTAAATAATGATAACTTGGACCCTTAAGTTTGGAAGAATAAACAATTTAAAAATTTCTCAGTTTATGAGTAATGGTTGCAATTAATTCAATACTTTCTGTATTGGGGGCTCTGTAATACAGGTGAAAAGACAATCATCCTGCCCCTAAATGATTCTGTCTAAATCAGAGGTACAGTTAAGTAAGTACACATTTTCAATTTAATGTGATTTGAGCTTTAACACAATTATGTAGAGGGCTCTGTGAGAATAGAGAGGTTGGCACATCTCATATTGCAGGTGACACTTTAGATAAACCACACAGTGGTAGCTAGATATGCAAAAACGCCTGAATGAAATGGAGAATTGCCTCCAAGGTGGGAGAGTTGGTAGAATTTTTGGAACTACATCAGATGCCAGATGATAAATTAGAAAACCAGATGCTGTCATTTTGTGTATCATAACACTATATTACGCCTATGTTATACTACTTGTTAAATTATACACTATAGACTTTCAGTCCCCCTGATTATTGTGTGCAACACTGAAATAATAAGCTTTAGAAGATTAAATGTATCAATAGACATAAAGGACTTGGAACATTGCCCAGAACATAATAAACTAAAATATGTAACTATTATTATCTGTTATTGTCATGTTGATCCATTCCCTCTGAGAATATCGCATTGCAAAATGTTGGGGTGATTGATTGATTCTTTCAATCATTCACAAAATACGTATTAAACCCCTACTATGTACCAGGCATTGGGAATTCAGAAGTGAAAAGGTCCAGGACCTGTTCTTATGAAACTTATAATTGCAGGGCTGGGATGGAAAAAACCAAGAACAACAAGTAAATCCTCAAATAAGCAAGCATTATAAATTCAGAGACCATGAGCAATGAAAAAGTATTGAAAATGCTTGGGGGTGAGGCAGGAGACATTTTATATAGCTCTGCTGTTATAGTCCTCCTGAGAGGAGAGCCCTGGATGTTAAGGGAGAAAAAAGTGAAAGAGCCATCCTTGACTCTGTAAAGGCTGAGTAAGGAATAAGCTTGCTGTGGTCCAGAAGTTGCTGGAAGGCCACTGTGTTTGCAACACAGAGAAGAAGAGAACTAGAGAGATAAGAAGTCAGAGCAGGCAGTGGAAGTAAGGACCGTAAAATGTTTGAATTCCATTAAAAGTGTAATGTCAAGTCTCTTCAGAATAAGTAAAGCCTTGAGGCCCAATCAATCGCTCAGTATTTCAGGAGTCTCCTCCTTCGTCTCACTCTGGACCAGGCACTCTACTAAGCATTACCAAGCTGAACTGTTCATGGGTCCTTCCCTGCTCCCATGACCCATTGATGGCCAGTGCAGTCCTATTATCTAGAAACCATGAAGGAATGAGCCCTAGCTCTTCTGCCTTTTGACCTTGATAATACAGTTTGAGTATGTTTCTTCTTATCCATTTTTACCACCCAGCCTTTGCGTGTATTTATGAAATGCCTACCATGTCCCAGGCACTGAGCTGGGCTCCATGGATAAAAGGGTGAAAACAACACCATCTTTGCTCCCAAGGAACTCATCCTTAAGAGGAGGAAACAGGCATATTAGGAGAACTCAAGACATGGAGTGGAAAGTGTGGTGAATGGGAAAAGCAGAGAAGACTGAGGCTACCTGAAGTGGTGACCCAGCCCAGCACTGGTGCAGGACTTTTAAGGCTATGAGTGTCAGTTATCAGGCAAGCAACCTTGCATGGAAGGTGAAACCAGGTTTTCAGGCAGTCTGAGCAACCCGGAGGGAGCAGTGAGAGGCGAGAGTGCAGTGTTTTCCTAAGAATAAAAGAGGTTCAGTGTGACTTGAGCTGGAGCACAGAATCCTTAATTTAGCTCCAATTTCTCTTTCACTGCTACCACTTCAACCTTCTGTCGGTTTTCCTTTCTTCATGTTCCACATTTTTTAGATTGACTTTTACTGCTATTCTCAACTAATTCTTTAATAGCTGTGTAGCTTTTGGCAAGCTGTTCAATTCTCTGAACATTGTTTCCCCTCATGTAAAATGGGGTTACAAATTTATATGTCATGGGGGAGTTTATGAGAGTTAAATCCTTGCACCACAGGGATTAGTTGTGAAATTTAAATCCGCACATCATAGTGGGGGTGCGGTGGGTAGATATGGCTGGCAGAGCAACTGGCACTAAAAGTGGTAAAAAATATTAGTCGAGTTCCAATCCTCAGCTGTTTTTAAGAGAATGGACTGATTGCTCAAATGCCTCAAAACACTAATATTGTCTCCTTTTATACTACTCACCAACGGGCGTCTCATTCCTTCTAAACTTTACCTGTTAAAAGCACTCACCTCCTGTTTTTAAGCCTCCTTTCAAGTTTACAAAGTAATGTATGATATACGATTTGAAGAAAAATTGTGACTTGTCCCAGTATATAGCTTTGTTAACTCTGACACTTCATAAATCAACTCCAATGAGCCTTTCCTTTCCGGAAAAATGGGATTGAGCTCTATTTATAGATTTTCTTTTTTTCTCCATTATCTTAGCTTTTATTTATTTTTTTTAGATAATTGAAATACCCCTAGAGATTTTCCCCCCTTTTCCCATCCAATATTTGAGGAATTACAAAAGTCAGAATAGGGGCATCCTGGGCCCAAATTTACTGAACAAATACCTGTGCAGTGACAGTCGTGTTCACACCCTGTATGAAGTTTGTGGTTGAGAATTTGGCATTAAGTTTCCTGGTTTTCTGGAAAGGTTGCAGTAGATGAGGTAGATGTGGTACAAGTTATAAGACAGGACCATCAGAAAACCTATTTATTTGGAAACCAGTTGAGACAGGCTTTCCAGCTTTTGTATCATGGGTTCAACCTGAGATGTCAAGAAGTTGAATAGCATACCTTAAGCCAGTTCTTCCATGGTTTTCTATGCTCATGGTCTCATCATGCCAGCTGTTTCCCCTATCTTATTGGGCACAAATGATTTTAAAGACACATTAGTTCCAGATCTTAAAAAACAAGCTGGGGGGCATTTAGTCTCTCTTTATAGAACTCTCTTGTCTCTTGAAGTAGTTGCTCCTCGTCCAGCTTTTTTATTGCAAATGCGTATTGTAAATATCTGAATTTGGATATCAATGGCACATGGCTTTTTGCCTCTACTTTATTCTTAGGAGGTGAGCCCACATAATACAAGAGGAGAAAGCTAAAACTCTGCCAAAGTTACTAGTGGAATCATGTTCGGCAGTAGCACGTATCATGTCTTACCTCTCCTTTGGTTCTCTGGGATCTAAAGTTTCTTTTTACCTCATTTTAGGGAGCTCATTTGGATTGAAGTCACCTACAATCTGAACAGTCTCCAAAATCTACATCAGGAAGAAATTTTAGCTCAAGATAAAGGTCACTGGTGGGGCAGCAGGCTTGTATTGCTTATTCTGGCTTCGCTTTTCCCGTCCTGGAGATATTTGGAATAGCTACCAGTGTCTTTTCCTTTATAAGCATTAAAAGGTGAAATAAAAGCCTATTGCGTGCTGATTAGTACTTCGCTTGATGAAGTATACAAGTGTCATGTAAAACAAAGTGGACTCTGCTCATGATGGATTGGAACGGTCTTTCCACTGGAGTATCTTTGAGTCAAGACCACAAATGCTTTGGCTCCTCGTTGATCATGGAAACTTCTAATTGACTGTTTCATAACACTAGCCAAATAATGCTCTCAAGATTTGTTCTTGAAGTAAAACTGAGAAACATTCATGCATTTCTAATGCTGAAATGAATTTGAATTGTATCATGTAGATTTTCACCCATTGACTTTACTTGGAAGTCTCATGGATTTTTTAGTAGAAGACTCTATTTGAAGTGCTATTACTATAACATGAAAATCTAATTTACTACCTTTAAAATATTATTATTTAATTGTACTTTTTGAAAGTCATTAGAATAAAATTATTTATAAAAGGAATATTTTTTTTCAGATTTAGAATGGTTAAGTTCCTGAAGTGAATTATAAAAAGAAAATCTATTGCTAGACTGATTTGAAAGGTTAATTAGTGAAAAGCTTTACATTAGGGAAGCTTATGTAAGTATCAAAATGCATCTTAAAATTATCTTCATATCTTGCATGATAAAATATCTAATTCTCTGTAATTTGAAGAAAAAATAGATAGATGAGATTACATTGGAGAAAGATACTAGAAATAATCACACAATTTTTATCTATTCTAAGTTCTGAAAGCCTTGTTCCACTGGCCACATTGTCCTGAATTTGAAAAAAAAGGACTTGACATTTCTCTGCATGTTTTTGTGGCTTAATTAGTAGGAATGCTGTTCAACAAACATTTGTAAATTAATAAAAAATATCAGTAGGAATGGAATTATATTATAATGGCAAATCTAGCCAATTTCTTCTAATAGCTAAATGAATCAGGAGTTTATCGGAATAGCAACAAAAATTTCTGTAAAATATTTAAAAAATCAGGTAAGTAGTATTGTTGTCAGGTTTATACAACTATGCATAGATAATATATGATTGTCTTAACTGTTGAAATAAAAGGTGTATAGATTTCAGTATTCAAAGTACTCTGGGGATTAGTTTTTTATGCTTATGAATAAAGAGAAATATATGTCGAATTGTCTTTATCTGTGTTCATTCACTGATTAAACACTTTTTTAATATGAAAGACACTCAAGGAATACAATGATGTTTAAGCTAGTGGCTTACATAAAGGACAGTCTATAAAAACTCAGAAATGTTTATGCTCTGGTCCTCAACTTCAAGTAACTTTAAAAATTAGTCTTGTTTTTTAAAAGAAAATTTTGTTTATCATAGGAAATTTAAATCATGCATGTAGACAAATGAAGGAAACATTACCAATACCTTTGCTTGCTCTCAACATTATGCTGCATAGATTTGCAGTGTTTATAGCTGTATCTGTCTCTAGGTGTTCTTTGTTATAGTCAAAGTTTACCTCCTCAGAGAGCCTTTTCTTGTCTAATTCGGTCTTCCCTGTTATCATTGCACCTTGGTTATGCATCATAATTTGCAATTTTCTTTACTTGTTTACTACTTCACTTTGTGTCTCTCACACTATAAATTTAAACTCCACAAGAGTTAGGACCATATCTTTCTTGTTCATTATTTCAGTCCCAGTATCTTGCATAGTTGTTCCCAAATTGTAGCTTCAGTTATTTCATCCAAATAAGTTATCAAATTTATTTTGAGTGACCTGAAAATGAAAGCTAGCAATAAAAAACAACAGCTCTCAGGTTAATATTTTGATTGCTGCTGTATTAGAAATTTGGATCGTAGGGTGGGGGATGGGTATTTTCATAATTTTATTTCTTTCCATGCATAAATATGGTCTGTTTATTTTCTCTCTTTCTCTTTGTATTCCTTCTATAAAGTTAATTTTCTTCACCCAAGTCCTAAACATTTTTACTTAAATATTTCATGACTCTTGTTGCTATTTTTATTGTAGCTATTTCCCCTATTTCCCATTATATTGTAATTTTTTTATAAATTAGAAACAAAACATTCAGGCCCATGCAATTTTGGTGTTGGTCAGATATCTTTTTTATTTTTGCATGGGCAGACACCGGGACTCGAACCCGGGTCTCCAGCATGGCAGGCTAGAGCTCTGCCTGCTGAGCCACTGTGACCCTCCCGAGGGTTGTAGTAATCTCTTCAATTAATTCTGAAAGTTTTTCAATTGATTCTCTTGAGTTTTCCAAGCAGAAAATATTGTAATATGCAAATAATTATATCATTTATCATCTTTAAGATATTGACTTGATATTTGTTTTCTTACCTCTGCCATGTCTAGCATATTTGGTATAATTTAAAGAAAGCAATTAAAGGGACAGTTTCTGTCTTTTTCAGACTTTATTGGCATCCTCTTTAATATTTCATTAAGAAGGATGGTTTTGTTGCCTTGAGGCAGAAATTCTGTTCAGAAAATGTTCTTCTATTCTTCATTTGCTAATTGTTTTTCTAAGGAAACGATAACACTTTTTTTTTTAACTGCTTTTTCTTCTCTTATGTGCAGGTGATTGTTTGGCTTTTTTCTTTTCAACCTAGTTAAAGTTTTAAAAAGTAGATGATTTTACTGAAGTGTCTTCATATTCCTGGAATATATCTTCCTTTCATTATAAGCATAAAAAATTATTTTACTATATTCTATTGCTAATATTTTATTCCTGTGCTTTTTTGTTTTTGTTTTTTGGTATCCTTTTCCATAAGGGAAATTGTCCGGAGGTGTCTCTGAGAGGCTAGTTAGGCGTGTTGGGTGGTCAGACCAACGTGAGATGGAGGGTAACTTCTGGTCTGACACGGTGAAGGCCCCTTGGGGAGTGTAGAGGTGAGACAGAGGCTCCTCGACTGGTTTTCAGTAGAGACGGCCTGAGGCCGAATATTGAGGAGTGAGGAGTAAATTCGGAAATGCAGAGTGTTTGAATGAGAGAATGCCATAATTCTCACTTGTAAAATGTTAGCTGCCCTCTGCTCTGACATGACCCTCTCTGCTCTTCTGAAACCGTCAGGTAAATTCTATCACACACAACGGGTTTAGGTAGTGCCCAGCCAGGTTCTTTATTTTAACCTAAGTCAAATTTTTCAGTACATTAGTCAATCCATAGCAACAAAATAAAGAATACAACGAAGACTTAATAACCTTGAGGTATTTTGTCTGAAAGTGGTAAGTATAATCAAAATTGTATTTAGGTGTTTACTGTGCCATTTATTAACTTTGAGACGTTGGGTACGTTAGTTAACCTTTTTGTGCCTCAATATACTTATTTGTAAAACAAAACTAACATTACCTACTTATGGGTGTGCTGTGAGGTCTAAATGAGATTGAGTGTACTCTCATGAAAGTTAGCTTGTGTTAATATATCTGGACAATATAGTTGCTGGGTTCTTTCTTTTCTTTTTTGAGTATATTGATAGGAAATAAAATGGGACTGGTATGGAAAAAACAACAACTATGAAATCCAAAGTTGTAAAGCCAAGTATTTAATTAAGAACAGATCATGGGAAGAGAATAGCTCTAAGATACAGGTTCTAATTTTTTATAGAGAATTACATTTAAATTATCAAGGTCAAATTTTCCACTCAAAAAGTGTCATGCACATATTATTGTACGCTGAACATATGAATTTGGCATTTGACAACTTTTTTGTTGCTCTTTATTTTTTTAAAGTTAAAAGAAGTGAGGCACACTAATGATACAGTTGCAGTTAACAATTCAAATTGTCAATTCCCACACCTGCCCTCAACTGACGTGTTAAGGCCGGAGATACACATCCTAAATTACTTTTCTTTTCTTCAAAATTGCCCTGCCTGTGGTGGTAAGTGGGCTATTTTTCTCATAAGTCTTAAATATCTGGAAAGTATTTTAAGATTTCTATTTTATTTTTTTTAACTTAAAACATTTTCATTAAAACAGTTCCCTATATATTAAGTTGTGTAATTTAATTTACATTTTATTATATCATTGACACAAATTATTACTTTCTGCTGACCGTTAACTGCTAAATGTATAACCATCAACCAATGCTAATGTTTTTCTTAAGATAATCTCTAAAATTTTAAGTTCAGCAAATAATATGGTCATATTCATGCTTCAGTATATTACAACACTGAATCAAGTTTGATATCACAACCAGATACTAAAATGTTTTATTTTGATAAAAGACACACAAGGTCTCAAAAAAAGGAACTGTCATAACTGCCAGTTGGACAGGTAGATTTAAAAAGTTTAAATTATTAAAATGTCACTTTACTAAAGTTGGGAACAATCACAAAATTCCATAAGTAAAAACAATAGCTATTTACCCACATGTACATAATAATCTAAATCAATGTATTTTAAATTCAATTTGTAACTATTTTCTAGAGAGCTTTATGTTTTTCAATATTTATTTTGCCTGAGGTACTTTGACACCCAAGAGTTTTCACATACAGAAAAATGGACTGAGATTGTTTTCAAAAGATATGCATATTGATTATAAATTGTATGCTTAATAAGATGAAAGGCTCTGCTTAATCCTCTTTTAAAAGCAGTTTTCCCATTCCTGACCTGCATATTTTTGCAAAATCAGGCCCAAGAAACACCCTGTGTTCATTTCTCTCCATCTATTAAAATGATTCTTATAAATCAAATAACCCAAGTTGTTGTTTGCTCATTCTTCCCTTTATTTAGTTTTGTTTAATATTTTTATGCCCTGGGACTTTCGACCTTTCTCTCGTCACTTTTTACTTTCAAAGCTCTGGCATTGAAGCTTCACAGAAACCTGAGTACAAAGGTTCTACTGTTATTTACTCATCAAAGTTTCATCTCAAAGTTAATACGGATTTCAAACACAAATACAGAAAAGAAATAGATCTGATGCCTTCGTTATTATCATAAAAGACGAAAACTAAAAAGACCTTTACGACAGATACAAACCAGACTTAATTAAATAATAAGTTCGTTATCTCTCGTTACTACCTACTAATTGATCTCTTTTAGAAATACTCCCTACGCTTTTTATTTTGTCCAGTGAGATTTTCTCTCTCAAGAGTTATTTTTCTCTTATTAATTGCCCTCCCTTTTCATCTTAGATTCCCTAGCTGCTCCCCCCACCTCCCCATCCCTAAATCCTCACCAGTGTCTTTCTGTGCCCCAAAGTAATGAGATGGATAATTTATAAATGGTGATGTAGGAACAATGACAGAAAACATAATTTTTAATATGATGATTTATTTTTGTTAATATCCCTACCAACCCCACATTTTACCTACACAGCTTATTCCCGTATGCGATTCACTTTTTTTTCTTTTTCTTTTTACCCAATTCCACTGTTTTAGGATATATTAATTACATGTCTTAGTAAGGAATATTTCCATTTAGGATGTACCTGCACAAATGTGTAAAATTCTGCTGCATTCCACTGTTCATTAGTGGAATGCTTCATTTAGGTACTAAAATTTAATTTCACGTGAGATATTTCTAAGTAAGCAGTTCAAAAATGTTGATTTTGATTTGGTTTTTCTGCCCAATTTAACAGAAAAACAGAGGACAGAATGGTTAATTCTACCGAGTCCACCACAATGGAAAGGATGGTAGTTCTCAGTTTCATTTATGCTCTCATATTGATGGATTAGCCTATATTACACGTGTTATGTGCCAATTATGTCTTTTGATTCTGATTCAAGAAAAGCAGTAGGAATCTCGAATGATGAAAATCCAGAAGCACTTGTTATTTCCAGACTTTTGATAGAAATAAAGGAAGACTCATAGTTGAAGAAAATCAAAGTGTCAAAATCAACTTCACATGTAGTTTGCTTAACTGAGGAGACGCAATGGGAGAAGATAAAGCTAGTCTGTGACCCACTGGAGTTTGACAGTTCCCTGTGTCCAGTTAGCTGGAAGTGTTCTTCCGTGCTGTCGTAAGTACTGAGATGTCATGGGAAGAGCAGGTCAGCATTTCTGAGCAGCCAAGAAGCACACAGAAATGGCTGAGCAGAGAGACAGTGGAGCTGGCACGGAGGCTGAGGAAGCCTGCAGGGAACAGGGACCTGACAGACAACTGGATACCATGCAGGTGTCAGCAGCAGATGCAGGAAGACAAAGAAAGACAAGGGTCCAAGGCCAGCAGGACATGTCTGCACGGGCCAGGGAAGGCAGTGTGAACACAGGAGACATTCTCTGCTTGGGTGATAGTGAGACATGGTGAAAGCCACCTCAGGAACCCAGATCATCTTCAGGGCAAAGAAGAGGGGAGGTGTGGGTGGGGGTATCCTCAACTGACAGAGTATACGCTCCAGAGTTTTCAACCAGAGTCGAATTAATAAGAGTATAGCAATTTGCTGCCCAACGATAATGGAGTCTCATGAGCTAAATTGAATTATAGAGAAATAAGTAAAGTTGTATCTTTGTACACCTGCGTGTGTGACAATCTACAGCTGTCAATACTGCGCTCCATAATCTACCATGTGGGATGGTGCGATGGTGGCTCAGTGGCAGCGTTCTCACCTGCCATGCTGGAGACCTGGGTTCGATTCCAGGTGCCTGCCCATGAAAAACAAAATACCACAAAAACAAAACTGCATAATCTACCTACCATGTGGAAGGCAAAAAGAAGTACAAAACTGCTTTTTTTCCATTCCATAGTAAATACCAAAGATGAGAACTTATTATAAATTGAAGTACATACCAGTCTAAGTCTATAATGAGAAATTACTTATTTTTTTGTATGCTGTATGGGGTGGGATCACATTTCATTCTTTCTCCATCTGAGTATCCTGTTATTGCAGCACCACTTGTTGAATTTTTGTCTGTTTATTTGTTTGTTTTGGGAAGTGCATGAGCGAGGAAATGAACCTAGGTCTCCCACGTGTCAGGCAAAAATTCTACCACTGAATTACCCTTGTACCCATAGAAATAACTTTTGTTCATTGATTTTTTTTTAACTATAGGGTTTTTAGCGCAGTCCCGTTCCCTGACCGAGTTTTCATTTCAATTTCTATTAGCTAGATCTGAATGAAAGCAAATAAAGCTAGATATCAAGTAAATATGTTAACTCTGCATATTTGAATACTTTTTATGGTGGTATAATTCTAACTGTCATTGGTGATATTGATAGGAAGGTCAGATTTACTGAGAGGTAACTCCAGTCTTTAAGCATCTCCCCAATGGGTAAGACCTTTGTCCACTAATGAGTGTTCTTTCTTGAGGCTGGTTTTGTAAAGCCTTGCCCCATGAATGGACTGTCAATCAACTCACAGCTGCACCCAAGGACTTCAGATGTTGTATCCATGGTGACATGCCAAAAACGGCGAGCAAATTAATCCATTTGTGCGGAATTCTCAGTGAGACTCCACTTTCATCTTTCAGACACAACTGTTAAAGTCTGATGGGAATGTAATATACTAAGCAAAAGCAAAATAGCTATGGACTAACCACAGGAACTTCCCGATGCAAACAGTGGGGCATCTTTCCCTTTTTACTTGCTAAAGATAACAGAGAAGAGTTGGGGATTTGATATTGCCACCATAATGTTCTTTTAGTGAAAGGTTATATTAATCTAACGCTCACTTGTAGGCATCTTCATCACCTACTCTCACCAATACCAACTTGAAAACAAGTACAATGATTTATACAGTGGTATAGCAAGTAAAAAATAATTTTTTATCTTGTTTTTATTGATAACAGTATTCATAAAACACATAGTATTGAGGGCTACCTCCATCAGAATTTGAATGAACTGTCAGCTTACTCTGTTAAAAGCACAAACTGAGCTAAATCTTTGTCTTTTAGAAAAGGTTAAAAAATATCCGTGTGTTCATTGCCTTATTAGAGCTTCTTATTAGCCCTATATCTAGACAAGTCTGCTCTCCAAGTACTGTATCTTGAATAAACATATTATTTTGTCTAGTGTTATGACGAATTTATTTAAATCCAAATAAAAAATTGTATTGTCAAAATTATTTAATGAACTATTGAAGCTGGATAACTTTACACAAGAGAAACATGAAGAGCAGATGCTGGCTTTTAATTTGGGATTCACAGTTATTGCTCAGTATATTGAAATGAAAGCCAAAATTAGTGTTTTTTTTATTTCTGTTACTCTGGCCTTGGGTTCTTGGGTTGAATTTTTTTTTTTCTGCATGGGCAGGCACCTGGAGTTGAACCTGGGTTTCCAACATGGCAGGCAAGAACTCTGCCTGTTGAGCCACCGTGGCCTGTCTGAGTTGTATTTTTATGCATAGAAATAAAATAAACTTTTTTCTATCATGCAGTTCTTAGCTTTTTCAAATTATAGAACCCTTTGAGAATCTAACGGAAGTTTAGACTCTTAGTAAAAGTGTACATATATATGCTGAACAAATTTGCATGCCTTTTCAGGTGATTTATGGACCCTAAGTTAAGAAAATATAAATCATATTAGTGTTTAAATTTCTTCTTCAAAGTTCTGAGGATACTTCCAGTTTCAGTTCTGAAATTTAAAGAGCTTGGAAATTGTCATTCCCATGCTATGACAAAAACAAACAAACAGAAAACATCAAATTGAAAATCAATGACTTTTCTTAGTTCTGGTAGAGAACTGAGGGTGCAGTGCAAAATGACAATGGGCAAATGGAAGAGACAGGCAAATCAAGCGAGACACCGCTGAGATTTGCTTAACTGGAGCAGAAACTTCTAGAGCCATAAATGGGTAGGAACACTTAAATGGTAATTCTGATAAGTCGCAAAAGGACTAGATAGAGAGTGAGAAACAACAGGGGCCTTGTAATCTTAAGGGATCCCCAGAATTTTCCAGGCTTTCCTCCCAGAAAGTTCACCAGGTTCTCATGGTGAAAATAAAACAGTAATCCCTTCATGGTTTAGGGAGGCTGAGGGGCAGGGGAATCATTGTGAAATACCCCTCCCCAGCATTCTCCATAACAAAAGCCTACTCTTCAGGAGAGAACACTCTAGCAGAGCCTCATCCCAGCTGGGAAAGGTAGCCTTCCCATTCTAATCTCTCTAGATTTCTTGTTCCACCTAAAGGGGAAAAAACTGTATTACTGGAAAAATGCTGTGAAGATCACAGCCTTGAGATACAGGCCCTCTAAAAGCCTGGAATTTAATAATAAAATTATAGAGTGCTTTCCCACACAGCTAACAACTACACCAACTGAGACCCAGTATAACAGTGAATTACAGCTGAAAGATTTAGAAGATGCATCTGCTCTCTGAGGAGGCGCTTTTAGTGAAGCCCAAAGCCAAAAGATGAGACAAACTAGGACACAAGCTGCAGCTTCTAGCACTATAACTACATCAAACATTAAGTGGCCCAATTCCTAGCCAGACTGACATACATCCTTATGCCAAATGCCCATTTACCTCTGTTCCTATTACCCAATACAAATTTCTGACTTTCAAAAAAAATTACAAGGCATGATAAAAGGCAAGTGTTCTAGTTTGTAAGCTGCCAGAATATGTTATACCAGAAACAGAACGGCTTTTAAAAAGGAGAATTTATTAAGTTGCAAGTTTACAGTTCTAAGCCTGTGAAAATGTCCAAATTAAGGCAAGGCTATGGAAATATCCAAATTAAGGCACCAGCAAGAGCTTACCTTCACTCAAGAAAGGCTGATGAAGTTCAGGGTTTCTCTCTCAGCTGGAAGGGCACATGGCAGACTTGCTAGCTTTCTCTCTAGGATTCTTATTTCATGAAGCTCCCCAGGGGTATTTTCCTTCTTCGCTCCCAAAGGTCTCTGGCTGCATGGGCTTTCATGGCTCTGAAGATTTTTCCAAAATGTTTCCTCTTTTAGAGGATTCCAGTAAACTAATCAAGGCCCACCCAAAATGGGTGAAGTCACATCTCCCTCTAATCAAAGGTTAATATCCACAATTGGGCGTGTCACATCTCTGTGGAGATAATCTAATCAAGCACCCAACCTATAGTGCTGAATAAGGATTAAAAGAAACGGCTGTCTCCAGGAGATGGATCAGGATTAAAACATGGATTTTCAAGGGCACATAATCCTTTCAAGCAGCAGAGCAAGGAAAACCACAGTCTTAAGAGGCAAAGCAGATATTAGAACCACATTCAGATGTGACACAGATGTTTTTATTATCAGGGAAGAAATTTTCAATAACTATGACTAATATGTCGACAACTTTAACAGAAAAAATATATACACTATGCAAGCTAAGTAATGTAATAAAAGATGGAAACTCTGAGGAAGAGTCAAAAGGAAATTCTACAAATAAAAAAACACTATAAGAGAATTGAAGAGTAAGCTTTGATAGGCTCATCACTACACAGGACACAACAAAGAAAAGAATCAGAAGATTGAAGATGGATCAATATTAACCTCCCAAACTGAAATGCAAAGAGAGAAATGAAAGGGACACACCACACATAAACACACACACACACACACACAGAGATTAGGATATTCAAGAACTGTGCCATGATTTCAACGATGTAACAGGTATAATTTGAATATCAGAGGAGAAGCAAGGGCAGAAGAAATATTTGAAGTACAAATGGTCAAGCACTGTTCTAATTTGCTAAACTGCTGGAATGCAATAGACCAGAAACAGAACAGCTTTTAAAAAAGGGAATTTATTAAGTTGCAAGTTTACAGTTCTAAGGCCATAAAGATGTGTCAGTTACAGTTAGGATATAAAAATGTCCAATCTAAGGCATCCAGAGAAAGATATCTTAGTTCAAGAAGGCCAATGACGTTCACGGTTTATCTTTCTACTGGAAAGGCACATGGCAAACATGGCAATGTCTGCTAGCTTTCTCTCCACGCTTCTTGTTTCATGAAACTCCTCCAGGGGCAATTTCCTTCTTCATCTCCCAAGATCTCTGGCTGCGTGGGCTCTTGTGGCTCTGAAACTTTTTCCAAAGTGCTTTCTCTTTTAAAGGATTCCAGTAAACTAATCAAGAACCACCTGGAATGGGTGGAGTCATATCTCCCTGTAATCAAAGGTTAATACCCACAGTTGGGCACATCACATATCTGTGGAGATAATCAAATCAAGTTTCCAAACTATGGCGCTGAATAGGGATTAAAAGAAATGGATCAAAGGGTGCACAGGTGATTCAGTGATAGAATGCTTGCCTTCCATGCGGGAGACCCGGTTTTGATTCCTGGACCCCTGGACCATGCACCCATTCCCCAAAAGAAAAATAGAAATGGATCAGGATTAAAACGTGGCTTTTCCAGGGAACATAATCTTTTCAAATTGGCACAAGCACTTTTCAAAATTAAGTACAATCATCACACTATGGATCCAAGAATTTCAGAGAACCTCATGAACCAAAAACCCCTACATCTACCAAAAAAATACCAACATCTAGGCATATCATATTCATATTGTACAAAACCAAGGACAAAGGAAAAATCTTGATAGAAGCCAGAGGAAAACAAACATCTGCCTATAGAGGAACAAATATAAAACTTACAATGGACTTATGATCAGAAATCATGCAAGTGAGATGAGAGTGGAATTAAGTATTTAAAGCATTGAAAGAAAAAAAGTCTACCAACCTAGAATTCAGTATTCAATGAAATTATCCTTCAAAAATGAATGAGACTAAAGACTCTCAGTCAAGTAATAACTGAAGGAAATTAAATTGCACATATTAGAAAAGAAGAAAGTTTGAAAGTAAAAACCTAAGCTTTTACCTTAGGAAGCTAAAGAAAGAATAATTAAACCTAAAGCATACAACAGAAATCAGTAAAATTGAGAACAGGAAAACATAGAGGGAGTCAACAAAACTAAAAGCTGATTTTTGAAAAAAAACAGTCAAATTGATAAATTTCTAGCTTGGCTATCCACAAAAAAAAAAAAAAAAAAAAAGGAAAAGAGAGAAGACTCAAATTTCCAATATCAGAAATGAAAGAAATCCAGGGAAAAATTGAACCGGATACAGAATCTACAGCTTTCACAAAGATTAATTTAAAATATATTCTATGCCTAAAGGTAAATTGAAAAATTTTAATACTTCTATAGCAAAACATAGGAGAAAATTGATGTGACCTTCATCTTGGTGATGACTTTTATATATAACACCAAAAGTATTATCTATGTAAGAAAAAAATGATATATTGAACTTTGTTAAAATTAAAAACGTATGCTCTGCAAAAAACTGTTAAGAAAATGAAAAGACAAGCCAGGAACAGGGAGAAATATTTGTAAAACACATATCTGATAAAGTACTTGCATCCAAAATACACAAAGAACTCTTAAAACTTGACAATAAGAAAAGAAACAGCCAAAATTTAAAAACTGGTGAAAGATCTGGACAGATACCTCAGCAAAGAAAATATGTGAATGGAAACTAAACATATGTGAAGCTTATAAACATCATTTATCATTAGAGTATTACAAATTAAGTATTACAAATTAAGACAATAATGAGATTCTACTACATACCTATTAGAATGACTAAAACCCAAACAACTCATAATACCATGTGCTGATGGGGATATGAAACTACAGGAACTCTCATTCCTGGAAGGAATGCAAAATGGTGCAGCCACTTTGGAGCATATGTTGGCAGGTTCTTATAAAGGTAAATATACTTGACCATAAGACCCAACAATTGCACCCCTAGGTATTTTTTCAACTACTTTGAAAACTCATGTCTTCACAGAAAGCTGCAAGCGAGTGTTCATAGCAGCTTAATCATAATTGCCAAAATCTGAAAGCAGTCAAGACATCGTTCAATAGTTTAATGGATAAATTCACTGTGATACATCCATATAATGTAATATTATTCAGGACTTAAAAGAAACAAATTATTGGGTCACGCAAGGACATTGATGACCCTTAAATGCATATAGTTCAGGGAAAGTAGTCAGTCTGGAAAGACTACGTACTATATGATTCCAGTGGTCTGATAGTCTGCAAAAGGCAAAACCATAGAGTTGTTAAAAAGATTAGTAGTTGCCAGGGATTTGTTTGGCAGAGGTGAGGTGGGGATAAGGAATAGTCTTGAACAGAAAGTGAATCATGGGGTATTCTTTTAGAGTGGTGAATAGTTTTTAGTCTGTATTCTACTGTAGTTGTGGATACAAGGCACTATGTATTCGACAAAACCACAGCTTCAGACTACAAAACTCATAGCTTGAAACCATGCCACGTAAAGTGAACGTCAATATATGCAAATTTAAAAAATCATTAGAATGTCGATGACTCTAGATGAAACGCAGAATGGGACAAACAATCTAATGCATCCAAACGTATGGAAACCACCTTGCTGAAGTGGTTGGGTAAGAAAAGTGCTGACCAAAGTAACCGAAATAAGTGGCGTCTCCAAGACTAAAGGCAAAAGTAACACTATGTAAACGCGATACTCTCTTAGATGAAGTTGTTTCTCATGAGGTTGGGGATGACTATTTCTGATAGAGCTATACATATGTACTGGGATGGAGCAATTGAGTAAGTGGATGGAGGATGGTTTGAGCCACATTTCTTACGTTTTGAGTAGAAGTTACAGATAAGCAAAGGGAAGAGGCCAGAATGGCATATGTGGTCATGGATTAAGGGTGCAGACTTCAGTAAGAACTCATTTGTAGTTAACCCAAATAGAGAAGATAACGCATTGAAATATTTATGAGTATACGTAAATGCATTGGTTAGTATACACGTATATATTTCTTTGCTCTGGAAGCCGATAGGACTTAGAGACAATGCACTGGGATAGTAAAGAGCAAACCTCATGCCCAGACCTTGGTTTCTAATACCATCCTATAATAAAATTAACCAGAGCATCTTGGAGAAATGACTCATTCTAGAAATATGCAGGAGATAAGCGACATGAGCCTGGAATGTCTTGTAGTGTCAGAAAGCAAGGATGCGCTCAGAAAATAAAAACAAAACCTCACAATGCTATGGGTATGATATGGGGCCACAGGAGCCAAATGCAGGCACTCCCCATGGCCAAATCTGGAACAATTTAACCCAGAAAATAAGTAAATCAGTTTGAGATTATAATCTAAATTATAAAACAAATAGCCATGAGACCACTCTGATATAACTAAGTGATTGAATAAATAAGCAAATGGGGTATAATAGAAAACCTCTTGTGCAGAAGAATTCCAAGTAGTGGAGCATTACTCCTACTCTTTAAATGTAAGCTGAGCATAATGACTTCCTACCAAAGATACTGTATTCTTCCAAAGAATAGAGGAAAAATGAAGTAACTTTACAGAGGAGAAACTTGACAAAAACTACCTCAGCCAGATGACCAAGGTCAATGAAAATAATGATGTCATGTTGATAGTTTGTCTCCTTAATATGATGGAAAATGACCTTTGGTGCTTTCCTCCCCCAAACCCACACTGAGTGCAGGAAAGTCATTGGGTAAATCCCAACTGAGAGACATTCCACAAACCCCTGTCTAGTACTCCTCAAAACCCTCAAGATCATCAAAACCAAGGAAAGCCAGAGAAACTGTCATGGCCTGAGGAGCCTAAGGAGACATTATGAGTAAATATTTGGTATCATAGATGGGATCCCTTAATAGAAAAAGGACAGTAGGTAAAAACTAAGGAAAGTTAAACAAATTATGGATTTAATAACAAATTAATGGTAAAATATTTCTCAATATGAAACTTGCATTTTGAAGTTCTAAATAAATCATTCATTTCTGAGAAATTTCACAGATGTTAGATACGGGAGTTTTGCTTGTTGATGCTTGGCTATTCACAAATATCATTGCATTATGCCCTTCATACTTGTCAAAACAAGGTGCTCATTTCATTTATTGAGGATAAGTCTGAGCAGATAAAAATATAGGTAAAATTTAGAAGAATTCTGTTCTAATGGAGTTCAAAGTCTAGGATTGAATTATCTTGTAGGAGCTGGGGTGATACAGTTTTGGTTTCCAGATATTATCAGAAAAACATTCAGTGATATTTGTTTAAAATTATTGCAACATGAAAATATTTTAGTACCTTTCATCTTAGAATAAAACAAAACAAAACAAAAATTAATTCTCTAGACCTCAAGTTTCCCTCCAACCACTGTGTCTTTTCTTTGTTCCCACAAATTCAAATTTCTAGAGAATTGCCTGAAGATGATCAAATTCTTTATCATCAATTCATCCTCAGATCTCTCCAATCTTGCTTCTGAACCAATCACTCAATTGAAATTGCCAACAATTGGCAAAAATAAGCCCCATGTTGTCAAACCTGAAGTTCATTTGTTGGTTCTCAAATTTCCCATCTTTTTCAATAGTAAAAGTTTTTATCAGTCTCTTTATTCTATTATACCTCATTGGCTACTTCTCAGCCTCCTTTGCTAGCAACTCTGCTGCCTACTATTTAACTTGTATAGTTATGCAGAGTTTAATCCATGGACACTTTTCTGTTCTTTCTTCCCTGGGTCATTTTACTTACTCCATGATTTATTATTTCATCTATATGCTATTGATTTCCAAGTAGAGCCCAAAACCCCTCCTCTGGGCACCAGACTAGCATGTTTGTCCCCCCTACTTGTTCTTCCCTTATTTCACAAACTTCATAGACTTAGCTTATCTCAAACTGAACTTGTGCTTTTCATACCGATCTTTTCGATTTCCAGTAAATGGCCTCAGTGTCTATCCAGTTGTTCCATATGGAAACCAAGGAGTCATCCTTCATTTAGCCCTTTCCCTTCTCTTGACATCTAGTCCATTGTTGAATCCTATTGTTTCTGTGTCCAAAATATATTTCAACATGTTTACCTCTGTCTTCCTCTGTTATCACCACCTTTGGCCAAGGAACCATCCTTTCTTCTGGGATTCCAACAACTGTCTCCTAATAAATTTCTATATGAACCATTTTAAGACATCCATAATCTCTAGCCATGCATAATTTAAAAAGTCATAGTTACCATCATATCAAACATGTTAAAATATTTGCACACCCCACATTACAAGTAGTATTTTTACTGCAAGAATATTTTAAAATTTGCTTGTGAAATTACATGGAAATAAGATTTCATTTAATATACGACCAGCCAATATTTCTGAGAAAATGCATGATTATTTACCAGAAATCATCCAATACATAGATTTCTTATGAGTGGAAAGAATCTAATCCCCAGATGGCTTTTTTATTTTAATGGCATATTTATGAATTATACATGTAAGAGTATGATTTGAGTATACCATTTTGTAGACATTCAATTGAACATTTGTTTCTTTCTCAACAGTTTATGAAAGTAGTATACTGCTCAGATGGGGAAGTTGAAACACATGACTCTCCTAAGGCAGCATAGTTAAGAAGCATCGGGGCCAGAATTTGAAACCTAGGACTTTGATTCCAGGTCAGTCATTACTCTCCTATGAATACTCTAGGAATGGCAATCTCTTGAATGGTAGATAAGTTTTGGGGTACAGACCCCTTGTGAATCTTTGTTGACCAGGTGATTCTGACCAAGTATATTAAATGGAAACCCAGAGAATTCCACCAATGAACAAAGCATATTGGCTGCATGACATTTCATATCACTTTTAGACAGAGAAGATAATCATCAGGGTTGTAAATTGGCAGCTCTCCCATTTTCAGAGGGCATTTAAGAATGGCTATACTTTACAGAAATCGTCTACAAATTCTGAATCAACATAATCTGTGTACCAGACTTGCTGTTTAAAACTCAGTGACCGCCATGACTGCTTTTGTTTTCTATCGCTGTTGGAATACAGCACGGTGTTTCAGATGATAAGATGCATGAGTTAGTGCACGCTTAGTGAAATGTGTTCTTTCCTTCTTCAATAACACATGATTCAAGTGTCGAGTTGCTTTATGTTTTGTCTATGGTCATGGTAGAGAATTTCACCCTGGGATGCTTGCCAGGGACCAAAGCTGGCTTGTACACCATAGATGCTGTTTTAAAAGCTCTGGACCACACAGTGGTGATCTTTGGCTTTTGAGGTCATGCATGGCATTCCTCTTGAATGCTATATTTATAACAATTTGGAGTTCACTTTTAGAAAAAATGCTCATTATTGAGAAGACTGCTGTGTTCCAGTAAGTTTGCTTTTTGATGAATTCCTGAGTGCTGCAAAATGCAACCAAGATATCTTCATGCAGGTAAGCAGGCAGTGAGAATTTTCATTATTTTGTGGTATTACTGTCAAATTTAAGGCAATGGTTGTGAAGGTATTACATGTTTAATGCATTGAAGAATTTAAATTTAAAGATAGAATATGCAGGTCTGAAATCTTTGATGATGTGGTCCAGAGAAAAGTACATTATTTCTGTGGGGTCTAATATAAAATTGTAGCTCTTACCATCTTTTATCTATCTACTATCCCTTCTCAATCATGTTGTTAAACAGATAAATTCTCTGTAACATGTGTCTTGAGAAAAGTTAAACACGTCTAGCTATTCAAGAGAAGTCAATAACAACATCAAGCATTAGTGCTGTATGGAGACATAACTCACCACAGGAACTTTGAGTTTAGGAAGTTAACAAAACAGCTTTTTAATTTTCTATGAAGAGTGATCAGGAGAAACTGCCTCATGGCAGGGATAGGTACAGAAATCAATTCTTTAAACATTATCCAAAAGTGATTTGGTAAAAACATCAATGTTGGAATACATATTGCGGTATGTTCCACTTGAGAGCATTCTCAAAACACACCTAACGTGATCAGTAATTTTCCCTTAATAGTATTGTTCTAGTCTGCTAGCTGCCAGAATGCAATATACCAGAAACAGAATGGCTTTTAAAAAGGGGAATTTAATATGTTGCTAGTTTACAGTTCTAAGGCTGAGAAAATGTCCCAATTATAACAAGTCTATAGAAATGACCAATCAAAGGCATCCAGGGAAAGATACCTTGGTTCAAGAAGGCTGATGAAGTTCAGGGTTTCTCTCTCAAGTGAGAAGGCACATGGTAAACACAGTCAGGGCTTCTCTCAGCTGGAAGGGCACATGGCGAACATGGTGTCATCTGCTAGCTTTCTCTCCTGACTTCCTAGTTCATGAAGCTCCCTGGGAGGCGTTTTCCTTCTTCATCTCCAAAGGTCGCTGGCTCGTGGACTCTCTGCTTTGTGGTGCTACAGCATTCTCTGATGTCTCTGAATCTCTTCTCCAAAATGTTTTCTCTTTTACAGGACTCCAGAAACTAATCAAGACCCATCCAAATGGGTGGAGACACAGCTCCCCTAATCCAGTTTGACAACCACCCTTGATTGGGTTTCATCTCCAGGGAGATGATCTAATTACATACAGTATTAAATAGGGATTATTCTGCCTTTATGAAATGGGATTTACATTAAAACATGGCTTTTCTAAGGGACATACATCCTTTCAAACCAGCACAAGTATCTACAACTTACCTTCATAAAATTATAAGCCATTAATAGAATCTGGAGAAAGTAGAACAAATATCTCTTACTGGTGTGAAAATGCAAGCATAATGAATAAATTTCATTTATCTGGAAAATATAGAAGAAAAATGTTTACTTGACTGTGATTTTTTTTTTACATTTCCTACATGCGTATGAGAAAGACACAAATTGATATTATAATTTAATAAAGAAGAAACTCTCATGATATATTTTAGGAAGGAAAATAGGTTAAACTTAGTTGTCTATGCCTCTTAAATCTATTGTGATATATAATGTTGATTGATGCATCGACTTCGATTTGATATTTTTGAGTGTCTATTATATACTAAAGATGGGCATGAATTTTCCGCCCCCCTGTGCAGTGACACATGCATATAGAAGACGTGTGGCTCTGGAGTTAGCAACAAGAGGCGGATCAAAGAAGTCAGGAAAAGCTTTACAGAGGACTTGAAATTTGAACTAAGGAGTAAGAGACTTGAAAGGTTAGTTGGTCTTGAAATGTCGAAATAAAAGGAAGGACTTTTGGTTTGTTTTTGTCTTGTTTTTGCAGAAGGACTGGCTTGTGAAAAAGTGCTGGACTTAGAAGGTCGTATGTGCTGAGGAGCTGTGATAGAGCTTTCCCGTGGTAAGAGCTGGCAGGTCAAACGCCGGAGCTCGAGATGGTCCTGGAAGGTTGGTTGAGGGCTGAGCTATGACCTGAAATAGCAACACCGGGTTTTGGGGGCTTTAACTGTTTGAACAGCCGTGCACAGTGCTTTTTAACCTTTAAAAACTGGCCATCCAATTTCACAGGGGCAGCAGTGAGAAATATTTGTTTTCTCTCCTTCCAATTCTACTTCAGTGCAGTGGGCTGGTGAAATATTTAGCGTTCCTCTCCGCTATAAGAGAAAGGGCAAGTACGATGGGGCATGATAACGAGCGCTGAGTTATCATCTCCGACTGCCCGTGCTGTGGGCGGGGGGGAGCAGACCCTGCTGGGTCCTGCAAAGGAGCCGCCGCCATCTCTTGGCTTCACCGATCTTTGCTCTCTGGCCCTGTGGCTCCAGTGTTGTCAGATCCTCTGATTTTACAAGAGGCCAGAAATCAGGATTTTATGTGATATCCTTCAATTTTTATGGGCTGGCAATGGCCTTACATTTTTTTTTTTAAACACCGTGTAGGCCAACGTGATGTCTCAGCCAAGCAAAACAGGGCTGAGTTCCTTAGGCTGTGGGCTGCCAGCTTACCATTGCAGTTTTACCTTGTTGAGATCACAAAATATTCTCAACGTAACATTCTGCTGTTAAAATTAAAGCACAATGAGAACGTTGTCAGAATTTTTCTTTTTCAGTGTATACCCAGAAAATTAGAAGTATATAATGAACATGCGTGCATTTACCATTGTATAATAACAATCATTAGACTCATCTTATTTGTTTCAAATCTATCTTTTTAGAAATAATACTTCACTAAATAGATGAGGCCTCCCTTCACCCCTCCCCAATTAAATTTTCAGGAGTTCCTCACAGAGATAGTTATTACGAAGTTAATATTCTTCATGTTTACCTTTTAACACTATTGCTAATTTGTATCCATGATCAAAACTATTGTTTGTAGATTTACATTTTTTTAAAAATGTATTATGATACATATTTCATTTTACATCTTGTCTTTTTAATTCAATATTATAATCTAGAGGGGTTTAATCTTGATTTGTATAGATCAGTTTATTAATTTTCATAGTACATAAAGAAGCATTGTACTTTAAATGTATTCATCCATTATCCTACTGATGATCATTTAATATTTTTCCACTAGAATTATGGTGCACTGGACATCTTTATATATGTTTCTTCGGGCATGTATATCTATGTTTCTCTAGAACATAAACTTAGAAAAGAATTGCTGGATTCTAAGGTATACACACCTTCAACTTTACTCGATGAAATCTTAACGTTGCAATTAAGAGTTTTAAAATATGGCTTCCCAAAGAAGTTGTACAAATTTACATTTGATCAGATGCCTGCAAGTTCCTTTTTCTTTGCCTTTGCCAGGATTTGATATTTTCCAACTTTAAATTTTTACCAATTTGATGAGTGAAAAAGGAAGTATTTTTGTGGTTTTACTTTGAATTTTTCTAAATACTAGTGAGTATGAGCATCTTTTTATATATCTATTGACCATTTTGGTTTCCTCTTTTATGACTTGTCTGTTTATATCCTTTGGCCGTTTTCTTTTTTTTTCTCTTTTGCATTTGTAAATTGAATTTCAGGATTTCTTCATATTTCGAGGTATCGATCTCTTGCCAGCTAGAAGTATTGCAATTAATAAAAAAACATCATTCGCATTTTCAGTCTTGCACTTTTGTTTAAAATATTTTATATTATCTAATAAATCTCTCCCTGAAAGCTTGACAATATTCTTCTTTATTATATTTTTAAAGTTTTAAAGTTTTGTTTTCTACTCTACGGATGTCTTTAATCTCCCTGGAATTTATTTTGTTTTGATGTAACTCAGCCATGTGATCTTTATTCCTCATTAAGGGTCAGTCTTTAGGTCAGCGCTCTTTCTTACCTAATCCCACTTCGCCTCCTACCAGTTGCTCCCTCTCTAAAATATTTATTGTTACTCCTTATAATACAATTTCCATGCTAACAGTTATAAAAAGCCTAAGGGACAAACAATATCTAATCTGCAGTGTCCCAAACCATCCAAAGCAGGGCATTCACTAGTCTCAGCTCTCGTACAGGTGGCACGTGATCACTGAGCTACAGAAGTAGGAAACGGAGAAACTTAAAATGAAGCTTCAGTGGAACAATCCTGAGGGAGCCGTGGAGAAACAGCTTCAAGAGTTTAAGGTGTCTGCCAATTAAGCATTTTGTTTTAGCTATTTGATCCTATGTATTAAGATCTAAAACAAACTTTATTTCCCTCTGAACAGGAAAAAAAAAGGTTTTACCTGTTTACTCTCAACTGAGAGTTTCCTAGCAGGTCCATATCTACGCTCTGAAGAAAACGTAAGTAAAATATTTTTATTTATTTCAATTGCCATAGTACAGCTGCGTCACAGAAATCTGAAAAAATGCTCATGCATATGCTTGCTGCCTCAGATGATGTAAACTGCCGCACGCAAAGCTGTGCACTAACAGGAGTCGAGCCCTTTACAAAACCACCTCCATAGAATGGGCTTAAAACTTAAAGAGGCAAATATTTTATCTACCTTTGGAGCTATCACCTTTGGAATTCTCTCACTTTTGGAATATCGCAGTGAAGTTGCGCAGACTGAGTCTTGTCTCCCATGTCAGAGGACGAGGCAGAGGACAGCTGGCCTTGGGATGCAGGT
Organism: Tamandua tetradactyla; assembly: GCF_023851605.1. Taxonomy (NCBI): domain Eukaryota; kingdom Metazoa; phylum Chordata; class Mammalia; order Pilosa; family Myrmecophagidae; genus Tamandua; species Tamandua tetradactyla. The sequence goes on along the minus strand of NC_135352.1, from coordinate 36,703,869 downwards.
AGAGACTTAACGCCATCAGGCCACCCCCAAAACGCGACACACGTCGAAGGAAGCCCGGTTCTGCTGACAACTTGATTTTGAACTTCTCGTCTCTGAAACAGCGAGGCAGTGAATTCCTGTTGGTTAAGCCAGCCCGTTTGTGGTATTCATCATAGCAGCACTGCAAAACTAGGAGAGAAATTATTTCTTTCCCCTAAACCCTAAAGATGACAATATTCTCTGCTCTATTTCTGGCATTTATTTTTCATTTTTACTGACTCATGTGATTCACCGTCTGTTCCCCTCACTTCTGGTCCTTGGCATCCTGTTTCCCGCGTCTGTCATCGTCATCTGGGAGAAATGATACATCTCAGACCAGGCGTCTTCACCCAGATTACCTTCCCATTCTTTCCATTTACAGATGCCCACGCTAAACTCACTGAATCATGCTCCACTGAACAGTCTCATTTTCTAATCAACAAAAGTTAGATACCTCCATTCTCTTATACTTTGAAACCATTTGATCAATAAACTGAAAAATGCTTAAATGTTTTAAAATGCTGAATGTAAGTCCTCAATTTCCAAAACTTGATGCCCAACTTTACTGTTGTCCAAACAAAATATTTCATCAAGATGCAGAACCTTCAGTCTTTTTGTCTGTTTCTCCTTAAATCCTCGTCTCACATACAACAGCCTGGAGTACTTTTTAAGAAAGAAGAGTCTCTACTTGAGATCACAAAATTACTTTGACATCCTTTCTTTCTAAGTTCTATGCTATCCTGTAAGCAGCCAGCTTTCCAGTGACAATACAATGAGTGAATTTGCAGATTTTCGAGGGGTGCATCCAATTCAGGAGACTAATAAGATCTTCCTCTGGGCAGAAGACCTTGAGAAGTAGCTGGAAGGAAACTGGGGAGAAAAGGCACCCATGGCATAGGGCTGGCCGGGACAGTGGACCCCTGTGTTTTTGCCCTGTCTCTTTCCAGCAGGGTGTTTTGTGCTGGGCAAATTCATTTCTGTAGTCCTATGGTTGGCTCGTTATAACCGCAGCTCGGGTGGATGGTTTTAAATCTTAGGCCATGTGAGGTTTTGATCTTGGCAAGTGACTGCGGCTTATGACAGCTTTGTCCACAGGAGAGTGGCTGTTTTTATAGAGGCAGGGCTGCAGAAGCCAGATCTTCATGGAGCAGAGCCTCGGTGAGGTTTGTTTTTAATTGTTAGTGCCAGACTTAAGTAAGCAGTGCCAGATCAGCTGTAACAAAATTCCATTCTGCTTGCAGGGTCAAGGCAGGAGCTACGGTGCCGAGAGCCCCGGCTTTGTGTGGCCACGTAATGGCTCCAGAGTCAGGCCTCACGGTGTGTTTTCAAATTAAATATAGATGGCGAATTGCAGATGAGAGAGCAGTCATTCCTAAAACAGGTTTCTTAGACGTAAGCAATAACAGCAAGAAGCAGCGGAGGCAGCCCTTGTCCACTGTGGTGTAGAACTGAAGGAAGCGACAGTGTGGGTGCTATTGCCATCAGGGTGCCAGAAGCATTGGACTCAGAGGGAAATGGAATTAAGCAGATTTCAGTGTAATGGCTGGAAAATAAAAGCACTGCAGATAAGACCTGGTGACTGACTCCTTTGCAAATTCTTGAACTTTTCAAGAAGCCAGTACTCATATGTGGACTTTTACCCTAGAAATGGTAAATGTAGACTGTCAAAATTAGCTCCGAGACTCCTCCCAACAGAGTTAGAGTTCACAGATCGTGGGTTCTGGGCAAGCTGACGTGCAATGATTGGCCTCCTGGAACAGCTAACATTGAGATTTTCTCCCTCTACCTTCCTTTAGGCAGACCCCAAGAGGGGCCTTGCCTGTAGTTCTTGTCTACAGTAAGTACTGGATTCTGCTATGATATTTACCAGTAAAACTGGGAATATGATTTGCCTTAGATAATTGATTTTGGGTCTGGAGATGATCTCATTTTCTAAACTTTATAAGTGTGAGGTTATGGCTCTGATAATTTCATGGATAATCAAGTGAGTCTTAATAAGTCTTTGGATTTTTTACATGTGAACCTCAAGAGGGTCTTGGAGCTAAACTGACACTACTACTTTGGAAACTCTGATAATATTAATTCCAGTGAGAGGCTCCCAGGGCTGTATTTACTGAAGAAATGCCAGCTTCACTGCGAACCCCTCTGGTTGAGACAGAGTAGAATGAGATTTTGGGAGAGATGAATTTTGAGTTTTAATTTTCTTAAATTTTACTCATAAAGTAAGAAAAAGATAATTTCAGGCTTTTTTTCCCTATATACTTCCTGTGTATCTTGAAAAGTAATTTAATTTTTTAATTTAAATTTATTCCTAGGAATTTGAAAATTAGGAGGGGATGTCTATTCAAATTTGAGGCATATCTGTATTACTATTGTCATGAAATTATATTGCAGAAGATGGCCAGCTTGTTCTGGCATGCCTGTGACTGTCCTGGTTTTAAAACTGAAAGTCCCATAACTGGGAAACCCTTTCAGTCCCAGGTAAACTGCACTGTTAGTCATCCTTTCTGATAGGCTGTGTGGGGCAATGCAACTGGACATACTTTGGGATGAGGCATAGAAAAGAGGGTAAGATTTCGGCTTTGGGAACAGATTAGATTTGGGGTGAATTGAATTACTATACTTCTCTGACCATTTCAGCACCTTCACTGAGCAAAATGTGGACTTCCTACAAGAGGCTCCTGGAGGATATCTGGAAGAGTAGTGGTGGTATCAGGATGTCCAGTTGATAAAGGTGGGAGTGAACTTTCCTGGTGGATAGCTTTCTCCTTCCATGAGGGAGGAAGCTGTGCCTCAGGTTGGTCATTAGTTTAATGGTGAAGCCCAAAGGATTAAGAAAACCAAAACCTGGATAATGTTAAGGGACGCTTCTTTCCAAATTTCATTTTGCTGTTCTTTTTCATGAAGAAGGAATTCCATTAGCATAACACCTCTGGCTGGTCTCCCTGCATCATTAACTTCTCCTACACCCTTAATAGAAGAGCTTGGAAAGAAAAAGTGCACATGTGCAGTCCTGCCCGTGACCTTCACTTCCTCTTAGGATCATGCCCGCTAGCAGAGAGCATATGCTCTGTTTCAAGGCTAAAGTAGGTTCTGCTGGAAGGCACCATCAGCATTACCATTACTTGGTAGAAATGCAGACTGGGGGCTCTTCCACAGACCTACTGAACCAGACTATCAGGGGTTGGGGCCAGAACTGCTTTAAGAAGTTCTAAGAGTGAGTCGTATGAAGGCTAAAGCTACAGCTCTAGATTGTTCTCTGCCATCTAAGCTTTGTGGAAAAGGCCTTGCTTGCACTTTGGTTACACTGGTCTAATATTGCTGGTGACTGATGGCTTAAACTCAATTCTGTAACTTAGTATTAAAAAGCCCTCTTTCCCACATCTAATCCACGTTCTCAAGGATCAGTGTAATTAGTGTTAAAGAAAGCATTTTACCTCTATCTAGGTAGAGAGCCTAAATACTTCCAGTCTTGGTTAAAATTCAGATAGTGAGGAGTGTTGCTGTTGAGTCTCTCCCAATAACCCTCACCTAAGCTTCCACAGAACTTAATGCAATTCTTAAATAGTAAAATTAGTTTCTTCCGTCAATTATGGAAATCTTTGTCTATGTAGAGGGGTTACTTCTCCATGGTGTTTTTTTTAAGATATTTTATCTGATTTAAGAAATCTAGGTTGCTAGGATCTCTACCCCACAACTTTAAGGCAGTCATGCCATTGTCTTTTGGTGTGGATAGTTTCCAACAAGAAATATGCTGTTATCCTTATCTTTTTTACTCCTCCGTATATAACATGCCTTTTCTCTGTGGCTGCTTTTAATAGTTAGGAAATTTAATTATGATGTGCCTTGGTATAGATTTCATCACATTTCTTGTCCTTTGGGTTCATGGAAATTTTTGGATGTTTCCAGCTTTTAGCAAATGTGAAAAACTTTCAGCTATTATTTTTTGGCCACTAACTATAATGTCTGTATCACCTTCGGGACTGTCTTATTTTCTCCTTGTGGTTGAGTGCATTTTATTGCTTGCCTGGTAATTTTTTAGTGGATGACAGCCATTTGTCAATCTTAACTTCTGGGTTGGCAGATATCTTTGTATTTGTATAAGTACTTTACACCTTAGTTCTAGGGCTAATGATTTCCAACTGCTGAGGCAAGATCCTTCTAACTACTCTTTGTAGTCCATTGTACATTATGAAGTGTCCACTCCTGTGTGAGCTCTGGATATATCTTCCTAATTCTGCTGGATATTTCTTTCCCTGGATTTGGGTAGTTTCCTCACACACGAAAGCTAATCAGTACTCAGATGAATACTTAAGGGGGACCCTCTGCGCCCAGATTTTTCTCAGTGCAGTTTTCCTTTCCCTAGTATTCTGACCTGAAAACTAGCTTCCTTGGCCTCCTAGATGCTGAGATCCAACTCCTTAACCCTGGGAGACTCATGGTCAAGGAACCCCCTCCTTGTGCCATGCACTGGAAACTTTCTCAGGACAATAATAAGTTGGGGCAACTTATTTCACTAAGTTTGCTTCCTAACTTTCAGAATCACTATTATCTGTTGCCTGATATCCTAAAACCCATTATTCCATATATTTTGTTTTCTTCTTAGTTGTGCGAGGCAGGAGTTTAAATCTGATCACTCTTACTCCATCTTGACCAGAAAAGCTGTTATTATGCAATTTTAATTATAATGGCAATGGACTTTTATTTTTATTGCCCTGCACAAAATTTAGTATCATTTCATTATATTCCTCCTCACAATCCTGCAGGGATTTTTTTTTGTATTAATTTTGAGCAATTTAATGAGAATTAACACATCTTTAATCTCACCTATGAAGGTGCTAAGGAGTCATGCATGACTCTGGGGGACACAATTCATGTTATATTCTGTGTGACTGTCACCTACTGGGATTAGACAATGGAGTGGTACCAAATATAGTGTACTTCCTCATTTATTGTGATCTTTTCTATATATGTATATTTATTTTTATTTTTTAATTTTTTTTTGCATGGGCAGGCACTGGGAATCGAACCCAGGTCTCTGGCATGCAGGTGAAGACTCTGCCACTGATCCACTGTGGCCCGCCCTTTATATTTTTTTAAAAAATTAATGTTTGCTTCAATATCTAATGCATTCTTTTAAGTTTAATTCATAAGGTTTTGTTTTATTCTAGTTTATAGCTGACTTTCTGTTTCACTATTTATATGTAGTTGTTGATACAAAAGAATACTGTGGTTTTGGTACAATGATCTTGTATTTATCTGCCTCACTTGGTCACACTGAAGAGGTAGAATGGACCCCAACCCACAATTTGGTTCCAATGTCAAGACTGATGATGCCACACACATGTAAAGGCTTATTGACATCATCGAGGTCTCTGGGGGGAACAGAGCAAACCCCGCAAGCAGGCTTAAAAGGAAAGGAGACTGGCCTGGGCTCTTACTGTGATCAGGGGTGGGCTACACAAGTCTCCTTTATGTGTCTGCCTATCTTAGCCATGTCCCCAGAAACTGGCTTGAGTAAAAGGAATTTACACTAAAATGTTGTTAGGAAATACAGTCAGAGGGAGCAAAAGTGAAGGTATGGGGGATTAAGGCAGGGCAGGAGAAAGAATCAAAATGAGGTACCAGAAAAACTGATTGTTCAGTCATGTAGAACAGATCTTCAAAGAGACTGTAAATACTTCTCAGAAGAGTCCATGTGGTGGGGAAAGGGAAAGAACTGATCCAGCAGCTCGCATATCCCATTTGCCCCTTGTGGCATTAAAACCCTTGTTTGGGTTTTGTAACATTTTGTATGGCTATGTGTGAGGTAGGTTGAATTATACATCATAGAAAAAATGTGTTCTTAACTTTAATCCATTTCTTAATCCATCCCTGGAACCCATCATAAATAGGACCTTTTAAAGGCGTTCTTTTTAGTTAACATGTGGCCCAACTGGATGAGGTTGGGCATTAATCTTGTTTCTGGAAGATTTAGGAAGAAAAAGCCCAAAGGGAAGCAGATAGCTAGAAGTCCAGGAGACACGGAAGAAGAAGGAGCTGATGCTGCCACGTACATTACCTTGTGTCATAAAAGCCAAGAACCCAAGGATCGTGGCAGCGAGCACCAGAATGCCATGGGCTTCAAGGAGGAAGCATACCCTTGCTGACCTCATGAGGTTATACTTCTCCTAGCCTCAAAACCATGAGTCAGAAAATTCCCGCTTTTAAGCCAACCCATTCCACATTATTTGTGATTGCAGCCAGGAAACTAGGACAATGTGTCAACACGGAAAAAGAAGGCGGAAGGTGAGAGGTGTAATGGACTATAGGTGAGGCACCATCAGGCTGTGCTGTGTAAGGCTGGTCAGAACTCATGCAGCTGGAGGCTGCAGCAGCAGCAGGGGCTGGACAAAATGGCCAAAGGCCCCTACACGGGTAAGGATCTGAAAGGACTCTAAGAAAGTGAGCGGAACACTCTCTTTTTCTCTCTCATCTATTTATCCAATTTTTAAAATCTTTTCCAAGTTATATTCTCTATAATCTCTTCGCTGCTTCAGTTGGCAACATGTTTGATCTATAGTTCTTAAATACATGTCATAATGAAACAGTTTTTTACACATGGGTGCATATGAACTTTTAGTTTAAATAATTGACATTGGGCTACAAATCCTTATCTATGTTTTACTTTCTCCATTCAGCACTGTTTTTTAATGTTGCTTAGGATACACCTGTTGGGGTTTGTATCATACACCTCACAAACGATTTGTCCAAGTCTTAAGCCTCATTCCTGTGGGTGTGAACCCACTTGCAGATAGTATCACTAAATAGGCTAAGGTGAGTCAGAGGATGGATTTATTTGTGACTAGCATTTTCAAAGATCCTATTTAGAGGAGACCAAGTAGAATCGTGGTGAGTCTTAATTCACTCCGGAGCTTTTATAAGTAAAGGAAATTCAGATGTAGTTGGTCGGTAGAAAACAGAATTAAGTAAAGATAGAAAAAGTGAGAGGATCAAATACAAAGGAATAATAAGAGATTGCCATGTGACGGAGGGATGTTGGGACACAGCAGACTCAGGGAGAAAGTAAATTTGCCAGTATGTTGATGTTGGGCCACTAATCTCCAAAACCATTAGACAATAAATTCCTATTGTCTAAGCCAATGCACTGTGTGGTATTTTGCCATAGCAGTCCTGCCAAACTAAGACATCTAAATTTAAAAGAGGCTAAATTAATTATGGTGTTTGCGGAAATGATTAGTTTATTACCATATCATTTATGGTTCACTGGAGCTGACCAGAGATCCCATTCTAGCTAATTTAAGCAGAAAAGGATTTAGAACATATTAATCTGCAAAAGTCAATGAAGTAGGCTTGGAATCATGAATATATCAGACTTCATTCCTTTTCGTGGCTGCAAAGTTTTCCATTTTATGTATGTACCATTAATTTTGTTTATACATTCATTTATTGATGGACACTTGAGCTGCTTCTATCTTTTGGCAATTTTGAGTAAAGCACATATGAACATTGCTGTGCAAATAATGGTTAGAGTCCCTGCTCTCGATTATGTTGGGTATATACCTAGAAGTGGGATTGCCAGGTCATATGGTAATCTATAATTAACTTTCTGAGGAACCAACAAACTGTTTTCCACAGCAGCTGGACTTTTTACAGTCCCACCCTACTTTCCACATCCTCTCTAACTTGTTATTTTCTTTTTTTTTTTCAATAGTAAGCATTCTAATGGATGTGAAATGGTATCTCATTGTGGTTTTGATTTAAACTTCCCTAGTGGCTAATAATGTTGGGCATATTTTCATGTACTTTTTGGCCATTTGTATACCTTCTTTGGAGACATGTCTATTCAAGACTTGTCACTTTTTAACTGGGTTGTTGTTTTTTTTCTTTTTGTTGTTGAGTTGAAGGATTTCTCTCTATATTCTGGATAGTGAACTATTGAACCCTAATTGGATAGTGGTTTCCAAATATTTTCTCACATTCTTTAGGTGTCTGTTTACTTTCATGATGAAGTCCTTTAATGCACAAATATATTGAATTTTAATGGAGTATATTTATCTATTTTTCTTTTGTTGCTCATGTTGTAGTGTAGTCTAAGAAACCATTCTGTGAAATGGGATCTTGAAGATCCCTCCCTAGGCTTTCTTCTAGTGCTTTTATAGTTTTGCTTGTTATATAGTGTGAGGTAGGGGTCTATTTTCATTCTTTTGACTATAGATATTCAGTATTTACAGCACTATTTGTTGAGTAGTCTTTCATTTACCTATTGGGTAGTACACTGGTTTGAAAGTATTATGCACCCCAGAAAAGCTATGCTTTAGTCCTGATTCAATTTGTAGTGTGACTTTTGATTAGATTTTCTCCATGTTGATATGGCATGCCAAATTGTGGGTGTGAACTTTGATTAGAAAGAGAGATGATTCCACCTATTCCAGGTGGGTCTTGATTAGTTTACTGGAGTCCTTTAAAAGAGGAAACATTTTGGAGAGAGTCAGAAATGACAGAGCTGACAGAAACGTCAGTGCAGAGCTGACAGGCAGAGAATGGCAACATGGACATTTGGAGTTGCGTGGAGCCCAACAGATGTGACCATGAGATGTGAAGCAAGCCAGAACCTGGAGAGAGCCAAGGGAAGCCAAGAGATGAAAATCAGCCCTAGAGAAGCAAAGTGTGGAACCTCCATAGGAAAGAGGCTGAAAGCAACGGCGCACAGGAGCAAGGGACCAGCAGATGCCAGCCACATGACCACTCAGCTGACAGAGGTGTTCCTGACCCATTGGCCTTTCTTGAATTAAGGTATCTTTATTTGAATGCCTTACTTTGGACATTTTTATAGGTTTAGGACTGTAAACTTGTAACTTATTAAATTCCCCTTTGAAAAGCCTTTCAGTTCTGGTGTATCACATTCAAGTAGCCAAACTAACACAGGTAGATTTGACAGCTTTGCCAAAAATCAATTGGCCATAGATGTGAGGGTTTATTTCTGAATAAATTGGTCTATGTATCTGTTCTTTTGCCAATAACATGCTGTTTTGATGACTGTAGTTTTTTTTTTTTTAATTTACATCCAATTTACAAATTGGAGAATAATGAGTTCTCCAAATTCATTATTCTTTTTCAATATGGCTTTGACTATTTGGGGCCGCTTACCATTCCATATAAATTTAATGAATAGTTTTGCCATTTCTGTAATCAAGGCTGTTGAAACTTTGATTGAAATTGTACTGAATCTATAAATTTTGCTTTGGGTAGAATTGACGTCTTAATGATATTTAGTCTTTTAATCCATGAACATGGAATTTCCTTCCATTTATTTAGGTTTTCTTTGATTTTTTTGTAGCAATGTTTTATAGTTTTTTTGTGTACAAGTCCTTTGTAACCTTGGTAAGATTTGTTCCTAGATATTTGATTCTTTTAGTTGTTATTTTAAATGGAAATTTTTTTCTTGATTTCCATTTCTGATTGTTCATAAATAGTGCACTAGAAACACCACTGATTCTTGCATGTTCATCTTGTGACTCACACTTTGCTGATATTGTGTCTCATTGCCTTCTTTCCTCTCTTGATCCTAATGATAAATCAACAATTAATATTATTTAGACTTTCTGGTATATAACGGATTACTCTTCTTGTGCATGTTTAAGAAATTTCTCCTTGTCCTTGGTATTGTTCATTACGTGTCTTGGAATGGTTTTCTTTGAATTTATCCTGCTCAGGATTTGTGATTCTTGAACATGCATATTCATATATTTGGTTAAATTTGTTTTTTACCATAATTTATTTGAATATTCCATCTGCTGTTTTCTTTTCTCTTTTCCTTCTGTGACTCCCATAATGGATGTACTGATATCCTTGATAGGGTCCCAAAGGTCTCTTAGGTTATTTTCACGTTTTCTAATTCTTTTTGTTGTTGATGTTGTAACTCAGCCTGACCTGTTTCAAATGTTTTGTTTTTGAGTTCACTGAGTTCTTCTTCTGGCAGCTTCAATCTGCTACTGAAACCTTCTAGGAAATTTTTCGTTTCAGTTATTGTGGTGTTTAACTCCATTATTTCTGTTTCATTCTCTTTTAAAATTTCTGTCTCTTTATTGAAAGTCTCATATTGTTCCTTAATTGTTTCCTCATACCCTTTAACTCTCCCTCTTTGTTTTCCTTTATCTCCTTAAGCATAGTGAGGATCATTTGCTAAGTATCATTTTCTATCACTGTGTCCTAAATATGCACAGTGTTCATTTTAATATTTTCATGTGTTAATGTCAGAGTTTAGTCTCTGAGTGCTCTGTTCCTTATCTTTGTATCCATTTAATGATATGACAGAGATTTCCTTGAGAGTCAGGAGCTAAGAAAACAAAAACCAATGCCCCAAACACCTTTAACAGTCTTTGCAAATTGTTTCAGGGTTGGCTGTTGCTTTCCTGCAGAATTTAGTCCTCTTATCTAAAAAATTCAACCTGAGGTGAATGTGAAGGGCAGGGTCTTCTCCAGGTGTTTTGAGCCTGTGTCTTGTCCTGGGTTTATTCTTTTCTTGAAAAAATTTCTTTTCTGAAATTCCTCCATTTACAGGAATTCAACCATCCCCTCTACTCCCTATGAAATAGGCTTTGCTTTGCTCCCTGGTGCTCTATGCTCCGACTTGAAACAGGTAATCTGCTGCTCCCAGCAGCTTTAACTTAATTGTTTCTTGAGCTGCTTTAGCTGTTAATAAGCATTTTGTCATCTGCAGGGCAAATTCTGAGAGAATGGATTTGACTCAGTCTTTCAGCTGTGGATCAGTCTTTCAGTTTTCTGATTCAGTCTTTCAGGCTGCTGATTGGCACAGGCATCCAGGCACCCCAGTATGTGCATAAATGTTACTCTCCTCTCTCCTGTATGGGGCCAAGGAACCCCAGGGGGAGCACAGGCTCACTCCACACTGCAACAGTGAGGGGCTGGAGTAGAGGCTGCGGGAGTGGGGAGCAAGGTAGCCACGAGTTTTTCCTACCACTTTTCAAGCTGCATTTTCTTTATTTGGCACTTGCCTGATTACTGCAACCCTTTAACACCCTTCTAGAGTTTTAAGGAAGAGGCTTTCCCTGCTTTTGCTAGCTGTTTAAAGATTCTGTGCAGTAATTACAGCCTGGAACATCTTATGCCACCACCTTGGTCAATTAGAATCTTTTAGAAATTTATCAAATGTTTTTCATGCACCACAGACACATGGTTTAGAATATGGCTTTTATTTACTAAGACTTCATGCAAGAAGGACCGATGATGTGTGCATATAAGAAGAAATTGCATCATTGCCTTTCCTTACTTCCTTAATTGACCCAGTCAAGAATGGAGTTTATGACCTCCCAAAGAGAGAAATTATTAGACAATTAGTTTTCTTTAGGTACATTAACTCACAAGACATGTTGACCAAGATGAAATATTTAAATCTTTCAAAATATTCTGTCATAGTAACATGGTTATTCTACAATATGTTGAATTACAAAGAGAGAATTTCTGATGTAGAGGCATCCTTGTTTTCTTGAGACAAATCTTAGTTTATCATGATGCATTATTTGTGCTTGTATATGAGAGTAAATTATGAGTATTTATTATTTTTTTGATCAGACTTGCCTATTGACTTTTTCCATGCTATCATGACCACTTGATAAACTTCACTGTAAATAGTTACATTGTATTTCTAAATTTTGCCTCATAAATGACATCTTAATGCATTTTTGTCCCAAAAATATATCTGGGTTGCATGGGTAGTTCAGAGATTAGAATGCCTGCCTTTCATGCGGGAGACCGGGGCTCAATTCCCTGACCACGCACCCCCCCCCAAAAAAAAAAGAAAGTATATCTGAACTAGCATTATTTCCTTAAGCTATATCCCAGAACCAAAATTACTGAGTGGTAAAATATTTTTGAAAGAGTTGTACCCGAATCCTTCCACCAACAATGCCAGGGTGTGATTATTTCACTGCCCCCTTACCAGCTCCAGACATTATTATTAAAAATGAAAATAAAAATCTTTGCTAGTTTTAAAGTCAGGAGTAGATATATAGTTACTTGGATTTTCATTTTAATTACTAATGAAATTGAAGAATTTTCCAAATGTTGGTTTGATGGCTATGTTCATGTATCAAGTTGGCCAGGTATGTTGTCTAGTTGCTTAGTCATGCAAGCACTGGCCTGATTGCTATTGTGGGGACATTTTGTGGACTTAAATAATCAATTTGTAAGCTATGATTACATCTATGGTTGATTACATCTACAGTCAAATTGAGAAAAGTCTCATCCAGTCAGTGGAAGACTTTAAAATAAGTTGATTTCAGCAATCAGAAGACTGTTCTTGGGGAGTTCCTTGCATTCAGTTGACTGAGGAAGAGGACACTTGAGCCTGTTTTACATATGGTTTACATGATACATAAGTTCCACCAGAAGGTGGATAGTTACAACGAAAACTACAGCCCCTTTCTGAACAGCCCTGAAGGACGGTGGTGAGTGGAAATCCTCCCAAGGGATACAACCTTGAGCAGTGCAACTGGTTGTTCATTTTGCTTGGAAGAAGAAATAGTTAGAGTATGTTTGCATACTGATTCCTGGGCTGTTGCCAATGTTTTGGATGGCTGGTCAGGAACTTGGAAAGAACGTGATTGGTGTTCTAGTTTGCTAGCTGCTGGAATGCAATACACCAGAAATGGAATGGCTTTTAAAAGGGGGAATTTAATGAGTTGCTAGTTTACAGTTCTAAGGCTGAGAAAATGTCCCAATTAAAACAAGTCTATAGTAATGTCCAATCAAAGGCATCCAGGGAAAGATACCTTGGTTCAAGAAGGTCAATGAAGTTCAGGGTTTCTCTCTCATCTGGAAAGGCACATGGCAAACACAGTCACAGTTTCTCTCTCGGTTGGAAGGGCACATGGCAAGCAAGACATCATCTGCTACTTTCTCCTCTGGCTTCCTGTTCCAGGAAGCTCCCCGGGAGGCATTTTCCTTCTTCATCTCCAAAGGTCGCTGGCTTGTGGACTCTGCTTTGTTGTGCTGCAGCATTCTCTGCTCTCTCTGAATCTCTCATTCTCCAAAATGTTTCCTCTTTTATAGGACTTCAGAAACTAATCAAGACCCACTCAAATGGGTGGAGACATGTAGTCCCTTAATCCAGTTTAACAACCACTCTTGGCTAAATCACGTCAACCAGGGAGATGATCTCATTACAGTTTCATATATACAGTATTCAATAGGGATTATTCTACCTTTAAGAAATGGGATTTGTATCAAAACATGTCTTTTCTTAGGGGACACACTTCCTTTCAAACCAGCACAAATTGTAAAACTGGTGACAAAGAGGACTGAGGAAGAGGTATGTGGATAGAAATTTTTGAGTGAGAAAAAATCTATAGATATTTGTGTCCCATGTGAGTGCCAGCAGAGGGTGACTTCAGCAGAGAAAGATTTTAATAATCAAGCAGATTAGATAGCCCATTCTGTTGATAGCAGTCATCCTCTTTCCTTAACCACTCCTGTCATTGCCTAGTGGCTCATGGAAAAAGTGGCCATGGTGGTAGTGATGGGGGTTATACCTGAGTTCAACAACATGGACTTCTACTCACCAAGGCTGACCTGGCTTCAGCCACTGCTGAGTGACCAATTTGTCAGAAGCAGAGACCAACACTCAGTCTCTGATATGGCCCCATTCTTTGAGATGATCAGCTTGTTACATGGTGGCAGGTTATTACATTGGGCCAATTCCATCATGTAAGGGGCAGCAGTTTGTTCTAATTAGAATAGACACATTCTCTGGCTATAGATATGCTCTCAATGCACAGAATGCTTCTAGCAAAACTATCATCCATGGCCTTACCAAATGTTTTATCCACCATCATGGTGTTCTACATAGCCTTGCTTCTGATCAAAGAACCCACTTCACAGTAAATAAAGGGTGAGAATTAGTACATGCTCATGGAATTCTCTGGTCTTACCATGTTCCCCATCATCCTGAAACATTCTTATTGATAGAACAGTGGAATGGCCTTTTGAAGACTCAATTATGGTGCAACTAGGTGGCAATACCTTGCAAACCTTGGGCAGTGTTCTCCAGGAGGCTGTGTATGCTCTGAATCAGTATCCACTTTATGGTGCCATTTCTCCCATAGGCAGGGTTCATGGATCCAGGAATCAAGGGGTAGAAATGGGAGTGGTACCCTCACCATTACCCCTAGTGATCCACTAGGAAAATTTTTGCTTTCTTTCCCTGCATCCTTAAGCTCTGCTGCTCTATAGGTCTTAGCTCTAAAAAGAGGAAATGATTCTATTGAACTGGAAGTTAAGACTGCCACCTGGACACTTTGTACTCTATATGCCTCTTAATCAGCAGGTAAAGAAGATAATTTCTGTACTGGCTGGTGTAATTGTTCCTGACTATCAAGGAGGGAATAGGACTGCAACCACACATGGAGATTAAAATGAGTTTGCCTGGATAACAGACAATTCCCTAGGGCATCTCTTAGTACTACCATGCATTTAAAGTCCATGGAAAACTGCAACTACCCAGTCCAGACAGGACTACCAATGCACACAATGCTTCTAGCAAAACTATCATCCATGGGCTTACCAAATGTCTTATCCACCATCATGGTGGCGTTTTACACAGCCTTACTTCTGATCAAAGAACCTACAATGACCCAGAAATTCAGGAATGAAGATTTGGGTCACTCCACCAGGGAAAAAACCATGGCCAGCTGAGGTGCTTGCTGAGGGTAAAAAGAATATGGAATAGGTACTGGAAGAAGATAGTTAAAAAACATGAGCTACAACCATGATACCAATTACAGAAACGAAGACTGTAATAGTCATACATTTTTCTCCTTGTTTTGTCATGAACATATTTGTTATGTACATAGAGAAAATATCTTTTTTATTCCCTATTTTATTTGCTGATCATACGACCTAAGTTGTATTAGCTTCATGTCATAGTATTTAAGTTAATTAAGATGTTAACTTAATTAAGATATTAAGCTTAAGAGTAAATAATCAGATGTGGCCACTCTAAGTGAACTCACTGCCCTCCTCAATACATGGGACATGACACCCAGGGTTGTAAATCTCCCTGGCAATGTGGGACCTTACTCCAGGGGATGAGCCAGAACTTGGCATCATTAAAATGAGAAAGCTTTCTTGATGAAAAGGAGGAAGAGAGAAATGAGACAAAATAAAGTCTCAGTGGCTAAAAGATTTCAAACAGAGTCGGGAGGTTATCCTGGAGGCTATTCTTACACATTATATAGATATCCCTTTTTAGTTTATAGTGCATTGGGGTGGCTAAAGAGAAGTACCTCAAACCGTTGATCTGTGTTCCATTAGCCTTGGTTCTTGAAGACAATTGTATAAAGATATAACTTTTACAGTGTGGCTGTGTGATTGTGAAAACTTTGTGTCTGATGCTCCTTTTATCCAGGATATGGACAGATGAGTGAAAAAAAAATATATAAGGATAAGAAAATATTAGGGGGAGATAAAAGGTAAAAATCAGGTAATTGAAATACTGTGGGTCAATGAGAAGGAGGGGTAAGAGGAAGGGATTTACGAGTTCTTTTTTTCTTTCCTAGAGTGATACAAATGTTCTAAAAATGATCATGGTGAAGAATACACAACTATGTGATGATATTGTGAACTATTGACTGTATAGTCTGTTTGGACTCTATGTGTGTATATATTTCTCAGTAAAAGCATATTTTTTAATGTTTTAACTAGTTAGTAAAGAAAAATATTTTACCTTCCAGCAGAATATTTTTTATGTTTCTAATAAAAACAAGCTGAGTGGATTGGAAAAAAAAAGATAATATGTGTAAAAGTCTTTGCTAATTTTAAGTATTACTCTCATGTCAGTAATTAGAATATACATTACAAAGATGGTCAAGTTTAAAAATGCTTAAAAATGATATGACCTTTGTATGCTATAGTACATGATAAATAATATAAGATCTTATAATTTGCCTCACTCTGGTCTAAACAAATGACTCTAAAAATTTAAAGAAAAGGGGTGGGGATGAATATTATCCAAGGATCTGCACTTATTCTGGGGGGAATTAGTCCATTTCTGTTTGTATGCAGAACAGTGGAGTATTGTTAAGTGAAACTATGACTATTATTGTTTTTATTTATAGAGTAAGTATGGTTTAAGGTGATGTGTACGGCTGCCAAGTTGACAAGGGGTGGATAGTGATGGTTAAGTTTATGTGTCAACATGGCCAGATTTCAGTATCCAGTTGTTTGGTCAAGCAACCACTGGCCTGGTTGCTACTGTAAAGATATTTTTTTAACTGAAAATCGTCAGAAAGTTGACTGCATCTACAACTGATTACACCTACAATTAAATAAGGAGATTGCCTTCAACAATGAGGGATGTCTCATCCAATCAGTTGAAGGCCTTAAAAGAAGATGCATGATTTCAGCAGTCAGAAGAAAGAATTTCCATCTCTACTTAAGCTAACCAGCTTTTCCTGGGGAATTCATTAAAAACCTTCATCAGAGTTCCCAGTTTGCAAACTGCCCTATGGAATTTTGACTTAGCTATCCCTTCAGTCACTTGAGGCAGTTCTTACGTAAATCTCATGGTATTTACAGCTATCTCCCATTGGTTCTGTTTCCCTAGAGATCCTTGACTAATACAGTCAGAAAGGCAGTATTATTTCCTTTTTTCCTCTTAAGAAAAATGTAAATAAAGTTTGGCGTACATACAGAAAATTGCATACATCATAAGTGCACAGCTTGATGGTATTTTACAAAATGAACCAGTCTGGAAACACAACATATCCATAATATTATATTACCAGCACCCCAGGGGTTTTCCTTGTACCCTTTCCCACTCATTATTCTACCTGCCAAATATAATTGCTATTTTGACTTATACCATAGATAAGTTTTCATCATTTTTTAATTTTATATAAATGGGATGGAGTGGTATGTTCTTTCTGGTGACAAGCATCTATTATTCATCACGTTTTTGAGGTTTATTTATGTTGAATGGAGGAATAGTTTGCTAATATTTATTATTGCATTTTATTCCATTGCATGCATACACAATATATTTTTCATCCTTCTGCTGATTGCTCCCAACTTGGGACTTCTCTGAGTAAAGCTGCTATGAGCTTCTTTGTTCGTGACTTTTTTGTGTGATGTATTTGGCATTTTTTTAAAAATTGGGTTTATTGAAGTATAATTTATACATAGTATAAATCACCCTTTTTAGGTATGTAGATGATGATTTGTGCCATTTGTACAGTCATTTGATTATCTCCATTTGATTATCTCCACAACTGAGATATAGAACATTATCATCAATGTAGAAAGTTCATTCATGACCTTTAGTAATAATCTCCTCTGATCCCCAGGGCTTGGCAATCAGTGATCTGATTTTTGTCCTTAGCTTTGTGTTTTCTGGTGGGATTATACAGTATGGAGCCTTTTGTTTCAGGCCTTCACATAATTTTTGAGATTCATTATGTTGTTTTTAAATATACTGGTAGATTTAGTAAACTAAGGACTTTGGCATGTGGCATTGACATATAATATTTTTTTGCAGTTAACTAATTAATTAATTCATCCATCCATTCATTCAATAAATATTCCATGTACTATGTTCAGGCCGAAGCACTAGAGACATGCCAAAGAGTAAGGCATCTCTGCTGAGAAGGAGTCTATCTTGTAGTTGGGAGGGGTGGTTAAAACAACAAACAAAATAAATGAGGTGTTGCTAAGTGCTGAGGAGAGAAATAAGGCAGGATAAGGTTAATAGGGAGTTAAGAGTAACGGAGGGGTGTTCTAGTTTGCTAGCTGCCGTAATGCAATATACTAGCAACAGAATAGCTTTTAAAAAGGGGAATTAATAAGTTGCTAGTTTACAGTTCTAAGGCTGAGAGAATGTCCCAATTAAAACAAGTCTATAGAAATATCCAATCTAAGGGAAAGATACCTTGGTTCAAGAAGGCCAATGAAGTTCAGGGATTCTCTCAAGAGAGAAGGCACATGGTTGAACACAGTCACAGTTTCTCTCTCGGCTGAAAGAACACATGGCGAGCAAGGTGTCATCTGCTAGCTTTCTCTCCTGGCTTCCCATTTCATGAAGCTCCCCTCCAAGGGTCGCTGACTTGTGGGCTCTCTGCTTCTCGTGGCTATGTCATTCTTCTCTGCTCTCTCTGAATCTCTTTCTCTCTCCAAAATGTTTCCTCTTTTATAGGACTCCAGAAACTAATCAAGACCCACCCAAGTGGGTGGAGACATGCCTCCAGCTAATCCAGCTTAACAATCCCTCTTGATTAAATCACACCTTCAGGGAGATGATCTAATTACAGTTTCAAACATACAATACTGTATAGGGATTAGAAGAAACGGCTGCCTTTACGAAATGGAATTAGGATTAAAACATGACTTTTCAAGGGTACATACATCCTTTCAAACCAGCACAAGGGGTAATTGCTTTTGTACAGGGGGTTGTGAGGAAGGCAACCCCCTTGAAACCTAGTTCCAAGGCAGGACAGTTACCCTGCCATCGTTATCAGTTTTCATTCTTCATTTCTGCATTGTGAGCTCTCCCCACTCAGTTCAAACTGAACCAAAAGATTTTGTCTTTTTATTAAAATACAAAACAAAGGCTCCATGCATAAGAGTAAATTCAATACATCCATGAAAAGAGGAGCGTTTTCTACACATGTCACACGCCTTCCTCAGAAGCTCTGAACCTAGCCACGGACTTGCCAAGGTAGCTTGTCGCCTAGCAAAATGCATCCCTTTCAATAATGTAATAGGAATGTTAATGCAGTTAAGAATTAGCTCCAATAGCAAATGAGACTGAAATATTTTTAGTTGAATTGAATTATGAAAAGTAAGAATTCGGGGTAGAAAATTAATCAACTTTCACTCATTTCGGTTCTAGGCTTTGCAAGTCATGGTTAATGGTCTGCAAAAATTGTTTTCATGTATTTAGTTTTTTAATGACAGTAATGTAGCTGATACTTTAGCCACTGTTACTATCATTATAAAAAAAGAGGCATGAGAAAAATGTGTGAGATCTTATTGGTATCTTCTTCCACTCAGATATGTGGTAATGAAAGAATGCTCATGCAAAGGAGACTATGCCACTTGCATGTAGATGCATATATAGTCAAAATACATATAGACTAAGCAATACAGAGGATTTTGTGATTGAAGAGCTTTTACAATTCAAATCCTTGGGCGAATTAGATCTGTTATCTGCCATTTTTATGTTCTCAAGTGAAATTTTAGGAAATTAGAGATGTCTTCTAAATGTCAAAACACTGAGCAACAGCATTAGAAAAATCTTTAAATGAAGTTAACTTGACATCTGATTATAGTTGAGCATAGAACTTGTTGGTTTTGAGTTTTGTTTTAGCAATTATTGTAATTTATGCTTCATGTTTTGGAGTAACGGTGGGAGAACTTGTTGGCTCTCTTTTCAGGAAGCACAGTTTTATAAAACTTAAATAATGCTGCTCTTATTACTATATTGACTGTATTTCTCAAAAATGGAGATAAGACAGGGAATTTTAAATGCTTATACTAAATGCATTATGAGAAGACAAGAAGCTGTTTTTGAGCATTTTATGATATCATCAATAACAAGGTCATTATCATTATTATATTTATTTTATACTTCCTATGCTATTCCTATCTCATCAAAGACTGATTTATCCTATTTCTCTAAAAGTATTCTATATTTGTGTTTGAAACAGAGGACAGAAAATCATGTTACTTTTCCTGATTTATCGTGACAAAAGCTATTGAATGAACTGCCAACATACTATATATTTCTCTTACTATTTGGCAATACTCAACATTTTGGCTAATATGTACTTACCTATATATAAATATAACTTTATGGAAATAGATAATTTGATACTGGAAAGGAATTTAGAGATAGTTTAAGTCAAGAGTTTTTCCAACGTGTTCTGGTAGGTCCTACTCTTCTCCAGATGTGTTTTTGGGTGCTTCAACTGTCCTTCTTTTTAACTTCCCACCAGAGCATTTCTGACATTATCTATTTTTATGTGTAAAGGTTACATGTAAGATAATTTTTAATGAAGACTGCCTTATGCTCGACAAAACAACAAAAATATATTTCTGAGGAGAATAAATGCCTTGTTAAAGTCCCGTGGCCAGTTAGCAAATCTCTGAGATCCATGGTGAGAGACTGACGGCCACGTGGTGCGGTGAAGGTTTACTCAGTGCTGTGTGTGACTTCAACGTGCCGGAATGTCAAGCGTCTGATAAAACGCCAAAACTTATTGATTCCTTAAGAGCAGTTCACAGAAGTGATGTCAGCAGGAACGATTGAGTAAAGACTGCCGAAAATCCTCTCCTGCATAAAAGTAGTGAGAACACTGGCAAAAATAGTCAGAATTCTGGAAATTAACCAAATGCTTGCAGCACTTGGGAAAAAGTTTATTCAAGAGGAAGGACTGCATCTCAATGAGAACAAAATGTTTTGTGGCATTTTAACTTGTCATTTTCTCATCCCCCTATCTCCGGCTCTGCCTCCAAAATCAGCAGCTGTGAAGTCACTGTGAAAACCAACAGCCTGGCATCCACTAAAGGGAAGAAAGCACGATTAGAGCTCTGTCAATATCCCATTCCCAGGGAACAGTCATTATTTAACGTCTGGTGGTTTCCGAGAAGATTCTCCCCACAGGCTTGTCTTTATCTCACCTGACTTGAAGCTCGGCTAGCTTGAACAGCCTTTTCCTGGGGGCATATGTCAAGTCAGTGGCAATTGTTGAATGGCTTGAGGTGTGAATGCTAGTTGGAAAAACTGATAGACTAACCAATAAAGCTTGAAAGCAAAAGCAGAAAAATTAGATGTCCATAGGAGACTTTGAAAAGTGCCAACATATTCATGGGAATCTAGAGGGCCGCATGTGTGTATAGAGCAGTGAACCTGCCCAGGGTAATGTGTGTGCTCAGGAAATACATGAGAAGGCAAGTCTTAAGTTCTCACAAGTGGCTGACCTTGAGGCTCTATGCAAGGAGAAAGTGAAGGCTAAAATAGAGTTCTCAACTGCCTGGCTCAACAATTGTATGCCAAGAAATGAGGTAACCTAGATGAAATGAACAAGTTCCTAGAAAGACACAGACTACCTAATTCATTCAGGAATAGAAAGTTTGAATAGGTATATATAACAAGCAAAGGGAATTGAATCAGTAATCAAAAAACTTCTCACAAAGAAATCTCCAAGACCTTTATTGGTGAAGTGTAGTAAATGTCTAAAGAATTAACACCTTCATAAACTTTTCCAGAAAACAGAAGAATACAGAACACTTCCCAACTCATTGTATGAGATCAATATCATCCTGTGTACTGGGGTTCTCCAGAGAAACCGAACCAATAGATGTTATAATATTATATAAATTATAATATTAAGAGACTTATTGTAAGTTTGGGTCATGTGACCATAGGAATTGGCAATTCTGAATTCTGGAGGACAGATCACAGGCTGAATACTTTGAAAAAGTGGTTCTGAAATCTAGCACATGCAAACTCTGTAAGGCAGCCTATAAACTGGAAACTCCAAAGAAGTTTATTCCATGAGAGAAGCTGGCTGGTGGAAGAAGAGACAGAAATTTTTCTTTCTGTCTGCAAAAATCCTCAGTTCGTCTTTATGACCTCTAATTGATTGGATGAGGAGATTCCCCTCATTGCTGAGGGCAGTCTCCTTTGGGATTGAAGATGCAGCCAGCCGCAGATGCAATGACCTGTCTAGAGATGCTAATCTGTCTCCAAAATACCCTCACAGTAGCAATCAGGCCAGTGCTTGCTTGGCCAAACAACTGGACATGATAACCCAGCTAAATTCACGCGTGAAATTAACCATCACACACTGATGCCATCATAAGAAAAGACACGCACACAAAATTGCAAACCAGTATCCTTATGAATATAGATGTAATACATAAAACAATCCTAAATAAAATTCCAGCACTCTGAATCCAGCAATATATAAAAAGGATTATATATCATGACCAAGTGTCATCTAGCCCAGGAACGCAAGATTGTTTCAGAATATAAAGATCAATTAATGTGACACCCTGTATCAATAAAATACAAGTTCCACATGATAATCTGGATGGATACCAGAAAAGCAATTGCCAAAATCCAACATCTTTTCATGATAAAAATATTCAACCAACTAAGAATTAAGACAACTTTCTCAAACCAATCAAAGGCATCTGTGGAAAACCAACAACAAATACCATACTTGTGAAAAACTTAAAACTTTCCCTCTTAACATTTGGAATAAGAAAAGTATTTCCACTTTTGCCACTTTATTCAACATTGTACTAGAGGTTCTAGGCTGAGCAGTTAGGCAAGAAAAAGAAATAAAAGCATTTCTACTGGAAGAAAGAAATAAAGTAAGCTCAATTTTTCAGATGACATGATCTTTAATATATAAATTTCTGAGAAATGCACATAAAAACTATGAAAGTTAATAATGACTTCAGAAGTTGAGGGATAGAAGATTAATATATACTACACATAAAAATGGTACTTCTATACACTAGCAAAAAACGATTTGAAAATGAAAGCAAACTATTCATTTATAAAACCATCAAAGAAAATAAAACATTTAGAAATACATTCAACAAAAGAATTGCAAGATTTATACATAGGAAACTATAAAACACCATTGAAAGAAATGAGGGAAAACATAAATGAAAGACATTTCATGTTCATAGGTTCAAGGACAGTACTGTTGAGATGACATTTCTTCCCAAAATTGATCTATGGATTCATAACAATCCTTAGCAAAATCCCAGCTACTTTTTTTTTTTTGTAAAAGTGAACAAGCTGATCCTAAAATACATACAGAAATGTAAGGGATAAGCAATACCCAAAGCAATCTTAAATCTTTGTTCTCCCTCATTTCAAAACTGATTACAAAACTAAGAAATAAAAACAGTAAGGAAGAACATAATGAAGTAGAATTGAAAATATTGAAATGAATCCATTCATTTATGGTCAACTGAGTTTTGTAAAGGTGCCAAGACAATTTCATGAAGAAAGGAGAGTTTTTTCAACAAATGGCTTCTTTTGTCTGGAGGGCAAATTCTGGGAGGAGAGAACCCCACAGAAGACTTGTCTAAATCAGTATTTCCCAGAAAAAGGGCCAAGGACTGAATGAAGAGGGTGTAGCCGTATTCGGAAATATTGTAATGAGGAGACCAGGCAGTATGCCAACCATCTCTTTGACAGCTCCCCAAATCTGTGCTTTTATGGCTTGCCCAGCAGATGGCGATCTTCGGCAAACTTTTCCCTGCAGTCCTAAGGAGGTCTTGTTCATTTATGTCTCCACCATCTCTGCCCCAGTAGGCTATGGAGTTTGAAACCTCAGCTGCCAGCTGCTTGTGATTGGGCTGGGGTGAAACCTTAGCTCAGAGCTGGGACCCAGTTACCTGAGTTCTCTTTTTCAAAAGCCATGATTGATGCTCAGTCGCGCTTCCCTCCCGCATTCTGGGGGAAGAACCACCCTTTAGCAAGCTGTTCCCTGCAACCCTAAGAAGGAACTATGTCACCCCGACGTCCAGCCCTGTTGGGTGTGGGTTGAACAATAGCTGCCCTCTGAGCTGGGAGCCAGCAAACCGACTTTGCCATTCAAGAGCCGTGCTCAGTGCTCAGCCGTCTCCTCCCTTTCCTAGGGAAGAGGACTTTTAGGTCCCTTTCTCCCAGCAGCAGCCCTTGAGGACTGGATCCCCAGGCAGCCTGCCATGAGAGTGGTGGATGGGTACCAGCTGCCAGCACCGCATGGGGAGAGCTGCTCACAGCTCGTTACTCCTGTCTCTCAGCCTCTTCCTCAGGCTCTGCCCTACAGGATCTCTCTCAGTTCTCCCCTGGCCTCCAGAGGCCCAGGACGGTTGTTTCAGACATTCCTGCCTGCCCACTAGCTGTTTCGGAAGAATGAGTCATGGAACTCCCTTCTCCTTCAGCTTCCTCGGAAGTTCCCTCCAGTAGGTCCAGCTTTACTGGGAGAAATAAAATATGATGATTAATATGTTAATTATGGGACAGTAAAAATGTCCTTTTAATGGTTTTGAGGTGAGGCCTTGCATGTCGGCATGTCCACTTTTACCTCTGCCATCCTCCTGGTCCCCGTGCGTGGTTCTGTGTGGCTCTGATGTGGTTGATTCCTCATCCCTCGAAGGCTACTAAGAGCACAGGGGACAGGCTTTCCAAGCTGAATGCATTCAGGCCACTGAGCTTACTTGACATCAGAGATGATGTCTTGCTGCTTCACTGTAAATCAAAATAAAAGCAACTTCCAACAAGTTCAAGTTATGTTTATTCCAATCTTTTAACCTCGATGAGCTATTGAGGTCTGGCGTAGCTCTTTCCACATATATTTCATTTGCTTCTCAGAATGAGTTCTATCAGGGCATGTGTAACTAGAGCCATTTTGCAGCCCAATAAACTGATACCAAGTGGTTATCGACTCGCTTGTGGTCATACAGCTAATACTCAGGGGAGCCAGTTCCAGGATTCAGGTCTTCTGCCTTGTAAACTTGTGTGCTTTCCATACTTCTAAGCTTCCTCTAGTAACGTGTGGAAGATATAATTATTTAAAAATAAATTGTACCATAACTAAAATAAGTGATACGGCTAAAATTGATTTCTAAAAATATATGCTACAGTTTCTAAATACGCTCTATCTTTTAACAAGTCTATCCTGTTTGATTCTTACTAGGTACCAAAAAAATCAGTTAATGCAGTAAAACACACTGTATTGTATATTTCAACTTTTCTGGTTTTCTAGTATTTCAGTGTTCGAAGTAGAATTTCCTCTTTCCATTTTACCCTAGCCCTTCTATTTTCAAATAAACAGATGTCTAAGATTAGATACTTTCTAAGGTCTATGGTTATTCAGAGGAGGAAAACTAGAGTTTATCATAAGGAAATGATACTTAGAACACTTATTCTTTAAAATTGGTATATTTCCCTACTCAAACTAGAGCACTTGATTTTTATTACAGAAATGAGTTACTCTCTCTCCTGCAAAGATTTCAAATCTTAGCTTAAAATCAAAATATCAGTTTACTGATGATGTCACCTATCTGAACATAATAAAATGCAGTTTGGTCCTTTGGGGTCTGTTTTATTAGCTTACTTTTATTATAGACAATTAGAAATCATTTTAGTGTTATTTTCTCTTTAACACACACCTTTTCATGAAGTTGGACCAGATTGTAGATTCGGAGATCTGTATTATTTTAGTATTAAGGAACTGTTTAGGAAAAGTCCTTGTCTTGTATCCTGAGTGTTTGAGAAAGCTATCTGCTTTAGAAGGCACACCTAACACTGAGAAACAATCAAATGACTGATATTTTCCTCATTCACTGTGACTGACTAAGAGGGAGTGTTTTATCTTCACAATAAGAGGAAATCTCATTTCTTTGGAAAAGATTTCCAGTGTTATCTCTATTTAAATTGCTTAAGGAGAAATTACAATAGCAAATTTTGTTTTTAAAGAAGGATGATTTGATGTTATGAAGAATTGTCTTTATTTTCTTTTTATCTCTGAGTCAGTGTTAAGGGCAGCTTTATTTCAAATAGCAACATGAATAGCAAAGCTTGAAAAGTTCTCAACAATATAGCCACAGAGTGTTTATAAAGGCTTTCCAAGGCTCATCTTCTCACCCTAATGCCGAGTTACAGTTTGTGACTAATTACTTTCACTACCTGAATGTATTGACATGATTTTTTTTTCAAGTCTCAAAAGAAAAAATATCTTCAGATATTAGATATTACAATACGTGGGATATTTTCTCTGAATGAACTGAATTAGTAGGTTAAAGAAACTATGATCTGAAGAAAGCATTTACTGATTGAATTTTTTGCCAAAATAGTACTACCTAGCAGTTTCCTCTAAATAATATATGAGTTGTTTTTTAAATTGAACACAGGCCAACACTGATTACTGACATATTTGTATATAAAAAGTAATATTTTTGCTTTATTTGTCCACAGTGAAATTTGATGTCAAATATAAGAAACTCTACTTATATTATAATTTCTGGTTATATTTTTCGGGGGGAAAATTTAAAAGAGGAAGAGAAAAAAATTATAGAGCCAAGAAAAGATAAAGATGACCCCAGAAAAAGTAATATAATGAAAAAACTGACCCAACCTTTTTTTAATGCAGTGACAACTTATTATGTATACTGTGACTGAGAACTATATGGAAACTATAAGCAAATTCATGGTTAATTTGATTAAAAATAGCAACCAGACAATTTATTTGCATTATTGGGATAACGATTTAAATATTCATTTTCAACAAATTATACTGATTTTGTGAAAACAGAGACTGCTTCCTTCACTTGCCGTTAATAATAATAAAAAAAAAAGAAAATGGGAACTTGCAATTTTTTTTTTAAGTATTTCATCAACATGCTTTTATTTCCTCTTCTTCTAAATCTTTTTCCTTTTTCTTTCAGTTTCCTTATTTGGTGGGTGTGAGAGTTAAAAAAAAGGAGGGAAAGTGAAAAGGTTACCTTAGAACCTTGGAAGGGGCAAGGAGAGAGAAAGAGAAAGTAGGACATAGTCCTTAAAAGGATTTCTGATATTCAGTCTTCAAATGTTTGCAACTACTTTCCTCCTCTCTTAATCTATTTCACCACTTCTGTACTGTAAGGAAAGGGCAAAAACGTATTGAGGCTTTAGTGGCCAGTTCCTTTTTGCAGACAGGGTTAGAAATGTCCCATGTGGCAGTAAGAGGACATGTTCATGCCTCATGGAGTTTTGTTTTTCCCCAATTATAAAGTCTGTTGAAAGGAATATATCTTTTTGCCTTATTTATAAATGTCCAAAAGTTCATCTAGTTTTTATTTGCTGGCTGCTTATTTATGTCAGCACTTCATGGAAGTCGAGAGGGGTGAAGGGAAATACAGGGGTGGGGAGGTCTGGTTCCTGACTTCCACTTGGTATCTGCTGGACCTGGGTGGATCCAGAGGCCTGCCAGGAACCTTCCTGTTCACATCAGAAAGGAGGTAATGCAGCCAACCTACTGCTTTCACAGGGGTTTTGATGGGATAAAGTTAGATAATATATATTTGGACATATGCTAGGAAAACGGAAAGCGATCATGACAAGATAGGGCATTGTTGTTAAACAAAAATCCTGGTTATCTCATCGTTACTTTAAGTTTCTAAGTTTTTTTTTTTCTGGTTCAAGATTTCCTTTGCGGACGTTCCATGCTCAATACTGCATTGAAGTTTAATGGTTTATGAGTGTAATCGTTGTGTTTGTCACGTTCAGTGAGGTGGAGCTTTAATTAAAAAAAAAAAGCTTACTGCATAAGGGAGCAGTAGTTTCTAACTTTCCAGCAGAATGATCTACCCTCATTTTACCTTCCTTGTCATTATTCAGTTGAAGATATCTGTTCTGAAATATTAGAAATAGAAACAAAATATAACGATAATGATCACTATAATTTATTCAATATTTTAATGTGCCAGATTCTTTCTGTGTTCCAATGTACAATCTCATTTCATTCTCATAACAATCAAATGAGGCAGATATTCTGGTTTCAGCCCTACCTCTTAGAATGTGAAGAGTTTCTCCATGTCTAAATGCTTGCCAGTGCCTCAGATTAATAGACATTAAAGTGATAATTTGAAATTTCAGAAGCCATTATAGATTATTCATTTTTTTCTACTTTTTTCCTCATTAAAAAATATTCCAGGCATTCTCTTCATGAATGAGAAACCTATACAACAGCGCCTGCTCTTTGGCCAAGGCTGCTATCTCCTTGAATCTTGCTTCAATTTTATGACCCAGCTCTGAGTTATAAAGGAATTGATGCAGTTGTTTATGCTCATGGACAATAACAAAATAATATCCAGTTGCCTGTTAGAGCAAGTTTAGCTAAAGATAATTTTCCTACAAAAAATGAGTGTAGGAATTTAAAAATGTAAATCAAATTTCTTTCGTTTAAGGAAACAGGACTTATTAATGGCAATCCTTTTGTAAGGCAGCTAATAAAAATGCAACCGATACAAACAAGAGAAAATTATTCAAATGCCACCAAAATGTTTAAAGTTTAATAGTAGATATATTTGCAACATTTTTTTTGCCTGCAGTATCAGAAAACTTGCTCCAATCCATGTGAAAGTTAAAACTAATATCTAAAATCATTTAAATCTAAAAATAAACTTTGTTTAGGAAAATTTATGTTGACTAATCATTTTCAAACTTGAAATTGAAATGATGCATATTATTTTGGAACACTTATACAAAAAATATTAGAAAAAATGTCCTTCAGGGTCATTTGAAAGATAAAATTCAAAATTCGAAAGTGAAATATTTAATTACATTGGAACCATAGAATAATTTCATTTACCTTGCCACTTACATTATTAAATATTTTAGTTCCTGAACTAAGAAAATTTTGAGGATTCATCTCTACTATAATACTGAAGAATTTGTAGCATTTCTTCTTTCTTTAAAAGTTTAGAATGTTTTACACTGTATGCCAAAATAGGAAGTTTAAAACATCTTTTAATTTTTTACTTTGTTTTCCCAGCAATAGTCTCTGGAATTGATCATAGAATACCCGAAATAAATTAAGCATTTGTAACATGAGAAATATTGACATTATGTGCAATTATTCTTTTTTTTCCCTAGATAAAATCTTGTTTATGACACTGAGCATAGATAAATCAAACTGCAATATGGTCACTAATCTTTATTAAGTTTCAGAAAATGAGGAACTTAATGTAATTTGGGCTTTAGGATATTTTTAATGTTGAAAAGCAAGGTTCTTATATTTGGATGGAAAGAGATAAGACCCAAGATACTGCTACTTCTCATTTATTATAATGAAGTTACGTAATTCCTTTCATCCTATAATTCTATTAGATTGCTGGGGAGTACTCCCAATTGGGGGTACAAAGCAGGGGGTAAGCACTTTCATTCCCTTCTATAGATGAAACTAAGGTAAGGAGTAATTTATTCTGTTTCATGTGGGAAGGATTATTCTGCAGGATATCAGACTACAGATTCTAAGATTTGGAATGAAAGGAGTTGATACAGCATGTGGCATACCAAGCAGCAACAGGCCTTTTATTAATCTCATTGTATAAGGCTTGTAGCTTACCTGGCTGTCCATTCTAGGCTTTAGAGGGTTGATCACAGTTTTCAGCTGGGAGCCAAATATCAGTCTCTAAATATGCCAGGAGGGGCTTTTTAACTTAGCAACCTATAAAGACATAAATAAGGAGTAGACTTGGATTCTTGTCCCAAGCCTGGACTAGATTCAATTTGCTACTAACCATCACCATTGCACTTGGCCTCTCTGTTTCTCCATTCTCTTATCTCATGAGATTGTAATAAACAGCAGACATATGATCATTATTGACCCTTATTGTATGCTTCCTTACATTCTGTTATAGAGCACTATAGTACTGGGTCCCCTGGAAAGAGTATGGGGCCAGCAATCTGTCATACAAGAATGCCAGTCCTTGCCCCTCACATAATCGTGGAGTGGACAAGGAGCTTAATTTTCTAGACTTTGATTCCTTAATCTATAAAATAAAATGATCAGAAGGTTCCTTCCTTCTTTTAAAAAGGCCAATGTTAGTTTATACAGTCCATCATTTGAACCATAGCAATATCCATTAGAACTATTATAGGGTCTTTAAATATATTTTTAAGATGCTAGGAAGCCATTTCTGTATTTATTTTTGAAGTAGAAGGGGGTGGCAGTAGTGGAATTTTCTATCCTTGGTGACCAGGCAGGGCCATAGCATTTAATTAAGGGAAGGCTTCTTGTAGGACCTTAAGGGGACTTCCTTGGGGTGATGGATTAGTGGAAGGGGAGCTGCAATTATGTGAGATTGTTGGTTAGATTGTTTTGAGATTATCTCCATCTCCTTGTTCAGTAGATTCTGGCCTGTTAGACCTTGAGATGGAGATAGAAATATGGGAATGCAGTCCCTGGAAAATGGATAGAATGACACTTCCTTGGTCACAGTCTTTGAGGAGCAATCCACTGGTTCCAGAAGATTCTGAATTCACAAAGCGTATGGTACAAACTGTAGATGAACCCCTCTTTGGTCCTTGGCTCCTTGGCCAGCAGACATTAATTGATTGAGTCTCTTATATTCTGACCTTGTCCAATGAGGCAATAACATGATAAAAAAGTTATCTTTTGAAAACCCTACTTCTAACGGTATCAGTATAACATTTGCTGTCTTTAAATCTTTAATTTCAAATTCTAGAATTAAATTAGAATCTGCCAAAAATATCCCAAATTTTCATGCCCTTTTTGAGATTTTGACGAGCTTATTTTCTAATACAGTATTTGCTCTGGATTGGAAAATGCATTCAGCTTGGTTAGGTTGACCCACTTGGGACGTCATGCTAATGGGACCCAGGTGGTGAGTTTGGCCTCTGCCTCCATCTGGATGAGAGAGGGTGGCTTCCTTTCTTCCATGGCCACAGGCTACAAGCCTACCTGAGTGGTTATCTCCCACATTCCTGACATTGCCCTGTAAGGGGTGGGGTGAGAAAATTGTGGACTAATCATGAAACCTATCATCACTCATGGGGAAGCAGTCGTAATTCCCAGCTTGGGTCAAGACAGCTATATATGAACAACAATGCACTTTGAAATTCCACAACCGGGGCTATGCTAAGTTCACTGTATTGAAAGTTGTTGATGGAGTCCAGAGTCTGCAGGCACGGAAAAAAGCATGTGGTTTGTATTTTGACGATGGAAGACAGTGAACTTAGTCTGCATAATTGAATTTTTTTTTTCTCTTAGGGATTTTCCCTGTTGTATGGGACTTTTGACAAGTGCAAGCAAGGTACATGTGAACCTTTATTTTTCGGAATTAGCTATCATAAACCATGCTTTTTCTTCTGGGCCCTCCAGCATGTCTCCTTCCAAGTTTTGAGTTCAAAAATGGCTATAGTAAGCATGACATCTACCACTAAGTTATCTAATTCAGTTCAGTAAAAAACTGAGTAACTTCAGTGCCCAATATTCTGAGCAGACCCTGTGGAAAATGGAAAGAACAATTAGACATTGTGATTTCCAGAGGTTTACATTATGGCGAGGGTGGTGGGCATGGATGGATTAAAGGTAATAAGAAGCAAACCCTGATAACAATAGAAATATAGAGGTACAAGGACAGAAGATTACAAGAGAAGATTTTAGCAATTCCAGTTTAATGTGGGTAGTTACTTTACTTAATCTTCCCTTCAATAATTCAACAAGTATTTTGGAATATCTACTGTGTACTAATTATGATACTAGGTGCTAACTCATGGATGTCAGTCTTGTGGGGATAGACTTAAACAAATTATCACATTAATTAATATGAATTGAGCTAAGTGTTCTGGGATGGTCATATGAGATACAACAGGGGTAACAGACATGCACTGGAGGTTCAGGGAATGCTGGACCTGAAACTTACCTGAGGGCTGAAGAATAGAGGAGGTCTTGACCCGTGATCAGGGGAATGAGATGCACATTTCAGCAAATGGAACAACATGAGTATTGATGAGTCCGTAATGCACACTGGGGGGAATACACATTTTACCAGGAGACAGTTTGCTATGTGGAGCGATAGAATATACTGCTAGAAGCACATACTCTAGAGCCAGATTGCTATGTCTAAATTCCAATTCTTCTTCTTAACAGCTGTGTGATTTGGGACTCTTTGCTTATTATGTGTATGCCTCACTTTCCTCACTGTTAATAGAAACTTACCTTGGAGAGTTAGTTAAAGGAGAAATTGAATTCATAAACATGTGTGTGTATGCATGTGCTAGGCACTATTCTAAGCAATCTATATGGATAAACAATATATGCACATAACTTAGAATGGTGCCTGGCACATATTCTTAGTATTTTGATTCCTTTGGTTCAAATTAAGCCCTGATTTTTTTTAAAGAAAATAAATCTTCATTTAGCCATATATTCCTTTCCTTTCTAAGACACCTATTCTGCTATTGAAACAGTTAGAATCCCGAGTTTCCTATCACTGTTTTCCTGAAAAGTATCATTTATAGGACAAAATCTCATCTCAACAATCTAAATTAAGTTGCTAAGGTATGATATTCTTTATCATTGAAAACAATGAGACTCTTTTAGATATGCCGTATATTTTAGTGTATTTTTGTGAGATTGGATCATATGATAGTTAAAATAATGCATGCCCCCCAAATTTTCTTTTCTACGATAATCTTTTTTCCTCTAAGTACTTATGATTATATCCATTTTTCAGATTTACTCATCTCAGATTAGTAACATATGATATCTTTTAATAACCATAATTTTACTCTTACTTGTTGCCATATAAAAACCATTTTAGGGCGCTCCACAGTGGCTCAGCAGGCAGAGTTCTTGCCTGATATACCGGAGACCTGGGTTCGATTCCCAGTGCCTGCCAGTGCAAAAAAAAGAAAAATTATTTTAGTGGTGTGTTCTTGATTTCTGAAGCTACTGTCAGTTCCTCAGGTATCTTTAGTCTGGTTTTGATATCTAATCTTTTATAATTTTGAACAATAGAGTATCTTATGTTATGCTATAGTTTCAAATGATCACAACTTACTTTTTCTTTGATTAAGATTTCCCCCAGGTGTAAACAAATACTTGCCCATTTTAACATCTGCTCAAGCACACCATGACATTAATTCATATTACAGCACAAAACTGCTGCTAAACACTTAAACTTGCATAAAACATAATCTTGCATGTTGTTTAAATTTGGTAGGCTACCAAAAGCAATATACCAGAAATGGGTTGGCTTTTAACAATGGGAATCTGTCATCTTACAAGCTTACAGCCTAGAGGCTGTGCAAATGTCCAATCCTGGTTTCATCAAGAGAATGCCCCTTCTTAAAAACTGGATGCTCATCCGTCACACGCATGGCACATGTGGCATCTGCTGGCCCCTCCCTTCTCTTCCACATTTCATTGCTTTCAGCTTCTTGATTCTGTGGCTTTCTCTCTGTATTTATCCCATTTATAATGGACTCTGGTAAGAAGATTTAAGAACCACTGTGCCGTGCCTTAACTAAAGTAATCTCAGGAAAACCTACTTATAACAAGTTAACACTCACAAGAATAGATTAGCTTTAAGAACATTATTTTCTGGGGTGTATGCAGCTCCAAACCATACACATGCATATGTCTTCACCTATTCAATTAGATAATAAACCAACTTTATTTTTTTCTTTGCATGTGCGGGCACCAGGAATCAAACCCAGGTCTCTGGTATGGTAGGTGAGAACTCTGCCACTGAGCCACCGTCGCCCGCCCAATGAACCAACTTTTGAGTGTAGTAGATGTTACTACAACTCTTTATATTCTCAGGACATCCAGTACAAGGATCAGCACAAAGTGGTTGTTCAATAAATCCTAGTTGAACTGAATTAAAATACTTGTGTAGCAAACTTTTGCAGAATTTACTTTGGAGTAGCTTTCTTAGCTTGCAAGGATAAATGAAAACTTAAGTGACTGTGAAAGAATTTATCTTAACTTTAAAAGTCAAATTAAAAAAACCAATAACTTCTCTTATTTCTTCAAGGGTATATAAAGGAAAAAAATGAACTCGTCCATCCCAGCTGCTAAGTTGTCATATAAAAATATATCTCAATAAAATAATGAGCTTCTTTAGTAATGCATTGTATGTTTAGAATGCAATCCAGTTAAGTAGTGTTTTCAAAAATGGTTTACATGAGCTACACATATCTAAAATGGTGAGCTCCCCTACTGTTATGACAACTTTGTCAGTATGTGGCAATGGTGATAATAATGTGCCATGTGGAAATATCCTTTTGCCCCCATCGTATTTCTGACACAACTTGATTAATATTCTTCCTCCTTAAAGCCATTATTCAAAGATAAAAGCTTGAGATTGAAACATGGTCAACCCAATCATTTGGTCTTTTCACATCTTAGTCGAACAGTTTATCGCAAATTCATACCAGGGAGACCCAATTATCTCCTACAAGTGACATTATTTATATGCCTAACTTAACAAACCAATTTATTGATATTATAATGTGAACATTTAATCACCCACCTACGTTTTAATGGGTAAAGAGACAAGTTTTATGTTTGAATAAAACTAAGTACCTAGAACCTTAGATTATATTTTATAATTTGGCCTAAATGAGATTATATTTTTGGATACCAAATTCTTCTAATTTATAAAACCACATGCAATCAAATATGCTAAAATCAAATTAAATTCCTTTGAGTTTTCCTACTTAGTTTCCAACTTAAGTACATGCTAATCCTTCCATCACATGTGCTTTTACTTCCCAAATTCTTGCACTTCCACTCAGACTATTTTTTTCCTCAAGAAAGACATCTCCTTGATGAAATTAACTCAGATTTTGAGTGAAGACAGTAGAAATCAGTGTCAGAGTGGAGAGAAGAAGGCCGACTATGGAGGGTTGAGTGTCCTGCATGCTGGAGGGGTGGATATATTGAGAAGTGTCAGTGAAAAGAAACACAGGCAGATACGCTATGGTAAGGAGGTCATGTCTGCATTATGGCCATTGCTGATATTTCAGTCTCACGCCTGTAAAACACATAAAAAACTGGGCAATATTGAAATTATTTTTTAGTCTTTATTTCTCTCCTTTAATTTTTTACTTTTTGAAAAGAAAACCAAGAAATAAAAAATAATAACTCTTTTTCTCTTTTGCAATTTATAGGTACATGTTTTCCAAAATATCATGGTTCACTGGCATATGGCATAATATAAAAGAAACCATCCTCTGAGTGTATCAGATAATCAGACAGCTCCAAACTCTAGTCTTCCTAAGACTCAGAATAGCAAGGAAAGTTAGTGTAGAAGGAAGCTTAATGTGTACAAACTACAGTACATTCTATCTTGCTGTGGTAATTTGTTTTGCCAACTGCAGTGGTAGGTAAATGAACATGACTTTCCTTGATTGTGCCCGCAAAACAAATGATACAATGACTATTTCTCACCATATTTATTTTATCTGAAAATGAGATAATAGGTTATTGAAACAAAGCCAGAAACTCAATCAAGCTAATCTCAATGCCAGACCTGAAACAATTAAATACCTCCATTGTATAGGAGATCATATTTGGTTGATGAATTGATTTTAACCTATTTCCATAATTTATTTGTATTATGCCCTTGATTATGACTACCTTTGGCAGTAATAAATTACTTAATTAAACAAGTAGCTAATTAAATAACTACCTAGATACCAATAAGTTTATGAACATAGAAACAGAAGATGTGTAACAGAACTTAAATAAAAGTATAATTGAATGTCATTATTTCAAGTTCCTTGCCAAACATCAATAGTCTCTTTTATATTAAAAAACTAAGTTTATAATACAGTAATTTTAATACTAGGGGGGCAAACCAAAAGTGTTTGCTCAACTTATTGATAAAGCTATCGGAGGACTAGAGCTTGTATTGATGCTCCATGCAGAAATAATCTTCTAGTTTCTTCTTAATTGAAGAGTATCCTGCTTTTTGGAATTAACCTGTAGGTTTCCATTTGCATCTATCAAGTTATAGCTCATTAACATATTACTTATTATGTTCTTAAGAAGTGGAATGTATTGATAAGATACTTTCTTTTGTGATTTTTCCCTCACAGACTCCTTCACACCAGGTACAGCTATGTCTGTTTCTAACTGCAATCACAAGATTAAATCCTTGGCTTGTTTTCTGCCCCAAGTGGGATGCATATTTATTAATTAATTTATTTCCTCACTCATTTAGTTTAATTCACTCATATATAGAAATGGCAGCAGGGGAAGAAGAGTTACAGATTAATAACTACATTTGCTCAAAGAGCTTCCAATTTGTGGGAAGCTATTAAGAGTTAAAATACAACATTAAGTTCAAGGTTAGAGGAAAATGTTTCAATCTAGTGCTTATATTTAATCCCAGATTAATGGGGCTTGGTGTTCAGCTCCATGTGTTTGAAAAAGTATTGCCTGAATTGTAGCAGTTAATACTCAGAGTCTAGTGAGGGTGTGTGGCTGAGGAAGGAATTGCTGAGGCTGGAGAAATAACAAGAGGTCAGATAATGAAAGGACTTTCGGGTGTTCTCCTGTGGTTGAATTTTATCCCAAACATTTGTGCAGGGATTGGAAGGAGTTGTCTTTAAAGGATTTTTAATAATGGCATGACCTGAATTCAAGTTTAGAATGGATTGCAAAACTTGCTGAATAAATATTAGTTGATCTGTTCAAAGATTGATTTATTGATTCAGTCAACTACTGAACCCCTTGATGGTGCCTGGATCTAGCATTGTCATTAGCTTTATCCCACTATAATCTCATATCAAGCATCCTGCTCCCACAGCACTGCCTCAGATATTTCCAGGTCACTATTTTAAGTATCTGAACCCTAGCGATTTATTTATTCAACCAGGATCTATGGTCTATTGGTTCTACTAGCTTTTCATTGTCCTTGACAACTCTGCTGTTTTCACTGCCCTATTTGCCCAGTTTTGATGATATGGCCGTTCCTTTCCTTCTCCTCCACCTAGAATAAGTCCACACCTGCTTAAAACCAGCTCTCTGCTGCACTTGCATCCAGGCTACTGAAGAAAAACACACAACTTTATTATTGAGTCTCCCTTTATACTGATGATCCATTAGTGCTGACTGGCAATTCTACTTTGCTTCCCTCCTATTTTACTGCAAATATAAAAATAATCAGAAAAGAACTTCTATGCTCCCTCTCACATCTACAACCTATTTGCCCCTGCAGCCATCTGCTTTCATTCCTGTATTAATGAATAAATTGTCCTGTTGTACTGCAATCCAGCCTTTTCTTCATAATCAAAGTCATTGCTCTAGAAATTGCTCTCGACTGTCTCTGCATCATTAAGTTTTCTCTCTGCTGGATCATTTTCATTAACACTCAAACATCCTATACTGTCTCTCACATTAAAAAATCAGCCCTTCATTGATTCTGCATTCACCTCTGGCTCTCTCTCCATTGCTTTGCTCCTTTTTGCTGCAAAAGTCCACAAAGAAAGTTCTCTGTATTTTGTCTCCTCTTCCTCTCCTCCCCTTCTCCCCAATCTCACAAGAATTAAAATGTTAAGCAATTAAACAGCTCTTGTCAATATTATCAGTGACCTCAAGATTATTAAATCCAGTGGTTACTTGTTGATTTTTGACCCCCTAAACCACGAGCAGCATTCAGATCAATTACTCACACCCTCCGTTTTGGAGCACTTTTTCATTAGTTGGGTGAAGACTGAGTAGGAGGGAGAGGATTAGGGAGGTGAGGGAAATAGTTTTGTTTTAAACATGTTCATCAGATCAGATTTCACAGTTAATCTTTAGTTATATTTGAGGTCACTGGGAGACTTTCTTCCCTAAATGAAACCAAAATTTCCTTCTATTTTAGACTCTTTTGTGGAAAAGGCAAGGACCTTTGGTGTCTTTAAGTTCAGTTCAAATAGTACACTTTTCTTTTTAAATGTAGTTTAATCCATTATTTTAAATGCTACAATATAATACAATCGTTTTAAGCAATCAATATTAAAAGTTAGATTTGCATGCTCTGTATGCTTTCTTACATTTCCTTTATAAAGTCTATGAACTTTTGCTTATGACCAGCTCTGTTCAGTATTTCTTTGTTCTAGTTCTACTGATGAGAAATTCTCTCCATTCTTACTGCTATGAATCATTCTCATTTTTGAAGGATTTTGCCACTGATTGAAAATTTTAGGTTGGTAGTCATTTAATTTCCACACTACCTCTTCCTCTGGCTTCCATTGTGTCTTCTGTGAAGTCAGCGATCCTTTGGTTGCTCTTTTGAAGGTAAATTTC
This sequence comes from Tamandua tetradactyla, assembly GCF_023851605.1. Classification (NCBI taxonomy): domain Eukaryota; kingdom Metazoa; phylum Chordata; class Mammalia; order Pilosa; family Myrmecophagidae; genus Tamandua; species Tamandua tetradactyla. The sequence continues at coordinate 36,666,013 of NC_135352.1, read as the reverse complement.
CTCTTTGCTTCAGATGCTTTTATTATTTTATCTTTATATCTGGCATTCAGAATGGTTAGTGTGATATCCCTAGATGAACATTTTAAAAATCCATCCTGCCTGGATGCATTGCTTGAATCTGTTTTTATGTGTTTCATCAATTTCAGAAGTCTTAGCTGTTTATTTTCAGATTTGCTTCTGTCCCGTTCTATCTCTCCTTTCCTACTGGAATTACTCTATCTGTTTGTTAGATCGGCTCACTCTATGCTTAACATGCAATAGCTTCTCTTCCAGATTTCTAATCTTCGGTGTCTTTGTCCTTCCTCCTGGGTGTTTCTCCTGACCTCTCTTCCAGTTGACTAATTCTAGCTCTGACTAATCTGCTATTAGACCCACCTATTGTTTTTCTTAGTTTTGCTTCTCCTGGTCCTCTGCCAGATTCTCAGTCTTGTCTTTCACTTACCAGAACACAGTAAGCATCATTATTTTGAAGTTGGTGTCTCAGCCTCTGTGGGTCTGTTTGTACTGTCATTTAAAAAAATTATAGCAATAGGGTGATGCGAAGGTAGCTCAGTGGTGGAATTCTTGCATGCCACGTATTCTAGTTTGCTAGCTGCCAGAATGCAATATATCAGAAATGGAATGGCTTTTCAAAAGGGGAATTTAATAAGTTGCTCATTTACAGTCCTAAGGCTGAGTAAATGTCCCAATTAAAACAAGTCTATAGAAATGTCCAATCAAAGGCATCCAGGGAAAGATACCTTGGTTCAAGAAGGCCGATGAAGTTCAGGGTTTCTCTCTCAAGTGAGAAGGCACATGGCAAACACAGTCAGGGCTTCTCTCTCGACTGGACAGGCACATGGTGAATACGGTGTCATCTGCTAGCTTGGTCTCCTGGCTTCCTGTTTCATGAAGCTCCCCGGGAGGCGTTTTCCTTCTTCATCTCCAAAGGTCGCTGGCTGGTGGACTCTCTGCTTCATGGTGCTGCAGCATTCTCTGCTCTCTCTGAGTCTCTCTGGATCTCCAAAATGTTTCCTCTTTTATAGGACTTCAGAAACTAATCAAGACCCACTCAAATGGGTGGAGACATGTCATCCCCTAATCCAGTTTAACAACCATTCTTAACTAAATCACATCAACCAGGGAGATGATCTCATTACAGTTTCAAATATATAGTATTGAATAGGGATTATTCTACCTTTAAGAAATTAGATTTATATTAAAACATGGCTTTTCTTAGGGGGCATACTTCCTTTCAAACCAGCACACCATGCCAGAGACTCAGGTTCGATTCCCGGTGCCTGCCCACGCCAAAAAAAAAAAAAAAAAAAAAAAAAAAATTAAAAAATTATAGCAATAAATTGGAAGTGGTCCTAGATCACCTTAATTCAATTAAAAATTGAGAAGACTACCTGTGACCGTACATCATCGTTCTTATACTATAGTTCACTAGGGAACCAAGTTAAGCAGTTGGGTTTACCTGTGTTGCCTTCTTACCTGAGGGGCCCTGGACTCTGGTTTGTGTCTTACCAGCTCTGTAAAATTTCAAGGACTCTATTCAGCTTCCCAACTTCTCAGCTATCTTCTCCAAAAAGAGCATCCTCACATTACTGGAGCTGCAATTCTTTGCAGGCTTCAGAACATTTTCTTATTTTGGATGCTAGAGCAACACTTTCATTCCTTCAAGCCTCTTACCTTGTTCTCAAGCTGGGATTGATTTTTCTCCCCTTTCCCCCAGAGACATTTTTTTAAATTAGAGAAGTTGTAGGCTTACAGAAAAAAAGCCTGCAAAAATACACAGTTACCATATATCACACTATTAAGACACTGCATTAGTGTGGTACATTTGTTACAATTCACGAAAGAACCTTTTTATAATTGTACGAGTAACTGTAGTCCCTCATTTACAACAGGGTTCATTGTTTAGGCTGTACAGCCCTATGTATGTGTTTCTTTTAGTTTTTATTCTAGTAACATATATGCAACCTAAATTTTCCCCTTTTAACCACATCCAAGCATACAGTTCAATACTAGTATTTCCATCCACAATGTTGTGCCGCCATCACCACCATCCATTACCAAAACTGTACCATCAACCCAAACAGAAACTCTGTACAATGTAATCATTTGAAAGTTGACAATGTTTAGGATGTTCCCTCATCCCCACAAAGAATTATCCAACTCCAAATGTCGATAATGCTGAAGTCGAGTGACTGAAGGTATAGCAAATGGAGCAGCTCAGATGTTAGGAGGAGGTCAAGGAAGAAAAGCAGAGCTAAAACAGTCCTTGAAGACAGGGACTCCAGACATAAAATAGAAATGCATCCAATCCTCCTACTGGAACAAAGATTGCTATCTTCAGGAACCTGATAACAGGAATATCAACACAGCTGGTGGGTGGCATCATGTGTGAACTCAGAAGACAATGCCCACAGATGGATCTGCGCTTATCTGAGAGTGCTTCAGGTCAGCTTCCCCAGGGCATTTGGCGATGACGCACATCCGGGAGGATTTGCTGCTAATTGAGGGAGCCCCACACTCTGGTACATCACCGAGGTGAAATATCATCATGTTTTAGAGGAAATCAGTTCACAAGATGCTCCGTAAAAGTAATCTCTACTTTCTGGCTTCCAGATCTATCAGAATTGATGAGGCAAGCAGGAAACCTAATGAAAATAATACAAGGAAATCTTTTCATCAACACCCATCCCTAATGTCTTCGCTATCAGGTCATTGTTTCTGCTTCTCTAAGTGGACTTTGCTTCTGCAGCCAACTTAGGAAACTCTAATTTTTAAACAAGCCTAAGTAATAATTGTTACCGCATGACCCAGGTCAGGTAAGGGGTGCCAAACCTGCTCAATTGAAATGCAGTGGTTTTTAAGTGTGTATATATTTTAGCCTCTCTTTTTCTTATGCACAAACACACATACAAACACACAAACGTATCAATAAAATCAAAAGGGCCATCAGTGATTGCGACAGGGCCATCCTTTTTTCTTTTTTAAGAAATGTGCACAGAAAATATATGAGAAATATCATCTTGCTTTTCTGGCAAGGGTGGCAATGGGGTTAGTGAATTTGGTGTTTTGTGATGACTCCTCCTTTCACTTCGTATGGATTTTATAGCATTATAATTATCTTTACTGTAAAGCAAGTTTAAGATGAGAATGACTTTCTCCTATGCCCTCTAAAATGCCCTGTTGTGAAGAAGGCAACAGAGCTTCTATGATGAAGGATGACGCTCAGAAACATAAATCACATCAGGGTGTGATTATCGAGGTAAGCAGAGTTGCGTGATGGGTGTGTATAGGCGGGCATGGGGGACAGGGCAGGGACAGGATATCCTCTTCTTCAAACATTATACATTGCTTTCCTCATCATTAAAGCAGCAGAGTTACACAAATTGTCTTGGCTGAAACACTTAGAGGACCAGTAATTGAACCCACCCTTCCATTAGGTTCAAAGTAAAATGATCGTGCAAAAGGAAACTTGTAATGTCCTGTCTAGAGAATGTAGCCAGACAATAAAGACTAAAAATGGCCCATTTTGTGAAGGTGCAAAGAAAACTCAAATGATCCAAACACTGCGAGAAAATGCAGCTTAGTAGCAGAAGGATTATATTAGAATAGAGTCAATCTCTTCTACCTCCAATTAACATCTCCTTTTGGTTCTGGGTAGAAAAGCAAGGCTAGGCAGAGATGACCTCAAAATACAAGCAGGAATTTTATTTGTGCCTTTGTGCTTAGTAGGAGTTTAATAAATAATTGTTTTTAAAAGAACACTTGGTAAGCACCCAATAGATACCAGGTTTTGTCTAGGACATATAAGAACACAAAGATAAGAATTTAGTTTTGAAATCCAGGAATTTAAAATGTAGTTAGAGATGACTGATACACTAAGTATAGTTTATGGCAAGGGTTGTTAAACTAGGGCAAATCTGGCCCATTGCCTGCTTTTGTTAAGTTTTATTGGGACACAGCTATGTCTATTTATTTATTGACTGTCTATGCTGTCAACACTACATGACAGGGTCGAGTTGCTCTAACAGAGACTGTATGACCAATAAAGCTGAAAATATTTATTATCGAGTAATTCTCTAGTTTATGATGCCACACATGTGGAAATAAACACCTTATATACAGTATCACATTTAATTCTCACCATGGTCCATTGAGGTAACTACCATACTACCACATTTTGTAGATAATAGAATTAAAGCTTAAAAGATTAAATAATTTAAGATCTCATGTGACACAAGTGAAAAGTGGCCGATCTTGGATTTGAAAACAGTCCTTCTAACCTTAAAGCTCATGCTTGTAATCAACTGTACAGCCAGCAACTGCACATATTTAGCAGAAACAGTTATGTCTTCTCAACAGTTCCATCAAGGTGCTCAAAGAGTTATTGAAAATTTTTTTTTCTATAACTGAATTTAATTTCCAATTTTTGTTTCTTTTTTTCTTAGTGGCAAAACTTTATTCGATAATAAAATAAATAACCAATTCAGAATTTGCCTACTTTGCCTGTCTTTGATGCTTGGATCTACACCCTGGAGGGCTGGTAGATTGATAGCAATAGTAGCTCTCACTCTTCAGCCTTCCTATATCCATGCCTTTTCCCCTGTAACTTTGCATGGGGTGTCCTTCCCTACCCCTGGACTCATTCCTGTGGCTTGCAAGGTCCATGTGACAAGGAATTGAGGTGTCCTGCTAATTACCAGCACTAATTTTCCAGGTCTGATGTGAGCTACTTGGAAGCAGATCCTTCAGTCCCAGTCAAGGCTTCAGATGACTTGACTTAGCTCACACTTGACTACAAGTTCATGAGAAACCCCGAAATAGAACCCTCCCCCCCATCTAAGCCACTCTTGGATTCCTGACCCTCAGAAAGTGAGGTGATAAATATTTTATTATTTCAAACCTCTACAATTTTGTTTATATAGCGAAAGATAATACAAACCCAATAAAAGGATAACAAAGGACTACTATAAATAACTTTAATGGTAAGAAATTTGACAACTCAGAAGTAGACAGATTTGTTTAAAGACAAAAATAACTAAACATATCCTAAGAAGAAATGGAAAATCAGAAGATCCTTGTATATATTAAAGAAATTGAGATCATAAATAAAAATGTTTCTCTTCAGTGAAACTTCAGCCAGGATGCCTTCAAGTAGCGAATTCTATCAAACATGTAAGAAGAAAATCATACCAATCTTACACAAACTCTTTCAGGAAAAAGAGGAAGATAGAACATGTCCTAGCTCATTTTATGAAGCCAGCATAACTCTGATTTCAAGACATGATAAAGGCATTATGAGAAAAAAACTACCACCAATGTTCCTTATGAACAAAAGATGCAAAAATCCTGAACAAAAAATAAATTTAACCCTGGTTTGATTTTGGCGATGCAATATAGTGAGATTTAAAAATATATCATTTGGGTATGGACAGCATGAAAAGCTAAGTGAATTTCTTTCCATGGTCTACTCTCCTTGAAAACGTGATCGCAAATTATAATGGATATCTTATACTCAGACTGTTTATCCAAAGAGAATTGTGATGTGCCCCATTCACCAGTGAGAGAAATGTAAGTTAATCCAGAGAGGTTTTACCAGGAGAGCAGATGGGCATTTGACCAACTATTCAGTATTTTCTACCAGACATTTGGTCAACTCTTATAAAGCTACTGTTAAATGGTATGACTTTGGAACAATTCTTCTCTGTCCTGTGTTTCTGCTTAAGTAATATACCTTTCTCTGATGTTGAGCTGTGTACAGAGAGTAAATGTATCGCTGTGGTGACAATAATATACATGATATGACACCCACAAAACAAGTTCCCTAAAGACATTTTGAGGGTAAAGTTTAAAAAATGTGAAATTTTATTGAATTAAAAAAAAAGTAGGCAACATTTAATTGTAATAATAAGAAGATTTGGCTCCTTGTGGGTTTGATTTTATGTAAGTTGATTATTAACAATTGTTAACTGTTTTGTTAACACGAGAATGATAACAGAAGACTGCATCGGTGTCATTATCATCCTATATTCATGCCTATCACAGTTTAGTCCCTAATGTGGCAAGATATTTTTAAAAAGGTTGGAAAGAAGTTGAGATAATCTCAATTTCTGACATAGTTTATTTTCTCCAGATTTTCATAGAATGGTCTGTTAACACTCACTTTAATACTTATCTGTTGGCTTTGATTTTTAATAAGAGCACATTGTCTTAATTACCTGACCCCTTATACAACCATGAGCTCAAAGGGTGACGACACAGGTGCAAGGTGAGATGTCCTCCATTCTGCCCCATGACACATCCTATTCCATCTGACAGCCTGACCCAGTGTCAGTGATCCTTCCATTAGATTCACCGTAAAGGAGTAAGGCATTGAGTTCAGAAGACCAAATGTATTACTTGAGAAATATGAAATATTAAGTAAAAATCATCTGAAATTCAGTGAGTGAAGATTCATACTTTCCTTAGAGGAGAGGAGAGGGAAATGCTGTCCTCAGAATTCCTGAGCAACCAGCCAGTGTGCAGATAAACACGGGGCATTTAAGGAATGACCAGAAGGAAGAAGGAGATGATAATAGGGCAAGTTTACTTATTTTAGAGCTTTTCCACACTTAAAAACTTTCTAAACCTGAAATTGTGTGCAATGCATTTCTGTCATGCTTTGCTGGAACCATGTGAAATTTCCGTTTTCTGAAAAGTTTTCTTGACTACAGATTACTGACTTTTGTTTTCAACAGTTCTCCTGGACTTGATTCTCTGTGATTTGAGTATATTTCTGGGAATTGCTTGATTCTAAAGTTTACTTCTCATCTAGATTGGGAACTCCCTGAGGGTGTGAACCAAGTTACCTCCTTCATTGAACTCCCAAATAGCATTTATCACTAATGCTTTATACAAATATAAAACGCTACATGGAATACCTAGACTGATCACTAACAAATTCCCCTTTGCCATCTATACATTTTTCTCCTTTTCTCATTAAAAGACCATACTTTTTTTGAGTATTTGAGAAATTCTGTCCTGCTTCTTCTATTTCTGGTGTTTATGTTTGAGGCCTACTGATACACTGATTTCCTCCTCCAAAGACACAGACAAAAGGGAGACAGAAAGAGGAATCATCTTAGACTTGATAAAGTCAACTGTAAAAAGTTTTTTCTCTCGTCAAGAATCAGGGTTACTGCTGGAGGATCACAGCAGGAAGAAATTGCCCTTTTCATTTAGGGCTAGTGGTAAGTAACACAGAGTTCCCTAAGGTGTGTGTGTATGTGTGTGTGTGATGCATGTGTGTATGGTGTGTGTGTGTATGCTTCTGCATGCAATAAATGAGCTCCAGGCAGCTGTTGGCTGTGATGCACAGTTAATTCCAGGAGCCTCTATAGATTCCTGTCATAAAGTTTCCCCTTTGGGTCGTGGGAAACAGGTCCACTATCACCAATAAGCCTCCCGTCAGGTCTAGCAAAAGGCCGGGTACCCCAAAACCCTATATGGATCCCACTTTTCACTCTTATCATGACCCTAGGCAGCATAAGGACCCAAAACTACACAGTAACTGTTCTTGCTTGGGGAAGATTCCTCCATTCTAGTTTTTGGAAAAAGAAGAGAAAGGCAAGCCAAGATGAGTCAAAATAAGGAACATCTGGCTGTTTTTTTTTTTTTGGAGCATCTGTTGTTTCTGCTCTTCTCTTGGTGCTTCATGCCCAGGCCCTCAGGCTGCTTCATGGTTGTTCTCTTGAGCTAATTGCACTTCAGAATAAGTCCCCATATTAGTATCTTTCCTAAAAATTTTCTTTCACTCATTTGTTAAGAGGGACCCATCTGACACCCAAAAACTTGATTAGGCAGTTGCTTGCTGATCTTTTAAATATGGTAGAACTGAACTTTAAATTGGTACGTGGGGAAAAATTTATTAAAAAGGGACCTTCTTGCACTAACCTAAAAATAAAACCCCTGCTAATTTTCTTTCTTTTTTTTTTTTTTTTGGAGGTGCGTGGTCCGGAAATTGAACACCAGGTCTCCTGCGTGGAAGGGGAGCACTCTACCACTGAACCACTTGGGCACTTGCCTCCCCTGCTCTAATTTACCATTACCTACATCTCCTCGGAGGCCAAGGCACAGTCTTCCCCAAGCTGCTCTTTATCCCAGGAATTAGAAGCAAGCCTCAGTCCGTATATATTCAGTGTCTGCTTTGTCTTAATTCTGATAGTCAAGATTTTGATTTCTTGGCCATGGGCACCTCCTCCTGCCATAATGGAACTGAAATTCAGCAGTTGGGAGATGCTTTTCCATGTAGCTCTTGTTATTCCATGTATCATGTGAGGAAAGGCACCGATGACCTTTGTTCTGAACTATATTTCCAAGGATGTGTGTACAGTTAAGCACCTTGGAAGATAGAGATGGTGTCTGCGTCTGGAGCAGAGGACAGGTTGTCTGCTGAACAGTATAGAACAGGTAAGATCTTTCTCCAAGGCAAAGTTTGGGCAGATTTGTTTGTACTCTATTATGAAAGTGGGATTTTCCTAAACTCAGGATTCCTTTCTGTCCATAAGCTCTGTGGGACTTGGGGGCTTGGTGAATTGATGCAAACATGGAACCCCATACTGCCTTCTATGCCACAGAAAATAAAGTCCTTTGTCTCTGACCCAGGGATTTCCAGTCTTCCATCAGTATTCATGAAAATGTGATAGATACGTTGCTAGTTTGCAAGTTGAATAAAATCTCAGACCCTTCTCAGTTCTTGACATCAGCCAAGATGTCCAGTTTCCTTAGCATAGTGCACGTTTTTGAGAGAACTGCAACTATGTTTTAGAGTTTAGGAATGGAGTTTGTCCTTAATTGTCACTTGAGAAAATCTAAAGACAACCGGCTTTGATTTGGGTTTTCCTTTCACATCAGAACCATAAGCAAATAAATTGCCATTGCTTAAGCCAACCCACTGTACGGTATTTGCTTGAGCAGCCCTGGAACCTAAAATACCAAGCATTCACCAAAGGGCCAGGTATCATTTTCCCCTGTGGTAGCAAATCCCCTGTCCATGAATGATTTTATCAAAGCTCCACTGACATGGGGAAGGTAGGGCAAACCTGCAGCATTTCCTACTACCAATCTGACAGTTTCCTTCTTCTCCCTGGATCCATTTTTAACATAGGGACTAGAGGTAGGTGATGATGTGTAGATTAAGTAACTTTTTGCTCTTTTAAAGAAAATCCTGCGAATATGTCTAGCATACTTGGTAAGGTCATGTATGAACTTGACACAGTATCTTCAGCTGCAATTCTAAGACAGGGAAAGTCTTATTTAATATAAGAATTCCCTTAAAGATCTGATAGCAGACTTGATGTTGTAACAAAAAAAGACCACTTTCTGAGGCCTATCCCTCATGAAGTTGTATTAATTATTAGAAACATTTCTTAGATAGTCTACATGCAGCAATCAATGTTGGAATTGCCCTGCTGTGGCCTCAGGCACAGCTGTTCCCAAGCACATGCTCTCAACTTCTCTATTGTACAAAGTCACTGACTTTATGGGGCAGAGTGTATCATCTGTAAATCTAATTAAATTATTACCATGTTTTTTTCATAGCTTCTCAGCTGCATAGTCTATTGCCATTGTAGTAAGAATATGTTCTCCTGAGTGATAAGCATCCGACATTAAAAATAAAAGAAAACAGGGAAACGGAATGATGAAAACAATTTGTAAGGCTTCCTAAAGCCTTTAAAATGAATTTATTGGATGTAGTTTAACATTTTTGTAAGCTCAGTTCCTTTAATCAAATACGCCTGAAATTAAATCAAAAGTTTTACTTTAAGAGAGCACCTACTAAGGAAGTATCAGCAACATCTAGGTTCATGTTATTTCATTTGAAATACTATTTCATGAGACTGAGTAAAACTGAAATATGATGAAATGGATCTTCTAAAACTCTGTCCGGAAAATCACCAGAACTTTCCTTACACACAAATTCTCTATCTAGTTTTTATTACATTAGAGAACCACAGTTTGACTTCCCAATTGCTGCTGAAGGTGAATGATAAATGATCATAATACAAAACAGCTTTTTAGCATCTGTGTTGTCATAATCATTATTTAATGCTTATTAGATCTCTGGAGTGTTCAGACTGCAATCGATGATGCGTCTTTCATGGAGTTTATTTACCCTGTAAGGATAATCATGCAGAGGTTTGGTAACTTTTCTGCACTTGATTAACTTTTTGCACCTTTTTTTTTTTTAAGTGGGATAGGGCCTCTGAAGCTTGAAAGTCATGGAATCTTGGCCTTGAATCCTGAAATGTCTCTACCAGGTCTGTGACGATCATTCTGATGGATAATATGCAAATCATATAGATTGTATATGAACTCGGTTTGCCCCTGCCTAGAAAGATCATTTAAAAACTAAGTTAGTACTGGCAAAAAAAATTAACAAAAAAATGACATGCCCAGAGCATTCCTTGCAGCATTATTTGTAAGAACCAACTGGGCCAACCCGAATATCCATTGTTATGAGACTGGATAAATAAACTGTGATGCATCCAGAAAGCAGCATACAGTGCAGTTATCAAATGGAATGAGTGTCTTTATATGCTGCTATGTGTAATAGCAAGATATATTTTTAAGTGAAAAAAAGCAAGGCAGGATGGCATTTATGATAAAATATGTGTATGTGTGTGTCTTTATAATATATAGCATATATACATATGCTTATTTTTAAGAAAGAAAACACGGAAAGTTAATCCAAAAACAAATGAAAACATACAACTATATGAGATGGGAGGATATAGAGGAGAAGGCAGGGAAAGAAGCAAGATTCCCTGGACCTCTTTATTTTTACTTTGACTTCAAACTACACAAACGCTTACAAAGTAGCAGAAACAAAACGAAAAAGAAAAAAGTAGTAAAGGTAGGGAAAACCTAAAGCTAACCAAAGAATTGTTGGTAAGTTGGAAACGAAGCTTGATAATAATAGGGTGATAAAGTGCTAAACAATGCAGCTAAGTTAGACTGATGAGTCAATTTAATTTTTCTTGAGAAGAATTTGCAAGGGGAAAAAGTTAGCCTTTTCTGTATATGTCATTAGATTCTAAATCAATTACCGAGGTTTTGATATTTGCCATGAACAAGATCTAATATTGCAAAATGTCTTCCTGTCCTCTGGGTATGGGAAGAAACTAAACAGCATATGAAAATTACACCAAAATATTTGCAGGATGATAAAACTTGAGGAGGGAGTGAGCCTTGTTCCAGTTCGCCTTTCTTCTACTGCCTTCTCAAGTTCCTTGCTTGTCAGGGTTACTCAATGTCATGTTATCAGATTTCATGGGTTTGTAACAAGGATGACCCCAAAGGTTTTCCCCTTTATCTGATGGTCCGTACTTTAGTTCATTGCTGTCAAATGCTAGTAGACGGAGGTCCCACTTGTTCCCGTCCAGATGTCCTGATAAATACTTCTTGGCTTGCAGATCTTTTGGGATTTAGAAGACTATTCATGATTGCCTAAAATTTTTTCCCAGATATTGCTTGCCTTAAATGAATACCTTTTAGCAAAAATATCAATGAAAAGAATCTACAAATTTTTTAAGTATGTGGCAAAATAAAAAGGAAAAACAATTAAAATATTTACTAGACATAGAACAAAGCACAGTTATGATATCATAAATTATATGGATTATATAGTTGTTAAATAGCTAAGAAGTTGCTGGTAATTTAGAGAAGTTGAACCACAGTGAAACAAATTGTGTCAAAAACAAATACAATGTATAAGTGGGCTTGCCAGCACGCTACAGTTTGGAGAATCAATCACTTTAGTGTATAAATCTAGTTTTTTGTTTTTTTTTTAACTTGTTCCTTCAAAATAGAATGGATTGCCAGAAAGTTTCTTGGAAGATTTCTGAATGAAACTGACTCGAAATAAGATTGCTCATTACAAAAATTCTGCTGCTGCCATATTTTCAGAATTTTTACTTGAATTTTTCCCAAGAAAAAAAGCAAATGTTTTTGACATATTATCTTGTCTATAATAAGCAGAGCTTTGATTCTAGCTATACTTAGAAAATGGCCACAAAAGTGAATATTGTACGGCTACTCTTTTTCATAACCCCGGAAAGTCATTTATTTTTCTTGTTTTCTTTACTTTTTGTTAAAAAAAAAAGTCAAAAGTAAAAGAATTGCCAGATTTTAATAAGTTTCTTTGGTCTAAAAGGAGGATTAAATTAAAAGCATTTGTAACCAAAAGGATTCTGACACTATTTGTTATTTTTACATGCTTCAAAGACATCCCTGGGAAAAGGTTTGAAATTTGAAAACCCGTGGTGCCTCCCAAACTGTTTACACATTTTGCTATCAGAATGCAGAAATACGTTACCTGATAGGATCACAAATCTTTCAAACTATACTTGATTGCTCAAACACCCAACTGTGCTTTTCAATATGGTGCAAGTAACTTGATCAAGGAAAAAGTTCAAAATTTTCTGAAATGGAATGAGCACTGATAGCTGATGAGTAACTCCATGGATGTTGTTGGTGACACTCTGTTTTTTTTTCATATGCAATAGCCCCCAAAACTTTTCATATCATGCGATTACTTCTAGTATCAATTACCTTCCTTTGAATGTGGGGATTTAGCTTATCATTTCCCGTAAATAGACTAAACCATCTCTAGTCCCCTGGATTTATCCATAAGAACTAAATAGCACCTTGGAAGGTAGTCCACCCCTCTTACCATCGAAACAAAACTTGTGAAAATATCCGACTCCGCACTCATAGAGCATATTATAGGTGACAGAGGGCTTTCTAATGCTTTCATTAATTTTTTAGTAGGGCAGAACATGTGACGGGTTTAAACAAACAAGCAAAAGCAACCAAAGTCAGCAAAAAGAGACTGGCTGTTGACAACCTTGGGGAATGTAAACAGAATGTAGATCAAAAGGACCCGAGGGGGGGTGGTGGTCAAATCTTGTGCACGGAGCTGCACAAAGGCAGTGGGTGACAGGTCTACCATCAGAGAGAACCTGACCTGCAGCATTGGAGCTCGCCTAAATAAGCATCGTACTGGAGCATTTGGTAGGAAGAACAGAAGGCGATGACAGGGGTGCGTGTCTTCTGTTAGCAGCACAGTCCGCAGGGGATGATCATGGGCTCTGAAGCTGCTCTGTGTGGGCACCGACCTGCTTCCTGGTCTTACCTGCTCTGTGGTGTAGGACAAATGAACTAGCCTCTCTGGTCCTTGTTTTCCTCATCTGTATAATGGGCATAATAATTGCACCCACCTTACAAGCTTGCTGTGGGAATTTCAAGATTTAAATCGTATATACACTTAAAAAGTGCCTGGGACATTATAAGAATATAATAAATATTATTTAATATCCCTTTCTTAGGGGAGTGGATGGAGATTGTGAGGCTTATTCCCAAAAGTATTTTGAAAATAATATAGGAGTGAGACACACACGGTTTTTATAAGATACTTTGTAAATAAGCTATATACCAGATGAGGAAAGACATAATATTCTCCAGGTTCTGTATATAAAACAATGTTACCATTTACACTGGTGAAGACTGGAAAGGAAGACTTGTGCTTATAATCTTAATAAGGTATCAAAAAGGCCTTAAGGTAGAGTTAAGAGACGTGTCCTACTGATAGAGTGATGATCCAAGACAACTTGACCAAAAGGGAGCTTGTGTGTTGTATCGGTGGTATCGGTGCCCATCCACAGCCCTCGGGCACTCACCTCCCCCTCTGCTGGCAGAAGCCTCCCTGTCAGAGTCTTCCATGACTGCCTGAGGACTTTTTCTGACATGCCTCAATCTAAGAAGCTGATGCCACTAAAGAAACCCCCACGTGATGATGGATGGGAGTTGGGGGATAAAGAGCCCAGCTTTCACACCACACATGTGACACACTCGTGTGCATTTTCATCCTGCCTCCCAGAGGTCCCTGAAAAATTAGCTTTGGTTGCCTAAAGCAGTAACTGGCTCCTTACCACGCCCCTATTTGCATTATTCCCTTCTCAGTCTCACTTCTCCATGCCCTATCATTACTTCCTGGGATCACTTCCTAAATCAATGACTTGTTCTTTAATCCTTATCTCAGCCTTTGTTTCTGGCAAAGCCCAAACCTAAGAAACTAAGCATCCCTCTTCCAAAAAGCTCTAAGAAAATTATACATAGTAATTTTTTAAATGACTGTGCCGGTTTGTAGGGATTATGTACCCTAGAAAAGCCATATTTTCCACGGTGATGTGACTCACCCAATTGTATTAACCTTTGATTAGAGGGAGATATGACTCCATCTGTGCTGGTGTGTACCCTAGAAAAGCCATGTTTTAATCCTAATCCCATTTTATAAATCCAGCCATTTCTTCTAATCCCTATTCAGTACTGTATGTTTGAATCTGTAATTAGATCATCTCCCTGAAGATGTGACTCAATCAAGAGTGGTTGTTAAGATGGATTAGGTGGAGACGTGTCTCAACCCATTTGGGTGGGTCTTGATTAGTCTACGGGAATATTATAAAAGAGGGAACATTTTGGAGAAAGCTGGAGACTCAGAGAGAGAGCAGAGAATGCTGTAGCACCATGAAGCAGAGAGTCCACCAGCCAGTGCTTTGGAGATAAAGAAAGAAAATGCCTCCCGGGGAGCTTCATGAAACAGGAAGCCAGGAGACCAAGCTAGCAGATGGTGCCATGTTTACCATGTGCCCTTCCAGAAAACAGAGAAGCCCTGACTGTGTTCACCATGTGCCTTCTCACTTGACAGAGAAACCCTGAACTTCATTGGCCTTCTTGAACCAAGGAATCTTTCCCTGGGTGCCTTTGATTGGACATTTCTATAGACTTGTTTTAATTGGGACATTTTCTCAGCCCTAGAACTGTAAACTAGCAAATTATTAAATTCCACTTTTTAAAAGCCATTCCATTTCTGGAATATTGCATTCCGGCAACTAGCAAACTAGAACACCACCCATTCCAAGTGAGTTTTGATTAGCTTACTAGAATTCTTTAAAGGAGGAAACATTTTGGAGAAACCTTGAGAGCCATGGGGTAAGCCACGGGAGAGCCATGAGAACCACGAGAGCCCATAAAGCTAGAGACCTTTAGGGATGAAGAAGGAAAACACCCTTAGGGGAGCTTCATGAAAGAAGAAGCACAGAGAGAAAGCTAGCAGATATAGTCATGTTCACCATGTATCTTTACAGTTGAGAGAGAAACCCTGAACTTCATCGGCCTTCTTGAATCAAGGTATATTTCCCTGGATGCCTTGGATTGGACATTTCAATAGCCTTGCTTTAAAATTTCGACATTTTTCATGGCCTTAGAACTGTAACTTGAAATTTATTAAATTCCCCCTTTTAAAAGCCATCCTTTTTCTGGTATATTGCATTCCAGCAGCTAGCAAAGTAGAACAATGATGTGGGTGTATTGTCCCAGAGGCATGAAGGTGGATTACATGGCATTCGAAAGCTATACAAAACTATGTCATTCTATGTCCAAATATGACAAAACAGCTTTGTTTTAATATTTTTTACACATATTTTAATGGAAGTTTGCTTCTTTTATTAGATACAATTCCAAATAGAGCTGAAATATATGTATGACTTAAATCCTGGACCTCTGAATTGTCACGCACATTGTTTGGGTCCAAGTATGATTTAAGGGGAAGAGATGTTACTAGGAAATCTGGCCTGTCAATTATTTTAAGGCTTTGATCTCAAATCTTCAACATGGAGCTCTTGGTTCTTTTGAGCTACACTATGCTGGCTTCAGGGAAAACAAAACCCTGTCCTTGGTGCCACTTTAATCTTTTCTGATTCCTAAGGAAGAAACCAAGGCTTTGAATTGTCCAGATTCCAGGGTCTCAACTGAGCCACTTCTGCTAGTAGTGACTTTTATGGGTAGCAAACAAGTATTTCCACATGATTCAACCTTCCTTACTGGAGCTCTACTTTGGCACCAAATCCTAGCTAACAAGCAAGTACTTACTGTGTGGCCTATTTTGCCAAAACCATCATATTATTTGAGGAGGAAGTGTAGCTGGCCAAGGCAAGAATCAGGGAATTCAGGTATTCTTGGGCCTCTAGTAAAACAGTGTTGTAGTAGGGCTTACTAGTCCTTAATAGAATTCCTGAATAAGATCAACTTCTGATTTGCTGAAAACATGAAAACCAAGATGACTTCACTGGTATGGATGAGGCAGAATAAGGGGGTCTAGACGAAAAGTAGGCTTTATTCTAGCCAGCTGACTGGAATTACAAAATAAAGAATCCAGAAAGGAAAGAGATGGATATTCCTACTCCAGTTCTGTTTCAAAAACAAATGCTTATTTTTAATTAGCATCCACACGGTTGTAAGTGCACATTGAAGGACTTAACTCATTCATGTAGCAAAAACCGCCATTTAAACCAATTCATGAATGAATTTTTCCTTGTCTTTTATTTTCCTGAGAAATGGTTTTTCTTTTCTCTTAAAAAGCAAAACATTCAATCAAATGTTTCTAGATATATCCTCTGTAAAGTCAGCAAATTCAAAATTTCATTGCCTGTTCCCATTTCCTGACAAATCTCTTAGAAAAGATATGGACAGTAATGAAGTTGATTGGGTAAATCAATAACTTTCGTGGCATTAGACATGAGAAATCACTCAGGATAGGTGGCAAAGCATAGTGAACATTGTGGGTGATTGGCCACATCAATTTCCCTGTTTTTAAAATAAGTCATGACAAGGGATTTCATCATATTGGTTTTTAAATATTCAAAACCTCTTGGTGAAATCTGATTCGGAATTGGACACACGACTTCCTTCTTTAAAAGAGGAAAGACTGCTGGCCACTTTTGTTCATGATCTTCCCAGCTCACAATGCCAAGGCACAAGAGCCGGACTGGGTCTCCCATCTCGCTTGCATTGATTGCTGCTGGAATTCTCATGGCGGCTGAAGTAAGACGTTTTGCTTTCTAAGAAAGAGTTCCTGCCTTGCTTAAAGACTCAGAGACTTATTGGCTGGAGAGAATTACATTTCAATAGGGAATCAGTTAACCTGATCCACCCCCATCACACTGCATAGTGTTCAACACTTACAACTAAATTAAATCCCTTTATTCTCAGGGGAGGGTAATTACAAAATTAAGACTAGTAGGATATGTCTTACCCACCAAAAGAATTGGAGCAATTTTCTAATTCATATTAGCAAAAGTCTGGGGAATATATCTGAGCTTGTTTAGAGCAAAGAGGGAAAAACATAATTTTAGTTTGGGCTTCATTTACTTGCATGAGTGCCAGAATTCTGGATTCAATGTGAATTCAACAGCTGGAAGTAATGATAATTGTTCAGTTGAGTGATGAAAATATACTTTCAGGTGGCTCATACTAAATCAAATTGAGGTGGCAAAAACTTTGTGGAATAATATCTAATAGTAAAGGAATCCAAACATATTGGGAGTCAAACTATGTTGGAGTAAATTTATCATATGTGGCTGACTTTTCAATACCTCGCTTTGACCCAGAGAGGGCTCTGAAGAGTGGGCATTCATCAATGCCCTTGACAACTGTACTGGTGAGAGAAGTGGCAGCTTGTCAGAGATCTTTTGTGGTTTATTGTAGCTAGAGATACTGGAGGGAAGATATTGCATTTGAAATGACTTCCTGATTTCAATGGCTGTAGGAGGTTCCTGGGAGCATGCTCAATCACCAAAAGCAAGATGAATGGGATTACTATAAAAGGCATTAGGCCCTACATGTTAATCTAAGTGGTCTGGTTTGCAGGATCATTGGTGATGGCTAGATAACTTGGGATTCTTAGCATGAAAACAGATGGTGAGCCCATTAATTTCCTACTTGATTTGTATATCTGAGAGAGGGCAGGCCAGGTGAACAAAAGTCTGCCTTGGACACAATCGTAATGGCAGCCGCTCATTCAATTCCTAGACTCAGATTCCTTTGAGTGAAGGAAAGGCCAGAATGCATAAAAACAAACAAACAAACAAACAAACAAACAAAAAACCATATCATAGCAGCCCAGTAGTGTTCTCTAAATCTTTGTTTTATCTTTTCTCAATGGAGTCTACAGTAGTTAAGAATAATTGTGCAAAAGGGAAAAGGAGATATCCTATTGTTTGTGGTCAAAAAGGTAAGTTTTTACATGTTCAAGACTGATTGCCTGAAGTCTAGCCCCCTGTAGATCTCCATGGAAATTTCTCTAGTCACATGTTCTAGTCATAAGGCCTGTAGAGTCTGAGATGGTAGATTCTGCTATAGATTCTAGGCTCACGGCTCCTGAACACACCACAGGAGGAAATGGGAGATTTCTACTGTGATCTCAAGACTTGAACCTCGGTTTTAGATCATGCCTGAGGAGGAGTTGATTATTCCCCTAATCATATAATTTAACAGTTATGAAGTTTAAAGGCCAGATTATCTCTCTCAGAGTCAGATGTTGGGCACTTCCAGGTCCATGTTTGGTGCTCCAGAATTAAAAGGGCCTTAGAGGATCATACACTTGCTTTTACTTTGATCTCTGTGAGTTTCTACAATAAATGCTGTCTCAGAACCTTGTGTTGATGCTATCAGGTCCTTGTGTTGATGCTGTCAGGTCTTTATCAGTTTGACAATGGTATTATCCAACACTTGCTCTTACTAATTCCTGAGGTTGATTTCCAGTGAAGTCTACCAAGAGTGGAGCTAGTAAGATCAGGCAGTATTTTAGTCTGCTAGGTTGCCAAAAGCAATATACAAGAAATTGGCTGGCTTTTAACTATGGAAATTTATTAGTTTAGAAGCTCACAGTTCTGAGGCCATGAAAATCTGCACATACTCAAGACAATACCTTCTTCCTGAATACAGGCTGCCAGCCAGTCTGAACTCCTCTGTCATATGGCAAGTCACAGGGTGGTGACTGCTGTCTCTTCCTTCTCTTTCAGGTTTTATTGCTTCCAGCTTTTGGTTTCCATTGCTTCCTCCTGTTGCTGTGCTTTTCCTTCTCAGATTATGTGTCTTTCTGTCTCCTTCTCTGAATTTCATCTTCTGAAAAATATCTCCAGTAAGAGGATTAAGACTCACCCTGAATGAGGTGTGTCACATATTAACTTAAGATCCAACTTACAATGAGCTCATACACACAGGAATGGATTAAACTTAAGAACCTGATTTTCTAGGGTACATGACAGCTTCAAACCATCACAGGTGGTAATAGAATTTTGACCAGAGGATACAACTCAGTCCATGTCCCTAGTTGCTAAGGCAAAGCTAAAATAGATGTTCCCATTGGTTATCTGGGGGAGACAGCATTACTCCATATAACAACTGTTAAAGAAGCTTAAAAAGATATATGCATGAATTGAACCTGGTAAGGATGAAGGTAGATCAGAATACAGGGTAAAGGAAGATATTGTTTGCATTTTAAAACTTCAACCTTTCTGGGAGACAAAAGGAAGTGATGCTTATTTGATCCAAAATTTAAATTTTCTGTAGTACACTAATTTAACCCATCTGGTTGGTTTATTTTAACAATCTAGTTACAGGGACATGGAATAGAGAATTAGATCTTATTATTCTGTGCAAGTTAATGTAATACCCACATATATTCCAGAGTATTTTGGACAGAAACTAAAAACATATTTGCAAAATTACCTTGTGGAACTGGGAAAAAAGTTGGAACTAGTAAACTACCTCATCTGGAGAACTCTGACATTCTCTCTGGCATTAGGGACTCCCAATTTAGTAAGTCAAGCCCTCAAACTTGAGGCTTGCCCTTGTGAAACTTATTTCTTTTATGGTGAAGCTAGGCCTGCATATTCTTACGCCTGAGAGTCACCACCAGAGAGCCTCTTTTGTTGCTCATATGTGGCCTCTCTCTTTAAGCCAACTCTGCAAATAAACTCATTACCTTCCTCCTTATGTGGGACATGATTCCCAAGGGTGTAAGTCTCCCTGGCAACATGGGACATGACTCCCAGGGATGAGCTGGCCCTGGCCTTGTAGGATTGAAAATGACCAAAAGGGGGAAAAATAAATGGAACAAAATAGTTTCAGTGGCAAAGAGATTTCAAATAGAATTGAGAGGTCACTCTGAAGGTTACTCTTTTGCAAGCTTTAGCCAGATAGTTCAAATTACCACAGTATGTCAGGCCCCAACCAACAGTATTTCTGAAAACCCTAAGGAGTTCCTGGGCTCTGTCTAACTCTATAAAAGTTTTTCTGGGTAAGTTTATTTTCTCAGAAACTTAAGGCCTTCAGGTTAAGCCTAGGTCAGATAAGTCCTGAAACCCAGAAGTACCAGTCTCTCCAAGAATAACAACTAGTTTCATTTCTCTATCTCAGAAGGTCAGCATCCCTTTCTAACATGGAGGAGTTAAAATGGTCATTGCCCAGATATCCCTGGAGATTGAGAGAAAGATCAAATGAGAGGAAGGAGGTGTTGGGAAATTAAGATTTAACAAATGACTGTTAAAACATTTCTTTTCAGAGTCTAGTGTTTTAAAAAAGAGAGAAGGAAATACCTGAAGTTATTGAACTGTAATCCAGTAGCCCTGATTTTGTTAATGATTGCATAACTATAATGCAAAAAAAGTCATTGCCCATGTTTGTATAGATTTACTTCTAGATGTTTTGCTTTGTTTTACTGTTTTATATATATGTATTTATATCTATGAATACATATATACACATATCTGTCAATACTGCAATCTTGGTTAACCTACCTCTGTTGTAAATCTTATAATTGGGTAGAATTCAATACTAGTGGTTAAAAAGAGGGAAGCATAAGGAATATGAGACATATGGGGTTTTTTTTTCCATATATCTTCAGATTATATTACGAGAGAGAGAAAAATAATTAAGAAGGCCCTGAGGCAAAACTGTTGTTCTAGTTTGTTAATGTTGCCAGAAATTCAACTTAGCAGAAATGGGTTGGCTTTTATAAAGGGAAGTTATTGTTGCAAATTTACAGTTGTAAGGCTATAAAAATATCCAAACTAAGGCATCCAGATAAAGATACCTTGCCTCAAGAAAGGCTGATGTTTGTCACATAGGAAGGCATACGGCTGGCATCTCCTGGTCCTTGTTCCTGGTTCCATTGCTTCCAGCTTCTGATGCCAGCAGCTTCCTCTCTAAATGTCTGCAGTCCTTCACTAAGCTCCTCCAGGACACAACTCAGAGTTCTGTCTTGTTTAGCATCTCATGGGAAGGCCATCCACTAGGCTTTGCATCTCTGGACATCTGTGTCTAGGCATCTGCTCTCTCTGTTGGCCCTCCAAGCATCTCCAAATGTCAGCATCTCTGTTGGCTCTGAAGCAACTCCAAAATTTTTCTCATTTTAAAAGACTCAAGTAAACTAATCAAGACCCACTTCTCCATTTAATCACATCTCCATCAAATCAAAAGGTCACACCCACAATTGGGCCCATCATATCTCCATGGAGTAATCTAATCAAAAGGCTACATCTACAATCGAGTGGGTCAATCTTCATGGAAACAGTCTAATCAAAGCTTCCACCCTACAATGTTGAATCAGGATTAAAGGGCATAGCTTTATACACAACACTTTCAAACCAGCACAACTGTGAATGTGTATGGTTTTCTATTCCAAGAGAAGACTAAAGGTTTCTATTTCTCTTTGTTGATTAGGAAAGAAAAGAATGTCTTAGCTAAATTAATGGCTGCATACCATGTACCTAAGAACACATTAATCTGCTCTAGCAATGGTACCACGTCCATCATGGTAGCTGATCAGCCTACTGTTTGAAATAACCTATAATACTCCAGAATTCATTCAGTTTTGTCAAGGGCCAGATTGGCAAATAAAATGGAGCTATGATAGAGATGATTGCAAATAAAATGGAGCTATGATAGAGATCTTTTAGATCTCTAAGTGTACCATTACCCTTTGTCATTCTTTCTGACATTTTATTTTGTTTGCTATTTACTATCGTGGTTGGGTTCTGGGAAATTTCAGATACTTCCCTTTGCCATCCCCCCCATACAGACCAAAAAACCAATATAGAGTTGCTCTAATTTCTGGGTAAGTCAATCTTGATTATACATTTGGGAAATTTGGAAAAGTCTTTTGGTTAGATCTATGGTAAAGGAGTCCTACAATAAACCGGATTTTGTCCAGGACTCCATTTTTTTTTTTACCTGGGCTCTGTATGTTCCCATTTTAATGGGCCATGTTAATACTTAAGTTCAAGTTGATCCGTATATCCAGATCAACTCAGACCTTGTGCCCAATAGTCCTTGAAAGGTCTGAGTATCCCCTTTTTTTCAGTGTCGCTTCCTTTGGAGAAAACTGTAGAAATCATTACAGCACATTTTGCTGCATGATTCAGGGTCTTTCCTCCTGGGTTATAGTCACCTCTTCAAGTAGGTTTCCACTTTTGAAAATGGGGTTAGGATTGTGACATTTAGAGGAGGCAGCTATTTCTGCTTTCTGCTCATGTACCCAACTTCTCTGGATTATGTTACATTGTACATTCATTGGCTTCACATGCATATTTTTTCATAAGGAAAACATGTTCTATTTATCATGGCCACATCTTTTTGTGAGTCAAGCCTCACTGGCTGCCACCCTGATGCTGATGGCTTGATAACTTTGACCTCCTGACCTCTGATGTTTAAGTGCCGCTGCTCCCCTCCAATTGTTTCAGGCCCCCAGAACATCAGTTCTTATCACTGAGCTGTTCTGTCCTAGCTTCTCTTACCATCAACCCTGCAGAGAAGAATCTTAACTGCTTTCCAGTTAATTCTTGCGCCTCTGAGCCTCTTGCGTCCTCCGCATCTTCCATGGAAAACAATCATCCAATCAATATTCCGGTCTCACAAAAATATTATCACTCCAGCATGCCCACTTTTCTAGCCTTCTGATCGCTTTCTCTATTATCTGCCATAGCAATTTGGAAAATTCAACTTTGTTTGCCATGGACTATTGTTTTCTCCAGGCTCCTAGCAGCCATCCTAGGAGCGTGTTTTCACTGAGGTCCTTGCCAGGGTATTAAATCCCATATCTCTAGAAGTGCCCCAAAGTCAATAAACTTTCCCTTTTCTTGTCTTATTCTCCAGTCCCCTTGCACAAGAAAAACCTCCATACCTGATCCATGGTGTTTGCTAATGCTGCCAGAATGCAATATACCAGAAATGGATATCTTTTACAAAGCTGACTATTAGGATTTATTAGGTTACAAATTTACGGTTTTAAAGCTGAGAACAGGCCCAAATTACAGCATCCAGACAAAGATACCTTGACTTTGAATAAAGTCAGCAGGCATCTGGAACAGCTCTGTCAGCTGGAAATGCATGTGTCTGGTGTCTGCTGTTCTTTGCTCCTGGTTCATTGCTTTCAGCTTTTGATTCCAGGGGCATGGCCTCTGTGGGTCCTCATTTAGCTTCTCCAGGGAAAATTCTGAATTAGCATTTTCAAATCACTGTGACTTGGTTTCATCTCTCTCCTCTCTTTGTTGGCTCTGACTTTTTTCTCTGTATTTTCTGTCTTTTCCTCTCTTCATACAGGGTTCCAGTAAAAAGATTAAGACCCATTTTGAATTGGTTGGGTCACATCTCTATGGAAACAACTTAAACAAAACATCTCACCACCTTGGTGAAGGTAAACTTGGAGGCTTACAATATAGAACATAAGGGACCTAGAGGTACACAGAAGGTTCAAAAGGGTGAATAGTTAGCTAATGAGTTTGAACTTAAATATAAGGGAATGGATAGAAGTGAAGATAGTTCATTGGTGGATTTAGAAGGAATATTGCCATATTGAAGGAGAACATAATTAAAAGGGATTGTATAGAGTCATGTATCCCATTGATTAACACTACAAATACAAATAGGTTCTTGCATGAACAACTTCAAAGGTATGAATATTGTATAAAAAGTCAATAATAGAAGGGTATAAGGGGAAAGCTACTATTGCATGCTATAGGCTGTATTTAATAGGAAGACAATGATAGTACCACAGCAATACCAGGGGTAAATAATTGGTGGAGGGTGAAGGACAGGAGTTAAGGGGAGGTTTGGAATTTTTATTTGGTGAGGGTGGGTTTATCAGTTATTTTTCACTTTAGAACGATGAAAATTATCTAAAACTGAGAGTTTTGACGATCGTGCAACTAAGTCAGGATAATGTGAGACAGGGATAATTGACTTTGGATGTTATCTATCATGCCCAATGCATGGAGGTGGATGAAGGATACATTGACTGAGGAGGAGAATGGCAAAGTGTGGTCTATACATATGATGGAACATTTGTGGCAACAGAAAGAAATGAAGTCAAAAGGCATGCAATAAGGCGAACGAACCTTGGGGGACATTATGTGGTACAAAATAAGCCAGAAAAAAAAGAACAAATATTGTATGGTCTGTTTTAGAAAATACTTATAAGAAATTGGAATCTAGATTGTGGAATCTTATAGAAGTCACATTTAGTCTGGAGTTATAATGTTTTTTTCCCAGATTTTGAGATGTTAACCTGTGTATGAATAACCTGGTATCTCCTTGGAACTCTGAGTATGTATGTGACACCGAAGACTCAGAGTTGGAATTCTGCAGCTCTGAATGTCAGCATTGCTACATTCAGCAACTGTTAAAGAAACCAAAAAAGAGATCAGGCTTAAATTAGAGGTAAGAATGGAGCTAGTCAGGTCAGGGCTAAGGTAAGTCAGAATACAGGCGTAAGGACGAGTTTCTTTGTATTTTAGAACTTCACCTACTGTATGAGACCAAAGAAAGAGAGGTTTTTTTTGTCAAAATCCTAAATTTCCTGTAGCATATAATCTAACCCAACATGTCTGGGATAGATCATTTAAACAACCCAGACACATGGAGCCCAGAATAGGAATGAGGGCTTGTAATTCTGTATAGCTTAATGTATACTCAGAGACATATCAGAGTATGTTGGGCAGATAATTAAAAAGTATTGAAAAAGTCCCTTGAGAGACTATTAAGCTTTACCACCAGTGAAACCCGTGTTACTACTGAAATATTAGGGACTCCCAAGTCATTAGGCCAACCCCTTGATCTTGAGGCTTGCTCTTGTGAAGTTTATTTCTGTAGTGGAGAAGATAAGCCTATCTATAATTATGCCTTAGTGTTACTTCTAGGAAACATCTTTTGTGGCTCAGATGTGGCCTTTCTCTCTTTCCAAGCCCAACTCTGCAAGTGAAATCATTACCCTCTCCACTACATAGGGCATGGCATCCAGGCGTGAAAGCCACCTTGGCAATGTGGGACATGAATCCCAAGGATAAGCCTGACATTAGCACTGTGGGATCAATAATGCCTTCCTGACAAAAAGGGGGAAAAGAAATATAACAAAATAAGATGTCAGTGGCTGAGGGAGTTCATTCAAATAGAGTTAGGAAGCTATGATGGAGGCTACTCTTATGCAAGCTTCAACTAGATATTGCTAATTAAATGGTTTGCCAAAGCCCAGCCAAAATAATTTTTGTTAACTGTAAAGAACACCTCAGGCTCTATCTGAGATTCTACAAAAGTTTCACACGCTAATGTTACTTTCCAGAAATCTACAACCTCTAGATGGTTTCCTAGGCCAGATAAATCCTGAAATCCAGGGGGGCCAGCCTTTTCAAGAACATCAACTAGTTCCATTTCCCATTTCATAGTTTCAACACCCCTTTTCAACATGAAGAAGTTAGAATGGGCATAGCCCCCAAGCCCCTAAAATTTGGAGAAGGATCAAAGGAGAAGGAAGAGTTATAACAGAGAAAATAAGATTTAACAAACACGTATGACCGCTGAATAATTGTATTGATATTCCTTTTAGTCTCCAGTGTCTTGAAGCAGCTTGAAGGAAAAACCTAAAATTGTGGAGCTATGACCTATACCAAACTCTGATCTGTCTATAGCTACTTGTTACAGTATACTTTGAGATTTATTGCTTTTTTGTATATTTGTTATATTTCACAATAAACGTTTAAAAAAAGATCCCACCCACAATTAAGTAGGTCACATCTCCATGGAAACAACCTAATCAAAAATTTCCACCTATAATAAGTCTGCACCTACAAGAATAAATTAAAAGAGCAGGACTTTTCTGAGGTACATAACAGTTTCAAACCAGTACATTGCAGCCTCTAGACCCCTAAAAGATATATTCTTTCCATATGCAAAATATATTCATTCCATCTCAATATCACAAAGGCCTTAAACTCAGTAACAAATATACAGTGCGATACTAAGTTAAAACAAAAAAACAGTACAAATCTCATAAAAATCAGCTACAGGCATGACATGTCCTAAGACAAAATTCTCTTCCGGTTGTGGACCTGTGAAATTCAGAACAAGTTATCTGCTGCCAATATACAAAGGAGGAATGTCATGGGATAAACATTCCCATTGCCATAGGGAAAAATTGGAAGGAAAGCAAGGGTCATGGGACTCAAACAGTTCTGAAAACCATCAGGGAAAATTTCTTTAGATTTTAAGGTCTGAGGACATTTATGGAATGATATTTTATCTTCAGGGCTCTATAGAGCAGCAGTCCTACCCTTTCAAGGGTTTATGCAGCAGCCCTTCTCTCTCCAATGAATGGGGAGATTGCAACATTGGGGAGCATTGAGGAGAACACCTTGTTCTTTGCCCTACCACCTCCAAGCATCTGGGTGGCACCTGGGATCTTTGCCATTTTGGTAGCACATGCTCAACCCCTTCAGAACAATGGGGTGGTAGCCAGGTTATTCCCAATCCTTGGGGAAAGTGATTCACCCTCTCTGAGGCCTGAGGCTGCAACACTTTTCCACTCACTCTCTGCCTCTGGGGAAAACATACTCTTTCTACTTGCATGGATGCATTTGTGCTCCTGGCCGTCGATTTCCTGGCTCCAGACCTTAGCTTCTGTGATGCTGCCATTGAAGTAATTTTTCCTTCAATCTGTCCCTTTTAATCCAGATTGGCAGTGGTTCGATTCATAGTTTCATACAGATCCCATCACACTTTTGTATACAGTATGCTGGGATCACATCCATCAGACAATAGGACTTACCACAAATCCTTTCTGGTTAAATCCTTTTCCAATCCTGGCTTGTCCTGAAATGGCTGACTGTTTCCATGCTTGGTTAAATTGTCACGTGGGTCATTATTCTCCAGGGTCTCAGTTTCTGGAAGCCCAGAATTTTCCAGACCATCAATTTCTGTTTTCTTTGTACCCCAAGAGTTTAGTTCTCAACTTATCCCTTTCCTGTCACATTTTACTATAAGCTGCAATTTCCACATTTAGTTTGGAAATTTCCTCAGCTAGATATCCAAGCTTGTCACCTTCAAATTCTACTTTCCATCCAACACCAGGACTCAATTTTTCCAAATTCTCTGCCACTTTAAAACAAAGATTGCCTTCCTTCCAATTTGCTATGACACATTCATCATTTCTGTCTAAAACTTTATTGGAAGAAACTTTAGCATCCATTATTTGTACCAACAGTTTCTTCAAAGCATTCAAGGCCTTTGTATTTATATTCCCCACAGTTCTTCCAGAATCTTCCCCTTATTCATTGAAAAAGCCATTCCAACATGTTTGATGTTTGCCAAAGTCAGCAGCAAACCATTTCTCTGGTAACAAAATATGTTTCAGTTTACTAATGCTGCAGGAATGCAATATATTGAAAAATGGATTGGCTTTTATAAATTGGGTTTATTAAGTTACAAGTTACAATTCTAAGGCTGTGAAAATGTCCAATTTAAGGCACCAAGAGGAGGATAACTTCTCAGAAGAAAGGTGGCCAGCAGCCGCCACACCTCTGTCAGCTGGGATGCCACATGGCAACAACGTCTGCTGTCTTCTCTCCTAGCTTCTGCTTTCAAATGGCTCTCTCAGCTTCTGGCATCTCCTGGGTTGTCCTCCTTCTGCATCTTCAAACATCTGTCACTTGGTCTTATCTCTCTGCTCTCTGTGTTGGCTCTCCAAGCATCTGTGCTTTCTCCAAAATGTTTCCTTCTTAAAGGACTACAGTAAGTGAATTAAGATCCACCCTGAATGGGCAGGGTCACATCTCCATGGAGACAAACGAATCAAAAGGTCCCACCCACAGTTGGTCTGGTATATGGTGGCTAAATTCCTGCAGCTCCTCTGTAGCATAGCCCTTGATTCCCTTCCCAGGTCCGGCAAGACTCTGGCTGGGCTGTGTTGTGATTTAACCCGAGATGTAAGTTTGACAATAGAAAAGGAGGTGACCTTCAAATGCACTAGTCAGCACAGTCTCTTCTACCGCAATAATTTTCCTAAGTCACCATTAGTGAATGTTTAGCAATTGGGCTGCTTTCTTTGGCCAGGGACTATTGGGGTTCACATAACACTTGAAATGGGTTGCCTTTACCAGGTGGATGGTCAGTGACCCATGACCAAAGCTGCATCTTGACTGCCTGCTTTTTGGATTCTTGCGGTGTCAGCTGGGTTTTCTGGGAAGCAGATCTGGGCTTTGGATAGGTTGGAAAAATAAAAACCTTCTGTGAGTAGTAACACCTGTGAAAGGACAAGGGGCGTAAGCAGGGTGGTGCATCAAAGCTGTGAGGCCATGATACAGATCTGATGAAATCTGTTGGCCCAGCGGGGAGCTCCTGAGTAGAGACTGCCTGTTAGATTCCGGCGTGAGCAAGCCTGGGAAGGCCGGTGCTGGACTGCCTCATCTACTCATCAGCTGGGATCAAACTGATTCCATCCCGTCAGTGAACCACACTCCTCAGACAGGATCCTTTGTCGAAAGAGGATCAAAACTGATCTCCATGTCTGTCACAGAATGTTGATAAAGTAACTCAGGTTACTTATATATAGTGATGCATGACGTTGACATGCATTTTCAAATAATAGAGTGAGGATCTTTCTCTCCCAGGAGGAGATTTTCTCAAGACTAACAGGTTTAAAATAAGTCATTTTAGAACCACTTTCTTCTTGAAGGACTGAGAAATGAATGGTGCCATGTGATATTGAGAGTTCAGATATTTGTTTCACGTAAGTTTCTGCATTAGAAAATTGAGATCAAATTACAGATCTAATTTTGTAGGTATTTGGAGTAAAACTGAAAATTCCCATGTTCCTTTTCACGTATACTTTTTTTTTTTTTGCATGGGCAGGCTCTGGGAATCCAACACAGATCTCTGGCACAGCAGGTGAGAATTCTGCCCTGAGCACCGTTGTACCACTCTTCATGTGCATTTTCAAAAGTGCTTTCCTGTACATTATCTTATTTGATCCAGGAATAACTTTATCCATGGTGAGGACAACTTCAAAAATTTTCTTGGTTAATTTTTATTGATATCATATAATTTCTAAAGATATTTTCATGACAATAAAAATTTAAAAACAAGTTACCACATGGTCATACGTGTCCTGTGCTGCTCTAAAAGTGATAATCAGGGACTACAAATTAAAAACTGGGATCCCATCCCAGCTTATTCTCAGTGACATAATTTCCATTTATTTCTGTTTTTGTTAAAAATTAAGACTGTATTTATGTGGCGTACTTAAAAGGCAAGTTATATATATATATATATGTATATATATTTGAATTTGAATTTTAATATTAATAGATAAAATTTTAAAAATTAAAAATTTTGATAAGACATAAAATCCACTCATTGTACCAAAATATTGACTTTTCATAATTAACTTCCAATTTTTATCCATATGCATTTTTACATTGTTGTAAGAATTATGGACATATGGTTTTCAAGCTTGTCTTTTAAAAACTTCACACCACTCAGAGTAATTTTCCAAGATCTATGATTCTATAGTCATCATTAGTATAATTTTAAATGGCTGTGTAATATTATATCTAGTATCTTAAAGTGGTTTGAACATGGTTTGAATGGGCATTTCAAAAATGAAACTTGCATATCACAGTGTCACATGAGCAAAGATCATGGGACATAGATATTTGAGGATATATAAAGTAAATAGACATTTTAAAAATATAAATGTCTTTCTTTTTTTTTCAAAAAAAGGAGCAAAAACATGGGGTTACAAATCATTTATAATGTAATCCTTCCATGTGAAACTTTAGCATTCTCATTGACCTTTTAGCCTGAAAGCAAAAATAGAAGACTTTATCATAGCTCTAGTCTATAGACTTATTTTTAGATCGAAAACATCATGACCTAAACTTAATAAAAATCAAACACAAAGAGATGAAAGTGGGAACCTTTTTAGCAGAAATTCCTTTGGGGCTATATCCTGCCTTCATTTTACATGAACAATTCCCACAGAAATCAATAGAAGATTAAAATAAATATCAATGGCAGGATGCAGTGCAAATTATGAATGAAAAGCCTTAAACTTGACAAGTTAATTGTTTTTCAGAACTCCTGGAATTTGGCGGCAGTATTTTCATGAGGGAAAACCAATGTTTTGGCTATAGATAAATTGGAACATAATATTTTATATAACAGGGCCTTATTGCAGGGATAAAGAGGCCCATCCTTTGCTTTAAGACATTGAGTTCTGCCATTATGAAGGGAGTTTTCAAGGTTTTCCATTATTTGATCGAGTTTCTACTCTGCCTTTATTATAACTAAGAAAAACATATATTAAGTGAGAGAAATTCGTATCATAACAGTCCTTGCATGGGCACATTATTTAAAAAGAAAAAAGCAAAATATAATAATATGAAAAAATGAGAGATTCAAAGGTAAGATTGGGTGATAAAGTGACTTGAGGTCCATTGTCTACAAAATGTTACAACTGACAGAACTGTATACATTAGTATTCAGGCTGCCAAAATCATCATCTTGAATACTTGATTAGGGGTTTGTTTAAAAGTCAAAGTTTTGTATATATTATTTTCTTTCCATTATGCCATATAACAAATTCATGACCTTGGACAACTTAGTTTTTCCTGAGTCACTTTTTCCTCTTTTTGAGAATGAGACTAACTATGCTTTTCTATGAAATAGGGATAAGATTCAAGAAAGAACAGCATAAACCTGGAATGGTTTACTTTCTAAGATTACTAGACATCAAGATTTAGGCAACCTCTGGCATTGGTTTACAGCCAAATGATGACAGGGCCAGCTCCTCTGAGGGTTCCCGGCACTGTGTTTTGTTCAAGGCTGGTGAGGGTAGGTGCCATTGATGCCTGAATTCTTTTTTTAAAACACACAAACATGCATACACAATTTCCCAGGAACTCATGTCTCCTGTCTAGAACTGTACCATATGGCCTATCCTTGATGCACAGGAGGCTGGGAAATAAAATGCAACATTATTGGCAGAAGCAAAATAGGATTTGTATACACACTTATATAGTTTCTTTCAATTTTATTGATGGTACTTATTAAAATTGCTGTAATATTTTGGGGAAAGACAGAGAATCTGTCTGAGATTAGAAGCCCCCTAAGCTCTGTGAGGTCAGTAACCATGCCTCTTTTGATTACTCCTGTATTTCCACTGTAGGCAGAGGGAAGGTGGCCAGGAAATTTAGGTAGCTGAATCATGGTATTCATTCCAAATTCCAAATAGATTCCAAATTCTATTCAATTCATTTACCATTAATTAAGTGCCTATTGTGTTCAAACCATGTGCTAGAAGCTAAGGGAATTATAAAAATGATTCCAATAATGCTTGCACACTCCAGGGGATTGTAATCTGAGGGTGAGTTAGTCAAATCCAATTTACTATATCAAATCTTACGTATTAGAAACATAATCAGATATTGAAATAAAGTACTCCCTTTCTATAAATCAATAGCATTTATTTTCCACTGAAGTTTTGGAGAAGCTCATGGGGAGGGGGGAGATCTCTAAAAGGAAAAGATCCACTTCTGCAGTGGTAAAATATAAAAATGACAGAGACACTCCTACGCAAAGTAATTCATATTTATTTGGAAGTGAGAGAACAGAATTGTGAATGAATCTTCTGGGAACAGTGATGCGAGTGGTGAGTTTTGATCATTAAACAAGTAAATGGAAAGTACATAAAAAAGGACTACTTTTATGGAGTTAAAAGATTTTAGTATGAAGATATAGATAAGATGGATGCTGAAATTAAAAATGAGATGTCTAGTCCACGGGAAAAAAAAGTGTAGTTGGTTCAAATGGAAGCAAAATATATATATTTATATGTATTTTTCCCCTGTGTGATGCAAGATCTGAAAAGTATTTTTTTAAGTACTAGTGAAAAAATGATAGTGTCTCTGATTAACCTTAAAAGCTGAGCACAGATTGAATTTGTTATCAAGGAAGCAGTTTAGAGAGCTCCAAAATAAATCAATATGCTTCCAAATTTACCTTAGGTTGAAAATGGTCTGATCAAGTGATTTTTTTCTATCCTGTCTGAAAGAAAAATCTCTATCTAAAACATGTTAGCATCACTCCATTAGTTTCTTTATTACTAGTTTGGGCAAATATTTTAAGGTGATTGCAGCTCGAAAATCTCTCCGAGAGTAGAAACCTGCTGAGTGGCCCAAGGAATGTAATAGTAAATGAAGTGTCAGGGCAAATTCAATGTAAGTATTTGATCTGTAGAACAACCACATTCAAAGAAAATTAAAAAGGAAAAATATGTTTTAATATAGCCAATACATGACTAAATTAGACAATATATAAGACACCTTGTTCAATGTCTACATCATAAACTCATACTAAATAAGTGCACATCCCCTTTCTCTGATAAGGAGTTAATGTTTCTTGAGCATTTACTGTATTCTAGCTAGTGTGGTAATTACATTACACATTTTATCTCAGTTAATTTCCACATCAACCCAGGGAGGTGGAAACTATTTTTATTCCTCCTTAGTGAATAGAAACTTGAAAAGTTGCATTGAGCTTCGTCCCCACTGCTAGTAAGTTGAAAGGCTAGGCTGGACTGAGGACTGTTGCTCAATCTTTGCTATGCTCTCGTGAACCATCCCTGCGGTTGGAATACATCAGGTTGCTTTAAAAGAATGCAGAACTCGGAAGGTTGATGCGTCCTTGACATTGGTGTCCATGGGCATATCTTATTTTGGTTATTGCTGAAATCTAAAGCAAACTGCCAATATTTCCAGATCAATAAACAAAGGCTTCCTTTAAACATGGACTTAATTATATAGCCAGGTCCTACCAAGGAGTATGTTCATCTCTGGCAATAAATTTCACTACAGGAAATGATAAAATATGGTCTATGTGATAGTAAGTCAAGACAAGAAATAGGTAAGCCATAAAGACTATAATATTTAGCTGTGTTTCCTTTTGTATGTTGTTTAATGTTTAATGAGGAAAACTTTCATTTGATTTTCCTTCTTTAAAAGAGAAATGTTCATTTCTTAAAGGTATAAATGCAACACCTGATACTTTTCATGTAACAATAGTGTTTTAAGTAAAAAATGCAAATACAAGCACTCCATTAGAATAGAACTCTATATCAAATACTATTAATAGATGTGTTTGTCATTTCAATTGCATTATTTGGAAATTATGGTGATGGAAATTCAACCTCCTTTCATTCAATAGCAGCTTGTATTAACTCCTACAAGCAATCCCTCCTCCTTGATGAGTGTTTCTGGGGAGTTACATTTCTGGGGATCCATGGAAAGAGATGGTCTTGGGAGTGGATTGTGTGGGCTAAGGCTTTAGGGTAGAGAACAAAGGGAGATGAGAACATAAGGCCTGGGGAAGGGTAGGTTGGAAGCCAGGAAATATAGGAACATTTAAATCTATAAAATCAGACAGTGCAAACACAGGAGTCCAATCAAAGTACCCAATAGTGCATCTATGAGCCAGTTTGGAAACTTGAGCATTGAAGAAACCCCATGGGCACAAGATGTGTGAAAAGTGATTTTTTATAGCTTGGCAGCAGTAGGTCTATATCTTGGGAGAGATCAACTTTGGACCCAATGTTATTCTAGTCATATTTACACAACTTAGTCTCTCCACAGGGACTGTTAAGTTAATGGAATAATTTATCCAAGAAAGACTATCCAGAAAATTCCTTAAAGAGTGATTTAAGAAAATTTTTTTCTAAAGCAACAAAACCAGAATTTATTAAATTGTACCATGGGTATTCTACAGGCAAATCAAGTATAAAAATTATTATAATTTTTTTTTTTACGTAGGCATGCTCCAGGAAATGGACCTGGGTCTCTGGCAGACAGGTGAGAATTCTGCTACTGAGCCACCATTGCACTGCCCTATTATAAATTTTTAAAGCAATATCCACAGCGACTTTTATTCCTTGACCTTACTTTTTCCCTAGATCCAAAAAAATCCATTCAAATTAAGTGGTGGAAGCTGAAAAGAAGTTTGAATTGCCTTAAAGTAGCACATCTTGAATTTTAAAGTAGAAGGAGAGACGTTAACCCAACACTCACCTAACGTAATGTGCTCACTAATTATAAGCTTAACAGAAGAACCGTTCTTGAGAATAAAAACATCTTAAGGAAATTACAGTTGTAAGAAATTTCCTCATGATGTAAAAAGCCTTTGGGTATAACATGGTTTGAGATTTTGCTCCTAATATATTGTTATATAGTTTTAGTTGCTAAAGCTGCTGGGATGCAATGTATCAGAAATGGGTTGGCTCTTATAGCGGGGATTTATTAAGTTACAAATGTAAAGTTCTAAGGCCATAAAATGTCAACTAAGGCATCCAGAGAAAGATACCTTGACCTGAGAAAGGCAGATGTCTGCCACATGGAAGGCACATGTCTGGCATTTGCTGGTCCTTGTTCTAGAGTCTGTTGTTTCCAGCTTCTGATTCTAGTGGCTTCCTCTCAGTGTTTGTGGGTCCTGACTTAGCTGCTCTGGGGGATAACTTTTGGTTTCATCTCTTAGCTAAGCATCTCTTGGAAAGTCACATGACATTTGCTCGGCTCTCATTTCCATCTAGCTTCTGTGAGCTCCCTCAGCTCCTGGCATCTCCTGGGGCTTCTGCATTTCCAAATGCCTGCGTCTCTATCGGCTCCAACTTGTCTCTATCTCCGTGAGCTCCTTTAAGGACTCCAGTAAACTAATCAAGACCCACCTTGAGTGGGCGGAGTCACAGCTCCATATATCAAAAGATCACACCCACAGCTGAGTGTGTTACATCTCCATGGAAACAATTCAAAGTTTCCACCCTAAATAATTGGTCTAGCCCCACAAGATCAGATTAGGAAAAGAAGGTGGTTTTTCTGGGGTACCATAACACTTTTCAGACTAGCACATATAGTAAAACAAAACAGACTTTAAAGTCAAATAATAACAGCTCGCATTTGTTGGGTGCCCAGTGTAGTCAGATGCTGGGCTTGACGTTGTGTGTATTATTCCATTTGATTCTTGCATTAATCCTCCAGAGTAGCTGCAACTTCTTGATTGTACGATGAAGATTGAGAAACAGATGCAACAATAGGCTTTAATGATGTTAAGGGATTTTCCAGACGGGCAGATCTGAAATTAGAAGTCTTATCTCTCTGGTTCTAAAACTCAATTTTGAACAAAGGATAGATAGAGTTATTAGTTGCATCTTTTTTACTTGTTATTTGGATGTTACATAAAACAAAGAAAACACATTTTTCAAGGGAGCATCCTATCAATACATGCATTACATATCATATTGTTAATAATGAAAGCATACAATTTAAAGGAAATTTTATACCATTACTTTTGAATATTTCAAAGTGAACGCTTTCAGTTATTTGAATTTTGAAAGAAGTGTTGGGTTCTCAGATGGGGTCCAATATATATAATATCCTTCTTCCTTGTCCAGGTTCTAAAGAAATTGAGACATGACATCAGACAGAAGTTATATGAAAAGTCAGAATATTACTTTTTGTAAAAAGAAACGGAGAAAGGTTAAGTTGTCAGGGGGCAAATGGGCTTGGTAATTGAACCCAGAGTTTGTCAAGGCAATACTGGCGCTAGCTGTTGGGGAGAGCCTGCCCCAGGAACAATGGTGAACCTATACAGCTGGGAAAAAAAGTGACTCTCAAGAGGAAAAATGGGTGGGGTTGGCACAGGATATCCACTTTTTTCTTTTCAAATTTGGCAGTCAGATAAATCACTCCACCTTCTCAGGGCAGAGTAAAGGGGCAGAGAGAGAGACGGCAGGCATTGCAGTAATAGAACTGCCCTTGGAGGAAGGAAGCATCAGAATCCCCCTGAAACATTCTCCAGGGTTTAGCTCCAATTTCTGGCTAGGAGGGCTCTCACGCTCTGGGAGGAAGTCAGCAATCTAGGGTGGGCTGATTAACTGCATCCACACGGATATGCCTTACCTCTCTTTAAAAGGCTAATTATTGCTCTTGTATTATCCTCTTGGGACCACTGGTGGGAAAGGGCTATTTTGCCTTAAGAAATCTCTAAAATGAATCTTCTACTCCATTAGTTGAATTACTCTGTGGCCACTCTATACATGGATAAAAACTTGCCTGTGATTCTAATCCTCATCCTAAATTATGCACAAACCATGCTTTCCAACATAATTTATCACTGGTTCTACAAGGAAATTCAATACATATTTTATTCAAAATAGAATACATAAATGCTACAATAATATGATGCCAGGAATGTTCAATAAGAGCTATTTTCTGCTGTCAGATTCACAGGGAGGATTAAAGGCAACATCTATTAAACTTTAAGAGAATTAATGTTTAAAATTTAATTTTCCTGACAAAATGAGTTAAAATTAGAAATTAACATAATTCCATTTTTTACCTACTCAATCTGTACTAGAGGCTTTCTCAACTATCTAGATACATGAGAATGGGTGCTATTACCTTATTTAACACAAAGTAAATGCTATGTCTCTTTTTAGAGTCCAAAGAGTTATATACCAACTTTAAGAAAGAGGGTGATTCTTGGGTCCTGGAACAGTTTTCCCAGATAAAATTCACTGTGCCCATTCTTTAATATTAAGTAAGTCTATAATAAAAACTCAGCTACTTCCTAAATGAAGGAAGTGTATTAATTGTCTGATGTGTGTGATGCATCACCCCACAATTTAGCAACCTAAACAGACAAACATATTATCAATTTCTGTGGCTTAGGAATCCGGCTTCCAAGATGGTTCCCAATGATCACTGCTTCCTGGTATTCACACTGTTGTGCAATATCTTCCCCTCGAGGGCGTTACTTGACTTTTCCTGAGTGTCTGGCTCTGACTCTCTCAGGACGTTGGCGTACAGCTGTCAGTCAGTGCTGTAGTCTTCTGAAGTCTGGAGGATTCATTTCCAAAGGTGCGCCTGTGCTTGTAGGCAGCCTGGAGTTTCTTACTAGCTGTTGGCGAGAGAGCCTCTCCGTCAGTTTCCTGAGTGTCGTCATGGCATGGCAGTTGGCTTCCCTTAGAGTGAGCAATGTGAGAGAGAGAGAGAAGGCAAGACAGCGGTGCCACACTGTCTTCTATGACCTGGTCTCTGAGTCATACACCATGTTTTGGTCTTTCATTCATGAGAAATGAGTCACTGCATCCAGTAACACTTTCAGCGGGAGAGTAGTTCATGCTACCAGCAGGCAGGGATCACTGGGACCACCTTGGAGGCTGACTGCCACGTATGATGATGGAAAAAAATTTTTGATTTTTTTTCTCTCACCATGATACCAATAAGTCTACACAAATTAAGCAGAATCTATGATTAGTTAGTTTAATAGGGGCAAATCTCCAGCAAATGGATTTAGCAGAATATACCTATCATTTCTGGGAGAAAAATTCACCTGTGCATGGCTTCTTAATTTCCATTCCCTCTTTGAGCTCCTTGTTCTTTGTGCTTCAGTGCTGTGTAGGTAATGGCCTCTAGTCACTTAGCCACCACCATACATTATGGAAACTCATTTTTTTATCCTGTGCTGCAGTGGATAACACCAATGCTTATAGTTATGAAATTGCTTAGGCCTAAAAAATCTGCTTCTTACTGATGGTTTCATTTTGCCCCTCTACTTATTTCAACCAGGAAAGTGTTTGCAGCAGATTCCTTAAATCAAACTACTGAAGATGCTTCTGAAGGCTTGATGAGGCCCAAGATTTCTGCCAGGTTCTCTTTTTCTTGTGAATTCCATAAAGTTCTCACTCAGGTTCACTCCTAGTACAGGATACAGGTAAAAGCCCACCTTGAAACCTGTCTAGTATCTTTGAGTAATTCACACTCCTCCAGCTATGCACAAGCTCCATAACTCCACATCCCTTCCTTGACTCTGAATACAGAGAGATAGAATGGAGAGAACGATTTGTTGAAGTTGATCTATTGTTGCATCCCAAAGCCTGGCACTATGAGTGTAAAGACAGAACCTTAGAAGTACTCCATAGCACCGATGATACTCAACTGTCTTGTGTTTTAAAAGCAACTATACCAAGGCATACAAATTTGCAGAATAACTCCGGTCCTTTATGACATAATTCTTCCTCAGATGCCCTTGAACATGAAGATCTCTGTGCAGCCATTGGCATTTTTTTGTGAATTTCCTGGTCCACATATCATTTGCAAATCTGCCTCAGGGTCAAGCAGCAAGAGCTTTATCCCTGACCTGACTGTGTCTGCTAAAGACCTTCGTTGTCTCAAGCATCCTTGTCAAGGCCATTGTAGACTTACATCCAGGAAAAGTTGATTTCCCCTAGAGAAAGTCACCACAGACCCAGTTCAAAAATCCACGTGGGTGGGCCACGGTGGCTCAGCAGGCTGAGTTCTCGCCTGCCACGCTGGAAACCCGGGTTTGTTTTGTGGTGCCTGCTCATGGAAAAAAAAAATCCACATGCACAAGGTTTAAAGATGCTGGTTCTTGCCACATCATTTAAAAACTTGAACATCATAAGCCACTACAAACCTCAAAGGTCAAAATATTCTGCTGCAAAATGTACGTCAAAGATTCCAAACCATATGTCCCAGCCCTTCCAAAATGTCTCTCTATGTGTTGTAGAGAGATATATTTCTCCTAAGCTTCGCTCCTTGCATCTTATTTTTCAATGTTTCCAGACAAAACACCAAATGCTGGGGGTCTTTAGGTTTATACTTCAAAACTGCAGACTTCCAGGAACAACAGGACACCTACCTGGAAAAAAAGCAGTTGATACTGTGCTCTTTCTGCCCAGATACTAGTCCTCAGAGATAAATGGAAAGTGGCTGAGCCGAGCATGCCCAAACTTATCTTCCCAGATGTACCAACCAGTTAAGACACTTTACTTAAGTTGCATAGTAATTGTATAGGGCAGAAATAGGCTCGGGGCTGGCCATGTTAACTGAATGTCCTCTGAGGAAAGAAAACATCTGGACTGAAGAGGGAACTCTCTCCTCTGACTCAATGATTGAGAAATCCTCTTAGGCTATGACAGAGGTTTAAAGAGGCAAAATGTCTCTTACTCCAGGGGAACATTTGAGAGTGCTTATAAAAGTGTAGTCTTCTGTTTTTTAACAGTATAATATTTCAACACTGCGATTGGGGAGGAGATGAACACATTCACCAGTAAAAATCAATTTTGTCTCAGAAACCTACTTTTCTTCTTCATCTGCCTTTCATTGCTGTTCATCATAACAGTCTGGTTCAAAGCCTTTTCTTTCTCTGAACCATCTTTTTAAAATGTCAGCAATGATCTCTCGAATGCCAAATCCAACAAACACGTCTCATTTCTCCTCCAATTTGATTT
Organism: Tamandua tetradactyla; assembly: GCF_023851605.1. NCBI lineage: Eukaryota > Metazoa > Chordata > Mammalia > Pilosa > Myrmecophagidae > Tamandua > Tamandua tetradactyla. Next base: position 36,626,508 of record NC_135352.1, on the reverse strand, counting down.
CACTTTGATATTTGAAACTTATGCTTTAGGAAATGGTCCTTTTATTTTTTTCCAATTCTCCTTCTCTAAACTTTCTGCTTTGGCTTCCTTAATTCCACATTCTCCAGATCCTTTGACCATCTCTTTGAAAGTTCCTTCGCCTTGTCCTTCTCAGACACATCCTCCTTTGTGCATTCCTTGAATGAAATAAGTAATACCATAAGCATTTACCCCCAGCTCTGTTATTTCTCATTGTACTCTTCTCTCTCTCTCTCTATGTATATATACATTTTTGGCAGGGGCAGGCACTGGGAATCAAACCCAGGTCTCCGGCATGGTCGGCAAGAATTCTGCCACTGAGGCATGGTTGCTCCATCCTATACTCTTTTTTACTTTGGCAATCTACACTTTGCTCTGGCTTCTACATCCTTCTCCACAAGAGTAACTCGACAAGCTCTATGTTTGGTCCTAAATTAAACTTCCACGGAACATGCTCACTTATATTTTCAATATTCCAGGTTGTTTTATTTTATTTTTACCAGAGCCAGCTCTACTTCAAACATTCCTCACTTGAGTTAGTGAGATGACCATTTTCCCAGCCACTCAATCCAGAAACAACATGATCACCTTTAGTTTCCACTTCTTCCTAATTTCCCGTGGTCATCTAGGTAAGTTGGAGGCCATTTATCTTAGGGATGTGTTATGCTCTGGACTCAGTTAGACCTGGTTCCGTCCCAGCTCTAACACTTACTGGCTGTGTGATTTCAATAAGCTCCTTAAGGCCACTAGTCCTCAAGTTCCTCATCTGTAAAACAGTCGTAATTAAACAGAACTTACTTCCTAAGGCTGTTATGAGGATTGAATGGGATAAATGGGCACGGAGTCCTTAGCACAGTGGTAGGCCGAAAGAAAACAGGTCATTTATATTTAACTACTATTACTCTGTCGGTTCTAGTTCTGGTCGTCTTTTGATTGTGTGCCCCTTCTTTTACTTCTGCTGTCGCTGCCTTAGTTGATTCCCTTTTCTTTTCTCCTTGGGCTATTGTGTCTAACTGATCTCCTTGTACCTAGTTTCCCAATCTTTAAATCCACCATTTATACTGTCACAAGCTGTGCCTTATAAAGTCCAGAGCTGTCTCCGCCACACTGTGTGCTTTAAGGCTCCAGGAGCTCCCGTTAGCCTTCTTGGTAATGTCCAGTCCCTGACCTGGCACTCCGGGCTCTCAAAAATCTGCTCCCGACTTGCTTTCCTCATCACACACCCACGCTGCTAACACATGAGACTCTTCACGGTTCCCGATTGCACTTTAATAAGCCCATGCTTTTTTTTTTGCTCAGTCTGAAATTCTTTATGCTAGTTGGAAGCAATTCACCCTTTAAACATTCATTTCCTTTCTGCTCGATTAGCTAATTTTCCTCTTATTGTCCTTGTCTTTTTTAACCTCATAATATAGATAGAGATTTATATGTCCATTTCTGCAACAACATTGTGAGTGTCTTGAGAGCAGGACCATGTCTAATCCAACTTTTAGATACAGCTCCAACATCTAGCATGAACACCGCAGGTGCTCAGAAAATGTTGATGGAAATGAATTTGTAACTCTAATGAATATTCTAAGTTAAGATTAAAAAATTGTGGGTTATATGCTTTCACTAAACTAATTTGTTTTACATTTTGATAATTATTTGCCTCTTAAATTCTTGGATAGGACTGTGTAAGGAAACACATGGCCTGTTACGGGCACTGTGCCACGCTAGCTTGCCTGTGAAGAGCTGAGGAAAAGTGGGAGGCAGTGTGTTCACAGTAGTGTAATTAAAATGTTAAAAAAAAATCTGAAATCTAATTGCTAGTCAAAATAAGTAAACAAATCCATATAAAAATTTTAATTAAAATAGCAAGAGCAGTTATAGAGAGAATCCAGATGGAAGGATTTTCAGAAATTACTATAGATCTCTTACACCCTGAGAACCATTGGTTCTAACTTAACTTAGAAACAGGTATAGTTAAAAGAAAGTCTGCTTTATTTGGTGCCACATAATGGACGGATACCTTTCCAGTGTTCATGCAGTTTTATTTCACCCACATTTATTTCTTGGCTTTATTAAAGTTCTAGGCCAAATGTGCACCCTGTGGAGTTATGAGCATTCCTTCCTACCTCAGTGAAAACTTGACTACAGGCTATTTCACTTTGAACACACCTTAGATCCTTAAACAAGGTGCCAAGATTCCCTGAAATTAAGAAAAAATTAAGAAAGGCATCTCAGCATCATATCTCAGAACCATTCCATATTCTTGGATGCTGGCTATTATAACCTTTCCATTTTCAAAATGAAAACACCTTTCACTTGGTTGAAGCACAATTTGTACCTTTAAGTGTCTGCTTGTAAACAGCACACCCCATCGTTCTTCCATTCTAATTTCTTCTACTTTGCACAAGTGGAATAGGAAGGCATTCTTGGAAACAATATGTGTTTGAAGATGATGGCTGATTTGAACTTTCAGGAAGAACAACACTGCAGGGGACTGGCTTGTTATTGGAGCCATGCAGAAACAGAGCTGGGGGTGCAAGAAGTGCTGAGGTTCTCTTATCGAGTCTCCTGTTGCCTACTCTTCAGGGGAGAGCTTTGTGATAAAAACTTTGGCATAGCTACTCCACCGATTCCCTTATATTCTGAGTGTAGGGCTCATGCATTTCTTGAAGGCCCGGATCCCGTCTTAGTGAACATTATATCACAAGTGCCCAGTTTAATGCCCTGTGCATAGTAGGTGCTCAACAAAAAATGTGTTGGAAAAAAGCAAATGCATTTTAAAAGCAGATTTTAAATAATATAATGGAAGGAGCCTTATCCTAGGCCATAAGGCTTCTCAGTAAAAAGAAATGGCATGGAGTTTTTCCCAAGACATTAGCAAGTAATCTTCCACAAGTACACAAGGGGAGAGCTACAAAGGATCTTAGAAATATCTAGTCCCACTCCTTATTAACATACGAGAATATTGAGACACACTCGCTACAGGCAGAGCTCAAATAGGAGGGCCTGCTTTCCTATTTTAATCACCGTGTCTTACCTCTGAAAGAAGATCACTTTTCACCCACTTTGATTAACAGCAATGGAAAATGTGTCTCAGTGTGGTTGAAGGGTGAAGTATTAGGCTTTATATATGATATTAGAATGAAAATTGAAAAGAAAAATCTGTGGACCTGTCAAACACAAACGACAGTTCGGTTTATAGTAGTCCACAGACTATACATTTGATCTTAGCTGAAAAGCTGAGGAGCAATAAACTTTGGAATATAATTAATAGTTAAAATATAAAAATGCACTTTTATCAATTTTAACAGGTATACCACACCAATGCAAGGTGTTAATAATAGGGTGGTATATGGGAATCCTGTATTTTATGCATGATTGTTCTTTAAAACCACAACTTCTCTAATAAAAAAAGATTTTGTTAGAACTAATAATAACTGATAATGACTGACAACTGCATATAATGCTATGCTTAGACTCTTCTAAGTTTAAATAGCCATAAATTGAGCTAAAATTTCATGGCAGATTATATTCTTGATCATTTGACTGCATGTATTCAGTTAGAACATAATAACATTTACTCAGATTAAACATTTTTACACCAACAAAAGCCTTCAGTGATTTTCTACTGTCCGAAGAACAAAGTACCAACCTCTCCTGTTATTCATGATTTAAAGCTTTCCTCCCACCTACTTTAAAATTTGTCCATTTCTCCTTGACTTACCCTAAACTCTAAGGTGCTCATTATTTTGAAACCTTAGTTTTCCAACCTTGTTGCCATTGTTAATCCTTCTGTTTTTAGAGTAGACAACACTGCACATCTATCCACAAGCCAATTTGACTAATTTGGGGCCTATTTCAACTGCCAGCTTCTTAAAAATTTCATATCCTCCTACTCTGTACTATTCTCTCCCACTTTCATATACTTCGTAGTACTCTATCTGCTGCCCCAATGTCAACGTCACTTTGTACATTGTACCATGGTACCCATCCTGGGTTGAATAGTGTTCATCAAGAATTTGAGTCCATAGGGAACCTCAGAATGAGGCTTATTTGGAAACAGGGTATTTGCAGTTGAGATCATACTGGATTAGGATGAACCCTAAATGCAATATAAATGATATCCTTATTAGATGAAGGAAATTTAGACACAAAGACACAAACACAAATGCATAAAGAAGATGGCCATGTGAAGATGCAGGCAGAGATTGGACTTTTGCTGTGACAAGCTAAGGAATCCTGGGCTCACCAGAGGCCAGAAGAGGTGAGGAGAGGTCTTCCCCAGACCCTGTAGGAGGGGCATGACCCCACCACACCTTGATTTCAGACTTATAGACTCCAAAATGTGAGAGAATAAATTGCTGTTTTTCTAAATCATCCAGTTTGTGGTACTTTATTTTGGTAGCCTTAAGAAACTTGTATAGTGCTTTAAGTAAGTGCATTTTCATTTGCCTATTAATTTCGTGAAGGCAGAACCTTTACTTGATGCCTCTTCATAACTCCTGAGGCATATTTTTCATGTTGGATGTTCAGAAAACCTTGAAAAAATTAGTTATCTCTGACAAGATAACAATGTAAAGGAAACAACGGTTGCAAATTGCTAAATTATCATATTTTTATTTCAGCAGTCCATAAATTGTGGTTATTGAAAATTTCTTTCAAGCATCTCATAGAGAACTGTGAAAAGTCTTCTATTTCTCTGTTTTAATGAAAAGTTGCTTTTCATTAGTATGAATACATGAAAAAATGGGTTATATGAATTCAGTATCTAAATGCACTATAAAAAAATGAAGTAACTGGTACCATACTAGTTCTCCTGCCATAAACAACTAGAAAAGTAGAAAAAGTTATGAAATGAATGTTTCCAGGCAGTGGCTAATATCCACTGCAAGACTACACATTTTGACAGAAGGGAATCTCAAAACTGCTTCTGTGATTGCCCAGCTCTCTGAGAGCAAATTACCAGATTGTGGTGTGAGGAACTTATGATTGAATAGAGCTTGATGGTTTTACTGAGCTGAAGAGGCAGAGATCAGAGGTTAGAGCAGCTGGAGCCACTTAGTTCTACAGAATAGGACATGAGGGGTAAGGAAGTTGGGGGAGAGGTGATCCCAGAAGAGTATGTGGAGGAGGCTATGGCTGGGGCATGGGTTGAGTATGTGCAAGGAAAGACCACAGAATGCCAACCAGATTGAGGGGGAGAGCGGACTAAGAGAGTGGAACAAAGATAGTAGAAATTGAGAAGTGCTGGAGAAGAACAGTCCTGGAGAGAACTTTGGAGTGACCTTGATATCTCCCTTCTTAATACCCTCAACATTTGGATCAGACAACAGAAAAGAATCCCTGGTTTAAGGACCAATGCCCCAGGTAAAATCTGTGATAGACCTGACCTAACAAAACCTAAAACCAAATCCCAGCAAGATCTGCAAAGACAATGGTTTGGAGATTGTCTTGACAGACAATGGTTTGGAGATTGTCTTGACAAGGTACAGAGATGAGAGGATCACCTTGTACTTTATGGAGGTCCACACTAACAAAGCAAAGTCTCAAGTTCGAGGCCATCATTAAGCAACGGAACTATCTGCTAAAATATGAATCGATACTTCTCAGAGGAAGATTTTTTTAAAAATCCAGGGTTTATACAATATATTATTCAAAACATCCAGGTTATATTTAAAAATTAACAGACATTCAAGGGAACTGGAATATTTGAACCATAGACATGAAAAAAAGGTCAATAGGAACCAAACCTGATATGACACAGCTATGGAATTCAAGCAGATAAAGACCTTAAAGCAACTATTATAAATTTCTCTAAAAAAGAGGAAAAATATGGTCTTAATAGGTGAAAGAATGGGGATGTCAGCAGAGAGATGGAAACTATAAAGAAAGAGCAACTGCTGGAATGGAAAAATGCAATAACAGAAATAAACAAATGGACTGTTGGACTTAAAAGCAGATTAAATATGGAAGAATGAAGGAGTCAGGAAACTCAACATACAAATAGAAAATATGAAAATCTCAGCAGCAGAGAAAAAAATCTATTGAGGGAAAAAAGTACCAAAGAAGGGATATATGAGACAATATATTATAGTCTAATTTATGTTTATTTTTTGTCTCAGAAGGAGAAGAGAATGAGATTGAGGAAGAAAAAATATATGAAGATAAAATGTTCAAGAATTTTTCAAATTTGAGAACACTCTAACTTACAAATATAAGAAAGCCAATAAACCCCAAGCAGGATAGATACAGAAAAACATACTTAGGCACATCCTAGTCTTCTGCAAACAAAGAGAAATGGAAAATTTTGAAAGTAGCCACACACACAAAAAAATTATGTACAGGAGAACAGGGATAATAAAAAAGAAAGAAAGTCAGAAGTAAACGGGATGGCATGTTCAAAGTGCTAACAGAATAAAAAAAGACTGCCTTTCAGAATTCCATACCCAGCAAAAATATCCTTTAATAATATGGATAAAAGAAAATCATCCTAAGGTAGACAAAATGAGAAAATACATCCATAGACCTGAACTGTGAAAGGCTGTCCTTTAAGTCAAAAGAAAATGGTAATGGGTGGGCCACGGTGTCTCAGCAGGTAGAGTTCTCACCTGCCAAGCTGGAGACCCTGGGTTCGATTCCTGGTGCACGCCCATGCAAAATAAATAAATAAATAAAATGATAATAGCTGGAAACTCAAATCTACCAAAAAAAGAAAAAAAAATAGAGAACAGAATATGACAAATAAGTGGGTAAATATAGATGACTGTGTTTTCTCTCTCCTCGTAATTTACTTTAACATGAATTTAAGTTTATAACTCACGTAGAAGTAAAAGATAAGACAGCTAAACAAAAGGCAGGAAGCTGTAAATAAACTTATACAGTTGTAAGATGGCTACATTTGTGAAGTGTGAAGCAAGAAGTGGGAAGTGGAGCAGAGTAGAAAGTGGGAAGTTTGTGGTGTCTTGTGAGAGAGAATGAGGTAGGAATTGTACAGTTCAGTGTTTGAAGAGTACAACACTGATTCTGAATAGATTGGCAAAATGAATCCTTCTAGTTGTAGAACAACAATTATAAGGGATTTATACTGTTAGTCTTAGAGAAACAGCCGAAAAATAATAAAAAGAGATAGAGCAAAGAAGCCAGTAGAACTAAAAATATTTGATTAACCCAAAAGAAAGGATGAAAGGAACCTGAAGCAGAAGCGATTGGTGGAAAACAAATAGTAAGATTTTAAGCTTAAATCTCAGCATTACAATCATTAAAAGATTTGTACAAGAATGTTCATAGCAGAATTAGTCATGATAAACCCAAGCTAGAAATAAATCAATTATCCACTAATCTTGATGAACAGGTAAATAAATAGTGGTATAACCATATAATGAAATACTACTCAGCAATAAAAAAGAACAAACTACTGATACATGCAGCAACATGATTAAGTCTCAAAGATATTATAGCTTTTTAAAAAGGAGCTAGAGGGGGCGGGCCGCGGTGGCTCAGCGGGCAAAGTGCTTGCCTGCTATGCCGGAGGACCTCGGTTCGATTCCCGGCCCCAGCCCATGTAACAAAAAGAACGGAGAAACAGAATACAATAAAACAAGAAAATGTTTAAAAGATGTTTCCCTTTCTTCCTTCCTTCTATCCTTCCTTCCTTCTCTCTGTCTTTAAAAAAAAAAAAAAAAAAAAAAGGAGCTAGAATAAAGATGGAATGTGATACTATTTATATAATATTCTAGAACAAGAAAAACTGTGCATACAACTTAGGTTGATAGTTGCTTGGGGCAAGGGATGGGCTAGATTGGTTGCAGAGGAGCATGGGATAACACTGAGGGAAATGCTCTTTATCTTGAATGGGATAGTGGCTATATCGTTATTTGTCAAAAGTCATCAACCTGCACAATTATGATGCATGCATTTTATTGTATATAATTTATATCTCAATAAAATTCACTGCAAAAATTTAAAAAAATGTACTAAAATGGTATGTGTTTTAGATTTGTGCTTGAATTTATAAAATTTAAAATATTTTGAATGACATCAAAAAAGCTGCAGAACCTTTATGTTTGTTGAAAGAGTCACCGATTAAAAGATTGAAAAGCAATGCTTTAAATTGCAGAAATTTGACAGAAGCATTGTGTTGTTCATTTTAGTATACTCCTGATTCCTAGCAAGTTGGCTAATTTAAAGTTATTGCTCAATAAATTTATTTAATTTCGTTGATGTTAATTTTCCTAACATCAATCACCTCAAAATATCAGATGACCATCTTTCATATTTTAACGTCTTTTTTATCTCTAAATTATAAGCAAAGTTTACTAAATAAGAAAATCTTTAGTTTTAAAAAATAATGTATCTCTATTCTTTTCAAGGACTGGCTAATCCCTTATATAGATTGATGTTTCTGAAAGTTCAAGTTTACTGGTTTTCAAGCCACTCGTCCCCTTAATCCAAGTCCTATTAAGAAACTGGTTAAAAATTGTACTGTGTGAGATACGGATGAGATAAGAATAATTCTCTGTCAGAGAGATATGTAGACATTCTGATTGATTTCTGTGGTGGGCTATGTCTTATTATCTGTGAATGTCTTTTAAAAAGTGGACATATTAATCCTTGTTTAAAGATAATTGCTCTCTAAATATAAGATCATGACAAAGAATAGAAATCTAAGCTTGCATGGGAAATTGTTGCTCTGGGTTAGACTGAAACATGCCAGTATAATGCAATGCATTTGGAAACTGTCATCCCTGTGAAATGCCAAACCCCCTTTGGAATCAAGAGTTGTAGACAGATTTTGAACCTGAGCCATTTATTCTTATATAAATAGGAAGGCCAACTTCCTTAAAGAATATACATTCTTTTTAACCTTGGAGCATCGCAAGCTCACTGATAATTTTCAGCCTTATCTTGTACTAAATGCCTGTTTCAAAGTTTGGTACTTCCGTCTTTTTGGAGGAATGCATTTGGGGAGCTTATAATTACACTAGATAAAAAATGGGATTGCAGTCAGTTTTGATTATAAACCTATTTGGGGCTATTTTGCTTCAAACTCATTTGATTAATTTGCTGCTTTTCCTGCCTAGTGACAGATATTTATACTTGCAATTTAAGAGTAAATGAATAATGGGACTAATTTGGGGCAGATGTTTGGTGATAGGGACTATCTATTTCACAGTAAAAAATGGTTTAACAAAGCTTAGAACAATTCTTCCATGTATTTTATTAATTTTGTAACATCGTCCTAGGTAAATAATTCTCCATGTAGCTCAAATTACTTACAAGGTAATCCTTAAATGAAACCTATAATATATTGCTAAAAGATTAGGGATTGGCTTATACCTATGGATATAAAATAACAGTAGAGAGGCAACAGATCATGATCTGATTCATTTTATTCACTCATCAAATGAGAACTTAGGAGTTCAATAACACATTACCAAATTCCTTTTTGTGAATCATCCCTCTCTCTTTCTTGATTCTGATCATACCTTCATAATTAAAATTAAGCAACATAAAAATAAAAACCTACAACAAGCAGAACCTATCTGAACATCAGTCTGAATCCAGAGCTCTGGTGAACTCCAAATCAAATTTTGTGGCAACGTTCAAACAAAGGCTACAGGTTTAAGGTCATTTGGAGTGGCTGCAATAATGCAGGTTCATTACCAAGATACATCTTGTGGACTGGAAATGGGGCACTGAGTCTCAAATGTGCTGCATGTTTGCACCGTCTTAGGCCAGACACTGAGATGTGATAGCAGATAGCATCAGAATCAGCACATCAGGGAAAGCCACAGGCCTCTGGGACTGCGTGTATAAAGAACTATGTGCAACAGTGCATATAAGTAGAACCTTAAGTGTACTTGATGGAAAAGCAAGTGGAAGAGTCAGGGGGATTCTGAGTTTTGGTGTGTGGGTAGGAAGCTAAATGAAGGCATACGATTTTCTGCAACTGCTCATTGGGATTACTACTCTATATCTATTTTCCAGCTACTAAATTATAAGTCTCATTTTCTAAAATGATATCACTGATACATTTTATATTCAAGGAATAATTTCTTCAAGACTTTTTTTTCCTTAGGGAGAACATTTTTCAGTGTGCTCACAATCAAGTTGCATTAAGAACAGACTAAAATTTTTATTCCAACTACTTTTATAGAATACATATCCTAAATGTTAACATTTTCCCCATGAGACCTCTTTAATGACATCCAAAGTATAGTGATAGAAATGCCAAAATGCCAGGTTATTCATCATTGAAATGACTGACTTTACTTTTTCTTCTTCAGTTTGATTATTATTGATCAATTTAGGCTCCATGATGATTGTTCAGCATAAATATTTATGAATTCTACTGGTGAGCATTCTTTCTGTACCGCTAACAAAACAAAATAGGGATGTATGTATCTTCCTTTCAGAATGATGTTTTTTTTATTTTTCACTTATAGGGCTTAAGTGTTTCTTAAGATAAGTAAATGATTGAATCCATGTGTTCTTGCTGTACTAAGTCCCATTCTAAAATTTAAAAGGCTCTAGTAGATTTATCCTTCACAGAATATAAGGTGCAAACAGGTATATTTTTCCTCTCTGGTGATGAGAATTTCCCATGTTAAAGGATGATGTGGAGTGTGTGTTCGATGCTATTCATTCTCTTTCGATTAGTGTTATTACTGATCATAAACCAAATGTTAGTGTAAGTAGATGTATTTTTGATAACTGTATATTATTTGTTAATGTTTATTAGTGATTTATCTACAGTTTTCCAACAAGACCCCTCACAGTACTTTGACATAGAGAATTCTGTAAGATCTTAGACTGTATACTGAATAAATATCTTCACTTTCAGAATCTTTTCAGGTTCATTTCAGCAGACAACTCGAGACCTATGACAGGGAAGGTGCTTTCCCGACCTTGTCCTCCTAGGGGATCTACTCATACACTTCCCAAATCTTCCCTGTTCTACGGAATCTGGGGAATTCTGGAAGTTCCTGTAACTGACCAGGAAATAAAGAAAAGCATTTGATGGATGTTCTTATACCCACATAGCAACACCTCTGAACAACTTTGTTATTTAGACAAATTTTCAAAGCACCTCAAAATCTCAGATTAGCTTAATTGGGAAAGAGCTTTACTGCTGCTGCCCTGATCCCCCACTGCCGGTCTCTGCCACCTCTCACTCACATTTATTCACCTCAAACACATTTCCTTTTTATTTGGAGTAGCTTAAGAAGTAAGGAACTGTTCCCAAATAAAAGACATTGAGGCCCAAAAAGGATTTTGCCATTTCACTATTTAAGCTATCTATCTCCATTACACTTCAAATTATTACTTTAGAACAACGTCAACTTTGCTGAAAATTTTTTCATCTACTCCAGATTTCCTGATTACCAGGTGCTTAGAATTGCCTACTCATTCATTCTACCTACACTTGTTGATGTGTCCTCTGGGATGAATGCTGGACTACAAAGTAATTAAGAAACTACCTTTTCTCAAAGAGCTTACCACTTAGGTGAGAGAGAGAGAGAGACATATCACATAGGTACAATTTAATATTATATGCGGTGTGATGTTAGCAGGGCCCAGGGTAGGATCAAGTTTGGAGTGGTATGTTCCTGTCGACAGCAGTGGTCTGGAAAGCACAGACCTATAAAGCAATGGAAAATAGAGTTGACATTTTAAGTGAGCTTAATATACTCACTCTTTGTTAATATTCAACCTCAGTATTCTGCACGTGAAATACTCTAATCAGAAAATGCTGGATTTGCTTTCATTTAAGGTAGTAGTTTTTCGGATGTATCAACAGACAAAATGTTGGATAATTAAGAGTTGACTTAATTGGTGTGGGACCAAAGGTAAGTTGCAGCATCTCTTTCAATGTTGTCCAGGTACACTGTAGAATGCTTAGGAGAGGCTTGGGTAGTATCTTTTGAATATTAGCTCCTTATTCACATTCTTTTTGGTTCTCTTAAAAATATTTTTAATGATGGTAAATAAGGAAATGATTGATTGTTGAAAGTTAAAATTCTAAAGGACAGGAAATGAGGTGAAATGAGTGAGTTTCACTTTTTTTTTTCCCTCAATTTCCACTGCCCTTTCTTGCTTTTGTTTTCCTCAGTTTGTAATTGTTTACTCCTTTTTCCCCATCATTTTCTTTGCCTTTTTATAATATATGCAACGGCAAGACAAACAAAATTGAGGTTCCCTTAAGTATCAGCTGCTCTGTTTCATGAGTTTATTTTTCAGTTAGTTCATGATATATGGCTCAAACTTTCATCTTTTTATTCCAATTTTTAAAACAAAGAGTTCTTATAGTTTTAGGTTACATAATTAAATGGTGAAATGACATTTAATGTGAAATGATATGCATAGTTTTATTTAACATGAGAAATATTGTACTTAGAAATAAAATTGTCATTTATCCTTCACTGAAAGTGAATGATAAATACTTTTAGTTGCCAGATTTGGCAACCTGGAAAATGACATGAAACCACTTTTTATACTTTCCTTATCTCAGTTGCTGATGAGATGGAACAATTTTCTCTCAAGTTGATTCTTTAGAAATGCCATAAATCCCAACAAATTTCAATATATTAAACTGAAAGTTTTAATTTCAAATAGATAAGAATCTTCTTTGTACCCTATGATTATTCTGTCTAACATTAGGAGCAGATCAAAAGTTAACATAAGAGAGAACACACTAGATGGTGCTATTATCCTAACAGCAATCATACATTGGAGACTGCTTGAATAGAATAAACTTAGAATAAAGAAAATAATGCCTGGGATACATGGTGGATTTGGTCTTACTCCACAGGATGGGGTAATATCTCATTACATAATTCTCTTCCACAGCTTTTATATTTTACTTGAAAATGACTCGCTAAAGTTCTGCATTAGCATAGCTATGTTTCAAAAAATGTGTGTGGGTGTGTGTACCAGGAACAAGTGTCTGTGTATGGGACAGAAAGTGTTTTCTGGTTTTATCTGATTTTATGTCCCTTTGCTTTTCTCCCAGTGCACTACTCTAGTCAGACACTCCCAGTGCACTACTCTAGTCCCTATGTAACCACTAATCTAATCTGCCTATATAGGTTTATTTATATTTACATTTTATATCAATGGACTCAAATAATATGTAGTACTTTGTGCCTGGTTTCTTTTACTTAACATAAGGGTTTTGTTTGTTTGTTTGTTTGTTTGTTGACATATGCAGGCTCCGGGAGTCAAACTCGTGTCTGTGGCAATTCAGGCGAGAATTCTAATACTGGGTGATCTCTGCACTGCAACATAATGTTTTTTTAAATGAAATTTTATTGAGGTATATTCACACACCATACACTCTATCCAAACTATACATTCACTAGCTCACAGTATCATCACACAGTTGTGCATTCATCACCACAATCAATTTTAGAACATTTTCATCACTCAAAAAAAGAGGGAAAATCCAAAATATCCCATACCCCCTATCAACCCTTATCATTGACCTATAGCATTGGTGTGGCACATTTGTTCCTGTTGATGAAAGAATATTAGGATGTCTCGGTATAGATAGCCCATAGTTTGCAATAGGTTCATTTTTTCCATGTATCATTTATTATTAACTCCTTGTAATAATTTTGTACATTTTTTCTAGTTCATGGAGGAAAATTTTTATACTCGTACTGTTAATCACCATCATCATTCACCGCAAGGTTTATTGAGTTATACTGTCCTGTGCTTTGACCTCTGGCTTTCTGTCTGATGACATACATGGCTCTAAACATCCCCTATCAACCACGTTCACACATCACACTCAGCACCGTTAATTACACTCACAATAATGCTCCACCATCACCTCTATGCATTTACACACATTTAAATTCAACCTGTTTAAAATTCCTCACATCTTAAGCAGCCACCTCTCATTCTCTAGTCCCATTGTATCTCCTGGTAACTTACATTCTAGATTCTATGTCTATCAGTTTACATGTTTTAATTAGTTCATGTTAGTTAGATCATACAGTATTTGTACTATTGTGTCTGACTTATTTTACTCAACATAATGTCCTCAAGATTCATCCTTGTCATCACATTCTTTAGGATTTCATTCCTTCTTAATGCTGAATAATATTCCATCGTACAGATTTTGTTTATCCATTCATCAGTTGATGGACACAGGTTGTTTCCATTTTTTGCACTTGTGAATAACACCACTATAAACATAGATGTGCAAATGCCTGTTCATGTCCTTGCTTTCAATTCTGGGTATATGTTGAGTACAGGGATTGCCAGAAGGTAGAGCAATCTATGCATAGCTTTTTGAATGCCAAACTGCCTTCCACAGTGGCTATACCATTTTACATTTCCATCAGCAGTGAATAAATGTCCCTATTTCTCTATAGTCTCCCCAACATTTGTAGTTTTCTGTTTGTTTATTCAAGACAATTTTAATAAGTTTGTTTATTCAGGGCCATTCTAATAAGAGTGACATGATATTGCATTGTGGTTTTGATTTGCATTTCCCTAATAGCCAGTGAAGATGAACATCTTTTCATGTGCTTTTTAGTCGTTGATATTTCCTCTTTGGAAAAATGTCTATTCCTGTCTTTTGCCCATTTTTAAATTGGTTTGCTTGCTTTTTATTGGTGAGTTGAAGAATTTCTTTGTATATTCTGAGTAGCAAGCCCTTGTCAGATATGTGGTTTCCACGTATTTTCTCCCATTGAGTTGCTGCCTTTTCATCCTTTTGACAAAGTCCTTTGAAGCAAAGACGTCTTCAGTTTTGAGAAGCCACCATTTATGTATTTTTTTCTTTCGTTACTTGTATTTTGAGTGGAAGGTTTAGGAAACATCTGCCTATCACTAGATCTTGAAGATGTTTCCCTAAATCCATTTTGTGTTAATTTTTTTATAGGGCGTGAGACAGGGGATCTTTTTTCATTCCCTTAGATATGGATATCCAGTTCTCCCAGCTCCATTTGTTGAAGAGACTATTGTGTCCCAATTGAGGGAACTTGGAAGCCTTGCCAAATATCAATTGGTCATGGATGTGAGGGTCTATTTCTGAGCTCTAAGTTCAATTCTAATGGTTAATATACCTATTTTTGTACTAGTATCATGCTGGTTTGACCACTGTAGCTTTGTAATATGATTTAATGTCAGGAAGTGTGAGTCTTCCAACATCTTTCTTATTTTTCAAGATGTTTTTGGCTTTTCAGGGCTCCTTACCCTTCCAAAATAATGTGATAATTGGCTTTTCCATTTCTGCAAAGTAGGCTGTTGGAATTTTGATTGGGATTGCATTTAATCTGCAAGTCAACTTGCATAGAATTGGCATTTTAATGATATTTCACATTCTAGTCTTCCATTAACTAGAACACAGAATAATCTTCCATTAACTAGGTTTTCTTTGATTATTCTTAATAATGTTTTGCAGTTTTCTGTGTACAAATCTTTTACATCCTTAGTTAAATTTATTCCTAGATATTTGGTTCTTTTAGTTGCTATTGTAAACTGAACTTTTTTCTAGATTTCCTCCTCAGATTGCTCATTACTAATGTATAGAAACACAACTGATTTTTGCGTGTTGATCTTGTATCCTGCCACTTTGCTGAACTTGTTATTAGTTCTAGCAGTTTGTTGTAGATCTTTTGGGACTTTGTATTTATAGGATCATTTCACCTGCAAATAGTATAAGTTCTATTTCTTCCTTTCCAGTTTGGATGCCTTTTATTTCTTTTTCTTGCCTAACTGCTCCAGCTAGAACTTCCAGCACAATGTTGAATAACTGTTAGCAGGGCCATCTTTATCTTGTTCCAAATTTTAGAGGGAAAGCTTTCAGTGTTTCATCATTGAATACTATGTAAGCTCTATATGCCCTTTATCATGTTGTTTAAGTTTCCTTCTACTCTTATTTTTCAAAGTATGTTTCTCAAGAAAGTTTGCTGTATTTTGTCAAATATCTTTACTGCATCAATCGAGATGATCATATTTTTCTCCTTCAATTTGTTAATGTGGTGTATTACATTAATTAATTTTCTTGTGTTGAACCACCCTTGCATAAGTGAGATAAAATGCACTTGATAGTGATGAATAATTCCTTTAATGTGCTGTTGGATTCAATTTGCAAGTATTTTGTTGAAGATTTTTACATCTGTATTTTTTTTAAATTTAAATTGGTCTGTAATTTTCTTTTCCTAGAGCACTTTTTTTGTCTTTGGAATTAGGGTGATGTTGGCTTATCAAAATGTTAGTGGTCCCTACTGTTCAATTTTTTGGAAGACTTTCAGCAGGATTGTATTAATTCTTCTTGGAATGCTCAGTATAATTTACCTGTGAAGCCATCTGGACCTGGGCTTTCCTTGTTTGGAGGGTTACTTATGACTAATCCAATCTCTTTATGGGTAATTGGTGTGCTGAGGTCTTCTAGAGGCAGTGTAGTTTGTTCATATGTGTTCTAGTTTGCAAAATCTGCCAGAATGTGATATACCAGAAATGGAATGGCTTTTCAAAGGGGGAATTTAGTAAGTTGGAAGTTGACAGTTCTAAGGCTGTGAAATGTCCAAATTAAGGTTCCAATAAGAGGTTACCTTCAATTCAAGAAAGACCAGTAAAGTTTGAGGTTTCTCTCTCAGTTGGGAGGGCTGAAATTATCTACGGTAATATTAAAAGTAGCTTTCTATAGCTGTATCCTGCCATTTATATATTATCTCACTTTAAAACATTCAGTTGATTCATTTTCCACTAACATGCAGACTCACCAACTTTAAGGACTAAAGCCATGATTTTTAAACTATTTTCCCAAGGATCTAGGATTTCCAATTTAAATTTTAGCTTCAATCTTAAAAGACACATGAATTTGACTTTTTTAGCTTTGAGTGAATATCTGATCAAGATGGGCATCCAAGAATCTGAAATTATTTTAAAATGACAAGATAAAACATCTCATTATGCAAAGGTATTCAGATGAAAGGTCTTTTCTGCCCATTGGTTGAGAATCTGCTGATTGATTCTCTCACAAAACAGACAATACCTGTGTGAACTTTCTGAGCCTCACTTTTTTTTCAGTTATACAGTAGCAATAATTATAGCTCATTCATAGCATTCCTTCGTGATTACAATGACATAACATATATAAGGCACTCTGCTCATATCCTGTAAAAAGTGCTGCATACTACTGGTTTTCTTCTTTTCTTCAGAACAGTTACTTCTTGTATAGTCACATCTAAATCCAAGGTAGGGCTAGCTCTACCTTTCTGATGATACTTCCATTTCCCTTCATTTACATTATTTTTTCTGTTATGATTTTCTGTTTTGCAGATATATGGAAAATAACTGTGGTAGTTAGATTCAGTAGTCAACTTGGCCAGGTGAAGGTACCTAGTTCTGTTGCTGTGGACATGAGCCAATGGTATGTGAACCTCATCTGTTGCTCATTACATCTGCAGTCAGCTAGGAGGCATGCCTGCTGTAATGATTGGCTGGTGCTTAAATGAGAGAGCTCAACGTAGCACAGCCCAAGCAGCTCAGCATTCCTCATCTCAGCACTCACAGCTCAGCCCAGGCCTTTGGAGAAGTCACCCTGGGGAAAGTTGTTGGAACCCAGGGGCCTGGAGAGAAGACCAGCAGAGACCATCCTGTGCCTTCCCACGTAAGAAAGAACCTCAGTTGAAAGTCAGCTGCCTTTCCTCTGAAGAACTAACGAAATAAATCCCCCTTTTATTAAAAGCCAATCTGTCTTTGGTGTGTTGCATTCCAGCAGCTAGCAAACTAGAATAATAATGTATCAAGAAATTATAGGTTATCATATGGATTAAACTTGGTGTTAGAATTCCTCGAATTATCTTCTCATCCACATGTGTAAACGGTCAATATTTTAGATATTTGTTACTTCCCTTCCAGTATTTGCAAACCAAGAATAAGAAAGCCTTAACTCAAATAACTAGAGCATTAGATCTTTCATTCATAATTTGATGTCTTTTTTGAGATTGTGAGTTAAATGAGCCCTTTGACTTTTGGCTTAATCAAAAAGGACATACACATCTTTGATTATCTTGGTTCCTCTAGCTTCTCTTGCAAGTCCCATGGCCGAAATTGCAGGACCTACCTTCAACATCCTCATGGATTTCATAGAGTGACAGTGATCTCAACATTTCATTGCACCAGTCTGATTTTTTTTTTCTTTTTTTTTTTTTGAATGGGCAGGCACCGGGAATTGAACCCAGGTCTCCAGTGGAAATTCTGCCACTGAGCCACCATCACAACACCCAGGGTTTTTGTTTTAATTTGAGTAATTGGGATCCTCTGTTCCTCATATGAGATGTCTAATGTATACTTCACTTCCTGTAACTAGTTCCTTGTTTATTTTTGTCTGTCAGAGTTCCTGTCCTCATGACCATATTAAAAAATATATATTGGTTCCTTAATGTAGTTCTTCTGGGAATTAGGAGCCACCCTACATCTAACCACTGGAATCAGGAACATTACACCCTAGGGCCACTCTGATTCTAACTTACTGCTTGGATCACCACTGGTTACATATAAGAGTTTTTCCTTTTACTTATTTTCATAATCTGCCAACCTGCCAGACCCTTCCTTCTATTGTTTGTTGACCAATTTCCTAACATTGGCTGTCCTAGTCCTGAAAACACACCATATACCTACTATCTGTCTGTCTGTAACCACAAGCATGTCTTGTCAGCTTCTAAGATACCAGTTCCTGTGAACCTGACTCGTTTTTGAATATTTAAGCCATAGGCCTGACATTAGGGAAATGAAGCAATTCTGAGAGAGATGAATTTCTTTCACATGCAGGATTATGTGCCAAGCAATATTGCTGATTAAAGGAAATATGTAATTCACAGTTGAATGACTCAATCTGCTTGTGTTGAAACCAGTCTTTATGGTCTCATGTTTTAGATATCAAAGAACTCACACCCTCACCACACAGAATTAATGGATAAAGGTGAAACACAACATTGTTTTGTCTCAATTTAAAATTCACAGAGAAAGAAGACACCTGAATTTCAGGTATAAGAGAGTAGCCCTTAATTTTCTTTAAAATATTTCAAAGTTTCTCCAGAATTCTGCCTCTCTATATAATTAAACACCAACTGCATACATCTACAACACTTTAACGAATGCTTGCTCATGTGTTTGTTTTACATGTGTGAATGTATGTGTATGTAGATATAAAGATAGATATAGATATTCTCTGACTCACAGATATTAGTTTTAAGATCATTCTTACTATTGGTGTCTAGACCTATGATTTTCATAGAGAAGTAAGTGGTTTGTCTTGCTGATGAAGCTGCCGTAGTTGACATTGATATATGGGATAAGTGATGGAAAATGGCTATTTTCAACATAGAAGCCCACAAGAGAATGTTCCATCTGATTTGTGAATTACCTCCCCACACGTGTTTTTTCTTACAAGGTGAGTCATGAAGTGCATGCCCTCTATTCATAGCACACTGAATTTATCCAAGGCTGGGGTGCACTTAAACATGAGAGGGAGAGCCATTCCATCCTGCAGTACTCTACCTCCTCAGATGCTTAGGGCCAACTAGTTACATCAAATGAGTAGTTTTTTCAAATGAGGGGGAGATAAGAAAGATGTTCTCACTTTCTATTTTACCAAACCAAAGTCACTGGGGAAAAATTAGGAAAACCCAACCCAAATGCCCTGTGCTGGTTTGAAATGATATATGTACCCTAGAAAAGCCACGTTTTATCCTAATGCCATTTTGTAAAGGCAGCATTTCTTCTAATCCTTATTCAGTATTGTATGTTTGAATCTGTATTCAGATCATCTCCCCGGAGATGTGATTTGATCAAGAGTGGTTGTTAAATTGGGTTAGGTGACGACATGTCTCCATCCATTTGGGTGGGTCTTGATAAGTTCCTGGAGTCCTATAAAAGAGGATACATCTTGGAGAACGAAGGAGATTGGGAGAGAGCAGAGAATGCTGCAGTATCTCGAAGCAGAGAGCCCACCAGCCAGTGACCTTTGGAGATGAAGAAGGAAAACACCTCCTGTGGAACTTCATGAAACAAGAAGCCAGGAGAGAAAGCTAGCAGATGACTCTATGTTCACCATGTACCCTTGCAGCTGAGAGAAAAACCCTGACTGTGTTCGCCACATGTCTTCTCACTAGAGAGAAAGACTCTGAACTTCATTGGCCTTCTTGAACCAAGGTATCTTTCCATGGATGACTTAGATTGGACATTTCTATAGACTTGCTTTAAAATTGGGACATTTTCTCTGCCTTAGAACTGTAAACTAGCAACTTATTAAATTTCCCTTTTTAAAAACCATTCAAAAGGAATTCCATAATCTGGATAAAGAGCAGGAATTGGAATGAAAACTGGTACAGAATTCCGCACACATGCACAATTCAAATATAATTATTTCTCCATAAGATAACTAGGCCTATACATTAAGAAAGATCCAGGATAAACTTCATTTTGAAAAGAGCTTTCAGTTTCCTTCAGAGATAATTCCATCTACAATTTGGCAGATATTTTTGCTAAACTATGCAAATTAACATTGGAAAAATAAAAAGTGATAACATTTTTGAGAATTTACTATGGCTGTTTTATGTTTTAACTTAGCCCTCACTACCACCCTATGACATAGATACTCTTATTTTCTCCATTTAACTAAGGAGAACTAGGAGATTAAGACACTAAACATAATAATCATGGTACAAGAATATAAATGGCCATGTAATACTGTGTATATTTCTAAAACAAAGGCGTGAAGAGACACTCAGTGGAACACATGCTTCCCGTCAGTTCAATGAACAGACTAATGAGACAGAAAAATAATTCTTGAAGAAATTCAGGAATTTTTCACATCTATTGGTTATAGGGATAAAATAGGAAAGCAACATATGTTTATATTAAATAAAAATGACTGATTTTAAGTTTTGTTAATTAACTTGTTTTGTCTTCACTGAAAACAAAAAACTATGTTGATTAGCCCACAGAGGAAAACATAATCTTCAGGCTAGCTTTCACTAAATGCTGCTACTTGCCTGGTTTTGCAAGCTTGGGGGCTTTGATCTTGGTTGAAATAATCATTATTTGAGTGATCTTAGCAGCTACGATTGAAGAGATGAATGTAGATCCTAGAGATATTTAAAATAAAGGAGAGCATCAGTTCAATATAAAAATAAAAGTTGTGACACAACCAGAGAAGAGGAATATGAAAATAATTGAGAATACAATCAAGGAGTAGAATAGTTGAATCCAATTTAGTTGTAACGAAACTTACATGAAGATATCAGAGATTCCAATCAGACTGAGAATTGGGTCATGTGTTACTTGAATCCAAAGACATATAGTCTTCTAGAACATCCACTTAGAAAGAATAAACCTTGAGTCCGTACTGACATTGCAGCTGACCATGAAAGACACATCTTGTTATTAAGGATCATATAAAAATTGCCCTAGATACATGCACTTTCTTGACCCAGAAAAAAATCACTCTCGAGTCAGTATGAAACCTCATTATTTGCGAAGATGCCAATTTTCCTGGGATAATAACGTCAGTTCCCTTGGGAAGGTAGAAATATTTCATTTGTGGGTATTGTGGATTCAACTGTGGAACTAAAATATTCATTTTCTCTTTTAGTTGCTGTTGCTATTGGATCTTATGGTTTTACCTGGCTGCATGGTAGCCCATCTAGACGCCACATTCTCCGACTCTCCTGTGCTTGTAGCCATGTGACTAAATTATGGATCATGGAAAGTGAACAGAAGGGAGTTATGCTTCCTCCTGGTCTTTCCATTAAAAGCATCGTAGTGTCCTAACCTGGCCTTTTGCTCCCCTCCTGCTGTGTGAGAGATGCTACATGTGAAAGCAAGCGCTTTGGATTAAAAACTACATTTTGAGATGGAAAAATCAATCTAGTCTACCATAGTAGAGGAGCTACTCTACTATATAGCTATCTCTAAACTCTTACAGAAAGAAAAATTAAAGCTCTCTCCTGTTCCAGCAAATGTATTTTTAACAGCTTTTTGAGATATGATTTGCATACACAAAGTCCACCTGTTTTAAGTGTATAATTCAATAGTTTTTAGTTTATTTACAGAGTTGTAAAACCATCATCTCAAAATAATCAAATTTGTGAACATTTTCATCACTCCTAAAAGAAGCTTTATATCCATTGACAGTCATTTCCTGACCTCCTACTTCCCTCTACCCCAGCAGCACCCCTCTGCTGTAGGCCACCCCTAATAGCTACTGTTTGACTCTATAGATTTGCCTGTTCTTGGCACATATAAATGATACTATATAATATCTGGTCTTTGTAACTGGCTTCTTTTATTTAGCCTATATTTTTGAGGTTCATCTGCTTTGTAGCATATGTCAGTACTTCAATCCTTTTTTACTGCCAAATAATATTCCATTGCTCAATATACTACATTTTGCTTATCCATTCATCCATTGATGAGCATAGGATTGTTTTTATTCAGCTATTATGCATTATGAACATGAGTGTGCAAGTTTTTATGTGGAGATATATTTTCATTTTTCTTTAGCATATAGCTAGAAATAGAATTAGTCTGTCATATGGTAACTGTATATATATACGTTTTGAAGATTTGTCAGACTATTTTACAAAGCAGTTATAGCGTTTTACATTGCTACTAGTAATGTTTTTAAAAGGCTTTTTGTTATAGGAGCAGAGCATCTGCCTGGAGGTGGTATTCAACATATTTAACAACTGGAGTCTGCTCAGACTGGCTCATGAGAGCCGATTGTAAAATATTCATGAATTTCACAAGCCATTTGTTAGACCTTAAGTAATTTGAAATACCCCATGAGTGAATATTTAAACCAAGGACGCAGGCTTTGAATCAGGACTTTTTTTTGCTCTGGAGAGCTGGTTTATCAGCACAGTCCTGGAACCCACCAATCAGAATATATGCTAGCAGAGTGAGAACAGATGCCAACTGTAAATAACAATTTCTCCCACACCGGTGAGTTCTAGCTAAATATCAGTTCTGACTCTACCTAATTAGTACAGTAAGCACATGATTAACTCCAGCCAGTTTAAATATAGAAATAATAAAATAAATTTGAAGCATTAATGACTTTGTGTTAAGTTTAGAAGTTATCTTGGTATATGTAATACTTAAAGTATTTAAAACAGGGCAGGCCATGGTGGCTCAGTGGCAGAGTTCTCATCTGCCATGCCAGAGACCCAGGTTCGGTTCCTGGTGCCTGCCCATGCCAAAAAAAAAAAAAAAAGTATTTGAAACAGAATTTGGCATTTTAGAAAATATAGGAGATTTACTTCATGTTTCAGTTTATGATATAATGGAGAAACTGATTTAGATGCACAATTTTAAATAAAACTTTTTTAAGAAAATTGTTCTGTTTGTAAATAATATGAGAAGTTCAAAATAGCTGGGTCCTCACCATATTTGTAAGTGAAGCCTTAGATTTATAAGAACACTTAGGTGCTTAGAAAGATTTTCTTTTTAAGAGGTATTTGAAGTATTTCAAAAGAAAATCAAATATAGTAAATTATAAATACAATTAAAAATGTTTAAAAGTATTTTTCTAAATGTATGCTAAAATTTACCAGATTACAGTATAGAATAAAAAGATTTATTAGTCAAATTTCAAGGATTTCAGAAAAATGTCTATTTGAATATTTAATTTTAATAAACCAAATATTAATTTTAGGAGCTCAAACCAAAAAGAAACCTAAGAAGTATTTTCTATTTACTAATGATAGTCTTGAGGACATAAAGAATACTCACTGATATGTGCAATCTCCCCGGGCAGGTAATTCTAAGTTCTTGACTCAAAGGGTTTAAACCCAGGACTACAGAAAAATATTTAAAGGGGTTTGTTCAGCATGACTGTCTCTGCACTCAAGAAGGAAAACCAAAGGGATTTATGACCCAATTTTTATAAGAACTTCCATCTCTTCCTCACTGCAAACTTGCGGTAACACTTTGTCGTTGGGTTTAAGAAAACAATCTGGCCCAGATTTAGTTGCTCTTCCTTCACGTTCTACTGGCTCCACAACTGAAGTCTTGCTCCCAGCATCCATTGTGCTTACTATTTTCAGATTTTCTATCACGGTTGATGCAATTATTCAAAGTTTGTCTCGAATATTAAACCTTTATTAATAGCTTTTTATAGAAATTTAAAATGCTCTGGAGAGTACTGGTTGCCAAATGGGAAACTTTATCATGGGAATGGCAGTATTCCAATGTCTCTGCCTTTGTGAGTTTCATTCTCAGCTCTCTCTGCACCCTGGCAAAGAGGAAGTCTATATTCCATATTTTCTCATGGGAAGATTCCCCCCTCGGATTCGAGGGCTATTTGTCAAGAATAAATCCTACCACATCAAGAGGTGTTTGTGTTACACAAGTTTACATCCCTCGTGGTAGCAATGGTCCAACTTTCTATTTTCTTGTTCTTTATGGTTTGAGTTACAGTTAGACCCATGCTAAACCTTGATATTCTATGAATAACAAGAACAGTGTTTGATGCTGGCACCCGATTAATTCTGAGTACTCTGCCGTGCTTCCGCGTTTTAAATGTGCAGTTTTTCTTCACAGTCACAAGCAACTCTTCCCACCATTCTCCCAACTACAGAGAAGATCTGCAAGAAACACCGTTGTCTGTTTTTCACTCCACATACACTTCAGTGTGCAACAGGCATGCATTCCTCTGGGAGCAAAACTGCCTACAATTCAAGATGCTATGACTATCATTAAAATTCCTTAAGAGGCTTTCAGAATCTGTTATATAATAATGACTACTCTATGACTAGGGAAATAATAAAACTTAAAGAACCACTTGTCATTTGTCACAAGAGAAATGAGGCCCGGATTCATCATCAGAATCTATTAAAATCTTGTTCTAATTAACTATGAAATAGAAAGTCACATCATAGATCCTGAATGCATTATTGGGTGTTTGAGATGCTGGCCTCAATTTCCCACACAACGGAAGGTCTACTATTACTGACCATGTCAAAACTATTAAGTGATGCACAGTTTTAGTAACAAAATCCTATCAGACCATTTCTGGGGGGAGGGTGGGATTTCATTTGACAAGGAGGATTATTGATTAGTATTGCGTTGTAAGACACCAGACAGCACTGAAGCCATCCTGGTTTTGGTGCTTCTTGACCTGGAGAAGACATGCAGAAGTTGATTGACAGCAGGTTATTCGGAACTTCATTCTACCAGGCTCAACACTGTGCAGTGAGCAGAAGCGGGATGTCTACGAACCAGCTATGGGGAAGACATGCTTCACTCTCCCTAAAACACAACCTCAACGACACTTATTGCCAATGGATAATTCAGAGAGAATAGTAGGTAGCATGCAACATCCAAGCTGGAATCAAAGAGCTGGGGACAGATGATATTCTATCCATGGGCATATTGACTATGTTCAGAATATGAATCTAAGAGACAGAGATGCAAGCAAGGTAATGTTATAGAAAAATGTTCTATGAGCAGTTTATACTCCAGAGAATATTTTACTTTGAATATAATAGAAGATATCTTTTCTGTTAGAACCATACATGTTTATAGTGAAAAACTTGAACAGGTTTCATTGCTAGATCTCAAGAATCTTAGTAATTGGTGAGTTGAATCAAAGTGGATTTTTATAAAACTGCTACGTTAATCAAATTTATGAAATCGTTTCCACTTGCATCTATTATTTTAGCACAGAAACCTGAATTACTGCCAGGTTTCCCTTTCCTGTGGATACATATAGTCATTGCCTCCTTCTTCACCTTTTTCCAGAAAGTCTGTTAATTCTAAGAGCTCTCCTCTTCATTCTACCAGGCTTATATCTTGTACAAGTTGAAAAATAATGAAAGAATATTATAGTTAAATTAACATTGGAACAAAACTATTAAGCAATTCAATATCCTATACATGAGCCAATGTATCTGTTATGATGGAATGAGAGAAATATCTCCTTTGATTTGCAGATAGTAACATGAAATTTGAGAAATTTTGGAAAAATAGAACTTACTGCCAAGGTTCTGACAAGTGAATATGTGCAGCACTAGTCTTTTTAAGCTTGCATCTGCCAGTCTTCTCACAGAGTGGGTCAGTGTAGTAGGTTAACAATGTAGATTCACTATACATTATATTTCATTTGCTCAGCCTCTTTTTCCCTCTCACTACTACCCTCCCCTTCACTCTTCTGCTATCTTTTGCTTAAGTGTAAATCTTTATGGTTATTGCAATAATGACCTTAACTTGTACCAATCACTTTTTTGTTAGGAGATATCTGTTCTGGTATGAAAAGTCTCTCCTGGTAAAGCATCAATCATGTCACACTTTAAAGCAAAACACATTTTTTTTAGTCCCCAGAGAGAAAAAAAAAAACTAAGAAAACATCAACAGTGGGGTATTAATACATGCATCCTAAGCATTCTTGATTTGTCTACAATCCGTGTCCTGTGATTGTGACAGTAAGGGCTGTTTGCCTCTTGTCTCTGAAGCCACAAAGATCTCATTAATGTCCCTCTTAGATGTAGTATCTTGGCTGATTGCCACAGAGATCCACACAATGAAAATGTGATGCTGTGTTCTTAGGCATTTGCTTTCATATGCTAAAAGCACAACCGTTAGATCTGTGGCAGCGGTCTGAGTGACTTCCAAAGCTCTGATTACATATGTCAAATTACCTGGAAAGTTTTAGTCAATCATCATGGTGTTTCCAAACACCTGGATGTTTGTATGATGGTTGTAGAACATCTGGACCTAAGCTTCCATTTGACGTCCTGATGTTTTAGCCTTTTGGTTGACATGCTCACCATTTATATTTATAAAATAAGGTTCTCTGCTTTGGGACTCAGGTTAGCACTTTCTAAATTCCAATCTACCTTAAATATTAGAGCATGTGTTGAGTGAATTGAGAATGGATTGCTCTTTGCCTAAGTAAAGGCATGGAGTATGGTAAAAGATAAATTAATATCTTTTATATGGTATATGGTAAAATATAATAAATATGGTAAAAGATAAACGTATTTAGAGTAAATAATTAGGATTTAAGGGATGAGTATGATTGGTGAATCATTATGTAGATATTCTTTTTTTTTCTTTTTTACTTTCTGGAATAATAGGATAGATAGAGGGAGATAACCTGAAATTTCTGAACTGTAATCCAGCTGCCTTGATCTCTGATGATGATTGTATAGCCTTCATCGTGTGCTTTTGTGATTGTAAAAACCTTGTGACTGACCTTCACTCGTACCCATTTTATCTGTTTTCTTGATTCTGGAATCTTGTGGTCACTAAAACCTGCACCTAATGTTTATTAATGAAGGGCCTTGAGTCAGCCCAGAGCTAATCCACTCTGCATTAAAAAGTTATTTTGATAACCACAGCTGGATCTAACTAAAATGCATCTGCTTGTCATGCGCAGTAGCTTAGACTTTAATATTTAAGTCACCTATACTTCACTATAATACTAAAAATTATGCCCATCATCCTGTTAAGGCCACCATTTTCTTGCACACGTTCTGAGACTAAGCAGGTAATCAGTCTTCACAGGCTCAATAATTAGATCACCTCCAATTGCATCATTTGCGGCTACTATGCTCATTATTCTAAACCCTGCCCATATTGTAATCCTACAAAATATCAGAATTAATCCATTTTGGGAAGAAAGATAGGCCGTCTGCTCTCCTGCTTAGCACCTGGCAATAAACTCTTTCTCTCTTTCAGTCCCTGGTGTCTCAGGAATTGGTCACTGAGCGCGTTGGGCAGAGAATCTATCACCCTTGTTTGGTATTGATTCCACACCAAAATCTACCTTGGAAATTGTTAGAACTAAAAGTAATATATCCTTTTCCAATCAGGAAATCAAAACTATGCTTAGTATTTCAAGTAGAGGGAACCTGGATTAAAGGCCTTGGAAGGAACAGAGGAGAACAGGGAAAGCTGAAGCAGGAGCAGGGGTGGAAGTGGGATTCCAGAGGAGCGGAAATGGAGCACTGGCAGAGATCAGGAAGCTCCCCATGTACGTGAGCCCCGGGCAGAGAACCCGCTGTTTCTGCTGGGGAGTCTGCCCCTTCCAGAGCTGGAAACACTAAGGCCACTGTGGCTGCTCACCCAGGGTTGGTAGAGCTGCAGGTGGCTCATGACCTGCAACAACCAGCAGCTGTCAGCAAGGGCTACTGCTACGGAAACCAGGAACAGGAAATTTCTCTGTGGCTACTGCTTTCCGACCTCCTGACCATGCCTCTGAATCACAGATCTGAACAAGGAGCCAGCTGGCAAAGAAAATGTAATTTGCAGGTTCCCAACCCCAGAAGTTCAAAGCAGAGAATTGAGAGGCAGAGATGAAACTGGAGACAACAGGTAAATAAGCAATACAAATACTCAGGTAGAGGCAATGGTGTTGTCTTGGGTTAACATTTCACACATGTAAAATTAGATTATAATTAACATCAAAAACAAATACAAAGGTTGGGTACAAAGTGCGGTACAAAAATAGGGAGGGTTGACACAGAAGCACAGTAAGTGATCTGTGGAGTATATAAGAAGGAAAACTATTTCCCAATATAGCCTGTTCACTTGCCTTTACATAATTTAAGATATGAGAGCTTTTTAAAACTTGCTTTTAAATTTTTCAAATAAGACATGAATACATTCTTCTGCTAAGACATTAAATTTACAGATATGGATTGATTAATTCCCTTTTGACTACCAACCCAATCCTAGTCCCTTTCCAGAAATAGCTACTGTCAATTTGATGTATGTTCAAAGAGATCTAAATATCCTTCAGTGGAAAAAAATGACAAAGTAAAATATAGCATACTTATACTATGGAGCATTTGTGCTACATTTTAAGAGAACAATGTAGATTATATGTAAAAGTTTAACTATGGCAAGTAAAAATAAAATTTACAGGACATATATGTTCAATTTATGAATTTTATAAACAAATGCAAAATGCAGTCTCACTTTAGCTCCAGTGCGTGCGTCTAACTTGATCCTCTGCCTCCGTCGCCCCAGATAGGTCTTGGTCATCTCTCACATTGACTCTGACCCCAATTCCTTCCCCTATGTCATCCTTGGTTCTCTGCTGTATCCCACCACCCAACTGACCAAGAAAGATGAGTGGTGAAAACGGAAAAATGGAGACAACAAAAGGACAAATGTAGCAAGTAAAGCATAGCTATCTTGGAGTTCTCTGTTGCTAAGAAATCTTAATTCCAAAATGCTCCGATTCTGTCAAGGAGTAGACAAGTCTGTTTTGATCCCCCTTCTTTCCTTCCTTCCTTCCTTCCTTCCTTCCTTCCTTCCTTCCTTCCTTCCTTCCTTCCTTCCTTCCTTCCTTCCTTCCTTCCTTCCTTCCTTCCTTCCTTTCTTCCTTCCTTCCTTCCTTCCTTCCTTCCTTCTTTCCTCCTTCCTTCCCTCACCTCTCTTTATCTCTCTCTCTTTTAAGTCAATGTTTGGACCTAGCTGCATGAAAATAATGAAATTGTCAATTAAAGGAGAAACTTCGAAAAAGACAGTGATTAACCTTTGGGTGAAATCTTGTCTAGGGAACCTCTTAAGGGAAGGATCACTGAAGAAAGTGCAAAAAGTGTACACTCACAAGTACTTTCACAGGAGAAAGATACCATCATTCCATTTGCTACTATTGTACTTGAGTTTTGCGCCCCAGGAAAAACCAAATTCTTAATCTTAACCCCATTCCTGTGGGTGTGAACTCATTGTAAATAGGACCTTTTGAATTACTTTTAGTTAATTGTGACTAACTGAATCAGGTTAGGCTTGAATCCAGATTATGGAGTCCTTTATAAGGAGAATGAAATTCAGACCATACAGAAAAAACCATGGGAAATGCAGAAGCTGGGAGTCAGTGGAACCCAGAAGAGAAAGGAGAGGACGTTGCCAGGGGCATTGCAGCTGAAAGCCAAGGACCAAGGATCTCCAGTGGTCGGGTCCAGAGCACTCCAGTGTCCTTGACAGCCAGCACCTCAGCTTTGGACTTCTAGCCTCAAAATCATAAGCCAGTACATTCCTGTCGTTGAAGTTAACCGATTGTGTGTATTCTGTTTTAGCAGCGGGGAAATGAAGACAAGTACTAAAAAAAGGCTCAGTTGCTGAGCATCTTTAAAATGACTCAAGTATTGAGGGGGAATTCAAATTGGTTTAGCCTGGGTCTTCCCAAAAGCAGACCTGAAACAAAGCTTATACGTAGGGGGTTTATGTGGAATGCATACCAGGGAGCAGACAGGAGGGACTGCAGCAGTGAACCTGGGAAGGAGGGGAATGTGAACACAAGATGTATTATGGAGTTGACCACTATTGCCTGGGGCAGTGGTGCTTGATTTCACCAGAATGTTCTGAGAACCTTTAAGGAATGCATCTCAGAACTGTCCATTGAGAGATAGAAGAAGGAAAAAAAAAAACCACCCTTATCTGTTGTTGTCCATTGTTCCAGGGTTGCCCTGTAAGGTCTCAACTCCTTTGCATTTCTGTGTTGGGCATGCATGAGTGCCCACGGTTCATGCAGTGTCCCATTCCACGTGCTCAGAGAAGCTACTGAGAAAGAAGCTAGAGGTAAGTAGTAAGTGTCTGAGCCTAGGTGCTCCTAGGTTATACCTGTATAAAGGTGGGGCTGCCCAAACAGCACCATAGCTGTAGTTGGAATAAGATGTGAGGTCCACAGACTTTGGAGCAGGACACACTCTTAAAAATTGGCAAAATTCATCATTTGAGTCGTGAATGTGACCTGCCTCTTTTCTACTACCTGCCATTATAGGATGAAGGCATTCTAAATGGGCACATATTTTAAAATGCTCCACAGTTTTAAAATATATTTAAATATGTAAAGTGTGTTTCTTGTGAACAGGAACCAGGTTTTAATCTATTCAACCATTCATATGCTTAATAGAGCGTCAGACAATAAAATGACTCAATAAATATTTATTGATGAGTGTGAATAAAAAAGATCTTAGAAAATACTTAAAATGAAAGTAAATCCAGCCAACTTGTTCCTCTTAGTATCACACAAGTTTGAGGGAGTGTTCTAGTTTGCTAGCTGCCGGAATGCAACACACCAGAGACGGATTGGCTTTTAATAAAAGGGGATTTATTTTGTTGGTTCTTCAGAGGAAAGGCAGCTAACTTTCCACTGAGGCTCTTTCTTACGTGGAAGGCACAGGATGGTCTCTGCTGGTCTTCTCTCCAGGCCCCTGGGTTCCAACAACTTTCCCCGGGGTGATTTCTTTCTCTATCTCCAAGGGCCCGGGCTGAGCTGCAAGTGCTGAGATGAGGAATGCCAAGCTGCTAGACTGTGCTACATTGTGTTCTCTCATTTAAGCACAAGCCAATTAAGTTAAACGTCACTCATTGCAGCAGACTCGCCTCCCTAGCCGACTGCGGATGTAATTAGCAACAGATGAGATTCACCTACCATTGGCTCATGTCCACAGCAACAGAACTAGGTGCTTTCACCTGGCCAAGTTGACAACTGAATCTAACTACCACAGGGAGTAAGCCCCATCCCCCAACTCCTCCCTACCCCATCTCTGTTCATTATCTGCTTTCCTTTTCCTTATGGGTAAATGTGAAGGCAGAAGGTAGAAAGAGGGGAGTGTGCTGGAGTGGGTGGGATGGGACATGTGGTATGGTGGGAGGGAATTAAATATTTGCCGAGATATACCAAATACTTTGTAAATCATGTACCCCATCATCAGTGTAGGGCACTGACTCATGTTCACGGTTTGTTTTTTTCCACTAGCCTCTTAGTCTCAGTATGCCCAGAGTTGATCTATAGACTCTCAGTCATTTGTTATTTTAATGTCCACCTGACGAGCTCCTATGTTAAGTATGGTATAAAAATAGATGCTGGTTTTCAGAAGTGAAGGCAGAGCTGGAGGTTATGGAATAGTATCCAGAGCCCACTATGGGCAGCCCTGAATTGATTGTTATCCTTCCACCAGCATCTCAACACATAGGCCAAATTTCAGGAAAACTAATCTGTTAAGTGAGGAGAAGAGTCCAATGCACTTCTAAATCAATTCATACTGTGTCTCTGCTTGTCCACACAGCTGCCTCTTTGAAGAATGCTGGCTTCTTCTGCTCTGGGTCTGTTTATACCAAATTGACTTCTATTTTTATCTGTTTACAAAGCCGTGCAAGATGTTTACATAGCAGTGACCTGGCTTCTGTGCATCTGTGAGCCCTGTTTGCAGTAGCATGTTTTCTAATCTTCTTGAGGCTCAAATCATTTGCCCTGAGTGAGGCCTCAGTTCCAGGTAACAGCGCTGTTTGGAGAATGGCTCCACTTCATTATCAACCTTGTTCTCTTCGCCTTCGGAAGAGTGGTTTTAGAGGAGCTCCCATGTACCAGACTGTTTATCTTTTCCCTTAGACTTGATTCAAATTAAACAGTAAGTTTTCTGAAAATTTGTATTTTAAGCTCAGAATTCTGCCTGCAGTGGGCAATGGCAGAAAACAGACTAACACAATCTCTGGTTACCTGCAATTTTCTCAAAACCGTAGTTTCCACTAAAGCGTATCCACCTCATCTTTTGTCCACTGGGGCTAGTCCTGTACCTGTCCCTGGAAAGTCTAACGAAGTTTTTATTTTAACAAGCCATCATTTTAATGGTGAAAGGGGACTTCTCACTTAGAGTCACATTGTGAATCTTGGAGACATGAAGGAGGCAAAGACAACTCAACCTACCTTACAGATCTGATACTGAATGAGTTAATAAAGATGATAGCATCTTATAAATAACATGGGATTGAATGTGGATCAGGTTAACACCAATGCACATTTTATTTGATTCCAAGACTGAAGTCTATTTCCAGAGTTAAATTCATATGCAGGAAATGGAATATAGAAGAAGCACTGAAATGGAAAATCTAAACCTTGTGTTTTCAACCCTTCTGAGTATCCCCATAATAGTCAGTAAGTCACTTATCTTCTCAGGCTCTGAGGGACTCCACTGGCAAAATTAAGTGACTGAGTAAAATGATCTCTAAATTCCTTTAGGCTCAATGACACCTTATAGCTAAAATATCCATTCCTGATAAAATAGCAAAGCCTGTCATACTGCCTAATTACAAAATTGGATGTTTCAGCTTTCAATTCTTTTTTTTTTTTTCAAATAACATCTCTGATGAAAGACCTTTAATAATTGCACCCACTTTGCCTATTAATCTTTATGGCAAAATAATAATATACTTTTGTTCTAGGATACGTTATGAAAAAGCAATATCAGCTTTTTCTTTAAGTGAGGGAAAATATCCACTTTAATTAAACAAATTTAGTTAAAACCATCTTGAGTAAAATGTGGAATTTATGGAAGGAATTCTAGGAATGAATGGACACCTGTTCTCCTTACAGCCATCAGTCCCTGCTAGGCCCCCCACCTAAGGCAATGGAGCAGGAAAGCCGTGACAATTAGGAAATGGGAAGTTTTGATGCTTTTTAAACTACTTTTCTGACCAGTGTTTCCCAAAGCTGGTTTCACGGAACACTAATTTCATGAGATGTTATAGATAAAGCATGAAAAACAGTCCCATGATTAAATGTGTGAAACATTAGACTTAACAAATGTAAAAAGATTTATTTCCTATAGAATTTTCTCATAGCTTTTAATATGTTAATATGTATTCTCCATCTCCAATAAGAGAGATATGGTATGTATGCTATACAAACATGAATGACCATGGGACACTTTAATTTGGAACAATCTCATGGCATTAGGTTTCTTGAGACACAAGTTAAGGAATTATTTTCTTGTTTTTAAGGAATCAAAATTAAGCGAGAAAAACACATATCTACTGAGATACTAAAAAAAAAAAAAAAGGGACCCTCCAGCTATTATTCACTAATTTGTGCTTTTGTGATGATAAAATTACATCACTTCTAAGTAATGTTTAGGATTATTTATTAGTTTTAAATTTCCTAAAAACTTACTTTATCAGCAAATTAGTTGAATTTGCTTTGTTCAGTGCTCAGTGACTTACCAGGGCTATCTAGATATTTCATAAATGTTTTGAATAGTGATGTTTAAATTTTTAAAACTGTATTTATAGCTGATTAGTATATATTTTATGACTGTCTTATTCGTTCTCTCTTTTCTTCCCTCTATTCTCAATAAACATTCACTGAGTGCCTACTTGTAAGCATTTTTCAAGGCTACATCATAGAACATGAGACACCGATCCTCTCTAAGGAAGGCATGACTTAGTGGGAAAAGCAAATATGTATTTTTAAATTGTAAAACAATGTGACAAATGTAACATTTAGAAGGTGTTCAAAGCAGAAAGAATGCCAAGGAATGTTTTCTAGACAGACACCTATCCAATTCTTGAAAATAGAAGTTTATTAAATGGGAAATGCCAGTTTATTCTAGCAGCAGGATAAACAATTACCAAGGCAAGGAAATGTGAAACAATTTGATGAGAGTGGCGAAGTGTAAGTAACTCCATAAAATTGGAGCACAAAGCAGAAAGTGCAAAGAAGAAAGATATGAGTCTTAAGAGCTTGGTGAGGGTCAGATTATTAAAATCTTAGAGGCTGGCTCAGGCAATGAAGAACTATGGAAGGATTTTAGAGAAGGGAGAGTCATAATAAAGCATGGTTTTAAAAGCTGATCTTTGGAGGAATGTAGAGAGGTTAGTGGTAAGGAAAACAATTAGTATGTATTATAACTATCTAAGTGAGAGATGCTGGGAGCCAAACCAAGACACCGGAAGTAATATATTTAAATAGGATAGGACATATTTGAAGTATTGATGATGAGGATTTAATGATATTTGTGACTCAGTAGATACATGGAGCAAAAAGGAAAGGAAGGAGTCATCGATGGCTCTCAGGTGTTAACTTCTGGCTCAGGAGAGTGGTTGGATAGTGGTGTTTGCAGTAAGATAGGAAATACAGAAGAGTGGATATCATTTTCAAGTGTAGAATGTAAGTTCATCTCTGACAAAAAATTGGAGGTGGCATGACAAGATTAGATCCTAACAGATGATTGTTTCTATTTGCCTTGAGTTCTGTAGAAGGATTTTGTTCAAAGGCATATATTTACATGTCATCAGCTTTCAGGCCTTGGATACATAGAATATGTTTGAAGTGGAGGATGTAGTCTTAGAAGAGATGACTGTAAGAGACAAAGTGATAAGGCGCCCGGTTTTATGAAAAACAAAGATCTGAGATCCTAAAAAGGAGAATGAGAAAGGGCTCATTCTGAGATCTGAGAAATAAGCTGTCAAGAAGACATAGAATGAGAGATCTCATAGAATGAGATCATTTTAAGGGAGGGAGTTGAAAAAAAGAAAGAAAGGAAAAGCAAGCAAGAAAGGAAGGAATTAAAAAAAATCAGAGAAGTTTTCTCAGGTAACGTTGAGAGTTGTTTTGGATTTGGCAAATCATTGGATTTGGCAGAGTCATTAATGACCTCTGCTAAGATAGTTTCAGTGGCATAGTAGGGGTTGAAGCCAAGTTGCCTTCAGTGGTTGAGTGAGAACAATGGATTTTGGCTGCTTTTTCAAAATGTATGGCAGAGAAAGAAGGAAGAGAAAGAATAATAGCTAGAGGGATAGAAAGAGACGAAAAGTCAAGAAGAACGATTAAAATGTAGCAATTTTGTGTGTGTGTGTTTGTGTGTGAGAGAGAGAGAGAGAGAAAGGGAGGAGAGTGATGGGGGAGAAGGAGTGGAAGAGGGAGAGGAGACAGAAAGGAAAGAAGGAAGAAGGAAGGAAGGAAGGAAGGAAGGAAGGAAGGAAGGAAGGAAGGAAGAAACTTGTTCATGTTTACAGACTACAGTTCTCTCATCCTCACACTATTGACGTTTTGGGCCAGTTACTACTTTGTAGGGAGGTTGGGGGTGGGTGACGGAGATAGGTCTTCTGCTTTGTGGAATGACTGGTAGCATCCCTGGCTTCTACCCCCTGGATGCCAGTAGCAACCTAACCCAGTTATGACAATCAAAAATGTCTCCAGACATTGGCAAATATCACCTGGAGGGTGCAGATTTGTCCCTGGTGGAGAACCACTGGACTGGGAGAAGAAGACAGTGGAAGAGACTGATGATATAAAAGAGAGGAGGAAAAGTTATATAGAGTCTGCTGAGGTGAAAGGAAGTGCTGGGATTCAGAACACAGACAAAGGGGCTACCTTAGAATAAGAGTCTTTTCTTCTTCTGACAGCAAAGTGAAAGGGAAAAAGATGACAGTGTTGGCAAGAATCTGAGGCTGGTGCTGTGGTCAGGAAATCAAGGGAAGGCATGGAAATCAAGGATCCGTCCTATGGGAGTTAAAGTGATGGTATCATCTTGTAAGAAGGGACAGGTGGTAAGTTGGGTAGGGGGACCAAAGGAATTGGAAATGACGTGGAAGGTAAAACAGAAATGAAGGTGAATGGGAAAGTCTTAAAAAAAGAAAAAGTCTTCAGGGGTGTAATTGAGGCCCCAATTACATGTATTTGGATAGTCCCAATTTCAATATATGTGTATTTTCCCTCTAGTCACACCCAGTCCCCTGGTTAAAGAAAATGGAGAGTTCTGCTTGCATGTTTGCTAGAGTGTCTGATGTTTTCAGGGCAAGTAGGGAAGACAGAGACAAAGACAGAGTCATCACGGACAACTGCAGAGATGAAAGAATCACACACAGTATCTAGTTCAGTGGTTTTCAACATAGAGACAACGATAAAATGTCTTTTTAAAAAATCATACAGTACAGATGATAGTGTTTCAATTCTTATCTCCAGAGGCGATGTCAGAACACTTGGGTGAGACTGAGTAGTTTTCCATATTTTAAAAGTCATTTGTGCATTCTTTTCTGTGTATTGTATCTTCATATCTTAACCACGTAAAAAGGATATTGTTTTACTTATTAATTTGTCAGATTTTATACCTACATCGAAGAAATTAATACTACATAAGTATTGAAAATATTTAGCCCAGTTTCCTTTTAATTTTGTCTTCCGACCTTATTTGTGTTATCAGAAATTTTGTGTTGTTATGTATCAAATCTATCAAAATGCTCTCTTTAAAACGACAGATGCTTTCTGCTGTATTTAAAAAGTGTTTCCCCTTACAGATGTGATAAAATCACTCTCTTATGGTTATTTTTACCATTCTATGGTTTCCTTATCATTTTATGCTTTCTTTTTCTCTACATTTAAATTTGTGGTCTACCTGGAAATTTATTTCTGATGTAAAAAATAAGCTAGGTTGGAATATGTCATTGGTAACAGAGTCCAGCAGGAGTTAGAAACAGGGTAAGATAATGGGTAATTGGAGCTGAAGGGATACAGACTGTGCAACAGGACTAGATACAAAAACTCAAAAATGGACAGCACAATAATACCTAAGTGTAAAGTAATCATGTTAAAACACTGAATGAAGCTGCATCTGAGCTATAGGTTTTTTTTGTTTTGTTTTGTTTTTACTATTATTATTACTTTTATTTCTTTTCTCTATATTAGTATTCTATATCTTTTTCTGTTGTGTTGCTAGTTCCTCTAAACCGATTCAAATGTACTAAGAAACGATGATCATGCATCTATGTGATGATGTTAAGAATTACTGATTGCATATGTAGAATGGTATGATTTCTAAATGTTGGGTTAATTTCTTTTTTTTTCCGTTAATTAATTAAAAAAAAATTAGGCCTATGTGTGTGGGGGGAATAAGCTAGGGATGTAATTTATTTTTTCAGATGGCACTAATTGCCCAAACACCATTTATTTTTCCATTTATTTTTATATGGTAAAAAATACCATGTTTTTCCCCACTGTTATGCAATAGTATTTTTTCATAAAATATGTACAGCAGTGATTTGGGTTGGTCCACGGACCTTCTAATTAGTGCGTCAATCTGTTCATTTTCTTATGGCTATGAATATATTTAAACGCTCTGTGAGTAATGCACATCCTGGCAAACAGACACTGATTAGGCTTAATAACTTCCTATTTTATGAAAGGCCCAGAGAACTTAAGTGACATATCAGAGATAATCTAGGTAGTGAGTAGTAGAACCCGCTAGAGCCCAAGACTCATGTTTGTCTTTTTAGAATTGATTGCCCTAATACCTCTCTAGTTTTGTATGGACTAGTGAGTTTTCTGTTACCTAGATACTGGCTATATGTGAGAGGGATCAATAATCTCATGACTATGCATATATGTTTGGTTATTAAGGTGACCAAATGAGGGCCTCTGCAGATGCCTGATGGGAAGAGAAAATATTTGGAGACAATAACTTTCCGGTACTCATTCTTCATGTCGTGTTGCAGCTGAGGGTAGAGGGCTGTGAATACTTTGGGTTATTGTGGGGATAGTGGGCTGAAGTTGGGTGGGTCTAAAATTGGAGTTTGGAGATGATGAAGAAAAACATATGGTCATTGTCCCCCCAAAAGGAAGCTAGCAGATTTAATATAACACCATTGTGGTAGACTGACTCATGTACCATGACAAAAGACATATTCTTAACCTTGATCTATGCTCCCCTGTGTGTGTGAACCCATTTTTGTAAATAGGCTCCTTTGAAGGTGTATCATCAGTTAAAGTGTGGAATCATTTGTTAATAGGAGCTGCTGATACCTTATTTGGGCCAAGCTGAATTCCGAGAACTGAGAAAAGCCAGCACCAGAAGGCTGCAGACTTGGGAGAAAGCTTGGACTTGCCAAAGCCTTGACTGTGAGGCGATAAGGCGTGGAGGGTGCAGATTTGTCCCTGGTGGAGAACCACTGGACTGGGAGAAGAAGACAGTGGAAGAGACTGATGATATAAAAGAGAGGAGGAAAAGTTATATAGAGTCTGCTGAGGTGAAAGGAAGTGCTGGGATTCAGAACACAGACAAAGGGGCTACCTTAGAATAAGAGTCTTTTCTTCTTCTGACAGCAAAGTGAAGGGGAAAAAGATGACAGGGTTGGCAAGAATCTGAGGCTGGTGCCATATGTCAGTAATGTGGCCAAAGTCTGGAATGTACCAGAAGCTTCTCCTAATTATGTAGAGTTTATGCTGCCATGGTTAAAATCACTGACTACCTGTAATAGCTGATCTACAACAGAGGTTATTTAGATAAAAGTACACTCCCTGTTTGAAGTCTGTCAGTGTTTAACTTGCATCATCAAATGATATCTTGTGTGCTCCTATCAGCAGTGCCAGCCTGGAACATAACTGAGATCTAGATTGAAGAGTGCCTTAATGTTCCTAGTTTCCCTCCCATGTAATATTCTCTATTCTCATGTCATTTCCCCATATTGAAGGCCCCAATGCCTCACATATACTCTGTCTTCCTGTTTCAAAATCTGTTCCCTGAAAGTTTCCGGGCTTATAAAATAGCATGAAATTAATGAACCTTATTTCTTCATCCAGGTTAGTTACATGTAAAACCTTTTTTGAAATTATAGATTGAAAGTGTACATTACCTCTTAAGAACCTTCAGTGATCTTCTGGCCTAGGTATCACTTTAAAGTTTTCTGTAAAAGTTTGAAATCCTTCAAATCACATTATAAAAGTAGCTATGCGAACAAGTGTGTGTCTGTGGTTTTGGAATATCAGAAATAGATATTAAATATAATTCCTCTTTTATTTGAATTAATGCATTATAGTGTACTTCTGTGCACAAAGGAAAACCTCCACAAATAAGCTAAACACTTACTCGAAGCAATTCCACGAGAGGCAAGCACTAGACGCATTATGCACATCTTTTCTTTAGCCAAGGGCCCTGTAGTCCACATGAAGGTAGATGGAGGCCTAGAATCCAACTTCTAATGGAACTGATCCCCTACTTTAGATGACTGCTGACTTCCCTAATCTGTGTGGTTTGCACAAGAGTTGGAGACTTAGAATTCTAAGAATTCTAAAGGGAGATTTCTCAGGGAAGTACTGTACAGTTCATGATTTCCCTTAAGAATTTTTTGTCGTCCTTGCCTGTTTGCCTTACTGAAATGATGTGGAGTCAGCAGATTAAGCTGTAGAGCTATGGCAAATATTGTTATAAAACCCAACAGTTTTGAAATCTTGAGAATGTCGCCTTCACTTTCCCACATACCACAGAATTTCAGGATAGCCGCAGAGTGATGTATGTTGCAATGCTGTGCTAGAAAGGCAAACTCATACTGAAATCTTTGTCAAGAACTTTAAAAGAGATAATGAGATATGGTGAAATCATGAATTATGAGAAAGGTCCAAGGCTAAAGATAAAGAATAATTTCGTTTTGGGTATGTCAGCTAGTGGAGGAATGCTAGAAGTTATGTTCCCTATGCCGTAAGAGAGGATACATTAGGATCAGAAATACGGTTTCCATGGCATATAAAATGGATATGATGGATTATATGGAAAAAGAGATGATGAGACTTTAAAAGCAGTGTTAGAGGGAATGGAAAGAAGGGAGCACAGAGGAGAAAATATGGTACATTTGATTAGGAGTAGTATTAAATTGAATGTGAAGATGGAGGAAGGAGAAGGTAATGATGTGGTTAATCTCAATTTCTGGTTCAGAGACATAGGGGATATAGAATTGCCTTTACTGTTTTTGGAACATCAGATGAGAAAGGGCTCTGGAAATTGCAGGAGGCTGATAGCTTTGAGTTTAGACATATTGAGTACACAGTGTCAATGAAGCATCCAGGTGGAAACAAAAAGCATCAAGAATTATGACTGTGGAGTTAAGAAGAGAGACAGAATATGTAGATAAAGCTATGAAGGATTGTTAGGATTCATTAGGATATCTCCTAGATGACAGTCGGTATGATGATGAGAAAACATTTGGAGGAGTATTGAAGGAGCAGGAGAGCAAGAGAAAAGTTCTAAGCATGAAATCCTGGGAAACTTGAAAATTTGAGTGAGTGGAGGAGATAACACTAGGGAAAGAAGAGGAGGAAAGAGGAGAACAAAGGAAAAGTGTCACAGAAAGCAAAAGAAGTTCATTTGAAGGAGCAGGGAATGGCCATCAGATTTAATCATTGTAACAGCCTCATATGGATGAAGACTAAAAATGAAGATACTGAATTTGGCAACCAAGAAGAGACTTGGTGTACTATCAGAGCCATGTCAGTTGAGCAGTGTGGACTAATGCCAGGTAGTAGTGGAAAGTGCTACTATGGACATGGAGAATGGAGAAGGAGAAGTTCTAGTCAGAAATGTGCTGGTGAATACATTTGGTAAACCAAAAACTAATCACATACACAAAACCCGAAACCCTTATGGAACTTATTCTATATGCCATATATTATTCTAGATGCTGGAAACACAAAGAAAAAAGGCAGAATCCCTGCCCTCAAAATGTTTATTTCCTATTTTAGGGGGAAGGGAGGTATATAAATACATGAGACCAATTAAAACTGTGTCCAAACTCAGAGGATACAATGGAGTCTCTTCTAAAGGTCCCTAATTACTTATGAAGTTACAGAAAATTTATAACACCTAAAATCAAATGTAGCAGTCAAGCTATTGTTAGAAGATAAAATATTTTTCAATTTACTATAAACTCTAGACCTAAATTTGTGAAGTAAGATCAGAGGCTGTGCCAGTCTGAAACTGTTATGTACCCCAGAAAAGCCATGTCTTTTTACTGATCCAATCTTGTGGGGGCAACCATTTCTTTTAATCCTGAATCAATCTTGTAGGGTGGAAACTTTTGATTACATTATCTCCAAGAAGATGTGACATACCCAATTGTGAGTATGATCTTAT
The DNA here is from genome assembly GCF_023851605.1 of Tamandua tetradactyla. NCBI lineage: Eukaryota > Metazoa > Chordata > Mammalia > Pilosa > Myrmecophagidae > Tamandua > Tamandua tetradactyla. Next base: position 36,584,845 of record NC_135352.1, on the reverse strand, counting down.
AATTACATGGAGATGTGACTCCATGCATTCAAGGTGGGTATTGATCAGTCTACAAGAGGCCTTAAAAGGGAAAACATTTTGGAGAAACCTCAGATGCAAATGCTTGGAGAATAGTTGCTTCAGAGCTGACAGAGATACAGATGTTTGGAGATTCTTGGAGTGTTGACAGAGAGAAAAGATGCCTAAATATAGGCAGAATGCAGCAGACATCGCCATGTGCCTTCCCATGAGATGCTAAGCAAGCCAGAACCCAGAGTTGTGTTTCGGAGGAGCTAAGTGAAGGCCCCCAGACGCTTAGAGAGGAAACCACTGGCATCAGAAGCTGGAAGGAGCAGAACTGGGAACAAGGACCAGCAGACACCAGCCACATGCCTTCTCAGGTGACTGAGATGTTCCAGATGGCATCAGCTTTTCTTGAATGAAGGTAACCTCTTGTTGGTGCTTACATTTGGACATTTTCATGGCCTTAGAACTGTAAACTGGTAACTTTCTGAATTCCCTTTTTCAAAGCCTCCCATTTCTGGTATATTGCATTCTAGCACTTAGCAAATACAGTGCTTTCTGTGCTAATACAGGGCTTTCTTGTTTCCAAAATCATTTAGAAAGACCATTCCTTTCTGTTACTGCCTGCATACGTCAGTCTATTCCAATCAGGAAACTTCCAGCACTTGTCTCTAATTCAAATAATGCCTGCATCCCCCTCACCCAATGCGCTCCTGTGTATCTTGCCTTCTGAAAACATTTGGCAAATGCAGCTGTCAAAAACAACAGGAGAAAAAATGATCATGGTGAAGAATACACAATTATGTGATGAAATTGTGAGTGATTGCTTGTATAATATGATTGGGCCCTATGTGTGTAGATGTTTCTTAAAAATATTTTTAAATGTGATCTATACACACAATGGAATGTCATTCAGCTGTAAGAAGGAATGAATCCCTGGTACACACGACAACGTGGATGAACCTTGAAGACATTATGTTGAGTAAAATAAGCCAGAGAAATGGGACAAATATTGCATGGTTTCACTGATGTGAACTAATTATAATAAGCAAACTCATAGAATTAGAATCTAGAGCATAGGTTACCCTAGAATGGGGGTAGAGAATGGGGAGCTGATGCTTAATTTGTGCAGAATTTCTGTTTAGGTTGATTGTAAATGTTTGGAAATGGATAGTGGTGATGGTAGCACATTATTGTGAATATGTTTATGAATGTGGTTGAAAGGGGAAGTTTGGGATCATATATGTTACTAGTAGAAAAACAAAAAATCAAACATGGGATTTTATAAGACAATGAACTCTGTTGCAGATGATGGATTGTCCTTAATAATACAAATATAAGAATGTTCTTTCATGAATTATACTAAATGCATGACACTATTACAAGATGTTAATAGTAGGGTGACATGGGAAAAATATACCTAATATAAACTATGGATATATTTAACAGTAATATCTCAATACTCTTTCCCCAGTTGTAACAAAGACACCACACTAATGCAAAATGTTAACAATAGGGTAATATGAGAATGTTTTATTTTTATGAGTTTTTTGTAAGTCTACAATCTTTCTTATTAAAAAACATTAACAATAAAAGAGAAATTTCATGAAAAAAAGAGGAAAAGTATTATGCTCACAGACTGTCATTTCTTGCACTCAAGAGGTGTAGTTCATGAGGAAAGTTCTCTGGGTGGGGGTTGGTGGCAGTAGCGCAGTACAAGAATGCACATTTTCAGGATCTCTACCAGCTTATAGTGCCATATAGTAGTTTCAGTACATGTTTTCCCCTTGTGAGGTGTGTGGATAAGTATCTGTTAATTTGAGATTGATCAAAGTAAAACAAAACACGAGGGCAATAAAAAGTGCAGTGTTACAGTAGAGACTGAACAGCACTTTGAAGGTTCCGAGTAATGGCTGCCTCTGAAAAACAGACATCAACCAGAGGTGGGTGAAATTGCCAGTAGACCACAAGAAGACATGGTTCCATGCAAAGAAGATTTCTGACCAAGAAGTCAACTCCAAAGGGATTAAATAGGACAAAGAAGATTATTTATATTTTAACCTTAATAAAACTGTGCCAACTGGTATTTCATCCAGAAGACATATAACCATAATTCTAAAATCAAACAAATAGAAACTATGATACATAACTTCATTTGTATTTAGTCTCTTAAAAGGAGGAATTATATCCTGAACAGCCTAAAGATTCTCTTCACCAAAAGTTTCCTTATTATGGTAGCCATTTCCCTTCTTTGTTTTCTCCAAAAATACCCAACCTTTCTCCCTCTTTCTCTCTCTTTTCAGTCCTCAATAAAGTAAATGACATCTGCCAGTTCTGACTCACCTGTCATCACTCCTCCTTTTCCTTCTCTTATCAGAGCTTTAGTTATTTCTTGAATAAATCAAAATTGATTTATTCTTTCCGCTTCTATCATTTCTTTGCTATGAACCTGAGCATCATAACATATCATCAAGAAATTAAAAGTTTAAAAAATAATTCACAGCAAAGAGGGTACAAGAAAGTACGTAAATGTGAATATGTGTTAGTCCAGAGAACATCGATTCAGGGCAGTACTGAACAAAGAGTTAATGGTTATTGGTGATTCAACTCCCCTTTCTATATTTGTAGACTTGCGTGCATCATGTTGGGAGTGATGCCCATCAATCCTCACCTTCTCCCTGAAAGAAGGGGACACAGGCATCCTTTAGAACAACGAAAGTGAAATTGGAGATACACCATCCAGTGTCCAAGACCACCACTCTAACCAAACTCTTCATGTGTTGTGATCTTGGTTTTAGCCTTCCTTGGTTCATGTTAGTTTTCTAAATTTGATTTTCCCATCCTACACCTACCTAATATCATGCCAATGCTTAACGTTTTACTTAAATTAGCCAGAGTCATTTTCTTTTGCTTTTAACAAAAACTCTGGCAAGTACAGAAATAGTACCAGGGAGTGGGACAACAGGCCACACCCGCCAGTGACAGCGGTGGAGGTGGTGGGGTTTGGGGAGGATTTCTCTTTGTTCTTTTTCCTCAGTTGAGGCTGAAGGACAACGAAAGTCCTGTTTTCAGTCACGGAAGGTAACGTTGCAGCTCCCAGCCCTGCTGTAGCAAATGGCCAATTACAAGTGAAAGTGAAACAAGTGAGGTGCTTTTTTCAAAAAAGCTTTCCAGTGAAAACTATCAGGAGACTGAAGGACATGAAGAATTCCAACCCTGGAGGTGGGGTGACTGCTTCCAATGCCACAGGGTAGCTTAAAGAAAAAGAATGGATAGCTCAACCCCCTAAATTCTCAACTCAAGTTTCAGGTCAAACCTTACAGAACTTCTAAGACCAAGTTAATAAATTACCTTACAAAAGCTACCAAAAGACTGTTATAGCCAAAATCAAAATATACATTTTGATCCTGTTGGCCACAAAATCACAGCCCTGGCAGGTATTCAACCTTAAATATCAGAGTATTTTCTTGAGATAAAAATTGTTTTAAGGATGTAAGATAAGATTTGGAATATTCAGAGCATCCTAAACCCTCAATCCCAGCCAAATTTACATTGCCAACTGGGATACCTGTCATTTCTCTTTGGATGGGTCTGTTTCTTTCTCTCTTGTAGATGACATACGTCTTTCAATTACCTTACAAAATCTAGCCAATTCTCGTGCATCTCATTCCTACATGACTTCCACTATTTCCAGACATGAGATTACAGACATGCCCAAAGAAATTGAGTTTTATGCACAAAAATAATTGCAGGATTATGTTCACTTACATGATAGTTTTCACTTATAATATGTGGGTATGGATTCTTAGGATATTTATCCAAAGAAGAATTGGGCTATATTTATAAATATGGGTAAATTCAGCAGATATTCTGGGTTCTGTGTGCTGGCTTGAGCAACTAGATTTTATTTCAACTATTCACTCAGTTGGCTGACAGAATTCTAGATTCATCGCTGGTCCACTGTAAACAAAGTAGAGATGGCACAGTTACCTTGTCAGTGTGAAGGAAAAAATCAAAATGCTTTGAGAGATATGAATGTTTAGAGTGGAGTTAATATATATGATCCACCTACCTTTTCTCTAATATGTCTCCTCAAAAGAACACAAAAGAATTTCCGTTCATCAAGGCTTTGAGAAGTCTATTAGTAAGGAGAGAATCAGTATCTTTTAGCTTTTTTTTTTTATGATGACCATTCTCCAAAGGCGTGTGTGTTGATAGGAGACCTCCACGGTGGCATGAGTTCCTTAATTTCGACAAGCATGGCAAGATCCTTGGTATCCAAAACAGGTAGCGGAACTTAAATACCAAGAGAAAAGTAGACATGGGTCTGTATTAAGTAGCACGCCTGGTGTGTTAATCAGAATGGACTTGCCTGAAGGATTATTTGATTGTGGCTAGTTTACATGGAATTTCTGTGTCTGAAATGAATGAAAAAACCATTTACGCAAAACAAGATTTTTCCAGCCTAAAAAGCCCTAACTGTAGTAAAAGAAGCACAGCATAAGTTCCCATGTCATGTACATTTGATTTCCAGATTAAGCTGGTTTACGGATCCAGAGTGCATGGAAGGGAGACCGTGTCTTCTAGAGAAGACCTTCCCAATTAGAGAACACAACACACCGGTTTAATGGCAGGCATTATAGGTTGCTGAGATGCTGTTCCCCACAGCCTGCAAAAAGGGGCTGGTGTGTGAGTAGCTGAAGCTTTCAGGCCAAGCACATCCAGCTCTGCTGACTTCTCCATTTACTCTGACATGCTGTAGAAATACTATCTCCTACATGCATGTGCTGCAATAAAAAACAGATGGGAAGTCCTGCATTATAGAAGTGATCTTGTAATAAAATTGTAACCTGTATCTTTTCCCATCTAGAGAATTAGACCTACATAATTATTTCATAAAATGCCAGACAGTAATTTTGAACTTGCATAAGGGGACCGAGAATGCATTTACAGTCCACTGATCAGAGTGAAAATATATGAAGGTCAAATGATAAATGTATTTTGATGACTGTTGCACTATAAGACCAGCAGGATAGAGAATCAACCTCATGCTTATTTCTATTGAACCTGAGTGAAATTTCAGAAGAGATGTCCTTATCTACAGGCATAATCTATACTTACGTCTACGTCTATATCCACGCCTACACCCGCACCATATCCTGTCTGCGCCCATGTCCAGGTCCATATCTACTTCTCTCTATACATCGATGCACACACACACACACACACACACACACACACTTTTGATTTCTAGAATAAGGAGACCCTGTCAATCAAAATAGTAAATATAAAAATACCAAGTCTCAGGGCCCATTAAAAAATTTATTGATGTGTTTGATTCAGTTTTAGTTACTGTAGAAGACATGACTTCAATACAAGAGCAAAGCAGTAAAGTTCCTATAAACTCACAGGATTCATTCTCTGTCCCACTGAGAAAGTATGCCAGAAATAGCTTACTTTTCTATGTATGAGAGAGCAGCAGAATGTTTCCCTCTTGTCTCAGGCCTGCATCAGTTCTCTAGCTCCTTGCTATGTTTGTCCACAGGGACACTGATGTTCTCATCATCCTAAGGGTTATCATGTTGCCTCTACATTTAGGGTGTTATGCTATTGGTTTCTGAAGAGTAAGAAATGATAGATATTCCAGATGCCTTTGGTAAGAAACATATTTCACAAAGTGGGTGATAAAGCTTTTAAAATGCAATGGTCTTCCAAAGGAGTACAAGGGTAGTTCAGTGGTGAAATTCTTGCCTGCCATGTGGGAGACCTGGGTTTGATTTTCAGTTCATGCACGTCCCCAAAACCAAACAAACAAGCAAAACCAACAAACAAAATTTCAACAAATGGTGCTGCAATAATGGGATATTCACATGGAAAAATAATGAAATGTGACCTTGCCATACAGCATACAAAAAAAAAAAAAAAAACTAAAAGTAATGGTCTTTCAATCACACTTGGCATATAAGCATAACCCCTATAAGCTGGAGAAAAATTGCTCTTATGTTTTGCTCTCATTACTTATAAGGAATCCTAATCTTTAGGGTCTCTCTCAATTTAGAGGGAATTTGAGTATGATACTTATTCACAGATCTTAGCAAACTTGAGAAAGATGCTTTGATCTACTTGTTGAATGAACTGAAAGGCTGCCAATCTTGGTTGGGGCACAGGGCAAGAGAGGACTCTTTCACTGGTCCAGGCTTTTGTGCAAGGAGCTGTTACTCAAGTCTTCTTACCCAGCTATTCAGATACAGGTTTAGATGAGGTTAATCCTTATCACAAGGGAAAAATCAGATGTCTCTTACATATTTTGAAAAGGACTCATATGAAAGGAACTGAGGTCACCTCCTAGCGTGCCAAATTCACGTTACCAAATTCAATAATAAGAGTCAGTGGAAGACTAATGCAATGCCATAAAGACAGGATCAACAAGAGCTGAGACCTATCAGGAGAAGACTTTTAGGTAACCTTACCAATGAAAGAACTCCTGCCAGCTGAAGCTCTGGATACTGGCAAAAGGCAATGTGAATAGGTAATGGACGAGGGGTGCTGTAAAACGAGCTCATGACAAATGAGGATTCTAGTCTTACTTTCCTTGCTGTGATATTTTTGTTTACATACTAGTACATGTGTTAAATTTAATTATTTTCCTTTTAGTTTTTTTCTAAATCCCTCCACTGTTGTATAAGGGTGAAGTTTTGTCTGTAATTGGCAGAATACCAAAACAAGAAAAAAAAAACAGAATTTGAGGAGGAATTAACATTACTCAGTGGTTCAGAACCTGAGCCAGGTGAAATGACTCATAAGTTTTGGGGGTGTTTCCCTTTGAGAGGATATGAAGTGGTTTAGTTTTAGTATGTGGAATAGTTGTATTACAGGAAAGGACCATTTTTGTAAAGTGTAAATGTGAGCTAAATTTATATATAGATATTGAGCTATCAAAAAAAAAAAAAGCTTAGCATATAGTTGTCTGTATTCAGGCTGACCTGTATCTTTCCCTTGTTTTGGGGAACCCCCTCCCGTTGTGAGACTTGGTGAGAATCAGATTGCACCCTCTACTATACAAGCTAAGTAGGAAGACATTCTCCCACTCTCCCTCTCACTTGGTTTTCAAAAAGGGTGCGGCGTCCATGCTCAGTCAACTGATTTTGACTCTTTAAGCAGTGAAAAAATGACTCAGGCAACTCTAGCAATTGTCCAAGACAGCAGTGGAGATTTCACAAGCCTGGCAGCAGCAACAATAACAAAAAAAACCTGTGGTAGCAAGTTCAAGTGTCGGAGAGGTTGTGTCAATGACAGCTTCTTCGTGAAATTGATCTTATGATATGACTCATTTCTGGAATCAACTGCATGAACTCTGTTTGTTTCTCTCTGTTTCTTAGCTTGGTTCTCCAGACTTCCTGTGAATTCTGGTTCCCTTCCTAGGGAGCAAAACCAAATATTGATGAACAGTAATTCAGTTTGTTATATATTCTCAGTAACAACCTACCCTTAGGTTGACTTTGATGCTATCTATCATCTTTAAGAAGTTTACTGTGAACTTCCTTTTCTATGACTCGTTATAGACCAGGGTGAGACATTTTTGTTAAATGAATCCAGAGAAAGAAGGCTGATAAAAGAACATAAACCTAATAATTTAGCTGAAATTGGCAAATTACCTCTGGAATGGCTCTACCAGTTTACTGAACTTATACTGCATTATCCCTGATTGTGTCATCACATGCTATTGGGCTTTCACCACAAATTATTGGATTCACAATACTGGCAAGTGGAAAATTCCAGCTACTCTCTATATTTAGTTAACATAAGGGAAAATTAAGGTTTTTTTCATTTGCTGTACACTCTCTGTTATTATATTCTGAAAATGTATTAGGCCTGTTTAGCCTTTAATTCTTCAATGTGCAGTTCAGAATTTGTTTTAAAATTACTTCCAAAACTGTCGGTGGGATTTTCACAGGAATTTTATTTCACATATAGTGATGGTTTCTATGCACAAGAGAAAAAGTAGCGTATGATAAGGGAAATCAGGATTGCTGGAGGAGTGGGAAGTGTTGCAGCATTGAAGAGAGTGATCCTCATAAGCTCCTTGAAACAGTGAGATTTGAATAAAGACTTGAAGGAAGTAAGGGGATCAGCCAAAATAGGTGTCTGGAAGAAAAAGAACATTCAAGATGGAGGGAATGGCCAGAGCAAAAATCCAGGACAGGAATTTGTTCAAAGAGCATTGAGGAGGCATACCTGGCTGGAATGCAGTGGTGAGAAGAAAGACCAGCAAGTGAGAAGTTCAGAGTTGGAGGGTATGCAGATCACATGGAGCTTGTAGACTGCTGTAAGGACTCTAGCTTATCCTCCAAGCGAAAGGGAAGGCATCGCAGGGTTTTGAGCAGAGGAACAACATGTTATTTCCTTTAGTTTCAAAGGATAACTGCGGCTACAGTGGTGAGAGCAGATTATAAGGGAGTAAGTGTATAACATCTTAGGTGGCTATTTCATTCATCCCAGGACATATGTCGGTGCCTGGGCCTTAGCCATGGAGATGGCTCAAGGTTATCAGAGTCAGAATATGTTTTAAAGGCTGAGTGAGCTAAGAAGATCTACAGATGAACTGGATGTAAGGATAGAGGAAGAGGAGACAATTACAGCTCTAGGATTTGTGTGTGTGTGTGTGTGTGTGTGTGTGTGTGTGAGCGCGCTGTAGGGTGGGGGTCACATTTCATTATTTTTCCATATGAGTCTCCCCTTGTTGCAGCAACATTTATTGAATTTTTTGTTTGTTTGGGTTTTTGTTTGCTTGTTCTTTTGTTTGTTTTGGGGAAGTGCAAGGGCTGGGAATCGAACCTGGGTCTCCTGCATGGCAGATGAGTGTTCTACCACTAAACTACCCTTGCACCCCCCATGCCTCTAGAATTTTTATCCAAACAACTGAAAGAATGGTATTGCCATTATCCAAGGTATAGAAGATAGAAGAAGGAAGAGGACAAGGAGTTCATTTTGGGGTATCCTAAATTTTGGATGTCTATTAAATATCACGTGGAAATCTAGAATTGGTTGTTGAATATTCAAATCCTTGGGAGACAAATAATGGTGATAAAAATTTGGGTACCACCATAAAACAAAATTTAAAACCATGTGAATTCATGAGATTTCTAGAGTGTGATAGAGAAAGGAAATAAGAATGAAGTCCTGAAGTACTCTAACATCAGAAAATCTGGGACAAGAGGAGGAACCATCAAAAGAGGAAAAGAAGAGACCAGCATTTGTATTGATCATGCATTTTGCAAATTTCTAAATGCTCAATTGGAGAGTTACTCTGCTAATTCTCATGCATCGATTGAGATGATCACTGATTTTCTTTTTTTTTAGAGTACTACTGTTTTAATTTACATTGATATATTTTCTTATGTTGAATTGCCTTTGTAATCCTGGGATAAACCCTACATGGTCATGATTATTATATATTTTAATACATGGTTGAAAAATTAGTTAGCATTTTAATTTGGAGCTTCATATAATTTCAATTAATATATATTTTTAATTATAAAGTGATATTTAAATTTGGATACTTATCATTTCTTACCTTGTACTACTCTTGTCTGCTATTGAGTTTAACAATGAATGAATTCAGAAGTTTTCTATCTTTCTGATTTTTCTGGGAAAAAAGTGTTTACATAAAGTAATATTTGCTTCTTCAATATTTTTTAGAAATTATCTGTGAAATCATCTGTCTTTGTGCATTTTTTAGAGGAGATGCTAATTGCTATTTCTAGTTCTATAATGGTTATTGTCTACCAAGATTTTCTATTTTTTTATAAACCACTTTTGGCAATTTATGGTGCCAAAAATTTATCAATGTCCACTGAACTATCATTTATTAATATATAACAGTATTGTTTTATTACTCAGTTATCTGCAATTATATTCTTATTCTATTCAATATTTATTTTCTAATTATTTCTTAATCTGTCTTACCTGTGTTAATCTATTTAAATACATATTTTTCAGAGAACTAAGCTTCAGTTTTACCATCCATCTCTTTTCATTTCATTTCATTTCATTGTGTTCTGGCTCTTTGTTATTTCCACTTTTTCTTTAGTTTAATCTTGCTCATTATTCATTGTAGTTGAACCATAGCTTTTCATTGTTTCTGTTTCTGATATGTGTGTGTGTTTATTCAAAGCTCTAAATTTTCCTCTGAGTATTTATTGCTTTAGTTCTCTCACAAAAATTTTAATATGTGTGGCCTCATTTTCATTCAGCTGTATGTTTTTTTCTAATTTACAACACTACTTCCTTTTTAACTCAAGTGTAATTTAGTAGTGTGTTTTTAACTTTGTGAACATATGGGACTATTTTAGCTATCTTTTTGTTACTAATTTCTAATTTTGTGGAATTATGGTTTGCATCATAGTTTGCATGATGTTGATTCTTTGGAATTTAGACAGGCTTCCTTTTGATCTAGTATAAATTTTTTTTTCTTATGGCTCAAAAGAATGCATATTATGCCCTTATTAAAGGATCACTCTGTGTTTGAAAGTTAGTTCATGTCTGTTTATTGTATTTTTAAGTTCTTTCATGACATTGTCTATTTTTAGATTCTTAATCTAAGCACTTTGGAAAAATATGTGAAATTTCCAAATGTAAGTTTTGGCCTTCATCATTTTTGAAATTTTTTTTTATATATTTTGATTTGAGATTGGCATACACACATGTACTTATAATAGGTATATTTGCTTGATTTATGTCACTGGTATAGTGTAACTTTCCTCTTAAGCGCTTATATGTTTTCCAACTTGAATTCTGTTCTTAATATTAAAATATTAGGAATATTTATTTATCTTAATATTTAATATTAAGAATAGAATAGCTATCCACATTTAAGGATGCTAGTTAGTTTTTACTGGTATATGCTTTTCTCTCTTTATTTTCTTACTTTACATATTATTTTATTTAAATATATCTTTTATGAAGCACATTTGACTTGATAATGATTAAATAATCCAAGCTTCCGGGCTGATTCTATGTTTTGGATACATGTGTTAAAATTTCCATTTTCTTTAGCTTTTTTTTGCCATTTTATTTTGTGTTTCCATTAACCATGACTTTTTCCTGCTCCCTAAGTTTTCTAGGTCAGATGAAATACTTTTGTCATTGTTCTTAAAGTTATGATTTCCATCTACATTTTGCTACTGGTTATTCATTTTAAGACATGCTGGGTGCATGGTCTGGGAATCAAACCCGGGTCTCCTGCATGCAAGGAGAGCATCCTACCACTGACCTCCTTGGGCACACCAGACACGTTTATTTTTGAACATGTAAATACATATGTTTCCTCTCTAAGCAAACCAAGTAACTCTTCCAACCTTCCTTGTTGCATTTTAATTCTGGATTTTTGTAGATTTGCTATGTGTAGAAGTTGTTATTATCGTTATTTGGAGGACAATATGTTTTACTTGCTTATTCCCTCGTTCCTACTTCTTTTTGCTCCTTTCTGGATCCATTCCTTTGTTTTTGCTTTACTGTCACTGAAAACAAATATTAAAGACACTTTTGGGGTGGTGCTAAAATTTTGTAGTCATTCATGTGTGAAAATAATTTTATATTTATATTTATAAAATATAAAATATAAAATCCATGCCCGGATTTCTGGCATGGCAGGTGAGAACTCTGCCACTGAGCCACCATTGCACCGCCCCCACATTCACATTTAAATGCCAGTTTCTGCTGGATATAAAATTTCATGTTCAAAATAATTTTCTTTCAATATTTTGAAAATATTACCACATTGCCTTCTCTTGAGAAGCTGTTGAGAAGTCTGGTGTCAATATGATTCTCGTTTTTTCATAGATAATCTACTTTGCCTTTCTATATATCACTGTCTTTTTTCTGTTATTCAATAAGTCCTTTCATTCTGGGGTCTTACATCTCTCTTTTTGTTATGAAACATTCCTGATCCTTATAAGACATCCTCGATGATTTTGTCTTCAAATTTTTTTACTACAATGTACTTTTCTCTCTTCTACTCAGGCTACTTTTAGAAGGATGCTTATATTTGTACTTCTATCTTCCATACCTCATCTTTTTTTCTCATCTTGTCCCATCTCCTATACCTTCCTCTGCATTTTGATAGAGATCTTGGCCCAAATCTTTCAGTCCACTGACTTGTTCATTATCTGTCTGCAGTCTACTCATCAATCCATACACGAATTCTATTTCAGCAATTACATATTTGTCATATCCAATATCTTTAAGTGATAACTTTTCTTAAATCCTTGCTCCTGGCCCAAGTTCTTAATAAGGTCTCTTAATTTCTTGTTTTTCAGGACTATTTGTTCCTCTAAAAGAAATTTTCCATCTAGTGGCTTCCTTTCATGCCTGAAGTACTCAGTAGTCATGTGTTGCTAAAAACACATTCTTTGGGGATTACTTACCCTCTCCAAATTTGTACCTGAGGGTAGGAGTGACCACCTAAATCACAGTTTGCTAACATCTTGATAGGTTTAGGAGCGAGGGTTGGAGGGAAGCCTCAGAACAGAGAGCCTCTGGCCTTGAAATCCAAACCTCAACTCCTTCCCTTTCACCTCCATCCAGGAAGTGTTTTGCTCCACAGGGGACCTGTGGTTTCCTCTGCTCCAACCACTAAATTTTTCCCAGAGGTAATGGAGTCAGCTACAGTTGTCTGGCCCAGAATGTGGGAGTTGGGGGGAGAATGCTGAGGGTTTGCCCATCCTGCTCGTATACCAGCACAGCTTATTCTGGTGCTGCTGTGATATCGTTCAGCCTGCTCTGCCTGGCACAGGCAGGACCCTGCTTCTACCCAGCTTGTCCTTCGTGACGTGGTGGGACAAGAGCAAAGAGAGGGCGAGTAAAGCTCTACATTTGTGGCATCTGGACTTCTCTTTTTCTAGGCTGCTGTTTCTTCCCCCTCACTAAGATGCAGCTACTCACTTCTCGGACATTCTCACTACTCATGTTAGGATAGATGTTGTATTAGTTCCCCTTTCATTGCTGGAACATCTCTTCAGTTTGGGATTGGGAGGCCTTGGCTTATAAAAGTTCCCAAACTTGTTCATAACTAGATGAACAATTTTATAAAACAAATTCTTTTTCTTTTGATAAATAGAAATGATAAATTGCCAATTGCTCAATAGAATAAAATGTTTTGATAATATAATAATTAACACTGATAAGGAAGGCAAGACTAAGTTACTTCATGAAACCCATTTGCCTGTGATGTCATGCAAACATAGAACATGCAAATCATATAAAGATGGTGACATAACCAATGATGCTTTAAAAAAATAAGCATGGTTCTCTGAGAATTCTCTCAGTGGGTATTAGCCCTCAGTGCTTTATTAGTCCTGACATATTAAACATGTTAATTGTTATCTCATGTGAAGCCACGTAAGGCATAACTTGAAAATTTGGTAATGACATGACTTGAGGAATAAATAATATGTTGAAGTATCAGCGTGGTGAGATAATGGGTCAAAATCAAAATCATGAAATTTAGGTAACTATATACTAAGTCAATAGCTATTCATTTACTGTTTGTTAAGCACTGAGCTAATTCCTTAGAAGTCATTGTCATTTTTTTTCATCAAAATCACCCTCTGAGATCAACATGAGTAGTAGATTGTGACCACCAAAATAACTGATTCAATTTGACATGTCTTAATCGAGACTGATACATAAAATTCGATAGATAAAAGTCTGACATTATTTTGCACCAAACGAATTACATTACATCTGGAGGACTCTGTTTATTGAGTATTATATGCATCGTAGACTTGTACCCTGCTAAGTGCATTCAAAAAAAGTGAACAGATTTGGTAGCCAGATCAGCCTTGGTGTGATTAAAGGAATAATCTTGTGTGGAAGATTTAAGTCATCTGCAAACATTTGTCAGACTGTTATATTGGGGAAAAGAACATTTATCTTGGTGTTTCCAGAGGATAGGAGAGGAGAGGTAAAAGCTATAGGGAAGAAAACTGTGACTCATTACAAGGACATTTTCCCCAATAATTAGCCCAGCCTAGCCATGGAATGCTCTCCTCTGTAATGAAGGATCTACCAATAGGACTAGCATTAAGGATCCCGAATATCGTGAATGTAGTTGAGACCACTGGAATGTATCTCTAAATGTGAGAAATTTTAGGTTGTATGTATGGTATTAAATTGATAAAAAAAACAAAAAAAGATCTCCATAATAAGAATATGTTGGGCTGAATGTTGTTTCAGATTCTTTGTACTCATCAATTCTGTTTTGATGAATTTCCGGCATGAGTAACAAGTAGGGAAAAGTCATGGTGATGTAAGGAGGCTGGCTATGGGAGGAAATTCAGAAAACTAACCTTTGTTTCATGCTATCACAAGGTCCTTTAATTCCTCCACAGGGCCGATGAATTAGTGAGATAATTTTTATAACTGTCTCATTAATATAGTAGCCTTAGCAAGGCATGACCTGAGAGCAGACAGATGGTGAGAGCAGACAGAACCGGTTAGGATCAGACTGCAGACTCTAAAGCCAGACTGTCTAGGCTGAAACCCCAGCTCTGCTGTCTACTAGTTGTCTGACCTTGGGAAGGTTACTTATTTTCTTTATGTCTCAGTTCTTTCATTTGAATATGTCCTGCATCTACAAAACATTTCCAGGCATTTCTTAAAACCAGGTAAGAAGGAACCAGCAGAGATGGACTCTTTTTCTACTCTTGGATTTGAACGTAGGTGGCAAGCCCACTTAGATTTTCATCAATACACTGTAGTGAAGGAAAATACTGATATAATACTGAGTCTATGTGGTAAAAAGATGGAGAAAATTAGTGAAGTTTAAAGAAAAGAACAAAAACATGTAATAGAGTTAACTTTCTGCTCTATTGTTTACCTGTGACTTTGGGCTTGTCCCGAAGTGTTCAAAGCTCAATTGTCTCTCCTATAAAATAGTAATAAAAATGTTTGAATTGCCCATTTCACAGGGATTTGAGGTCAAAGAAGAATGCAAATGTGAAGGCCTTTTTAAGTTGTAAAGCACAATGTCAGTATTTGGTGTCATTCTGTTATATTTCAGGGGTAAACTAGTGAAGTTCATCAAACAAAATCAAGTCCCTCTCTTCATAAAATACATATAAATTTTGTTACCTTAACTGATGTGAACAGAGAGCCTACGGGATTCAGAAAGAATTATCTCTTGCTACCAGGCAATATCATTACACCTAGGCTACCTTTGAGCAATTTGGAGTTTTCAGAAAGAGGAGAAAGGCTCCATACCCAGGCCAGGCCTGAATTCTGAGTGGGAGGCACCATGTAGGGGACGAGAGCATAGGAGAGAGAGAAGCTCCTAGGTTTGATACGGGACTGAACCTGTTTTTTTTAACATGGGCAGGCATCGGGAATCGAACCCGGGTCCTCTGGCATGGCAGGCAAGCGTTCTTGCCTGCTGAGCCACTGTGGCCCACCAGGACTGAACATTTTAATACCTAATGTGTGAAAGGCAGTTAGAAGCTGTGGGATCTTTCGGATGTTTACCAAGGACAATCACAGGAAAGCCTTTAGACTGAGTGTCAGCATGGGGAGGAGAATAAATATTCTGTCCCTTGCATTCCTGAATGCAAGGCTTAGCACTCAGTTGCTATTTTAGCTCATTTGGACTATTACACTTAATTTTCACACAATTTGTGGGCATATCTTTTTTTTTTTTTTTTTTTGCATGGGCAGGCACCGGAAATTGAACCTGGGTCTCTGGCATGGTAGGCGAGAACTCTGCCTGCTGAGCCACCGTGGCCCGCCCTCGGTTGCTATTTTAGCTGGGCACAAAGTTCTCAGTTCAAAATGATTTTCATGCAGAATTTTGAAGGCATTTCTCCAATATCTTCAAATTCTCTGTGTTGCTGATAAGAATTCAGAAGTTAATGTGGTTCTAGTTCTTTTGCAAATAACATTTTTTACTCCTTTAGAATCTTTCTAGCATTTTTGCTTTATCCTTAGTGTTCTCAAATTTCACAAAGAGGAGCTCGGTTTTTTTCATTCACTGGACTATAAGCTCCATAAAATCAGAGATTTTGTTTTGTCCACTTCTGATGCCCAGCACCTTACACCACCATCCCAGACACATAATAGATACCCAATATTAACAGCCGTTGAATGAATCTGGGAAATGAATTTATCCTCTCAGACACTGGATACATTCTTTTTTTATGGAAATGGCTACTTCTGCAAGGATTTAGATTAGTCAACTCACCAAAGGGGGTCTAGTGATTTTTCTGAATTTTAAAATGAATTTTAGAGTGGTGGTAGAATTCTCGCCTGCCATGCCGGAGACCCACGTTTGCTTCTGGGTGCCTGTCCATGATAAAAAAAAAAAAAAAAAATTAAGTTAAAAAAATCCATGAAGACTATGCAATTTCTGAGTTTTTATGTCTTCAAGAAATGACATTTTAGAATGCTTCACTGTCTAATTTTGCCATAAATTTCACTAACAATAGTGCATCTTTTCAACCCTTCAATCTTAGGACATAATCCCCAAAGAAGGCAAAAATTTTAGCATAAAGTAAACTTTTATGTATTCATCTTTATTCATTTACTCATACATTGATTCATTAGTTGACTCATTCAGCTTTCCTGTTTATGAGATGAAACACTTTTATGACTAGGAACTGGTCTTTGGAATCACTGGATAAATAAATGCAAAAATAAAAACAAAAACAAAAACATTGCTCCCATTTGATTCAGATCAGATCTTTGTGGCTTGCTATGTTCTCAATTTTGTTTTCATTTGACAGCAAGAAAAGTAAACTATATGTGCATCCCCAGAATATTATTTCCATGAATGCTCTATTAAAGGCCAGCAGTCAATCCAAGATATGGAATTAGAGTTAGAAACAACAGTTTTCTTACCTTTATTCTAAAAGCTTCCTATTCCTTAGCTAAGAAAGAAAAATAGAAAAAAGTAAAAATGAATAATGATGAGTAAGGCAACATCTGATTCCTCTGGAATATTTTTCAAGAATATTTTATCCTTTAAAAAAATGTTACTCTTGTCCCATTGCCCAAGGTAATTGATAGCTTGGATAATCTGCTAGGTATGTACTGTTTAACTATGACCTGGCAAGTAACATATTCACTCCGTGTCTGTAACTTAAAAGTATTTGCAATATTTCTCAATCATGATATGTTCAAATACATTTTACCACCCTTGCTAATTTTTTTCAAGTTTTTTTTTTTTAATTCTAGAAAGAGACAATAGATATATAGTCCCTTCTTCCAAATCGAATAGCACAAAAAACACTTTGTTTATGACTTTGAGGAGGAAGTTTCCACACAACTTATCCAAAACTTAGGTAGAGGAAGGGGGTGTTTAAATGATTCTCCAGTAAAGTAAAAACAGCAGCACATTCAAAAAAGAAAGAGACGCAGAAAAGTTAAGCAAAACTACAGGAGAGAATATAAGCAACAGAAAGATCTTTTGGAAAAAAAAAACATTAAGCAAATCATCACTATGAAGACTAAAGGCAGAAAGCAATTGTAGGTCTGTGCATAAGTGACTGGTCAAAATAGCAGAGGGTTGCTCTGTCAGCTTTGGGAAGCCTCCGAACCCATGGTTTCTATATTCTTTTTGCCTGAGCAGATCTACTGAATAGATCATCCCTTCAATCCTAACCAGCCTCTATAATGCTTCAGTGGAGAAAGGAATGGTCATAAATAGCAGGCTCTTAATCCCTGATTTTGCAATATGTGCAGGGTCCATGCCACAAGTCCAACCGGATAAACCTAAAGCAAATGTTCTTAGCATGATGAATAAATGATTCAACCTATAAACTGGGCTTCAATTAGTGGCATTTTCCCTTTCAATACCTTTGATGTTTGCTTGACTTATTTATGGAAGAAGATTATCATCCATCTGCCCACCATCACCATGAGCTCCTCTCCTTCCCCGTTAATGTGTTATGCTGATGCACCCCCGTTACTGCTGAGCCTTTGAGCAGCTTCTAGCCACACAATCCCAAAAGGAACAGTGGAAGAACTGGATGCTGTGTGACAGTGAAGGTGTGCGCATGTGTGAGTTTGCCCAGGAGGGTGGCTGGGGCTGAGGTGAGAATGGCACTTTGCTTGCATGTTCTAGCTCAACCCACATAGGGGACCCATTGCCTCATGCAAGATTTGGAGCTTTGGTTATTTCTGGTGTTTCTCTCTCTTAGGTTTTCTTGGAGCAACTGCCTTTGCTGAATGCTTTTTCCACCCATGTTGAAAACAAACAGAAGTATTCTCTTCCTGGGTCAGTGCCCCGCTGGATTATCGCTCCTTCTCTGGTTGTAGCTGGGTGTGAACAAGTTCTTTGAGGAACTCAAAGAGAGACTCCTCCATATTCAAGAATGCAAAGAGTAAAGGCAAAAATCTAGGTGCTTCAGCCTGACCCTGCCTTGACTTGAGGTAGTGTTTTGGGAGAATTTAAGCAAAGAGGAGAAACTTATGCTTTTCTCCAAACCTCCATTGTTTAAGGGTCTGAGAACTCCAATTATAGTGATTTTTTTTACCTCATTCCAGGAATTCTTTCTGAAGAAGAATGCACAACAGAGTAGGTAAAAGACTACCTCTTGGCATGGCTGCTGTATGCATTGGCCATCTTGGAAGCATATATCTCTTTAGGTTGCCCTCAACAAAGAACTCTTCTTTCTTGGAGCTAGATGTGTATCAGTGCCTGATTCCAGCATATACCCTGAAAGAAACACATACCTTCTACAAACTCCTGAAGCATTTCCTTGACTGTGAAAGGAGAAATGGAGTCCAGTGTTCATAAATTTGGCTATATCTATATTTGTAGATATTAATTACATACTAGTATAAGGTAATCCCCTAATATTTGCTGTGAGGCACCGTGCTTTCATTGATTCAAGACGAGTTAAATTTCCTATAATAATGTAGTCAGCATATTAAATCATCATGAAATGAGAGAAAGTAAGTTTATAATAGCAGAGATGAGATACACAAGTCTCTATAAAATATATAAAATTTTTATTTCAAGAGGAAAGACTTACCAACAAACTAACATTCTTCAAGTGAACAAACACAGTTACCATATTTCAAGAGGCAACATTTTTCTTGCCTTACATTCTCTTCACACTAAACAGAACAACTGTATATCCCTGGAGAAACCTGGTCACACAAAGCAGAGACTGTTTTCAGCTCTGTTTATGGAATTTTCTTTTTCATAGAAATCGAAGCCAGGACTGGGTTAAGGCTATTTTTTTCAAGAATATTATCATTTAAATAATGTCCTTAGTGGCAAAGAACAAAGACCCCAAGTGATCTGGGATTGGGTAAAAAGTATTCATTCTTTAAGCTCCCTTAAAAATGTATTTTTGGTTTTAACAGAAAAAGGACACCTTATGAATATTTATATAAAAGATTGGGATATTGATATTGTGCACATTATGTTATCAATTATTTTATAGCTTGTTCACTCATCCCCATCCATCACCCCCAATGTATATTGCCCAATGTGTGCTGGGGATCCTGCCAAAAGTCATAGGATCCACAGCTCGGACCTGGGTTGATTTATGCCATCAAGGCTGGTAGCTTGTTGGAGAGATTAGAAACAAACATGACAAAGTAGCATATAAAATTGGTGCTTAGAATATAAAGTCACTGATAACTCAGGCATAGCTGGGTTTGTTTGGAGATCCAGTGAGGCAGATGGTCTGAGTGCATGAAGACAGATTGGCTTGAGGCTGAGAGTGGCTTCCTAGGGTTAGACAGTATGAGTGGCAATCTGAGTTTGTAGAAAGAAGAAGTCAAGCTGCTCATATCTGTAACACCACTGTGCTTTATAAACTGGTTGCAGTGTGTTATACATTAATGTGAAAGCATAATTCTTTCAGGTCCCCACAATAATTTTTGGAATGTGGTGGATATATAGCTATATGACATTTCTGCATAAAACTATAGCAAAAAAAGCACCATCAAAACGTATGGGTGAAAGAAGTTCATATAACTATGCCTAACTTCAACAAGCGAGGAAGCTCAATTCTTTCATGTGTTGTAAGCACATAATGAGCACTGTTAGTCTCTACATTCTGTCTAGCTTTTCTAATATATTCAGATTTTGTGAGTATTTTTCTGTTTTTTTTTTTTTTTTTTTTTCTATTTGAAAGCATGTTATCATGCTGACTTGTTTACTTATGTGTCAGATTATTTTTGATGGTGTGGTAGTCATTGTGAGGGTTTGAAACTGTTATATATGCCAGGAAAGGCTATGTTCTTTTAATCCATTTCTGTGAGTGCAGACCCATTTTGGGTAGAAACTTTGGATTAGGTTGTTTCAATTGAGATTTGACCCACTTAATTCAAGGTGGGTCCCAATCCTTTATGGGAGTCTTTTTTGAGGATGAAAGACAGCAAAAAGCTCAGAGAGCTCAGAGAGAAACACCCAGAGAAATTTTGAGATAGCTGAGAGAGAAAATCCCTGGAGATGTTAAAAGGAGGAACCACAGAAGCTCAGAGAGTAGTTACTGGAACCAGGATATGACAGCAACCAAACCCAGGAGCAGAGGGTCAACAGATGCCAGCCATGTGCCTTGCTGCCTGAAAGCAGAATCCCAGATGCCAGTGGCCTTTCTTCAGTGAAGGTGTCATCCTATTGATTCCTTAATTGGGTCATTTTCATATCAACTCAGAACTGTAAATTTGTAAACTAATTACACATTGTAAAAGCCAACCTGTTACTGGTATATTGCATTTCAGCATCTTCAGCAAACCAAAACAGTCTTCACAGTTGAAAAATTATTTCTGAGAATTTCGAGACCTAATGTTCCTATTCCATTTTGAAGAGAAAATTTGCATTTGCTTCTGCCAAGCACCTTGGAGCACTACTAGTCTAAGACCAACTTAATAAAATTTAAATCTTGAAGCCCCCTGGACAACCCACATAACACAAACCTGGGCTACAAGTCTGCACAGGAGCTGACTAGTTAATTTGTAGTTCAGAGTAACCCTGAATGAATAACCCTTGTCCCTTCTCTTAAATTGGAGAGGATTTAAACCAATTCTCCACTCTGAGTGTCTCTGGGATTTGTCCTCTTCATTCTGAAAGGCCATCGAACCAGATCATAGTTATTTCTTGATAAGTAAGTGTCCACAGGGGGGAAAAACCAGTTTCGTATATTACACTTACTTCTCTGGGATCTTGTCTTCTTTTATATTTTGGCTCAGTTATTCCTCAATATTTTTCTAGTATTTTAAAAAATTTATTTGGGGGTGCAAGGGTAGTTCAGTGGTAGAATTCTTGCCTGCCATGCAGGAGACCCAGGTTCTATTCCCAGCTCATGAACTTCCCAAAACAAACAAATCAGCAAAACAAACAAACCAAAAACAGGCAAAAATTCAACAAATGGTGCTGCAATAACAGAACACTCACATGGAAAAAAGAATGAAATGTGACAGATGCATATTTATTAGATTTTCAAATCTGTCCTTAATGAGAAATAATCTCATTTGTCATAAAGCAGAAGCTCTTAGAGCAAGGATTTTCAACCTCAACACTATTGACATTTTGGGCTCGATAATTCTTTGAGGGTGGCATTGCTCTGTGCATTGTCAATAGAACAGTATCCTTAGCTCTTAACAATTAGATGTCAGTAGTACACTGCCCTCTGTCCCAAGCCATGGCAATAAAAAAATGTCTTTAGGGAGTGCAAGGGTAGTTCATTGGTAGAATTCTCCCTGCTATGTGGGAGACCTGGGTTCGATTCCCGGTCCGTGTACTTCCCCAAAACAAACAAACAAATAAAGAAACAAACAAAAGTTCAACAAATGGTGCTGCAATAATGGGATACTCACATGGAAAAATAATGAAATATGACCCCACCATACAGCATTAAAAAAATGCCTCTAGACATTGCCAAATTTCCCTTTGGGCAGCAAAATTGGCCTCATTTGATAACCACTGCTCTAGAGTATTGATATTTTAATATAAAAATTTCTGAAAATATTTGCATTGAGTTATGATTGAAGACTAATTGTATTTTGGTATATTCGCCCCAAATTTCAACTTTGTGATTTAGAGGAAGGGGGTTTTTAAAATCCATTGGGAAATTGCTGAAAGACATTCACTTTGGAGCCAGGCAGCATTGGATTCTAAACCTGCATCAACTACTTACTTTGACAGAATACAAATTGCACGGCCTCAGGGAAGTGACTTAACCTCTTCCTTCTTACTTTCTACTTCTGTAAGTTATGTTTCCTCAAAGGATTGTTTGTGAGTAATTTACACCTCATTCATTTCAATTATTCATGCAGGACATGTAAAACATGACACTTTAACTTCTTTTTTCTTTTTAAAATACTTTCTCAAGTACTGGCTCTTTCACTGGGAGCTTTGTAGATTGAGAAAAGAATCTATCGAACTAAATACATTGACCCATAAAATATTTTTTAAGTTGAATTCTTAAAGAGTTTTCAAGGTATGACTCAATTTCAGTCTAACTTCAAAAACTTTTTACATGTTTGGAAAAAAAGGCAGAAAAATTTTACAAAAAGATAAAATAACATTTCAAAATTTATATTTTTATTGGTATGGTTTTCTCATTATCATCAAAAGGTGGAAAAATAGGAAAATTTTTTGGGTCAGACCATGAACAAATGTAATTTTTATTAGTTGCCACATCCACTTGAATCAGAGAAGTCAATGGCTTTTTGATAGTTCTAGAAAGAAAATTTATTGCGAACCAGGTACTAGGCACTGTGGTAAATTTTTTTGTTTGTTTGTTTGTTTTTGTGCTTTTGGGTGCATGATCTGGGAATCAAGCCAGGGGTTCCTACATGGATGGTGAGCATTCTACCACTGAACCATCCATGCACCCAGTAAATGTTTTTTAGGTGTTATCACATTGGGTTTTTCATGAAACATTTGAGGTTAGTGCTATTGCCATTTCACAGATTCAGAAACTCAGGTATATTTAGAAATTATATGTCCACAGTCACCCAGCTAAAAGTGAATAATCTCAACTTTGCTTGCCTCAGTTCCACAGTGTTCTTAAACACAATATCATGTTACTTTTGATAATCAAATTCAAGAGGAGAAATAAAGATGAAAGTGGCACCAGAGGACAGTGTCCTATTGCAGGAAGCATGCACCTGGTAGAATCCAGTGGGGATAGCTCTTGACAGACGTTCTGAATATAAAACTAGAAGACAGAAATAAACAAGGGAAAAGAGATAGAAGGTGAGGTCAGAAGCATGGGTTTTTAGGTAACTCTTAATATATAGCAGATTAAAGGAAATGTCCTTATTTTTGTTGAGTAGAAACTCCCACAATATCTATTCAGTTTTGCATGCTTAAATGTAGGATTATAAATGATACCCTCTTGCTCCCCAAGAGTTTGTTTATGGGAAATGCATTTCCCTTTGACACAGAAACAAGCTTCTTAATCATCAGACTGTTCCAGCATTTGGACATTTATGGAACCATAGAAGTCTATTTTAAAGCTTCTGCTGGGTGCAGGAATGCTCAATGGACATTTTGTCTTGATAAGAAGCATAGATCCTGGCCCATAGATCTTGCATAGATAAGACCTCTGAGACTTTCAGGTGGATTTTCCTGCCAGGCCAGAAGAAGTAATGAACACTGTTACATTGGGTCTCTGAAGACCATACTTCAGCAACAGCTGCTTAGCAATTCCTAACACTTCAGATTGTATCTGTCAAGTGAAGATTAAGTAGATCCTAAGCCATTTCAGAGCTCAGCTTCTGTTTCATCATCAGATTTCTCCTTCCCTGTGTTTATAGTAGACAGCTTCTCTCAAGAATTGGGATAGAAACAACAACAACGAGAGGAGGAAGACTATAAGCTTTTGTTTACTTGGTATAATTTTTCCTTCTAGGCAGCTACATTTTCGTGAATAATTTACACTCTATATATCCAGGTACTTTGCGACCTGATATTAAATGGAGTTGAACCTCACATCTCTGAACTTTCAAACAGAGGCTTACCTTATAGCTAAGAACGGGCATGAAGGTTCTTCAAGAGAAGTCATAAATTGATATTTTGATGTAATATATCTCTAGTTTTGATTATTTGTAACTAATTCCTATATTTTTAAATACTACATAGTTCACACCAAGTCAGTCTGTGGTTTGACTAGGGTTGAGGTCTTCCAGTTTGCCATCTTTGAAGGCAAATGAACATTCCACTGAGGTTAACCTTACCTGGTATTCTGTTTGGCTATTTCACAATGGAAAAAGGAAAAAAAAAAAAGAGAGAGAGATTTGGGATCATAACTGCCTTGGGAATAAGAGCTGTAAGTTTTCAAACCATTTGCATAATCTTTCTTATCTTATATTTCATTATTGGGCAAATAGTGTAATGGATCCTGTCTGACTGGTTTACTATAAGGAATAAATAAAATAGTCCAGGGAACTGAGAATATGGTGAGTGAGTATTGACTCAATACTCATTTCTGTTATTCTAATGGGTACCAGGAATCATCAGTTATGTTCTAGAAAGTGATCAAGCCTTGTTTGACAACTCAAGCAATTTGCTGCCTGCAGAAACGTTGTGTAGAGAAGAGTGAAGAGGTAGAAAGATTCATAGTGTGAGAATATAAAGAGATGCTAAATTAAAAGTAAAACTCCACTTGCATTCAAAGATGTGTTTGGTTTCCCACTCCCTCTTGGCCTGGCTGATCCATACTTACTTAATTGTTGCCTTATTGCCTCACTCTTGGGGAGTATAGGGCTTGATGACCGCTCTTCAGAACTCCCCCGCCACATTCTTTGCTCTCATAGTAACTTCAAGTCTCACCTCCCAGGGGCAGCAACAGTCCATCTATCCATCTCTGCAGCCTTTGTTTGTTCAGGATGCTTAAAATGAGGGCACAGAGAAAGCAGTCCTCTAGTGGGATGGTCAGTTATTCATAGTCAGTTCTGTTTTCTGGAGAAGGCTGACTCACACATCCAGACTCTGATGTCACTCGAGTGGTGATGAACTTGAGGAATCCAGTGCCCATCAGCAAAAGGTTTCCCACCTCTGGCTGGCCATGGTGTGGCTGTTTTGAAAACTAAGTACATGCTGCCTTTCTTTTTACTTAGTTATCTTAGGAAACAAGGTGGGAAATGTTGCCTCTGAGCATCACATTATCCAAAGGAATGGGGGTGGGGGGCAGAATTTCTTCCAATCTATGGTCCCAAGCCAGAAACAATAACTTGGGAGTGGAAAATAGAATAAAGTGTGAATGATGCCTTTTAAATGAGCACAGGTTTCATGAGACCTCAATGCTTTGAGGTAACGTGGCATTGATACAGGCATATATTTCAAGAGAAAAATATGTGTGTATAAGCATACACACCTACACATTTTACTACCATATTATACAATGCAGGTATGCTGTAGACTATCTAGGAAGTCCAAACAACACTCAGCAAAAACAAATCCCAAATGTAAATGCTGTGTGACTCCAAACCCATTTCAATCCAAATTTATTGCACTCACTTATAACACTAAATAATATCAAAGTCTAAATTGCCGCAAAGCAACCACTTGAAAGAAACAGGTTTTAAAGTAAATCTGCAAGGAAAATGACACTTCAGTTAAAAATATTTTTCATGGACTTGTCTTGATGTACCAAACCCAGTCATTTATCTTGATTTCAATTCACCCTATGCAACACTTCCTCCAGAACTTCCTTGAACTATCTAATTTACTACTTCATTCTTACAGCTTTTTAAAATATTTCCTGGGTCCTATTAAGCTAGAAAGTGTGGATTGGCTCACAGAATTTCAAGTGGTTTCACCTTGTTAGTTTTCAGTTTTCTGCCCCTTAACTCTACAGTGTTCTTAGCTGAAGTTCTATCTGTTACAATGTGTTAGATGTTGGGGTGTGTTCTGGTTTGAAACTGTTATGTACCCTAGAAAAGCCTTCTTCTTCCAATCCCGAGTCCGTATTGTAAGGTGGGACCTTTTGATTAGGTTGTTTCCTTGGAGATGTGACCCACCCAGTTGCGGATGTGACCTTTTAATTAGATGAGATGTGACTCAGCCCTTTCAAAGTGGGTCTTGATTAGTTTACCAGTCTTTAAAATAGTTGACACAAGGAAATATTTAGAAGAAAGTTTAGACACAGACATTTGGAGATGCAGAGGAAGCTGCCAGGAGGAACCCAGAGGATCTGCGAGAGCCACTTGAAACCAGAGGCCAGGAGAGGAGCCCAGCAGACTTTGCCATGTGTCTTCCTATGAGATGCTAAGCAAAGCAGAACTCAGAGTTTTGCCCCAGAGAAGCTAAGTGAGAGTAGACACAGATGCTTCAAGAGGAAGCAATTGAAATCAGAAGACCAAAGCAAAGAACTGGGAGCAAGGACCTCAGCTTCCAGCCATGTGCTTCCCAGCTGACAGAAATCCCTGACACCATTTCACCTTTCTTCGGAGTTAAGGTATCTTTCTCTGGGTGCCTTAGTTTGGGCATTGTTTAAGCCTTAGAACTGTAAACTTGTGACTTAATAACTCCCCTTTATAAAAGCTGATCCATTCTTGGTATATTGCATTCTGGCATCATTGGCAAACTAAAACAGGGTGCAATGGGAAGCATCGATTACTACAAAAAAATATCCAAGTTGCTCTCAGAGAGCAAGTACCAAGTGTGAACCAGAGGTGGATGGCAACTCCTTCACCAGTCATTTGGAATTAACATTTTCTATAAATACAACTCTTGTATAACAAATTGAGTTGATGAAACCTTGAAAGGATACTTTGATCACATAATCATGGAACCTATTTTTATTCCTATTACATACTTCTTTTTTTGGGGGGTGGGGGTTGCATGGTCTGAGAATCGAACCCGGTCTCCCACATGAAAAGTGGGCATTCTACCCACTGAAATACCCGTGCACCCTGTTCTATTACACAACTCTTTAAATGCCCTGGGATAGGATTTGGGAATGGTGTACTGATACATGTGGTTATGGAATTTGGAAACACACTTCTAATTATAAAACATACGAGACAGAGAGAGCCAATTCTGTTTCTATAAGCGTTCTGCATTGTCTATAAATTATTTTTTAAGTAAGGTCTGGTGTGAATTTGAACTTGTACGTTTAAGTTAAAAATCTTAGCCAATTACACTCTACGGTAAATAAGACTCCCTCTTCCTTTTCCAAAACATATACAAACTCTTCTCTCCATCCCTTTGGCTGATTTGTCCCATCTTATGGTAGAGTTGAAATATTTCAAGCTGAAATAACAAAGTCAAACTCAAGGTCTTCCTAGCACAACATGGGGAAATGCCAAGCTAGCTGCAGTGCTGTTCTTGACAGGTACAACTCCATCAGTTTCTTAAGGGAGAAAAAGATTTGCAGAACATTCCATAGGGCAATAGAGCAAACGCCTTGGTCGGTTACAATCACTGAATTAAATTCCTTGGTGCATTGTTCTTATATCTTTTATAGAGCTGTTAAAAAAAAACGACAGGCCTGTAGATGAAATGCAAATCCTAGTAGGAAACTCTTCTGTCTAAGCAGTCAATACCATGAGAGAATAGACGATTGTTGGGATGCATCACAGAATTAATTATTTTCTTTGGGCTCTTATTAGTACCCAGAAAACAAAAGTGAATTATGCAGTGTAAATAATACTGCTTGACCCTCTCTTTTTTTGCAGCTAATAGATTGTCTTGTAGGCCCTGTCAGTGTCAAGGATGTTTCCAATGTGAGTTTTCATTACTTTGCCGTCAGACTCCTCTGTACTCATCCCAGGATGTGGGCTCGTTATTTCTCAATTAGGTTTTATGTCCTCAGCTGGTAGAGGCTACAGAGTTTCTCCAGGGTTATAACCAGAAACACTTCTCAATCAAATCTCAACTAATCCGAGGTTTTTAAGTGAAAGCTCACATTAAAAAAATCACATTGCTTTCTATTGCCATACCCTCTTAGCATTTACTCAGCTCAAGAAAGCTGAAAAAATTTGGAAAAGCATCAGTTTTGTACTCACCAAGCAGACTGATCACTTATATTTAAAGCAGGAGAAATCATGAAGAAGAAAAAGTTGTCTATTTTTATATTGCTTCTAGGCCTCTAGGCAGCTTCTAAGCAAGTGTGTGCTGGGAATCAAGTCTATTAACAGATATCTTCTGGGAAATGCTGTCCACTTAGCTAATGTGGATTATTTGCAATGTCTTTTTTTTAAATGTACTTGGTATTTAAAAAAAAAATTAAGTAATTGTGAGTTTACAGAAAAGTTATGCATAAAATACAGGATACACAAATACCACCCTATTATTAACACCTTGCATCTATGTGGTACATTTGTTACAAGTGGTGAAAACACATTTTTATAATTGTGCTATGAAATACAGCCAATAGTTTAACTTAGGGTTCACCATTGGAATAGTGCAGTTTGATGGATTTTTAAAAGATGCTTTTCCTATGACCATATATACAATATCACGTTTCCCTTTTACCCACATATCAGATATATAGTTCACTGCCGTTAATTACGTTCATGAGGTCAGGCTACCATCACCACCATCCATTACCAAAACATTTCCATCTTTCCAAATAGGAGCTCTGTACATTTCCTTTAAAGAAAATAAAAATAAAAGTAAAATGAACACCCAAAACACCTCATCCCCCCACCTCCATACTGCTTATTTATTTTTTGTCATTTTTTTTTTTACTCATCTGTCCTGACAGATAAAGGGAGTATCAATCACAAGGTTTTTACCAACACAGAGTGAATTTAAAAGCTCTATAGTTATTCAATTGTCTTCATGAAACAAAGCTATTGATTCTTGAATAATTGTCTTGAAGAATCAAGGTTATTGATTCTTTCAGTTCAACAGTTTCAGCAATGTGGGACATGACTCCCAAGGGTGTAAATCTCCCAGGGGTATAAATCACTCCGGCAACATAGGACAAGACTCCCAAGCATGTAAGTCTCTCTGGCAACATGGGGACATGATTCCCAGGGGTGTAAAATCTCTCTGGTAATGTGGAATATGTCTCCCAAGGATGAGCTTGGCCCTGGCAATGTGGCAGTAAGAAAGACATCTTGACCAAAAGGGGAAAGGTAAATGAAACAAAATTAAGTTTCAGTGGTTAAGAGATTACAAATAGTGTTGGGAGGTCATTCTAGTGGTTATTTCTATGCAGTATATAGATATCCCCTTTCAGTTCTTGGTATACTGGAGCAGCTAGAAGAAAGTACCTGTACTAGGTATTATATTGCACATGATGATGGACACAAGCCCATCATCATTATTCTATATAGTTATCTGGGAGGATAATCTTTTACAGTGAGCAATCACCCCTGGAAATGGTTTTAAATCAAATGAATGTATGTCCATAAATATTTGAACAGCAGGTTGAGATATTTAGAATTATTACTAAACCAACCGATAGAATATGAGTTAATTTAAGGAGAAATTGTATCCAATGCAGATGGTAGCCACAAGGTGGAAAAGATCAGTGTTTGTAGGGATCTGGCTCAAAGTATGGGTCTTGGCTGAGAGAATCCTAGCAGTTCTGCTTCATTTTGCTCATCAGAGGTTAACTTGCTGTAGCTGGTTTGTGACCATGACCTCATAGTACTTGAGGCTGAGCTTGCGAAAGTTTGTTATTTCTGTTCAAGTGGCCTTAAAGCCACGTTTGGGTGGACTTAGACTGCCTGATTGCTTAGCTGTGCTCACAAGTTACTCCCCCTGCATTCACGAAAGCAAAATTCTAGAAACATAGAGTACAGTGCAATGGGTTTTAGCTAATGATTAGATATTTTTAATAGCAAACCTTATAAAACTCTCCCAGTGACATTTCAGTGTTTACCTAGCACTTGGATTCTCAGTAATTTTTGGCTAGGTCCTCTTCTTTCCTTATTTAGTATTCTAAGCAATTGGGTTAGACATATTTTATATTCATTACCATGTAAGTGTCCTGAAATATAAATAAATGGCTGCTATTAGGAGTTCCAACTAATGAATTTTTATTCTCAGAAATAATAAAAGCAGAGGGAAGTAGAAATATAAAACTATGTTTGCATAACAGTCATACTTAATCCAGTTTTGCTTCATACATACAATTTGCCTTAAAAATGATCTGACTACAATCCTGTTGTTATATTCAGCGATTATGCTATAAATATGAGATCGTTTCATTTTTGATTGTCAACTTTGCTTTGATGGTGGACAACCCCACTTGAAACACTTCATACACAGAAGGTAGTTGAAAAATAGTGAAAAAAGACTTTGCTCTGGGGTCAGGCAGATCTAATTGAACAGCTGAGGTTAGGATTGTGATAGTCTGTGTAAACACCAGGTGCACAATTAACCCTGGGAAGACACTAGGTATGCAGTTGACTCAGGCAAGCAGTATAGTGTGTTCGCTAAAAGCACAGATTCTAGAGCAGGAATGCCCAAGTGTGGATTTTCCATTTGCCAAGTAACAGCTCTCACTTTAAATGAGTTACTTAACTTCTCTGTGCCTCAGTTTACTCATCTACAAAAGAAGGATAATAGTAACACCTGGGGTTCTTGTGAGGGTCAAGTGAGTTACTATATGGCATGCTTAGAACAGAGTCTGGCATACAATAAGTGATGCTTCTTTAGTAATAATGACTCACATTTAATATTGTAAATAAGCATTACAAATTCCTTTCCTTCTCTTCTGCGTCTTCATGATGATGATGACAATTCAATTACTGGTTTTCACTTTGTGTCTAGTTACATCTAGGCACTTGCAGTGCAGCATCCCAGTCCAGAAATGACACAATGGTCTAGGGGTGGGCAAGAGTCACTAGGGCCTCCTCATGGGACCACATGTGGTACATGCTGCAGCCCTCCAGCTTCCTGAGCACCATGAATCTGGGCTCAACCACACACCCTGAAGATCCACAATATGCAGAAGAAACATAGTTACGATGTCAGTGGAAGTTGAACCCCGTTTCATGTAATATTATTTAAACATTTTTCCAATTTGGTTATTTTTGCCTTTGGCATTAATCTAACACATCAAATTTTTAGTTGACAAAAACGTGTATCTAAAGCCATCCATTCATTTGTCTGGCAAAAATTCATCCGAAGGCTATTATGTACCAGACCTTTTGTGAGGCTCTGGTATATAATAGGGAAACATAGCTCTTACCCTTGTAAAGTTTATAGTCTGTCAGGAGGGAGACATTGTTGAAAAGTACAAACAAATATAATCATATGCTTTTATACTTTCTGTGAAAGACACGAAGAGGGCAGAGACTCTGAGATGTCAATAAGATAAGAAAGTCCCAATCGTACAAACAAACAAGAGGAAGAGAATTGCAGGTAGAGCACCTGCCTGAAACTCCAGGGGCAGGGATATTGCCAGGCTGGGTAAATCGATAAGAAGAACTCTTTCTGGGTCACCATGAACTCAGTGGACAAAGCATCAGAAAGAGAGAGCGGGGCAAGACTGGGCAGGGTTTTATGGACCATGAAAAGGAAACTATATTTTTATTGGAATGCAATGTAGCCCTGGAAGGATTTTAATCAGGGATTAACATCAATCAATGCATGCTTTTAATAAAGTTTTCAGGCTGCTCAGAAAAGAATTGATGGGGCTAGGTGGGAGTGGAAGCCCAGGTTCGTGGCTGGCAATGCAGTGGACAGCTGAGGGCTGCGGTCCTGGATGAGGGTGATGGCAGGAGGGCAGAGAGACAAGGACTGACGCGAAATGCATTTTCCCCAGCTTCACTCCCGGTCCTGGTTCAGATCTCACTGTAAGTTCACTTCCTCACAAAGCTTTCTCTGTCCTGCCCTGTCCAGAATAGGCCAGAGCTCACCTGCTCACCCCACCCCTCACCCAACACGGCCTCTTGCAATCTTCATAATACTTACCACAGTGCAACTAAGTAAGTTTGTTGAGGGAAAAAGCTTTGCTTATTTTGTTTATCATCGTGTCTCTGTGTTCTAACAGGGCACTTGCTCCATAATTCTAACTCAATATGTATATATGTTGAATGAGAGCATTAAAGGAGTACTGTATAAACTTCCGGGCAAGAGACCCA
The DNA here is from genome assembly GCF_023851605.1 of Tamandua tetradactyla. Classification (NCBI taxonomy): domain Eukaryota; kingdom Metazoa; phylum Chordata; class Mammalia; order Pilosa; family Myrmecophagidae; genus Tamandua; species Tamandua tetradactyla. The sequence goes on along the minus strand of NC_135352.1, from coordinate 36,552,838 downwards.
ATTTCCAGAGTGTTTATAGGAAATGCAAAGATAAGAGATAGGAAACCTTTTAAAGATGCTATTCAAGCTTCAAAGAGAAAGAAACTCTAGGGGCATAAGGTGGGTAAAGTCATCTACAATAAATAAATCTTATACTCATTTATCCCTGAAGCACTCACCACCATTACCACAGGTAGTGAACAGGCCAAAACATAGATGGCTTAACTAGTGAACCATTCTCTGATTCTTCACCACTTGTGAAATGAAAGTCAAGTCTATTAGATCAGAAGGTGGTATTTTGTTAAAGGCATTTAAGATGTCACGTCCCTATCTGTGCAATTCCTTTGTGTAGTGGCACTAACCAACATCGCTTATGTATATCTAATGAAGATACAGCCAGGCCAGGGAAGCTGCAGGGAAGTCCGTTGCTAAGGGCTCTGGGAAGGCATATTGGAGAAGAAACCCTGACAGCATAGTAGTGATGAGCTCTGTGCTTTAAAATAAATGAGCAATGGTCTTTCTTTTCCCACCAGCTGTGCATCCTTGATTTAGGCTTTGGCTGGCTCATAGGCTGTGGACAAGTTTCTGCTCCAACTAAGAGTAGGAAATCTTAAAAGTTAGGAGTATGCTTAGTTATCAACTTCTTATCCACAAATTAGAGAAAATGATGAAGTCCACCGTTGCTGAGGATTTATGGGGCTTCTGTTGGCACTGTTTGGACTCAGTTGACTGGTTAGTCCAAATAACTTGTGTAAGTGATTTATGTTTCCCTGAGTTGAACAGTAGTTTGAATTAGGCAGAATGGCTTTGTTGTTTTGGTACCATGTAAACAGAGTCAATTTGTGGAGTAAAGACCAATAATCAGTATGAAAAGATAGATCACTTGTACGGAAATAAGTGTTACTAAAATCTGCATGGGGAAAACAAGTGTGTAAGGACAATTCATGAAAACGTCTTGGGAATGGATGGTGGTGATTGCAGCACAATATTGTGAATATAATCAATATCACCAAAATACACACTTAACAAATGGTTAAAATAGAAAATATGCATTATATCTAGACATATTACCATTTTGTTTCTAAAGCCTTTTCTTGGAAGACTAGGTCAAGATGTCTTTCTTGGTTTATCTGCAGTGTGTTGGGGACCAGGGTCACAAAACTAACATGTCTTTCCTCACCTACCTGCATCTTCTCCTGTGCATCCAATCAGGATTAAAGGTACCAATCTCTGGAAAGTAAAAAAAAAAGGAAGAAAGAACTTTCAGAATATTCTGTCACTCCATCTCCCTCATCCCCTATATCTAATCTCTTGATGTATCTTAGATGTTCTACCTTCTAAATGTCTCTCAAAGTCATTCTTCAGTCTTCATCTCTTAGGTCAGAAAGTAACCTCTTAACTGTTCTATTTGTCTCTAGTTTCTGCCTACTTAGGTTTGTATTCTAAGGACTGTGTAATATTCTCTCTAAAGTAAAATTCCACATCATGACATGCTTAAACACTTTCCTGAAAGCACAAAGTAAAGCCCAGCACCTTAGAATGAGAAGCAAGGTCCCCCCAGTCTGCTCAGCTTCAGTTGGGGCTGTGCCCCGCAGTCACAGTGAGTTGCTCGACTTGAGCAAATCTTCAAGAGTGCTACTAGTTGCATACTTCCTCTTCTTTCTTCCATTTAGTATGCTCTCACTTTCTCACTGGTCAATTTCTGCTTTGTCCTTAAGTGCTGCCTTCTCCATTTGAAGAAGGGTTTGTGCGTGCCTGTGCACAGCCCTCTAGGGCACTGCTCTCTGCCCCGGCACCCTCTTGGAGGCTTGGCATGAGAAAAAACTGGCCAAGTCCAGTACATCCAGATCAGGGTCTGACAGTTACACACTCTTGTGGTGCTTATGGAACAAATTGACAGGTTTAAAAGCAATTGCTACACATTTAATTTGCTTCTAGAATTAAAATGCTCTACCTGTTATTCCTCCTTTAGTTGACTATTACTCCTCTCAGAAATATTCTGAAAAGAATTCTCATAATACGTCTTTTTCTCAAAACAAAATTAACTTGAAATGTTGTGAACTAAAACCTTAGAAGACTAGGATATTTTTAAAGGTAGAAGCAGATGGGATGTATTGAAGCTACAACCGATTTTGTGTAAAACATCATACAATTCTGTCATGTAAGATTTATTTCAACTATTCTGGACAGAAGGAGCACCTTCACCAGAGGATCCAGAACACAGACTATATTAAGAGAGCGTAAGCAGAGGAAGCCGTTTGAAAGAATGCCCCTTGCAAGGGCTGACAGAGATTTACAATTTAGAGGTAACACTTAAACGTAACCTTGGAAACACAAAAGGAGGAGAAAAACTCCCCCACTTAACCTAACTCTGAAAGCACATTTAGGTAACTCATGGACCCTGCACTTTGCTCCAGGGCCAGCAGACAGTTCTAGGATGCAGAGCTCTGCCTCGGGAAAGAAGAGAAAGTGATTAAGATTTCCATTCCTTAGGTTTCCCACAGGCTTGATTAGGGAAATCTCCCCTGATTTGGGAAATAGCTGCTCTACTGTAGCAGATCTTATTTTAACTCTTGGGACCTGAGAAGAGGGATTTCTTAACACAATATAATCATGACAAAAGCATTTGCTCTGACGCAGAAGCTGTTGCCCTGGTTGGCGCCAAGGCCTACTTCGAGCAGATTTCCTGCAAAGAGTTGGGTCAAGGAAAGTTTTTTCACTGATGTGCAATTATTTTATATCACCGCATTGCCTTTTTCCTTCTTTGGGAGTGCCGTTAGCAAACTAGTCCTGAGCACTGGCTTGAATGACATTTGCTGCCCCCAAATGTGGATATTCTCCATGCCTTTGTGTAGCTGTTAAGAAGGATGTTTGTTATTTCAGCAGTCTTCAAACATGCAACAAATAAATTTCCACTGGGTTGGCACTTCCTTTTGCTTCCTGCAGGAGGGGCTGATTGTTCTGACGACTCCTCTGGGGATACTCAGACTCTCTCTCCAAATGACTAAAGTGACTAAGGCGTCATTCTCCTATGCTCTTTGCACACCGGTCACATAGAAATCCCGGGAAGGCCATTTATAGAATCAAGGGTGGGAATGTCTGCTTACGAGTTTCTCTGGTGCTATAAGAAACCACCAAATAGAATTATCATAGAAAATGGAAGAAGAGACTCAAACCCGGTTGAGATGCCTTTTGAGTATTTGGTTTACAGAGCATCATTTGCTCTGTAATGTAAAGGCGCAATTACTTCTGAAGCAAGAAGGACGATGTGACTTTCAATGCAAAGCACAGGACAAGCAACTATTAATCAGATAAGCTTTGCAAAGATAATGGAGATGTCTCAAAGATGATTACTTCTTCTCAGTGCCATGCATTGCAATTAGATTTGAGGGCACATGAAAAAGAAGTGAGCTAAGGTGCCCAAGCTCTCATGCTGCTTACTCAAAATGATTAAATGGTTGTGCAAAAGAAACTTCCTCAGAAAGGTGGGAGGCACAGGATTCAATTGCTTACAGTCCTGAAACAAGGAAATATTATATGATAGTCATTTAAATTGATACTTGTTTCCACAGTAATGTGTTGCTCATTTTCTAAATGAACCACAAATCATCAGTCCTAGTAACTCACCAAACTTTCCTGATAACCGAATTTCAGGGATTTAATTATATAATTAAGAAGTGATCAAGGTGAAACCAAAAAAAATTAAATATGTGTAATTTTGAGGGTTCAGTGGGTATATCTAAAATAACTCTATTGGAATTATTATTAACACGAGTTTAGAAAATACTTAGTTTCATAAGTGCTCCAAACATTGTGCCCTTCTAAACTTTTCTCTAGGGACAGTGACAACAAAAGAAAAAGGCTGGAAAAAAGAACTTCTTCCTACTCCTTTCTTGTCCAAGATTTCAGCTGGATGTTAAAGATTGGTCACTTGGTGAATGCTATATTTTCTCTTTTTTTCACTCCAAAACCAACGTTATTATATTCCTTCTCTAGTACTTAAATTATTTAAGGGTATCAGAGTAATTTGAAAATACAGATAAATTACTGTAAAAAAGTAAAATATATTGAAATCCCAACTCAATATTGTCAAACAATGTTTTTCACAAAAATAAGCCATAGCTCAATGAAGTTAAATTCCACAGATACTTATTGTGATACAGCAGTGGCTGTATCTGATACAAGATAATTATCTATAATTTAAGTATATAATTTATCCTGAAAGAAAACTAGAAGCAAAATTGCCTGGGACAGACTGTTGCTTTCTTCAATCAGTTGTGTGACCTTTGATAAGTTACATAACATTCCCTGCCCCAGTTTCTTCATCTCGTAAAATGTGGATAATACTATTCCTATTTCATAGGGTTGTTGTGAAGATTATGTGAATTAATAATTGAAAGCATTTAGGACAGTGCCTAGCTTCTAATAGACTTCAATAAATATTAACAATAACAATTGTAATGTGCAAGAAGATGCTTAGTTAAATATAGATAAATAAAATAGAAAGTTGGATAAGATCTAATTCTTGCCCTCAGCGAGTCCATAGTGGGATAAGCAAGTAGTTAACTGACAATAATGTAAAGGTGAGAAAATTAACTTGTAAGAAAATTCTGAAGTATCTGATATTTCATCAGGTTTAAAGAATCAATAATGCAACACAGCATTTATTTATTCATTCAGTTTAATTCAATATGTGTTACTGGCATTGGGAAGAGTAGGAAAATTTGTTTATAAGTTTTAAACAAGTATATGCTAGTTAATTGCAATGGAATGCTTAATACTTAAGCATTCGTTAGTGAGCCAGGATGTCCCCCAAATGATGAACATTAACATATATAACTAGAGAATATATAAATATTTGGGGGGGGTGCATGGTCCAGGAATCGAACCTGGGTCTCCTGCATGGAATGGAAAATATTTTAAGAATAAAGTTTTATAGACTTTTTTCTATCAATTTTTTGTCTTTGCATCTCATGATGTTTACTCTTGTACCCAATTTTGTGTAAATTCATCATGCTTTTCTTGCTCACAGTCCTTTTCCATAAACCAAAAAAACTGTTGATATTTGTTGAAAGCCCCCATATATTTATCATATATATGCTCAAAAGGATGACAGATCGCAGTAACTATCACTGCTGGGAGGTCACAGACACACATTTAGCAGCCCTTTGCTAGAGCTCATCTAACCCCTGCCTCCTTTTCTATTTATGTGTTGTTGTTTCAGTCTGTCTCCATTTCACAGCTTGGGGGGGGAGACGTTAGGTCTAATGAAAATACGTGACCATACCTTATTCCCAGAAATTAGGAACAAATAGGCCCAAATGCTTATCCTGGGAAGAACTCTCAGTGGCACAGCCCCTATCCCTTGTGGTATATAAATAATCAACATCCAAACACAGCAGGGCCTCTCCTTATTGATGCGAAGTAGGACATGGAGCTGCCATCCACTGAACATGACCGAACAGTTGGCCTCCCCAGGAGAGAAGCCATGAGGGATCTCTTCCCCTGCTTTTTTTGGAAGCTTTGTGCTGTGTAAGTAATGAACGGATCATTTGCGTTTCTACTGTGCCTGTGCCTGTTTTCCCCTGATGCACCATATAACAATTCCCTCCACAGCCATTCTTGAATGTCCAAGGTGCCAGCAATAGAGCCAAATGTTGGTTCTCTACTGTAACATCTGTAGAAACTCATTCCCTTGCCCAATTTTATGCCTGTACTTGCTTGACCAAACAACTAGACACCATACCTAGCCAAGTTGACACAAGAAATTAAACATCAAACCTACTATTCTAGTTTTCCAGCTGCTAAAACAAATAGCCTGCAGTGGGTTGGCTTAAACAATAAGGGATTATTGGCGCACAGTTTTGAGATAGTTGAAGTCCAAAATCAAGGCATCAGCAAGGCGGTGCTTTCTCACTGAAGACTGTGGCATCCCCAACGGAGCCAAAATCACCTCCATCAATAACCATTTATCTAATTAGGTGTAATAGATTCATGAGAGCCAAAAAAAAGAGAGAGCAGCAAATTTTGTTTGAATGCATTATGAAAGTCCTCAGACAGGAGGTAATGTTTGATGCTACTGAAGATTCTTCAGGCAATCCAGACATTTTGGGGAAAGAATTTATAATGAGCCTTTGTAAAAGAAAGTTGGCAATGCTGTTTAGTAAGATAATTGAGTCATCAGGTAGGACAGCTTCTAAATGAGTTTGTATGCAAACTGAGGACTTCAATGTTTGTTTCTATATGTAGGATATTAACATGACCAGAAACAAGCATTGCTACTTCTTTGTATCAAGGACAAAAGATCCCTACCTCTTGCCTAAATTGACCCTTTTAGTAACCCTGACTCAGAGAACTGCAAAAACAAAGACAAAAAATGATGCAAGACAATTAGGCTGAAAATAACATAAAAGGAATATTTTTCTCATGATTGGAATTTGTGACTGCAAACCAATGGTGAAAAAGCATGAGAATGGTCTTGTTCATGGTTGAAACTACATAGTCCAAAGCACATTCAATCTTCACCGAAAGGTGGACTTAAAGTTGAATTTTAGAAAATATAGGCTTTTTTGGTACTACCCCTTCCCATATACGGCAATTTCCTCTTTAGTATTCATATTAAATGTGTTTTTATGAATAATGTATTCCATACAAAACTGATGTTAAGCTCAAGACAATGTTTATGTAGAGTCAATATTGAGATAATTAGAAACAACTACATGGTTGACTGCATAGCTATTTTTCACTGAGAGCCTTGGTCCCATGTAATTATCACACAAAATATGACCTTCAAACAGATTATGCCTTTTTAAACCTCTTATACTAAGCACCAGAGCCGATACAATGGACTGCTGTCTGCACCAGTCAGAATTTTTGTAGTCTTGTGAAAAATTCTCATGAAGTTGTCAACAGCTATTGTTTTCATGATGTATTAATCTTCTAAGGAAGATAAATATAATGGATTAAAATTATTTTATCTGGAATGCAAATAGTTACCAGAAGTAGTTATATGACAAAAATCTTGGACTTTCTTTGACTCATGCACTGCTCAACATTTTTGCTGAACTTCAAGACTTTCACTTTGAGAACAGGGCTAACATAGTTAGATGGTAAAGATGATCACAAACTGGTCAAACTGTGAGAAAAGTCACTTCATTCAGGCTGCTGATGCATAAGCATTCTCCATATCAAAAGGGTTTCTTCCCTTTTCCCATAAAAAAAGATGAGAGAGAATGATTGTTTTAGGGTATTCTGCCAAAATATACTGTTCTTTCCAAATAAATTTCCTATAATTGAAAGTACAATTGGAATTAGAGTATGTTAATATTCTTATGTAATCATAAGCATATTATTAGTAGTATTTGCTGAATGGAGGTTTCTGAGGGAAATATTTCAGACAGTCTCCAATAGTAGTTCCAACTTGGGGTTAACATGCGTTTTAGAATCACTAGTAAAATGAATTTTTCCACTTAGGCCTTTGTGACCTTTTAAAAATCATACCACGTGACTTCTCTTCTAGGAAGAAAAAATAGACTTTTCCCTATTTCTCCTTCCCAGTACAACTAAAAAGTCTGACCATTATTCACAAAACGAGCTCTGAAAAGTGGAGAGGAAAAAACCTGACTAGGGACCTCAGGAGTCAAAGAATTACAAGAGCTTGAGTTTTCTGGGACTTCATTTAACTCATGTATCCCAGATTTGGAGATGAAGAAGTAGGTAACACAGATACACCAATAAGTATGGGCACAAAAAAACCCTCAGCAAATGTCTGTTCTCTCCAGTCAAAGACCTGAAAAGGGGCAGCCTGGCAAGACAGGACATTTTAATGCAATAATCACTCAACTCAAGCCAAACATCCCAGAACAAAATCATGGCCCCCATCTGACCCATGCCTATGAAGTTGGGTGGGAACCCTGGACTCCATCCTTTCTAGGCTGTAATGATGTGCTCAGCCCACCCGGCCTTGGTGGTGTGAGAGGAGGCTGGAGATAAAACTGGGACTTTCATCCTTACTAAGCAGTGAGACTCCTCTCTCCAAAGCAGTGTCAGTGGGCACAACGCTGGGATCCCGAACTCCCAGATCCCTCTGTCAGTAATGCAGAACCCCTTACCCTCCCTGCTGGTTGATAACACGGAAAGCCTAGTGGATAGTTAAGGCTCACACCGCAGCCCAGCAGCAATGAGGCACCATCTCAGGGTGTCAGTGAACACTAGTGAGCAGGAAAGAATTCCCACTCCTTCTAGGTCTCTGCTGACCTAGAAGGAAGACATAACTTGCCTCCCTACCCAGGGGTAAGAAGGAGCCTTTTCTGGGTGTCAGCAGAGGTCAAGTGGAGAACCTGGATTTCTATACTCACCTGGAAGCAAGAAGGTAGCACTCCCCATTTCCTCTGCCAAAGCTTGTGAGAGGACACCAGCTAAAATAGAAGATTTGAATGAGATCCATAACATAATAACCAACATTTCCAGGTTTCAATGGAAAATTACTTGTCATTCCATGATCTAGGAAATTACAATTCGAATGACAAAATAAATAAATAAAAAGTTAACATTGAGATGGCAGAGATGTTAGAATGATCTGATAAAGATTTTAAAGCAGCCATTATACAATTGCTTCAACAAGCAATTATGGACCTGCTTGACATAAATGAAAAAATAGAAAGCTTCAGCAGAGAAACAGAAAGGACTAGCAAATGAATAAATCATATGAAGAAGAACCAAATAGAAATTATAGAACTGAATAACTCAAAAAGTGAAAAAGAAAGCTCAGTGAATGGGCTCAGTAGCAGAATGGAGAGGAAAGAAGAAAGAATCAGTGAACTGGAAGACAGGACAATCGAAGTCATCCAATCTGAATAATAGAAAGAAAATAGATTTAAAAAAAAGAAAAGAAAAGAAAGGAAGGAAGGAAAAACAAAAGCCTAAGGAATCTGTGTGAGTATAATAAAAGATCTAACATTTGTGTCACTGAAATCTTAAGAGGGGCACAAGAAGGTGAGGCTGAAAAAGTACTCAAAGAAATAATGGCTGAAACCATTCAAATTTAGCAAAAGACACAAAGAATAAAGTGGATGGAATTACTTTACCCAATTTCAAGACTCATAGTTAGAATAATCAAGACTGGGTACTATTGGTGGAGAAATAGACACATAGTTCAGAGAACCCAGAAATAGAGCCAAGCAGCATGCAAAACAAACAGGCAAAGTTAGTCAATGGAGAAAGAATAGACTTTTCCTTCAGTGGTGCTGGAGCAATTATACATTCACAAGAAGAAAACAAAAAGAATGTCTATCTAAATCTTACACTCCAACAAAAAAAGAACTCAATATAGAGCATGAACATATACTCATAATGCAAACTTATAAAACTTTTAGAAAAAGAAAAATAAAGGAGAAAATCTCTGGGATCTAGGGCTACACAAAGAACGGTTTAGTTTTGACAATAAAAGCATAATCCATAAAAGGAAATTTGCTAAATTGGACTTCATCAAAATTAAAGCTTCTGCTCTGTAAAAGCCCATATGAAGAACATTGTAAGAAAAGCTTCAGACGGGGGGAAACTATTTTCAAATCACATATTCAACAAAGGATGAATATCTGGAATATATAAACGACCATCAACACTCAATAGTAAGAATACAAACAATGAAGCAAACAATACAATAAGAAAATGAACAAGACACAAAGAGACATTTCCTTGATTAGAATACACAGATGGCAAATAAATGGATGAAGAAAATGTTCATCATCATTTGCCATTAGGGAATGCAAGTTAAAATCACAATGATATACCAATACACAATGAATAGAATGATTAAAACTAAACTTAAAACAACAAAAATACTTGTGAGCACACCGAATGCTGGCCAGAGTGCTGAGGAACTGGTTCACTCATACATAGTTCGTGGGCATAAAAAACGCTACAGCAATTTTGTAAACAATTTCACATCTTCTTGACAGTCAAAACATGCTGCCACCAGGAATTGCACTTTGAGTATTTATCCCAGAAAAATGAAAACTTATTGTGATGGTTAAGTTCATGTGTCAATCTGACCAGATTATAGGACCCATTTGTTTGGTCAAACAAGCACTGGCCTGATTGTTATTGTGTGGATATTTTGTGGACTTAAATCATCAGTCAGTTGATTCCATCTGTGGCTGATTGCATCTACCATCAACCAAAGAGACTGCATTCCACAATGAGGGAAGTCTCATCTAATCAGCTGAAGACCTAAAAAGAAGTGATGATTTCAGTAGTCAAAGGAAGAATAAATATCCCTACTTGAGTCAGCCAGCCTCTTCCAGGGAATTCAATCAAAAGCCTTCATCGGAGCTCACAGCTTGCAACCTGCCTGGCAGAATTTGGACTTGCACAGTAGTGTGAGCCAATTCCTATAAAAAATCTCATAATATTTACATTATACATATATATCCTGTGTTATGTTTCCTTAGAAAACCCTGACTAACACACTTATGTTCACATCATAGCTCTGTACATGACTGTCCATAGCAGCTTTAGTGACAATAATCCAAAACTGAAAGAAAACCAGGTTTTCTGTGGTGAGTGGGTGAATGGTTAAATATACAGGGGTCTATCTCTACTATGTAAATACTATTCAGCAATAAAAAAGAATGAGCTATATTGATTCACACTAAAACCTGGATGAATCTCCATTGAGTTAGCCAGAATGAAAAAGCTAATCCCAAAAGTGTTCATACGGTATGATTTCATCTATACCACATTCGTAAAATAAAGCCAGATTATAGAAATGAAGAACAGGTTACTGTTCGCCAGACCTTATTAATGGGAGTAGAAGGGGGAAAGGAGTATGAGGGACGAGAGGAAATTAAAACTAAATTAAAAAATAAAAAACTGGTGAGCACACCAAATATAAATGGGCAACCCAAGGAATCCTTATGGTGACGGAAAAGTTCTATATATGAATTGTATCATTCTCTATATCCTGGTTGTGATATTGTGTTATAATTTCATAAGATGGTGTTATTGGGGGAAACTGGGTAAAGGATAACTTGGGTCCTTAGTCTTTCTTTTTTTTTTCATGCTGTATGGCAGGGGTCATATTTCATTCTTTTTTCCATGACTATCTTGTTATTGCAGCACCATTTGTTGAATTTTTGTTTGGTTGGTTTTTTTTTTTTTTTCCCATTTTTTTTTTTATTAATTAAAAAAAGAATTAACAAAACAATTAGAAATCATTCCAATCTACATGTACAATCAGTAATTCTTAATAACATCACATAGTTGCATATTCATCATTTCTTAGTACATTTGCATCGATTTAGAAAAAGAAATAAAAAGACAACAGAATAAGAATTAAAACAATAATAGAAAGAAAAAAAACAAAAAAAAAAAAACAAAAAACCTATACCTCACATGCAGCTTCATTCAGTGTTTTAACATAATTGCATTACAATTGGGTAGTATTGTGATGTCCATTTCTGAGTTTTTATGTCCAGTCCCGTTGTACAGTCTGTATCCCTTCATCTCCAATTATCCCTTCTCTTTTTTTTTTTTTTTTAATTAACGGAAAAAAAGAAATTAACCCAACATTTAGAGATCATACCATTCTACACATGCAATCATTAATTCTTAACATCATCACATAGATGCATGATCATCATTTCTTAGTACATTTGCATTGGTTTAGAAGAACTAGCAACATAACCGAAAAAGATATAGAATGTTAATATAGAGAAAAAAAATAAAAGTAATAATAGTAAAATCAAAACAAAACAACACAAAACAAAACAAAAACCTATAGCTCAGATGCAGCTTCATTCAGTGTTTTAACATGATTACTTTACAATTAGGTATTATTGTGCTGTCCATTTTTTGAGTTTTTGTATCTAGTCCTGTTGCACAGTCTGTATCCCTTCAGCTTCAATTACCCATTGTCTTACCCTGTTTCTAACTCCTGCTGAACTCTGTTACCAATGACATATTTCAAGTTTATTCTCGAATGTCCGTTCACATCAGTGGGACCATACAGTATTTGTCCTTTAGTTTTTGGCTGGATTCACTCAGCATAATATTCTCTAGGTCCATCCATGTTATTACATGGTTCATAAGTTTATCTTGTCTTAAAGCTGCATAATATTCCATCATATGTATATACCACAGTTTGTTTAGCCACTCTTCTGTTGATGGAGATTTTGGCTGTTTCCATCTCTTTGCAATTGTAAATAATGCTGCTATAAACATTGGTGTGCAAATGTTCGTTTGTGTCTTTGCCCTTAAGTCCTTTGAGTAGATACCTAGCAATGGTATTGCTGGGTCGTATGGCAATTCTATATTCAGCTTTTTGAGGAACCGCCAAACTGCCTTCCACAGTGGTTGCACCCTTTGACATTCCCACCAACAGTGGATAAGTGTGCCTCTTTCTCCGCATCCTCTCCAGCACTTGTCATTTTCTGTTTTGTTGATAATGGCCATTCTGGTGGGTGTGAGATGATATCTCATTGTGGTTTTGATTTGCATTTCTCTAATGGCCAGGGACATTGAGCATCTCTTCATGTGCCTCTTGGCCATCCGTATTTCCTCTTCTGAGAGGTGTCTGTTCAAGTCTTTTTCCCATTTTGTAATTGGGTTGGCTGTCTTTTTGTTGTTGAGATGAACAATCTCTTTATAAATTCTGGATACTAGACCTTTATCTGATATATCATTTCCAAATATTGTCTCCCATTGTGAAGGCTGTCTTTCTACTTTCTTGATGAAGTTCTTTGATGCACAAAAGTGTTTAATTTTGAGGAGTTCCCATTTATTTATTTCCTTCTTCAGTGCTCTTGCTTTAGGTTTAAGGTCCATAAAACCGCCTCCAGTTGTAAGATCCATAAGATATCTCCCAACATTTTCCTCTAACTGTTTTATGGTCTTAGACCTAATGTTTAGATCTTTGATCCATTTTGAGTTAACTTTTGTATAGGGTGTGAGAGATGGGTCTTCTTTCATTCTTTTGCATATGGATATCCAGTTCTCTAGGCACCATTTATTGAAGAGACTGCTCTGTCCCAGGTGAGTTGGCTTGACTGCCTTATCAAAGATCAAATGTCCATAGATGAGAGGGTCTATATCTGAGCACTCTATTCGATTCCATTGGTCGATATATCTATCTTTATGCCAATACCATGCTGTTTTGACCACTGTGGCTTCATAATATGCCTTAAAGTCAGGCAGCGCGAGACCTCCAGCTTCGTTTTTTTTCCTCAAGATGTTTTTAGCAATTCGGGGCACCCTGCCCTTCCAGATAAATTTGCTTATTGGTTTTTCTATTTCTGAAAAATAAGTTGTTGGGATTTTGATTGGTATTGCATTGAATCTGTAAATCAATTTAGGTAGGATTGACATCTTAACTATATTTAGTCTTCCGATCCATGAACACGGTATGCCCTTCCATCTATTTAGGTCTTCTGTGATTTCTTTTAGCAGTTTTTTGTAGTTTTCTTTATATAGGTTTTTTGTCTCTTTAGTTAAATTTATTCCTAGGTATTTTATTCTTTTAGTTGCAATTGTAAATGGGATTCGTTTCTTGATTTCCCCCTCAGCTTGTTCATTACTAGTGTATAGAAATGCTACAGATTTTTGAATGTTGATCTTGTAACCTGCTACTTTGCTGTACTCATTTATTAGCTCTAGTAGTTTTGTTGTGGATTTTTCCGGGTTTTCAACGTATAGTATCATATCGTCTGCAAACAGTGATAGTTTTACTTCTTCCTTTCCAATTTTGATGCCTTGTATTTCTTTTTCTTGTCTAATTGCTCTGGCTAGAACCTCCAACACAATGTTGAATAATAGTGGTGATAGTGGACATCCTTGTCTTGTTCCTGATCTTAGGGGGAAAGTTTTCAATTTTTCCCCATTGAGGATGATATTAGCTGTGGGTTTTTCATATATTCCCTCTATCATTTTAAGGAAGTTCCCTTGTATTCCTATCTTTTGAAGTGTTTTCAACAGGAAAGGATGTTGAATCTTGTCGAATGCCTTCTCTGCATCAATTGAGATGATCATGTGATTTTTCTGCTTTGATTTGTTGATATGGTATATTACATTAATTGATTTTCTTATGTTGAACCATCCTTGCATACCTGGGATGAATCCTACTTGGTCATGAAGTATAATTCTTTTAATGTGCTGTTGGATACGATTTGCTAGAATGTTATTGAGGATTTTTGCATCTGTATTCATTAGAGAGATTGGTCTGTAGTTTTCTTTTTTTGTAATATCTTTGCCTGGTTTTGGTATGAGGGTGATGTTGGCTTCATAGAATGAATTAGGTAGTTTTCCCTCCACTTCGATTTTTTTGAAGAGTTTGAAGAGAATTGGTACTAATTCTTTCTGGAACGTTTGGTAGAATTCACATGTGAAGCCATCTGGTCCTGGACTTTTCTTTTTAGGAAGCTTTTGAATGACTAATTCAATTTCTTTACTTGTGATTGGTTTGTTGAGGTCATCTATGTCTTCTTGAGTCAAAGTTGGTTGTTCATGTCTTTCCAGGAACCCGTCCATTTCCTCTAAATTGTTGTATTTATTAGCGTAAAGTTGTTCATAGTATCCTGTTATTACCTCCTTTATTTCTGTGAGGTCAGTAGTTATGTCTCCTCTTCCATTTCTGATCTTATTTATTTGCATCCTCTCTCTTCTTCTTTTTGTCAATCTTGCTAAGGGCCCATCAATCTTATTGATTTTCTCATAGAACCAACTTCTGGCCTTATTGATTTTCTCTATTGTTTTCATGTTTTCAATTTCATTTATTTGTGCTCTAATCTTTGTTATTTCTTTCCTTTTGCTTGCTTTGGGGTTAGCTTGCTGTTCTTTCTCCAGTTCTTCCAAATGGATAGTTAATTCCTGAATTTTTGCCTTTTCTTCTTTTCTGATATAGGCATTTAGAGCAATAAATTTCCCTCTTAGCACTGCCTTTGCTGCGTCCCATAAGTTTTGATATGTTGTGTTTTCATTTTCATTCGCCTCGAGGTATTTGCTAATTTCCCTTGCAATTTCTTCTTTGACCCAGTCGTTGTTTAGGAGTGTGTTGTTGAGCCTCCACGTACTTGTGAATTTTCTGGCACTCTGCCTATTATTGATTTCCAACATCATTCCTTTATGGTCCGAGAAAGTGTTGTGTAAGATTTCAATCTTTTTAAATTTGTTAAGACTTGCTTTGTGACCCAGCATATGGTCTATCTTTGAGAATGATCCATGAGCACTTGAGAAAAAGGTGTATCCTGCTGTTGTGGGATGTAATGTCCTAATGTTATAGGACATTACATCCCACAATAGACTTAATGTCTATTAAGTCTAGTTCATTTATAGTAATATTCAGATTCTCTATTTCTTTGTTGATCCTCTGTCTAGATGTTCTGTCCCTTGATGAGAGTGGTGAGTTGAAGTCTCCAACTATTATGGTATATGAGTCTATTTCCCTTTTCAATGTTTGCAGTATATTCCTCACGTATTTTGGGGCATTCTGATTCGGTGCGTAAATATTTATGATTGTTATGTCTTCTTGTTTAATTGTTCCTTTTATTAGTATATAGTGTCCTTCTTTGTCTCTTTTAACTGTTTTACATTTGAAGTCTAATTTGTTGGATATTAGTATAGCCACTCCTGCTCTTTTCTGGTTGTTATTTGCATGAAATATCTTTTCCCAACCTTTCACTTTCAACCTATGTTTATCTTTGGGTCTAAGATGTGTTTCCTGTAGACAGCATATAGAAGGATCCTGTTTTTTAATCCATTCTGCCAATCTATGTCTTTTGATTGGGGAATTCAGTCCATTGACATTTAGTGTTATTACTGTTTGGATAATATTTTCCTCTAACATTTTGCCTTTTGTATTATATATATCATATCTGATTTTCCTTCTTTCTACACTCTTTTCCATATCTCTCTCTTCTGTCTTTTTGTATCTGACTCTAGTGCTCCCTTTAGTATTTCTTGCAGAGCTGGTCTCTTGGTCACAAATTCTTTCAGTGACTTTTTGTCTGAGAATGTTTTAATTTCTCCCTCATTTTTGAAGGATAATTTTGCTGGATATAGGAGTCTTGGTTGGCAGTTTTTCTCTTTTAGTATTTTAAATATATCATCCCACTGTCTTCTAGCTTCCATGGTTTCTGCTGAGAAATCTACACAAAATCTTATTGGGTTTCCCTTGTATGTAATGGATTGTTTTTCTCTTGCTGCTTTCAAGATCTTCTCTTTCTCTTTGACCTCTGACATTCTAACTAGTAAGTGTCTTGGAGAACGCCTATTTGGGTCTAATCTCTTTGGGGTGCGCTGCACTTCTTGGATCTGTAATTTTAGGTCTTTCATAAGAGTTGGGAAATTTTCAGTGATAATTTCTTCCATTAGTTTTTCTCCTCCTTTTCCCTTCTCTTCTCCTTCTGGGACACCCACAACACGTATATTTGTGCGGTTCATATTGTCCTTGAGTTCCCTGATACCCTGTTCAAATTTTTCCATTCTTTTCCCTATAGTTTCTGTTTCTTTTTGGAATTCAGATGTTCCATCCTCCAAATCACTAATTCTATCTTCTGTCTCTTTGAATCTATCATTGTAGGTATCCATTATTTTTTCTATGTTTGCTACTTTATCCTTCACTTCCATAAGTTCTGCGATTTGTTTTTTCAGTTTTTCTATTTCTTCTTTATGTTCAGCCCATGTCCTCTTCATGTCCTCCCTCAATTTATCGATTTCATTTTTGAAGAGGTTTTCCATTTCTGTTCGTATATTCAGCATTAGTTGTCTCAGCTCTTGTGTCTCATTTGAGCTATTGGTTTGTTCCTTTGACTGAGCCATATTCTCAATCTTTTGAGCGTGGACAGTTATCTTCTGCTGCTGGCGTCTGGGCATTTATTCAGATTTCTCTTGTTGTTGGACCCAGCAAGGTTGTAATATTTTTCTGTGAAATCTCTGGGTTCTGTTTTTCTTATCCTGCCCAGTAGGTGGCGCTCGTGGCACCCGTTTGTCTGCGGGTCCCACCAGTAAAAGGTGCTGTGGGACCTTAAACTTTGGAAAACTCTCGCCGTCCTGGGGGTTCGCTAGCCAAAACGGCTTGAGCCGGCCCGGGTTCTGAACGCAGGGAGGGTTGCTGGTTGCCGCAGCCAGGGAAAGAGCCCGTCCGAATTTCCTAGTCGGCCCTGGGCAACAAGCGTGGCGGGAGGGCGCCAGCGGCAGCGGCCCGCCCGAGAGAGTGCACGTTCCCCGGGAGTCACGGGTTTGGAAGGGGCCTCCCCCACCCGTCACCGTTCTCCGCGGCCTGGGGGTTTCCGATCCAATTCTCTCAGTTGGTCCGGGGGCTGCGCGTGGTGTGGGCGCCAGCCGTCTTTGTTTCAGGGGACCGCCTCTCCAATTCTCCCAGCCGGCCCGGGAAGGGGGAAGGGAGTCTGGTTGGTTTTTTGATTGTTTGCTTGTTTGTTTTTTTGGCGGAAGTGCATGGGCTGGGAATCGAACCTGGGTCTCCCACATGATAGGCATGAATTCTACCACTGAGTTACCCTTGCATCCTCAGATATTTATTATTTCTTACAATTGCATATGAATCTACAATTTCTAAAATTTAAAAGTTTAACTATAACAAAAACTAAAATTAGTCATCGTAGTTGTTATTTGTCATGTTTTCTGATTGCCCAGCTCTGTTTGAATGCACTTGCTAATTTAGGGGAATTCCTCACCTGTAAATACCACCACCCCAACAGAAGGCAGAAAGCTTACTTACTGTACCTTCTTAGCTAAATCAAAGGCATCCAGACATACTTACATGAGACTTTAAGTAGAAAGTAGGTAACCAGAAATACAGGCATCCTTCAATTTATTGTTCTTTGCTTTATTGCACTTTTTAGATACTGCATTTTTTGGCAAATTGAAGATTTGTGGCATTCCACCAATAAGAAAGTCTATCAGAACCATTTTTCCAACAGTATCTGCTCATGTCATGTCTCTGTGTCACATTTCAGTAACTCTACCAATGTTTCCAACTTTTCCATTAATATTATTACATCTGTGATTGGGTTCTGTGATCAGTGACCTTTCATGTTATGACTGTAATCATTTTGGGGCACCACAAACTGCTCCTGTATTAGATGGCAAACTTAATTGACATATGTTGTGTGTGTTCTGATCACTCCATCTATTGGCCACCCTCTGGTTTCTCCCTCTCCTCAGGCCTCCCTGTTCCCTGAGATGCAACAATATTAAACTATGCCAATTAATAACCCTACAATAGCCTCTAAGTATTCAGGTGAAAGGAAGAATTGCACATCGCTTACTATAAAACCAAGGTTGGAAATGATTAAGCTTAGTGAGGAAGGCATGTTGAAAGTTAAAATAGACCACTCTTGCACCAAACAATCAGCAAAGTTGTGAATGCAACGAAAAGTGTTTGAAGAAAATGAAAAGTGCTCCTTCAGTGACCTCACAAATAATAAGAAAGTGATACGGCTTTATTGCTGAAATTGGAGCGAAAGTTTGAGTGGTCTGGATAGAAGATCAAGCCAGCCACAACATTTCCATGAGCCAAAGCCTAATTCAGTGCAAGACACAATCTCCTTAATTTTATGGAAGCTGAGACGGGTGAGGAAGCTTTAAAAGAAAAAAGAATTGAAGTTAAGAGTTGGTACAAGAGATTTAAGGAAAGAAGTCGTCTCTATAACATAAAAGCACACGGTGATGCAGCAAGTGCTAATGTAGAAGCTACACTGATAAAACTAGTACAGATTTGGAGGTGCTTCATATAGAGGAACAAAGAAAGTGGTTTCTTGAGGGAGAATCTATTCCCAGTGAAGATGCTGTCACCATGTTGAAATGACAACAGGATTTAGACTATCACATATACTTAGTTAATAAAGCAGTGGCAGGATCTGAGAGGATTGACTCCAATTTTGAAAAAAGCGCCACTGTGCATGAAATGCTATTTTATAGCATTACATGCCACAGAGAAATCTTCCATGAAAGTTAGAGTCAATTGATGCGTCAGACCTCATTGTTGTCTTATTTTAAGGAATTGCCATAGTCACACCAAACTTCAAAGATTATGACTTGCTGAAGGTTCCGATGATGGTTAACATTTTTATGTGTGTTGTTATTTTGGACATAATGCTATTATTGTACATGCAATAGACTGCAGTACAGGTAAACATAACTTTTATATGCACTGGGAAACCAAAAAATGCCTGTGATTTGCTTTATTGCGATAGTTGCTTTGCTGCAATGCTCTAGAACTGAATCCACCATACCTCTGAGTAATGATCATTAAAAGGGCCAGGCACAGTCTATTTTGCTCATGGGAAAGAGGGTGGGTTTGGGGATATAGGCACTGGGCTTTCAAGGGCAGTATTGATTATAAACCCAAGTTTCTAGCACATATGCCATCGATGTTTGCAGCAGAGAGGTGCAGTGTGAGAGCCAACTCTGTTTCTGAAGTTTGAAAATAGCAATGGCAGCTGTTTAGTTAGATGGTCAATCTGAGGCATCGTGATACTGGAGGCTGAGCTTTAGGCTTGGATTCCAAGACCTTTCAACAATTTTTGTGTATTTTCTAATCAATGGTTTGCTGGAGCCGGCTCAGTCTTGCTCAAGAAAGCCAGTTGTGCATGTCTTCTCCCAAATTCGCTTTCAGTGATGTCACCTTCATTGCTCAAAAATGGCAAAAGGTACAAATCAGGGTTTTGGTTTTCCTAGAAAGCTTGACAAACATTTACAAGCACACTTCTGAAACATCTTTTAAATGAAGTCCTTCCCTGTTTGATCCTCCCTCATCAGCGTCTGTTGCTTAAAATGCAAACCTCTGACTGGTATAGCTATAATTCACTCCCCTTTGGAAGAATTTCTCTTTAATAGTCATTTTGCTTCAATATCGAAATGTATCATCAGCATTTCTTTTCAGTTACTTCATTAATTCATTCCACTTGGAATGCGGTTTTCCAGACACTGGGCTAGGCTCTCGGGATACAACCCTCACTGGTAGATGGGGCGGGGGGCAGCCTCACAAGCATCACATAGTTTAGGGCTAAGGAGAAGCTGTGGAAGAGCAGGGGAAATTGACCAAAGCAGCTGATTAGGTAAGACTTCCAAACATGTGGTATGAAGCTGCGATTTGAAGGTTGATTAGTAGTTAATGAAGCAGAGAGAAAAAGGAGGATCAATTCAGACAGGAAAGCATATTTCAAGGCCTGGTGATACCAAAAAGGTTGGCTTTTAGGAAGGGCTGAAAAGCCAGTATGGCTGAAAGGAACAAAGCAGAGGGGCTTTTCACTATGAATTCGCTTTCATCCTAGTCTTGCTTATCGTCCTCTCAATCAGCTTAATTCCTTTTTTTCCTTGGCTTTAAACAGAGGCTGCAAATTCTGAGGCTCAAATCCGGACCCAAAAACTTTTCCAGGAGGTTTGCTGCTCTTGTTTTCCTAATTTCTTATTTCAGTGGTTGCGGAGCACCAGCCTCTGCAGGGAACTCCTCACTCACAAAGCTGTTATTTTATAATATTTATTAATTTCAGGATCACGGTTCCCAGCTTGTTCTGATTTGTGAGAAACACATAAAATAAACTACTGAAACTTCAGTGGAGGATTCAGATGCTAAGGTTGTTATTGCTTTTAAATCCTTTATTCTTTTTTCCTCTTTTCTTCCCATCCATTAGATATTTCCCAGACACAAGTTTTCCTTTTTTGTTCCCTGCATGCCCCTCATCCCCAAGCCTTGCTTTCAGATACTAAGAGATGTTCCCTTCAGCAAATGGCTTGCTCCATTAGCTACTAATTTTTAAGACATGAAACATATGAAAAGAGAAAAGTATTATTTTAAAATAAAACATATACAAAGTTATTTGGGTTACTATGTGTACAAGTATAGATATATAAGATATACAAGATGTACATAAGATATATAAGTATGGATATATAATTATTGATGTTGTACACTGTAGGTATGATAGGGATGCAAAATGGTGCAACCACTTAGGAAAAGTTTGACAGTTCATCGAAATGTTAAACAGAGTTACCATGTGATCAGCAATTACACTGAGTTATATGCCAAAGAGAAATGAAAACGTATGTCCACACAAACACTTGTACACAAATATTCACTTATATAATTGTCACTTTACATTTAGAAATGCATAACTTTTTATGACTTTTATAAGAATTAGTATTATTTAGTTTTATCAAATTCAATGTATGCAGTTTTTTTTGTTTTCAATATTTTACTGCCACTTAAAAAAATTAAAGCAATACATTTCCTGTAGAAAAAAATAGCTCTGAATTGTACAAAGTAAAAAGTAAAATTCTGTATTCTGTCCCCATGCGCTGTATATTCTCCAGAGGTAGTTTCTGGTAACTGTTTTGTTTTTGTAATTATCTAGCTATAGTCTTCACATTTTATTTATACATGCATTTTTATTTAAACACAAATGGTACCAAAGTATCCATTTGTTCTGCAACTGCCCTTATGACCTAATATTTCATGAATATGTCAATATGTATGTTTATAGCTGAATAATATTAGATTTAACAAATCCTTTATTTATTGGGCATTTCAATTCTTTCTAAAAATATATATTTTATAAATGTATTGTGGCTATATATATATATATACACACACACACACACAACATAAAATTTCCCATTTTAGCCACTTTCAAGTGTATAATTCAGTGGTGCTAAATACATTCACAATCTTGCACTTCTGTCCACTACCAAAACTTTCTCATCCACTCAAATAAATTATCTTAAATATTTTTTATATACAATGCTAAAATGAGCTTCATTTGCCTATATCTCTGCATCCTAGAGCAGTATGCCAATAGGATAGTTTCATAGATGGCATGATTTGGGAAGATGCATGTTTAAAATTTTTTTTTCTTTTTTTTTTTTAACATGGGCAGGCACCGGAAATCGAACCCGGGTCCTCTGGCATGGCAGGCAAGCATTCTTGCCTGCTGAGCCACCGTGGCCCCCCCAACATGTTTAAAATTTTGATGATTATTGCATGATTGTTCTTGAAACATTGATATAAATGTAATCTGCCTCCTATCAACCATCCTCTCCCAAGATCTTGAAAGTCTCATCTAATTGTGGTATCAGGTTCAAAGTCAAGGTCTTGTCATCTGTATCAGTCCCATGCAGATGAGGCTGTTTGACCACCGCTTCTGGGGTGTAGTTCCTTCTTCTTCAGGTACCTGAGAGCTAAAAATACAAGTTAAATACCTTCCTAATGCCTTCCACACAATGGTGAAGCAGAGCAGGATGGCTGCATAGATACTCCTACTCAACGGGAGAGGAGCAAGAGAAAATAGGAGTTATTGGTCCGTAGCAATTCCAATATCTCACCTGGGTCCATTTGTCAGGACCATTATCTGTCTAGGGTCTGGCTCTGTTTCCAGGGAGTGGTTCCATAGAAGCATTGTTCTCCTTCCCTCTCAGCTCCATTTTTTGCTCCTTGGCTCTACCCTCTAAGAGTTCTTTTTTCTCTTTATGTAATGGCCCATATTTTAGCTGAGTACCTTTTTCAGCTGTTTTTCCTGCTTCTGTAGATGGTCAGGATCCAGAGTTCTTTCATTTTCAATTATCTCACTCTTTTAGAGCAAGCTGATGAAGTTTTTACCAGAACAACTATCTTACGATTTTGAAAGCTGTCTATGATTCTTATTTATATTCACTCTTTGCACCCAAAATCAAACCCGTAATTCTTTTTGACACAGGCCTCTTTCTAGTTTGAGCTAGGCAGATTAATATGGAGCAATGCTCTTAAAATTCTCCAATGAGGCCTATTTGTCTATCTGAGAACTCTGTCATGCTCAGTCTTAAACCTTTCTGATTTCTTAACAAATAATATTGTACTTATCATGATTTGATCAATGCTAGATCATTTCTCACTAGAAGAATATTTTGCCAAATTCTGAGTTTTATTTTACAACCCAGCAAGCCTTAGTTCCTCTATATTTACTCGAAATTCTTCTTGAAAACTGAACAGTTCCCTCTTTAACTCATCTCTCTCTTCCCATACCTTATGTACTGATAAAAAAAAAAAAAAAAAAGCAAAACAAAATGCAACTGACACTTTTTTGGATCCTAAGATTAGGTTTGGGGATAGAATTCAGGAACTGTCTAGAAATAGGCATGAGTACTCTGTGCAGAAACAATGAATTTTTTTTTCTCTTTCCAGCTGTATCTCTTTCTTTACGTGCCAGCTTTATTATGCTGTTTTACTACAGTTTTTTCCACATGGCAAAAATTACAGCTGTTAATAAACCCATGCTTTTTCATGATATAGGTCCAACAACTGAAAGATTGAATAAACTCGCTTTTGGTCATAAATACCATGTTCCACATTTTAAGAGCTCTCTAAGTTTTAGCCAGGTGCCCATGTCTGAACCAATAAACTAGGACCAAGGGTTAAGGGGCATCTTGCCAGTATGACTGCTTCTACTGAAACTATTTTTGGAGAGTGAGGGAAGAGGCAATTCTTAAAAATGGTAAGCTAGTCAGACAATTTGGTAGATCTACATACTGCCAGGTAAGTGGTCCTTAGGTAAACTAAAGGAAGTTCTTCATAAATACATGGATAAGCTAATGTTAAGGGAAAAGTGTATTCCAAAGGCAGTGTAGGGGAAAAAATCAAATTGAAATAAAAAAGGTGAAATTCAGGGACATTTGAATTAAGATTGTTTGTCAGCTCTGAAATATTACATGCACATTACTTAAGAAAGAGCCCTTTGAAGACAGTGGTTTACTTTGCATTTGTTTTTCTGTCCTTATAATTTTAGGACCTAGCTTCTTTCAGGGTAAATGGTAGGTACTCAGTGATGGCAGGTGGGGTGAATGAACAAAGGAATGAAGAGAGTTTGAGAAAAAGAATAAATCCAGAGAGTCAGGGCATTGATATTGTGAATCAATTTTGAGATTATCTTCTTTTAACTTCCATAATTCTCCAAATGCCTCAGTTTGTTGGATTATTGAACACTGATTGATATAGGCTAATTCACAATTGGAATTCTAAACCTCAAACTATTATAAATTTCACATCTGGATTATTTGAGAAATTAAAACAAAAATTTAAAGGTTTAAAAATTTACATTTTAACTATCTTCAAAACAATATCAATTCCTACATAAAAATATATATGTCTAAAATAAGTCTTACATTTAAAAGTCCAAAACATTCCTAATTTTTTCTTCTCAAAAAATCTAAAATTAGGTAAAAGCCACAAAAGATGCAACAGAGCAAAATGGCTTATGTTTGGCAAATCCACTGGGGTTTATTAATATTCAATTCATCCTAAACCATCAGCATATTTTTCCAAAGCCTGATTGAAACTTTTCTTAAAAGAATGCCATGTATAAAATTTAATTTTGTGGCTTCCCAACCTGTTATGCAACATCTGACATGTTCCATGGATTTTAGGCAAGAGTTTCAAATGGATGCTGCCAAGGTAGCAAACTCAGTCTTTTATTATGGGGCAGTTTTAATGCAACTGTGTATAAAATGATTCTTTCACATTTGTATGTCTATGAGCTTCTCCTATTAATAAATAATGTTAGTTGTATTAAATATGTTATAGGATAAAATACTTGGTTTCTTATATATGATTTGTTTTACAAAACAGGAAATCATTTTAATGACAAAGAAATGGGAAAGATAAAAAAATAAATGAGTTAAAAATGTTGGCAAATGTTTATTAAAATATTTTTCTATTTTATTTCACCATTGATATTTCTTTGAGTCTTTATAAAAATGAACTGTAAATGTACATGTGTATAGCTATGTAAATATATATTTGTATATACTGACTGAGTTTCTTGGACGTTGGGAAATTGGAATCTTTTTGTCATCATTTGCTATTTTTCTTAAATGGAATTGGACACTCCCTTATGCTCTATAATATCACTGTAAGACAGCGTAAAATCTTTTTTATCACCCTGACTTATTGCATTTTCTTTGGAAATTTCAGGAAATTTCAGGAAGTTCCAGGAAATTTCACTGAGCTAACGAAACGTCTAAACTTTGGCTTCATAAGTGTTGCCTAGTGAATCAATAATATTATCATATTATTTATTTTATAACTTTATTCCCTAAGCCTGGCAGTTTATTTGGAATTTTATTTCGTTTCCTTGCTGCTAAAACAAAATACCATGCTGGTTTAAATAACGGGAATTTACTGGCTCATGGTGTTGAGACTAGGAGAAGCCCAAAGACAGGGTGTCAGCAGAGCTGCCATTTCTTCCAGGAGAAGGTGGTGTCTGTCGCTGGCTGCCGCGTGGCTTGTCCCTGGATTTTCTGTCATTTGGCAAAGCATATGGCGGCATCTTCTCCTTCTCCTACCAGCTCCCAATGACGCCTAGAATCTTGCTTCCTGCGGCTTCCCCACTATGTGCCAATGTTTTCTGCTTATAAAGGACTCCAGGAATCCAGATTAAAGCCCAGAGCTAATCAGTTGGCCACACCGTCGGTAAAAAAATAACATCTCACAAAGGTCCTATTTAAATGGGATCAAACCATAGGAAGGGGGTAAGATTAAGAAAATGTTTTGTTGGGGTACATAATCCCAAATCACCATAGATGTCACTCATTTGTACACACACACTCTCTTATTTTTCACATTCACACACTTGCCAAAGCCAGACTACTTTCAATTCCTATTTTCATCTAGGTAATGGGTTTGTATCAAAATGAGTACGATGTGTAAAAAACATTCACAAATTGTTATTTCTGTATGTTACACAGAAATATTTTATGCTATTGAATATTCATGGAATGCACAAGGTATATAGCAGAAAAACCCATTAAAAAATTGACCCAATATTAGGGAAAGGCTTATACCTTGGAAACTATTTCAAAATTGATATCTTTATTTCAGGTCTGTTGACTTTTTATCCAAAAGATAGATAGATTCATGAAACACTGCCTTGGTGTACCTGAAGGGCAAATTAATGTAGTAACCCTTACTTTTAACTAACTGCTTGAGTCTACTCAGTATCCTAGAAAGAAAACAGAAAGAGAGAACCTGTGTTCTGGTTATGCCTCTCCCACTTGCCTGAGATTGTTAGCCATTTAACAAACATTTGTGCTACAACGAATTTATCTTGTAAAACAGTGGTAATATATTTTGCTAATCTTCTGAAGATTTAAAGTAAATCAGTGTTTATTATCTAGTTGGCACTGCTGAGTGCTTTACCTGAGGGTGGGAGAGTAAATTTTAGACACTTGAAGTGCTTTTCACTTCCAGCATTCCCATTTCCAATTCCCTCTAATTTATACCCATCTACTTCTCAAACTCAAGGAGGGATGGTAGCATAAGTTTTCTATACTTCCTTCCCTCAGGGTAGGATTCCTACAGTAGTAATACAAGAAATCTCATGAGCTTTTTAGTTTTAAAATAGATTTTTGAATTTTAAAGCAGAGCGCATGCTATTGAAACAAAAATTTTTTGAGTTTTAATCTGTATCTATTGAATAGCAAAAACCAACACTCCTCATCTAAACAATAAACAGGGAATGCCCAGTAAGAGCTGAAATTTTGCCTCCAACTCCATAGATCATATTAAGATCCCATGGGTTAGGAAAGGGAATAAAGGTTGGAGAAGGAAGGAAAGCATGTAAGGGCCTCTGCCTGGGAACCATCTATGCTTCTGGTCCTGTCTCCAGATTGGCCTTTGGTGAGCTGGCTTTGGGATGAGAAAACCAGGAGCCCTGACCTGCATTCAGCTCCCTTATGAAAGGGAGCACACATGGTCGTGGGTTTTCCTGGTGTGTGCCAGCCTGCTGTAGCAGCCGAAGTGTAGAAATGGCAGCCAGATTTGTTGAGGCAGAAGAGTCTTGATAAAAGTTATTGACTCCTTGGAGTACAGATAATTATGTCGGTTTCTCAAGACCTCCTTCTCTCCCTCCTACCCAGAAAAGGATTAGAACTGGCTGTAAATGGAACAGTAGATCTGAGATCCCTGAGTCAAGTTAGGGGGACGTCGATTGCATTGACTGGTAACTAAAGCATACAGGAAGGCAGGCATCTCAAAAGATGCCACTGTGAAAGGATAGGGACTCACAGAAATTTTCAGTGTGAGCAGAGATCAATGATCAGGAACGAGGTTTCTCTCCCAACGCTGAGAAGCTACCTAAATTCCTTATAGCTAAGGTATTACTCCGCCAGTTAAAAGTTTGAGGTATCTGAGTGCTTACATAATTAACCAATAATTAATATTTTGTCATCAAGCGCATATTGTCTCAGAAGAGAAAAACATCACCTTTTGCCTTCCTAAATGAATGAAATTCATGCCAATTAAACATACATTATTTTAGCATCCACAACAATGATATGAAACAAGGATCAATGTCGTTCCCATTTTTCATGTGGGAAATCTTGAGGTTTAAGTTCAGAAACTTGTCTTAGATCACAGATTATAAGTGGCAAAACAGAATCGAAACTACATCTATCTAATTATGGAAGCTAAGTTTAAATCAAAAGAAATAATAAATATGGTAGAATTTACAAGTAATTTACTATACTATTATGTAAGTTAGTATTACATATCTACTGTAAATGAATTTGATAAATATATATAAGGAACTAAATAAATATATAGAATCCAGTATCTTGAGTTTTGTTTTTTTTCTTTTTTTTTTTTTGCATGTGCAGGCAACAGAAATCGAACCCCGGTCTCCGGCATAGCAGGTGAGAATTCTGTCTGCTGAGCCATCATAGCCTGCCCATATCTTGAGTTTTAATATGTTTGATATAACATTATATCACTTCTCATATTGCTTTGCTCTTTCTTGATACATGTAATTATTAATAAAATAGATGCATAAAAACGGGTTGATCTTAAGTACTTCAGCCTCTCTGTCCCATTTACTCTGCTTTACGAATAGTTAAAAATAAACATACTATCACATTACATAGCTACTGTGTCTTTCTGTGCATTTTTCTCCACGTTTTTATGCCTAAATATTTGCAGACCCTCAACAATGTCACCACCTGGTTGCAAAGTACACGTATATTTCACCTTTGCAAAATGACATAGGCTTGACAAATAAAAACTCTGGAAATAAATATGGTTATATATGGATGTTGCCATTAGTTAACATAGGCTAGGCTTATGCTGCAATAAACATCTCCCCCAAATCTCCATAACTTAATACGGTGGTTCAGCAGGCAGAGTTCTTGTCTGCCATGCTGGAGACCTGGGTTCGATTCTTGGTGCCTGCCCATGCAAACAAAAACATAAACAAAACAAAACAAACAAACAAAAAACACTAGCAGACCATGGTGGCCCAGCAGGCAGAGTTCTTGCCTGCCATGCCAGGGACTCAGGTTCAATTCCTGGTGCCTGCCCATGCAAAAAAATAAAAAAAATACAACAAAATTTCCTCTTGTGGTGCCTCCATTTCAACATGAAGCCCCCTCAATTGTTGCAGTTGAAGGAGAGAGGAGTGAGAAGCTCACTCATTGGCCCCTCAGAGCTTTGTCAAGATGTCACAGGCATTGCGTCCTCTCAAAAGCCATGGGCGAGAACCAGTCATATGCCCACCCCAACTACAAGTGGGTGGAGAAGCTTACTCTCCCATGGATCCAGAAGAAGTGAGAACTTTGTGTAGGAGAACTCTGAAAACTTCATTACTTTGAAATGCATTAGAACAAAGTATATGTTTGAGTGTTTATATGAATGCTTCATCTTTTAAAGATTTAAAATGATATAACAGTGAAATTTTCACATGGAACCGAGAGGCATAAAGCCTAATGATGTGGGTTCACATAAGAGGACTGACCTGGAAAATGCATCTGCCTCTCCACATGTGATTTTAAAACATGTCTCCACATTTTTTGACAACCCTCTCACAAAAGGTGGCATCTAATTCTCTTGTCTTTGGATATGCACAGGCTTTGTGATTCACTTTTCTAACAAATGGAATGCTGCTGAGGTGATGTTAGGTGATGCTAAGTCTCGAATAGGGAAAAAAGAGCTTCGGCATGACTCTCCGTCAGGACTCAGGCCGTGGAAGCCCCAAGCAGATATAGAAGACCAACTTTCCTGATTCTACCGTACTGGGAAGACAATGTGCAAAGACACAGAGATATAAACAGAGATAACACCTGGCTCCTCCTGGCCTAGTGACTAGCTATCTTCCCAGTGCCTTGCTCCAGCCGAGTGAGCGGAGGAACCGTCATCCGATTCTAGCCAGCAGCCTTCAAATCTTCCCGCTGAGGCCTAAGACATGAGGGAACAGAGATGAGTCCAGCCCGCGGTGCCCAGCCTGAATTCCTGACTCAGAGACTCTGTGACCCTAGTAAATGATTGGCTCACTAATGAGTGTTGAGGCAATTTGTGATATTGCTGCAGTAACTGGACTCTATGGTTTTCATATTTTTCTTGCCTATGTAAGAATCAGTATCTGTGAGAAAAGGGTCTAAGTTCAGGGGCTGATGAGTCTCTTCTCTTTCCCAGAAAACAAGTGAAATGGTCGATTCTGTCAATGACCAAAACCAAGAGGTTTGCTCCTTCATGGTGCTTAAAGGTATTTGAAAATAATTTGGAAAGTAAAACTGTTATTTTCATAATTTCCCTCTGGAAATATTGCAACTCTTTTTTGAACATCTTTATCATTAGGAAATGGTACATATTAGTAAAACTACCTCTTCAACCTTGCAATTTGATCACATGTTCCCACAGCCTGATTTCAGGAGAAGTATATAAATGTTCTTCACCTTGTTAATATTAAAATGTATATTTTATATGAAAATGTTTATTAAATTGTTTCTTCAGTTGCCTTTACATCACTATGAAGAAATATAATTCTAATAATCTCCCTTTCAAGGATGTTTATCTATTATTTATGTTTTTCTCCAAATTTGCATGATGCAAGTTAACTACTCTGCATTTCTATTTTGAGTTTGAAAAAAATGTCTCCAAGTTTTATCCCATCTCTGCAGTGGTGCACATGAAAAAACAGTAGTCTTATGATAAATAAATGTGTGTGGGAAATAAGCAGACACCGTGGCGAACATCGCTAGTGTTTCTATGGCACATTTCATATTTCTCTCCATAGTTATGCATTCTGTTATTGTTATTTGTATACCCATTTGATCTGCTTAAAAGCAGGGGTTGTGACTTTTTGTTCTCAGAGGCTCTATTTCTAATGAAGCTTCTGATATAAGGTATATGTCAAATGAACGCTTGCTGATAATGTCACTTGTTCCCTTAATAAACACGTTTATTTCTAAAATTCCAATGCAAAATAATTGAACTATATAGATAAATTTATTTTTAGATAGCTCATGTAGTTTTAAAAGATTTCCAAAAATTTAGTTTCAGTGAATGTAAGTTAAAATATGTTCTTGTTCTGTGACTATGTCACTATTGGAAATGACCTAAAACTCCTTTAGTTTAATGACTGATAGAAATACAGGGGTTTTGATGTATTATTGTAATGCATGGCAAGTCCACGGTGATTGCTAAAGAAGCCTCTGACTCACTTAAAAACAAATTCTCTTTAAGGAGTGACATATGGTGATATTTCTGGAATATGTCTATTTACTATTTTCAAAGGAGATAATTTCTTAGGAAATACAATTCATACAACACTTTAATTTAAGGGGAAAATTTGCATGGTTTTCTGGTGATACACTATAAATACTAGAGAGTCCTGGAATACTTTTGTTACAAGAATGAAATGTAGTCTTTACTCACATTTCCTAAAGTTAAGTTCTGCATGAAATTTTCAATGCAAAAAGAACTGCATCTATGCAAAATTGTGTAAAATAAAGAAAGAGGATAAAAATAAATTGTATGAAGTAATTGCCTTGTTATACCTAATATTTAAAAAATTGCTGCAATGTATTACATTCAAGAATAGATTTTTCTATTTTGTGGCAAATCCATTTCGTAGCCGTAGTAAGTGAAAAATTAAAATATTTACCTCAGTTTCAGCCTTTAAACTGGATTAATTACTATATCATGACACCAGGAACAACTTCATTATTCTTTCTGTATATTTGGCTATTTTTCTTAAATTATTGTATTTTATATTAGTACAATGTTAATGTGGAACCTTAAAGTAGGCAAATAGTGTGATTTTATATCTACAGACTTTTTATAATAATTGAAT
Organism: Tamandua tetradactyla; assembly: GCF_023851605.1. Classification (NCBI taxonomy): domain Eukaryota; kingdom Metazoa; phylum Chordata; class Mammalia; order Pilosa; family Myrmecophagidae; genus Tamandua; species Tamandua tetradactyla. The sequence goes on along the minus strand of NC_135352.1, from coordinate 36,521,756 downwards.
TAAGATTTCTTGAATGAATCTGCATTCTTCACCCCTCCCCACCTATTACAGTGTTTTCTGTATCAAGCAATTAAATTAGGAGAATACTAGGGCAGAGAGTGGGCAATGGGCATGGCCCAAGGAAATCAGTAAATGGAAGCAGAGAAGCAAAAGATAAAGAAAGAAAGATTTATATTCTTTAGCCAAAGTGAACATAATTTCTACTTGCATAAACACTCATCCCTAGTTTAAACTATGGTATATCCTTGGGTCACGCTTACAAACAACCATTTGGTTTGCCACCTCTATGATTTCTTTGTAGTGGAAAAGTTATATTCATTACCCAATTGGGCTAGAAATTGTATAGAAATTCTACTATGCAAAAAAGGCATTAAAGTAATTTGGTCATGCGTGTGCATAATTGTTGCTCCCTAAGAAGCCTGTAGCAAGGACATACCAGATGCTTCTGACTTTGGAAATGTCCACTTATAAAGCTAAGTGAATGTTTCTTAAACTGTGAGTCAGACACAATAAATCCAGAGGTTCAACTTCATATCTCAAAGAGATGCCTCCCTCTTCTCTTCTATGAGGGGTCCATCCATTACATAAGTTTGAGACACACTAGACTGTGCACATTTAGAGATTTTCCCATATAGACAAAAGTATGGCTTTGATGCCTTATCCTCTTCTGTTTCTTCTTCTACTTTTTCTTTTTTTTCTGGTCACACAGATCATTTTAAAGATATCAGAATTTCTTCTAGAGAATCTCCTCCTTTAGGACCACCTTGTATTTTACAGTCTCTTCTAATTTAATTATTTCATTAAATGTTTAATTATTTACACTATTTGTATGATAATATAAATATGCTACTAACAAATTATTTGGTTGTTTATAGGACAAGTACTCATTGGTCTTTGTTATATGAAACAAAATATTATTTTTTCAGCAAATTTTTTCAGACAGTTGTAAATAAATGATATTTGCAAAACTACAATATGTGATCAATTGTAAATCCTATATGTTGGGTGCTGCAAGGCACACAAAGATCAAGGATACACAATTGTTAGTTTCAGAGCAATCACCATTAAGGAATGAGATGTAAAAGCATCTATATTGGTATTTCTACAACATAGTGGTTAATGCAAATGTATCTTATGAAATATTGTGACTCTTATGACATAACATTTTTCAATGTTTGCACTTAAACAAAATAAAATGAAACACTGCAAAGAATATCACACCAAAATGTTCACAGGGATTATCTCCTGGTGGTAGGATTAATGTGAGCTTAACATTTTAATCCTTATGTTCATGCATTTTTGAATATTTTTAATGAAATTTTACTTTATTTACAATCTGGTTTGAAATTAAAATAGTTTTAATAAAATATGATATTACTTGAAAGTAAACATGCAAGCAAATGTAGAAGACGAGAGTCAGGAATTCACAGATGGGGATGGGCACCAACAAAGTCTGGGGTTGGGAAAAGATAAAGTATATTTGGGGTAAGTGGAGGATCTCACCCAAACCCTACTGGGATTTTGGTGAAGTGCTTTGAAAACTAAGGAGAGAATCCTGCTTATGATCTGGAAGGTAGCATTGTAAAAGTTGGACGGTAATATTATCAGAGTGGTGTTTTAGAAATATTACTGTATCCTTGGAGCTTTATTTTAAATATAATGAAGAAATGGAGGAGAAGGCTGGATAAAATAATGGACAGTTATTTCTTACTAATGAGAATAACATATATTGCATAGCTGATCTGAGAGTCAAGCCAGCTTTACTGAGGAGAAAGAAAAGAAATGATATATAATTTTATATATTTATATTTATATGTCTAGCTGTACTGTCTTCTTCCTGAAGAGAAAACATATTTTTCTGTATAAGACAAATAGAAAGAGGCTTATTTACAAAGGAGTTGGTTTCTGTATACGAAGTCTTTCTCACGTAAAGGCTTCACTTCATTAAGAGCTGGTAAAACTTCCACGCTCCCTTTTATTTTTGTAATGGTTCATTGGAGTGCTAGTGATTTGGCAATTGAAATATAGCTGTCAGCCCAACAGAAGTGATATGTAGCTTGAGTTATGTCACTGGAAATATATCAGCAAATTCAAAGGAATGAGCACAAAATCAAAAAGAATTTGGAGAAAATATCCAAATAGGAAAACAATTTGCACTCACCTGTTGACAGTTAGTTTTAAACTCGACCTTATTAAATGTTACCCTTTAATCTTTAAACTGACTAATTCTTTAAAATCATAATTCTAGTCTTTGAATTCATCAAGTTGCAAAAGCTGGAAAATTTATAAGCGTTTAGAAAATATTTACTGTAAAATTAAAATTTGGAATTCTCTGTAATATATTTCACAAATCCTTTCAACTTATTTTCCTTTCCAACTCCAAAGATAGAAACCAGCTCTGTGCTTCCAAATTTCTGGAATGGTTACAGAGGGGTCAATGTTAAAAGCCAACTTTCAGGTCTCATCTAGTGTTACTGTTTTGGTGGTAGTTTTTGATACTTCGTGCTTTGAATCCATTTATAGGAGACATGTAGTGTGTGTGTGCTTTTGTTTTTACAGAGAAAATATGCTCAAGAAAGTCATGTTTTTTTCTAAGCTTTTCTTACTTCAGTATTGGGAGAAAAATCCAGAAACATCTGTTTTCCTTCAACTCTCTGTGACTTTGCGTGTCCATTCCTCAGTTATTAGCAACAACTGATTATAAAGTGGGTGATTTTTCTAGGAAGCTCCCTAAAGAAGAGGAATAAATAAACTTAGAAAGATGATATTTTAACCCATCAGATATGCACTTTGGATTGGCAAGCCATTCCCATCTCTTAATGAACCAAGCTATGACCTGGGCTAGCTTGCTATTTGAAGCTGGCTTGTACTTGACTCGTTTCATCAAGCTTTCTCCATGCATTTGATGGAGGAAATGTTTGGAAGATGTGAGAATGGCATTAGAAGTAGCAGGATGGCCTGTGGGTTTGTGTGAAACTTGGGGCTTGGTCTGCAGTAGGAGGTGCTGGAATCTTCCTGGTTCTGTCATTAACTTACTTATGATCCTGGAGAAAACACGTAAGTGATTTTGTGCTCAAATTTCATCAGCAAAAGGAGAGTAACTAACGTTACCTACCTTACTGGGATTTTCTGAGACATGCCAAGTGTAGATATTAGTAACTTAATTTACAAATTCAGGAAGAAAGAGATATGATAAATAATGATATCCCTTCTCCTGAAAAATTAATGTTGTAATAAAATTAATAGAACATTTCTAGGGCGTATTGGTATTACACTTGAAATCAAATTTAGACGTTTATTATTTTTTCTCATATCCATTTCACATTTTCTCATATCCATATCAATAGACTTTGATATTAGCTGATGTAGGCCATCCATAACTCTGGATATGCTAAGAGTTAAGTTTAAATATTTGTCCACACTATCTAAAGAGGGAGGGGTGAGGATAGATTAGAGGATTTTGTTTGTAGTTTTAACAATGTGGTTCCACTGATATTTAATAGGTGTGGTATGCAGAATTCTAAGTCGTAAGGCTGAAGTCATGACTTCATGACTGGGCTTGTGAAACTCTAACCAAAGACTCAATTGAGCCTGCCTGGACTTCTGAACTATAAGAATGTGAGCTAATAAATTGTTGTTTTAGGCTGCTAGATTCCTGGTTATTTGTTATACAGCAATAGAACGGATACATTAAAGCAGCAGTCAACTCTCCATTATTTGTAGTCATAATACCTGCTGGTGACAGGTGACACAATATTTAAGCATGAAGTTGGTTGGATTAATTTGTTGTTGGACTATTTTGTCATTGTTCTTTAGATTGAAAAGATTCACTCACCTGGAAGTCTTGACCCCATTTATTTTACAAGTTTAATTTGTGCCAAATCAACATAATGAATCATCTTTTCACCTTTTAGTTTTTACTTTTTAAGCACTGTTTCTTTAAAAAGCATGTAGGGGTTTAGTCTAAAACATATTTCACTTTTTTGACAAAAGTGGGGCATGTTTTCGAAAAGAAATGCAAAGTTCTACCCAGTGGTGGAGTGCTACCTAAAAAAGATGCATACAACTATATCTGTGAAGGTAACAAGTTATCATGGAAAAAGTTTCTTATGTACTGTTAACAATTAAACATGTTTTGAATACACTAGAATATCTGGCAACTTTGCCATAAAGTCTTGTTCTCATTAAAATGGTTTGGGCTGAACCTTTCTTTGATAATTTAAAATTCCTTTCCACTCTCCTCCTTCCTGCCTCCAACCCCCATGCAAAAAGCATCATTGGTATTTTGGCAAATCAAGATCACTTAAAAACAAACTAACTTGCTTACATTTCCTCAAGCATCTGTCTCATAATCCCAAAAGAACGTGTTGATGAGCATGCTTACTCCACGCTGCTATGGTGCATATGTTTAATTTTGCCCTTATTTTCCTGAGCTATGTACAGTGCATGTAGCACTGACTTCATGATCCCTCTCCAGAAGCCTTATATCCATGAAAATTCTAATTGCTGAAATTGTCTAGGCATGTAAACAATGCTATTTGTAGTGTCAGTGTCCATTAGCTCCTCCAACATTTCTTTATTCCCTCACTCCTTTGCTTTCATACCATTTGAGCTATCCTTGTTTTGGTTACTGGAGATATGTAACAAACTACCTCATGCTTAATACTGTAAAACTGCAATTATATCACACTCACTGATTCTGTGGGCCAGAAATTTGGACAGGGTGCAGTGGGGCTGGCTTGTGTCTGCCTTAAAATGTCTGGAGCATCAGCTGAGGGTAATTCAAATGCCTCGGGGATGGAATTACCTGGGGCTTCTTTAGTCTCATATCTGCTGTCTGGGTCCATGAAACTCAAAGACTGGGCTCGGTGGGGACGATTGATTAGATCACCTACTGATGGCCTCTCAACATGAGTTGGTGTATTCACAGTGTGGTGGGCAGGTTCTAAGAGGGAATTTCCAAGGATGAATTTCCTGAGAGTTGGTGTCCTCAGAGACCTGAACTACAAAGCAGCTTGGCCTTTTATGGCCTTATCTAGAACTCACTTCCACTGCTATTGGCTGAAACAGCCACAAGTCCACCCACATTTAAGGCGAAGGTACATAGACTCTACTCGTGATGGGAGAGAACCAGGCACATTTCAGAAAAGCACGTTGGATAGAATTTACTTGGTGGCCATCTTTAGAAAATATAATATGTCCCAATTAGCCCTTTGGCCACAGCTATTCATATCCCATGCAGATGCAAAATACATTCACCTCTCCCAAGAGCCTAAAATGTCCCATCTCTGACTCAAGGTCAGAATATCATCATCTCAATTACTGATACATAGATAAGACACTTGGAATTCAGTTCCTCAGGTATGATTTCTCTCAATCTGGAGACTGTGAACTAAACAGACAGTTTATCTGTCACCAGCACACAGTCAGATAGATAAAGCATAACCACAATAGCACTCAACAAAAATTGAATCACTGATCCATAGCAGTTCTGAAATCCAGTAGGGGAACCTATCACCACTTCCTCGATTGTGGCTCAGACCTACTCCCAAAGGATTGTTCTCTATGTCTCTTTGTTCCACCCCCTTGGTCATTCTTCCTTTTTCATAAGCAGTAGCCCATGTTTATAGTTCAGTCACTTTTTGTTCAGCTGTGTGTGTGTTTTCTTTCGTTTTTACCTGTGTCTTCCCTATAGACATTCAGGGGTTCAAAGGCCTCTTTCACTATGTACTATTACTGTCCCTTTTTTCTCAGCTGATAAAATTCCTTTAAAAACATTGCGAGCATCCCATATATCAATTTATAAATCGATTCCTTCAGGCAAAATCTTTACTCAGAAATCATTGGAGGTAGGCCCATTACTACTTTGGACCTCTTGTGGAACTTTTGTGGAGTGCCACCCTTAAAATATTTTGAAGCCTTATTTTTTTTCCCAATAGAGGCATGTCCTTATGGCCATTAGAAAGCTTTTTATCTGTCTAAAAGTATCTATGGGGCACTATAGTGGCTTGGAGCTATGCACTGCAGAAAAATACGCTCTTAAATTTAATCCATTTCTGTGGTGTGAACCCTTGTATATAGAATCTTTTGATGAGGCTACTTCAGTTAAGGTGTGGTCCAGGATGGATCTTAAGTCTATTACTGAAGACCTTTCAGGGAAGGCCACAGAGAGAGAGAAATCCAGAAGGAATAGCCAGAAGCTGGATGTCAGTGGAACCTAGAAGAGAAGGAAGAAGCTGGGAGAGGCCACTGTACATTGCTGTGTGACAGAAAAGCCAAGAGCCAAGGATGATCAGCAGCCAGACCAAGGGAGAAAGTATCGCCTTGATGATGCTGTGAGGGTGACTTCATGTAGCCTCAAAACTATGAACCAATAAATTCCCACCGTTTAAGCCTGGCCAATGCATCATATTTGATTTACAAGCCAGGAAACAAAAAACTGGCATGAAATAAATCTATCTGAAATATTAATAAATTATGTCCCTGCTAAATGCACAGTTTCATCTTTACTCTAAGATGGTATTTTTCTGCTAGCACCCTGGGGTTGATAGTTGAACTAACAGCCCTTTCTTCTTGAAATAACTTTTCTTGCTAGAAAGACTTTTGCAGGATGCTGATATTTCCTCTTGAAAAATGAATAATCTATTTTTGAGTTCATCTCTGTCTTCCTTTTATATTCTACTGTAGCCAGCTGGAAAAAGTCACATACACCTTCCTCCTGAAAATCTTCTTACCTAGATTATTGAGTTTATTATTATATTTTTTATTTTCCACATTATTGTGGCTGACTATGGTAGCATAATTCTGCCAACTACATACAAGAATTTCCTTTCCTGTAACTTTCAGTAACAACGTCTCAGTTTCTTTCAAACCTTCACTGACTTCTAGAGGCTACTGTAGCAATGATCTTAACCCAGGTGCTTAAAACAATACACATTTCTTCTCTCACAGTTGTGGAGGCCAGAACTGAAAAATCAATTTATTTGGACAAAATCAAGGCGTCAGCAGAGCTGCACACTCTTTGAAGTTCTAAAGGAGAATTCTGGTTTGGGTGGCTGTTGACATTCTTTGACTTGTGGCTGCATCATTTCAAACTCTGTCTCTGGCTTCATCTCATCTTCTCCTATGTGTGCATGCCAAACCTCTCTTTGCTTCACTTTTATAAGGACACTTGCGATGGAACTGAGAATCCACCTGGATATTCTACCGTAATCTCCCCATCATAAGATTCTTAATCACTTCTCCAAATAAGTTAACACTCACAGTTTCCAAGAACTAAGATATGGATATGAGAGACCAGTTTTCAGCCTACCACACTCAGAGATTCATGTCTGTCCCACTTGTAAAACATAATCACCTCATGAAAATATGCCCCAAAGTTTTAGCCACTATAGCTTCAACTTTAAGTCCCAGAACTCAACTAAATATAATTAGCTCAACTAATAATCCTATGATGATACATTCTAAATCAGAAACTACATACGATTCATACTGGGAAAATGCTTCTCCATTTCTGGACCTGTGAATCAAGAAAATAAGTTATCACTTTCCAAAATACAATGGGGGACATGCATAGTATAACAGTTGTAGGCATTCTATTCCAAAAAGGAAATAATTGAAGGAAGTAAGGGGCCATTAGTCCCATGGAAGTTTGAAATGCAACAAGGCAAATTCCATTAGATTTTAAGGCCTGGTATAACCCTCTGTGACTTATGCCCCGTACTTGAAGCTCATTTCTGCTTCTAGGCGCATCGGTCTCTTCCTCTATGCCCACGGCTCAAGCTCCCACACTTGCAGCTGTGGCCTCTGAGTCCAAGGCTCAAGCCTCTGCGCCCATGTCTTTGCCCCCAGGATGATTCTTTTCCTTGAAGGGAAGTGGCTGAGTAGTTTTAAAGCCTATTTCTTGCTTGTAGAATTTTGGAATTCTGAAAGCCTTTTTGTGCTTAATCCTGTTCTGCCCCTGTCAGTCTTAGCTGGTAGTGTTTCTTCTGATATTATAGTTTCACAGAGCTTGCGGATCTTCAGTGCATCATGGGGATTCACACCATGACACAAGAGGGTCCTCCACAGACTTTCCCTGGATAATTCCATCTCTATTTCTGGTTTCTTCTGTGACGGTTGGGGAGAGATGAGTCTCACGTGTAATATCTTCAGATTAGCTGAAGTTTTTCCAGCTAGGTTTTTAGCCTTACCTTCACAACACACATTCTAAAGAGTGAATTTGCCAGGCTTAAACGGTGGGAATTTATTGGTTCATAGTTTTGAGGCTTCATGAAGTCACCCTCACAGCATCATCAAGGCGATACTTTCTCCCTTGGTCTGGCTGCTGATCATCCTTGGCTCTTGGCTTTTCTGTCACACAGCAATGTACAGTGGCCTCTCCCAGCTTCTTCCTTCTCTTCTAGGTTCCACTGACATCCAGCTTCTGGCTATTCCTTCTGGATTTCTCTCTCTCTGTGGCCTTCCCTGAAAGGTCTTCAGTAATAGACTTAAGATCCATCCTGGACCACACCTTAACTGAAGTAGCCTCATCAAAAGATTCTATATACAAGGGTTCACACCACAGAAATGGATTAAATTTAAGAGCGTATTTTTCTGCAGTGCATAGCTCCAAGCCACTATAGTGCCCTATAGATACTTTTAGACAGATAAAAAGCTTTCTAATGGCCATAAGGACATGCCTCTATTGGGAAAAAATATAAGGCTTCAAAATATTTTAAGGGTGGCATTCCACAAAAGTCCCACAAGAGGTCCAAAGTAGTAATGGGCCTACCTCCAATGATTTCTGAGTAAAGATTTTGCCTGAAGGAATCGATTTATAAATTGATATATGAGATGCTCGCAATGTTTTTAAAGGAATTTTATCAGCTGAGAAAAAAGAGTGAATTTGCTAATTTTAGCATCTTTCATGGGACAGGTTTAAAATGTTAAATACTCTTTCATTATTGCTTAACTGTTCTTCCCACAATGTATCTCTTTCCACTCATATGCTAAATGCACTAACAAGAAATCAGGTGACATGTCAACATTTTGCCTGAAAATCTCATTGGGCAAAATATCCAAGCTTATCACTTACAAATTCGCTTCCCACACATCTGTAGAGCATAAACCAGCTGAGTTTTCTGCCACAATATAAAAATCACCTTTCCTCCAATTTCCAATAACATGCTTCTCATTTCCTTCTGAGTCCTCACGAGAAGTGCCTCTAATGTTAATATTTCTATGAGTATCCTGTTTAAGGAAACTTAGGCATCTTCTCTCATGCACCCTAAAATTCTTTTAGCTTCTAACCATTTCCTAATTCCAAAGCTACTCTCATATTTTAAGATTCTTGTTACAACAGCACCTCAATCCTGATATTAATTTTCCCATGGATACTGGGTAGCTTAAAATAATATAAATTTATTCTCTTGCAGTTCTGGAGTCCAGGAGACTTAAATCAGTTTCCCCAGACTGAAATCAAGGTGTCTACAGGGTATACTCTGAATTCCTTCCTCGGCTTCATCCAGCATCAGTGGTTGCCAGCGCTCTTTAGTGTGTAGCTGCATCATTCCAATCTCCAGCTCTGCGTCCGTGTCTCCTTCTCCTATGTGTGTGTGTGTATGCCAAATCCCCCTCTACTTCACTCTTCTAAGGACATTTTTACCGAATTAGGGCCCATGTGGACACTCCAGGATGCCTTCCAATCACAAGATTTGTAACTTAATCACATCTGAAGATACCCTCTTTCCAAATAAGGTAACCTTCAGTGGTTCCAGGGATTCTGACAAAAATATCTTTTTTGGGGAGGGAGGAGCAGGTGGTAGCAATTTTTAACTACCACAAGGCCCTCAGGCTTCTCCTGACACATATTCCTAAAAATCAACGCAAGCTCTTTTAGGTTTTGCTCTAGAAGCACTCCATTTCTAGTTGACAAAATACTTTTCAGGTTTTCTTCCAAAAAGCAACACTCATTTTCCTTTGGGTCAGGAATTCAGACAGGTTATAGCAGGGATGGTTTGTCTTAAGGCCATGAATATGGAGATTCTGCTGTGGTTGATATGAATCAACCACAAGTTGATTGATTAGGAGTTTGAATCATATGGAAGCTTCTTCATCCATATGTTTGCCACCTGGACTGGAATTACTTGAAAGCTGGGCTCAGCAGAGCCTGTGACCACACCATCCACATGTGGCTTCTCTATTTCTCGGGCTTCGCACAGCATGAAAGCAGTGGTAGAAAAGGAAGCATATTGAGAGGGCATTTGGAGGGCTACATGACTCCACTCTGCTGCATTGATTGAACCAGTCCAAGCTGACCCAGATTCATGGGACTGAGATTCTTGATGGGGGAATTGCAGGGCCCAGGGTGGGGTATGTGGATGTGGGATGTTTTTGTGGCCATGTTTAAAAAATGCAATCTGCCACAACTCATTCTCCTCTTCTGTTTATGAGTTTATAATTTGTGCTAAATTCAGGGCATTTTATTTTTCTGTTTCTAGGCTTTAATCCGAAAATTCACGAATGAAGGACAGAGGGGCCAAAAAGTTCCGACATTTGTAACAAACAAGTGCTCATCCCCATTTTTACAACAATCTAGTAATTAGTTTAATGTGCAAATACATCCTGTATTAGATGCTTTGGGTGTGCATTTAAGATGTACACACAACTCAGTATAAATGTCTTTATACTCAACAGTGAGGCAGTTCAGAAAGTGATTTCTGAAGCCCAGTGCCCATGGTACAATTTCTAGCTGACTGTCAATCATTAGTTGTACAATTTAGGGAATTTTTTTTTAGCCTTTCTGTACCTTAGTTTCCTCATTTCTAACACTATCAATCTAACATGGCTATTTTGGGAGTTAAATTAATATCTATATGTAAAGTACATATAACAATGTAAGAAATAGTAACTAATCAATAGAAAGTTTATACAATTACTGATATTTTCAGCTCATCTTTCCTAGTAAATGGCTAAAGCATTCATACACCCATAATGTGTAAAAATCTTGAATCACTGTCAAACAGTTCCTTGTGAAACAAATGGCTAAGGAAGAGTTCAGTACTGTTATGAATGTTTGAAGGCTAAATGTTTGTTCTAGTTTGCTAGCGTCAGAATGCAACACACCAGAGATGGATTGGCTTTTAATAAAAGGGGATTTATTTTGTTGATTCTTCAGAGGAAAGGCAGCTAACTTTCCACTGAGGTTCTTTCTTACGTGGAAGGCACAGGATGGTCTCTGCTGGTTTTCTCTCCAGGCCCCTGGGTTCCAACAACTTTCCCTGGGGTGATTCCTTTCTGCATCTCCAAAGGCCTGGGCTGAGCTGCTAGTGCTGAGATGAGGAATGCCGAGCTGCTTAGCTGTGCTACATTGCGTTCTCTCATTTAAGCACCAGCCAATTTAGTCAAACGTCACTCATTGCAGCAGACACGCCTCCTAGCTGACTGCAGATGTAATTAGCAGCAGATGAGGTTCACGTACCATTGGCTTATGTCCACAGCAACAAGACTAGGTATGCTCACCTGGCCAAGTTGACAACTGAATCTAACTAACACAATGTTCATACAAGGATTACTTGACTCAAAATTTGAAAAGAAACTGGGGAAAAAGAAATACTTTAATAACATCTGAATAATATTCTTTTTTTTCTTGCCTTAACAATTCTCTGGAAGTTGGGTTCTTTGCCAAATCCCAAATAATGCCACAAGATATCTAGGAGAATCCCCCATTAGTTTTCAGAATCAATTTTTCAAACGGTTTGATTGACACAAGTATTTCAGTTTCATGTTTTTAAACTGTGACGTTTAAAGGGAGTTTGAATAGTGTACCGTATAGTTTTTTCCCAAGGTTTTGTCTGTAGAAAGTGTACTTGAAATTAGCAGTGGAGAGAAGAAGGGGAGTCAGTCCTAAATAGAAGATAATTATTTACTCAGCCCATTGTTTTTCATTTCAAATTTGAAGGTACCCTCTTTTATTTTTTATTTTTTATTTTTTTATTGTTTTGCATGGGAGGCACCGGGAATTGAACCCATATCTCCAGCATGGCAGGTGAGAACTCTGTTTGCTGAGCCACCGTGGCCCACCCAGGTACCCTGTTTTAATTGACTCACTGAAACAATTTTAAGAGTCCTACAATGATTTTGAAAATGAAAATGGAATATTATATTATAATATTATTGTTAATGAAAAAGAAGAAAAAGGGGCAGAGTGGGAGATGCTGGAAATAGCAAGGCCCAGATTTTCCAAATGCAAGGACTTACTGTCTAAATATTTAGATGATATTTTTCCTTTCATAGGGCGTAGTTTTCATCTGTCAAGGCTGCAATGAGTAATTTTTGGTTTTCTCATGACTTTTGACCTCTAGCTACATGGGTTTGCTCAGACCCCAGCACCTCCAAAGAGATCTGTTAATGTTATCCGTGTTCTTCCCCATGGAATAATTCTCCCTCCTTATCTGCCCTTTGCCGTGGACTTTAATATGTGAGTATTTTTCTGTGTGGGAATCTCCCAGTCATCCCTCAGGGTTCAGTCATCGTGGTATAAAGATGAGGGCTGCTGCTCTCAAAGGGAAAGTGTTAAAAAGTAGATTTGTGGCCAATGGCAACCTTGAAACTTCTTATTATACCTGCTTTTTGTCCAGTAGAAGATGACGTGAGTTCTGTAGCAGCAAGGGGTCCAGAAACTTTCATTTCACCTGGGGTTACTTGAGCAGTGGGCCATTTTCCAGGTTGTCACCTGTGTGTGCTCTTGATTTGTGGGATATTTCTCTACAAACATCTTGCTTTATTTTCCTTTGTTGACATCTGTGAGTGTCTTATAGCCATAATTTCATTTGATGGAATGTGACCCTTGAAAGGCTCTTTGTGTTCTTTGCAGTCAGAATTTGGTGAGGCTGAAACTGAACATTGTTTTCCATGATTTATAATGACATGGGAGGAAGATTAGATCAGAAACATAATTATTCAGAATTTGGCAGATTCTTAAGCTGGATTTGGAATGATTAAAAGAAAAAAAAATCTTTTTAAGCACAATATTGCTTCATCATCCTTAATTTAGAAAGCTGAAGGGTGGCTAAAAATGTATATGAATGCATGAAAGTAGTCAGTAGACTGAGGCACTAGAAAATGCCTCTTATTTCTCTTCAGGTCTTGAAGAGAAATGTTCCAAGAAGCAGTTGAGTTTGATGCCTTGAAGCAAACCACTGACTCTTGTCCTAACCCCCACCCAGCATGCCCACTTCATTACTAAAATAAAGTCATGCCATTTTAGGCTGCAAAGTTTACCTTTCTTTAGAAGGGGTTTAAAATATTAGATGCACTCCACCAAAGTTCTCTTTATAACCACAGACAACAATTGATCTCCTTTGCCTCAACTTTGCATTTTTATGACAATCGTAAAGGTAGACAATTGTTGGTTTCTCCATCAAACTGGTGAAGAAAGAAGTGTAGAAAGTTTAAATAATCAATATTCAAACCACATACCATTAACCATTAGCTTCTCTGGGCCTCTTTTTCCATGTCTCTAAATTGTAATAATTATAACTAAAATGTTGGGTTTTGAAGAATTAAAACACGTGTAAAGCACCTAGTGCAATGCCTAATACACAGTAGGTACTCAATTAAACATACATTAGATAAGAATAACCTTATTAAGGTAAAAAGTTCTCATTATTGTATATGTTTGTGTATCATTTGAAGTGCAAGAATCAATTTGCTGCTTACATATTAGGTTTTGAAAGTCAACAAAGTTCTGGTTCTAGTCTCCTTAAAGCAGAGTTACTTTCAGCAAGAAATAGCCAGTTGTTCTCTACATATGAATGTATGATACCAATAGGTTAGTGCCTTTTACCAAACAATGATTACTCTGTGTATGTTATGACTCCATTTCCAGGATTAATATATCAGATATATTATTTCTCTAAAAGTTGGCTGTGAAAATGATGATCTAAATTAACTTCTTTCATGCTTATTTGTAACTCTAAGCTTTTTTCTTTACTGCACTAGGAATCATTGTAATCTAAGTGAAATAGAATATGTTAGGTTTTGATTCTTTGAAGTTTGGGAAAGAGAGAGGTGGTGAGGGGTTTCTCACTTGTTGGCGACTCAAGAGATTGGACTTAACATCTTAGTGTGGGGAAAAGCCTGGAAACAACATATGCTTGAGAATATCTTGGCTTCCAGAGTTCTGTTGAATCCTGTGGGAATTGCATCAGTCTCACATTATTGGACTGACTCTCAAAAAGGAAAAATAAACAAATGCACAGGATTGATCTTCCTTGTCTTGAATACAGAGAAGGTGTTTCTTCAGGAACAGACAAACTTCCTATCTGCAATATTTTGAGTCACAGGAATGAAAAGAAAACATGATTTCCAATTAAACATTTCAGAAGACAAATTACAGGACAGGATAATACCTTTTGAGGCTTGAATTGTTTGAATGGAGGATCAAGTGCAAAAATATTTCAAGGCCCATGACAAAAATATTAAAAAGTTGAAAAACATGAGGGGAAAGACAAGAAGCCAATATGATATAATAGGAGTTATAGAAGAAAAGGAAGAGACATAAATGGAAATGAAGAGACAATAAATATACCCAATCTATTGTATTAGATGTCTATTACTGTGTAACAAATTACCCCAAGACTCATTGGTATAAATCATTATATTTTGAATGTCTCAATTTCTATGGGTCAAGAATCCAGGAGTGACTTAGGTGAGTGGTTCTAACTCAGAGTCTCATATGAGGTTTCTGTCAAGCTGTTCACCAAAGCTATAGTCTGTGAATTGGCAAGAGGTGAAGCATCTACTTACAAGTTAACTCAACTGGTTGCTGGCAGGAGGCAGTTCCACAACATATGGGGTTTTCCACAGAAGAGTTCTCAGCATGGCTTTCCTTGGAGCAAGAGAATGAATGGAAAAGAGTGATCAAGATGGGCCCCAAAGTTTCTTATAACCTAATCTCAGATCATCACTTCTGTGTATGTTGCAACAGACCAACCTTAGTACAACATGAAAGGGGATTCCCCTGAATACTGGGAGATGTGGTTATTTAGAGGTCATCTGCAAGGCAGCCACCACAAGTCTGATAGAAGACACTCTTCTAGGGTTGAAGAGATACCAGTCTGTAATTTGAAAAGCCTCACTCAATAACCCTTGATAAGAAAGGGCACTCAATAAGAAAACATACAAATACACATTCTGCATAAAAGCCTTGAAATCTAAATACCAAGTGTCAATCAAACTCAAGGCCAACCTTACTTGTTAATACAAAAGTAAAAACTCAAACTGGCATGAGACTTCTCTCTGCAACACTGGAAGCCAGATATTGGTAGAATAATATCTACAGACTAATGAGAAAAAGTACGGCAGCCCAAGAATTTGTCATCAAGCTAAGGTGGCATACACCTAAGAGAAACAAGAGTTTAGAAAGTGCCTCATTCATTTACTACCTGATGAAATTGATAAAAGATGCTAATCAACCACCAAATAAAGTGTTATATAGAGCTCATGATGGAGGAACATAAAGAGGAAAGAAAATAGATATGAGCAATGTAATTCATTGCATATAAATTAACTATTCATGAGAATTTATAGTACAATTGATAAAGAAGGATTCTTGAAAGGAAAGGAGAAAACAAGCTAGATTTTGATAACAAAACAAAAAAATTTTGAATTTTCTATAGCTTTTCAACAATGAAATCTTACTTCTACTTGCTCATATTAATCTTCTTTACCCTGGCAATTCTCCCAGGCAGCTGCTCTCCATAAGATCTCTTAAATTTCAAGCCATTTAAATTTTGTTGCTTTACTATCTCAAGACAAGTGCTTCTCCATGACTGTTCTTGGAGAGGAAGAGAAAGGCTGTAGAATTGCACAAAGACTTTAATTGCCCCAGCTCAGAAATGACTTACATCATTTCTGCTCACATTTCATTGGCCAAAATCTTTTACATGGTCTCAACCCAGAGCAAGGGAGCTGGGAAGTGAAATACAGAACATAAGGAAGAGCTCTATATTACAGAGCACCAAGTTTATCAACTATACCACAGGATGATCTTGGTAATCAAAGAGGTATGGAATAAGAAGTAAAAGGGAGGGATGGGGAAGAAGTCCACTGCTATCATGGGTGAAGGCAAGAAAAAGGTAAGAGAGAATAAACATTAATTTATTGTATAGTTGTCATCAAACTGAGGTGGGAAGGTGGTAGGGGAATGTGGTCTTCATTAAATAAAATATTTTTATCTTTCCTTGATGTAATACTAGACAATGCAAGTGTTTATGAAAGGATAGAAAGAGAAGTTAACAATGCCTGGACTGGGCATTTGGAGTGGATTTTGTTGAGTATGCCAATGCCAACAAAATCAGGAAAAAGAAAATAAGAATAAAATATAAATTATAAATTAAGGTAAAAAATTAAATCAATTCGATAGAATATTGAACTAAATATGAAAACTCAAACTCTTACATTAGAAGGCAAAACCTATATTCTGTTTTTGAGAAACAAGCTTAAAACAACTTAATCAAGAAAGATTAAAAATGAAGAGGCAAGGGTGGGCCACGGTGGCTCAGCAGGCAAGAATGCTCACCTGCCATGCCGGAGGACCCGGGTTTGATTCCCGGTGCCTGCCCATGTAAAAAATAAATAAATAAATAAATAAAAATAAAGAGGCAGGATATCACAAACTAAAAAACAAAAGAGTGGAGATCACAAACTAAGGAAAGGATTGCAATATTAATATTAGACAATGTGACCTTTAAAATTAAAAGCATTAAATAAAGAGATAATGTGTAAAACATTTCTAGTTCAGTTTGACTTGAAAGCACCATTGCTCTAGTGGGAAAAAATACATTCCTCAAAATTAAGTAAGTAGTTGAAATAAGAGTTATTTAAATTGTGTACTGACTGTGTGCACACTGGTGTAAGATGTTCTCTGTTTAAATTATATTTGTTTTGGAAATGCTCTGATCTTAAACATTTTGGCAGTTTTCTGTAGTTTATCATATGTTCATTACCTTGGTAGCGGGCTTTGGGCATAATATTTCCACTACAGGAACAAGATGACTATTTATGACCAGTATTTCATTGCATTTAATGGTCTAAATACTAAAAAAATTCTGAAATTTTTCATGTTGTCAATCTTTTGACTTATGAACAATGCTATAAACAATAACTCCTCAGCTCAAAGACAAAGTTCCTACAAATCAGTGTAAAATACTGGAACCTTTGAAATAAAAATGGTATCTGACCCTGCCTCCTTTTCTAGTAGTTAAACTTTCTTACTCATTTTCTATAGAGTGAGCTGAAACTCAGTTGTGGCTATATAGTTTCCAATTGAATCAGACTTTGTGTTACACATAATCGTTCTATCAGGCAAGGTATTGAAAACAGGAAACATTTAAATGAAACCCATTCCTTTTAGTCTGAGGCAGCTAAGATTTTCTTTTCAGATAATATCTCAAAAGGCAACTTGTAAGTGTACTTGGCTATGGAGAAAACATTTCAGAGAATATGAAATTACATGGAAATGTCTGTTTTAATATAAACAGATCTATGTGGCACAGAAGCCCATGAAGCCATGGGGGATTAAAGTTATTTTGTTTTCAAAAGGAGAGTAAGTCAACAGGCTGTACATATGAAAGAATGAAGTCAGGCAGGAAATATGGGGATCAACAACCTGGCAATATCCTTGCAGGATTTGACAGGACTCAAGATTAAAAAGGTGCTGTCTAAAGTACTGAAATTCCATTTCATTTGCAGTAAAAGCATGGACAGAAAAATATAATCAGATTCCCTTAGAGAGAAAGAAAAAATAAGGTGGGCCATATTAAATATTTTAACACTGCATAGACAAATTAAACATTTAATATTTTAGTGTGTCTAAGGGACAATTAAAAATAAAAATAATGGTTACGGATTTATTAGAAACTGCATTTAAAATCAAACTCAATAGCCTAAGATTACCTTAAGCAAAAGTGCCCATAGCAAATAGGCACAGCTTCAGAGGTGGAGGTTTCAGAACTTTTCTCAGAAGATTAAAATAGTAAAAGAGGAAGGCAACAAGGTGCAAGAGAAAAATAAAATCTGAGATTATTTTTGCGGAAGTTCCTTCCTTTCAAATATGACATTGTTCAAAACATTATGTGAAAAAGAATATCTGAAAGGCTGCCAGGTATATTGTTTTAAATTTACTATTACCTACTAGTTATTTGACTCCTGTTTGGAAAATGTAAATGACATTTTAACCTGCAAAGCCATTTCACAGGCTCAAAGAGGTCAGATGTTACACTCCTGTTCCTTTACTACTATGTTTTTATCCTGATCAGTGCAAGCTTTTAAGAGGCATCATTCAGCTTTTCACCAGACAAATTATTTTGAAGTCTCCTAGCAATAAGCTTGGAGCTGCCACTTAGGGGTTGAGGATTGAGAAGGTGAGTGCAAGAAATGAAGACTAAGAAATTAAAAGTTACAGAAAAGGTAAACATGTTCCTCTTGAGCATATCCTGAGTACTGCAAATCCACTGGAAAAATATAAAATAAAATTTTAAAGAGACCGCTTACACTTAAATTCACACTATTTTAATGCTCTCTATTTGCAAACATTGGGCTAACATTTTTGTTTATTTTTATAAACCTAGGGGCTGTCTTCTTGAAAAGGGACAGGGTGACTTTTTGGACTATCATTGTCTATAGTTAGAAAACTTTTAATGATGCATGTGTCTATTTTAGTCACAAAAAACACCTTTCTTTTCAAACTAATGGAATTAAATGTGCAAACTTGGTCATCTTAACACTGTAAGTCATTACATGTGATGGATGAATGAATGTATATTTATTCAGTGTTCTCTTCATATTCAGTAACTCCACTGAAAAGAACAGTAATATGTGGAAAAGTACTAAGAAGTCTAAGGAAACTGATTGAATGCTTGGAAAGACTCGATCAAGGAGAGCTTCAAAAAAAAGGGGGTCCAGTATCAATTGTCAGACATGAATGATGACACATCTGAATGATTCCAACCCCCAACTCTGAGTCACCCCAGCCTTTGAGTCTTCTCAATTGAGGTTTCTGATATGACATAGTAGAGTCAAGTCACCCACCCTAGTATACAGCACCCTTTCTGAATTCATGACCCATAAACTCTACAAGCATAACAAGATGCCACCAAGTTTGGAGTGGTTTGTTACTCAGCAATAGTAACTGGGACATATATGTAACCTAAAAGCCATATTAACAATTATGAAACAATCTATATAAAATTTTCCCCAAGAAGCCCACGTAATGAATTTCATATTTTTCAAATATTCTTGAAATGTGAAATAAGGGCTAATCACATTTGGCTCTCATTTTGCCAATTAGGGAAAAGGACCTAGCTATTCATGTAATATTACATGCCTTTTCATTGGCAAGAATTAAGATTTACCTTCCATTATTAGCATTTTTTCTGAAACTATGCCCTCAGCCAAATTAGTCTGTTACTTTTTTCTTCAATCTTTTCTTTTATCTTTATGAATGATCTTTCTCCTGCATTGTAGGCCCTTGAATACAAATATCTGCTGAGCTTTTTTACTTGGATATTCCACCATTTTCCTAGATCGTATGTCTTGAGCCAAACCCGTTGTCTTCTTTCCAAATCTGACTCTTCTGAGAGAATAATAAAGCAAATGATGCAAAATTTAAAATATGCAGAGCAGGTTTTTTTTTTTTTGGTATGATTCTTGCAACTTTTAGGTAAGCTTGAAATTATTTAAAAATAAAAATTATCTTACAATAAACAAGAAAAAATCTTTCTGATCAGATATGGAAAAGTGAAATATAAATGTTTAGGGAAAATATATCAGAAGAGTTTTTTTTTTTTTTAAGTTCGTTTAGCAAGTCACTTTAATTTCTCAAGCTTTAACAAAATCAAAACTCATAAAAGTAAAAGGATTGTAGGTGTGTACGTGCAGCTAAGCCAAGATCCACCTCCAAAGGCAAGGGCTTGTTTTACAAAAAAAAAACTAGTGACTCAATGTGTGTGTGTGTGTATTTGCATACATACATATACTTATGTAATATGGTTACTTTAAACAATATTTGAAGTATGATTATATCAGGCTTAATGATATCCACTTTAACTTTAGATTTATTGGAATTGAATTATGTCCCCCACAAAAGGCATGTTGAGGTCCCAGCCCTTGGTTGGGACCTGGTTTCTAATGTGAATCCATTGTAAATACTATCTCCTGAAGGTGTTACTTCAGTTAAGGTGTTGCCTAATTGAATCAGGTTGGTCTTTAATTCAGATCACTGGTATTCCTTATAAACATAATAAAATGCACACAGAAAGAAGACACAGGGAAAGAAAGAAGCTAGAAGTGAACAGAACCCTGAAGAGAAAGGAGAAGATGCCACCTTGTTCATTGCCCTGTGACTGAAAGCCCAAAGGAGCCCAAAAATGTCTGGCTGGCCAGAATAAATCCAATACATCCCTTTTGTTAATCTAACCCATTGTATGGCATTTATTTTAGCACCTGAGAAACTAATATAGTTTTGGAAGCTGGAAAGTAGGGTGCTGCTATTATAAATACCTAAAAATACAGAGCTATCTTTGGAATTGGGTAATGGGTAGAGGCTGGAAGAACTGTAGGGGCTCAACATGGGAGCTGTAGATAAAGTCTGTGTAAAAATCTTAGAGAATATGTAATTTGCCATGAACAGAACATTGGTAGAAATGCAGGCATTTAAAGTAATTCTGGCAAGACTTAGAAGGAAATGACAAATGTGTTCTTGGAAACTGTAAGAAAGGTAATCCATCTCATAAAGTGCCAGAGAACTTGGAGAAACTGTGTTCTGATGTTAGATGGAAGGCAGAACTTGAAATTGATGAACTGTGATATTGAGCTGAGGAGATTTCTAAGCTAAGTGCAGCCTGATTTCTCCTTACTGCTTGTAGTAAAATGTGAGAGTAAAGGAACAAGCTGAGAATTAAACTCTTAAGCACGAAGGAACCAGAAAGTAATGATTTTGAAAATTTTCAGCCTATTCAGGAA
Source organism: Tamandua tetradactyla (assembly GCF_023851605.1). Taxonomy (NCBI): domain Eukaryota; kingdom Metazoa; phylum Chordata; class Mammalia; order Pilosa; family Myrmecophagidae; genus Tamandua; species Tamandua tetradactyla. The sequence goes on along the minus strand of NC_135352.1, from coordinate 36,500,750 downwards.
GCATGCTCTGAGACCAGAGCCAGAAGCAGCTCTATCAGGGACCTCCCCGAACTTAAGGAAAGTGAGTCCCCAGGGCGCAGGGCTCCACTTGAGGGTTTAATTGAACAACGCTTTGCTAAAGAAGATGTGACTAAACAGGGCTCTAGTCAGCCATTTCAGTGGAATTCAGGAATGTAAATGCAGTCATCTGGAATGGATCTGTGGAAAATTGTATTGTCTGATGGTTTGGACCCACTTGAACTACATGCAAACCAACAAGACTTCTGCAAATTTGCGTGAAGAGAAGCAATGCCTGGAAACGACAGAAAAGGGACAAATTGTAGGAAGAATGGCTTCAAGGGACACAAAGATCTGGAAGGAAAAGATCACCTCTCCACATATGTGTGGAGAGGGAGTGTCCACTCCTGTTCTCAGAGGGGGCAGGGCATCTGCCGTACCCCATTGTTCAGGCACATCCTGTCCCCCATTCCAAAGTGTGGAGAATATGGGACGTTTGGGAAAGGCAGAGCTGCTGCATGTGCTTGGAAAGGGTGGGGCTGGCCTTCCACAGGCTCAGAGGTCAAAACCCATTTAGAATATCTCCGACTTTGAAATTTAATGAAGTTTGTTCTACTGGGTCTCAGACTTGCTCAGAACCTACGGCCCTGATTTCCTTCTAATGTCTCCCTTCTGGAATGGGAATCTCTATCTTATGCCTCTCCCACCTTTGTATATTGGGAGCGGATATCTTATTTTCTAGGTTTTAAAGTCCTCAGATGGAGAGGAATTTTGCCCCAGGACAGCTCGCATCCTCCACTGATTTTAATGAGACTTTGTATTTAGCTTCCTTACTGAAATGGCTTAGGTCTTTGGGGAAGTCTGATGAAATGAAAGTAATTTTCATATGAGAAGAATATGTCTTTCTGGGGACCAGAGAGCATCTGTTGGGGATTGAATCATGTCCCCAACTAAAAGCATGTTCAGGTCTGAACTGCTGTAGATACGGATCCAATGATCTCTTGAAGATGGCACTTCAGTTAAGCTGTGGCCTGACTGAATCAGATTGGGTTATTGGAGTCTTTTATAAGTACAATGAAATTCAGATAGAAAGAGAGGCCCCAGGAAAAGCAAGAAGTTGGATGTCAAAGGAAATTGGAAGAGAAAAATGAACCACCAACCACGTATTCTGACTACATCTGATAAGACCTGATATTCCAATGGATTTCAATTTTCAGACCTCACCAATGGGTCTAAAGCACTTGTTATTTTAATGCCTTTAATTTTGGACAATGAAATTCAGGCACTTCATACATTCCATACCAGTTGCCAAAATAAGTGTCCAAAGGCATGTGTAGTTTGACAAAGCACCTAAATCAAGATTCTGTTACCACTTTCATTTGGGGAAGTGCCATTCCCCCTATCCCTTCAAAGACTCTTCCCTACTATATCACTGTTGACGTTGAAGGAGAGATTTTTATATTTTATCCAGTAGCCCATTAATCCAAAAGGTCATTAGAAGATGAGGAAGTAATTTTTTTTCTAAGTAAGAAAACATGTTCAACAAGATTCCTTACAAGATACCTGGTTGGTGGCTGACAGGGCAAGTATCAATTCTGTACCCATTTTTGAAAACTCCTCCCATACAAAGCATCACTTGTAAAGGCTATTTCTGAGTTACAGTATGTTTATCCTTAGATTGTTGAAAAGACAAATTACAAAATGTGATGTCCTGTGATAACTGTTGTCCATAAATATAACAATCTTAAGAGACAGTGGGCTTTGGGATATAATATCACCTGGTTGGTTTACTTATCTCAATTTTGTAGCAAAATTCTTTTGAAGGCCACTAAAAACTGATCTCCAGGCATGTAACAGGTACAATCTGGGGGGCATTCATTCTAAGTATAGGGTTGAAATAGCCAGATGGAGAAGAAAGTGGGTGAAGCACTCAATCTTAGGCTTCTGAAAAAAGAAAAAAAAATTCAGTCAGTCCAACCTGAAGAAAATGGAAAGTCATAGGGAGTTTCCCCATGGAGGGACACTTGCCTTGGGAAATTACCGAGGGAAACTTGACAGCTCTTTTATTACTGTATAGGTGCTACTTTTGAACTGGCTAGACTAGTATTCTTTCTCTCCTCCTCTTTTATTTCCTTTAGAGATTATAGCTCTGAGGAAATATCAGTCAAGGAAGCTGTGGTGGTGATTTTGAAAGATTAGTCTCCATGGCTTTCAGGAGCTAAGGTGGTTAAGCAAAAGGAGAGCTAAACAGTAGCTAAAAATGGTTAAAATTACCATTTTATTGAAATATTACAAAACTGATTAAATAATGAAAATCAGATTAATAAAAAAGAGCACACAGCCCATCAAGCAAACCAAGAATATATAAGAAAATAATACATCACAGCAACACACCACTCCTCAGACACATGCATACCTGCAGGCCATAGAAAAAATAATTAATCAAAAATAATATGAACAACAAGAAAAAGTCAGAGTGGGCATTGCCCAAAGATCCCTATAGACTGGGAGAAGGATCAAAGGAGAGGAGGAGGTATAAAAGACAAAATAGGGTTTAAAAAATGAGTATGACTGCTGAATCACTATATTGATATTTCTTTTAGCCTCTGGTGTTTTGGGGCAGCTAGAAGGAAGAATCTGAAACAGTGAAACTATAACCTATAAACTCTGAAATCTGTTCTGTAACTATTTACTGAAGTGTACTTTGAAAATTATTGCTTTTTCCTTCTTTTCTTTGGATATATATTTCACAATGAAAAATGTTTAAAAATATATTGTGAGGAAAATTGACTATATGATTTGAGCGAAAGTTAGATCAAGTCATATGCTGAAATAAGTTCCCATCAATTTATAAAGTTAAATTTGGTAAACTGTCATTACATATCCCATTTAGTTGTTTCAAAAGATTCTTTTAAGGGTGGGCCGCGGTGGCTCAGCGGGCAAGAGTGCTTGCCTGCTATGCCGGAGGACCCCGGTTCGATTCCCGGCCCCAGCCCATGTAAGAAACAAACGGACAAACGAAATATAATAAAACAAGAAAATGTTTAAAAGATGTTTCCCTTTCTTCCTTCCTTCCTTCTCTCTGTCTTTCCTTCCCTTCCTCCCTCTCTCTTTAAAAAAAAAAAAAAAAAAAGATTCTTTTAAGATGAAATAATTGGTATTTGATCTGATAGGTTCTCCAGAAAATTTATTAGTAAGTCCACTTTAGCCCTTGGGTACTTTATGATATTAGATATTCTACTTTTCTAGGAACTTTATATCCTAAGAACAAAGAATATCCAAAGAAGTATCATTGGTGTTACAATTCTAAGGATCATCTATATGTTCCTTTCAGGGAAAATAAGTGTTTTTTCTTTTAATATCATGAAAGGAAGATAAAAAATAAAAGACTTGTCATACAAAAGATTTCCTCACACTGAATTTCATAGGTTTACTTAAAGCCCATCTCCAATTCTATGGTGTCTTGAAGAAATTCCTTTGTGAAATTTGCATAATCTTGAAATATCTTCTGACCACTAATTTTGGTATGTTGGAAACAAGAAATTATTTTAAGAAGGAGGTGGGATCTAAGTATAAATGCAATGAAAAACCACAAATGGAAAAAATGATTTGACAACATTTTTTAAAAGTTTTTGGTCTATAGAAACAACACAAATTACATTATCGGGCAAATAGCATATAACAAGCAGCAAAGGAAAATATGTGAATAAGTAGAAAAAAGTATTTGAATAAATATCATTGTTTAAAAAGCTTATACAATTTGGAAAGTAAAGCAAATCATTAAAAATTGCGAAGGAGCTGAATAACTTTGTCACAGAGAAATAAATAATTGGCTGGTATTTGAAAGCATATTATATCCCCCATACTTGCAAATTAAAATAATTTCAGATATATTTTTTCCACCTAAAATTAGCTGAGATTCTATAAAGAAAATATTAGTGAAGGAGAAATGAATCTTAAACTCTCTCAAACTGGTAGCGAGGCCACAAACTTTCTGGAGGGCAATAGGACTAGCTATCAAGATTCCTAGAAAGTTAATAAATGACTTGTATATTCAACAAGTAGGAAATTACTTAAGGAAGTAGAACTGGGGACAATAAATACATAAATATATGAATATATAAATACATAAATAAATAATGATTTAATACTAGGAATATAATAAGCTAACTAAATTAATGCTCAAATCTGAGAATCAGGAAATAAATTTTTGTTCAGCTGACGTATTGTGCACTCATGGAAAACTGAATCATTGTAAAAGAAATGTATATTATTTGCTACCAGTTTTATATTCATGAAAATAGTCATAGAAATATAGAAAATGTTAACATCATGCTAATGTTTGGATAGCATCATTACAGACCACAGTAATTTTTTAATATACGCTTCTGAATTTTCTACTTAAAACTTTCAGTTTTTCCCAGAAACCTTACTGATAGAAAGAGACAGCAGACAAAATAAACAGCTTATATTAGATCCTTTCCATTGAATTGTAGTCTTATATATTGTATCCTGAAAAATAAGATTTGTTTCTCAAAATCTAGAATTTTTCATTCCAGTTCCTTCCTTCCTTCCTCCATCCTTCCCTCCCTTTCTCCCTTCAGCCAGCCCTACTTTCCCCTTCTTTCTCCCTCTCTTTTGTGTACCTACCTAAAGCAAGCACACACGAATTTTAAAAGGAAGGAAAAACTGTGTGAAATTTGACTAATCAAATCAATTTTTTCGTAGAGGAGCAAAAAGAGATAAGGGAAATGAAATAAGTTATGACCTTATGATATGATTAATTCCAAAATAATAACTGAAATTTAAAAATTACACATACACAATGAATGGGATATTTGTAAGAAGGGGAAAGTAGGGCTGGCTGAAGGGAGAAAGGGAGGGAAGGATGGAGGAAGGAAGGAAGGAACTGGAATGAAAAATTCTAGATTTTGAGAAACAAATCTTATTTTTCAGGATACAATATATAAGGCTACAATTCAATGGAAAGGATCTAATATAAGCTATTTATTTTGTCTGCTGTCTCTTTCTTGTTAAACATCTTTAACAAGCAAAACCTTCTGTTGCAGTCTGCAGTATGCTGTTGCAGTGAATCATTACAGCAACACTCTTCAAGGCTGATTAAAGAACTGAACTTAATGAGAGTAAGTGGTCTTCCAGCTACTGAGGAGAACCTAGGTTCAAATTATCCTTTTCCTGCCACACTAAATGAACTTCAATTAGAATAGGTGGTTTTAGTTGATACTTTTTTTTCCCCATTTCATGTAGGTAAATAATATATGCATGCTAATTGTTTGGGAATTATGTAAACAGTAGTTTAAAATGCTGCTATCCCCATATGCATGTATTTTTTCCAAAATAAGATCATTTAAAATCTTGGATAACCAGGAAAATTCTTACAGATGATTGATTTATTTCAAGATCTGGTCACTTCCCTAACGTGTGCAGAGTGAGTCCTTTAGAAGACTATTATATGGATGTAATAAAATATCACCTGAAAGTTGAATCTGGTTGATAGCATTTAGACTTTCCTGGTATTTGTAGTACACAAGGGCTATCTGTATTGTAAATCAATATCATAGTAGAGTCCATTTTTTTTAAGCTTTCTATTTGAATTTTTAAATTATATATACTTATGCATTCTTTGATCTGGAGATATTTATAGATTCATTTTTAAATTATCACCTTCCTGCTCCCAAGCTCTCACAATTCTACACTTTAACCTTTAGCCCATTTCAACAAGCCATGCTTTGAACCACATTGCCTGAGTTTTCTGCTGCTTATCTCAGAAAAAAGTACATTGAATTTCAATGGGTCTCTATACATTTATTTTCCTTTGCAGAGTGAAAGAATGAAAAATTGAATTAAAATATGTTAGAAATGTATGAAAATTCCCAACATAGTTATTTCTGAGTTATAATATATATATATATTTTACCCAGCAGCTGTTTAATAGGTAGACTTCATTTTATAAGCAAGTCATATATTAAGGGCGTGGTATTGTCCCTTTGTTCAGTCTAATGCACAGGAACATTATACACTGCTCAGTGAAATTTTCCAGACCATGTTGCCCTAAAAAATGCAGTGAGAATTCCCTCATAGTTAATGTCTGAAAAGTACTGATTTAAACTGAATTTCTAAAGTTTATGAGTAAAAGTGATGGAGATTCTTACTAAAATTATATGAGAAATTCTTAAGCAGAAATTTGAATACAAACTTTCTTTACAATTGATATCATTAGTATTCAGATACTTTAAAATTATTTTTCACATTTAGTTCCTCTCTTCCTCTCCCTCCTTTCTTTCCTTTCTTTTCCTTCATCCTTTCTTACTTTAAAAATTAGTTTAATATCATCTTTCAGTATATTTATCTTGATCGTTTATAACAACCCTCCAACCTCTATGTACCATCTTATATTTAAGGGACACAGAGCTGGGATTGCTATACATAAAGTTTCATGACCTAATTTGACAAGAAACATGATTGAATTGCAAATGAAATTCATAATTTTTTTTTTTTTGTAATCACAGGTGGCCATAGACTGAGAATCTAAAATTTGGTACTTGGTTGAGTACTATCATTTTCTCAAGTGTTTGCCCTCTCAGAACTTCATAAATGTTGTAATTTGTAGATGAGGCTGAATTTCTGGGCACTTTGTCTCTGGTGAGGTAGAGGATTCAGCATTTAAAACTGCCTAATGTTAGAGACATCACTTTTTGAGGGTTTCTAATGGGTCAGGCACTATTCTAAAATTAATAATTTGCCAATTTTGGAGCCAGCAACTGCGAAGTTAAAGGATTTCCCTTTGAAATCTACAACTTTGAAACTGTGGCTTTGATACTTGATTACCTGCAGAATCCCAATGCTGGATGGGGTCGTGAATTTGTGTCTTCGGAATATCGTTTGTAGATTCTCAGTTACCGCCTGAGTTCAGCAATTTAATAACTTTGTAACAATGTATGAGAGCGTCAGACAATTGTTTAGCATTCAATATAAGTTCATTGCAATGTATGGAATCTTAAAGTACAAGATACATAGACGAAAATTTTTGGTTCTGAGTTGGAGTAAAAATCCAGTTTCACTTGATACATGCATACAGATGCTTGAATTCTGATAAAAAAAAATCTCTTAGCTCAGTTAGGGTATTTTTCAGCCTACTTTCTCAAGTGGAGTTTCAAGTGTAACTTGAACACTCTTGTGTTAATTACCTTCTTTGCACATCCCTAACTTGCAGACTTGTTCACTTCTCTCTCATCCTAGAAACTGACTGTATTCAGGTACTCTGCTTTGTCATGGAACAATCTTGTTGGTCTCAAAATATCTATACACATTTACTCTTTTCTATTAATTAGCATTTGCACATACAGAGGGTCAAAGTGCATTTAAAAATGAGCTGAGTTCACCACAGCCTTATGATAAATAAAGGCATGTCTGGTTAAGGGGAGGTGTCTGAAACAGGATTCAAAGCCTTGGTGCAATACTTTTTCAGGAGGGAAGGAAGAACCCAGGTTTACCATTTAGGTTCAAAAACAATGCCTTAGGGCCAAAAGGGAAGGAATGATTATTAATCCAGGCACTCAGAGTCTGCTCCAGCCCAGTTCATTTTAAGTTGTTTCTGCTTTGTGAAAGGCTGTAAAATAAGAGTAATGTTATAAAAGCTGAATCAGAAACTGCAGAGGTTTTCACCAAACGTCTCTGTTCTAGGCAGTATTGCTGGTACATCTTGCAGGAGGCATAGTAGCTCTCCTGTCTTCTGTGGAAAGCGTAGTGGTCTTGCTTTGTGTGAGCAACATCTTGGCTCCCTGGGGCTTCAAGGCTATAGGATTTGGGCACAACCGCACCCACAGTTGTACCTGTAGGAGATGCTGCCTTTTGCAGAGAGCAAAGCATTTTAAAAGTCATCCAACAAGGTAAACATCATATTTGAAAGCAATAATTTGAAAAAGGAATTGACAAAGGGTGTTTTTTTGGTAAAGTAAAATATTTTTTTTCATACCATCTTTACATAAAACAGAAAGAACAGCAGGCTCACCCCGGTTAGCACAGCAGTGCAGGTCTGGTGGCCAGCACAGGTCCTTGTGGACACATGTTGAATTCCACTGTCGAAGTGTAAGGAACATCTGAGTAGAGATCATTTGCCCCATGCTTGCATGTGGGTTTTGCCACTCCACCACATGTGTGGTTCTAACACTACCATCTAACTGTTCAGGGGTACAGATGCTTTATTTCTAAAAATAAGAGGTTGACCTGTGTAATTACGAAAAATCTCTTTCAGGAGAGCTAACCTGAATTCCTGGAATTAGCTCAGATTCAAAGGAGAGAATGTTTTGTTCAAGAGAATGCTGCAACTTCTGCAGCACCCGAGCATAGCTGCTCATACTATATGGATGTGGTAAGATTTATCTTTCTACCATGCCCCATAAAGTAAAAAAAGAATTTTCTCTGCCCATCCAGATGGAAAGGGGAAAGTACTTATCTGTTACTTTCGGAAGCATAGGGCAAAACAGCCATACGTATATTTTTTTAGAAAATAATCACAATGGAGTCTCGCATTATCTGAAATTTCATGCAAAACATCTGTTTTAAATCCAAAGATGAGGAAATTCGTGTTTCCCTACGACTTTCTCCAAAGTAATTTATAATTATATGAATGATCTTGTAATGAAAAGAGAGGCAAAGTATCCATGTGCACAAGCAAAGACTAAAGTTATTTCATGCCAAACATCTTGTAGTGGTTCGCTTTAGGCTTTTACTAGGGAAATTATCAAATAACCATCATGGTATTTATTATAATTAGCTAATAAATACTGCTCACCGATAATAAAATTCTGCCTTTGCCATGTTTGCTCACAAATTGCAGAAAATTTTCCTGTGCGCTTCAAGAAGTATTTAAAGGTCTCTCACATGCCTATCAAATAAAAAATAGTTACCACTGCCCGTGTGGATGGTCGTGTCCCATCCACCGTGATATACACCATCCCTGGTGGGTCAGTGCATGGACAGCACCCAAGCATTTTGACCTCTGTACTTACAAATATGCAGATGCTAGATCCTGGCCCAATACCTAATCAAATTGATCATCATTATGCCAGATGGAACATTACAAGTCAATTTCTTCCTCAAAGGTTTTGCTTGGATTAAGGAAAGTATGTGTGTATCTGATTGAGGTTTGGAAGTAGTGGGTGAGTAACCTTATTCTTTAACTGTTTTGTAAAAGTTCTGAGGTTTTGTTTTTTCAAGCGATTTACTTTTTCCAACAGTTTAAATCAATGTCTCTATGTGTGACTACCTTCGATATGAAGAAATCACGCAGAATGATGCTTGAACAATCTAAATTAGGATTTAAGGAGTGTAGCTGGAATTATAAAGAGTCAGAATTTTCATTTATAATTTCTTCTAGTAAACATCTTTAGAAGACAAATATTTCCTCTTAACGGGTTCACTACTCTCGAGTGGTACTTCCTTACATTCTTTAAAATGTTCTGGTTTTGATTTCCCTCTGCATGTAGGTTAGTACAAATTTGTAATGTTAGAGTTAGGACTTTATACACAATTTTACTCCAAATCCTTCCTTTCACAGATTAAGAAGCTGAGACTCGAAGGGTTTCAGTGATTTTCTCAGAGACAGAGCAGAAAAGTCAGGAGTAAAAGCTTGGCTCCTGATTTTCAATCGAGTGTTCTCTCTAATAAAGTACGCTTCCTTAAGCAATGAGTTGTTAGCTATGGAACAAAGAGAAAATAACATATTAAACTTTTTTTAAAATAGAACTCAAATCACCAACCACACCTCACTCCACAAATTAGAAGATAGTTATTCCTCACTTTAAAATATTCAATATACCAAAGTTTAAAATACATAAACTGATAAACTAGTAATTACTTCACAAAGATAGGTGTCAGGACCTAGGGGACAATAATTGGATTTATTTGGAGCTTTGTAGAATTAAGCTACTCTACAAAATTCAGGAGAATCCATGCTCTCTCTTCTACTATAGTAGAGTGAAATACAATTTTTGTGCCATATTTAATCCAGTCCAAATGGTAAAGTCCCGAAAATGTATCCTTTGAAAGACCTGCTAATGCAAGCTCAAATCTTGGGGATCACATAGTACGGTGGGTAAAGTTTGGGTCAAGAGAGATTTGTTCAGCTTTAGTTCAAGCTCCAACCATATAGTGGACATGGGAACTTATTTAACCATGTTAGGAGTTTCACAATCTTTGGCCATATGCTCAAATAATTGCTGTAATATGAACTCTCTCAACTGTTGCAAATTCTTTTCCTCTCTGACCCATTGAGTGAAATTCCTTTGGAGCAGGGTGTCTCTCTCCCACTGAAGAATGCCTAGAGTGCATGGGGGAAAGAGTAATTCCTTTCTCTTTCCTTAAAGAAGGACGTTATAAATATGCCAGTTAATGCTGTCTGTGTGGCTCTGAGGGACAAAGGTTATTTTTAGAAATCATAATAATGGAATCTGTTTCACTTAAGCAGATAGCAAGTGTCAAAATCCACTTCCAAAAAATGCTGGGGGCTAAATCTTATTCAATTGCTTACTTAAATATTTTTTCCTTGAGTGTTTTAACCTTAATAGATAGTATTGGGTTTCTGCATCTAAAATTCTGTTAAGAAGTTTTCCAAGATTTGAATATAGTAACTATGGCTGAAGCCCCCCAGAGTTTTTTTTCCATCTTTTTTTCATTAGATTGACTGCATTAATACCTTGGAATTCATCCGCAGATGCTATGAACATTCTCACCGTATATTTTGCTTTTTGTTGAATGACATTTGCTAATATTCGAAATAATTGTTTAGCTGCATCTTTAGCCAAGCTTCTTCACTGGCATTCCAAAATTGCAGTTAATACAATGGAGTGCAGTGGGTTTTTTATGGTCCACATAAATTGCCTGCAAGTTATCTCTGGCACTGCCTTTTCTTTGTCCGTGTAAACTCTTGTTTTTGATCAAAATTATTACATCTCAAGGGAAATTTTAAATGTTATTTTTCTGGCATGCATCAGGCTTTAATTTTTGGTCTAGCAATTTTTGTTGTTTAACCTTATACTCTGAGAAACTAATGTCAACACACAGTTGAAACTATTTTTTCAGCTGATAACATATAATGGTCATTGTGCCAGGTCCTAATTTTTTTAAAAATAGCCTCAGGGGCTTACTTGGAACTAAGAATAGATTTTTTTCCAAATTAAAAAGACAATATATTTACATTTTTGAACTAAAAATAGACACTGCCAGATTAGATAATATTTGTTTGCTTTAAATCTTGACTTAAATGAAATAAAAAGTATTGAATCAAGTCAGCTGGATTTCATAGATGATGGGCTTTTTTGTTTTGGTGTTGGCATGGGTGGACTCCGGGAAATGAAACCAGGACTCTGGCATGGCAGGCGAGAACTCTGCCACTAGTCACCATTACACCGCCTGATGATGAGTATTTTATGGACAAGGGACAGTACCTCATCATTACAGAGAGATTTTTTTATTTGGAGTTCATTTTCCTTTCATAAACACCTTTGAATTTGTCCTCTCAGAGGACAATATATCTCCTTTCAGTGGCTGTATCAATACTTCTAAATTTCTTAGAGAAATTTTAAGTAAACTGTACCTGTTGTATATTTGCTTCTCTTTTTTTACCCTAGACCATAAGTAATCTATAGTCTGTACAATGCACATTGCATATTTTCTCTCTCAATAAAGTCATCAAGAGTCATATTTACTAAAATTAAAAGAACATGAACAATAAATGTATAATGAATGAATTTTAGAATACTGTTTTTTCTTTCCAAATACATGAAAAATCTTACTTCATGAACTATAATGTTGTCCAGAGCACCTAATTAGAATATAGTAAACAATGCTGTACCTGTTTTAAAAGTCAGGATTAAAAGTACAGAGGATATGCTCAGGGCATCAACCTTCTAATTAAATTTTAAAAATATGATTTATGTTATAGCAGAACATATAAGATACTAATGCTTACCCTGAACTGATTAGCCATCTCTACTATTTAAAAATACATTTCTGTTATATTAGATGTTCAACCTTCTTTAGAGTTCTACTTATTTAAAATTCTATGGAGATTTTTTCTCCTTTCAGGACTAATTATTTTCATACGGTGGCTATATCAATACTAACATATAATCAGTTCTCTGCCAAAAGCAAATCATTTACTTGGTTGTATTTAAGCAATCAAAATATTTATTCCAAGAGAAAAGTATTTTAGCAAGATACCCTTTTAAAATGAAACAAGTACTTCAGTGGTGTCGTCTAGATTTTTAGATTATATGAAGATTTAAGTGTTATTTCCAGGTTATTCCAGGAATGTATTGGGTGGGAGTACTTCAGCTCACAAAAGGTAGTTTAGCTGGTTAGTAGATGATTTTTTATTCAGAAAATTTTCTTTTTTGAGTAAAATGTTTTAAACCATTTTAATACATAAATAAGGATTTTATTCCAAATTATGAGTCTGAATGGTCCCAGAACACTTAATATTTTTAAATCACATGGACATGCCAAGCAAACTATCTTATCAGATGTTATGTTCTATGTTGAATAATTTGATTTTAATTTCAAAAGCGTCATGTGCTAAAAAGCTTATAGTCATTAAATATGATAACAGATTGATGTAAACAAAAGTAATAGCATACTGTTGTCCCTCTGAAACTTCCTTTGATAAAATCACATTTTTTTGTAGTAGCGTTCGAAATCTGGCATTTGCTTAAAGAAAAAAAGAAGTGGTTTGAGACCAATGTTTTCATGATATTGGTTTTTTTGTATCTCACGTATGTTGGTGATGGACTGAACTTACCAGATTATTATACAATTTTCATTTTATTTTAAACATATTTTGAAAGATATAAAAATATTAATCACAGTGAGCTTTACCAATTGTTATAGCTATACAAATGAATGCAGAAACAATATTTTTAGTAGAAATAAATTATATAGTCATTTCTTTTAATCACAAGAGAAAAACCTCAGCTGTTTGGTCATTGGCAGAAAACCAGTCTTTGAAAGAGGTCTTCTGAAGGTGAGTTCCAGTCCATTTCTGTAAAGTTATCCACATGGTATAGGAAACACAGACTTTTGTCTGTGCTGCCAGGGTCCCACAGAGGTCTCTCTGTTCATAGATAGCTCTAAATGTGGCAACAGACAATTCTCTGTGGTGGAAAAATGGTGGATGAGCTGGAGAAGAGTGCTGCCTTAGTTCATGTGCGGTCTTTTCCAATATGAAGGGACACAGCGGCACACTTCCTCACTGAAGGAGAGTCCCTGCTCACAATGCTTCAGTCGGTTTGTACAGGGTCTTCTGTAACAACTAGAGAAAAGGAGAAACAGTTTTGTTAAAGGTCCAGGCAATTAAGTCATTATGCTACAAATGCACTTTTGTATTACTCTAAGAGAGAGTCACACTAGAACAAAATTACCCATTTTGTCATAAAAATTGTTCTTAGATGTATAAACTTTTACAGTTTGTGTTTAGAGTTACTTCATTGAAGGGGAATGGAAAAGGCTAAACATGTTTGGCTTGCTGATATAATGAATGGAAGGATGGGATGCTCTGAGCATTTGTTCTTTTGAACTACTCTCTGCTTCATGGATAAAAGTAGCATAAAACAGAAATCATGAAAGTGCGTATTCACAGTCTGCTGATTTCCTATGATCATATAAGTATGGCACAAGAGTCTGGGCTTAGATTAAACACAACCATTTCGGCAGCCCTGAGGTTCTCCATGAGAGCCCCCCTGGGTCCCTCTCCTTCCACCCTAAACTTTCAGTACCTAGTCAGGGGAAAGGATAAACTACCAATTGGTCAATTATGTCAGCAGCCATGGTACCTCAGTGAATTGAAGCTAACTTTGCAGAGCTTTTGGGGAGGATAAGTATGTCTAACTTATGAGAATGAGCATACAAGGAAAAATGCAAGGTGACTTGACGTGCAAATTCACACAACACTATTAAAAATTACAAATTTGGTTTTGAAATTTCATTTCCTTTGCCCTGGAATAGAAAGCCTATCTAGTTAAAACAAACTATTTTGAAATGGAAAATTGGACTTTGAAATACAAGTAAACAGACTACTAGCATTCTTTCACTAATCAGGGACAAAATTCTCAATGATAATGAAAGTTGCTGGTTATGGGAGTGGATCCAAAGAATTTATACTCTGTCTACCACACTTTTGTAATAAATATTAAAATAAAATGAATATTTCTGGTTTCAAAGAATCAACTGATTTCTTTACTCTTACATATACCATAAAACTTGGAATTACACCATAAATGTGGAATTACAGATTTAGAAAAATGAACAAAGGATGATTTGCGGTAAATAGAAAATCTTTGTAAAGGACAATAGCTAATAGAAGTAATACAATGATAGACATTTTTCTACTAAGTTAATATAAGAATTCTGTCGAAAAATATATCCATCTGAAAACTTAAAAATGTCAAGTTTTCCAATATTACTAGCTCATTTAAAAGGATTTAATATACAAAATGAAGGTTTAATATGTTATAGTACTTTATATCTTTCTGAATACAGTAATGCATTTTTGAAAAATCTGTAGTTATTAGAGTGAGAATATACAAGTACAATTGGAACATAGCCATGTCTCAAAATACTCTGGAGAGGAAACAAAAGGGTTCCTATGAAGTACTTTGATTCTAGTAAGGTACTCTGAATGCAAAGAGTACCTTTGGGAAGAAAAGATATAATCACTGAAGTACCTAGATTTTGTACTAGCTAAAATAATAGTGTGGACAGATTATCAGGACTATGAACGAAAATGAGAACACAACATTATTTTGAATCAAAAATATGGATGTTTACTGAGGAAAAAAGTAATCATGAACATTCATAAAGACACTAAATTGCGAACAAATGAAATAAAAATTTTAAGTCATGTGAAGAGTTTATCTGTTGAATTTTCTTATCCATATTTAAAGGGATCCATACTGAAGCAAGATGTTAAGAATAGATGGTATCTGGGAATCCTGTATTTTATGCACAATTATTCTATAAACACCTAACTCCTCTAATTGAAAAAAAAGGAGGGGCGGCTGATGAGAGAATTGAGAAAGGTGGTTAAGACCAAATAGAATATAAGGGGACAACCAAGAAAGCACAAAGCCAAAGAAGAGACAATATTAAAGAAAAAAGCTCCAGAAAGTACAGATGCCTAGAGACAAAGTTATTCATTAGATTTGGCAATTAAGAGGTTACTGACACCTTAAATAGAGCTGTCTCATGGGATTCCAGGGCATACAAAAACCAGATTAGGGTTAGGTAAGGAATAAATGGGAGAAGAATGAGAAGTGAAAGCCCATGCAAGATGCCTAATCTTGAGCAATTTAGAAGAGAAAGAAATAGACTGATTGCTAAAATATGCTCACGACCACAGTTGAACTTTAATAAGCTGGAGAATTTGAGAACTTCCATAAACTGAAAAACCAGGAAAGTAGATTTGAAGATACTGAAGTATGAAAGAATGTAGGACTGCTGGAGCAATATTCACAGGGATGTCTAAGGAAATAATGCCAAAAGCATAGATCAGGCTTAAGCATTACACCAACTTTTTCTCTGGGATTAAAGAGGGCAGGAATTCAGGGTTTTACACTGAAAGATTTTGAGCCCAATATCCCCATTTTTCTTGGCGAAGAGGGAGTAAAATCAAAGTTTAAAGAATGTGCTGAGTATCTTTTTAAAAAGTATTAATTTATTTGTCTAATTACATTAAATAATTAGTTTAAACATTTTCATTTCCAGCTACACTTCTACAGTAAATGATATATCTTTTGTTTGCAAGGTTGGCATAAAACTTGTCTGCATTTAAAGCCATGGTCTAAATTACATCTGAAGGTATAATTTTTTGTGTGTCAGGTGTGGATTGCCTGGATGCATTTTGAAAATGCTCCACAGATGACTTCTATTCACCTGTCCTCCAATTTGGATTGAGCAACACAACTTAGCTTTTCAGACGATGCTTTACAGTCTATTCTGACCATGGATCTGCTTTGGGTCCCAAAGGCTCATGTCTTATTTCTGGGGGGGGGGGGGGGGGGGGGTAATTCCAGTCTCCTGAAAGTTTAACATAGGTCAAAAAATATCAGAACTCGTCTTTCAGAATTTGCAGATCCTGGTCTCATTCTAATAAGAAAGTGCTGGTTATGGTTGAGTTGTGACCCCCACTCCTCAGAAGACATGCTTAAGTCCTAAACCACAGTTCTGAGAATGGGAACTTATTTGAAAATAGGATCTTTGAAGATGTTACTAGTTAAGTTGAAGCCAATAGGATTAGGGTGGGCCTTAATCCAATGACTGGTGTCCTTATAAAGAGAGGAAATTTGGACAAAGTCAGACAGACAGACAGAAGGAGAGGCAGCCATGTGACAGAGGCAGAGACTGAGCGATGCACTGGAAGTCAGGGAATGCCATGAATTGCTGGTCACCCATCAGAAGCCAGAGGAGAGGTGCGGAATGGGCTCTTCCCTTTAAGAGGAAGTGTGGCCCTGCTGAGAACTTGATTTTGTACTTCTAGCTTCCAGAATTGTAAACGATAATTTTCTGCTATGTAAGACAAAGTACAAAAGTGTTGAGCTTTGTTACAGCACTCCTGAACATGCATTAGGATGAGCAAACTACTTCCAATAAGAGAAATTAAAATTATTTGGGTAATTTCTTACCTGCATGTTTGATGATGAAATTTCTTTCCTTTTAGGAAGCATTTCTGTGGATTTTCTGTACATTCACAGGCACATTTCCCAGGATTTAGGGGTTGATTTCTGGGGCAGGTTTTTTTACAAACACATTGGCATGTGCTTTCATCAAATTCTCTGTTGGCCCCACATGAGCTGGGGAAAAGTTTGTTTTTACAGACACACTGGCAGGAGTTTCTATCTAGTTCTTTGTGGGGTCCACAGCTGGAAGGCCGGAGACTCCCTTTACAGACACATTGACAGGTTTCTTCATCCAACTCCTTGTTGGGGCCACAGATGTCATGGAATCCATCTACAGAATCTAGACAAATGCAGTGATAACAACTTAGAATATGTGACTTGGTGTGGGATGTGGTGCAAAACATCTAAAAACATCTTCCTTTTTTATGTTTTTTCTTTTTTTTTTTTTTACATGGGCAGGCACCTGGAATCGAAACTGGGTCTTTGATCTGACAGGTGAGAATTCTGCCACTGAGCCACCATTGCCTGCCCTAAATGTTTTTTTAAAGAGTAACATACAAAGATGAGTGTGTACTTTTACAGAGGTGTTCAAAACAATACCATTAGCAAACAGCAAATGTCCTATTTTATAGATACAGGTTGAAGAATAATGATCTGAATATTATATATGCAATTTGAATATTAAACTATTTGTTAATGAAAATATAGACCCTTCACATTTAGTCTTTAAAATACAAGCTGCTTACCATCTCCAGCATTAGAGGAAAAAAGAAAATCTTGCTGAGCCAGGCATCTGCAGATGTGATTATTCCAGATGTAATTTGTGGGGCAAGTCTTGTTTGCTGCCTGGCACCTTTGAAAGAGATAGATGGGTTAAGCAATAAGATAACTATTTTGTAGATGGACACATCTATTTTATTAGCTATACATTGTAAAATCAGTACATGTTTGCGAAAAAATCATAAAACAGAGGATTGTGGGAAGATGGTGGAGTTGGAAGCTCCAGAAATCAGTCCCTCCACCAAAACAACTACTGAGAGTCCTGAAAGCTGCAAGAGAAATGCACTGAGTTATGTACAAGGGAGTCCAGTATGCTTAAGCTCTGATTTCTCAGCAGAAACCATGGAGGCAAGAAAGAATTGGTATAGAATATAGTGCTGAAAGGAAACAATTGCCAACCAAGGATTATAACTCAACAAGACTTCCTTTCAAAAACAGGGGAGAAATTAAGACTTTTCTAGATTAACAAAAGTTGAGGAGCTCATTACCACTGGATCTGCCCTACAAGCAATGCTCAAGGGAGTTTTCAGACTGAATGGAAAAGATACTAGACAGTGCATCAAAGCAGCAAGAAGAAATAAAGACTTCAGGAAAGGTAGCCCTGTGGGTAATTATAAATGCCTAATTTATTGTGTGGCATTTTTTGCTGTGTAATTCCACTTCTTATATCTTATAGGTGCTACAAAGTGAATGTACACAAAGCAATGATAAACCTGTGGTTTTTGGACATATAGTGTACAAAGATATAATTTGTAACTGATACAAAAAAAGGTGGCGGGAAAGAGGGGTATAGGAAAAGTGTATGTGTATATCATTGAAAATAATTTGGTAGCAAAATATGATTGTTTTGGAGTTAGGATGTTGAATTTTAATCCCATGGCAACTACAAAGAAAATAACCAAAAAAAAAAAAAAACATAATTAGAAAGAAATGAGAAAGGACTCAAAATGGTACAATACAAAATCAAATAACTATGAAAGCATGTATTAAAGGCAGAACTGAGGGTCAAAAAGGCAGAAGATTTACAAAGACAAAGCAGAGAATTAGCAGAAGAAAGTTCAGCATTATGAATAGTTCTTTAAATGTAAATGGATAGAACTCACCTGTGAAAGTAGAGACATTGACAGAAGAGGTAAAGAAGCATGACCCAACTATAGGCTGTTAATGAGACACTTAAATTCAAAGATATAAGTAGGTTAAGAGAGAAAGGATGGAAAAAATATACCATACAAGAAGTAAAAAAAAGCTAGGGTAGCTACACTAATATCAGATAAAATATACTTAAAGCCAAAAGCTGTTCTGAGAGACAAAGAAGGTAATTATATGATAAAGAAGTCAATTCAACAAGAAAACATAATAAATATATACACACTTAAAAGAGGAGCCCTACAATATATGGAGCAAATATTGACAGATTTGAAGGGAGAAACAAACTGTTCTACATTAATAGTAAGATACTTCAATACACCACTTTCAATAATTGTCAGAACATCTAGACGGATCAATAAGGAAATAAAAGACTCGAGTGATACTCTGAATATCACCTAGACCTAACAGGTACACGGAACACGTCCCTCCACAGCAGCAAAATACATTCCTGAGTGCACATAGATCCTTCTACAGGATAGGCCATATTTGTTAGGTCACAAAACAAGTCTCAATAAATTTAAAAAAATATTAAAAATCATACAACGTATCTTCTCTAAGCACAATATAATGAAGCTACAAATCAACGACAGTGCGAAATGGAGAATCCACAAACGTGGAAATTAAACAATGTATTTAAACAACCGATAGGTCAAATAAGTCACAAGGAAAATTAGGAAATATGTTGAGGCGAATAAAAATGAAAGCACAACATACCAAAACTTATAGAATACAGCACAGATGGTGCCAAGAAGGGAATTGATAGCTTTAAATGGTTACATTAAAAAAGAAGTTCAACATGCAAAGATCAGTAGTGCTTCTATATATTACCTGAAAAAAAATTTAAGAAAAAACCAATTTATAATAGCACCTAAGAGAACTGAATATCTATGAATAAATCTAACTAAGGATGCAAAAGATTTATATATAGAAAACTACAAAAGATTGCTAAAACAAATCAAGGAACACCTAAGTAAATAAAACAACAGTCCATGCTCATGGACTGGAAGACTAAACAGTGTCAAGATGTCAATTCTACCCAAAGTGATTTACAGATATAACACAATCTTAATAAAAATCCAGCAGCCTTCTTTGTAGAAATGGAAAAGCCAATCATCACATTTATATGAAAGGGTAAGTGGCCCCAAATAAGAAGCCATCTTGGAAAAGAAGAATGAAGCTGAAGGGCCCTATCTTCTGATCTTAAAACTTATTACAAAGCCACAACATTCAAAACAGCATGGCACTGGCTCAAGGACAGACATATAGACCACCGCAATTAAACAGAGTTCAGAAACCAACCCTTATGTTTATGGTTAACCGATTTTTAAAAATAAATATATTTATTGAGAAATATCCACACACATACAGTTCAACCATATTATACAATCAATGGTTCACAATATCATCACTCAGTTGTGTATTCTTCACTATGATCATTTTTAGAGCACTTTCATTACTCCAGAAAAAGAAATAAAAGGAATAAAAAAAAGAACTTGCACATCACATACCCCTTACCACTCCTTCTCATTGAACCACAGTATTTCAATCTACCCAGTTTTTACCCCTTATCTCCCCCTATCATTTATATATATATATATATATATATATATTTACTCATCTTTCGATACCCTGGATTAAAAGAGCATCAGACACAAGGTTTCCAGAATCACACAGTCACATTGTAAAGATATATTGTTACACAGTCATCCTCAAGAATCAAAGCTACTGGGCCATAGCGCAATAGTTTTAGGTACTTCCTTCTAGCCACTACAATACATCATAAACTTAAAAGAGATGTCTATATAATACATAAGAATAACCTCCAGGATAACCTCACAACTCTGTCTGAAATCTCTCAGCCACTGAAACTTTACTTTGTCTCATTTATCTCTTCTCCCTTTCGTCCAAGAAGGCTTTTTCATTCTGATGATGCTGGATCCTGATTCATCTCTGGAGTCAGGTCCCATGTTTCAGGGAGATTTATACCCCTGGGAGTCACGTCCCATGTAGCGGGGAAGACAGAGAGTTCACCTGCATATTGGCATATTGGCCAAATGACTTTTGACACAAGGGTGCCAAGTCCACTCAGTGGGGAAAGAATTGTCTCTTCAACAAACGGTGCTGGGAAAGCTGGATGGCCATATGTAAAAGAATAAAAGTGAACTTTATCTCACAGCATATACAAATATCAACTCAAATGGATCAAAGACCTAAGCATAATATCCATAACTGTAAAACTTCTAGAAAAAAACATAGGGAAGCATCTTCAGGACCCTGCTAGGCAATGGTTTCTCAGACTTTCAACCCAAATCACACACACACACACACACAAAAAAAAAAAAAAAAAGGAAAAGAAAAAATATATATAAATGGGGCCTTATCAAAATTTTAAAAACAGTATATTAAAGGACTTTATCAATAAAGTAAATAGACACCCTACACAATGAGAGAGAATATTTGGAAACCACATATTTGATGAGGATTTAATACACAGAATATAAAAAGAAATCCTATAATGCAAGAAGATCAAGACAAATAACCTAATTAAAAATGGGCAAAGACTTGAAATGACATTTTTCCAGAGAAGATATACAAAAGGTCAAAAATCACAGGAGAAGAAACCCAACATCATTGGCCATTAGGGAAATGTAAATCAAAACCACAATGATGCATCATTTCACACCTACTAGAATGGTTACTGTTTTAAAATAAAGCAGGAAAATAATAAGTGTTGGACAGAATGTAGAGAAAGAGGAAGACTGTTTTGGTGGGAATGTAAAATGGTGCAGTTACTGCTGAAGGAGTTTAGCAGTTCCTCAGAAAGTTAATTACAGCATTACATATGACTCAGCAATCCCACTTCTCTGTATATACCCAATATAATTGAAAGCAGGGACTCAGATATTTGTACACTGATGTCCACTGTGGCATTATTCACAATTGTCCAAAGATGGGAGCAAACCAAATGTCCACAAACAAAATGTGGCATATACATACAGACAGTGGGATACTCTTCAGAGACAAAAAGGAACCAAGTTCTGGTATATATGCAACAACATGGATGAACCTTCAAGATTACTGTGAGGAGTGAAACAAACCAGACATCAAAGGATAAATATTGAATGACCTCTCTGACAGGAAGAAATTAGATTAAGCAAACTCATAGGATCAGAAACGAGAATATAGGTTTCAGCTGATAGGGTGGGGATAGGGAATGAAGCGTTATTGCTTAAATTATACATACTTTCTATTTGCAATGATGGAAAAGTTTTGGTAATGGATAGTGGTAATGGTAGCACAATATTGTGAATGTAATTAACAGTGAGTTATGTATTTGAGTGTGATTTAAAGGAGAAATTTTAGATTGCATATTTACTACAATAAAAATGTGCAAAAAACATATAGGATTGTACCACATTAACAGTAAACCCTAAGGTAAACCTGGACTATAGTAAACAGTACTCTTATAAAAATGTTCTTTCATCAATTGTAATGAATGAACTCTATTAAAGCAAGGTGTTTTTAGTAGGATGGTATATGTAAACTCATTTTATGTATGATTTTTCTGTAAACTTACAGTGTCTCTAACAAAAATATTTTAAAAATTACACTTAAATTTAAAATAAAACTTTTCAGAAGAATCTTAAAAATTCAAAAAATAATAGAGAAGTATGTAAAATAAGAAGTGGAGGTTTTCTTTCATATTACCTCCCACGCTCAACTGCTGTGAAATCCTAATGCTAGAAGGAACCATTGTTAGAGATATGGTCTATATCTCTCCAGATTTCTAATTTTTACAAGATAAGTACATTTACTTATATGATCATTTAGTGTTCTGATTTGTGGAAAAACAGGATAGAGCATTTTTATTGCTCTAAAATGTACTTTTTCCACTAAACAATAAGATCCATTACTTTTAGTGGTTGCATAATATTCCAGAGAACTGATATATCCTTATTTATTTTGTCATTTCCCCATTGATAGATATTTAAATAGCTTCCAATTTTTGACATTTCTGAAACACTTCAGGAAACATCCTTATGCATGTGCTTTTGTCAACTTACTTCTGAAGCAGATTCCATAACTCTAAAGACTCTGTCATTGCAAAATTTCTTGTTATATACTCCCACAGAAAACTGCCTAGGAGCAAGCTTTGCTTTATTGTTATAGATTTTTTGGTTTTTTCATCCTCTGTTCCTTTCTTCCTCCTTCTTCCTTTTCTTTCCCCTTCTTTCTTTCTCTTAGTAAAAAGTATGACCAACATAAACTTCAATGACCCTGATTACTTCTTTATTGGTCCAATCATCCCATTGTTGGCTAACTAGGGACCTTTCATTTTGGTACCTATATGATATTAGGTCATTAGTCTGACAACTTTTTAGCTTTCTGCCTGGATCAGATGTCACAAGCTCATTTTGTCTATTTTCTGCTGCATGCCATGAGTCATCTCTGCTTTCAAGGGGCTGTAATTCTTTTGGTTGGAAAATGGCTTTAGAGACCAGTATTTGGGATTAAGTGTGTTTAGTTTCATTCATTACATCACTGTAATCTGATAGACAGAGCTATAAAATGCAGGTATATCCACAGAATATCTCCCTAGTTAATGCAGAATGATACTTGGTTTTTAATATTATTGGTTTTTAATATTCTAACTTCATGAGTGTTTCTAACTTCTAAATTCCTCATTTTTTGGCTGATATTAGTGTGAGGAAAATTGTACATTCACATCCTTCATACATAATACAATATGATAAACATTACGCAATGGGAGAGTGTTGTACTCCAAATTGGCAGAGAATAAGAATCACGTGTATATATTTTAACAAATGCACTGGTTGTGAACAAAGGGGCCATGTGTCTCTGACATTGTTGGTGCCAAGGAAAATTTCATAGAGTCATCATGTGATGATGCAACAACAAACCTTTCTTTTAAAAATAGTCTAATAACTGGTATAGCATCATATGAAGAAATGTATCAACAGAAGAATAAGCAAATCTTCATTTTGCAATAATTTTTTTCAGCTTAACTACCACACAAGATGTTTCCTCAAAGCTTTCCTGTTCAGCCCTCTCCATTGCTGTGCTAAGACCGAGAAAATACCTAGTCTTCCTCTGAATCTGATAGTTTGCCTAAAATTGTCCCTTATAACCTAATTCTTTCACATTGCCCCTTCTGCAATTGGCAATTACTGCTTTAAGCTTATTCCCCTCCTTCCTTCGGCATTTTCTTCAAGCTTCATGTCTCTTTTAGCACAGTGAGGGAGTCATTTGTGGGAAATTTTCTTATATTTGTCTTAATTTTTAATAACTCTTTGATTGCTGTTTGCTATATAAATACTATATATGGAGTAGGTTGGCTTATGCACTCAAAAAAAGACATGTTCTTAATCTTAATCTGCATTCCACTGGGTGCGAACTCATGTGTAAATATGACCTTTTGAGGATGTTATTTTTAATTAAGATGTGACCCAAAAGAATCAGGATGAGCCTTGACTGGTATTATCAGAATCATTTATAAGCAGAAGAAATTCAGACACAGTGTCAGGAAAAGCCTCAGGAAGCAGACAAAAGCTGAAAGTCAGTGGAAACCAGAAAAGCAGACAAGGAGAGCAAGAGAGCTCTTGTGATTGGAAGTAGAGATGCAAACCAAGGAACCCCAGGGATTTCAGCAAGCCAGATCCGGAGTGTCAGGGAGTCCTGGGAATCCATACTGATGCCTAGATTTTGGATGTCTAGCCTCTGAAAGCATGAGACAAAAAACACTTGTCATTTAAACCAACCCACTGTGTGGTACTTGTCATAGCAGCCTGGTAAGCAAGAACTAATAGTTTATACATGCAAACAGTACCTGTAACCATATTGAAATCAACCGTTTGGTAGTAACCGTATTAATTGCTTGGTGATCAGGAAACAATGTTTCATGTATTTTAGGTCCTATCAAAAGACTTTGTTACTCTTCTATAGGCATGACTGTGTTTAAGTTATTTTGTAGGAATGGGATTATTTTGGGGGGCTGAGCTTCAAAGCATTGTAATTTTTCCCATGTAAAACAATAAGAAATAGCATTGCACTTAGAGTGTTTGGAAAAGAGATATTGCATGTCATTTTAGGAAAAAAGAGTTCACACTGTATTCCCATATTTAATTTAACATTACTGAGGTTTTTAAATTTAAACTCTTGATTTTACATTGAAAGTTCCATTAAAATCTTGGTTACTAACCATCTTAATATAAATATTTGCTTCACCTTACATATATACTACATGACATTTTTCTTTTATGTTTTATTTTTGAATATGTAAAACATGTACGTGATAACCAGAATTAAAAGTATGTGAACCTGTGTAGTCAGAGAAGACCATTCTGACCCACGCCCTTAGCATGGAGTTTCCTTTCTTAGCTTTTACTTTATGTCTTCAGTGTTTCTTTCTGCAGATAAAAGAAAATACATGTGTATGTAGGTATGCATTATGTTCTTTCTCACGTTGTTACGCAGAAGATAACAGCCCTATAAGTAGTTTTACACCTTGCTTTTTTACTTAACAAACACCTTATGGAACATTATACTTTTCTAATAATTTTAGATAAGACTGAAGATAAGTATCTACTCATACATTGTTTTTGTCATTATTTTCTTGGCTAATCATGAATGTACTTTGTTCCAGATAAAATTTAGACAGTATCTGTACATTTCTAAATTAATACAATTGTGTTTACTTTAAATTTTTTTGCCCTATCCAAATCTTTAGCATCCTTCCATCAAATATGATGCAATTATGTTTAGTTATATAATAGGAATGCAATTAAGCTGGGTATGGGAAAATCATAGCATTCTCATAGAAATGATGGTAAAGCCATTTTGGCTATATTGCTTCTATGTTGACCTACACATGGTTTAAAAACACATTGCTATGCTGGAATCACATTGGCACAGTGCTGTGATGGTGACAGGAGAGAGACCTCTTTCATTCTGTCAATACGTGATCATACTACCGTTGCCTACACTGAGGCTTTTCCAAACTTTGGTTGGAACCCCTTAGGAGGTCATGAAATCAGATAAATGGGCTGGGAAGAGCAGTTCAAAAAAATGTAACAGAGTGGCATATAATAAAATACAAACTACTAGATTGGATATGGTAAAAATT
Organism: Tamandua tetradactyla; assembly: GCF_023851605.1. Lineage (NCBI taxonomy): Eukaryota > Metazoa > Chordata > Mammalia > Pilosa > Myrmecophagidae > Tamandua > Tamandua tetradactyla. The sequence goes on along the minus strand of NC_135352.1, from coordinate 36,474,989 downwards.
GGCTCATGCAATTTTGTTTCAGTTATGTATTATACATACTTAAATATGCTATGCAATCCTACAATCATAAAACCTCTCTCCCAACCCTTTTCTGTGCTGTGGGTGTATGCATAGTTGGGTTGTGTGTTTGTGTATATAGTTGCAATGTCAACTGCATTTGTTTTAAGTTACAGTGAACAGAATTTATGAAGCACAGTATAAGCTATTTAGATGTCAAAAAGAAGCATCAAGAATCATCTCTATCGCTAGCCTAAATGAGATTGGTGAACTGTGAGATCTACTGCAGGATTTTGTGCAATCTACGACCACATTGAGGCTTTAAATATGTATGCAAAACAGCTCATTCTAAATGAGCATCAAAACAACACAATTTCATGCCTCTTATGTAGTTGGGAAGAATATTATTCCACCCCCTAATATTTTTAAATCTTCAAATAATCTAAATTCAAAAATACGAATTTCATATATAGAAAAAATGTAGTAATCTGTTTTTTTAAACATTATGTAAAGCAACAGATAGCTAGTTTTATAGAGTTAAACTATGATTTCATATAATCTGGTTACAATAGCTCTTTTTCTTCTGCAGGTTAATGCTGAATAGAAACATAGGTCTGAGATATATACTTTTAAGTATATCATGCTTGAAACACTTTTGATGATATGTACTTTTGTTTTACTGACTAATTATGATATGCCCAATGTAAAAATAAATATTTTAATTTCTAATAATTTTAAACTTTACTTTAAATTTCAAGTAAAATATGACCCTGGAAGCTTTGCAGAAAATAAATTACTTATCGATATTATCCAAAATTTTAATGTTGAAATATGAAATCCTGCTAGATACAATTGAATTAAAGAAACATACAATTAGGCAGAATGCATTTTCAGAAATCCTTAATGATGCGGCTTGCCCCAAAGTAGTAGTGATTTCTTACATTTAAAGTTGCTCTTGTGAAAAAAAAATCCAAGAAATTTTCCAAGATAAAGTTTTAGAATAAACAGAAATATTTACGTTGTGGTCAGAAAGTTTAGCAGAATTTGTTTAAAACCTATAGGTTTTCATCTCCATAGCATTTTCATCTCATTGAAATTTCTGTATAAAATTTTGTATATTAATGTGCATAAAACATTAAAACAAAATTTAAAATATTTCATATACAGTACCTATACATATATATATATTTTTGTTTCAAAAGCACATTTTGTCAGGAAAGCAAACAGAAGGTTGTGCAATGATTTGAGAATCAATATGTAATTTATACTGAGAAGCAGTATGTAAATTAAGTAATCTTCCTGCTTTTTCTTTCCTACCCAGGCACATTCACATGCAACCACAATCCTACTTTTATTTAACGTTAAGGGTAAAGATATTTTTATAAGGATGACTTCATCAATTATTTCAAAATTTCATTTGATTTTAGTTGGTAGCTATTGTTTTTTGCTATAAAGCCAGAGTTAAAAAATTTAAAGGTATACGTGCTTCTCAAATAACAGTACAACAAATTTAATGATTAAAGTCACTCATAGTTTGTTATTTATCTCTCTTTTGAAATTTTAAATGACAAGCGTGCTCCAAAAATTTTCTGTTAGAATAAATAGTGGGTGCTAGTTACTATCTCCATTTTAAACATTGCAGTAGGCTACTTTAGGCATACTATTTTCATGACTCTTCTATTTTCCCTTCTTTTGGGCACTGGAATTTTGATATGCTTTGAGATTCACTGACTCTTCAAACATGTTTTTTAAAAAGCAAATTATTTCGATGGATATGAACCGTGCTATTAATCAATAAATCTTATTGACAGGTCTTTTAATAAGATATTTTACAACCTGTCATTAAAATTCTGCTTTTCACATGGCACCCGCACTCCACAGACGGGTTCCTCAAAAATCTATCCAATACTAAATGTGATCTTATTAAATGTGAAGTGGAATCCAATATTAGGAATCTGCAAGCTCTCATACGTTTTTTCAGATGAACTTCACATCATTCAGCAGGATATCCAGTAAGATAGTCTGTATCCCATTCAGAAAACAAATGAGGGCAACCCTGATTAAATAATTTTGATAAATATCAAAATAGGGTTTTAATTTCCTACATGCCAAATGTTGAGCTTGTATAAACGTCATCCTCCATGATTAACATCACTCAAATCTGTAATTATGTTATGGGAGAACATCAGTCTAGACTCTTCTTGTTCAGGATTGCTGTCTGAATTACAGGGGGAAGGTCAATGAATTCTTTCATTATCACCAGCCATAGAGCCTGGGTAAAAAGTTTCAAGTTTGACTACAAAGGGTTTATTAATTTCACATCAAATTGTGCTTATGTCTGTTCGTACGACTGTTTTTCTATATTCCATTAGTCTATGGACCGAAGCAACAGTGGGTGAAGTTGGTATTTGTTAGGATATAAAAGGAAGACGTGTAAATAGGTCTGAGTAAGGAAAATTCCATGGGTTTATCAGTTTTGCATGACCATATTAGGAGGAAGGGCTAATTGAATAGTTGTATTAGTATAAAAACTGTATTTATCTATCCAGGATTTCCTTATCTCGTGTTTAAAAATGATTATTTTCTCCTAAAACAATAACCTGTCATATCCAAAAGCTCACCTACCATGTGAGACTTTAATATAAAATATGGGTCACATTATGTGGTCACTAATTGGCAAGTCAAATAAAAGACTGCTTGTTTTTTATGTTGAATGGCATCTAGATTGGAAATCTAGTGCACAAGGTGGATAAATTTGAAAGGTTTTGTTCCACCACCCCCTCCTTTGCTTTTTCTTGGTTATATAAGATTGTGAGAAGTAATGGTAAGTTAAAACAATGAAAATCTAGTAGTTACTACATTTACTAGCTTGTCCGTTTTTATGTCTACATTTAATTTGTACTAACAGAAATAGATCAGAATCGATACAGATTAGTAGCCAGTAACACAACAGAGATGCCTTCCAAAAAGTCTCATTATCTCACAGTGACACCTCATTGAGAGAATATTTTTTCAAAACACATGTTAAGGACATTAGAGTGTTGATATGTTCCCAGATGACTTGTTGATTTGGTCTACTAATATGGGCATTCATTAAAAATAATCAGCGCAGTTTGTTCTGATTTAGTATTAAGCATCTCAAAATCTCTGATCTGATATCTTCCACCTCTGAGAGATACTGTTATTTCTCCCAGTCATTCAGCAAGCAGTAGGAATGCTGTTTTCAGTTACTTCCTTATAGAAGGTAGAAGTTAGGCAGTCCAAAGGAAGAATGACAGATAGCATATTTAGCTATTCTTAAGAAAAAATAATAACTCAGGTCTGGAATAAGAGCTCAATTGGCAAATCTATTCATATCAATAGATGCTCATTTGAAGGAAATAGGCACTATTTAATGAACTATGTTGAAAGCAGGATGAAATAGATATATGAATTAAGATTGGGAAAATAACTGCATATGGACATAAGAATTTTGAACCTGCAAAGAGTATATTTTCAATGCAGAAGAAAGATGTGAATTTTTAAAAGGCTGGGGGAAAATAGTTTCTGATTAACTGATCAGGGCTGTGTCCCAATTTAACTGGCAGCTAAATGACTGCCCCTTTTCTGCTCTGATAACAGTTTATTAATTTTATCATGCAACTCTGTTTACTCCTAATTTTGGTGAAAAAACAACACGTTATCTTCAAATTAAAAAGAAAAAAATATGGAAAATTAAAGTGGGAAAAAGAAAAGTTCATGGATATTCAAGGTTCTAAGCATTTGGGTTGAGGGTCTTTTACAGACTAGCAGTCCAAAGACAGTGAGCAATCAAGTTTCAAACTAAAGGTTGCATGGGCTATATATCTACTTCTGTTCCTTGAAGCAGAGACATGCTCTCACAGGAATGAAATCTTCCTGAGTAGGAACCCCAGATTATAACTTCTTTTAAGCACAATGTTAGTGTTGCAGCAAACACTGTGGATATTTTAATAAAATAAATGAAAAATCTTAAACAGATAAAAGCACAAATTAGCCTTCAGTTGAGACTTATCTTCTTTTTCTCTACCACAACATGTACAACATGACTTCTCCCTCGAAGGACTGATATGGCCTCTTTACAAACTGAAAAAAATTCACATCATTTCGTTTATCCAGTTAAAAAAGATCAAAATACTTTGACGATGCTGAACTTTGTTTCATCATTCCTCTATTCAAAAAAAATTTCTATGCTAACCAGTAACTCTACAAAAAAAGTGAAATTTCTAGGCTGGTGCTCAAGGCTTCAAAAGCACATCTTGGCCTTGCTCCTTAATTTGACCTCCCATTGTTTCCATAGATTAAAACTCACTTAACTTATTTTGGTCTACTAATTGCCCACAGAGCACGCTATATGTTTTCATTTTTAGGGACATTGTCCATGTTAGCTAATTAAGTAACCAATAAATTTACTCAACACCATTAACTAAAACTAACTTCAAGGCACTTGTCTCTCCACATGGCATCTTTCTCACCTCTGGGGTCACTCTGTTCCATTCCTTTAGGGCACTGCCATAGGAAAAGCATGGTCTCTCTCTCTTTCTCTGTCTCTATTTTATCTACTTACTTATTCACTCATTCATTTACACAATGAAATACTTACAGTTCTTGAACTATGTCTGTTACTATCAATGTGAATACATAAAATGTAATGCTGAGAGAAAAAAGCAGTATCACCTTTAGAACCGATTTAACACTCAAAGCTGTACTATATAATCTCTTTGGATAGATTAATATATCCATATGCAGTGAAAGTATAAAGGCATGTATGAACATAATACAAGCTTGAGAAGTGTTTATCTCTGGGAATGGAGAATGAACAATGAACATTGGGGCTATTACACTGCATCTTAAGAAAATATGACAGTTTTTAAGTTTTAGATCAGGGTGGAGAGGGTACATTGATATTTTTGTCCTTTACTATATATAAACATATATACATATACTCATAATTTTTTAATCTAAAGAAGTTAACTCAGAAATGACTGCATCCTCAAAAAAATAGATTGAATACAAACACATTTGAGTTTGAATTTCTGCTTTGCTACTTTTTAGTTGAGTGATGTTGAGGGAAGGTCTTTAATCCCTTTGATTCAGAGTTTCTTTTGTGCAAATAATAATTTTACCTCTAATTTTTTTCTTTCCCTTCTTTCTCACAACATACTCTGTTCCTAGCATATTGTATGTTATTAGTCAATAAACATTATTTCCTTTCCATTTTCATCTGCTTTCAGCTAAACAAGCTGGTCTTAGCTATTCTTGAACTTCTTCCAATATTTGCACCTTTTTACTTGACACTTCCTCCTTTTCTCAAACTCTTGTTGCTACCAACTTTTGTGCTATCTCTCCCAGTTCTTTCTCTTTTTTTGTATGCTGTATGGTGGGGTCACATTTTATTATTTTTCCATGTGAGTATCCCATTAGTGCAGCAACACTTGTTGAATTTGTTTGCTTGTTTGTTTTACTTGTTTGGTTTTTGTTTTCTGGGGGAAGTGCAGGGACTGGGAATCAGACCTAGGTCTCCCACAGGGGAGAATTCCACCACTGACCTACCCTTGTATCTCCTTCCCCAGTTATTATCCTACCTTTCTGACCGCACTTTCTCAGTTTCTTGTAGACTTCTGTTTTTTCAGAAGTTCCTTAAATATTGATATTCCTATGGTTCCATCTGTTGCTTCTCTTCTCATCTTACTTCCTATGATTCCCGAGGTTGAGCTTATCTCTTCCAGTTGCTCTAACCACCGATTACTTGCTGGTAGCTACAAAGTGAGGGTCACCAGCTTAGTGCTTTCTCCAGATTCATTCATCCAACTGCCTTTGTATCTTTTCTCTTTGACTTCTCCAAATACAACAACCACTCATGCTATAGTGTTCGAAGCTAAATTCCCTTTTTCAAACCTGTTCTTTCGTGGCGGGGTATTCTCTCTTTTTTGAATATCATCCATGAATTTTATCCTCAACTTCTCCCTCTTTGTTACCCTCCATATGCAGTTCCCAAGCCATATGCTTTCTTCTCATCTCTCTTCTTTCCATCCCGTTTCTACTGCCTTGACTCCTGTCCTTACTATGTCTCTCTTGGATTATTGCAGATGCTTCCTCCCCAAGTTCTCCACCTCCTGCTCTGCTCCCTCTAATCTAGATACTGCATTGCCACTGGGCCATTGTATCTTTTTATTATACACAAATGCAGATACCATGTCTCTGTATCACATCTTCTCGTGTTTCCCAAGAGAATTTAAGAAAACGTCCATCCTTAATGTGGCATTTGTAATTCTATTTAACTCACACTCATCTATGTCCTCTCCATCCCACATTCTATTGTAATCCCACAGCCACTAAACTTACCTTATTGATTTTACACATATATTTAATGCCTGACTCTTTTATGGGATTTCTCCTACAGTGGGGATCCTATCTTTCTATCTCCAAGACTTACACAATACTAGTAACTAGTAGACACACAACAAATGCTTGTTGAATGAATGAATGAAGTAGAACACAGCACTTTACCACTTATTATATTAGAGTTATTTACTTATGCTTATTTGTACTCTGTTAAAACATGAATTCCTTTAGGTGAGAGATTATTTTATTTATTTAAAAATATTTGGTATATCCTAGTACAATGCTTTGTATATTTGAGATTCAGAAAAAACATCTGATAGATGAATAAATACATAGACACTACTTTTGCCAAGTAGGAAAATCTTCTTAAAATTACTTCTAAATTACAAATAGCTTCACTTATCAAGACAACCCTCACTAAAAGGGTAATGAAAATGAATGGGATTTAATTTAAAGAATCCATAAGAGGAAATAATTGGAAATGAAGTGAAAATCTGTGAGAACACCAGTATAAAATTTGAAATTCAACTATCAGTGCTAGAGATAATCTCTCCTACCTCTGGAAACTATAGTGCATTTTGGTTCTGATGCTACTGAGATGTGAAAATTCTGCTGTGCATACTAGAACTACTATAAGACATTGGTTAAAAAAAAATAGCATGGATTTCAGAAATAGAAAGACCTGAAGTTTCATCTTTTTCTAGAACATTTTTAGCTGTTTAACTTTGTACATGTTAATTATCATTTTTACAACTCCATTTTTTCATTTTTAAAATGTTAGTAATAATAGCAGCTAACACTGAAAGCTTTCAGTGTGTCAAGCATTGTGCTAACACTTAACACTGATTATAGTTTGTAAGCATCACAACCACTCTAAGAGATATTTATTATCACTAGTGCTATTGTATTACACTGATATAAAAACATTTGATTAACTTCTTATTTGTTTTACATGACAATAGTTTGTTCCATTTATATTGCTGGGTAATAGTCTACTATACAGATATACTACAGTTTGTTTATACCTTTAGTTTGATGGAGAGTTAGTAGTTCAGTCTTTGCTAAAATTAATAAAGCTTTTATGAACATTTGTGTACAAGTTATGGTATGGAAATATGTTTTTACTTTTATTTTTCTTGAGTAAATAAATGGAAATTTCTAGCTCACACGGTGGTTTAACTTCTTTTTTTTTTTTATTTTTTTTATTAATAAAAAAAAAATTAACACAACATTTAGAAATCATTCCATTCTACATATGCAATCAGTAATTCTTAATATCATCACATAGATGTATGATCATCATTTCTTAGTATATTTGCATCGATTTAGGAAAAGAACTAGCAAAACAACAGAAAAAGATATAGAATGTTAATATAGAGAAAAAAATAAAAATAATAATAATAAAAAATAAAAAAATATATATAAAAGGAAAAAGAAAAAAAAGACAAACAAACAAACAAAAACTATAGCTCAGATGCAGCTTCATTCAGTGTTTGATACACTAGATACAAAAACTCAAAAATGGACAGCACAATAATACCTAATTTTAATGTAATTATGTTAAAACACTGGTTTAACTTCTTAAGCATCTATCAAACTGATTCTCAAAGTATTGTACCATTTCACAATGACAGGTGAAATGATATAGGCAGGCATAAAAATCTTTGCTATTTTAATGGATTTTGATTCTCCAAAACCCAACAAACTTTTGGTCCTTAGTATTTATGTCTCTCAGGTTTTTTGGGTATCACAGGAGCAGCATTAGTACAGGAAGTTACACAAGATATATGCAAGATCAGGGTTGTAAAATTATGTTGTATAGATGGCTGTAACTGAAGTACTGTCTTTTAATTCCTCAATCTCAAATTCATGTATCCATTAGCTGCTTTGTGAATGCTGCTTATGTTTGATCATCAATGCCTTTGTGTGTGACTTTAGCTTTGAGAAGCAAACAAAAATAGTATATATTTTATGATTTAATTCTACAAAAATTATCAAACATTATTACACTAAATATGACAAGTAAAACATGTCAGTAATATTCAAATGAATACCTAGCAGCTTTATGTTAAAAGTTGTCTCAACTCAAAAAGTTTAAAGTTAAGATCTCTAAAAAATTAAGAAATTATTTTAAACTATTTTACTTTTGCTGTGAAACAATTTAGAATATTTAAAAAATGTTTATGGTTGTATTATTGCTGGGTATTTATATTAATTGCTACTCTGAATGTGTAATTTGATATATTACCATTTAAAGAAGTGAATAAATTACATAAAAGCTTCTCAGTAAATACAATGATAAAGCTACGTTGTTAATAGCTTCGACATTTTTAATTTTTTAACTTATAATTTGAATTTTGTCATTTTAAAGCCTGCATTGAATTAAAAGAAAAAAAATATTTACACTTCTTTTTTTAAGAAAACTCCTATGTCCATACAGTACACATAAAGAGGTATATGGTATACCGGTGGTACCAAAACTCCATGGAGGAGGCAATAATTAAAAAAAAGTTTTGTAATAATGGAAAATATTTTAAAATAATTTTAAATGATACTTTCTTTTAGTTTTATAATTATATATAACTATGTAACCTATATACAAAGGTATATATATTTTACCTTTAGGCATATGTAGTTATACTTAAAAACAATATAGCCTTATATATACTATTACCTACACTTATGTGCATACTGACTTGAAATATAAAATATATTTCTTACTAAGGATAGTAATAAAAATCATTGGAATACAAAGAGACAGGAGGATGCATCAGGCATGGACCTTAGTGATAATAAATGATAAGATCTGACCTTTAGTGATTGCCTCTTAGATGACAAACACTGCATTAGCACTTGGTGTGTCATTTAATTCTTTTTACATCTTGGCATTCTATACAATAGAAAACTACTCATTCCTTAAAAGGTCACTAGGGTAGACCTGAATTCCGATTCAGAGCTTACTTTTTCTGAAGCCCAGATTCTTTTGCTGTAACTTTCTGTCCCCTCTTGCGCTCAAACCACACATAGTAAAATATTTATATGAATAAATTATGATGATGCAGAGTAAAACTTCTCAAATGCTATGAAAATTGTTCATAGAAATAAGTTATTTTATTTAAGAAGCATTTGTTGATCAGTTTAGTAAAACCCGCAGCACCTGCTTCTTCATCTGTAAAATAAGGTTAATACTACTCCCAAACCCAAAGCGTTTTGTTTTATTTTTTAAAGAAGAGATGAAACAATGTATGTAAAGGGCTGAAGCGTAGTCAAGGCTCTAATATTTTTTATTTGTTAGCTGTATATTGTGGAAGATATAAACCTACTTGAAATACTCTCACAATCGAATTTCACATACAATTTTATAGACCTCTATAAAGTCATGTTAGAAAGAAGTAAATCTAGTCATTGCTACGGGAATTCTGAGATGCAAAGGTGGCCACAGTGTTTGGATGAGAGCAACGGAGGAGAAAGAACTACCTGAACTCTGGGAAATGGACAGGGCTTTGGAAACGCAGAAAAGAAAAGGAACTTATTTCAAGCCACGGCCAGAACAGAAACCATATCAAGAGCAGGAAATGAGCTTGGTGCTCAGGGAATCAAACTTTGTGAAATGCAGAATGAAAAAGAAAGGTTGGTACCAGAATAGCGGGTGAGAAATGTGTGCCTAATTCTTAAGCAGTTGGAAGTCGGTGACAGCTTCTGCTCAGATGAATGCAACAATACCTTTTTGTTAGTGGCGCTATTCAGGAGTTGAAGAAAAGATTGGATACCAGAGAACTAGTATTGCCGTTTACTGCATTAAATCAGACATCATACACAGTGAAGTGGACAAGGGCGACAGCGATGGAAATGAAAAAGAAATTTAGGTGGGAATACATACCCGCCCCTCACCAAAACATAATCAATTTGGGTGAGATGTAACGAAAAGGAGCAATTAATGACAACAATGTAATTTTAAGTTCTCTAAGAATAGGAGAGAACACTGCCAACAAATAATGTAGAAATAAAGATTTTTGAAAATCTTCAGTTTTGTACCCGCTATAGCCCAATATAATTACAATCAGCCAATATGAAATAGGTTTAGATACAGTATGATAAGTCAAGAACATGGTCAGATCTTGAAATGTAATTTTGGGAATCATCAACACAAAGATAACGGCAGAAGCGCTAAAAAAATGGATAAATCCCCAAGGTGGCAAGGACTGAGCAAATGGACCCACAGGAGAGAGTTTATTCACAAGTCTGTGTCATGTCTTTTCTTTCTGGGATATGGAGGAAAAATCTGTCACTCAAATCAGGCTTTCCCCAATTTGAAACACTCCCGAACTTCTCCTAAAGCGTCCCTGAATGCAGTGAGTCTTCTATGTGACACGGTGAGTGAGTGCTACGTGCAGTAAAGGCAGCCAGTGGGGAAAAGCGCTACTCAGCATAGCATTTTCACCGCTGAGACCCTAAAATGCAAGGCTTTCTTTAAAATTTTTGAAACATATACGTTTTAGTCATCATTTATTTATAGTGCTGTTACAAATGTTAGGCTCATATAAGTATTTTTCATACACACATTTCAAACAGATTGAGTATCCTAAAGAACAAAGAGAGGCATCCCTACTTGGGGATAGAAAGTAGAAATTCCCTCAACCTCTGGTGGCAACACAAAATGACTCATTATAAACTAGTGGTAGGGCCAGTTTGTGATCATCTGTCTAGTCCCTTCTATGTGACCAAAAGAAGCATTTTTTGCCATTTAAAGAACTAAGAAGTACTATAAGAAGGAAATTTGAACAACACGTTATCCGAATAATAAATCACTATTTCAGTATTTAATTCTTACTAAATTGGAAATAATATTTATATATATATAATACAAATTTATACAAATTGATAGTTTTAAAAGGCAACTGAATATTAATAAATGTCAAACACGTATTTATGTTTACTTTTAAGTTTGGACCAAAAACTCATCAAAACTTAAATATTTTTGATCATTAGGTTTAATAGCATTTACAAATTAGAACATCTGATTTCAAGAATGTTAAATCAATTAATAAGTCAATTAATTGCTGAGTGGATGAGCATTGAGAGGATATGTGTTATTCCATAGAAACACTTCTTTTATATTGTAAACTACTTTGTCTTTGAAATGGGATTCCCTATTTCAGTTTAAATTTACTTTTATGGTACACTATTAATAATTGTCTTTTCTTTGTATGTGATGCAAAGTATATTGTGGTAAGTGCCACAAAAAGTCTTCTAATAAACTTGCATCTACCTGAAAATAATTTTATAGTATTAGAGGATGCATAAAAAATAGATTTAATTCATACTCACTGTGGTTGTGTTGCTGGCAGGGAACGTCTAATAATTGAATGAACTTGTCTGTAAACATCCAGTTTGGACATGCATCGGCAGGAAGTGTGATTGGCAAAACTGATTGTTACTGGTTTGGGGCCTTGAGAGAGAGGCACTGTAATTTCAAACAACTACAAAGAAGGGACAAAAAGAAGAAAAAATTATATAGATGCTATAAAGCATTTTTATTTTAAGTGTTGGAGTCCAAAAAAAGTGAGATTAACTGTTTATGATTATGTAGTGCTACATAACATACACAGGGCACTACTGTTTTTATTTGTGATTACAATGGAAAATATATTTTCTTCTAATCAGTATCTTTTAACAGAATAATTAATAGTGCATATCTGTATGTCAAGACACTAGCTATAAAGTGTATAACCACTAATGTGCAAGGGAAAGAAACTATTTGAGAGTCTCAGATTATTTGATATCAAATTTAAATTAGAAAAGCATTTGAGTTATGGTACCTAATATTCCAAGGGTTTAAAATGTGGCACAAATATTAAAATCTTTGTTATATAAAAGTGGAGCTAGTGCCACAAAACCTAGATTAGTTTGGTTAAATGTTAAATATTAGTTTGGTTAAATAAACTATGAATACATAGTCTCCAAATTAAAATGTTACCTCAAATTAGTTTTACATTTATCTCAGATGTCTTATGAATTTATTTAAAATAAAAACAAACACATTCTATCACTTGATAGTTAAAGCTTTGCTTTAAGGAATTATGAAAATAATGAGCTTAAACTAAGGTAGGCCTTTTTACATGACACTGGTTTGATTCTTAAAATTTGGTTTAACCATAGTCTCACTTTGAAATATCTTATTTATGGATAGCTTCAGTTCTCTTCCTTCTCCAAACAATGTTTTACATTGAATATATGAATAAGTTAGTAGGTAAAACTAAGTGGATTTAAATTCCTGAGGTTCTTAAAATAAATTATTACTAGTCAAATGGTAAAAGTGAAATCCTGGCTTTAGCTGCTTGATAAGATTAGTTTGCAGTAATTTAACTGTAGTTGAGTAACGTGCTCTTTGTCACCTTTATGATAATCTGAGCTGTGCTAAAAAAGATTACATCCTCCTGAGCCTTGTGACCCAGCCTCTTGCTGTGATTTCATGCCAAAAGTTGAAGATCACTGAAAATATTTAGGGGATAGAATTGGTTTGCTAATTTTGTCCAAACCCACAGGGAGACATCTCAATTTGATCTTGAACAATGGAATACAGAAATACCTAAATTATAAACTGTACATTTTCCTCATTTGAAATTTATTCATTATACATTCAGTTAAAAATGTAGTAACTTTCTTAACATAAAACAATGTGATTTAGGAGAAATGAGCACAAGATTACAACCAGACAGGAAATTTTTATTAGTTTTTCTACTTAAACTTGGAAAAGTCATGTAACTTCTATAAGCTTTATTTTCCTTTAATAATCAATAAATAGAGACTATATTTGGCTGATTAATTCATTGGAATATTGTGACAATTATATAAGCTAAATTATGAATGTGATGTGCAGATTGTATGCTCTATAGTTGTGAGATTATTATTCTTTGCTTAAATTCTCAAGAATTCTGTGTTCTTGAGAATACTGTCAATTCTACACAGATAGCCTCAATGAATGACTTCAAGCTTTGCTGGCATTATATTTGACTAGTTTCTTCTCTAAAATGATATTTTTTTATGCAGCTTAGATGAAATGTTTTATTCGGTGAAATGCCACATTAGAAATCTGCTCTGTACCCAAACTATTTTTAGAGAGAAACTATGCAGTATCAACATGTGCTACAATTTTTCTATTTCCTATTATATTAATGGGCCCTACACTTAAAACAGTGCTGCAGAAGAAATGTACAGTAGTTTTCAAAATAAGCAATTCATATGTTTATAAATTGCTTACTGAAATTCTGTAATAGTGTAAATGGTAGGAAGGTTTACAAGTCAGCTCACAAAAGTCCAGGGATTCGTGTCTAATCAGAATTAGAGATGTGAGTCTGGAGCGTAAGGGAGCCATTTGAGTCATTCGCATTGCAGTTCTAGTTGAAGTCTTGGACATCAATGGCACTGCTTGGTGAAATCATACTCAGTGAGAAGAAAAAAAAAATCTAATAATAGAAACCTGGGGAACAGGAACATTTAAGGGGTAAGTGAAGCAAATGAACAAGCAAATATGTAGGAAGAAGTCTGACATGAAAACAGAAAACCTGGAATGAGTATTGCCAGACCAAGGGAAGTCAAAGAAAGAATGCTGCGGAGCAGGGGGTGTGGTCCCAGGGAAATGAAGTACAGTGGGAATGAGGGGTGACCTGGGCTCTAAGCAGTAGCTCTGAGACTTCTCGCAGGGAAGAGAGTATCTGGAGGAGAAGCAGAGGGAAATGAAGGACAAGGACAGAGACCTGCTGTGACTGGAGGGAAAAGAGCTCAGATGACCCAGGCCACCGGGAATATTTGTGCTTACTGAATGTGGGTAGCCATTGCAGGATTTATGCCATCTCAAGTGAAGCAGGCAGAACTGAGCCTGATAGGGAAAGGTAAAAGGCACTCTTTGACCTGACAGCTGTTGAATGCAATTTCCTTGTGTCCCTAACTCTTGGCAGCATTATTCCTGGCCCCAGAGACTGCAACCATTCCAGATTCCACTTTAGCCCGTTTTTCAAAAGGGGAAAATATCCCACTGAACATGTAGTGAAATCAAGGGCAGGCATCAGTCATTCCTGGGTCAATAATGTCCATTATCAGGATATGTTATACGTTGTATTGAGGGACTAAGACTGCTCGGAGTGAAGCAGAGAACAGTTCACTGCACATTAAGAAAGCCTCTTCCTGGAAATTATGCCTGGCTCTACACTTTCAAAGTATGGCAGAGATTTGTGTTAGGGCATGCAGTGAAAAAGATAAGGAAATTGGAAAGAGGCGCTAAAAACGAGTCGCTGTTAAGAGAACTGGCTTTGCTTGTGAGTGGAAGACATATATGCAATGACAGAAAGGTGTACTTGGAATTTATCTAGTTATAACAAAGGAAAGTAAATCTTAATTATTGATATCACTTTTCTCAGGTTTGTGTTTAATTAGGAAAGTAAGTGTCCACCTGAATTTAGTAAGTCTGATCAAGGAAGATAAAGACTGAAAAATTAACCTGAAAACCTTTAAAATAATTCTTATGCTATAAAGTAAATTGTTACATAATATGTAATATTAATATCTACTAATTTAGGGTGTAAGTAGTAATATAATTCATTATGAAAACTGATACTATACTAATGCCTATTAAATTAGTATAGTATTAGGCATAATATTACGCCTATTAAAAGAGTTGTCGGTTTTCCATCAGTTAAAAAAGACATATAAAGAAGGCATTCAAATAAGGCTGGAAATTAAAAAAAAAAAACTGATTGTCTATTCTGTAAAACTATAAAAAACACGAGGAAATGGCAAGCACTTCCAACTGAGAGGTTACCAGTTGTTTTCTTCTGGCATTCTTTAATAAGAATACTTAATAGTCAATTTTCACCAACAAGAATGGACTTCAAAGAAAGCCACAGTTTAAGACAATAGATTGTTTATGGCAACATAGCAACTGTTGTAAAGCAACAGTTCCTATTTCCACTTATCTTGAAGGCTATTCAAGAAAAAGGTGTAGAACTTCCTAGAGAAAATCCTGGTTTATATTCTGGTACTAAATCTAAAAGACCTGTTATGGGGAAACAAATGTGACACAAAGGATGCCTTCCTTTAAAATAACTTTCTACCCAAACACATCCAGTTTCTCTTCATATCATGTTATTTCACTACCATGTTAATTTAAATTTATCAACTTGGGTCTATTATGTATAGAAACGATTTGTAGATCCTGGACAGTATGATTAATAATTATAAAATAGTTAGAAAAACTACACAATATTTAAAGTAATAATCCCTAAAACTTGGAAAAGGTGAAAGATGAGGGTTTATATGAAGTTAAAATGTTGACTGAGTGTTCCACCCACGAGGTCACCTTTCGAGGGATTATGGAACTTTAATTGTCTTTTAAGAACACTGGTGAACAGAGAGTGTAATAGTACTGAATTAATTTTAACATATTGCTATATGCATATACAGCACTATAGGTATAAAAAACAAGAGTGGGCGGGCCGCGGTGGCTCAGCGGGCAAGAGTGCTTGCCTGCCATGCCGGAGGACCCCGGTTCGATTCCCGGCCCCAGCCCATGTAAAAAACAAACAAAATATAATAAAAAATAAGAAAATGTTTAAAGATGTTTCCCTTTCTTCCTCCCTTCCTTCCTTCCATCCTTCCTTCCTTCTCTGTCTTTCTAAAAAAAAAAAAAAAACAAAAAAAAACAAGAGTTTTAGAAATGCATAATAAAATTTTGGACCTCATTGGTACTTAGTACTTGGAAAAAAATGATACTTTTCACAGGAGCATTAATATTTTTCTTAAGGAAAATATTATTCTTTCAGTAACTTATGATGCTAGTATTGGTAAAGAGTTCCTTTTCCATATCAGGATAAAATTTGATTTCCAACAACTGTGCTTGCCAAATATTAATTAGCTAAAGGCACACTGCGAATCAAGTTCTACTTTATTGAATACACCATGAATGCAATGAGTTATTCTTTCAGTTTGCTGCAGTGTTCTGTTTAATACATGGAATAAATATCTCTGTCTTCAGTGCACAATGCCTCTATGTTTCATTATGTAATTGAACCTCTTACTTGGGTTTAAATATATTTTGCTATAGAAGAACAAAACAGTTTATGAAGCTCTCAATTTAACTCAAATATATTCTGGAAAGTATTTGCTAATAGATATGATTATATCACTTGTTTATAAAATAATAAAAAACAGGAAATTTCTTTTTAAAATGGCAATATAGAATTTTAAATGACACTATGTGTATCAGAAATAACTAAATGGAAACCCAGGTTCAGAGTGAGGAAGCTTCTTCAGTCCTAAGTAAATGAACACAGGAAAACAGGATGTAGTTTTGTCAGCTCTAACCACAGGATTTCCAAAGAGTTCCCTATTGTCAGTAAAATATTTGTGGTAAATACTAACTTTTTAATACAAATGTTAGACTCAAAAGCAGATGACTTTCTTCTACTTCTACTTTAGTTAAATCACAAATCAATTTACCTTTTGCAAAATTCACTTTCTACTTTTTGGTTATATCTCTTAAATACACAATTTCTTGTAAGAAAATATACTTAAACCGTATGTTTATGAAAGAGGTCAAAAAGACATTCAATCTATTTAGTTTTTCAAGGCCACTTAAAGGACTTTGAAGCAGTTGTTATCGATTGGTTCACTTTGGAATGCTTAGTCCATATGGTTTTACTTTTCAACTAGCAGCTGGTTTTCTCACACGTTCTGAAAACCTGGCTTTCATTGAAACCCATAAACAACATTTCTATGAAGTTTCTATTAAAAAACATTATTGAGGCAAGTTCATCCTTGCAATTAATATTATTCCAACTGATGATTTTTCATTGATGAAAAATCTGTTTAGAAGTCCTTAACCAAAACGAAAACTTTCTTTTTTTTTGGCCTTCAGATAATATAACACTATGAAAGTTCTTTTTATGTTTGAAAAAAAATTACCACACACTCCCATTTATACTTCATTGAAGAAGATAAAATAAATTGAAGAAACTCAGTAAAATGTGTTACTTAAGTACTAGCCTTCACAAACTGTAAAATATTAGTAAAAAATGTTAAACACAAATGCGTAAACACTGCCTTCAGGAATCTCATGCCTTGCTTTCTCTTGGTTTATAA
Organism: Tamandua tetradactyla; assembly: GCF_023851605.1. Taxonomy (NCBI): domain Eukaryota; kingdom Metazoa; phylum Chordata; class Mammalia; order Pilosa; family Myrmecophagidae; genus Tamandua; species Tamandua tetradactyla. The sequence continues at coordinate 36,457,493 of NC_135352.1, read as the reverse complement.
ACCAACTTGACATACATTACCGCAAATCTTTGCACTTCTCTTTCACAATGCTTATATTACTTTTAATTGCTTGATAAATGTTGATTTTTCCCTACTACATTATAAGTTCTGCTTGGGCAGGATGTATACATACCTGTACACCCATTATAAAGCATAGTGTATGATACATCACATAATAGGTGCTTAAAATACATTTGCTTGATTGCATTTAAATTAAAAGTCTTAGTGTTCATATAAACAAAAGCAACTGAGTGGATTCATTGCTGGAAGAAGAGTATGATTTAACAAAATCAAAGGAAGAAATGGTGGGGACCATCAAGGATTGCATATTGGCTTTTCTTGGCATTGACGTCTTCTTTTCTCTTTTGATACAGGACTCCTCTATAACAACTTCACCAGGGTTTAAGATAACATTTTTCTACATGCTGCTTACTCCCAAATCTATATCTAAAGCCGATCACTTCTCTGGACTTCTATAATTATATACTCCACTTTCTTCTGATAGCTCTACCTTCATACCACTCAGAGTCTTCAAAATTGGCATACTCAAAACTCTACCTTGGATCACAAACCTGTTCCCTTTATTTCAGTAGTTTATTCAAGTTCAGTTCCAAGTGTTTACTAGGAGCCAAATACCATGCTATGTCAGAGGGTAATAGCAAACACAACCTCTCTTCTCCTGTAGTTGCGTCTACAGAATGAAACAATCTGACAGACAGATAAGGTAATGATGTTAAAATATGGGCCGTAAAAGATGCTATGGGATCATACAGGAGGATGTCATGGATATGACATTTCCCTACACCTGAGGATGAGCAGCAGTTAATCAGATAAGTGAGGATTTGGGAATGGAGTGTAAGGAAGAATTGCAGACACAAGTAACAGCACAATAATGACTTGGAAGTGAGAGAGATTTACATAATCTAGGAACTAAAAGAAGCTGGGGACTGGTGGGAGGTAGTATTGAAGAGAAAACACAGTGATGGTGAGGCTAGAGATTTAGGCAGCAGCTAAATCATGAAGGGCCGAGTGAATCATGATAAGGAATTTTGTCCTAAAGAAGGGAGACATTTACGATATTTAACAACTTTTAACATTTGAGCAACCAACTGGAACCAACTGGCTTGAGAAACCCGATTAGAAAACACCAACTAGTCTATACACGCGTTGAATGCTGATACACTCCCAACAATACAATGTTACTAAGAACTTTTAGCAGTGACACTATCTGATTTATCATTTTAGAAAAAAAAAAGCTGGCTAAAATGTGGCAAATGGATTGGAAGAATGCAAGGAGGTCTGAGAACAGTCATGAAGATGTTGTAATGATCCAGGTGAGACCTAGATAGATAGGGGTCAGCAGAATGAAGACACTGGGTATATTCTAGGGATGTCTGGATGGTGTCTTTAACAAGAATTATTGATGTGACTTTTTGGGAGAGGAAGAAAAACTTGGCTTGAGCAACTAGATGAATGCCATTGTTCCTTACCAAGACAGAGAATACTGGAGAAAGAACAAGATTCATCTATCTTCTTGTTTATTTGTAGTGGTGGAAGGAAGGTAAGTCTTAATTCCAATGATATACAGACTGACTTTGATCTGTCTGAGAAGAAGCCAAGTCCAGAAGCTGAGAAAGTCTAGAGATCAGGAGAAATGACTTGGGAGTCATCACCATGAAAAGCAAAAAAAGTAGATGAAGAAATGAAGGAGAGTATGTGGAGTCAGAAGAGATGGCATCTTCGGGCAAAACCCTGAGAAGTGCATGCCACGTTTGCAATTATACTCAGATTTTTAATTCCAAAATGTCGGCAGATCTTTAAATATCAAAATCACAAAATTATTCTGCTGTGATATATCATGAATAAATTTTAAAATATTACTGCTTTACAGGTCAGAATTTATAACTGACTATTGCAGGTATTAAGCCAATCAAAAAAGGATCAAAACAAAGTTGAAAAACAACATAAACCATCCCCAACAAAAGAAACAGAGAGGCGTCAATAATTTTACAGGTAAATCTCGCTTTTTCATGCTAACTTATAATCGGGAGGAAACTGCAACATTAATAGAGTCAACATCATATATATTTTATGGAAGTAATCCTAAACTCTGTGAAGCTGAAGGTGAAGGAAAATAAAATCCAATGAGAGGGCCACGGTGGCTCAGCAGGCAAGAATGCTTGCCTGCCATGCCAGAGGACCCGGGTTTGATTCCCGGTGCCTGCCCATACAAAAAATAAAAATAAATAAATAAATAAAAATCCAATGAGAAATGATTCAATATTATCTAAAATAGAACCAACATTTTATAAGAAATAAGGTGTTAAATATTGCATATTTAAGTACTCAGGATATTGAACAAAAATCTGTATGTCACCTAAAAGAAGTAGGATTGCTCCAAGTCCTAAGGCTTGATTTCTAATGTCTAAACCTTCTAAAGCTTCCATCTTCACAGATCAGTTTGTATGCTATTGTACATGCACATCTATACTTGAATAAATACTTGTACTTTGATTCCAATTAGGTGAATATTAGACCTAACTAGAATACAGTGTGAACTAAATAGGCATTGGTCTTGGATAAATCACTAATGGTTAGCCGAAGACTAGATGTATTTATTTTTCTTACTGACAATTTGTTGATTTTTTGGTTACCAAGTTTAGATTTTTACTCAAGGTATTCCCGTTATCGATTCAACCATACATAAAGCAAGCAGTTTTTCTTTTTAGCAAACCAATGGTAAGAGGAATAGAATGTTGACTTTTGTTCATATTAGCTCATGAGCAAAAGGAGAATTTTCTTCCTTATTTGTTAAGAAAAATGGATATTTTAAAGGATTAAGCTAAAATGTATAGCATAAATATCTTTTGCTTGGTGAAACGATTAGTTTATTAAAAAATAACATAGTTGAGTAAGCCAACTATTTTGTTACTATAAATTTTCAAGGCAGAAGTTTTTAAAACTGCTTCAATACATAAGGGCTAGGGCTCAGAGAAAACTCTCTGAAACAAATGCTCTGGATGTGTAACATTTATATTTTCTGGCTCAGTTTTTATGCAATTTTGAAGGGTTTGTTGCACTAATTTTATGTTAGGCATTGGGTTAATTAGTGAACAAAAAGAGAAGACCCCCTATCATTATGAAGGAGACAAACCTTAATCAAATAATAATGATGATATGATTATAAACTGTAATAAGTGCTATGAAAGGAAAGTGTGGGGAACTAGAAAACATTTAAAAGGAGAATCAGATCTAATCTAAGCCAGTGAAAAACATCTCCTCTGGTGACTTCCTTGTGCTACGTGATGTTTGAGTTGACATCTGAAGAACTGGTAACTTAGAAGGAAGGAGAAGGTCATGTGTAAAGGCTCTGAGTCAGAGGGAGGATTAGGGTTTTCCAGGAATTTGAAAGAAGCCAGGGCATTGTACGCATGAAAAGCAAGGTTGAGGAAAAGTTACAGCAGATAAAGCTGGAGAGGGAAGCAGAGGTCAGCCTTTATCAAGGCTATGATAAAGAATACGGCTTTATTTTAAAAGCAATGAGAAATCTTGAAAGGACTTCATGCCCAAGATTGACAAAATTAGGAACCTGTTTTTAAAATATCAGGGTTGGGGGCAATGTAGAGAATCTATTAGGAAGAGGGAAAATGGAAGTAGGGAGAACAGAGATATGTCTTTAGTTGGAAAGAAAATCAGTGTAGCTTTACGTGAACTGACATGGAGATCTGACATACTTGGGAGTTGAAACTGACATGTGACAGGCTGACAGAAGTATGGAGAGGGAAGGCATCAACGAAGCTCTGTTTCTGACTGGGAGTGAAGTCACGCAATTTGAGAGGTAAAACTACAAGAAAACTCAGGTACTTTTAGAGTATCACTGCTTCACAGGGATGGGTTTGGTGTTGGGAGCAAAAGAGCTTGTTGGAGACTTATTATGTGAAAGATTTGGACATCAGTATTTAAAGGCTTTATACAGGAAATATCCCTTATCTTAGCTCAGATCCCAACAACTACCGCGCTTGAGAAAGCTTTCAAAGTTGGCTCACTTTAAAACTTTTTCTCTGTGTTAACTTAAACAGACAAAACAGAATTTGTGGGAGAAATCTGTAAAGACAATACTGTCACTTGGCAATTAATTTTATAAAAAAAAAAATAAGCTAACTACAAGGGAAGTTGGGAATTTCAAAAAACACACCAAACAAACCAAGAAAAGTCCTACATAATTATTCAATTCTATATCATTACAATATGAGCACTTTGAAAGCAAAGTGCCATCTAACAACTACATCAAATAAAGCATTTTGAAATGATAAATCAAAGCTTTTAATAGAAATATTTGCCTTATTTGATGAAATAACTCTTCAGAACTTACATTCTGTATCTATTCCATGTCATTTCATTTTTAAAGGAGATACAGCCCTGGCCTTTTTGGACCTTTTGACCTTTTTTGATCAACCAAATTGAGATTTTATTTAACTCAAACACCAATATAATAAATAATATAATCTGGGACATATATCACGCGGCTTAACTGTATTATTTAAAAATATGCATTTTTAGAGGCATTCTTCCAAAAGCATGTTTTATTTCCTAAATCACCCATATTTATTTTTTCTAACTTTAAAAAAATGCCGCTTTTCAAGAGATTCGGAATGCTAAAATTCGTTCTATGGTGTTGGACTTGAATATAAAAGCAGCAATATTTTTATTATTAGTATCTTTTTAAGATGAGTGTTATTTTAGAGAATATTTGACTGGTATAAATAAGTCTATTTGGTAAGTACCGGGCTGAAAAATAGTTTAGTTCCAACATTTACTAAGGATTAGAAAGAGCTATTGCACTGCAGGGTTATGATAAGATAAATATATAAGTAAAATCTGTAAAATTAGTTTTAGTTTATTCAAAATAGTGTACAGTATAAAACTACAATTTCTTAACTAATAATTTCTTGTTTGATAAAGAATCAAGGAGAAAAAATTAACCAAGGAGATGTTTTGCTGTGCCCTAACACTTCAAATATATGTTAGATCATTAAAGTATTAGAATTTTGTCATGGAATGTTATGTTATATTGATGCCATATATTCTACTGATTAAGTTTCTAAATGCTTGAGCATATTTAGAGTCATACTCTTTTCCTGATACCTGATTACTGTATTATTTTGCTGTATCTTAAGGAAATAATTGGAAAATAAATTACTTATAGCTTTATTTCACAAACTATCACAATAATGGAATGACATAAGGCCCCAAAACATCACCTTTTAATACATATTTTTAATCTTTAAGGTTTAGGCAGAGGCAGTAGAAATTTTGGGTTTTGGGTTTATACTTTATTTTTTGTTTCTTCTTACAAGTCATAGTATCTGCATTTTCAGCTTGTTCCTTCAAGTATGTGAGCAATATAAAGAAATTCAATTTAAGAAAAGGCAATTTGCATTTTATAATAGGACAATGTCTCTAAACTCAGACTAAATGACCATTATAGTGAAAATCTTAGAAGTTTTCACATGAATGGCGAAAGGCAGTTGCAGGAATTGTTGTAATAATCCCAACTTTCAGGCGGACAACGGTGGCTCAGCAGGCAGGAATGCTTGCCTGCGATGCCAGAGGACCTGGGTTCGATCCCCGGTGCCTGCCCATGTAAAAAATAATAATAATAATCTTAACTTTCATTTCCTTTAATCTTATAAAATAGGAGTAGTTCTTATCAGTGGGGATCCTGCAGATGAGCTAAATTTTATATGTGATAACATTTTTATTATATGTTAGTCTAATTATAGTGATAGTTTAGCTAAAAATGGTATTTTGCTGCCACGACCACACTGTAAAGTCAGATGCAATTTTCAAACAATTGAATTTTTTCATCCTAAAAGTCAAAGGACAAGCCTCAATGTAGCCAGATTACTTATGTTCCTCTATGTCACTCTACCTCTCGAAAGAGCCTGGAAAAGCCTTGGGTGCAACCATGGTTTTGTCTTTTTGGGAGAAGCTTGTACCATCCCTACCTACAGCAATTCTCCAAACATCCCTGTGCAGAATCAGTGTTGTACACCATTTCAAACAGCCCTCGTTCGGTTATCAGCAATACATAAACAGTGTCTGGATAGCTCGCCGACTCTTCCCTGCAAGAGCTACTATGTTTTAGGACTGGGCATCTCTGTAGCTGTGAAAACCCTTAGCACAAATCAAAGCTCCTGAGAAATTTCTTAATTATTTATTAGAAACTTAACATCTAAGGTGATGGACTTTAAAGAGATTCAGTGTCACCATTTCTGCCTTTACTCTCTAAATGAACACGATGCATAAGTTCAACGCGACGGTTTACTTCAGCACAAGCCCACTGCTTCATAGCATGCTTGGGTGTGATCACAGACCTTGAAGACACACTTTGTGCTGTAGCTCTATAACTAGATGATTGCCCCGTCTTTACAGTCTTCTATTGCCAATGAAAGTGACGATCTTGAAAGAGCAACTTTATTTCTATAAGCAGATGATTTCTGTTACCTGTCCAAGCCACAGCAATCTGAACAGAGGTCCCAGAGCACAACGGCTTTCTTTGCAATAGTACGTCATTGCAAACACACCGCATGGGACAAGTCACTTCCTTCCCCAAAGGAAATATAAGAAACTCTGAGTTGCACTAAATTGCTTTAAAGGGACTTGGAGTCTAAGTAAATGATCCCCACAGTTAGAGATTCCGATTGAGAAGGCTCTTGGGCACCAGCTGAGACACCTACCGTCTTGCTGAGGTACGCGGTGCTGCTGTTCGTGCACTGCAGCCCCTCGCTGTTGCAGCAGCCTCCACATCTGTAGACGGACACACATGGAGGTTTAAAGAAGGTGTTTGTGGCTGCTCCAAACTCCTTCCCCACATCTATACACACTTCACGCGGCATGCATTGAGTCTTTCTCCACTCATTATCAATACCTGTCGAGTCACAGGGAAGTCTGTAAGTTATACAGAAGCCACCAAGGGGAAAAAAAGCCCACAGCACTTGGAAGTCATCACACTTGATTTTAGATTTTAAGGTTAAATAAAATACAGAACTCTATCAAAATTGACAGGATACTAAATTGTCCTGTGACTGGGAATACGATATCAAGTTTAATAGAAGCTGCTAAGGATATCGCCTAACAACAACTTATTCCTATGGCCATGTAACAAGCTAAATCAGATTATAGTTTTGGTTTTTTGGTTCTTTTTTTAAATGACGTCAATATCCCATGGCATTTATATTTTGTTTTCCTTTTGGAGAAAATGCAAATTTAATATAGGGATGTTTTATGAGCTCTACAGAGAGAGAGTCACACTGTTTTGTATTATTTTTTGTGGTCTAATATAAAAAATTAAGTGGGATATTCTTTTTATTTTAAAACTGAGATGGCTATGAATTGGGACTTTGAATTGGAGTCAATTAAAAAATCATTTCCAGGCACCTTTTTTGGATAATGCCATGGTGGAAGCTGCTTAGAATGCAAGACTATTTTCCATCAGTTGGGATTTGCATCCTGGATTAATTTTTTCAAGAGTCAAATTTTCTTTTTCTGTTCATGTTGTCTCTTTGAATTCTGTTTCCAGTGATTTAGTGGTTTCCTATAATACTGTCAATTGCTTAAATACCAAATTATAATGTTCTAGTTTATTTCTCCCATATTTCCCCTAAAATACAAGTCCCTTTGGGGGGAAAAAAGGGCATAAACTCTTCACTATTCAATCATATAGTCATTTTATGTGTTTGTTCTTGTTCTCAAAATACTTTCCAAACTTAGAACCCTTTATAGAGATTAATAGCTACAATGGAAGGGATTTAATTTTTTTTTAAAGTAGTCCACCAATTTATACTACACCATGGTATTCAAGATTATAGTTTTTTGTGAGGCCTTCTGTTAGATATCTCAGCAAAGTTAAAGATCTAGCTTTCAAGTCAGCTATTTATGAAGCAGCAAACTAAAAGTACATCTGAAAAAGTGATTTGCGTACATTTTGAGAGAAATGGAGCATTTCTAAATCCAAATCAGAAGGAAAAGTTATGTAAACTATTTTGTAAGATACAGAGTGTTCAAATGATTAAACTGACAAGTATGTAACACATATCCATAAGTTTTAAAAATTTTTAAACAGATTACCACCTCAATTAGGAAAATAATTGTCATTTAATAAATAAATGTTTTGCATGCACACTTTTACCCATACATTTCAGGAAACCATGTTAACATTCAAAGTGGAATCATAAAATGTTATATTTTAAAAGCAATTCTTTACTTTCTGTTTGTGTGGCCCTAAAGTTATATAGAATGGTAAAATGCTGACGTTAAAGCACCACGTTGATGATTTTCATTAATTTTGATATCTGAGGTTAATTATATATTTTCACTTCTGTACTTACTTCTTAAGATCTCTGCATTATAATGTGCTGCGGCAAATTTTATATTCTCTTCTGTCCTTGAGTTGCTATTGGGATGCTCTCTGGGAGGTTGCCAGTCTCCTTTCCTTAATTGACATTTGAACATTTTCCAATATTCTGGGTACAGCACTGTCATGAGTTCATCCACACTGGACACGGACCGCAGCTGCTCCTCCAAATCTCTGCCTGCATAAGCCTGTTGAGGAAATATGCAAGAACAATTACTTATCAAATTAAGGAATATGGAAACAGATACACCAAAACCCTTCAGGTTTACTATGCTGTATGCAATATTCCCTAATGAAAATATTGCTAATTATTCCTGAATTACTAACTTTTCTTAGTATAATTATATTCATATTTAACTTTATATGAATCAATATTAGAATTAAAATATATATTTGGTTTTGAAGATAAAACTTGCTTGAAATATATGCTAATGAAAATTAAAAAGTAGCTTATTTGCATTATAGTCCTTTTACATAATTGGCAAATTTATGTATGAAAATTCTTTCAAGCTTATATTATCATCCAATATAAATGAAATGAAACAATATCCTCTAACATAAATAAAATCCACTCTAATGCCTTATGTCATTTTCAGTGTCAGCATCAGAAAATATAATTAGGCTGGATGCCTGAAATAAAAGTAGGAGCTGTACTTTCACAGAAGTGATGTGAGAGTAAATAATCACAAAAGAATGGGATTTCACAGAGTGTCAGAGTTAAAATTAATATTTTGACAGGACCCCCCAGCATTAATTTTTTTTTTTACATGGGCAGGCACCAGAAATTGAACCCAGGTCTCCGGCATGGCAGGCGAGGACTCTGCCACTGAGCCACCGTTGCCCACACTGCTGCCAACATTTTATAGTCTAATGCCCCAGCATTTTTATAAAAACTATTTGACCATGAAGATTTATGTTTCTAGGTGAGTGAAACTCAAGGACTGTATATTGAATGAAATGTCAGAAACAAACAGACAAATATTATCATACCTCACTTATATGGACTAATTATAATGAGTATTACTCAGTGAATTGAAGTGTAGGACGTGAGTTATCAGGTTGGAGCCTATTGTGAAGGGTTCTAGACTGTAAGCTCTTACAGCAGTCACATATAGTCAAGCGCTGTCACTGTTATTTCTAAATTCTGAGACACTGAGCTATTTGCATATAACCTGGTTGGTCTCTGAAACTTTGGGTATTTATGTGACAGCTGAGACTCAGAGTTAGAGCACTGAAGCTGTGAAAGTCAGCAGTGCCCCATACAGGAACTGCTTTAAAAGCGGAAAAAGGGATCAGACTTCAATTAGAGAAATGAATGAAGCTGATCTGGATAGGGCTGGGGTAGATCAGAATACAGGGTAAAGGGCGATATCGTCCATGTTTTAAAACTTCAACTTCTGTGTGAGACCAAAAGGAGAGATGTCTATTTGGTGCAAGATTTATATTGTGGGTAGTGCATTACATAATATAACTTGTATGGTCAGTTTAGTTGAACATCAGAAGTACATGGAATCTTGAATAGGGTGTGGGATCTTGTGGGTTTGTCCACATTAGTATGATGCCCCATATACCCCAGAGTAATCTGGACGGTGAATAAAGAAGTATTTGCAAAGTCTATTTGGCGACTGGGGAGAAAGGAAGAAATATTCAACCTCCTATCTGGAGAATTTCTGATACTCTTGTAAGCAGTGGGGACAATCAGATTAACAGGCTGAGCCTTCAATATCTCATGATATCTTTAGCTTTTAAGTTTAAATATGTAAGTAAATACTTTTGACACTGGTTCTCAAAGTTGAGTGTGAATAAAAATCAATTGGAGAACCATAAGAATGAAGGTGAAGGTCCCCCATCTCCCATGGATTATTAGACGGACATTAAAAAACTGCATTCTAATAAGCTATAATAAATCCTTTCTGAATTTTGAGGTACATAATTGATAGTTTTGCCTCAAAAATGAAATATGTAATTGAAAACTTTTCTCACTATTATTTTTAATAATCCAAGTTATTGTGATTCAGGTGATTTTGTAGCACATTTTGACATATATAATCTAATGTGGTTTTCTTATATTATTTCAGATCATCCTCAAAAAGGTAGATTATAAAATATATTCCTGGCTATTAGATAATGAAATTAATTATGAATGGTGAGTTTTCCCCTTCTCCACCATTTAATGTATTGAGTATTTCACAATCTCTTTAAGTCTTTGATATAAAACTATAGATATCAATTCATTCTTTTTAGAATATATGGAATAATTACTGCTACCATACATATAGATAAAAATAAAAATCTTGTTAAATAGATGGAGGACGGGATGGAGGAGAAAGATTTCTTGGTTTAAATGAAAGTGACAAAAAATCTCCTCTTATAGTGTCCCAAGTAAGTGTTTATGAAATACACGTCCAAAGAAAATTTCACACATGGCACAAAACTCAATGAATGAATGTTCTAGAATCTAAAACAGATTCTGGAGGGAAAGATTTATGTAAAAGTACACAGGTATGTTTGTGGTCAATGCTACCTAAAGCTAAACATCACAAATCTGTCTGCCTCTGCCTGCTTGAGTTATAGCCCTATAATGCAAAAAATAACATGGGGCTGTACATAATGTGGGGGTCTCTAGAATTCTTTCCCTATAATCCAGCTGGGACGGAGTCAAATAGCATTTTCTAAGCTAATAATGCAAATGCCCCCACTTCCAAAAACAAGCAGTGCTCATCCTACCAAGAGTAGCTTCAGTACAGCATTTTTACAGGATATAATGAAAGATGCACAGTAAACCGGTTTAGAAAAAGGATGGTGGTGAAAAAGGACTTTCAATTTAGTATCATGTGAATTTTAAGGCAAACACATTACCTCTACATTTTAAAATTTAGAAATGGAAATAAAAACTATAACAGTATTTTATTTTTAGGAGAAAGCACTAAGTTCTCAATAGATCAACAGACGAAAAATATAAGCATAAAATTCACAATAGAGAGGGTACAATAAAAATACTGGTAAAAAATTGGTAAAAAAATTGGTTAAAAAATGAAAGATATTTATACTCTAAGGCTGAATAAAAGGACTTTCCATGGGTGGATATAAAAATGAAATGTAAAATATATGTATGGCAGAAAACTATATAAACAAAATAAAAGACAAACAATAAAGTAGAGAAACTACTTTCAATATATATGACGGTAGGATAGCACTAATGTTCTTAAAATAGTACCTGAACATGGTAATGAGGACAAACAAACTGATATTTCAATAGAAAAATGGGCAAAAAACATTGAACTTTCACAAAAAATAAACACAATTAACATAACTTTGGTGATGCCAGAAGTGAAAGAAACCTTAAATCCTTTCAATTCTGGAGTCCAAATTTATACAGCACTTCAAGGAAAATTCTGCTCTACAGGTTGAAAAACCTTAAAAGTATGCTCCATTTTGAAAGACCAAATCCCTCTGGAATTAAATTTCTTATCCAACATATAATTCTGCAAAAATATATTCATAACTTCACTGTGGGGCTCTCTGTAACAGTGAGCATTAAAATCAACCTATGCAGACAATAATAAAGAATTGATTAAATAATTTATGATACAAACAGAAATAAGTACAGAAAGCAGGCAATGTCACTTTAAAATAATGACACAGATGTATGATTTGCACATGAAAAGAGGTTCATAATAAAAGTTTATGAAAAACAACATATTATACAGACATGATTTATATGTATGTGCATCTAGGGTTTATACGTAATCTTTTCATAAAAGTCCACATAAATACATAGCTTTAAGATTAAAAATTATGGAGCAAATAGTAATACCTATCTTCTCCAAGTAATAGGATTATAGGTAATTACTGTAATTACTATGTTCTCCTTTATAGATAGTTACATTTTAAATTTAGATAACAAGCATATGCAACATTTCAAATAAGAATAAAAAATCTAAAGCAATTTTGAAGCATTAGTAGCTCTCATTTCAGTCATTTGTTTACTTTATTGTTCTTATTTCTGCAGAGAGAATACCTTTTGTTTTTTTATTCTTTTTTTTTCTTTTTTTTTTACATGGGCAGGCACCAGGATCAAACCTGGGTCCTCGGGCACGGCAGGCAAGTGCTCTTGCCTTCTGAGCCACTGTGGCCCACCCTGTTTTTTTATTCTTGATTTATTATTTTATAGACTTTTTTTTGCATGAGCAGTCACCAGAAATCGAACTCCGGTCTCTGGCATGGCAAGTGAGAACTTTGCCAGTGAGCCACCATCGCACTGCCTGAGAATGCCTTTTATAAATGATTTAATCTATAACAAAAACTGGGAAAAGCACAGGCTATCGTGGAAAAAATGGTATAGAAATGGCTTGAAGACTTGTGCATTTATCCCCATAGACTGAATAATTATTATACTTTGGGGGAAGAAATACAAACTTTAGTTTCAAAAGACACAGGTATCTATCCTGGTACAGTCCTTATTAATTGGGTGACATTTGATTAATCACTTAATCTCTTTGCACCTCATTTCACTCTGTAAAATGGGAATAATATCTTACTCAGAGGAATTTTATGATGAATCAAATATGCATTTGATATAGAAGTATATTATTATTCTCGTAGTCAGGAGTGGAACTGCATGGCATTATATTATCTTGAGGGAACAAATGCATAATACAGAGATTTTCTTTCAGATGCAAATTGAAATTTTTAGAACATTTTGAGCTGTAACTCTGAGTACTCCACCAGTTCTGGCAAAATATGCCCTTAGGGTGTCTGCTGCAGTTTTTGCTCTAAATGAGCAGAAATTAGGAATTATCAGATAAATGATGAATTTCTGCGAATCACAATAAGAACAAAATCCTGAAGGTAGATACTATACTATAGATAACTGTCCAAAATTCCAAAATTCATATATGTGTTCTACTTTTGAAAAATTCAAAGAGGTCCCAGTAACCTAGAATGAATTCTATACCAGGAATCCACCCAAATCTTTCATGTGTGAGTGCTAGGCATATGAAAGTCCAGTTCCTTCTCAACTTCTTCAAGTGTTTGTGTTCTCTAAGGCTACTAGAATGTTCAGATCACTTGTTTAAATATATATTCCTCTTCTTTTCCAAAGGAATTTGATAGAGTTTACAAAAGAAAATGTCTTACATGTATATTCAACTGTAATAAAACCTTCAGATAATCTAAAGATGAACCTAATTTTGTATTTAAACCTGGATGGATCAATTAGTAGGTTCTAGTAATTAGTCTTAAGAGACCTTCAACATGCATGCATTAGCCAACAGCAAACTTTGTGACCTTCAGTGGAAGACGTTGAGCTGAAATAGGAAATTCAAAGTGCATGTGCAATGTCGAAGGAAGGGAGCTACAGAGAATCAGGAATGACTCCTTCCTAATTAATTCAAGACCAGTATTCCCTTACTTTAATGGAAAAAGATGAAGTACAATCTCTGGTTCTAGAAGAAATTACATGATGAAAGAGAGCTTTGAGGTTTCACCTGCACTCTATAATTTTCCATCGTTATGGAAAATGATAACATGAAGTGAACTCTCGAGGTGGAATTGACAGTGGCAACAACTTCACATTTTACTCACATTGATCACAAAAGCAAATTTCCCTCTTGCTGCCTGCTTTGACTAGGGGACATCCAGGTGCCTATTAGGGAGAATGTACATGTGCATGTAGGTTGTCTTACTTCCAAGAACTGATTAGACTAGAGCGTCAGTTTCAAGTGAGACATCACAGCCGTGATCTAGTGCTCGTGTTAGTAATGGTTCTGGATTTGACAGTGAGTGGAAACTAGTTTTCAAATATCTACCTGAGCCAACAATCCTTCCAAGCAAGTGTCTTAAATTAATTCTTATGGTTTATATATTGCTAGAAATTTAACACTTATTTAATAATTCTATGAAGTTCAAAATTTGTGGGAAAATGGATATACCTGCATTATGGGAATTTCCTTCGCTTTAAAGCATACACACTTATTAAGCAGAAAAAATGGGCTAGAATCCATCAAAGAAAGTCTTATTACTATATATTAATGAAGCAGCCAAAAAGGGTCACAGGCTTAAGTGTCCAATATATCCTTTTTTTAGGAGAGAAGAAAGAAAAATAATCTAATGTTCAAACTGGAAAATTTTATGTACGCCATAAGTTTACTTTATATTTACTTTAAAGTCCATACCTTGTCATTAAAAATCTGGCTCAAGTAACATTTTATATTAAAATAAAGCAAAACAAGTAGGATCATTACCATAGACAATTCTATAAGATAAGCAAAGGGAGGGATTGCTTGTTCAAATTATCACTAATAAGATAAAGAATTTACTAAAAAGTTCTCAAGAAAGATGATTCACATTATTCTTCAGATATTTCATTTCATGCCCCTGGATCAATAAACCAAGAAGGGAATTGCATTATTGTCTGGAGTGATTGACCCTGACTATCAGGGGTAAATAGGACTGCAAGTACACAATGGAGGTAAAGAAGAGTTTTCTTGGAATATAGGAGATCCCCTAGGGTGTCCTTTAGTACTACCATGCCCTGTGATTAAAATCAATGGAAAACTGCAACAGCCCATCCAGGAAGGACTACCAATGGGTCTGAAACTTCAGGAATGAAAGTTTGGGTCACACCACAAGGCAAAGAACCACGGCCAGCTGAAGTGCTTGCTGAAGGTAAAGGGAACATGGAATGGGTAGTGGAAGAAGGTAGTGATAAATATGAACTATGACTACGTGATCAGTTACAGGAATGAGGACTGTGATGTTGTTTTGGTCCTGTTATACTATTAAAGTTGTAAGATATTAAGTTTAAGAATGAATATTACCCAAGGACTTGCACCCTATTCTGGAAAGATTTAATGTGCTTCCAGCTATATGCAGGACAGTTGAGTATTGTTCAGTGAAAGAAAAAAAATGTGTGTTTTAACGTTTTGTATTTAGAAATTAGGTATGGTTTAAGGTAATATATATAGCTGCCAAGTTGACAAGGAGTAGACTGTCATGGTCAGCTTCATGTGTCAATTTGGCCAAGTTGTGGTACCTGTTTGTCTGGTTGGGCAAGTGCTGGCCTGTCTGTTGCAATGGGACATTTCATAGAATTAAATCATGATTACGTCAGCTGCAACCACAGCTGATTCCATTTGTAATCAGCCAACGGGGGTGTCTTCTGCAATGAGTGATGCTCAATCTAATTACTGGAAGCCTTTTAAGGAGGATTCAGAAGAGACAGGCTCTTCCTGCTTCGGCTGGTGAGCCTCTCCTGTGGAGTTCATCCAGACCCTCCATTGGAATCATCGGCTTCACGGCCTGCCCTGCAGATTTTGGACTCTGTGTTTCTGCAGTCACATGAGACACTTTAATAAGTTTTATATTTGCGAGTGTTCCCTGTTGATTCTGTTTCTCTAGAGAACCCTAATACGGAAACCAAATTATAAATAGCCATTACTCTATTAAAGTATAGTTACCAAGGTAAGTGACCCTATACCGTTTTCTTTCTTCTTTGGAAAACAGATTCAGATTCAGTCATTAAAATAAGTTGTTGCTGATATATTTTTCCCCTAAAATAGCAAAGAAACTTGCTTATATTTTTCTTCCTAGTTAACAACAGCAGTTGTGGAACAAATGAATGGCTAGGTTATTCTATCGGCTTCAATTAATTACCAATGATAGTCAAATTACATACATTTTAAAATTATATAGTAATTGTTTAATAACACCTTTTCTAAAAGGCAAAAATTGGGTTAGCTGGCAGGATGAAGAAGGCTTGGATTTGAGAAATTATCCAATGCCTTTATAAAGTCCACTTTAAAAATCAGTCTTTCGTAGAGATGGAAATTCAAGTGGTCCCATAATATCTATATCCTTCTAAGGTATAGAATTTGTAAATGCTGTACATAACTTTAGCAAGTCATTTTACCTAATATTTCAGTGAAGGTGTCAGAGTCAGTTTTCTTTCACCTTCAGGTCACCCATCATACATGTCTACACCAACCTGATGTGTCACAAATAGATAACCCTGGAAGCAGTTATTTAAATTTTAGTTAAATTTGGAAGTTTGGTTTTTACCTTGCTCTGTGATATATTTCTCTATTGGAAATGTTGAAAATAATGTGATAATTTAGAGTGGAATTAAAAAAAATCTCTATTATCGATATCACAATTTATTTATTTTTTAAATAAAAAGTCACTTTTAAGTTTGGCCTATCTGTGACAAATGAAAACTTGAATATTTCCTTCAGCAAAATCTAAATTAAATTGGCTCTTATAAAACATTTAAATATTCATTTAAAATCATGTTATTTTTAGGTACCTTTCTAATTTGATGCTAAAGTAGGAAGTTAATCATATTTCTCTCCATAGTCACCATACTGGAAAACAAAGATACTCCATGTACACTGATTTCTTTCACAAGATACTGAAAACCAGTGGCTCAAATCTTATTCTGGACTGGAAGCTGCATTGACTCCACTTCATGATAAAATGACAAAATGATCTCAGAAATATTACTTCCTGTCTTTTTCCAGATATAATTGCAGAAATAGCAACAAGCAGCTAAAGCCAAAAATAACATATACAATTATTTATCAAATAACAGGAAAATGCCAAGGAACTAAAACTTATTATACAAATTTTCCGATATTTATACCGATTAGTTGGACAGTGGTTTTCAAGTAGGGTAATTTTGGTCACTCAGGGGACATCTGGCAATATCTAAAGACATTTTTGGTTGTCACAAGCCAAGGTGGGAGTATGCTACTGGCCATAATAAGTAGAGATAGGAATCTACTAATCATCCCATAAATAAGATAATTATCCAGTCCAACATGTCAACAGTGCTGCAGTTGTCTGAGAAAGCTTTGTCAATAAGATAATTTTACTGTATAGGTCATTTATTACCCTCTTAAGAACATGCCAGAAGTTTGAAAATTTGCATGAATGTAATTTTGTAAAATCCCTAGACATCAGAATGAATGAATGAATCTAAAACCTCACTAGCAGCAGTCATTGAAACATTCTTAGGAAGATCTGTTTATTGGCCAGGGTAATTTCTGATACTGTTTTTCTTTTTACATAAGAATTTCTCAAAAGTGTCCCCTTATTTCATAATGAGGAGAGCATGTAGCAATTTAGACCATCCTCCTTCCTGGGCAAATACAAAATGTTTCATAGTTATTTTCCTTTGCTTATCATTTTTTCTTGTTGAAGAATTCAACTAGTTTCAGAACAAGCTTTACTTATTTTAAAAAATGATTTTTCTGGAAATTTTCTAAATTAAAAAATGAAGTGGGTTATTGAAATTAGTTCTTATTAAAATGTATTATCTTCATAAAGACTGATTTATGTTACCCCTATTTAATACTGAAAGTAATATTAATAATAATAATGCTATCCTAAAACATAATTTAATTAATATAATATTCATACAGAAAATTTAATTAATCATAATTATACAGTTTGATATTTAAAATTTGAACAAACCTTGTAGTCATACCCAGATTAATATACAAACAATCACATCCCAGAAGCCTTCTTCATTTTTCTTCCCACTCATAACTCCCCACCAAATGTAACCAAGAATTATCCTGATTTCTATCAACATTATCAATTTTTGTTCTTTTTTGAATTGTATATAAAAGGAATACTATAATAAATAAATATAGTCTTTTGTGTTTGGGTTCTTTTACTCAACATCATGATTGTGATATTCATCCTTGTGTCAAACTGTTGGTTTCACTGCTGACTGGGTTTTCCATTGTATGAACTACCACAGTTTATGTTTTTTATGAACATACCTATGCATTTTTGTTGGGTAAATTAACTAGAAGTGCAATTGATGGCTCATGAAGTACGCATATGTTTAGCTTTACAAATATGGATAAAACATTTTCCAAAGTGATTATACCAACTTATGCTCCCAAGAGCCATATAAAAGAGTTCCCTTTCTCTACGTCTTTGACAACTAGAGCTGTCAGTTTTTACATTTTAGCCACTCTGATGTGTATGTGACAACATCTCATTATGGTTTTAATTTGTACTCCCTGGAAGACTGATGAGGTAGTACCCTTTTCTTAAGTTTTTTTGAGCACAGGGTTAGCCTCTGTTAAGAATGCCTTTTATTAATTTTGGTTGGCTACTTTTTTCCTGCTAATTTGTAAGAGTTCTTAATATATTCTGAATATAAGTCCTTTGTCAAAGATGTACATTGTAAATATCTTCTTTACCTTGTATTTTTATACTCTTAATGGTGTTTTGGCATAAACACAATTTCTTAATATTAATGAAGTCAGATTATTTTCTTTATGATCTGTGCTTTTTTTGGTATTCTTTAAAAAATCTTTACTTATCCCAAGGATATGAGAATACCATCCTGTTATCTTCTAGGAGCTTTATTATTTTACTTTTCATGTTTGGACCAACATTTAACTTAGAATTCATTTTTGAGTATGGTGCAATGTATAAGGTTAAAATTCTTTTTTTCTCATACCTAATTAATTCAGTACCATTTATTGAAAACTCATCCTTTCCCCAGTGCACTGCCCTAGCACCTTGGCTACAAATGACATGGCGATATATGTTGGGTTTTGCACTGGTTTGAAGGTGCTGTGTAGCCCAGAAAAGTCATGTTCTTTACTCCTGCTTCAATATTTTTGGGTGGGGTCTTTTTGGTTAAGTTATTTCCATGGAGATGTGACTCTCCCAATTGTGGGTGGGACCTTTTGGTTGGTGTGGTTTCCGTGGAGATGTGTCTCTATCCATTCAAGGTGAGGTTGCTTACTGGAGTCCTTAAGAACAACCATTCTGGAAGAAGATTCAGAGCCAACAGAGAGAGAGAGAGAGAGACCTTTGGAGACATAGAAAGAAAATACCCCAGAAAAACTGGGAGAGAAAACTAGCAGACGTGGTCATGTGCCTTTTCAGCTGACAGAGAAACCTTGAATGTCATTGGCCTTTCTTGAGTCAAGATATCTTTTTCTGGATGGCTTAGTTTGAGCATTTTTATAGCTAGACCTGTAAGCTTGTAACTTAATAATTTCCCTAATAAAAGCCAATACAGGGCAGGCCACCATGGCTAGTAGGCAAAATTCTTACCTGCCATGCCGGAGACCCGGGTTTAATTCCCAGTGTCTGCCCATGCCAAAAAACAAAAACAACAACAACAGAAAAAAGCCAATGCACTTCTGGTATATTGCAGTTCCAACAGCATTAACAAACCGAAACAGGTTTGTTTCTATACTTTTGGAACTGTTCCATTGGTATTTAGGTCTTCCCTCATGTTCAGTATCATACAACAATAGTTTCATTATTGAATCTTGATATTAAGCATGTTATTTATTGCCTGTGACTCCCAAATTTAATAAAAGCACTGATATGCAAAAATTGTTTAAAATATCTTTTACCTCTTCTATGACTACTTTCAATTCTGGCTTTTGAAATAAATGTGAGGTACTTGATGGTTTTAAATAACGTATGCAAAGTGCATAACCTAGTGCCTTTTACATATTAGGCACTCAATGCTATCTATACTTCTCAGTGGTAATAACAATGAACATGTGGACTATAATTACGGGATATTCATTAAAGTATAAAATATGAATAATTTCCCAAGCATATTGTGATATTAATTATCATTCCCTTAAAACTTATTTTCTTTGTGCAATTTCAATTTCCCTAATATGCATACATCATTTTAAATCATACACACACACACATATGCAGAGATACTTTTCTAACAAAATGACTAAGTGAATTTTAAATTTTCTAGGAGGTTTTGAAGAACCACACAGGCTTGTACAAATGATACTAAAAGCATGTGTTTTGGGCCCAGATAAGCTTGTTTGAATCTTTGCTTCTCCATTTACTGTGCATGTGATGTTCAAGTCTCATTTTCTCATCATTTCTGAAGTATGAGGGCTGCTGTAACAATTAAGTGAGCTACTGTGAAGTGTGAAATAAGGTATGTAAATAGCCAAGTGCTTGCTTTATATTAAGTTTTATTAGAGTAAATAATGATAATAATATCCCCAATCCAAATTCCCCATTTATAATATGTAGATAGTAAAATTTACCTTGCATAGCTGCTCTGTGTATAAATAAGACAATATTTGTAAAGCACAGACGAAGAGGGCTGGCACACTAGACAGCAACTTGAATCTAATAAAATATTTTAAATAGTAAATGAGGGAAAGTTATGATTTTATGTCTTTCAGAAAATGTTTTTTGAATGACTACTCTGTATCAGGGACTCTTCTGGCACACTATTTGTAAACACAATCTCTTCATGGAGCTTGAATACTAGATACTATATACAGTTTTTGCAAGCTAAGAATATTAATGATCAGCTCTTTGAATTCAATCTTTCCAAGGGATTTGCAAATTTTAAAGCACACCTGTTTTGTATATTGCAATTAGTTCCAGATGAATTTCTTATTGCTTCTGTGCTTCTGTGCCTAAAGGATTCCAGAATAGTTACCAAAGTGGCAGGGAGGAGAATTTGTTGCTATGAAACAATGTTGAGTAAAACAAAGTTGAATTATTTAACCAGAAGTACTATGTCTGAAAACGCAAAAATTTCATTTTGAATTTCTATCAGAGCTGTTAAATTTCTCTCTATAATTAAAACCCATATTAAGACTTTATTTTAGTGTAGCAAAAGCATTTACACTTGCTTAACAAAAAAAAGGGTGCAAATTATGCTTCTCTTTATAAATTCATTTACTTACATTCTTATTTTCTATAATCCTGATTCTGCCCCATAATTGCACCCTGCTTCTGGAAAGGCTCTGTGTGTGTGTGTGTGTGTGTGTGTCTGTGATAGATGGAGTGGTTAGAGCACACTGAGGATATATACTCAGTAAAGAGGCAAACTGGAACAATGACTAGAGATTATCGCTTTATCTAATTCATGACGAAGGATTTGGAAAGTTTTCCTGAGGGCAATATCACTCAGTTTTGGGAAAACTACTTACTTTGAGGAAACCACAAATGCTTCCTTATTAGGCCAGGTACTCCTAAACCTCTAACTACATATTTTAGGAACAAATTTGCTCAACTATTTCCCACTTCCAAGCTTGTTTTATGAAAATATCATGCCACAATATGTTTATCTGTTTTTTTTTTTTTACTTTTCATAAACCTAAGTTAGCAATGATTTTCTGTATGCAATTCACCTTTTATCATATTTTCAGCAGGGTATATAATTACAAATTGTATTAGTGGTAGGGTAAGCATTAGGAAGAAATATTCCTTATTCAAAGAAGCTGAAATTTTATTACCATAGTGATTTTTCTAAATTGCTAATGGCTTGAGATAGCAAGCATTTTCTTTATCTTGGAAAGTTTTCTTAGTTCTAACAGATCACAATTTAGACAAATGAGTACTGTGTTGAGGACTCAGTTCACCTCTCTTTAAACAGGTACTTGTTTGAAGAGGTACATGGATGAATAAAAGTACACATTTAATGAGAGAAGAAAAATATCATTCATATCATATTACTGTCCTACTCAACCAATCTCAATAATCTACAGCTAAGATTTCAGTTTACCAAAAGTGTTACACCAGGCCAAATTTTACTCCAGTTTTAAAATCTGACCCATGAAGGTCAGAGTTAAACATTTACATTCTACAATACTCCCTTCCCTGTCAACAGGCAGAATTCATGCTGAAAGTTTCATCAGAGGAAATTATCAACTTAACAGATACAAATAAAATGCAAACATTTGATTCTCTTCAATTTATAACTGCCACTAGCTTCCTGGCCTGAAAAATATGACTGAAGCATTAAACAGTTCAATTTTCTTGTAAATCAATGGTGTAGAATTCAATATTTTCTATTTATCAATGTTGGGCTCATTTCTGTATGGTCAGTGTATCTACTAAATTGTATTTTCATTTTAGAATAAAGAGAAAAGTATTGCTCTTTATTTATCCACATAGTCTTCCCCCCCAAAAAAAGAGAAAGAAATGAATGAATTTCTGTCATAAATACCCTGAAAAAAAGCTTTTTTTTCCTTTGGTGTTAAATCATTACATAAAAAATGAAGCAAAATTGGGATTTGACATAAATTTACAAGCTCTCCTGCTTATAATAAAATCCAGATCACAGGATCTATTCTGAGAAGACCCAACCAACTTCAAAACAGAGAGGGATAAAGAGAGAGAGAACACATGTGCACGTGCACACACACACACACACACACACACACACACAGATACCTGATATATAGATATCTGGGCTTACTTGAAATTCATTATCACCAATGGAAAAGAAAGCCAAATCACATTTATATGATGATAAGGTAAATATCTATTGGATAATTAGATGCAAAAAACTGTTCTAGGTACTTTGAACAATACAGGAATAAATCTGAAATGAGTACCTCCTTCAAGAGAGAGAAATAAGACATACAAACTCCAGCAAGATAGGAATAGGTATTTCAAGGGAACACTGGAAAAGTTCTTTGGGGTTCTGAGGAAGTGATTATTTCCAGCTGTGGGATCCATGGACGTGTCCGTGAAGAAGTTCATTCCAGAGCTTGCCACACGGAACACACTCACCACGTGCTTCAGAAAGAAATTAGCTGTTAAAAGCAACTCACTTACTTAGACCCAATCTTTCCTCCTCTTTTCAGGATAACTAAAAAATGCTTCTCCCCATTTTCTTGAAGACCAGTCTCTTCGCAGGTGCTTGTGCAACAGTTTAGTCCTCAGTTCCTGCTCTACCTCTTAAGCATCTTCTCTCTACTTCCCATTTCTAAAATGAAGTGTTTCTATTACCGTACAAATGGACTGCTTTCCAAAATTGAAGAAAAATATAATTTCAAGCATGCATATAGAAACATATCAAAAAGTAGAGGAAAAATTCTCCTTTAAGTCCAAATCTGATCAACCTACTCCCATCATCCTGCTCTTCTACATGGCTTAGTTTTTTTGGAAGAGTTACACGCATATCTGTAACCTCCCATCCCTCTTCTCAGTCACTGGTCAACACTCCAGCCTGGTTTAGGTCCCCAATACCCACTGGAATCAGATTCCTGCAATATTCACATGAGCTCTACTTTTCCCCATGACACATTACCTCCGTTCTGTGATCACACCGTTATTCTATCAAACCACACCACGTGCTCCTTGTCTTTCGGAGACCACGTGCGTCTGCTCGTCTTCCTCCCTTAGCAGCTTTATTGTTAGTAACCATCGCTGACTTTTCCTTTACCTAAGCCCAGAATTTTGAGTTCCTCTTATATTTTGCTACACTCCTCTTTGATGACCCACATCTATTTCCGATCCTCCAAATATATCTATGTCTGAGGACTCAAGGGTACCCAATGGAAACTTCTAAAACAGGGTATCTCCTATTGGATTTATCAAAATCTCATTCTTAGCATGTCTAAAACTGAGCTGATGAATTTCTTCTCCCAAACCATTTCCTTCCAAGTCTTTCCCATCTCATTAAACTTTCTTAGTAAATTCTTCAATCAAGGAACTGTGAATTACACTTAATATCACCCTGTCCCTCACTCCAAAATATAATCTATCAGCAAGTCCTAACAATGCTACCTCTAAAATATAGCAATTTGTCTCCCTTCCCACTACTGGCCTCTTAGCTGAAGCTGCCCTCAGCTGTTCCCTGGATCACTGCATCACTAGCCTGCTTAATCTACCCCAGTGGCTCCCCATCATTGCTTCAAACAAAAACTACCAACTGTCAGTCCCTGAACGGTCTGGCTTCTGTTACCTCTCCACTGTCATTTCACACCATTCTTGCCTGCACTCATCAAACTTCAATACCTCCAATACCGCAGGCATTTTTCAAGCTTAAAATCTTAACAAAAGTTGTTCTCTTCCCAGCACGATATTGTCCTGGCACAATGTAGAGCTGACATTTTCTCTTCAGTAAGGTTTCTGCTTAAATGCCACATATTCAATGCAGCTTTCTAACCACTGTAGGTAAATATTTTAACTTACATAATCTATTTCAGCACCTTTTTTGTTTCCTTCGTATGATTTCAGACATCATAAACCCTAGCTTATTTACACTTTCATTGTTTACCTCCCCTGTTTCTGTCGTTTGTTCCCTGCTATACGCTTCCCCTTTATATGCAGAATATCTGGCATATGCCATTCAGTGAAGGAATAAATGAAAGAACAGGATGGATCTAAGCAGTTTCCTTTCGTGCCTTGGAATAACTCTATGAATAATGTTTTCCTAAAACCAATGAGAAATATTGCAAAAAATATTTAAAGGTAATTTAACTCAAATCTTATTTAAGTTACAAAAAAAGTAATTATTCATAATGATGCGTTCATTTTCTTAAGGTGACTAAAGTTTCATTTTAGAAGTTGTTTCCTGTCTGGTCTGAAGCAAGAAATAAGCAAACCAAATTCTATCTTAAAAAAATAACATCAGAGAAAACATTTGTATTTTAACTAGTTATTTCATTATGTTAATATTTAAACTCAGCTTGGTTAAGTCAGTAGCCTAGAATGGTAAAGGATTTTCATGCCTTTCTTTAACCTAAATATTTTTCTCTACTTTATTTATACTCAGTTAAAACTCAGATATATTTGGATAGTCAGCCATTAGAAAAAGTTTAAAATGCTTATCTTATTAAATGGGAACATTAAGACAGAAAGAAAGAAGGATGGAAATAGTGAAAGAAGGATTCCTGAAAAAAAAATGATTCAAGGAGCCTCATAAAAAAGGTAATAAAATAAGTTTTAATTCATATGAAATTTTTTTTTTTTTTACATGGGCAGGCACCGGGAATCGAACCCGGGTCCTCGGGGATGGCAGGCAAGCATTCTTACCTGCTGAGCCACCGTGGCCCACCCCATATGAAGTTTAATTCATGAAAATTTTATTAGTGAAAACCCCACTCATTTTATAATATTTTAAATGAAAAATTTACAAACACTTAATTGCATTTTTCTTCCTCTATGCAATCCAAGGCGAATTAAAACAGATGATGTTAGAAATGTATTTTGAATGTCAACTGTTTGGGGTAGGAACAGGAAAAGTAGCGTTATGTTACAACGGAAACACTACACCCCTAGCTCGTTTTTTCCCCACAACATAACGTGAGGGTCATCAGATTGATCACAGAGCTCTGTAAGACTGCCATTGATTTATCATTTTTCATTCAAACTCTGGAGTATAAAGGCTAGAACCTTGAAGAAGTGCCTCTCTTTTACTAACTCTCTATCTCTAATGTACAGATTCTTAAGTGGCATATCACTTGCCCTCCTTGGCCCCAACCTCCATATTGGCTGAAAAATAATAACAATTTACAGTTATCCCCATTTCATCACAACTAGAAAATTAAAAGGGAGGGTTCATAGGGATAGGGGTGGTTATAAAAGACCGAAGGATAAAAGATACCAGCTATAAAGAGCAAAGTCTACAGGGGTGCGACTAAGGTAGGTAGTTTTTTTTCCAGGAATCCTTCTTTCACTATTTCCATCCTTCTTTCTTTCTGTCTTAATGTTTCCTTTTAATAAGATAAGCGTTTTAAACTTTTTCTAATGGCTGACTATCCAAATATATTGATGAGTGCAGCATCAATGAGGATTAAATATTTAATCTGCATAACTCTTACTTTGTAATGATGAAGAAGCACTGACATAACTTTTTCTTAATGTGTTAATTCTTAAATCAGTCAATAAGCAGTAGGAGTTACAGGTCACACCAAATATATAATGAAGCAATATAATATCTTTTGATCTAGTTAGTTTTAACATTTTCTTTATTGCTGGCATCTCTACACAGCTTATTATAATAATTATTGGCTTCAGACCTAAGACCAAAGCAATACAAATGGAAAAATTAATCTTCCAACTTCTAGCTAAACTTGGCAGTTTGAAGAAAACTATAAAGGTCTGTTCTCTCCCAAATTTTACTAAAATAAGAGTAAGATATTAAAACCATGTGGATAAAGACAGCAGGAAAGGAAATAATGGGAGATGAAAGATACTGATTATATATATATATATATATATATATATATATACTTTTTTTAAGATAAAAAACTTCCAGAGGTGTGATCACAGGAGAGAGAGCTGAATATCATGTGCCTGCAAATGGGAATTTCTATTAGAAGTGAGATATTATATAACATGGGGCCACAGATAATATTTACCTACCTGGAACTATGCAAAATGGAGATATTGAATGAAAGTTTACTTAAGGACCAATTTAGCCCTCAGATCCCCTATCTACCATTCCCATTTGGTCAAATGACTACATCTCCCAAATCCTAGCTTGTTTACAGAGTCACTCTGTGAAGCAACTACAGCACAGGAGCTCCAAACTCAGGGCCACTAAATCCAGCAACGAGCAGGGACAAGCCTTACTGAAAAAAGAGGGAACGAAGAGAAAACCTAAAGGGTTCTGGTGAATCCTGAACTCCGTTGCCTTGCCTGGCTCCATGATGGATGGAAGCTAGACTTATAAATGTCAAACACCCCCTGCCAATGAAATAGGATGTTTCTTCTGTGAAGAGTCTGTGTGGCTGCAAGAAAAAGACGCAGTTACTGACAGTGATGCCTCCCCAGTGAGAAGTGCCAGGTCTCACCCACTCACCCTAAAGGGCAGCCCACCAGTTGACAAGCTCTGCACACATGGAGGGAACTTCTATTGACATTTTCAGTGTCTCAGCCTTAAACAGGAACAGCAGCAACAAAATAACATTAAGAATTTGAGGAAAGTTTCTAATGCAAAAGAAACGGAAATAAAACAAACCAAAAAATAAAATGAGCAAAAACAGCAAATATAGGAATTAGGAGAAAACTTTAAAAAAAAAAGCCAAAACTACAACTTCAGAGTTTGACGAAGACATTGAACAATAACATGCCAAGCACAAACAAGTTATTGGTAATTAAAAATATCATAAACAATTTATGTTTTGATAATAAATTTGTAAGATTCAAAAATTCAAATGGACCTAACAGAGCAATTGATTTAGTAAGTAAAACTTTCCTAAAGAGAAAAGCCAGCCCTAGATATGCTTGACTGGTGAATCTGAGGAAATATGTAGGGAAGATATAATACCACTCCCACATAATCATTTTCAAAAAATAAAAGGAGTAAAAAAATATTTATCATCATATTCTATGAGGCTATTATTATGCTGATACTAAAGTCTACAAACATTACAAGAAAAGACAACTGCAGACATATCTCCCCATAAACACAGAAGCAAAAGAATTCTTAAAATATTAGCAAACTATTTATAGGATTTCTCGACAATCTGAAAAAAGGTCAGCTGTTTAAGAAATTCAAGGTATATTACCAAAGTAACTACTGCTAATTAGTACTACAGTATGCTTATTAAACCTGGAATCCAGCTTACATGTAAACTATTGATAATATAAGTTTCCTTTTGGATCATTCAGTGAAGAACTGTCTGATTTGAAAACAAGTGTAGGTTATGAAAAATAAAGATTTTGGCACAGTTCAAAAAATAACATTACAGAAGTAAATTCAGCAACATTTAATATAGGATTATACACCATGAAAGAGTGATTTATTCCAGGAATGCAAATTTGGTTTGTCTTCCAAAAATCAGTTAATATACCATCTTAATAGAATGAAGACAAATAGAATATAATCATCTGAATAAAAGTGAACAATCTCTGAAAAAGATCAACATTCATTCCTGATAAAATTCTCAGTAAACTAAAGCTAGAATGTAATGTCTTCAACCTGATAAAAGTTACCTATAAAAAATCCACAACTATATCATACTCAGTGACAGACGACTGAATGCTTTCCCCTGTGACACAGACGAAAGTAACAAAATCCAGTTCCACTTTTCATCAATATGGAGAATACAGTCATCCGGAATGGAAAGGAAGAAGTACAACACTCATCATTCATATATTACATAATACTGTATATAGAAAATCCTAAGGAATTAACAAAAGAAAAATACTTAAAATAAATTAGCATAACAAGTTTGTCATACAATATAGAGAAATCAATTGTGTTTCTAAATACTATCAATAAGCAATCAAAAAATGAAATTAAGAAAGCAATTTGATTCACAATAAGGGCCAAAAGAATAAATGACTTTGGAATAAACTAACAAAAGAAGTGCAAGACTCGTACACTAAAACCCAGAAAAGTTTACTGAGAGGAGTTAAAGAAGATCCAAAAAAAAAACAGATCAATAGAACAAAACAGCGAGTCAAGAAAGGAAAAAAAAACAAAACAGTCTTACATTTATGATCAAAAGACTTTCAACAAAAGAGCTGAGGCAAATCAATGGCGAAAGGGTAGTCTAGTCAAAAAATGGTGCTGGAACAACTGCTTAACCACATGCAAAAACAAAAACAAATACAAAGATCTTTACCTCTCACCATACTCATAAATCAATTTAAAATAGATTATAGACCTAAATATAAAAGCTAAAGGTATAAAATTATCAGAATAAAATCTAGGTCATCTTTGTGACCATGTATTAAGAGAAACCTTCTTAGTTATGACATCTAAAGTGCAATTTATGAAGCAAAAGAAGTTGAACTTGACCAATAAAATTGTTCTTCAAAAGATACCATTAAGAAATAGAAAAGACAAGCCACAAATGGGGAGAGAATAATTACAAATCATACAAATGATAAAGAGTTTGTATTCAGAATATATGAAGAACTCTTACAATTAAACATTGGGAATAAACAACACAATTTTAAAAGTGCAAAGGATTTGAGTAGATATTTCACCAAAGATATACAAATGACTAACTGGCACATGAAAAGACTCAACATCATGAATCATTAAGGAAATGCAAATCAAAACCACAAGATACCATGTCACATACACTCAGATCACCATAAAAACAAGCATGAAACAGAAAACTTCATCACTGTCCATGGAAATGGAAAATGGGTCAGCCACTTTGGAAACAGTTTACCAGTTTCTCAATAAGTTAAACATGGAATTACCATGTGACCTAGCAATTCGGCTGCTAGAGATATATATACACAAAAGAGTTGGAACAGGTCTTCAAACAAAAACCTGTACACAAACCCTCATAGCAGCATTAATCACGATAGCCAAAAGGTGGACATAATCCAAATGACCATCAACTAATTTAATGATAAATAAAAGGGGCACACAATGGAATACTATTCAGCAACGAAAAGAATAAACTATGAATGCATGTTACAGCATAAGTAAACCTCAAAGACATTATACAAAGTCAAAGAAGCTAGTTACAAAGGACTAAGTATTATGTAACCTCGTTTATATGCAATTTCCGGAAAAGCCAAAACTATAGAAAATGAGGGCAGGCTGATGGTTGCCTGAGGCTGAGGATGGGAGCAAGGAATGACTGCAGGAGCACAGAGAAACTTTTGGGGGTTCGAGAAATATTTTAAAATGGTTTCACAGTTAACTATACATCATATCCACTTATAGTAGATAAATTTTTACATTATGTAAGTTATAATAGAATCATGCTGTTGAAAAAATGTGCTTCAATAAAATAAGGACATAGCTAAGAAAGGGAAAGACATGGGATTAAAGTAGGTCTCTAGCAGTAATCCTTAAGATTACCTAGCTGCTCCTAACAAGAAGACAGAGGGCTCCAGGAAAGAAAAACCCCAGGAATTTATAGGTTAACTGATATGTTCTATTGACAATTTTCAGTGGTATTTTATATTTATTTGAGGAAGTCTGGGAAAATGTGTTACAGGGTCATGCAAAGAATAATAAAGTAATTATTAATTCCAGAAAAAAAAAACCCCAAAAACTTACACGCAAACACTTGTACAAGAATAATGTGTTCCCCACTCTGCAGTAAATAATACTCACAGTGTCATAATAAAGTGAACATCAAATCTATATTTTCCCCAAATTCAGATATACCATACTTCTCAAGATGACAACAGATGGATGAGAAATGTGCATATTGAGGGGTGAGTGGTAAAAGGAATATGTGTGGGGCTTGGTGGTGAAGGGAAGGATAAAAGTCCAGATCTTTACCTTCTATAACAACAAGTCAATAGATAATACCTAAATATAAAAAAAAAAAACAATAAAGAGCACTGAAAGTATAATATTTAGAAATAATGGAGGTAAACGCCGAAGGCAAACATTAAAAGGCTTAAAAGAGGTCTCTAGAGCACAGATGTGTGGCAGGGGGGAGATTCTTTTTCAGTACAATGCTTGTAACAATATTTCACTTTTAACTATTCTCATGTATTATTTGATAAAAAAGATTACTGACTTATACTGACAACATAGAAATGCATAACCCAATATTTGAGCATATATAATTGCACTATTGTGGGAATATTTTAATATCTTCCCTAATTTAATTCAACTTTTAAAAACTATTTTTCTCCCTCTATTCCCAATATAAATCTGTATCAGCCAAATGATCCTCATTGTTCACAAGTGTAACTGAATACAGCAATTCCTTTGTCTTCAAACTATTTTTCAGTTTGTAATTCATTCTATTCATGTCTCATCCACCAGAATGATACCTCTTGTTCAAAGCCAAGTTCACATACTTAATCTTGATGTATTCTCCAGCCATTTAATCAATATTTAAAAATTCATACTCTGACATTTGATGTTGTCTCTCTCTCTCTCTTTTTTTTTTGCATGGGCAGGCACCGGGAACCGAACCCAGGTCTCTGGCACGGCAGGCAAGAACTCTGCCTGCTGAGCCACCATGGCCCGCTCTGTACTGTCTTTTGATGTAGGGCAATTGAAGTCATCAGTATTCATTGAATACTTCTTGTGGAAATGGAGACTTATAAACAGATTTGAAAGCTCCTGTATGCTAAAATGCAGGGTATTTAGTTTATATTTGTACAGTGAGGGAGGGAGAAATGTCTAAATGAATCCAAAGTTTCTGGCCAAAGTGATGGGTCAATAGATAACACTATGAGAGGGTCAGTTCTGGCTAGGGGCAGATAATGATTTGTTTTGGAAATGTGGGTTGTGGAACATTTAAGACATTCATGTTGAAATTCTGAGTTGACAGTAGGCTATATGATTCTATTACTCACGAGAAACCTACCCTGTAAATGCAAATATGAGAGTTGTCTATGTATTTAGTTGTAAATGAAGTTACCTATGTAGTTGGGATTTGATTAGCAAAAAGAGTGTAGAGGGAAAAGAGCCTGGGAGATACAGACCCTAAAGTTTATACACCAGAAGATGATCCAATGAAAGAGAATTTTAAAAAGGAGAACGAGCGTTTGGAGAACGTGGTGTCATGAATAGAAGGTAAGAGAATGATTCTGAAAGAAGAAAATGTTTTTAAAATGAAAGTTGATTTCTTTCGCATACTCCAATAAGACAAAAACTAAAAAGATCACTGGGACAGTAACGCCCATACATTCCATTTATCAGAGTGCAAAGTAGAAAATGAGTGGACAAAATAAGGGGGTGTTGATCCATTAACTGTTGAACTGTCCAAGAGAAGGGAATTGTACTATCCAGTTCTTCCTAGATTGTTAAAATAATGAACTTGAGTTTGGGGTCTCTAGAACATAGGTTAGTCTGAGGAACTCTGAGTTGAAAGATATTACTAAAACCTCAGCAAACTAAAGGTTTTCAGGAAACCAGAAAACAGCAATCTCAAAATGTGTGATTGCCAGTTCTTTTTTTTTTTTTTTTTTTAAAGGAAAGACAGAGAGAAGGAAGGAAGGAAGAAAGGGAAACATCTTTAAACATTTTCTTGTATTCTGTTTCTCCGTTTTTGTTACATGGGCTGGGGCCGGGAATCGAACCGAGGTCCTCCGGCATAGCAGGCAAGCACTTTGCCCGCTGAGCCACCGCGGCCCGCCCTGATTGCCAGTTCTTGAGAGAGGATTTCAAAAGCAACTTTTCATGAAATCCATTGAAATGGATGGAAAATAAACTAATGAATAAATTAAATTTTGCTAGTGTTGTCAGGAGGTGAAGTATGGAGAGAAGAAATGTAAAATGTATACAAAAGAAAGAAAGATCCACATTACTATTTAGTA
Source organism: Tamandua tetradactyla (assembly GCF_023851605.1). Classification (NCBI taxonomy): domain Eukaryota; kingdom Metazoa; phylum Chordata; class Mammalia; order Pilosa; family Myrmecophagidae; genus Tamandua; species Tamandua tetradactyla. Next base: position 36,425,107 of record NC_135352.1, on the reverse strand, counting down.
ATAAAAAGTAACAAAAGGAACAACATGTTAGTAGTACGTACAACAACAGGGATGAATCTCAAATGCATTAAGTACCATAAACCAGATTCAAAAGACTACATACTGTATTTTCCCTTTCTATAACATTTCTGGAATAGGCAAAAGTACTGGGGGGTGGGGAAGGGGGGAAAAATGATCAGTGGTTGCACAGGGCTGCAAGTGGAAATAGGGTTGAACACAAAGTGGCACCTGGGCATAGCTGGAGGAGGAGGTGATTGAACTTTCTTGGTTGGGTGGTGGCATCTGCTCTAAGCATTTGTCAAACTTCATAGATACACTAAATGGAATGCATTTATCTGGATGTAATTTTACCTCAAGTTAAAAAGCTGATCATAAATTTAACTAAGTTTTACACACATATAAGCCAAATGCTAAATGAAATTCAAAATTTTAAATTAAAATGTGAAATTAATAAATATTAAAAGTTAAATTTAGGTGGTTCAGTGGTAGAATGCTCGCCTTCCATGTGGGAGACCTGGGTTCAATTCCTGGATCATGTACCAGAAAATAAATAAATAAATAAATTTAAAGGAGAAACAAAACCTTAACAATATCAATTTTTCAGCAATGTAAAGAAGAATGAAAAATGAGGAATTTGCTTTTCTTTCTAGAAACAAAGTACTCAATACATATGATTTTTATGAGATTCCTCTTCTTTTTCAAATGACATGATCTTCTGAGTTGGCTTTTGCATATTTTGGGAACAATATTACATTATGTTGAAGAACCACCCAATTTATAAAATTCTCTGGGTCTCAGTTTTCTCATTAATAAGATGGTGATTTAATGCAATGTCAAAATTGCTATGTTTTTAGAGCTGTATGCAAAGTGCACTATGCAAAATCTTGATTAAGAAAGTCATGCTTAACTTGAAATTTAATGAACTCTACCTGGTGATCTGTTTTATGATTATTCATAATTTAAAAATACATTTTATAATTGCAAATTAAATTTAACAGTGATTATATACATAAATGGAATAAAAAGAAGAAACATTTACTACGGTGTCTAGTCCACTGCAAATGGTCAATAAAAAGGGGCACTATTGCATTTATGTTAGAAAACTTGTGTTTTCATTAGTAACATAAAATATAGACAAGAATCTCTACAACAAATATAATATTCATATTCTGTAATGTAAAATAGCCATTTTTGCATACCACAAAGCCAAATATGAAATCAGCTCTAATTACTTTGGGAGAAAATTGGGTGGAAGGAATTTGCAGATTTTTTTTTTTTTTTACATGGACAGGGACCAGAAATCGAACCCAGGTCCTCAGGCATGGCAGGCAAGCACTCTTACCTGCTGAGCCACCATGGCCCTCCCTGTTTGCAGATTTTAAGAGACTGTCATAAATAGCAAAAGTTAGGTGAGAAAAACTGAAAAGTGTAGAAGTATTTGAAAAGAAAATATATATCAATTTTATAATAAATATCAATATAATAATATTAATGTTATATCAATATAATATTTACTCATATAACATATCTTCTTAAACCTTCAGTTTAGGAATTAATCCATGAGATGGCTGTGGAGAAAACTTCACCCAATTCTAGGCAAGTGCTGCTGTAATAAAAGAAGTTTAAGGAAAAATTTAACATGATCATATATTTTTTTTACTTTTAATTAATAATTAAATAATTTTCAAAATGTAATTTGAAAATATTCCATGAATTTTCTTTTTTACTTTCAATTATTAGCAAAGGAATCATTACTTTTGGTAAATATGTCATCCACATCTGTTGAAGGGCCATTTCTTGCTTTTTAAGAAAGTATATTTTCAGTAGATTTGTTTGCTATGGAATTTTGTTATTTGTTCTCAATTTACTAGGAATTTTTCCCTTGAAGTTTGTTCTTTTCTTGGAGCTCCTCTGACATGACTTAGTAATTGTTAAGTGATCCAAATACAATTTTTGTATCTTCACATTCTATTAAAATTTCTCAAAACCAACCTTTCAGTGTCAAATGAATTTTTTTTTCCTTCATTATACTCCTTTAGGTAGTTTTCAAACATTTTACTGTCTCTTTTATATAGTACATTTATCTAGGACTTTACCTGCACATTGAGAAGAAAGTATAGGAATGCTTTGCTTTTTATTACTTCACCATTGTAAGGTAAGTGTCGGTGTTTTTATTTTAACAGTTTAATTTGGACAAAATAAAATAACTGGCTATTCAGAACAATGTAAATTCCCAGCTCTTCAATGTAAAAAAGAATTCTGACCCATAAATCTTTGAATAGTTCTATTTGTTACACATCATAAAATAGGGGGAATAAAGGAAAATAAACGAAATATTAGTAAATAGCCATCACTACTTCCTTTTCTTTTTCAGCACTGAATGTTTTGGACAGAGGATCTTAGCCGAGGGACTCTTCTTAGAAATTAAATTCTTATTTTGGTGCATTGGAAGAGTTTAATGGATGAGGACACTGTAAAGCATTAAATATTAAGGGTTTCCCCATGCAGGGAAACTTTAGTGGAATATTCTCATGGTAAATCCTTGGACCTGAGAACCTGCCATCCTCTACATCGTGCCTGCTGCCTCAGAGGCCGCTGCCATTTGGGTTATTTTCAAAAATAACATTTGAAAGAACTTTGAAATAGTTTCAGTGAAGTATGTAAAATTCTTTCTCATAATCTTCTGAAATTTATCTCATTTAAATTGGCATACACAAACAGCTCTCCTATGTAAATAAAATAGCAAAGCCTTTAAGAACTAATTTGCCTTTATTGAGATAAGTGTACCTATTCTTTTGAAAAATGGGGCTATATTCAAATTATATCCTATTAAAGAAAAGACACCATCCTCACCTTACAGCATTATCTTCTCCATGGAGACATAGGTGTTAATTTCTGTAAGTAGAGAATTATGCCAGCACCCTAGGCCTGAAATTTTTTCTTGAGTAAGGGAAAAAAAATACTAGAAAAAATGTACCTAAATCAAAATAAAATAAATGAAAATAAACCTAAATGGAAATAAATGGCTGCATGCTTTTGGACAATTATAGCTTTGAATCTCACTATTTATTAAAATTCACTCATCTTTCAAGCAAGTCTTCATGACGAAGTGGTCATAGTTTGTATAACTACACTATACTCAAATTCTCTGTTGTTTTCTCTGATTTATAACTTATTTACAATTTATAGCTACATATTAGTTTGTGTATGTACTCTCAATAGTGGATGAGGGTCTAGTTCCACTTATTAGCTCCGGAACTTAAGTACATTATTTAGTCACCGTGTTACTAAAATAGTTCTGCTGTTTAAAGGATACAATAAGAGCAGCTGCCTCATGATTTTTTGTGATAATTAAGAGAGATGTGTGTAGAATTCAGGATAGTGCTTAGTGTAAGTGCTGGTTTGAAAGGATTATGCACCTAGAAAAGCCATATTTTAATCCTGATCCGTCTCCTGGAAGCAGCTGTTTCTTTTAGTCCCTATTCAGTATGGAAGGTTGGAAAGTTTATTAAATTATCTCTATGGAGATGTGACTCACCTAATTGTGGGTATTAAGCTTTGATTAGAGGGAGATGTGACTCCACCCACTCCAGCTGGGTCTTGATTAGTTTACCGGACTCTTTTTAAAAGAGGAAACATTTTGGAAAATGCTTCAGAGCCACAAGAGCCGAGAGCCCAGGGAGACAGACACCTTCGGAGATGAAGAAGGAAAATGCCCCTGGGGGGACATCATGAAACAAGAAGCCTGGAGAGGAAGCTAGCAGATGTCACCATATTCGCCATGTGCCTTTCTAGCTGAGAGAGAAAACCTGAACTCCATTGGCCTTTCTTGAGGGAAGGCACCTCTTGTTGGTGCCTTAATTTGGACATCTTTATAGACTTGCTTTAACTGGGATACTTTCACAGCCTTAGAACTGTAAACTTGCAACTTAATATATTCCCCCTTTTAAAAGACGTTCTGTTTCTGGTATATCACATTCTGGCAGCTAGCAAGCTAAAACCATATACATAATTAAAACCCCATACAGGAGGTGCGATGGTGGCTCAGTGGCAGAATTCTCACCTGCCATGCCAGAGACCCAGGTTCAATTCCTGGTGCCTGACCTTGCAAAAAAAAAAAAATAATAATAATACATATTAAGCTATTTTCTCTGAAACTGAGAAAATTGTTCATTTTAAAAACATTTAAGGAATTTAAACACATTTAAGGAATGACAGAAAAAATCTATCTGGAGGTAAATATTTATTTTAATGAGAATATCTTGTTTTGTTATTTTTAAATGTTTTCTTTTCGTAAAATTATTAAATATTTCATAATTGCTTAAATATTTTTCACATTCCTAAGTAGTATACTGTTCAACACATTAGCTAAATATGTAGATAGAAGAAAAGTATAGACTAAATATTTATCAGTGATGTACACAGTGAAACATAAACTTACCCCAACTCATTTTATTTTTAAGGATGCATTTTTAAATAATCATCTTTCTAGTCAACAAATGATCATTGTTTTTTAAAACCATTCTTAAAATATCTAAATGTATCAGTGTATAAATTTGAAATGATTATACAGAGTATGCTATTTACAAACTTAAGTGGTATTACTAAATAAAAGACCACCCGCTGTATCACACCAACTAATAAACATCTTAAATTCAAATACAAACCAGCATTGAAAAGTAAATGTAAACTACTATAAGAATAATTAATCGAAGCAGGAGGGAATTATTATAAAGGAAGTTTCTTTGAAAATATTCTAAAATTTTCTATAATTAACATAGACATATTAAATTTGAGGTGTTTTCATATCAAATATAGATCAATCCAGAATTAATTTCATTCCTAAAAAAATAATTTATGCATTCTACTGTTCATGTAATTCATATATCATTCATGATATTTATTTGAAGAGGAAAAATATTCTAAATCACTTTATTTTAAAAAGTCCCGCAAATAACAATATAAATTAGTGCTCTAAATAGAATAATTGTAAATATAGTCTGGTTATTTAATTTTTATAAGATATCTTTTTTGTGTAGCAATAAAAACCCTCCTTGGAAAAGTACATCAACTCTTCACCACTTATATTTATCATATTTTATTCCTTACTGAATCTTTAAAAATAATCCATGCTTTCAAAAGCCATTATACATAATTACCAAATTCAGTTTTAAATGTGTTTATATATCCTTATAAACTGCTGACGCAGAAAGCAGGAAGAGTAGAATGCTTTGCAAACTTTAAGAGATATCATTCCACATTCTTCAGTTACTGAAGAAAGCTTTATTGGTTCTTGTGATCATAATAAACTGGACGAAATTCTCCCTAGTGCCCATTTGAGAGAATCAGATGCTAGACCTAGGAAAAAGTGGGAAAGAAATCATGTGAAGGTTTTGAAATATTTTAGGAAATAAAGTAAAACAAGATAAGTAACGGGTTGAAACTTTTATGTCTAAATGCCAGACTAGTGTGGGTTTATGTTTTATAATTTTGGTAATTTGTGATGGACAAGTGACCCAGGAGAGATTTTGCTCAAAGCCTGTCCAGGGCTAAAAGGTCTTTATCTGTAGCCGAAGTCAGACTTTAAAGAGTTTAAGTCACCTTGTGGATCACCTCATCAAAACAAATCTGACGGGGACTTTGGCATATACCACATTAGCATTAAGTGTTGACTTAGAGGTTCCCACACTGATTTACAGCACTGACCATCTGTTTACAGCTTGATGATGATAAGTCTGGTCCTGGAAGAAATCAGCCTCTAGCTTCCTTAATTCAGAGACGGAAGATGTGAGGCCAATGCTAGGGTCGTTGTGTCTCTTTCAATTGGTCAGGGATTTTGTCTCCAAAAGCAGTGAAGAAGGACTGAGAAGATGCCAAAACCACAGATTTGAAATTGTTTTCGAAAACAAAATTTAAAATATGATCCCTTAATTTTATCAGTATTAGATATTTTGATCAAAAGTAGCCTTCCTGATGAACTGAGATACTCATATTGATTGATAAGACTTGGCTCCATGTGACTTTGGTTGTCTTCATACTTTACAACAATTCAACTATTGTTGTAATTGAATTGTTATTGAGTGGACTGACTGCCACAGGTCATGGAGGCATTTTTAAAAGTAAATCTTAAAAAAATGTCTTAAGCAAAGACAAAGTTCTCATTTTTCCCAAGTTCAGGCCATTTTTTTTCATTGAATCTTAAACTGTTCTGTACATGTAGTCAGGCCTCAATTGACACTTAATATTAAGGATCAAGCACTAAATAGCAAGTAGTCAACAGATGTTTGTTTGTATAAATTCATTGTATCATTAATTAGAAGTCCATGAGAATTTCCTGCAGTTGAGAGAGAAACCAAAAGGGAAGCTAAAGCAAAAGTATTTAGCTCTATATTTTTAATTTATGAGTGTCACTGTCCAATGTCTCCTGTATTGTATCTATTTTGTATGGAGAAGACTCCAGGTAATCATTTTCAACCCAAAATATTCAATTTGCTAACTTATTTTTGGGTAATATCATCTTCTGATAATAAATTAGAAGGTTATAGAACATACAGCAGGTGGTTGTGTTTGTTTTGACTTAAATCCTAATATGATAGATGGAAATATTCTTAACATAAGGAACAGAAAAAAAACCACTTGTGTTAACTCAGCTGATTTAATTGTTGAACTCAGAGTTTGTTTTATATAAATCATTTTCAGTAGGCTCATTAAAACCTGGGAAATTCAGGCCAGATTGTCCACTTTGGGGCTTGATGTATCTGGTGTGCTTATCTTTACTTTTAGAGAAATTGGGAAACTTCCAAATTGCTACTGAATTATGCTGTGTATGTGTTGCCTGGGACCTCTAGATCCTTATTTTAAACTAATAGAGTATGTGTCCCATACATAGTAAAATATGCTATGCTGAGGATAATAAAAAGATAAAGTGCAACCTTTACTTGCAAAACCATTTAACACATCTTGTAAATTGAAATGTTTGGTAGTTGTAGTTGATACTGATTGCACTGTTCATTAAAAAAAAAAATCTGAACTGAAAACAAGGGTCTCATAAAGTCATCATTATTATTTTCCTTGGCATGGGACCATATTTAAGGAGAAAAGCTATACATCATATAGTGTCAAATACATTCTCTCATCTAATTAGGGCTGGGTGCGTGTGAGCACACACTTGCACGCTTCTTATTCTTCATAAACTTAAATGCCATGGTTTAAGGGGAAGGTCGTGAAATTGGGACCATATGGGTCTTGATTCAAATCCTAGTTTTTTCGACTTTATTTCTGTTTACCTTCAAACAATTATTTGCAAGCATTCTGAGTCTCCATTCAATTATTTTTAAATGGGTTTCATAATCACTATTTTCAGGATTGTTCTGAGATTAAATGGCTTAACATATTGCACGAAGGCACAATGCCATCTTCGTGCACTTTGTTAGCAATGTTTAGGTTGTAAAACTTTAAGAAACACCTCTAATCTTAATTCTGCTCAACCCCCTCCAGGATTGGTGGTATACGTCTTGTCAACGATGATTGAAAGGCCAGAAATTCAACTTAACCTAACAAATGTCTATTTGGCAGGAACTGAGCCAGGTGCTGGAGATGGTGGGGGAACAGGTAGTGATGCTGAGCTCGAGGACCTAATACGATGCCAAGAAACCAAGGTTAACCACAGAAAGGAGCCGTACGGGTACCTAACCAAGGGAAATGGAAAAAGCAGATACTGAAGGTCAACTACAGTCAACAAAGGACTGGCAAGCCAGGGAAACATAAAGAGAAACACATCGAAAGGGCCAGTCAAAAGGGTAGTCATAGGCAAACACCCATAATCAACATTCATCTTGTTCATTCTCTCCTTTGTGATGTGCCTGGCAAGGTCATTGGTATTCAAAAGACATTTGGGAGTTCATTTTCAAAAAATATGTTTCTATATTAATAAAATTCAAAGGCTTGGGATAAGAAAATCTGTAACAAAATGTGTATGTATGTATTTGATTTTCCCTGCTTATTGTCAAAAATTGAAATGGTTTTTAAATGTTCACACACACACACATAAGAAGCATAAAATAAGGATATAAGATTAAATGCCTAATAATGATAATGGACAAGAGACAGGATATATCATGCACAGTTATGGAGTCACTATATGTAAAATCTAGTCTGAGAAAAGGAAGTAAACTTCATGTGCAGAAATTAATTCAGAGTAACAGACCTCAGTCCTAGCTGAGTAGCAATGATAGCTTAAAAACACACAAGTGGAAACCCACCCTAATCTGCTAAATCCAATGCAGCTCAGGTGGTTGGTGCGCAGCCAGGATGGAGAATACTCGGCTTAGGTTTTTCAGCAGCAATGGAATATTATCTTGTATTTCTATTTCTATGATTTTATTCATATGAAATGATAAAGATATGTAAGCCCCAATAATAATTATTACTCAATGGTTTTGAAACATTTACTCCACCACTAAATATCACCTTGCTAAACTCTGCATAATATTCCAGCAATGTAAATATAAAACAAATATTTCTAACCTATGACCCCAAATCTTCACACTGTCATTATGTCCATTATGGGTTCAAGAAACGTTAAGCTACAAATTATGATGAAGGGAGGGAGCGATATGCATGGAAACTAGTCCAAAACATATAGTTGGTATTGACAGCAATTAACTAAGCTCCATAAGGAGAAATTGTGACATAACCTGCCCCTCTCTTCCACCTCCAGTTTGATCCTGCTGAAACACGAAGTGACACGCTGCGGCTGTGGCATTCTTAAGGACTGTTTGATGATAGTGCAGTCTGAAAATCAAGCAGCAAATTGTTTATTATTGTTTGCCTTTGGCTTATTTTTAGTAGAGGTGGGAAATGGCAGGGAGTGACAAAGAGTGATGTATAGGCGATGAAACAAAAGACCTGGGCTCTGCTGCCTTATGTCTAAGGCTTAAGAAGAGAGACGCCTGCATTTGCACCTTATGGACTTCATTAGCTGCTATGGATTCTTCATCCATGAGTCCATGGAAGCCTGGAGTTTTGCTACAAAGCTGCTCAGCAGGCAGCTCTTTGTTGTTACTGGCAACGAGGATAACCCTTTCCTTCTTTTCTGTGCCTGAAGAGTCACTGCTAATATGAAGACAGACACAAAGGGGAGATGAAAACAAGGAATACTATTTTACCAAAGTTTTATTTAGAAAACCTGGAATTAGAACCCAGTTTTAAAAGTCTTCTAAAGTTATCGTGAAGAGAAGCTCAGTATCTAACAGTCTGCTCAAATGCTTTTACTCTCATATAAATGAACTGTTTTGGAACATTTCTAATTAAAGAATAGTAAAACTATTTGAAAATGCATGGTGGAAAAATAACACTGACATTATTCATTCTCAGTGAATATTTTACTGTGTTAAGCCCTAGTGTCTTCTTCATTGCAAAGACAATTTATACTTGCTTACTTGATTTGGAAACACTCATAAATCTGTACTATTGGCGAAAATTATGGGCTTAATTTATATCTTTTGCATATTTGGTATCTGAGATTAATTTTTGGCACTACCATTTGCTAATAAAGCCAAATAAGATTCTATGTATTACTTTGCAGTCCAAAATGTACTTTCGTATGAATTATCTAAATTGAGTCTAACAACACATTCTTGAGCGAAGCAAGGATATTATGACTGTCACTATATTCCATGTGATGAACTTAAAGCTTATCATAGATTGTAATTAGGCAGAATACCAAACTGCTTCTGCTTAATCAAATTCCAAATTCTTTCCAATGCTGAAAATACAGCATTTATCACTGGCATACAGCCAGGTGAAATATTGCTATGACTTTTAAAACATAGATCTTAATATTCTTTTACTTGAGTGACCTTATAATTATGTTTTTGATTAGTAATGTTTTAAATTTCTATTGTTGCTGTGACAAACTGTCACAAACTTAGCAGCTTAAATCAACATAGATGTATTATTTAATAGCTCTAGAGGTAAGAAGTCTAAAAGGATTCTTGTCACATTAAAATCAGGGTGTTTCCAGGGCTGCATTCTTTTATGGGGGCTCTAGAGGAGAATGCATCTTCTTGTCTTTTTCAGCTTCGAGAGACTGCCCGTTTTCCTTGGATCGTGGCCCCCTTCCATTCTTCAAAGCCAGCAACAGCTGGTCAAGTCTTTTCCCTATCACATCACTCTGAATGTGACTGTCTTGACTCTTTTTTCTCACTTTTAAGGACCTTTGTGATTAACTGGACTCGTCCAGATAATCCCAGAGAAACTTCCCTTCTCAAGATCCTTACCTTAATCACAAGTGCAAATTCCTTTTTGTCATGCAAGGTAACACATTCACAGGTTCCAGGAATTAGCATATGGACATTTTTGGACATCCATTATTCTTCCTACTACAGGTAGGTTTGAATGATAAAAACAGGGTGGGGGACATATAGGAAAATACAGCAAAGGTTGTTAGGATATCTACTGATATTTAGTCCTGACAAGGATATTATAAGTCTACATAACTTCTCAAATAAACTTACTATTCCTAAAACACAAACTGTCACATGGTAAACACCACACAGATTCAGAGAGAAAGCAATTTACTTAGACTATTAGCTGTGCATCATGTTTCTATACTATAACATACATCTAAGTAATTCCTACATTTTACAATTTTGATTTAGCTGCTTTTCATCTGTTGGTCTCAATTCTTATCAATGTAAGCTCTGACCAGAACATACCGATTACCACATACATGTGGGAGGTTTAGCAGACTCTGCTGATGCCCTGCCTGGATGGCCATGTGCTCACTATTTCAGTAAATGTCAGTTCAGCCTGCACTGTCAGCATCTACGCTTCACTGCCTGGGTGCGTCTCTGACTTTAATGGCAGACAGGACATGCAGGGGGACTCATGTTCCCCAAGAGTTGCCCTAAGCCAAAGATCAACAGGAGCTGATGTATAAATATAAATAACCCTGCTCTCTTACCTCTCGGTTGGGATAATTCTTAGGTGCATTTTCTACATGGTTCCATGCTGGAATTAAAGTTCAGATTCCCATGATGGTAGCCGATATTGTACCATCTCTTGGGCTTTTCCCCATCCTATCTCATTTTACCATTCCTTTACCAGTGTACCCTGGGATCACCTCCCACACAAATAAGGTGCCTCAAAACCTAGACTCAAATTCATTTCTAGAGAAACCTAAATGAAGTCAATCAGAAATTTTTACTGACAGTCCTCCTCACCCACGGATATACTATGCAAATACTAAACTATAACACATAAATGATCCTATTATCCCATTGACACATATGTATTCATATTCATTTAACTGAATATCCAAAGTTCATATATCTAACACGAATGCATTACTGCATTATTGCATGGCTGATGTGATATTTTGGGGTTGGTGATTCAACCAAACAAATGTGCAACCAGTTAACTTATGCATGAATTATTATATTAATACTATATTCCTGGGCCACAGATGACTGTATATAAATAAGAACAATTTGGAACATAATGTGGTAGAGAAGTTCAAGACTATGAGTAAAGTTCTAAAGTCTTACAGGGCTGGGTTCAGATTTTCATACCGACACTGAAATCTCTGAAAAACCCTAGAAAAGGTATTTACATACCAAATTTTTGATCTTATTATCTTTTAAATAATGGTAACAGTATTGAACTTATAAAGCTACTCTGAGAATTAAAAGACACAATCTCTTACTTAATACAATTTACTGAATGCATCTAAGCATTTTTTAGAATCCAGACATTTTCTAGATGCTGAACATTCATCTAGGGACAAAACATTCCAAGGTCCCTGGTGGTTTCATAGAGGAAAAGAATCAATTAAGAAATAAAACAATAAATACAAAAGAAAATGAATTTGTGATGAAAATAAACCGAAGGTCATGTTAAAAACTGGTAGATAATATCTTCTAATTTAGAAGATATTTATTCTTTTAGGAACCTCCTCTAAGGAACTGATGAGACCACAACAAAAAGGAGCAAGCCATACAGGTCTGCATAAGAGGGTACAGACACTACGGAAAAAGTGTGTTTAAATGGTGCACAAAAGGGTAAAAGAGTAAGTGTGGCATAGTAGAAGGAGGGTAATGTGAGACAGGTCATCAGGGGTCAGGACACCAGAGGTCTAACAGTCCATGGTGGGGAGTCTAAATATGATGGGAAGAAGCCACCAGATGGTTGAGATGGGAAATGACTTCAACCTGCTTAAGTTTTTAGAAACACACCTGATAGATGAACTATCTATCACAGATAGATGAACTGAAAGGTTGTGAAGAGCAGAAGCAGGTAAGATAATTAAGGCCCATTGCAACTGTCAAAGCAAGGGATGACAGCAGCTCAAGCTAGTGTGGCAGCAGTGGAGTGCAGGGAAGTAGATGGATGTGAGACATATTTTGGAGGAAGAAAAGGCTTAGCTTGCTGATGGATTAATTGTGCTATGAAGTCAAGGAAGAATCAAAGATGTTTCCCAGGAATTATACGTAAAGTGCCTCCATCAATGCACAGCACATATTAAGAACTCTAAATGGGAGCTAGGTGATAAGTTATGACTTGGTGAAAAGATAAGGGTCTTTAAATGTAGACTGGTAACGTGAGAAATAAGTGGAAAAAGTATGTAAATAGGCAATACAAATAAGTGCATGGATAGAATAATTACTCATTATCAATACATATCAATATATTTTTCTTCTGATCACTTTTTATAACATAGACTAGATAGTAAATATTAAGGGCTACAAAAATAAATATGTACCTGTCTTCAAGGTAACATATATTAAATGCCATGAATGGAATAGACAATGATGGTTACATAAAGAGTCCAGCAGCCAGAGGATCTATAGATCCATAATATTAACTTAGAGTATCAATATGGGAAAGCATTACATGCTTTTTCTAATTCAAGTTATGCATTGTCACTACAGGGCATTCAACTATAATGGATAGTTTTCAATCTGTTAAATGCTTTAAATAAACAATAACAGAAAGCAAGACTTACACTGTTAAACAGTAATTGGTGAAATCATATACACATTCTAATGTAAATGCTAACATATTAATTACCAGAACTAAAGAACTCGAAAGGGTGTCAAACAAAGAACAGTTTTTCTCATCTGATACTTTATGTTCTATGTCTCTTTTAACACTTCATGCTTAGTCATCACATTGATTTCAGTTTTAAAATTCTATCTTTCAACTATTCAAGCATACCTTCTGCTGGATTTTATCATTGTTTTCATCAGGTTTGAATTTTTCTTTCATTTCATTCATTCTCCTATTTCTATGTTTGTCTTATTACTTCTATGCTTAACAAACAGTTGTCTTTAATGAACTTGAAAATTAACTTAATTATAGATTCTGTATCTTATTAAGCAATATTATTTCACAATATTTAATATATTGCCTTTTCTTTAATTTCCAAAAAGTTGAAAGCGTAGTTTCTCTGGACGTTCTCTGAATTCATGTATCCTATTTCTTTCTCTGGCATTTTCTTTTGCAAAGCATTTATTCATTCAATAACATATGCTTATTGATCACTTAATTATGTGCAAGGACTGCTTGTTTTTTAATCTCTAGAAGGGAAGTAAATGATTCAAATATAATCACAATAGAGAAATAAAAAATATATTCACAATAATAGTTATTAGTAGAAGAAAGAAAAGATTGACTACCAATAGCAGATAATATACCATTATATATCTGAGGGCTCATTTTTGGAGAACATAGGCTTAATTGCTTCACTTTTTCTTAATGAGGTTTATTCCGAATGATTCTGAGATTTGCCATACTTTGGTGATCTTGCTGTTGGTAGTATTATCTGCTGTTGGTAGTCAATCTTTTCTTCCCTCTACTAATAACTATTATTGTGAATATATTTCTTATTTCTCTATTGTGATTATGTTTGAATCATTTACTTCCCTTCTAGAGGTTAATAAACAAGCAGTCCTTACACATAATTAAGTGATCTTGCTGACAAGAAATACTAAATAAATAAGCAGAAGTTATTTCTTTCCCAGTAGTAAACACGTATTTAGGTGCCTGAGTAGCAAGCATCAATCATACTAGGTACTCCTTAGAGCTAGATCATACATATTATTTTAGTCTTGGCAGCTGATACTGGAAAATCTCCTTCTTATTGACTAAATTTGAATTAAATGTGGTTATCAATCTTGATCTATGTCAGAGAGGAAATAAGGTGTGTTAGTAAGTAGCTTCCCAAATCGACACCATGCTGAACTTGACACTTTTCTGGTTCTGAGTAATACGTCCCCAGAAAATAGGCTCCTCTCTGCACCCTACTTGTTAATGGTTATAGACTATGCTTTGTATCCAAAGTCTGAGACCGTTCTATGATGTCCACCTCCTGTGCCATCTTACACTCAAATACCATATTTTGTTTCCTTCCTAGGCTGCTAATCCTTTTTCTTCTTAGATGCCCAGGTTCTTACCGATTTCTACATTCACACTATCACGTGGCCATTCCTAGATTTACAGACCCCTAGTTTCTTCCCTATATTTATCCCTGACTAACATATGCACAGTTCTACCTTAAGTTTCAGGAGCTCATCCCATCACCATCCATACCCAGTAATGATAAAGCCAAGATCACTCATCTTCAAGTGCACACTGTCCTTGAATCACATTTTAAGTACACTAGGAGGCTTTCCAGTTGAACACACTATAAGCCTTTCTGAAAAACTAAACAACTCCCTCTAGAACTGTCATGAAAATCATCTACCTCCTTAAAGGCAAACACTGGTTAAAAAATCAAAAGAAACAAAATTCATAAATATGTAAGAATCTGAAATACCTTCACAAGGGGAAAATTGAAAAAATTTTCTTTTTATTGAAATTATGAACTGTCAGGATAAATTGGTCACATTTCCCATTTAGAAATTACAGTTGAATAAGCTCACCTCTGGAAAGACTTCTTAGACCTGACATTTTGGGGATTGAACCAATTCAGTAGAAGCACGAGAAACAAAAGGTACTTGCTAAAAAATCTAGCCTTTAGTATCTTGTGAACATTATTTTTTAATAAGTGAAGCCTATTGAAACAATTCATACATAATAATGTTGGAATCCTACAAATAACTTGTGTGTAAATCATGACTTGAGCTCATATACACACCTCTATTCCCCCAAGATTCTATGTAAGAATATTAGTAAACGTAAATGCAGAGGGAGAGTGTGAATTGTATTAAACAAGGGACAAAACGCTGAAATAATTATTTTAGACATATTATAATTGGGCTAAGATTAAGCAAGTATGAAACTGCTTCATGGCAAAAACAGCAGAAAAGGAAACATTATTCTAGAGAAGTGGAAGCAAACCCAGTAGAAAAATTAAGCCTCCTTAATGCAGAGGAACAAGGTTGGGTGTCTGTAGTGGATTATGGAGTAGGTGGAAAAACTTCCTTGATTTCTCCCACCTCGTGGAACTTCCCAGATGCAGAAGGCAACATAAAATGGGGAATCTATAGGTCCCTTCCCTCTGAATTCCGTGCTAAGCAAGTAAAGATTGGGGTGCTAGTGCCATCAGAGCATGATGAGTGTGACCATGCCAGGACACTGTGGGGTCACTGCTGGGACTGCCTCCAAAGAAGAGACACTTCTGTATCCAGAAGCAATGCTTCCTGCTGCAGCTGCCACAGTTTCCAACTCCCTCCCTGCTCACCAGGTTGCTGAACTTACAACGGGTCAAAGCAAAGGCACAGCCATACATCAAAATCCTTTCAGCTATATTTTGGATCTGAAAAGCTCTAACATGAAATCACATCTCCTCTAACAAAAGCTACCTCAATTTCCAATAAGGGGCCATTTTCATACTTGTATCAAGAAGAGGTTCAGAGAAAAATTATCAGCTGTGAAATTCACTTTGAAATTTAGAATGAATGACTCTCTATACAATTACCATGAGACACAGGACATTATTTTTAAATTCCATGCTGATTCCACAGGAATTTCAAAAAAAAAAAAGAAAAAGAAAAAGAAACTTAAACAAGGTAAGTTGAAATTGAGCTCAGTATCAGAGTATTTGGGTCAAAATTGCTAAAAAGACACATGTAGCAAATTGTGCTATGAAAAAAGCAGAGAATTAACAGCTAAGCCTAGCAAATTCTTTTTCAGTATTCAGAGGAAAAGTGTAAAATTATAAAAATGACAAAAATTGAGAAATATTTTTTGAAATTACAGAAAAATCAATACATATGATCAGAATTCCAATGAAAGGATATAAGGAAGAAGCACAATTTAAGGAACTCATACTAATGATATTAATGATAACATATTAACAATATTTCAAGTTCAAGAAAGCGTTGAAGGTAAAATGTTCACCTACTACTTGTCTGAGTATTAGTCAAAATTGAGGGAATCAGGTGATATATAGACTTATCCTCATGAGATATTTAAAACTTTAAAAAAGAGAACAGATTTCTGTAATATACAAATAGAAAATAAAAAGATAAATGAAAATCTTCAAGGAAATGCTTGATAATAAAATAACACAGACAAAATCTTATCTTCAGATTCTTCTTGTATAAATTAGTCTAAATAGCAACTAAGGAATATTTATAGAGTTGTTTTGGGGGTAAAAAGGGAGAGATTCCATGCTATGAACACTATTGAAAATTATTTGTTAATGATACATAGATAGAAGAGAGCAGAATAGCATTTGGACATACGTCAAAATTCAGAAATGTTATCATATATTGCCACCATTGTCTTAACATTTTTTCAAGATATAATCTAGTTGACTAAAAAATAAATCAAAATAAAATACATCAATTGTAAAATAATTGACAGTGAGCTCTGAAATTTTTCAACAAGAAATTAACTCTGAATACCTTGCAATATGGTTGCAAAAATGGACACAAGTTTTTATAAATACATTTTCATGAAGATATAAAATGTAAATATAATCATTTAATTGAAATGATCTAAGTCTTGAGTCCCCAATTATGCTACCAAAACAGAGCATCGTTTTAGAGAGGAGAGATTTAGCAAATGTCTTATAAATCATTTAATGATGGGACAAATTTATTTCTTGAGATTATTAGAATGAAATAGATTGAAATATGTTTTTTTTAACTTAAAAGGTAAATATTATTGTTATTGGGAAGAATCTGTACCTTATAAATTACTCGGGAAAATAAGTAAATAAGTAAGTAATTATTACATGGAAAAGAACATAATAGAAGACACTAAACAAATAAATATAAATGAAGTAATGCATTCTTTAAAAATAATATTCTTAAGTAATACTTTAGGATCTGGAAAATAAGAGTACATTTAGAAGGAAGACAATGAAACAGATTTCAAGCATAATTTTATTTTCTCTTAATAAAGCTTGGGAAAATATATAGCAAAGTATATTTACGGTGATATTACAGATAATTATTTTAAATATGTTTGTTTTTAAATTTTCTACAACAATCACATTTTTTCTATCATCAGAAAAGCAATGCAAAATAAAGTTTACTTTTAACTGAATTTTATGCTTATGTTTCAACTAGGGCACTAAACAATGGTTTAAGTTCATAGCTGTCCACAAGGAATAATGAATTCCTCAGGGCAAAGCCATCTATTAGTGATTGGTATAATCTGAATGATTAAGATTTCTAGCTAAAATGTCTTCAGGTGTTTTCAGGCTATAATGACCATATATATTTAACTGTTTTTATTGTATAGTATAACATGTATACAAAGCAAAGAAATAAAAAAGTAATAGCTTGCAAAGCACATTTCAACAAGCGGTTACAGGACAGATCCGAGTTTGTCATGGGCTACCATATGATCCTCTCAGATTTTTCCTTCTAGCTGCTCCAGAATATAGGAGGCTGGGGGGCTTAATTATTTTCTTATCATCACAATCGACTTTTTTCCCTTCTTTTTTTTGTGGAAAATAACATACATACAGAAAAGCTATAAATTACAAAGCACAGCACCACTAATAGTTGTAGAAAATATTTCAGACTTTGATATGGGTTACAATTTCACAATTTTAGTTTTCACTTCCAGCTGCTCTAAAATAGTGGAGACTAAGCGATGTCAATTTAATGATTCAGCAGTCATATTCATTTGTTTAATCCTATCTTCTCTGTGCAACTCCACCTTCACCTTTGACCTTTCCATACCTCGCTTTAGGGGTGTTTGGGCTATGGCAATTCTAAATTTGTGATATTGGAAGGGTCTGTCACTAATATGGGGTAGGGAGATGGAACTATCTGATGTTCTGGAGTGGCTGGGCTAGGTTTCAGGACTTATCTGGACCAGGGACCCATCTGGAGGTTGTAGGTTTCTGGAAAGTTACTCTAGTGCATGGAACCCTTCTGGAATCTTATATATTACCTTAGGTGTTCTTTAGGCTGGAATGGTCCTGGTTGTAGGTTGGCAGGTTATGATAGGTAGCAAGGTCTAACTGAACCTTGCATAAGATCAACCTCCAGAGTAGCCTCTCGACTCTATTTGAACTCTCTCTGCCACTGATACTTTATTAGTTACACTTTTCCCCCTTTTTGGTCAGGAAGGAATTGTTGATCCCATGGTGCCAGGGCTGGATTCATTCCTGGGAGTCCTCTCCCATGTCACCAGGGAGACTTTCACCCCTGTCGGTAATGACCCACGTAGTGGGGATGGCAGTGATTTCACTTGCGGAATGGGACCTAGAGACACTGAGGCCACATCTGAACAACAAAAGAGGTCCTCCAGAAGTAACTCTTAGGTCTGCCTATAGGTAGTCTAAGCTTCTCCGCTATCTACCTGAGCTTCACCACAGTAAGCCTGATGATCCAGGGCATGGTCTATTGGTTTGAGTGTCCCTAAAGTTTGACACAGTATCAGGGTATTACCTGACGGTAAGGTTTAATACTTCCATATTTTTCTCCCATCCTTCAGGGAACTTCGCCAATACTTTTCAATTATCTGCTTAATATATTCTAGGATTAAAGGACCTCTTTCTTATTCTGTGCTCCCTGTGTTTCAATTGTTCCAATGAGCTATAGAGATAGGTTTGCTAAGAATATGCACTATAGAAAATTTTAATTCCAGACCAAATAAAACTTTCTTTCATTGGTCTCAAAGCATATATGTGGTTCTAAAATATAGACATTGTCTTCCATTCCCCTGCTTTTTGAATTAATTTAACCCCAACCTGTTTGTCTTCATTCTTATTTCTAAATATCAGGTTATATATATAAAAGAGTCTCACAAAATCTAGAAATAATAATCACCACTCCAGAACTTATAATGTGTCTGCTCTAAAAGCTTACTATATAGGACCCTGTTTTCTTATAAGCATTTTCTAAAGATGATCATACTATTGTTGTTCTTTTGTTTCTGGCATATTTTGTCTCACCAAATGTCCAACATATTCATTCACGTCGTTGCATGCCTCATGACTTTGTTCCTTTTTGTAGCAGCACAACCTTCCTTCATAAGTGTACACCATCGTTCACCAATCTACTTCTCCATCAGTGCATCCTTCAGCCACCTGCATTGATTGGGCATCATGGAGAAGGCCCAAAGTCCACAGTCCATCCACATTTTCAATTTTATGTATTTTAATTGGTCCCAAGAGAAAGAAAATCAGTAAGCATACCTTCGCCAAATAGGAGATCGAAACCTCCACTTAATTCTTGTCCCTTCCCCCATTATTTATTCCTGCTATTGTTGTAGTAGTACTGATCGTTTCCTTTTGAACATAGCTCCTAGCATGCAATAGCAGTTTTCCCTCTGTACGTTGAACTTACACACTCTTTATACAGAATCATATCTTTGAAGTAATTCTCTCAAGAACTAATTCATATTTCTAGTGTTAGTCAGTGGGAATCATAGGACTATACAACCTCTTTCAATCTTGTTCATCTTCAATATGGCAATATAGACCCACTAGAGAACCACGTTCACTCCTATCTACTCCCTTACATTGGAGTTTCACCTCCTTAGCTAACAGTTCACCTATCTCTAGCTACTATGTATCTCTAAGTTCCCTATATTCTATATTATAAGCCTCTGATTATACCTTCATGCTGGTCATAAAAGTGGAATCATACAGTATCTATCCTTTTGTGTCAGGCTAACTTCACTCAGCATTATGGCCTCAAGGCTCATCCATCTTGTCATATGCTTCAGGACATTATTTTGTCTTACTGCTGCATAATATTCCATTGTATGTGTATCCCGCATTTTGTTGATCCACTCGTCTGTTGATGGGCATTTGGTTGGTTTCCACCTTTTGAAGATTATTTTTAATAAATAATTATTAGTCATCTCAGTGAAGAAGGAAATGAAAGAAGAATTCCAAAAGCTGTTGCAGTTTCCTTTCCTTATCCATTACTTTCTTTTTTAACTCTACTCCAGAACTTTGTTCGTACAATTTAAATCTGCTCTGTGAAACACGCAATGAAAGAACTAGACCTTTCTGACAAAGAGAGAGCCAATTTGTTCTCATGCATGGGGTTTTACAAAAGCTCCATTTATTCCCCAGAAATATTCCATTGACTAATCATTTGCTTATTTCAAAACAAAGAATTTTTTTTTTTTTTAAGAATTGAACAAACTCCACATTGAGGCAACTCCAAACGGCAATCTCAGGATGTTGTCTAAGCTGATGATTACTCACAGTACTTGAAATTGCTTTGCATATGGCAAAATCACTCAAAAGGAGTCTGCACCAAGAAGTCTGGATGCTGAAAATATCCCCAATGAAAAAAAACACAGATGAGGACATCAAAGAAATTTTCCGGTTTCAATATTTGTGCTAGGAAGGGAGAGAATACATTTTCTCCCTTGTGCCAGAATCACAGGGAAGCTCATAACTTGGTGTTTGGCCTAAAATAATGCTACCTGTGTGGTTCAAGCAGCCTTAAGCCAAAACACCTCTGAAAGTGATCTGTACTTAAGGTGCCTAGTAAAAGCAAATGCAAACTTACTCTAGTCATACTTATCTTCAGCCCAGTCTCAAAGAATTCCCACAATATGATTTAACCTTAGAGGTATCATAATGTTGCTAAGTTATTTTGGGTGCATTTATTATATCTACTATGTGACGGTCACTGTAATAAATTCTTCCTGTGCACCTTTTCCAATTAATCTTCACAAAAGTCTTATAAAAAAGCCTGATTTTCTGATTACATATTATAAAACTGACCTTTCTATGGATAAGTATCTCAAACACAGGAAAGCTAGAATTTAAACAAAATGTCTCTCCAAATATTTTGTTCTCAATCACTAAAGCATACTAACCACACAATAATTATTAAAATGGTTTATTTATTGACTTCCACTTTGACTATGATGAGCAGTTTGTGACAAAACAATGCTCCCGCTGAGAACAACTAGAAAATATAAATAAACTCAAAAGCAAAACATAGTGATTTGAAGGTATAATATAACCATGGAGGCAGTCAGGCTTCAGGGACCAAGATTTGAGGCACAAGGTAAACCCAGAGAGGTGAGCTGATATCCTGAGAGCTACTTTACCCCTTGGGTTATATGCCAGTGCTTGAGTTGGGGAGGAAGCTGAGAATCCAGACAGAGGACAACTAAGAGGTAAAAAAACAAAACAAAACAAAAAAACCATGACTTTTGGTATTTTCATAGGGTTGGAGAGATAAAATATTGAAGTTTGAAGTTTGAATAAAACAAGAAGCTATATATTCAAGAATTGCTATGAACTTCTAGCAGATTGGAGCTAAATTTAAAAGTGTGCATAAGAAAGCTATTGAAAAACAAAGACAAACAGAAAATCTCAAAAGCTGGGCTGACCAACTTAAAGGTGCAACAGTACCATTGACAGCGGGAACAATGGAAATTAGAAGACAATGAAAAATTATTTTTAAAGTATGGAAAGAAAATAGATCCCAACCAAGAATACTATACCAAGGAAAAAATTAGAAACCGAAATGCAAAAATTTTTGCAATAGCTGCAAAAATATCAAATGCCTAAGTACCAATAAAAAGTTGTCTAACACTTCTACACAAAGAAAATAAATTTTAAAATATATGTACTTAATTAAGAGAAAATGTCGAAACCCTAAATAGAGGACTTAACATTGCTAATGTCAGTTTTCACCCAAATGATCTTACCTTCTAATGTACTACTAACAGAATAGCCATGGCAATGCTAAAGAAAAAGAACGAGAGTGCTACCCTACCAGATACCAAGACTTACTATGAAACTACAGAATTTATTCCAGTGTTACTGCAGAATGAATAGATACAGTAAAATAATAAAACAGAGAGTCCAGAAAAAGTATATACATGTAGAAAGTCATCATTATGGCAAGGACAGCTTTGCAGAGCATTTGTGAACGAGGCTGAGTTAATTAGCGATCCAAATGGAAAGGTTAATCCCTATTCTCCACCATATGCAAATATCAACTTCAGATTGATTACAAATCTAAATATGAAAGACTAAACAATGAAAATTCTAGAAGACTATGTTCATGAGCTTGTGTAGACAATAAAGTATGATAAAGAAAAAGAGCCATATTAAAATTAAGAAGTTCTGGCCATTAAAAAATCATGACCAAGAAAGAGATGGAAGATCCTGGCCCATGCGCCTTCACCTCACCAAAAAGAAACAAAACAAAACAAAAAAAACATCCTGAACAAAATTCCCTATGATATACCTATCACATATCTGCCTCCCATGTACATATATACATATGTAGGGAAATACATAGAAGACATGGAAGATGTTTGCTGTACATATACCTTATAAAAGACTTATATCTAAGTCATGTAAAAGAATCTCAGAAAAGAAATTTTTTCAAAGACATGAAACAGGATAAAAATGAAAAAAAAAAAATACTTAAATGGGTACCTAACAAAAGAAGGGATCCAAATGGGCAATAAACTTATAAAAAAAAGTGTCCAACCTCATTAGTCATGGAAATTCAAAAACAAAACCACAATAAAATGCCATTAAATAACCACCAAAATGGCTGAAGTGGAAAAGATAGACAAAACCAAGTTTTTGGCTAGAATATACAGGAAACAAGGGCTGGGATATGCATTCTCACACGCTCTTTGATTCACCATAGGTATGGTGGCATGTGCATTCTGCAGTAACAGCCCTTGCTACGCAACTTCTCCTCCATGGCAGCCAGAGATTTCCAGTATCTGGCAACACCATTCCCTCCCAAGCTCCTGCATGGACTCCCACTGTTGCTAGCCCCTGGGTAAGTCGCATTCTTTTGTGGTTTCGTTAGCACTGCCCACACCAGTTGTGAACTCTTCTCAATGAAAACATTCGAGTGTTTCCTGCCAGGACCCTGGCTGCTACACCTTGGTAGGGACTTTTGGCTTTTACTTGTGTGAAATAGAGAGCTGTCTGAAGGTCTTAAATGGAGAGGAATTTAATGTGCCTTATGTTGTTAAAAGATTAGCTGTCTGTTCTGTGGACAATAGTCTTCAGGGGAGTTAGTACCAAATCAGGCCCAACAATGAAAGACACACGCCTGTGATGCAGGCGAAAGGTATACTTCGAAGACTTAGCCAACAGGACTGGACTTCCTGATGAATTTGGACATGGGGAGGAAAGGTACAAAATCAAGGATGATTCCATGGACTTAAACTTGACAAATTTAAAGTGTTTTGCTGTCGTCAGCTGAATTAGGGGAGGCTGTGTGTAGAGCACATTTGGTCCGGGATTGGGGATATCAGACGTTTAATTTTGAATATCTTTAAAACTAAAGTGTTTATCAGCCATCTGATTCAATTAGGAAGTTGAAAACAGAGCAGTTACAATTCTGAAGTTCAAAGCTATGAACTCATCAAGAGAGTCAGTAGAGATTGAAAACAACAGAGGACCCCGTGCTGAGCCTTTGACACTCCAATATTAAGAATTCTGGGAGGAGAAAACTAGCCAGCAAGGAAGAAGGAGAAAGAGCAACCAGTGAAATAAAGAGAAAACCAGAAACCTACAACCTCCAGATGGGTCCCTGGACCAGATAAGTCCTCAAACTTAGAGGGCCCAGGCTCTCCCGAACATCAGCTAGTTCCATCTCCCTACCTCAAATTATTAACAGCCCCTTCCAACCTGAAAAAGTTAGAATGAGCATAACCAAAATACCCCTAAAGAGTGAGAAAGAAAGTTCAAAGGAGATGGTGGAGTTGTACGGAGAAGGGATGACTTAACAAACGAATATGATGGCTGAATCATTAAATTGATATCTCTCTTAGTCTCTAGTATCTTAGAGCAGCTAGAAGTAAAAACCTGAAACTGTGGAATTGTCACACATACCAAACTCTGAAATCTCTTCTACAACTAGTTGTTGTGCTATGCTTTGAAATTTATTGCTTTTTTTGGGTATAATTTTTTTTGTTTTTTTTTTTAAAAAGGGGTGAATGTAATGATAAAAAAATATTTATTCCTTCTACCCTTCTATGTTCTGGAGCAGCTAGAAGGAAAAATCCGAGATGATGGGATGGTAGCCCATGACAAACTCTGGGATCTGTCCTGTAACTACTTGGTGAAGAGTGCTTTGAAACTATCGCTTTTTTCTTTCTTTGCTTTGCATATATGCTATACTATACAATAAAAAATTTAAAAAAATTCAGAAAACAAAACCAATGAAGAAGGTATATCAGAAGAATGATCAACTGTTGCAAATCAAATAAGAAGAGTTCTGGGTACTGTGCACTGGTTTTAGCAACATTGTAGATCCCCGGCATCTTGAAAAGAGCAATTTATTGTTTATATTTAACAAGTCTGCTATTAACTAGCATATATGACATTAACGGATGGATATTTGGGCTGTATTCATTTGTGGGCGTTTGGATCATAAAAATCTCAATTTGAGGACTATTGAGGCACGAGCGTGGGCAGCAGCATTAGCGTTAGGGACCGTGACGAGACCACGAGAAGGAACTAATGAATCGTCGGGGGCTGGCAGAAGACAGTGTTTCTCCGTGCTCTCCCTCACAGCTGTGTAAGGCATGTTATTTCTCCTAGTACAAAATCAAGAAACCGGCTCAGGTGAAGATCAGACAGATCCTAAGGTGTAGCAGCAAATTTTAAACCCAGATCTGACTCCAAAGTTTATGCAGTTTAAAACTACCCTATGTTGTCTAATAATAAATTAGAATGATTAAAGAAGACATCCTTGAATTATCTAGGTATTAAATCTGGGTGTCATGTTCCTCAAAAATATTAACTCCTGGTTACCCACACTCAAAAATCAAGAAAACACATTCCTACAAAGTTCAGAGGGAAAAACAGGCATATATTAGAAAAAAGTTCTCAGGTAACTTATAAAATATCCAATCAGTACATATGACCTTGAAAACAGCAATTTTGAGAAATAAAGTTCAACCAGATTGAATATTCAAATGTCATATTGTAACTGGAACTTATCCTTCTTTTCCCATTGAACTGAAAATATTTAGAAAAGTTAAACCAGCAAAAAACAGGTTAACTTCTCTCCACAGCTACCTAATGACTTCAGTCACTATTATTGCTTTAAGTTAATAGGCTATATTTAAGGAAAACTTTATATTACTCACTTAAAATTCTTTTCTAAACACACTTAGCAAATATATTTGGCTACTCAAAAGTCTCTTTTCGAACTTGACAAGTCATTTCCAATGCAAAAGGGTAAATCTTAATTTAACCAACATTGTTATTATAGAAACAGTTTAAAATATTAGTCAGTAGAATGATTTTCTAAATATTTTTAGCACGTTTATTCGGCCACAAATAAAGTCTCTTTTCAAACCTGACATGTTATTTCCAGTGAGCTGAAGAGAATATTTCCCTGACAAAGCAGATTAGAATAAAGCCTTGATGTGGACTTTCCAGACAGAAAATAAAAATAGTGTCTAATATAATTTCAATTTTGAAATTATTGGTTTATATTATAGTGTCCTCTGAAAAATAACTGAGCTCTTATTCTAGTGATAGACCTTCCCTTGAGGTGGTTTAAGATATTCCTTTGAAATGTTTGTTTAAAAACACAAAAGAATAATGACTGCTTGAAATAAAATAATTTCTAATATAGACTCCTTTTGGAAGTACCAGCACACATGACAATTGCTCAGAAGGCACATTAAACAGAATAATTTAAAACATTAATGACACATAATAACAACACAGCTGCAAGGAAAAACATTAAAATAATATATACTTTCCAAATTGTATTAGTAAATCAGATGATCTATCAAAATTAGTCTAAGGAAAATACTCAAAGTTCAAATACCCTCAAAATATCTTTCTTTCACCTTTTAAATATCTCTTTATGAGAAATCCCAATGAGACTTTGATACAATGCCTATTTATTGACAAAATATTTAACATATATATATAAAATTTAAAATTTCTGCAATAAAATCAGTAAGGTGAATATCAAGAACAATAGGGAAAATACTGTTAGAGAAAATACTCTTGAGGGTTCCATTAGCAGGAAAAATGTACTCAATACGTCTTTGCAGACTTAGTTTCCACATTTTCTCTCTCAGTGAGTAAATGTGTGTTAGGGACTGACTGAATGATGCCTCCCCACAAAACATATGTTCAAATCTTATGCCACATTCCTACGGCTAAGAACCCATTCATAAATAGGACCTTTGCAGATGGTATTATCACTTAAGGTCTGGACTCATTTGTGAACAAGATCTTCAAAGAGCCTGTTTAGATGCAGCTAAACTGAATTAAGTTGTCCCTTAATCCATATGACTGAAGTCCTTATAAGGGAGAGAAAATTCATATGCATTTGGTTGGAGAACGCCACAGGAAGATGCCAAGGAGATAGATTTCTATGTGATGGAGGCAGAGATACCAGCCAGGGAACCCTAAGGATTGCCACAAGCCAGTACCAGGAAGCTCAAGATCCCAAAAGAAAACATGATCCTTTCAAGACCTTGATTTTGGACTCCTAGTCTCTAAAACCATGAGACAACAAATTCTAGTTATTTAAGCCTATTGCTGTGGGATATTCATCATAGCAGCACAGGCAAACTAAAACAATGCGTAAGTATGAATAGAGAGAGGCAGACCACTTAGAATGCATGTGAAGATTTTTAAATCTGGTACCAATACTGTGGACACACCACCTGGGAAACATCACTGTTGCTTTTCCTCTCTGAGGACCACACAACTAAATTTGTACCAGGTGTTTTATTGGTAATTTGAAGACTCTCAGTCATCCATTCCCCTCACAAGCTCATTTTTTTTTTTGTTCTAATCACATGTAGCATAGTTTAACAACAACTTCAAAATCACAGGCCCAAATGAGAAAATCACTTCTGCTTGTGATTCAGCAACTGTGTTTAGTTACGCCAATTATTCTACTTGTGTGGAGCTTGATGAATGTTGATTTTGTGGCACAACAAATATATTTGCATATGTAAAATAGGGATAACATGTAAAACAGAAGAATATGAAATTGAAAATTTAAAGGTCCAAGAATCAAGATACAGAAAAATATGAGTAATTCTAGAAATTATAATGATCTCTTACATAAACTAGATAAGTAAAAGCACATTTTATGTCCCAGATTATATCATGAGGGAAGACACTGGAACACATGCTTTAATGTTGCTTCCTGCATTTGGCATGCCTTGATTTATATCCTCTACATTGTCAGCTGAGAATATCCTAGAAATCATTTGGCCCAGGTTCAGACTTTCAATCGGATTTTAATAACTGTTGTGGTCAAAGTGTCTTCTTAAGCATTGGGAGAGCACTGTATAAATATTACAGACTCACAACATTTTAACAATCTATAGATGAACTTGCAGACAATGCGAAATAATGTGACAGAAGTGAATTTAAGACATTTACCCTGGAATGGAAGGCAATAAATCCACAGCTCAAAGAAGAAGCAAATAACCTTTAGGGAGAACACTTGTCAAGTAAAAAATCTTTCATCATTTCAAATTAGTAAAGTTTAGCCTATGGGTTCCAGCTCCAAATTTCTATGACTGAGAAAAAAATCTAACTGAAAGAAGAAGGTGATGGCTTTACAAATAAACTATTAGAAAAAAATTGACACTACGGTAAGGTTATATATCGTAGGCATTATTTGACATTGAATTCCACCCCCCCAAATATTAACTTGACACAGTGAATCAATGTAAAACAATTTGTATACCTTTAAAACTTGCTTTGGACAGAACATTTCTTAAGAATGAGTACTCTGCATGTCAGCCAATCAGATTTTTTTTGAGTCACCTCTAAACATTCCGTTGAGTTTTATAATTGCAGTTAAAATTGTTCATATCACATCTGCAAGCACTTGTTGACAGATGAGAAGATAAGCTTATACTCCATGTATTGTATTCCCATCTGTTTTACATTAAAATTAACATTCTTTCGTAATTTCCAAACTTGATGACTATAATGGCAAATTCAGGCTTGCAAAGGCCTTGAATCAAAGACAATTTTTAAATAGTTCAGGTGTTTCGTAATTCATTAATCTGAATAAAGCATACGAAGATATTTTCTTGTTTACACAGTTTTGAGATTTCTCATCCAACGTTTTCTCTTGAAATCCCATGAGAATCTCTCTCTCTCTCTCTGTATATGTGTGTGTGTGTGTGTGTGTGTGTGTGTGTGTGTCTCATTCTCTATTTCTCTTTTTCTAATTACCAGCTTCCAAACAATTAGAGCTGGCCAGGGGTCACTTCCAGGCTAATAACACTTTAAACAGCTAGAAGGTATAGACTTGCTAGTCGACAGAACTTTTGTTTATTTGAAATGTGGCTTCTGAACAAGGCTTCTTAAATTATGCACACAATATAAACCTAATACTTTTAAAGAGGCAACCAGCCAGGGGAGGAGTGCTGAGTTATAAAGATAAAATTATGTTAACTCTAAACATCAAGAGATTAAGGACATGGCAAAGTGAATGTAGAAAATCACTCCATCGTCAAGGGCCCACAGTCTATCATTATAAAAATCTGTCTCTAAACAAACATGAAGGGCAGGCAGCGGTGGTTCAGTGGCAGAGCTCTCGCCTGCCATGCCAGAGACCCGGGTTCGATTCCCGGTGCCTGCCCATGCAAAAAATAAAGTTAAGTAAATAAATAAATATGAAAGCATCATTTTCAATGAACATAAAGTAAATTTTTAAATTACAGAGCATTTTCTGTTTTCCTGGAAAGAAAAAGTTTTCCCAGAAACCCATAACAGATATCCTCTTATAGTTTTGTTCTGTTTTAGCATGGGCAGGGTCCAGGAATCGAACCCGGGTCTCTGGTAAGGCAGGCGAGAATTCTGCCACTTAGCCACCACCACATCGCCCTCCTCTAATAGTTTATTGGCCAGAACTACGTCCTGGCA
Organism: Tamandua tetradactyla; assembly: GCF_023851605.1. NCBI lineage: Eukaryota > Metazoa > Chordata > Mammalia > Pilosa > Myrmecophagidae > Tamandua > Tamandua tetradactyla. Next base: position 36,395,814 of record NC_135352.1, on the reverse strand, counting down.
ACCCCAGTAGTAAAGGGAGCTGAGATATATGGATTTTCCACTGGGTACTCACAATCTCAAATAAAACTTAGTCCCAACTATTTAATACTTTGCATTACACTATAAAACTTCATATGAACCAAGATCAAGGTGTGATACCTGACACATGATTAAATCTGAGATGAGACACAGTGGGACATCTGTGCCCTGTGATATTTCAGCAGTGTTACCAAGGTCACCTGCAGACTAATATTACAAGAGAAGGGAAGTAAAAAAGGCTGAGGAGAGCATGTGAGGACAGAGCACTCATCTCTGCTGCTCGTGCTCCACAGCAGACCAAACCGTTGCCTAAGAGCTGTCTTTTAATAAGTACAATATGATACAATGGCCCCACAATTATGGAAAAATAGAAAATGATTAACAGTAACACAGTCTTTAGGCTCTGTTTTGCTTTGTTTTTCGGTCTAAATCAAAATGAACTTGGGTGTGCTAAGGTATAAAAGTTTCACCGAGGTATTAGTATTTATAGTTAGGAAATTATTTCTCTTTAATTAATGATTTAAATGATATTGTTCTGCTATCTCAGACTTGGATACTTATTATTCAGCAAAAATGGAGAAGGAAGTTTTAAATGCATAGAATTCTATCTATCAATGTCCAAATATTTTATACTCATTGGCTTGATGCAGCGTAATGAATAGTGGAAAAATTCAGCAGGTCAGTACATGCTGCTGATTCCATCCATCATCTTATTATTGCATGGCAAAATTTTAAATTTCTTTTCAATTGCTTTAAATCTGTTAAATAAAAATAAAAATTAAATGAAATAATCTCTTACAGATTTTTCAGATCTTAATGTCTTTAGTCAATAGATAGAAAAACAGAACTAATACATTTATCAATTAAACACTGAATCACTACTAAATTGTTAATGCTTTACTAATCATAGTAAACAATTTCTATGAATATTTCTATGAATTTTCAAATAAATATTATATGTAAATAATTTTTACTCTGAGCTGAATAGTACAATGTTATTTGCCTTAAACAATATAATCAATAACTTTGTGGCTTTCAAAGTCTTAATGCACTTCTTAGAGTTTGTCTTTTCCTTATAATGCTAAAAAAATTTTTATACAGATGTATTACTGAAGGAAAAAATATTGTATGGGCTTTGTAATAGTTTTTCTTCAGCTTAGATGATTAGCTATTAATTTTTGCTGAACTCTAAGATTTTGCCTATATTTTTGTCCCACAAAAATTAGCCATTTTCATATATATATATAGCTTTTAAATACATAAAGCACTTAATATCTCACAATCTGATCATTGTTTTCCTCATGTTTTACGCAATACCTTAAAACATTGGCACACAGCACACAATACTTGCTGACAAGTATTTAACATTTTTAAAAAATGTTAAAAAGTAACAGATAAATATGGAAGCTACTCTTGGTATATGTAAGGCATCTAATAAATAAACTGAATGTGCCTAAAAATCTAGCTTTCCATCTTATTCTACATCAAATGATAATCAAATTCTAAAATCATTCTTCAAATCTAAGAACTTAATGTGTTTGTTTATAGTGCAAAATGAAATACGTTTTTATTTTGACCACAATTATACTCATCAAAATATTGAACTCTAATCAAAATAAGGCATAAAAGGACAATGTGATCTCACTTGCTGATCATCTTGTGGCAAACTCCGTTTTCTCCTTGTAGACACATTTGCTACTGAATTTTGATAACACGGACTGCTGGAAGTTTTGAAAAATTTCAATTTCATTATTCAATTATGGCATTTATTCACAATTATAACTGGAAACAAGAAAGGGAATGCAAAAGAAATACAAAAATTAAAGAAAAAAAAACATTTAGGTGAGAAGCACAAAAGCAAATAAGATCCTCTCTAGAAAAGAATGATACTGGAGGGAAAATTTTTCCTTTATGTACTCTAAATAAGAGAGAAGAAAATGTCTTGCTCCAACAACCAGACTCCTGCAATCCCAAGTTTTACAGCACTACTCCATTTATTAGAATCCAATTGTTGAAGTAGGAGTTACCTAGTTAAATAGCCTTTCCTAAATTATCTTAGAGCATGTTATTTTGCTGAACAATTAAAGACTTATAAGGAGACTGTAAATTATATTCACCTCTTAACTATCATTTTTACTGTATTGAACTCGTGTTGATAATTGAACTTGACACAGATATATTTTATAGCTATGCTTCAACCTCCTGCTGCAAAACATTTGCTCTGATCCAAAACGCCCTCTGGTCCACTTTTGCAAAGAAACTAAATTTCTCTATTGTCTGAGTGTCTCCTTTCCAATTATGCTTTATTTCTGTTCCTGTAAACTCTACAAATATTCCCCCCGAGTTAGTGATTTCAACTTGTATCAATGGAATGAGCACGTTTACAAATTTTAATAAATGTATGCATGTTCACAAGAAAGAAGTGTTATCTGGCACCCTACCTGAACCCCACTACAAACAAAAAACCGAGCATTGCAGAGTAGGAAAAATTTCTTATTATTCACACTAAAAATGCCAACAATATACATATAGTGTCTACTCTGGATGCATTGTACGTACTGTTTTTCATGCCATGAAGCTAGCTAACATTTATACTAAAATAGATATCATCCTAGTATAAAAGCACTACTTATGCATCAAAATAGTGGGAAGATGTATAAATAGAGGTAAAAATTCGACAGGGCCTTGTGGAAGCTGACTGTTCAAACAAATTTAAGTTCAAGTTTAGATGTACTCTAAGAAGATCTGGTCTCAAAATAAGTAATTAAGTTCTTTGGAGGATGGCAACATTTATATAGCATGAGACAAAATGATAACATTGTGTAACTACTGACAGTGGGGGACATAATTACTTTGTAATAAGGAACAGGTGTCTGAAGTGTGTTTAAAAATATTTAAATGAAAAGTAGCACACTATAGTAAAAGATGGTGTTAAGATGAATTGCGTCCCCCCCAAAAGTTAAGTTCAAGTCCTAACCCCCATTCTCATGGATGAAACCTTATTTGGAAATAAGGTCTTGCAGCTGGGATTAGTTAAGATGAGGTTTAACTGGATAGGGTTGGGCCAGAGTCCAATGTGACTGGTGTCCTTATGAGATGAGGGAATTTGGACATGGACAAAAAGACAGACAGAGGAGAAGGTCATGTGAAGACAGAAGCAGTTGCATCTACAAACCAAACAGTGCCAAGGATTGCTGGCAAACACCAAAAGCTGGAAGAGGCAAGGAAGGATTCCCCCCCACAGACTTCAGGGCAGGGCCTGGCTTGCTGACGCCTGGATTTTGGACTTCTAGCCTCCAAAACCATCAGACAATATGTCTCTGTTGCTTAAGCCATCCAGTTTGTGGCATTTTGTTAGGCCAGCCCCAGGAAAGTAATACAAGAAAAGGAAAGAGAAAAATGTGCAATTTACAAAGAAGGTCTGCAGAATATGTTTGAGATACTGGTTTAGAAAATAGGGTCATCCTATCTATGATCACCCAACAGCACATTATCGGGTGGGACACTTTGAAGTGAATCAGTGATCTCTAGGTTTGGGGTCTTTGTCACCCTCTAAGAGGAACATGAATCTGAAAGTACTTCACATTTCTCTCCAGCATGGGGTGACCCAGCACATGGCACTGTGAAAGCACAGTATCCAGACAGACGAAAATGCCTCCCTATTTAATTAACGAAAGTAGCATCAACTCAGAAAGCCAGAAAACTGTTTTAAAAAAGAAAGAACTTAAATTTAGATAGAGAACAATGTTCCAATGTATTACTGGGGAAATTCTTCAATTTCAGAGATTTGTGTACCATTAGGTCTCAATGAAGACAGTGGCAACTGTTCAATATACTTTGGTGATATTTTATCAAAGCATAAAAGGTTTTAAACATATTTAGCTGAAACTCCTTAAATTTCAGATCAGTGGTACTGCGCTGTCTATTTTATAGAGGTAACTCTGAAACCTCACATGTACCCACTACTCAGTAATTGTTCAATCCTTATGGCAACTTGCAGGGCATCGGGGAGAGCACATAAGTCATCCGAATATCCAAAAATTTAATTTTCACATATAAAATTCTTAATTTGTAAATTTCCATTTCTATGTTTGAAAGGAAAGTCAGAACTACATCAGATGGAATCCAGGTCCAAGAGGACTAGAGAACTCTCTATAATCAGGTCTGTGTGCTCTCCTTCACCCCACCCCACTTTATGGAACCTCCCAGCATCTCACAAAAGTGTAACAAAGTTAGAATCACCATCAAGAGCAATTTTAATTAAGAATGGTATATAAGGGTAAAATTCAAATCTCAGGCGCTTTCTGCAAGAGGAAGCTTGAGGGCAGGCTGCCACACTCACAGCACCCCAAGTTTATAGCTGTAGGAAAACTGCACCGTCAGATGAACATGGCACAAGTAAGTGACCCAGACTTTAGACCTTTTTACATTACATTCACTAAATTCTGTATCACTGGATGCTGTATTATAGTAATATATCACCTATGTTATGCTCATATGGTCGTGAGACAAATGTCTGCTTTTCTAAAGTAAAGCAAGGGTCCATCTTGGGCAGATTGGGCCTCACCGCTACCAATGTCAAAAGCAAAAGTAATTACTTTTTCTCACGACAGTTTATGACATCAGGATTTGCTTTCTCTGTGTATCCAAGGCAGGTTCACATTACCCAGTTTTAAGTGTAATGCTCATGACTCATGAAAAATTTTGGCCTTGACAAACTTCCAACTTGGCATGGACACCAAAAATTAAAAGAAATACTCAGGTCTCAGAACAAACAAAGAATCTACTATCATCTCAATACTAAAATCTGGCTCTGACAAAAAAGGATTAGTTTGTTTTTTAGAAAAGTCGCAAATGCCATGACCCACGAACAAACATGAATCTAAATAAGTGTTCCAGTTTTCAAAGGATAAACTTAGGAGAGGACTTTAAAAAGGATAAAGTACCTAAATATGTACAGCAGACATAAACAAAGAGAAAGAATTAAAACTACTCCATGTAGGAAATGATAAACCATAGTGGCTGAAAACAGCCTCACATCTGGTATTCAGAACTAACCGGCCACTTCCAAGGAACTTTGAGTGAGTGGCAGTAACAATTCCTTTTACAGGTAATAGGATTTCAGTCATAGGATTCATGGTGCTGTGTGGTCACTCCAGCTAAAAGAAAATCAAAGCCACTTTCTTTAGGATTTTACTCTGACTTAATTGGACAAATATATTCAGTGTGTATTTGGTGGGAGAGGATAGCAGGGGAAGAAAGAAATCTGATTTAAATGTAAACAAACAAAAAAAGTAAATGTACTATTTTCTTGGTGAAAGGTTATATGGCCTTTACCAACATCTTTTTAAGTAAGGTAATTATTTTTGCTATTTTGAACAAAGGCATTTAAGCTTTTGAATGTGAGTTGGCTGAGGAGGAAATATGTAAATGGCTTTCCTTACTCCAAGAACAGCCTGTAAGTACCCAGGCAGCAAGAATGGCACCCACTTCTAATATGCCTGAGTCTTCCCCAGCAACCATAGTCTCAAAGCCCATTTTGTGGTTGTTGTTGATTTTTCATCCTTTTCCATTATTTTAGCAAGTAGTGAGCAAAAGTATTACCAATTTCATGAATATTTCCTTTCTGTGTATAATAATGTTAAATAAGGAACATTATTTTAAATTTTGTTTCTGGCAAAAAAATAAGCACAACACTTCTAAAAGAAAAAGAAATGGGTAGAAAACTGGAAAAATCACTTTGGAGAAAAATTAGTTTATATTAACATTTAAATGTGAATACTGTCACAGAGTGTCATGGTCAGGTTCATGCATCAACTTGGCCAAGTGGTGGTACCTGTTTGTCTGGTTGGGCAAGTGCTGGCCTGTCTGTTGCGATGAGGACATTTCATAGAATTAAATCATGATCACATTGGCTGCATCCACAGCTGATTCCATTTGTAATCAGCCAAAGGGGAGTGTCTTCTGCAATGAGTGATGCTTAATCTAATCACTGAAAGCCTTTTAAGGAGGATTCAGTAGAGACAGGCTCTCTTCCTGCTTCGGCTGGTGAGCCTCTTCTGTGGAGTTCATCCAGACCCTCCATTGGAATTGTTGGCTTCACAGCGTGCCCTGTGGATTTTGGACTCTGTGTTCCCACTGTCACATGAGACACCTTTATAAATTTTATATTTATGAGTGTTTCCTGTTGATTCTGTTTCTCTAGAGAACCCTAACTAATACATGAGGCAAATATAACAACAATTAAATATAATTGCATATTTAAGGCACATTTTTATATAATTACACACAGTTCTAATCCTGCAATAAAATTATGAAAACCACTGTTTCAAAAGGTCATACCAGTGTCTGCGTATTGATTTGCACGGACAATGTAGTGCCATCTAATTCTTTCTCTACTTGCATATTGACTGAGTGTTTCTTTAGAGTTCTGATTTGATCAGAAAAAAATTCTCCATTTAGAAATATAGCACCTAATCAAAAGTTCCTAAAATATTCCAGCTAACATCTGTACTGGACTTCTAAGGAAATGATTATTTTCAAGATGTTACTGAATAAAACCACATACTGTAAGCTCTTCAGGAGCTGGGGCTGTGTGCACGACTCATGAATTACTTCTTCCCTGTTCTGTTCACATACCTCCAACCCCCTGTCCATGCCATTCACAGTGCTACCTGACCACTGGCAAACTGGGAAACTGGCAAATGGAACCGCCAAACAAAATCAACTATTCTGAGTAAATGAGGGCCCTCTAGTAAAGCAGACTTTCTTCCTCTGGAAAGAGGAAGGTATCTACTCCACGATTCACCTAAGGGAGAGCACAGACAGGGAAAGCTGCTGAATGCTCTTTGGGAAGATGCCCCAAGGCTAAAGGGAAATCACATTTTTCTAAATATGTTTATAGGCGTCTAACTCTGGCAGGTAAAATTCTATTATTAAATCATCTTTTATATTTTTATTCAGTGAAGGTATATTTTTAGCCTTTTAGAAATTTTTCAGTGATTTCATTGTAAAACTAGAATGCATAGTTACATTTCTTTATCTGTAATGTAATATAACGGCTTCAGATTAAAGCAGCAACGTTAACTTGGTTCATTGCTATACATTGAAACTTGCTTTGAATGCATTCAGAAGGGGTTTGTACGGAATTACATAGCATGAAAAAAAAGTCTTGTGTTAGTAAAGCCTTTCGCTCAAATGACCTCAGTACAGAGCACTTTAGGGGATGACCAGCTCCCCTATTCCTGGGCTTTGTGGTCCATGATTGGGTCACCACCCTCCAGAACACAATCAAATCCAGACACCCAGGAGAGGCAGAGACATGGTTTAAGCAGAGTACAGCACATGGATGCAATGAGTAATGAAACATCCTGGATTTCCCTCTAGGTTTAATACCAAATATAAATATTACAAGACATTTCCGTATCTTAGAAATCAGGAACATCCTCATCAAGATTCTATTTACAAGTATACAATAAATTCATTGGGATGTGCTGGGGAATCACTCTGAAGAATATCACAGTTACTTCATATGTCTTTGAACATAGTGGTTATGTCTATGGCACTTTTCTGATCACAAAGTCCAACTATTAAACAAAAATTTACAAAACACTATGTGCCAGTTGTGATGTTAAAGGCTTTACTAATATAAACTCTATAATCTTTAAAACATTCTTATGAGGTAGGTATTAAGTATTTTCTTTTTATGTTTAAGGAAGAACAGAGAGGTTAAGTAATTTGCCTAAGGTCACACAGGTAGTAGGTGGCATAGCCAGGATGTGATCCAGATAGTCATATTCCGGAGTTTATACTCTTATCCTCTGTACTGTATTTCCATTTAAGCAAAGCAAAATGACTGAAAAAAGTAGACATACTGATGATGAGTGCCAGGCTTTCTCATAGAAAGTATAAAGCAGTGCATAGGTTCTGCAGTCAGAAAAAGAGCTACCTTTGGTTCCAGGCTTCACCACTTATGGTTGCATATTTTATTATTGCACAAAAGGTAGAGAAGAACAGTAATTTGGGGACCAAGTTTTAAGGTAAAATAAGTTACAAAATAAATGGCTCTGCTCCACCCCCAAATGTTCAGTTGCTCCTGACCAAACAAGAACAATACTCAACTTGATATCCAAGAGAGGGCTGCCTTTTAAACTCATAAATATTGCTATTTGCACAAAGCTGCACATTGGAATATTTTTCCCCACATCTTAATATTTTCTCTTTCTGTATGCCTTATACTCTAGTCGGCATCTTTTGAGTTTGAGTAAATTTTTCCACCACTTTTTAACAATTTTTATAATACCAACTACAAAGCAATTTTTCTATATATCTGACAGTTCATCTTTTCTCCCTTTAGTCTTACTGTTAGCAGAAATACTTTTAAGCATATTTTAAAAGAAGTCATTGTTAGGAAACCTTAGTGTTATCTGATTAAAAAAAAAAAAAACCCATCCGGGCCACAAATAAGTCTATAAACTATAGAGAATCTAATCTCATAAACTTCTGATTTTTTTATGTTACATTCCAATAAATTATTTGAATCTATTTAGCCAGCTAAGAAAGAATCCAGAAGTCATGGTAGGCAAAATGAAGAATCCTTAAGAAGTGAGGGTGTGTGTGTGTGTGCGTGTGTGTGTGTGTGTGTGTGTGTGTGTGTGTGTGTAACTAAGCATAGCCACTGTTTACACTGCTGGCTCTGTTTAGATTGTAAGCCAAAACAGCAAAAATGTCTGTTATTAATGTATTTTATAAATGTATCTAGATAGCACAGTCATGGTGCTTATAAAAAGTCAAAAGTAATCATCACTAAACATCATCAGAAATCAAGAGCATATAGAGGAATTCAAATACCTTATAAGGTTGGCCAAAAGATTGAAAAGAGCACAGTCACTGCCAGACACTTTAAGGAAACTCTGCAGTTAAAAGTTGCTTCTCTGAAGCTTTGGACAACTTTCTGGTCTGCTTCTTTAGATACTTTTGTACAATGATGCCAGAGGGAGCTTCTCAGAATACTACTTTTAGCATAACATTTAAGCATCTCTGTGGCTCCGTTGCTTTCGATCCAAACTCTGGTTTATCACACTTCCTGCCAAATCCCCCATGGCTTCCCTTAAAGCTCTTGATTCTTAAGCAAATGGTCTGCTCCCAATTCAGAAAAATGTCCCTGACCATTACTACCTCTGTAATTCATTCTCATTCTTCCATACCAAAAATATTCTCCCCCCCCCCCCATTTCTGTAACTGGCATCTACTCACTTTTCACAGTTCCCCCCCCCCATTTCTGTAACTGGCATCTACTCACTTTTCACAGTTCCCCACCACTCCACCATTCCTATTCAATTCCCAGAAGCCTCTCCAAAAAATGATAATAAATCATAAGATTCTTTTACAAAATCTCATATATTGTCTTGAATATAATTTGTCATTATCGGTATTTTTTTAAGCAGTAATTTCCTTGTTTCTAAAATATATTTTAAGATATATTTGTCAGGGTTCTCCAGAGAAACAGAACCAACAAGGTGGTTGGATGGACACACACACACATATACCCATATGTATAATTATATGAATTGATTTCTGCAACCATGGGGGCCAGCAAGACTGAATTCTGTAAGGGAGGCTGTAAGCTGGAAACTTTAATAAAGGTGAAGATGAATTCTCCAGGGAAAGCTGGCTTGCTGAAGTACAGCTTCCTCAGTCCTGGCTTTTAAGACTTCCACCTGATTGCATGAGGAGGCTCCCCAAATTTCTGAGGGCAAGATTCTTTGTTGATTGCAGATGCAATTAGCCATATATACAATGAACTATGTGTAGATGCACATGCATCTACGAAATGCATCTACAGCACCAATCTGGCCAGTGCTTGCTTGACCTCACAACTGGACACCCTATGCTAGCTACATTCTTTGCATCCCTTATTGCACTGCAATTTTCTGCTTGGAATTGAAGCTACCTCAAAATATTCCTGAATTGAAATAGATTTACATATGAAAATTTGGATTAAAAAGCATTTAAATATAGTACTAATGGGTGAAGAGGTATTAGACGTATCCATAGGACCTACTTCTTGGGTCCTCAATTTCCTTCATTCCCTTGCAGGCAGCCAAATGGCAATAAGGCCATCGAGGAAGATCTTTTGTAGACAACAGCTGTGCTATTGCTCGCTTTACACCTTTGGGACCATATCATCTCAGGAGTTCTAGGAAATACAGTGTATATACATATTAACATTCACCCTGCAGCAGGATCTATGGAAACATCTCATAAATAAACATATTATAATTTCTTCAGTGAAATACAGAAACAGTCACAAGCAAAAAAGGATAAAGCCTCGTTTCAGGTCAGATCAGGTTATAACACCAAATAATTTACAAAGATGAGCTTTTGGTTTTCAGAATTGCAAAATATGTATTGCTAATCCTTCAAATACTAGGACACTGCAAGTATAAGGAAGCCATAAGAGTCCATCACCGAAAGATATTTTAAGACGTTTATTTGATTGATTCTATGATAGATGTCCAATAAAGTATACTAAGTAAACACACCCTCTGCTCTCTAGCAAAATAAACTGTAAACTCTGAAAAAATATGTAAGTTGTGTAAATTAAGTGAACATAGGAAGACCTGAGCAATTTAAATCTCAAAAGAAACACATTACATAAACAAATTTAAAATATTTACAGCAGATTTCAGAATTTCATTGTAACTCAAATCCAGTAGCATTTCTCACTGTTGAAAGTTCTGTGCTGAACCTATTCTTTCCAATGTGAAAAATCAATGATGACTTATTTACAATTTATACAAACCTGAACTTTATGTGTTTTGCAATGAAATGTAGGCCTGCATGGTATTGTCAGAATGCATACTTACTGGGGGTAATGTAATTGGAAACAATACATACCTGGAAGTCAGAGGTGGTATAATCCCTCTGCCAATGAAAGTTTGTTCTTTCCAACTCCAATTATTTGTGAAAGGTCATTTGGCATAAGTAAGTCTTTCACTGTAGCTATATTAGCGCAGCTTAGAAAACTCTTGACTGCCAGGAATTCTTGTTAGGCACCCAGTTAAGCAGTCATCCTATCACTGTTATGGATTGTGACATTATGATCTGTCTCTAGTCAAAGGGGTGCCACGTGGAAGAAAGTCTGAGGTTACTTCTGTTTGTCCCACCAGTGGGAGTTAGAACTTATATCACAATGGAATGAGGTGTCCTCAATGGCTGAGGAATATTCCTCTCTGCCTAAGCCTTGCACATGGCTATGGTTTGGAGGAGATCAGGAGAATGTCCAACCCATTACCATCCTTCTCTAAAATATATACACAAAAGTAAAAAAAAAAAAAAAAAAAAAAAGTAAAAAGAAGCCCTTTTTACACTCCTAGTGAAGTTACTTGAGTCAGGTTCTTTACCTTTAATGAGATATAATAACATCAATCTCCTAGGGCTGTAACAAAGAACAAAATAAAACTAACTTGTAATGCTCTTAGCAAAGTGCACAGCCCATGTAAGTGCTCAGGATATTGCTGTTAAAGAAGAATGAATATTTAAATTCCTAATTTCACTATGCAGAGGTATGTGTGGTGTCAAAAAAGTGAACTGAAGTTGAGAGGACACAAGCAGCTGCCAAAGGCATGGGCAGTGCTGGAGGTACGATCCTCTCACACCATCCCCCGTGGCCCCAAAATACCCCAGTGAGAGCTAAAAAACAGTTCTCTAGGTTGGATCTCTGGTAATACTAAGGAGACAAAACCCTCTCTCTCTAGAGGCCCAGTTCCAGTTCTGGAACTGGAAGGCCAAAAAGAAATATTCCAAATTTAAATTCCCTTCTCAGATCAATATAAAAGAAGAGTGACATGGAATGAACTGGGTCTCCCAAAAAAGATATGCTGAAGTCCTGAACCCCAGTGTCTCAGAATGTGACCTTATTTTGGAAATAGGGTCATTTAAATGGCATTAGTTAAGTTAAAATAAGGTTATGATGGAATAGGCTGGACTTCTAATCCAGTGTGACTGGTGTCCTTAGAGGAAAAGGGAAGGAGAAACACAGACACCTGGGAGAAGGCCACATGAAGGTGAAGGAGTCAGAGCCTACAAGACAAGGAATGCCCATGATTGCTGGAAAACATGAGAAGCTGAAAGAAGCAAGCCCCTTCCCTGTGGATTTCAGACTTCTAGCCTTCAGAAGTGTGAGACAAGATTTGTTTCTTTAAGACATCCTATTTGTGGTACTTTGTTACAATAGTCTGGGAAAATTATTACAGACAGGAATAGAGACTGACTAGACTTAAGGATACACCACTGATATAAGTAACAAACTATTTGTTACAAAGTACTGTCTCATGAACAAATGGCTACCAATCAGATATTCACAGTTTCCAAGAAAGGTTACAAAAAGGGGAGTCAAAGTGAAAGTTGAGTGAAGCTTTTTGTATCCAAAGTCATATGTCTCCAGCACCACTCAGAGTTGAGGAGGAAATTTTGTATAAGAAAGGAGGTGGCAAAATTCTTAATCATATACTCCAAGGAAAATTTCAAATGTAAAATCTGTAGACTTCCTATTAAAGATTCACATACCTAAGAGAAGGGGGCAAGGATCCAACTCTTATACAATCTTTTCCCCTCCTAAGGCACTCTTTGCAAGTCCAACTCTGACCCTCCAGAATAAATGGATGGATTCAGGGTGAGGGAAAGAGAGGAAGAGAGTTCAAAGCCTTCCACATCACAAATATTTCCCATTTCCCTGATCTTGAACTCTCTTCCTGAAAACTGCTGATAGGTTGCCAAGAAGTATGGGTATCTGAAGTACAACAGAGAGTACTTTAACGTGAAGCACAGGGGCAGTTTCAAGTAACTGATTAAATATTTCATTCACCTCTATGACCTAGTTCACCTGAGAACAATTCACCTCATCGTTTCAATGCAGGATAATAGGATATGCATACTTTTAATTCCCCCCAGGGATTGTAGTAATACTTGTCCTGTGCTCAAGTATATCATACAGTTTAAGTTCTGTTGACCTTAGCCAATCAATTACCTTTAACGGGATGCAAGTTTTTACAGCTTACCTTGTATATCTTTCTTTTCAAAGATGTCCTAAGTCTAGTAAAATCTCAAGTGACCTGTGGAATAAGGCCTTCTGTGTCCATCATCCATCCATGAAAACTAGTCTCTTCTCTGAAATGTCATAATCCTACCATCAGAGCCAACATTTTTCTATGATTAAACCATCGATGCCAAGGTTTAACTTCTCCCACTCCCCTATCTTTGCATTAATAGGTCACCAATCTATTGTGCCTTCCTTTATAAAAGCACTTTCTGCTGCTCCCACTGCCACTACCCTTTTCTGACTATCCATCACTTTCCATCTAGGCTATCACAGTTGCTTCTTACATAAATTGTTCCACCCAAGTCTTTCTGACCTCTAATCTATCCCACAAGTTGCTTCAAAAGTCTTCCTAAAACCCTATTCTCTAAATCACTCAGCTGCTCAGATATCACAAATAACATTCCATGACTCACCACATGAAGTTTACAGTCCTTATGTTGGCTCAGGCCCCATGCCATGTGAACCTACTAGTTCTCCAAACTTACTCTTACCAAAGTGTTCACTGTTAACTAACATCAACTCCTAGCTCCAGTCAAACAGTCCTGCTTGCGATCTCACCTTCTCACCCCCCTTAAGACACCTGAGACGCTTCTCACCTTTTTGGTTAGAGCATTAATCTGCTAGAAATTCACCCACTCTTATGTCAAAGCACCCAGACCATCTAGTCCATGCTGATGAATCTCTCACTCAAATTTCAAGAACACAGACAGTACTTTGGTACCCTTCCCCTGACTTCAGGCATATGATAACTGGCAGCATTATTCAGCTGGTTGCTCATAAGCCTTTATTTTTCCCACCTGAGTTTAAGCTCCTGGAAGAGAGGAGAGACAGTTTATGTTTCTCAAGATGGCCCTTACCTAACAAAGGGCCTTACAAACTCAAAAATTATGTAATGCAGATGATGATAAAACCAATAGAGATGATCATAAAATGAATTATTGATATATACCAAAGATCAGTGAATCAAAAACTTTAATCTTGCATAAGAATAGAACATTTGTTAAAAATACATATTCTTAGGCCCAATCCCAGGGATTTAGTTAGTTTCAGGAAAAATAAGTAAATAAGATCCACAGAGAAGCCTAATACAGTTGGCTTACAGATCTTATTTTGAGAAACATTGCCACTGATTAATTAAGTTGAAACAGTAAACACAAAAATAAACCAAGTAGAAAAGTACACAGAGTATAAATGATGGGGAAAGAAAATTTGATGTGTAGTAAGTTAGATGCCATTGTTAGAAAATGGTTTGTGGTAGGCACCATAAACCATATGTGCTTTCACTAAAATAGTTTTAAATAACTATTTTCATTAAAGCATTTAATGTTAGTATTAAGGCAATCTACTTCTTTTGCTTTTAGGCCATAAAGTGAAGGGATATTTAAAGTTGATTATGTAAAACAGAAAATATGATGTTAGAATTTAAAAATATTTGATCCGTTATTCACTTGACACAAAACTGTAAATCTTGCCCTTTTTTGTTGTTGCATTCCATGTTTGACAAGCGCGTGTGAAATGTAAGACATGCCCTCCTCACATTTATTCATCTCAAAATACACAGGGAGCTGTGCATCAGTGCTTCCAATCCAACCCACTTTTTGGACTGATGAGTTCCACAACTTTACCTCATCATATTAAAGTAGTTCTTTTTTTTTTTTCTTTTTGATCATAAACCAATTTCTCTCTATTTTAACACCAAACCCCTCAACTTCAACAAAGGAGAATGAGTTCTACCTAATTTTATATTGGCAACTGACTGGCTTTAGCAATATGCTGCTTTTTTCTACGTTTTGCACTTTAATTGAGTTAGATGATAATTTAAAATATTTTCCTTTCACGTCTAGTTAATTTTAATTATATAATAGGCAAGACTCTCACCTGCCTTACTTAGTGGAATTCACTTGCTTGCACTAACACCCATTAGAGAAACATTTTAGAGGTTTTCAGTAAGTCTTACAACTGAATAATTTAAAAAAATGAATCCAACTCAAGCAAATAGAAACTGAGGAACAAGGAGATCATGTTTCCATTTGTAATTTTATCTCCAATTTTTGGCATGACTTTGGGTTTGAGGTGAAGCATTGTATAGCTAACTTGATTTATAACCTATATGCTGTTTTGTAGTTTTAAAGTACTTTTAAAATATTCCCTAAAAGTAAACCACCAAAAAAATCAAATATTGGATATTATGTATATGCAGAATCTCCCAATTACCTTCTGAAATCCCTTATTGGGATTTCTGCAATTCATACAAAAATAACAGTCCCTTCTTCCTCAGTTGCTCTCTGTTGCTTAAACCTAAATGCAGCTGTTGTATACACCAGCAGGGAGAGACATCGAGTCTTTGGACTTAGGGCAGTTTCATTGAAGGAATTAATGCCACGTCATGTTAAGACTCTATTTACCCACCAGGAAACACAGTACAGCAATAATGCACTGGCTTGTGGTCTATGGAACTCAAAACTTAAAATGGTGCTTCATTAAATCGAAAAGAACCCCATCACATAGAATAACAACCCATATTCACCAGACATTATAAAAGATGGTTAAATAAGAAAAGTAATGTTTGCCCACAGAACTGCATACTGATTTTATCTCTGTATGTTTGTTTGTCAGGATTTACAAGTGCATACGGATTTTAAAGGGGAAATTTTAGTACATCACCAGTGAAGATTTTGAAAATTAAAAGTAATCTTCTCCACCCCCACATCTATACACAAGACGCACACACACACACACACACACACACTCACACACAGACACGTGCAGTATCATAGTCATTCAAGATAACCCTCAGAGTCACTGACTCTGATGCAGCCTCTTGGCTTATCAGGAAATGCTTTTCATTTTACTTTCTATTTCACACTTTCTTAATGTAAAAGTAAGTTCTAGGCAGTAGAGAGGTGTTGCCTTACTAAATCACACTTTTAATAGTTTGACTCTGCAGAAAAAGGAAGTGAATAGGTATGACAAAATTCAAGGTTCTCAAATTACCGAAGTGTCAGTGGGTCCAGTGCTATATTTTCGCAGTATTTAAGAACAGAAGAACCTTCTATTCACTATAGTTATAGCAAGGCAAGTATTACACTGAAGAGCACTTTCTGAATCATATAATGCCCTCTGTTTTGCAACTTAACACGTACCATTTTTACTCAGAATGGCTTTCCATTGACCCATAATGAATGACAAATTCCATTTTAATTTTTTTCCAAAATTTAAATATGATAGTCTGTAAGATTTTAGAAGTTAGTGTTCTCAATCTTAAAGTGTATTGCAAAATATGACTGGACAAATAATTTAATTTCTTCACATTCAGTGTGTTAATTGCTAAGGTCAACTGACAGTTGAGGTAACACACCCCAGGCACTTCTCCACGCGCCCTCGGTAGAAATGAGCCGCTGCAGGGTAGTTTCAGCAAAGGGGCTACAAGTTCAGGAACTGAGGCTTCCCAGTTAAAGATGATGCCGAATATAAAACTTTTTTTTTGTGGAGTTCAAGAGCTCTGTCAGATCTGAGTTTTTAAGGTAAATATGTACACTTTCAGAAGAACAAGTTAAGAAGGAGGCACAAATACAAGAAGTGCTTTTTGAAAATCAGAATGCCTCGAAAGTTTCTTTTAAGGAAAAGGATTAAACACCTCATTTTAAAAAAGGTGTTTTCAGTATTTCACGACCAGATTTCAGAAGCGCAGTTTATAGGCTGAAACGGCCTTGCTTGATTAGAACTCAGATGCTGATTTCCTGCTGTTGCTTCTCAAGTTCGACCAACTTCTCCAAGTGAATATGAAGTCTTAAGCGCTCAAGCTCGGTTACTAAATTCCTTAACACCTCTCAAATCGCGCACGGAATCTAGGGTTCTGCGGAACCTGAAACACTGGAGGAAAATAAGCCCCGTGCGCTGGTCATCCTTGCTCCAGAAGCTGTGGAGCAGCTCCCGCTGATGTCCCACTGAAGGGACACTTTTCTAGCAGCGTGAGCCCAGGCTCGCCAAGCCCCGTTAGCCGGACAGGGCGCAAGACCCGCCGCTGGCCCCAGGGAGACTGCTCGAAAGGAGATTATGGGTGCACTGTCACCAGCCGGGCCCTTCACTTGGGTAACTTGCTCTTTTCTACCCCCTAGTAACGACTTTCTACTTAAAAAAGAGGGAAGCTTAACTTCAAGGAAGTGCGTTGCAGCTGCAAAAGTCGGGGTCCCCCGTACGCAAGCTTCGACTCGTCCGAGCGCTTCCCGCGCGAGGGTCCGGGGCCCCAAGGCACCCACACCGCCCCTCTCCCGCCCCGAGCCCTGGGCGCGCGCGGACCGCGCACCTACCGTGGCCTCGCCCGCGTCGGGCTCCGGGTCGGAGAAGCCGAGTCCGGACTCGAAGGCGGCGGCGGCGGCGGGCGCCTCGCGCGGACCCGGGAGCAGCGCAGCGACGAGCAGGGAACACGCCAGAGAGAAGCGGCCCAGCAAGTGCATGGTGGAAGGCCCGGCGGGCGGGGAGGCCGGGCCGCTGGTGGGGGCGGGGGCGCCCCGGCGCGGCGGCGGGCCCCTCGGGGTCGCGGTCCCGGGTGTCCTCCCGGCGAGCCCCGGCCGGGCGAGCCGAGGCGGCGGGGGCGGGGGCGGGGCTCGGTGCTCCCAACTTGGCACGCCGCTCTCCCGGCCGGTGGCGCGGGGAGGCCACGGGGGTCCGGTCCCAGGCTCACGGGCACCCGGCCGTCCGAGCCCCCCGCATTCGGAGCCGCCGGGCTGCGGGCGACAGCGGCAGCGACCGCGGCTCCTCGGGTCGCGCCGCTGTTTGGGCGTTTTGGAAGCGGGCAGGGGGGAGCCGCAGCGCCCCGGAATTTCCAAGCCCTCCAGACCCACCCGAGCCGTCCTTCCCCTCCGCCCTCCCCTTCCCCGAAGGGAAATGAGCCGGGCGGCGGGAGCCGGCGCGGGGGCCGGGGCGGGAGGAGGGCGGCGGGGCGCCGGGCGGCGGCGGGACCCGGGAGGCGGCGGCGGGGGAGCCTGCTGTGCGCGCGGGGCTGAGCGGCGCGGCGGCGGCGGCGGGCGCAGGGCAGGGCATGACTGCTGCGCCCTCTGCCTGCGCTTATGTGAGAGAAAGCGGCCGAGGGAGGGAGCGTGCCGAGCCCGGGCTTCCCTCCCCTCTCACTTTCCCTCGGAAGCTCGCGCCCTCCAGCTCCCCACTTCCCTCGCCTCCTCCCCGGCGGCCCCACCTCCCCCCCACACCCCTCGCCGCTCCCCTCCCCTCCCCTCCCCACCTCTGCCGTCCCCTCCCCTCCCCACCCCTCCAGGGACCCGGCGGCTGGAGGAGCGAGGTCGGTCTCAGGCTGGCGGACCCACTGCAGGACCCACCTGAGAGGAGACTTTACCAAGCTTGGGAAAGTTGGAGCGGGAAGGAAACGGTATTCTGGGGGGCGGGGGCCGACCCCTTGTCCTTGTCGCCTTCGGGGCTCCGGTCCGGCTCGCCCGACCCTCGGCGCCCTGCTCTAGTTTTGCAAGTTGCCCCCGGAGTTCCGCAGGGACCTTGGAATCTGCAGCGACCCCTCTTCCTCTTCGTCTGGGGAATTTAGCTTTGACCTGGGAAGCAAGAACTAGAAGGCTGCTCGCAGCACAGTGCAGGCTATTGGGATGTATGCAAACGATCCCCTTGGAACCCTCAGTCTCTGGGAGATGGTGAAAAAGGCCAGAATCTTCGGGGAAAGTAAAAAGAAGATACAGAGTCAGTTTCTGCTTCCTCTTGAGGGCACAAGAAGTTGGGTTTAAGTGAGACAGAGGTGATTGGGGCAAATGTGTGCTAAACGTATGGCAGGACGTGGCATCTGCAGAAGAGCGATGCGCTTCCCCACCAGAAAAGCACCCGGGGAATCACCTGAGCTTGTTGCGTTGGCCATCGGGCATCTTCAGGTAGAAGGGCAGGTTGCAGAGAGCGAAACTTAGGAGTTTCAGCCGAGTGCACAGCAGAAAAACTTGACTCACTTTCAGCCCCAAGTTGACTTTGTTGCTCTTATAGGTTCAAGAATCTTAAATGGAAAAGAGACTCTAATTTAACTTCCTGAAGAAACCGAAACTTCCCTCCTTCTAGAGACAGGAGGGTCTGAGACAGGAGACCTGAGATAGGAGGTTTCTAGAGACACAGCCTCTGTGTGACTGCCCATTCCCCTTTTCGCCAGTCAACATCCCTGAAAACTGTTTTCTTCCATCTATCCATTGCTTTGACTTCTGGAGCTTTACACAATAAATCTAATCTTGCTTCCAAATATGAGTTCTTCAAATGTTTTAAAAATATGTCGTGTGCTCCCTATGCAAGCTTTCCTCCTAGCTAAACAACTCTATTTTTTTTTCATATGACAGCTCCAAATTCCTCATTAACCATACTCTTTTCGATGTTCTTCATAAAATACACTACTCAGAACATGACTCAATACTCAGTGTTTCTACACGCATTTGTAAAAGAGTCTTCCTTTTCTAGATACTATGTATTAGTTGATGCAGCCTCAGATGAAGCCAATTTGGCATCAACATGCACTAAGAATCAACTAAATTCCTCAAAAATTGTTCCATGTGTACTGCTGTTTAGTTACCATGAATTTGTGGAGCTTGTTTACTCTGCCTAAGCAATGAAGGTTTAAATTCATTTCAGTAAATTTTATCCTCCCAGAGTCAGAACATCATCACAGCTTATTGAGGTGTTTTGGTATTCTGACACTTAGCGTGGTCTCCCTCTTTCTGTCTTCCAGCTATGTGCATGTCTAGTCAGCTGCCATATGTGTGTTTAGATACCAGTAAGGCTGTGAAAAGGGAAAGTTTAAGGACAGACTGGAGTAACAGTAGGGTACAAGCTGGAACTCCTTATAACCTCCCCTATGACTGTGGTGCTCAACTTTGCTTGCACTAGGAATTGCAAGGCGAGATTTAAAAACACCCTGCCTGAGTGTACTATCAGAGAATCTGGTTTCACTGGTCTGGGGTGAGGCGTGGACATCAAGATTCTGACGGACAACCGAAGTTGAGAACTTCAGGCATTTACACCACCCATAGGGACAAGCTGGGCAGAGAGTGCACAATTAGCAAACTCAGTATATGTCATGATAACTGTATTGTTCATTTTGTTTGAATACAGAAGTCAACACATATAGATTTTTCCCTCAAATATATGTCATCTTCCTAATATATTATTATTTTAGGTAAAGGACAGACTGGGAAAAAAGTGTGCTTGAATAAGGAAAAGAAATCAACACTGAAGACAATCCTACATTGGTTAAGAGTCTTGAAGATAAAAAGGGAGAGTTGCTCAGAAAAGATTGTTTTCCTTCCTTACCCCCTAGGAAATATTTGATATCACCGACACTACTAAATTCTTTAAGAAACCCCTTTTTGGGGTTTGTAAGTCTATCACTTGTTCATTTATTACCTATTTTTCAACAACCTTCTAACACAGTAGGTTTCTTTTTTTTTTGTATGCTGTATGGCGGGTTCACATTTCATTATTTTTCTCTGTGAGCATCCCATTATTACAGCACCATTCATTGAATTTTTGTTTGTTTTTGCTTGCTCATTTTTTGAGGGGGGGAAGAGCATGGACTGGAAATGGAACTTGGGCCTCCCGCATGGGAGGCGAGAATTCTACCACTAAACTACCCTTGCATCCCCTAAAACAGTAGTTTTTAAAAAAAGCATTCCTCTGACAGTGGAAACTGAGGAAAGAGAGTTAGATATCTTTTCTGCCCCCTTGGCTCCAATCACAGTTAACACCCCCTGCTGCTTTACACATTGAGTTTCTACTGACCTTTGAAGATGTGTTCGAATTATAGTGTTTGAATTAGTGTTTAATAAATTATCTATTATGTACTTTCTGATATCCATTATGACCTTCTTTAGTTCATTGAAATCTGATTTTAATTATTTCTTTCCTTCTTGTTTTTCAATTTTACTTTGTTGCTCTAGAATTTTAAATTCCTTGAGTTGAATACCAGGATCATTTGTTTTTTGACTTTCTATTTTCTGATGAACATATTTTGTAAATGTCCGTTTTGGTCTAGGTTTGGCTTTATCTCTGTCACCTGTGACCTGTAGGACTTTTTTTGTCAAGCAACTATAAATATGTCTTAATTTCCTTATAATTTTTTCTTTAGCTGTAAAGTGTTTTAATGGTATTCATTAATTGTAATTTTGAGAGAGATGAAATTTTGTCATTAATTTTTAACTTTGTTACATTTAGTCATCCTATAAATGATGCTGATTTTAGAAATTAATTGAGACTCTTGGATACGGTTGATTTTTTACACTGTCTATGTATGCTCTTTCTCTGTGGGGTGGTAAGTATAATCTTATAAATAGCACTATTCAAATGTAGTCTGGGAGTGATGTTAAAATCTTCAATTATAATTGTGGGATTGTTTTTTCTGTTTCTAACTGTACTTATGTCAGTTATTTCTTTGTATGACTTGATGCTATATTGTTAATCTGAAATATTTATGATGAATATCTTTTTTATCTATTTTTCTTTGCAAGTGGTTACTGTCCATTTTCATAACCTCTGATATTTTTTATTTGAAATTCTGTTTGTTCTGATAGTAAAGTCATATTCTTTGAGAACTGAGACCAACTAATTCATGGAAACATGAATTAGATGAAACTGTAGCCCACTTATCGAAATATGACTTAGTTGTTTCTTCTAGGAAACTTTAGCTTGGGAAAGATAAGATCGTAAACTAATAATTAAATTCAATGTTTCTTTAAGAAAAATGCCCACAAGTCAATTTATTGGAGACAATAATATTTTCACTAATAGCCACTTATCAATAACAGTTTAATTGTCAAGACTCACTTCAAGACCTTCTGTTATCTTTGTCAACCAATTCTGTACTAGTTATCATGAAATTTGCCCAATCCTAATCATTTTCCCACTTTGAAAGAACCAGCATAAACCACTTGAATCAGGACAAAAATTACTACATTTATACCCCTTCTGGCACACTGCGATGAGTTCTACTAAACTTGACTTTTATTTATCAAATTTTGAGGGTGATATTTTGGGGATTTCAATAACCTGGAGGTCCCACCGATATCCCATTGATATCTTCTTCATTGCTGAAGCCCAGGACCCTCAATTCAGAAACAGTGCAAACTGCCATGGCCCCGTGAACCTCGTTGTTGGGGGTCTCTTTCTTACAACAATGTGGAGTCTCACATTGATTTTTCTTTTTTTTTTTCATGAGCAGGCACCAGGAAGTGAACCCAGATCTCCGGCATGGCAGGTGAAAACTCTGCCACTGAGCCACCGTGGCCCGCCCTCCAATTGCTTTTTATTTAAGCTCCCAAATGTCACTGTATTTTGTCTCCTAAGACTCCCTTTCACGACTCCTTTGATTATTTGAGGATTTGAAAACACGTATCCTTGGTTGAAGACATGTATCCTTAGTGGAAAACTGCCTTGTTATTAACAAAATTGATTTTAATTAATGCTATCTTCATTAATTTGTGTTGCAAGTTTATGACTGGAAACTCCTAAGAAAGAGGACAAGCCTGGTCTGAGTTAAGTCCATCCATTGGGCCAGCACTGGGAGTTTGGTGCTCAGGAAGTTTCTCTTCAGAGAGACATCTTCTATGCAAATTTGCCTTGGTATTTATCAAAAGCTTATACATTTATAAAACTTTCACTAGTCTTATTTTGTCCATGAGAGTCTGGCTTGTGGAATAGATCTCTTCTGCAAACCTTCTGTCTTCCAAGATGAGCTAACTTGCAGGGTTTGCAATTGGAGATGGCCTAGCCATTAGGTTGGGAGCCCAGAGCATGAGGTACATAAACCATGTGTTTCACCAACCATTGGCAGACTGTCATGGGATTGTTCCCAAATAAACCTAAGTTTATGCCTCTTCCAGGCCAGATTCATGCATT
Organism: Tamandua tetradactyla; assembly: GCF_023851605.1. NCBI lineage: Eukaryota > Metazoa > Chordata > Mammalia > Pilosa > Myrmecophagidae > Tamandua > Tamandua tetradactyla. Next base: position 36,372,815 of record NC_135352.1, on the reverse strand, counting down.
TTACATGGACTTAGACTATGCCTAATACATATGACTGTCTTTCTAAATGACATAATTTTACAAAGGGTAATTCAAATTTCAGTGACCATTTTGTTCTTAAATGAACAAAGCTTCATTTAAGAAGTGTCTTAGAATAGAAAGAGAGTAAAATTTCAAATATTCAATGATCTGTATTTTTATTGGTATCAGGAAGCTTACAATTAAAATTTAGATTCCATAATTACTTTCCTAAATGACTCCTTGGCAGAAAGAAATGAAAAATGTGAAAGATTATCTCTTTTTTAGATCTTCCCAAATCACAACTCAAAGCTCAAAGCTTTTATCATCCTATTCATCTTCTCCTATCCTTTGTTCCTTTATTACCCTATGCCTCAACCTCTTTCTCGTTGTCTTCCCTTTCCTTCTTACCAGCCACAAACTCTAAAAGCTTAGTTGGCTTTCAAAGTTAAATCCCCTTTAGATTAGAGTAAGCTCTATAGGGTGGATTTTAAGTCCTGTTCATGGTCTGAACCAACAGTCATTGTCAATGACTTTCCAAAATCTATGCAGGGTAGACAGAGATTTACAGAGGAATTTGGAGTAGCTGTCATGGTCAGGTTCATGTGTCAAGTTGGACAGAAGGTGGTGCCTGTTTATCTGGTTGGGCAAATCCTGGCCTGTCTTTTGCTATTAGGACATTTCATAGAATTAAATCATGATCATGTCAGCTACATCCACAACTGATTCCATTTGTAATCAGCCAAGGGGAGCGTCTTCTTTAATGAGTGATGCTTAATCTGATCACTGGAAGCCTTTTAAGAAGGGTTCAGAAGAGACAGGTTCTCTTCCGCTTCAGGTGGCAAGCCTCTCCTGTGGAGTTCGTACAGACCTTCCATCAGAGTCATCACCTTCACAGCCTGCCCTACAGATTTTGGTCTCTCCATTCCCATGGTTACGTGAGACACTTTTATAAATTTTATCTTTACAGATATTTCCTGTTGATTCTGTTTCTCTAGAGAATCCTAACTAATGCAACTTGGTACCAGGAGTGGGTCTTAAGAAATAGAGTCTTAAAAATGGGTTTTTATCACCAGTTTTCTACTCTGACTGGACTTAAAGGCACTAAGGACTCTGATTCACATAATCAGAATGACATTGCCAATCCATGGAGTGTGTTGGCAAAAGAGATAATCAAAATATCACCATTTGATTCTTCTAATGCCTCGCTTGTATGAAGCCAGGCTCAGGGGGGATAATGTTTTTGACACCTTTACAGAGTTTTGTGGAAATGCGAGGTATAGAGATGTTGGCTGATTCTTGTTAGATACACTGGATACATTCATGAGTGAAAGCGATGGGCTTAAGGCTTCAAATGAGAAGCGTAAGCACCATTGGACAGATGTGGAGGTTTCTATGAGCATCCTGAAGGAAAATATTAGTTCCTGAAGCCGTAGACTTGAGTTCTCTGAAAATCAGACTCAGAATCTCATTGTTAGATTCATGGGCTTTTGGTAATGGTTTGTCTGGATGGTAAAGGACATGGAGAAACCATAATTGGAAAATTGGTGACAAAGAGGTCTGGGGAAGAGGTATGTGAATAGACCTTTCTGAGTGGGTTAAAAACATGAAGATATTTGTGTGCCATGTGAATGCGCACCAGAGGGTGACTTCAGCAGAAGAACGTTTGAATAATCAAGCGAATAAGATGACCCATTCTGTGGATACCAGCCCCAGCCTTTTCCCCAGCAACTCCTGTCATTGTGCAATGGGCTCATGAACAGAGTGGTCATGGTGGTAGGGATGGGGATTATGCATGGGCTCAGCACCATGGACTTCCACTCATCAAGGCTGACTTAACTACAGCCACTTCTGAGTGCCCAGTCTGCCAGCAGCAGAGACCCACACTCAGCCCTCAATGTGGCACCATTCCCCAAGGTGACCAGCCAGCTACATGGTGGAAGGTTGATTACATTGGACCACTCCCTTCATGGAAAGGGCAGTGCTTTGTTCTAACTGGAATAGACACATACTCTGGACATGGGTTTGCTTTCCCTGCACACAATGTTTCTGCCAATACTACTACCTGTGAGCTTACAGAATGCCTTATCCACCATCATGGTATTCCCCACAGGATTGCTACTAAGTAAGGAACACACTTCACAGCAAATGAAGTGTGGGAAAGGCACATGCCCATGGAATTTTCTGGTTTTATCATGTTCCCCATCTTCCAGAAGCAGCTGGATTGATAGAACAGTGGAATGGCCTTTTGAAAACTCAATTACAGTTCCAACTAGGTGGCAATACCTTGAAGGGCTGGGGTAATCTTCTCCAAGAAGCTGTGTACACTCTGAATCAGTGTCTGCTGTATGGTGCTGTTTCTCCCATAGCATAGCCACAATCCATGGGTCCAGGAACCAAAGGTTGGAAATGGGAGTGGCACCACTTACTATTACCCCTAGTGATTCATTAGGAAAATTTTTGCTTTGTCCCTGTGACCCTGAGCTCTGCTGGTCTACAGATTTTAGTTCTAAAAGGGGCAGTGCTTCCACCAGGAGAAACAGCAGTGATTCCATTGAACTGGAATCTAAGACTGCCGCCTGGTCACTTTGGGCTATTCATGCCCCTGGATCAACAAGCCAAGAAGGGGATTATATTATTGGCTGGGGTGATTGACCCTGACTATCAGGGGGAAATAGGACTGCAACTACATAATGGAGGTAAAGAAGAGTTTTCCTGGAATATAGGAGATCCCCTAGGACATCTTTTAGTACTACCATGCCCTATGATTAAAATCAGTGGAAAACTGCAACAACCCAATCCAGGCAAGACTAATGATTCTGAAACTTCAAGAATGAAAGTTTGGGTCACCCCACCAGGCAAAGAGCCATGGCCAGTCGAAGTGCTTGCTGAGGGCAAAGAGAATATGGAATGGGTAATAGAAGAAGGTAGTGATAAATATGAACTACGACCACGGGATCAGTTACAGAAATGAAGACTGTAATGTTGTTTTGTTAGAGATTTAACATGTTTCCGGTTATATTCAGGACAGTTGAGTATTGTTAGGGAAAAAGATGCATCTTTTATTGTTTTCTATTTAGAAAGTAGTTATGATTTAAGGTGATGAGGATAACTGCCATGTTGACAAGGGATGAACTGTCATGGTCATGTTCGTGTGTCAACTTGGCCGGATGGTCGTGCCTGTTTGTCTGTCTGTCTGTTGCAATGAGGACATTTCATAGAATTAAATCATGATCATGTTGGCTACATCCACAGCTGATTCCATTTGTAAACCACCAAGGGGAGTATCTTCTTTAATGAGTGATGCTTAATCTAATCACTGGAAGTCTTTTAAGAATGGTACAGAAGAGACAAGCTCTCTTCCTGCTTCAGCTGAAGAGCATCTCTTGTGGAGTATATCCAGACCCTCCATTGGGGTCGTCAACTCCACAGCCTGTCCTACAGATTTGGAACTTTACATTCCCACAGTTATGTAAGACACTTTTATAAATGTTATATTTATGAAAAATTTCCTGTTGATTCTGTTTCTGTAGAGAACCCTAACTAATACAGTAGTTCTAGGAGCATAAAAGTCAAGACTCATAGCTTATATCAATGGTTTCATATGTTATTAGTAAGCTCATATGCAACAAAACTCAATGGAAATTTCAAAATGATAATACCCTGAGTATGACTTAAGAACCCCAAATTCCATAGTAAAATCAGAAGAATTTAGAAAAAATTATAAATATTAGGATTTTTGGAGGCCCTCCTCCAAATCAAATGCACAAAAGATGAATACACTGGAGACTTCAGGGATAGGCTCTATCATACCTTCAGAGAACATTCAGGTGTAGATTGTGAAGCAGATACAACCACAACTCTCTCCTCCCTTTTCTGAAGGTCCTTAAGTCAGAAACAGTCTATCTAGGAGTTTGGGGAAAGATGGCAGGGTAGGGGTGGTGACAGGACACATCTGTCCTATGAAAAACAGCCAGTGAATAGGCAGAAACTGTCTGAGTCAATGGTTCCAAGGCTTTGAAGACTGGGGAGTGACATACAGCACCCAGGAAAGAGGGGAACAAGGAGACTGAGAAGCTGCAGCAGAAACCATGAATGAATTGCTCCTGTGGCAGTGATTGGTACCCATCCTGCACCCTGGAGACTTGCCTTTGGTACAGTCCGAATCTGGCTCCACAGATGAAGAGGTGAGTTAAGCCTTTTCATTGGGCCAGCCCCAGTAATTAGGTATTCAGAAAGTTTCTTCTTGGGATTGTTTCCTTCTTGGGAATAGTGGGCAGACATGGTCAAGTCCTGAACGTGGCTTCTAGTCAACGAGTTTGGAGTATGAGGTTCCAGTCATGAATCGTTGTTCTCGCCTGCCTGGAAAAGGGACTCTAACAGACTTGTTTTATCACTGCCTGGAAGAAGTTGAAACAATACATTCTCCCCATGGTAGGGAAAGATTTGCTGTAGAGCACCCTCTGCTGGGAAGGCCAAAAAATACACCATTAGGGAGGTGAAGCGGGGGGGGGGGGGGGGGAAGGAGTTTTTCTCCCATCTTACCTGTTCCCCTCCCCAAGGACCTTTGGAAATGGTCTGCACCCCATTCATGGGTCCTTAGCCTTGTTTTTACTATTAAATACAAACAATTCTAAAGATGTAGAATGAGTTGAAACAAGAGTCAAAGAAGAGCTGTAACACAAAGCCAGTCAACAATAAAACCCAAGGCAAGTGAGGGAAACTGAACATCAGAGGAAACTCTTCAATATAATCAGATGCCTAGAGATCAGCAAAAAAAAAAAAAAAAAAAAAATTACAAGCCATGCTAAGAAACAAATGATATGGCCCAGTTAAAGAAACAAATTAAAACTTCAAATGAGACACAGAATTTGAAATAGCTAATCAATAATGTTCAAACATATCTCCTAAATCAATTCAAGTAGATGAAGGAAAATATGGTTATAGAGGTAAAGTAAATTAATAAGACACTGATTGAGCATAAAGAAGAATGTGAAAGCATTAAAAAATACTGGAGCATATGAAAATGAAAGACACACTAGATGAAATGAAAAATACATACAACAGCAAATTAGAACAGGCAGAAGAAAGAATCAGTGAACTAGAAGACAGGGCATCCAAAATGGAAAAGATAAAAGAGCTGGTAGAGAAAAGAGTGGTAAAAATTGAGGAGGCTCTCAGGGAACTGAATGACACTAAAAGTAAAGCACACAAACAAACATGCCATGGGTGTCCAGAAGGAGAAGAAGGAAAAAGGGACAGAAAGAATATTTAAGGAAATAATGGCTGAAAATTTCCCAACTCTTATGAAAGATGTAAATAAACATGTCCAAGAAGTGTAATGTACTTCAAATAGAATAAATCTGAGGCACATACTAATTAAAATGTCAAATGTCAGAAATAAAGAGAAAATTCTGAAATCAGCAAGAGAAAAATGATTCATCACATGCAAGGGACACTCAGTGAGACTAAATGCTGATTTCTCACCAGAAGCCATGGAGAAGACATTCATGTGATATATTTAAAATGCGGAAAGAGCAAAACTGCCAGCCAGGAATTCTTTATCCAGCAAAAATGTCCTTCAAAAATGAGGATATGCTCACCTTCCATGTAGGAGATCCAGGTTCAATTCCCAGACCATGGACCTAAAAAATGGGCGAATTTAAAATATTCACAAATAAACAGAAACTGAGAGATGTTGTCAATATGAGACCTGCCTTAGAAGAGACCCTAAAAGGAGCTTTGCAGGCTGAAATAAACAGGAGAGAGAGGCTCAAAAGAGATTGTAGAAATGAATATTAACAGTAAGGGTAACTAAAAGGGTAAAAAGAGACAGGAATAAGCTATGAAATATAAAAACCAAATGATAAAATAGTTGAAGTAAGTACTGTCTTCCCAGTAATAACATTGAATATTAATGGATTAAACTCCCCAATTTTATCCTTTGCCACACTGGCTGAATGGATTAAAAATATGAGGCATCTATTTGCTGTCTATAAGGACTGATCTTAGACTCAATGATATAAATAGGCTGAAACTGAAAGTTAAATGTTGGAAGAAAAATATTTCATGCAAACAGCAAGTAGATTCCTTTTCTGTCCATTTCAGTTCAAGCTCACAGTGGTTCCATTCATACAGATCTTGTAAAAATATTGTCAGTTTTATATGTGGTACTCTGGAGTGCAAGCCATCAGACGAAAGAACTTTCCACAAATCCTACCTGTATAACTGCATTTCTAGTCCTCACTTCCATGGAAATTGCTGGCTGGTTCCATGTTCAGTTAAACTCTCACATGGAGCACTGCTCATCAGTGCTCCAGTACTTACTGTTCTGAGCACTTTTGAGAAGCTCAGAATTTTCCAAATCATCAGTTTCTCACTTCTTTGTGCCTAGGAGTTCAGTTCTCAGCATATCCCTTTCCTTTCACATTTTATTGTAAACTTCAAGGAGGAAACCAGGCTGCACTTTCCACATTTAGCTTGGAAATGCCAGGTAAATATTCAAGTTCATCACGCTCAAATTCTGCCTTCCATCTGACAAGATAATTCCATTTTGCCAAGTTCTCTGCCATGAAGATCACCTTTCTCTAGTTTCCAAAAACACGTTCACATTTTCTTCTAAAGCCTTATCAGAAATAGCTTTAGCATCCATATTTCAATGAACAGTCTCTTCAAAGCAATCTAGACCTTCTCTATCAAGCATCTAACAATTCTTCCAGCCTCTATCCATTACCCAATTCCAATCTTGTTCCCACATTTTTTTTTTTTTTGTATTTACGATAGCAACAACCCACTCCTAGTACCAAAATCTGTTTTGGCATCCTAGGCGTCTTAAAGCAAATACCATGAAGTGGGTTGGCTTAAATAATGGAATTTATTCATCCACTGTTTGGAGGCCAGGAAAATGTCCAAATCAAGGCAACATTTTCTTCCCAAAGACCAACTCCTGGACATCCATGTCTCCAAGACATGGTGGCATCTGCTGTTCTCTCCCTTCTCTTCCAAATTTTACTGATTTCAGCTTCTTGCTTCTGTGACTTTCACTCTGCATCTGAATTTCATTCTCTTTTAAAGGATTCCAGTAATAGGATTAAAACCCATCCTGATTGAGGTGGGTCACATCTAAACTGAAGGAACCTCTTCAAGTCCTACTTACAATGAGTTTATACCCACAGGAATGTAATTAGATTAAGAACATGTCTTTTCTGAGTTACATACAGCTTCAAAACAGCACATACATGTAAAGAATGCAAAACAGTACTTGGCATTTAATAGCTTCTCAATGAATTTTAGATAGAATGTCAATAATAATTACTATATTTTTGTAATAGTTTTTATATATTCATCTTTATTTCTTTTTATATTTATTATTTTCAATTTTTCACACTTGTATCAAATGATTATTCAAATGATCATAAATTCTAACATTGACATTTTTCCTTAAACACTTTGAAAATACTATACCATTTTCTTTCTCCATCAAATATTGCTACTACAAAATTTCATAATAATAATACTAGCTTATAGCCTTGTAGTGTCTATTATGTTTCTGATCATGTTTTTATAGATTTTACCTAATCTAATATATTTAATACTATCTACAACCTCATGAGATTACTATGTTCCATATTATCTATGCAAAGATGCTGAGGAGTTAAATATCTTGTTTAATGTTCTAAGGTTACATTTTGAAAGATCCTGGATTCAAACCCAAGTAGACTGGCTGCAAAGTCCAGAAGATTTAGCACCACTGTAGTTTGCCTCTTTAAAATCTTAAAAAAACATTATTAGAGAAGTTTTGAGTTTATAAAACAATACGCATAAAATACAGGATTCCCATATGCCACCCTATAATTAAACTGTGCATTGGTGCGGAACATTTGTTGCAACTGATGAAAGCACATTTTTATAATTGTACTATGAACTATTGTCCTATGTTTAACTTAGGGTTCACCATGTGTATGTAATACATTTCCATGGATTCTTTTTTTTGAAATTATATTCTGTTGCTATATAGACAATCTAACATTTTCCCTTTTAATCAGATATATATTTCAGTGCTGTTAATCATGCTCATGATATTGTACTACCAAAACATTTCCATTATTTTGAGGAGTAACCCTGGATGTTTTAAGCCTTAACTTCCCAAACCCTATCCGCATCCCATCCCCTGGTGATCTTTATTCTATATTCTGGCTCTATGAATTTGCTTATTCTAATTCTTTCAGATCAGGGAGATCATACAATGTCTGTCCTTTTGTGTCTGTCTTATTTCCCTCAACGTGATGTCTTTTGTTCATTCATGTTGTCACATAAATCAGGACTTGATTTCTTTCTACAGCTGTATAATATTCCATTGTATTTATCTTTAAAATTTTAATGATCCTTTTAATGTTAGATGGCTACCATTTCACAATGAAAAATTTAAAAACTTTTCCTTTTGTCTCTGATGTTCTTAAATTTTACTATAATATGTAGTAGTGATTTCTTTGTATCTCTATGGAACATTTGGGCCCTTTCAATATGAGGTCATACATATATGTTCTGCATGTTTGTGTGTTTGTATAATATCTGTTAAATTAGTCACCATATTTCTTCAAATAACTTTTTCAAACTATTTCCCCTTATCTTTATGTAAAACTCCCTTGTATACAGACACTGATTATTTATCTTAATATTCCATATGTATTGTTTTCTTTACATCTTTTCAACCTTTCCTAATCATTCTAGAAATTTTCACCTAATTTTAAACTTATTTCCTATTATAGCAATGATTCTTCTCTTTGTCTCTACATGTATGCATACGTATCCATATATGTGTAATTTTTCCTGTCATAATGCACACAATCTTATATGTTACATTTTGGTACCTACCTGTGCCTATATCAATGACTATTGAAAATTCCCCAACTCAACAAATTGCGATGTCACATCCAACCCTCATGCTCCAAAAAAATATTAGTAAACCAGTTAGGAAGAATGACATTATTGTGGAGAAAAACTTTGATTTACCTTTTTCAAGACCATGTAATTCTCACATGAGAATTGTATAATCATTATAATAACCAAATTACTTTTATCCATCTCATAACTGATTAGAAGTTTGGCGGTCATGGACCTGTATAATTAATTCCAAGCTGCTCATTAAGGCAGGCAGTGTCTTTCGCAATGCTATTGTTAGGCAAAATAGATTGGCTGCCTACATTGGTGCCAGGAGGATCTCTTTCTCAGAAGTATCAGGGGCTTTCTAAAGAGTTAAATATCAAAGTGTGGGCTTCCTGAAAAAACTGAATGTACCCCACAAAACTTGCAGGTTAAACAACAACTGGAAATGTCAGTTTATGTTCATAGAGAAATAGCCTATCAGAAATAGACCAATATACTATCATAATCAATCTATGATAATTTCCTGCTTTATAAAACCTTCCTTTATAGTAAGGAGCCTATATGTCAGGCAATTTTAATTTCCCCTTTGCAAATGCCCCAAATATCTTTAGATGCTAATGTAACTTTCTGACTATTTCGAGACTCCTCCTTGCTTGAGGGCTCAATAAACCCATCATATTGATTATTATTGGTGACTCTGATTGAGTCAGTTTGATAAAGTTTCTGGTGTCATCAGTGGGATCCAGAAAGGATCTTTTCCATCCCTATGGCTGGTGAGCAATCAGTGGCAGTAACCACAGGACCCTTTGCATCTGCTGCTTTCTCACCACCTGTAAACAAAAGGGGTAAGTTTCTCCTGGTACTGAGTTCTACTTTATTTGCATTAGACACTTCAGGTTTATTGTTAGACTTGGTTTTCATTTGGTTTTTGTCTGGCCCAGATATCTCCTTGATGAGTACCTATTCAGACTGGTGGAGAGGGTGCAGGGGTGCTGTTACATCTTAAGACAACTGTTTTCTATTTGTCAGACACTTACATCACTGTCATTTTTGGAAACTTTGATTGAACATGGTCTCATCTCAATTTAAACTTAAATTTCCCTCTTCTTCAGCAAAGACAACTGTTACATGTCTTCTCACTGTGGCCTAGCCCATGCTTGTTTTTAACAAGAGGTTGAACTTCAGGTGTGACCTGGGTTTGCCTCTGTCACCTTGTGGAACATTTAAACTAACTGCAATGGTACATTTGTGAAGTACAGAGTTTCCTAGACCCCACAAAAAGAGTGGAGAGTATTTTTAATTGGAATTCAGAAACTTAAAAAAGCCAAAATGATTCTAAAATAACCTTTTTAAAAGATTTCTTAAAATACTCAAAAGAAAAGCTAAAATTTCTTGATACTAATCCTACAGCTTCCTCTTACAGTTCGACACTCCTCTCACCCACTCCCCTTTCTACCTAATCACCCAGAGCCTGTAAGTCAGCTGATCTCAAAAATCAGATCATCCACAAAGCCTGATGACCTGGACAAGGGCTGATCTTTGTTCGCTAGAAAGAATTTCCTAGATTCCAAGAAAAATCAGACTAATTATAAAATAAATGAAGTCATCTAGTTCAGATGTTCTTTTGTCCAACCATACCTCTTATCACAACAGTAGGGCCACTGAATAACTTTCTTTAACTTTGTGAGATATCTCCAAAGGAAAAGATCTTTTCACAAGATAAAATTACATTTCAAATCACGCAGTGCCTAAATGCACGGCACAAGCCCAGTTAGACTTACCTTCTAGGGACACAGTCAGGTACTAACCTTGTAAAAATACAAATATTCCCTTCCAGGCTGATGCCTAAATTATCTCCAATTAAACCATTTTGATACATGCTAGCTACTGTCAGCAGTGAGACTCAAATATCTCTCAATTGGCTATTCTTCTTTATAAATTAACTAAAACCCCAGTTTCCAAACTGTTACAATGATTGGGCAACTAAATTAAAAATAACTTTAATGTAGCCAAACCATAGGCTTATGTAACTACAATTCACCCTTGGGGATTTTCGCTTAAAATCATCAGGTTAATCAAAATCCACCATTTGGCAAGGCAAGGATAAAAGCCAGTACTTTTGTAGAATCTAGTGCCTCTCTTATTTTTTCTTAGCTTTGGCTGTTTTATTTTTAAAATTTGAGATTCAGTTTGTTCATTTCATGGTTAAAAGTTCAAAATTTAAGTTTGTTTAAATAGAGTTAGAATACTCACGTATGTTATATCTATGGTCTCTTTTCTTCCAGATGATTGTGCCAAGATAATTTGCAAAACTGCTTAAATGAGCTTTGTTTAAATTGGCTTACAAATAAATAAATGCTGATATAAATTAAATACTACTAAAACCAAGAAACTTAAACAATCCAAACTGTTAATGTTTCAAATATTCTTAAAAACTAACTCAAATGGTTTTAAAATTCATGGTTATGTAATGAAGGTAGATCTTTAACCAATGAGGCTACATTTGTTGGTTAAATTTGAGTTATTAGAGTTAGATATAATGCAGACATGTCTTTCTTTGCACTTGTGTATGTTCTTCCTAAACTTATACTGGTATAAGGTTTACCGATCCCATAAAATAATATTATGTTTACTAGATGTTTACTATGACAAGGATTGTAAAATTTGCATTAACGAAATTGAATCATTATTTGGACATTCTCTCCTATACTAATGAAAATTTCCAATGACACTGCAAATTTTGCTTTTTGCGTGGAACCTAAATGGAAAACACAACTTAGAAGAAATTCCCTGAACTTATGTGATAAAACCTCCAACACAACAATAACAAAAAAGACGATGCCTCCAACCTCTTATCATACCTTAACACAGGGTTTCATCCTTTCATGCACATCATCATACCTTCCTTAGGGATGTGTTCGGTTTGCTAGCTGCCAGAATGCAATATACCAGAAATGGAATGGCTTTTAAAGGGAGGAATTTATTGTTACAATTTTACAGTTTTATGGCTGTAAAAATGTCCCAGTTAAAGGCATTCTATAAAATTGTCCAAATTAAGGCACCAACAAGAGGTTACCTTCACTCAAGAAAGGCCGATGGAGTTCAGGGTTTCTCTCTCAACTGGAAAGACACATGGTGGACATGGCGAAGTCTTCTAGCTTCCTCTCCAGGCTTCTTACTTCATGAGGCTGCCTCGGGGGCATTTTCCTTCACCTCCAAAAGTCTCTGGCTGGTGGACTCTGTGATTCTCGTTGCTCTCTCGTGACTCTAAAACAGGGGCTCTCTCCAAAATGCTTCCTCTTTTAAAGGATTCTCGTAAACTTATCAAGACCCACCAGGAATGGATGGAGTCACAACTCCATCGAAGCCATCTAATCAAAAGTTACCACCCACAATTGGGTGAGTCACATCTATATGGAGATTTTATCTAAAAGCTCTCATCCGGCAGTATTGAATGAGGATTAAAGGACATGGTTTTCTGGGTTCACAAATTCACATCGGCACAGGATGGATGACCTGGAGTAAGCAATTATAAATATATCTGAGATTATGGAACAGAGCCTTAAGGCTACCCTAAAAACCGCCCAGGCCCTTCAAGATGAAGTAAATCACCTAGAATCTATGGTTTTTCAAAATAGGCAGGCACTGGACATTATGACTGCCCAGTAGGGAGTACTTGCACCCTGTTATAGAAACATTGTTGCTTTCATGTTACTAAATCTCGCACTGTAGTTAAAATTTTTGAAAGATCAAACTGAAGTAGTCCAAGAATAAATAGAAAATTTGATCAAGTGCTTGATCAGGTACAAACATTCCACAGAAAAGATTTATTTCCTGGGTTTGGTTACTGGTTCAGTGGAATTTGGGGACTGACAATGTACTTTGTATTCATAATTATATATCTATGTTATATATATATGTATTTGTATGCTGTGTGGCGGGGTCACATTTCATTCTTTTTTCCATGTGACTATCCCATTATTGTAGCACCTTTTGCTGAATTTTTGTTTCTTTATTTTTTTCTTTCTTTCTTTGCTTGATTGTTTCTTTTTTTGTAGCACATGGGGCAGGAATCAAAACCAGGTCTCCTGCATAGCAGGCGGGAATTCTACCACTGAACTACCCTTGCATACCTCACAATTTTAATAATAATAATTTTATTTTTCTTAGATTCATAATTTTTTTTATAAATCATCTCCAATACAAATAACCAAAGCTAACTGTGTTTATATTTTGATAGTAGGGTGGAGGATGACTTACTTTTACATTGTTCTTTGTGTATTTCCCAAAATTTTGTATAGTTAATTGCTCTCCTAATTATAAAAACACTCCTTTTTTACTAATAAGACAATAAGTATATGTAATGTTGTTAACATGTAGAAACACTAGTAAAATGACTGCACATAAGTTCCTGAATGAGTAATATGATAAAAACTATATTAATTTTGAAGGAAATAATCAAGTTTGGAGGAAATCAGGAAGGAAAATGTCATGGAAGAGATAAAAAGCTAGGTCTTGAAGGCCCAGTAGTGATATAGAAAAACAAAAGGAAATGAGAAGAACAGTCCATGTAGTGAGATTGGAGGTTGGGAAAGATGGTGGAGAATGAAGGCGGTATTAGAAGGGACAGGGACAGAATTAAATCTGGTGAATGTGGGCGGAAATGTCGAAGTGCATATAGAAGGAATATGAGATTAACTTGCAGAGTGCCGGAGAAAGGGAGGCAAATTAGAATTAGCTGAAACTGAAAAGACAATTGAGATTGAATGTAAGCTTATTTATTACCCTGGTTGAAATAACCCACTGGTAGGTTTTAAATAGTACAATGACATGATGAAAAGAGTATTTGGGAGAATAAATCATTATGAGTTTTAGTCTGGAATAGAGGTGTGTTGAAAGAGGGAAAACAGAGCTGACGGTAGAGCAGTGGGACAGTTTTCCCCAGCGGTCTAGGAGAGAAATGGCAACTAGGTTGACTATGTAATTTTGAGCTTAGAAATAATTTGCTAGCGATTATAAGTATTAGTAAGGGTGCCTTTATTTATTGAGCATCTACTGTGAGAAAGACAGGGGTATATCATTTTCATAAATATCATTTGTTTCTAGCAATCCAGTGAGTGGGTCGGGAAAGGTTACTACCCTCTTTTTCTATGGAAGTAGCAACCAGGTGAGGAAGTGTCAATTTGTTCAAGTTATTGTTGTTCTTCAGAATTCCTATGTCTGTCTTTAAGTATTGTCTTATTTTTTTCTTATTGTATTTTATAGGAGACTGCGAAGAACCAGATGAAAATTAGGGAAATAGGTGAATAAGTTAATTCATGAATCTGTTGGAATTGAGGTTATGTAAAGGAATCCAGATTACTTTTGGTTCTTGTTTTTTTTTTTTTTTTTTAAATGTCACTACTGAAATCAGGTATGCTATTATCACAATTTAGTACTTTTTAATGACATCTCTTAAATTCAATCCAAAGATTTTATTACCCCCAAATATTAAAACATATGTGTTCCTTCCCTACATTCTCTTCTCTTTCATCCTCTCTCTTTCTTCTATAACTCATCTTTTCTTATTTATATGTACAAATGACCATCCAGCTCTCTATCCCTCTATTTTTCTTATAGTTTCCAGAGAGAAAAGGTATGTCAGCTTTCAATTTATATATTGTATACAAATTAAAACAAATTAAAATTAGCAAAATAAGCTTATGAAAATAAGATGAAGAATGACTAAGGAAGAAGGAATACAAATATGTAAAATAAATAAATATAAACTGAGTGAATAACTTTATCAATGATTGTTATTTGTAGCCAATCTTAAGTTCGTATCAGAATATATTCAACCGTCTATTTTTGCTTGTTTGTTTGGAAATTTGGTGGTTTTATTTCACATATTTTGGAAAATCTCTTTTAGATCTTGTTAGTGAACTTATATGATATCTGTCCTTTTTTCTGGCTTACTTCAGCATTATATCCTCAAGTTTCATCCATGTTGTCACATGCTTCAGAACCTCATTCCTTCTTACTGCTGCATAATATCCCTTCATATAGTATGATGAATATATATACCATTTTGTTAACGCACTCATCTGTTGGTGGACACTTGGATTGTTTCCATCTTTTGGCAGTTGTGAATAATGCTGCTGGGCACATTGGTGTGCAAATGGCTGTCCCTGTCACCACTTTCAGGTCTTCTGGTATATACCGAGCAGCAGAATTGCTGGGTTATAGGGCAACTCAGTACTTAGGCTTCTGAGGAACCACCACACTGTCTTTCACAGCAACTGTACCATTTTACATTCCCACCAGCAGTGAGTGTTTCTGTTTCTCCACATTGTCTCTGTATGAGTTGTTCAGCTATATACCAGAAATGGAATGCCTTTTAAAAAGAGGCTTCAATAAGTTGCAAGTTACAATTCTAGGGTCATGAAAATGTCTAAACTAAGGCACCAGCAAGAGGTCACCTTCTCTCAAGAAAGGCTGATGCCACCCCTAACTCCTCTGTCACCTGGGAAGTCACGTGGCTGGCATCCGCTGGACACTTCCTCCTGGGCTTGGTTGCTCTCAGACTGTTTCTTCACTTAGCATCTCTGGGCCTTCACTTAGCTCCTCTAAGACACAACTCAGGGTTCTGGCTTGCTTAGCATCTCATGAGAAGGCGCATGGCAACATGTGCTGGGTCCTGCATCTCCAAACATCTGGGTCTCGTGTTGGCTCTGTCAGCTATGAAGCAATTGTTCTCCAAGTGTCTGCATCTGCTGTAAGTTTTCTTCAAAATGTTTCCCCTTTTAAAGGACTCTAGTAAACTAACTAAGACCCACCTTGAATGGCTAGAGCTGCATCTCCATGAAGATAATCTAATAAAAAATTTCAACTCTATAGTATTGTATCAGGATTAAAATAAATAACTGCCCCCACAGGACTGGATCAAAATTTAAAAATGGCTTTTCTGGGGTATATAATAGCTTCAAACTGGCACAGTCTCCAACATCTGTAGTTTACTGTCTGTTTAGTAGCAGCCATTCTTTTGGTGTGAGATGATATCTCATTGTGGTTTTGATTTGCATTTCCCTAATAGCTAATGAAGATGAACATCTTTTCATGTGCTTTTTAGCCATTTGTATTTCTTTTTTTGAAGAAATGTGTGCTATTTTCTTTTGCCCATTTTATAATTGGGTTGTTTGTCCTTTTGTAGTTGTACTGTAGGATTCCTTTATGTATACTGGTTACCAAGTCCTTATCAGATATATGGTTACCAAATATTCTCTCCCATTGAGTTAGCTGGCTTTTCACCTTTTTCACAAAGTCCTTTGAAGGACAGAAGTGCTCAGTCATCAGGAGTTCCTATTTACCTATTTTTTCTTTAATTGTTTGTGCTTTAGATTTAAGGTCTAAGAAGCTACTTTCTATCACTAGGCCTTGAAGGTATTTCCCTATATTTTCTTCCAGGAGTTTAGCAATACTGTCTCTTATATTTAGCTCTTATATCCTCTTGGACTTAGTCCTTGTATAGGGTCTAAGGTAGGGGTCCTCTTTTATTCCTTTGAATATGTATATCCAGTTCTCCCAACCCCACTTATTGAAGAGACTATTCTGTCCCAGTTCTGTGGATTTGGGGGCCTTGTCAAAAATCAGTTAACCATAGAGCTAAGGGTCTACTTCTGAACTCCCAACTTGATTCCATTGATCATTAATATGTCTATCTTCCTGCCAGTGCCATGCTGATTTGACCACTTTGACTTTATAATAAGCTTTAAAGACAAGAAGTCTGGGGACTCTCACTTTATTCTTCTTTTGGGAGATGCTTTCGGCTATTTTAGGCTGCTTTCCCTTCCAAGTAAATTTGATAACTAACTTTTCCAAATCTGAAAAGTAGGTTATTGGACTTTTGATTGGTATTGCATTGAATGGATAGATCAATTTGGGTAGAATTGGCATCTTAACAACATTTAGCCTTCTGTCCATGAACACAGGATGTCTTTCCACCTGTGTAGGTCTTCTTTGATTTCTTTTAGGCAATACTTTGTAGTTTTCCGCATACAGGTTCTTTAAATCCTCAGTTAAGTTTATTTCTAGATACTTGATTATTTTAGTTGCGATTGTGAATTGAATTTTTTTTCTTAATTGTCTCCTGGGTTAGCTTATACTATTGTATAGAAAGATTACTGATTTCTGCATGTTAATCTTGTATCCCACCATTTGTTGAATTTATTAGCTTAAGTATCTTTGTCATAGGTTTCTCAGGATTTTCCAAATATAGGATCGTGTCATACACAAATAAGGAGAGTTTTACATCTTCCTTTCCAATGTGAATGTCTGTTTTTCCTTGCCTAATTGCTCTAGCTAGAATTTCTAGTACAATGTTGAATAACAGTGGTGACAGTGGGCATCCTCGTCTCCTTCCTGATCTTAGAGGGAAGCTTTCAGTCTCTCTCCGTTGAGTACAATGTTGGCTGTGGGTTTTTCATATATGCCCTTTATCATATTGAGGAATTTTCTTTTGATTCCTAGCTTTTGGAGTGTTTTTAACAAGAAAGGATAAGTTTGCTAATATGGCTAGGATGCAACATACCAGAAATGGATTGGTTTTCACAAAGGGGATTTATTAAGTTACAAGTTTACAATTCTAAGGCCATAAATGTGTCCAAATTAAAGCACCAACAAGAGGATGCCTTCCAGGTAACAAACCAGTCAGGACTGCCATTCTCAATGTGCACTGGAAGCTGCTGACCCTGGGAGTATGGAGTGGGCACTGTGCGCCTTGGCTGAGACCCCACCTATGGGCACAATGTGTCTAGTGATTCTCAGGCTGCGTGGAAAGATCTTGGGCTATGAGACTGAGAGGTACCACTTCCCCAGCCAACAGCTGGCCCAGGAGTGGCATACTCTTTGCCATCTAGCAAGACCTGGTTTATCTTAGGACACTGCTTGGACACTAGGATTATCCAAGTTTTTCAGCTAAAACAGTGCCTGCTTCCTATGCAGGGGGTGTGAACAGTCCCAAAAGACCTGGGATAGGAGAGGCTCTGTAAAGCCCTGCAGTTCCCCTGCATTTTCCAGCTTACCTAGCCGATGACACTTTTGGTGACTTAATCATCCTCAGAAGCCGTTTGCCTTTGAGCCCAGGCAGCGTCTGACAGGGAAGGGCTGGAACTGCGGGGTTCTTGTTCACTTGCTTAGCCAGCTGAAAACTGGTTCAATGTGGGGCTGTGTCCCCCACTTTACTAGTGGCAGAGGACTCCTTCAGCTGCCCCAGTCTGCAGCCATCCCCCAGGCAGACTGGGCCTCACACTGCTGTTTCCCCCAAGGTGGGAGATGGATACCAGGACCCAGAGCTGGAAATACAGTCTCTCTCCACGTTTTCTCAGACTCTTCCTCTCTCACTGACCTGAGCCTTGAAATGCCCTCCTCTGCCCCCTGGGTCCCAAAATGGTTGATTTGGATGTTTGCCTCTTTTAGTGAAGATTTTGTGGTTCTCTCCATAGTCCTCCATTTGGTAAAATTCCTCCTTGCTGCCCTTTTGTATTCTGCCCTCCACCATGGCTTAATTCCTGCCGTGGGTCCTGGTTGGCTTGGGTCCCTGTGTCTGGATATCGGTGAGGTTCTGTCTCACTGCTGTGAGAGATTTTATAGTCTGTGTCCCTGGTGGGGTGGCAGGGGTCCTGGCTGCTGCTTCTGGGCACTTCCTGAGGTATGTGTGACTGAGTGAGGGAAAGGGAAAGGACTGGCTGGGATAGAAATTGCCTACCTGATATTTTTCTCTTTCTTTGATTTAGGATTTGTAGACTCTTTCTCCAGTCTATTGCTTTCTCCAGAGTTCTGAACAAGTGAGAACAGTCCTTTTTTTCCCACTGAATCTCTGAGGATTGGTTTTCAGTAACTGTGTACATCACCATGTTGATGATGACATGCCAAACCATCTATTCCTTTCTTTCTTTTTTTTCATTTGCATGGGCAGGCACCAGGAATTGAACATGGGTCTCCGGCATGGCAGGCGAGAATTCTGCCTGCTGAGCCACCGTTGTACCACCCTAAACCATCTATTTTTAATAAGTTATTTTTGTGGTTTTAGATTGAAAGAAAACAATAAGGGGATTTATAGGAACTTTAATATAATAAAATAGCATTCATATCAATATATGGTTGTCTTAAAATTAGAATTTTTTTCTTCCAGAATTATGATATCTTAGCATGCAGATAAAACCGCAAAATAAAAATGGCAGGTACTATCTTTTTATTAACAGACCACAATAAAACACTATAGATGACATTGCCTGCTGTTTGCGCTAACTAGGCCATTTTGAGTTGACAGCATACATGAATAATTCCAATTCATCTCATATTTTCTGTACAGTAATCTATTGTTTAGTAAAAATATTTATTTTGAGAGAACTTTGTCTTGTTTAAAAATGATGTTCATAGCTAAAACAGCACTAATAATTCTGACTGTCCATAAAGTACTTTGAATAAAAGTTCAAGTCAGTAAACAAAAGTTCCTTTAATGTTATTGATCAGCATAAACAACACGATGTGGTTTTTATAATTTCAAGTTAATTTTTTTAGCTTGTGCTTTCTCAACTTCTTTTCCTCCATGTAATCTGTGCTCTAGTATTCACTTAAAGGTGAAAAAAAAAGGGGAACAGTAAGTGAATGTACAAGGAAGAAATGCAACTGTCACATGCACAAATTCTGGGTAGGTCTACCTTCAGATCATTCTAGAATAAAGATACACACACACATGCACACACACACATGCACACACATAGAGAGAGAAGGTTTGGTGAACTTAAACTGACATCCCTGAAAAGAACTGTTTCTTACATTTGTCCTAAATCTCTCATGCAGCTTCTCAGAATAAATTTCCCCTTGAATTACCATCTGTAGAAGATAAAATCACATGGTATCATTGTTTTAAAGGTAGTTGTCTACTTGACCCTCTGCTATGCCCTGGATATCTTACATCCAGGTGTCTCTTGTTGTTGGTCTCTTGAATTTATCATTATTTAGAAAATCCTTCTCCATCTCTATTGGGCCTTTACTTTTTGTCTTTATAACTTATACCACTGAAGTTTTAATCAAGTGAATCCAAAATTAACTGTTTCTATTTTCATATGAATCAAGGCAATCTTTATTTCTGATATTATGACACCTTGGCATTATTTAATCTCTTACTGCCCATTGGGACTTCCAGGTCTCTCTAGGACATTGGTTCTCAAGGTGTGGTCACCAGACCAACATAGTCAGCATCAGCTGGGATATTGTTAGAAATGAGAATTCTCAGGCCCTACTCTAAGCTTACTTAAGTCAGAAATGTGGGAAGGGGTCCATAAATCTTTGTTTCCTCAAGTCCTCCAGGTGATTCTAATGCCAAAGTTAGACATGCATTAGGACAACGGTTAAAAATCTCAACACTCAAGTTGAGGCTTGGGCCAATCACAGAAGAATTTCTAGGGATGGAGCCTGGGTTGCAACTTTTAGAAACGCTCTTGTTAATATGCAGCCAAGATTAAGAACCCCTGCACCAGGAAAAATTCCTAAAGTCTGAGATTCTTCTGATCTTGTGATATGTGATTCCTTACTTACTTAGTAGCTTCTGCACATAGAAGATGACAGGAGCTCTTGTTATGTATTTGAAGAACTTGAACTAGCATGTTTAGATAACTGCGTCAGTAAAGTTTGGAAGAAATAAACATTCATGACTTGAGATTTTTTTTTGGATGATCAAACTTAAGATCAATACCTTCCATCAAATCACTTTTAATTATTTTTGATAACCAAATCAGTCCCCAAATTCTGTGCCCTATTTCATTTCTTCTCTTCTCCCAATTGACATGACTAATGACAAATGTTCCATCTGATCTTTTTACATCAGGTTTTCTTCTAAAGATTTCTTCATCTATATATTGGCCTTTCAAAAACCCATACATGATCATGTTTCTCTTTTGCTTAAATCTCTCCAACAGCTCCTTATTATGTATAGATAAAACACAAGCATGTTGGCATGAAGAGTTCCTTCATGGACTGATAGCTCTTCACTCTCTCCAGCACACTTCATCTTCTAATGACACTAAATTTCTTGAACAGCTTTGTCTTCATCAATACCTAGCATATTGCAAGTCCTTAATACGTGTTTCTTTAATGAATAAATAAGACTACGATTTGCTGTGTTAAAATATACACAGGGGATATTTTAGCTTCTCATAATAGGGAAGAAACTTGTGTGGTCTAAGTTACCTGTAGATAACAAATAGAGAGTCTATTCTATCCTCTACTCCCCCAAATTTTTCAGTGACTTGAAGGCACTAGGTGAGTTACCAAGCTAAGGCAAAAATTAGAGGCATGTCTACTGTTAAGAGACAAACTAAAACAGACCTACACTACAAGAAATGCCAAAAGAAACTTCTCATGTTGATAGAAACATCACAAGAGATAGTAACTTGGATCTATAGGAAACTATGAAGGTCACCAGAAATGCAAATATGTAAGCAAATAATTTTTTAGAACTATATATGTACATACATACATAATTTCTTCAGTAGACAAAGCAATAACTATAACACCATTGAGAGACTTTCAATGTGTGTAGTTGTAGTATATATAACAAGAATAGCACAGAGGACCACTATAAATAGGTCTATACTATAGCAAGTTTATATTATGTGAAGTAGTGCTCACACTACACAGATTATGTTAAATTTAAGATTGAATATTGTAATCTCTAAACCAGACACTTAAAAAATAGCATAAAGAGCTACTGAAAGGCTAATAAAGAAACCAAAGTGGACATTAAAGAATTGAATACCCCAGAAGAAGCTGTAAAAGGAGGAACAAAGGAGCACAAAACAGATAAGACAGAGAGAAAGTATATAGGAGGGATATAAACGAGATGGCAATGTAAGACACTCCAAAAAAGTTCTCCCTCAGAAGCAACTAATAATAGGGCATATCTTATTTGCTTGGAATTTCAGATAATAACAGAGACTGGAAAAAGACTCCACAAAAGCCGAATCAAAAGGGAAAAGATTAAACAAAAAGACTGTAAGAGGTCTGTGGCTCTGACCTGCCAGTCTGGACCTGTGCCCCTCCTTTGGTCCCACGGGGCTTCGGAGTCATGCAGAGGCAGCATTCTGCTCTGGGCACCTCCTGCTGTGACCGGAGGCATGGACCACAGAAACACTCATGGGATAAAGTTGGAAACTCAGGCACATTCAGGCATGGGTACTCAAGGCCACTTAGACCCAGGGTGCAGCCCAAGTGGTGAGGCATGTATGCTTACGAAAGGACTCCCAGGAGACAGAATGACCCAGAGTGGAGCTGTTGGCAAGTGTGCACACACCCGATCTGTTCTCTAGTAGCCAGAGCATTTAAACAAAACAAACAAACAAAAAAAAGTGAGTGTTTTTTTTAAACAGTGACCTCATCTGGCTCCCTGGGTCAGGATACCCTTATGTGGGAAGATTCTAGAGGCAGAAATGACTTATGGAAAATGAAAACATTAAACTGCTGTAAAGGAGGGCCTCAGGAATGAAAATTTATAAGAAAGTATAATAAGAAAATTTATAATAAGAAAGAGCATGGGGGAGTATTTGGGAAAATCATGGCCAATGTGGAGGAAAACCTGCAAAAACAAAAACAAAAACAAAAAACAAGCAAACAGACAAAAAAGCAGCATAGGATTTCCAGAGAAGGAACAGGGAAAAAGAGACATCCTGGAAGCGAGACAATTACACTTAAAGAGGCAACCTTAACAGTTGCACCACATGCCCAGGGCAAGACACAGGTGCCAAAGACCTGAGAAAATCTGAAACCTTAAGCATGGGCAACTCTAAAATTGCAGTATAAGCTGGACAAAGCATTGATGAAGAGCCTGAACACACAGCCTAGCAACACTAAAACCCTAGGTTAGTGGAGAAACTACCTTTCAGAGTTAACAAATCAAAATAATCAGATGCCCAAACATCAGCAAACTATCATAAATCAAACTAAGAAACAGAAAATTATTGTTCATTCAAGGGAAAAAAATAAAACTTCAGAGGAAACATAGACTTTGGAATAATTAATCAAAAAATGTCAAACAAATCTCCTTAAATCAATTCAAGGTGTTGAAGAAAAATATGGACAAAAATAAAATAAATATTGCTATATAGAGCTAAAGAGCATTAAGAAGACAATGTGTGAACATAAAGAATTAGGAAATTTAAAAATAAACAAAAGTTAAGGGATGTAAAGTACAATAGTGGAGATTAAAATACACTAGAGCCATAAAACAGTAAATTTGAAAAGACAGGCAGAAGAAAGAACCAGCAAATTAGAAGGCAGAACAATTAAAATCATACATTAGAAGAACAGATAGAGAATAGAAAAATACTGAGCAGATTCTGAGAGATGTAGGTGACAACATGAAATATACCAACATATTCATCACAGAAGAGAAGAAACAGGTTATTTAATTAAAACCTCAAGGTAACCAAAAATAAATATTTAAAAATATACAGAAATGGAAATGAGAAAGAGATCTATAGCTACATCATAAAAGATCACCCATACACAGAAGGAGCCTGCAAAAAAGGAAAAGAGAGACAAAAAAATATATAGCACATATAAAAAACAAAGGACAAAATGGGTAAAGTATATCCTGCTTATCAGTAATAATACTGAATGTTAATGGGTTAAATTCCCCAATCAAAAGGCACAGTTCAGCAGAGTAGATAAAGAAAACAAAAAGCATGATACAATTTTTTTTTTTATTTACAAGAGACTCCCTTTAGACTCAAAGACACAAATAGGTTGAAAGTAAAAGAATAGGAAAAGGTATTCCATGCAAATAGGAACCAGAAGAGAGCTGGGACAGCTATACTAATACAGAACAAAATAGACTTTAAGACAAAATCTGTTAAAAGATAGAAAGGTCAATACTATGTATTAATAGGAGGGTCAATCCACCAAGAAGAAATAACAATCATAAACATTTATGCACCTAGTCACAGTGTGCCAAAACACATGAGGCAAGACTGAAAGGAGAAGAGATGATTGGAGATAGATGAGGGGGTAGATTGTAGATAGAGGAAACTCCAGAAATCAGTCCCTCCATCAAAAAACTATTGAACTGGCAGGAACTGTCTGAATCAACTATTTTGAACTCTGAAGTGTAGGGGAGCACTGTGCAGCCTCTGAGGAGGAGAGGGAGGATGAAGATGATAAATTGAAGTAACCGCTGGTGAGTTCTTAAACCAGCTACCAACCCCCAAATCCCAACCTCATGGAAAGCAGTAGCAGGGACTGGAGCTCAGGCTCTTGGCACAGCTTGTTGGTGTTAGAGTGCTAGGATGGGACGTAAGGACCTACGATCTGGATCCCAGAGCTCAGCTTTTGATTTGCTATTTCAGATCACTTGAGGCTAGCTGTGAGGGCAGCCACGGTTGCCACACCTCTCAGGCAAAGTGGGTAGAGGAAATTTTAAGAACCTAAGATTCCCCACAACTCTGGAAAAATAGTTGAAGGGCTGCATTAACAGGCAAGTGCTGAATCCAGACACAAAATGACACATTTTGTATGATCTTATTGTTATTAAATAATTAGAACAAGATATCCATATGGGGATCCCAATTAATTTAAGTGCTGACTTCTCATCAGAGAACCATGGAAGCAAGAAGGCAGTGATACACAATATTTAATGTGCTGTTTCTCTCAGCACAATTGCTAACCAAAAATTATATCTGTCAAGAACTTATTTTAAAAATGAGGGGGACATTAGGAAGTTCCCATATTAAAAAACAACAACAACAACAACTAAGGGAGTTCATTGTCACTAGACCCCTACTCGTAATGCAAAAGGGAATTCTTCAGACTGAAATGAAAGGACACTAGGCAGTGGATCAAGGCAGCTAAAGAAATAAAAACCTCTGGTAGAGAGGCATTTAATATTTAAAACACATGCTGCTTACCATCTCCAGTGTTAGAGGGAAAAAGAAACTCTTCCTGAGTCAGGCATCTGCAGATGTGATTATTTCAGATATAATTTGTGGGTCAAGTCTTGTTTGCTGCCTGACACCTTTGGAAGAGATTGATGGGTTAAATAGTAGAATAACTATTATGTAGGAGGGGTCATCTGTCTCCTTAGGTATACATTACAAGATTAGTACATGCTTGTAAAAAGAAAAGCCATAAAGTAGGGGATTTGGGGAGGATGGTGAAGTTGGAAGCTCCAGAAATCAGTCCCTCCACCAAAACAACTACTGAGAGTCCTGAAAGCTGCAAGAGAAATGCACTGAGTTATGTGCAAGGGAGTCCAGTATGCTTAAGTTCTGATTTCTCAATCAGAAACCATGGAGACAAGAAAGAAATGGTATGAAATAAAGTGCTGAAAGAAAACAATTGCTGACCGAGAATTTTATATTCAACAAAACTTTCCTTCGAAAATTGGGGAGAGATTAAGACTTTTCTAGATTAGCAAAAGCTGTCATTACCACTGGATCTGCCCTACAAGCAATGCTGAAGGGGGTTTTAAGACTGAAAAGAAAAGATACTAGACAGTGCATCAAAGCAGCAAGATGAAATAAAGACCTCCAGGAAAGGTAACCCTGTGGATGATGATAAATGCCTGATTTGTTATATGGCATTTTTTGCTATGTAACTCCACTTCTTACATCTTACAGGTGCTAAAAACTACATGCATAAAAAGTAATGATAACTCTGTGGTTTTGGACATAAAATATACAAAGATATAATTTATCAGAAGTACAAAATAGGTGAGGTAACAGAGGAACATATTGACAAGTGTATGTATATGCTATTGAAGATAACTGGGTACCAAATCAAATATGACTGTTATAAATTTAATATGTTAAATTTTAACTCTATATTAACCATAAAAAAAGATACATGAACAATATATTCCAAAGGAAATGAGAAAGGATGCAGTGGTACAAGTAAATATGAAAATAGGCATTAATGTAGTAATTGATGGTCAAAAAGGCATAAAATTTATAAAGGCAAAATCAAAAAATGGCAAAATAATAAATAAAAGGAAGGACATTCTGTGTTCATGGATTGCAAGACTAAATTTTGTTAAAATGTCAAATACACCCAAAACAACTTACACATTCAATGCAATCACAATACAAATGCCAACAGCCTTCTTTGGATAAGTGGAAAAGCCGATTATTAAATTCATGTGGAAGAATTAGAGACTCCCCGAATAGCCAGAGCCATGTTGATAAAAATCAAGGTTGGAGGACTCGAAATTCCCAATCTTAATAGTTATTACGAAGCCACAGTAATCAAAACAGCATGATATTGACACAAAGACTGACATATAGAACAATGGAATTAAATTGAGAATTCAGACATAAAATCTCACATTTCTGACCAACTGATTTTTGACAAGGGTGCTAAAAAAGTAGTCTTTTCAACAAATGGTTGAGAGAAAAATTGTTAGCCATATACAAAAGAATGCTTATGCAAAAATTAATTCAAAGTGGATCAAAAACATAAATATAAGAGTTTAGATCTATCAGACTCCTAGAGGAAAATAAAAGAAAACATCTTTAGGCCCTTGTGTTAGGCAATGGATTTTTAGAACTTATACCAAAACCACAAGGAACAAAAGAAAAAAACTATGTATATTGGAGCCGTAGTCATCAAAATTTAAACTCTTGTGCCTCAAGGACTTCAACACGAAAGTAAAAAGACAACCTATAGAATGGGAGAAAATATTTGGAAAGCACATAGGAATAAAAGTTTTAATATCCAGAATTTACAAAATGAAATCCTACAAACAACCCAATAAAAAATGGGCAAAAGACTTGAATAGACGGTTCTCCAAATAAGATATACAAATGACACACAAGCATATGAAAAAAGTGATTATCATTTGCCATTAGGGAAATGCAAATTAAAATTGCAATGTGATACCATTTCACATTCACTATTTAAAAATGGCACTACATTTCTTCCTTGTTGTAAGAAAATGTTCCGAAGTAATACACATTCAAGGGCCATTATTATACAATGTTCATGTGTTCAGGAAATAGATAAATATGTCGGAGATAGATAGATAGATAGATGATAGATAGATAGATAGACAGATAGATATACAGAATGGTATAGAAAATATGGCAAAATGTTAAAATTGTTGTAACTGCACATTGTGGAGCAGGGGGTGTTGGAGTTCTCTGTATGGAACATACATTATTTTTTCAACTGTCCTGAAAGTTTGAACTTTATTTCAAAATTAAAATTTTAAAGAAAAAAAGAAAACAAAAAGCAAAATGAGAAACCTAAAGCCATTAAATAATTACATCAAATATAAATGATGAAATACAACCAATAAAAAGAAAGTTTTCGGATAGATTAAAAAGCAACATCCAGCTATATGCTGTCTAATAGGAGACACACTTTATTTATAAAGACACAAAAAGATTGAAATTTCAATTAAACGTTAGAAAAATATATTCCATGCAAACTTTGATAATAAGAAAGCTGGACTGATTATACTGATGTCAGAAAAAACAGACTTCAAGACAATGAGTTTTGCCAGAAATAAAAAGGGACATTTGTTAGATGAAAAGTATAAATATATCAGGGGAACATAAAAGTTATAAATGCATATGACCCTAATAAAAGAGCTTCAAAATACATGAAGGGAAAACAAATAGGACAAAAGAAAAATAGATCTGCAGAAATATTTAGAATTTCCGATACTACCTTCTCAGTAATTAGAAGAACAATTCAGCAAATAGTAATCAGTAACAATGTAGAAGATATGATAATATTATTCATGTTGGCCTAATTAATACAAAGAGATCAATCTCCAATTGCAGAATATAAATTCTTTTCAAGTGCACATGGAACATTCTCAAAGGCAGATGATATGCTGAATCTTAAACAAGTCTCAATAAATACATTTCAAATGGTTGAAATCATATACAAATCAAATGGTTGAAATCATATAGATTATGTACTTTGCTAATAATGCAATTAAATTTGAAATAATAACAATAAGATACTTGTTTAGAGTTGATAAAATAGCACATTTCAGAGTAACCAATAGGCCAAAGAGGAAATGACACGGGATATTAGGAAATACCGTGTTGTTAAGACAATGGGTTAACAAATGGTAGTATAGGCATACAATGGAATTACTCAGCACTAAGAATGATGTACTGATATATGCATGTGCATGCGTGAATGTCACATACATTCAGTTTCTGGGGAGATGGAAATATTCTATTTCCTGATAGGTTTGGGGTACATGACTGTATCTGTCAAAACTGAATAGCTAACATTTCAATGCATTTCAATGCGTGTAACTCAGAGCTAAAAAAATGCCTACAATAATAATTATACAATTGTTATAATTATAATAATTACAATAGTTATTATAATAATGTAATGGAAGGTGGAAAATCAATCAAGGTATAGTTAAAAAATTTTAGAATGCTTATAATTATTGAAGATGAGTAATTAATATAAGTGAGGATTAATTATATTTTCCTGTTTGCTTTACATGTGTATGAAATTTTCTATAGTAAAAAGGTAGGAAAACATAAACAGTGACCATCTCAGAAATTTTTTACACCATTTAATAATTGGATCATGAAGAATATATTCTCAAAATTATCACCAGGAAACATTAATGGCCTTTTCTTCTAAATTCCTTCTGTGAAATGAGGTATTTTTGTGTTTTGTTTCAGAGAGCATTTTTTTAGCTAGTGATTTGTGATGGAAAACAGCAGCAACAACAACAAAAATGGATAATCTAAGGATTGATTATCAAAATAAATTATGCTGTAGTATTCAGCATAAGCTACATACAAAGTCATCTATGCTTCACCTAATATTTCATAAAGCTGGATCTGACCCTTCGGAAATCTTCAGTGTAAATTGTGTTTATTACTTTTCCCCTTTATAGAGATTAGTATATGGTACAGAAATGTAACCATTGTGAATTGTTATGTCAAGAATTATTAAATTTATCGCTACCCCTTAAGGCCTCTAGGTCCTTCATTCCCTTATAAAAGTGAATTAGATTACACTGACTTTTCTTGTTCCCTACAATTCATAATGATTGCTGCCCAAAGCATAATTCTCTTAAAGGTGATGTCAAATTGAATCTATAATTCTAGTTTGGCTGATTTAAGAGTTTATGTTTTTTCATTTCCCAGTGCCTGCCCATGCAAAAAAAAAAAAAAACAGAGTTTATGGTTTTTGGCTTTTGAGTTCTAATATTTCATCTTATATTCTAGCCACATCCTAAATGGTTACCTTATAACTAACTACTAAATTGTAAAGTTAACAACCAATGACCCACCTTAAGTAAAATAGTAGATGTACAAGAGAGAGGTAAAAAAGGAAATTGGCACATAACACAATTAAGAAAATTACTGGGTCATCATTTCTGCAACACATAGTGAGATAATGGTCATTATTTATAACACTCTCTCTCTCAACATTGCATGTTTGCTTTGCCCTCAAGTAACATCCCAGCTAATCAAGATTCTTTGCCAGATGATATAACCTAAGCTTTTACTCTTGCAAATACTGAGTACGTAATGGTACCACCTATGCAATTGCAGGTGTCATCAATGAGCTTTTTACCACTGGATAAAGCAATACTAAGAGGCATTCTAGAATCTCACTGCTCAAAGAGTAGTTCTCCATCATGCAGAACAAGCATCTCCTAAAAATACAAGATTCGAGCCCCACTTTCAATCCACTCTATCAAAATGTGCATTTTAACCAGACTCCCAGGGTGATGCATACTGCTTTAGCTGTTTCTCTGACATTGTCCTAGTCTACAGAATCATTCAAATCTTTGGCATAGAGTGCCCTACCTCTTTTTTATAGCAACAAACTCATTTCCCATCAGTATTCCTGATCTATCCTAGACAACACGGTATCTCCTAGAGGTCACCTTTAGTTTCTATTTCTGAGGTACTTCATGCAGTAGTGCTAAATACCCTCTTATGTTCTCTGTCACACACGGTAACATTTCTTTTTCTCATTGTCATACTAATTGTCAAGAAGTTCCACATTCATTTGACAACTTTGCATACTCAATTCAGTTTTATCTTCTGCTTTATCTCCTAATTTGCTACATATTCCAATGTTTATACCAGCAACAACTCATATTCCAATTTTCAATTCCTTGTTCCCTTCAGATCAAACTAATTCCATTTGTCAACAGTTCAGTCATTCTGACAACAGTTCACAGTGCCATGCCTAAATGATGGTCTAAGGAACAAGTATCATGTGGGACTAAATATTGATTCTAGCTATATGGATTCCCTCATTTATCCTATTTCCAAATAATGTCAAATTCTGGGGTACCAACATTTAAGATTTCAATATATCTTTAGAGGGGACACAGTTCAACCCATAACGCATGTCTATCAATATGATGTACATGCTATTGATATCAGGATGTATATATTTTCAGCTGTTTCTTCTCTACTGAGTTCCATACTTAATGTCCAACTGCCTGGTAGATAGTTCCATTTGAATGGTCATCCAAAACATAATGAATCCAAATAGAATGCTTGATATTCCTCCCTAAAATTCTCTCCTCCAGTCTTCTCTTTCTCTGATACTATCCATCTGTTGTCAAGCCAAAGCCTTGGAATCTAAAGATTATTTCTTTTCATCCCCTCTCACTCAATCCAATGAAATGTTTGGTAGGTTCTATATCTTAAAAGCATGTTGAATCTTTCTCTTACTCTGTCTTAGTCTAAGCCGCCATCATACGTCTCTCACTTGTATTCCCGGAAAAGCTTTTAACTGTTTTGTTTTTTTTTTTTTTTTGCATGGGCAGGCACTAGGAAACCAATCTGGGTCTCCCTCATGGCAGGCGAGAACTCTGCCTGCTGAACCAACGTGGCCCACCCTTAAGTGGTTTCTTTATCTCCACTCTAGCTCTGTATGGATTTTCCCATATTGAAGACAGAGTGATTTTTCAATATTCACCTACTTAAACATTTCCAATGCATTTTTCCAACACTTTAAATAAAATCCTGACTCCTTTTAAAGACCTTATGTTATCTCTCTGTCTGTGTCTCCTTCTCATCTCTTTCTGCCTTTCCAACCCTCTTTGCCATTCATCCCAAAATAGCTCCTCAAGCATGCCAAATGTGGCCAAGGGCCTTCACCCATTTTCTTTTTGTCCTTTGTTGGAATAGCCTATGCTCTCATGTGGCTGGCTCCTTCCATCCCTCAGCTCTCAGCGTAACTGCCATCTATTCAAAGGGGCCTTCCTTCATGACTCTAAATGATACCCTCCCTATCCATCATATTCACTATAGTTATCCTTTTTATGCTTCCTCTTCAGAGATCTGTACCATATATCTTGTACTCTGTTTACCTGCTTATTGATTCTATCTTACTTTTTAAACTAGCAGCTCTATGAGGCAAAGGCCATGGGTTTTGTTCATTTGTGCACTGCTGTGAGTCCAGCATCTATACATTGCCTGGAACCTAGTGGATAGTCAGAAAATATGTGTGAATGAGTGAGTGAATGAATGAGTACTGAAATTTGAACCCTGCTGAAATCATATTTTTGAAGTGTTTCGTGCAAAAAAAGAAACAATGAAAGAATGCCGTGTAACCAATAATGAATTTGAGATGGTGGCACAAAATGTTAATGAAATGTCTACTCATTTGGATTGATGGTGTAATGCTAAAGCATGAAACCCCCCAAATTATCCCTGCTTTTTAGCAGTTTTCTTCTGTACATGTGCAAGTGTACCTTACCTCCAGTTTTGTTTTTCCATTGCTCTTCATTCTTCCTCAGGTATGATTCTTCCTGTGTTTATTTGATAGGAATTCTTAAAAATGTTTTTTCTACTTATGAATCTTTTTTTTTCTTTTCCATGATTTCTAAGGATGTATGTGTATATCTGTATATGTATGTGCATTGGTGGAGTAACGATTTTGCGCTCTATTAAAAGGAAAATATCTCTTATGCATGATGGTATCACATTGTATATTAGCCTATCATGTGTGTGGTGTTTGAAGCCAAAACCCAAACTATGTTTGAATTTTTAATAGGTTGAAAAATAGTAAAAAGAGTTTGAACTAATGCCATCAACATCAGTAAATTTCTCATGGAGCTTAACTGTACTTTGGCAATTTTTAGTATTTCTTTGGACTTGACAAATGGGGCAATATCTTTTAAGAACTGAAAGAAAAACATTGTCAATCTAGAATTCTATAAATTCTTTGTTTTGAAGACAAAACAAAGACTTTTATAGACATACAAAAGATGAAAGAATTAATTATCAAAAGCCATACAGCAAGAATTAAAGGAAGTCCTACAGGCAGAAGAAAAATGAAACCAGATGGAAATATTAACTTAAGGAAAGAAATGAGGAATACCAAAAATGATGACTACATGGACAAATATAAAATGTTCTCTTTTAGTATTTAAATATATTTAAAGGTTAATGAATGATGTAAAAACATAACAGTAAAGTAATATGGTGCTTTTATTTAACACAGATTTGGAGTCAAATTATGATGACAATAGCACAAGGGTTTATAGGAGAGAAATACAAGTACACTACATGAGGTGCTTATACTGTATTGAAATAGTGTATTAGCACGTGAAGGTGAACTATTATAATTTAAAAAAAAAAACGTGTATGATAGATCCTCAAGCAATCCCTAAAATAGCAAAGCAAAGATTTTGGCTCATAAGCCAACAACAAAAGAAAATATCAATGTAATCATGATAAAAGGCTGCAGGTGCTGGCAGATGGGTGAGTCAGTCATAGCAGGTCCTTCTCCTCAGCCTCTAGCAGTCAGGATTTGTTTCCTGCTTGTCCTAGACTTGGATGCCCACAATGACGTCGCCCTTAGAGGAAGAAATCTGTTCCTGCTGAGCCTGGGCCACCTCAGGAATGTGGTGACCTAGGAACAGAGCCCATGAAGTGGAGTTTCAAATCAAATATTGGATTCTCCTTGTTAAGATAAAGAGTGCTGAGTGGCTGACACTGAAAATGGCATGATCTGCATTATGACCCCATAATTTTAAGATATAACAGGGAAGGAAGATATATGGACTTGTTGCACATGAAAAATGTGCACAGACAAAGGAAATCTATAAATCTTTAAAAGTAGGAGGAATTCTTCACCAAAATGGGTATATTCTGCTCAGTCATCAAGTCTGAACATCTCCAAGAGTTAAAGAGACAGTGTCCCTGGGTTCTGGTCATAGCCCTGCGTGGTACAGCAGCACGTTCTAGGACGGCTGTGATGGACTCTGTTGTAGGTATTGGCCTTTACATTCAACTGAAGGAAGCATGAATTTCAAAGTGTTGACAAATTGGGAAGTCCTGATTCTTTATAATTACGTTAATGCTATGATGGGGGTCCTGGGCTTTGTCCCTCTGGGGTGGAAACCAGACAATTCTCAGGGTAGCATGTATCTTCCGTATTGCAAAATTTGCTAAGCATACAAGGCACCCCTGCAGAAAGTCTCACAGATGTGTGGCGAAGATGGACCGCACCGTCCTTGGATCAATAGTGTTGTCAATACCAAAATCCTGCTTCTTTCACACTGTTTCTCCTTTTAGAACCCCTCTACTATATTCGTGCTGCTTTCCTTTTCGTTATGGCTGCATACACACAGCTTTATAACTGGCTCTCTTTTGGGCGGAAATGGTAAATATTCACACGAGTGCAGCCCGTGTGATCCCATTCCGACTGTTTCGTTTGAATTAGCGGCATTTGCTGCCACCTTGTTTGCTGGGGGATTTAGGAACAACCATAGTTGTTGGGATGTTAGTTTTCATCCAGATAAAGATAAGTCTCAGAAACAAAACTTTTATTGAATCATGAATTGGAGAGAAGGCTAAAGGTGGAATTCAATATTATGGACTGGATGAAGTCTTTGTTTTTCCTTATGATATGCGAAGTAGGTGGAAGGCTTTAAAGCAAGCTTTTACATGGTTAGGGATCCCTGCAGGAGAGGGATTGGAGTGGCCAATAAGAGAAGGCTGCCATCAGTACAGCTGAGCAGTAGAACAACACAAAAGCAGATAAAAGATGCAGAAATGTTCACTATAAAATAATGGAGTATACTAGTGGTGCCTACTGTCCTTTGAATAAAGGAATCAAAACCTTCTTCACAAGCACCTGCATTGAATAGCCTCAAATAAGGCTAGAAAAACGGAAGTTCTTTTTAACCAAAAGAGGCTTAAGATACTGGTTGTATGAAGGCAAAATTATTGATGATGCTTTTCTAGCAGGATTTCAAAGATGTGAGGGTGGCCCCTTAGAAACTGTGTGGGGAAGTGTCCCTGGGATGCTGAGACAGATTAAGTACCAGAGGGTGAGAAGGAAAATAGGTAGCCACTGATAAATTATCTTTCAGTCCATTCTGTTACTTGAAAATTGTACATATTACTAAAGAACTATGCAATGAGCCTTCTCTGATTAAGGTGCTGTTTTTTTCCTCAGAGGTGACCTAGTGCCATGATTTAAATATTTTTAATACCATGTTGAAACGGGGAAGCCATTCTGCATACACCTTTGAATTCCTGCCACTCTTTACCACCTTCCCCTCCCTGCAAAGGAAAAACACTTCACTCAAGTAAGTTAACTGCATTTTCTCTAAGATTGTTTTATGCACTGAACAGTATGGACCTCACCTGCAGATATAGTTCCCCCTTTTCCAGGAGCATCTGCATGTGATGCTTTTATTGTCTTTTCCCCGTAGTTGATAATTCTTATGTAATATCCTTAATACTGTAGATATAATCTATTAGATACAATATGAGCTCAAATTTTGCTACCTGTCTTTTAATAATGCAGTTTTGTCAAGTCAAATAAAGAACAATGGTTGTTCTGTATATTTAAAAGGAGGTATATGAAGGAACAAGGAACAGAGAACAAATATGACAAATGAAAACAAATAATAAGGTGAGAATTCATCTGTAACAATAGTATTAATTGCATTAAAGGCCAAGTCAGAAAATGTCAGAATGTGTAAAAACCAGGATGCAAATATATACTGCCCTTTTTAAATAAAATGACACAAATTCATAAAAAAAACATATGGGAAAGTATATAGCATGAGAAAACTAATAAAAATCAGCTCGAGTGGCTTTATTAATATCAGACAGTTAATTTCAGAGCAAACCCTGTTACAAAAGATAGGAAGATCTCATTTCATAATGATAAAAGAGATATAGGGGTGATCTCATGAAGAGCTCATCACAATACCAATCATTTATATACCTAATAATAGATCTTCAAAATACATGAAGCAATAACTGGTAGAACTGTAAGGAAAAATTCACAACTCTAGCCAGAGATCTCAATACCCTTGTCTTAGTTTGCCAGTGCTGCTATGATATGACCCACACAATGGGTTCACTGAAAGAACAGGAATTTATCGTCTCATGGTTTTGGAGTCTAGAAGTCCAAACTCAAGCTCTTGATAGGCCATTCTTTCTTCCAAAGTCTGTAGCATCCTGGTGCTGGCTTGCCACAATTCTTGGTGATTCTCGGCTAGCATTTCAGCCTCCATCTCAGGGTGATCGGTCTCCTTGGCTTCTTTTGTGACTTTCTCTAATTTATGGCTTCTCTTACTGTGTCTAAATTTCTTTTCTTATAAGGACTCCAGTCATGTAGATTAAAACCCTCTGAGATTCAATTTGTCCTCCTGTAAATAGGCACTTTAAAGTTCCTATTCACAAATGACTACACACCTTAATGGTTAATAACATCTTCAAAGGTCCGAATTTCAAGTGGGTTCACTCCCACAGGAGTACGGAGCAAGACTTGACTGTGTCTTTGGGGGGGTGGAATTTAATCTCCAACAATCCCTTTCATTAATTGATAGAACAATGAAACAGAAAATGAGTAAGAACATAGAAGATTTGAACAACAGTATCAGTCGACAAGGGAATACATATTTTTTCAATTATACAAGGCCAACTATATACTGGGCCACAAACAACTCTCAATAAATTTAAAAGGATTCAAGTCATACAAAATATTTTTTCTAATTTCAATGTAATCAATAAGAGAAATACTTCTGGGAATTCCCAAATGTTTGGAAACTAAATAACACAATTTTATATAACCCGTGTGTCAAAGAAAAAAAAATTAAGATGGGAATTAGAAAGTATTTGAACTAAATGCATATGAGAACATATCAAAATTTGTGGGATGCCAGTAGAGCAGTATGTAGGTGTGCTGGTTTGAAATGATGTATGTACTCTAGAAAAGCCATGTTTTAATCAAAATCCTGTTTCATAAAGGTAGACTAATGTTTGAAACTAATCAGATCATCTCCCTGGAGATGTGTTTTAATCAAGAGTGGTTGTTAAACTGGATTAGGTGACGATATGTCCCCACTCATTTGGGTGGATCTTGATAAGTTTCTGGAGTCCTACAAAAGGAAACATTTTGGAGAATAAAGGAGATTCAGAGAGAGCAGAGAATGCTGCAGCACCACGAAGCAGAGAGTCCAGGAGCCCATGACCTTTGGAGATGAAGAAGGAAAACACCTCCCGGGGAGCTTCATGAAACCGGAAGCCAGGAAAAAAAGCTAGGAGATGACTCTGTGTTCGCCATGTGCCCTTCCAGTCGAGAAAGAACCCCTGACTGTGTTTGCCATGTGCCTTCTCACTTGAGAGAGAAACCCTGAACTTCATCGGCCTTCTTGAATCAAGGCATCTTTCCCTGGATGGATGCCTTTGACTGGACATTTCAATAGACTTGTTTTAATTGGTACATTTTCTCAGCCTTAGAACTGTAAACTAGCAACTTACTAAATTCCCCTTTTTAAAAGCCATTCCATTTCTGGTATATTGCATTCTGGCAGCTAGCAAACTAGAACAGTAGGGGTAAATTTATGGCACTAAATGCCTTTATTAGGAAAAAAGATGATCTTAAATCAATGATTTGATTTAAATTAAGTTAATGATTCATATTCCATCTTAACATACTAGAAAAAGAAAGGGAAATGAAACCCAAAGTAATCAAAGAAAAGTAACAAAGTTCAGAGCAGAAGTTAATGAAATGAAATAGAAAAAATGATAGAGCTATCATTAGAAACAAAAGTTGGTTTTAGATAAGATCAATAAAATTTACATATTTCAGCCAGACTGATTTGGAAAGTGAGAGAGAAGACAAAAATAACCAATATCAGAAATGGAACGGTGACATTGCTACAGATTCCAGATACTAGAATGTTAATAAGGGGACATTATTAATAACTTGGTACTACTGAATTCTTCAAGTTCAAATGATATGAAATGATAAATTTCCTTGAAAGACATAAACTACAAGTTCTTATTCAATAAGAAATCTTCTGAATATCCCTATATTTATCAAATAAATTCTGTTTATAGTTAAAATCTTCACACAAAAGAAAAACCAGACTCAGATGGCTTTACTGGTGAATCTAATTGTCTTATTTTGCCAGACTTCCATGACAAGTTCCATACAACCTGGCTTAAACAATAAGCATTCACTGGCTTATGGTTTTGTTTTGTTTTTTTTTTTGTTACATGGGCAGGCACTGGGAATCAAACCCGGGTCCTCTGGCATGGCAGGTAAGCATTCTTGCCTGCTGAGCCACCGTGGCCCACCCTGGCTTATGGTTTTGAGGCTGGAAGTCCAAAATTAAGATATCAGCAAGGCTTGCATGCTCCCAGAGTCTGTAGCATCCTGGTGCTTCCTGCCAGCAATCCCTGGTCTTTCTCTTGACTTCTGGCTTCCAGTTTCTTCTCTTTATAAGCCCTCTAGTAATACGGATTAAGACCCACCCTGATTCAGTTGCCGCATCTCAGTAGAAAATAGTATCTTCAAGGGGTCTTATATACAATGATTTCCCACTCACAGGGATGCAGATTAAGATTAAGAACATGGGGCGGGCCGCGGTGGCTCAGCGGGCAAAGTGCTTGCCTGCTATGCCGGAGGACCTCGGTTCGATTCCCGGCCTCAGCCCATGTAACAAAAACGGAGAAACAGAATACAATAAAACAAGAAAATGTTTAAAGATGTTTCCCTTTCTTCCTTCCTTCCTTCCTTCTATCCTTCCTTCCTTCTCTCTGTCTTTCCTTTAAAAAAAAAAAAAAAAAAAAAAGATTAAGAACATGATTTTTGGGGGACATAATTCAATTCACTACAGCTACTAAATATTTAAGGAGAAAAGATTATCTCTTGCACCAAACTGAAGAGGAGAAAATTCCTCCCAAATTATTTATAAAGCCAGATTGCTCTGATCCCAAAACCATAAAAGACATTGCAAGAAAAGAAAAATACAGATCCTGAACATAGATGTAAAGATTCTTAGCAGTATTTTAGCAAACTACATGAAGCAATATATTAAAAAAGGGCAATACATTATGATAAAGTGTGTTTTTAGCCCAAGAGGGCAATTGAGGTTTAGCATTCAAAAATTCATCAATGTAATTCAACATACTAACAGTCTACAATAGAAAAAACACATCATCTCAGTAGATACAAACAACTTTACAAAATTCAGTATCCGTCTCTAATAATAATAAAAAGGAAAAACTCTAAGTGAAATAGGAATAGAAAGGAAATTTCTGAACCTAGTAAAATCATTCATGAAAACCTACTGCTACATCCTACTTAGACATGAAAGAATACATGTTGTTTCCCTATGATTAGGAACAGAATGAGGATGTCTGCTCACCACTTCTATTCTACATGTACCAGTGATTCTAGACCATGCAGTAATGACAAAGAAAGAACAAGAGAAAGGAAGAAGGGGAAGGAGGGAGGGAAGTAAGGAAAAACATCCATGATGGGAAGAAAGATATAAAACTGTCTTGATTTCAAGGCAACATGACCATCTGTATGGGAAATCAATGTTTTAAATAAAAGGTATTGGAATTAAAAATTATGTTTTTAAGGATACAAGATCAATATCCAAAAATCAACTGCTTTTTTCTATACAGAGCTCAAGCAATCAGACATTGACCTTTAAAAATTACTATTTAAATTAGCATAAGATATTACATGCATGGAGAGAAATCTCCCAAAAGATATACAAGAACTGTACACTAACCATTAGAAAATACTAGGAGAAATTGGAGAAAAGCTAAATATATGGAGCAGTATATCATATTCCTGGGTCAAAAGACCAAATATTGTTATCATATCAAATCTCTCCAAATTGATCTATGAAATTTATGCAAACCCAAACAAAAAAAACTCATCAGGCCTTTTTTTTTTTTTTTTGTAGAAATTGACAAACATATACACATGGAAATGCAAAGTTGCCAATAAAACTTTGAAATGAAGAACAAAGTTAGAGAAATGCTACCTGATAAAAAGGTTTTTATAAAGCTTTAACAATCAAGACATGGTGCACTTGGCATCAAGATAGTTGAATAATCAAGAGAACAGAATTAGAACTTGAAATAGAAATATATGTATAGCAACCTGATTATCACTAGAGATGTAAAGGAAATTTAGGGGAGAAACAGTGTTTTGACAAATGGTGCTGGAACAATTGAATATCCAAATGCAAAAGAAAAAAAAAGAAAAAACACAAAGCTCTGAACAATAGATCATTTACAGACTAAAATTTCAAAGAGAAAAACTTTGTGACCGTGGGATGGCCAAGGTGTTAGTGTACGTGTGTGCTTGTCCATACATATATAGGTCTATATTTCTATCTCTAGTTCTGTTCTGATTATTCATCTATCTTGATGCCAACAGCACCATATCTTGACTGTTGTATGTTGATATGAAATCAATATGTTCTATGATCCATAGAAGAACAAATTGATAAATTGCTCTTCATGAAATTTAACCTCCTTCCTGAATCCATGTTAATTTTTTTTTGGCCTTGTTCTTTCAGGTCTAAACTTTTCTTTTTTTAAGCTTCTCTATTAAAGTGTAAAGAGAATATATTTAAAGTTTATAATTTCATATCTGTAACTATGAAATCATCAGCATATTGATAACCATTGGTAAACTGAAAACCTTAATTTTTAAGCCTTTTCAGCAACTGGCTTCATTTGATGCTATCACTCTGTAGAATTGTTGCTTCCAGTTTAATTTTGTAACCCTCTATTTAGTTGAGTGGTGGTTTTTTTGAAGATGCAGAATTTTTTATTGGCCACCTGTTCCCCAAAGGGCACCTGTGCTTGAGGCCTCCATGTCTCAGAGCTTTGGTGTCACTGGTCTCAGATACCACTTTGCCGTCCATGATACTGCAGGTGGTGGCCTTGTTTGCTTGCATTTGCTTTTGTGCAGGGCATCACTGAGACTGAAGTCCTCCCCGTCTTCTAGCAGGTAGCAGTAGGGGGTGACCTCAGCCTCCAGCCTGACCTTGATATTCAGCAGGACCTTATACTCTTGGACCTGGTGCTGCCCCTCTGCCTAGGTCTGTGCCAGCTCTGACTCCTGGTGCAGCAGGATCCATCTATAGGGCGTAGTGGGCTTCTAGCTCCCTCAGGCTGTTCTCCAAGCTGGCCTTCAGATTTCTCATGGAGTCAAGGTCAGTTTCCAAGGATTGGACAGTATGTCTCACCTCCCTGAGTGCATTCTCAGCAGCTCTGATCTCTGCAGAATAAGAGGTGAGCACTGTGATGCTCTCTTCATCTGCTGAGACCAGTACTTGTCCAGCTTCTCTCAATTCTTCTGAGCCAACTCGTCATACTGGGCCTGGATATTTGCCATGATCTTGCTGAGGTCTTGAGACTTGGGGGTATCCACCTTCTGGTCAGCCCAGAGCTGGTGATCTGGGTTTGTACACCCTTCACTTCCTCCTCATGGCTCTTCATGAGGAGCAGCTTCTCTTCGAGAGTCTCGATCTCCACCTCCAGCTGCAGCCAAGAGATTTTGGTGTCATCAATGACCTCATGGAACCCATGGATGTCATTCTCCGCAGACTGGCACATTGTCAGCTCAGTCTTCTACTTGACTCTGAAGTCATCAACAGCCCGTCGTCATTGTCAATCTGCAGAATTGGATGCTGGCATTGTCCGCGGAATTTTCAAAGATCCGAGCCCTTAGTTCCTTGATGGTGTTCAGATAGTGGCTTAAATCCCTGACATGGGGTTGCTGAATTTTGCCCTCTAGTCTCCGATTTTCTGTCTCCAGGCTCCTCACTCTGTCCAGGTAGGAGTTCAGGTGGTCACTCAGGGCCTGAATGGTCTCCTTCTCATTCTGGATGCCCACCATTCCCACCAGACCCCCAGCCATCCTGCTGGCCAGGCCCACGGCCCCTGAGCCACGCTGGGAGCTAAAGGAGCAGGATACGGAGGCTGGAAGCTAGAGCTGCCGCTGCCTGCATAGGTGCTGGCTGCGCTGTTGGCTGGTCAGACCCAGAGGCTGGGCAATTGGACAGAGCCCAGGGATCAGCAGTTGGTGGGGAAGGTGGGAAGCTCATGTTGTCTGGGGAGGAAGGCATGAGGCCGAGACTCAGGATATGACCAGCACCTGTATTTAGTTTTAAAAAGTTTAATACTTCTTGATTTTGCTTGGCAAATTCTAAAATAATAATTAAATTTTGTGAACTACTTTATATAGATACATGTAAAATATATATTATAATGAATCATATTTTGATATACTTGATAAAATTTATTTTTACTTTCTTACTTTATTAGTAAACACAAATTATTTTATCTTCTCATAGTCTGGAATTATTTCAAATTTTGTTTATTCTTTAAAAATATTTTGAAAAGGAGCTTTTGTAGACCTACCTACATAAAGAAGAAAAATCAATGCCTGTGTCTGTTAGAACAACCTTTCAAAAGGATGTTTACCTGAATGATTTATCATCTATTCAATGATTTGATTGTAACAATAGTCTCAAAAATTGTGAAACTATGCAATGTCACATTAAGAATATATTTAATTTACAACATTATTTCCAGTAGAAAGGAAATAGCCACATAAAAAACATTTTCAAATGACAGTATTAGGGTCTCAATATATGTCCCCGAATAGATAAAATTTAAAGAAATTATTTTATATTTAAGATTACAAAGGTTGGGGCAAAGATATAGAGGATTCCATTTTTAAAG
The DNA here is from genome assembly GCF_023851605.1 of Tamandua tetradactyla. NCBI lineage: Eukaryota > Metazoa > Chordata > Mammalia > Pilosa > Myrmecophagidae > Tamandua > Tamandua tetradactyla. The sequence goes on along the minus strand of NC_135352.1, from coordinate 36,330,918 downwards.
AAGATTATATCAGCTTTGTAAATAGAGTTCTTTACTTTTCCTTTCTTGGCAATTTTAGTTATGGGTAATGTGTTTAAGGAAAACTGAAGGACATGTATGTAGAATTATTTAGGAAAGAATTTCTTTGCTTTTAAGATGTTCTTGGCAGAAGAGAAATGAAAAAAAGAACAGGAATAGATATTCTGAAAGAAACACTTGGTTTCCAGCTGACATTTTAGTTATATGATTTAAAATGAAATCACCTTATTTAAAAACTGTTTTGTTTTTGTTATTGTAGTTTCAGCTGTAATTAGCTTAAAAGGAGCTAATTTGGGGGTTAATAAACATTGCTGCCTGTCTTTTATCCCCAACTCTTGGCTCAAGGGTTGCTGGGAAAACACTGGGAAATTGTGCAAAAGAGCAAGGAACTGCCTGTGAGAGAAGATCAAGATCTCATTTCCTCTTCCTTTACAGAAATACCAACAGAGATTAGGAGGTAGGAAAGGTCACCAAGATTTTCTCATGAGGGATATCAATCTGAGAGGAAGTTGGAACTGGCAACTAAGCTTAAAGCCAGCGCCCAGATTGTTGAGGGGAGGAGAGGGTGTTGTGGGTGGGTATTCCTGAAGCCAGAAATCTCTCTGGTCCCAGTGTCCGATCCACTCCCCCAATGTTAAGAGTTTATTTATGATTAACTGTCATGCAGTATTTTTTAAAAAAATAATTATATAAGTAGAAGCCCAAGTTTCTAGAAGTATGGAGTGGCAGTAGATGAGTGTAACTGTAGAAGTAGAAAGGCAAGGAGATCTGCTTATCTTTCTCCTATCGCTTCTCTTGGAAGTTACTTGAGATGGTCTTAAGGTGAGATGATCAGAATTGCATAGTAGGGAGCATGCAATGCAGTAGTGACTCTTGTTCTAGATCTTTCTCCAGTACTGTCCTGGGTATCCAGCTTCCTTTGCAATGGTGTTTTCAGAACAGCTTTCTGATGCTACCACACTGTGGGCAGTTCTATGTAGAGATGAACATTCCATTGATCATCCTTGGAGACTCCAGTTTGACAGCACCGGTTTCAAACTCACCAACCAGCACCTGATGATACTGTGGTGTCCTCCAGCATCAAGGTGATGGTCCAGAACTCTGATAATGCCTCTAATGCAGTAGCAATGATGTCTGATATATGATTAACACTCCCAAAGATGTGGGATTACCCCAGTGGGTGGTCACATTGTTTCACTAGTGAAAGAAATGTTTACTTATTGTCTGTCTTTCCCCACTAAAATGTAAGCTGTGTGACAGCAGGGCCTTGTTATTGACTGGCCAGTGGTGAGCATACCTGGCACAGGGGGGCATTCAACAAATTTTAGTTTTTTCTCCTCACATCATTTAATAAATATCTACTATGAACGAAATAAAGTGTTGGTTCATGGAATTTACAACTCTTTAGAAAATTCCCTATCTTCTGAGAATTCACAATATAATGATGGGGTGAGCAAAAAGAATACAAACTTAGAATTCTAAATGAAAACTAAATTTTAAATTGGAGTTTTGACTCATGCCTAGGAATCAAGGTAAATGTACAGAACGTAGAGTTTTAAAAGACACAATTTGGTGATGAAGAAGTTTACAGAGGGTGGTGCAATGGTGACTGAGTGACAGAATTCTCACCTCCATGCCAGAGACGCAAATTCGATTCCCACTGTCTGCCCATGCAAAAAAGAAAAAAAAAGTTTATGGAGTCAGGTTTTGGGTTGAGTTTTAGGCCCATGTATTAATATTCCTCGAGTGATAATAAAATAAGTAAGAAGAAAAGAGTAAGTTGAGCTTGTGAAACAGTGATGCATTGTGGCATATTCTCTGGAGTAGATATGAAATATTAAATATAAGTAAAAAATATATAGTTTTAAGAACTAACAATATAGCTCTGTGATCTCATGCCAAATGACTCCCACCAGAATAAAAATCAAAATAAGGTTGACAAAATATATTTTTATTTAAAAATTTAGAAATTCATTACACCAAATACTGTTGATCAGGATGGTTTGCAATGCCATATACTTTTATAAATCTTTTTGATGTAGAAATATTTAAACATGTTATCTCTATTAAGACAATGTTTTGCTTGGCATAACAATATTTGTAAATGTGTTCTGAAAGTTGTTAGATGATATATAAAGTGAATTATTATTTCCAAAATATTAACATACCAAAATGCGGTATCATAAGAAAGTCCAGGATGAGTCCACAGCAGAACAAATGAATTCCAAAATCTCGGGCTTCTTTGCTTAAATTTAAGTTCCAGTGCTGCCACTTGCCAGCTGTCTGACATTGGACAAATTATTGAACATTTCTGTGCCTCATTTGTCTCATCTTTAAATTAAGACTAAATTGTAGACCATATGAATTAATATTTGTAAAGCTTGTAATACAGTAATTACTGGAACATAGTAAGAGCTTTGAAAGTGTTAGATAAAAATAAAAACATTCAATCTCAAGATATCTAGAAATCATCCAAGTGGTGTGATTGAATCTTACAGGTTTTATTTTAGCACTAACTCAGACTGCAGTGAGGTGACCATAAGACAATGCTTAGAGCAGGTTGACCCAAAGCTCTGAGTGTGGAGTAGAGTGATGGTTCAGTAATTTGGGATCCATGAGCTGTTCAGTAAGAAACTTAAGATCAGGGTAAGATGGCAAGCGGATACCATTTGAAACTAAGAAGGAGGAGAAATGTAAGAAGTTCACAAAGGAGTTTTTGGGTCTGTAACAGAATGGCCACCACAGTCCTTTGTGCCTGGGATTACGAAGCAGGTAGAATCCCAGCTTGACTTTATCCCTGAAACTGCTTTGGCCTGACATAGTCCAGCAACTCAGAGTTCACAGCCTGTACTGCCTGCTTGGAGTAAAACAGCCCTTGCTGTGAATCAGACCCCACCCTCGCCATCAGTTTTTCCTGGCAGGGACCCCTGGTATGAGATAAAATTTGAGAAGAATCCCCAAATTCCTTGGATTAGGGATTTGGCCCTTCCCTCTTCCCCATTACTTATGACACCTCAACTCTGGGGAAATTGTCAATAAATATTTTGTTCATTTGGGTTTGCCAGAAGTTTTCAGAGCAATGAAGCTTGTGTCAAGTAAGATAGAGAATACTTGGAAATAAAATAAGAGTGCTGATGAAAGGTGTATCTGGAATAGAGCATATAAATGCTTGTAGGCAGAAAAACTCACTGACAGAAACGGTTGCAATCAGTTTAATATTTGCTAAGTTCCTCCATAAATAATTCAGTTTTCCAAATGACAAAGAAAGTTCTCATGGGAATGTACTCTAGAAGAAAAATGGATGCATAGAAGTAGGAAGTATAATTTATTGAAATTTATCTTCACCCATGAAGATAACTTACCTGATTAGCAAGTTCTCTTCATATTCCACAAACAAGTGTCTTAGGTTCTTTATGAGTATTTTATTCCCCAGTAATATAGCTTTGAAACACAATTTACTTAGAGAGTAATACAGGATTTTAGCCTTAAATTTAGTATTATGAACCATGTTGGAAAAAATGAAGTGAAATTGGCACAAGTTATATTTTTTATTTATTTGCACACATTCCATGTCCACAAAACATACACACCTCGACAAGTTTTATTTTGAAGTTAAGACCTCTCATCAGATTGTTCACATGCTATTTAAGATGTTTATTCTTTCAAGCAATGAGACTGTGTTCTTTATCTGGCACTGAAGAAATAGTACCCCAAATCAAATTAAGCTACTACTATGTTTACTCTTGGATTTTAAATGTTAACATCTTAATATTTATGCATTTCCCTTCCTTTTGTTTCACTTTACGATGCTCAGTAGATGAAGAGGTGACATGGTGTGGGCACAGCTGGGCAGAGTCCAGGCTGGATAAGGGAGAATTCAAGCACTGGCCAAAGTCTCTGCTTCCCAAGACTGAGATCATGGAAGGAATGAAGAGAGGGAATGAAGAGAAAAACAACTCAGCTTCCTGGGTCCTAGACAATTAAAAGTCTCTAGTTCCTGAAGAAATTGACTCAATATTTTAATGGCCTTTGTTTGCCTTATATCTGTTAATAATTCCCTACACCACTTTGTGTTGGCTTAAAGCTGTTTTGTACCCCAGAAAAGGCCAGGTTCTTTGAATCCATTCCTGTGGGTGCTGACCTATTATGAGTGGGATCTTTTAATTAGGTTGTTCAGTTGAGATGTGACCCACACAATCCAAGATGTGTCTTAATCCTTCACTGGAGCCCTTTATGAAGACAAGAGAGAGAGAAACACCAGAAAGAGCTCACAGAGAGAGAAACATCCAGAGAGTCTGGGAAGGAAAGCCCTGGAAGACGAAAGCAAGGACCCACAAGAACTGATAGAGCCAGAATCTGAAAGTAATGAAACTCAGGAGAGAAGAACCAACAGACTGTCCATGTGCCTTTCTGTGTGACAGAGGAGCCCTGGATGCCAGCGGCCTTTCTTCAGAGAAGGTATCATCCTACTGATGCCTTAAATGGGACATATTCATGGCCTTAGAACTATAAATTTGTAAACCAATAAATCCCCATTGTTAAAGCCAACCCATTTCTGGTATTGCATTCCAGCAGCTTTAGCAAGCCAAAACATCACTCCCTTTCTGCCATCTATCTCTTCTAATACTCTTAGTAGTGAGAGAAAAATTAACTTCTTCCTCCTAGACTCTGAAACTACTAAAGAAAATTGGATAATAAAAAGGCTGACATTTATTGAAAAGTACAACACAGCATTCATTCTAAGTGCTCTACAATTATCTACCTATTCAATCATCAAATAAGCTCTATGAGATAAGTTCTATTACTATCACTGAAACAGGATCATATTTACCTGTATATATGAAAAACAAAAAATATCTGTAAGAATAACAATGACAAAGTAGTGACTCAAACACATAGAGTTTATTTTCTAATGTAGAAAGGATGCAGAAATAGGCAATCCAGGACTGGGATACTGAATAACTTCGTGGGGTAGAGAACAGAGTCTTCACATCTTCCTGTTCTACCATTCAGGGTACTTCACCACCCAGACCAAGATGGCTGTTCTAGCTTCAGATATCACATCTTCATTCTAGTCAGCAGGACATTTAAGGACAGTCTCCAGAAGTGTCATAGAACACTGGCATACCTATGAGGTTTCAGAAAGTAGTCACATTTCCATAACTTATCATAAGACAGGAGTAAAACTATTCTTTCACTCAGTCTGGACAATGAGAATGGAAACCTTGGACCTTATCATCTGCATGAACATGACTTGGCTATCCACTGTCTTCACTAGACTTTTTTTTTTTTTTTTTTTTTGAATGAAAGGCTTTATTTCAAGCATGTTCAGGAATATAGAAAATAGTGCAAGACGTGTTTAATTAACACAAGGATTTTGCTACTTAAACATATCACTAATTCATTCATTTTATTCCCTCAGCACTTTTTTTTATTGGGAAAATATGCTCTTTTTTTAAACTATGCACTCTCATAGCCATGCCATTCACTTTTATTTAGTTGAAATAGCTAAATATTTAGACTCGTCTACTTTGAGCTACATAACTGTGAATCATAGAGAAAGTTCATTGACTCAGATGCACCTGATTGTTATATTGTGATGATAATTAGAGTTTTGCTCAGCAAAATTCATGGATAAGTCAATAAAATAGTGTCCATAACATTGAAAGGAAATGCTTGAAAATTTTTAGGAAAGCCAACTCTCAAATACGAGGGAAGAAGCCACAAAAATACATGCAATTTCAATCCTAATTAAAACATAGCTTTACCTATTCATTAACACAGGTCATTTATAAGGCTCCACTAATACTCTTTAGCCTTGTTCATTCACTCATTCTCTAGGTGTTCATTGAATACCCACTACATGGGTATGCAGTGGGGGACACTGCTATAGGAGACTAATTAGTTTTACAGTTTTGTTGGCCATACCAACAGAATAGACAGCAGTCTTTCCCTCAAAAATTGCCTTTGCATTGGAGCTTTGTTGTTTCTGATCATTGAAACTACTTTGCACCGGCCAAAATCAGTCATGTATTGGCTTCGAAGAGTTTTAGCATCCTCCTCATTAAATACATGTCTGATTTTCTCCAGACTCTCTATTTAGAAATGTACTAACTGTTTCGAAATTAAGATGTATTATTCCCCTCCTCCTCTACAAGGGGAAAACACTTAGGAAATTCTTTCAGATTTTGATTTATTAAAGATGAAATCATTTGTATTTAGCACCAGAGAATATTTATACATATTCCATCTCATCATGTAATTTTGGATGAAAACATCTCTAAAAACAGCAGAAAGTGTCTATTAGGAAAAAATAGTCTTAAAAAATAAATATGCACAATAACTGCCTCCTCCTCTTCTGTGCCCAACACATTGCTCATTCTGGCCTCAGTAATGCCATCAACTTTTTTTTTTTATTAGAAAAATTGTGAATTTACAAAGCAATCATATATAAAGTACCACCAATTGTGGGTGGAATCTTTTGACTAGATGGCTTCCATGGAGATGTATCCCCAACCATTCAAGGTAGGCTATTTACTGGGATCCCTTTTTAAAAGCCATGATATTTCTGAAATATTGCATTCTATTTCTGAAATATTAGCAGCTTTAGCAAACTAAAACAATAGGCCACAAATCAAATCTCTATTTGAAGTACATTGTGATTCTTGGCAGTAAATATTTACATCTTTCATGAGAGTTGGGAAATTATCAGTCATTATTTCCTCAAATATTATTTCTGCCCCTTTTCCCTTCATTTCTCCTTCTTGGCCGGCCACTCATAACACACATGCTTGCATGCTTCATGCTGGCATTCAGAATCCTGAGACCCTTCTAAATTTTTTACATTCTTTTGTTTATCTGTTCTTCTGTCTGAAAAGATTTTGAAGGCCCTGTCTTCTAGTTCATTGATTCTTTCTTCTGCATGTTCAAATCTGCTTTTGAATGTCTCTTGTGTATTTTAAAACTCATCTATTGAAACTTTGCTCCACAGAGTTTACTTACTTTTATGATTTCAAATTCTTCTTTATGCTCACCCAGTATCTTCCTAATTTATCTCTTCAGTCATATTTTCATTCTTATAGTTGAATTGATTTAGATCTGTTTGAACATATTGGCTTCATTCTACCAAAGTTTGTGTCTCCTTGAAGTTTAACAATGTCCTGTTGTCTGAGCCATTTCTTCCTGTTTCTTAGTATGGCTTGTAATTTTTTGTTGATGTCTAGTTGTCTGGTTATCTTGATAAGTTTACTCTGATAGTCAGTTGTCAGTACATCCCAAAACAGTGACAAGGATTCATTACGGGGTGAAGAATTGTTCCAAAGTGCCCTAGGGTGGGGATCAGGAAAGATGCTAAAATTTGTTTTGATGGTTCCTTGAAGTTGCACTTCTTGGCCTGCCTAGAAGATGCCACCCTTCAGCAAGCTGTTCCCCACAGCCCTAGGGTGACAGTGTTTCTTTAAATTCCACCACCTTTGACCCTATCCAGGGCAGGGTTGAAACAATTATGACCACCACCACCTCTGTCTGGGGCAGATTGAAACAGTAGCTCCGGGCCAGGACCCACAAATGGAATCCGCTGATCAAATGCCATGATCAATGATTGGCCATGCCCACCCTTATTTTTGGGTGAGAGGATTTTTATGTCCCTTTGTGATAGCAGCAGCCAGCCAGAGACTGGATTCCAAGGTATCTGCCATAAGAGTGGGGGATTGGCTCTGGCAGTGCTGCACAGAGAGAGCTACTCACTGTGCTTTACTGAAGTTCACTAACCTCTTCCTCTCACTCCTCCCTGGGAGCTGTACAGTATTCTTCTGGACTCTGAAGCCCTCAAATCAATGTTTCAGACAATCTCTGCCTGTTTAGTAAGTGATTCTGTGAAAGGATTACATCCTGGTGCTTGCTACACTGTCATCTTCCTCAGAAGTCATTTCTGATTTTCCTTCACTAGTGTCTCTCTCTCTTTTTTTTTTTTTTACTCCCCTGAGCTGCTTCTTGAAAGCAAATAGTCTGATTGTTTATTATAAGAACTTTCCTAAAGGACCATCAACTAACTCTTCATTGTAGGGAATCAAGAGACGATTTGCACAGTAAGATTGTTTGAATCTCTCTCTATGATACTCCAGCCTTATGCTTTCCAACAACACTGAATTGCTGTATCTTGATTCATAACAAATCCTACTACAACTCCTGGTTTGAAAAGCCCTCTTTAAACCAGACTCACAATTCTCAATAAATTCTAATTTGATGCGTCTGGATCCTCTAAGACACTGCTAAAGCTTTATGAAGTAGTATTCTCTTACTGTGGTCAACTTTACATTATCAATAGGTTGTGCTCATGATATTTAGGAGTCAGCTGTTGACAGATGCGAGCTATAGATACAGATACAGAAATAGATATAGATATAGAAATAGAAATAGATATAGACAGAGAGAAAGAAAGAGAGACAGAGAAATGAAAAAAGAATTAAAGTGGTGCATAAAAAATATCTATTTAACACAAAGTAAAAAATATGACAAATGAATAACAAACAGCATAATGGCAGTAGTCTTTACTTATCAGTAATTACATTAAATGCAAGTGAATTAAACTCTCAAGTTAAAAGGCAGATATAAATATGATCCAACTTTATTCTTTCTACGAGACTCATTTTATATTCAAAGACACAAATAGCTTGAAATAAAAGGATAGGAAAAAATATCTCAACACTATTCAAAAAGAGCCAGAGTCACTATATAAGCATCAGACAAAGTAGACTTTAATACAAAAATTGTTATGAAACAAAAATGAAAGGCATTATATAATGATGAAATGGTCAATCCATTAGAAAAGATATAATCATTATAAAGAATTCATACTTAAACTGAGCACCAAAGCACATGAAACAAAAACTGACAGGTTTGAAGGGAGAAACAGAAACTTTACAATATCAGTGTGATACTTCAATACCATACTTTCAGTAATGGAACTGAAGATCAAAAAGGAAATAAAACTTGAACAAAACTATAAACCAAGTAGATTTAAGAACATCTATATAAAACTCCACCCAATAAGAGTAAAATAAATAATGTTCTCAAGTTCAGAAACTAGACTCTTTTCTAGGATTCACTATATAATAGGTGTAGTGGTTTGAAACTAGTGTACCCCAGAACAGCCATGTTTTTTAATCCTGATTCAATATTGGTGGGTGGGATCTTCTGATTAAATTGTTTCCATGGAGATGTGAACCACCCAATTGTGGGTGGAATCTTTTGACTAGGTGGCTTCCATGGAGATGTATCTCTACCCATTCAAGGTGGGCCATTTATTGACATCCTTTTTTTTTTTTTTTAATTTTTTTATTAATCAAAAAAAAGAAAAGAAATTAGCACAACATTTAGAAATCATTCCATTCTACAAATGCACTCAGTAATTCTTAGTATCATCACATAGATGTATGATCATCATTTCTTAGTACATTTGCATCGATTTAGGAAAAGGACTAGCAAAACAGCAGAAAAAGATATAGAATGTTAATATAGAGAAGAGAATTAAAATAATAATACTAATAATATATATATATAAAAAGGAAAAAGAAAAAAAACAAAAACAAAAGATACAAACACACAAACAAACAAACAAAAAACCATATTTCAGGTGCAGCTTCATTCAGTGTTCCAACATAGTTACATTACACTTAGGTATTATTGTGCTGTCCATTTTTGAGTTTTTGTATCTAGTCCTGTTGCACAGTCTGTATCCCTTCAGCTCCAATTACCCATTATCTTACCCTGTTTCTAACTCCTGCTGGTCTCTGTTACCAATGATATATTCCAAGCTGATTCTCGAATGTCGGTTCACATCAGTGGGACCTTACAGTATTTGTCCTTTAGTTTTGGGCTAGACTCACTCAGCATAATGTTCTCTAGGTCCATCCATGTTATTACATGCTTCATAAGTTTAGTCTGTCTTAAAGCTGCATAATATTCCATCGTAGGTATACGCCACAGTTTGTTTAGCCACTCGTCTGTTGATGAACCTTTTGGCTGTTTCCATCTCTTTGCAATTGTAGATAATGCTGCTATAAACACTGGTGTGCAAATGTCCGTCTGTGTCTTTGCCCTTAAGTCCCTTGAGTAGATACCTAGCAGTGGTATTGCTGGGTCGTAATCCATTCTGCCATTCTATGTCTTTTGATTGGGAAATTCAGTCCATTAACTTTTAGTATTATTACTGTTTGGATAATATTTTCCTCTACCATTTTGGCTTTTGCATTATATATATCATATCTGATTTTCCTTCTCTCTACACTTTACTCCATACCTCTCTCTTCTGTCTTTTCGTATCTGACTCTAGTGCTCCCTTTAGTATTTCTTGCAGAGCTGGTCTCTTGGTCACAAATTCTCTCAGTGACTTTTTGTCTATAAATGTTTTAATTTCTCCTTCATTTTTGAAGGACAATTTTGCTGGATATAGGAGTCTTGGTTGGCAGTTTTTCTCTTTTAGTAATTTAAATATATCATCCCACTGTCTTCTAGCTTCCATGGTTTCTGCTGAGAAATCTACACATAGTCTTATTGGGTTTCCCTTGTATGTGATGGATTGTTTTTCTCTTGCTGCTTTCAAGATCCTCTCTTCTCTTTGACCTCTGACATTCTAACTAGTAAGTGTCTTGGAGAACGCCTATTTGGGTCTATTCTCTTTGGGGTGCACTGCACTTCTTGGATCTGTAAATTTAGGTCTTTCATAAGAGTTGGGAAATTTTCAGTGATAATTTCTTCCATTAGTTTTTCTCCTCCTTTTCCCTTCTCTTCTCCTTCTGGGACACCCACAACACGTATATTTGTGCACTTCATATTGTCATTCAGTTCCCTGATTCCCTGCTCAAGTTTTTCCATTCTTTTCCCTATAGTTTCTGTTTCTTTTTGGAATTCAGATGTTCCATCCTCCAGTTCACTGATTGTAGCTTCTGTCTCTTTAGATCTACCATTGTAGGTATCCATTGTTTTTTCCATTTTTTCTTCTTTGTCCTTCACTCCCATAAGTTCTGTGATTTGTTTTTTCAGATTTTCTATTTCTTCTTTTTGTTCAGCCCATGTCTTCTTCATGTCCTCCCTCAATTTATTGATTTGGTTTTTGAAGAGTTTTTCCATTTCTGTTCGTATATTCAGCATTAGTTGTCTCAGCTCCTGTATCTCATTTGAACTATTGGTTTGTTCCTTTGACTGGGCCATATCTTCAATTCTCCGAGCGTCATCCATTATTTTCTGCTGGTGTCTGGGCATTTGATCAGATTTCCCTGGGTGTGGGACCCGGCTGGTTGAAAGGTTTTTCTGTGAAATCTCTGGGCTCTGTTTTTCTTTTCCTGCCCAGTAGGTGGCGCTCGTGGCACTCGTCTGTCTGCATGGCAGTCGCCCAGGAAACCGCGCGTGGAGGCGGGGGTCGCTTGCCGCCGCGGCTTGGGAGAGTGCCGGTCCTAATTGCCCAGCTGGCCCGAAACGCCAAGCGTGATGGGAGGGCCCCGCTATCCAACGTTCCCAGTCAGACCGGGGAGCCACGTGCGTGGAGGGGACCCCAGTCGCCAGCCGCCCCGGCCGGGAAAACGCGCGCCCCTCGGGTAGCTCACTGCAGCAGATTCTCCCTGCCCGTTCAGCTGTTCCAGAATGGGGTAGGCTGTCTTTTTGGTCTCTGTCGTGACTCCGGGAGCTGTTTCGTATTGTTTCTGTTTCTTTAGTTTTTCCTCCTGCTTTTCTGGAGGAGGAACTAAGACCCGCGCGTCTTACTAAGCCGCCATCTTCTCCGGAACTCTTATTGACATCCTTTAAGAGGGCACGATTTTGGAAAAAATTTCAGAGCTGTTACAGACAAGAGCTCTTTTGCAGATGTAGAAAGAAAATGCCCCGGGGAAGCAATTTGATATGAGAAGCCAGGAGAGAAAACTAGCAGACATCGCCATGCTGACAGAGGTGTTTTGGACCATTGGCTTTTTTTGAGTCATGGTATCTTTTCCTGGATGTCTTAGTTTGGACATTGTTATGGCTTTAGAACTCTGACCTTGTAATGTAATAAGTTCCCTTTATAGAAGCCATTCTATTTCTGATGTATTGCATTCCAGAAACTTTAGCAAACTAAAACAATAGGCCAAAAATCAAATCTCAATAAATTTCAAATGACTGAAATTATATATGTTCTTCCAACCACAACGGAATGAACTTACAAATCAGTAACAGAAGGAAATTTGGAAAATTCACTAATATGTGGCAATTAAATGTACACTCCTAAACAACCAATGGGTCAAAGAACAAATCTGAAGGGAAATTAGTAAAGTCTTTGAGATGAATGAAAATGAAAAACAATAAATCAAAACTTATGCAGCAAAAGTTGGGCTTAAAGGAAAATGCATAGCTGTAAGGCCTACATATCAAAAGACCTCCAATAAATAACTTAACCTTCCACCACAAGAAACTGGAAAAAAAAGCAAATTAAACCCAGAGAAAGCATAAGTAAAAAAGTAATAAATATTATAGAAGAGATAAGTGAAATAGAGAATGGGAAAACAATTTTAAAAAGCAACAAAACAGAAGTTAGTAATTTGAAAAGATCAATAAAATTGATAGTTCTTCAGTTAGACTGACCAAGAAAATATAAAGCAAAATATTCTTATTACTAAAATAAAAAATTATGCCATAGCCAGACAAGAAAATCACAAGAAAGAAAACTAAAACCCAATTTCCTTTTTGAATGTCAATCCAAAAATCCCCAACAAGATACTATCAAACCAAATCCAACAGAAAATTAAAAGTTTTATACACCTTGATCTGTGGTTTGACGTAAGAAAACCAATCAATATAATACACCATATTAATAGAATGAAAAGGGGAAAATCACATGATCATTTGAATAGACCCAGAAAAAGCATTGGCCAAAATTCAACTTTCATGATAAAAATACTCAGGAAATTTGATATTGTAGAAATTTTTTCAACTCGATAAGGGACCTCTAAAACCCAAAGCTAACATCATACTTACTCGTTAAATGTTGAATGTTTTCCTCCTAAGATCAGGAACAGGACAAAATTATCTTTTCTTGGCACTTTTATTCAACATCATATTGGTGGTTCGCCATGACAATTAGGCAAGCAAAGGAAATGAAAGGCATCCAAACAAGAGGGGAATAAGTAAAACCACTTCTCTTTATTGCCGACATGACTGTACATGGAAAACCTTAAATAATCTCCCCTGTCCTCCCCGCAAAAAACATAAAACAGAAACAAATAGAACTAAGAAACAAGTTTAACAAGTACCAAGATGGAAAATCAGTATGCAAAAATCTTATATTTCTATACACTAACAATAAAGTATACAAAAATGAAATGAAGAAACAATTAAATTTACTTTAGCATCAATTATTAAAATAAATTTAGGAATAAATTTAAATGAGGAACTATAAGATGCATACACTTAAAACTACAAATCATAATTGAAATTAATTAAAGAAGATCCAAATAAATGGTAAGACATCCTGCGTTTATGGATTGGAGGATTTAATGTTAAGATGGTAAATTGATCTACAGATCAATGAAATCAGTATTGAAATTCCAACCACGTGTTTTGCAGATATGGGCAAACTGATCCTAAAATTCATATGTGACCATATAAGTGACCTGAATAGCCAAAACAATCTTGAAAAAGAAAAATAAACTGGGAGGACTCACACTTTCCAATTTTAAAACTCACTGAAAAGCTACATGAATTAAAACAGTGTGCATAAGAATAAGACATATGGAACAATGAATAGAATTCAGTACAGAAATATGCCCATACATCTATTGCCAATTGATTTTGATCAAGGGTGCCAATCAATGGGGAAAAATAGTCTTTCCACAAATGAGGCTGGTACAACTGGATATCTGTATACAGAAGAATGAATGTCAACACCTATCTCACATTGTATACAAAAATTAGCTCAAAGTAAATGACAAACCGAAATAGAAGAGATGAAAGTATAAAACACTTTGAAGGAATCATAGGTGTACATTTTCGTGATCTTGGATTAGGCAATTGCTTAAAAAGACACCAAATAAACACACAATGAAAGAAAAAACCAGAAATGTTGAACTCTATTAAAATTTAAAACTTTTGTGCATCAAAGAATGCTATCAATAAAGTGAGAAAACAACCAATAGGAAAAATATGTGTAAATCATATATTTGATAAGCATCTTATACACAAAATATATGCTCTTACAATTCAACAGCAAAGAAATTAATTTCTCCAAAGATATCATGCAGCTAGCCAATAAGCACGTAAAAGGATGCTTTCATTTATCATTAGAGAAATGCAAATCAAAATCCAATGATATAGCACTATACACACACTAGGATGATCATAAATGAAAATAGAAAATAATAAGTCTTGGCATGGGTGTAAAAAAATTGGCATCCTCATGAGTGGTTAAGTCAGCATCATTTGTGATAGCCAAAAAGTGGAAACAACCAAAATTTCCATCAACTGATCAATGCATAACTAAAATGTGGTAGGTCCTTACAGTGGAACACTATTGAGCTTTAAAAAAGAATGAAATACTGGTACATACTATGTGAATTATCCTTGAAAGTATTATGGTAATTGAAAGGAACCAGATTCCAAAGGCCATGTATTACATGACTCCACTTACATGAAATGTCCAGAACAGGCAAATCTGGTGTGGCAGAAAACAGATCAGTGGTTCCCAGCAGTTCTGAACAACAGCGGTGTTGGGTGGGATAAAGAGTGACTGTTTAATGGATATACGGTTTCTTTCGAGGTGATGAAAATGCCTGAAATTAGGTAATGGTGATGGTTGTACAATACTGTGAATATACCATAAACCACTGAATTGTATATTTTTAAATGTAAAGTGGTGAATTGTATGGTAAATGAGTTTTATATCAATTTACCTAAAAAAAAAGATTTTGCTTAGAAGAAAGATACTTACATCAGTTCTTTCACCCCCTTTCTTGGGTCAAGACTCCACCCCTTTCTTCCCTGAATATTATGCATTTTCTGACTAATAACTTTTTAACTAACACTGTTTCTAGTTATTACTCTGCTAGAAATAAAGGAAGAAAGGGGTTTGTGTTTTGCTTTGACTTTGGGGTATATTGTGAATATGAACTAAGTTTGGATAATTCTGAATAAGGTTCTATAAAACAACAATGTCATTGTGGTTAAGGGCAGGGGAAATAATGAATTACTAAATTTGGAACCATTTAAGCTGAAGCTGTTCTTTGTGATGGTTGCCAGGCTAGCTATTTATGTAACTTAACTTCCTCAGGTTTTCTTTCTTCTGGTGAATTATGTATTTTTCCATCTTCTGATCAAAGCACACCCACCTGACAGCATTTGCAAAATGAGTGTCTGTGCCTTCTCTAAAGCACCTCTTCCTTTAGAATGTCCATGAGATCTTGCCATCTTTTAGTGCCTATTCTCAAATGCTGCATTCCAAATAGAGGAATACTTGATCTTTAGCCAATAGATACTGTTTCTCAGTATTCACTGCAGTATTCTAAGCAACTTATCCTGGATAATTTCCAGATGACTACATCCATGTTTAATGAGGTGACTTTGTTTAAGCTCTCTTCTAATGGAATGAATTGCTCTGTTCATCTCCCTTTCTCCCTTTCCTTTCTCTGTTCTCCCTGCCCCTTTCATATGTTGAAACATGCTGCAGAATGTTATGATGCACATTCAAAATGTCATTTGTGAAATGAAGTTTAAATCTATAGCCTCAAGTTTGAAGTTATGAAATTCGTGAATCTTGCAGATAGCGTCCATATCTGCTCACTTTTATCTAGAACTCTGGAAAGAGGAAAAGTGAGACAGTAGATCTTATTCCTTACTATCTAAATATACATTTTGCTTGTAGTAGTTAATTCTAAAATAATACAAAAATAAGTTGCACTTTATATTTAGAATTGATAAGGATGTGCAAAGTCTAATCCAGAAAATATTAAATTAGGTTAACCAATTAATGTATCAAATAAGAATATTGAAGAATATATAAAAAGGCACAGTTATAGATGGAGTACAAAAATCAAAAAGAGGGAAACAAAAATACTGTGTAATAAATGAAGTGATGAGAGGATTAAAGGAAAACTAAAATAAAAAGTGTATGGATTGAACATGAAACTATAAACATGCATAACACATGGGAAAGGATAATCTAAAAAGTTTAATGACTACTTCTATGATGATATTGTCTGTTTCAGATATTTTAATTTGCTATCCATAGAGCTTTAATGCTTCCAAGTGTAGGCTTCAGTATTCTTTGAACTTCCAGATATGTATGTAAAGATTTACCTGTGTACTATTAGCATATGTGCATAATACCTCAAAAGGGCTTCTGAAGGTATTGTCAGATCCCCAGCGGCATTCACATCCCCCTCCCCCTCCACACACACCCAATCAAAGACCACTGATCTGTAGGAAATGAAAAACAATCAAGGAAAATTGGGGGAAAAATGTTTTGTATGATCTTTTTTAAAAATGCTTGATTGATTTTAAGGCCAAATTGATGGAAATTGGCCCTCAAATCTGATAATCAAACAAAATTCATTTAGAACACTCAGAAGGATGACAAAAGGGAAAAGGGTAGCAGCATTCCTTTCACTTTATTCTCTATAACCAAAATCAGAAGAAATAAGCTAAGATCAGCAGGTCAAAATCCTGTCATGAAAAAAAAGCGTGAGCTGAAGCTCTCCTTAACCTGAATCATTAAAAACCAGAACTCATAAAAAATTGTTGACAGGAATAAAACCTGGGTGGCCCCAGAGGAAGCAAGGCTTGGGAAGCAAGAGATTTGTTACATTAATCTAAAGGGACTGAAAGAAAATAAAAACTGCATTCAAAGAGAAACTGCCAAGAACAGGCAAGATAGAGTAGGTGGGCATAAAAAAAATCAGAGCTCCAAGAAATTTCTTAGAGTCCCAAGCTAATTCATAAAGCCATGCAGACCCTGCCCTGCACAATTCCAGAAGTGAAACAGTTGAAAATGTATGTTTATGACATTCCTCAACAGATGTGTGATGGGATAATTCTGCACAAGACACAAGGAGAGGAAATGAAAAATGTGGGGAGTGGGTGAGTAGAGGGAACTTGTGTCTCTAAGCATGTGGGCAAGGTAGAATTGTTCAAGATTCCAAGCCTAGTTTTTCAGGATGCAGTATGAATTTTTATCTTCACAGCAAAAAAAAGATGGAGGAAATATGTATTCTCCATTACTTGTAACTATACCATAGAATCATAATATAGTTTTCTTGACAGAAAAAACAATAATGATTTTAGTCATTCATGTAAGAAAAGATAGAGATATATTTCATATATGAAACATTAAAAATATTTCTCTTTTACAAAACAACCACAGTAGTTTCTTTTACCCACATGCAGTCCTCTTGCAAAGTGTGTGTTTTGGATCACACAAGAAATTTATTGAAACATCAACTAACAGGTTATTTTTTTGTAAAAATTTTAACTTGGACTTAGTTTATGTAAAAGGGAAAAAAATGAACTTAAATGTAAATTCCATTTAGGAATCATTGTGTGAAGAGAGGAAAAAAGGCTGTTTATTTAAAATTGAATTTATAATGTTGTAAGAATAGTTAAAATTTCAGATGAACATGTAATAATAAGTGTAGTCAGAATGTCAAGTGAACGTGTAGGAATAGCATGAGGTCTCAAGCAGTTAATGAGCTGTTCTGGAAATAAACAATATTTTTAGATTATATATTCTCTTTTGGAACTAGTCCAATATCATCTTTTAAAATCTGAAGCAGAGGGATCCCAGGATATTACTGAAAACATCTGGAGGCTAGACTTTTGCTTGATGTTAAATATATCAGTAATACTTCTTTAAGAAATTATCTTTATATATGCTTTTATTCAAGGAGCTAAGTTGCATACTAGTTTCTGATATTCAATACTTAATACTGCTGCTATAGGAATATCACATTAAACAGGATTTGTAAACCCAGAGAGAGCAGGATCTATATATGCCCTGCCAAGAAATATTGTACTGGTTCTTTATTGTGTAAATGGAGATTTACATCATTATTTACATGGAAATTATCTACATTTGTTGTCCTTATTTCTCACTCTCAAGGCACTTTACAGTCCTAGTAAACTCTAGTGACAATGACATTACCTCCACAAAGGAAGGCAGGTCAGACATTGCAATGAGATCAGAAAACTGTGAGCGAACTTTCTTTTCCTTTGATTATTAATTGTTCCGACCCAGAAATTTGAAATGTATTTTCATTGGTAAAAATATGTATAAATATTCTCTTTTATCAACATACTTATAAGTATTTTCTATTACTACCTCTAAAAAAGGTATGGGCTTCCACTCACAAATTCCTATATATTTGTAATTGAATTAATTGCCATTTTTTTCTAAGGACCTCTATTATATTAGTATTTCCAGGGTTTTGCTAACGCAATACATTGGATTAGTCACTAGACCGTAAACTATTCGAGAATGTATAACACATCTTTGTATTCTCTGAATTGAGCACAGTATAGTAGGCAGTTAATATTTTCTGAACAGAATTTAAACATTTTATAATCACTACATAATATATTCTTTTGGTACAGATGAATATTCATACATCAGAACTCCTTAAATTGTGTTAAAAATATGTTATCTTTGTGTCACAAAAAGTTATGCAGTTTGCTCTTAAAAGTGTTTGCTAAGGAACCAATACTCTATCTTATGTCACAGCAGGGTACTGGAATTTACTCCTTTAGAGTTATAGCACTGCTAATTCCCTGACCAATATCCCTAGGAAAGGGTATCCTTTTAAGTCTGGCACTGCGCTGTAAACACACTCCTGTTTATTCCCGCTAACGAGAAACAGGCTGCTTGGAAATGTGTCTCTGAGGGAAACACTGAGCAAATTTTTAGAAAATAAAGCTCTCTAGTTTGAATGAAAAGATAATATTTGTTAACATGGTAACACGTTATAAACAAAACAAATCAAGCTCTAAAGAAGGCAAACCAGATATATAATTTACTTGGACTTATCGATTTACTTTGGAAAGAACAAATAAAAAGTTACTGAGATTTTTGCATGTATCTTCTTCCCTTTCACTTCGCGTGCAGCTTTACTGCGTCTGCCTCTCCCACCCTCCCAATTTTGCATTCTTGCTGAGAATCCCGTTCTTCTGTTATCTATCCTTGGGATCAAACAGGTTATCACTCCCTCTGCTGTTATAAGGTGTCAAATAATTTATAGCCTTTTAATCTTATGACTCTTTCTATAGATAGTTTCAAAAAGCTTCTGTAGCTGCTTTAGATCCTTTATTTGAAAAGCAAGTTTTGTAAAGCCACGCCTTCAGAGCATCGACTTTGTCCTTGGGGAACACTTTAATCCAAAATATGAATTACAAATATAAATTGCTTCACTCAGGGTAGAAGAAGTAATAGTAAACAAATAGACAAGGGTTATTAATTTTTGCATGGCTTCATATCAAATTCTAAATCTCTTGAATCTCTTCTCTAAATGTTCAACTTCTTGAAAGGACATGAACTTCTTACTGGTCTTTAACTTATTTGTAGTTGGAAGAGGAGCTCCATTTCAAATAATTATTCATTCCAAAGAGGCCTCTAAATTTGTCTCATCACCCATTACTTTTCACCATTTGCCATCACTGAATTTTCTATTGTTTTCCTGAAATGAGCAATATCGACAGTGCCTCTAGATAATCTTTGTCCAAGAAGCTCCTATGGATTTTGTGTTCCTTGGGAATATGAGAAAGTCCATGTTGATGTTCATCTTAAAGAAATATTATTACAGGCTTTCCTCTAGCAAAAAAAAAAAATGTCATGGGGTATGATAGAAAAGTTTTCCCATCTTAAGAATTTTTTCTATTTAATAGCAGAAAACATAGTTAGCACATATGACATACAGGTCCTAAAAAGAACTGAGGAAGAGAAAAAGTGGTTGGTCATGTCCCTAGAGCAATATTGTTACTGCTGATACCACCTCACACTGACAACTCATAATTTCACAGCACTTCCTCTTTCTATAGCTTCTCTTGCTCCCAATAGGATGTCAAGACCCGAGTTTTCACTCTGAAAACCTTTTATATGGCATCCCATTTCAGCTTCACAATTGCTTAATGCTAGAGATACAGCACATCACATCAATGATATTTCAGTGGAGGTACTGTTACTGGACAGAGACAGTGTATTCTTTTGTCTGATGTACTCACATGACCAATTTCTTATACAGTAGGGTTTCACATAAAGAAACAGTTTATTACTAGGTGTAGCAGGAGATTAGATGGCCTATCAGCCCAAAATCTGTTGTCCTGAGCTGCAATAATTCTGATTGTTTTATAGCATTACAATATGGGCAGGTATTAGGATAATGAGCACAGAGGTCCCAGATGATGTAATTAGATGTGATCTAATTATTGAGCATGGACAGATTGATTATATGCCTAGTCACAGAATATATGTAAGAAAATGGCAGCCTTCATAGGATGATAGATGTGATTTTAATATTGTAGTGAGGTAAAGGTGATTTATAGGTTAAAGTCTAAGCTACTGTGCATGTAGGTGAGTCCATTTTGGTTAGATCTAGTCTTGGTTATCAAGATAACTTTGAACTTGGGGTGAGTTAGTTCTGGGCTGACCCAAAACTCTTCATTAATAAGCATTAGGGGCTGTCTTTAGGGTTACACGAATCTAAAGTTGAAAAACTGGGTAAGTGGACACAAATGAAAGTTAGTCACAAGGTTTTTACAATCACAGGGGCAGAAAGTAAAGGCTCTGCAATCATTATCAGAGATCAAGGCAGATGGATTGCAATCTAAAAATTTCAGGTATTTCCCTCTGTCTACTTCAATATACCAAACTGCAAAATGAAAATCTATAAAATGATTCAGCAATCAAAATCATTCCCTTAGATCCTAATTTCTCAGTTACAGTACTAAGAGGTGAAATAAATTACTTGATCAAGTTTGCTAAGATAGCAGCAGAAATCTGCTGGTTTATAAATTTATGCTCTGTGTATGACCAATGAGTCCAAATTTATGGGCCATGAGTCTTCAGAGTGCTTCAGAATTATTTAAAAAGATCGATATTCACACATATTTATCTGCTAACTGAATAAATTATATTTCTCACTGAAAAACATTAAAGAATGTTTTTCGAATGTACAGAAATGCTAATGTGATAAATAAATAACAAAATGTATTTCTAAATTTCATTGAATTCAGAATAAATTTGTGCCATTATGTATTTTTTAAAGCAATGATTGCTAAAAATAAAATTACTATTCTTTTGGTTTGCTAAAGCTGCTGGAATGTAATATACAGGAAATGGATTGACTTTTATAAAGGGGATTTAATAAGTTAAAGGTTACAATTCCAAGGTGGTGAAAATATCCAAATTAAGGCACAAAGAAGAGGACACCTTCTCTCAAGAAAGTCTCATCATGTCTAGGATTAGGTGGGAAGGCAAATGGCAATTTCTGCTCTCCTTCTCTCCTAGTTTCTGGGTTCAAATTGCTCTTTCAGTTCCTTCTGCATCTCCAGATATCTATAACCTGGTTTCATCTCTCTGCTTTTTATGTCATCTTAGAGCTCTCTTTATGTCTTCTGCCTTTTATTCTCATCAAATAGGGCTCTAGTAAAAGGAATAAGACCCACTTTGAGTTGGGCAGATCACATCTCCATGGAAACAACTTAATCAGTATGTCTCATCCACAATTGGGTGGGTCATATCTCCACAGAAACAACCTAATCAAATTTCCCACCCAACAATATGTTTGCCCATACAAAATTAGATTAGAAGAATCCAGTGGCTTTTCTGAGATACAGAACAGCTTCAAATCAGCATATTCTACCCTCTGGAATCCAAAGGGCATGGCCTTCCCAAATTCAAAATACAATCATTCCATCACAATATCACAAAGACCTAAATAATTTCAGTAACAATACGAAGTCAAAAATAGCACAAAATCTTATCAAAATCAGAAACATGTCAAATTTTTCTTAAGTCAAAATTCTTCTCTGACTGTGGACCTTTGAAACTTAGAACAAATTATTTGCTGCCAATATACAAAGAAGAGAAAGTCATAGGCTAAACATTCCCCTTTCCATAGGGGGAAATTGAAAGAAAGCAGGGGTCAATGGACCCAAACAATTCTGAAAACCCTAAGGAAAACTCTATTAGATTTCGAAGTCTGAGAATCATTTATAGAATGATGCTTCATCCTCAGGACTTGAGAGAGAGGCAGTCCCACCTTTTTCAAGGGCTTATGCAGCAGCTCTGCTTTCTCCAAACACTGGAGTGAGTGTTCCAACATATCCAAGCATTGGGGAAACCATCTTGTTCTCAGCCCCACTCTCTTCAAGCATCTGGGTAGCAACCGAACTCTCTGCCATCTCTGGGGCACATGCTCAATCCCTTCAGAATAATGGGGTGGTGGCCAGGCTCTCCCTAATCCCAAAGAAATGTGCTCCACCCTATCTGAAGCCTGAGGCAACAAAACTTTTTCTGAACATTGAGGAGGAAGAATCACTTTCTGCCCATGGGGCAAACTCACCTTTTCCATATGAATTGGTGGATCTGCTCTCCTGGTGTGAGATTTCATGGCTCCAGACTTTAGCTTCCATGATTCTGCCTCTGAAGACATTTTCCCTTCAATCTATCCTGTTTGTATCCCTTTCTGTTCAGACTGGCCATAGGTCCATTCAAATAGATCTCACAACAAACTTGGTTTTCCACATAGCACACAGGGATCGCATCCATCAGACCATTGGGCTTTCCACAATTTCTTTCTGGATAACTCCATCTCCAATTCTGGCCAGTAGTGAAATGTCTGACTGATTCCATGTTTGGGTAAATCCTCACTTGGGGAACATTCTCTGGAGTCTTACTTTCTGGAGGCCCAGAATTCTCCAGAACAGCAATTTCTGTGGTTTTTTGTACTAAAGAGTTCAATTCCCAGCTAATCTCTTTCCTCTTGCATTTTACTGTAAGCTGAAAGAAGAAAGTAGGCTTCATTTTCCACATTTAGTTTGGAAATTTCCTCAGCTAACTATCCAAGCTCATCACTTTCAAATTTTGCCTTCCATCCAATACCAGTATACAATTTTGCCATATTCTCTGCCAGTTTAAAACAAGATTGCCTTCCTTCCACTTTGCAATAACACGTGCATTATTTCTGTCTAAGACCTCATCAGAAGTACTTTTAGCATCATATTTCTACCAACAGTCTCTTCAAAGCAATCCAGGCCTTTCTTATTTACTTCCTTTCAAATCTTCCAGAACCTTTCCCTTTATCCATGTAAAAATTCCAGAGCAGGCCACTGTGGCTCAGCAGGCAAGAATGCTTGCCTGCCACGCCCAAGGACCCGGATTCGATTCCCGGTGCCTGCCCATGTTAAAAAAAAAAAAAGCCATTCCAACATGTTTGGTAATTTGAAAATCACAGCACCCCACTTCTCTGGTACCAAAATCTGTTTCAGTTTGCTAAAGTTGTAATATAAAATGTTATTTCCTAAAGAGAGAAGTTCATAAACAGACTATCAGTATTTACATAGTTATTCATAAATGGCCATGGATATTTTGTGTTAGAGATATTGACCAGTTTTTTGCAGAATATTTGGATTGTTTAAAGGGGCAGGAGATATTAGTTATTATGATTATCAATATAGGAATCAAAGGAAAATTATGCAGTATGGATGATATTGTATGGCTTATGAGGGCATTCTTGCTATTATTCATGACCAGAGTGATTTTGCCTGCCTGTCTTTTTTATTTTTCTAATATTCCATTGAAGTCCAATGGTGAGATCATTTTAGGAACTTGAATCACCAATATAAGTACAGATTGTACCCCATTGTGAGGTTTGTCATGTTAAGTATGCCATGGTGTTTATAGTGTAAACCCAATAAAGTATATAAAGAATGACTCCAAAAGAGATCAGAAGTAGAATCTAAATTATTGAGTGATTTAACAGTTCTCTCACTTAGATAAGTTCAGTTTTAGGTTACCTTTGCATAGTTACCAATTTTAATTTTGTATTATAAAGTAGAATATAGACATGATATGCTGGGCATCTCTTGAGATGCATGATCACTCTACCATTCTGAATATTGGTCACACATTTACATTTTAACAGCATTATTTTTGAATGTTAGTGAAGACCTAGTTATGTTTGATTAAAAATGTTCTTGCAATTAGTGGAATACATGTACTTATTAGTTCAAAATTTGTGGATGCAATAGAGTTTTGTTTGCCAAATTTTATGCATTTTAATTGTAGCATGAACTTTTGTTAGAAAGGATTATCTTATAAAATGGCTCCTCACTAACTGAGGATGGCAACAAAGGAGTGAGAATTTTTATGATTTTAAGAACCCCTTTCTTAGAATTTAGAGTAGAAAGTGCATCTAAACTTTATTGAACACAATAGCAAGATCATCACGTATTTTCAGCTTAAAACATTTCAAAAGAATTAATCTATGTTTCTTTGTGGTATAATCTTGCAAAGTTTACTTAAGTGTAGGAAATTCTGGCTTAATGCAAGCATGGGGGCTATATTTGGCCTCCCAATAAAGGATTATGTGGTCCAACAGTTTTAGCACACAGCATCTGGTATTGAGGATAATACCAGGTTTTTTTAAAAACTCCAAAACTCTAGCTGAGTAGCATCCCAGAGCATTGGCAGTTCATTTTGCCAGATTTTCTTGCCCAGGCAAAAATGCACTGTCAACATGCCAGGGGTATCCAGTTAATATCTGATAATAGCCTATATATATTCGTAGGCTGAAAAAGTTAGGTCTTGTAGATGGGAATAAATAGGAACATAGACCATAATTTATTATCACCCACATATACTACCCATGAAAATAACTTCATGCGTCCTTCAAATGTAATCCAGAATCAAACTTTCAGTGTCCGAACAGTCTCTTGATAGCCACTTGAGCTAGTAAAATCAGATAAATTAAGGAACGCTTATGAGGTTTTCCAGCTTTTACCAAATAAAATCTAACTTTTAAAACATGAAACAACTTTCACCATCATTTTGTGATTAGTGATCATATTAGAAAACTTTTCAAAAGTATTAGATATCCTAATTCAATAATGGGTGAACTTTATAAATCTTTATTTTAGTGTCTATTAGAGAACCCAATTCTCCAATTTTTTAATTCTGAACTTGAATTAGTCACTCCATATCCCAATTCCTTTTTCTAAAATGAGATTAATACAGGCCCAAGTTTCCTTATTCACAATTCTGCAATCTCAAACCACCGAGAACAGGTTTTTTTCCTATTTGGTAGCAAAACCTGACCTGACCTGAACCCGTGTTCAGGAAACCTGGCTGGAACTGAAGCAGTGTTATTTACAGTCTTTACCACATACATCGACATGTTTTCACTGAGGAAGTTGAAATTAATGTTTCTTGCAGGGAGATGCCCCAAATCTTAAAACCTGAAGATTTTTGAATTCTGTGACATATTTAGCCTGAGAGATTTCATAGATAGGATTAAGGACCTGTAATATCAACTTTGAATTTTGGAATGCAGAATAAGATAGCAATAAATATCAATTAATGGTGCCTGGCAAAAAAAAGGTATGCAACAGATACTGGTTCTTTCCCCATCCCTCACAAAAAAATGTCCTCTGCAAAGTCATATTTACATTAGATGATTCATATTCTTTCTCATCCCCCCCAACAAAAGTGTAATCACCATCATAAAGACATAATAATTCCAGTTCAGATTTATAAGATGTAATAAAATGTGATAATTAATTTCTGAATGATTCTACCACAACACTAAATTTTATAAAGGGCAACACCAGGGATAATTTCTTCTTCATTTTACAGAACCCTATAGCACCAGACAGTATATTGTAGCCACCATGGACCAGAAGCCTGTCAAGATCCTGAAATAACTAAAAGAAAAAGAAAAAAAAAAACAACAACCAGCAGTAAAAAGTTAGACAATAGAGGAAATGATTTAGGGGTAACGCCTAGATAAATTAAAATTTGTTGGCTAAAAATGAATAAAGAGAATGGACTAAATGGCACTTATTTGGAAACCAAGTATAAACCAAGGTTAGTGAGAGAACTACTTAATACTTGAGTGAGTAAATTTTAAAAAGCATTATTCTTATCAGATGCATCAATTTGAAGTGATAGTAGGAATACTGAAGATATATAAGGAAGTGTAATAGTAGTGAGCAGTATACGCCTCATCTACAGAGCTAATCATTATTCTGCAAGTATGAGTAAGAGATTAAAAATTTCCAAAGACAGACTTGAGGAATCAAAAACCATTTTCTGTGAAACATTTATTTCTAGATCACTTAAAGAAATCACATGGTTATTATTAGTGTTTGTTCGCTTTCATTATAGAGAGGATAGAATATAACATTTACACATGAGATTTCATTGAGACTCTATTTCAATGTTAAAATGATCTCAATTTTTTTTTTTACATTAGCTAACTTTGGAAACAATCCAACTATAACCACAGTAATAGTAAATTCTAATATGGTAAAAATTAGATAATGACATTTTATGTCATGAAGAAAGGATGTTATGACAAAACATCTTATATTTTCTTAACAGAAAGTCAGGAAAATCTTATAGTGTCACTCTAGGGAGTTCAAGAGAATAAGCTAAACTCAACGGGACATTAGGCCTTGTATAATAAAAGAATGGAAGTCATATGCTTATGGGAATAAAATCAATGCAACAGAGCAAAGTTGTGGACCTTAGTTTACCTAAAAAGATTTTTACCAGAAAAAAGTTGTCATTAACACGAAGCAGTTCTTTGGTTTGGTGACTCACAGACCACTTAAAAGTTTCCTTATGCATTCCTACGGATGTCCTGACATGCACTTCAAGATAAATTATCCTATATCAGTATCAAATACTTTATTATATTTCATATTTAGGAAACGTATAGATAGAAGTATGGAAACTTTCAAACTCCAGGAAGCAGAACGATTCTCAAACTTTTACAGTTTTTCATTAATACCTTAAATCTCTACTGAGAAGGCAGAGACACAAAAAGAAGTTGGATTTTTTCATCATTCTGACTGATTAAGCAATATTTGTTCATTATTATACAACTAGAAGTTATTTTTAGAATACTTAAGGAAATTTCTGCAATCACATGCAATCTTTTATATGTTTTTAAAATGGTGACAAAAATTATGAACTCAAGTCTCTGGCCATGTGTATAATAATGTCAAACAATTGCAGTAAAATTAAAACAATCAACGATGGTTCACAACATTGTATAAGATGAGTATCCAATGTAAACATTGCTATAATTGGTTTAAGGCAAATTAAACAGAAACACATTTTTAAGAAATAATTAGTCTTTTAGCTTCCAAAGTCTCATTTAACTTTACTGTTCTTTACTTTTCAACACAGATCCTGCAGCAGCATACAGGCTACCTCTCTTGGCACTGCTCTGTATATCTGCATGAGAGAAAGTGTTGACATTAAGCAGCTTCGGATTGAATTCCAGTTTGCTGCTTCCCATCTGGTAAATCAGAGTGAGTTCATTAGCCACTTTCAGGCTCAGCTTTCTATCTATAAAATGGTGATTATGGCACTTACTTCAGGGAGTGGTTGTGAGGACTGATGGGATAGCATATGGAATAGGCACTTAATAATGATAGCTTTCTTTCCAGGTTTCTTGCACTGATTATTATAACTTGCTAGTTTTACAGCATCTATATCTAGATCATAAATCAAGGCCAATAACCTCCAGAGGTACACAAGCAAATCTTCACCTTCTCTTGCCCAAACTGCCTTAGTTGCCTGTTTCTCCATTATTTGCTTTCACGTAACTAACTTGAACTCGGTTACTCTGTATGTGATTTTGTTGTGATAAAGATTTGTCCCCACCTCTACTTTTGATCTTCCTTACAGGCTATTGTGCATTGAACTTTAAATTCTCTTGTGTTGAATTTTTCCTCCTGCTCTCTGTTTTGTTTTATTTTGTTTTGTTTTGTTTCCCCGACACAGTGCAGCTAGAATGCAGCCCAGGAGGCGAAATATTTTTAGGTAAATTTCCATTCAAGACTACTACATTAAAACTTAATACTCATCTTATCTTTGCCTTATCTTTCTTTATGAAAAGATTATTACACTTTCAATATTTGAAATTAATGGGAAATCTTCATAAGCCAAACAAAAAATTCCATGTGTATAGTAATGAGTAGAGCATGTTTCGCTCTATGTATGTCTGCAATGGTCATGTGTCATGTATTCAGATGGCCTAGTATATAACATCATATATATAAGCATATATAAATGTATATAAAAATCATCAATCCTATTAAAAGCTGCAAAGCAGCGATGACAGTATTCCTTTTTTCCTAGAAGATGTATTTTTAATAGTTACTATTTAGCTGAGTATAGCTAACATAATACTAATAAACAACTTATCTGAAGATATGCAACAGTAAAGAGATTCATGACTTTCCCCCCTTTTTACCATATATGTTCCTGGTATTATTACTATTATTATTATTGCAAATTCATCCCTAATTAGATTAAGGCTTTCCCAGTCACCTACTTCTCATATTTCTATGTACACTAGCTAAAATTAGATAAAATTTCCTTTGTCAAGGAGACTCCAAATCTCAAGGGAAAAAAAAAAGATTTAATTTTAAAAGACACAACATAAAATGTCTTCTCCTTTAAAGTGAAATAAAAAGTAGTGAGAGAAATGTGAAATAAACAATAGCAATCATTACTGAATTATGAAAATTTATGGAAGAGAACAAATTTCAGTCCTAAAAAAAATGTTTTTGTTTCTGGGTCAAGGGCTTCTAGGACCTTTGGCCTCCAGACAATAGATACCTTCCTAAAAGCAAATTACTTACAGTGGAGACTCCATAAACAATAGAAGCTGTAAAGGTCCCACCAGCATCAGGAATAGGGTGGTGTGACACTTGTTCTGGTTTGGTTTGCATGGAAATGAGCCTCTCAGGGAAACTTATGTGCTTCAACCACAATACAAAAGAACATCTAAAATGTTTTAGTGAAACTCCTGTTTTAATGTTCCTTTGCTAACTTGAGAGCTATTTAATTAAAATGTAGACAATACACAATTCTCAGTGATAATAATGGCAGAACGATTACACCTAAAATTCAATATCAAGCTGTTCTATTTTTGTTTTAATTGAATTAGAACTTGTGTTCTTTCAACTCTTTAGGGTTGAATTGTTAATGCTAAGAAAAGAGAGCTACCAGAAGTCAAAAAATTAACTTGTTTTTGGTAGCATTGCTTCAAAAGAGGAGAGCTTAATTTAAAACCAAGATGAATGTGTGAGGACCAATCCAGGAGAAAAGTATGCTTTGCTTTAATGTAGCAATTGGAGAGGGAAACAAAAGAAGAGAGAAAATGGGGTAAACAAGCAAACAACAGCTATTTTCAAAATCTCACACATCTTCCCCAGTCAACCCTGTTTTAGCTAAATGTCCTATAAGCTACTGCGGGAGAAGTAGTATCACGATTTTATTGATGAGTCAACTGAGGAAAATAGATTTAAAATGACTTACTAGAACTTGCTCAGTGGATGAATAGGAAGGGTAGGCTCTGTGTAAAAACAGCTCACTATTAGATAGAGTTCCAGGAGGACTGAAAGTAAAGTGTGAGATGGTTTGTTAAAAAGTTTGAGCAAATTACATGAAAATAGTCTAGGTTACTTGATTACATTATAAATCACTACAAAGTCATCATAGCAGAAGTAAAGAGCAGGACTTAAATTGCTTACTATAAAAAAGATACAAATGTTTTAAAGGGCAAATGACTTATACAACTTGGTTCACTTGAGTGTATTGCAAATAACTAAGTTTCCTTCCCCAGAGCAGTAGGCAAAAGAAAATTTCAAGTGGCAAGTGGTCTTGAGGTTTGGGGAAGGAAGAAAATGATTCTTCTGCATAAAACTCATGTATCTAAAAATTTTGACTAAAGGGAGAGTTACAAATTTCCAAACAAAAAATGAATTGACTATAATTTTCCAGACTTACAGGTAAAATTCCATTCTAACCATCTAATATGTTTAACAAGTAATGGAATTTTTATCTATAGGAGTTTATCTTGTTTATGTTGAATTTAAATTAAAGAAGTTCTCTAGCAAATGATAATCTTTTAAGGCATGTAAAATTTATCATGTTCTCTCTCCTCCCCCAAGATGTTGTACACATATCTCTATTTGACTGAGCATGCTTGATATCAGAATTACTATAACTGCTCCTTGCCTATGCTTTTGGCAATATCACTTAAGTGCCATGGTGTGTTCTGGCCTCCAATTCATTATACCAAACTGTTTGAGAATCTTTATATCCCTTGACTCAAGGTAGAGTTTAAACATTAACATATCAAGGAACGCGACAAGCAGTGAGTTAAATTTAAGCTGAGATGTATCTTTTGTTGCTCAGATGTGGCCTCTCTTCTCTCTCAGCCCAATTTTGCAAGTAAAATCATTACCCTCCCTCCTACTTGGTACATGACTGTCTAGGGGTGAAAGTTTCCCTGACCATCGGAGACATGGCTCTCTGGCGTGAACCTGGCCCCGACACAGTGGGATTGGTAATGCCTTCCTGACCAAAAGGGGGAAAAGAAATGAACAAAGTAAAATATCAGTGGCTAGGAGAGTTCAAATAGAGTAGAGAGACTACTCTGGAGGTCACTCTTATGCAAACTTCAGCTAGATATTGCTAACTACCCAGATTTGCCAAACCGAAACAAAACCATTCCTGCAATCTTAGAGAACAGTAGGACACTATCTGAGAGTCTACAAAAGATTCACACACTAATATTACTTTCCAGAAATGTTCAATCTCCAGATGGGTTCCTAGACAAGATAAGTCCTGAAACCCAGGGGGCTGGCCTGTCCAAGAACATCAACTAGTTCCATCCCTCTATCCCATATTATTGACATTCCTTTCCAACATGAAAAAGTTAGAATGTACATAGCCCAAGTACCTCTAAAGACAGGAAGAAGGGTCAAAGAATTCCCCTTCCTATTGATTCATGAGTTTGGATGTAAAAAAGACTGATTGAAGCCATATTTCCTAATTTTGAGGTAAAATAACCATGCTACTTATGTAAATCAGGGTTTGCTGGTCATTCCTTCCCAGGTTTCATTGTTTCCAGCTTCTGGCTTCAGTGGCTCCCTTTCTCAGCTTTTCTGGTGCTATTCTCTTGAGTGTCTCTTAATTTCCTCACTTTGCTTCTGCATGTGATTTGTCCTCCTTCAGTCAAAGGATTAAAGATGAAGACCCACCTTAAATGAAGTGGGTCACATCTTAACGGAAATTACCTAGCCAAAAGGTCGCACCCATAATAGGTCCACATCCCAAGAATGCATTAAGAAAACATGACCTTTTCTAGAATACATACAACCTCCAAACTACCACAGAAATCAAAAATCGATTCTGATACTGGTATTTGAAGCTGCAATGTACCCCAGGAAAGCCATGTCCTTTTTCCTGATCCAGTCTTGTGGGGATAACCATGTTTCTTTTAATTCAGATTCAATATTGTGGGGTAGAAACTTTGGATTGTTTCAATGGAGTTGTGGATGTGGCTAATTGTGGGTGTGGAATTTTGATTAGATGGAGATGTTACTTTGTCCATTCAAGGTGGGTCTTGATTAGTTTGCTGGAGTTCTTTAAAAGGGGAGACATTTTGGAGAGAACACAGTTGCTTCAGATCTGATACAGACTCAGAGAATTGGAGATACTTGAGGTGCTGACAGAGAGAGCAGACAACTAGACATGGATGTTTGGAAATGCAGAGCCAGCAGATGTCGCCATATGCCTTCCCACAAGAGGCTAACCAAGTCAGGACCCGGAGTTGTGTCCCAGAGGGAATAAGTGAAGGCCTGCAGATGCTTAGAGAGGAAAACACTGGCAGCAGAAGCTGGAAGAAGCAGGACCAAGGACCAGCAGACACCAGCCACATGCCTTCCTGTGTGATAGATATTGGCCTTCCTTGAGTCAAGTTGTCTTTCTCTGGATGCCTTAGTTTGGACATTTTTATGGACTTAGGACTGTAAACTTGTAGCTTAATAAATTCCCTTTGTGAAAGTCATTCCATTTCTGGTATATTGCATTCTGGCAGCTTCAACAAATTAATGCAAACCATTGCAGATGGATTTTTGGAAACACTGATTTAAGAAAAGAATCTGGATCAAAAATGAAGACTGTGATTGTTTGAAGCTGCATGTACCCCAGAAAAACATATTCTGAAATTTATTCCATTCTTGTGGATAGGACCTTTTGATGTAATTCCTTCAGTTAGGAAGATGTGGTCCACATCAAACAGGATGGGTCTCATCCTATTATTGTTGTTCTTTATAAGAAAATGAAATACGGACAAAAAAGAGAGTCACAGGAAACAAGAAGCTGAACTGGTACTCAGAGGAGAAGGAAAATATGAGGAGATACTGTCCTATGTCTTACCATGGGACAAAGGAACCAAAGATCACCAACAGCCAGCCCCCGAATGCTACAGTCTGGAGAGGAAACATTATTTTGATGATGACTTGATTTGAACATTTTCCTGGCCCCATACCATGAGCGAATAAATCCCCATTGTTTAACCTGACACATTTCATGTTTTAAGTAGCCTGGTAAGCTAAAAGAGCAACTAAACCCCAGCAATAAGAAAAGGATGCAGAAACGCGTGGGTTTCCAACTCTTCTTACTCTATTATTTTGCCTTCCTCAAAAATACAGCACAAAATAGGAAACTATCGCAGTGTCAGTGTGAAAGATGCCAGTGATGTGAACTATGAAGGCCAATACATTGCACAATTTTAGCGCAAGAGTCACATTGAATTCCAGGTGAAGAATTTCTTGAATTTTATGATATGGGGGTCTGAGGGTGGCAAGAGTAGAAGTATGAGAAGTGGTGCGATTTAGCATGTATTTTGGAAGCTAGACCAACAGAATTTGTGATAAATTGGATTTTGAATTTGAGGGGAAAAAAGGAATAAAAGATGACCCCATAGAAAATGTCGGTGAAGAAATATAGAGAGCCCTCAAAAATATTTTGAGTTTTGCTACGAAGAGTATAGAAATAAAGAAAAGTAGGGTGAACATAGGGATTAATTTTTTAAGATAAAAGAGATTAAGACATGCTTATATGCTGAAAGAAATGATCCAATAAAAAGGTACAAAATGATGATACAGAATGAAACAAAGTTTTTGATTAAGTAGGAGGGCATGAAATACAGTCCACACATTGCAGAGTTGCTCTTAACCCAGAGAAGCAGTAAAGTATGGTGGATAACACACACACACACACACTCGCACGCACATACACAACACAGACTCTGGTGCTAGATTGCTTAGATTAAAGCCCACACTCCTTGATTCACTAGCTAGGTAATCTTGGGCAAAATGCTGAAAATCTGTGCTTCTCTTCCATCATTTATACAATGAGGATAATTATACTATTTAACGATAACATTATTGTAGGATTAAGTGAATTAATTTATATAAAATACTTAGAGTAGTCTTAAGATGTATAAAAATGTGATATACTCAATTAGATGTTGACATAGATACAAGGAGAGTAAGAAGGGAGAAGTCAGAGACTGATTAGAGAAACTTTATCCTAAAGTATATTTGCTGTCTACATTTTAGGTACTCAGGAAAATTGAAGACACTATGGAATTACTTTATCATGTAGATATTTCTCAGTAATTTATGTATACAGTTGAATATATCAAATGCCAAAACATAAAATCAGAGTTTCATGATCATGAGACGTTAATGCTATTAATATTATTATTAAATAATAAATATTATTAAATAGCTACCATGTTAATAGCTACCATATTAATCTTATTCAGTACATTTGCTGTTTCTCATTTCTCATTGAATGTGACTATCATGCTGTGTCTATACCCATTTTTACAAATGAATGAACTGAAAATGAGAAAACCTGACAAATACTTCGTAGTGCATAGGTGGCAAAGATGGACTTTTAAGTTTCTAGAAAAATTGGTGGGGTTAAACAATATATGTTATAATGTCAAGATTGTGAGCTGGGGTTTGATGGTGTTTGATATAAACAGTGTTGGCCAAGATTCAGTTGAGTGGTACCTAGAGCAATTATTCCTTTCCCCATAGGTTTCCCCTGGGAGTTAGAATATATAGACAGTAAATAACACTGGAGACATAAAAGTTTCTTTTTTTAAAGGTGCTTCTGATTATTTACAGATGCAGTCTGTAAAAATAAAACTAAATTAGACATGATGTACTCCACTTCCTACTTGGAGAAAAGAGACCAGGATGGACCATTTTACCAGGTTTGCTTTACTAACATAATATCATTAAAAACAATAATAAAACTGGGACTTCTACTTCTTCCTAAGATGGAGTAACAGGGACTGAATTTATCCTCCTGCCAAAAATAACAAAAAAATAGGTTAATTGCATGAAGCAATGTTTTGCATGACGCTAGTTACCAGACGAAAATGGCTCAGTGATCTCTGAAAGACCAGTTGATCCCTATCATTCTTCCAGTTTGCTGCTGAAAGAGAGATTCCAGGCTGTGGTATAAGGAGGAAAAGCTCAGGCAAAATGCTGTGGAGTTCCTGAGTTGAAAAGACAAAGTTGAGAATCCAGGGGCACCACATTGACCAGAGTTTGCAAAACAGTGTAGCAGAGAGAAGAGAGCTGTGCAGAGAAAAACTGTGGAAATCTGTGCAGAATCTCCCTTGACTATTCAGCAGATTCCTGATCAGTGTATGTGTGAGGATATATCCTAAAACTAGGGACCAAAAAATGACATTAAAAAGGATTAAAGGCAATAGTGTATGATACTCACACAAGGGCAGAGTTGGAGCTTATTCCATCAGCCAACTTGGAAAATCTCAAGACTCAAGGGGTATTGGGTGGAATATATACAAGGACATTGCTCTGTAGCAAGAACTAATTTAGCCCTCGACTAAGCACATTTCTGGTCCCACCTAACAAGACTTAAAAAACAAAACTTAAAAGGAACAAACTGTTTCCAATGAACAGAATTGTGTCTTAAACAAAGCACATAATATTTAGAGGATTGCAAAAATATATGGCACCCAACAAGCTAAAATTCACAGCATCTATCATCTGGTCAAAGTTACCATATACATAAAGAAACAGGAAAGTATGAGCCATAATGAGGAGAATAAATCATCACTGAAGGAGATATTCAGCTTTTTGTTTTAATCACATGGGTATAATAAATTGTTAAAATTGATCAAACTGAAAAAACAACAGGCAAAAATGATTTAGAATTGACAGATATTAGAACTGGCAATGATATTAAAAAAGATATTATAACTGTATTCCACATGTAAAGAAAAAACTAAGTAGATAAATAGGAGATAACAAAAAAAACCCCACAATGTCTAAGATGAAAAAAAAAATACAATGAATGGGATTAAAGACAGATTATATGTTCATAAAGAAAAAAAAAACCTAAATGTGAAGATGTGGCATTTGAAATTTCAAAATAAAATTTAATGAAAAGAGCATTCAAAAAATGAACACAGCATTGATTAACTGTGGTGCAAATTCAAGTGAACAAATATACAGGTAATTGGTGGGTTTCCTAAAGAAAAAATGGGAGTGGGGCAAATAATTATTTGAAGAATTAAGGATGGAAATTTCCTAAATAGATAAAAAGTAAAAACTCATAAATCTGAACTACAAGAAACACAAGAGAAATCACATTGAGGAAAATCATAAATTGCTCAAAGCAGTAATAAGGAGAAAATCTTAAAAAGTGAGAGAAAAACAAGACATATTATACACAAAGGATCAAACTTAAGATTGAAGGCATATTTCTCATAGGCAACCACAAAGAGAGTTTGGCAGCATCTTAAAATAATCTCCCCTCCTCAAATCTGTCTATATTGACTGTATACACAATAAAAAATCTTTCAAAGATGAAAATTAAATACAAAAGCTGAAAGAATTCATCACCTGAAAACTGATAGTACAAGCAAGAAATGTTGAAATTCAGACAAAAAGAAAATAATACAAATGAAAATAATCATCTATACAAAGGCATGAAGAACATCAGAAATAGCATTAATATATGATTTTTCTTCATTATCTAATAAAAGATAACTGAATAGTTAAAAATTATAATGCATGCTTGGTATTAGAAGATATGTAAAATTAAAATATATGAAAATAATAGCAGGAAACTTAGGAGGGAAAACACTGGTGTAATATTTATATATGTAAAATGGTATAGTATCACATAAAGGTAGACCATGAAAACTTAAAGACATGTGCTATAAATGATCAGATAATCCCTGAAACAATGAAAGGAGATGAAATATCATTTTTTCATTAACCCAAAAGAAGGCAAGAAAAGCAGAAAAACAGAATAAAGATGAGATGGAACAGATAGAAAAATAGTAAGATGATGGATTTAAATAACCATATTAATAATAACATTAAATATAAATGGTCTAAAAATCCAAAATAAAAGTCAGAGACTATCAGATTGGATGGAAAAGCAAGAACTATTATATATAACATCCCCTTACTATCTTTTTAATACACATAGATTCTGTAGTTAAGTCATCTCTTGCAGTCCTGGCTGGTAATTTTGTATATTCTCCCTTTTATTTTTTCTTGATTAGTCTGGCTAAAGGGTTATGATTTTATTGATCTTTCCTTTTATTGATTTTGTTGATTAACTCAGGAGGCTGAGTTAATCCTGAGAGCTAATATTCCGTGGGCCTGACCTAATCAAATTAAACCTGAAAAGGACTGTGTCTATCCTGAAGTTCAAAGTATGAGAGGGTCTCTGCTGCAGGCCTTGGAAAGTTAGGTTGCCATATTATGAGAGAGCCTAGGGAGCATCATGTGGCAAAAAAACTTGGGGGCAGCCTATAGGAACTAATATGTGTTGCCTTGCTGAGAGTTAGAAAGAAAACAGGACCTTAGTCTTATGACTAGAAGGGACTAAATTCCTCCAACAAGTGGTGAGCTTGGAAGAGGGCTCTTAATAACAGGTAAGAATGCAGTTCCAAGATGTGACACCTTGATTTCAGCCTTGGCATACCCTTGGCAAGGAACCTAGCTATGCCATGCTTATATGTATGACCTACAGAACAGTGCCACGATAAAAGGGTGTTTGTTTTAAGCCATGAAATGGAAATTTGTGTAATTTATTAGGCAGCAATAGAAAACTGTTATAGTCTCAATTCAATGGACTCATATTTTACCTTAAGAACCTAAAGGAAAGAAATAAAGATCAGAGCAGAAATCAGTTAACAATAAAACCATAGAGAAAATTAGTGGAACTAAAAGTTGATTATTTGAGAAGACCAACAAAATGGATAAACTTCTAGTCATGCTAATCAGGAAATAAAGGGAAAAGAAAAATTACCAATATTCAGAATGAGAGTGATGATCTCAATACAGATACTTTCTATATTAAAAAGACAGTAAGGGGATACTGTGAACAATTCTATGCCAATAAAATCTTCATTAAATGGCATAGATTTATTTTTTGAGACATGCAAACTACCAAAGTACACTTAGGAAAAAACAAAATGCCTGAATTGCCCTATATTTGTTAAACAATTGAGTACATAGTTATAAACCTTCCCTCAAAGGAAATTCCTGATTCAGACCATGTCATTGGTGAAATCTACTGAACATTTATAGAAAAAAATAACAATTTTACACAAACTCAGAAAATTGAAGAGGAGCACTTCCAAATATATGTCTAGGACCGGTGAATGGTTCTTATCATCATTAATCATTAGGGAAATGCAAATTAAGACCACAATGGGAAACCAGTACTTAAGAGTTAGCACACCTAAAATTAAAAAACAACACAAAACAAAAACTGGCTAATGACCCAACCAACTATTGCAAGGATATGGAGAAACTGGCACTCATATACTGTTATTACAACATGTTTGTAAAACAATTTGACTATTCATTGAGGAATTAACCCACCCATTCCATTCCTAAGTATTTACTGAAGAGAAAGGAAAGTGTATGCTCCTACAAAGAATCATGAATGAATGTTCATAGCAAATTTACTATAATAACCAAAAACTAGATACAACCCAAATGTCCATCAAAATGTGGATGGCTAAACCCACAATGGTATATCCACACAGTAGAATAATTCTTAGCAATAAAAGGAATGAACTGTTGATACACACTTCAGTATGAATGAATCTCTTAATAATTATGCTGACTTAAAGAATCAGGCCAAAATAGAGGAAAGGAGTACGTATTTTATAATTTCGTTAATATATAATTCTAAATTCAAAGTTAGGCATAGTGACAAAAAAGCAGACAACTGTTTGTCAAGGGAAGGTTGTGGGAGGGGTAGGGTAGGAAAGAAGGGTTGGGAGATAGAATTACTAAGGCACAGAAGGAAGCTTTAGGAAGGGGCAGATGTTCTTTTTCTTAATTTTGGTGATGGTTTCATATATACTTCAAATATGTGCAGTTTATTGTATGTCAATTTCAATCCAATAAAATTATTAATAAAAAATAAAGCTAAATGGTTTCAATTTCTGAATTTTCTATGATCAATTTTTCTTTCTCATGAATTCAAAGTAAAATCTATAAGTACAATACCTTGGCATTACTAAAGTTTGCCTGGGTTTTGTCAATTGGTGAAAGTCTTTTTGTCTTGGTATTTGGAACTGATAAGCTGAAAGCTCATTTAAAGTTATTTTGACTTGTCAGAATTCACACATAATAAATGATCATGAGTTCCTATAGACGATCTTATTGAATCTCAGGAACAAAAAAATAAAGGTGTGCCAATCTGTTGTATTGTTAAAGTCTGATGACAGTTTCAAATTTAAGTATGCATTGCAGAAGTAGCTTGGGATTTGAGATTTTACAAGTCATGTGAAGTATACAAAATATTATTGTAAGAGTAAGATACCATAATAATTACTGATTATTAAAACTGTAAATTTTATGTACAAATAAATTATTGAGAACTTTCAAATAATTAAACGGCAATAAACATTGACAGTTAATTGATGTGCCTATAATAAAAGCTGAAATATAAATGAAACTTCAGAGTTTTCATTATCTCGAAAGCTAATTTAATTGCTATTTTGCCATGTTGCTACATCCAAGGTTTACTGCCAAGTCTTTCTTTAAGAAAATGTATGAAAAAGAAAATTCAAGAAAGTATTATTAAAATCAACAATCTAAGTAAGGACAATAATCTTATATTTGCTTCTGAAGATACTTAAAGAGAATTTTCTTTAAGGAGGACACAAAGCTTCAGTGTGTGCTATTTCTTTAAGGAAATCACATCATTGTCATTAACCAAATCTTCAATTTCCAAATAACTCTACATTATTTACTATTCTTGTAGAGAGGAAGGGTGTATAACACATTTATGGAAATATCATCAAGAGCTCTGCCTTGGATTTGATGACTTGACCTTTGGGAAGTTACTAGCTCACTTTCTGCAACTGTAATAGGAAAGAATGACGTCTACAAAGAAACATGGAACAATGAAACTGAGTCTGTGGGAGTGACATTCTCCTAGCGCTTCACCATCAATATACAATCTTACACTTTTCCAGCATTCCCCCGAGTCTATTCATTCCAAACCATTGGCCAACTGACCATCAATGTAGTTTTTTTTTAAATGAAAATTTCTGAAGGGACAAAAAGATTTGCATTCCATGTTCCATAACTCATGACATTTTAAATTCCCTTTTTTGTGTGTGTTTCTCGAAATGCTGTCAGTCAAGGATGGTGCTACCGTGGCTCATTGGCAGAATTTTCGTCTGGTATGTGGGAGACCCAGGTTCGATTCTCGATGCCTGTCCATGCAAAAACAAAGAAAAAGTTCTGTCAGCCAAGATTCTAATGGGAGATTCTCTCCACACTTCCTTATACAAATCCTAATGCTCAAAAAACATCCCTTGCATCCTCACCACTTGCTTATATAGAGAAACCACTAGGCTAACATATAAAACCCAAACTTTTGCACTCAGCAGTCAAAACCCCTATATTTCTTAGAAAGCAGTATTAGACATTTAATAACGTCCTAGTACACATGGCCCCCAGTCTAGTCATGTGCTGCCTTGGAGGTCTTTAGGATCTCATATTAGGCAATGCATTATTAAATTTTATACCAAAAGCATTAGCAACATTAGAAAAACATAGATAAATTGAACTTCATCAAAATTTAAAGCTCCATTAAAAGAAAGTGAAAAGACAATGTACAGAATGGGAGAAAATATTTGAAAACCATGTATCTGATAAAGATTCTAATGTACCCAGAATGCATTTAAAAAAATCTCTTATAGCTCAACATCAACTAAAACAACCCAAATAAAAATAGGCAAAGGACAAGAGTAGACATTTTTCCAAAGAAGATAAAAAAGTGGCCCATAGGCACATGTAAAGATGTGCATCATTAGCCATTGGGAAATGCAAATCAAAACCACAATGAGATGCTATTAGTATAATAGGATCACTATTATTAGACAAGTGGAAAACAACAAGTGTCAATAAGGATGCAGGGTGGAAATCCAAGGATGTTGGTAGAAACATAAAATGGTGCAGCTATGGTGGAAAACAGTTTGGTGGCTCCTCAGAAAGTAAATACTAGATTGTCATATGATTCAGTAATCCTATTTATAGGTATATACCTAAAAGAACTTGAAAGTAGGGACTCAGACAGTTAATTATACACATATATTCACAACAACATTATTTACAATGGATAAAAGTTGAGAGTAACTCAAGTGTCCATCAAGAGAAGAACGAACAAATAAAAAGTGATATATACTTACAATGGAAGATTATTTAGCTATAAAAAGGGAAGAAGTTCTAATACCTATGACAGCATGGTTGAGCCTTGAAGACATCATGTTAAGTGAAATAAGCCAGATTCAAGAGGACGAATATTGTATGCTTCACTTATATGACATATTCAGAATATGTAAATTCAGACAGAAAATGTAGATTACACATTACCCAGAGGGCAGGAGGAGCAGTGGTAGAAAAAGGAATTCTTACTAAAAAGGTATAACATTTCCCTTTGGGGTGTTGAAAAGGTTTTTTAGTGGATGGTGATGGTAGCACAATATTATGAATGTAATTAATATGACTGAATTGTATAATTGAAAGTGGCTAAAGTGGGAAATTTTATGCTCCATATATGTTATCAACATAAAAAATTAAAATATTAATTAGGATAAAATATCTGAATGTTCTTTGTATGTATAGAGATATATGTTAAATGTTTTCATGCTCTGGTAAAGAGGATTGGCTTTAGAATCAGACACCCTTGGGTATGAAATCCAGAATTTGAAACATTACAACAAAATCAGTGTGTCAGTATCAGGGTTTACATAAGAAAATGGGGATACTAACACCAAATTCACAGACATGGTGACAAAATTAAGTGAAATAGCACATGCAAAATATGATTGTAGAAAAATACTATTTTTTTCTCTAGTCCTAATTTTACTTTTCTGTGAATTCAGAAATTAGCCTATCTCTAAACCCTAACATTTTCTGATTCTATGCTTATATTCAGAATGACCTATCCCTTTTCTGAACTTCCAGAGAAGCACTTTACATATGTGTAACCTCATTGGACACTAAGTCTGAGTGACTTGGGGCCATTCTCTATGAAAGTTGGGCAAGTCTGTTCTCTTTCCCCAAAGGCAGGAACTATATTTTGAGCTTCATGTGGATATTTATGGCGGCAAATATAGTGCTGAGAATACAATAGTCAATGTGTACTTCTTGACTTGGTTTAATTTTATAAATCCTTACATAATAAACCAACATTGACTGATAGGTGCAAATACTTTGAAACGTCTTCAGTACTGTATAAGGGAAAGATTCATTTAATTCTATTCCAGACCTTCTTGCATATTTTCCTCAGGTCATCGAACAGATTTAATGTATTCACTTTAAAGCATAGCAAGGATGCTCCTTTTCAAGGTCTTAGTGATAGATTTTAATGAAGAGTTTAAAGGAGGAGTCTACAGGGCTGAGCAAGCAGAAGACAGTAGACTGCAGCTGAATGCATTAAAGCATGAGACTCTAAAGCATCAAACCTCCTGGCTCAAATGAGGTTATATCATTTTATTCCACCCCAGCTTGTTTAGGAATTTCTCACCTGAAAGTGACTGTGGGTTGGGTTTCTGATAAATTGTTTCTTATTTCTCCTTTCCTAAACTTCTCTGTTCCTAAGTCTCAAAAACATGAAAATTCAAGAGATAAAAGACTTGCTGACATATAGAATCATACTTTCAATTATTTAACCCTAACTCTGGTTAGGGAAGTGAAAAGTGTTGCTGAGGAGCGAAGCTTTGTGTGGGAAGAACAGATTCTAGATATTACTTCTAATTTTGTACAATTCTCTCTTTCTCTTTCTGTTTCTCTCTTTCAATGCTTTAATTCTAATGTTGAATCATTTATGTCATATGTGATCCCTGAAAGGGGTTATAAATCTTACTATATAGCAATTAAAATTTCTGCCAAAAATAATTACTTTGAAATAATGATATATTAAAGAAAAATTTTTATTATTTATTCATAAAAAAATTTCATAGTATAGCTTTGGTATAAAATTATATTTTTCTAAGAGTAGCTTTATTTTATATAAAATAATTGTGAATATTATCATAAATCTAATCTTCTCCTGTATCTCGAAAATATTTTACATTTCACATTGTCTTGAAATCCCCAAACTCTGAACTTGGCAAAAGTCGAGCCTAGAACTCTTATATTTATGGTTCCAAACAAAAAGAAGCAGAGTTAGTGTGGGGGTTCAAAGCAGATTTGGGGTTCAGATTGAGCTTCAGGGAAGAGGGAAGATGGGAGTCATGAAGAATCAATAGTTATTAGCAAGTAAGTGGGTGTGTGGGGGGAGAAAATAAGATAGTTTTGGATAAAAATTAGTCACTTGTACGAAGGTCTAGAGAGAAAAGTGCATGACATAGCTGAGTAGCTGTGAAATTCAGGGGAGTTGGAGCAGCAGGTCTCAGTAGGACAAAGTAGCAAGTGGTGAACCTGGGGAGGTTAGTGTCCATAATTATATTGGGAGAACAACCTGATTAGGTATCTTTTTTTTTCTCCACAGCACAGTTCAGCAGCCTAGGAATATCAGTTAGATGTTTCTGAACTGAATTATGAATTCTGAACCTGAATTACTATGGCATAAAGAAATACATATATTTTTCCTCACACACTAAGAATTCTGTTTGTGGTGGCTGCAGAAGAAGTTTCACATCTCAGCAAAGTCTGGGATGGTGCCTTGGTGATTCCTTTGGCCTTTTGTTCCTTGTTAAAAGATGGCTGCTGCAACTTCAGACATCCTATCTGCAGTTAAAGGAGGAAGAAAGAAGGTGTGTTGGATTAAACACAACCAGTTTGGACATATTCTCATTCCAGGTTCCCATTCTGATGAGTGTGGACCCACAGTAAATAGACTGTCTTTGAAATTGTTGCTTCAGTTAAGGTGTGGTCCAGCTGTATACAAGTTGGGCTTTGGTCCAGGTTACTGGAGTCCCTTATATGCAGAGTGAAATTTGGACACAGAGAAAGCCACGGCAAGAAGCTGAAAGTCAGTGGAACCTCGAGATGAAAGGAGAAGACATTGCCATGGGCATTGCCAAAGGAAAGCCAAGGACCACGGATTAACAGCAGTCAGCCCCAGGACACCTCAGCCTTCTGGGAGAAAGTGTCTCCTTGCTGATACCTTGATTTAAGGCTCAAAACCATGAGCCCATAAGTTCCTATTGTTTAAGAGAACCCATGGTATGATGTTTGTTTTAGCAGCCAGGAAACTAGAGGAAGGTAGATACTTTTTTTGACTTTTTATTTTTAGTCAAAAAAGCAAGAACTTTTGAAGGAACTTCCTCTTATATCTAACTGGCCAGAGCTGTGTCATATGGAATTTGTAAATACAAGATAATTTAGGTAAGTGAGGAATTATCCCTTCAGTTCCTATAGTAGAGGCAGCAAAAGGGAAAAAATAATTGCGATGAGTGTTGCATAAGACTAACACATAGGAACATCCATCCAAGGTGTAAATGTGTAAAAAGGAGATGAATGGATAGATCCAAGTTTAGATTTTCAGGTGGATTACACAAAAGACAAGGAGAGCTAGAACATAAAAAGAACAATTCAGGAAATTTCTTTATATGCTAATTCATGGAAGTTGAGAAAGTGAAAACCAGAAGAGGTTTCATCCACAGGGACACAGTTAACTAAAGAACATATGCTGTTTTAAATACTTTAAATTACCTTTAAAATATTCAAGCACAGGGATAGTGAGATCAATTAAATGAGAGAGCTAGATGGAATAGATCTTGTAGTCAGGAAGGAGAAAGGAGGAATTCATGACATCGGATGTTGGAACTAGATTATGAAGATAAAGATCAGTAATAAGAATTTAGTCTTAATGTAGAAAGCAAGAAGAAGCCATTGTAAATTCTTAAATGTCAGAATAGGTGAAGAGAATGTGACATGAAAACCTTGTCTGCATAGACTTCTTTGATAGCAGGTTTTTTTCTGCAGGAACAAAGAGAAGCAGGGACTGCATGTGGAAAGGATAGACAAATGGAAACATAAGTTATTCCTTTTTGCTCTTATGTTTTCCTTCGAAGGAAATATTAAAATAGTGCTTGAAGGAATAATTTTTTATTTGAAATATATTTATTTTTTATTATCACAAATTCTATCTTTCAGCCACGTCAGTTAGATGCCAGTCATGTTGAGTGAAACTGGAATCTGTGGTGGATCCATTCCATGAGAGACCGTATTTTCAATGAAAGCGATGCACAATAGCTTAGCTCGAAGACGTGTTGTGGTGAACCAGACCAAAAAGA
Organism: Tamandua tetradactyla; assembly: GCF_023851605.1. Taxonomy (NCBI): domain Eukaryota; kingdom Metazoa; phylum Chordata; class Mammalia; order Pilosa; family Myrmecophagidae; genus Tamandua; species Tamandua tetradactyla. Next base: position 36,286,024 of record NC_135352.1, on the reverse strand, counting down.
TGTGGAAATCCAGGATTTTCATGTTATTTTAAATTAAGTGGATCACCTGACAAAAGAATCACAGCTTGTTTCCACAAGTGTAATTTTGAAAGAAGATTCCATATGACGATGTAGTTGCCAGGTCAGTTTTTATAAAACTTCAAACACTGTCAAAACTTGGTGTCTCGTATAAAATACAATAGTGCTTATACTTATAGAGGAATTAGTAGAGACCTGTTTGAGGCCAAAAATAAACGATGTTGCCTTACATGTGAACTTTCCTGGGTAAATTCATTCAGTAGGCTAGAGAAACATCCTAATTTTCTGAGATTACGAAATCACTATGTTTAGTAGGAAGACAAGTTCTGTGCACTCAATCAGCGTGTCGAGTCTGTAGATTTAAGCTAAACAACAAAATCCTACTTTTATAATTTTTATGACATATATTTGTGATTTTATGATTTTTTTCATAAACCTGGTGTATTGGGGAAAAACAAAACAAAACAACAACTTTGTCCATTTTCAAGTGACAAAGACTGCATTACCTCATCTACCTTCTGTTTAGTGGAGTATTAACTAATTGGGTCTTTGGCAAGCTTTTCCCAGATTTATAAAGTTAATGAATGTAAGATGATGTAAAGGCAAACTGCTCAGCCCTGGAAGCTCAAGTTTTAAATAAGATTTTTTAAAGACTAGTTTTTTAGCTAAAGGAGAAAGACTTTTTCACAGGGAGATCTAATTTCTTTTAATCTCTCTTGTTTGGTCTGTGCTTGTGAGTTTTTCTAGAATTACTGATTGGCAGTTCAGGTTCTATTTTTCTTTCACTCTTTTCCCTAGTCTGTGATCTCTACTCTTTTTTTCCGTCTAAATAATTATATCTTAAAATATAACAAATCCATTTTAACCAAACTTCTTTTTTAATGTAGTTTTCACTAATAGTGAAAAGAGGAATTGGCAAAGGTTTGTAACTTTAGAAATGCTTTATTTTTTAGATATTAAACTAGGGAGAGTGACAAGATAACTTCTGCATATAAATTATGCTTATTTTATTCACCACTAGTAGACTGAATCATTATTGAAAAATCCAGCCATTTCTCTTTCCTCAGAACTCTGTTGTTGTACCTGCCATCTTCCATAGCAATCCCAAGAATGTCAGTTCCAACTTGCTCTCATACTTAGTTTACTCTTATAATCTTGACCACTTTCTGCTGTTCCCACTAAACAGACTTTACAGTAAAAGATTATTGTTTCCTTCAGCCCCCTTTTTTGTCTTTTCACAATCTTCTTTATGCTTGCTGCAACACCTTTTCTCTAAGTTTAGGGCATCAGAGAAATAAAGCCTATCTTCTTCCATAAAGCATTCCCTACTGAAAAGAAAGCAGGACATAGCTCAAAGTATTGAAAGACATGTATTGCATATTCCTGTGTTACAAACCATAGATTGAAAAAGGAAAATTCCACCCATTCATTTGGAAATTTCTGCTAATTTTGTTTCATTTTGCTTTTACTGATCTACTGAGTTGATTGATTGGACAAATTATTTTATGGTCAAAGCAAGATTATGTTTGCACATTGCCCACCAACTGATCATCAATCCATTGAAGTGTGATTCTGATGGATTTGTTCATGTCATGAAGACTAAACAATTTATTGATGGGTCTTTTCATTTTCAAATGAAGATGTTGGGCAACATGTTTATATCAAAGATATGTAGAATGCTTGCTTTTGGTATAAGAAAGGCTTTTAAGAGCTGTTCTAGCTATCACACAATTTCTTTAGATATGTAATTGCCTGGGGTATTTCCATTTCTTATTATTCTTTGTTTACCAAGAACTTGGCACATAATAGACCCTTAACAAATGTTTAATGAAGTTGATAAAGGTATGCCTTTTCCTGCTGTTCTTACTCATTATAAACTTTAAATCACTGTGTTTTATCTGTGAAAATTGCTTTTCAGGTTTGCAAATAATAAGCAAATTCTGAATCTTCTGCCTCCTATACCGAAATAGTTTCTCTCGTTTATTGACAATGACTTATTTAGAAGTTCTTCAACAAATGTTAATACATGCAACATGGCTTTTACTGTATTTCATTACTGTTTACAATCGTGGTATTTTACAGATGAGCAAAGTGAGGTGCAGAGAGGCAAAACGACTTGTTCAGGGTCAGATAATCATTAACTAACAAAGAATGTGTGTCAGCCAGGGCTTTCTCTGTGGACTTTTAGAGTGCCGTGGGAATAAGAAAACACAGTGTTATTTGATTTTCAAAAAGCAAGGGAGCATTTTCTAATGTATCTCTGAGGGCAGGCTTCAGGAAGGAAGTAGTGTTACTTGAGAGATAGGATTTCAACAGGCAGGAATAGGTTGTGTGGGTATGTGGATACTTACTGGGGGCGGTAGCAACCAAAGTGAAAGGAACAGCATAAGCGTAAGGTACACGACAAATTTACAGAAACATAATCTACATTTTTTATTAAATAGTACTGTGGAATTGGGCCTTAAAGAATCTAAACTGATTTTGTATTCCAAAAGACCCTAAAATTCAAGGCTAAGTAGTTTAGACTCTCATTGTGAGTTACCAAGGAGTAATTACAGTTTTTTATTATGGGGAAAATATGATTAGAGATATGTTTCAGGGATAGATTTGGACCATAAGACACTTGAGAAATCTAGGTTTGGTAGGAGATTATTGCATTAGTGCAGGCTTTGGATGTTGGGGTGGCTGAAATGCATTGGTAGCAGTGAGAGAGGGAAAAAAGGAACAGATGTGGGAGAGATTGCCTATGAAAGGTGAAGTAGAGAGAAAACATCACACATGTTTTCAACTTGTGTGACAGGAATAGTGACCTTCTCATTTCTAGAAAGGAGAGGAATAGAGAACAGGGGCTGATTTGCAGAACAGAGTTGAAATTGTTTTGAGATATACTCCATTTTAGTTGGTAGGGTATAACGTTAGAAAAAATCTAGCAAGTGGTTGTAATGATGCAAATATGAAGGTTCAAGGATTTTTTGCCTTTACAACATGGTTTTTGTAGTTTATGGGATATTTCAACAGGTTACTCATTCTTTGATACCTTGTACATTTCTACCCTTACCCCTTTGCTAATATTTATGTTTCAACCTCATGTAAATTAGTCTCTCATTTCCTTATTTTCAAATTCTAACTAAACAACAAAAACTCTAAAATTCTTACTAAATCTTTACTAAATTCTCCTAAAATTCTTACTCTATCGAAAGTTTTCCCAAGTCACCTCAAAGTGTTATTTCCTTTATTTAAATATATATATATATACAATTTACTCTTTGGACAGTTCCTTTGAAGACTAAGTGAATGCATTGAAGTCTGGAACTGGAAATGATATGACCTTTCATATTTTGCTAGAAAATTTTCTTTCCTATTTTCTCGAATGGTTATTTCATATCTTTTTTATTTCTACTCCCCCACAAATAGCATCTCTTCACCCCAACTCTTTTTTTTTCATTATTAAGCAGTTTTATTAAGATATTCATATACCATACAATCCACACAAAATGTGCAATCCATGGTTCACAGTATCATCACATAGTTGTACATTCATGACTGTGATCAACTTTAGAACATTTTCATTACTCCAAAAAAATATTCCTTGCCCCCCCACTATTGCTCCTTAGCACTGATGTGGTAGCATTTGTTACTGTTGATGCAAGAATATAAAAATATCACGTTAGCTATAGTCCAAGTTTGTAGTAGATGCATTTTTCCCATACGCCATTCTATTATTAACTCCGTATAATAGTGACGTTAATCTGTTCTAGTTCAGGAGATAGCATTTGTATGCTTGTGTTATTAATCACAGCCATCATCCACTAGAGGGTTCACTGTGTTATCTAGTCCTCTGGTTTATCCTTTCACTTTCCTTCTGGTGACATAACCGGTTCTAAACCTCTGTTTTCAACCACAATCACACACATAATTCAGTGCTACTAATTATACTCACCATATTGTGCTACCATCACCTCTATCAGTTTCCAAACATTTACATTCAACCTAGTTAACAATTCTGCACTAACTAAGCATCAGCATTCCTTTCTCCATCCCCATTTTATCCCCATGGTGACTGACATTCTAGATTCTACCTCTAAATAGTTTGCTTATTATAATCAGTTTAGACAATATTTGTCCTTTTGGGTCTGGCATATTTCACTCAACATCATGTCCTCACAGTTCATCCATGTTGTTGCCTGCTTTAGGACTTCATTTCTCCTTAGTGCTGAGTAATATTTCGTCATATGCATATACCACATTTTGTTTATTCATTCGTTGGTTGATGGACACTGGGTTGTACACTCTCAACTCTTAGCTGACAATGTGGCTTCAATTTTCTTGGAAAAATAGGAGCAATCAGACAATAATGAACTAATCTTACTACTACCAGAACAACTGATCAATATGCCTCTTTCTTCAATTTTGTGAAGTTAGGAAACTGAACCCTGTTTCTTGACATGACCGCGTTTTTTTTCTTGAGATGATTTTTTCTTTGTTTCTGTGGAATTATCTCTTGCTTCATTGGCCATTCTTTCACAGTCCCTTTTGCTGCTTCTATATTGTCCTATATTGAATTGTCTTAAGCCTCATTCTTTGCCCTTTTTCTCTAGATTCACTTATCTTTGGGCAAGTTTCATATAGTTATATGCTTTTGAAATCCATACTTAGCATTCCCTGAGTCCAGGTGCAGACATCAAACATGATTTCCCAAACTTCTGCCAATATCGTCTTCCTTCCAACACTAAGTACTTCCCTAACTATTGGAGAGACAGCAACAAACCAAACCAACTCAAAATCTCTGTTCTCTTTCTATTTATATCTTTTTGGGGGAACTCAGGAAGTAAACGCATTTACAAATAGTTAATGAAAAGTTTTTTCCATTTCAATAATCCAGCTCACAGTTTACTATAGTTTGATCCATGTTTCTAGTCCTGGAGGGGGCAGCTGATCACAGCTTGTATACATTTTGTAGGTAGAGCATTTATAGGTTGTTCCTGTTGGAGTGAAGTGAAAGGCTCTTGATCTGCGTGATTGGAATTTTTTTTTTTTAAATGAGTTGGAGAAGACAGTGGGAGAAGCAGATTTTGAGAGAGAAAAAATGGTTTGGGTATCAGACATGAGATGTCTGTTAGATGTTTAAATGGAGATGTCAAGCAAACACGTGAGTATGGGATTTAGGAGAGAGTTAGGAGATAGAATAATTTATGAGTTGTCAACAGATAGGTGGTATTTAATTTTTTTCAAACAATGCATTTAAATAAATTATTGGAAGTTCTTTATCTAAGTAAATTTAAATTGATTTAGATTACATTTTAAAATTTAATGTTGAATTTCATCTTGGTTTTTTATAATCTACTCTAAAGCTTTTAAACTCAACCTCCATTAATAGATTTATCTAACTTTTTTCAACTGCTTGATTCAGATGTATTTTGGCTTGAAACCAAACAAAAGAATACAAAGAAACAAAGTATTTAATGCACAAAAATAGCCAATAAATGAAAACTGTGTTTTAATATTAATTGCTAATATCAAGGAGAAGTTTTTAAGTGGATCTCAGTGGACACTGTATAATCTGATGTTAGTTCCTTTTGTAATTTGAGCAGCAGTGTGAGTAGCACATGTATGTATATGAAACCACGTCTAACCCCCCAGGCTAGTGTCTTAAAGTCATCTATAAATGGTGAGCACTTGAAGGTCTTTCTCTGGACATTCTCTCCTGCAATTTCGTTCAGAAAAAAATGACTTGGCAGATGGAGTGCTTTCACTCTTGATTACATATTCTGTATTTCAGAATTTTTTTTGCCAGATTTCTTTTCCAAGTTTTAGTAGATAATAGCACCTATAGAATTAATTAATGTACACTAACTTTGAGCCAGAATTACATTGAAAACATGAAAAAAATGAACATCTATTTAGCCAAATGAAGTATTTACAACAATGTCAAAATGAAAGTTGTCAATACAAGAGAAAAAGAATAAAAATTCTTTAAGTAACAGAAATATACACTACAAAAGCATTATAATGTGTTTCTGATTTTGCTTAAATATCTTTTGAACAAATGGTCTGGATAACAGAACAGAATAGAACAGATGCTGAATGGATTTACCTCATATCCAATACCAAAGGGCCACTTTGGTATCCTGGTCCAGAGAAAATAAATTCTAAAGGCATTTTTTTTTTTGTATACTGTATGGCGGGGACACATTTCATTATTTTTCCATGTGTGTATCCCATTATTGCAGCACCATTTAATGAATTTTTGTTTGCTTGCTTGTTTTTCTTGTTTGTTTGTTTTGGGAAGTGCATGGGCTGGGAATCAAACCTGGGTCTCCCGCATGGCAGGTGAGAATTCTACCACTGAACTACCCTTATACCCCAATCCTGAAGGCATTTAAGAAAATTGGGGAAGAAGTAACTGCTAGGGAAAAGTAAACATAATCATACATATATATATATATATATATATATATATATATATATAGGAGGTTGGAGAGGAGAGACAATTTATCACCTGAGAATAAAAGGAAAAATAGTTAGAATTTTTTTTTTAAAGAAACAGATAAAAGAACTGCAAAACCAAAATAGGTTGAGACTATTTGATACAGTTTAAAAACACCCTGAAGGCCACAGAAATATCACAGCATAAAAATGTCTTTTACAATGATGTTCTTGGTTCATCCTAAGTTTAAAGTATATCTAGTATTTCTATTTAACAGAGAGGAAAAGGATTAATGCAAATTATTCTTACGTGAAGAATTAGACTAGTCTTTAAGGAAATAACCAGCTTGAGAGATAGACTTGGTTTGACTGTAAAATCTGTCATATTGTATACTAGTGCTGTATACTGTGAACCATATATATAATATTAAAAATTCTGGAGATCACATTAAATTAAGTAAATATGAAATGGGTGAAATTACTTTTTTTTGCCAACAAGATTTTTTTTCTTAAAGAAGTCATAGATTTACAGAAAAATCATGCAAAAAATACCAGTTTCCACATGCCATTATTAACACCTTGCATTACTGAAATACATTTGTTACAATAATGAAAGAATATTATTTTAATTTTACTATTCACTATAGTCCATGTTTTACATTTGGGGTCACTGTTTGGGTTGTACTGCCCTATGCTTTTTTTTTTCTTTAATTTTTATTCTGGCAACATGTATATAACCTAAAATTTCCTCTTTTAGCCACATTCAAATATATAATTCAGCGCTGTAATTATGTTCAAAATATTTTGTTGGGTCACCACTACCACCCAGTAACACATTATTTCCAATGTCCCAAATAGAAACTCTGCAGAAGTTAAACATTAACTCCCCATTTCCAGCCCCTGTAACCTGTATTTTAGTTTCTAACTCTATGAATTTGCTTACTGTAATTATTTCATAGCAGTGAGATCATAAAATGTGGCCTTTTGCATCTGTCTATTTTTGCTCACCATGCATATGTACACACACCACATTATCTTTATATATTCTTTGGTTAATGGGCACTTGGGTTTCTTCCACCTTTTGGCAATTGTTAATAATGTCACTATGAACATGAGTATGCATATATATGAACATGAGTATGCAAATATCTGTTTGAGTCCCAGCTTTCAATTCTTTTGGGTATATATCTAGATGTGGGATTTCCAGGTCATATGGTATTTCAGTTTTCTGGCTGCTAAGCACTTACTATGCAAGCAGTTGCTTAAACATTGGGAATGTATTAGCTCATGGTTTTGAGGCTAGTAGTTGTCCAAAATCAAGGCAGCACCAACTGATTGACACTTTCTCCGAGAACACTGTGGTATTCTGGGGCTGGCTGCCTGTGATCCTTGGTGCTTGGCTTTCCTGTCAAATGGCAATACATATGGCTGCCTCTCCTGGCTTCTCCTTTCTCTTCTGGGTTCTGTTGACATTCATTCAGCAGCTTTGGTATGCACCCTTTGGCTTTAATTTTCTATCTGATTTTCACTCTCTTTATAAAGGACAATAGTAATCTGGATTAAATCCCAACCTGTTTCATTTGGTTCACACCTTAACTGAAATAACATCCTGAAGAGATCTTATTTACAGTGGGTCCACACTCACATAGATGGATTAAGGTTAATAAGTTTTTTGGTGATACATAACTCCAAGCCACCACATATGGTAATCCTAAACTTTATGGGCTGAGGAATTACCAACCTGTCTTCCACAGTTGCTGCACCATTTTCCACGCCCAATAAAAATGAATGAGAGTTCTTATTTCTTTATATCCTCTCTTACACTTGTAATTTTTCTTTTTTTTTTTTTTCAAAATACCCATTTTAGTGAGTGTGAAATGGTATCTTGTGGTTTTGATTTTCATTTTCCTAAATGGCTGATTATGTTGAGCATCTTTTCATGTATTTCTTCTTTGGAGAACTGTTTATTCAAGTTTTTGTCCATTTTTAAATTAGGTTGTCTGTCTTTTTTCATGTGGAGTTATAGAATTTCTTTATAATTCCTGGTTGATAAACCATTATTGGATACATGATTTCCAAATATTTACTCCCATTGTGTAGGCTGTCTTTTTACTTTCACAGTAAGGGCCTTTGATACACCAAAGAATTTAATTTAAATGAGAGTCCATTCATCTATCTTTTCTTTTGTTGTGTGTGCTTTGTGTTTAAAGCCTGTGAAACCATTACCTAATGCAATATCCTGTAGATGCTTCCCTGTGTTTTCTTCTAAGATTTTTATAGTTCTGGTTCTTATATTTAGGTCTTTGATCCATTTTGTGCTGATTTTTGTATATACTATGAGGTTAGAGGTTCACCTTCATTCTTTTGTATATGGACACACAGTTTTCCCAGCGCCATTTGTTGAGAAGACTATTCTTTCCCCACTGAGTGCACTTGGCAACTTTGTGCCAAAAAATCATTTGGCTATAAATGTGAGGGTTGATTTCTGACCTCTAGTTTGTTCCCATTGGTCTGTCCTTGTGCCAGTACCATGCTGTTTTAATTTCTGTGGCTATGTACTGAGTTTTAGCATTGGGAAGGATGTGTCTGCCAACTACATTTTTCTTTTTTAAGATGGTTTTAGCTATTCAGGGACCTTTACCAATTCCATATAAATTTGATGACTGGCTTTTCCATCTCTTCAAAGAAGGCTGTGGAATTTTGTTGCATTGATCATGGAAACTGCATTTGGTAGAATTAACATCTTAAAAATAATTTATCTTTCAATCATAAACTTGGAATGTTCTTCCATCTATTAGGTCTTATTTTATTTCTTCTAGCAAATGTTTTGTAATTTTCTGAACACAAGTCTTTTATATCCTTGGTTAGATTTATATCTAGATATTTGATTCTTTCTGTTGCTGTATTTGTCTTTTTGTAAATGTTTTTTTCCCTTGACTTCCTCTTAGATTGTTCATTATTAGTGTACAGAAATACTATTGATTTGTTTCTTACTGACCTTGTACCCTGCCACTATGCTGAATTCATTTATTAGCTTTAGGAGCTCTGTTGTGTACTTTTCAGGATTTTCTGTATATAGGATCATGTCATCTGCAAATAATAAGAGTGTTACTTCTTCCTTTTCCAATATCAATGCCTTTTATTTCCTTTTCTTGTCTAATTGCTTTAGCTAGAACTTCTAGCCTGATGTTGAATAACAATCGTGACAGTGGGCATCCTAGTCTACTTCCAGATCTTAAGGATAAAGATTTCAGCTTTCACATTGCATATGATATTAGTGATGAGTTTTTATCCTATATGACCTTTATCATGTTGAGAAAGTTGCCATCTATTTTTAATGTGCAATGTGTTTTTATCAAGAAGCATGGCTGGATTTTGTTAAATGTCTTTTCTGCATCAATTGGTATGATCATGTGTTTTTTCCCTGCATTGTGCTCATGTGGTGTGTTATATTAATTGATTTTCTTATATTGAAGTATTCTTGCATAACTGGGTTAATACCACTTGTTCATCATGTATAATACTTTTAATGTGCTGTTGGATTCTGTTCACTAGTATTTTGTTGAGGATTTTTGCATCCATCTTCATAAAGACCAGATTGCTACACAGATGAATTCTACCAAACATTCTGAGAAGAATTAACCTCAATCCTATTCAAACACTTCCATAAAAGTGAAGAGGGGGGGAGCCCTCATCACCCTAATATCAAAGACTTATACAGATACTACATGAAAAGAAAATTTGGGAGTACTTTTCGCAAGCCCTGGCTCTGAAGTGCTGTGAATTCTGCAAGAGTTTATACTTCCTTTTGTTTCTAAGCAGGGAATGTAGGGGATTCTGAAGACTGAGTAAGATCCAAGAAGGTCAAGAGAACAAAGGAATTTCTTAATGAGATAAGATAGAGTGAGATGTCGAAAGGGAGAGGAAGAAGTACCCTTAAGGAAATCAAGAGATGAAGTTAAGGGAATGCAGTATCTATGAGACTACCCAATGAAAAAGGAAGGGGCAGCTGCCAAATTTGTCTCTGGGGAAATATAACAATGCATCACTGGGGGAGTGTGACAAATAATATGTGTTTGTGTGTGTGTGTGTATGAGAGAGAGAGACAGAGACAGAGAGAGTTGTGTATATCTTCATTTCTGTTTGTTTTGGGATGCTTGTGTGAGTCCAAGCTTTATTGGGTTATTTAACATTTTAAGCCCAGGGGGATCTTTTAAAAATACAATTCTACAACAAAAATCTTTACAAGGAACTATTTCATTTATTTTTCATTTTATTAAGTAATATTAAATGCTTTTGAAAAAAAATGTCTGTTTGTAGATATTTCCATGTATTATTTTCACCAAAAGTGTTTTAATAAACTTTTTCTTTCTTTCATCTTGAAATTTTCTCATAATAAATTGAACTCTTATTTCAAGGAACACTTCCAGTTTGAAATAAGTTTATTCCTATGTGACTATATCATTAACCAGTGTCACACATTAAGGTGTTAAATAACATTTTGAGCATGATCTTTGGATAACAAATTTGTGTGACAATTCACTGGGGTTTGACAAACACTTGCTCAGCATTACATCGTGACTTTAAGCTTGGTGTTTTTATTTAATTGGACTTTAATTCAAGATATTTACTATTGAGAGTTCTTTTTCCTGTAATAAACCATATGTATGAAATGTAACCAGAAATTGGCCTTTTTCACAGTCATACAAAGCATATCATCAGATAACAAATCAATGAACTGAACAGTCATGAAAAAGAATTAATGTTAATATCACAACACCTTTTTTTTCCCATAGATTCAGAGGAAACAAAATCTATGAGGTGATCTGGTTCTGCTTTAGGTCATTGATGATACCATTTTGAAATAGTGTTAGATAATTCTTACTTAACTTCTGTTGTATTCTTTCTGTTACTTTCCTCACCCCTCTTCTCCCAGCTTTCTCTAACTTGTCCTTTAGGTTTACTCCCAGAGTGACAGTGACAGAAGAATACGTGCATGGCTAGTTGAAAATTAAGAAGCATAAAATAAATTTCTGTTTCATAAAATATCTAAGTTTTTTTTTTTAATTAAGTGATTGCCCAGGTCTGATTTTTTGAGAACCTTCGCTCATTAGATGGGCAGTACCTGGGAAGATGAGTAAGGCAGTGGGGAGGAGGATAAGGCAGGGCTTCTACAAGTAAATAGCCAGCAACAAACACACAAAGCCAAAATCAAAATAAAACAAACAAAACACCCAAAACTTACCTGCATGGCATCAATCCGTCATAACATTCCCCTCCATTTTTGTCCTGTATCATCTGCTTCACGCTTCCCAGAAGGAAGAATGCACCAAATATCAAAATGGAATCCTTACAGAAGTAAATATTTTGTGAACCTACTTTTCTCTCCCTAAGTAGTCTTCTTGTGAATTTTTGGCCCTTATCTTGGTTGCAGATGATATTTCTCTTGACTTGAAATAGTCCACAAATGCATAAGCTGGAATTTGGACAATTCAGTGATCAATCCTGGATTCCACATTTCAAAGGTGACTTGATGTGTACTTTAGTTGTGGAGAAACCCACAAAATTTTGGCTCAACTAATGAAATCTAAAGAGCCCATATTTTGAATAGTTCTGCTGTGTTTCTGTTGTTTCCAATTTCCAGTATTCTCTTCTTTAAATACTTTATCATTTTGATGTCCATATAATATTTCATACATAATTTTATATAAATAATTTTTACATTCCCCTATTATTGGAAGGCACATAGTTCTCAATTTAAGGTACACTTCTATTTTCTAAGTGTACTAATTAAATGTTTTCTTGAGAAAGAAAAAGAAGAAGGAAACATATGGATGTATATAGCATATTCCTGTGTATATTAAATTGCACAGAATTTGAAGGTTATGTCTTTCAGCATGATTTCCTTGTAGGTAATTGTAAATTCTATACTTCCTGTTTCAAATGAAGATTCTCCAATGGGCTGAATTTGCCAGAAAAACTAATCCTGTTTTACATGTACCTCTAAAATATATGGATTATTCAAAATCACTAATAACAGTATTTAGATATGTAAAATCTTCATCAATACATAATTCAAAATCACCCTACTTCTAATTTTTATCCGTATATGCCTGCCCTGACATTCATAGACTCCATCTCTCTCTCTAGCTCTCCCTCTCTCTCCCTCTCTCTCATGTGTGTGTGCACACACAGATACACACACACACACACACACAGCTGCATACATACACTAGATAATCACAGACAGGCCGCTTAGCTGCAAGGTTTGGTTTGAAGGCTGGTTCTGGGAAAGCCTCCTGAGCCTATCAGCTGGTCACATGCCTCTCGAGGATCCCACCTTTAATTATTCCTTTGGGAATCCCAAGTTAAGAATAAAATACCTGTGGCCAAGGCAACACATAATAAGGTTGTCATCTAACACTTTGGTGGTAGGGACTCACTTCTGCCCAGGGAACCTCTTGGCTGGCTGATTCCAACCCGCTATCACTAGTATTTAATTTATTGTGTATGAGAAATCACAGTATTAATATCATTACTTAATGCTGTACAACTAGGGGCTGTTCATGCTAACTCTCATGTAGAGTACAACATTTATCAAAGGTGAAAATAATAAAAATGTGCTAATTTGAAGTATACATAGATATTAAATCTCAACAGTAACCACAGCAATTGTTTAGAACTTAGATCAACAATTTTGAGAAGTATTTAACCCTGACAGTTTTAGAATCACCAGCACAGGATGATAATAAAAAGCAGACTGACAATTAGGTGGTTTTGCTATTTTTCAAAAAATTTTCTTCAATCAGCACATCTTACAGTCTGTCCCTCTAGGGGATCTCTCCCCTTACCCTGCCACTATAAAGTTGAAACAGTGGAGAGATGCTATTATATTTCACTAAGTTTAGAACTTTCCCAAGACATTGACATGGCAAACCATAGAGCAAAACAAAGGCCAGTCTCCAGAATATATAAAGAACTCATACAAGAGGATAGGAGAAAAGCAATCAACAATGGAGAAGGAGCACTCACAAAGAGGACACCTAAATAGCAATATGACCGCCTATTAGTGATGAGGGAAGTACAAATTAAAATACAATAAAATATCACAACATTCCCACAAGAATAATGAAAATACAAAAAGACAGTAACAAGTGCAAGAACTCTCAGTGCTGCTAGGTGTAAATTAATACAAATACTTTGGAAAATTGTTTATCTATTAAAACGGTAAATATGCATATCCTGTGATTCGGCAATTCTACAGCTATACACAAGAAGATGTGTACCATAAGACTCCACATAAATTAAAAAAAAAAACTATAGCATTAAAAGTCACAATAGTAGCTAACTTTGGAAAGAGGGAATGATGGGGATCGAGGAATAAAGAGGAAAGCTTTCGGAGGTAGCTTATGGGTGTCCAGTATGCAATAGTTCATTGAAATGTACATTTTTTTTTGTTTTTGTATTTTTTTTGCAAGTGTATGACCCGTCAACAAAAAAAGTAAAAAAAAAATTTTAATCTCACCATTTTGATGTTAATTTTGTTATTTACATTTACATGATCTCTCTTTCTCTCTCTCTTTCTCTTTCTCTATTTCTCTCTCTCTCTCTCTCTCTCCCTCTTTTTCTCCATGTCTATTCATTGGTCATACCATACATAGTGTTTGCTACCTGTTTTTTTTTTTTTCACTTAACAGTGCACTGTAAATATTTTTTAATTGTTCCACATTTTGCCAAGTTTCGATGTTATATAATATTCCATTTACAGACTACATAATTGTTTTGACAAATCCCCTATTGTTGGATGTAGTGTATTTTCTAATGTTTTAGGTAATATGAACAATTCTGAGAAGAGCTTTCTAGTAACTTAATCATTGGATGTATTCATAATTATCTGCTTTAAGTAAATTCCTATATATAGGGATGCTGTAAGAAAATAATGCAGAATTATATGTTTTTTGATAGCCATTACCAAATGGGGAGTCTGGGTTATTTGGACGAGTTTCCATTGCCATCAGTGATGAATAAGGATGCTTGTTTTTGACACCCATTCAAACATTTAGTGTTTTTAAGCTTTTCAATTTTCAACAATCTTTATAAGGTAAATGGCGTTTTATTTTAATTTGCATAATGCTTATTTTTCAAAACTTTCTTGCAACATATATATACTATTGCCCCATAGAAAGGTTCACACTTCTACTTTCTATACTGTTTTCTGTGCTTAATTTGGAATGTTCAGATGGCTGACTTTTTTTTCTACTATGACTACAATTTGAAATATTTCCTAGGTTTTTTAAAGTCCAATCAACTATGAAAATAAAACAGAAGTGACAAAACTTTGTCGATTAAGGCATCTTACTTTGTCAAAATAACCTAAAATGAAAAACCAATACAAATCCTAGTTTTACCATCATTTTTAAAGACCCGAGCTCTGGGCCCCAACCCCTTTCCCATTATGAGAAAAAAATCACTGCACACAGCTGCCTTGATGCAGACATTAAAGGTCACAGATCTTTTCAGAGGTGAAAGAACGTCATTAAAACTTCCTCTCCTAGTCAAATCCTGTGAGATCCTGCTGAAACTCTATTGTCACACCCTGTGGGCCTAAACCTTCAGAAGCTATTCCCATGGCATTTCTCTCTCTCTCCTTCCCATGGAACGCTGACTTCATTTCCCCACCAGCCTCCACTGGGGAGAATCTTTCCCTGTCTCTAAGTCCCTAATTAAACTCATGGTAACTCTGTGCTAGGCACCTTCTTTGGTCTTGGGGCTAAGTTGGGTTGGAATACATACCCAAAAATTGTTATGACATATATCTTAGTTTGCCAGGGTTGCTGCAACAAAGTACCTCTGAGAAGTTGGTTTAAGCAAGAGAACTTTATTGTCTCATGGCTTGGAAGGCTAGAAATCAGAAATAAAGGCATCTGCAGGACCATGCTTCCTCTTAAAGGACAGAATCCATTTCATACCCCTTCCCTGGCTTCTAGTGAGTAACCAATAATCCAAGGAGTCCCTTGGCTTGTGGCAGCATTACTCAATCTCTGCTTTATCACATAATTGTCTCTGTTTCTCTCTCTCCGTTTCCGTGTTTCTTCTCCTTCTAAGGATATCAGTCATAGTGAATGAGGGCTCACTTTCATCCAGTTTGTCTCCATCTTAAGTAATAACATCTTCAAAGACTCCATTTGTAAATAGCTTTACATTCACAGGACTAGTTAGGACTCGAAAATGTCCTTTGCAGCGACACAATTCAATTCAGAATGACATGATCTCAAATCAAAGGAGTTTCTATTCATTACTTTGAATTAATAAAGATTTACAAACATTTACTGTAATTGCCCTTGTTTTTTTCACACACTGGGGAGTAGCCATATTTCTCAGATGGGTAATGATTGTTCCAGTGCAATTATGTCACTCTCCATAGACACATTCTCTGGTATGGGTGGTCAGGCCATTCCAGAGGAGCTCAGTCCGGGTGGAGCTTTTGGGGACGATTGGTAGTTTCCTTTAGGTGCTGTCAGTTGATGGTATATTTGGGGTGGGTTATGGTATAGCTGCTTAAGATTCTGTATATTTATTTTTGACATTACCATTATGGCCTCTGAGTCACTAAGAAAAGTTTAAATGTCATTGGATCCTGAATTTAGATCTCTGAATAATAACCAACGAGGCTAACTAAGAGAGCAAAATTTTAGCTTGGAGAGAACTCACTCTTAAAGCTACATTTGACAGCATTCTTAAAAGAGTTTTACTTTCAATGCTGTTATCAAAAATTGTGCAGATGCAATACTGTCGGAATCTCAGATGAAGAAGGAACTGCCTAGCAGAATTTATCTCCATTCTTGCTTTCAAATTTCACCAGTGGAGTTGTTTAGCACTTTGTGTGTCCTGTTGGTTTCCCTAGATATCTCCAGCTTCTGCCACATACTAAGAGAGAGCAAGTATATTTTCCAGCGCTAATTGCCTGTCACTCTCTATGATTAGCAAAGTCTTTATAGACAAAAGTAAACATAGTTATGGCTACTGCTTTTTATCCACAGCTTTTATCTGGCTTAATGCCAACACAAATTCTCCTCCCACCATCTTTCTAAATGATTTAAGAGTATTGTGGCTCCTGCCAAAATCAACATGAAAATAAGGCACAGCATATTCTATTTGGGTTGATAGAGCAAAAAAATTGTTGTTTTTCTTCTGTCTTCACTTAGCTTTGCATTTAGGCACTTAGTCTCTGGCACCTTCTGCCAAATTTTGCATCCTAACATAGCTTTAATATGCCTTTGGATGTTGCTATGGTATTAAAATGTGTACTTGAAGAGGCAGCTGTATATTCTTGTTAGGCATTTATTAAAATGGAAAACAAATTTTCTCTGAAATTTTCCTTTTTTATTTAAGATTAATTCATTACCAGCCTAGCTCAGTGCTGGCCCAGTAGCGGGCACATCCAAGGTACACAATAGATAATTGCCGATAAACTAGAAGCCATTTTACAAAATTCACAGGATATGAGTTTATTTGCTCAGTAATGCCATATAAAAGTAGTTTTTACTACTCTCAAAACAACCACCTTAATCACCCATAGGCAAGAAAGTACAATTCCTTCCCTATAATAAGTTCTCACTCTTGTTTCAGGGTTTTCTATGCCAGGTCAGTAAAAGAACATTTAAGAAAGGCTTAAACTCATCTGAAATTACATGGATTTAAGGCAATCCAACTGCAATTCTGTTAAAATGCCAGTCATACCCTTGGAATAACCATTCTTTCAGTTGAGTAACCACTTCCTCAAAACCACAAGAAAAGTTAGTACAGTTACTATAAATATATAAATGGCATACTAATGTTTAGCTAAAACCAGAATATTTTTAAACTTGAAGAAGGCAATATATTATTCAAAGAATCGAATGATTTAGAGAGTAGATAAGCCTCTGGCCAGGCATAAGGTAAGATGGCAATGTCACAGACAGCCCCTTGCATAATGAGGTCAAGTAGCTACTTCCACTTGAGGAGAGAATGCCTTCCCTTCAAAGAATGCCTGCCCTCAACACAAGCAATTCTGTCAACAGGTAGCCCTTGTTTGCCAACAAGTTTGGGCATAGAGCCTGGCTGGGCTCAGGAACCCCTGCAGGGAGATGCTGCTACTGCTGCCCTGTTACCCTCTCCAGGCCCCCCTGCTTTCTGTTAAGTGGGGAGAGGGGCAGTTAGAGCCCCTTGATGGTAGATGGCTGCATTTGAACTCATACGCCCTTCGTTTCCAAGAGGAGCACTGTGTTTTAAGGTAGAGTGTGCAATTCAGGTAGAGTGCTTAGATTTGTTTAGTTACATATTAATTACGCAGGTTTATTTAGTTCTATGATAAGGAAATCAATCTGAAATTCCTCACAAATTCCTATGATGTTCCTTACTTACTATCTAAATAAATAAATGTTCTCCCCACTCTCTATTCCACAGTCATTCTTTAAACACACTTGAATGGAAAATGGAAAACACCACTCTAAGAAAATAGCTATATAATTCAGCTATGAAGAAATTTATAATTGTATGTGTTTACGCCTGTTCATAAAGTGTGGACTTTTATATAAAATAATCAAATAACATTAATAATGAGGGTAAAAATAGCAATAATAATAGTACCTATTTCAGAGGGCAGTCCAGAAGCAGTTCAGAATGAAACAACTAAAATCCCTGCCTTTAGCAGCTTGTCATTTCTGGGCTATGTCCTCCAGATGCTTAAGTCTCTTTCAAACTGTTTATGATTTATGGAGTCTTATGACATTTTAAACTACTTTGTGCTATTTTAAAACTAAATAATTTAACTAAATTGTAGGTGAAATTAATGAATTTCTAAGAGACAATGTCTACTTTTCCTATCTTGTTTGCTATAGGATGGTTGGAAGCAAAGTTGGTTGACATATCAAACAAGTTTTCTTTTGATGGTAGAAAGGCTGCACCCTCTGCAAGCACAAAAGGCGATTAGAAGCAGCCTGTTTGGGTGTGGAGACTGGCTATATTGGGTCCTACTGTGTGAGCTGGAGAAGTGCGTTAGCTTCTCAGTCCCTTGGCTTTCATCTAGTAAAGGAGGTAATGGTTATGTTTCTCTCATAGAGTAGTTGGTCAGAGTAAGTGAGATAGCGAATGGAAAAATCCTAACATAATGCCTGACATATAGGTCCTTAATTAAAGCTTTTTCATTATTATGTGATGCTACAATATTTAGACATTTTCTTACAAATTAAAACTCAGGGAGAATTGAGGGCAGCAGGATAAAATTAAACTGTACTCGTTTGTCATTTGTCCAAAATGTATAGTGATACTTTCTTCATTCCAGACACTGTGGTGAAAACATGGATATAAAGAAAAGCAATAAAAATCATGTATTCAAAGGATAGTTTGCTATATGCTGCCTGAATGCAATATACCAGAAACAGAATGGCTTTTAAAAGGAAATTTATTAAGTTGCATGTTTACAGTTCTGAATCTATAAAAATGTCCAAACTAAGGCATCCAGATAAAGATACCTTGGCTTAAGAAAGGCTGATGGGTCCAGAACACCTCTGTTAGCTGGGAAGGCACAAGGCGATGTCCGCTAGCTAGCTTTCTCTCCAGCCCTCTCACTTCATAAGGCCTCCCTGGGGACATTTTCCTTCTGCATCTCCAAAAGTCTTTGTCTGTGTGGACACTGAAGCTTTTTCCAAAACGGTTCCCTCTTAAAGGACTTCAGTAAACAAGCCCACCTTGAATGGGTGGAGACACATCTCCATGGAAACTACCTAATCAAAAAGTAATTTCATCCCCTGAGAACAAAAAGATCTCACCCAACAATACTGAATTAGGATTAAAGAACATGGCTTTTTCTGGGGTACACAGCTGTTTCAAACCAGCACAACAGTGTAGGAGATTAATATGAAAGAATTACCTAGATAAAAATCACAAATGTTGTAATGGAAGGAAATGCAGATCTAGTTTTGTTAATTTTATCTTAAATTATTGAAATCTGTGCCTGTTTAATTTAGTCTACACCAAAGGAATTTAAGATTTGCCCCAGAATTTTTGTGATAAATTTATTACCTAACCGTATGGTCATGCTTGCTATAGAAACTTGCAAAACTAATGGGCTCTAGGACAGACATTTGAGGACACTTAAGAAAGAATGCTATACAGCACATCAGCTTCCTGTCTCAGGCGGACTTTCTGAGACTTGG